>NC_138866.1:26580701-29540164 GCF_965194805.1 Balaenoptera borealis
AAAAAAAATAAATAACTCATAGCCTCATTTTCAATTGTCTCTTTTATCTTTTACTTACTAGTAGTTTTAGTAAGGCCCTTGTTCTCCTAATTATGTTTGTGTCTTACATCGTCTGATGAGTAAAATGAAATAATTAGACAAGGCAATCTCTGAGTTCTTTACAACTTTAAATTCAGAGTTTATAAATATCTAACTTGTCTTTGTCTTCAAATGTTTAGTTTGTTTTATTTGGCTCAGAATGTCACATATTGACTTATTGTTCATCTTACACAGACTTTGCTGTCATATATACCTGTTTTTTCCTGTGGCTGCATCCATTGCAGATGGGTGGGGTTCTTTATATTTAAAGATGAGGTCTTTCATCATCTCATGCAAAGTTACTGCTGTGAGTCCCTCATATGCCCACAGACAAACAGAAAAAAAGCCACAGGTCACAGAGTGAGGGGAAGGAATGAAACTGGCCACCAGGCAGCTGTAGCAAAACCACATTTTAAGGATATACAACAAACAAAGGTCGATCCCAAGCAGCTGGTAGGTGAAGAGCTGCCTCTTAACAAACCTACAACCAAGTGGAGTTCTGAATTTTGATTCATTGTGTAGACCTTTTCTTTTATATTTGTGTGTATGGGTATATAGCAGCAGCAACAATAAAATTTGGAATGTCTTATCTGACTGATGGTAAATGTATAAAACAAGAAGAAAATGAAGAGTCACTTACTCAAGGGGGAGGGAAGTAGAGTGGAATAGGGCTTTGGAAGCCTCTGACCTGGCTTAGCTATTACAACTGCAATGAGCCAGCTGGGCAACCTTGTGTAAGTTACTTAAACTTTCTGAGCATCAGTTTCCTCATCAGTGGAATGGATATAATACTATATCTAGCATACAAGAGGCACTCACTGTACACCCATTTCACTGCCTTCACCTTCCTCCCTCCAAGATTCCAGAGAGACACTACTCTAGCAACAGCTTAGAAAACACCCTGGTAGTAACCAGGGGACTTCTATTACTAGTAGTAAGGAATCAGCATAATGAACTGATGTCTATATTGAAATAATGCATTAAGAATCAGATTTCTGGGGACTTCCCTGGTGGTCCAGTGGTTAAGAATCCGCCTTCCAATGCAGGGTTCGATCCCTGGTTGGAGAACTAAGATCCCACATGCCACGGTGCAACTAGGCCTGCGTGCCGCAACTACTGAGACCACGCGCTCTAGGGCAAGCGCACCACAACTAGAGAGAAGCCCGCACTCTGCAACTAAGACCCGATGCAGCCAAAAATAAATTAAAAAAAAAATCTGATTTCTATGGTATTGAAAAAGCAAGCATAATATTAATCATGCAAAATTGTCAATCTGTGGTATTCACATTTGTAGACACCTGCTGTGTTTCCTGACAGTATTCTCAAAAACACCATCAGAGAAACAAAATTAAAACAGTATGACCAATGACAACAACAGGGATGAAAGGATGAAGTGATCATTGAAGAGATAATTCCTATGTTATCAATAACAACCCACACACATGCTCTGAATCTCCAAACCTCTAGAACATATTTCAGGATTCTGCAAGACTCAGTGGTCCCTGACACTGCTCCTAAATAATAAAAGCACAAGGGAGTGTAGAGTATGGGCATTTCTAAGAGTTTTAAGCCCTGGAAGACCTTATTAAGACATCTCTTTAAGAATTTGAGGTAACTGGGATAAAGGTTTAGTAAACCTTTTCTTTTGCAACAGTGTATATGACTAGTAGGAGACTAGTTAAGATACCTGAGATTAACTTTTCAAATACAGTTTTATAGGTGTCAATATGTACTTGTCGAACACATGAATTGCAATCTAGAATGTATGTAGGGCTTCCCTGGTGGCACAGTGGTTAAGAATCCGCCTGCCAATGCAGGGGACAAGGGTTCAAGCCCTCGTCTGGGAAGTTCCCACATGTCGCAGAGCAACGAAGCCCGTGCGCCACAACTACTGAGCCGGCGCTCTAGAGCCCGCGAGCCACAGCTACTGAAGCCCTCCGCGTGCCTAGAGCCCATGCTCCGCAACAAGGAAAGCCACCGCAATGAGAAGCCTGCGCACCGCAACGAAGAGTAGCCCCCGCTCGCCACAACTAGAGAAAGCACGCACGCAGCAAGGAAGACCCAACGCAGCCAAAACTAAATAAACAAAATAAATACATAAATTAAAAAAAAATAATAATAATAAAAAATAAAAATAAAATGTATGCAATAGTACATATAACTATTAGTTATTGAATGCCTGAATATTATCAGAGAGGTAGTATAGAGCATGATAGCCAAGAGCTAGGATGCTGGAGGCTGACACCCCTGGATTCAGAAACACCAGCTCTTCCATTTATTACTTTTGTGAGCCTGGAAAAGTCACATAAGTGATGCTCTGTTTTTATATCTGGAAAATGGGGCTAATAAGAGGGCAGCTGTGAAGATTCACTGTGATAACACGAATACTACTCCAGGTTCAGTGCTTGGCACATGGTAACACCCTGAGGAAAATAATCCTCATGAAAACCCACAGATATACATTATCATTACCATATTAGAGATAAAGAGACCGAGGTTCAAGGAAGTTCAGATAACCTGCCGCAGGTTATGGGCTCAGGTTTAAACAGGATTATCTGACTGCAAAGCCTGTCCACAGTGCCTATTTCGGAACAGCTGAATGTAGTTTTACATGTATTATTTCACGTATTTTCAATGTCTTTTCGTTAGGTAAGAAGAAAAGAGGGGCTTCCCTGGTGGCGCAGTGGTTGAGAGTCTGCCTGCCAATGCAGGGAACACGGGTTCGAGCCCTGGTCTGGGAAGATCCCACGTGCCGCGGAGCAGCTAAGCCCGTGAGCCACAATTACTGAGCCTGCGCGTCTGGAGCCTGTGCTCCGCAACAAAAGAGGCCGCGATGGTGAGAGGCCCGCGCACCGCGATGAAGAGTGGCCCCCGCTTGCCACAACTAAAGAAAGCCCTCGCACAGAAACGAAGACCCAACACAGCCATAAATAAATAAATTAAAAAAAAAAATACTGTTTAAAAAAAAAAGAAGAAAAGAGTTTGGCTTGGCAAAATCCGCTAAATCAAATGGTTCTAAGAAAATCATAATCATAAACAAGCTATAAACTAAGTGTTATATGAATTCCTGATACAGGTCAGAAGGAAATATAAAATTGAACAAAAGAACCCAAAACCAAATGAAAACAAAAAAACAGAGCAGCAGTACGTTAGGACGTTCAAGTCAATCTGCTCCAGGAGCTGCGCCTGAGGTCGTGCCCACCCCCGCCCCCCACCGCAGCCAACCTTCCTCCCAGGTACTCTGGTTGGAAAGACGTAAAAAGACTACCCCTGCAGAGCCAGTCTGCTTGCCTGGTCTCCCTGTGCCGCGCTGAGGGGCTGGCGTGTTATTGCTGGCTGCCTGGAAAAGCCCGGCGCCTGCTGAATTTCTCTTTCTTTCCCCTCCCCTACAACACAAACACACAGCAGCTGAAGGCCTGGAGAAACAGTATTCACTGCTGCAGGTGGGGCAGAATTTTTCTAGACACATGCAATGAACTTTTAGGAGCAGAATAACCAGACTTGGCTGGGTTTATACGGGAATCCTTTCCACACCTGCGAGACTGCGCTGACACACAAACACACACACACACACACAGGCCGTTAGCAAAAAGCTCATTACACTTGGCCCTCAAGATGTTGCCATTGTACTGAAAGGCCCCTTCAGGTGAACACTGAGCTGCCTCCCCCGCCCTGCTTGTCTGGGGACATTAGTCTGTTGCCCCTCACCGAATCTAGGTTAGTCTGGTGAAATTGGCCATCTTGGGATGGGGAAAGTAAAGCACAGACAGAGTGGAAGGATTAGAGGAACTGACGATGCACGGTTTTTTCCTACCTTGAGTTACCTTACGATGTTGAAAATTAAGTCTACTAAAAATTGAAGGGCTTCGGAAACCAGTGAAAAATTAAGATGCACTTAAAATACCCTCTCTCCCCCTTTGTTGTTAAAAGAAATTTCAGCAGTTCTTCCTTGGCCATCAAAATATCCTTAATTTTTCTGCTTTTGGGGCTTTTTTCAGTCTGGAGTAGGTAGAGAAGAGAGTGGGAGGGCAGGAGATGGGGGTTGAGAGCAGAGGTTTAACAAAGGATCACTTTAACAGAAACTACTGAGTAATCGCTCTGCCCTGGGCCAAGAATAACATCAGCTCAGTGTTGGCAATTAGAATCAGGTCAGTCGGGCCTCATAGCCGGTGTAGCCCTCCTCACAGACCCCAGCAGGGAGAGCTACTCATGCTGATGTCACCAGCAGTCACTGCTGCCCAAGAAAGTCCCCCCACTCAGCTGACAGAAAATGTTTTTATCCTTCTCCTTCAGGGGCAGGAAGCCAGTCTGAGAAGGAAGTGGGAAGCAATGAGGGAAACCGGAGAGAAGACACATTCAGATGTATCAACACACAGAGTCACTGTACCATCCCTAGAATACCAAGATCCTGCAATTTCCTCAACTATCCTGGAACTCATTTTAAATGAATTAATATATGTAAGGCACCTGGAATAGTGCTTGGACCACAGTAAGTGCTTAGTAAGAGTTGGCTATTCTTACTGAAACAAAGAGGGAGGAATCTGTCCCATTACTTATCTCTCATCCATCATAAAACCTAAATCCTGGGAGCAGTGGTTGCTGAGCAGAATGTACCCTGATAAGAAGAATGAACAGGAAGTTTTCAAGTTTGGAAAACTTATTTATAAGGAAACTGTAGTAGATGAAGTGAAAAAGATGGAAACAAAGTTCCTATTAAAAAAACAAGATTGCCTGAAATTTTATAAGGGCAACACTAAATTTTAACAAATCCAGCCTCCCTTTCAAAAGACAGAAGACAAATAAAAAGGAGACATTTCTAATCTCTTTCTCTCTAGCTTAATGGTTCTCCAAGTGTGGGCCCCAGAAGAAAAGGCTTAGCATCATCTGGGAACTTGGAAATAACTGAGGCCCATCCTAAACCTACTGAATCAGAAATGGGGTCAGGGAAGCAATCGGTGTTTTAAGAGACCCTCCAAGGGGTTCTGTTGCTCAAAGCCAAGGATCTGCAAACTACGGCTTGCAGGCCAAATCCAGCCTGCCATCTGTTTTTGTAAATAAAGTTTTATTGGAAAACAGCCACACTCATTCATTTACATATTGTCTATGGTTGTTTTCATTCTACCATGGCAAAACTGAGTAGTTACCACAGACCCTACGTACAGCCTGCAAGGCCTAAAATATTTACTATACGGCCATTTACAGAAAAAGCTTGCTGACCCTTGCTCTGATTTAGAATGATTTTTTTTTTTTAATTGCTAGTTTTACCCATCAGTGTGTAAAAGCTCATAGTTTCAATTTTGTCTTATTTTGTTTATCATGCTCTCTATCAAATGGACTGGATCACACCTATTTCCTTGTACCTCTGGCCCTGGAAGCCTCCGCCAATGGCTCCAGGTGACTTTCCTCTCCCAGGTCCATGCTACAGGACCAGTCTTTTGTAGGGGTGATTCGGTACATGAAAATTCCTAGATTTATGAGTGAAATGCTAGACAGAAATGAGGATCAAAGCTTACACTGCATGAATGGTTAGAGATGCCCATTTCCAAACTCACATCCTGGATCAGAGTTTTCTTCCTTGAAATTAACACCTTCAAAAAGCTATCTAAAAAATAAATTAATTAATTAATTATTTTTAAAAAAGCTGGCTATCTAAGCGCAGAAAGGATGGAGAACTTCCTCTGCATGTAATGCAAGAAAGGCTGCATGATTATTTTTCCAACAATATTTTTAGGAGATCACTATGAAAGGCACTGTCTGTCCATGTATGATGTGATATGATATAATATAATACAATACAATACAATACAAGGCCCCTTTTAATGTCCTGGTCCATAAACACATCTCTCTTGTGAATGAATACTAGGTAAATCAGATTTCAATTCTACTCACTGCTCTCAAACAGGCAATTAACCAAATTGTTAGTTATATCAATGGCTATCTACACTTTAGAAAATTGAATCCAAAGCATAAGAAGTTCATCAGAGAAACCATCTCTATCTAAAGGGGTTAACCCAAGGACAGACATATAGGACATCCTGAGAAGGCAAACCATGTTTCAAGCAATCATTTGGTTGTAATTATAAGGGTCAGGTCTACCACAGTTACAAGGTGAGCGAAATACACAGGCCTAAAAATCTAATAGGGCTTTGCTCCTTCTGTGGAGTGTTTCTTAATGTCCTCTGAAATAAAGCGCTCTAAGTTACTATTCTTCATGTTAGAACACTTACTATCTTATTTGCTATTTTATTAGTTATAAACTCTTCAAGCTAATAGAATTTAGTTTCTTTCACTCTCCCCTACAGTCCCAAACTTCACGCTTACTCATTTTGACCTAAATCAACTGTGGATTAGAAGAATGGGGGAAAAAATAAAATGATGTTATAAACATATATAAAATTATGATAAAAGATTTTCTGTTCCCTCTCCAGAAGACACGAGATAACTCCCTTCTTGGGAGTGCTGACTCCTCCTTAAAACAGGCATTCTGACAGATTCTAAAAAACATATTTTCCATATACTTCATAGTTCAGTGAAACTCAATCAGTATAATCCTCAGTAAAAAAAAAATCCACACAAGAATAGCAGTACTCTGAATTTTCAAAGGAATGTGACTTGCTGGAAGCTAATCAAAAGAATGAGAAGGACTTATAAATGAAGCAGTTTCTAAAAGTGAAAATCAGCAAAACTGTCTCTCTTTCCTCAAAACCTCAGTGCTCTGCAAATCACCTCCTTTTAAATTTTTTTCTTTAATCATCCACCATTTCAAGGTATGGAAGCATTAAAAGGGACCAACTGTCTAGATGCATTAGAGCCACAGATTATACTCAAACAAGGGAAATCAGGCTATATGTATTTCCACTATCCAGAATCTGATTAAGTTGGCATTCTTAAGTAATCTGAATGGCAGGGGGTTCAGGAGTTTAAAAAGTTTTAAGAAATTTACACAGATTGAAAAAAAACTAAGATATACTGTGGAAGAAAAATTAAAATTGAGTTGTTATTGCTAAGAGGGCTCTCTAAAATGGAGCCAGGAGGCCATTGAGGAAGTGTGACTCTTGCACATCTCAGTCGGGATGGAATTTGAACTTCGACCACTTCTTGTCTTAACATAGGAATCCAGAACATCTGCCCAATGTTCCAGAAACTCAAGATACTTAGTGGACCCTTACACTCTAAAATAACTTGTGATGGCCTATTTATTTATTGGACCCTTACCCTAAAATAACTCATAATTGCCTACCCTTTAAGGATAAATATTTCCTTTCGTGCATCAGGATCAATCATAATTCTTGAACAACCTTGTGGCTTTTGCCTTTGTAAGCCCCTGACTTTTTTCTCTTCCTTGGAATAATCTCTTGGTATTACCCAAATCTGTCTCCTGAACTGGAATCCTTAAGACCCCAAAGAAAGCTCTTGGGAATTCCCCGGCGGTCCAGTGGTTAAGGCTCCATGCTTTCACTGCCGATCCCTGGTCAGGGAACTAAGATCCCTACAGGCTGTGCAGCACGACCAAAACAAAAAAAAATTATTTTTTTTGTTTGAAAACTGGCCTAAATGCCTCCGCTATCCCAAAGACTATTTAAATAAGGAAATTTCTACATGGCAGAGGGCAGTGTGATGATGCTATATTCCATGCTTTACAGATAAGAAGTCTGGATTTTTCTCCAGTAAAAATGACCTAAAAAGCTACTTCACAAATGCCTGGGGACTTCTCTGGTGGTGCAGTGATTAAGACTCCACGCTCCCAATACAGGGGGCCCGGGTTCAATCCCTGGAACAAGATCCCACATGCTGCAATGAAGATCCAGCATGCCACAGCTAAGACCTGGCCCAGCCAAATAAATAAACAAATAAATATTAAAAAAAAAACAACAACAAACCCTTAAACAAATGCCTGCACTTACGATTTCTCAATTACAATGAATTAATAGAATATACAGACTATACTATCACAGATAAGATGATCAAGTGATGAATGACGCTGAAAAAAATAAAAATTTCTCTGCACCTGGACGGCAGTTGAAAAAACAAAGAGAGAGAGCATAATGATAACTGTTTTATTTAGAAGAAAAAAAAAACTTGGGAATATTACCTTAGTCTTTGAGTGAATATTAATTTTGCACACACTAATGCACACTACATTTTTATAAAAGCAAACGACAAGAGATCAAGCTGATATAAGCTATTTCTTCACACAACCAAATATCAGGGAAGCTCACAGAATCAGTACGGATTCAGCCCAGCAGAACATGTAGAACATGGTAACTGATTCTAATGGTAATCCTGAGTCATCAGGAAAAATTTAAGTCTTCACAGCCTGACTTTTTTGTGAAGTCATCCTTTCTCTGTAACTGGGCCCATACTGATTCGCTAGTGCAATATACTTATATAATTCCCTTACACATATACTCAGGAGTTTGTCATTTTATAGACAGTGAGTAGGGAATTAATATTTCACTAGAGTGTAAGTTCCACTACAACAAGAATTTTTGTGTCTACTGTTACATTTTTGTATACATTGTTCTATGTACAAACTGTTAAACCAGAAGACCAACGACCTAGATTAAGACCATTTCCTATAAGAACTTGAAAGTTATTTATTCCTTGAAAATCTTGATAGGCCATAAAGGATTAATGTATGCTTAAATAGACCAAATCAATGAAGGCAAGGAAGTAGTACATTTAGAAAAAAATCTTTAAAATGCTAGCTTTTAGGTATCTGGGAATTAGACCCTTTGGGAAATTACTGAACTAAGATCAGGCAACAGAAAGGGTAAATACTACAAAAGAGATTTTTGTGGAGGAACATTCATTCAAATGAAAGAAAGAATGTCAAAATTGGTTCGAGATCACTTTCCCACAAAGCCAATGTATGGATTCAGAACATTTCTTCCTCGTGGGTAGATTCCCCATGAACCGTTCAAGCCATGGTGGCAGTGGTAAACTTTTGAGAAACTATCCCCACATTTCTCATGAAAAAAAAAAAAAAAAAAAAATTTTTTTTTTTAAACCAACAGAAGGAAGATATTAGCACATGGAAAAGCCTTATCTTGAATTACCTGGTGCCGGGCTCGACTCTGGTCCAGAAGCTGCCGGGACTGAAGTTTTTGCTGTTCAAGTTGTTGCAGGGCAAAATGGAGTTGGTAGCTGCCTGCTGTGGGGTGGCACTTGTGCTGCGGGACCACCCCTGTAGCCTTGCTATACGCATTGTTCTTTACCTCTCCCTCCCAGGCAAAGCCACCTGTTTGGAGGCTCCTGAAGAGAAAAGAAAGCAGATTTCTTAGAATGGTTGTGTGAACAAAGAAGGTAAGGAGAGAAATATTTCAGTTATTTTTCCTTTATAGAACTGAAAACAGTTTGGAGTTACAAATCTGTTTGTGGGATAAATTATCTGACTCGTCTACTAAATCGCAGCTCCATGAAGACAAAGGCGGGCTGCTCTGCTCTCCATTCTATTCCTAGCGCTTGCCATAAGGCTTGGCACGTGTTCAGCGCACAAAAATATCTGTTGAATGTTAAATAATTAAAATAGCAATTTCACTCCCCTGTGATTGCCAAAAGGACCTCCAAGAGGAGCCCAGAGAGCTTCAAATGAAGGATGGTAGGTTATTTTAAGGTAAGAACAGAGGAACAATCATCTTCTCTAAACATCAACTTCAAAATTATAGGGGTGAATTGTGCAAGAGTCTTGGTTTTTCTTAGCCACCCATTAGTGAAGTACCTAAATTTTAAAAATAAGTGTTTATATTTAAGCTTATGTCCCCATATCATGGGATAACATAACTGGTGTGAGAAGATACATATTTCCTTATTCTGAATTCATCTCATCAGGGTCCCCAGCCAGGCTGACATTTAGCCTACACACATTGAAGACATTATGCTAAGTGAAATAAGTCAGCCAGACAAGGGCAAATATTGTATGATTTGTCCTAGAATAGTCAAATTCATGGAGACAGAAAGTAGAATGGTGGTTGTCCGGGGCTGGGGAGACAGGGGAATGGGGAGTTATTGTTTAATGGGTATTGAGTTTTACCTTGGGATGATGACAGAAGTTTTGGAGATGGATGGCGGTGACGGTTGCACAAAACTGTAAACGTACGAAATGCCATTGAACTGTACACTTAAAAATGGTAAATTTTATATTATGTATTATTTTACCACAGTTTTTTTGAAAAGGTCCCCATTTATTTTTAGAACAGTCTTATTTGGAAATCCTTCCATCTCCTTAACATTTTGGCTATTCATCTCTGAACCTTCTTGAACTACCTAGTATTGTTGTTTTTTTCCTTTTAGAGTTACAGTGACCAGAAAATTGTACATAGAAGAAACACAAAGAGTCTCATAGTGAACAACCTTATCCCAAAACCTTGGTGAATGGTGCTTAGAGAAATAAAACAGTGCCTAATTCAAGAGACATATTCATAGTGATTTAAATCATCGTGTTATTCTTCCCTTTGTAAATATCCTTTGGTGTTAATGGTCATTTCGGTGGCAGAGATGCAACAACACTGGGGTGAGTTTACACAGAACCTTCCTGAGTCCTGACCTACGGCTGCCTGGTTATTAACAGCCTGGGTCCTTGTGACCTCAACAGAGCCCTGTGGGAGGGAGCAAAGTGGGATGTCTTCTGAGGCCAGAAGCCCACGCTCCTCTCTTGCCTGGGGGGACCTCTCTCTCATAGCTTGGTCATTTTGGGTCTCTGCTTTGGTTTCTCTACCCCTCTCAAAGAGATTTCCAGACACAGAGTTACGGGAAAGTTTGTATAATATATTCTGAAGTCCATGGATGAAAGGTTTTCTACTCACATAATCTCACCTCTGATATGTCACATCCCTTGCTCACCTCCTCCCACAGTTTGGCTCCCACAGTTCAGCTGCACAATTACACACATTCAGCTAATCTTCCTGGAGAACAGTACCAAAAAGCTCAGAGCTTGCTTATTAATTTTTTTTTAGTATGACATTTGATCTTCCGTGATCCCTCTTGAATTGTCTCAGTGTGCGTGTTATTAGACATGATTTTTCCCAAGGGGCTTCTAGAGATGTGAGGAAATGTGGAGACCAAGAATCGCATGTAAATAAATACCCGACTATGTGAATAAAATGTTAATATTATTCACAAAGTGAAGTGTTGAGTGGGAGTCAAATAGGACTTCTGGGGTTAAGAAGGGAGGGGCCAGAGGAAACCATGATCTCTGTTCTCATTAGTGAGGGAAGAGAAAAGCTTACTGAAGATACAGCAAATAGCAAAGGGAACTGAGTGAGCTCTGAGTGGAAGGCAAGGCAATGGAGCAAGGTATTCAGGTGTAAATGAAAAGCAGGCTCAAGGCAGGAGTGAGCTGACCCAATGAACACATGAACACAGGGAAGAGACAGATAATAGAGCAGGAACTGCCTGGATGAATAACCTTGAGATTTCCATACCAATTAAGGCAGGAATTTGAATCTAGAATGAAACTATTATTTATGATAACCGGGCCCAAGGTTAGAAGATTCATCAATTGTGATTCTGCTTCCATTCCTGGCTTGCTGGTTACAGAAGTTTGTAGCCACAAGAAGCAATCCAGAGTTAGGGATTCGATATTTAAGGATTTATATAACTATGTAGCTTATATCAGAATTCACCTCACGGGCTAGCTAGGTTGGTTTTATTTTCTAAAAACTGCTTTAATAACAAATATTCCTAGCAGGCATTTACTTTAATGCCTTCTTGCTGTACTCAGAAATCACAGTCTGTAACTAGGCCCCCTTATTTGGAGGTGACCAGGGACAGAGTCTCAGCAGGGGTCTGTGCATGTGTAAGGGGCAGGACAGTGGGCAAGAGAAGATCAAACGAGGGACTTTGGATAGAGGAGGTTTATTCATCCAACTGCATACACACTGAACAGACTGCAACAACATAAGCTTTTGTAGTGAAAGCTGTTTTTAATCTCATCAGTAACATAAGTGCAGTCTCCAAGTCACAAAAAGAAGTTGCTTAAGCAAGTGGAGGCTATTAGCGAAGAGGAAGGAATTTTTACAGTGCAACACTGGATGGGTGCAGGAGTGCTCAGCTGTCTAAGGCAATGTGGTCAGTGCCATGAGAACTTGCTTGCTTTGAATTCCAGTGGGTGTTACTCAGGCCATGGTATCTCACAGTTAAAGCACAAGCCTTTGGGGTTTGCAATATGCAAGTGCTGTAATGACTGACACGGAGGACGCCAGGTGCACTGTTACTTGGGTTTTGCCTGAGATTATATATCGACATAGTCCTTTCTATGGCAGCTATGAGTTTCCATTTCCATCCAAAATTCCATTCCATTTTCTTGAACCTCAGTTCATTCTAGTTTACTAGTAATACATTTTCTACTCCCACCAAACTTTTGAGATTCAAGTATTCTCTATAAAATTTAGTTTCTATGTTATTCTTTGCTCAACACTAAAATATAATATTGCATACATTCCCTATAAATAACTTCTTACACTTTTTTATTATTTCTAGAGTAGGACAGACAGACTCAAAAGAGTTAGCTGTGGGAACGCTCTGGATGTTTAACAACTGATTCAAATTCAAAGATTCAAAGTGAACTATGCTGTGTTTTGTCCTGACTACATATGCAGCTAATTGCCAACAATACGGCGAATTTTTCTAAACCACACATCCTCTTATTGGAACGTTGTCTTACTGACTGTATTACACCGTGGCACTGCAGGGCTAAATGTTTCTGACCATCACTGCCCTTCCTGCAGCATGCCCTACCCCTCCAACTTCTGGCCAAAACACACTAAAGGGCTGTATCTTTCCCTCTGGTTTAATATCTGTTCCAGCAAATGGATGTTGGTTGTAAGGAACTCGAAGGAAATTTGTAAAATGCACGGGTCTTTAGCAAAGCAAAACCTCCTGAGCAGGCTGTTGCCCTCTTCATAAAGATATGCTTTCAGTGTCAAGATTTCCCAAGAATGGGGAATTCCCTGGTGGTCCAGTGGTTAGGACTCCGTGCTTCCACTGCAGGGGGCACGGGTTTGATCCCTGGTGGGGGAACTAAGATCCTGCAAGCTGTGCGGCACAGCCAAAAAAAAAAAAAAAAAAAGATTTCCCAAGAATGATGTGATGTCTCAAGAGGGTAGGGTAGGGATGAGACGGAGGAATGTGACAGCTGTACAAAGAGTATGATTCCGTAGTCCATTTCCCCAGCTTCCTCCACCCAATCTGAGCAAAACCTGAGCGACCACGTACGAGGACGTCTTTGCCCTCTTCAGGGTGTTGGCAAGTGTGTGGGTGTGCTTTCAATTGTCCTAATAATGGGTGTGGGGGATTACTGACATTTAATAGGTAGAGGTCAAGCGTGTCAAATGTCAAAAACTATAAGGAAAAGCCAGCCCTGTGCTAGGAAAATATGTGCTTCTCAAAATGCCAATGGTGCTTCTAATGAGAAACACTGTAAGGCCATGAAGGAGGTGCTTTCTGGGGACAATCTGACTACTTCTTGGTAAGAAAGAATATCTACCCACTTCCATGGCACTTATTCCACTACACGTTATGGAATGTATAGATATTCAAGGATGGCAGAGGCTACATTTTCTTTGCCTATAAATTTTCAATCTCAAACAAAGTAGTTGGGACACACAGTAAGTGCTGGAAAGGTGTTGTAAATGCCAAAAATCCTACAAATGACAGAAGAGCTCCCACGAGCTGTACAAAGCAGTGCTGGCCAGAATAAGGAAGCTATGTGATCAGAGAGTCATTACAAAATGTGGTGGGGAACTCCCTTAGCTTTGGGGGGTATTTCCAAGGACAAAATGAGAGTGATTCTTCATGGAGTGTTGTGTGTCCCATTCCTAATCCTTCCCAGGGCAGCTGGGGTTGGATCATATCTACAAAGACCAAATGGATGAGGAGAGACTAGACAGTTGCTACTGCGGCCTTTATTATATCCAACTTCTCTATCTTTATTATTCCTAAACTTTCTTCTTCTGTAAAATGGGAATATGATAATAGTACCTATTTCATAGGGTTATTGTGGGGATTAAAGAGCTAACACAAGTGAAGGTACAGGCACATAGGAAGGGCTCCAAAAATATACTACCACCACCACCATTACTACTATTATTACTATTCATTCCCCTCCCAAACAATTCCATTTCACTGCTGCCCTACAGTTCTTTGAATTAGTATATAGAAAACATAAATTTGGCCATTTTCCACCAGAGGATTCTGTGTTGCAAAGTTAACACAATCTAGTCATGAGTACAGTATTTGTTGTGAGGTCAAAAGTGCTCCAAGTTACTAAAAAGAAAAGCCCTGATGTATAGTGTATCCAAATGGTTATTATAATTGTATTGCAATGCTCTATGCTGAGGACTAAACAGGTTATCTGGCAAGGGATGGATTTGCCTCCTCTTCAATCCACCAGTGAAGGGGGCACCTATATAATCTACCCCTTTAAGCAGTCAGTTTTCTGCTCAATCCTCCTTCCTGATCCTCCATTAGAGCCGATCATCTCAGAGATTGAAGGTGTGATCTACAAGCAGCCATCAGTCTACCTTCTTCTACTCTTCACTGGCGATCTCAGAGAAAGGACTTTCTGTTTACACTGCCTGTTTCTGTCCTAACATTCTCCCCAGTCTTTCAGCATGGTTTCCATCCATATAAATATAGTGGCTTCCTTTTTTTGTTCTAGATGGTGCTCAAGGGAGAGCGAGAGTGAACTGGACAGGCCTCTGGAACTCCTAAAACTCATGATCCCAAAGGGGAGTCCTACCCTCCACTTTCAGAAATAATGAAATAGAACCCTCTCTATTTTATTATAGCACCGTCATTCACCATCTTGTAGTTAAATCAAAGGCAAAAAACAGAAAACATTCAAAAGTTTCTGTTGGACTTCTGCTTCTGAGCAAGTAGAAAGTTTCAAGAGACTGTCACTTTTACCTTAAAAAAAAAAAGCTGAATAAGCTGCTAAATCATACTTATTTCAAACCTAACAAAATGCCGAGGACATACAGTAAACCTAAATGAATATAATCCCAGGAAGTGACAAGCTCTGCACTTTTAGCCAGGATGGCCCCCGGGAGGAGGAGGAATGTGTCACAGACGGGGGTTAAGGCACTACCAGCTAAACTTCTGACAAGCTTTTAACACCTGCATGTGGGCTGGTATGATATTTTAGAAGCCCCAGCACAGAATGGATCTGTAGCCACCCATCAACTCTTTCATCAATTGCACGGGGACACTGAAGGCTGGGGGATGGGGAGGGACTGATTAAAGTCCCTTTCAGAGAAACTGTGGATATTATTCTTTGACCTTCACCAAAACTCAACACGTAGTAGAGTCTAAAAGTTAGTATTGTAGAATCTGAAACCAAATCAATGAGCTTTTCATACTCTGTTGGTCTATCTTGCATTTTGAATGGATCTTGTATCCATACCAGATTTTTGTAACATCAATCATTAGTCTTTAGGAATACTGGTTCACTGAGTTATGCAGACCTTCCAAATGTCGACATATTTCATTATACAATATTAAAAAACCCTATTTGTTAGTATCACTCCAATCTCACCAGAAGAAAGGCGTCAAATTCATAGTGGTGAATATAAGTTTTTCAAAATTCTTTGCACAAAAAGATCTTTAGAATCTTACTGGTGGTCCCATCCTGGCCCCAAAACATTTGCAGCCAGAGGTGAATTTAATCTAATTAAAGCTACAACAAAGTCCAGACCCAGCTGAATTATCAGATTGGCTCAACCCCTTCTCCCTCTGCCCCTTTCCCGCACATTAGCAGCCTGAGAAAAGGATGAGTATGTCTTTTATTTTTTTTGGGGGGGGGGGGCGGGTGTGTGTGTGTGTGTGTAAACATTATTTACTTAAGTCTGTGGTTTTACCTAAAATGTCCAGCATACGATTAGTAATTATAAAAGACATGCAGAAGCAAGAAAATATGACCCATGTGAGAAAATGGTCAATAGAAGGACACTGAGAGGTGTTACAGATGTTGGACTTAGCAGACATGAACTTCAAAATAACAATGATAAATATGTAAAAGAGTCTAATGTAAAAGGTGGGCAACACATATAAACAGATGGAGGATTTCAAGAGAGAGATGAAATCTTTCAAAAAACAACCAAACAAGGATCCTAGAAATGAAAAAATATAAAATCAGAAATGAGGAGTGCATTCAAAATGATTAACAGCAGACTGGACACAGTAGAGGAGAGTATCTAACAGGTATAAAATTGGAATTCCAGCAGTTGAGAAGGGAGAATGGGGCAGAAGAAATATTTAAAGAGATTAGGGCTGGGAATTTCCAAAGTTGATGGTAGACATTAACCTAAAGACCTAAGCAGCTCTGCAAATCCCAAGCAGAATACGTACAAAGAAATCCACATGCAGGCAGATCACAGTCAAACTGCTGAAACTAAAAATAAAGAAAAAAAAAATCTTAAAAGCAGCCAGGGTGGCGGGGTGCTTGGTGGTAGTGGTAATATTACATAAAAAGGAACAACAATGCAAATGATTAGCTGACTTATCATTAAAAAATGATGGCCAGAAAACACTGGTGAGCTATCTTTAAAGTGCTGAAAGGAAAACAAAAATAAAAGAACTGCCAACCTAGACTTAAACATTTATACAATACTGTCAACCAACTCAATCTATTTGATAGTTATGGAAAACTATACCCAACAACTTCAGAATACATATTCTTTTCAAGTGCATGTGGAACATACACCAAGACAGTCTAAATGCTGGGTCATAAAACCAATCTCGATAAAAATGGAAAGATCAAAATCACACAGAGTACACTCTAACCAGAATGGTATTAAATTAAAAATCAATTGGGCTTCCCTGGTGGCGCAGTGGTTGAGAGTCTGCCTGCCGATGCAGGGGACACGGGTTCGAGCCCTGGTCTGGGAGGATCCCACATGCCGCGGAGCCACTGGGCCCGTGAGCCACAACTACTGAGCCTGCGCGTCTAGAGCCGTGCTCCGCAATGAGAGGCCTGCGCACCGTGATGAAGAGTGGCCCCCACTCTCCGCAACTGGAGAAAGCCCTCGCACAGAAACGAAGACCCAACACAGCCAAAAATTTAAAAAAATAAATAAATAAATTTATAAAAAAAAAATCAATTAATTTTCTATCTTTAAAACAATAAGATATCTAGAGAATTCCCAAATATTTGGAAATTAAACAACACACTTTAAATAACCTATGGATCAAAGAAGAAATCAGAAGAGAAATTAGAAAATGTATCAAACTGAATGGTAATGAAATCACAACCAAACAAAATTTAAGATGCAGTGAAAAGAGTCCTTAGAAATGTATAGTATTAAATGTCTATATTAGAAAAGAAGAAATATGTAAAATCAATGTTCTAAGCTTCCACTTTAAGAAACTAGAAAAATAAAAGCAAGTTAAACAAAGTTGAAGAATAAAAAATAAAATAATAAGAGCAGAAACCAATAAAGTAATTAAACAAGGAAGCCATCAGACTGAGGTCGCTCTAATGTCTTGGCAGTCTGGTAAGCAAACCAAAACCTACGCAGAGTCATTGCACTTACATCTGAAAAGTGAAATTTAAGAACAACCAATTACAAACAGCCAACTAGGCTTTCCCAAGTAAGGCAACCACTTAAGCTATAGCCAAATAATTTGCTTACTTTGCTTAAGAGTCTGCTCTATTAAAAAAAAAAAAGCCTTTCCCTTAGTCTCTGCCAGTGGAGTGCTCTTACCCATTTTCAATTTGGCACTGCCCGATTAAAATCAATGTGTGCTCAAATGAACTCTTTGAAAATTTAATGTACTTCAGTTTACATTTTAACACAATGAAATAGAAACTGGGCAAATAGGAAATATCAACAAAATCAAAAGTTGGCTATAAGAAAAGAATTTAAAAGTTGATAAATTCCAAGCAAGCTGATCACAAGGAAAAAAATACATGAATTATTAATATCAGGAATGAAGAAGGGGGAACATCATACAGAGAATATAGATATTAAAAGTACAAGGAGAGGGCTTCCCTGGTGGCGCAGTGGTTGAGAATCTGCCTGCCAACGCAGGGGACACGGGTTCGAGCCCTGGTCTGGGAAGATCCCACATGCCGCGGAGCAACTAGGCCCGTGAGCCACAACTACTGAGCCTGCGCGTCTGGAGCTTGTGCTCCGCAACAAGAGAGGCGGCGACAATGAGAGGCCCGCGCGCGGCGATGAAGAGTGGCCCCCGCTCGCCGCAATTAAAGCCCGCGCACAGAAACGAAGACCCAACACAGCCAAAAATAAATAAATAAATTAAAAAAAAAAGTATAAGGAGATATCATGAACAACTCTATGTCAAATATTTAACAACTTAGATGAATTGAAAAAAATCCGTAGAAATACAACGTTTTGAAAGTGACACGGTGAGAGAAAATCTAAATATATAAATTTAACTTGTAATCAAAAACCTTCTTAACAAAGAAAACTTTAAGCCCAGATGGTTTCAATGAATTCTATCAAACATTTAAAGAAGAAATAATTTCAATCTTTCACGAAATCTTTCAGAGAAGAGAAGGTAAAACTTCCCAACTCATTTTATGATGTTAACACATCTCTGATATAAAAAAACTTGACAAAAACATTACAAGAAAATTACAGACCAATACGCCTAATGAACATACACACAAAAAGTTTTAATAAAATATCAGCAAATATAATCAATCTATCTGTCTCATGTATGGGATATATATCATGACCAAGTGGTATTTACGGTGATTTAAGGTTAAAAAAAGTCAATCATGTAATTCACCACATTAAGAGAATAAAGGAGAAAAATCATATGAGAATATTATTAGATATCAAAATGCACTGGACAAAATTTATTCATCTCCATTCATGACAGAAACTCTCAGTAAACTAGGAACAGAAAGAAAGTTACTGAACCTAATAAAGGATATCTATGAAAAATCTATAGCTAACATGATACTTATTGGTGAAACACTGAACTCTTTTCCTCTAAGATCAGGAATAAAGGACAGATGTATGCTCTCACCACTTCTATACAAAATTAGTAGTATAAGACCTAGCCAGTGTCATAAGAAAAAAAAAATGCTGTTATTCACAGACATGATTTTTTACATAGAAAACCCTGTGAATTTTATAAAAACATTTTTACAACTAATAAATAAATGGAGCAAAGTTGCAGGAATCAAAGTCCATAAACAGAATAAAATCATATTTTTATATGCCAGTAATATACAATTGAAATTTCAATGTAATTAATTAATTGAAAGTGAAATTTTAAAAAGCAATGCAATTTAAAATATCATAAAAATACACCAAATATCTAAGAATAAATATATTGGAAAATGTGTAAGGTCTCTACATTGAATTTATAGAACATTAATGATAAATATTAAACAAAACCTAAATAAGTACAGAGGTATACCATATCTTGACTGATTGGAAGATTCGATATTGTTAATATGTTTATTCTGGATTACAGATATTGGTTTCCTCAGTTCTACAATTTCCATCTGGAAATTTGTCTTGAAATTTCCTATCTTTTATTCATTGAAGCCTATTTCCCTTTACACCCTTGTTCATAGTTATAATGGCCACTTTAAAATCCTTGTCTGTTAATTCTATCATCTGAGCCTTCTTAGGATTGGTCTCCATTGATTATCTTTTATTCTAAAAATGGGTTGTATTTTCCCATTTTTTTCATATGTTGAATAATTTCATATTGTATCCTGGATATTGTAAAATGTTGTGGATACTGGACTGTATTATGTTGCTCCAAAGACTGAGTATGTATGTGTGTGTGTATAGGCAGTTAACCTGGTTGAACTCAAACTGCAGTTCTTTCTTCCCCTCGGTGGGCTGTGGCTCAGATTTATGTTCAGTTCTTCTAGCTTCAGCTATAGAGTTTGGAGTATAACTTGCATATACATTGTCCAGAGGTCAGCCCAAGATTTGGGTGAAATTTATACATAGAAGTTAGGTTCTCCTTTTCTGGTTGCCTCATTTCCAGGGTTGTCCTCTTACTCTCTAGCAGGTGTGCTTGTCCTGAACTCCATCCTTCAGGTTGTCAAGACAGAATCTGGATTTTTATGTAAGTTCTAACTGCTCAATGTGGTGCGAACTACGGGGATCGATGGTGGTGATGCCTGCACGACTATGAATGTATTTAATACCACTGAACTGTACACTTAAAAGAATGATTATAGGGGGAAGAGGTAGAATTGACTGGGAAGACACACAAAGGAATTTTGGAGCGTGATGGGAATGTTCCATATCATATGTTGAGTGGGGGTAAGGTGGATGTATAAACCTGTCAGAACATCAATTTGAACGTTTAAGGTATGTGCATTTTATCTTACGTAAATTTTACCTCAATTTAAAAAGACCATTTCACAATATGTACAATTATTGAATCTTTATGTTGTACACCTGAAACTAATGTTATATGTCAATTATGCTTCATGAAAAAAAAAATGTGGAAGGTAAGCTTCATATAATTTTTTTAGTATATATTAATTATATGATCATGGGATCATGAATTCGGGTGGTGGTGGGGGGAGACCTGAAGGATAAGAGACAACGGTGAGTTCATGAACCTCAGTTCTCTATTGCTTATAAGCATACAAAGAGAGAGTGTGCCTAGAGTTTGCACTTATGAGTACTGAATTGGAAGTCTACATTTTTAAAGTGACAATGAACATTAGAGAAACTACAGACAGTCCTGGGGTTCAAGAAATGGAGGTAGTATTTTTTTAAAAAAGACAAACATGCAAATAAAAAGTTATGCATTTTCCCTTATCTTTCATTAAAAACCTAATTATTAGTATTTCCTGTTCGTGTATATGTTATATCTCTTTTCTCAACTTACTTGATTTTAGTTATAAAATTATTTGTTCTCTTCATGAATTTTGCAATACTGGAATCGTATGTAAAAATATATGCTTATGTAGTTATTTCATTTCAGCGAAATCCAACCCGCATTTATTGGACACTGTTCCTAGATGCACAGGGATTACCAAGAAGAAAAACACAAGTTCCTGCTCTCAAATTGCACATAATCTGGAGTAAGTGTACTCATTTAGGTGAATCCCCAGGGAAGATGAGGAGGTGGAGGAAAGTCAGGAATGGTAGGATTCTGGAATAGGTGACACTTCTAGAGAGATTCAAAGCCTCGGAGGAACAGGATTGGACAGAGACTCAAGGGGAGCTAGCAGACATGATACTAACAGTGAGGAAAAGTACATTAGCCCCTGAAGGATCAAATAAGCTGGCCAGAAGGTCTGAAGAAGTGAGACATATGTAAGCAGAGTGACAGTAATGATGGTAAATGAGCACTCTGGTTGAAAGGCAGAAAGAATTGTTGGCTCTGGGAACCTGAGCCTGAAGATTTATTATGAAATTAAAAGTTATATGTAGTTATGGGTTTCCCTGGTGGCACAGTGGTTAAGAATCCACCTGCCAATGCAGGGGACACGGGTTCAATCCCTGGTCCAGGAAGATCCCACATGCTGCAGAGCAACTAAGCCCATGCACCACAACTACTGAGCCTGCACTCTAGAGCCCGCAAGCCACAATTACTGAGCCCGCGTGCCATAATTACTGAAGCCTGCGCGCCTAGAGCCCGTGCTCTGCGACAAGAGAGGCCACCGCAGTGAGAATCCCACGTACCACAACAAAGTGAAGTCCCCGCTCACCGCAACGAGAGAAAGCCTGCACGCAGCAACGAAGACCCAACACAGCAAAAAATAAATAAATTTATTTAAAAAAAAAAAAATAAGTTATATGTAGTTAGAAGAGATTCAAAAGGTCAGTGATAATTAAGTTTAGCATTAAAATTGCATACTGTAGTCTCCAAGAAAAAAAAGTATGTTTATGAAAGGCTTCCATTGAATGAGAACTACTTTCATTAGTGAAAGAATAAAAGTCGAATTGCATGTGCCTTTAGATATCAATTTAAAAAATATACTGAAAATGTCTACTAGTAAGTCTTAAGGCCTGCTGTTAGTAACTGCTGACTGGGAACAGTGATAGCTGGCCAAATGAAATGTGTGCCTAAAATTATTTAAGTGGAATGAATTAGACAGACCAAGAGGTTTTATGCTCATGGTGACAGGTGCCTTGCTTAGAGAATTTTTGTGCTGGAAAATTATTTTAAAACAATCTCTAAAAATGCAAGTGCTGCAAAAAAAAAAAAATGCAAGTGTTAAAGGCTAAAATTTATTTTTTTTACCTTTGAGTTTGTTCCTTGAGATAAGACTATACTTTTATCTTTTCTATTTTGAATCTATGGAGTTATACTGAGATGGTTCTTTTGCAGGAAGAGTTGAAGTACAATAGAGGTAGTATCAGAGGTACAGAAAAGTTCAGAAATTATCTGGAAAAACTATGTGAACTTTTGACAACCTGTATGCTAGGTCAAAAGCACAGAACTATATGAAATTATAAATGCGGTCTGATCTTCCTGCTTGAGAACAGGATGAAAAGCTTAAAAACCTTTAAATATTCTGTTTATTTGAGCGGATGACAGGCTCTTGGGAAAGGATTAAAGAAATAATCCAAGAAAGAAGGCACGAAGAAATAAAAGGTTTTAGATGCTGGAAAGGAATCAAAACCAGTGCAAGAGCTGGGTAAGTGAGAGAATTCTGGAGGGAGAGCAGAGACCCTGTGCCCCTGGATCTGCACCGCAGGTTCTGAACTGGACAACGCTCAGAACAGGAGCAGCACAGCTTAATGATGAAGAGCTGGGCTCTTGAACAAGACTTCTAGGTTCAAATCCTGACTCTACCACTTAAAGCAACATACTTAACCACTCTGTGCCTTGGTTTCCTCAGCTGTGCAATGGGAATAGAACTCAATCCCACCTCTCACAGGGCTGGTTCAAGAATTAAATGTAATAATCTATCTAAAGCATAGCACAATGTCTGGCACACGTAATAAATGCTCAATAAATGTGAGCTGCTATTATTAACATTGTTCCTGTGGAAAGTGAATCCAAACCTTTGTGAAAACAAACAATAAGGATGCTAAGGAACAGGTGTGAGCAACTCTATTACTTCTCAGAAAGAAGAGAAGCAAAGAAGTATTTATAATCCCCTTACCAAGTGCTGTGTCCACGTGGGGTAACCTGGGTGATAAACGGGGGAGCCAATCTAGTGGATCTGAAAAAAGGACTCAGGAGTCACTCAGTGTGTGTGAGCCAGGGGGCCAGGTCTCCCCAGCTAGAGACAGCCACTGCATGGCAGTCCTCACCTGAGGTCGCGTCCTCATGATGGAGACCTGCTGCCCCAAACCAAGCCAGCCGGAGAATGCTCTAACCATAGGCAGGGTGCTGCCCCTGTGGGGAAGTGGGTGTTTACTAATAATGCTGATTACCAGGGAGGGGCAGGTGTTCAGGCACTGATGAATGATGGAGATTATCACCATCCTTCTTCCCCACCCCCACTCCTGCTAGTAAAAGCCTAAATTATCAGCACTGGCTACACTGCCTTTCGCCTCTTCAAAATGAAACAAAAGCAATTTTTTTTTTTAGGAGCAAAATGTCATAACCTGAAAAACACAAAAAGATAGAAAGGTAAAAAACAAAAGTCATCTATCTGCACTCCAACAACCAAAGATGGCTACTATGAACATTTTGTCAACATTTTGAGGTACATACTTCCTCTGTGTGTATTTCCCTCACACAAACAGAGTTGATTCTGCTCTATCTGCTTTATAATCTGCTTTTTCAATCTGGCAATATGTTGTAAAAAATTTCCCACATGATAGTACTGGTTTTGACAGTCTTATTCAACTGTGAACTTCTATTACGCTTAAAGTCAATTTAAACCCTTAAGCCTTCTTCACTTGAATTTCTGAAACCATGTGAAGAGCTTTTATGCTTTTTTCTTATTAAATTCCATGAATTAGACTCATCATTCTACCCTGTTTAAATCACTGTGAATTCTGATTTTCATCCAAGGTATTCAGTATCCCACCCTACTTCATGTCATCTGAAAATAGGTTTAGTATGCCTTCTAGATATGTAGGTGCCTAGTATATAGTAGGCACCTAAATAAATATGAATGGATAAATTAATTCATTGATTAAACAATGGTGACCTAGTGAGCAAATCACAGAGCCTCAATGACTTAATTCTCAAACTTACACTGATTCATTGCTGGGTACAGTTGTCTAGTTACCAAAGATTCTTAATGACAGTGTTATCTTGTTCACATTTCTCTTTCGTGCTCACAAGATATCATTATGACTTGTTGAAACGCAGTTATGGTAATTCTTTTTTTGTCCCCCTGATCTTCTCTTACTAAGGTGATTCCACCATGAAGGGAAATGAGGTTACTCTAGCATGACTTTTTTTTTTTCGTGAATCAATGCTGGGCTTAAGTGATTCCCTTTTCCTTCTCTAAGGGCTGCCAAATCATTGGTTTGCTAATCTGTTAGATTTTGGCTTGAAATTGACATCTCAGTTACCAGTTTATATATTCAGCATCTAATTTATCTCTATCTCTTCTTTTCTGTTCCCAGTGTATGAGCTCCTTTGTTGCACATGAAATCATACACTGAATCACAATCACAAGACTAGAACCATAAATCATGAATTAGTAATCATAAGAACTGCTTCTCTTTGGACAGAGTAATTCAATTATTAAGTAGAGAAAATAAGATTGATTCAATAGCCTGAGCCTTGTGAGCTTCATTTTCCTTGAGGAATAAAGGGAGGGTGTGGATAGAACAAAGATGTGCCCTGAAAACTAAGAACCTAGATAAAGGTTCTTAGTATCAGTATAATATCAATTGGCACCCCAAAAATAAATCTATCACCTATTGTTTACTACACATGCCGAAAGTGGAAGCAGGACAATACATTAAAATAAGGTGGCTCAAAATCAATCAGAAGAAAAGAAGAAAAAAACAAGCAAGACTCAAAAAGAGACTAAGAACATGAGCAGGGTCCAAGTAAGATACATACTTTGAAATACAGAATTATAAGCAATTGAGAGGGGAGGTTTCTGATCATTCATTCAATAAGCAGATATATAGAAAAGGAAAAGGAAGCAGTAGTGATGACTGAAAAATGTCTAGGGGGGTTATTTTGGCTAACTTTAACTTTGGTTTTATTAATACTGTGTGACCAGGACATACATTTGGGAAGAACACACTGAAGTATCCAGTCAAAAAGCTAAGAGCTGATATGCCTGCCCTTTAAAAGTACAGTGAGATCCCAGCCAGCTGGACTTGACAATGGATTCAGAATGTGAACCAGACTTCTGCTGTCTCCATACTCGTACCACTCCATGATTGATGGAATGATCCCCAGGAGGAGGAAATTAGGACAAAGTTGGATTTCTCAGTACATCTGGCAGAGAATCTGGGGGCAAGCTTTATGGAACACAAGGCTGGATATAAAACCAAACCTTTCAAAAGGTTAAGTTCACAGCACTGTTCTAGAAGACAACTTAGGATTCTGGGAGTCAGCCAGTTATGTAGATGGAGGCTCCTTGGTCCTGTATCTATTAACAGTCTGGATCTGCAAAGACAGATGGATTCTTAGCCTTATTAACAAGAAATGTCTTTGATCCAGCTCTTTACTTTGGCATAACCAGCATACCACATGAAGCCTGAAAAATGGAGCTGTGAACTTAAAAAGAAGTGAGCAAAGGGTGACCTTTAAGAAAGCCAAAAGAGAACTCCCTGACACCAGTTCATTCAACAATGAAGACTAAATCCAGCTCAGCAGGATTTTTATAAAATAAAGGGAAAAGTCTGATGCCTTTGTGACAACAACACAGGTACACACAAGCACAGCTGGGCCTTGTAAAACTGGACCACCATCACCTAGCTTTCACAGCCTGCAGAGACAAGCCAGGAAAAGTTTTCAAAGTGAAAGTTAATGTGCAGATTGTCTAGGGCAGCTGACATGCCAGTTTCCAAGAACTCCTACAGTGAATTGTAGCTGGGTTCAAACCTAGTACACACAAACAGCTTGCAAAGCGTCACAAATTTAGAATTCCTGCCTCATCACATCAGTTAGGCTCCTTTCG
This sequence comes from Balaenoptera borealis, assembly GCF_965194805.1. Lineage (NCBI taxonomy): Eukaryota > Metazoa > Chordata > Mammalia > Artiodactyla > Balaenopteridae > Balaenoptera > Balaenoptera borealis. The sequence continues at coordinate 26,606,785 of NC_138866.1, forward strand.
TTTCTCCTATTTTCCCCGGGAAGCAAAACAGCTGGCGACATGGAACAGTCAAGTCTATAGCTTTTCTGGTTTCAGTAACCTGTCTCTGCTCCCATTCTCAATTGGCCAAGGGAAATGGGAGACAATGCCGGAATTCCACCTTTCTTCCTCTTTTTTTTTTTTTTAACCTTCTCTACCTGTCCTTTTTCTTTTCATTATAAATAATGATGTTTTTATAAAATAGGGAAAATACTGGGGAAATCACAAGAAAGGAGATTTTTTTTTTAAGCTATAGGGCTAAAGAGGGGAAAATAAACTGTGTATAATAATCAAGGCTTTTTCTTACCGCTCCGTGTGTGTGTGCACTGCATCTAAGAGCCCATTCTCAAGCTATCTTCAACTACAATCTATGGAAACAACTCTTCACTGTACTAGGAATTGGTCTCTTATTCATCAAGTCCACAACAAGGCTACACTGGCACCTGCTTCTGTTGTGTCAAGACAAGTCTACTGAAATTTGCTGTCCTCAAGATTTACTAGAGGGTGCTCTTTGGTGGGGTTAATGGCGGACTCCGGGAGGGCTCACGCCAAGGAGTACTTCCCAGAACTTCTGCTGTCAGTGTCCTTGTCCCTGTGGTGAGCCACAGCCACCTCCTGCCTCTGCAGGAGAACCCTCCAACATTAGAAGGGTACTCCATGTTTCACTGGCTTGGGAAAACTTTCTCACTTCATGAATAGAACAGAAGCCTCATAAAAATATTTCAAAGTTCTTCTGGCCAGCATGACATGGCCCATCACAAAGAGTTTCTCATAGAACTTTCATCCTAATTAAAGGGCCATCAGAATAATCTTTTGGAGAGGGCAGAGAGCAGAAGCAAGAAGAACTACAATTCTGCAGCCTGTGGAATGAAACCACATTCACAGATAGATAGACAAAATGCAAAGGCAGAGGACTATGTACCAGATGAAGGAACAAGATAAAATCCCAGAAAAACAACTACATGAAGGGGAGATAGGCAACCTTCCACAAAAAGAATTCAGAATAATGATAGTGAAGATGATCCAGAACCTTGGAAAAAGAATGGAGGCAAAAATCGAGAAGATGTAAGAAATGTTCAACAAAGACCTAGAAGAATTAAAGAACAAACATACAGAGATGAACAACACAATAACTGAAATGAAAACTACATTAGAAGGAATCAATAGCAGAATAACTGAGGCAGAAGAATGGATAAGTGACCTGGAAGACAGAATGGTGGAATTCACTGCCATGGAACAGAATAAAGTAAAAAGAATGAAAAGAAATGAAGACAGTCTAAGAGACCTCTGGGACAACATTAAACGCACCAACATTCGCATTATAGGGGTCCCAGAAGAGGAAGAGAGAGAGAAAGGACCTGAGAAAATATTTGAAGAGATTATAGTCAAAAACTTCCCTAACATGGGAAAGGAAATAGCCACCCAAGTCCAGGAAGTGCAGAGAGTCCCAGGCAGGATAAACCCAAGGAGCAACACACGAGACACACAGTAAGCAAATTGTTTTCTCAAAGACACAGAAAAATTATTAAAAGCAACAAGAGAAAAATGACAAATAACATACAAGGGAACTCCCATCAGGTTAACAGCTGATTTCTCAGCAGAAATTCTACAAGCCAGAAGGGAGTGGCACGATATATTTAAAGTGACGAAAGAGAAGAACCTACAACCAAGATTACTCTACCCGGAAAGGATCTCATTCAGATCCGATGGAGAAATCAAAAGCTTCACAGACAAGCAAAACCTAAGAGTATTCAGCACCACCAAACCAGCTCTACAACAAATGCTAAAGGAACTTCTCTAAGTGGGAAACACAAGAGAAGAAAAGGACCTACAAAAACAAACCCAAAACAATTAAGAAAAAGGTAACAGGAACAAACATATCAATAATTACCTTAAATGTGAATGGATTAAATATTCCAACCAAAATACACAGATTCACTGAATGGATACAAAACAAGACCCATATACATGCTGTCTACAAGAGACCCACTTCAGACCTAGGGTGACATACAGAGTGAAAGTGAGGGGATGGAAAAAGATATTCCATGCAAATGGAAATCAAAAGAAAGCTGGAGTAGCAATACTCGTATCAGATAAAACAGACTTTAAAGTAAAGAATGTTACAAGAGACAAGGAAGGATACTACATAATGATCAAGGGATCAATCCAAGAAGAAGATATAACAATTATAAATATATATGCACCCAACACAGGAGCACCTCAATACATAAGGCAACTGCTAACAGCTATAAAAGAGGAAATCGACAGTAACAAAATAATATTGGGGGACTTTAACACCTCATTGACACCGATGGGCAGATTCATCCAGACAGAAAATTAATAAGGAAACACAAGCTTTAAATGACACAATAGACAAGATAGATTTAATTGATATTTACAGGACATTCCATCCAAAAACAGCAGATTACACTTTCTTCTCCAGTGCACATGAACATTCTCCAGGAGAGATCACATCTTGGGTCACAAATCAAGCCTTGGTAAATTTAAGAAAACTGAAATTATATCAAGCAACTTTTCCGACCACAACGCTATGAGATTAGAAATCAATTACAGGGAAAAACACGTAAAAAACACAAACACAGGGAGGCTAAACAATACGTTACTAAATAACCAAGAGATCACTGAAGAAATCAAAGAGGAAATCAAAAAATACCTAGAGACAAATGACAATGAAAACACGACCATACAAAACCTATGGGATGCAGCAAAAGCAGTTCTAAGAGGCAAGTTTATAGCAATACAATTCTACCTTACGGAACAAGAAAAATCTCAAATAAACAATCTAACTTTACACCTAAAGGAACTAGAGAAAGAAGAACAAACAAAACCCAAAGGCAGTAGAAGGAAAGAAATCATAAAGATCAGAGCAGAAATAAATGAAATAGAAACAAAGAAAACAATAGCAAAGACCAATAAAACTAAAAGCTGGTTTTCTGAGACGATAAGCAAGATGTATAATAAACCTTTAGCCAGACTCATCAAGAAAAAGAGGGAAAGTATACTCCAATAAAGACGTTAAAAAAAAAAAAGAAAAAAAGGGAGAGGACTCAAATCAATAAAATCAGAAACGAAAAGGAGAAGTTACAACGGACACCACAGAAATAAAAAGCATCATAAAAGACTACTACAAGCAACTCTATGCCAATAAAATGGACAACCTGGAAGAAATGGACAAATTCTTAGAAAGGTGTAACTTTCCAAGACTGAACCAGGAAGAAATTAAAAATATGAACAGAACAATCACAAGTAATGAAATTGAAACTGTGATTAAAAATCTTCCAAGAAACAAAAGTCCAGGACCAGATGGCTTCACAGGTGAATTCTATCAAACATATAGAGAAAACACCCATCCTTCTCAAACTCTTCCAAAAAACTGCAGAGGAAGGAACACTCCCAAACTCATTCTAAGAGGCCACCATCACCCGGATACCAAAACCATACAAAGATGCTACAAAAAAAGAAAACTGCAGACCAATATCACTGATGAATATAGATGCAAAAATCCTCAACAAAATACCAGCAAACAGAATCCAACAACACATTAAAAGGATCATACACCATGATCAAGTGGGATTTATCCCGGGGATGCAAGAATTCTTCAATATATGCAAATCAATCAGTGTGATACACCATATTAACAAATTGAATAATAAAAACCATATGATCATCTCAATAGATGCAGAAAAAGCTTTTGACAAAATTCAACACCCATTTATGATCAAAACTCTGCAGAAAGTGGGAATAGAGGGAACCTACCTCAACATAATAAAGGCCATATACGACAAACCCACAGCAAACATCTTTTTCAATGGTGAAAAACTGAAAGCATTTCCTCTAAGGTCAGGAAGAAGACAAGGATGGCCACTCTTGCCACTCTTATTCAACATAGTTTTGGAAGTCCTAGCCACGGGAATCAGAGAAGAAAAAGAAATAAAAGGAACACAAATCGGAAAGAAGAAGTAAAAGTGTCTGTCACTATTTGCAGATGACATGATACTATACATAGAGAATCCTAAAGATGCAGCCAGAAAACTACTACAGCTAATCAATGAATTTGGTAAAGTTGCATGATACAAAATTAATGCACAGAAATCTCTTGCATTCCTATACACTAACAACAAAAAGATCAGAAAGAGAAATTATGGAAATGATCCCATTCACCACTGCAACAAAAAGAATAAAATACCTAGGAATAAACCTACCTAAGGAGGTAAAAGACCTGTACTCAGAAAACTATAAGACACTGATGAAAGAAATCAAAGATGACACAAAAAGATGGAGAGATATACCATGTTCTTGGATTGGAAAAATCAATATTGTGAAAATGACTCTACTACCCACAGCAAGCTACAGATTCAATGCAATCTCTATCAAATTACCAATGGCACTTTTTACAGAACTTGAACAAAAAATCTTAAATTTTGTACAGAGACATAAAAGACCCCGAATAGCCAAAGCAATCTTGAGGTAAAAAAATGGAGATGGAGGAATCAGACTCCCTGACTTCAGACTATATGACAAAGCTATAGTAATCAAGACAATATGCTACTGGCACAAAAACAGAAATATAGATCAATGGAACAAGATAGAAAGCCCAGAGATAAACCTACGTACCTATGGTCAACTAATCTATGACAAAGGAGGCAAGGATATACAATGGAGAAAAGACAGTCTTTTCAATAAGTGGTGCTGGGAAAACTGGACAGCTACATGTAAAAGAATGAAATTAGAACGCTCCCTAACATCATACACAAAAATAAACTCAAAATGGATTAAAGACCTAAATGTAAGACCGGACACTATGAAACTCTTAGGGGAAAACCCAGGAAGAACACTCTTTGACATAAATCTCAGCAAGATCTTTTTTGACCCACCTCCTGGAGTAATGAAAATAAAAACAAAAATAAAGAAATGGGACCTAATGAAACTTAAAAGCTTTTGCACAGCAAAGGAAACTATAAACAAGACAAAAAGACAACCCTCAGAATGGGAGAAAATATTTGCAAACGAATCAATGGACAAAGGATTAATCTCCAAAAAGTATAAACAGCTCATGCAGCTCAATATTAAAAAAACAAACACCCCAATCAAAAATGGGCAGAAGACCTTAATAGACATTTCTCCAAGGAAGACATACAGATGGCCAAGAGGCACATGAAAAGCTGCTCAATGTCACTAATTATTAGAGAAATGCAAATCAAAACTACAATGAGGTATCACCTCACACTGGTTAGAATGGGCATCATCAGAAAATCTACAAACGAGAAATGCTGGAGACGGTGTGGAGAAAAGGGAACCCTCCTGCACTGTTGGTGGGAATGTAAACTGATACAGACACTACGGAGAACAGTATGGAGGTTCCTTAAAAAACTAAAAATAGAATTACCATATGACCCAGCAATTCCACTACTGGGCATATACCCAGAGAAAACCATAATTCAAAAAGACACATGCACCCCAGTGTTCATTGCAGGACTATTTACAATAGCCAGGTCATGGAAGCAACCTAACTGCCCATCGACAGACGAATGGATAAAGAAGATGTGGTACATATATACAATGGAATATTACTCAGCCATAAAAAGGAACGAAATTGGGTCATTTGTAGAGACGTGGATGGATCTAGAGACTGTCATACCGAATGAAGTTAAATCAGAGAGAGAAAAACAAATATCATATATTAAGGCATATATGTGGAATCTAGAAAAATGGTACAGATGAACCGGTTTGCAGGGCAGAAAGTGAGACACAGAGGTAGAGAACAAACGTATGGACACCAAGGGGCGAAAGTGGCGGGGGGGTGGGGGTGGTGGTGTGATGATTTGGGAGATTGGGATTGACATGTATACACTGATGTGTATAAAAGTGATGACTAATAAGAACCTGCTGTATAAAAAAATAAATAAAATAAAATTCAAAACTAAAAAACAAAAACGTATGGTCACCAAGGGGGGAAAGCGGGTGATGGCAAAAAAAAAAAAAAAAAAAAATCTTTTGAAGTCTTATAATTTCCATTTTGGATTTCACCCATTTCATCAAAAGTTATCTGCTTTACCTGTAATTAAAAAAAAAAAAAAAAAAAGCTTTACTAGAGGGGTTCAGTTCTAGGTCACAGCTGCCACCAAATGCAGGCACCCACCTCTGATAAGATCAAACCATTGAAACTCATTATCCTGGTCCTCAGCTGCTTGCACTGAATACTAATTCCTTTTCAGCCCCAGCAGAGGCAGCATAGCATAGGACAGTGGTTCTCAAAGTGTGGTACCTGGACCAGCAGCACAGCATCACCTGGGAACTTGTTAAAAGTGAAAATAACTGAACCTCACCCCAGACCTACTGAAATCAGAAGCTCTGAGGTTGGGCCCAGCAATCTTTATTTTAACAAGCCATTCAAGGGGATTCTGATGCATCTCACTGAATCACCGGCAGAGTGGTTAAGAGCATGGATTCTGCTACCACTTGTTTGAGTTTGAATCCTGACTGCCATTCACCAATGCGTCATTTTGGGCAAGTCACTTCATTGCTCTGAGCTTAGTCTCTTCATCTGTAAAATGGGGATGATAACAGTACTTATCTCACAGGGGAGCTGGGAGCACTAAATCAGTTAATACACGTGAAGCTTTGAGAACAGTTGCTGGCACAAGGTAAAAGTTAGCTATTAAATGAGTTAAGGTACATAAAGCATTTAGGGCCTGGCATATCGTAAGCACTGCATGTTACTATTAGCATGTTACTATTCTTTCTTTTTTTTTTTTTTTAGCATTTTAAAAAGATTTTATTTATGTAATTAATTTATTTTTGGCTGCTTTGGGTCTTCGTTGATGCACGTGGGCTTTCTCTAGTTGAGGTGAGCGGGGGCTACTCTTCGTTGTGGTGCTCAGGCTTCTCACTGTGGTGGCTTCTCTTGTTGAGGAGCATGGGCTCTAGGCACATGGGCTTCAGCAGTTGTGACACAAGGCTTAGTAGTTGTGGCACACAGGCTTAGTTGCTCCGCAGCATGTGGGATCTTCCCGGACCGGGGTTCGAACCTGTGTCCCCTGCATTGGCAGGCGGATTCTTAACCACTGCGCGACCAGGGAAGCCCCCTATTATTTCTTATATATCATCTTATTTTTGAGATTCAGTGGGATGTAACCTGGATTTCTCACAAATCAACAGGCAGGCCATATTCCTACATGGTAAACTTTGTCCTCTTGGTATGGAGAAGCTAATCACTTGTAGTATGAATATAATAAAAATAGGAATACAGAATTTGTATTTTAGGGATGAATCAAACAAAACTCTTTACCTCTAGAGCTCAAATTCCAAACATTACACTTGCTGATGAAGTGTAATATATGATTACACTGATGAAGAAATGTATGATTCATTTCTGTGTCTGTCTATGGCCAGATTCCCCACACACTGAGTCCATAAATAGCCTGGAGGCTAAGAGGGACATCTTTCATTATCACTTCTTCTTTACATCCTTTTCATGATACTCTGGTTCCTTCCCTTCTACATTTGATCGTAGCCAAAAGTCCAAGAAGCGATGGTTCTCTTCTAAAATACCAAAGCTGTTGAACATATGTTAAGCCACAGCTAAAATGACAAATCACATTTATAAGACATGTTGACCAGCACCTGTATGATCAGGCCATTGTAAGAAACCAAGAGGACCAAAAAAATCTACAACTTCTATCCCCTAGAGTCACGATATTTCCCTTGTATGGAATTACCCACCATCAAAACAGCCATCCTAATCTGCCTGACCTGCTGGTTCTAATCTGTGACAGAAATTAAGTTATATCCAGAAGAGGCAGCATACAAAGCAAGAAGAAATTTAATCCAAATTGTAAATGTAAGCCATATTATTTAGAGTTAGCTGCTTCAGTCTTATTGATGTTTTCTGCCCACACACAAAGCATGACATTAGTGTCTCGTAAAAGTAAAAAAATGTACATGTTCATAATGATGGGACATTTTTCTTCACTTTTGTTCACAGAAATACTGGTTCTTACTTTCCAACAGTGAGAGTTTATTTTCAGAAATATTTCCACCTCTCCTTTGCACGTTATCATCACTAATAAATGGGTCTAGACTAGCCTGGGATGCCACTGTGAAAAGACTGGTACTGATTTTCCTCTTCCCACAAGTAGGGAAGTTCAAGCCGTGAAAAGAGCATGAACTTTCACATCAGAAAAAGCTGAACTCAAATGTTAACATTTCTAAGGCTATTTCATTATCTGAACTTGAGGGTAACAATACCCATGTTACAGCCATGTTTTCAGGAGTAAACAGGGTAAATCATACAAAGCACAGGATCTGGCATGAGCTGGGCACTCAGTGAATGTTAGTCCCTTTCTCCTTCCTTTCCTTTTGTTCCTCTCTTTAACAAATGGCAGAATAGGATCGTATCATTTCAAAATAAGGGAGAAATATTTCCGAATTAATAGCAAATTGTAGGGCACTTTAAGCAATATAAAAATTAATGCATGCTGACTATGAAAATATATAGTAAATTGTGATTATACTATCCTGCTTTTATTATTTAATGGTCATGTCAACATATTTGGATATATTTTATTTATTTATGCACTTTTAAAACGTCTATTTTTTTTTTTAATGAAGAAAAGAACTCCTGCTACTCCCCATACTCTGTATGCCACTGTGCTGGGAACAGGATACTGGCTTTAGAAGACAAGAGAGGGGAGCAGCTTCCTACGGGGGAAATCAAGGAAGACGTCAAAGTAGAAATGGTCGCAAAAGATGACCAGCACTTTGACAACTGGAAGGACTCTGCAGGTAGAAGGAAGAGCATATGAAAGAGCAGGAAGCAACAGGAAACCCAATGGGGGTGGTCTGCAATTACAGCTGTAAGACTGATCTCTCGTAGATTCAGAAACACCAATGTTACTGATCAAAACCGCCATCTAAGTAAGGCCCAGCACAGCAGCTTTAACTGGAATCACTCATGTGCTCATGATGAACTATAATGAAGAGTAAAGTTAAGGTTTGGGGAAGGCAAGGGGCATGAGTGAGTGTGGCTTAGGATGGCCAAGCACAGAGATAGCTAAGTCTCACTACCATCACCAACATTAGCTTGAGGACTTTCCAAATGCCTATCAAGCTAAGCCCTTTATATGCCCTACCTTGGTTAGTTCTCAGAGAAACCCATTGAGAAAGGTATTATAACCATTCCATTTTAGAGATGAGAAAACTGAGGCTTAGGTTAAATGACTTAGGTTTAACTTCACTCACAGTAAGTGAAAGAGCCACTTTTGAACCTAAATCTGTATGATTCCAAAGGTACAAGGAAGAAAACTAGAACCTAAAACACTCCTCGCTAAAGATTCTCTAACAAATTATTATTGCTATAGACCTTTGTTTTAGGAATACCAAAATCATCCAAGAGCCACACTAAAATGCTCGACTGACTTGACAAAGCTGGAGAAGTCAATACAGTGGAGGAAGGATAACCTGCTTAAAGCCATTTGTTTGTTAACAAATGGTGCTGGAGCAATTGTACATCCACAGGCAAAAAAAATGAACCTCAACCTAAGCCTCAGACTTCACATAAAAATTAATTCAAAATGTTTACTTAAATGTAAAACGTAAAACTATAAAATCGTCCCAAGGATGATTCTGGAAAACATTTGAGAAAAAGATGTTTCAGTTTTAGCTGTAGGTAATATGAGGGTACCAATGGACAGAGAAGAGAAGAGTAGGTGGCAGGTGGGGTGCTAAATATTCTCCATGCCTGAACTCCCTGAAAACTTTAACATGCCAAGGAGGCAGAGACTAACAGTTGTCTCGTGTTATAGCTGAGACAACTGCTGCTGAAGAGGTCCGGAGCCGCCCAGCTACCTGCAGAGCCAAGCACCTGTCTGCCCTGCGGTGCCGCCCGCCCTACTGCTACCACTGCCTCACCTCTGAAATGGTGAATATTTGACCTAAAAAATAAGGTTTATTTCTCAGGCACAATGGACTTTTAAAGGCACCTGAACAAAATTTGAATCAAGATGGAAGTAAAAGCCAGCTGGAGCAGGAACTGCATTCATTCCTTCACCCCTTTTCATTCGCCCTCCATAGATAAACGACTAGGCCAAGGGGAAAGTGCCTGTCCTTGACCACCTGGAGGTCATATGGTCAGGGAGTGCCCTTCGGCTGCAAACAGTCTTTACATCTCAATTCCACAGCGGCAGGCGTGGACTTCCAAGAAAATAGAGGCTGGGGCCTCCACAGGAGCGCCTGTACTTGCACACGGGCACCCGGGGGGACTTCGGTCTCCGTGGAGGCCTTTTCATGCTGTGGGATCATTACTGATGGAGGGAGACTGCCTGCCTATCCCATGGGGGTTTTCTCATCAGCTCTGGGCAGCAAGGGGAGAAGATATCATCATCCAAACCTGGCAAGCTACTGTCAAGCAGGCTGCTGCTTGTCCAGCAGAAAAGCCTAACACACAGAAAGAGAAATGTAGCATACTGTGAGGAGTTCCAGCAAGCGAGTGCTCCCTTACTGTTCTACTACTTGCTTCCACCTTCCTTCTTTTTGCCCTGAGGGCAAGCGGGACACAGACATCGTCCATGTGCCAGGACTTCAAAGCGGACACCGCCTCGGAAAAGCTGAGTTGGGGCTGTTCAGGTATGGAAGGGTTAAGGCGTGTCCTGTGCTGTTGGTGCTCCATTATTATCACTTTGAAAAGCCATGGCGTTACAGGAAGAGTGTGAGAATGCTGCAGCTTTCCCGGCCAACATTTGGTTCCCATTACCGTGAATAATCTCTCTCCGCCCTCTTTCCCCAACCCCCGCCCTTCTTCTACTTTTTCCACATTTTATATTAAAAGTACATCAAACACTTTTCTTCCTTTTTAATATTTTCCTTAAGCTTCCTTCACTCAATTTGCCGGGTTCTGTGACTTTTCTGGTTATTCATTACTGAGGGAGGGGAAAGGGTAAGCCTCTTGGATGAAATCAATCAAAAACAAAAGCAGGAGAGAAAAGCACTTCAGCAGTGCAGTGTAGGGGAAAGAAGCTAACACGCAGGGATTCTTCCTGGTCTTAATTGATAGTAAGAAAAGAAAGAGCCCACTGAGAAGTACTTTTACCTTCCTGCTTCTTGGCCCCATCTCAGTTATATTCTTGCCTAAAACAAAGCATCTCTAAAATAATGTATCTGAAGATAGGTCTATGCCTAATTTCATCATCAGTAAAAAACAGGAGAGAATTTGCAGGAAAGGAATAAGTGATAGTCTAGTAGAATAGATGCTGGCAAGTGTGTGAAGAAAGAGCACGCTCCAGATTGGAGGGGGTAGTGGTACAGCCCTTTTACAGCCCTTTTGAGGCCAATTTGACAGTATCTATACAAATTCAAAGTGTATATATCATTTGATCCAACGAATTCCACTTCTTGGAATGTATCCCATAGAAATACTTGCACATGTGTACAAAGATATATGTACAAGGCGTTCACTGCAGATGCCTAAATTGGATACAACTTAGTGCTCTTTAATAGGAGAATGGCAAAATAAATTATGGTACATTCATCCTTTGGAAAACTACATAGTGGTTAAGAATATTCAGATGAGCTTACATAGGGACTTCCCTGGCAGTCCAGTGGTTAAGACGCTGTGCTTCCACTGCAGGGGGCATAGGTTTGATCCCTGGGCAGGGAACTAAGATCCCACTGCGTGGCCCGGCCAAAGAAAAAAAGATAAGCTTATATAAACAAACCAGAGAAACATGGTGACATTAGGGAGGAAAAAAAGTCACAGAAAAATATACAAATCAACCTTTTAACTGTGGCTACCTCTGAGGAGGGGACTTAATCTCCTCATAATCTGTATATGTTTCTGTTAGATTATTTTATGACATGGCTACATGTGAGTATTACTTATACACAGTTTTTATAAAGTATGAACATAAATATTTCAGTCAATAGAAAATAGGAGCATATATAATATACACATGTATGTGTGTGTATATATATATTAATATATATACATAGGGCTTCCCTGGTGGCGCAGTGGTTGAGAATCTGCCTGCCAATGCAGGGGACACGGGTTCGTGCCCTGGTCTGGGAAGATCCCACATGCCGCGGAGCAACTGGGCCCGTGAGCCACAACTACTGAGCCCGCGCGTCTGGAGCCTGTGCTCCGCAACAAGAGAGGCCGCGATGGTGAGAGGCCCGCACACCGCGATGAAGAGTGGCCCCCACTTGCCACAACTGGAGAAAGCCCTCACACAGAAGCGAAGACCCAACACAGCCAAAAATAAATAAATAAACTAATTAATTAAAAAAAAATATGTACTTAAAAAAAATATATATATATACATATACATATCCTCCCCTCCCATATAGCCCTGTGTAAATTGTCTTAACCTGCAAGAAATTTGACACTTGGAAAATTTCTTAACTTCACAACATGTACCAAGTCAGACAAAATGACAGAGAAATGGATCAATAGGAAAGAAGAAATGACTCTGAGAGGCCCAAAAGTTTCCAAGGGCCCAGTCATGATAATGAAAACAGTAAACACTGATCAAATTGTACTATGTGTTCACTGCAGGGATGGGAGGAAGAGAAGAGTGTGCGTGTGTGGTTGGGGGTGGGGGCAGGAGGAGGCAGCACAAGAATGCTCAACTTCCACCTTCTGATAGGAATTTAATAAATAAATAATATATAAAATAAAAAGCCCCCAAATGGCAGATAAACATAAGATTTAGAAATATGAAGGCAAGTAACAGAAGAAACAGCTGAAAAAAAAAAGTTGAAAGTGGTTATCTCTGGAGTGTGGAAATTAAGGTTGGGTAGCAGTGGGAGAAGAAGGGGCAGGGGATTCCCATTTTCATTATAAACTTTATAGAATTACTTAACTTTTAAAACTATATACCTGAATGATTGTAGGAACCAGCTTCCAAGATGGCCCCCAATGATCCCCACCTCCTGGTATTCATATCCTGGGTAATCCCCTCCCACACTGAATGGAGCTGGCCTGTGTAAACAATAGGATATTGCAAAAATGATAGCATGTTTGAAAGACCTAAAGGTAAGAGCTAAAACTATAAAACTCTTCAATGAAAACAAATGGCAAAAAAGCTTCACAGCATTGGATTTGGCAATGATTTCTTGGATATATGCCAAAGCCACAGGCAACAAAAGAAAAAATTAAAAAATTGTTCTTCATCAAAATTTAAAACTTTTGTGCATCAAAGGATACTATCAACAGAGTAAAAATGCAACCTACAGAATGGGAGAAGATATTTTCAAATCATACATCTGATAATCCAAATATATTCAAAATACATACAGAACTCCTAAAACTCCACAACAAAAAGCCAAACTCGATTTAAAAATGGGCAAAGGACCTGAACAGGCATTTTTCTAAAAAAGATACACAAACAGCCAAGAAGCATATGCAAAGATGCTCAACATCATTAATCATGAGGGAAACACAAATGAAAATCCACAGTGAGATACTACCTCACACCCATCAGGATGGCTACTATAAAAAAAAAAAAAGTGTCGGCGAAGATGTGGAGAAACTGAAACCCTTGTGCACTGCTGGTGGAAATGTTAAATGGTATAGCTACTCTGGAAAACAGTATGGAGGTTCCTCAAAAAATTAAAAATAGAATTGCCTTTCTGCTCCAAGAAAACACCAAATGGTGGATGATGCTGGTGTTCCAGGAGACCAGAAGGTGGCCACAGCAGCTCCACAGAGGTATGGGGGGCAGCTTCCGGTGCCAGCGCTGCAGCTACGCTCAGGCTGGAGCCAAGGCCACAGAGCTCGTTGAGGGGAGGCTGAGGACAAGAAGTGGCTCCCTGTCCCCGAGCCAGGCTGCTTGGTCATGGACATGGAGACCAAGTCCCTGGAGGAAATACATCTCTTCTCCTTGTCCGTCACGTAGTCTGAAATCACGGACTTTTTCCTGAGGCTGACCCTAAAGGGCGAGCTTGAAGACTACACCTGTGCAAAAGCAGACCCACGCTGGCCAGCAGACCAGGTTCAAGGCATCTGTTGCCACTAGGGACTACAAGGGCCATGTCAATTTTGGTAAGCGATCCAAGGAGGCAGCCACGGCCGTCCACGGGGCCATTACGCTGGCCAAACTCTCCCCTGTTGCCATGCAGTAAGGCTACTGAGGAAGCAAGATCAGCAAGCCCCACACTGTCCTTTGCAAGGTGACCAGCCACTGTGGCTCTGTGCTGGTATAGCTCATCCCCACCCCAAAGGCACTGGCATTCTCTGGGCTCTTGTGCCCAAGAAGCTGGTGGCCAGTATCAAGCACTAGTACACCTTGTCTGCAGGCTGCACTGCCAGCCTGTGCAACTTCACCACGGCCACCTTTGATGCCATCTCCAAGACTTACAGCTACTCACCTTGACCTCTAGAAAGAGACCATGTTCACCAAGTCTCCCCATCAGGAATTCACTGACCATTTAGTAAAGAGCCATACCAGAGTCTCTGCGAAGAAGACCCAAGCTCCAGCTATGGTCACCACGTAGAGTATTTATACCAGAAAGATAAAGTGAATTAATTAAGCTTGGAAAAAAACAGAATTATCATATGATTCAGCAATTCCACTCTGGGTATATATCCAGAAGAACTGAAAGTAGGGCCATGAACAACTATTTGTACACCTGTTAACAGCAGCATTACTCACAACAGCCAAAAGGCAGAAGCCAGCCAAGTGTCCATCGACAGATGAGTGGATAAACAAAATGTGGTATAGACATACAATGGAACATTATTCAGCCTTAAAAGAAAGGAAATTCTGACACGTTACGACATGGATGAACCTTGAGGACACTGTGCTAAATGAAATAAGCCAGGCAGAAAAGGACACACATTGTATAATTCCACTCACAGGAGGTACCTAGAGCGGTCAAATTTATAGAGACAGAAAGTGGAAGGATGGTTGCCAGGGGCTGACAGAGAGAGAATGGGGAGTTATTTTTTAATTGGTACAGAGTTTCGGTTTTGCAAGATGAAAAGAGTTCTTGAAGTGGATAGTGGTGATGCACAGTAATGTAATGCACTTAATGCTACTGAACTGTACACTTAAAATGGTAAGTTTTATGTTATGTATGTTTTTCCACAATTAAAAAATTAAAAAAAAAAAGACTGTGTATGACTTCTGAGCTAGGTCATAAAGGACGCGTGGCTTTTGTCTTTCTCTTAAGTCACTCATTCTGGGGGAAGCCAGCTGCCATGTCATGAGGACACACAGGCAGCCCTGAGGAGAAGTCCATCTGTTGAAGAACTGAGGCCTCCTGCCAATAGCCAGCATGAACTCATCATCCACGTGAGGGTGAGCACCATGGAAGTGGATCCTTTGGCCTCAGGCAAGCCTTCAGATGACTGCAGCCCTTCTGGCTGATATCTTAACTGTCACCTCATGAAAAAGCCTGAGGCAGAACCACACAGTTAAGCTGCTCCTCAATTCCAGACCCACAGAAAATGAGATAATAAATGTTTATTGTTTGGCTGCTAAAGTTTGAGATAATTTATTAGGCAGCAATAGATCACTTATGCAACTATTTAGAAAAATTTGAAAAGGAAAAGAGAAATCAGCTTTAACGCATTATCCTATCAGAGTGGCCTGCTATTCTACCAAAGCATGCGTCAGGGTACGTTATGATGATGGCGTGCTGCTAGATTACAATGCATCTCTTCATTAAAGCCTTAAGAGAGAGATTCTCAACTATTCTGTACTGAGAAAACTTCACAAGAATGTAAAGTGTGATGAGTAGTATATAAAGTATATTTAACTACGTATTTTAATACAGTGTTAACAGCTCTGTTTGGCAGATGAACACTGAGCTGGTTGCAGCTGGCAGCATGGTGTTCAGCAAGGTATATCTGCAACGTGTAAGAGGAGAAATGTGACATCGAGCTGGTGCCAAATACAGATACTGTGTGTTTGTTAGACTATGGAGAAACTTTTCCTCATGAGTATATTAGAGTCTAATCAGGGCAGTAAATAAATAATACCACTCACACAGCCACACAGCCCTGAAGGATGACCATGTGAGGAGTAAAATTGCAGCAGCTTAATGGACACTGTGAGACATTACTCTACTTTAAAACTGATTCCACCATGTGGAATTCACCTGGTTGAGTACTGTTTTGAGTCTTTTAACTCCTTAAAGTGTGTTGAGGAAAATCCTAGTATGTGGAAGTGTGTTGCAAGTGTAAAACAGGTGACAACTGCTCCCACAGTAGGTTTTTAACCAGCTCAGTGTTAGGGTTCTTGTCTAGAGGCAGCCAAAGCTCAAATCCTAAAGATGGCAAGCATGTTGAGTTGTGGCTGGTTAAAGAAGAAAGTCAACCTAATCCACCTAAATTTTTGTGGTACCCAAGACAGGTATTAGTAAAAGAGCTGCCTAGGTGGAAGTCTGCTCTGTGATTATGAATCTAGATATTTAAATTCATTTGGCATATATTAAATTAGTGGATACTATGTGTCAGATGCCACATTAAGAGATAGGAATATAAAGATGTATAAGTTCGGACTTCTAAGGAGGTGGTAAAGGAAAGACATGAATATCTGTAATACAATGGAAATGACAGAGCTGCAGGCAAGTAGGCAGCCTCCGTGTGGGATGGCAGTAGAAGGTGCACAGAGTAAGGGTTGGAATTGGGGTTGATCCAGAATGACACAAAGAATTTGCCAGATATGAACGGGGAAGGGAAAGACAATGGAAGTAGTACATATGAAAACCCAGAAATGTTAAAAAAAAAAAACCCAAAACTCAAAAAACTCTGCTGAATTCTTTGGTTGACATTCATTAAAAGGGCAGATAATGGGATAAAATCCCCTTAACATGGCATATCAGGCACTTGAACTTTTCCATCTCGTCCTCAACCCTCCCCTACGTGCACACCATGCTCCCACAATGGTGCACTCAGGCATGCTCTTCCATACCTCCCTGCCTTCACACAAGGCTCTGCGATGCTCACTTAGTTAAAAAACAATAATCCATCCTCTGCAAAGTCTACTCTGGTCTTCCTCTGATAGAGCTTATTCCTCGAGGTCCCAAGATGCCTTTCACTGGCATGTTTTTGGTACTGTGACTATTCTTCACAACGACTATTTCTTACTCACTGGACCAACCATTTAAGGCTGGTCATCATTCTGGTCTCTGTCCGCTCAAAGCCTGGCAATGTCACAGTCATGCAGTGTTTGCTGAATGAACAAATGCATGAAGAAATGAACACTCCTCTCTCTGGAGTAGTCTTATGTTCCACCTGAAGAAGGGAAACTAGAACAAATAACCCTTTGAGAAGTTAGAGGAATCAAATGGAAAATTCATCAGGCTGAGAATTAAAAGTGGGTTCTCATCCTTGCTTTACCACCAGGTAGGCATGAGAATTTGCACAATCCACTTAACTTCTCTAGGTCTCAATTTTTCATACCTGTAAAACTGGGTATGGATAGATGATGTGGACAGGTTTACAGTAATTCTCATTTACAGAGGCAGGCCCTGTAAAAATGCTTTCCTATGTCATTTAATTTTCATTTGTTCCTTAGGACATCCCTAGGAATTAGGCATTTTACCCTCATTTAGGCATAAGTACAGTAGGTTCAAAGAACTTGCCCTAAGCAACATAGCTAGTAAGTGGCTAAAAAGGAGAGGGATCCAAATTGGTCTGCCTCTATAGAATACCTGTTCTCAAACACTAGGTCACAACATTTAAATGTGAGAGCGTAGATATTTTGAAGTAAAAGAATTTGGACCTCCTGAAGCCATATGATAGAACAAAAAAAATGGCAGTGCTTTTTTTATCTACTTTCCTCTGAGAAGGAGATGCCATAAGGTGATAGGGACAGGGTGAGAGGTACGTGGAAATGCACCAAACAGAGTCTTAAAAGGGGGACCATCCTTTCTGGATGAAAGGTCTGAGCCTAGAGAAAGAAAGAAAATGCAGGATGAGATAAATGGAAAGGGAGGGTTAAAGGGACATAGCCTGGCAGAAAAGCAAGGGAAGGGAGAGGAAAACAGGAAGGGGTGCTGAGCCAAGCTGAGCATGAAGATGGGGGGCTGGACAGGGGGAGGATGATGACGGGGCCAAGTGCTGTTGACGGGCAGAGCGATGGGAAGCGGATGGCCATGCTGAGGAGAGAAGGATCCACCAGCAAGGCAATTCCAGCCAAAACTGGGAAACGGGATGGGATGGCTTTGTTTCTTTAAGAACTGAGGGGGTTAAAAGACAGAGCTCAGCCTGAGCCTGAGAGGAGAAAAAGGGGGAGACTACTAAGAAAAACAATGACCCCACAGGTCTGAAAGGAAGAACCTGCAGACTGAAAGAGAGGTGATGACAGAGAGTGCCTGGAATGGACCATTTAATGCTTTAAACCTGTGCCAAGCTGAGTAATGTGGGATTGAACTTGTGATTTACCTCAACTCTGGGAGAGATTAGTCTCTGTATCATCAGCAGTGTAAACAAACATTACTATTTTATAGTGATAATAAGTATTATTAATACCGAAAAGACCTAGTCGTGTGTAGTACTTTGTAGTTTACAAAGCATGTTCATGTAGATGATCTCATTGAACTCCCATGACAATCCGAGCACCCTTGCTTCCCACCTGGCAAAATTAGGCTTAAGTTCAGTCAAATGATTTACCTCCAGTCAGGAAGTTCCAGGTGGACCTGGGATTGGCACCTAGGTCTTCCTGTTCCCGGTCCAGGGTTCTTTGGGTAGGAATAAAACACAGCCTGTGCCTTTAACAGACTTACAGTTCAGGAGATCAAGAACAAAGGCATAGAAGATGATTACTCAGGGGAGTATATACTATACTCAAAAAAGAGTGGAGTTCAGAGGAAGGAGCATATTTGGGGGCAGCTGGAAAAAGTCTGAGCTAACTGTAGACTGGATGGGAGAAAGGGACTACTTAAGCAAAGAAGAAAGGAAGCAGAGAAAGCTCAGAGTGTGGGCTTTAGAGGGGTGCTTTACCTACCCAGTCCTTCCCCCCACCAGCTTAGCAGCTGCAAGTGCAATCATCTAACAAATATTTATGGTTGACATTGCCCTAAATGCTGAGGATCCAGTGGTGCACAAGATCTACATTCAAGAAATTTACTCCAAGTCTGAAAGTATCAGGGTTGCTTGTTGGGGGGTGTCAACTGTTCTTTTGGAAAAGGGAGATGTTCTATTCTCAGAATGATGCTCTAATTCATCAGAGAAATGTAGGAGCTCCAGTTTTTCAAAACTTACTATTTTCCCAAATAGAAGAGGACTGTGTTTGCCTCTCCTTTGGCAGGTGATCAGAAAAGATCAGAGCTGAGAAGGGAAAAGGGAGCATTAAAAGTGGCTATTTCACAGCAGAGTCACAGAAAAAAAGAAAAAGAGGGTTGTGTTTAGCACCTTACTCCACAATTTTATATTTACCCTCCCAACAACCAAGCTCCATTGTGTATACTATGCACATATAGTAAAGAAAAAATGTGATATGGGAACACAGTGAGAGAGTCTGTGAAGTGCTGAAACAGCATACCTGGCAGCTGCTAAAACAAAACTTCAAAGATTTGGCTTCTTTGAAAAGCCATCAGGCAGGACCCCACCCACTCCCCCTGCTAGCCCACAGCTTCCCTGGGAGCTGGTACATGTAACCACTTCCGCATGTTTGGCTCTGTTCCCCAGGGCTATAGCAGCTCTATAAGCCAAGTCAGAACTGCCAGCCAAGCAGGTGGGGGGCTGGGGGCTAGGTAAGTGTAGGGAAGCAAGACCTCTCTCCAGTATCTGGTCATGAGCATATCTCAGAAAATAAAATGGTAACGCTAGGATCTGCTTTAAAAGTCCCTTCCTCTCAGCCAGCCCAGCTCTGATTGGTTAGACACTAGTAATTCAGAAGCTCTGAGCTTTTGAGATTCCCAAGGCATTAAAATATGCCCCTCCCAGTACCACAAATTAGTTTAAGAACAGCATCTGTGGTAAATCTCTAGATCTAAACAAAAGAGGCTTGACAGCTACAAAAGAGCCTAAGAGGATAATCAAGAATATGCCTTTCTTTGTACTTCTTTTTTTTTTTTTTTCCCACTGACCAAGTTTGGGTCTCTATCACATCTTTGAATCTTCTGGGACAACCATTTTGTCCTGTGCTGTCCAATATGGGAGCCACGAGTCACATGTGGCTTTTGAGTATTTGAAATGTGGCTAGTATGACTGAGGTACTGAATTTTTCATTTTATTTAATTTTAATTAATTTAAAAATTTAAAATCCACACGTGGCTTGTGGCTACCATGTTGGACAGCACTGATCTAGCCACTTATTCACCAAACATTTACTGAGCACTTTGTACAAGAAAGTGTAAGGATATAAAGATGTGTAAGGCTCAGTCTCTGACCCTCAAAAGCTTACAATCTAATACAGGAGGTAAGACAAGTATACAAACAACCATAATATAAAGAGGCGTGGTAATGTGTCATAGCAGAGGTAAACAGATGTTAGAACTTGGAGCAGGGAGATGTTGGCCTGACATTATGCATTCCCCATACTAGCCACCCAGGTAGGGGATGCCAGTACAGTCGTCCCTTGGTATCTACAAGGGATTGGTTCCAGGACCTCCGTGGATACCAAAATCCAAGGATGCTGAAGTCCCTTATATAAAATGGCACAGTATCTGCATATAACCTACACACATCCTCCCATATACTTTAAATCATCTCTAGATTACTTCTAATACCTAATATAATGTAAATGCTATGTAAACAGTTGCTGGACTATAGCAAATTCAAGTTTTGCTTTTTGGAACTTTCTGAATTTTTTTTTTTCTAAATATTTTGATCCGTGGATGCAGACCGGTGGATACCGAGGGCCGACTATAAGTCTATCAAATAAAGGACAGTGAGGAGAGTGGAACTACTGTAGAGAACACCAAAAATCTGAAACATCACACATATTCAGTAAACACCATGACTTATTGGTCAACCAATGTTAAAAGGCTGGAGTAAAGAGATAGCCAGCCTATACTGGGCTGTTTAAGTACCTTCTAGGAGTGGCTCTCAAGACTCCTGCGGGTTAGGTGGGGTGGGGAGAAGGAGGGTGAAAAGAAGGGTCTCTGCCTTTTCCTCTTCTTCCACACCCTGCCTCTTCCAACAGCGCCCCCCCCGCCACCCAAAATGCAAAGGGTCTTTTGCTTGTAGGGCACTTTCAATCTTGGATAACTAGAAAGAACTGAATAGGGTTCAAAGGAGAAGCTATACGGACCTGATGACTTGGGAAGGCGGCTGTGTGAGCTCCACCTAGAGGGGTGGGATAGAGAGGGTGGGAGGGAGACGCAAGAGGGAGGAGATATGGGGATATATGTATGCGTATAGCTGATTCACTTTGTTATAAAGCAGAAACTAACACACCATTGTAAGGCAATTATACTCCAATAACGATGTTAAAAAATAAAAAAATAAAAATAAAAAAGGAAAAAAAAAACCTCAGTGGAGAAGAAACAGGGCTTTTTTCTCTAGTGTTCAGATCACTAGGATAGGAAGAGCCACAAAAATTCATTCTCTAGGAATTAAAACTGTGCATTTAGCCAGAGCTTCCTCTGAATTACATCTTTTAGGAACATGAGTCCAGGGGATGAAGAATAGAAGGAAGAGAAAGCCTAATGACATCTGCTTGGGATGTCATCAGGGAAGGTTGCAGAAAGGCTGAGTTGAGCTGAGCCCTGTAGGAGAAAAGGGTTTGAACATGTAAACATACAGGTGAGGAGCAGGGGGTCTGTTCATTCTTTCATTCTTTTACAATATTTGTTCTTTATGTTTAAGTGTCTACTGTTTACCAAGGCACTGGGATACAACAGTGAATAAGACAACTTATACTTTCGTGAAGTAATGATAGTAAACTAACAGGATAAGTGCTACAGAATGGTATAAGGATGTAGTGATGGGAAAATGTACTATTTTTGATCCATAGAGTTTGGCTGGAACTAAATGGGTGAAGAATAAAACTGGAAAGGTAGATTGGAGCCAAATACAGGTATTCACCTTGAAAAGCAGGCCAAGTTATTTTTTGTTTTTGTTTTTGTGGTACATTAGAAGGTCTTTTTATTTCTTCCTTAAAAATTTTGTTTTAATTATCAAAATTAACAAAATATCAACAAAGAAAATCTTTAGAATAAATAAGACAGATGAGAAAGACTTAGCCATGAAAGGTAGAATTGTACCATATTCCCAAGATGTATTCTCCAATTTATCTTTATCAGCAATAAAGTCGGTATTTTGCTATCTTTGATTTTTTTCTATAATTTCTCATTTAGTTGTGGAGGCAAGACCTGGAGACAAGTAGAAAGTATGATTAATGATGCTTCATAAGCCCCCAACATCAATTTCTAGACCTTTTAGTTGTATGAACTGAAAAATCACCTTTACAGTTAGGATGCAGCTTGATTTCAGCTTCTATCACTTAAAACTCAAAGTGTTTTGGGACATCCCTGGTGGCACAGTGGTTAAGAATAAGCCTGTCAATACAGGGGACACAGGTTCAAGCCCTGGTCTGGGAAGACCCCACATGCCGCGGAGCAACTAAGCTCGTGCGCCACAACTACTGAAGCCCGCACGCCTAGAGCCCGTGCTCTGCAACAAGAGAAGCCACCGCAATAAGAAGCCCGCGCACCGCAACGAAGAGTAGCCCCCGCCCGCCGCAGCTAGAGAAAAGCCCGCACACAGCAACAAAGACCCAATGCAGCCAAAAATAAAATATAAATAAATAAATAAATTTACAAAAAACCCCACAAAACTCAAAGTGTTTTGACTAATACATTTTATCAGCTGGACTGGTTCCCATTCACTCTCCCTTGAAAATGTCTTAAACACCTTGTACATTATCTCTCTTTTTCTTCCTCTCCTTTTCTGCAGGAGTCTGTAGCCTATATACAATCTAGGACTGTATTTAAACCCTACCTTAAACCCTTCCTCTGCAGAGCCTTAGATTTCCACCCTTCTTTAGTACCTTTTCTGAATTGTGAGCTCCGCTGAGCCCATATGCCCCCCCTTTAATCACTCGCTCTATATTTCACATGCCAAAAATAAGCAAACTTCCAGGGCAGTATTCTCTAGACCGCCCTGCTGAGTGTCAGCTCTAACTTACAGGAGTGTGGAGCACATTTCTTGATCCTCTCATAGATCCTCACATAGCACGGAGCACAAAGTAAATGTGCAATTACCTCTTGATTGATTAATTTTAGCCTCTCTGCCTACCCAAGCCCCAGCTGCCCTTCCAGAGTCAGCTCACAAACCTTTCTTTTCCGTGAAGTTTTTGCCACTTTCTCCAGTCGGAGTGATCAGTTTCTCCTCTGAACTTGTACCACTTAACAGTATAATCCTCTTCGTCAACAATTAAGTACATATTGCCTTACAATACTTGCATTAGTAACTTAAATGACTATCAACTTTCCTCCAGACAGAGAGAGACCCTGTCTATTACCTCCTTCAGAGTCAGCCCCATGCCTTGCATTTAGGAGATATTCAGTAACATGCTAACTTTTTTAGGATAACATTGTTTTAACAACTACCAGATGAAGCCATTTTCCAGCTGGAACATTACTTATTACCAGTTTCACCTTTCTTCTTTTTCAAGTATTTCAATATACTAAATATTTGGTGAAGAAGGTAAAAAAACTCTTCTCTTAGGGTCTTGTATTTCAAATGTCAGTGTTGGGTTCAAGCAGCTAGCAAGATATTTGAGAACACAAATAATACAGGCAGATATTTTCATCTGCTCAGTTTTCCTTGGTGCAACCCAGTTTCACAAGAACATAATTTGATTTCCTGTAGCCTTTAAGTACAACCTATTTATTACCCCCCCTTATGGTTTCCTTACCTGTGGTGCCAGAGAGCCTAATTTTCTCATCTAAAGCCTTCTAGATTATAGTCACATTACTGAGATGCACCCATATTTCATTTTCGTCACAGAAAGATAGTAAAACTTCTTTTAAAAAACCAGGCAAAACATGGCATTGATTATTGACTTTGAAGCCAAATTAATACAAGTCTTAGCCTGATAATTCATGAAAGCCAAAAAACACCCCTTTATTGCCTCTGAAGCATAAGAATGGTCCAATTAGGACAAGAGTTCTACTGTTACTTGTTATGAACACGTGGGCCTGCCACATGATGTGACATTTTGAATTCCTAAGCTCTCATATATTGCCTCTCTCACTCTAGCCCTACTTGCATTTCCCAGAGAACACTTGGCTCCATATTAAAATGTTACCTTTTAAGTTTAGCTTCTCTTATTTTTCCTTAGATTTTAATAGTTTATAATCAAAAATTTTAATATATAGATCCTTACTTCACTATAAAAACAAATAATGTAAACCTGAGCATTGTGATTAGGTATAACTGCTTTCGCCACTGTGATACGATATGACAGTGCACGTGAGTGATGGCCAGTTGTATCTGAACTCAGTGGTGTAGCAATACTGTATCCTAAGCAAGTCTAATTTTATGTTTTTCTCTTTTCTGAAAAGGGAACTAAGAGTTATCAGGAAACTACACCAAAACCAGAACTTACACCAAAATTTTGCACCTCAAAAGGGCTGCAGGGACGAGAGAACCTGTACTCCTTTTCAGACAGTATGAGTCTATTGTTTTCTTTTATTAAAATATAGATACAGGAAGATTTTTTTTCCTTTTAGCCTCTTAAATCCTAGGACTTTTAAAAAAAAAAGCATTGATATTTTAGCTGTACTCGGTCAGTAATATGCTGAGAGTCTTTCAGCAGAAAGATGGGCAGGAGGGTAGGATGAGGTCTTTAGCTAAAGGTTCAGTGAAGCCAGCTGGTCGTCCTAAATTTGTTGAGTCAACATTAAGTAAGCTTTAAAAATGGATCATCAGTGTTTCTCTACAAGAGTCAGAAGGAAAGATATAGTGTTTCTTCACCACTGTGGTTCTTTCCAAACTCTTTCAGGGCTGGTAAACAGCTATGTTGGAAAGATAGAAGATGACAGAAAAACCATGTGAGAATTAAACTGAATTATGAATTAAGTAACTCTGATAAAATTTCCTAATTCTAGAAAAGGAGTCTCACTCAGCTTGTACATGGATTTTTGTCATTCAGTCCTCTTAAAACCAAAATAATCATCAATTGTGGATGGATATCAAATTACAAAGTGAACAGCTAAATAAGACAGGGTCTTGCCTCTAACAATGACTCTGTGTGTATGTGTCCGAGTGTGCACGTGTGTGTGTTAATCCTGAGGAAATGTATATAAGGTAGTTTATCTTTAATGCTTTGAGAGGGAGGGGAGAAGGCAAACGAAACTGGAAAAATGCTACACTGGCAAACCACAAAGCAAGCTGCATTTTATTCTGGCTTGCAGATAAGAAAAGATCCCCGTCTTCCACTCCTGATACTAGGCCCAAACATTCCCAAACTTACTTTGCCTAGGCCTTGGTATGATGTCCAGCCAGCGATCTCTGACACATTTCCAAAGTTTACCAACATTCCTTCAATAGGCAGAAGTCCAGTGATTCTGGCCTTGGTACAAACACCTACAGCACTCAGCTCTCTTGGTGAAGGAGGAACTGTAGAATCTGTCACAGAGCTTGAACTGACACAGAGCATAACCCTTGAGAGGTTATGTGTCTGGCTGAGTGAGAAAAGAAGCAGAGGAATTTCAGATAGAAGTTCAGGCCTTTATCACTCGTGTGCCAGAGAAGCGTTTTTCTCAAGGGGAAGCAGTGGTTAAGAGCTAAGACTCAGGAGGAAGAAGGTCAGGTAAACTTTGTTTTATGGGAAGGAAGGAGGATAAGGAGAGAAATAGCACTTCTACAGAACTCTGAACAAGAAAGAGTTTCTTTTTGTTTTTAGGCCCCCCAAAAGTGGTTTCTTTTTGTGATTGTGCTCTTTGGCTAGAGAGTGTTGTTTATATAACAGGATAAAGTACAAAATTATAAGCTCCAAACTCCTCCAGAGGAAAGCTCTCCCAAAGCTCGACCCCCAGGATGGATGGAAAATATGAGTGTTTACTGGCTGGAACATTGAGCCGCAATGGAAATTTCAACATTCAGAAGAAGATAGCAGAGAGGAAGGGCCTGTTGAGTAGAAAGAAGTCACCCTTCAACAAAGGGGTCAAAGAAAAGGAAGAGTCTCCTGTGGGCCCCACTCTGATGGCCCTTCCTCAGCTGGAAAGGCTACATCTCTGCGATCCAGCTCCAGGAGTGCACTGCATATGGCTGATGGCCAGTTTCCTCTAAACTAGATACTAAAACACGGAGCGTAGCAATCCCACATCCCAAGCAAGTCCAATTTTAAGTTTCTCCTTTTTTTTTTTTTCCTGGAAAGGGAACTAAGTGGTATCAAGAACCGACACCAAAACCAGGCACTATACTGGCTACTTTCACATGCACAACTCAACTAAATCTTATAACAACTTAATGAGGTAGGTATTATTATCTGCACTTTTAAGCAGATGGGGAAATTGTGGCTCAGAGAAGCTAGGTAACTTGCACAAGGTCATACACTCAGTAAGGCAAACCCTAAAGTCCCTTCTCTTTTCACTATACCCTGCCATCTTCCTAACAGGGGCTGATGGCCTCCTTTCCTATAAAGTTAACATGCTTTTAAAGAAATAGAAGCATTTAAAGGACTAGTTTCAGAATAATTCCCCTAAACAGAGGAAGAAAATGGAAACAAAGCCTTACCATTTTGGTCGCTGAGTAGTTTTTGCAGAACTATGGGCTCTCTTTTAAAACCTCACACACTCCTCCTCCGATTCTCTTTTTATTGTGGTTAAAAAAAAAAGTATAACTTTAAATTTACCATCTTAACCATTTTTATGACTACAGTTCCTTAGTGCTAAGTACAGTCACACTGTTGTGCAACAGATCTCTAGAACTTTTTCATCTTGCAAATTTGAAACTCTATAGCCATTAAACACTAATTCCCCCTCCTCTGTTCCCCCAGCCCTTGGCAACCACCTTTCTGCTTTCTGTTTCTACGATTTAGACGACTTTAGATACTTCATAGGAGTGGAATCATACAGTATTGGTCCTTTTGTGACTGGCTCATTTCACTTAGCATTATGTCCTCAAGGTTCAGCCATGTTGTAGCCGGTGACAGGGTTAAATTCTTACACCCTCTTCTTGATTCTCCTTCTTCTACTTGCCTGGGTCACACAATTTAAATCTTTTTGTTATATGCTGCCCAACACTGCTTCCTAACTGTTCCATGTGTATGTGTCTCCTTCTTGCTGCTAGATAGTAACCTCTTAGTGATCCAACACCAGGTCTTCAAAGTCTTTTAGACCCTACCCAGCGCTGAGCACTACGCCGAGAGCATAGAAGATACATCCTGGACAGTAAACTCTGGGAGACTGGGGACGATTCTGTCTTATTTGTCGCTACTCCCAGCAGCTAACACAATGTCTGACACATAGAAAATGAACAGAACATGTTTTATTAAAGAAAATAAACTCAATATTTCTGAGAACTGAAAATGAAAAGATGGGAAGTCAGAGTCCTGAATCTCCAGCAACATTCGTGAGAAGTAATCTAGGACTTCCCCGGTGGCGCAGTGGTTAAGAATCCGCCTGCCAATGCAGGGGACACAGGTTCGAGCCCTAGTCTGGGAAGATCCCACATGCCGTGGAGCGACTAAGCCCGTGTGTCACAACTACTGAGCCTGCGCTCTAGAGCCCGCGAGCCACAACTACTGAAGCCCGCACGCCTAGAGCCCGTGCTCCGCAACAAGAGAAGCCACCGCAATGAGAAGCCCGTGCACCGCAATGAAGAGTAGCCCCCGCTCGCCGCAACTAGAGAAAGCCCGCACTCAGCAACGAAGACCCAACGCAGCCAAAAATAAATAAATATAAATAAATAAATAAATAAATATTTTTTTAAAAAAAGAAATAATCTAAAACAAGGGAGAAAAGTATTAGTTAAACTGGTATCAGAATCTCTGAAAATCTGTTTCAAAAAATTATGTAAAGAAAGGTACCAGACTATAATTTATTACTGAAGAGTAAGAGGGCAGAGGAACAAGGTGACATGAAATATCACCCAAATTTCCAAGATTTGGGGCTTCATTGTACCCCATTCCCCAGTACAGAATTTAAAGTTCTGACATACAGCTGTTTTCCAGAGTAGAGGCCACCAGGCCACAGAGCCTAGGCCCACGATGTCTTGCCCTGTCACAAAAAGAAGGAACAAACTCATGACTGTGCCTTCAACCTTCCTCACCTTTAACATCGAGGAACAGACAAATCCCCAGGTTGCATGTGTGAAAAAACCCGAGATGGATAAAAATAATTCAATGACAAATGCTGGAAAAACATACAAAGGGGCAGAAGCCAGACATTCGTGGGATTCCCTGACAGCTCGATCCACGAGGAAGGGCTGGACTGGAAAAAAACAGAGCCTCAGGTTCCTGCCAAGCCGTCTGAGGCCCTGTCCTTCCCAAATCATTCCAAGCAGCAGCCAGAACTTTACAGTAACCCTTCCAGGTCTCCCAAAGAAAGATGCGCTCCTCACCTAGAAAGTGCTCCTCCCTGACATGGTCCAGTTCCGTGCAAGGCTGGCGGTAATGAGGAGATGCCTCTGCACTTCAATCTCAGCTCCTAACAATTGCCCGGGTACCCAGAAAAGTAGATAATTAAAAGGCAGCTTGAAAAACCCGACCCATTTCATTGGCTAAAGAAAAGCTTAGTACCCAGGTATCAGCATCTAGAAATCAAATACAATCCCTTTAAGAAAAAACAGGTTGCGGACATTCGGTACCTGCATCCTGGAGGCCAGATTGTATAATTCTCAATCGGCCTTGCTCGGAGGCACACCTCAGGCTTCTAAACATGTGACTGTATTTGGCCCTGACTACATTCTCTTCTGGAGAATGGCCTGCAATTAATCTCACTTATTACCTCTGAAAAGTAACAACAGAGGAATGGCTGGCCAAGTCCAACTCCGAGTGTCTAGGGAACTGCAAGCTCCACGGCCAGGCCTCAGACTGTCTGGGCAAGGCGTGGGCTCTCTGCCTTCCTCTCCCACAACAAAGCTCCAACAGGGACTCCAGACAGACCAAAGGAACCGAGGGATTTGAGGAGCTGGGCTGAGCTCACACTGACCCAATGGGAGATGACAGCCCTGGGCTACATTTGGGGTGGTTTCAAAACAGCGGGGGAAGAACAAGGTTGTCTGGTGAAAACTTGTGTGATCCATAAAATTGAGAACAATAGCAACGCCACAGGGAAATGAAAAATAACACTATTTGCTGAGTTCTTGTGAGTCACCAGTTTTCATTCCTGTGGCTACCAAGTCACTGAATCCTCCAAGATGCAGATGAAAAGTACAGCCAGCATTGGATTCTCTTTACATCTTTTTACTGTTTACAGGGCAGCCCCTGGTTGAGTGAATTATGAGAGTTTATCAGCACTGGAATCCACTGATGCTTTTGTAGATGTACAAGTAAGAGGACCTTTTATTTACTTAGCACCCACTTCCAGGGAGATCAAAGTGCTTTAAGGACAACCTAAAAGCTCCCAAAACAGGCCAGTTTATACATAAGTATGCTTATCCAATAAAAAGATTAAATGAATAGTTTAGGGTCACTTAGTGTAAAAATCAGTAATAAAACTCACATCTCTAAGCTACTAATCCCTTATTCATTAAACTTAGTCACCCTTACTACTAAGGAAGGAACAACAAGAGACTAAATAAATATCCACAAAACAGTGACTTACCAGGTAAATAAAGAAACTGGGGCATGGGACAGAGCGAATGCCTGAGGGAGGTCTGGCTGGGGCCCATGTCATAGCCAGTTCTGAAAGGACCTCTGAGAATTCATTTAAGGCTCTTTAGGGTGGGTATCTCTGGGAATTCCACATGGAACTGGAACTCCCGAGCTGAGCTTGCAGGTTGTCATGGCAACCAGAGGTTGCGCGGTCGGCGGGGCAGAGGAAGATTTTCCAGGGCTACCCTGGACTAGAATGGGGCCTGAGAACTGACCCTCGAGCTTGAAGAGTAGGTGAAGAGATGGCTGTTATGGGTACAACTAACCCCCAAAGGGAAAGACCAGGGGGCTCTGCGGGGGCTACTTCCTGGTGCCAGTGGTTCTGAAGTCGATCGTATCATGTGCCATTCTACCACAGCCCATGAGCACAGTCTGGCTGGGAGAAGGTCACTCACAGCACTGCACCCTAGGTGCTGCCTCTGACCTTGATGGATCCTTTCATCTTTCTGTGTCTCGGCATTAACAGGTATCACCAAGAGAAGGTTCGAAACCCAGCCATAATTTTTATTCCAAACACAGGTATGAAAAATGCTAAAACTCAGGACTTCCCTGGTGGTCCAGTGGTTAAGAATCCAAGCTTCCACTGCAGGGGGCATGGGTTTGATCCCTGGTTGGGGATCTCATCCCGCATGCCCTGTGGTGCAGCCAAAAAAAAAAAACAAAGCTAAAACTGTTTTTCCAAAATGTATAGTCTTGACATTTTGCTTACCGTATGGAAAACGGTTGCAGCCTTGTCATATAGACAATATATCCAAGATTGCAGAGAAAGTGTTTTCCATAGAGACAAGGCTCTGACTGTAAAATGAAAATGGAATATTTGGAAATATTTTATATGGAAAATAAAGCTCTGTGGTATAAACAGAATTTCTTTTTTACGACTTATGTTTTAGGAATGCGGTTACTCCGGAATCATAAATCACCAAAGGACAGACTTCTCCTATGAAAAGAATAGTGTGGAAGGATGTCCTGTCTTCAAAAGTCCTGCCTCTTGGTCTTCAACTCTTCATAATTCTGAATTGAGATGATGC
Organism: Balaenoptera borealis; assembly: GCF_965194805.1. Classification (NCBI taxonomy): domain Eukaryota; kingdom Metazoa; phylum Chordata; class Mammalia; order Artiodactyla; family Balaenopteridae; genus Balaenoptera; species Balaenoptera borealis. The sequence goes on from NC_138866.1 coordinate 26,637,566, forward strand.
TTTTCACCCTTGACCACAATGATCACTGGTATGAAAGACACCGTACCAGAGCATGATGTAATGTGCTTATGTTTATCTTGCTTCCTGGGCAGAGTCTCTGCTTCCCAAATTAGTTCCTTAAGTAATCATTCTAACACCAACAGATACTTGAACAACAATTAGGTATTTCCTCCATGCCCAAGCCTTCAGTCGCTCCTCCAACCTCAGGGCAGGGCAGCATCCAAAGAGGTGGCTGGTTGGCAGAGGCTGATGTGCTGGCCTGGGGTAGGGAGTTGGTGGGACACCTGTGGCAGAGTGTCTTTATTTGGAGGGAACAATATCTCAGCTGGTTGGAATACTTCATTGTAACAGTCACATTCCATTCTAGCTCATCTGACTCAGGGACAGATGCAATTAAACCCATATTTAATAGCCACTAAAGCAAGATGTACTGGGAATCTGTTTCTCCTTACGTTTTTTACACAGGGGGACTTGAAATACAGATCGAGACTAGAATTCAAAACAGTGGTTTCTTTTTAAATCAGAAGTTGCTGACTTTATGGCCAGAATCTATTTGGATCTATCCTCTGCCACTTTGCTCAACTACATAAAGGGAATTTCCTTCCCACTTTCCAAATGAACATTGTCCAGGGAGGCTTTATGAGTTCAATTAGATAACCTACATAAAAACATATAAAATACGTGCTTCAAAAGAAAAGAGTCCAAAGTTAGTGAAACACAATGTAATACAAGATATAAAAAAAGAATTAGGAGACAAGGAGAAAATGTCAAAAGTCAATAAACAAAAATGTTGACTGTGAGCAAGGATTAAGCATAGTATAAATTCTTGCTCTTTCACCCGGAAGTGAACTTGCTGAACTGTATCAGAAATTTCCTTTTCATTTGATTTGCCCACAAACTGTCTTACAAGTGAAATGAGGCCCTATATTCAAGCACCAGAGGATTAGGACACGTGGGGAGAGGCACTTGTCTTGCTGGTGCCTGTGCAGGGAACTCAAAGTGAGAATGACTTGCTTAGGATTCAGGCTGCCCCTGTGTGACCCAAATGCCGGCTCCATGGCCCTTTACATACCTGCTTCCAGGAGGGGCGGAGTGGCTCTCAGGAGCTTGGGGGTCTGACTGAATTGACCATGTTGGGCCACTAGGACTGATGACAGGCCGAAGTGTGTGGGGAGTTGAAGCACTGCTTCTGTTTATGACGCCACTTGCCAAATTCAGGTTTGTTACCTAGAAATGAAGTGAGGGAAATAACCTGATTTTACAGAGTTTTAGAAAAGTATCATTAAAATCATAACGGGGAAAATCATGTAGAGTCCAGGAGATGCTGACCCACCTGAGCTTAAACAGTGGTTGCCACAAAGGCACTCAGTAAAGCCTGGCTTCTGTGCACATCCAAGAGCACAGGTGAGGGTGGCTAGTGTCAATATAAGTTAACGAGTATTTATTCTGCTCCTACTATGTGCAAAACACCATACTATGTGAGGTGCTGTGAAATACAAAGATTAGTAACAAAAACAGCAAGTACTTACTGAGTATTTACTCTGTGTCACACAAAGTTCTAAGAATTAGGCAAACTACTTAGCCTTTCTGACCCTTGTGTCATATGAAAGTTCTAAATGCTCGATAAATTTTAGTTTAAATAATAATAATTATTAATAAATAATAAACAACAATTTATAATATTTAATAATAATATTTATTATTATTTATTTAGTAATAATACTAAATAATAATAATTACTATATAAAGAACTCACTGATTTAGAAAAAAGATGCACAGGCAATGGAAAAATGGGCACCAACTTCAATAAACAATTTACAAAAATGGAATATAATTAGCCAATTAAACAATTAAAACTAGTCATTTCCACTGTCAATCAAAGAAATGTAAATTACAAGATAACACTTTCGTGTGTTACACTGACATAAATAATAACCAAAAATATAGTACCTAACCATGGCAAAGGGTGACATTAGATATGTATTACACTATTTATGAGACTATTAATTGGTACAATCTTTCTACAAATAAATTTGGCAATATATTATTAAAAGTATCAAAGTATTTGTACACTTTGATGCTACACTCTAACTTATAGGAACTACGTTAAAAAAACAACTGTAGATCATTAATGAGGTGAGTATTATAATAGCAGTTACTATTTAGCAGCACTTACAATGTGCCAAGCTCTGTATAAACGAGTATAAAACGAGTATATTACATGCATCTCATTCAAACTGTCATAATGCTATTGGCAAGTACTATTATAATCCCCACTTTACAAAAAAGGAAACTGAGGCCTAGGAATAAATGGCAGAACCAGGATCTGAACCATAGTCTTTGAAACTCCAAATCCCATGTTCTTACTCACTACACTATGCTGTGAACAGAAATTGAAAACAAGCATTGATTTTAATACTGAAAAAGGAAAGATCTAAATGGCTGAGAGTATTTAAATAAATTATGTTAAATAAATATGATAAATAAATTTTGCTCTAAACATATAAGGGAATATTATGTATCCATTAGAATTTTTTTGGAGAATACTTAGCGATATAGTAACATGCTGATATCTCAAGTTAAAAAACAAAATCGCAATATGAAACTGTACAGAGAGCAGAAGCAATTTCCTTAAATGCACACATACACAGACACACACTCTAAAGCGCATGTATTACTTTTATAATCCAAAAGAAAAAAAATGTAAGTTTTTATGAAAAATACAGGTGCGAGGTGATAAACTTAAAACCTGGCTGGAACGAGTGGAATCAGAAAAGAAAGGATGGTTCAAGAAGCATTTCAAATGAGATGTACAGGGGATGCTGAAAAGAGGGGGTGTACTCAAAGCTGAATGCAGGGTGCTGAGTAGGAGACACTAAGGAATAGTGAAGTGAGGAGATATGAATTCCAAGAAAAGTGTCCTCCTATGAAGTGTCCCAGGAAGCTAACAATTTTGACATTTACAAATAGAAGAATTCTGGATTTTTAAAAAATCTGATAATTCTGAAAGAAAATAAGTCATTTTTAGTAACAGTATAGTGCTTCATTCCTAGTTACAGAATTCAGTGACAACAGCCCAGGACTGTGTCTTCACACCAAAGGACCCAAATATTTTTCTTGTGACGAAAGCCACTTTCTCTAAGTCGGGAGTGATCTCTGGTGTCTGTGGAGGCCGGGGGCCAGAACACTCAGGCTGCACCCTCCAGTGTGGCCCCAGATTCAGCAGAAGCCTCAGGAGCCAACCTTGGCTTGTCAATTCTGACCCCCTTCTGCCACTACCAGGGGAGGAGAAAGACCACGCTGATGAAAGGGTGGGGAAGACAGTGTGGCAGATTAGGGCAGTGTTCTCTGGCCCCCAGTGCCTCTGAAGAGCCTTGTCCTTCTTGCACCCTACCTAGTGGCAACAAAGGCCAGGTTCTCAGACGATCAAACGGATCCCCTGTAGGACTGAACTCACCCTCATCCCATACTGAGCCCTTCTCCTTCCTGCCCTGACCCCTGGCACTAAATATTAGGCTTTTCAAATTAGACATGAGCTTGGCGCTTATAAAGATGCTATGAAGTGGAAAGGTCTTTATGATAACTAACAGATTCTCCAATTACTGCCTCAGTCAGTTGCGACAAAAACCTCATAAAAGAGGCTTATTAATAATTTATAGTGGAACAGCAGTAAAATAAACAAAAGGTACATACTTTACCATGTTTAGTATAAACAGTATAGCTGGAGATTAGTGAATGGGAAGGAGAAGAGATATCAGATTTGGTACATCTTCTCTCTTTTGTCCAGGCTGCCCTTAACTGAAACATCATAATTTTCATCATAATCACGAACACTTACTGAATGCTCACCATGTGCCATGGGCTTAGATGTCTTTGCATTATCTTGACGTGTATTATCTCACTTAACCCTGAGCAAGCCTTTGAAGGAGATTCTATTATTACCCCCATTTTACAGAAGAGGCAACTAAAGTCTAGAGAGGGTAAACAATTAGACAAAAGTAACACACCTACTAGGTGGCAGGGCCAAGATTAGAACAGAGAATGTTCTTCTCCAAATGCATGTGGAATACTTTTTCCAAATAATATGGCTTAACGTTTGAGTTCTTACGGTGGAAGTGTCAGGCACTTATAAGTGAAGTGAGGTTTTATCAATATATCTCCCTCCTTATCCATTACTCACGGAGGTAGATACTGTGATACTCCCTTGTGGGATTTTAGTTCCCCGACCAGGGATCAACCCTGGGCCGTCAGCAGTGAGAGGTCAGAGTCCTAACCACTGGACTGCCAGGGAATTCCCCCAGTGCTCCCTTTCCAGATATGGAGAAACAAAGGGTCAGAGAAGTTATGGTAAGTAATTTGTTCACGGTCACATAACAGTTGCAGAACTGGTACTCTTGTTTTAAAATCCATTTTCTAGTTTTGAAACTAGTAGGGAAACTGTCCTAGTTACCCTTGATTATTAGAGATTTCTGAAAATATAATCAGATACAGACCTCAAATTTGGAAAACAGCGACTATACAGCGATTGATTATACCTAACTATTCCAGCATTTTCTACTTTTCCTTAAATTTTATTTCCCACTTGTTACCCTTCACCAGAGGATATTTAAAAAGTAGAGCAACAAAAAAACCAAAACAAAACCATCCTTAGGGGCTTCCCTGGTGGCGCAGTGGTTAAGAATCCATCTTCCAATGCAGCGGACATGGGTTCGAGCCCTGGTCTGGGAAGATAACACATGCCACGGAGCAACTAAGCCCATGTGCCACAACTACTGAGCCTGTGCTCTAGAGCCCAATAGCCACAACTACTAAGCTCACACACCACAACTACTGAAGCCTGTGTGCCTAAAGCCTGTGCTCTGCAACAAGAGAAGCCACCGCAATGAGAAGAGCGCACACTGCAACAAAGAGTAACCCCCGCTCGCTGCAACTAGAGAAAGCCCGCACACAGCAACAAAGACTCAACACAGCCAAATATAAATAAATAAAATAAATAAATTTATTAAAAAAAATAATATCCTCAATCAGTTTTGTTTCTTAGCAGATATAGTAAAAGATGGCATGAACATAAAACTAATTTTGGACTCTTGGTGAATTTTGTCTTTTCATGTAACATCCATTATGCATTTCATGGATAAACCAAGAATTGGTAGTCATTATGATTTCCTTCTACACAAAAGCAAAGCATCCTTAATTTATTTCGAGAAAAATAGCAAAAATGACCACTGCTTAAATATGAGACTATGTAAGGAATAAGAAAACTTTTAAAGCTTTTCATTTTTCCTTCCAAAGGATTCCTGCTTTAAAAAAAAAAAAAAACTGGTAGATAGCCTTATCCACCAGAGGGCAGACAACAGAAGCAAGAACTACAATCCTGCAGCCTGTGGAATGAAAACCACATTCATAGAAAGATTGACAAAATGCAAAAGCAGAGGACTATGTACCAGATGAAGGAACAAGATAAAACCTCAGTAAAACAACTAAATGAAGTGGAGATAGGCAATCTTCCAGAAAAAGAATTTAGAATAATGATAGTGAAGATGATCCAGAACCTCGGAAAAAGAATGGAGGTAAAGATCGAGAAGCTTCAAGAAATGCTACACAAAGACCTAGAAGAATTAAAGAACAAACAAACAGAGATGAACAATACAATAACTGAAATGAAAAATACACAAGAAGAAATCAATAGCAGAATAACTGAGGCAGAGGAATGGATAAGTGACCTGGAAGACAGAATGATGGAATTCACTGCCGTGGAACAGAATTAAAAAAGAAAGAGTGAAAAGAAATGAAGACAGCCTAAGGACCTCTGGGACAACATTAAACGCACCAACATTCGCATTATAGGGGTTCCAGAAGGAGAAGAGAGAGAGAGAAAGGACCCGAGAAAATATCTGAGATTATAGTCGAAAACTCCCCTAAGGCTTCCCTAGTGGTGCAGTGGTTAAGAATCTGCCTGCCAATGAAGGGGACACGGGTTCGGCCCTGGTCCAGGAAGATCCCACATGCTGGGGAGCAACTAAGCCCATGCACCACAACTACTGAGCCTGCACTCTAGAGCCCACGAGCCACAACTACTGAGCCCAAGTGCCACAACTACCGAAGTCCGTGTGCCTAGAGCCCGTACTCCGCAATAAGAGAAGCCCTGCAATAAGAAGCCCGTGCACCACAACGAAGAGTAGCCCCCATTTGCCACAACTAGAGAAAGCCTGCACGCAGCAGTGAAGACCCAAAGCAGCCAAAAAATAAATAAGTAAATAAAAAATTTTTTTAAAAAAAAGAAAAGTTCCCTAACATGGGAAAGGAAATAGCCATCCAAGTCCAGGAAGCAAGCAGAGAGAGTCCCAGGCAGGATAAACCCAAGGAGAAATACGGGAGACACACAGTAATCAAACTGACAAAAGTTAAAGACACAGAAAAATTATTAAAAGCAACAAGGGAAAAATGACAACATACAAGGGAACTCCCATCAGGTTAACAGCTGATTTCTCGCAGAAACTCTACAAGCCAGAAGGGAGTGGCACGATATATTTAAAGTGACGAAAGAGAAGAACCTACAACCAAGATTACTCTACCCAGCAAGGATCTCATTCAGATCCGATGGAGAAATCAAAAGCTTCACAGACAAGCAAAACCTAAGAGTATTCAGCACCACCAAACCAGCTCTACAACAAATGCTAAAGGAACTTCTCTAAGTGGGAAACACAAGAGAAGAAAAGGACCTACAAAAACAAACCCAAAACAATTAAGAAAATGGTCATAGGAACACATATATTGATAATTACCTTAAATGTGAATGGATTAAATGCTCCAGCCAAAAGACACAGGCTTGCTGAATGGATACAAAAACAAGACCCATATACATGCTGTCTACAAGAGACCCACTTCAGACCTAGGGACACATACAGACTGCAAATGAGGGGATGGAAAAAGATATTCCATGCAAATGGAAATCAAAAGAAAGCTGGAGAAGCAATACTCATATCAGATAAAACAGACTTGAAAATAAAGAATGTTATAAGAGGCAAGGACGGACACTACGTAATGATCAAGGGATCAATCCAAGAAGAAGATGTAATAATTATAAATATATATGCACCCAACATAGGAGCACCTCAATATATAAGGCAAATGCTAACAGCTATAAAAGAGGAAATCAACAGTAACACAATAATAGTGGGGGACTTTAACACCTCACTTACAACAATGGACAGATCATCCAGACAGAAGATTAATAAGGAAACACAAGCTTTAAATGACACAATAGACAAGATAGATTTAACTGATATTTACGGGACATGCCATCCAAAAACAGCAGATTACACTTTCTCCTCAAGTGCACATGAACATTCTCCAGGAGAGATCACATCTTGGGTCACAAATCAAGCCTCAGTAAATTTAAGAAAATTGAAATCATATCCATCAACTTGTCCAACCACAACACTATGAGATTAGAAATCAATTACAGGGAAAAAAACGTAAAAAACACAAACACAGGGAGGCTAAACAATACGTTACTAAATAACCAAGAGATCACTGAAGAAATCAAAGAGGAAATCAAAAAATACCTAGAGACAAATGACAATGAAAACACGACCATCCAAAACCTATGGGATGCAGTTCTAAGAAGGAAGTTTATAGCAATACAATTCTACCTTACGGAACAAGAAAAATCTCAAATAAACAATCCAACCTTACACCTAAAGGAACTAGAGAAAGAACAAACAAAAACCAAAGGTAGTAGAAGGAAAGAAATCATAAAGATCAGAGCAGAAATAAATGAAATAGAAACAAAGAAAACAATAGCAAAGACCAATAAAACTAAAAGCTGGTTCTTTGAGATGATAAACAAGAAGGATAAACCTTTAGCCAGACTCATCAAAGAAAAGAGGGAAATTATACTCCAATAAAGATGTTAAAAAAAAAAAAAGAAAAAGAGGGAGAGGACTCAAATCAATAAAATTAGAAATGAAAAAGGAGAAGTTACAACAGACACCGCAGAAACACAAAGCATCATAAGAGACTACTACAAGCAACTCTATGCTAATAAAATGGACAACCTGGAAGAAATGGACAAATTCTTAGAAAGGTATAACCTTCCAAGACTGAACCAGGAAGAAATAGAAAATATGAACAGACCAATCACAAGTAATGAAATTGAAACTGTGATTAAAAATCTTCCAACAAACAAAAGTCCAGAACCAGATGGCTTCACAGGTGAATTCTATCAAACATTTAGAGAAGAGATAACACTCATCTTTCTCAAACTCTTCCAAAAAATTGCAGAGGAAGGAACACTCCCAAACTCATTCTACGAGGCTACCATCACCCTGATACCAACACCAGACAAAGACACTACAAAAAAAGAAAACTGCAGACCAATATCAATGATGAATATAGATGCAAAAATCCTCAACAAAATATCAGCAAACAGAATCCAACAACACATTAAAAGGATCATTAAAAGGACCATGATCAAGTGGGATTTATTCCAGGGATGCAAGGATTCTTCAATATCCGCAAATCAATCAGTGTGATACACCACATTAACAAACTGAAGAATAAAAACCATATGATCATCTCAATAGATGCAGAAAAAGCTTTTGACAAAATTCAACACCCATTTATGATAACAACTCTCCAGAAAGTGGGCATAGAGGGAACCTACCTCAACATAATAAAGGCCATATATGACAAACCCACAGCAAACATCTTTCTCAATGGTGGAAAACTGAAAGCATTTCCTCTAAGATCAGCAACAAGACAAGGATGGCCACTCTCGCCACTCTTATTCGACATAGTTTTGGAAGTCCTAGCCACGGCAATCAGAGAAGAAAAAGAAATAAAAGGAATAGAAATTGGAAAAGAAGAAGTAAAACTGTCACTGTTTGTAGATGACATGATAATATACATAGAGAATCCTAAGATGCCACGAGAAAACTACTAGAGATAATCAATGAATTTGGTAAAGTTGCACGATACAAAATTAATGCATAGAAATCTCTTGCATTCCTATACACTAACAACAACACTAAGATCAGAAAGAGAAATTATGGAAACAATCCCATTCACCATTGCAACAAAAAGAATAAAATACCTAGGAATAAACCTACCAAAGAAAGTAAAAGACCTGTACTCAGAAAACTATAAGACACTGATGAAAGAAATCAAAGATGACACAAAAAGATGGAGCGATCTACCATGTTCTTGGATTGGAAGAAGCAATATTGTGAAAATGACTATACTACACAAAGCAATCAACAGATTCAATGAAATCCCTATCAAATTACCAATGGCATTTTTTTACAGAACTAGAACAAAAAATCTGAAATTTTGTACAGAGACACAAAAGACCCCGAATAGCCAAAGCAATCTTGAGGGAAAAAAATGGAGATGGAGGAATCATACTCCCTGACTTCAGACTATACGACAAAGCTACAGTAATCAAGACAATATGCTACTGGCACAAAAACAGAAATATAGATCAATGGAACAGGATAGAAAGCCCAGAGATAAACCCACGCACCTATGGTCAACTAATCTATGACAAAGGAGGCAAGGATATACAATGGAGAAAAGACAGTCTCTTCAATAAGTGATGCTGGGAAAACTGGACAGCTACATGTAAAAGTATGAAATTAGGACACTCCCTAACACCAAACACAAAAATAAACTCAAAATGGATTAAAGATCTAAATGTAAGACTGGACACTATGAAACTCTTAGGGGAAAACACAGGAAGAACACTCTTTGACATAAATCTCAGCAAGATCTTTTTTGACCCACCTCCTAGAGTAATGAAAATAAAAACAAAAATAAAGAAATGGGACCTAATGAAACTTAAAAGCTTTTGCACAGCAAAGGAAACCATAAACAAGACAAAAAGACAACCCTCAGAATGGGAGAAAATATTTGCAAATGAATCAATGGACAAAGGATTAATCTCCAAAAAGTATAAACAGCTCATGCAGCTCAATATTAAAAAAACAAACACCCCAATCAAAAATGGGCAGAAGACCTTAATAGATATTTCTCCAAGGAAGACATACAGATGGCCAAGAGGCACATGAAAAGCTGCTCAATGTCACTAATTTTTAGAGAAATGCAAATCAAAACTACAATGAGGTATCACCTCACACCAGTTAGAATGTGCATCATCAGAAAATCTACAAACAAGAAATGCTAGAGAGGGTGTGGAGAAAAGCGAACCCTCCCACACTGTTGGTGGAAATGTAAATTGATACAGCCACTATGGAGAACAGTATAGAGGTTCCTTAAAAAACTAAAAATAGAATTACCGTATGACCCAGCAATCCCACTACTGGGCATATACCCAGAGAAAACCATACTTCAGAATGACACATGCATCCCAATGTTCATTGCAGCACTAATTACAAAAGCCAGGTCATGGAGGCAACCTAAATGTCCATCAACAGACGAATGGATAAAGAAGATGTGGTACATATATACAATGGAATATTACTCAGCCATAAGAAGGAACGAAGTTGGGTCATTTGTGGATACGTGGATGGACCTAGAGACTGTCATACAGAGCGAAGGAAGTCAGAAAGAGAAAAACAAATATCGAATATTAACACACATATGTGGAATCTAGAAAAATGGTACAGCTGAACCAGTTTGCAAGGCAGAAATAGAGACACAGATGTAGAGAAGAAATGTATGGACACGAAGGGGGAAAGCGGGTATGGGGGGGTGGGGGGATAAATTAAGTCTCTCTGGAAATACAGTGATCATATGTATTATCGGCCACAGCACTAAGTGCCCCTCACATGACATATGCCTGGGAAATGGCAGCTTACTATCACCTTTATCATCCTTTTAGATAATGCATCTCAGGGGATTATGAAAAGTAGTTCTTTTAAGTAATACATTATACATTTGAATAATAAAGTTTTGCTAGACTTTATGTTACCAAGTTCAGTTGCCAGATGCCAGGCATGTTTACACAGATCTTCTACCTTTCATAGTGCACTTTTTTTTTTTTAATCTTTTTTTTAAGAAGTATTATTATTATTATTATTTTAAAGTATTTGTTTATTTATTTATTTATGGCTGTGTTGGGTCCCCGTTCTGCGCGAGGGCTTTCTCTAGTTGCGGCAAGCGGGGGCCACTCTTCATCGCGGTGCACGGGCCCCTCACCATCGCGGCCTCTCTTGCTGCGGAGCACAGGCTCCAGACGCGCAGGCTCAGCAATTGTGGCTCACGGGCCCAGCCGCTCCGCGGCACGTGGGATCCTCCCAGACCGTGTCCCCTGCATTGGCAGGCAGATTCTCAACCACTGCGCCACCAGGGAAGCCCCATAGTGCACTTTTTGAGCAGCAGATAACTAATCCAGAGATTCACATATGCACTCACGTGCTGAAATCAACAGTACTCTTATGTACAAAATTTTCTAACTGGGATGCCACAATAGGAACATTTATTATATAAAAACCATAGTGCCTCCCATAGAGTAGGAGCAAAATAAAATGTTTTAACTTAAAAAAAAAAAAAAAAGTAACCGGGACTTGCCTGGTGGCACAGTGGTTAAAAATTCGCCTGCCAATGCAGGGGACATGGGTTCTATCCCTGGTCCAGGAAGCTCCCACATGCTGTGGAGCAACTAAACCTGTGAACCACAACTACTGAGCCTGCCCTCTAGGGCCCGTGTGCCGCAACTACTTAAGCCAGTGCACCTAGAGCCCGTGCCTTGCAAAGAGAGAAAAGCCTGAACGCAGCAACAAAGACCCAGCGCGGCCAAAAATAAAAATTAAATTAAAAAAAAAAGTAACCTATCTCTATTAAATAATAACAACCAGACCCTCTAAAATATTCTACTCTTACTTCTGTGGTTTTGTCTAGAAGACACTCAGTGCCTAGCCCAGAACTACCTCCATTCCACCCAGCTCTGTCTTCCTAGGACATACATTGCTAATGAATAATCAAACAATTTGGGGCTCACTTAGATGTGGCCTCAGAGTCTTCTTTACACAGTCCTCCAGACAGCCGTCACCAAACAATCAGAACTGACAGGGGAGACAACTATTTTCAATCCTTGTTCTAGAGCAGCACTACCCAATAGAAATGGATGGAATCCATCATCCATTAACAATTGTGATGGAAATGTTCTATAATCTGCACTGTCCAATACAGTAGCCACTAGCCACAGGTGACTATTATGCACTTGCAATGTGACTGTGACTGAGGAACTGGGTTTTAGACTTTATTTAACTTAACTTTAAAAAGCCACATGAAGGTAGTGGCCACCTTAAAGGACAGCAGAGCTCTAGAGCCTCGACCAGATCTGGTTGAATCTTATGGGTACAGATTTATGCCTGGCTAAAGTTCAGTCTAAGCAAATCACCTCTAGATTAAATGAATTAAGAATGCCTCTGGTCCTTCCTTTCAGCTTCTCAGTTTTTTCTAGAATAGGCAGAAGAAGTCACTGAACTAAAATGGACCAGAGCATCAATTCTGGCCCCAGCAGCACCTTGTCTTGACTAGGAAAGACCAAAGGGCAGGGCTAATCTCCCAGCACTGGACAGATCTTAAGACACTCTACAAGCCACTTAGAGTTCACACCTGGAGGTTTCTTCCTTAACAGGACAGAAGGATGATGCCGATTCCTGTCACCAGGCTGCCTCTGCTTCTCTGTCCACCTACATTTCTCCAGATAACATAATAAAACCAGCTTTGAACAGATGAAGAGAAAATGGAAAATGGCATTTATTTATACCTGATTTGCAACAATGGTTAACATTTCACCGCTGAAGAATTTTTTTAAAAAGACAGGCTCACAGCACATAAAGACACAACGCCAGTCCCAAAACAGAGGCTCATCGTTTTAGTTAGGAGTATTAGGCTATTAAGGTAGAGGGTGTCGCCACTGGGCCAGTTGGCTTCTCTGGGATAACAATCAGAGACTATGCTACTAAATCTAGGCTGGCCGACTCATGAATTTATGCCATTGGTCACAAAGGGGTCTGGAAGATGGGATACTTAACTAAAACTCATTTTAATTATTGAGTTGAAGAACATGCCTTACTGATAACGGATATCAACATCTTTATGTTGCCTATAAGAATTTTATAGGGCTTCCCTGGTGGCGCAGTGGTTGAGAATCTGCCTGCCAATGCAGGGGACACGGGTTCGAGCCCTGGTCTGGGAAGATCCCACATGCCGCGGAGCAACTAGGCCCGTGAGCCACAATTACTGAGCCTGCGCGTCTGGAGCCTGTGCTCCGCAACAAGAGAGGCCGCGATAGTGAGAGGCCCGCGCACCGCGATGAAGAGCGGCCCCCCTCTTGCCACAACTAGAGAAAGCCCTCGCACAGAAACGAAGACCCAACACAGCCACAAATAAATTAATTAATTAATTAAAAAAAAAAAGAATTTATAAGTCTATGTTTGGACCTCTAAAATGTTCTGCCATAATTAATTTTTTAGCAAATATGAAATCTTTCAGGTTCCACTACAATAACAGTAATAATAACAACAAAGTCATATTAGCACTAATGATGGCTAAATTTAATGAATACTTTGTTTTTGCCAGGCACTGTTCTAAGCAATTAACTCAATCTTCAAGACAGATCTGTTAGGTACAATTACTGCCCTCATTTATAGATGGGGAAACTGAGTTTAAGAGCTAAAAATCTTGCTCAAGAACAAATAATTGTGTCAGCCCCTAGTTTCAATTCCTGTCCTGCCTGATACAAAACCTCCCGATCTTGTAGTTTTAACCACTGTGTCACTCCCATGGCCTCCTCATACCTTTGAACCTGAACTTACTATTCTGCCTGGACCAGCAGCATCTGCACTTACCTGGGAGCTTGTTAAAAATGCAGACTCAATCCAGCCTCAGACCCAGTGAACAGAAGTCTGCATCTGACAAGAGCCACAGGTAATTCATATGCATCTTAAAGTATGAGAAGCACTTGCTACAGGGGATGGTAGGAAAGGAAAGGAAAGAACAGGAAAGAAAACCCTTTCAATGCTTCTCCTCCATAAAGCTCAGGGGATCTTCCAAAAACCAGCAGAAATGCCCGAACAGAGTGAGGAACAAGATATTAAAACAACCAACAGGAAGGAGTAGAGATAATAATTCTATCAAGAACTTTGAGGTTTTACTATTTCTCATTGTGATTTGGATGTTCAAACATTAATATGAATAATTGTTAAATATGCCAAGGATGCAAAAGTGGATAAAACAGTTTAGAACAAGCTTCTAAAATTTCAAGTCTACTCATTATGCTGCCATGAGAAATAGTGGTCATTAAAAATAAACCAAGACATTCTCTTTCTGACTTACTTCACTCTCTGTATGACAGACTCTAGGTCCATCCACCTCACTACAAATAACTCAATTTCGTTTCCTTTTATGGCTGAGTAATATTCCATTGTATATATGTGCCACATCTTTATCCATTCGTCAGTGGGCATTTAGGTTGCTTCCATGTCCTGGCTATTGTAAATAGTGCTGCAATGAACATTGTGGTACACGTCTCTTTTTGAATTATGGTTTTCTCAGGGTATGTGCCCAGTAGTGGAATTGATGGGTCATATGGTAGTTCTATTTTTAGTTTTTTAAGGAACCGCCATACTGTTCTCCATAGTGGTTGTATCAATTTACATTCCCACCAACAGTTCAGGAGGGTTCCCTTTTCACCACACCCTTTCCAGCATTTACTGTTTCTAGATTTTTTGATAATGGCCATTGCTAACATGTATATATGGAATCTAAAAGAAAAAAAAAATGGTACTGATGAACCTAGTTGCAAGGCAGGAATAAAGAGACAGACATAAAAAATGGACTTGAGGACACGGGGTGGGAGGGCGAAGCTGGGGTGAAGGGAGAGTAGCATGGACCTACATACACTACCTAATGTAAAATAGTTGGCTGGTGGGAAGCAGCAGCATAGCACAGGGAGATTGGCTCGGTGCTTTGCGATGACCTAGATGGGTGGGATAGGGAGGATGGGAGGGAGGCTCAAGAGGAAGGGGATGTGGGGACATGTGTATGCATATGGCTGATTCGCTTTGTTGTGCAACAGAAACTAACAGTATTGTGAAGTATAGTCCAATAAAGATCTATTAAAAAAATAATAAACCAAGACATTTAAGCCTCATAACAACCAGCTTGTTAAATATTCTTCCACCCCTGCCTTTCTCTAGCTGGTTAGCTAAATGAATGAGGGTCTGTGGGAAAACCTAATCACCGGCTTGTATCACGGCCTAAGCCTTAGGGCCTGCTGGGAGATGTTTCACCCCTTGCTCTCCTCCTCCTCCTCTTTCTCTTCTGCTCCCACTCTCCTGGAGCGGCTTCTCCAGAGGTTCCACTCCCATTCCCTTCCTCATGTCCACTGCCACGGTGACCTCAGTGCATTTTTTCTTTTAGTACCCAAACTCTGTTTATTTTAGAGCCAACCTTCCGAATAAGGCAGGTGAGCAAACATCTGAATGTGTGGGGTAGGGACACATTGCACGCATTCCATCTAGACAGGTGTTTAAATTACAGCGGGAATAAATACAGGTGATGGATTGAAAAAGGGGGTAGAAGAAACACAGAGGGGGAGGCCAATTTCCGGTGGCTGGCCCGCCCAAGTGTTACTGCTTGTTACTGCTGTTTGCTAAAAGTAGCGCTGCTGCCAGTGTTATAATTAAAATATGATAGTATTGCCCTGATGGCTTCCCAGAATATACCCACCACCCACCCAGATACATAACCTTTTGGTATCCAAAGAGGATCCAGGGCCAGGCCTAACTAAATCACTTTTGCTCTACTGGAGCACACTCTAGAAATGCTACGGTCCTGAATGCTCGAATGAAGTCCAGAACTCAAAGATAATTCAATAAATATTTACTGTATCGCTGATCATGGGCAAAGCCTTGGGTAAAGTCCTAAGAGAATGGGTACTAAAATGCGGCCTTTGACCCTAAGCCATGAAGGAATTGGTTATCTAGTGAGACAGACACCTAGACAAATAGCAATATTAAAGGCCTCCAGAATATGATAATTGCCATAATAAAAGTGTTAAGGAAATTCAAAGAAGGCAATTGAACCGGGCCTAAAAGGATAGGTAGTAGGACTGGTATGGGGCTGGTGGAATGGTAGTGGCTCCTAGGGGAAAAGAAAAGACAGAGTAAAAATGCAGAGCCGGATAAGCAGGAAGAATGTCGGAGAAACAGAAAGCACTCTAATTTGGCTAACACTCAGAGTAATGCAAGACAGGAACAGACCTTGGTGAGGTCCTTGAATGCCACTCATTCTGCTCTTCATCTAGGAGACGGCAGTAAGCTATGTAGTGCTATGTCAGCATTGTGGTGGAAGCAGAGAAATCTAGCTGAGAGTCACCACAGTCAGGTGAGAGATAATAAGGCTGGGACGCAGGACACACTCTTGATGGTCTCTCCTCATTTCCCCCGAGGCTGAAGAAGAGTGCTGGGCCTTCAAACTGGAGAACTGCGTTTGTAGTATGATGATAAAAGCTCTCAAGTTCATGTGTTCATTCTTCATGTTTTCTTTTTGGATCAGCCCTCTTTTGTATTACATCTTCCCAAGCGGCTGGCAAGGCAAGATGGCACTGCCTGCCATTTAAGAAGGGAAGGCCAAAGAGTGGGCATCTGAGGCCAGCTTTATTCTAGGGCCTCATGGGAAAATGCACCTTTCCTTAGATTTATCTTTCCATGCCTCCCTTCAACAGTAAAATGGTTTGAGGATCAAGACTGGTGGGTGGGCCTGGGGGGGGGGAAGTGCCCAGGAGGCTGACTAGATGTCTTCGGTCTAGGCTTGAGGCCTGGCAGCAAGAGAAGACATTGGATCATCTAGCCCACGTCCTCAAAGCCAGGAATTCCACTTGGGAGTTTGGGGCCAAAAATCTTATAGTAATTAAGAGAAGCTTTGTCCTGGAGGATCCTCTTTGGGCATCTTCTCCTGACCCTCAAGTTAGTGGCTACAGAATCTGGATTCCGGCCACCGTTCTCTCTCAATCAGTGTTTAACGACCACATGTGCAGTAACTTCTAGATCCACCATGGAACAACAAAACCAAACAAACTGACATTTAAGGATGGTGAGGTTTTAGTAGATATCTGAAAAGACAACACGGGTTAATGAAAAAAATAAGATGCTGGTATCCACTGCGATACCGAGTCCTCTGCCAGAGCAACATTAACCAGCATCTACCTCTGTGTATGCGTGTGCTATCAGTCCCTCAAGGACAAGATACTCTCCACTCACAGCAGAACACAGGATTCTGCATTTCTACAGATACGGCATGTCTACAAATGTAGTGGCAAAAACCCTTCTCTGACTGGGGCTTACGGATTTTCACATGACTTTTACCTTTCTTAACACAGTACCAAGGTGTATCATTGCTGCTTGGGAAAACACAAGCAGCAAATATAGTTACAGCTATGCCAGGAGGGGCAGGAATTATTCCCAACCTGGAAACTGAAAAATCAGAGGCTTAACTGGTGTTTCATCGTTAGCCCTAGGAAGGTCTTTAACACCACTTCAGCACAGCGGTATCCTAAAATCTTGTTGCTACCACCTTGTGCTTTACTTCCCAATGTTAGATTTATTTTTCACAAAAGAGCTCCCACAGCTGTAAAGGATCCTTGCCATTACACTGCTTCAAGAACATAATGGTAGAGTTGAAAAGCTTCATGCCATGTTTTGCACTGTATTATAATTACAGGTTTATTTACCTACCTTACTCCACAAATTACATGCTCCTTTAGGATAGGAACTGTATCTTATTCCGTTGTACCCCTAGAGTTTACCCAGTAGGCACAAAAGCATTTATATAAATGAAGTGGGTCTCATCTAGTCCCAAAGACACACACACACACACACACACACACACACCCCTCAATCTCCAGCTAGTAGCTAGTTTCACCAGTGAGTAGAGAAGTGATTCATGTCACTGGAAGGTTAGCAAGGAACTTAAAGGTCCCAAATTACCTCTTTTTACAAATACCACAAGGGAAGGACTGCTTTGGAATAAGGGGAAATGAAATAATCAGTGACTAGACTGAGTGATAAGTGTTGTTCTTGCTATATGGCCCTGCATAATTTTAGAGATGACTTCTGCCTGGTCTTGAAGTTTTGGGCAAAGTTCTCAAATGAGTGAAATAATAGCTTAGACATACAGATTTTGTTCCTTGTCTACACAATGAATATACTATATCTGTTTCTTCTTGGCACTGAAACTGCAAAGGGCTAACACCCTTTTTGAGATTCGCTTAGGGAACCTCAGGTTCACTAAGGCAGTTTGCAAATTTCATGCATCTTATTTATCAAAATGGAGATGGAAATTCAACATTAAAGACTCAGTAACAGCTTAACACGTGAGCAAATCAGTGGCATAGCATTTCCAGTGCAGCTAACAATCTTGGCATAGCTCACTCTCCTCATTATAGCATGGTCCATAAAAATCTTAAATAAATCTTGTCTGACGAGGTCTAGAGATGGGGTTTCACAAGATTATTTCATTAATCCAACAAATATTTATCAGACACTCTGTGGCATTCTTTTGAGAATTGAGAACAATTTTTTTAAATTCCAAAAATCCTTGCCTTCATGGAGATTATGGCCTAGAAGGGGGTATCACTGAAATATACAAAGAAGGTGTCAAGCAAAGATAATCACAAATTTGGAGTGATCATTTTTGGCCAAATTACTGATATTAACGACCATATGCTACCTAAAAGTTTTCAGAAGTTCTTAACTTGGAGACCATGGGCCCATAGGGCATCAAGAGGGAGTCAAGCTGGAGGGGGAGGGAGTGTCTATGAACCCTCTGAAATTAATGCACATCTCTAAGTGTGGGTGCATATTTTTTTCAGGAGAAAAATTATAGCCTTCATTCAATTCTCAAAGGGATCTCTGACTCCAAAAAAGGTTAAAAATAACTTCATATCACTGATGTGAAGATAAATTTTTCTAAATCTGTATTCATACTGTACTCAGAACTACACCAATATCATCTTGAGAACAACGTTCCCTGTGTCATTCATATATGAAGGCTCATCAGAATATGATGGGATCAACTGAGACTGTCGTGGAACTTTCATTCCCCTGACCATGGGGCCCTGAATGATTTGGAATAGGGAAATGCAGTGGCTAGTCCTGCCTGACTTGTTTTTACCATGTGTTGCTGGAACAAAAGGCAATCCTTGAATAAAAAACACCAGTGGACCAAGACCTGTTTCACTCAAGAAAAAAGAAAATGAAAACCCAAAGTGCCAGATCTGTACTTATTACATGATTTTCATCACTGGATAAATATTAGAGAATATATTCAATCAAGAACATGAAAAGAATCATCCTTAAACAGCTACTTTTTAACCATTCTTCCAAGGGCACTTCCTGAGCAGGTATTAAATCAATAGTCACAACAACCAACATGTTTTAAGGCAGCTTCAACTCCTTTATAAATTCTTGGATACCGATAAAATGAACCTCAAGAAATTTACACTCCAATCACCGGGAGATAAGAGTTATAACATTAATCACATTTTTAAAGGGGTTAGGAAAAGCAAGGAATGTCTGTAGTTCTGCTACATTAGCAGTAAGTTCTCTTGTCGTACCTTCCCGCTCTCTTGAACGTTGTCATTTACATAATATACATACACATATAGACACCTGGTGTTCCAAAATCTACAAAGAGTGCCAGATCAAGAATTGCCAAAGATATTCTTGGAAAACCTTACAAGATGACCACATCCCTTTCTAGCGCTTCCAATTTATACACTCAGTTTTTGAGTCGATAGGGGCTGCCACCACTACGATAAATAGATCCATTCCCACTGCATCCCTGGGGATTAAGAAGGCTGCACAGTGTTGAAGTTGACTTCACTACAAAATAATCTGCTGGTGGGCTTCCCTGGTGGCGCAGTGGTTGAGAGTCTGCCTGCCAATGCAGGGGACACGGGTTCGAGCCCTGGTCTGGGAAGATTCCACATGCTGCGGAGCAACTGGGCCCGTGAGCCACAACTACTGAGCCTGCGCGTCTGGAGCCTGTGCTCCACAACAAGAGTGGCCGCGATAGTGAGAGGCCCGCGCACCGTGATGAAGAGTGGCCCCCGCTTGCCGCAACTAGAGAGAAAGCCCTCACACAGAAACGAAGACCCAACGCAGCCATAAATAAATAAATAAATAAAAATTAAAAAAAAAAAAATCTGCTGGCTAGGCTACAACTCTACAGCAGTGTTAAGCTCCATCATTGTAGTCTGATGAGAGGTGAGAGTCCTGTTTCAAACAGGAAGAGACAGAAAAACACTGATGGAAAGAGTGTGAAGTCAAAGAGACTTGGGTTTGAGTTCTGGTGCGGTTACTTGCCATTTATGTGACCTTAGCAGAGTCACTTATCCTTTCAGCTATTTTCTTCACCTGTAAAAAAAATTAAGTATCTACATCATAAGGTTAAAGAGATAATGCATACAAAGTATTTAGCACAGTGCCCAGTACAAAGCAGACATTCAACTAATGTCAGCTGCTTTATCATGAAGGGCAGGTGCAGTATTGTCAGCAAAAAAAATGGAAGAGGAATAGTTTTTAAAAAGAATATAAAAACCAACATAACACAGAAGAGAAATTCTTTTCAATTCAGCAAGCATGTGATAAGTGCCTACCAAGTGCAAGGTTGCTGTGCTGGGTGATGGGTTAGAGAGAACAGCCATCACATAGTTTATAACTCAACAGGAAAGAAGAGACACAAAATAACAATAACAGATTTATTATAGAGAGTGACTAATGAAGGGCCAAAGGGACATAGACAATTGAAAGATGACTTCTGGCTAGGGCAGCAGGGGGTTCTTCTTTCACTTATTTATTTTAAAAAATGTGTGTTGAACACACACTATATACCAGGCTGGAAAAAACTGGTGAAAAAATGGACATGGTCACCTCCCCACCTTTAATCAAGTACCTTACAGTCCCGTAGAATCAGCACATTTACTGAGTACTACCCGTGAGTCAGGTTCTGAGGCAGCAAAGGACACTGCCTCCAAAGAGCTCACTGTCCATTAAAGGAGACAGCTATCTGGACAGACACAGACAGCTGTATGGTGAGTAAAATGGCATGTGTACAAGTGAAGTGGCACCTTTGTTGAGCCTGGACAAATGCAAACAGTTAGATATGGTGACTGGGGAACATTTCCCATGAGAAGATAGCTCAAACTAAGCATGGAGACTAAGAGAAATTCTGGGTGAGCTGCACAAAAACATATGTGATGGGAAGGAGAGAGGCTGGAGAAATAGCCTGGAGCCAGATTCCACACAAAGGCTTTGAATAATATTCAATAGCTGGGGCTTCACCTTGAAGATAACAGGAAGCCCCTTCGAGATTCCTGAGCAGAGGAGTATCATTATTATCAGACTTGTGATTTAGAAAGCTTCCTTTAGAGCAAAGACTAGGGTGAACAGAGGAGAATGGCCAGGAGACCACTTAGGAGGTAACTGTAGCTGTCCAGTCAAGAGATAATTAAGTCCTTAAGCAGGACAGTAGATGTGAAAGTGAAACAGAGAAGATATATATCAGAGGCATTATAGAGTCAGAATCAATAAGAACTGGCAACTGCCTGGACGTAGAGAGAATGAGGAAGCAAAGAGAAATGATGAGAAATCAAAGGCTCCATACCTAACTCCCTAGGAGAACTGCAGTGTCACTAATATAGAGGGGAAAAGGGAAGAAGAACAAATAGGTTTTAGATATGTTGAATATTTTTTGAATATTTTCAAAGCATATTTAAAATATGTTGAATATTTTGGATCCTTGTAATACAGTCAGATGGAAATGTCTAGCAGGCAGTTGGAAATTTGGACATGACACTCAGCAAACAGGTTCAAACTAAAGATGCATATTTGGGAGAAATCTGCAGAACAGCACTAGATGAAGCTATGGGAAGAGAAAATTTACCCCAGGGGAGACTATAGAGAGGAAAGAAGTTCGGTTGAGCTCTGGAATCCAGAGGCATGTTGGAAGATACCTGTGAAGAGCAGCGAGAAGCAGATGCCCAGGCATCAACCCCCTTCTTCAATCAGAGAGACTCTGCTGTTGTCAGTTTCTATATTTCAGGTCTATATACCAGTGGCTTTTTAAAAATGTTGAAAATGGTATCTAGTTTTTCAGGGGAGAAGTAGAGGATGAGCTCTCAGAGGACTTACTGAAGGCTGGAGAGGCTAAGGGAAGTTTTCAGGTAGGAGGCAGTCAATAATAGTGTCATGTGCTAAAAAAGAGAGTAAGGATTAAAAATAGGTGACTGAAGTTGGCAATTCCAAGGTCATCAGTGACTTGGAGAGAGAGTTGGTCAATACAGTAAGAGAAAAGAAAGGGTATTTTAGAATAAGAGACCATCAATAGGCCAAGGACCTAAGGAAAACTGGGGGTTTAAAGCCTCAAAAGACATAGAAGAGCTAGGGAATTAGATAGGATCAATCGGAGCTAGAACCTAGAGCAGGGAGGCACAGAGATGCAGGAGAATTCATCTTGATGCTAAAATTACCCCACTTGACAGAGAAGAAAATCAAGGCACAGGGAAGTTAAATAACTTGTCCAAGGTCTCGATGACTCAAGAGCTTCTGCTTTTTCTATTTACCCTTTTCTGTTTCTAGACAGGGGAAAAAGTAATGTATATAATACAAAGAAGTACAATTTTTCTACCCAGAAAAATACAGAACCAAAGAAGCTAGACTTGGGGAAAAAACTACAAAATCAGAACACAAACGTACAGTAGTTCAAATGTGTCCAGATACACTGAGGAGGCAGGAAGAGAGTTTCCAGTGCCAAATGCCCAAGCTTGTGATAAACTGGGGGCCACTGGTTCCAATCCTAGAGAACTGTAACCATTTCAAAAAATTTAGCTTCCTCTCTGCCAGTTTCAACTTCAAATTGATATTTCTGAAACTGAGATTGACTCAGGTCCAGTGTGGACCCTGACGAAATGAGCATGATCACAGTGGTAACCGCTGAAGCAGAAGAAATGATAAAAGAATTCCTTTGTATAGGAATGAGTGAGAGTGAATGAGTAAGCAGTGTAAGCAAACATTCTCTACCTCAGCATATGCCCTCCTCTAGGACTAGGCAGAAAAGTATCAGGGTAAGGGGCAAAAGTGGAAAGAAATTCAGTGGTTTTCTTTCCCACTCGCCCTCTACATGAAAAATGTGAGAAGCAAAAAGCATCTCCTCCCTCCTATGTATCTGTCAGCACATTTCCAGGAGGCCTGGCCACATCCCGGGCACCGGCTGGCCAGGGAACAGAGCCTGACACAGCACATTCGCAAGCATCGGAGCCCTCGCCTGGGTGGTCTGCTGTTATTCCTTTGATTAAACTCCCAGGCTGGAAGAGCTGGCGCTGCTCCTAATGATAGCTGGGTCCTGCAATCTCACACTGGCCCGCACAGACAGGCCAGCGCTCCCTCTCCTCTCCCTCTCCTCACCGCAGAGCTGGGTTACTTCGCCACATTCTCCTGTTCGCTGACAGCAGTGACCACAAAGGGCTACTTCTGTGCGTGCAGAGGGCTACAGTTGTAAAGCACACCTCTCCCAGCACTGGATGAGGCAAAGACAGTGAGACCTCACACTCAAGCTCTACGTCAGCCCACCTCAGCTACCACAGCACTCTCCCCCACAAGAGAAAGACGCTTCTAGAAAACCCTGCTTTCAGGGATGTATGATTTCCAAAGGATTCCAGCCCCTAGAGATAACCAGCTTCTCACGTGCCAAGGGAAAGAACTAAATTTGACCTGCTCTCTGCTCAGATTTGTTAGGTATTTGTTGAATAATCATATGTTAAGAACACGTGTCTCTGTATTTCCAGCATATGCAAACACTTCCAAAGTGGCCACGGTGGCCACTTCGTGTGGCAGGGAATTTCAATATTCTCATATGTTCTAGTCTATAAATAAAGTTAAATCATAGCTGAAAGAGTAAAAGTAATT
Organism: Balaenoptera borealis; assembly: GCF_965194805.1. NCBI lineage: Eukaryota > Metazoa > Chordata > Mammalia > Artiodactyla > Balaenopteridae > Balaenoptera > Balaenoptera borealis. The sequence continues at coordinate 26,661,505 of NC_138866.1, forward strand.
GCAAGATAAATGAGGTTCTGTTTTTAGCCATACAAATTCATAAGAATGTAGCCTCTAATGGAAATTCAGGGTAACTCAAAGCTTTATTATCAAATTTTGGGGTTGTCAGAGTACTTTGCTTCTTTTCTTTTGGCTAATTCCTTGTTCCTCAGCATCTTCAACAGTGAGCAGGGAGGAAAAGGGGATGGCATTGCTTCATCCTGCAATCCATCCTCCTCCCAGCTACCTAAGTGATGCAGCTAAAAGGCAAGGCCCATTTGTCTCTGTGCCTCCTGGTCATCTATGAGATAAAGAGTGAGTTCCTTCACAGGGCCTTCAAAGCTCTCCTTGAATCAGCCCTTGTCTTCTCCTCCAGCTTCCATCCCAGCTGCTCCCTATCCTTCAACACCACTAACCACCAGCTTTCTGTTTCCCCACATACACACATGCTAGCTTATTTTGGAGCCTGCCCTACCCTTCTTCTGCCACCCACCAGCCTACCCTTAAGATTCAGTGTAGGTGTAATCTCTTCAAGAAGGCTGCTTCGGCCTTCCCACTCCCACCCACAGGCTGGGTTAGATACCCTTTGGCGGTTTTGTTATTCCCTAGAAACATCTCTGCAGATGCCATGCTAGTACTATCATGTGTTTATGTGGCTGTCACCCGTACCAGATTGTGAGTTATTTCACGCTGAGGTCTATGTCTTATATCATCCCGTGGCTTAGTACCAAGGCCTGGAACACTCTCAAGAGCATAATAAAATGTTTTTGAATGAACGAATTAAAAGAATACATTTGAATAAAAAGTTCTACGGAGAATGCCACTAAACGCTTTAATGAGCAAGTAGTTGAAATCATAGACAAAATAAAGTGATTTTTCAGAAATTCCCTCAAATTTCTTTTTTTTTTGGCCACGCTGTGCGGCATGCGGGATCTTAGTTCCCTGCGACCAGGGATCAAACCCACACCCCCTGTGGTGGAAGCGCAGAGTCCCAACTGCTGGATCTCCATGGAAGTCCCAAATTTCAGTTTTTTTATACTCATCTTCCAAAATAGCACAAATAATTTAAAATCAGCATACCTTATTTAGTGGAAGGTCTCTTAACACCTTGCCCAGAAAAGCAATGTAAAGATATATCAGGGTTTATGGCATATAATGAAAGCAATACTCAGAGGAAAATCCATAGCTTTAAATATAATAAAAAACAAGACATGAGTGAAAATAAATGAAGTACCCAACTCAAGAAATTGGGAGGAAATAACAAAATAAAGCTAGGGAAAACAGAAGGAAGGAAGTTAGCAAAGATAAAACAAGAAGATAACCAATTAACAAACAATAAAACAACAGAATGAATAAATATATCCTACCAAAAAAAGGGAAGGGGGAAAGAAAATCTTCATTAACCCTATTGGATATATGAAAAAAAAGAAAACACAAACGCAAAATAGGAATTGAAAATAAGGAAATAATCACAGGTAAGAGGACTTAACCTCTTAAGTCTCAAGTGACTACTGGACACAGAGCTATTTGTGGTGGAGCTGAGGCGAAGGTCTCACACTCCGAGTCCAGAGAGGAGAGCAGAGCTTTCAGCACGTTCTGTCTGGGTGCCTGCCTCTCACCAGGACTACAGACACCTTATCACTTGCCTCAGTGAGTAAGGAACCAAGGCACTTTCTTTCAAACACGGCTAGGAGTAAAAGGAAATGGCCAGTAAACAGATGTCCCAGGGCCCTTATTAAGCCATTATAACACGTTATTATTTACCAGAAAAAGAACAATAGAAGAATTTCCCAAATTCCAAATTAAGGAACTACTTTCTCCAAGGGGAAATAACACAAATAACACATACTTGAGCTTTTCAATAGCAACATTCATTTTGGTAACACAATATTTTATCCAAAAACTGATTTCAAATCAAATTAGAAACCATTTATTATTAAAAGCCTTTTACGGTTGAAATAGCAATCTTTTCCAAGTATCAATATATGGCATTCAGACTTTACAGAAAGCTTTTTGCATACTATCCTCATGACCCTGTTGTATTTTCCTCATCAACAAATAGAGACCCTGAGGTTAACAGAAGTTGAGTGAATTGCCCAAGATCACACAGCTAGTAAGTGGTAGAAGAAAGCAGGTCTTTCTTTACATGGCTAATCCAGCCCTTTTCCCACTACTGCACCCTGCTTATTACATACTACAGTCCCTCCTTCAGTATTGCACCAAGGATTAACCACCCTATTTATTACCAAGGCTCTAAAAGTTAAGACTGACATCTAATGGCGAGTTCAGATCCCTATGAAGAGAAGTCTGATGGAATTTTAATTCACTGGCACTGAAATTCTTCTTAGATGAGATAGACTGAAGGGGAATGACTTTCCAATAAGGATACAATCACCTTGGATTCCCAAAGGATCAGGATCCTTTCATTTTGGCAAGCTTTGCTGTCTACCAAATGATAGGAGGTGAAAATACGTAAACACTTAACATTGGCTATGTTTTTTACTATAATTGCAAAGAAAATTTCTTAATGCCTTGGTGCTTCTAGCTGCTCGTTAAAAATTGGAACATATACTCTAGTCAGTGACCCACTGAAAAAAGTGTAGCAGATCACTGGCCCTCTCCCTTCCTCATAGCCACTTCACATTTCACAATTCCTTCCCATTCTACCATGGCCATGATATTCCATTTCCTTTTCCCATCATTCTGTCACTAAAATCTAACTATTAACTCCCTTCAAGTCTCAACACTGCCCGTATAAGATTCTTCACTTCCTAATTCACATTAGGCTTCCTTATCTACTCCCTTCAAACTATCAGGGATTTGAAAAAGAAAATTAATTACAACTTCACACTCTGGGATGAGGTTGAAGTAAAGCTAAGGCTTACTTTGAATTGTGGTCCAGAATTTTACACAGAAAAGTAGGGCACCACCAGGGAGCAGTATGTTGCCTACTTTTAACATGCACTTGAAGTCATCCACAGCTTCACTTTTTCCTAGACTCGATTATCACTAGAGAGTTGCCACCAATTAAGGGACATGACACCACGAAGATATAGCGAAATATAACTGTGGAGTTCAATCAGAATAATTCCTTTGGAGGACTTTGATGCCGTTTGCATTAAGGAAAGGGAAAAAAACATGGCTTCTACTTCCAGTTAAATACCATGGGGATAATCATCAAGAAGGGCAAAAAGAATCCCAAAGTTCTTAAAAGTTTCATCTAACTTCACTGTGTTGTAAGCTTGTCAGTATATATACAACAAAGTCAAAATCCTGGTATCCATCAAGCTTGCCGTATGACCTTGACTACATCACTCATTTCAGCCTCAGTTTCCCCCATCTGTAAAATGGTGAGAATGATATGTGTTGGATGAGGGTGTATTGAAATAATTCATTAATCAGTGCCCAGAAAAGATCCTGACATCATGAGATGAAAGGCAGTAAAGTTAAAAAAAAAAAAAAAAAAAGTAAAAGGTAATGTTATGGCATTCTGGTAAAAAGATTTATAAGACTAGAACTCACTGGAAAATTTTACCAGAGAAATAAGTTATTTTTAAAGATCCTTTAAAAGTGCATTTACAGCTGAACACTGAAGTCTATTTATCCATGAAGTAAGTACATTATAGCTAGCAGCACACTTAAGTTTGCAATACCTGTGACAGAAACCCTTTCTTTAACGCTGAAGGAATGCTTTTATTCTTTAGCTTGAAACCAACTAATATTCATTCAACAAGCATCAGCATATGGGCATTAGTAAAGACAGGGAAGGACAGAGTACCCTGTAGTTAATCCTATCCTCTGATCCAAAGAACTCTCTGACACCCCAACCTATCCATACCTGCTGGGTGAGGAGACTGACGTGAGGGGATGGAGAATACTGCCTTGCTGCCTGCTTCTCAGCTAGCCGCTGAAGTTCAGCCGTAACCGTACTTGGGTCGTACCCTCTGCTGTATGAGGAGCCATCTTCTCCCTCCTTCTGTGTTTTGGCTACTCCTGAATGCTGCTTGTTTGGACGGCATGAACCTGCTAAAAAAGAAAAGTTTTCATTCCCTTAGGAAAAAAGCCCTGAAAAACTTAGGATGATGACAGCAAAATCTCAGCCAACAGATACTTTACTGACTCCTAGGGATCTCTGACAACATAAGGAGCAGTAAACTATCCTCAGATGCTCACAAAAGTAAAAATCAATCCTTACCATACTCTAGAAACTCTTCCTACCACCAAATTGTTACATGCATTTATTACTGTGTTTTTGCATACTATGAATCCTTCACAAAAAAATAATTTTCATCATATGTAGTGGGGAATAATTGATCCTAGAATTAATGAATAAAAAATGTGTAGCCTTGAAACTCATTATAATTCTTGATTTCCTTGTTATATGACTGTACTTGTCAGTAGTTTACAGCACACACTGTCAAATCATCCACAATCCTTCTTACAGAGCTCAAAAAGGAAAGAAGGATTAAAGCAAAACTGAGTATATTTGGAAAAACAGCAATAATGCTATATTATAAAATTTCAATTGATTTCCTTTCAGATTTCAATTTTCTTCTTTCAACTATAATATCACAGAATTCTATTATTTCCGAGCACTGAAATACTGGCACAATGAAATTATTTAATATAAAATCAAGGTTAATATTTTTTCTATGATAAAAGTCACACAACCCATTGAAAAAATATTAAAAATGCAGAAAAGTAGAAATAGTTTAATGTGTTTCCTTTCTGTCTTATTAATGCTTATATAACCACGATCATTCTGTATATACAATTTGGTGACACTACTTTTAAAAAATCTATATTTTTTCATGTTTATTATGTTATTTGACACATACCAAATACTATTTACAATTGATGTAGAAGTTATAAAACATATTATAATGAACTGACTACTCAAGAGTCACATTAACATTATCAACCCATGTGTTCCTCCTCATCCTTAATCTTCCCTTATCATTCACCCCCTTCTTTTTTTTAAAATATAGTTTTATTCTTTGTTTCTGCGTGTGTTTGTGTATGCATACTTAAACAAAATACAGTTAATTTTGTTTTTGAGCTCTATAAAAATGGTATCTATTGTAGTAATTTCCTGGGACTTGCTTTTGTTACTCAATACCATACTTCCGAGATTTATCCTTTCTAAGTATAGCTGAAATTGATTAACTTTATCCGCTGCTTGGTATTCCATTTTGGAAATACATTACAACTTATTTTTCTATTCCCCCATTAATGGCTGTTTTGGCTATTTCAAGCTTATCGTTATTATAAACAGTGCAGTTGTGAACACTCTTGCATACATGTCCTGGTGCACATGTGGAAGAACTTCTGTTGTGTATACGGCTAGGAGTTGAGTCACAGAGTGTGTGAATTTTCAAATGTATGTGATAACAACAATTTTCAAATTTATGTGAATTTTCAAATTTATGTGAATTTTCAAATGTATGTGGTAACAATTTTCAAATTCATGTGAATTTTCAAATGTATGTGATACACTACCACAAAATATAAGCACTCCTGCTGATCCACATCCCCTCCAACACTTAGTACTGTCAAGTATCTTAATTCTTCCCTCTTTTAAGAGGGTGTAAAATCTCACTGCAGTCTTCATTTATATTCATCTGATTAATAATGATGTTGAGCACATGTTACCTCTTTTCTGACACCACTATTGGGTTGTCTTTTTCTTACTGAAGGAATCTTGCTTATGTTTTTACTTTTGTTTCCTACAATAAGGTGTTAAAGATGGTCCCCCTTATTCTATTCTAGAAGTTTAAAGTTTTGCACCTGAAAGTGATTATATGGATAGTATGAGGCAGAGATCTAATTTCACTTTTCTTCCTGTATGGATAACCAATTATCCCAGCATCATTTATTGAGAAATGCATCGTTTTCCACTATCTGCAATGCCATCTGTCATATATCAAACTTTCATCTATCTGTATGATTGCTTCCAACTTTCTATTCTGCTCCACTGGTCACTTTGTACCTTTTCAGATACTATATTTTCTTAATGATCATATCTTTATATTCTTAATAAGATACTCCTCCACCCTTTTTTCTTCTTCAGTGAGTTCTCACTATCCTTGGTCTTTTGCCTATCCATTATCATTTTAGAATTGGCTTGTCAAGTACAACAACAAAACTTGAGATTTTGGTTGGAACCTGTATTGAATCCAGAGATCAATTTGATGAGAACTGAAACATTTATGATATTAAGTCTTCCTATCCATGCACATTCTATTTATTCATTTATTTAGGTTTTCTCTGTCTCTAAACAAAGTCTTATCAAATTTCCTTATAAAAGTCTTTCCTAAATTTATCCCTAGATAGCTTATCATTTTTATGCATGTTGTTCTCTTGGTGATGTGGTTGTACAACAATGTGAATGTACTTAATGCCACAAGTGTATCTGTAGCTTATTTTCAGTTTTCTATGTAGATAACATATTATCTGCAAATAAATAAATTTTATTTCCTCCCTTTTGATCCTTATGCTTTTAATTTCTTTTTCTTGTTTTATTATACTGGCTCTTGACCTCCAGTAAAACACTGAATAGAAGAAATGTCAGTGGGCATCCTCTTCTTGCTCTTAACCTTAGAAGGAATGCTTTCGACATTTCCCCATTTACACTGATATCTCTTGTGAGATTTTGGCAGACACCCTTTTTTGATAAAGAGGGTTTCCTTCTCTTCCTAGTATGCTGAGAGTTATTATCATGAACGAGTACAGAATTTTACCAAATTCTTTTTCTGCATCTACTAAGAGGATAAATACAGTTTTTCTCCTTTAATCTGCTGATGTGACAAATGACATTTATAGATTTTCTACTGTTAAACCCCTTCTGTATTCCTTGGATAAACTTATTCATGGGATCTAATCTCTCTCATATGTTGCTAGATGTGGCTGGCTCATATTTTGATTAGAATTTTTGCATTGGTGTTCATAAATGAAGCTGATCTACAATTTCCCTAATACTGTCCTTAATTGGTTTTGTTATCAAGATTAAACTAGCCGCACAGAGTTATTACTGTTGTCTCTTTTTCCATGCTCTAGAAGAGTTTAAGATTGGAATTATTTTTCCCTTGAAAGATTGTCAAAACTTATCTATAAAACCATCTGGGCCTCAAGTTTTCTTTGTGAGATTTTTAAACTACTGTATAACTTATTTTAATAGTTACAGGACCATTCAGACTTTCTTCATCTTCTTTTTTTCTTTTTAATAATTTTTTTTCTTTTTTTTAAAAAAATATTTATTTATTTATTTGGCTGAGCCAGGTCTTAGTTGGGGCACGCGGGATCTTCGTTGCCGTGTGCGGGATCTTTTTAGGTGCGGCATGCGGGATCTTAGTTGTGGCATGCATGTGGGATCTAGTTCCCTGACCAGGGATCGAACCCGGACCCCCTGCACTGGGAACACGGAGCTTTAACCACTGGACCACCAGGGAAGTCCCTCTTCATCTTCTTGAACCAATTTTACTTACTTTTGTAGGCGTTATCCACTTTGCATAGGTTTTCAATTATATTGGAATAAAGTGGTTAACAGTATTCTAATATTTTTGTCACCTATGCTACATTTGTATTTTCTGTCTGCTTTTCATTCCTTATATTATTTATCCATATCTTCTCTCTTTTCCTGATCGGTCTCACCAGAGGTTTGTCCACCTTCTTAGGCTTTTCAAAGAACTTTTGGCTCTGATATTTTCTCTACTGTATTTTTGAATTCTGTAATTTTTACTCTTGTCTTTGATTTTTATCTTTACTCTTATCTCTCTTTCTCCTTTATTTAGATATATAATATTGCTGTTTTTATAACATCTGAAATCAGATATTTAGCACATTAATTTTTAGCCTTTCTTCTTTTCAAATATAAGTATTTAAGGCAGTAAATTTCCCTCCAAATACTGTTTTTCATTGCTCTCCACACATCTGAACATGAAGTTTTTTCACTGTCTTTCAATTCTAATAGTTTTACATTTATTTCCATATGATCTCTTCTCTGAATTCTTTTAAATTTTGAAATACATAAGGATTTGTCATGTATCATTGCTGTCGACATTCAATTTAATTGCAGTGTGGACAGAGAATGTGGCTGTATGATACCAATTCTTTGAAATCTGTTGTCTTACGATGTAGGACATGACTGTTTATTATAAATGTATCATGTGTGCTTGAGGAGGTGTTTTCTCTAATTATTGGGTACAGAGTATTATGAATGAGCAATAGATAAAGTTATCATCTTGTTCAAATTCTCTTTATCTTTGCTGATTTACAAAATCTGTGTATCTACTAATAATGGACAGAAATATGTGGAAATCTCCCACTAAGACAGTGGATTTGTAGATTCCTCATTAGTTGTATCAATTTTTGTTTTATTTATTTGGAGGTTATTTTGTTAGCTGCACTTAGAACTGTTTTATCTTTCTGCTGAACTAAACTTTCTGTTTTATGTAATTACTCTCTGTATCTGTTAAGAAAATTTTCTCTCTTAAAGCCTAATATAAGCTAATATATACTAAATTAAGTTAGCATATATTAGCACCACCTTTATTCTGGTTGGTATTTACATGGTATTTCTTTCTTCATCCTTTTACTTTCAACCATTCCACGTCCTTATCTTTACATGTGCCTTTCGTTGGTATACAACATACAGTTAGATTTTTAAAAAATTCAATCTGACACTCTTCTAACAAGTTCAGCCCATTTATATTTATTTGATTCTTGATATATTAGGACTTGGTTTACCATCTTTTAATTTTCCATTTCTTGCATTTTCTAAGCGTCGCGCTTGTGTGCTTCTATGTTTGTGGGTGTTTCCCCCGATCCAATCCATTTTTCTTCTTCCCACATGTCTAAATTTCCATATTTTAATTTTTTCAGTGGTGACCTTTGAGACTTGATACTGTATATTTATCTTGAAAAAGTCTAAATTCAAAACAACATCTTAATCTCATCCCCAAACTATTCAATCACCATAGAAAAATTTGACTCCAATCACTTATAGGATATTATTGTTGTCAAGCATATTGTTGTCAACTATATATTGTTATCTACTACTGTTTAAGCCATTCAGAGTATGTTCTTTGACCACAGTGGAAATAAGCTAAAAAGCAATCACAAAAAATAGAGAATGCCAACTATGTGAAGATTAAACAATATACTTATAAACAATCCATGGGTCAAGAAAGAAATCACAATGGAAATTAGGAAATATTTTTGAACTGATTAGCTTCTTCCATTCCTTATCCTCCTCTGCAGAAGGTATGAAAAAAAGGAAGGTTTAAAAAAGAAGTTTTGATGACAACAACAAGGTACTGGAGACACTGACCTTACTGAATTTCTCTCACATGGGAGAAAAAATTTAAACCAGAACGTAATTATTATTGATTTTAGAAGATTAAATCATAAGAATAATCACTCAGAGTTAGCACTAATACACATATACGTACATATTCATATGATGACTTATTAAAGTAGACCCTTTCGTATCTCTGATTCAAGCTCCACATTACAATATCCATTTCATTTGAAATCAGACAATGATTAAGACATATAGATTGGCTATTTATAAAACATAGCTTAACTGTAACTCACCTTAACGTGGATATTACTCAGGTGTTTAAAAATCTGACCAATGTTAAGATACTCACTAATCTACAAATTCAACACAATCCCTATCAAAATCCCATCTGCCTATTTTTGCAAAAATTGACAAGCTGATCCTAAAGTTCATACGAAAATGCAAGGGATCCAGAATAGCCTAAACAATATGAAAAAGAAGAACAAAGATGGAAGAATCACCCTTGGTGATTTCAAAACTTACTACAATGCTATAGTAATGAAGACAATGTGGTACTCGCATAAGGGCAGATATACAGATCAGTGGAACAGAACTGAGACTCCAGGAGTAAACCCTTACATTTAAGATTAAATGATTTTTGACAAGAGTGCCAAGACAATTCAACAGGAAAATAATAGCCTTTCAACAAAAGGTGCTGGGACAACTGAACAACCGCATGCAAAAAAAGAGATGTTAAGACCTTTATGCCACACCATATACAAAAATTACAACAAAATGGATAAAAGACCTAAACTATAAAATTCTTAGAAAAAACATACTCAACAGAATGAGAGAAAATACTTCTAAATCATGTATCTGGCAAGGGACTTGTACCCAGAATATATAAAGAACACTTACAACTCAACAGTAAAAAGACAAATATCACAATTATCTCTTGACTACGCTGTAAGCTCCCAGTAAATAGAAGCCTTGTCTTACTCATTTCTTAATCCCCAGCACCTAAAAGAAGTTGTTTCATTTCTTATCAGTGAATGAGTGCCACTGGACCAAATGCAAGACTCTTCCTTAGTCACATCAGAACTATGCACCCTGTGTCCCTTTACCTTTCAAAAGAAAAGGCAAAGGGAAGAGATGGCATTCTTTTTTAACTGGGGCTGGGGAGAAGCTGACATTGTGGAGTGCCTTTCATTCTCTCACTCACCTGCCTTTGCTGAAGAGGGACGAGACAGCTTCTGGCTATAGATGTGCGCAGCACTTTGGAAAGAGGAAAAGGGGCCAATGGTGTAACTGCCTGATCGACAGCGCGGCAGGCCAGCGGGGCTCAGTACGTTCTGTGTCCCAGGATGGATGGAGGGAGAAGCACTGTCAGGGACCGTGCTCAGTAAAATTGCTGGCTGGTGAGGCATGCTGGGGATAGCTGGAGGAATCTGAGATACGGAAGAATGGCGGCCTGGCCCTGGTGAGAGGTCAGAGGTGGTAATAACAGATGACGAATGGGTGTTGGGAATTTTCTGCAGAAGAGTAGCAGCAGGACCAGAGAAAGAAGCAGAGGAAGAACTGGTATAGACTAATTTAGCCTCTTTTTCTGCTGAAGTGGTAAATCCTATTAAAATAAAAACAAACAAACAAAAACAGATTTTAGGGAAAATTAATGTAAATTCTGTATGTAAACAGGAAGCAAACATTTTTAAACCTCAAAATAATCTTAGCATGAAATAGACATAATGAAAAATACAAACTTTAATGAGATTCATCATGAACTTAATGAATACTGCCCACTCAGACAATGTGGCAATGGAAACAGTTTATTCTTAGTCCCTTCTGAAAGCTGGTGTTGGGACTACCTCCATCAACCAGAGCAGGTGCTTTACAAACGTTAGGGCATCAGGACAAAGTTTCTGATAATGACAGCTAACTCCTCTCCCTCTGATTTTCACCCTTCTAGAAAAAAAGTGCTCAGAATTTTAAACATTAAGAAAGTGAGAAATTCCTTGGAAGGATAACAGGCTATCAGTAGATAAAAGGAAATTCTAAGGGAAAAGGAAAAACAAAGAAAAGGAGCTTTTTGGAGTAATGTCACATGCCCGAAAATCATTTAATATCTGATGACTTTTTTTCATTTAGAGATTTATCAGAGAGCAGCAAATCTATGTAGGTTTGAAGTCACTCACGAGATAATTTATCAGAGTGAATTTCTGTTGCTTGTTGCTGCTTGGGCTGCTTTATTTTCACTTCTTCCATCGTTTCAGGGTGATCTGAAATAAGAAATAAATACTGAGCTTAGGCTCTGTTACTAATCAAATGCTAGAGCATTGCTCTACACATAATTTTGTTTCCAAAATATAACACAACTAGTAATCAATGCTAGGAACCATTGTATTTCTCACCACACTTTTCCAAAGATGGCCACGCCCACAGCCCTGTTGAGTGGGACACCAACCAAATGATTCCCAACTAGCCCCAACCCCAGCTCCAGCTAACTGAATGAGGAAAAGATACCAAAACCCAGGGCAGCCATCCATGGACTGCCAACAAGCTAGGACATGCCTGGGAAAGAAAATGAGTAAGGGCAGTAAGATGCCTCTGTCAAGAATTCAGACTTGGGGAGCTAAGAGACCAAACTGGTCGGTGGTACACAGTGGAGCGAAGAAGTCATAATATATATGGAGCAAGCAACTGCCAAGAGATAGAAAGAACAGCCCCAATATTTGTTGGCATAATACCTGGATACTACAACAGCTCTGAATCTTAATCTTCTCAGTTTTACTTGAATAAGCTGAGTGAGTTTGCTTATTAGATAGATTGATCAGTATATTCAATAACAAAATCGCTCTAATAAAATAAATTAGGTTCTTTTTCTACTACAGAATTTTGAAACAGAACAGCCAGAGCTAATCATATACTTAGAGAAATATTCCAAAAATCTTTCTCAAGGGCCAGGTTCATACAAAAACTTAAGACAGGCCATTTTACAGATCATCTTTCAGAATGAAAGAATAAGGACATATGAATTCTCTTCTGTCCATCACCACCAGCACTGGTAATACTGTCACACATTTGTTTGCTCATGTTTGAAACGAGTCCAGATACTATCAAATGTCATACTGTTGTTCCCTTGATTGAGGCCTTCCTACTGCCCCTCTAGTTATTCTTGATTGGTATTGCTAGGTATAGACATTATTATGTAAAGGTAGTCCTTAACACATGAACCCCAGAATTTCTGAGGACGCATCTGTACAAACAGGTGCTGCTAGTACATGCTGTTAGGGCTTCCCCATTACTACCAGGGGAGAAGTTACTACCTGAATGCCAAGCTAGGACTTCACCTGCCTAGCACATTTTTCCCTACCCCAACCTCATTACAAAAACTCCTCAGCCTCCCTTTCCCAACACTGTTAGAGGATCTTTTCAGAGATCCTACCAACCTTCTTCCTGTATTTACTCACCCAACTTCATCCAGCAGGCAATAAATATTATAAAGTCAAGAACTGTGACAGTCCTGGTCCCTGTATCTCTAGCAACTATCACAATGTCTGATACATGATAAGTGTTCATTAAAAATATGTCGAAGGAATGAATGAACGGATAAACAAACTAGCTTTAGAACTTAGGCAAGTTAGGAAAGCTCAGAGAAGAGGGTTGGACTCAGAAGTATTTCTACCAATACAATACTTTAAGTATACAGTGAGCTAAATAGGCTTTTGTAGACTAACCTCTGAAGCTAATCAGTTTTTAAAACAGTAACACCGTTTCCTTGGGAAAACTCACTCTACATTTTAAATGACCAATTTTCCCAGCTCCTTCCACATTAGACTATGATAGCCTTAAGAGTAGCAAAGAAATCTACATCTTTGAATCCAGGGGTTAGCATACAACAAAATTAGTATATTGATTATCTATCTCTTATGCTTCCATCTAGATTTTAAATGAATCTTACACTTGAAGCACAAGCTTTGTTTATAACTGAGTATTGCTGCTATTTTTTGATCATATGACATGAACTAGATAGTTTGGTCCACAGCAATTCCAAATCCCCAATCATGGAGTTCCCCAGCAGTGAGAAATTTTTGAAATGCGTGGGAACATTGGGTTATCACAATGACTGAAGGAAGATGGTGGCATTTAGGGCTTGGGACTATGGATATTAGACCTCCCACCAGGTATGGAATGGTCCCACACAACAAAGAATTCTCCTACCCCAAATGCAAATGGTGATAGCTGGAGGAACCAAAAAATGTAACAGGAGTGAGAAATTATCATTGGGAGAGGCAGAAGAACAGAGATTAAGAGCACAAGCTTTGAGTCAGGCGGACTAAAGTTCAGATTCCTGTTCCACTGTATGGTGCAGGGCACCCTTGAGCAAGTCACTCTGTCTCTTTCAGCTCTGTTCCCTCATCTGTAGAGAAGTTTTATAATAGCACCTACTCCATATGGTTTTTAGAAGTAAAAAAATAAGATCATGTCCAGTAGACAGTAATATGAGCGCTCACTAAATGTTAGGTATTATTAGCTTGTCTTGAAAACAGCCCTCTGATGTTAATTATCATGAAAAAAAAAAAAAATTAGACCATGTCCCTCTTGCGCTTTTAGGACAAAAATATAAGGCCTCCTCATCCCCTACCCACACACTGCAAAATTTTACCACCTTGGAGTCTATTAGTGCTTAGGCAACATAATATTTTTGGTTCCCCTTTGCACATCTCATTTTTTCACTTGTTCTTCTTAATTTTCATTAATTAACCAATATACTTACCACCCTTTGCCCTGCTATCAGAAAAACTGTTGCTGTTTTTAGAACTTTTTGAGTGAGTCCCCAGGAAGACACTTGCAGACTTGTTTTTTTGGGTATAAAAAGTCAACACCTCCTCCAGTTCAGCCTCACTGAAATGGGGAGAGAAAGTATGGTCAGAACAGGAAGGTGTTCTGGAAAATCTTTCTACCAGATTTTATTATGAAAATGGAGTAAGCTGAAGAAGGGGAAAACGAAAAGCACAAGCTGGAAACTCCCTATTAATAGATGGTAAAAAAGAAATATAAATGAAGCAGTCTGAAAAATTTAAAGCATGACAAGGTTTTATTCATTCCACAGTGAATATTCTAGATCGGCACTGTCCAATATAGTAGCCACTAGTCACATGTGACTATTCAGATTTAAATGAATTAAAATTAAAGATTCATTTCCTTGGTTACACAAGCCACATTTCAAGTACTCAGTAGCTACAACACAGGAAGTTCTATTGGACAGCCATGTTCTAAATCAGGGGTCAACCAACTATAGCCAGTGGGCCAACCTTGACCAGCAGGCTGTTTTTGTATGGCTCCCAGCTAAGAATGGTTTTCATATTTTTAAAGAAGAGTATGCTATAAAGACCACATGTAGCTCACAAAGTCTGGAATATTTATTATCTGGTCCTTGGCAGTTTGTCCACCCCACTTCTAGATAATTGGAATATATTCACTAAAGAAGCCACTTTGTCATAAATACGGAAACTCACCAGCGTAACCAAGGAAGATTTCCCTAACCATCTATACAATGGAAACTGAACCAGATGGTCTCTAGGTCACTTCAAATATTGAAATTATATGCACTTTTTATGAACATCCACAAAATGAAAAGTGTAAGGAAACAGATGAGGGCCCATAGAATTCTTCCAGTAAACATATTAGGCATGGATTTTGTAAAATCTGCAGCAGCTCCTCAACGGCCTTTTGCATTTTTTTCCTGGAGCCTGGCTATGTTCCAGATAAGTGGCCTTCAAATAAGCAAAATATTCCTGCAATATTACAAAGAACCTATATCCTATCTTCAGAATACACTGTAATGACAACCTTGGAAACTGCTCCTATGAATCTCAGAGTAAACCCCAAGGTCTCCAAAGTAGCAAAGAATGGCCTGGCTAATTTGTATCAAGATAGAGAGCTGAATGCTGAGATTTTTCAACCCCTAAGAGCTAACCTTAAGCATGAAGGACTTGTTTTATTTTATATACATTAGGCGTAACCCTCACAGTGCTGAGAAACTGCCAATTCCTCAACCCACTCAACGTAGGCAAAATGTGGTCACCTCCACTGCATCAGTAGGTCAGGGATAAATTCAGATCCAGTAAACACTAGAACCTCTAACTTCAGCTTTCCGAAGTGCTCCCTCAGCCCTTAGAGTGGTGTGTACTTTGAAGCTGTCTAGAAATACAGCCCAGATGCCCAGCAGCAGTGTTTTGATAACTAAAACCATGACAACAGCCGAAAATTGGCTGAGATATGGAGAGATCAAGCCTATGAAACCCTTCTTCTCCTCCTAAGAGTGATTTTACTCACATCCATATGTTAGAAACAAGGGGCTACTGGGAATGAATGGGGCAGTGTGGAAGACAGAATAAGATACTTTTTATTAAGAATGTCTTCTACCTTGCTTGTCTGATGAACTCTTGAAAGTTTTCCGTATTCACCCCATCTTCCTCTTCTTCCTCAAGTTTCTTCTTCGATTTCTTTCCAGCCATTTGTTCTGTTTCCTATCCAGTCCCCAACCCCACAGAAAAACAAGATAAAACTGACTCCTGATAAATGCATACTTCATCGTCTGGTTTCAATACCCTTGGGTTAATTTGTCTTTATAGTAAAGACATTTAATTCCTCCATGTACTTTTGCCACCTATAAATCTGATATATTATTTTCTGTCATTATTTCATGAAACATTTTAGAGTTTCCAAGTAAGAGTTGCATAATAAATATAAATTTTTATCATGTTTCTACTTTTTACTCAGGTAGCCCAGTGAAAAAAGAGCTTGGTAATGTCTGTGGTCACACTTGAAGCTTTAACAGAATGACAACAGAGATACTGTATTTTGTTACAGTTAGGGAGAGGAAAGATAGGTCTTGGAAGATACTCCTATAGCAGCATCCAAATTGAGTAAATTCTTCACTTATGTAAGTTGTTCCAAAATTCTCAACAGAGCTGGAGTAGCTATGTAGCTATGGATTTGGTGTGTTGATACTGTACTGACCATTCCACACATTTCACAAAAGCTATTTAAATTTCCAGGCCTCAGCTTTCCTTTCTGAAAAATGACCATGCTCCCCGCTCCCCCCACCCCAAAATGACATTTCTAAAGCATTCTAAGACACTTGGATAAAAGATGCTTTGCAGACTACTCTCACTAAATAGTCTATTTTCTGGGCTTGGTTGTAAAATGAAGTCACTATCTAAAATGTTCTAGAGAACAAAGTATAACTCTCGCAGGAAGGAAGACTGTGTCACCGTGTTAAATCCACAGTTCACATTTGCTCTCAAATAGTCAATTCACCACTGTCTCCAGGTACAATAATGACAATGCAAATTCACATAGCCCAGGATTCATCTCGGGTGTAACAACACTCAAAAGGAATGTGCCTTTGGATGAGAGTGAACTACGGCCCCTGGGCCTTCACAAGTAATAAGTAGCTTTTCAGACCAGCTGGGTTAGGGAGTGACGTCCTGCTCCCCATAACGTCCCACACAGCATGTGATAATGCTAAAAGGGAAGAAGAACCTCTCCGCCCAGCTGGACAGAGGCTTCTAGCCTGTTTCTGACAGCGCGTGGCAATCCAAAGCACAAGACTAACAGATAAACCACCTACCTTGTTGTACACAATGATAAAGTCACCCAGTTGGTGGGCCAGGATTCTTCTGCGCTCCAGAAGTGCCAGTCTCCGACTGGGTAATACCATCCTCAGTGAGTGCTGGAGGTTACTTGATGCTCGCTTGAGGAAACGAACCACTAGCTCCTGTAAATTAAAGAGTCATTGGGGGAAAAAAAGAAGGGATTGTGCTTAAGCAACAGAAGACAAGCTACAAGGGGATTACACAATAGAGAGATAAGAAGAGGTATACTATACACTTCAACAAATAAGACCCAGAGCAAACATACTAGGTATAACAAGGATACAGTAAGACAAGAACAAAACGAAACAAACAAATCCTCTTCCTTTAACAAGCTGGCAGTGGGAAAATCAAAATGTGTGCAAATAACTATGTAATAAAGTAGTAGCTGTAAAAGTACCACAATTCATATATACATAGTACTATAATAATTCAAAGTGCAGCTATCACTTCCAGTAGGGTGATCAGAGAAAGATACTTAGGGAAAGTAATAGGTAGAGGAAACTAAAACCATGGATCAAGTCATCAAAGGTGAGAAGGGAGAGAAAGAATACAGAAATACTGACACTCAGAGATCGGAAAGAGGAGGAAGAATCAGAAAAAAACAAACAACAACCACAACAAACCATGAGAGAAACATCAGAAATGTAGAAAGAAACAAGGAAGAAAACAGTGTCATGAAAGCCAAGGGAGGAAGGCTCCCATGTCACAGCTTCCGAGAGGCTGGAGCAGGAAAGGACCACACCACTTTCAGCAGAGTAAAGGGGACAGAAAGTAGAGGTTAAGAAACAAATGGATACTGAAGAATACAGGTGAAGAGCAGAAACTACTGATTTAAAAAGTTTAGTGACTAATGGAAAGAAAGAACTGTTACCAGGCTTGCAAGGCGATAGCTTTTTATTTATGTTTTCTTCCGCAAGAAAAAGGGTGCTTTTAGAGTTGGAGGTTGGCAAGGAGGGCATAGTGAAAGGTCATTAAGGGGTAGAAGGGATACATCTCACTTGAGATGGGGCAAAGGATTTTGAAATCTGAACAGATACCAATCAGATCATTCATAACATCACAAATGCTTCAAAGAGAGATTTTGCAAGGCCAAGGGCCTTAAAGATAGTAGTTCCCTGCACCCAACCCCCAAACACAGTAAAATTGCCTGAAGATGATGGATTTGGGGAACTTCCGTCGATGTGCCTTCTGTGAATTACGTGATAAAGAAGCTCTAAACCGAACTTGGATCAGAGAAGGCAATTCTACACCTACCTTCCTCATAAACAAGACCACTGCCACAATCATCAGGTAATGCCTTAGGGTTTGTTGTTTAGATAGATTTTCAAATAGGAATGCACACAACTGATACTAAGTTCTGCAGTGATGATCCTGAATATTCTTATAAAAAGCTCCATAGAAATCCTGTGTGAATTCCAAGTCAGCAGTTGCAACAGTTATTCTCTTCTGAGCTATGTTTTTCTTCTTGAATTTGATTTTGGTTCACTGTCCTTTGGTGACAATTTACTCCAACATAAAGAAACAGTCTCATAACCAGAGGGTTGGATTTCATAGGTCTACTCTGCTGTCTTTACTATAGGCTGGTTTAAGCTGTTATATTAAAACATTATTTTTTCACAGTGGAGCAGACAAACTGACTCTCAAAAAGGCAGTTTCAATTTTCCACTTGGCAAGAGCAGAGCTAACATTTTCCATTGATGGTTGAAAAATTACAACACACAAGGTTTTATCTCTGGGTTGTATTGGTTACTTTAAATTCACAAGTTGTTTTCTGGGATATCCATCATGCTTTTATAATAAGCCCAGCATATTGTACGCCTCTTATATGTGGAGAACTGAAAATTACAGTAGGATCACCACTGAGCTGGACAAAGGATGCAGCTTTCTCAGACTTAATGGTCCTTCTCTTTCCAGTGACAGAGCCCTGTGGTTAAAAAGCCTAAGGAAGGGCTGTGGCTTCTTCTATACGCGTTGACCTTACCAAAGAGCTTGAAGCTCCCTGTCATTCTCATCCAAAAAGAAAAACATTGCTAGTATATTAAATTTTAGGCAGGTTCGAATGACCAATATACAGTAAAAATTATTACACAAGTTTGTTTCCAGTAATCTAAGAATTTTATAAAGTGACAACTAGTAAAGAAAAAAATGTTAAAATGGAGGATGGTACATTCTCAGAGGGCCCATGATAAAGTGTTGACTTTCAAAGAGCTAACTTGACCCCCCCAGGACAGAAAATAAATGCCTTATGACCCATGGAAACAGTGCAAGAGCAAATAATGTACAATTGCAACATCTGAGTTTAAGTTCCAGTTTCAGCACATATGAGCTACAGGACAACAGGCAAGTTACCCCCTTCCTCTAGGTCTTTGTTTCCTCATCTGCAAATGGAGATGACAGTGCCTATATCAAAGAATTAATAAAATGTGAAGCTGCTTGAGAAAGGACTCTGCAAATTGTTATTCTTTTCTAGGGCTTTGCACGGGCCTGACATCTAATGAGCAATCAATTTCCATTTTCAGAATGAAGTAAATTAATGCCCTCAACACATACTGTGATGAACGTGGCTCCAGATCCAAGATTCACTTCACAGAAAAGTAAGAGAAATCTGCAAGCTATACTGTGGAATAATTCTTTCACCACAAATATACTGTTCTTTAACTTAGTATAGGAAAAAAAAGAAAAGAAGGAAGGAAGGAAGAAAGGAAGGAAGGAAGGGAGGGAGGGAGGGAGGGAGAGCAAGGGAAAGTAAAAAGGTTCCAACAAGAGAGCCTCACCATCTGTTCATCCTCTTTGGCAGCCCAACTGGCACTGAACGTTTGACCTCCACTGTCTTTCATCAGTCGGATTTGAACATGCTGGAGATAGGCAGAGAATGCTATTCGGGCCTGCACTTTGCTACAGAAATCCAAAACAACATACTGTTATGAGACAGAATGGTGCACCTACCAAATGTGTGCTTGCCTCTCTCAAAGTGGCCTTTGAGGATCCTTCTATTAGGATGGCTAAGAAAAATGAAGCCCATCATACAGTCACTGAGTAAAGATTCCTTCTACCCAGTACATGAGATTTCTTTTTTTCTATTTAAAGAATCAGAGATGGAGAATCCTACTTATTTTCTCATTATTACCATGGCATGGGGTGGGGTGGGGGGGAAATCAAGCAAGAATAGAGAATCATGTTTTCTACTCCTATACCTTATCTTCTGAACTTTTAAACAACTTTCTTGGGGAAATGGACAGGAAAAGTACTGAATTTTCACAAGAACCTTTGTATTGATACAGAAAGGTTTTTCTGCCTTGGAGGCCCTTAAAAACATACTTATCAGTTAGTACAAAAGTATGGCTTTTGCTATAGCAACTAATTTCTGGTGTGCAAAAGCCTCCAAAGCAGGAAACAGATAAATCCTACAAAGGAACTTTGAGACCAAATTTAAGGTCAGGCTTTTCTCAACTACAAGACGGGAGTGGCTGGAGCCCAGAACAAATGAGGGAGGTCCAACAGAGTTTGGCATAGAGGCAATGACCGGCTAGAACGAGCCCAGATGTTCAGGGGGAAAAAGAACTCCACACATATAGTAAAAAGCACCTCAGCAACATCACTGAAGAACCCAGCTGATTTCTGCTTGGTGGTCTAGGCTGGAAACAAGGAAATCTGATCAAGCTATCATTTAGAAGACAGAAGTACCAGAGAAACACTGATGACTTTCACTTCAGCTGCTAACTGCAGCAGATCTGTTTTCTTTCAGGAGAGACTGTAGTTACTTCAGCTGCTTGGCCTTCTGACATGCTAGCCAAAATTACATCAGCGAAGATTAGGGCCCAACACAAACTTTGTTTACAATCCTCACACATGCAATCACTGAATGCTTTCTACTCACTGTTCCCCCAAGGTTAGGACGAAGGACTTGTCCAGAGTAAACTGGAAATCCTAGGAGGGTCTACATCTAGCTTCTATGTGTGTGCTGGAAGGGAGAGGAGTCAGGTTGGGGAGTAGATTTGCTTTTCAAGCTCTTCAGAGCATGAAATATAAGGCTACATCTTTGTTATTAATAGGAATAGTTTATGGGAGCACAATATGATTTTGAAATTTATATTTTCAAATGTTTTTCATCAAGAAGAACATTTAAAATCCTTGTTCTGGAGACCATATACACTTTCCCCTCAACCATTCCCATAAGCTAATTATTTTCAAGTCAAAATAAATGAAAAAAGACTCTCCATTTTGGTCAACAAATTCACTTGCAATAAAGTGAGCTAAAAATGGCATGTTTCAGACACCTCCAAATGTAGCAAAATACCCAATTTTATTGACTATTTCCCTAATATTAAAATATGAAGGTCTTTTGGATAAGGGAATTACTGCTTGGAAGTTGAGATTTCAATCAACCTTTTGTTGCAAATCACTGTTGTAAATCAAACGAACAAGAACTGAGTTTTCCATCTCTAAAAACCTTACTAAAGGGATCTGTGGGATGTTAATCCTAAGCTTGTCCCTATGGTATTGGACACATTGGTCAGCTAGTAATCTGTAACTGACAAACCAAAATAATAGAATAATTTACACCAAAGAAATCTATTTTTAAAAAATAAAAGCCTATGGAGATCCTCAGTATACAAAAATACACAACTAGTGGGCTGGGGCCTGGAGTCTTGAATCCTTGCCATGGACCACCCCCAGATCCCTCAGTAGCCACTGAGATGCCCCACAGAATTATGGGCAGCTCCAGGGAACACAGTTTGAAAACCACTGATTTAGTACATTAACACACCCTGCAATTACAAGAGTTTACTCATTAAAAGTAAGATCCGTAAGATTTATGAATAATTAATTTATTTCTACAACATCTAAGTAGAATGTTATTGCTGGAAAGGACATTAGAATATAGTCCAGTGGTTTTCAAATGTTCCATTTCAATTCAGTGGACTCCTCCTTCCTCTCTAGAGACCACAGTTTGAAAAACCTATGTCTAACCCCATACCCTGGCCTAACAGAAAAGAAAACTGAGGCCTAGAGAAGCTCTCTGACTTGCCTGTGGTCACACCGTCAGTTGGCAAGCACTGAAAAGCCAGAGCCAAGTCTTCTGACAGAGCCCTCTCTGCTCTCCACTAAAGCAACTACTCTCATTCTCCACGCACCGTTCCAAACCTTAACTCTACCCTCCAACCCCCTAAGCGCCAATATCACCCTCCATCCTTGCGGTATAAGAACTGACCTCTAGCTTAGAAACTAAAGGCCGTCATGCTTATATACCTACACTTCCTGCCTCTTTAACCTCTAACTACTGCATTCATTACAGGAAGAGACACCCCTCCACTGTCCTCTTCCTACCTTCCTTTAGGACAATATATCCATTTCTGTATCTCTAATTCTTTTACCATCAAATCCTTCCCCTAGTCTCTAAATAAGCTCCAGAATCCCTATCTTAAGAAATCTTTTTTCTCTTAGCTTGCTCTCTCTCTCTGATGAGTTCTCACCTGTCTTTCACTCGTTGTCAAACTCTCTGAAAAAGTTAGTTCACACTTGCTTTCCTATTTACTCAACTCACAATTTCTCTTCTACCCACTAAGTCCACCCCCAGGTCATAAATGCAGGAGACTCTTTTCAGGCCTCATCCTAACTTGGGCTGCTGGAGGCACTCTATAGCTTGAAACCCTCATCTTGTAGCTTTTCTATACTGTCTCCTCCCAGTTTTATAGCTACCTCTCTAACTGCTACTTCTTGGTCTCTTTACTATTAAACACTGGTTTACTCCAGGCCTCAGTTCTCCTCCTTTTCTTCTGTCTATGCTTGCTGAACTAAACTGAAATGACAAGCTTATCTACTCTGAAGTTGTACAGTCCTGTTCAACTCTGACTTTCAAAGCTGTATTTTCACCTATCTACTGATCATCTTCATCCCAGAGCACTTCCACCTCACGGTGTCCCAAATAAAACACATTATTTCTATCATGAAACCAACTCCTGTGCTCCTTATATTGACTGATGGCAGCACCAAGTTACCAAACTTGGAAAATTCAGTCTCTCTGGAATTCTTACATCTACAGGGACCAAGCCCTACCAATTTTAACTTGCAAATTTCATTAACTCCATCCTATTCTCTTCATTCCTATAGCCATTGCTCTGATCAGGACCTTCATCTTCCTGGCTCTGGACTACTTTAACAGCCCCTAACTCAGCTCTCTACCCTTAGTTCCCCTCTTATCAATCACTATCCCACAATGCAACCGGAATTTACTTTCTAAATCAAGATCTGACCATATCACACATCTGCTTAGAAATTATCCATCTAGGAAATAAAGTCCAGGCTCCTCTATGGCACTTTATGATCAAATGACATCCAATTTTTTAGTCTCACTTCTTATTGCACCCTTTTCTCCATGTAACGTCACACCACTAATCTGTATTTCTCAAACTTGCCAAGCTCATTCCAATTTCAGGTTCTTTATACTTGCCGTTCTGCCTGGAATATTCTGCTCCCTGATATTCACATGACTTACTCCTTCTCATCATTTAGGACTCACCTTAAAACTTACCTCTCCATGCCCAAAGCACCAGAAGCTACAGAAACTTTCTGTCCAATTACACT
Source organism: Balaenoptera borealis (assembly GCF_965194805.1). Lineage (NCBI taxonomy): Eukaryota > Metazoa > Chordata > Mammalia > Artiodactyla > Balaenopteridae > Balaenoptera > Balaenoptera borealis. The sequence goes on from NC_138866.1 coordinate 26,685,010, forward strand.
CTAATACTACACCCTATTTTATTGTCTACACAGCACTTCTTACTGCCTGAAATTACCTTGTTTCTTTGTTTACTGTCAGTCTTCCCCACTAGACTGTGGGCTCCACAACTGTTTTGGTCTCCACCGTAACACTATACAGCCCAGCACAATTCCTGGTATAGATCAAGTGCTCAATAAATATTTGTCGAGGAACTGAATGAATGACTGTACTATCACCCCTCTGTGCCTTTATTCCCTCTACTAGCACTCCCATACTTAGCTGTCACCTCCCAAATCCGGAGAGCCTACCTATCGGGGAAGGCCTGGTTGAAATATTGCCTCCTCCCTAATGTCTCTCTAGCCCTCCCAAGCAAGACCAATCACTCCTTTTCCTGTGTCCTAAGAGCCCTTTGTCCATACTGGGGTCACAGCCCCTGCTCTTTAAGTGTCCCCACTCTAAGCCATGAACTGCTTGAGCACCCTGTCTCAGTCATCTTGTGCTCTTTAGTCACTAACGTTGAAACCCAACAAATATTTGTTGAGCCAATGAGACCTGGGTTTGTATCATAGTTTTAGACTTGGACAAGCAATTTCTCTAGGGCTCAATTTCCTTGATAGTAATAATATCAAATCACAGTCATTAATTCACAGGATTCCTGTGCATAAGAAATGAAAAATGGCTATAAAGCCACAAGCACAATACCCTGGTACACAGTACAAATTAGCTGTTTTCAGTTTTGCTATTATAATTAGGAAAGGTACATACCTAAGATTGCCATTATCTTGCAGAATCTGCATCAGGTTAAATTTAGGCTCTGGTTCCTGAGTCTCAGTTTTGCAGCACTGTTCACCTTTGTTATTCCATTCAGGAACTTTCACGGCATTTTCTTTGGGTGAATTTTCTACCATAACGGTCAGTGCGGGTGTGTGTTTGGCTTGATTTTCTCCGAGGGACCCTGCAGACTCCTCCTGGGAAGCTTCCTGTTCTTCATCTTCACTGTCTAAGGCAACTTCTTCCTCCTCTTCGCTCTCTGTCTCAGTTTTAACATTCATTTCAGCTGGTTGGGTAATCACTAAATGCGAAGAATCACTAATGTTGCTGAAAAAAGGATTAAATTTTCCTCTCTCCCAATACCTTCCTTTTATCTTTTCAGTAAAAACCCATTTCTAAATCAGACCACAAATAATGCACAAAATTAACAACATACACACGTCCCTCTTACATATTCTAAAAACCTATTAATCATCTTCATTAGAGTTGATGTTTCTCATCATAATACCAATGGTTCTCTCACAACGTAAGGCAAAAACCCTTTTAGTAGAGTAATCTCTACGGCGTGTTAGAGGTTTTCAGAAGGGCATCTTTCACGGGGGTACAGTAAGCAGGGGAATATCTTTCTATCATATGTTCATCCATTATCCTTCTCCTTCACTGCCTTGGAAGGTCTATGAGGACAAGGACCATAGCTTTTTTATTCACCAATGAAACCCCAGTGACTAATGTGCTTGATACAGGCACTCAACAAACGAGAGAAGGAGGGAGAAAAAGGAAGTCAACTCGTCAGTGACAAACAGATCTGTAACAAGGGAGATTCTAGGAGAGAAAGAAATTCCCCTTTTTCTGTTCATGTTTAAAATACTTACACAATTCAGCAATGTCAAAGGACGAACTGGACTTCATACCTAATCATGAAAAACCCAAACAATGACGCTCAGGGTTCCATTAAACTTAAGCTAAGTATCAGGTAGTTAAATGATGCTGTAAGAGTAAGAGCAAAGGCCAAAATGTGTGGACTTCGGATATTCTTCAATACAAATATCATAGAATGGAAGGTTTAAAAACTTATCCTTTTGAAACAAGTTTCCGAGGAAAAAGACTATATCAAAAAAAGTAAGCATATGTGATCAGAAAGTTCTGATTCATTAAGTGTTAATTAAGAAGCTGATTAAATCGGTCTGACAGGACACAGATCATAAAGCTTGGTGAAAGCTCACCAGCCGGTACCTGGGTATTTTGGCCGCATTGCCCTCAATCTGCCACTCCGTCGTCGACGTTTTCGCACCTCCAGAGACAGGAGCTTCCTCTCATAAAGAGCAGCGTGCAGCTTGGCCCTTGAATTCATATTCTCTACCTTCAATTCCGGTGCTCCATCAACCGCCATTCTATGGGAAAAAACATGGTAGCTAGAGCCTTCAGAAAGTTCTCTCCCTTATTCCAAGGCTAAGTTTGACAGAACTCTGTAATGATGTCAGGCCAGGCATGGTTACTCTAGTGAATTCTAAAATGTTTGACAGATAAATGGGAACACTGGAATCTACATTAGAATTTCACTAATGGGCTATCTGAATTTGTTAAATGTTCTGAACAAAAATATATCTGAAGACAATGTTTAAGTATTTTTAAGTATTCAATAATACTGGCTGACTATTCAGTACAGAGATCATAAAGTGCTACCCAACTATGCCTTAAGAATGACTAGAGATACTGGTAACACTTTAATTCTTAAGCTGGTGATGGCTAGAGGTGTACTTATTATTTTATTTATTCATTATAACTTACTCAGAATTACACAAATATTCCTTTGACGTATATAATATTTAATAAATACAGATTTAGCACAGGTTGAGACGAGGAGAGGAATGGCTGATAATCTGTGAATATGGCAGCACAGAGCTGAATGAGACTCACAGAGAAAGCATCTTCGTGAAAAGTCACCAAGACCTTGGGACGCACCAAGTCTCAAGCGCTCCAACAGGAGGAACTTCTCTCTTAGAGCGTACTTAGTTACAGGAGGAGTTGGGGAGAGGTGGCAGGGACTCTCCAGGTATTGAGTACAGGTCAGGAGTTAGGGTCAGAGGAACAGACAAGGGAAGGCAGCAGATGCAGGACAACACCAAATTCAATCAGATCATGGATGGGAAATGGGATGAGGAGAGGGAATGGCTACAGGTACATTAGGCATTAGATAAAATAAATCATAAATTAGGTTAAGTGACAGGAATCAGCCCCAATCCACACAAGGACTGGGCAAAGTACAGCACAGGCAGAGATAACCAGGTCACCAAAGAGAGACAGGGTTCTTGGTCACTAAGTCAGAAAAGACGTATCCATGTTAGTGTCGGAAAGCAGGCAGCCAACTCTGTATACCCAGAACTCAAGATCTAACTGGCTGGCTCTGAACTCTCTCTCTTGTGAACTCTTCACAACTCAAAGCGTATTCCCTTTGCGGTGGAAATTCATCCTCATTCCTCTGGGAGTTTTCAGTCCCTGAGTAGGATGGAAAGGCTGTGTCTTTTGGTCTATTTAGGACTTTTAGAGATTTCTGGGTGGATGGACTGGATAGTAAGTATTTTGAAGGCCTCCCCTCTAGAGTGGGAAATTGAACCAAGAACTGGGAGGGTCCTGATACAGAACCTGATGCAGAAAAGGGATGCAAATTAATAAACTTTAAAAATAGTTCAACCCCAGTTTATCATAGTCTCAACAACTGAACATTACCCCCTCACACACACACACACACAGTTATGAAAATAGATTTTTGGCCAATTAAATAATAAAGAAAATAAAACAAATCTGATATTTTAAAATAACAACTATAAGCTTCTAAGAAACCCTGAACAGACATATAAATCACAACTATTACAAGGAATGGAGGTAGGGAATGCTGGGAAAAGAAACAGAATTATAGTTCTATAAGGGCAAGGCCCACGCTTGTCTTGTTTCTCCCTGGATCAGTGATGCTTATGAGACTGCTCAGCACGCACCTGACATACCATAAATACTTTTGAATGAATAAACAATTGAATTCCCCATAAGTTGTAATACCTTTTATCTATGCCTACTTTATTTTTCTACACTTTTACTATGAAATATTTAAACAAATAGAAAGGTTTAAAGAATTATACAGTGAACATCCATATACCCACTGGCCAGTTTCTACAATGAATATCTTACTATATTTGTTTCATCACATATATATGCAATCTTCTCTTCTTCTATCCATCAATCAATCCACCTAATTTTTAAAGCATTTCAAAGTTGCACGAAGACATCAGTGCACTTCACTCCTAAACACTTTAACACTCAAATCATTAGGATCTAGAGTTCAATATTTTATAGGGCTTTGAAAGTTTTTTCTCTTTTCTTTTTTTTTTGGCGGGGGGGAGCTAAAAATGACACACAGTGAAACATCCAAATATTAAATGTCCATATGTCCATTTGATGAGACCTAGAGCTATGTAACCCAAACTCTAACATTACTATCCCCTCAGAAAGTTCTCATGCCCCTTCCCAGTAAATCCCTCCCTCATACTCCCAAAGGAAACCATTCTGAATTTTTGCATCCCATGTTAGGTTTGCCTGTCCTAGAACTTCATAAAGATGGAATAGTACAGTATGAACTCTTTCGTGTTGTCTCCTTTCATTCAGCATGTTTTTGAGATTGATCCATGTTGTGTATATCAGTATGGATCTTTTTTTTGCTGAGGATGAGTCCAGTGTATGAATAATCCACAGTTCACTTATTCCCCTATTGTTGGACACCGAAGTTGCTTCTAGTTTTGGAATATTATGAATGAAACTGCTAGGAACATTTTTGTACAAGTCATTTTGTGGTTATGCTTTTCATTTCTTCTGAGTAAAGATCTCAGAGTGGAATTTTCTAGGCTAACAAACTGCCAGACTCTTTCTAAAGTGCCTGTACCAGTTTATGCTGCCAGTGACAATTTATCAGAGTTCCATGAGCTCCACATCCTCACTATTTGATTTTTTTCCAGTTTTATTGAGGTATAATTGACAAATAAAATTATAAGATATTTAAAGTGTACAATGTAATGATTTGAGACAATTTCAGCCATTCTGCTGGATGTTTAGTGGTATCTCATGATTTTAATTTGCAATTCTCTTATAACAAAGGCTGTAAAGCACATTTTCATTAGTATATTGGTTATTCACATATCTTCCTTTTAAAATGTCCAAGCATTTTGCCCATTTGTAGCTGGGTTGATTGTCTTATAATTATTTAGTTGTAGGAGTTTGTTATATTTTCTATATACAAGTCCTTTGACAGATATGTTTGATGAATATCTTCACTCAGCCTATGGCTTGTCTAGTAATTTTCTTAATAGTGTCTTTATAACAAAAATTTTTAATTTTGAGGAAATCTAACTTATCATTTTTTCTTTTTTGCTGATTACTTTCTGTGTCATGTCTAAAAACTTTTGCCAAGTCCAAAGACACAAAGATATTTTCCTTACAAAGTTTTAGAGTAATAGCTTTTATGTTTATGTCTATGAATCACCTCTAATTTTTGTGGGAGACAGAGGTTGAAGTTCACTTTTTAAAATACAATATTCAGTTCCAGCCCCATTTATTAAAAAGTTTCCTTTCCCCATTGGATTACTTTAGGCCTTTTGTTTAAAGTCATACAGGCCTCTTTCTGGGCTCTTTATTCTGTTCCATTGATCAATTTGCAACAGTTTTGATTACTATAGCATTATAATATTTCTTTAAGTCTGGTACTCTAGGTCTTTTTCAAGATTACTTTGGATATTCTAAGCTCTTTGCATTTTCACATACATTGAAAAAAAAACGGTCAATTTCTACAAAAAAAAACTACTAGAATATTCTTTAGATCAATTTGGGGAGAATGAATACTTACAATATTAAGTCTTCTAATCCATGAACATGACATATCTCTGCACTTATTTAGATCTTCTTTAATCTCTTAATTTATTTATTTACTTTTAGCTGCGTTGGGTCTTCATTGCTATGCGCGGGCTTTCTCTAGTTGCAGCGAGCGGGGGCTACTCTTTGTTGCGGTGCACAGGCTTCTCATTGCGGTGGCTTCTCTTGTTGCAGAGCACGGGCTCTAGGTGCACGGGCTTCAGTAGTTGTGGCGTGCGGGCTCTAGAGCGCGGGCTCAGTAGCTGTGGCGCATGGGCTTAGTTGCTCCGCGGCATGTGGGATCTTCCCGGACCAGGGCTCGAACCTGTGTCCCCTGTATTGGCAGGCGGATTCTTAACCACTGTGCCACCAGGGAAGCCCTCTTTAATCTCTTTAAGTAATATTTAGGAGCTTTTAATATATAGGTATTGAGCATATTTTGTTAAATTTACCCCTAAGAATTTCATATTTTCAAAAGCTATTATAAATGGAATTTTAAATTCCATTTTCCATTTACTGCTAGTATACTAAAAAAACAACAGATTTGAGTATATTGACCTTGTATCCCAAGACCTTGCTAAGTGCACTTGAATGTTCTTGTAGTTATTCTGTGTATGCCTTAGAACTTTCTACTAACCTGATCATGTCATCTAAGAGTAAAGATATTTAACCTCTTCCTTTCTAATCTCTATGCCTTTTATTTCTTTTTCTTCCCCTTGCTTTACTGTACTGCTTAGGACCTCTAGTATAAAGGGAATACAAGTGGTGAAAGCAGACATCTTGCCTTATTACTAATCATAGGGTAACCTTCATTATGTCAGTAAGACGTCAGAAGCAGGTTTTTCATAGAAGGCCTTTATCAGACTGAAGAATTTCTCTTCTATGCCTGATGTGTAAGAGTTTTTCTCATAAATATGTGGTGAATTTCATCAATTTAACACACATGGGTTTTTCTTTTTTTTTTTTTTTTAGCAATAAAATGATGATCTGGTTTTTCCCCCTTTATTTAATATGGTGAATTATATTGACTAATTTTCAAATGTTAAATCAACCTTGCATTACTGGGGAAAATCTCACTTTAGTCATCTGTATTATCCTTTTCATATACTGATGGATTCTATTTGCTAATATTCTTTTAAGAAATTCTGTATCTATGTTCATGTAGATATTAGCCTATAATTTTTTTAAATGTCTTTGTCAGGTTTTCATGTCATACTTTTCTGGCATCATAAAATGAATTGGGAAGTATCCTTGCCTATGTTTTTGAAAGAGTTTGTGTAAGACTGGTGTATATTCTTCCTCAAATGTTGATAAATTCACCAGTGAAACTACCTGGAGTTTGCTTTGTAGGAAAGTTTTTGATTACAAATTCAATATTCTGATTTAGTATAGGGCTATTCAAAATTTCTATTTCAGCTTGTGTCAGTTTTACTAAGAGTTCCCTCCCCACAGGGAATTCAGACATTTCATTTAGGTTGCCAAGGTAGTGAAATAAGGTTGTTAATAATATTCCCTTAATATCCTTTTTATGTCTGTAGGATCTATAGTGATATCCATCCCCTCTTTCCTACTCAATATTGGTAATTAGTGTTTTCTCTTTTTTCTAGATCAGTCTACCTAAGAGTTTATCAATTCTGCTATCTTATCAATGAACAATTTTGGATTTTATTAATTTTCTTTATTGCTTGTCTTTTATTTAATTCATCTGCCCTTTATTATTTCCTTTCTTCAACTTACTTTCGGTTACTCTTCTTTTTCTAGTTTCATAAAATGGAACATTAGATCAATGATTTAGTCCTCTGTTTTCTAATATAAGCATTTAAAGCTATGTCACACCCATTACACACACCACCAAACAGTACTTTAGTTGCATCCCACACATTTTAATGTTATATTTTTATTATCGTTCAGTTCAAAATGTTTTGAATTTTCCTTATGATTTCTTCCTTGACTCATGTATTATTTAGAAGTGTGTTGTTTAATTCCCAAATATTTGTTATTGATTTCTAATATCATTGTAGTCAAAGAACATACTCTGTATGATTTTAATCCTTTCAAACGTATTAAGACTTGTTTCATGCTTCAGCATAAGGTTTGTTATATGTCACCTTTTATTTGCTTATACCTCTATACCACCAGAAAACCCGTACTGATGGCAATATAAATTGTCCTGAAGAAAGGACAAAATCCACTGATCTTTAAATATTCTTGTTGTTTAAGTATTTTTTTCTAATTTCCAAATTGATCGTAGTATACTCTAGGAAATATATTGCTTGACTAGCAACGGGAGAAAATCTCTAAACTAAGCATGACTTTCATTTGGAAACAAGCTACAAAACTTGATTTCTCTCAGTTTTCCCTACATTAAATGGCAATCATATTTTCCTTCTTTAAAGAAGAATTAGATTTATGCTTCAAAAGATTTGGAAGAGAAAACCAAATTTATCTTAATTTTTAAATGTAAAACAAAAAGCTAGCTATAGGAGGTTTCTTTCTTATTGCCATTTTGCTTTGTAAAGAGAAATAGCACAAAGGGGATGTACATAATCTCTCAAACCAGAAGATGTGTAATTAGGGTTAAGAGTTTTTGTTCTGGTTGCAGTCTTTGGTTGGGCAAGGCCATCCCAGCCATTCTTCTAAGACCTTTCTCTCCTCTGCCAAAATTAAGAGCCACAGGTATTTTGCACACTTTTAGTTCCAAGGCAAACTGGAAGCAACTCTGCTCAGTCCCATAAGGTGCAAAGCTGTATGCCCCAGGTATGTCAAGGTCAAAACATAACCTTTTCTTTGAATTTAGTATGAGACAGGTCTTGAAATCTCATTAATACTTTGGGCTCTCTCACATAGCCAAACAAGAATACTATTATTATCACTGAAATGACATATTGTAGTTATAAAATTATAAATCCCAAACTTAGTTTGTAAAAAGTTGCCACAGAATAGTGCTTCAATAGAAAACATTTTTATGTTACTATTTAAGGTGAGTCAAACTGAAATGGTTATATAAAGTATCATGCTTAGCCTGTGCATGGTCACATATTATGCACATGGAAAGAACTTCTCAACTTTCAAAAATCAGTTACCGTGTTCTTCCTGTCAATAAGCTTCTTCTTGGGTTTCCCCTACAGAATTAGAAAGGACAAGTGGGTTAGAGCACTACACAGATATTCTCTCCTGAGTTCACACACACACACACACACACACACACTCCTGAGATTTGTACTATACAAATTCAACATAGAATTATGCCAGGGAAGGCATCTTGAGGTAGAAGCAGACAGATGAACTGAGAACATGCTCAGAAAAGAACAGAGTACCATAACCTTTAGGGAGGATCAATAAAAAACAAAAGGAAGAGGACAAATGAATTCTAGAGGAAAATTCTAACAATTACTTGCATTTGTGTATCTCGCCACAAATCTAATCACATTTATTCTTCACAACAACAGTTGAGCCCCGTTTATAAAAAGGAGCAGGATAAGACCATTTTGTGACATGCCCAATGTCAGAGCTTTAAAGGGTTTAACGTTGAACCTATCTATAACTTTGCTCTCAGACCCCAGTGTTCTTTCTACTTGCACTGAACTGTATTAGGGAAAGAAGTCAATCTCAATTCTCATGGGGTTCAAAAAATATGCTCATGAGAAATAGATTTTCCATAATTAAAAAAATCTCTTTAAAAAAGAGATGTTCTTCATTGTCTCTAAACTAGAGTTGGGGTCTAACCACAGGAAGTAAGTACCATTCAGGTTTAAACTGTTTTTTGTTTTTCATTCAACTTCCTTTCACTTGACCCTCTCTTTTTTAAAAAAAATATCCCGTTTTACTTGTACTCATTTGTGAATGTGTATATTTAGTTCTGTACAATTTTATCACTGTGTAGGTTCATGTATCCACAGACAAGATACTGAACAATCCTATCACCATATGGACCCCCTATGTTGCCCTTTTATAACCTAACCTCTGGCTTCCTTTAATCTGTTCTCCTTTCTAAAATTTCATCCTTTCAAAATTGTTATATAAATGGAATCATACAACATGTAAGCTATGATATTGGTTTTTTAAAAAGGAGACGGATGCAATCAATACCAAGATCTTCTATCTATAGAAAAATCAAGTGAAAAATTTTTCTCCACCGAAACGTTTTATCTTTTCCTTCCCATGTCTTCTATCTGTGCCAGCGTCCTAATACTGTCAACTTATTATCAGAAATTATTTTAAATTTTATTATTTTAACTTTTTTATCAGATAATGGTTTGCACCAGTAATTCGCAATCATGGCTTCACATTACAATCACCTGAGCAGCTTTTAGTAAGTACAAGACTTCAGTCTGGGAAGGGCTAGGGCACAAATATGGTGTTACTAACATGCAGCCAGGGTTAAAATTACTGTCATGCTGTGAAACAGTATGTATGACACTGGTTGCCAGGGCAGGGTGGGTAAGTGGGGGATGAGTGGGGGAGGGCAGGGAAGGCAGACAAAATGAACCAATTATGAAATGAAATGATTAGAGAATTAGCTTGAAAGTAGTTCTGACAGTAACGCAACAGGGATTTGCAAGAGAGAACACATCAATTCAGGTTGAAGAGAACAGATTTAATAGAAGATGTTAGGGCTTGCAACAAACACAATTTCATTTTTTTAAGGCCTGTTTTGGTGTGTGTGCCTACCACGTGGTAGGTTCTTCATACTGACAAAGATGAACATAACAAAGTACCTACTCTTAAAAGCCAACTTGAAAGTAGACAGAGTAGTTAGTAAACAGACAATTATAATACAATATGTACAATATGGGAATCTAAATCAGATGGAGGGATAAGAAGGGCAGGGAGAACTTCTTTCTAGTCTAGGTAAGAAGATGAAGGACATAGCTAGAATAAGAATTCAGGATAAACTGAAGGCCACTCCAAGGGAATGTATGGGAATTCCAAGGGAATGTGAGGATAAGGAGGCATGAAAGAGCAGTAGATATGGTCTGATTGGCCATGGGTTGGTATTGAAAAGTGGAGATAAGGCTAAAAAGATAGGCAAGAGTAAATCAGGAGGGCCTTTCTTTGCTAAACAGGGAAATTCATGTTTTTTGAATCAAAGTTTTTAGAATGCTTTATAAGTAGGAGTTGTTACTGCAGCCTTAAGAGAGAAGTCAGGGAGGGCACCAATTTGGATGGGAAAAAAAATTAATCCTCTATCTGAAATTTAGCATCATATACATGTAGGGGACCATCCACAGTAGTTTAAGTGTGATTTTTTTTTTAAACATCTTTATTGGCGTATAATTGCTTTACAATGGTGTGTTAGTTTCTGCTTTATAACAAAGTGAATCAGCTATACATATACATATATCCCCACATCTCCTCCCTCTTGCGTCTGCCTCCCACCCTCCTTATCCCACCCCTCTAGGTGGTCACAAAGCACTGAGCTGATCTCCCTGTGCTATGTGGCTGCTTCCTACTAGCTATCTACGTTATGTTTGGTAGTGTATATATAAGTCCATGCCACTCTCTCACTTTGTCCCAGCTTACCCTTCCCCCTCCCCAGGTCCTCAAGTCCATTCTCTACGTCTGTGTCTTTATACAAGTGCGGTTTTGCTACCAAAAGAAATAACACATTTTTTTCATATTACTTTAGAGTTGTTCCAAGGGCCCAAATTGTGCCAACACTTATCACACTTTTTAAATTATGGTGGTCATTAGACCCACTGCTATTAACACATCATTGAATGTGTTAATAAAGAAGCACATATATCATTACATCTCAAATTTTTTAATTGCTATGCTCCCCCCTAAAAGAATGCTTCCTAATTTTGGTGGTGGTTCCCAGATTGCCTGTTCCACCTTCCTTCTACCTCATGGGAAGCTCAACTGTGGAAAGATCTAGCCTCAAGCATAGAGTCCATGTCAGTTCAGAAACAGACTGACACAACCTTTGAGGAAACTCATGCAAACTACCAATCCTAAGCAAACAGTCCATTACTTATAAATATGACTGGACAATCAGAAATCACCAGATATTTCAGGAAATATAATAGCATAAACTAGAAAGAATGAGATGAACAAATAGAAGTAATCCAGAAGAATTAAACATAGTGCAAAAAATAGAAAGGAACTTTAAATAAAGTAATTATGATAGTCAGAGAGATGTAAAAAGATATTTTTAATACCGTGATTTATAGTGAGAAACATATATTTGGTCTTCATCCCTGTTTCTGGCACAGAGCTCCTAAAACCCTTGAAATGTTTAAGTGATGAGTGGTAGAGGAGTCTTTTGTCATGCTAATGAGGTGACTTTTAGAAAGCTCTTGGATCAGCTAAGGATGCGGGCTGGTCACCAGAGGAACCAACCCTGTGAAGAGAGGGTTGAAACTTTCAGTCCCATCCCCCTGAGCTCCTGGGAGGGGAGAGGGGCTAGAGATAGAGTTCAACTACCAATGGTTGATGATTTAATCAATCGTGCTTATGTAAGGAGGCCTCCATAAAAACCCAGGAGTATGGGGTTCAGAGAGCTTCCGGGTTGGTGATGTGGGGAGAATGACATACCTGGAGAGGGCATGAAGCTCCGTACCCTTTCCCCATACCTTGCCCTGTGTGTCTTTTCCATCTGGTTGTTCATGAGTTATATCCTTTTATAATAAACTGGTGATCTAATGAGTTAAATGTTTTTCTGAGTTCTGTGAGCTGCTCTAGCAAATTAATAGCACCCAAGGAAGGGGTCATGTGAAGCTCTGATAGACAGCCAGTAGGTAGAAGTAAAGGTAACAACCTGGGCCTGTGACGAGCATCTGAAGTTATGGGGGTGGAATCTTGTAGGACTGAACCCTTAAACTGTGGAATCTGATGCTAATCTCCAGGTAGACAGTATCAGAATTGAACTGAATTCTCGGACAACAGAAGGGTACAACTGCTTGGTGCTGTAGGGGAAACACCCTACCTCCTCCACATTGGAATTGGTACCAGAACAAATTTAATATTACATCCATAAACTATGAAAACTAGTCAGAAAGCAAAAATATTTCTTGGATGTTAAAATCATACTTGCCAAAATAAAAAAAGTAGATCAAACAACCCTCTCCTATGCTGGTACTGAGTAACAAAATAGGTACGGCTGAAGATCAATTTAGAATTTTAGAAGACAAAGTTCAAGAAATCTCCAAGAATTTAAAGCTAAGAGACAATGAGATCAAAAGCATGAGAAAAAAGTAAAGAAATACAGAGGATAGAGCAAAAGATCCAAATTTCATCTAACAGAAGTTCCACAAGGAGAGGAAAGACAGGATAAGGGGAATATCTCCCACAGTTAATAGACTTAAATCTTCAAACTGAAAGGATTCATCCACCACAAAAGCAAAATAATGAAAAGTAACACGCCAGAACACACCTCGGTATAATGTCTGAAAAGTAAGGATAAAGAAGCCTTGTAAAATTTTCCAGGGAGGACGTAGGGGGTGGGGCACTGGGACCAGCTTATATATAAAGAATTGAGCTTCTACGTCTTCCAAGTAAATCTCAAGATCTCTTTCGTTAGAAGCTACACAGTGTAATTACTCAATGGTAATAACCACAAATTTACAGAGAGAAACTGGAAATCCCATATAGTTCCTGATAGTGGATAATGAAATTACAAGAAATGGCTGGAATCTGGGTATCTATTTTTAAGAATTCCACAAAAAAAGTACACATACCTTGAAAATAATGCAGATTTCTTTAAATAACTAAGGTTCCTTGTTAGTCAATTACTGAACTGTACTGTAATGCAGTTATGTCTCAGGGGCAACAAAAGTATGTGGGACTAAGCAGTCTCTGACTGCTGTGCTATTTGAATTCCAGTGCCTGCTTTCCATCATTTCTCCCCTATTTTCCCTTGTATTGAGGTTATCAGTTGTCATTTCTTACAACTCTCACTGTATTTATTTTGTGAATTACCACCCCTCCACCTTTTCTAATCTGATCCTTTTAATCTCGTCTAGTCTAGAAAAACAGATAATCATGTCTGTTAAAATTGTGTCTGAAAGTAAAAAGGCACTGAGTAAAGTCCTTCCTTTAAGAAGGACAAGTTTTAGGGTATGTGTTAAGATTGCTTAAAGATCTTTACGGTTTAATTTTGTAGCATCTGGAAATATTACAAAGTGCTCAGAGTTAACGAATTCTGAAAAAATGAGGTTTTATATTGTATTTTCTGTAAGGCTCTTTCTATCAGATATTACTGAAGACTTTTATAAGGCCTCTTTTCTTCTTTTGCATGTACTTTCTCTTAATTTTGTGACCTAGTCCTACTAAATTTATAAGATTAGCAAATCTCCACCTGTCCTGGAAGAGACGTGTTGCCAGCATATAGTTCATGGAGGTCTTGTGTTCAAGGTAGGACCTGAAAGACAAAGAGGGAACTGGTTATTTCTTAAAGCTTAGTTGAAGGGGAAAATACAGAAATAAAAACATGAATCAAGCACAAAAGTGACAGGTTATTTATATACTGTTTCTAAAAATACATAGTCCCTAAAGTGACAAAGGAGGAGATAGTTGCTCAAATAATATTATTAAATACTAGAATAGCAGAAAATACAATAAAATGAAAAGAATAAAGAGGACTTAAATTAGAAAATAAAAAGAAAGAAAAGTCAGGATTTCTTGGACTAATAATAGCTGATATACTAAATTCAAAAAATAAAACTGAAAGACAAAAATAAAACCACCACCAAAAATCACTTATAGCTAGAAAAGAGGTCAAATGAAGCTGGTAATGGGAGATGCATAAAGGGCATGAAAATGTTGACAGATTGTTTCAATCATCTTATTTCTCAAAAGCTTTCAATCGCTCCTTGATGCCAACTGCAGGAGGCATATACTTTCTCTTACAAGATTTCAAAAGTTGGGTCACCTATACCATCAGTTCATTCACCCTTTCTCCACACAGTTCCCCAACATGGGTCCTAAAGTACAGTCAGACAAGTCTCCTTATAACCCTCTCACACCACACCTCCCACTGGTCCTTTTGCCTCTGTCTGGACACCTTCTCCTCACACCCTCTCTACTTATCCATAATCCACCCTTCAAGAAGCAGCTCAAGTCCACTGTGCTGCGTGAAGCCTTCCCTGATATGACTGCTCCAAGTCTACAGAGGTGCCCTTGTCCTGGCCTTCTACCTCCGCCTTCACCATATGCCTAAGGGACCTGTCAAACGCTGTCTCATAGAGTAAAATTTCTCTTCTCGGAAAGCAGCATGATGCAGCAGGGAAAAGCAGGATCTGGAGTTCAAATACCTGAATCAAGTCCCACTGTGTGATCATGGATAAGTCACATTACTTTACTGAGCCTTATTTTCCTTATCATTAAAATGGGAATAACAATGATGTGTATAAAGTACATCATAATTACAAAGAGCTATACAAATATGAGCTATTTTTATTACATGTATAAGAAATTTCTCCATAATCAATACTGTTAACTCTCAAAGGACCAGGATCCCATCTAATATTTGTTACTCCAAAGCACCAAGCATAGTGCTAGTTACTTGTTGATATTCAATAAATACATATTAATTAAAAAGGCATATTTGTTAGCAGATAAATACATCTTTCCCACACTACATGAAAATAACTCAATTAGTTTAAAAGTCTTGGTGCTCTCTTCCACTTTTCTCAAAGGTCCCAGGAGAGATGGAGTGATTTACCAGGTTGGTAATTTAGAAAAAATTCAACAAGCTTCTCCCTTCTTTCTCTGGGGAGATAATCTCTCCTTAGGAAGCACATATCCTCTGGCGCTCCTACAGGGTCAGGTGTTCCTGATGCACAGCTCAGTCTAACCTTGCCTAAAAATGGGTATGTAAATCTGTCCAATTCTGAGGGTCAACAGAAAGTGCATTAACTTGCAGATAGATATAATCAAGTCTCCCAACCTAGACTTTATCAATGTGGAGTATGGAAAGTGATTATTTTGGCCTGCATCTATCTTAGTCTTTGTCTTCTCAACTGGTTCAAAACCAAACCAGTAAAGGAAGGTTATCATTACTGGACTCCCTAAGAGACCCCAACATTATCTGTGATTGGTTCCTTAGAAAAAGGTACTCAAATTAGGGTCCTGCCTCTTGAAAACTTAAGAGTAGAGGATTCCACTTTCATTAATTAAAAGATATATTGTCTAGTAACTGCAAATATTCAACCTCTTCAAAAATGTATCAAAAGATAAATGTCTAATTTTGAAAAGGCAAGCAATATCTTTTTGCTGAATTCCTGGGTCTTTATAAGGTGTAACTAAACTACATGGATAGAATATTTTGCAAGATAAAAAGATTTCTCTATGAACAGCTGCGTTTTCAAAACAAAACAGACAAGAACTAGTTCTTTCTTTTATTCCTCTAAGTTTTGGCTCTGCCTAGAACCACTAATGTCCCAACCAGAAGCCAGTCACCAGAGGAAGAAAAATGTGTTCCCCATAATGAAGTACAGTCTTACTAGTAATCAGAGAAATGCAAATCAAGACCAAAATAAGATACCATTTTACACTCAGTATTTTGACAAAAATTAAGAAGTTGACAGTACCACATGTTAGAGAAGATACTGATCAATGGGATCTCCTAGGCACTGCTAACAGGAGTATAAATTTATATAGTCACTTTGGAAAACAATTTAGCATTACCTTTTTTTTTTTTAGCATTCTCTTTTAAAGTTGAACATTCACATATCTTATGGCCCTAGATATACTCCATCCCTAGATATATACCTAGGAGACACATATAAGCATATTTAGAGCACAGCAGTCTTTAACAGCAAAAGACCAGAAAGAAGTTGAATACCATCAACAAGAGAATGGGAAATTTAACAGCAGTATAAACACACAGAAGAATAAAATAAAGCACTGAAAAAGAATGAATTCTAGCGACATGTAACAAAATGAACCTTAATAATATAATATTGAATGAAAAAGGAAGAATACATAGAGTGTGCCATTGTTTTTTAGAAAAAGTTCAAAAGCAATACAAACTTATCAACAGAATTCTGTTTCTACATATGAGATGATAACTGCTATAGGACCTGCCCTTATACCATAAACAGCTAGAAAAGTACACAAAATATATGAAACAACTGTTTCCAGACATGAAACAACTGGCAGTGCAGGACTGTGATAACTGAAAGGGGGAAATAAATAAAGGGAGCCCTCTGATTGCTCCACCTTCCCACCCAGATGCAATTCCAGACAGTGCAGAAAGAGAAGGAATTCAAGTAGAACCCAAGAGTCTCTGTGTTGAGAAGACAGAGATCAAAGTTCTAGGAAGCGCTAAAATTTTCAAAGCTATGCCCTGGAGAGGAAGAAGCTACGTATAAGAAGAAATCAAAAAAGTCATCACAAGGGACCCTTTGAGTCTTTGGATGAATACAGATCTACTCAGGCATAGGGTGAAAGTCCACAAGGCTGTGCAAGGAGCAACTGTCAGGATAAAGAACATTGAGAAAGTGTAAGCTGAATACTTTCCAGAGTTCACACAGGGCTGCCAATTGATTGAGTTCCCACCAGCCAGAATGGAGAGATCTCATTGAATATGGGGGTCATTTAACAGACACCCCAAAAGAGTCTTCAGTAGTGGAATTATCCTACACCTAAACAAAAAGCTATTCTAAACAAACCATAAAAATGCTTTTAAATGAGGCTGAAAAAGATAAGGCTGATCTACAAGTAACTTAAGTGTATGGCCACAAAAAAAACTTTCAACGGGCTTTAAAGAAGCAATAAAATCCAAACACAACAATACAACATTTACAATGTCCAATTAAACCATCTAATTTTAAAAAATCACTGTACATGTGAAGAAACAGGAAAACTATAACTCATTAACAAGAGGAAAATCAGTCAATAGCAACAGACTCAGAAATGACAGAGAGAACAAGATTTTAAAACAGCTACTATAAACATAATATATGCACAAGAATCTAAAGGAAATCATGAAAATAACTGTAAAAAAAGAGAAAAAGAGGATATAAAGAGAAATAGATGGGAGTTGTAAAGATGAGAAGTAAAATATCTGAAATGAACATTTAATTGGATAGAATTAATAGAAGATTTAACACTGCAGACAAAAAGATGACTAAACTGACAAACCCAGAGAAACAGAAAACCATCCAAAATGAAGAAAGAAAAAGAGTATAAAAAAATGAACAGAGCCAGACTTATAGTACAACATCAACCAATTTAACATGTAACCAGAGTACCAAAAGGAGAGGAGGGAAATGGAAAAAAACATTTGAAGAAATAATGGCCAAAAGTTTTCCAAATTTGATGAAAACTATAAGCCCACAGACCAAGAAGCTCAACAAATCCCAAGTAGAAGAAACAAGAAGAAAGTGATACCAAGGCATACATCATAGTCACACTATTGAAAATCAGTCATAAAGAAATAATCTTAAAAGCAGGCTGAGACATAAAAAGAAACGAAATTGAGTTATTTGTAGTGAGCTGGATGCACCTAGAGTCTGCCATACAGAGTGAAGTAAGTCAGAAAGAGAAAAACAAATACTGTATACTAACACATATATATGGAATCTAAAAAAAAAAAAAAAAAAAAAAGTGGTTCTGAAGAACCTAGGGGCAGGACAGGAATAAAGACACAGACGTAGAGAATGGACCTGAGGACACAGGGAGAAGGAAGGATAAGCTGGGAAGAAGTGAGAGAGTGGCACTGACATATATATACTACCAAATGTAAAATAGCTATCTAGTGGGAAGCAGCTGCATAGCACAAGGAGATCAGATCGGTGCTTTGTGACCACCTAGAGGGGTGGGATAGGGAGGTTGGGAGGGAGACGCAAGAGGGAGGGGATATGGGGATATATGTATACATATAGCTGATTCACTTTGTCATACAGCAGAAACTAACACAACAATGTAAAGCAATTATACTCCAATAAAGATGTTAAAAAAAAAAAAGCAGGCAGAGAAAAAGAGACACATTATGCACAGAAGAACAAAGGTAAGAATTACTGCACACTTCTCATCAGAAAAATGCAAGTCAAAAGATAACAAAACACTTTTAAAGTGTTGGGAGCAAAGTGCCAACCCAGAACTCTACAACCACTGAAAAAAATCTTTCAAAAATTGAAAGTATCGATATAAGAGAGACTTTTTTAGACAAGCAACAGTTGAGAGAATTGATTGTACTACAATAAATCCTAAAAGAAGTTTTCCAGATGGAAGAAAATGATGCCAGATAAAAAACTGATCAACACAAAAGAAGGAAGAGCAGAGGAAATAGTAGTAAATGTGTAATTATGAGACTTTTCCTCATATTTAAATTTCCTTAAGCTGTTCAAAGCAAAAATAACCAATGTACTATGGGATTTATAACTTATATAGAAATAAAATGTAGGACAATAATAGCCCAAAGGACAGGAGGGGGAAATCGAATTATACTGGTTGTAAAATTTCTAAATTATACCTGAAATAGTATAACATTATTTTAAGGTGCACTGTGGTAAGTAAAAGATGCATGTTGTCACCCTAGAGCAACCACACTTTAAAAAAAGCAAACTAAAGAGGCAAGAGAAATGAGTTAATCCAAAGACGGCAGGGGAAAATAAAAAGGGAACAAAGAACACAACAGACAAATGGAAAACAAACAGTCATTTGGCATATCTAAACCCAACCATAGCACCATGCTGTACATTAAATCCCCATAATTTATTCATCTTAAAACTGAAAGTTTGTACCCTGTGACCCATAGCTCCCATTTCCCCTGACCCAGCCCATGGCAACCACCATTCTACTTTGTTTCTATGAGTTCTACTCTCTTTTTTTAAAAAAAGATTCCTTATATGAGTGAAATCATACAATATTTGTTTTTCTCTGTCTGGTTTATTGCACTTAGCATTATCCCTGCAGGTTCATCCATGTTGCCACAGATGGCAGGACCTCCTTTTCTGACAGAAATCTACTTTAACTATAAAGACACAAGATAGATTAAAAGTAAAACAATGAAAACAGATACAGCATGCAAACACTAGCCATAAGAAAGCTGGAGTGGATAGGGGTGAGGGGAGAAGGAACTGGATGAAGGCAGTCAAAAGGTACAAGCTTCCAGTTATAAATAAGTACCAGGGATGTAATGTACAACATGATAAATAGAAGTAATATTTCTATATGTTATATATGAAAGTTGTTAAGAGTTCTTTAGTTTTTCTTTTAGTTTTTTTCTATTTATTTAACTTTGTATCTCTATGAGCTGATGGATGTTCACTAAACTTATGGTGATAATCATTTCATGATGTAAGTCAAATCATTATATATACACCTTAAACTTAAAAAAAAAAAAAAAGGAAGCTAGAGTGGGTATATTATAGCAGATAAATAGACTTTTGGACAAAGAACATTATCCAGGATAAACACGGACATTTCATAGCAATAAAGAAGTCAATTTATGAAGAAGACATAACAAATCTAATGCAGATGTACCTAATAACAGAGTTCCAAAATCCATAAAAAGCAAAACTGACAGAACCAAAAGGAGAAATTGACAAGGTCACAACTACAATGGGAGATTTCAACACCAGACTCTTGATAATTATAAAATTACTAAAAATAGAGAAGATCTGAACAAAACTGTTGAATCCCTTGACCTAATGGACATTTATAGAACACACCAGCCAACAACAGCAGAATATATATATTTCAATGTACATGTTACATTGTACCAGGATAAATCAAATTCTGAACCATAAAACAAGTCTCAGTAAATTTTAAAATATTCAACTTACACAAAATATGTTCTCAGTACAACAGAAGTAAATTGGAAATCACTGAAAGAAAAACCTCTAGAAAAACTCCCAAATATTTGAAAACTAAATAACACACTTATAAATAACCCACAGGCCAAAGACAGAATAAAAACAAAAATACAACAATCAAAATGTATGGGAAGCTGCAAAAACAGTACTTAATAGGAAATTTATAGCTCTTAAAACACATATAGAAAAGAAGAAAGGTCTCAAATCAATGACATCAGCTTCTACCTAAAGAAACTAGGGGAAAAAAATAGAGCAAATGAAGCTCACAGTAAGTTAAAAAAAGGAAATAATAAATATTAGAGGGGAAGTCAATGTACAAGAAATAGAAAAAAAACAATGAAACTAAAAACTGGGTGTCTTAGAAGATCAATAAAATTGATAAACCTCTACTCAGACTGAATAGGATAAAAAGAGAGAAGAAACAAATTACCAATATCAGAAATGAGAAAAGTAACATCACTGCAGATTCTATAGATATTAAAAGGATAAGTGAATATTATGAACAATTTTATGCTTATAAATACAACATATATGAAACAGACAGATGCCTTAAAAGACACCAACTACCAAAGCTCATTAAAGTAGAAATAGATAACCTGAATAGTCCTATATCTCTTAAAGAAATTGAAACTGACTGGTCCAGATGGCTCCACTAGTGAATTTTACCAAACATTCAAGAAATAAACAATACCAATTCTCCATAAATTCTTCCAGAAAATTGAAGATGTGAGAACACTTTCCAACTCATTCTATGAAGCCAGAAACCAAAGACTGAAATATCTTATATATCTTATCCTCGTACTAAAACCAAAGACATTATAAGAAAACTACAGATCAGCATCTCTTATGAACATACACGTAAAAATCCAAATACAATTTCAGCATATCAAATTAAACAATATATAAAAAGGATACTGTATCATGACCAAGCAGAGTTTATTTCAGGAATGAAATGTTGGGTTTAACGTTCAAAAATCCATTTAATTCATTATATTAACAAACCAAAAAAGAAAAACCATATGAGTATGTCAAGAGATGCAGAAAAGCAACTGACAAAATCCAACATCCATTTCTGATAAAAACTCTTAGCAAAAGAGAAATAAAAGGGAACTCCCTCAATCTGATAAAGGGCATCTATGAAAAACCTAAAACTAACATCATACTTAATGACAAAAGACTAATTGCTTACCCTAGACAGGAACCAGACTGGGATGTCTGCTCTCACTGGTCCTATTCAACACTGTGCTGGAGGTTCTTGCCAGTGTAATCACGCAAGAGTAAAGAAATAAAACACATCCAGATTGGAAACAAAGAAGGAAAACTGTCTTTATTCACAGACAACATTTTCAACTAGGCAGAAGATCCAATGGAATCTCCAAAAACTTTCAATAACTGATAAGTGAGTTTAGCAAGATCACAGGAACATGATCAATATGGAAAAATCATTTGTACTTCTATGTACTAGCAACAAACAATCAGAAACTGAAATTAACAAAACAAAATCATTTGCAATAGCATCAAAACATATTAAATACTGAGGAAGAAATCTGACAAAAAAATGTAAAAGACCTGTACATTGAACACTACAAAACACTGCTGAGAGAAATTAAAGATGGCCTGAATAAATGGACAGATATACCTTGTTCATGAGTTGGAAGACTCAATATTGTTAAGATGTCAATTCTCTTCAAACTGATCTAGAGAGTCAATACAATCCCAATGAAAATCCCAAGCAGGCTTTTTTGTAGAAACTGACAAACGAATTCTAAAATCCAAAAGGAAAGGCAAATGACCTAGAATAGCCAAAACAACCTGGAAAAAGAACAAAGTGAGAACAAGATTTTTTATAAAGCTACAGTAATCAAGACAGTGTGGCACTGTATTGGCACAAAAACAAAAAGATCAATGGGAAAGAATAAAAAATAAAGAAATAGACCCACACAGTTTTCCACAAAAGTGAAAGACAACTCAATGGAGAGAGGGTAGTCTCTTCAAAAAATGGTGCTAAAACTACTGGATATCCATCTGGAAAAAAAAAGAACTGTGATCCATATCTTATACCATATACAAAAATTAATTCAAAATGGATCAGACTTAAATGTAAAACTTAAAACTACAACATTTCTATTAAAAAAATAGAAGAAAACTTGGGATAGGCAAAGATTTCTTAGATACTAAAGCACAGTAATTAAAAGAAAAAAAGGACAAATTGGACTTAATCAAAATTAAAAATTTCTGCTCTTCAAAAGACACTGTTTAAAGGATGAAAACACAAGTAACATACCAGGGGACAAAATCTTTGCAAAGCCCACAACTGATAAAAGAATTATATCCAGAAAATATAAAGAACTCTCATAACTCAATTATAAGAAAACAAATAACCTCATTTAAAAAATGGGCAAAATATTTGATCACCGAACAGCAAACAAGCACAGGAAGACATGCTCAACATCATTAATCATTAGGAAAATGCAAATTAAACCATAATGAGATATCACTACACATCTCCTAGAGGAGCTAAAATTAGACTGACCATACCAACTGTTGGTGAGGATGTGGAGGAACTGGAACTCTCATACATTTATGATAGGAATGTAAAATGGTAAACCATATGGCAGTTTCTTAAAAAGTTACACATATACAATGATATGATCCAGTCATTCCACAAGTAAGTATTTTCCCAAGAGAAATGAAAGCACATGTTCCATACAAAAATTTCTATATAGATGTTCATAGAGTCTTTCTTTACAATAACAAAAAACTGGGAACAACCTAAATATTAATCGACAGATGAAAGGATAGACAAATTCTGATACATGCCTATAATAGAATACTACTTGACAATAAAAAGAAATTAAACCATTGATACATACTGTAACATGTATGAATCAAAAAATAATCTTGCCAGGTAAAAAAGAAAAGCAAATAAGAGAACAACCAATAGAATTCTATTTATGAAATTCTAGGAAATGAAAATTCCTCCTTACTGACAGAAAGCAGATCAGTAGCTGCCTGGGGACAGAAATAGGCAGGGAAGGGAAGAGGAGGGGCAGGAGAGAAGAATTACAGAGGGGAACAAAGAAACTTTTGGTAGTGATGCATATGTTCATTGTGTTGATTGTGGTGGTAGTTTCATGGATATATACATATGTGAAAATTCATCAAATTGTACACTTTGAATACATGCAACTTATTGTATGTCAATTATAACTCAATAAAGCTGTAAAAAATAACATTTACAATATCATCCAAAAGCATGAAATACTAAGTGATAAGTTTAATAACATGTTCAAGATCTTTACACTGGAAACCACTATAAAACATTGCTAACAGAAATCAAAGAAGACCTAAATAAATGGAGAGATATATCATGTTCATGGATTGGAAAATTCAACATTACTGAAATATCCACTCACCCAAAATTAATCTATACGTTCAATGCAATGTCCATCAAAAGTCAGCAGACTTTTGTGTAGAAATTGACAAAGAAATTTTAAAATTTCTTTGGAAATACAAAGGACACAAAATAGTCAAAATACTTCTGAAAAAGAACAAAGTTGGAAGACTTACATTACCTAATTTCAAGACTTAGTATAAAGCTACAGATATTAAGACAAACATGTAGATCAGTGAAAATGAATAAAGTCTAGAAATATACATACATATATATTTCAGTTAACTTTCAACAAAGATGCCAAGTTAAATTCAATAACGTAATTTCAAAAAGTGGTGCTGGAGCAAATGGACATCCATATGGAAGAAAATGGATGTCAACCCTTACCTCACACCACACATAAAAATTAAATCAATACATACCATAGACCTAAATATAAAAGCCAAAATTACAAAATTTCTAGAAGAAAACAAAAGAGAAAAAGCTTTGGAAGTTGGCATTGGTAAAGATTTCTTAGAAAACACGAAATGCATAAACCTTAAAAAACAATTGGTCAATTGGACTTCATTAAAATTTAAAACTTCTGTTCTTTGAAAGCCACTGTTATAAAAAAGAAAAAGCTAGCCACAGACTTTGAGAAAATATTTATAATGTAAATATCTGGGAAAGGACTTGTATCAAGAGCCTTTTATAACACAATAATAAAAAGATAAAAATCTTAAAATTTTAAATGGAAAAAAGAAGATACACAAATGGCCCATAGCACATGAATGCTCAATATCATTATTAATCAGAGAACAGCAAATTAAAACTACAGAGAAACACTACACACACACTAGAATGCCTAAAATTAAAAAGCCTGACAATACCAAGTGTTGACAAGGATGGGAAGCAAATGGAACTCTCATTCATTGTTGGCAAAATGTAAAATGGTTCTATCTCTTATCCCTTTTCATAGGACCCACCTATTCCACCCCTAGGTATTTATCCAAGAAAAATAAAATCATATATCCACCCAGAGACTTGTACATAAATGTCCATAATAGCAGCTTTCTTCAGAACAGCCCAAAACTGGACACAATCCAAATATTCCACATAGGTGAATGGATAAAAAAATTATGCTATATTCATACAATGAAATAGTACATAACAATAGTAAGGAATGAACTCCTACTGTTTCACACAACAACACGGATAACTCTCAAAAACATTATGCCAGAGGAACCAAGATGGCGGAGTAGAAGGACGTGCTCTCACTCCCTCTTGTGAGAACACCAGAATCACAACTAGCTGCTGGACAATCATCGACAGGAAGACACTGGAACTCACCAAAAAAGATACCCCACATCCAAAGACAAAGGAGAAGCCACAATGAGACGGTAGGAGGGGCGCAATCAGAGTAAACTCAAATCCCATAACTGGTGGGTGGGTGACTCACAAACTGGAGAACACTTATACCACAGAAGTCCACTCACTGGAGTGAAGGTTCTGAGCCCCACGTCAGGCTTCCCAACCTGGGGGTCCGGCAACGGGAGAAGGAATTCCTAGAGAATCAGACTTTGAAGCCTAGTGGGAATTGATTGCAGGACTTCGACAGGACTTGGGGAAACAGAGACCCCACTCTTGGAGGGTGCACACAAAATAGTGTGCGCATCGGGACCCAGGGGAAGGAGCAGTGACCCCGGGGGAGACTGAACCAGACCTACCTGCTAGTGTTGGAAGGTCTCCTGCAGAGGCGGGGGGTGGCTCTGTTTCACCGTGGGGACGAGGACACTGGCAGCAGAAGTTCTGGGAAGTACTCCTTGGCATGAGCCCTCCCAGAGTCTGTCATTAGCCCCACCAAAGAGCCCAGGTAGGCTCCAGTGTTGGGTTGCCTCAGGCAAAACAACCAACAGGGAGGGAACCCAGCCCAACCCATCAACAGTCAAGTGGATTAAAGTTTTACTGAGCTCTGACCACCACAGCAACAGTCAGCTCTACCCACCACCAGAGCCTCCCATCAAGCCTCTTAGATAGCCTCAACTACCAGAGGGCAGACAGTAGAAGCAAGAAAAACTATAATCCTGCAACCTGTGGAACAAAAACCACATTCACAGAAAGACAGACAAGATGAAAAGGCAGAGGGCTATATACCAGATGAAGGAACAAGATAAAACCCCAGAAAAACAACTAAATGAAGTGGAGATAGGCAACCTTCCAGAAAAAGAATTCAGAATAATGATAGTGAAGATGATCCAGGACCTCGGAATAAGAATGGAGACAAAGATAGAGAAGATGCAAGAAATGTTTAACAAAGACCTAGAAGAATTCAAGAACAAACAAACAGAGATGAACAATACAATAACTGAAATGAAAACTACACTAGAAGGAATCAACAGCAGAATAACTGAGGCAGAAGAACGGATAAGTGACCTGGAAGACAGAATGGTGGAATTCACTGCTGTGGAACAGAATAAAGAAAAAAGAATGAAAAGAAATGAAGACAGCCTAAGAGACCTCTGGGACAACATTAAACGCAACAACATTCGCATTATAGGGGTCCCAGAAGGAGAAGAGAGAGAGAAAAGACCAGAGAAATTATTTGAAGAGATTATAGTCGAAAACTTCCCTAACATGGGAAAGGAAATAGCCACCCAAGTCCAGGAAGTGCAGCAAGTCCCATACAGGATAAACCCAAGGAGAAACACGCCGAGACACATAGTAATCAAATTGGCAAAAATTAAAGACAAAGAAAAATTATTGAAAGCAGCAAGGGAAAAACGACAAATAACATACAAGGGAACTCCCATAGGTTAACAGCTGATTTCTCAGCAGAAACTCTACAAGCCAGAAGGGAATGGCATGATATATTTAAAGTGATGAAAGGGAAGAACCTACAACCAAGATTACTCTACCCGGCAAGGATCTCATTCAGATTTGATGGAGAAATCAAAAGCTTTACAGACAAGCAAAAGCTAAGAGAATTCAGCACCACCAAACCAGCTCTACAACAAATGCTAAAGGAACTTCTCTAAGTGGGAAACACAAGAGAAGAAAAGGACCTACAAAAACAAACCCAAAACAATTAAGAAAATGGCCACAGAAACATACATATCGATAATTACCTTAAACGTGAATGGATTAAATGCTCCAACCAAAAGACACAGGCTTGCTGAATGGATACAAAAACAAGACCCATATATATGCTGTCTACAAGAGACCCACTTCAGACCGAGGGTCACATACAGACGGAAAGTGAGGGGATGGAAAAAGATATTCCATGCAAACGGAAATCAAAAGAAAGCTGGAGTAGCTATACTCATATCAGATAAAATAGACTTTAAAATAAAGAATGTTACAAGAGACAAGGAAGGACACTACATAATGATCAAGGGATCAATCCAAGAAGAAGATATAACAATTATAAATATTTATGCACCCAACATAGGAGCACCTCAATACATAAGGCAACTGCTAACAGCTATAAAAGAGGAAATCGACAGTAACACAATTAATAGTGGGGGACTTTAACACCTCACTTACACCAATGGACAGATCATCCAAAATGAAAATAAATAAGGAAACAGAAGCTTTAAATGACACAATAGACCAGATAGATTTAATTGATATTTATAGGGCATTCCATCCAAAAACAGCAGATTACACTTTCTTCTCAAGTGCGCATGGAACATTCTCCAGGATAGATCACATCTTGGGTCACAAATCAAGCCTCAGTAAATTTAAGAGAATTGAAATCATATCAAGCATCTTTTCTGACCACAATGCTATGAGATTAGAAATGAATTACAGGGGAAAAAACGTAAAAAACACAAACACATGGAGGCTAAACAATACGCTACTAAATAACCAAGAGATCACTGAAGAAATCAAAGAGGAAATCAAAAAATACCTAGAGACAAATGACAATGAAAACACGACGACCCAAAACCTATGGGATGCAGCAAAAGCAGTTCTAAGAGGGAAGTTTATAGCTATACAAGCCTACCTGAAGAAACAAGAAAAATCTCAAGTAAACAATCTAACCTTACACCTAAAGGAACTAGAGAACGAAGAACAAACAAAACCCAAAGTTAGCAGAAGGAAAGAAATCATAAAGATCAGAGCGGAAATAAATGAAATAGAAACAAAGAAAACAATAGCAAAGATCAATAAAACTAAAAGCTGGTTCTTTGAGAAGATAAACAAAATTGATAAGCCATTAGCCAGACTCATCAAGAAAAAGAGGGAGAGGACTCAAATCAATAAAATTAGAAATGAAAAAGGAGAAGTTACAACAGACACCGCAGAAATACAAAGCATCCTAAGAGACTACTACAAGCAACTCTATGCCAATAAAATAGACAACCTGGAAGAAATGGACAAATTCTTGGAAAGGTATAACCTTCCAAGACTGAACCAGGAAGAAACAGAAAATATGAACAGACCAATCACAAGTAATGAAATTGAAACTGTGATTAAAAATCTTCCAACAAACAAAATTCCAGGACCAGATGGCTTCACCGGTGAATTCTATCAAACATTTAGAGAAGAGGTAACACCTATCCTTCTCAAACTCTTCCAAAAAATTGCAGAGGAAGGAACACTCCCAAAATCATTCTATGAGGCCACCATCACCCTGATACCAAAACCAGACAAAGATACTACAAAAAAAGAAAATTACAGACCAATATCACTGATGAATATAGACGCAAAAATCCTCAACAAAATACTAGCAAACAGAATCCAACAACACATTAAAAGGATCATACACCACGATCAGGTGGGATTTATCCCAGGGATGCAAGGATTCTTCAACATATGCAAATCAATCAATGTGACACACCATATTAACAAATTGAAGAATAAAAACCATATGATCATCTCAATAGATGCAGAAAAAGCTTTTGACAAAATTCAACACCCATGGGCTTCCCTGGTGGCGCAGTGGTTGAGAGTCTGCCTGCCAGTGCAGGGGACACGGGTTCGAGCCCTGGTCTGGGAGGATCCCACATGCCGCGGAGCGGCTGGGCCCGTGAGCCACAATTGCTGAGCCTGCGCGTCTGGAGCCTGTGCTCCGCGGCAGGAGAGGCCGCGATAGTGAGAGGCCCGCGCACCGCGATGAAGAGTGGCCCCCGCTTGCCACAGCTAGAGAAAGCCCTAGCACGGAGACGAAGACCCAACACAGCCAAAAATAAATAAATAAATAAACAAAGTAAACAATACGTTTAAAAAAAAATTTTTTTTAAAAATATACTGAAAAAAAAATACTCGAAAAAAAAAAAAAAAAAAAAAATTCAACACCCATTTATGATAACAACTCTCCAGAAAGTGGGCATAGAGGGAACCTACCTCAACATAATAAAGGCCATATACGACAAACCCACAGCAAACATCATTCTCAATGGTGAAAAACTGGAAGCGTTTCCTCTAAGATCAGGAATGAGACAAGGATGTCCATTCTCACCACTATTATTCAACATAGTTTTGGAAGTCCTAGCCACGGCAATCAGAGAAGAAAAAGAAATAAAAGGAATACAAATTGGAAAAGAAGAAGTAAAACTGTCACTGTTTGCAGATGACATATTATACATAGGGAATCCTAAAGATACCACCAGAAAACTACTAGAGCTAATCAATGAATTTGGTAAAGTTGCAGGATACAAAATTAATGCACAGAAATCTCTTGCATTCCTATACATTAATGATGAAAAATCTGAAAGAGAAATTATGGAAACACTCCCCTTTACCACTGCAACAAAAAGAGTAAAATACCTAGGAATAAACCTACCTAGGGAGACAAAAGACCTGTACGCAGAAAACTAAGACACTGATGAAAGAAATTAAAGATGATACCAACAGGTGGAGAGATATACCATGTTCTTGGATTGGAAGAATCAATATTGTGAAAATGACTATACTACCCAAAGCAATCTACAGATTCAATGCAATCCCTATCAAATTACCAATGGCATTTTTTACGGAACTAGAACAAATCATCTTAAAATTTGTATGGAGACACAAAAGACCCCAAATAGCCAAAGCAGTCCTGAGGGAAAAAAACGGAGCTGGAGGAATCAGACTCCCTGACTTCAGACTATACTACAAAGCTACAGTAATCAAGACAATATTCTACTGGCACAAAAACGGAAACATAGATCAATGGAACAAGATAGAAAGCCCAGAGATAAACCCACGCACCTATGGTCAACTAATCTATGACAAAGGAGGCAAAGATATACAATGGAGAAAAGACAGTCTCTTCAATAAGTGGTGCTGGGAAAACTGGACAGCTACATGTAAAAGGATGAAATTAGAACACTCCCTAACACCATACACAAAAATAAACTCAAAATGGATTCGAGACCTAAATGTAAGACTGGACACAACAAAACTCTTAGAGGAAAACATAGGAAGAACACTCTTTGACATAAATCACAGCAAGATCTTTTTTGACCCACCTCCTAGAGTAATGGAAATAAAAACAAAAATAAACAAATGGGACCTAATGAAACTTCAAAGCTTTTGCACAGCAAAGGAAACCATAAACAAGACGAAAAGACAACCCTCAGAATGGGAGAAAATATTTGCAAACGAATCAACAGACAAAGGATTAATCTCCAAAATATATAAACAGCTCATTCAGGTCAATATTAAAGAAACAAACAACCCAATCCAAAAATGGCAGAAGACCTAAATAGACATTTCTCCAAAGAAGACATACAGATGGCCAAGAGGCACATGAAAAGATGCTCAACATCACTAATTATTAGAGAAATGCAAATCAAAACTACAATGAGGTATCACCTCACACCAGTTAGAATGGACATCATCAGAAAAATCTACAAACAACAAATGCTGGAGAGGGTGTGGAGAAAAGGGAACCCTCTTGCACTATTGGTGGGAATGGAAATTGATACAGCCACTATGGAGAACAATATGGAGGTTCCTTAAAAAAATAAAAATAGATTTACCATATGATCCAGCAATCCCACTACTGGGCGTATACCCAGAGAAAACCATAATTCAAAAAGACACATGCACCCCAATGTTCATTGCAGCACTATTTACAATATCCAGGACATGGAAGCAACCTAAATGCCCATCAACAGATGAATGGATAAAGAAGATGTGGTACATATATACAATGGAATATTACTCAGCCATAAAAAGGAACGAAATTGAGTCATTTGTTGAGACGTGGATGGATCTAGAGACTGTCATACAGAGTGAAGTAAGTCAGAAAGAGAAAAACAAATATCGTATATTAACGCATGTATGTGGAACCTAGAAAAATGGTACAGATGAGCTGGTTTGCAGGGCAGAAGTTGAGACACAGATGTAGAGAACAGACATATGGACACCAAGGGGGGAAAACTGCAGTGGGGTGGGGATGGTGGTGTGCTGAATTGGGCGATTGGGATTGACATGTATGCACTGATGTGTATAAAATTGATGACTAATAAAAAAGAAAAAGAGAAAAAAAAACATTATGCCAAACAAAAGAATCCAGACATCAAAAAATATATACTGTATGATTCTATTTATATAAAATTCTAGAAAATCTATAGTGATATAAAGCAAGTCAGTAGATGTTTGATGCTCACGGTAATGGGGGGACTCACTGTGAAGGGGCATGACAGGACATCTGGAGGTAATGGAATGTTATATATCTTAATTGTGGTGATTAAATTGATGTCTGTATTTGTCAAAATTCATCATCAAACTTAAAATGAATGCTGCTGCATGTAAACTTGATCTCAAAGATGATTAAAAGTAAGCAATTTACTGTTTAAGCACACATATAGATGATAAACCAATTTTTATTTTCAAATCAAGGTAATGATAACCACAAAATTTAGGACAGTGTCTAACCCTGGGTTAGGGGGCAGTTAGGAAGGAGGAAGGGAACTAGAAAAAAGGGAGGAATAATGCAGGGTTGAGTAATATTCATACTGTCATAAATAAATAAACAAAAAATGTTAAGAAAGGCACCATGTGGAGAGCAGTCATGATACTGTGTCACAATTAATCCAATTCTCTTGACCTGAAGTACAGATTTTAAAAAAAGGTAGTCACCTCACCCATATATTTCCCATGTCTCTGATGTAGGGAATATGCGAATAAATCCACCTCTCCGATCATTCTCTTCCTTCACCCTCCGTAAAACTTTGATCTACATGGAGGAAGAGAAAATAAAATAAAGTGAGTACCTATTTTAAAAACTGTAATCTATGTGGTAACAGGAGAGAGGAAGAGAGTTATGAACCGAGAATACAAAAGAAGCATGAAGGCAGAAATTAATTCCATTTAAGATGCTGTTTTTTTGAGAAGCTATTTCTCCCATGTTCAGTAGAAGATATGAGTTGGTCATGAATATTACGAATCACTCACTAATTTTCACTGAAGCCTATGTTAACCCATAAAGGCCTGAAATGGAGTTATCTTTACCTCCTCCATTGACAGACCAAGCACAGAACCACCTAACTTCCCCGGCACCTTCTCCCGTGCTGAGCCCACAAGGTTTTTCATTTCCGCGTCACTGGCAGAGAGTGGACGGCAATGCTAAGGAGAAGAAAAAAGAAAAACAAAAATATCTTTTCATCATCTTTCTTCATTTCCCTCTAGTCAGTCCCTCAACACCATTATGTTTCATAATATGTATAAGCTCAAATCCAAAGCCCATTTTCTGTAATTGATCTCTTAGTCTGAAACCCCGGGAAATAGATGAAAGCCAGTAAACTCAAAGAAAGGAAGAGAAAATAGAATAGTAGGAAAACACTATGGGTTGAGAGAGATACAAATAAAAAAAAGAAAGAAAGATGTCCATATGGCTTTGTAAGCTAGTACTTATTCCTAATCTTGGTTTTAGAGTACATTTAATAGTTTGAAAGATATGGGAAAAAAATCTGAAAATAACCTCAATGTAAGATTAAATATGTATTTATTTCAGTAAGTAACTATATTCTTTTCAGCACTGGGGAAGTAAAGTTAGGAAAAGTAAGACATAAGACAGAAAAACACACAATGAAGACCCGACACAGCCAAAAAATAAAAATAAATAAATAAATAAAATTAAAAAAAAAAAAGACCGAGAAACAGGAGCGATCTATTATGTCACAGATGAAAAAGTTGGACAGTGGGATGTTTTAGAACTTGAGGGGGGAAATATTGAGATGAAAGTTATCAGTGACACAGAAGAGAGCTGTGAGCAAAAGGCTACAACTTGAGAAACACTGTAGTTGCTAGACTACAAGAGACTGGATCTAGGATGACTGCCTTGGGTACTCCAAGGAGGCAGCCAAGTGGGTCGTGTTCTTTATGGATTCCCAAAGATGATCTGGCTACTTCAGCTTCTGAATGATGATCAGGAAGGCTGTTGGAGAACAAAAGTTTTAAGAGATTTTGATGTTATGAGAGCAGAGAAATAAATACAAAGGTAACAAAGGAAATCAGATAGTATGAGCATGAGAACACACTATTATTGAAAAAGATGACTGATAAAATAAGACAAATAAATCTGCCAAGTACAAAGAATAAGGAATAATCCAAGAAATGGGGGTATAATTTGTTTCTCCAGAGTCCTGGAAGTAACTCTGATCAGACAGAAGAAGTCCTACTGTCCGGAACCATTGTTTACTTTTCTCTTTGTATACACAATCTATGGAAAGGCTTTTTGACAACTAACTTTTGCCATTTTCAGCAATACTCATTGTTATGGACTAAATGTTTGTGTTGCCCCAAAATTCCTATGTTGAAGCCCTAACCCCCACAATGTGATGGTATGTGGAGATGGGGCTTTTGGGAAGTAATTAGGGTCAGATGAGGACATCAGGGTGAGGCCCTGGTCTGATGGGATTAATACCCTTTAAAGAAGAGCCACCAGGCTTCCCTGGTGATGCAGTGGTTAAGAATCCGCCTGCCAAGGCAGGAGACGCGGGTTCGAGCCCTGGTCTGGGAAGATCCCACATGCCACGGAGTAACTAAGCCCATGCGCCACAACTACTGAGCCTGTGCCCTGGAACCCGCGAGCCACAACTACTGAGCCCACATGCTGCAACCACTGAAGCCCACTGGCCTAGAGCCCGTGCTCCGCAACAAGAGAAGCCACCGCACTGAGAAGCCCGCACACTGCAACAGAGTAGTCCCTGCTCGCCACAACTAGAGAAAGCCCGCGTGCAGCAACGAAGACCAAACGCAGCCAAAAATAAATAAATTAATTTAAAAAAAAAAAAAAAAAAAAAAAAGAAGAGCCACCAGAGAGCTTGTTCTCTCTCTCTTTCTCTCTCTGCCTGAGCAAGCACAAGGAGGTCATGTGAGCACACAGCAAGATGGTGACCATCTACAAGCCAAAAGAAGAGGCCTCAGAACAAAACCTACCTTGCCAGCACCTTGATCTTGGATTTCCCAGCCTCCAGAACTGTGAGAAATAAGTTTCTGTGGTTTAAGCCACCCAGTCTATGGTATTTTGTTATGGCTGCCCACGCAGACTAATGCACACCTGTACATAAACAACCATGAATGGCTTTACCTTTGGACACAAGGGAGACCAATATATACTAATCTTCAAAGCTAGCATGGAGTTATAAAACACAGATTTTCTGATAGGCAACTCCATGGAAGAAAAACCACGAAATCAGCAGATATAAGCACCAAGTGAAGGTAGGAACTTTTATCTTTTTAGCTTTTCCTGTGGTATCTTCAGCATCTAGAACAGTACTTGGCATGGAGTAGGAGATCAATAAATGTTTTTTGAACAAATAAATAAATGAATAATGTGCTGACACATAGATCAACCATGGTTAGAATTAAACTTTGAAGAGGATTTTGCGAAACAATTTAACTCCCTTCTGATCTCTGGAAATATATTATACAGCACATGTTGGAAATCAAGAAGAACGCTTAAAGATTTAAGAAGGGAATCAATATAAGTAATAGAATTATTTTAAAAAATTTTTAAAGTGTGACTTCTTATTCAGCATATAACTTGGAAAAGCCAAAATATTAAATGGATGTTTTGAGGACTTTTGTCATCTTCACACACTACTTATTGTTTGCTAAAAAGACTTATCTACCTCACATGTGACAGCATGGCTTTGATCAGAAAGCCCCTGGCAGTAAATCCTCCAAAGTCAAGCTGCCTTATCACTTCACACTATTTAAGAATATCTTGAAGTCCTCTGGAATTGTGAAAGAAGACAATATGAAGTAAGCATTCATTTTAATGATGTAATAAAAATAAAGATTAAGCATTTTAAAATAGAAAGAATGTTATTTTAAAATGCTGATAAACTAACTGTATTACCAGGTTAATAAGAAAAAATATTTTAAGAAATAGTTATTACCTATCAGAATAGTTTTAAGGAATGGTCATATTTATAAGAACATGGATCAAGTCACTACTGTATAACATCTAATGAGCACATCCAATTTTTTAAAAATTATTTTCCTTTTTTTAATCTTTTTGTTTTGTTTTTGTTGGTTCAGTCTCTTATCTGTTTTTTCATCGTTAGGGGTTTTTTCTGTTTGCTTATTTATTGTTTACTTTTCTTTCTTATCTTTTTAACTTTTTTTTTTTTTTTTTTTTGCTTTTCTAGGACCTAATTTTCATCTTTATGGAACTGCTTCACGATGGAATGATATTCCTGGCTTCCAGAGATTGAGACTATTAAAATGATGTTGTAATCTTCCTCTATTCATCTAAACCTGCTCCCCCAAACAATGAATTAGCACTCCAAAACTCTCCCAGTCATTTTCGAAGAGTTGTCTCCTATGTACATTCACAACCACTCTTGTGTTACCCACAGTCCACAGTCCTAACTCTAGCCACTGTGTGCCTACATGAGGGCTATTTGGGTGGGGCGTGTAGGAGTTCAAGCAGGTGCTCCTGGCTGGGGCATTTGGGAGGTTAGAAAAAGGAGGGGTAATGGTGCTTGTTAGGTGAATGCTCCAGCTGTTAACTCCCATGAACCGACTGCTTTATTCTTTTATTGCCACAAATACCACCAGAGCGCAAAGAAAAGGTCAATGCTACTCCAAGAGAGATAAAAAAATGTGGCTAGAAACTCCTTTAATCTCTTCACCTATTTACTTCAATGTCAACTATTAAGAAGGCTGAGAGGGAGAAAAATATGAAAAGTTGTAGCTCTCGAAGTCTAGGTATCTCATATGCCTCTCTAAAATCCACCCAGGTTTCCTGTGTCTTTGGGGAAGCCAGTGGAAAATAATCAGACTAGAAAGTCAAAAATATTTTGTCAATCTCAGCTTTTCAATAAATTTGAGATGAGAGAATTTTTTTAATCTACACAATATCTGCTGTACTGGTTTATACAGGAGTGTATTTATACAGGAACAACAAAGCATTACTATCCTAGACCACTGGTTGAATCCTACCAATATTTATTAATGAAATGAGCTCTTAACAAATGAATTATAGACACAGGTGAGAAAAAGCAGAGGGAAAAGGGGAGAAGAAAGGATAATAATGAAAAAAAAAGAAAAAAAACAGAAATGCTTATGAGTGCCAAGGAGATACTTGGAAATTAAAAGCAAAGCAAAAGAAAAAAAAGGAATCAGAATGATTTGAAAGGCCATCAGGACTGTCAAAAACAAGAGCAAAGCAGTTCAAATACAAGCCATTCTGTGGTTTTGACTTTGGGCACATCAGCTCAGCTATGTTCTCTGGGTAGTAGATAGAATAAATCCACATATTGCAATGGATTGACTAAATACACTAAGGGAATAAAGCTCCTCTAAACTTAAAGGGAACCATTGCCCCTGGCTAGATGACACAAGATTTAAACTACTGGTTCTCAGATAGACTTTAAACTGTCTCAGTAAGAATTCTACCATGCAACATGCATCAAAGTGGTTAAATTATCATTAGTACAACGTAGGACTCAGAAATATACCCAGAGAAGAAACCGATACGCATCTAACCTTCATTGCTAGGGAAGAACTGGCTGAGAATGTGAAACTATTGAGACAGGGAATCACCTGCCCCCACTCACAGCAGTAAGAAACAGGTGTTGAATCAGAAAAATGGTTCTCACCCTAAAGAAAGCTGACAAGTACCAGTAAGGAGAACTGGACAAAAGGTAGAATATGAAAAAAAAAGGTGAGGTATCCTCAAAGATATCAAAATTGAGGGGCAAAAAAAAAAATCTGCTTGACAGAGAACACATACAAAGAATAAAAAGCCTCCCAATTCAACTTTACAAAGTTTAGAATTCTGTGTTAAAAATACATGGACTAGAAATAGCTCAATTTATATGTGATGCATCTTGCCACTCAGAAAATAAAAAGTCAAGTCAAGTTTAAAAAGCAAAATGAATCAGTGCTATCAAACAAAAGAAAATGAACAAAAAAAACCACATATGAATAAATCTGGGTGGAA
Organism: Balaenoptera borealis; assembly: GCF_965194805.1. NCBI lineage: Eukaryota > Metazoa > Chordata > Mammalia > Artiodactyla > Balaenopteridae > Balaenoptera > Balaenoptera borealis. The sequence continues at coordinate 26,722,185 of NC_138866.1, forward strand.
ACAGACCAAAAATGGCTAATAGAGAAGGCTTACATATAATGATAACCAAAAGTGTACTACTTTGAAATTAGGGGAAAAAAAAAAAAGAAAGCAAGTAAGTAGGTTTGTGTTACAGTAAAAAAAGATATGCAGGGGCTTCCCTGGTGGCACAGTGGTTAGGAATCGCCTGCCAATGCAGGGGACATGGGTTCAAGCCCTGGTCTGGGAAGATCCCACATGCCGCAGAGCATCTAAGCCCGTGTTCCACAACTACTGAGCCTACGCTCTAGAGTCCACGAGCCACAACTACTGAAGCCCGCGCACCTAGAGCCCGTGCTCCACAACAAGAGAAGCCACTGCAATGAGAAGCCCGCGCACCACAACAAAGAGCAGCCCCCGCTCACTGCAACTAGAGAAAGCCCGCGTGCAGCAACGAAGACCCAACGCAGCCAAAAATAAAAATAAAATAAAATAAATTTTAAAAAAAAGAGGTGCTGAATCATTAAAAAAAAGATATGCAGCATCTGAAAATCTGTAATAAATGTAAGTCAGCAGGTCTGAGAGACATGCATCTTGCTATTAACAGAACTGGCTTTAAAAACAAAAAAACTTACCAAAACCACTTACAATTATGTTTGAAAAATCATGAAGAACTGAGGAGAGGTACCAGAGGATTAGAAAAAAAACAAATGAGGTACCAATCTTCAAAAATTTAAGAAGTATGCTCCTGGTGATTACCGCCTGGTAAGTCTAACTTGAATCCCTAGTAAAATAATGGAACAAATATTAAAAGAAAAAAATCCATAAACATTTAGAGTTTAATGGGCTCATAAAGAATAGTAGTACAGAGACTGCTTTATTTATTTTAAAACATGCTTTATAATTTTGTTATTTAGGACAAAATAACAAAAAGGGGGAATAGAGCAAATATATTTAATGTCTTTGGATTTTAGAGAAGCATTTGTGAAAACTTCATATAATTTTTATTTTAAATTATATTTCCAATCAGGACTTAGTATCATGATATAATAAATAAAATACACCAACAAAAGCTGAACACAGTTAAAAGATGCAACTGTAGGATAAGATAAGAAGCAGTGAATCAAGTTAGGAAGTGATCAGGTGCTGATTAAGCATTATTTACAATCTGTATTGATGTCTGGGAGGATAATTAATTAATTAATTAATTAATTGGGTTGATTTGCATTTGTTGATGACAGTAAATGTGAAAAGACATGACTATAAATAAATGAATATCAAAATAACACCAGATACTGACAATGCAAAAAGGGAAATCAAAACAGTACTCAAAAGTATGAAGGAGACTAAATCTTCTGAGGGTAAACTATGTGTCCAAAAGTATCCCAAATATTTTACCTACGTTTGATCATTCCTTTCTCAGCATAAGTCCATGTACGTATTACTATCCTCATTTGACAGACGTGGGAAGTGAGCCTGAGACGTAAGGGAACATGCCCAAGGTCTAACAGTTACTGGCAGAGCTCAAATTTGAACCCAGGTCTATCTGACTTCAAAGTCCTCATTCTTTCCACAAAACCATATCACCTGCATGAACATTGAAATGTAATTTCTGGTGCGTGAAAAATGTTGAACCATAGGTATTCAAAGGAAAGGAGAAATGTAGAAAGAGATAATGGCTTAAAAAGGAATCATAAGACAACAAGCAAAAAACTGTGACTTCACAATCTGGCACCACCAGAAAAAGAAAAGTTTACACAGTCTAAATGGCCAGAGCAGAAAGTTTCTTCTCTTTTCTTACTTAGCTCTGATGAAACTACTGTGGATTTGAGAGTGCTTCATTAACAGAAAGACAGGGACAAGGTAGAACATTGCAAAAGACAGTAAGAGTCAAAGAATTCAGTACGTTTACGGTTGGCTGAATAAAGCCAGAAAGCCTTTGTGTCACGTGAGCAGTGTTGAAATAAATAACCACTAAAGAGAGGCCTTGCTCGTCCACAGGTTATTTGCAACTTATGGCAATTCAAGCAATGGAGCTAGGTGGAATAGAATTAAAATGAGTAATGGGACATTAAGATTAGATTTCCGTGTCAAAGACACTTCTTTGGAGTCAAATTCAGAAGGCTATGAAACAGTACTTTAATGTTCTCCTTAAATAGGTTAGGTCAAGAGATATTTAGAGTGTAAGCTCTTTGAAGTCAACAGCCTTGGTTTTTGTTTGCCACGGAGAGCAGCTTGCACACTTAGGTACCTGCTAAATACAAAACACTATTACAGAGCTTTGCATTCTACCAACTAAACAACAAAACTTGTGTTACAAAACCATACTAATCAGTTACCAAATACTAGACAACACAGCCAGTGAGTCTTTTTTTTTCATTTCTTGGATTCATATAAACCATGTAAATCACTTTATCAAAAACAGTAGCAGGGCTTCCCTGGTGGCGCAGTGGTTGAGAGTCTGCCTGCCAAGCCAGGGGACACGGGTTCGAGCCCTGGTCTGGGAAGATCCCACATGCCGCGGAGCGACTGGGCCCGTGAGCCACAACTGCTGAGCCTGCGCATCTGGGGCCTGTGCTCCGCAACAGGAGAGGCCGTGGCAGTGGGAGGCCTGCGCACCGCGATGAAGAGTGGCCCCCGCTTGCCGCAACTAGAGAAAGCCCTCGCAGAGAAACGAAGACCCAACACAGCCAAAAATAAATAAATAAATAAATAAATTTTTAAAAAAGTATTAAAAACAGTAGCTAAGAAAGTTATAATTCAAACTTCCAAGCTTACCAGAAACTGTATCTACAAATGCCAAAATAAATATATTGGAGCTTTTTACTAAAGAACTAATAATTGCAAGTGACACACTTATAAATGAGAACATCTACATCACTCATATCAAAGCATCAAATCCTATCACTTCAAAAGATGTTAAAAAAATCTGCATAGAAGAAAGCGACAGTTTATCTCACATACTGCTAACAAGAATAGAAAGAGGACAAATGCTGATCATTAAGAGACTGAGATAACATATTTTGTCTTTACTTTAAACGTAGCATCTGAGACACCAAATATGGCAGAGTTTCTAAGATTCATAAAACTGCAAATCACTACATATAAGAAAAGTCATCTGTTAAAAAACTCAAATACAGCCCAATACCCAATGTGAAAACATTTCCAATATTAAGCTACTGACAAGGGTATGTTTCATAAGACGTCTGAACAAATGAAAGGTTACTTGTGCACTATGATATTTCTTTTCTGGAATATTTTGGTCAGAACAATAGATATGCCTCTAAACTCTGTTCATCATTTAAATTCAACTGCCTCTATCACAGCATAATCACCATCAGAAAAAGAGGATTCATAAATTCCTGCAACCTCTACTCTTATATACTACATCCAAAAAGATCTCTGTGCATTCACTTTCACTTATTCTATTTTACATTATTAAACTGTTCAAAAAGCAGGTGCATGAAATAGGTACTGTGAAACAGTGAAGCTAAATGGCTTTTCATTTGGGGAATGGAGATAAAAATTTGAATGAAATCTCCAAACGATCCAGAACTTACCTGTCTGGTGCTCGATGACTGAAACTGTGCAGATACTGGACGCTATAAAAGACAGAAAAATGGAATAAAGCCTTATCTTTTCCTAACATGCCCGTATTTTCCAACTCCTACATCTATGGTGACAAAAATAATCTTCAAGCAGACAGCAAAAGCCAAAGCCCTATATTTTGTGCTCAAAAGATTAGAGTACTTATTATTGTTCACACTGCATTCTCCTGCGGTATAACCATTCCAGTTTCACCTTCTCACCACTGAGAACTCGATCCTACTGTCACGTACTGAAGATCCTGAAGTTAACTATTCTACCTGATAAAATGGTCTCACACAGTACATGTAATCTATAGCTTCTTTAGCCTTTAAGTAAGTGTCCTGTGGACTGCTCATGGATGAAGTCATGCCATTACCTACCAGTAAGCAGAACAAACAGTGAATAGAGTCTCCACTACGTGCAAAGAGTCACCAGTAAAAGCTGACAGGCAAGCTAAGAAAAGGGATCAATTCATCCAAGATTGACATACAGCTACTCCTAGAGTGGAACTTGCAGAAACTGTTAAAGATGAACAGAAACATTCGTAATCCTTTATACACAGTCCTGTGGCTCTTGCCACAGATACTGCGGAAAACAATTTGCAAAGGAACGCGATTGCCTAAATTCAGTTTTCCTAGTACGCCTAGGTTAACCCTCTACCAGCTTGGTGCTTTGTGACCTAGAGGGGTGGGATAGGGAGGGTGGGAGAGAGACGCAAGAGGGAGGAGATGTGGGGATACATGTATATGTATAGCTGACTCACTTTGTTGTAAAGCAGAAACTAACACACCATTGTAAAGCAATTATACTAACACACCATTGTAAAGCAATTAAAAAAAAATTAAAGAAAACCCTTTGATCTGTGATGTACTGATCAAGTACAACCCTGTTGCCTGGTTTCACTTCTAATCTAAGATAATATCCCTTAAAATACAGTTCACCCTGTTCCACACCACAGCACTAACGCTAATAGGGAATAATTCTAAGGCAAGAGGTCACAGGCAACCAATAAACTGAATGCAGCTCAAGGACATGGTATATTTCATCTGCAAAGTATTATTTTTTAAACTGAACTCTTGTTGCCAGTATTTTAAAATAAGATTTCTGATTTCTCTTGACAGTAGGAAGATCTAACAACACTTGGCCCACACTCACGCATGGCAATGATCAGCCAGAGCACTTAAGTAAAAGAGCTGCCCTTTTGATAGGAAGCATGCACTGCCCAGTTTATTGCAGTCACAGCACTCTTAGCTGTATCATACCTGGCCCTAGTTACCCTTTTACATTGTCTCTCTGAAGCCCCTAGAGGCATTTGAGTTTGCAAACCCTGTCCTAGTGAAAAGTTATGTGAATAAATAATGGTACATAAGCTTAGCAAACAGAAGTAGCAGTAATCTACATGAGACCAGCAAGCAAAAGGAAGAGAAGTGGGAGGAAAAAAGGGAGAGGTGGAGGGCTAAGGTGGAGGTAGGGGGAACATAGGAGGGGCGAAGTAAGGGAAAGGGGAGGGACAGGGAGAAGCAGCAGCTGTTCCTGCCCTCAAAGAGCTTACAATCTAGCAGAGGAGTACTGGACAATTTAAAGGCAACAAGTCAATGAATGCAAAACAATGCAATAAAGAACCAGTAAATAATGCTGCAATGAAAAGAAAAGGTCATGACAGAGTGGAATGGATTTAATAAGAAACGATCTCCAAACTTCTGAGCAGATGAGGTAATCAATCCAGATGGGAAGACAGGAGGAAAGTGGACCTTCTGGATAAGAAGAAACGTTAGAGGCAAAGAAACACAAGTGGAAACTAGCCAGGTCTAGATGGGCGGGGACTGATCAGATGATGGAATAGGTAGGCAGAATGATGAGCTGATTAGTTTAACTGGAACAAAAATGCAGAGTACACAGACTGGAACCACACTGGGTCAGATGATGTTTCAGACACGCATGCACAGCTTTCTACAGGCATTTATCTCATTTAACTTCAATCAACACCTCATGATCATTGAGGGTCCCTGTGAAGAGACTCACACGTAGAGAAGATATTATTTCAATTGAGCATCTTCTCTGCGAAGCTAGTGTGAAGATCAAAAAGAATACAGCAGAGTAATGACGAGGAATTTGTAGATTCCCTCTCTGTGCCTCATTTATGAGCATATCAATTTGAGAAAACAGAAAGTGATTTTTAAAAAGAGAGAAAAAGAAAAAAGGAAAAGACAATGAAAAAAGAAGCCAAAAGAAAAGAAAGAAAAAGCAGAGAGTAAGTTGGTTTGAAACCATTAAAAGCATAAGCTATTAGCTGTGGCTGAATACAACTGCCTCCTGTCTAGAATGGTCCCCCAATTCTCCGGCTGTAAGTGACCTTATAATCATAGCGCTTCTACTCACTCATTGACAACAGCTGCCACTTTGCAATAAGCTTCCTTGGGGCTTCCTGTTGCTGAATTTGCTTACCTGAGGTTTCTGGAAAGGGTTTCGCCTGGAAGACTCAAAGGTGGGATAAATTGGCCGGGTTGATGCCCGCTGGGCAGGATCTTGACATACAAACCCTGAATGGGGAATGGGAAATATTAAAACCTGCCATTTTCTAAGAAATTAGCAGATTTAGCTGCACCTTTCCTTTAGATGGACAAACTCAGTTTCACTGTCATAAATATTACAGAGATCCATCCTCAGGAGGTTTAGGCATGACTGTCCCATACACATACTCCACTTGAACTTCGAACCACCACAACTGGAGCAAACAAGAAAGGAAAATATGCAGATAAATCAGCCTTCCTTGGGGAGCTGGGGAGCTGAAATGTGATACTGATGGAAAAAGAGATGTAGACTTTTGATGAACTTCAGAGTAAAAGTGCAAACCACCGTTTAAAAACACACAGTTGTTAATAAAGACAAGTTATTTCAAAGTGGCTTCCTGGATGGTGACTGGAAAATAATGTTGTTTTTACCAGGAGAATCCAGAAGCAAGTGAGGGGTCTTGTCCTGTTATAGGATCCACTTCTGGAACTGCTTAAGGTGGTCTATTGGCAACTTCCAAAATGGGCTTTGTAGATTACCCATTGCTTAAGAAATTAGGCTTGGGCCAATTTCACTTATTTCCTAAAAGGAAGCAAATTCTCATCTAAGGAGAATACGGTAGCAAAGTTTTACAGCATTTGCTGGTATACCAAGTGCTAGTTCATTTCAAGTGTATTTTATCATGTCTTTTTAGAGTACTTAAAACAACAACAACCCCAAACCCACAACATACCCACCTGGCTGCCCATCTCCATCTCAGAGTTTTGGCTTATCTACTCAGAATGGGATTTCTTCCTTGGCTGCTTCAGTTATAACCACTACAGAAGAGTGCTGACACCAGTAGAGAGTGCCTAGCAGAAACACAGCCAGGCTCCTTCGTAACAAAGCCTCTTCAGCGGGTTTCACTATCTCAGCTCAGGGAAAAATATATTTTCTCCAGATCTTTGCTTAATTCTCTTCCTCAGCTCCTCATTCCTGTGCCCCAGGAATTAGGTCTCAGCCCTAGTTGTGGTTCAGCCTCAGGGCAGGATGGAGACAAGGGGAGTAGAAACATATAAACACTTCCCTGAAAATATAATTTTTTAGTACAAAACATTTAGCATGGCTGAGAAACCGCCAGTTGGCAAAACCTACAGAACCTGACAAAATGGATGCACTGCTTAACTTTTACATGAGTTTTCAGAAAACACTACTACTCACCTACAACAGTGAACATATCTGAAATCATACTGGCTTTAATCTTTAGGTCCAGAGGTGCATCACTAACAGAACAAAGAAAGAAAAGAGCAATCAATAATTTTATAGGTTAACAGAATAGCTGCCCCTAACAAATACAGCAAAGCTACCAAATGTCAATGAGGAGATACACATAAAGCACATCAAATCCATGTGGGAAAAAAAAACATCTGGGCAAAAATTCTAGAAATAAAAGCCTGGCATCAAACTCATCCTCTGCAAGGCAGGCCCAGCTCTAAGGCGCTTATCCCCTGACATGCAATCTTTTTATTCCAGAAGGTATTGTGCAATTCAAATTTTGCACAGGTCATAACACTGCTTCACTATCACTGTGGATTTGAGAGGTTCAGAATTTTAATATGTTCTTTTATGAGTGTGCCCATCGTTCAATTTTTTTTTTTTTTACTGCTGTGATAGTCAAATCACATCCACATGCAAGAGAAGAAACTTGGGCTATCTCTGTACTTTTTTTAAGGCTTCATTTTCCATTCTAAATCGATCTTCTTAAGCTTGCAGGCTTGCAAATGAAGGCAAAAAAAAAAAAAATACAAGTTATACCAAAATATCACCAGATGATGCAGCAGGAACCCACATGGAAACAGAAACAACATGGTCCGAAAGCGGGGGGCATCCCTATGGCAGTGATGCCATGCTGGCTTTGGAGTTGAGGTGTTCCTCCAGAAACCAGATTCCTCTGGCTGCTGGACCCAATGCCTTATCCCGGGGCTCTCTAACATTGTATGATGTACATTGCCGGGAAATCTGCAAAACGTTGACTTAACCAAAGTGTAGCACAACATCTGAAGCATCTGTATTACCCAGCTCTACACCTTACTACTGGGGTTAAGCCAAACTCCCACCCTACAAAGTAGTCAGTCTGTCTTTATTTGATTACTTGGCATTTTCCCAAAATTTCTCATCATTAAAAATGCAGCAGCTGGGTGGTCTCTGTCATAAATCTCTTGGGTTTTTAGCTGTTTAGAGAAGCACAGAGCTAACAGAAACTCTGGCTGTAGCCACAGATAGAAGCAGAATCTTCTCTGGTATTGAAAAGTAAGTTTCTTTCCTTTTTCTAAACAATAGATAGGTTAAAAAAAATTTTTTTTAAAGATTGTTTGAAGTCTTTAGACTTTAATCTTGGATAACACCAGGACGTGGACAGCATAAAAGGACCAGATATTATATACACTACCTTAGGCCCAGCTCTATACCTTTATGGTATATGTGGATTAGAGTATGTATAAACTTTTGGTGGCAAAGGAAATGCAATATCTCATGTATTTCTTTACCCTTAGCAGAACACCTACAAAGCTTAAAAAAAGAGAGCGCGAGAGGGAGCGCACTGGGGATAAAAATGAAAGAAGCTTCCCTTAGAAGCCCAATAAGACAGTAAACAAAGATTGCAAATTGACTAGTAAGATAGGGGTCCATGGTTGCAATATGGACTCTGACAATATACCACAAATCCCCCAAATTTAGAAATTCTAGTCATCTCAATCTAATAACCACGGGAAAAAAAATCTCCTAGCGCCAAGAGAAATGACCAAAAAAAAAGTGTTTTAGTGCTGCTTATTGAAGGTTTGTCCTTTTCTAGTTGATGGAATAGACTACTTACCAGGCCAAAGAGGGAGAGAGATTCACTTCCAACAACCATGGCTTCAGAGTAGAATCTATGAGCACGTCAAAGCCATAGAGTTCTAGAAGTACAACACAACACAATACACAAGATCATTTTCCATGTCACAACCGAACAAAGATCTGGAAGGTTCAATCCAATCAACTCCCATCAAAGGCCTAGAAATTTGCTAAGTATCAAGAGGCAATAGAAGTAGAGAACTTTCAAGTCCAAGAGAAATCAAGTTCTAGAGATAATAAGAAAGTAATGCTATAAAACTCCAGTTTCTATCATCCACTCTATTGACATTCCTACACAGAAAGTGAACTCTACACAGAAAGTGACCTGACTCTAGAAGTTAACCAGCATGATTCTGCTGCTGTCTAGAAAGGTAAAAAAAAAATGTTAGGAAAAGGAATGCAACAAGTGCATCCAATATCAATGCTGCTTCGGGCTTGTTCTAGATTGTTCTCCCCCACTACTTCCCCCACCACACTCTGAAAACAGGAAAATCTACAGAAGGCACCTCTCTAGGATCTTCCCATCACACTTTCTTAAACCAAGACCTTACTTTTGCAACCTAGGTCAAGAAGACATCCAAGCATAAAACATATTTATTCTTTCCCCTCTATGGTTTCAATTCCTCTTTGAAGATAGAAAATAAAATACACTGGCCCAACACAGAAAGACAGAAGAGAAAGGAGGGAGCCAGTGGCAGCTGAGCAAGACTGTGACGAGCCATAAAGGAGGGAGCCAGAGATCAAATTTCCATGGCTTCTGGATTCTTTACTGATTCTTGTCCCCTAAGTCCCCAACTGTTACAAAGACCAAAGCCAGAACCATTAGCAGGCTCTTCTCCCAGAATGCAGGGATGAGAGGCTAACTTTGGAACCTCAGCTGGCAAACTTTACTCTCATTATTATTATTATTATTATATTTTTTCTGGCTGCATTGGGTCTTCATTGCTGCGTGCGGGCTTTCTCTAGTTGCAGTGAGCAGGGGCTGCTCTTCCTTGCCGTGCATGGGCTTCTCATCGCGGTGCCTTCTCTTGTTGCGCAGCACAGGCTCTAGGCACGTGGGCTTCAGTAATTGCAGTAGGTGGGCTCTGTAGTTGCAGCACGCGGGCCCTAGAGCACGTGGGCTTCAGTAGGTGCAGCACGTGGGCTCATTAGCTGCAGCGCACGGGCTCTAGAGAGCGCGGGTTTCAGTAGTTGTGGCGCACGGGCTCAGTAGTTGTGGCTCGCAGGCTCTAAAGCGTAGGCTCAGTAGTTGTGGTGCACGGGCTTAGTTGCTCCATGGCATGTGTGATCTTCCCGGACCAGGGATCAAACCCGTGTCCCCTGCATTGGCAGACGGATTCTTAACCACTAAGCCACCAGTGAAGTCCCTCATTGTTATTATTAATGAGGGCCTCTTGGGGACTTCCCTGACGGTCCAGTGGTTAAGAGTCTGCCTTCCAAAGCAGAGGACACAGGTTCGATCCCTGGTTGGGGAACTAAGATCCCACATGCTGCAGGGCAACTAAGCCCGCGTGTTGCAACTGCTGAGCCTGCGTGCCCTGGAGCCCGCGTGCCACAACTAGAGAGAAGCCCGCGTACCGCCACGAAAGATCCTGCAGGCCGCAACAAAGATCCCGAAACAGCCAAATAAATAAATATTAAAGAAGAAAAAAAAAAATGAGGCCCTCTCCACAGTCCTCCTTAGTATACATACATCAAATACATCAGACTTTCAGAAGCCCCACTCGTTCCCAAACATCCCACTCTGTGTCCCTCAGATAAACTGTTTACACACACCTTCTTCCCAAGAGAAAAGACTAGCTTCCTTACAGTTCGACCAGAGGTCACAAGCCACACAGCTCACAGCCACGGAACACAACCAGGTATTTTCCAGAAATTCACTTTGAAACACATTTCTTTACTTCAAGAAGGATTTTCCCATTTCTCAATCCTCTCAAAAACATAGAACAAATGTAGGCTTCTAAAAAGATGTTGCCAAAGATTCTCTTCTAGAACATGAAGTCTGGTGTAATGGGAATCTAGAGACCTGGATCCTCCTCACCACACCACCTTTTATTCACTGTGGAGCATGGGGGAATCATCTCTCTCTCTGATACTTTATTAGCTCCCTCTGGCTTTCCCTATTCTCTTTTTTAATCACCATTTGTCAATCTCCATATGCTCAGCTAACCTATATCCAGAATTCCTATTTAGGCAATATAGATTCAGGTAGACATTCATATTCAAATTCTCTCTCAGGTGAAGTTTGCATGAAGGAGTTGGTTTCCATAGTACTTATTTAGGATTCCATTTAATTTGCAAAAATAATCACAAACTATAAGAGAGTCTGAGATAGGATTCACCTTCATGTAACAACACAAAAATCATATATTACCTATACTTTAAAGGTGTAAAGAAAAGAAAGCTCCTCTACCTATCTTATTTTTGGTAGCACATTCATAGCTTTTATAGCTGGTACATTCTCTTTACCTGATCTTCAGTCATCCCATGGTATATTCCTCCGTTTTAATCTGAGAAAAATCTTTCTATGATACAGCACTAGTAAAGGCATTTAAAAGGAAAAACCTAATTACAAAAACTACAAATCCATGTTAAAATTACACAAGCAGAGAAAGTATAATGAGTCTGATTCAAGAAAAATAACATTCTCTTCAGTTTTTAAAAGCTGAAGCACAGGATTCAATTATTTCATAAAGTGGTAATATTATTAATAATAATAATAGCGTAAGGAATGGGGTGAGAATAACGACTGGTGCACATATTGATCAGATTTGCAGAATCAGCCACAAATGAACACAAATTGAAATCAGAAAAACAATCAATAAGACCCATTATTTAAACACCTCACAATAAGCAACCAACACATTTACTTTACTGTCTCCCCAGTTAAGAGGCAGATTCCAAGAATCTAAGCTGAAAGGCTGAGAACCAATAATGTGGAAAGTAAGGGGAAAGGAAAAAACAAAAACAAAAAAACAACCCAAAGAGAGAAAACACCCTTTACAGTGCAACTTAATTTTCACTCAGGTGAATAAATCCCACCAGGGCTAAACGATCTCAAAATCAGCTTTGAATCTAACGTCTGTACATGCACCAGGCTTGGATCTACCATCACTTGAGGGTGGGGTATGTGACAGCACTGCAACACAGCGCAAAGCCCAGCTCACCTGAGAGGCGGGAACTGGGGGAGAGGATTGGGGTGAAAAAGAGAGCATTTGTATCAGGTTTATCTCTTACAACAATCAACTCAGCTTAATCAAAAGCATTTGGGTCCTTGGCAGGCTACTAGAGTCCTTATAATGACCCTTTTAACTTATGACTGGTCTTTTCTGAGGACATTAAAAATTTTAAACTGTAAAAAGTATCAATAGGTTGTACTGAGAATATTAAATTTCCTCACCTTTTAATGTTGTGTGTTTTAGCAGCAGTGTCTACAATTTCAAAAATTCAGTATCCAGGATGAGATACACCAGTGCTCCTGTCATTAAAAGGTGTAGGCAAGCTAGGCTTTTCCAGTTCTGAGAGCTACTTTCTTCGTTCCTCTGCGTTGTCTTCATCACGACAGAAAAGCAAGTATTTTTAAAGGACTGTTGCTACCACTTTATTCAACCATGTTTCCTCAAGAAAATTTTCCTTGGTGAGATATATTTCCTTCAGCCCCCAGCCAAATCAAAACAAACTTGAAAATGTGACTAGTGAATGGTAAGAAGCCTGACTCCACCTCGTATTTTACATTAGCGCCCTTACCCCCCTATTTCTTTCAAGCAGCGTCTTTTTTTTTTTTTTAATTTATTTTATTTTTGGCTGAGTTGGGTCTTCGTTGCTGCGCGCCGGCTTTCTCTAGCTGCGTTGAGCAGGGGCTACTCTTCGCTGCGGTGCGCGGGCTTCTCATTGCGGCGGCCTCTCCCGTTGTGGAGCACGGGCTCTAGGTGCACAGACTTCAGTAGTTGTGGCTCGTGGGTTCTAGAGCGCAGGCTCAGTTGCTGTGGCACACGGACTTAGTTGCTCCGCGGCACATGGGATCCTCCCAGACCAGGGCTCGAACCTATGTCCCCTGCACTGGTAGGCGGATTCTTAACCACTGCACCACCAGGGAAGCCCTCAAGCAGCGTCTTGAAAAAGCAATCTAACTTTCTTAACGCCTACTGACTCCCTGGCCCATAACAATTTGCTTCTGCTGCCACTCTTCAATAATTGACTATTCTCACTGTGATCCCCAAAGACCACCTTGCTGCTTTAAGCCCAAGTATCTGAAACTGTTGACAACCCTTACTTATTGGAACTTTCCTCTCCCTTGGTTCCAGGACACTGCTCTCTGCTGATTGTCCTCCTCCTTTCTCTCCTTCTTTCATTCCTTCTCTTCTGCCCAGCTAGTCACTGGTAGGCTTGCTCAGGGCAGCATCCTCAGGTCTCTTTCCTTCTCTGTTCTACTTCTCTTCTTGGGTGATCTCATGTATTCTCATGGCTGCAATTAACATTATGATGATGACATTCAAATCTATATCTTTAGTCAAGTGTCTCCTGGACACCAAATCCATAATTCCAAATGCCTTGCAGACATCTTCACTAGGATATCCCACAGGTACTTAACACTCAACAAAACACAGCTCGTTATCTTCTCCCAAAACCTGTTTGGCTTCCCATTATTCTTCATCTTCGAAAACACCAAGCGCTAGTCTCCAAAGCTAGAAACACTCTCTTTACCACCTCCCAAATCCATCACGTTACCAGATCTCTTTCTCTCTTTGTTTCTCTTTAATCCAGCCTTTCTTCTATATTCCCTTTTGAGGTAAAATTTATATATTTAATGAAATGGACAGACCTTAAGTGTACTATTTGATGAGTCTGGATACATCCATGTAACCCACACTCATATCAACACACTCAGAACATTTCCATCACCCCAGAAAGATCCCTCGTGCCCCTTCCTGGCAAATACTCTGCTCCCTGCCGCCACACCCCCAGACAACTATTATTCTTATTTCTTATCCCATAGATCATTTTTGCCTATTCTAGAGTTTCATATAAATGGAAGCATACACTCTTTTGAGTCTGGCTTCTCTCATTTAGCATGTTTTTGAGGTTCATCCATCTATCATTATTTATTGTTTTAAGATAGGTTTACTGAGGTATAATTTACATAAAGTTTACCCTTCTAAATTATAAAGTTTGATGAGTTTTGACAAACGTATAGTTATTTAACTGCCATCACAGTCAATATGCAGAACAATTCTATCACAAATATTCCCTTTGTCACTCTGCAGTCAATCCTCTCTCCCCATCCACCAGCAATCACTGATCTGATTTTTGCCTTTTCCAGAAAGTCAAATCAATGGAATCACACGGTATGTAGCCTTCTGAGAGTGGCTTCTTTCACTTAGCATTGTGCGTTTGAGATTTATCTATGTCGTCACACATATCAGTAGTGTAATTCATTCCTTTTACTGCTCAGTAGTATTCCATTTTATGGACCACAATTTGCTTATCTGTTCAACAGCTGATAGACATTTGGGCTGCTTCCAATGTTAGGCGATTATGAATAAAACTGCTATAAACATTCGTGTAAAGGTACTTGTGTGAACATATGGTTTCATTTTTCTTGGGTAAATACCTATGAGTGGGAGCGCTGGGTCACATGACTAAGTGTATATTATCACTGGGTACCTCCTACCACCAAATCATTTCCCTAGCACTAGTCTCTCCCCACTGTAGTCTATTCTCCACGTGGCCATCAGAATTACCTTTCTAAGACACAAACCTAACAGTCAGATAGAGAGACAGGCAGTGAATTGGCCCAGCAACAGACGCTGATGTCAGGTTGGTTCCTGGTGGATTTTAAATTAGTCACTTCTAATAATGCTGTACAGTATTCCCTGTGTTATAATTCTGTCACACCAAGCTTTGGGTCAAGTCATGATAAAAGTTAAAGGAAAAATAATAATCCTGTTGTTCCACTGCTCAAAAAACTCTGGTGGCTGTCTATTGTCTACAGGATAAATTTAAACATGCCAGTCCTTTACAATCGGTCCCCAAACTACTTCCATAACCTTATCACTCGCCACCTCATCCAACTCAGGCTACATCTAGTCACACTGAACTTTCCATTTCAAAACATGCCACATCCTGTCATGACATTGTATTTTGCATGTCATATTCCCTCTGCTAGGAATGGCCTTCCCTGGCTCCTCTAGGCATAGCTGGTAACTCCTGGTGTATTCCAAGAGCACCTGAGTCACGCTGCTACTTGTGCTGTCCTGTGTCATTTCATGTCTGGTTCTCCCCACTACCTGAGGGCAGGGGCCATGTCTCATGCACTGCTCTATAGCAAACAGTCTGCACTACACAAAGCACATAGGAAGCAATCAAGAAAACACTGATAGAAAAAAAAAAGAGAGAAGAAAAAAATTTTTTTAATTAAAAAAAATTTTAATGTAAAACACTACAATTTTTGAGAAAGACAAAATAATTTGCAGCTACTTCCCAAAAGTGACCCTAACTGCAAGACTTAATACTCATAATAAAGCCACCAATCATAAAGAAAATAAGAGAAATTCTCATTAAGATTTTTACATATTAAGACATATTAAGGAAAAATTAATAAAAGATGGTCTAGAAAGGGAGGAAAAAAAGATCTGATAGGGAAATAACAATGCATCCAAGTCCTAAGAGATTACTAAACATGTCACACCACTAGTTTTGGAATCAACCCACTAACGCTCCCCAGAAATAAAGTCCCAGGTGAAGCTGTAATCCCTGAAATTGGAAAGCGCTGACATTAGCCAGTTCTTGCTGTCAGTCAAATGCTATTGTATAAAGGAAATTCTTTTCACCTTGGCTGTGGATTGGAGTTGAAAACCTAAGGAGGAAGTCTTTATCTGGGGTCCAGAAGGAAAATTTGGGGGAAAAACAGATCAAAATCCCACAGGAAAATGAACTAAATAAAAGAAAAAGCCCAGAGCCAATTTGTTAACTAGTCCAATAAATCAATATGGTATCTGGCTACCATATGCAAAGGTAGATTTGAGAGGAATATCTAGGACTAGGTACCGCTGATTAGAGCAGAGAGACTACCCTTTTTTAGGCCTGATCTGCTAGAAAGGATGACATCACTTTTCCTGAGATCTAGTTACAGGAGAGCAGAAGGAGAATCCAGTATACGGGGCGCGCCAAAAATTGCTGGACACATCAGAACTTGTCTTTATGCGGGTGGAAAATGAGCCAGAGAGACCTGGCTCTCACACTTGGCTTTGCCATTTATTAACAGCATGACCTGGGACAAATGATTTAACCTCTCTGAATCCTTTTTCCTTGTCTATAAAACATGAGTAATAAACACCAACAAAACTCTTAAGAGGACTAAAGGAAATAACCAATGAAGTGTGCCTGACAAACAGTAGGTACTTTCTTCTAAGTCCCTTCTACAGTAAACTTCCCATCTAAACAGGAGCAAGAGATAAGCCAGAAAAGAAAATTATCTCAAAAAGTGAACTGTTTGATGACTTTCATTATTTTTCCTGTTGGTCAAGTAGTTTCCATTATAAAATGTATGCTGCCTACTTCCATTCCTCCAACAAATATTTATGGACACCCCCACTTGAAGGATGTCAGCTTACCCTGTGAAATGGTCTTAAACAATACCAATAAAAGGCCAAACCAGCATCCATCCAACATAACACGGTATACTGAGCACGTTTGTCCTGAACAAAGATGTCACTGGTCTTACCTAAACAAGGCCAGTCTGATCAAGTCTACAAGTGGCAGGACAGCTGGTTCATATGCTCTCAGGCTAGAGAGGACCATGGTCATAGCCTGTCACTTCAGCCATCCTCACACACATAGATGAAACTACTGTCAGCAGCAGCATCTTTAAAGGATAGCTAACATCCTGTTTTTGGCTGTTTTTCTCCAACTGTTAAAAAAAAAAAAAAAAAAAAAGCTGCTCTCATAGCCAGTTATCTCACAGCGCCAATTTCCTAAGCAACCCTATTTAAAGGGTTGCTGTTTAAGCATATATTTCACATGGTACCACATTTTCAGAATTCTGAAGGCAGTAAAAATTAGACAGTCAGAAGTCTTTTTTATTGGGAGAGGCATCAAAAATTCTACTGATCAAGAGTCTTATGACCAAGATGACTTGATTGCCAAAACCCATCTTCTGACCCGCCTTCTCCAAGCTGAGTCTCTTTCATCTGAGTTCTCCCACTCACTAGCTCTAGAACCTGAGGCAAGGGTCTTAATTTCTCAGGGCCTCAATTTCTTTATATGGATTAATTATTCTCTGAGGTCCTTTCTGGATGTACAAATCTATTAAAAAGCATCAAATGGCTAAGTTTCTGGTAGTTTGTGAGGGTTCCTAAGCCTACATTTAAATGCTATTAATACAATGCAGGTATTTGTATGTTATCATCCCATGTAAAATTTGATTTGAGAGGAACAAACTCATAATCTACACCTTGAACACAGCAGGAACTGAGAAAAGTTAACTGCATAAATAAACCAAGGAATGGGAATATTGACTGTACCTGGAAACATAGCTGGACACTACAGGTGGGAGGGTGGGAAAGAAATCATAGGCCAGAAACACTTAGATACTAATGGAATGCTTCTGGCAAAGATCCACATAATGTGGAAAGGCAGAAACAACAACCAAAAGAATATAGTGAATCCCACCACCAGACTATTAGCTTCCTCTAAAACACCAATGCTCTGTTCAAGCCAAATTCTTCTGGGAAGCTCTCAATTCCTGTTTACTCTACAACAAATGAAAAACAAAAGAAAAAACCCAGATTATTCCTTGTAACTTAAACCCCAGGGGAGGTTGGGAACCAGTGGGAGGCAAAGAGATTCACACAAATAGATACACGTATACAAAATCATTTCTGATGGGGGGAAGTTAATGAAGCACACAAAATCCCAGGGCTGACAGGAAGTGGAATTAGAACCACAAAAGCCAAGAAGATAGTCAACAGTTTAAAAAACTCCAGATGCACTCAGTTTATTAAAACTGAACACAAGCAGGGAGGGGGCTGGAGACCCATGGCTGATGAAATAGTCTTAGGGGGCATTTCACTGAGTCAGAGAAAGTCACTGCTTCTCTCACATCAGAACTTCTAATGCCATTAAGGTCAAGAAATTCTTAAGCTTCCAAAAGGCAATCTGGTAATGAAATAAAATAGAAAAGGAAACATTCAGAAGAGCTTGTGATGATTTCCAGAACAGAGATTTTTACATTAAGAGCTACTAGAAATTTACTCTCACAGAAGAGCCAAGTAGATGTAGAAAAGAAATGTTTAATTTTTTTTTAATCTAATAAGGTTTTTGCAGTTGGAGTCATATTTCCCACGCCCCCTCCTCAAAAAGTCTGCAATAATTCTAAGAGGCCCCAGCCCTTACCACACCAGATCCATTGGGAAGCCTACTGTCAGGCCACCAAAAGGCAATTAAAGCAAGACCAATCATTCGTTCAACAAACATTTCCCGGACATCCTTCAATAGCAAAAAATGCTGCTATGCACAGAAGGTGCAAAAACAAGGGAGACGCTGTTGCTGTCTTCAAGGAGCTTCCAGTCCAGTGGGGGAGACAGACATGTACACAGGAACTAAAGGACATGCAGGGGTCGCTGGAGACTGAACAGAGTGCTGGGGTCGAGGTGGCTAACTCTGATGGGAAGACTTAGGGAAAACGTCACCAAAGAAGTGATACTTGACTTTATCTTGAAAAGATGTCAGTTATCTTTTAGGTAAAGTAACATGAGAAAGATATTTCAGGAACAGGATAAAGCAGGTGCAAAGGCAAAGGGTTAGGAAAAGAGCTGGGAGGTCCACGGAGATGATAAAAGGTTTGGTTCGGCAGAAACAGGGTGAGAGTGGAAGGGGAGACACAATGACTACTAAGAATTCAAGACGATAAGCTCAGTGACTAGCGGTAGGAAGAGAACATAATGGAACAAGTACAGAACAGCAGGAGGGAGGAGACACAACAGGGCACTTTGTTAGGCAAGCGTTCCTGGAGGAGACGTCAAGCTGAGTCTCAGAATATAAAGAGGAGTGTGTGGAGCAGACAGGGGCAGAGTCTCGCTGGACTGCAGGACCTACAGAGAGGCAGAGGCGTGGAGTCCTCAGTGGCACCACTGGATTCTAAGGTGTAGGAGGGGAAATGGAATTCTAGAAAAGTCAGCTGGGGTCAGATCCTTAGAAGCTCTGAAGTCCTATCAAGTTTCTATTTACAAGTTAAGTCTAGGGAGCCATTTAAGGGTTTTAGAAGACATGAACATATTTGCATTTTAAGAAGATATACACATATCATAACCTCTTCTTTGCCTGTACAATTTTAGGCCCTGGTTTATCTGCCATCTTCTATTCAGAGTCTCACCACTTCCCTTTGTTTAGTGCCCCTCAAGTACAGGCTGTTATGATAATCTATTAAAGAGATCAAGAATTATAATGTCTAATTATAAAAATAATTAAAAAAAATTTTTTATGGAGTACAAATAGTGCTTTGCGTACGTCATCTCATTTGCCCTTCAAGGTACTCTTAGAAGGTAGGTACCATCATTACTGCCATTTTATAGTTGAGGAAACAGGATTAGAGTAACTTGCTGAAAATCAGAAAACTAATAAGGGGTACAAATGGGTCTCAAACTAAGTCTGTCAGGCTCTACAGCCATGTTCTTTACTTCTCTGTTACGCTGCCTCCTACTGTAGTCCTTTAATTATCCCCCCATCAGTGACCCTACTGTGTTTTACTAACACAGCCTGCCACCTGCTGAAAGCCTGTGTGACTGCAGAGACATGCATACCAGCAATCACTAAGGACTCACATCCACACAGAGAGCAAGCGGGGGCAGCACCCTCGGTGCTACAGTCACAACTAGCAGGTCAGTGAGCAACAGGCTTCCTGGTCCAGTAGTTGTGATCTGCTTCTTACTCCTTCTCTGTGCAAACAGGGAATTAGGGGTGGGAGAGAAGAGAAGGGGAGGAGGAAGAGGAAGGGAAGAAAGAAGGGGTGGGGGTGGGGAACCCACTAGAAAGAAGACTAAAACAAAAAGGAGGAGCCATTGGAAAATGGGAGAAAGCACATACTGGTACCAGCCAGAGCTTCTTGGAACAGTTCCCAGTCTGGCTGCCAAAGAGCTCTGGAATATATTTGTTAGAGCTGGATTCCTGTGCAGCCTGTTGCAGACTTTTTCTGATTGTGCTCTGACAAAGAGACCCACGCTTTAGTTACAATCCCTGCTTCCCACACCGAAAGCTAGTTAGTCCTCAGGGGACCTCCAGCTAAGTTCACCACCGGCCTCTTCATACGCTATGTGAGTTCAGAAAGAAATAAAAGTCCACCACATACCTTTTACTCTTGTAGAATCACTAAGCCTCTCTACCCCAGTATCCCATCCCAACTTCCCAAGCCCCTTTTCACAAAATATGTTAAACTTCTTGAGTCTCCTTACCAAAACAACTGCTGCGATGAGGAACAAAAGTTTTACAGGCTGTGGCAATAGCTAGTTCAGCAGAGATTATAGTCTTAATGATCAGGTCTTCTACATGGGCCATCAACGCTACAAAAGAAAAAAAACCACTATAATGCATGAACTAGGACTGGATTCCAGAACACAATATAATTATAACAGCACATGTGCTCATTCAAAGAAGTCTCCGTGTGGCAGTCTTGCAAATGGGTGCTCCAGGAGAAGGCATGTCTGTGAACAGAGGGACACAGGCAAGAATGGAGGTGCTGGGGGATGTACTCAAGTGGTCTCCTATGACAAGAGACAGACACAGACTGGAAAAGGAGCCTTCCCCGCTTCTCACTCTCCTCCTCTCACCCTTCCCTTTGTGGACTGAGATAGGCCTTTTGGCACACTGCTTCCCATTCTGCTCAAGGCTCAGCGACAGTGTCCATTTTGATTCCAAGCCTTTGTGCTCAAACTTGACACTGTCCATTCTCCAATTCATCAACAGGAATGAAAGAGATTGCCTTAGGAAAATGTGAACTCAGGGCCAATATGGAGATAGACAATTTGTTATGTAAAAAGCTGACCGTATTTTAGTGAGCAGTTCAACATTCAAGAAGGATAAATTCACTAAAAACTAAAGGAAAAAGTTGTCTTCCAAACTAGAAACAAAAGCAGGGATTTGGGGAGCCATGGTAAGTAAGCCTGTTGCTCTCCATCTTGTAAAGGGCAGGAAAAATTAACACCAAGAACAATGATCCCATCAGACATCTCAGCAACACTATTAGAATTTGAGAGAATGACTCCTGGTTAGAGATAATAGTACAGTTATACGAAGAAGAGAAGTCAAAAAGGACAAAGCCCTGGTACTCACCAGTTGTATCTCTGCCTTCTTGTTTCAGATACCTAAGCATAGCACTCATGCTCCATTTGTTCCCATAATCCTCCACTTCCGGATCATCACAACTAAAACAAATTCATGGATCAATTGTCACATATGAAACTAGGCCTGGCTCTAGAAACAAGATTTTTTACAAATAGCCTTCTTTCCTTATCGGTCTTTAGAAAAGTATTCCCTTTGCTGACTTCCACTCACCCACTTTTTCTTGGTCCTTTCTGTCATATACGCCTTTGTACCAGTTTCTTCCATTGAAATGAAAATGCATATAACTTGCCTTAATGAGGGGGGGTAGGGGAAAGGAAGGCAAATTCCTCCTTAACCAAACAATTATGCATCATGAACCAGTAGAAGAAATTTGTGAAAGAATGTAAACAAATTTAAGAATGGTTAAAAAATATTAACAGATTGAAATGCTTGGGGATACTAACCTTGCCTTTGAGGTGAATGTCACATGAGCCCACAAACCGGCCTCTAATGCCATTTTCAGACCAGAACTGAGTCTAGATGGGCTAGTGAGCTAATCTAGCGCAGCATTTTAATGAGTTAACCCTGGACAGAACTGCGCTGGCATCAGAAGCAAGCTCCCTTCTGTCTAGTGATAGACACGGCTTTTTTGGATACCTTCTGAGGTATCACCCAAGGGAGAATGCACTAGAGCAACAAGAGAAGTAACGAAGTACACCACCGCTACAGCAACAAAGTGGCACACTCCCAGATTGTTGGAAGGGTCTTGCAATCTGAAACCTGTATTTTACAGCTGCCCCCTTATTCCCTATCACCACCCCGCAACCCACCAGTTGCATCTTTGCTCATCTTCCAAAGTGCAGGATATTGCATCTTCAACCAATTCCTAACACCGGTCACAGGACACTCAATGAAATCTATATAGCTTTGGCAACTATGCCATCACTTCCAGATTCCTTTCTTTTTTTCCTTGGACCTTCTAGGCACCTATTTTTAGTTTGAGTAGAAAGTAACTGTTTGGGTTTCTTTTCTATTTTTCCAGTTTCTGGCAAAATTATCAGGATGAAAGAAAACAGAGCAGAAAGAATATTTCCACACAGCTGGGCTGGTACTCCGTTCCACTGAATCTTTTTCTGAGATGGCCTCATTTCTTTTTTTATTTTATTTATTCCTAACGTTTTTTCCCCCGATCATAAAAGTGTTTCTTTTAGAAAAACTTAGGAAATAACATAAAAGTACAGAGAAGAAGACAGACATCCCCCACCCAAAATCCCATCCATTATAGTTAAGGACTGTTAACATTTTAAGATATATCCTTCTAGTTTTCTTCTCTCTCCCACACCCCCTCGAGGGGGGGGAAAAACAGCTTTAGTTATCTTACATATTCAAAAAAGAAATGAAATTGCATGTACTGTGTGGTAACTTGCTTTTTCCACCTGACAATGTACAGTGATGAACATTCTTGTTTCTAATCTTGTGTATAAATCCTTTATTTCTTAAGGTTAAGCTCCTAGAAATAGAATTGCTGGGTCAAAAGGCACAAGCATTTTTGAAGCTTTTGATACATTTTGCCAAGTGCTGAAATGACCTAATTTCTTGACTTCGAAAAAGTTCCATATGTCTATAAAATTCCTACCTCTAAGTCAAGTGAGGGAACTTGACAAAGAGGCAGACGAAACTTGGGAAGGAAGGCATATTTTGGTGGAGAAAGGGGACATTGTAGGTGGGCAAGCAACAGAGAAGCTGTAGCAGGTAAGCCTCAGAACTACATGAAATGATTCCAATAGCTCTAAGTTACACGGATATGAGCGTAAAGTTTTCCTCCAGTGCAACAAGTTGACTTTGCACTTCTCCAATGCCTGCCTCGGAGACCGACTTCCCTGGCTCCTGGCTCAGGCGTAGCCAGTACCTGACATAGTCTCCACTCTTCTTATTCACACTGTAATTGGTCAGGTGCATGAACTGGTTCCGAATATTCTTGGCTCCTTGGTCATATCGTACAGTGGCAAACCTGATAGAAAAGACACAGGTTAAATGTCAGGAACAGGGCTTCGATAAAATACAGGATCAAAGAGGTATTAATACAGGGAGGTGGCATCCTCCTCAAATACTGAGTGCTTATTAAGTGCCAACCCCCACGCTAAGTGTTTCATGTACAATATCACATTGAATTCAATCACTGAAGCAATTCTCTGAAGGAGGTACCATTATGTCTAATTTTTAAAACAGATATGAACATTAAAATATGATCTGGAAGATTAAGTAACTTGCCCCAAATCACACTGACTCCAAAACCCATGTTCTTAACCACGAGATGCTGCTTTTTTGATACAGAACCTTAGACGGATAGGAAAGATGAAAAATGAAAGCAAAGTTATTCACAATCAAGGAAACTGTGTACAGGATGCTGTGGATGATGGGACATTAGCCTGTCAAGAAACACCTGAGTGCCTACACAGTGCCTGGTACTAAAGCATTCTATGGAAAATATTATGCAAAAAGAAAAAAAGGACAGCATAATAATATAAAGACTTAGAACTCACATCCACAGGAAAAAACAGAACTGATCTATAAAATTAAGAAAACCATAATGGCAGCATTAACAGTATACAAAGCCTAAGTCTGCAGAACAGCATAAATATGAGCCTAGAGTGGATTAATTCCTGAATTTGGAATGACGGCAAAAAGAGGGATTAAACACGGAGCCCACTGAAAACAGAGCAGCAATTTGATATCCTGGACTGTTGTCAAAAGAAGACCAAAGTATAAAATATATGTGCCTCTGAAGGAAGTAGCCAAGGAAAGAGAAGACTTTCCAGTGACGCTCAGCATCAACAAAAGTACACTTGAGTCGAATGGTTATGGTAAATATCACCCCCTGTTTACATACCACTCTAACCGTATCACCCCTCACTAAAGTGGTTTTCCCCAGAGGCACAACCAAGTGTGTGAAAAAAAATCCTGGAAGGCCACAAGTTTACTTTCACATGATTTACAAATTATTTACATGTGCTTACTCAGACTATGAAGTCAACGTGAATTTTTACCACATTGAAGGGCAGCATTTAAAATTTTTCTTCTCACTCACCCATTATCTCTGCTCCCTAATTCCCTGTACTAGAAATCTACAAGAGCCAAAGAAAGAAGAGTGGAAAAAGGAAAAAAAAAAAAAAAAAAAAAAAAAAAACCCCAAAACTAAAATAAACAAACATGAGGCCAGGAAGGATGTGGACAAAGAGAAAATGTTGACCAGGCACGTACGGCTAAGGGGCAAGAGTCTGACGAGCATTACGTCTATGCATGAGAAGGACCTCAGATTTTCCAGAAACTTCCGGCAGTTATCACTTAACTTCACCCATGTCACTCCGTGGTGAGTAAACCTTACCTATACATCTCAGTCTTCCTTCGTCAGAGATCCTCCAATCAAGCGGGAAATAGTCATTCTCTGAATTCTTGTGAAATGCGAAGGGGGCCCATGCAGGCCTCACAGAGGCTGCCTGCCTCAACCAGACATTACCTCACAGTGACATACCACCTGCCATCTCTCCCCCAAAATAATGATTTAGAGGGAGGGAAAAGGTTCTGCTTCAGAGAAAGAGGTTTTTCTTCTCTTCTAAATACAAGTACCTGATCTACTTTGGTCAACAACATGAAAAGACTGGCAAAGGCTGGGCAGTTAACTGTAAACTGGTACCCAACACATCTGTCATTCCTATCCTCCTTTTTTCAATAGGACTGCATTTCTAAAAAAATAAGTTTTCTTCTTCCTAGTCTTCCTTTTAGCTGGGACATTTATATTCTGAAACTCAGGAAGGACAAGATTATTAATGTTACAGTTCTTCTAAGTATAAGAAGAAGTAAGAATTAGAGAAAACAGAAACAAAAAACTAAGCTCAGTGGAAAAGTTACCCAAAAGGGCAAAAGTGCTACACTCTTTATTTCAGTCAGCTGAACAAGGAGTGTAGAAGACCATGTAGAGGAAAGGCAGGTGTATATGCTCATCTTTCCTCCTAACCCAGGAAGAGCTTATGGTTCTCACTAAAATCTGGATTAAACAAACCACATTCATCTCTGATCACCATTTTCCAACATTTTCTTCTTATTTTCTAGATCAGAGGTCCCATTAGTCTTAGATCTGGCCTACTAATCAAGTTCTGATTAACCTACCAAGGTTGTTTTTTGTTTTTAAACTTGAATAAGTTGGCCAGCATTTAAAATTCAGACCTTCCTTCCTGAAGCCCAGTGGCCTCCAGGGCCCATGTGAGGAAGATGGTGGACAGGATGGGAAGGCAGCCCAGAGGCAGTACAAGGAGGTTATCCAAGCAGGGTGGTGCCCCCACAAGGGTCAAAGTCCACACAAGGAGGGCATCTGAATGGGGTAGTGACAGGGAGGTTGGGAGACTGGCTACATACGAGGGAACTGAGTAAATAAATACGTTGAAGATAATAGAAGTCTGATTTCTCACTGTTGGGAAAAAGATAAAAAATATGGAAAGGGAAAAAGCTAGAATGAATGCTGTAGTTTTGAGCTAGAATTGGAGGTATTCGTATGAACTCCTGATTTTCAATATAGAGATACAGAAATAAATATAGATGTAAATGTGTATGTATGTGTACATGTACGTATATCTATACACATATTTCCTAGGTATGTCCACTGCAAGGACCTGATAGCAGAGACACCCCAGAACAATGAGCATATCTAGCACCTGGATCTGTATGTCTAAATACTATCCTCCATTAAAAGCAACCACTGCTCCTTGGAGAAAATAGTTGATTCCACGCTGGGACAGAGAAAGAAGATGAGCCTGAAATATCTTGTGCTCAAAGAATGAGGGGACATGTCAGAAGGACACAAAAGTCAGCTTAAACAGGCTCCCATTGGCCAAATCTGGGACAATTTGAGCATCAAAATAAATCATGATAGTAAAGGATTACAAGCCATTAAATAACACAGGAATCCTTAAGTCCACGTTGGTGTATATAAACAAATGAATAAATGAACAGGATGGAGAGAAAACTCTTCCTGGGAGTCAAATGACAAATAATAAAAGTAAAAGGAATGATGGGATTAGAAAATCATTATTCCACAACCATCATAGTAGTAATTCATTCAGGCAGGAAACATCAATGAATATTAAAATTGTTGGGTGAAAATGAGATGAAGAATGAGATTTTACATGGTCTCAAAGTATCTCTTCATAAGATATTTATTAATTACAGAGGGGAAAACAAAGTAAATTTACAGTGGAGAAATCTGCCAGACATTGTCTTAAGTGCTCAAACACCACTAAATAGTTATCATGTACCATCGGATTTAATGCAATGAGAACATGGCATCACTTCTGTGACATTCTGGCCAAAAATACATAACCTCAGTCTAATTATGAAAAACTATCAGACAAACACAAATTGAGGGCCATTCTACAAAATGACTGGCCTAAATCTTAAAAAATGCTAAAGTCATGAAAGTCAAGAAAAGAGAGAGTAAATGTTCCAGATCAAAGGAGACTGAAGAGACTTGACAACTAAATATAACATGTGATCCTGGATTTGGAGCTTTCTGTTATAAAGAACATTATCAGGACAATTGGCCAAATTTGACTGTGGTCTCTAGAGGAAAGTTAAAAGGCAGTTCTTCATACTATTTTTACAGCTTTCCCATAACTTTGAAATGGTTTCAAAATTAAAAGTCTAAAAACAAAAGGTTCTCAATAAAAATCTAGATTTTTCAGCCTCCCTTAAAAAACCAGAAGCTCTGGCAATACCACCTGTCTTGGTCCATTCAGGCTGCCATAACAAAATACTATAAACTGCATAAACTGCGTAGCTTACAAATAACAGAAATTTATTTCTGTTGGCTGGAAGTCCAAGGTCAAGATGCAGGCAGACAGACAGCACCTTCCTGCTGTGTCCCCACAGGGTGGAAGGGGTGAAGAATCCCTCCAGGGCCTCTTATATTAAAGGGCACTAATCATATTCATGAGGGCTCCACCCTCATGACCTAATCACCTCCCAAAGTCCCCATCTCCTAATACCATCACCTTGGGGGTTAGGATTACCACATATGAACTTGGGAGGTAGCATTCAGACCACAGCACTACCACATATCAATGACTTTCTGCCAATGAATAGTAAATACCCTTTAGGTGGGACATGTGATCTCTGGTTCTCCAGTCTCCACCGGGCCAAACTTTTCGGTGAATGTCCTTGTAAGCATTTAAGTTTGTGACTTGTGATTTAGATCTTCACATATCAAATTTCACCCTATTTAGGTCTGAAAGCTTCAACACAATTTCTTTATTAGAAACACCTAAAAGAGGTAATTCTCTACTAGGTAGCCCACAACCAACTTTGCAAACACTGCTCCTAACACATACTGAAATTTACACGATGAATTAAGTCTCGAACCTCCCTCTTAATGAAATCAAGACTTAGGAAAAGTTCTCATGACAGAATTTCATAGCCTTGACCTTTAAACAAAAAAAAAAAGAAAAAAGGAATGGGGGGGCGGGTCCTACTTTCTTTATAAATCTGAAACCCTGAGCTCTATTTCACCACCTATGATGAACAGAGAACTATATGCCCTTTTCTCTCTTTTTT
This sequence comes from Balaenoptera borealis, assembly GCF_965194805.1. Classification (NCBI taxonomy): domain Eukaryota; kingdom Metazoa; phylum Chordata; class Mammalia; order Artiodactyla; family Balaenopteridae; genus Balaenoptera; species Balaenoptera borealis. The sequence goes on from NC_138866.1 coordinate 26,750,031, forward strand.
TGCCACATTAAAATATATATAGATTACCTTTATTCTGACAAATTCTTAAATCAAAAACTACATTTCCTTTTTGCTTTCTAATGTTTCTCAGTGAGAATCAATACAATGATAATAATTTGTCTCAGACTCTTGAGTGTGTATGTGAAGGAAGGTTTTCAATGTTAGACATATAGTAGGTACCTGATAAGCACTAACTGAAACTACAGCTGAGTTGCTTGTTCAGGAACTTTACCAACATGGAACTCAAACAAGAAGGAAAGCACAGTGTTAGTGGGGTCTTTGGAACTCTCTTCCCCCGTTCAAAAACTACTTTGTTCTTCTATGAATACGACACCATAGTCAGAGTTATAGAGAGTCTAGATGTAAGACAGTTAAACCGAACCCCCCAACCCCGCTTTGATAGCTACATATTCTAACAAACATTCACTACAAATGTACAAAGTAAGGGGAGGCCAGCTCTCAGGAGACCCTGGCTGTGGCACATGTGTTATCTTTCAGCAGGTGTAACCATTCAGTGCCAGAAACGCCTGGAGGATGAAGAGACAGCACCTCAGGCAGCCTTGCCAGGAGCCACTGGGTTTCATCCTGGCCTGACCCAGAAAAATCTTATGGAAGAGAACAAGAGGCCCAAGAGCTCTCTGATCTGCTGTCAACCAGCTGCGGCCGGGAGACTGCCAAAGTGCTGCAGTGACTAGGCAGCGCCCTGCGGAGCCGTCTGGGAGGGGATTACCAGCCTGATCCCCTGGTCTTCAGAGCCAGAAATGACTCAAACTTCACAAACAGCAAGGGCCTGCCAGGGAGGGTGACAATGAGCACTGGAGAGGGTTTTCTTCCCCTTGTCGGTGTCTCTTCCCCCTCTTGCTGCTATGGCAGATTCTGGACAGTGTGCAGCCTGTGAGGTAATCTGAATTCCTTGGCAACCGGCAAGTACCTGAATTCTTTCAAAACCACAGGAATCCAGCAGAGAAAAGGTAAATATCCCTGCGGAGCCAGTGTTAATTAGCAAGGAAGGCTACTGAAGAAGTAACTGGGGGTGGGGAGGAAGGCAGAGGCATTACAAATGCTTTGGGATCTTTTCTGAATTTCCAGTGAATAATATGGCTGAGCAGAAGCGAGGCGGTCCCTGACCCGGGCCTTCTCAGTGTCCCATCTTCCCAGTCCACCATGTGGATGGAGCTCTCCCAGCTCCCTGGACGGGTACTTTCATTTCCCCGCAGCTGACAGTGCTACCTACCTATCTTTGGGTCTCTGATATGATAGCACATTTGGTTTTCAACTCAATTTTGTTTTAATTTTTTTCAACTTTTTATTTTTCCTGTTTCAGTGAAAATTTGGCTATTAGCTTTGTCTCAAAAAGGGCCTCGTCAAATCATTTAGACCACATACTGGATCCACCTAACACTGTAAAATCCAGAACAAAGTCTTTTTGGATTCCACCTCTTACAGGAAAAAAACCCTACACCATTTTGGTAGAGAAAAGCACCCCTCTCTGGAAACTTGAGTGCCCCCTGCTGGTGGAAAACAGTAACATACACGTGAAACTCAAAAAGTAGGAAGGGGCAAAACCCTGGACTCAAACACCACTAAGACAATTTTTTTAAACGTCTCAATATTGTGCCCACGTATAAGAAAATAATGAGAGTCTTTCTACTTCCTATGTTAATAAAGCAAGGACAACTGAAATGAATAACCTAGAAAGAAACTATTTAGGGTCTTTTTCTTTCGTAAATTTAAGAAGGCAAAGAATTTACACAAAATTCTTACTTCACAGAACCGTCTTATGAAATGAACTTAATCTTCCTGTCATTAAACATGAATTTTGAGGCCCCAAACAGAAGTGATATGGGATAAGACCCTTCTTTTCTGAAGAAGGAAACCAATTACACTGCCACCAGTTCTGTCTCTTTAGGAAAGATTATGGTTTTCCTTTTTGAGCCTCAAAGTAAAATGGTCTAGTGATCTCATCCCAAACTGATTATCTTCAGTAATGTCTATTTAAAACAAACGTGACCCAAGATTACTAGAGGCTGCAGATCTGGAGATGCTGTAGACTATTGTTGAAAGTAATGACACAGTCGAATGGCTTCTGAGGATTAAAAAGCAGGAGATGAGTGCCAAGATACACAGTGGTTAAGACACAGGGACTTAGGCACATGGAAGTTATTGTGCAGAGCAATGCACCCTTGCAGGACTGGCTAATAGCCTGTCATAACGTACTACTGTAAAGCTTTTATATTCACCTATACTTTTAGGTAAAATAGCCAAAGCCCTGAAAATTCTTTTTTTTTTGGTTCAGTTTAATCCAAATTTTTACAAATTTGTTTTCCAAATTATTCTAAGAAAGAGCATCCATTTTAAAAATATATAAATATATATACTCAATTCCTGCTGGAGGCAAGAGAAGAGTTACTCAATTCAGTGGGTTCTGACTTCCAACACACACCCAATAGCCAAAGCACTAGCACATCTGTAGTAAGTTCTATAATAAATATTAGTATTGTTCTCATTTTGCATCTGAGCCATTGAGGCTTTAAAACAATGCCGAATTTTACCAATAGCAAGGGCTATTAATATTGTGGGTGAAATACCTTTGGAATAATTTGCAAAACATATTGCTATGATATCCTTGAGACACAGTAAGCATAAACTTGAGGTCTTTTCCCTATTCAAGAAGTCCAGTTCATGGCAGGACATAATCAGTTCCCGAGAAGGGTACAGGAGACAAGCTGGGTGAGGATGAGTGGAGAGAGAAGGGTGAAGAAGTTCATGATACTCTGGAGGGAAAGCTCAGAAATCTCATATTACAAAATGGAAAATCCTCAGCATCTTATACACCTGAGCAGAAGTAAGGGGTCTTATTTCACCTTCTTTTTGTTCTAGATAATATGGAGACTCAGCTTTTATCCCTATACTTCAAAATATGAGAGCACATGTGTCTAAAAACACTACAGAAAACTTCTTTCCGATGAAAATCTGATTAGATTAGTAGTTTGTGCCCAGATACCTGGTTCAGCCCTTTACTTAAAAACTGAGAAATATTTTAGTTTTCTCCCTCCTCATTTTTCAAGGAACCAGAGGCCAGAACTAGGGAGCTTCCGTGGCCTTCAGTGTTCCCAGGGTTCAAACTCAAATCTTAGTTAAGAATGTGACCACGCTTATAAATGCTGTCACTGCCACCTAGAGGTGAAGGGAAGACATGGCTCAACCAGGTAGAATCTGGTTAACTGCTCTCACCCTCACAAGATGGATCAAAAAATTTTAGTCTAAAAAATAATTAAAATAATTGAAATCCGATTCTAAAAGAACAGTTGTCAGAGTACAATGATATGTCTCAAAGCATCTACACCTAAATATGTAGCCTTCTTTTATCCACGGTATTTCCCATCTTTGATGTACATTTCCTAAAATACAGAAACATATATAGGCCATGCTTTTTACAGATGCAAACCACCTCCTAACCTGCTATGCTCTATAAGAAAACTATGCATAAAAAGAACTTAAGAGTTCTTTGGTAAAATATATAAGTAAAATATATATATAAGTTTTATGGGGGAAATACATAAATATATGTGTGTGTGTATATATATATATATATATATATATATATATATATATATGTATATATTAGCTTTGTGAGAGAAAAGAACACAAGCACACCAAAGTTATATACTTATTTTAAACAATTTAAAGGGTCTAAAAAAAACACTGTCACCTGTAAAATCCTATGGATATGGGAAATGAAACTTCAAATTATTATAAGTTGAACTTTATTTTGTAAGTCACACTACCTTAAAACTTAAGAAGTACCTCAAGAAAAACAAATATATATATATATATATATATATATTATATATATATATAAAGTCACTGTAAAGTATATTACAGACTTGTAGGTGAAAAAAAAAAAAAAAGCAGCTAATGCCCACCCTAAATACAAGAGGGCATGAAACAGCTCAAGCCTTCAGCTCTGGAGTCAGATCCAGGGGTTCAAATTCCCACTCCACTATCCACCTGCTGGAGACCTCAGGGGCGTGACTTCAAGTTCCCTTACGCAAAGCCTCAGTTTCTGCAACTGCAAAAATGCATCAACTTTAAGGTTGTTGTGAGCATTAAAATAAATGTTTGGTATATAACAGGTATACACATGTGAGATTTTTTTTTTTTCCTTTTTAGACCATTTGTGAACAACAGTAGCCCTAGGATCTTCATACCAATTGCCATTGCATGAAAATACAATGTGATCCTGGATCCCTGCTGGGAAAGGTGTGTGTTTACATACAAATGCTTGTTCATATGTGTGGATATGCAAGAGAGACTGTGAAGTGATAAGACTGATTTCTGTAATCTGAAGCCCATCTGGGGACACTCTTATTTTCCTGAGTTGAATACAACAGAAAAAACAACCTGATCTTAATACACTCTTTAATGGGTCAACTCGAATAAACACCCTCCGCCCAAGGTCTCTTACCTAGCCAGTCCTTCTTCATAGAGATAGATGACAAGAGGATCATAGGAAGTCACAAGCACATAGAGGCGCACATCAAACTTGAAATCTGGAAAAAAAATTGGGGCACACAGGAAAACCTAAGCTCATTTGTCTTCTGTTACAGAATGAATAGGACAATGTAACAAAGAAATATGAAAGACAGTCCTCCTCTCCCCATGAAACATACACTGCCCACACACCTTCCCTTTTGAGGATAAATAATAATTATACCATACATTGTAAATATATATATATATATGCATTGTACAGTTTTCATATATATTTGTTTCTGTTATAACATACAAAGCACTTTCTTTTTTATTATCTCAAAATCAACTTCAAAATAATCCCATGAGGTAGGTAAGGAACCAGCTTCATCTCTGGAGCCACAGTTGCCAAGAATTTCACACTAGCTTAATAAAGACTTACTAGAGAAGACTATAAAAACGTTAAAAAAAAAAAAAATTAGTACGATCTAGCCCAATCCAGTCAAAGATCTAATCACAACTCACCATCTATGAGCAGGGGGTTGTTAATGTAACGGGAGACCAGGATGTTCTCTTCCAGGGAAATCTGGTTTGGCTATTGAGTAAAGAGAAAAATGAAAGGTAGAAATGCAAAGGAATCCTGGCTTACAATAAAGAAGCAAAGTTCTTAACCATTTAGAAATGATAATGTGGAAAACTAAAACTCTAAGGTTTCCTCTAAGCTACCCATATATTAATTGGCCATATAACACACCACTTCCATAAACACTGTGAGAATCCAATTATAATGGGGGAAAACAAAATTTACACAGCACCTCTCATAATAAATAGAGCCTAAACAGCTTTAAAGATTTATATACATGATATTAAATATTTACATGCCAAGAAAAAAAAAGCTACTTAAAAAATAAATTAAAACTTGCTTTCTCCCAAATGTAAAGCATGTTGGATATTTTAAAATACTACCATTATTCTTACAGGAAGGCTTTCATCAAGTTGCTCAGAGAACTTACAGATCTTTCCACAATGGATCCTGGCATTTTCCCTGTGAAATGGGATGGATATTTCACTGATTCACTCAATAGTGCTTGCTATGCCACTGTAGGTAAAGAGTGAACTAGATCTTTTAAATACCTTTTTCAATGAAGAAGAGCTGTCTATACAATAAATAATGAAATGTATGATGGGTACCGTATAAGGCACTGGGGATACAGTGATGAATAAAACAGATGCAATCCCTGCCCTCACAGAGCCCAATCTCTACTCCCAAGGAGTCTGATGTTTGAGTAGAGGGACAGCAAATATACAGAATTTAAAAGAACACAAAGCAGCACACCTACAAGTGCAAGATGTGAGGCTGCAGAGTGGGAAGAGATCTGGAAGAACAATTCCAAGTGAGACTAAAACAGAAAAATCAGTTGTCAGTCACCACAATCCATACAGGACAAAAGAACTCCAAAAGGGAAGTGGCTATAATGATAATTGTGATGATAATAGCTATAGTAGCAACAACAGAAACACTATTAACATTTGCAGGAAAAAATTTTTAATAAATGTACTGAAGATTTGCTATGTGCCAACACTGTTCTAATCCTTCACAAGTATTATTTCACTTAATCTTCATCCAACCCATGGTAAGTGTAACACCATCCAAATATTACAGATGAGGGAAGAGTCAGAGAGGGTTAGGAACCTGCTCAAAGTCACACAGCTAATAAGTGACAGAGCACCATTTGAACCCAGGCAGTCTGCCTCAGAAGCTTAATTCTTAAGCACTATTTGCACCTTTTCTCACAAGTTCTGACCTAAAATAACTGTCCAAATTTAAAAGTTTGCCTTTATAATAATGCATTTGCTATCCCAAGTACGACAGTTATAAAATAAGGATAATTGTGTGACCCATAACATCATACACAACCACAAGAAGCAACTCCGGGGTCAAGATAATGAGATTCCTCTCTCATTTCCCACTGCTGCCATCTCAAACTCAGAACACAACTTCACAAGCCATCTCTATGCATCATACAGACACTACAACATCACTACTGATTCATATTCTGGACTTGGTGACCCACACCATTTCCTGATCAGTTTCTCACACGTACTATCTCTATTTTGAGTCAGCTTAGTATGTAAGAACTGATGCAATCACAGTACAAAGAAGCAAGCTGCAGGCTGTGTTCCAAACCTAAAATTAAACAATTGCAGCTCTTTTTCTACTAAGTAACACCTACAGGCTACGACAGATATATAACCACCCAACTTTACTTGGAACCACAGACTACAATGGTAATGGTCTTCACTCTATGACACATCTAACATCCATGCCCATTTCCTCTCTTCTCTTCCTCATCATATACATTTGTCCTTTGAATTATGCAGAACATAATCTCTTACATTATTTCGGTAACTTTAGTATTTGTTCAACGGTCTATACCTCTCATTTCTAACTGCACTAGTAATTAAATTGTAAGCTCACGGAAGAAAAGAATTGTTTGAGTACAGTTTTTTTGTATAGTGTAATATACTGATAAGCAACTAACGAAATTTTTGACATCTTCAAGCCTGTCTCCTTTTCATCCATCCCCAATTAACTCATTTTAAATGATGTCAATTCTAAGCTCAAACTGCCCTCCCAAGTATGCTAAAGCAAGAATCTGAATTGTTGGGAAAGTCGGAAACACATCCATTTTTCTAATTCAACTTTAAGATTAAAGCTCATGGTATCTGTTAAGTTATTGTAAGGTAGACTGGTACAGCGGTTAAGAGGGTACGCTCTGGAATCAGCTAGACGAGTTAAAATCTTCACTTACTATGGAAGGAATAGTAACTACCTCTTAGGGTTCTCATAAAGTCTAAGTGAGATTATATTTGGAAGGTACAGTGGTAGGCACATAGTAGATGCTCAAGAAATATCAGTTAGTATTATTATTGCAAACTCAATAGTATCTATGTGGTTCCATTTACTGAGTTCCACAACTCAACAGCATTCCTCACGACGTGCCACACACCATTCTGCTCAGAGCAGTGCACTGAATTATAATGAAGATACATAAGAATTAGGAGATGATCCCTATTCCTGAAAAGCCTTTAAGGAGTGGCAGCACCTGGCACACAACAGGGACTCCCTAAATATTTGCTGAACAATGAGAAAAAATGGAGAGCACCGAAGAAAACATAAACAAATAGAAGCAAGAGAGCTGTAAGGAATTATATTCACAAATATAGGAGTGAACAGAGTGACCAAAATACTCTCCTGATACTTCAAAATCCCAGAGAAAACACTAGTATTTTATTTACCATGAATAATGTGTGAGACAAGGATGACTAAATTTGACTTCCATAAATCAAATTCATACCTTAATCAGAAAACACCAGATCTTTTCCCTCCTCGATTTGAATATATTAAATTGGGAAAATATGGCATTTAGTCACGGTTACTGCAGGAGCTGGAGCAAACACAACTCTGTTCCTTTATGCTGTATTTTCAGAGTTAAAAACCACATCATTAAGAGACCACGTTCGTCAATCAGCCAAGGTGCTTCCATCTGTAGGAGCTCACACTCCTCTCTCTTCAGTATTACATAAAAGTAATGCTTCTTCTATCCTTTATCCTATTCTCATAATGGTAAAAGTTGCTATTTGCAGATATTTTCCAAAAGGTTATGACTATTACGGGGAATTTTTAATAAGAGGCCCTCTCATTCCTCACTCCAGTGGGAAGACTGGGAAAGATGTTTTTATTTGGCCCTCACACCTAACTCTGCCCTCCCTCCGCCATCCCTCACCCACTCACATTAGCTCTGCTCGCAGACCCTCCACTGGAGCACTCCCTCTCCCTCCCCCTTGAATCTAAAAGGAAAGCAGGCAGCAGCCTTGGAAAGAGTTACTTCATGCAGTTGGCTAATGGGTCACATATTCCATGGGAAAGGATCCAGGTATGGAAAGGAGGAGATGGTTAGGCCTTGTGTGTAAGGAGGGAGAGAAGAGTATTAACTGCATGGTTTGTAGGTCTGGGTAAAAGGTGATAAAATTCCAGATTTGGAGAAAAATGGGACTCTTTTGCCATTATGTCCACATGTTGCCAGCTCCCCTGGTGCTTGCTGGCATCTTCCCAGGCTTCTGTCTGGCACTTCCACCAAAGACCTCAAAGAATCAGACTCATTCCAAAGCTTCACTGAGCGGGAGGTGGCAGGCAAAGGGTCCTGCCAAGTACTTTGATCTCTGCAGGGGGTCTCTAGGGAGTCAGCCCAGGGAGATGTGGGAGGGAGAAGGAGAGGCTGCCAAATGCATTCTCTAAAGACTTGTCACCCCCTTTATGAGACGCGCGCGGCATCCAGGGAAGAGTCAGGGCATGGGGTTCTCAGCCCCACCAAAGAAAGTTTAACTTTTCTGTTCTTTATGATGTTGGTTTTAAAATAACAAATCACCAGGGCAAAAGAGCATTCCAAGAGAAAAAAGTCCCAGATGAGCTGGGAATAGATCCTATTCTTTTTGACTCATGTCTAAGAAAATAAAAAGCAAACTTGTACCACAGTTGACTTTCAATAGCAATTCCATTTGGCAGCTAAAACCCAAACCCAAACTAGTGCCGTCTATGAGATTCAAACAACACTGGAGCTCCTGGCACGAAGCTGAAGGAAAAGCTGTTGGACAGGAGCCTTCACACCAAGGTCAGAACAGAGACAAGAAAAGAGAGATCCAAGGCTTATGAGCAGTGCCTTCTGTCACAAGAGACCCAGGGCAAAAGGCCTCCAGAGTGACCCAGGGTCAGGTAGCAGAACTTGTAGCCTGGGCTTGGGGCTGTATAGCTACTGCATCAGAACCAGAGCCTATATTTCTTCAGCATGAAAGGTCTGGCCATCAGTGTTTACTGTACAGTTTTTAGTCCAGACTGAATTTAAGGATTTTCCCATATGAAAGACCCCTCAGAAAGTTAATTTCTGCACATATAGGAAATAGCTCAGACCATGTGGAAAGAAAGAGAATTGGGGAATTTGGGATGGTGCACCGACCACACACATGACATATCCGCCTCCCCCTCTTCCCTTCCAGGGTCCCACTGTAAGGACACAGTAGACATTTTTAAACATCTGAAATGATAACAAGGCTAGAAAACATTTAAAGGAGACAACAAAAGACCAAAGGTTTAAGGAAATCCTGAAAGACAGAAAGCAGATGGGAACAGGTTGAGGAAACAGAGCAGAGGAAGCCCCAGCCCCAAACATCAGAGGTGAGAGTGATCTTCCCAAGGAGACTTCTGAGAAGTTCCAAGCTGGCAGTGAACAAACACGAAGAGCAAGAGTGAGCCAACGGACAAGAATCAGACAATTAATTAACAAACAGCATTTAAAACAGTGCAGCCAACAGGCCTTCTCCAACAACCAAAGCTTTGCCCTCAGGATGAAACCTAACAACTGTCTCGGGAGCACATCTTCTGCGGGTGGGCACAGGGATCCTACAGAGGAGTGGAACTTGAGGCCACTGCATCCCTACAGCAGACACAAAGGTGAAGGGTGAGGAAAGGTAGCATCACCCCACAAGAAAATCACCAAACTCTTCCTTTATATCCACAATCAGGCAGGCCCTGTTTTGGCAAGGGGGAAGGAAGAAGCACGCTTCCTCACCCACATCCACCGAAGGTGCAGCCTGACATTCAACACGCTTTGCCCTCGCACAAAGCACAGTCAGCCTCCTGTCCAGTGAGACGTTATTAGGGAATCAGTCCTACACAACAGTAGGGGAAACCCAGGCCCGCTGTCAATTTCAATCAGTCTAGTCTTGTTCATCAGTGTGACTCAACATCTAAGGTCACTGAAATTGAGAAAACCCAACAGCAGGGAAAAAACCACGATCCCACAAAAATTCGTGAAACAAAAGAGAACTTTAAAAAACTTTCAATTCGTACCCTCAGAAAGACCAGCCAGCAAACTGCATCTATTAAGCAACAACAGGCTGTTATCACACACACACAAAAAAAGGCAAATCAGAAAATAAGAGTTTTTGTACCTTATGATAGCCAATATAGAAATACAGTAGATGGAATGAATGATAAAATGGATAGAGCTCAAACTGGGGATCCAGAAGATAAAGATGGGAAAAGACAGAGAATTTAAAATGAGAGAAAAGTTGACATGAAGAAAACACCCAGAATGCCTCAAAAAGGAGTTCCAGAAGCAGAAACATAGACAAAAAATGAATGATTTTCCCTCAACTAAAGAAAAACACTAGTTTCCATATTGAAAGGGCTGACCGAATGTCCAGGAGGAAGAATGAGCAAAGACCCAGACTGAAATACTGGTTAAATTTCAGAATTCCCATCTGTAAAGTTTCTATTGAGTTTAATTTTTTTACTCAACTTATAGATAAAGCAGAGAAACTGAATCATAGTTATTGAAGAGAATGTAAATATCATAAACCTTTAAAATATAAAAACAATAAAAAATAATCAAAGCTAGAGGTGGAATGTGGAAGGAAGGGTAGGAGGTGATATGAGTGCAGTGAATATCAAACTGAGAATTAGAAACAAAATGTAAAGTTGAGAAAAGAAGAAACATAAATCAACTGTATTAGGTTACTACTGTTGTTAGTCTAGCCAGTGAGACTGGGGTTGGGATTTTATTTCATTTACTCTGTATATGTATTCAACTGAAAAACAACTTTTAATGAGGATTTTGCAAAGAATCAAGACTAATGACTTTTGAAAAAAGAAGAGGATGAGGAGGAAGAAGAAGAGGGGGGATGGAGGGGGACAGGAGCAGCAAGGATGCCATGCCAAATTAAGGTTAATTTGCTTGATGACCTTGAGGGAAGGAACCCACAGTTCTCCTCACAATAGGAACTAAATGTATGTGCTACCAATTAATGCTTAGTGCCAAGGAATTAGCAAGGCAGAATGCTGAAAGCAGAAAAAGTACCTCTTTTCTGCTGACACCAAAGGCTGCCCTCCCCCCAAATTCAATCAAGTGACTTATTAGCCATAGAGGAACTGTTGGCATGGGAGGAGGTTACTGCCAGTAAGGTGAACAGTAGGCGCATAGCCATCCTCAAATCACACGTCCGAATGCAGACTTAGTAGCTAAGGCAAAGGGTGAAGCAGGGAAGAACAAACACGGAGCGAAGTATGCCACCCGCTGCATACTTACATTGTTGATCAGGTAGACACCCCGCCCCCTGGAAGAGGCCACTGGTTTTACTATCCAAGGTCCCCGGTCCTTTGAATATGAATCTGTTCAAAATATTGGGAGACAAAATAGGGGACAAAGAAACAAAGAGAAAGAAGGGACATGAGTTTATTATCTCAAATTTTAACACTAGTTATCTACTCAGGTACCCAAAGAATTTTCCAAATTTCTAAGTGGAGGACAGCAAGTAAAATAACCTGTATGTTTGGACTAGCCTTAAAAATGAAAACAGAGAAAGAGAGAGAAAGGAAAGAGAGGAAGAGACAGCAATATTACATAATATATTTCTTCCACCATTTCCCCTCTTGAATGAGAGGATGAAGACAAAATAAGGCAAATATCTGGATGTTAGTCTATTACTGTCACAAACAACCTTCACGGATCTTTGAGATCCTCGCCTCCTTTAACTAAAGGACCTCCAGAGGCTCACACTGCAGACGGTGACAATGTGAGTCAAAGGCTAGATCCCCTAATATGGTTACTTTCCTTAAGCAGTTTCTCTGAGCTTATAAGAAAAAATCGCCTTAAATAAAACAATGTGAGTGGAAAGGAAGGACAATAATTGACGAGTGGTTAAAAGGTGCCCTTTACTTTTTTTCCTTTCCCAGGTTCAGATTTACACTTTAAATACCTTTGGATCATAGGAAAAGAAAATACACAACCAATATGAGGAGTCCCAGAGGCCTGCAGATGGCTCCGGCCTCCACTTAGGGAAGGTCAGTGGACACTAGAGAGAAGCAGAGACAAAGGACTCTCCCTCTGATAGGAGCCAAACTGTCTTTTCAAGGCCTCGCAACAGGAACTTGACTTTGTCGGTGCCACAAACCATTTCACCAGGAGAGAAAGAAGACCTCCTTGTCTTCTCTCCGCCACCCTCCCCTGCTTTTTCCCTTGATGTGACCTCACAGAATTAGAAAAAATGTCATGTGCCACACAGAATGTAAAACTCCGTGAGCAATTCCACTTCTGGGAATGTATTCTCTAGTCCTGCTCACACATATTGAAAGGTTCTTTGTACAAGATTATTCAGTGCTGCATTTTAATAGCAAAAGACGCCCATCAACTAATTAAATACACTATATTGCATCTATATGAGGGGCCGGCAAACTATTTTTTGGTAAAAAGCCAGATAATAAATAGCTTAGGCTTTGCAGGCCATGCAACTCTGTCACTGTAGCTCAAAAGCTACCATAAACAATACGTAAACAAAGGAGCATGGCTGGGCCCCAAAAAAACTTTATTTATGGACACTGAATTTCCTATGATTTCCACATGCCACAAAATCTTATTCTTCTTTTGATTTTCTTCAACCATTTAAAAATGTAAAAATCATTTTTAGCTCATGGAATACATATAAAAAGGCATAGGACCAGATTTGACACAAGGGCTGTAGTTTGCAGACACCTGCTCTACATAATGAAATATTAAGCAGACACACAAAATGAGAATGTTATTAAGGAACAGAGAGGGAATGAGCTCAAAGAGACTGGTGAGTCTTAAGAAGTAAAGTACAGGGCACTGGGTATTGTATGCTCCCATCTGTTCACATACACACTCAAGCCATGTGCCAGCAAGTGCAGAGAATACCTCTAGAAGGATATGTAAAAATACTAATAACATTGATCACCTCTGGGGAGAACTGGATGACTGAGGAAAAGAGGAGAAAAAAGGCTTTTCACTGATTATTGTTTTGTATTTTTTTTGGGTACCGTGACTATATTACCTATATAATTTACATAATTTTAAATTCCTGCAATAGATGGCATATTTATATAAGACAAATTAAATCTCTATAAACTGAAGTCACTGAATAGATGTATATATATATATACTTTATATATTTTTTCCATTTTTCCATTTTCCCCAAATTCTGAGGATACAATAGTTTGAAAACAAAAGGAACAATTAATAGTAAAATAAAACAAAAAAAATCACAAAAATTTTTAAACTTCATTCATTCATTCAAAACTTCTAAGTACCCAACCGGTGTTAGGCAGTTTGCTAGTATGGGGCGTGCAGAAGTGAAAAGACAGCAGAAAGGCAGGCCCTAAGCAAGTAATTAGACACACTGAGCTCACGAAGAGGAAGTGAGGGAGCTACATACAGCAATGCCGAAGAAAATGACCAGACCTGTCTGAAGACAGTACCCCCTGTGGTGACAAGCGGACGCAGAAAATGCTCATTTTCAGAACAGGGAAAATCTAGCTAAATGCAACTTCTGCCATCTAACGCGTTTAATAAATCTTACTTTGTGGACTAGGCTTATCAGAAGTTTCTGGTGCTTCACTTTTATCATGTTCTTGAAATTCTAAATATCAAAAAAAGTGTCTTCATGCTAGGCCTTTCTCCTTGATTTGTTGTATTTCAGAACAAGGATTGATTTCTTTCACAGGTTCCAAAAATGTGGGTCAGAAGCAAAGGCAAGGCAAAGAGCTTGGCAGCCTGTCAGGATGAAGATATACTAGACAGGGCCTGCAACTCTTTCTGGTGCCTTCCAGGTCCTATGGTGGCAGCATGCTCAATCTAATGGAAAGAGCACTGAACCAGGAGTAGGAAGATCTGAGTTCTAATTCTGACTTTTCTAATTCTGGGCAATTTGCTTAAATTATCCAGTCTCATCTTTAAAATGAGGGGTTTAGTCATTTGAATTATGAGATCTCTCATAATCCTACTATTACGATTCTATAAATTTACTGATTACTTTGAAATCCAGTCATCTGAAATTAACTGGCTGACACTAAAGTTTTGCTCATTCCTTGGAATTATTTCTGTCTCTCTTGCAACTACAGATGACCAGAGGACGCAATTCTGGACAGTGAGAAGTAAACATAAATCTGCCAGGGCGTGGGGGGAAAGTTCTCCTTTTCTGATATTGGCGCCACGCTGCCTTCCTTGTTGTGTGTCCTTCTCCCTGCGTAGAAAGCTGTCCACGGCTGGAGAGTGGCTGCAGTTGGCAAGATTCTTAGTTAGGTTCTTCGGGGTCACAGACCTCCGACTGTACTATATACTGTTACACTAGCAACAGCGGCACCAGGAATCTAGCAAGATCTGGTCTGTATATTCCAAGCCCCACATTCTAATTACTGGGAACGGTTTGGCAGTATCCAGGCTTTCACATCTCTTGAGGCAGTGTTTGGTCTCTGGGCTAGGTCTCTACAGAGATGGATTTCAGGTTTTCTCTTATTAGAACAAAAAGCTACAAATTCATGAGATCCGCCTTGGCTGGTCTCTCTAGAGTCTTCAGGCAATCCTCATGTCTGTTCCGTATCAGTTCCCTTTCAAAGGTTCTTTCACAGGCTAGTCACATGCCTTTCTGCTCCTCTCAAACACCCAAACCCATCCCTAGGTCCCTCATTCCTGGTACGTGCCCTCATCACCCTCTCACCAAGAAGGCTGGGAATCTGTAACATAAACCCACTCACCTGCTTTCCTCTCCATCTAAAATGTTACCTGGATGACCACTTAGCCTTCTTCTTTCCCTCCTTTTAGGGGAGAGACACGCCCTCCTTCCTGAAGCCCACCCTTCTACTTGGGCTCTTGACTGAACCCTCTCCTGCCTCCACTGGGACCTCATTCCCTTGCTCATATCTTCAAGGTCTCTCTCCCCTCTGACTTCTCTGTAGTTCTTCTTCTCTTTCTTTTTCCCTTCCTTGGTAGTAACATCCACCTCCATATCTGCAACTTCCAGAACCTGTAACTTTGGCCAGAACTCAAAACTGCCTTTACAACTGCCTGCAAAACATCACCACATGGAGGCCTGTAGGCACCTCAAATCCACACCAGGTCCAAAATGTGACACTCCTCTTGTCCTTCAACACTTTTCCTCTACGTCAGCGGTCCCCAACCGTTTTGGCACCAGGGACTGGTTTCGTGGTTCCACGGCCAAGGGGTTGGGGAGTGGGGGGCGGGGGGGGATGGTTCAGGCAGTAATGCGAGCGATGGGGAGCGATGGGGAGCGGCAGATAAAGCTTCACTTGCTCGCCTGCCGCTCACCTCCTGCTGTGCGGCCCGGTTCCTAACAGGAACCCCGGGGGTTGGGGACCCCTGCTCTACATTCCTCGTTACACTCCCTGGTTAAAGACTTAATGCTCCTCCCAGCTTCTCAGACGCACACCTTTGACCTCTGCCTCACTACTCACAGCCACTTAGTAAACTGTGTTTATTCTACCATTCTTTCCACTGCCTCTGTTCCATTCCAGCTACCTAGCTCAGTCTATCTATACTTCTTACCTGGATTATGACTTCCAAAGCGACCACTGTGTTTCTTCCCCCTGCTCCCTCCAATTCATTTCATGTAGTTATTTTCCTAAAGGCCAACCTGTTCATGTCACTTGCCTTCTCAAAAATGTCCTATTGCCTGCCCTCAACCAAGCACTGGAAGGTCAGGAACACAAGTGTCATGGAGAAAAGGGAATTTGTGAGTTATAATATGCTAGGTGGACAGCAGAGGAAATGAAGAGAACTGAAAACAGACTTTATGAGGAAGAGGAATGTCTCTTTGAAAGAGGAAGTGGTAGGAAGAGGCAAGTTTCTCCCCTAATAGGTAAACTTAGCAACACAACTGACCTACTAATGCTGGATTTCTCCCCAGTGGATTTAAGCGTAGAGGTCACGGACTCTGGACTACTGGCAAAGAATGACTGGCATCCTGGCAGGACCGCAACCAAGAAGCTTCCTCTTTACCATCACATCTTCCCTGGCCCCTCTTCTACCGCACAGTAAGTCCCCGCTGTGGTCTTTGGGAGGCAACAGCAATGAGGGATTTGTTTTGAGATTGAAGAACATCATTTGCCTGTAATAACTGCCCTGGGGCTCAATGTGGTGGCTTTGGGTTGCAGCTATATTCATTCTAGGTGTGCTACTGACCTTTTGAATTCATTTTTGTTAGAATGTAGAACCTGTAAGAGTTTGAATAATATGCTGAAGAAATGGGGCTTCCCTGGTGGCGCAGAGGTTAAGAATCCACCTGCCAATGCAGGGGACAGGGGTTCGATCCCTGGTCTGGGAAGATCCCACATGTTGCGAAGCAACTAAGCCCATGCGCCACAACTATTGAGCCCGTGTGCCTAGAGCCCCTGCTCCGAAACAAGAGAAGCCCGCGCACCACAACGAAGAGTAGCCCCCGCTGGCTGCAACTAGAGAAAGCCTGCATGCAGCAACAAAGACCCAAAGCAGCCAAAAATAAATAAAATAAAATAAATAAATTTATTAAAAAAAATATGCTGAAGAAACAATTCTACTGAAACACAGATCAGGCCTGAACGCATGGAGGAACTCTAACTCTATCCAGTCTTCTGAATGAGCATCCAGCCCTCAACCTGCCTCCAAAGGGTGGGGAAGAACCACAGAATAAGAGATAGCAGAGAGGAAAAAGGGAATTTTCAACTTAATATCCCTCTAGTGTTTACTAGGAAATTATTCTGGACTCTGACTTCTCAATAGGAATTCAACAGCAGGGAGTTCATATCAGGAATGCTTTTACGTTGCTAACATGTTAGTTGAAGCATTTTTATGCTACCATGTTGGCTTATTACACAATTTTTTACTTTTATTATATAACAATACATCTCTACATAACTTGAAATAGGAAATATTATTGAACATTTATTAAGTACCCATCAGGCACCATTCCAAGTGCTTTCCATGTGTTAACCTATTTAAACATCCCAACAACACTATAATGTCAGTACTAGTAACAGTCCCATTTTACAGAGGAGGAAGCTAAGGCACAGGAGGTTTCAATAACATGGCTAAAAATCCCATAACAAAAATTCCTAACTATAAATGTTCAGCTTTGAGTGCACTGTAGCTTTGAAGTTAACTTAATTCATCTAGTGGATACTCTACTCTGACCCATTTCAGAGCCTTCTGTGGGCAAACACTGAACTGCCAACCACTGGTCCCAGCGGGGTCAACAAGTGCTCTCAGAAGAATGGCCTCCCCAAGGTGGGAGCGAGAGACCCTGTGACCACTCCTGATGCAAGTCCCAGAGGATGAACACCGCACTGCATGACCAGACCAGACCGCTAGGTCCAACAGGTTAAAAGAATCAAAAGTCAGGAAGTCTAGAGAAAAATTTCTCTTCCTCTCTCCATGCTTCCTCTACCTATAAGACAGGAATAGTCTTTTTCTTGGACTTATTGAGAAGAAAACTGTCTTGCTGTCCTCTCTGTGTGTCATAACTGATCCTCCTCACAGAAGTGACTTCTCTCATGGGTGGTACTGGGAAATGGTCATTGTGTGTATACGCCCACTGTCTTTGGCCACAAAGCACAGTGGTGAGGAGCCTGGCTTCTGAAGCCAAACTGCAGGGTCTGGATCCTAATCCCACCATTTGCAGCCACATAACTTACAGAAAGTTACTTAACCTCTCTGTACCTTAGTCTCCTCACCTGTAAAACTGGGAACAATAACAGTACCTACCTCAGAATAGAGGCACCACTTAGAAGAGGGCCTAACAGAAGGGAAATGTTCATTAAGTAAGTGTTGGCTATTATTATTTTTCCTATTTAGACTCTCACAAAAGACCTGCCTCACACCTTCTCTGTATTCGTGCCTCTTCTGTGCTCTAAGCCTACTGAGGCAGGCATTGCCCGCCATGGGGGGAGAGTCTAAAATAGCCTATCTCCTCTGCTTGGACCTGGGGAGGTAAGTTCACTTCAAGACAAAAGAAGCAATGAGACTTGGATGCAGGCCATGCATTCCCAGCTAGCTTGACCACCAATACAGCAGACGTTCACGTGCCTATTTCGCTCCCATGAATATTTTTCAATTAGTCTGTACTCCAAGGAGAGAGAGTGTCACTAACTGGTACCTCTAAACCCTAACACCAAAAGAAGCGCGATACATGTACCCCAAAGAACATAAGTCACACAAGTCCAAAAATCGAGAGGACAGGGCTATTCCTTAAACGACAAGAGGAAGAGAGATACCAAAAAGGATGCATATGTAGTTCATATGCAGAAGTATATCCATCCTTACATGGGCACTAACTCTTGTCAATGAAAAAGAGACTTTTTGTAATAAACAGGAGCACATTTATACAATACCAATGTGTCCTTACATAAATGTCCTTACTAAGAATAAACACACACATACACGCTCAGAATAAAACAGTTTTAAAGTTATCTCTGCAATTGTTTTACTAAAGAAACAATTTTTTAAGGATCTGAAAAGCCCGGATTGGTTCCTGACTTGAGGCAGCCCTTGGAGTAAATCTGCCCCAAGTTCAGCTGCTGGGGATGGGGGATGGGGGATAGGGCATGGGGGATGGGGGATGGGGGATGGGGGATAGGGGATGGGGGATAGGGCATGGGGGATAGGGGATGGGGGATAGGGGATGGGGGATAGGGGATGGGGCATAGGGGATGGGGGATGGGGGATAGGGGATGGGGGATGGGGGGTGAGAATGGAGCATCAGCAGTCAAGCACTTACTACAGAATTCCGCATACTCAGCTGGCAGCAGGAAGGTCTGAGGGAGGATGTGAAAAGCCTTGAATCCGTGCGTATGCTGCATTCGAATGATGTTTTTGTACAGTCGGTCCTTCCGGGTTAGCTCATACGACCTAAATTTCAGAAAAGCATTTCCATTTCAGCACGCTATGACTCAGAGGTTATCCTGTGTCATCACATACTAAAGAGTTCACAGTTCATGAGCAGTTACTGACGATAGTATTATATCCCAAATCTATCACTTTGTCAAGGAAGTGATCACCTTAAAACTAGGGCAATAAACGCTACCTATCAGGGAGTGTAATCTGGCAAACTACAAAAAGGCACTTCAGTTGGCCTCGACTGGATTCATGAGTCTATGGTTTGTTGCACTATTTAAAAACCATCTAAGAATCTTTGCTGTAACCATTGAAAATGCATTCTATCTGTTCCTCAGTACAAGATTTTCACTTTGATTTCTTAAAATCAAAGGTTGCTTTGCCAAATCTAGGTATCACCAATACTTCTTTCTTACCCACTGTCCTCTTCAGATCTAGAGCAGAGGTCCTCAAATTTTAGTGTACATAAGAATCACCTATAGAGTTTCTTTAAAAACAAATGTTCCAGGGTCACATCTCTCAAAATTCTGGGATGAAGTCTAGGGTTCTACATTTTAAACATGGGCCCCAGGTGATTTTGGTACAGATGGTCCAGAGACCACAATGTAACAGTGATTTAGTCTAGATCAGTAATTTCCAAACTTGACTGAGATACAGATCACCTCATTGATTTTAAAATATATAACTTTCTAGGTATACATTTACCTAGAAAGATTAAGCACCTAGAAGGTGCTTTTTAAATATACACCTTCTCTGGAGATGGTGATTCCTTGAATCTGCAGTAAGACCTATGAATGTAAAGTACCCCTAGTGATGCTTATCATTAAGGAATTAGAAACACTGAATCAGGCTTAGGGGACCTTCAAGATGGCGGAGGAGTAATACATGGAGATCACCTTCCTCCCCACAAATACATCAAAAACACATCTACATGTGGAACAACTCCTACAGAACACCTACTGAACACTGGCAGAAGACCTCAGACTTCCCAAAAGCCATGTGGCTGACAGGGTCTCGGTGCTCCAGCCGAGTGTCAGGCCTGAGCCTCTGAGGTGGGAGAGCCGAGTTCAGGACATTGGTCCACCAGAGACCTCCCGGCCCCACGTAATATCAATCAGCAAGAACTCTCCCAGAGATCTCCGTCTCAACGCTAAGACCCAGCTCCACTCAACGACCAGCAAGCTCCAGTGCTGGACACCCCGTGCCAAACAACTAGCAAGACAGGAACACAACCCCACCCATTAGCAGAGAGGCTGCCTAAAATTATAATAAGTTCACAGACACCCCAAAACACACCACTGGCTGCAGTCCTGCCTACCAGAAAGACAAGATCCAGCCTTATCCACCAGAACACAGGCAGCAGTCCCCTCCACCAGGAAGCCTACACAACCCACTGAACCAACCTTACCCACTGGGGGCAGACACCAAAAACAATGGGAACTACGAACCTGCAGCCTGCGAAAAGGAGACCACAAACACAGTAAGTTTAGCAAAACGAGAAGACAGAGAAATACACAGCAGATGAAGGAACAAGGTAAAAACCCACCAGACCAAATAAATGAAGAGGAAATAGGCAGTCTACCTGCAAAAGAATTCAGAGTAATGACAGTAAAGATGATCCAAAATCTTGGAAATAGAATGGAGAAAATACAAGAAACATTTAACAAGGACCTAGAAGAACTAAAGAGCAAACAAACAGTGATGAACAACACAATAAATGAAATTAAAAACTCTCTAGAAGGGGCTTCCCTGGTGGCGCAGTGGTTAAGAATCTGCCTGCCAATGCAGGGGACACGGGTTCAAGCTCTGGTCCACGAAGATCCCACATGCCATGGAGTAACTAAGCCCTTATGCCACAACTACTGAGCCTGCGCTCTAGAGCCTGCGAGCCACAACTACTGAGCCTGTGTGCCACAATTACTGAAGCCCGCACACCTAGAGCCTGTGCTCCACAACAAGAAAAGCCACCGCAATGAGAAGCCCACACACCACAATGAAGAGTAGCCCCTGCTCACCACAACTAGAGAAAGCCCACATGCAGCAACAAAAACCCAACGCGGCCCAAAAAAAAAAAAAGAATGCTCTGGAAAGAATCAATAGCAGAATAACTGAGGCAGAAGATCGAATAAGTGACCTGGAAGATAAATAGTGGAAATAACTACCGCAGAGCAGAATAAAGAAAAGAGAAAGAAAAGAACTGAGGACAGTCTCATAGACCTCTGGGACAACATTAAATGCACCAACATTCAAGTTATAGGGGTCCCAGAAGAAGAAGAGAAAAAGAAAGGGACTGAGAAAATATTTGAAGAAATTATAGTTGAAAACTTCCCTAATATGGGAAAGGAAATAGTCAATCAAGTCCAGGAAGTGCAGAGTCCCATATAAGATAAATCCAAGGAGAAACACACAAAGACACATATTAATCAAACTATCAAAAATCAAATAGAAAAGAAGTAATATTAAAAGCAGCAAGGGAAAAGCAACAAATAACATACAAGGGAATCCCCATAATGTTAACAGCTGATCTTTCAGCAGAAGCTCTGCAAGCCAGAAAGGTGTGGCAGGACATATTTAAAGTGATGAAATGGAAAAACCTACAACCAAGATTATTCTACCCTGCAAGGATCTCATTCAGATTCGACAGAGAAATTAAAACCTTTACAGACAAGCAAAAGCTAAGAAAATTTGGCACCACCAAACCAGCTTTACGACAAATGCTAAAGGAACTTCTCTAAGTGGGAAACACAAGAGAAGGAAAAGACCTACAAAAACAAACCCAAAACAATTAAGAAAATGGTAATAGGAACATAGATATCGACAATTACCTTAAATGTAAATGGATTAAATGCTCCAATCAAAAGACACAGGCTCGCTGAACGGATACAAAAACACAACCCGTATATATGCTGTCTACAAGAGACCCACTTCAGACCTAGGGACACATACAGACTGAAAGTGAGGGGATGGAAAAAGATATTCCATGCAAATTGAAATCAAAAGAAAGCTGGAGTAGCAATTCTCATATCAGACAAAATAGACTTTAAAATAAAGACTATTACAAGAGACAAAGGACACTACATAACGATCAAGGAATCAATCCAAGAAGAAGATATAACAATTATAAATATTTATGCACCCAACATACTTCAATACATAAGGCAAATGCTAACAGCCATAAAAGGGGAAATCGACAGTAACACAATAATAGTAGGACACTTAAACACACCACTTTCACCAATGGACAGATCATCCAAAACGAAAATAAGTGAGGGGAAACAAGCTTTAAATGATACATTAAACAAGATGGACTTAATTGATATTTATAGGACATTCCATCCCAAAACAACAGAATACACTATCTTCTCAAGTGCTCATGGAACATTCTCCAGGACAGATCATATCTGGGTAACAAATCAAGCCTTGGTAAATTTAAGAAAATTGAAATCGTATCAAGTACCTTTTCCGACCACAATGCTATCAGACTAGATATCAATTACAGGAAAAAATCTGTAAAAAATACAAACACATGGAGGCTAAACAATACCTACTAAATAACCAAGAGATCACTGAAGAAATCAAAGAGGAAATCAAAAAATACCTAGAAACAAATGACAATGGAAACATGACCACCCAAAACCTATGGGATGCAGCAAACAGCAGTTCTAAGACGGAAGTTTATAGCAATACAATCCTACCTCAAGAACCAAGAAAAATCTCAAATAAACAATCTAACCTTACACCTAAAGCAATTAGAGAAAGAAACAAAAAAAACCCAAAGTTAGCAGAAGAAATCATAAAGATCAGATCAGAAATAAATGAAAAAGAAATGAAGGAAACAATAGCAAATATCAATAAAACTAAAAGCTGGTTCTTTGAGAAGATAAACAAAATTGACAAACCGTTACCCAGACTCATCGAGAAAAAAAGGGAGAAGACTCAAATCAACAGAATTAGAAATGAAAAAGGAGAAGTAACAACTGACACTGCAGAAATACAAAGGATCATAAGAGATTACTACAAGCAACTTTATGCCAATAAAATAGACAACCGGGAAGAAATGGACAAATTCTTAGAAAAGCACAACCTTCCACGACTGAACCGGAAGAAATAGAAAATATAAACAGATCAATCACAAGCACTGAGATTGAAACTGTGATTAAAAATCTTCCAACATACAAAAGCTCAGGACCAGATGGCTTCACAGGCAAATTCTATCAAACATTTAGAGAAGAGCTAACACCTATCCTTCTCAAACTCTTCCAAAATATAGCAGAGGGAGGAACACTCCCAAACTCATTCTACGAGGCCACCATCACCTTGATACCAAAAGCAGACAACGATGTCACAAAAAAAGAAAACTACAGGCCAATATCACTGATGAACATCTCAAAATTCTCAACAAAATACTAGCAAACAGAATCCAACAGCACATTAAAAGGATTATACACCACGATCAAGTGGGGTTTATCCCAGGAATGCAAGGATTCTTCAATATAGGCAAATCAATCAATGTGATAAACCATATTAACAAACTGAAGGAGAAAAACTATATGATCATCTCAACAGATGCAGAAAAAGCTTTTGGTGAAATTCAACACCCATTTATGATAAAAATCCTCCAGAAAGTAGGCATAGAGGGAACTTACATCAACATAATAAAGGCCATATATGACAAACCCACAGCCAACATCATTCTCAATGGTGAAAAACTGAAACCATTTTCACTAAGATCAGGAACAAGACAAGGTTGCCCACTCTCACCACTATTGATCAACATAGTTTATGAAGTTTAAGCCACAGCAATCAGAGAAGAAAAAGAAATAAAAGGAATCCAAATCAGAAAAGAAGAAGTAAAACGGTCACTGTTTGCAGATGACATGATACTATACATAGAGAATCCTAAAGATGCTACCAGAAAACTACTAGAGCTAATCAATGAATTTGGTAAAGTAGCAGGATACAAAATTAATGCACAAATATCTCTTGCATTCCTATACCCTAATGATGAAAAATCTAAAAGACAAATTAAGGAAACACTCTCATTTACCACTGCAACAAGAAGAATAAAATACCTAGGAATAAACCTAGTAAGGAGACAAAAGACCTGTATGCAGAAAACTGTAAGACACTGATGAAAGAAACTAAAGATGATACAAACAGATGGAGAGATATACTCTGTTCTTGGATTGGAAGAATCAATATTGTGAAAATGACTATACTACCCGAAGCAATCTACAGATTCAATGCAATCCCTATCAAATTACCAATGGCATTTTTTACAGAACTAGAACAAAAAATCTTAAAATGTGTCTGCAGACACAAAAGACCCCGAATAGTCAAAGCACTCTTGAGGGAAAAAAGCGGAGCTGGAGGAATCAGACTCCCTGACTTCAGACTATACTACAAAGCTACAGTAATCAAGACAATATGCTACCGGCACAAAAACAGACATATAGATCAATGGAACAAGATAGAAAGCCCAGAGATAAACCCATGCACATATGGTCAACTAATCTATGACAAAGGAGGCAAGGATATACAATGGAGAAAAGACAGTCTCTTCAATAAGTGGTGCTTGGAAAACTGGACAGCTACATGTAAAAGAACGAAATTAGAACACGCCCTAACACCATTCACAAAAATAAACTCAAAATGGATTAGAGACGTAAATGTAAGACCGGACATTATAAAACTCTTAGAGGAAAACATAGGGAGAACACTCTTTGACATAAATCACAACAAGATATTTTTTTGATCCACCTCCTAGAGTAATGGAAATAAAAACAAAAATAAACAAATGGGACCTAATGAAACTTAAAAGCTTTTGCACAGCAAAGGAAACCATAAACAAAACAAAAAGACAACCCTCAGAATGGGAGAAAATATTTGCAAACAAATCAACAGACAAAGGATTAATCTCCAAAATATATAAACAGCTCATGCAGCTCAATATTAAAAAAACAAACAAACCAATCAAAAAATGGGCAGAAGACCTAAATAAACATTTCACCAAAGAAGACATACAGATGGCCAAGAAGCACATGAAAAGCTGCTCAACATCACTAATTATTAGAGAAATGCAAATCAAAACTACAATGACTACCTCACACCAGTTAGAATGGGCATCATCAGAAAAATCTACAAGCAGTAAATGCTGGAGAGGGTGTGGAGAAAAGGGAACCCCCCTGCACTGTTGGTGGGAATGTAAATTGATACAGCCACTATGGAGAACAGTATGGAGGTTCCTTACAAAACTAAAAATAGAACTACCATATGACCCAGCAATCCCACTACTGGGCATACACCCAGAGAAAACTATAATTCAAAAGGACACATGCACCCCAATGTTCAATGCAGCACTATTTACAATAGCCAGGTCATGGAAACAACCTAAATGCCCATCGACAGACGAATGGATAAAGATGATGTGGTACATATATACAATGGAATACTACTCAGCCATAAAAAAGGAATGAAATTGGGTCATTTGTAGAGACGTGGATGGACCTAATGAGACTGTCATACAGAGTGAAGTAAGTGAGAAAGAGAAAAACAAATATCGTATATTAACACATATATGTGGAATCTAGAAAAATGGTACAGATGAACTGGTTTGCAGGACAGAAACTGAGACACAGATGTAGAGAACAAACGTATGGTCACCAAGGGTGGAAAGCGGCTGGGGCGGGGGTGGTGGTGTGATGAATTGGGAGATTAGGATTGACATGTATACACTGATGTGTATAAAATGGATGACTAATAAGAACCTGCTGTATAAAAAGATAAATAAAATAAAATTCAAAATTTCAAAAAAAAAGAAAAGAGAGATTAAAAAATTTTTTTTAAATAAATAAATAAACTCTTGAATGCAATGGTATGTCAAAATCAAAAAAAAAAAAAAAAAAAGGAAACACTGAACCAGAGGATAAGAGAAACAACAAATTCTCCTACAGTTACCCAATATTAGTGGTCTCCAAACATTTTTGCTTGGTACTCCCGATACAAATTTTGGGAAACTATGTATCCTCTTAGTTGGCATCTAAGATTTTTCATCATAAATTTAAAATGTTCCAAAGGATCCAATGAATGGCAAATATAATTTTAAAATAAAACTATAACAGTATCCTTTTAAGTATATTCAAGGGAACCTAAATAACATCAGGATTCACTAGCCACTGTACATTTTAAAAGTACTACAAAAGAAAAGGCTCTTTTTGTCGGTAAATTTTTCACTTTTTACAATACTATACTTTTTACTGAAAGTAACGTATAAACAGGAAAGTACACAAATCACAACTGCAAAGCATGATGAATTTTGGTCACCTGTGTGAACACCACTGAGCACAGAACATTCCCAGCACCCCAGAAGCCTCGCCTACTCCCACCCAGACATCCCCCAATTCACTTTTGCTTTTACTTCTTCCATTCCATTTCCCCCAAAGAACAGCTTAGCCTAACAGAACATATTTAATGCTTGTAAGTCTTTTATATTATATTATACCTTCTCTACAATGAAAATATGTATACAAATTACGTTTAATATTTTTTAGTTTCCTGTGATCATAAGGCTGTACTTGTTATACATATATTGACCTATCATTGTAAGAACATAGTACACAATTCATCAAAACACCGTAAATATTATAAATTTTTATTAAAATGTACATTATACTAACATCAATTTCTCCATTTTGATAACTATACTATGGTTATAACTGATTTAACATTAGGAAAACTGGGTAAAGGGCACATAGGAACTCTATATTATTTTTGCAACTTTTCTAAAAGTCTAAAATTATTTAAAATAAAAAATTACATAAAAAGAGTACACAATAATATTGGAAACATTTCAAGTGTTTGCATTCCTCTTGCATGTGAGTTAGAAGTCTTTGGATTGAAAAAGACTTCTAACTTCTGGTGCTATGTATTTTCTTAGAAAATACATAGCACCAGAAGCCACAAAGTATACTGCATTTAGGTAATGGATTATTAATATTCCCAAACATACATGTATAACACATTCAAAGAGAAGTGAAGAAAATATAGGTTAAAATTTATTAATACTGACTGAGTCCAAATTGAGGTGGAATTCCTATACACCTACAGGAATAGTTCAAAAACTATTGAAATAAATAATATACTACTAACAGGAATTAGGAATGCAGCCTCTACTGTGAGCTATTTTAAGACTGTTTAAATACCTATTTAAAATAGTTGCATCTGATTCACTTCAAGCACCCAGTCACACATTTAGAAAACCAAATCCACATCTTCCAGGCAGTAAGGAAGAAAATAAAGTTTAAATTATTTTCTGCCCATGAAGCTCACACATAAAATAACACTGGAACTTGTTATAAAGATTCAAAATATACATTTATCTAAGATTATGAAGAAACTATTTGACATTAGAGACAGCATAGGCTGGGTATTTATACCCATTGACTGAGTATAAGACAGTAGAATTGAATAATCAAGAAAGAGCCTTCGTTTCTAAAAAATGAGGAGACAAGTATATGAAGTGACTGAAAACAAAACTTGTTAGCATGAGTGAGTACCTGGGGCATAAGTCCTGGAAATAAAATATAACTCAACCACTGAGCAAATAAGAAAATTCCTATTAGATTTGCATCTCTTCATTAGACAGATGAGATTAGCTGCCCTCTTCTCCAATAGGTCATGTATCTCTCCATAGTTGAAAATTACTCACTGCTAGAATAATGCAGGGTTTCAGCATCAATTCTATTCCTATTTTCTCTTTCATAGATGTAAACACTGAGAAACCTTGTTCACAAATATAATAGCTAACACTTACATAGTGTTTACTATGTGGAAGGCATGTGATGTTCTAAGCACTTATTAAATCCTCACGATAGTCCTACAAAGTGTGTGTCATTAGTACCTTCTTTTTACCAATGAGGAAGCTGACGCTCAGAAAGCTCACTTGCCCAAGATCAGTCAGCGGAACTGCGATCTGGGCCCAGGTTAGCTGGCTGCAGAACCCGTGCTTCTAGCCACTAGGCAATATTGCCTCTCTAGGCTGACGTTAACCAATGAGACTGGCAGAAGTTTAATATCGCAATATCATTCAATTCTTTGAACTCTTTTCTAATTATATATCAAAAGTCACAAGATGACCTATCTTTAAATTTTATATTTAATGATCTATCAGCTGACAACTTGATTATGTCCTTCTTCAATTCTGTTAAAAGCAAAGAAATGGAAATCATTATCATGCAAAAAGATTTGTTATGCTATTACCTGAATTAAACACCAATATTTTTGTTCCTTTCTTTGCAACCCTTGAAATTTTTACACCCCAGGACAATGCACCATATTAAGATTCTAGGTGGGCCGTTCTTTTATAAAGGGAAAAAACAGTAACTATGAAAAAGAAGGTGAGAAGGGAGAACCTATCCACATGAGGGGCTCACAAGCAGCTCAATTTTAGGAAAGAGAATCTATGGGATTTGCAATCCAGAAGTAGTGTATTTTAAAACCATCCATCCTACAGACTCCTTGCAAAGTCTTCAGGTATGTCCAGGGATGTGAACACCTCAGTTTCATTTGCAGACTGCTGCCCTATATCACAGACTTCTTTTTTTTTTTAAAGGATGTTAATTATCTCTGCTGGCTACATGCCTCAATGTCAGGTACCTTTAAATGGAGCAAAGTAGCTACAAGAGCATTACCTGGGAAAGTGATTAACCTTTTGTGCTTCAGAGAGGGTGCGAAGTAAAAAGGGCTTCAGGTGGGATCCTGTCCACATTAGGTTATAGTCAGTGCTGCTTGGGTGAACCTAAGGGCAGATAAAAAGACAAGATAAGAAACACCAGAGGGACTTCCCTGGTGGCGCCGTGGTTAAGAATCTGCCTGCCAATGCAGGGGACACAGGTCCGAGCCCTGGTCCGGGAAGATCCCACATGCCGCGGTGCAACTAAGCCCGTGCGCCACAACTACTGAGCCTGCGCTCTAGAGCTCGTGAGCCACAACTACTGAGCCCCCGTGCCACAACTACTGAAGCCCGTGCACCTAGAGCCTGTGCTCCACAACAAGAGAAGCCACTGCAATGAGAAGACTGCGCACCACAACGAAGAGTAAACACCACTTGCCGCAACTAGACAAAGCCCGCGCGCAGCAACGAAGACCCAACGCAGCCAAAAATAAATAAATAAATTTATTAAAAAAAAAAAAAAAAAATGAAAGAAACACCAGAGACAGTCCCTGGAAGAATGATGGAAGTAAAAAGTCATAGAGATTTTTCATCCACAGAGCACTCACAGGGGCGGGCCAGTTAGGATGTGAGCCTAGTAAGACAAAAGCTGAGTGTACAGAACAGAGGGATAAGCAAGTTTAAAGAATGAGAGAGTTGGACAAGTATCACATGCAAAAAGTAGAATTAATCCTTTTATAGAAGTCCATGGTATCTCTAAATATTCTTGCATATCAAAGTGAGAGATGAGGACCCAACCCCAAAACTCCCTTCTCAGACTGTCCTTATATCCTTGCAGATGCTGGGTATAAAGTGATAATCAGATCTAAAACCTTATAGTAGCAAACCAACTTAGAATTCATTCATTCATTCATTAGAATTCATTTGTCCATTCATTCAACAATTATGTACTCTCTGCCTCTGATGTGACAGGTACCATGTTAAGCCCTGGAAATAAAACAGCAACAAAGACAGTATATAAACTGGTATCAGAACTTCCTCAAAATGTCTACTTCATACCTCAACCTAGGATAAGAAGCGAGCAACCAGACTTTTATCAACTGTATCAAAATATCCACAGTGGAAGTCCATCCAGCATATTTGCCTTTGCCTTTTGATGTCAAATCCCCATTTTCCCAATTTTCTTTGGGAATAACATACTCCTTGGTTTTAAAGGACCTGGCAATCACCTGCCCCTCCCTTCCCCCAAGGAGTGGACCCTTGACCCAAGCTAGGCCAATCGTTCTATCTCCAGAATATGCTTCTTGAGCAGAGAAATGCACAAGGACAGTGAATGCAGTCGATTCATTCCACAGCAGTAAAGGTGGTCTTGAAGACTTTTGTTGCCAGATCCCTGGAGCTATTGCATTCTCTCTTCTTCCAAAGGTCTGCTTTTTCAGCTTTTCCTCTGGTTCTGCTAGCCGTTCTATGTACATCTTTACTATAAATCCCTTTTGGTTTATGTTGGGCAGAGTCTGTTTCTGTTGCTTGTAATCAAAGAGGTTTAATTGGGTATTAGACAATTCCTTATGGGAAACTCTGTCTCTAGCCCATGCCTAAAAACACAGCAAGGAAAAAAAAATTTCTTTCCCTAAAAAAACCCCCACAAAATCTTGTGGAAATGTTTTCCATCTATTTCAAGGAAAAACTGGTAAAGTGACTCAGAAAGTCAATGCAAGTTCTGCATCATCACTAAGGAGTGGTCCCGTGTACTTTCTAGAGCTGGCCCTGTTAGCTGACAGTCAGTTAGGTGGCTAGGATTTTCAGCTTTTGAGCAGATAAGGTAAGGTAGTAAAAATGAGCTTACTTCATGAAATCCATGGGCTGTCAGGATGCTGCGAACCAGGCGACTGTCTGTTCGTACAATCTTGTAAGACAAGTGATAACGTTCTAAAGAAAAACACAGAATCAAGTTCAGTAACCAGAAAGTTAACTATAGAGAAAGAAATAAAAGAAATAAACTGTAAGATGGTGGCTGGCTTAATTACACTCAATAACACTATACTGCTATCCTTAGGCTACTATAAGTAGGTTGAGGATTATTTTGGACCAAGGGTCCTAAACCTGAGATTCATTGGCTGTCACTAAACATGGATGGGGGCAGGCAGGGGAGGAATGACATCCTTGTTTTCACCAAATTCTAGTTCCAATTTAACATTACCTTCTATTAGGAATGTAGGCAACAAAGGAGGATAGTATTAGCAATGCCTGTGACCCTGCCAGCAACAGATGTCAGGTATTGTAACACTCTTTTACAGTTGTTACAGTTATCTCAAAAAATCACTTATTCTCAGGAGTTCTCTGGTGGCCCAGTGGTTAGGACTCCAGGCTTTCACTGCCGTGGCGCAGGTTCAATTCTTGGTCGGGAACTGAGATACTGAAAGCTGCGCAGCGCGGCCAAAAAAAATCACTTACTCCCACAGTATTTAAAAATTATGGCAGTGAACAGACCTACCACTAGATCATGTTATTTAATGTACTAATAAAAGGCATACAGATCACAAATTTGGTTTTTAAAAATATTTTGAGAACTACACTTCAATACAATTTATTTTCTTTGTAGTCTTATGTATTTTTAAAATACACTTAAAAAACATTATTCTGAGAAGAGACCCATAAGCTTCCCCATACTGCCAACGCCACCCACTGCACCAAAAAGGCTAAGAACGCCGTTCTAAATAGTCCTCATGTGCAACAATGTTGGTTACCAGCATATCCTAGACCAGAGGTTATAAACTGCTGACACGAGGGCCAAAACCAATCTGCAGACATGGTTTGTTCGTTCCTCCTTGTGCTTTAAAAATAAAATTGAGTTAATTGTTAACCTTTTGAAATTGGAGGAATTCATATAAAAATCTAGATTTCTGGACTTCTCTTGAAAACCCTGGCAATCCTGGGCTCTCTCTCTGGCAAGGCAAGAGTCAACCAGAGAAGTGCAAGTGCTCCCTGCAGGACAGGCCTGCGCTGTCCAGTTCAGCACCGTCCCCACCTGACCTGCTTCACTCATTCTTATCTCCTGCCAGGCCCCTGAGAGCATTCTGTGCTTGTGACCCCTGTCTAAGAGGAATGTCTGTAATCATGTGAGGTTTCTACATATCCCCAAAGACTAAAGTTTTCTCTGGCGCATTACATTCAATCTCTTTCTATGCATCACTATAAACTGTTAGCTAAGAATTCTATAGAACGATTTTTTTAAAGGACTGCATACTGAACCATTTCTGAGTGAGTATAATACAGAAACTTATGGACAGGCTCCGGAACAAAATTCAGCCTCTACAGTCAAAGATAAGCATTTCGTTTTATAACTTTATGTGAAAATATTCGTAAATCCCTGCTGCTACTTGCCCAGCCCTGGCAGGAACACCATGCCAAGCAGACACAGGAGGACTGGAATGATAAGGCCAGACACTCCATACTTCTCATTCTTGCAGCAAACTTTGAAGCCCAGTTACAAGGTTTTCCCAATGGTCAATCACTATTATGTTGTCTTTGCAATATTTTTATAAGAAAAACAGTGCAGAGTTTAATGTAAGAAGCAGCACAGTGCACTGCTCAAGAGTTCGTGTTCTAAGGTTTCCTAAAGCTTACCTCTATAAAAACAATCAATAGAAAGAGAAATTAGCTGAACTCTGTTTCATTCTAGCAATAAGCAATATTCAACCATGGATAAATGAACCAATTAATTTTGTAAACGCTCAATTCATATTATGAAGAAATTGATTTTTTTTTACTTTTATGTTTATTACTTATGAAAATTTTAATTTATTCTTATTCTTTTGCTCAACTGTATATTCATTAAGATTGTAAGATAGCTCAATCCAGGACACATTCAATCTTTGGAGATATATGAACATAATACATTTAAAAAGATATAAAAAAAGGAGTTTGTGTTCTGATTCCAAGTTGAGGAAGGAAAGTACAAAATAGGTGTGGAATATCTTGCTATGCCAAAAAAGAGGACAGTCACAAGGATTGAGAACATGTCACAAGGATCTTGAAGGGGCTCCCCAAGGCCAAATTTGAGGCAATCTGAATATAAAAATGAATACTGACAGAAAAAGATTTTAACTCACTTATAAGAAAGAAAACAACCCATGAATCCACACTGATAAGAAAGTGAGAAGGTATACTACTGGTTTTCTAGGTCAGAAGTCCAATACAAGTGTCATCAAGGCATTGGCAGGACTGCGTTCCTTTCTATAGGCTCTGGGTAGGGTCCACTTCCTTTCCTTTTCCAGCTTCTAGAGGCTGCCCCTATTCTTCTTCTATCTTCAAAGCCAGCAATGACAGGTCTAGTCCTTCTCACACTGCATCAGTCTGACTCTTCTTCTGTCTCCTTCTATCTTAAAGGACTCCTATAATTACATTGGGCCCACTTGAAGAATCTCCTTATCTTAAGGGTTAGCTGATTAGCAACCTTAATTCCATCTATGACCTCAATTCCGCTTTGCTAAGTCAGGTAACATTTTCACAGGTTCTGGGGACTAGGAGGTAGACATCTTCGGGAGACTATTACTTTCGCATAGAAGGGAAAGCTCTTCTTTACAGAAAAGCCAGCTAATAAATGTAGAAGGAAAAACTGAAACAGAAAATCACCATTTTACAAAAACTGCAATAGTAAGTGATTCAGACAAGAATCAGTGAATACCAACAGTGAGAGACTACTGGAGAATAGGATATTCATACATCTCAAAATATCACCCCAGAGAATGCTTATAACAAAGGAGAAGGGTACCTTTACAATGAAGCAATCTGGTAAACACTATCTTAACCAAATGATCAAACTTGTCATCACCAGTAATGCAATATAATGACATCATATGCTTTTTAATGTGATACACTGAGGACATGACTTCATTAAATGATATTCCTACAAATTTTTTTCAACTTTTTTATCCTTTTTAACCTTTTTCAACCTTTTTTAACCCTTTTAATCTAAACATGTGGAATCAATCTGACAAGCCCAAACTTAAGGACATCTGCAAAGCAACTAGTCTGGAATCTTTAAAAATGCCAATGTTATGAAAGACCAAAAAAAAAAAAAAAAAAAAAAATCCAGTAAATGGTTGTAGATATAAAGGAGACTAAAGAAATATGACAACTAAATGCAATCTCTGATTGGATCGTGGATTTGAAAGAAAAAAAAAAAGATAAAGGACAAAATTGGAACAATTGAGGAAATCTGGGCAGGGATTGTATATTAGATAAAAGTGTTTTAGCAATGACAGATTTCCTGAGTGTCATCAGTGTACTGTGGTTATAGAGAGGATGCCCTTGTTCTTAGGATAAACATGTTGAATAAGGTATTTAGGTCTGAAGTATGTGAACTAATTTTCAAATGGTTCAGAAAGAGAAAGAAGGGTGAAGCAAACATGGCAAAATGTTA
The DNA here is from genome assembly GCF_965194805.1 of Balaenoptera borealis. Taxonomy (NCBI): domain Eukaryota; kingdom Metazoa; phylum Chordata; class Mammalia; order Artiodactyla; family Balaenopteridae; genus Balaenoptera; species Balaenoptera borealis. Next base: position 26,784,334 of record NC_138866.1, read on the forward strand.
ATAACTGGTGAAAGCAAGGAAATAGTATACATGAATTCATTGTACTATACTTATAACTTGCCAGACGGTTTTTTTATTTCTTTAAATAAAATGTTCAGAAAACCAGGTCTTTTTCATTATGATAACTGATCACTGACAGCTCCATTTTTGCACATAAAAAGCCAAAGCCTCATCAACTGCTGGGGACCAGGACTGCACCCGATTCTCTGACTGTTCTGCAGTGCTTGCCCCAGGCCACAGAGAAGATGATTGGTCAGGTGTGTGGAAAAATAAAGAATGATTACGTGGGGACTGGGGGAGAAGGGGAATAATAAAAGAAAGAGTATGTCTCTGGAGTCAAACTGCCGGGGTTCAAATCCTGGCTCTACTACTTCCTGCCTGCTGTCTTAAATAAGTTATTTAATTTCACTATGCTCAATTTCCTCACTTATAAAATGGGGTTGATAACAAAGGTACTTCTCTCACAGGGTAGTTAAAAGCACTAAATCAGTTAATACACGTAGAGCTTTTAGAATAGGAAAGCTTGCTGATATGGGAATTCCCTGGCTGTCCGGTGGTTAGGACTCAGCGCTTTCACTGCTGTGGCCTGTGTTCAATCCCTGGTTGGGAAACTAAGATCCGCAAGCTGCATGGTACAGCCCCCCGAAAAAAGAAAGCTTGCTGATACATAGAAAAAAATTTTCATACAGTAAAAAAGTAAACACATAGTAAAATAGCTACTAATACATATATAAATACATAGTATAATACACAGTAAATTATACATTTTATATAGCAAGTTAAAAAATAAGAATGCTATTAATACTCTTTCTCCTACTTCTCCTAATATAGAAGTAAAATGCAGTCATCACTGTGCTCAGTGGCAGACCTGATTCTCGTGGTATGTAAGCAGTGACCACCTACTTCTTTTTTTTTTTTTAATAAATTTATTGATTTATTTATTTTTGGCTGTGATGGGTCTTCCTTGCTGCGCGGAGGCTTTCTCTAGTTGAGGCGAGCGGGGGCTACTCTTTGTTGCGGTGCACGGGCTTCTCATTGCGGTGGCTTCTCTTGTTGAGGAGCACGGGCTCTAGGCACGCGGGCTTCAGTAGCTGTGGCGTGCAGGCTCAGTAATTGTGGCTCGCAGACTCAGTAATTGTGGGTTGGGGGCTCTAGAGCGCAGGCTCAGTAGCTGTGGCGCACGGGCTTAGTTGCTCCGCGGCACGTGGGATCTTCCCGGACCAGGGCTCGAACCTGTGTCCCCTGCATTGGCAGCGGCTTCTTAACCACTGCGCCCCCAGGGAAGTCCCTGGCCACTTACTTCTAATCCAAACCAACTAACTATAACCCAACTCGGATACACTGAACATGTTCTAAAAGGGAAGTGCGAGAGAGGCAGGGTGGAATGATGGAAAGCAACTGTGACTGCTATAGGGATTTCACCCCACATTCATGCTCTGTGTCCAATGGCCCTACAACCAGTAATGCTGCTTACCAGCACATATTAGACCAGAGATTATAAAATGGTAACCCAGGAGCCAAATCCAACCTACAGACACAGTTTGTCCATCCCTCGTGGTGTTTTCAGTATAAAGTTGAATTACTTGCTAAACTTTTAAGATTGGAAGAAGTCACATAAAAATCTAGATTTCTAGGTTTCTCCTGAAATAGCTGGTAAGCCTGGGCTCCCTCTCCCTAGCGAGGGTCAAATGGAGAACTGCAACTACAAACTGAACCTGTTCAACTGTTCATGACAGAACCACCTTCGCCATGTTTTCTTCCATAAAAAAACAAGAGGCAGGGCACGGTCCTGCTAGCAAACTGCAAAACACCCAACATCTAAACCTCTGAACACACACGCATCTCATCAATTCCACTATGAGACTGTAGAATTTCCTCTTCAACAACTCACATGCATCGCAGGGGACAATCTGAAGAACTAGGACCCCTGGCAAGTTCCAGGACTGACTGTAGCAGAGTAAAGACAATCAAGGAACCAATAATCTGTCAGCACAGAAGCACCTAGGAAGTGGTGAAGTGCCCTAAGGGGTTTGGTCCAAACTAGCATGGGAAACTAGAATGAAGATAAAACTAACATTCTTTTGACTTTAGAATACAAGAATAACCCCTTCGATGGCAACACAGTGTATCTTTGCCTTACTGTCAGAAAACTGGGTCCTTACGTGCACAGTTGAATATGGCTGTCACTAGCCACATGTAACTTGAGCACTTGAAATGTAACTACTGTGACAAAGGAATTGAATTTTTCATTTTATTTAACTTTAATAAATTCTAGTTTCAATTTTAAAACTGATACTCAATTCAGTTATTGGAAAACTTGTCTGGAACAACTTGAACATAGGAATTGACTACAATTTCAACTATAACATTTATGAAATCTAAATACAGACCAAATGCTTCCAATGAAAATTTTGCACCATATGGAGATGTACTAAAAGTGTACAATACACACTGGATGTAAAATATCATAACGATTTTTTTATGCTGAGTAAAAGTGGAAATGATAATTTGGATTAAATAAAATATATTATTAAAATTAATTTCACCTATTTCTGCTTACCTTTTTTGATAACGCTACTGAAAAATTACATATACAGCTTGCATCATATTTCTGTTGGACAGTGCTAGTCTATACAAATCCAAATTTATGAAACTGACACATTCAGAGGCAAAATACAAAATACTTCATTCTAGGAAAAGATTAAATTGAAAATATCTGTTTCCCCTAAAATGCAATCCCAGGACTTCCCTGGTGGCGCACTGGTTAAGACTCTGTGCTCCCAATGCAGGGGGCCCGGGTTCAATCCCTGGTCAGGAAACCAGATCCCACATGCTGCAACTAAGAGTTCGCATGCCACAACTAAGGAGCCCACGTGCCACAACTAAGGAGCCGGCAAGCCGCAACTAAGGAGCCTGCCTGCTGCAACTAAGACCCAGCACAACCAAATAAATAAATAAATAAATACTTTAAAATAAATAAATAAAATAAAATAAAATGCAATCCCATTTACACGTTCAAACTATATACAATTTTGAAAAAAACATGGATATGGTGAGAAAAAAACCATACTCCTGGAATATTTCACAACTAAAGCATATGAAATCTTATTGTATCCAAAATATTAACAGTGAATTCAATGAAACATTTAATAGATAACAGAAAAAACAAGGTTGGAATCTAACACTCTAAGAGCAACAGAAGATAACTAATGCCCCAGATACACTTCTCAAGGGGATTTAACTCAGTATTATGATCTGAGCAGATCTATGTCAGCTATTTAAGAGAGAGAGAGAAAAAAAAAATAGACCAAGAGTGTTTAACAATTCCGAAATCTGAGGTAGCAACTAACAAAACTCATTCAAATTGTTCTTTTCATAAAGGAAGGTGAAGAAAATTATTAAACCTCAAGGAATTGGGGATATACAGAAAATTCAAAAACAGAGTTTGAGAAAAAAGTTTAGTGGCTTCTTCCTTAAACACAGGAAGATGTATAGGAAAATAATCCAAAGACTTATAGGTTCTAGAAAATAGTGATTGCTTGAATAATGGCATGATTACATTGATGGATGCTAATTTCCAATAAATGTTAGGTATTCTAAAAAGGAAGGGTCTATTGCCACAAAATACATGGATTCATTTATGTGACAAACAAACCAAAAGAAGTATGCTGGGGGGGAGGATTATTTACTTCTGTTGTTTTTACGCACCTTTGATGTTTTGACTCTAATCATATTTAGCGGGAGATTCTCAGCAAATGTTAGTAAATCTTCAGAGACTCCAGCTTCAGAGAACATGAATGAACCATGTCCCTTTAAGTGGTAACCTAGCAACTTGCTGAGGGGATTAGAACACCACGACCCTTGGGGAGAGAGGAGAATTCAAATCCCAGAAGCAGGTGCTCACCGTCCTTTGAACTCTGGCTTATTATGGTTCAAGGACAGACCTTAAAGTCATCTCAAGGTAGAGCAGATCCTGTTCAACAAATAGAGTAAGCAGCACAAGTTTTGAATGCCTACTGTGTGCTGAACATTAGTGATCTCATTCTTACAATGCCTGCAAGGTAGCTATTATCTCCATTTTACTAATAATGAAATGGATTAAGAGAGTTTAAGTGATTGCACAAGACTCACAGCTAGTAAATGCCAAAGCTGGGATCTGAAATATTGACTGAGAACCCACGTATAGACTCTTTCCACCATATCACACAAAAGTTTGGATCCATAGTATGTAACCTTTGAAGACAGCTACAGGCTAACACCAGGATTCAGAGCACTGCTTAAAGTCAAAGAGGAGTGGAGATAAATGAAATTAAGAATAGAAAAACAATAGAGAAAGTAAGCAAAATAAAAAGTTTGCTCTTTAAAATGATTCTCAAAATTGACAAACTTTTAGTTAGACTGACTAAAAACAAAGAGAAAAGATTCAAATTACTAAAATCAGAAATGAAGGTGGGGACATTACTACTGTATTACAGAAATAAAAAGGATTATAAAAGAATACTATGAACAACTGTATGCCAACAAAATTAGATAAACTAAATAAAATGGAAAAAAACCTAGAGAAACACACAAACTACCAAAACAGACTCAATAAGAAATAGAAAATAGAATAGACAAGTAGAGGTTGAACCAGTAATCAAAAACCTTCCAACAAAGAAAAGCTAAGGACTAGATGCTTCACTGGTGAATTCTATCAAACATTTAAAGAATTGACACCAATCCTTCTCAAACTCTTCCAAAGAGGAGGAAGGAACTCATTCTATGAGGGCAGCATTACCCTGATACCAAAGCCAGACAAAGACATCAAAAGAAAAGAAAATTACAGAACAATATTCCTTATGAATATAGATGCAAACATCCTAAACAAAATACTAGCAAACCAAATTCAGCAGCATATTAAAAGGACTATATACCATGCTCAAGTGAGATTTATCTCAGGAATGCAAGGGTGGTTCAATATACAAAAGTCAATCGATGTAATACACCACATTAATAAAATGAAGGAAAAAAAACATAGAATCATCTCGATTGATGCAGAAAAAGCATTTGACAAAATGCAACACCACTGTAAGATAAAAACACTCAACAAAGGAATAGAAGGGAACTTCCTCAACATGATAAAGGGCATTTATGAAAACCCATAGCTAACATCATACCGAATGGTGAAAGACAGAAAGCTTTCCCCCTAAGATCAGGAAGAAGACAAAGATGCCCATTTTCACTTCTATTCAACACTGTACTGGAAGTTCTAGCCAGAGCAATTAGGAAAAAGAAGAAGAAAAAGAAAGAGAGGGAGGGAGGGAGGAGGTATTCAGGTTAGAGAGGAAGAAGTAAAATCTCTATTTACTGATGACATGATCTGGTATAGAGATAATCCTAAAGAACACACACACACACTCTCACTATTAGAGCTAATAAATGAGTTCAGCAAGGTTTCAGGATACAGGATCAGTATACAAAAAATCAATAGTAAGGCTTCCCTGGTGGCGCAGTGGTTGAGCATCTGCCTGCCAGTGCAGGGGACATGGGTTTGAGCTCTGGTCCGGGAAGATCCCGCATGTCGCAGAGCAGCTAAGCCCGTGAGCCACAACTACTGATCCTGCGCTCTAGAGCCCACGAGCCACAACTACTGAGCCCACGTGCCACAACTACTGAAGCCCGTGCGCCTAGAGCCCGTGCTCCACAACAAGAGAAGCCACCACAATGAGAAGCCTGCGAACCACAACAAAGAGTAGCCCCCACTCGCTGCAACCAGAGAAAAGCCCTCGCGCAGCAATGAAGACCCAACGCAGCCAGAAACAACAAATAAATAAAATAAAATAATAAAATAAATTTATTAAAAAAAATCAATAGTATTTCTATACACTGACAATGAACAATCCAAAAATGAAATTGAGAAAGCAATTCCATTTATAATAGCATCAAAAAGAATAAAATATTGAAGAATAAAGTTAACCAAGGAGCTACAAGACTTGCACACAGCAAACTATAAAACATTGCTACAGGAACTAAAGAAGACCTAAATAAATGGAAAGACATCCCATGTTCACGGACTGGAAGACTTAACACTAAGATGGCAATACTTCCAAAAGCAATTTACAGATTCAATGTACTCCCTACCAAAATCACAACAGCCATTTTTGCAGAAATGAAAAAGCTGATCCCAAAATTCATATGGAATTGCAAAGGACCCTGAATAGCAAAAAAATTTTGAAAATGAAGAACAAAGTTAGAGGACTCACACTTCCCAATTTCAAAACTTAGTACAAAGATACAGTAATAAAAATAATATGGCACTGGTATAAGGATAAACAAACAGACTGACAGAATATTAAGAGTCCAGAAATAAACCCATACATCTAATGGTCTACTGATTTTCAACAATAGTGCCATGATCATTCAGTAAGGAAAGAATAGTCTCTTCAACTAATCATGCTGGGGCAACTGGATATCCACATGTAAAAGAATGAAGGTTGACCCTTATCTCACACTATATAAAAAAGTTAACTCAAAATGGAACAAAGACCATTTAGCTCTAAATTTAAGAGCTTAAACTATAAAAGTCTTAGAAGAAAGCACAGGGATCATGACTTTGGGTTAGGCAATGGTTTCTTAGATATGACACCAAAAGCATAAGCAATAAGAGAAAAAGTAGATAAATGGAACATCATCAAAATGAAAAACTTTTCCCCATGAAAGAACACTATCAAGAGCATGAAAAGACAAACCACAAAGGAAAAAATATTTGGAAATCATTTTTCTGATAAGGGTCTAGTATCCAGAATGTATAAAGAACCCTTACAACTCAACAACAAAAAGATAAGCAACCCGATTAAAAAATAGGCAAAAACCTTGACAGACATTTCTCCAAAGGAGATTATATAAATGGCCAAAAGGAACATGAAAAGCTGCTCAATGTCATTAATCATTAGGGAAATGCAAATCATAACCACAATAAGATACCACTTCACACCTATTAGTATAGCTATATTCTAAAAAACAGAAAACAACGAATGTTACTGAGGATATGGAGAAATTGCAACTCTCATATATTGTTGGTGGGAACGTAAAATTGTGCAGTCACTGTGGAAAATCCTTTGGCAGTTCCTTAATAAGTTAAACATAGAATTACCATACAACTTAGCAATTCCATTCCTCGGTATATACCCAAAAGAACTAAAAACAGGTGTTCAGACAAAAACTTGTGCATGAATGTTCATAGTAGCACTACTTACAAGAGCCAAAAGCTGGAAACACTTATCCATCAACTGATGGATAAACAAAATGTGGTATATCCATACAATGGGATGTTATTCAGCCGCAAAAAGGAATGAAGTATTGACGTATGCTAAAACATGGATGAACCTTGAAAACATTATGCTAAGTGTAAGAAGCCAGACACAAAAGGCTAAGTATTGTATGAGTCCATTTATATGAAATATCCAGATTAGGTAAAGCCATAGAGACAGAAAGATTAGTGGTTGCCAGGAGCTGGGATAAGGGGGTTGGGGAGTGACTGCTTAATGGGTACAGGGTTTACTTTTAGATGAAAATGTTCTGGAACTAGATAGTGGTGATGGGTGCACAGTACTGTGAATGTACTAAATGCCACTGAGTTGTATACTTTAAAATGGTAAGAACGGTAAATTTTGTTACGTGTATTTTACCATAATTATAAAAAACAGTTATCGTTAAACTTACTGTGATAATCATTTCATGATGTATGTAAGTTAAATCACTATGCTGTACACCTTAAACTTGTACAGTGGTGTATGTCAATGATCTCTCTATAACACTGGAAGAAAAAAACAAAAAAATAAACACATGTACATGTAATTCTAAAAAAAAAAGAGGAAAAACAATTTAATATGCAGAAAACAATTTAAGAAATCACAAATAATCCTTTCAAGTATAAAAAAATCAATAGAATATTCTCATGAGCAAGGCCCTTTCCCTAACTAAATATGGTTATCACTTTTCTGTAAGACGAGGTTGTCAGGGCCATGCCCAGCCCTGCCCTCAGTGGGGAAGGTCACACCTACCTCCAATCACTCGAATACCGTTGTCCTTTGTCAAAACAGCCTCAGCATGGAACACCAGAACTGGAATTCTCCTGCAGCCTCCGGTCCACACGATGCATGGATGATCTCTACAACCGTAACAAAAGGCTTTATGAATCTACAGCTCAAAATCTGAATTAACAACTGAAGCACATCACTGTGGTTTGCTGCTGAGCAACTTTCCCCTTCTTCTGGAACAAGCATCCCAAATGTCCTATGGGAAACCATTCATCGCCCATTCTTAGTCAGATGGTCTGTTTAAGATTAACTCCGTTCCTGTTGCAGGGATGGGCCTTGACTGGCTTCGGCCAATCAGGGTTTTCCATCCCCCAGTTATAGTTACTGGTTCAGGGATGAGGACATAAACCAGCTGGAGCCAGTGTGTCAGGAGATATGTCGTGTGACCCTCTAAGAAAGCGACGCTTTCTCTTCTGTAGCAGCTGCAGGAGAGGTGGCCTCCTCCCCTTGATGGTGTAAGAGAATGAGGGCTGGAAGTGCAAATGTCATTTTGTGACCTTGGAAGGAGAGCGTGGAGCTGTTGGTAAAGGAGAAAGTCTGCGGGAGCCTGACTGAAAGAACAAGAGAAATGAGATCCTGAGTGGCAAATGTGCAGTTGCAGAATCAAGCCTTTCCTAAATATGAGTTCATAAATTCCCTTTATTATTTAGGACAATTTATGTCTTAGTCCCTGGCACAAATAAGAATCCTAATTAAAATAGTCACAATAATTGACAGACCACTTTTACACCCTATAGTCCCTTTTTAAGCCAATTTGATGATCCATCCTAAGATTCTGAGCTAGGAACCCTAAATTAATACAAGTACCCCAGTTAAAACCACATATTTTAAAGGAAGCCTATACCAAAAGGAACAATGTTTTCCTCCAGAAAAGGACCTCTGATTTTATTCTCTTCCTATCTTCCAGAAATCTCTGTTTAATCAATCTCAGACAGATGTGTATTTATTCACAGATTAGAAAACTCTCCAACTGTCTTAGTGCATGAAGGTAGGAAAGGAAAGAAATGACCTGAGTCCCTACTATGTGTCAGGAATTACGCTAAGAGCTTTCACATGTTATCTCACTTAATCCTCTTGCCTGCACTATGAACTGAAGAAAAGGTGTTCAGAGAGGTTGAGCAATTTGCTTAAGGTCATACAGCTGGTTAAGTAAGGGAACAGGTATTTGAACCCAAGTGTCTGTGCTCTTTCCACCCTTCCATCTCCCTAATCACACATTTCAGTGATTTTTTGTATAAACACCTTAAACTCAACCCTTTGGGAACTGAAATTAATCAATTCCTTATATGGAATAAGATCCATTTAGCCAAGATTCAGGCTGCTCTCAAAAACTCACATGACCACACCCCTTAACAAAGGCCATACCACAAACCTCAGGGCCAAGTTAGACTCTCCCAATACAGGTTTAAACAGATCCACGCTTTAAATGCACAGGCTGACAGGCTACCAATCTTAGAGGTGAGGCAGCCTTTAGACTTGGGATGAGCTGCCAAGAGCTTTACTGAGGAAAGCAGAGAACACCATACCTAGTTCATTTCCTGGTTTCTAGAAATGGAATGTGGATGCTTATTTTTCTTGCGATTTGACTTGGGTGACAGTGCCCATTTGTGAGAAATTGGTGTTTATAGGGTGCAAGAAGGATTTTTTTTGTGTGGTTTGCTTGCTTTTTAATCTTAAACACCTGTAAAAGGTGGGTATAGGGCCAGATGATTCCTATGCTCTCTTCCAACTTTAATTTTTTTCACTATATTTCTAAGTCAGAGGACAGAGGAAAAATTAGGCAGCCTAAACTATCAAGTCTTAGACAGAAACTCTGGAAACTATCGAAAGTTCCTTGTCAATCCATCTCTAGCTGCAAACTGGCACCACTGTGCCTTAGCACTTACAAACAATGGATTACGGATAAAAGGTAAAAATGCCTGATGAGAGTCAGAAACACAATAAACATACACAGCTGACAAGAGACACGGCCTTAACCATACTATCTATAGAAAGCCAAATCCCTGACACAGAATCTTTTCACTTACAACCTCTGAAAAGAGAAAAGAGGTAGTAGACAAATCATTAGTTCAGTAAGGTCGACCCAAACACGCTTAAGGCAGACGTTGCATTGTCATTAAAAGCATGCTCCCACCAGGTGGTGCTAAAGGGAAAAGATTCAAAATGATTAGGAAGCTGAAAATTGGGACTTTAAATTTTCATTTACACCAGAAACTGGTACATATTAAGAAATTATGCTTTTACAGACATGAAAGAACAAAAAACTTGGATGACTAATAACCAAAGTAGACCAGTTTTATGGTTTACTTTACTGAAAGCCTAAGAACATTTTGGTTTTTTTTTTTTTTTTAAATATAATCATATACTTGTGTGTATGTGTGAGGGTATAGAGCCCTACCCTTCTTTTTTTTTTTTTTTTTTTAAAGATTGATTGATTGATTGATTGATTGCTATGTTGGGTCTTCGTTTCTGTGCTAGGGCTTTCTGTAGTTGCGGCAAGCGGGGGCCACTCTTCATTGCGGTGTGCGGGCCTCTCACTATCGTGGCCTCTCTTGTTGTGGAGCACAGGCTCCAGACGCGCAGGCTCAGTAGTTGTGGCTCACGGGCCCAGTTGCTCCGCGCAAGTGGGATCTTCCCAGACCAGGGCGCGAACCCGTGTCCCCTACATTAGCAGGCAGATTCTCAACCACTGCGCCACCAGGGAAGCCCCCGTTTTGGTTTTTAAGAAGCAATTTCCTGAGTAATAGATATTATTCACTCCTGGGATCCAGCCTACATAACTCAAAGCCTCGGTGCCTCATTCATACCAATGTCCCTGCTGGAAATGCCTTCCCCACTTCTCTCTGTTCATTTAATCCCACTCTCTAAAGCCCAGCTCAACTCACCACCTCCTTGGAGCCTTCCTTAGCTCCTCCAGCCCACAGTGATGTATTCTTTCTCTGAACTGTAGCACTCGCTACATAATCATTTGTTGATGATCTTTGTAACTGATCTAAAGCCAGCTTTTACAATCAGAATTAAATATTTTTTTTAGTGACTAAAGAAACCTTACATCAAATTAACGTTTCCACATCTCTATATAAATTTATATTTGGGAACCCCAAACAAAATACAGAAAAAGAGCCCCTTTACATTTACTATTTGAAATAATGCCATGCAAAACAAGGATGCCTGGACAGTTTCTAGCTCTAATGTCCAGGACTGCAAGGCATCAATACTTTAATACAGCCTAGAGTTCTGAGCAGATCTAGCAGATGTCCATGGATATATATCTTTGGATCAAGTCAACATCCTTAGATGATTTAAGACCTTCTAACTTCCAAAACTTTAAAAATGTAAGCATGTTGTTCCAGGTGTGAACAAGATTGACTTAAGATTCCTAATGTATAAAACAAGTATCTGATAGACATGAGCTAATGGAACATTAACAATCAAAACTCAACAATAGGAGTTTAAAAGGAAGAGGAGCATAAGGTCTGTGAATTTGGATGGGGAGGGCGGGGGGAAGGTGGAATGACACCTGTATTTTCACTAACTTCTACTAGAAATTTAATGTTTCTCAATTACGAATACAGGCACCAAACACAGTAGTAATAGTATTACCTGTGTTTTTTACTCTATCTGAAATTACAGATTTTTTTATACCAAATTACAGTTGTTGCAGACATCTCAAAATATCACTGACATTTATCACTGCTTATAAGTTATGGTAGTTATTAAAATTGCCACTAGATCACCTGTGATTACAGTCTTCTCATCTGGTGTGATGAGGATGGACAACAATTTGGCAACTCTCCACTCTCAAGCAATCATTCAGCTACCAAATGGTGACATTTCACAGTGGTGATCCAGACATCTATGATGTTTCTTGGTATTCCCCACTTTTAAGTGTTAATCAAAGACCACCCAAGTATGATGGTCTCATGCAAACTAAGCAAAAACAGTCTTCATGTTGCTGTCTTTAGAAAATAAAATCTAACTTTCTCATGTTTTAAATGAATGATCTTGTTATTTAATGTATTAATAAAGATGTACATATTACTATACCACAAGTTTGGTTTTTTAAAAAATTCTGATAACTGCACTTCAATGCAATTGGTATTCTTTGTAATGAAATGTATTTTAAGCACTTAAAAGACCTAAGGTGATCTAAAGCATGAAGCCTCCATTTATTTACTCATTAAGTTAGTCACTCAGTCAGCAAGCATTTATTGGGTGCTTACTAAAATATTAGGTTGAACCACCTAAAATTCTCAATATTTGACTGTTTTTGACCTACCAAAATAGCAATTTCATACAGTTCAACCTAATACTTGTTGGGCCCAACCTATAAGCCCACTAATAAAAGAGACAGTCATGAAGTAAAAGATCTTGAATCAGAAAGATTGATGTTTGAAGCAGAAGTTAAAATTTTTGTGAAGTGGGTAAGAGGCAGCACACAGAAAACAAAAAGTCACAAGAAGGCAAAGTGACCAGAGAGAATTATCCATTTAATTATCCTGAATGAGAATGACCCAAATATAATATCAAATCTCTATTATTTTCTATGACCTAATAGTGATGAGAAGCCTTTCCCCAAAGCTTTACTAATGCTTCAATAATTTTTTTTTCAAATTACATTAAATAATGTAATCTTCTACTTTATAATAAGAAATACACTTTAAATTCAATATAAAATCCAATAAAAATAATGCCTTAACATTTGTATGGCACTTTATCATTTAAAAGTAATTTCATACACATTATCCTATTTGATCCTAACTATATCCCAAAAAACAGCGTGGGAGGGGCTTCCCTGGGTGGCGCAGTGGTTAAGAATCCGCCTGCCAATGCGGGGGACATGGGCTCAATCCCTGGTCCAGGAAGATCCCACATGCCGCGGAGCAACTAAGCCTGTGCGCCACAACTACTGAGGTTGTGCTCTAGAGCCCGCGAGCCACAACTACTGAGCCTGTGTGCTGCAAATACTGAAGCCTGTGCGCCTAGAGCCCATGCTCCACAACAAGAGAAGCCACTACAGTAAGAAGCCGCACACTGCAACGAAGGGTAGCCCCCCGCTCGCCGCAACTAGAGAAAGCCCACGTGCAGCAATGAAGACCCAACAGAGCCAAAAATAAATAAATTAAATTAATTAATTAAAAAAAAGAAAAGAAAAGAAAAAAAACAGCCTGGGAGATATCATCCCCACTTTTCAGGTTATATAGCACATGAATCCTAGTGGACTTACAGAGAATCTTTAAAACTAATGTTACCTTTAAGCCAGATTCTCTCTTTATTCTCTGTGTCAAGTAATAATGTTAAAGGAGGCAAAACATCTAAGTGCTTCAAAATCCAGGAAAGCTAGGTCTGAATCTCAATTTATCACTCTCTACGCATCCCTGAGGAAGTTCTTTGATATTTGTGGGGCTGAACTTACAAAAGTGGGAATAATAACATCTTTAGATTAAATGAGATACAGCAGTTAAAGCTCTTACCATCACCTATAGCAGCTACACTTATCACTATCATTCATTTATATTATTATGAGAATCCAGCAATGAAGAAACTTGACTCTTATCTAAAAGAACTCAGGAAAGCTATGTGTCTCAATAGACTCAGCACAGGCTATAGAATTCTAATGTCCTGCTCCACACTTACTCAAATAACTTCTTTTTTTTTTTTTTTTAATTAATTAATTTATTTATTTTTGCCTGTGTTGGGTCTTCGTTGCTGCGTGCAGGCTTTCGCAGCGAGCGGAGGCTACTCTTTGTTGCGGTGCGTGGGCTTCTTATTGCGGTGGCTTCTCTTGTTGTGGAGCATGGGCTCTAGGCGCGTGGGCTTCAGTGGTTGCAGCACGTGGGCTCAGTAGCGGTGGCTCGCGGGCTCTAGAGCGCAGGCTCAGTAGTTGTGGTGCATGGGCTTAGCCACTCCACAGCATGTGGGATCTTCCCGGACCAGGGCTCGATCCTGTGTCCCCTGCCTTGGCAGGCGGATTCTTCTTTTTTTTTTTTTTTTTAAATTAATTAATTTATTTTTATATTTATTTTTGGCTGTGTTGGGTCTTTGTTTCTGTGCGAGGGCTTTCTCTAGTTGCGGCAAGCGGGGGCCACTCTTCATCGTGGTGCACGAGCTTCTCACTATCGCGGCCCCTCCTGTTGTGGAGCACAGGCTCCAGACGTGCAGGCTCAGTAGTTGTGGCTCACGGGCCCAGTTGCTCCGTGGCATGTGGGATCCTCCCAGACCAGGGCTCGAACCCGTGTCCCCTGCACTGGCAGGCAGATTCTCAACCACTGAGCTACCAGGGAAGCCCTCAAATAACTTCTTATTATCATCATTCTATCATCCTAAAGGCTTTTGAGAAAATACCCAATGTCACAGAATTGAGAGACCTACTTTTCTTCAATATCTAAAAATTTCAAAATCTCGTATGTTAGGAGCTCTGATCAAGAGTTGACTAAGAGCTACTACCTGCAACGTCTAGAGCCGATGTTCACTCATGAACCCAGAAACAGAGCCTTATCTCATTTCAGATAGCTGATGGTCGCCCAATAATAAGATCTTGAATTAGACCATGTATGAAAACTAAAACCAGAGTCAGACAACACCAAAGGAAGGATATTGGGTAAAAGATGATTTGAGTAAAAGAGAACTATTTTCCATCCTGAACGCAAAGGGTCAAAAGCAGGCTTGCTATTACTTACTCTTGGCTTACCGCCTCCTCATCCTCTGAGGATGATGCTGTTTCCTCCAGGTCCCGGGCCATCTCGACTGGCATTTCCTTTAGAGTTTGTCATGCAGTCAGCAGACGGGGGCCTCAGAGACCTTTCCTTGCAGATTCACTGGATCAAACAATTTGGGTGGCACAGATTCCTGCAAGAAAGCCAAATGACCTGAAACACAATGCAGTTGTCTTTTTGTTCATTACTGCTGATGATCTTCCAAGTAATGAAAATGAATATTTATCTAAATAGTGTCAAACCTCTAGAGGCTTACCTTCTTTCACAGTGCTTCACATATGCCACAAAAATCAAGATTTTTTTTTTCAAACATACTGTCTGTCCTCTATGTATTTGAAGAGCTGCTGTGAAGTTTCAGTTTCTCGTTTTTCTTTTACACACTAAATCTAACGTGCAACAAAAGGATACACTTACTTAAGAAAGTCTGAGGTAGGTGGCTGATTGCCTAAAACATAGATTCCTTGCTAGAAAATCCTGACGCGAGTTAAAAATAAAAACGCAAGTATTAAGATCCTTGCAAACATTTCTTTAGATTCTATGCCAAGCACAGGTAAAATACCCTCATGTTTCCGCTAAAACAAATTCAACCACTAAACCAAAAAATGAATATATTCTGCTGAATCAAGGTCATAAATAGCTGGAAAAAGAAAAAACAACTGTCCTTCCACACTCTCAAAAATTATTCGCCCTTACTAAAAATCACAAACTATGATCCAAATATCAAATAGACATTAAAATTAGCAGATTTCTAACTTAAAATATTTTTAATAGAGAAAAGGTACATGTTCATTGCGTGTCTTTTTGGATGGAATAGAAATTACAGGTAAAGAAAATGAAAATGTTTTAATGACCATAATCCCATTACTCAAAGATAACCATTTAATGTCAATCTTTCCAAACCTCATTTTTCTATGCATTAATATATGTGATAAGAACGTAAATAGGGCAAAAAATGCCAATTCCGATAACGATCCTTACACATATTCAGCGAAATGGGCAATATCTAACAATCTAAAAGGCGTTCTTCCGAGTATCCCCAACGGGACCTCTCAGTATTTCCCAAAATGTTGGGAAGTCCCTTAAATTAATACAAAACAAACAAAACCTCCAAGCGAGGAAGGGATGCCAACCTGTCCTAGGCTGCCAGCAGAGCAGGGAGAGACAGGGCGATCGGAAGAAGATTAAGGGCACTCGCCCAAGGAGCGTCCTCGCCCTAAAAGGATCGGGCCCTCAGTCCCACCCCCGGCTCACTCCAATCCAGGTAGGTCCTCAGATGCTCCCTACAGTAAGGACGCGGGAGACTCCGCCGCAGAGATTCAGCCCAGCGCGCCCGGAAGCCAGCAGCTGCTCCCGGACTCTGAGAGGGAAGTGCAGCGGACGGCGCCCGCCCAGACTTGGGAGCGCACCTCCCTCCGGTAGAGGAGTGCGCCGGCGCAGGCGTTTACCTGTTTCATCTTCCCATGGCTCGGGGCGGGCAGGCAGGGACAGCGCTCTGCGCCTACCTCCCTCTTCCTTCCCCAGCCGGGCTCAAGGCGGCAGCCGACCACTGCTTCCCCCGTTACTACAACAACCAACAAGTAACCGCCCGCTCGGAGCCACTGCGCAGGCGCCCGCCACCCGGCGCGGACAGCGCTCGGCTTCGGGCGCGGACAATTGTCGTCACCGCCGCGCAGCGCAGGCGCAGGGCCTTGCTTTCCGCAGAAGTCTTGACT
Source organism: Balaenoptera borealis (assembly GCF_965194805.1). Lineage (NCBI taxonomy): Eukaryota > Metazoa > Chordata > Mammalia > Artiodactyla > Balaenopteridae > Balaenoptera > Balaenoptera borealis. The sequence continues at coordinate 26,800,840 of NC_138866.1, forward strand.
TCTTTTTTCCGCTCTTTTTACCTCCGCCGCAAAAAGATTGGCTCCGAACCTGGAGTTCTTCCGCCACGCTGAACACGATGGGTCACTGCAAGAGCGGCATATCGGGGGTGAGGCTTGGGCAGCGGCAACCGCTGATTGGCAGTGAAGGGGTTCACGCCCCATCTCCTGCTCGAGCAGAACCAGAACAGCCAATCAGAGCGAGGACTGATGGAAACGACCCAATCCTGGAGACTGGCTGAGAGTGGGGGCGGGGACAAGTGGTTCAGGTGGATTCAGGGCTGGAGCTGTGCTGGGGAAGCTTCTTGCTCCTGCTGTTGCTGCTGCTGTTCTTGGGAGTCCAATCGCTAGGTAAGGTGAGTGTGGGGGAGAAGAGGTAGGTGTCTGTGTGGCATCTGACTGAGAGGATCCGGACAGTCTGGAAAAATGGAGGTGGGATAGAAGGAGGATACCAGGGAGGCCACCTTGTGGGGGAAAAGAGGTTCCAGAGACCAAGAGAAGAAGGAGCTGGGAAGATGAAGAAGGCTTGATAGGTTCGGAACTAGTGAATGGATGAACGAATGAGCGGCCACTCTGAGCCTAGCACGGTGCGAGGAACCTTTACTTTCTCGCGTAATTCTTACAATAACCCTTGAGGTAGGTATTTTTAATCTCCATTTTGCAGGTAAGGAAACCTAGGCTGTAAAGTGTAAATTACTTGCCCACGGTCACACAGCTACTACATGGTGGGTCCAAGAAAGGAACCTCTCACTCCCAACTCTACTAACACCACACCTTTGCTTCCCTGGGCCAGGGCAAAATTTGAGTATAGGTGTTGGATGCTCTAGGGGGCCCTCCAAAGCTTTAGGGAAATTGTGCTGAGGGATTGGCAGAGCAGTTCGGAAGAGTGCTCAGGCTCTGCCTTCATCAGCTATCTGCTGGGGTTTCTGAGAGCTTCTGTGAAACGGGCATCTCTTCTGTCAAAGAGGGAGGCCATCCGTGCGGCTTTTCTGACCCTGAGAGAGCCTGAGTCTCCTGCTGAAGGAGGGTGAGAAAACAAGGAGGATGGCGGGGGAGGGGAGTGTGCACATCTTGGCCCATGCTGTAACTGCTTGTGATTCCAGTAGAACCCCATTCTCTCTGGACTTTGACAGAGTCCACTTTTGTGACCCATTTTCACTGAGCGATTCACCCATTGACCCTTCCTCCTCTAGGACTCTTTGTTTTTTGGTGCTTCACACTGTCTTGAGCCACTGCTGACTTTAATATCTGTTTCAGCTGGGTAGTGTAGGAACATAACGAAACATCTACTGCCGGAGTGACAAAGGAAGCCTGATAATTTATCGCCACTTCAGGCCCAAGAAATTAACCTGACAACAGATAAACCATGGGCCAAGAAAACATAACGAAGATGGCAAGAAGCAATTGCATGATAAGATTTTTTTTATCTATGTGGTTTTTACTTAAACCAAGCTGAGTGCTCAGCAAGGGTTGATCTAAGGTTTTGTTTTTTAAACAAAAAGTACATGACCTGATGGTATTTTCTATGCAACTTGAAGACAGAAGTGGCTCTGGTATGCTTGTCTTCCTCAAAAATGGAAACTTCATCAAAATATTCTCAAACAGTGAGACAGTCTTGCAACATATAGACCAACAGACCATGCTTCGTATCTCAGCTCTGCCATCTATTAGCTGTGTAACCTCAAGCAAGTTACTTAACCTCTCTGTGCCAACCCTCATCTGTAAAATGGAAATATTAAGTGTCTACCCACCTTGTTTTAGGATTAAATGAGATAATATATGATAGGTTCTTGGCATAGTGCATGGCATATACAGGTGCTCAATAACTGTTAGCTATTGTAATAGCTAACCCAACACCAACATTGCTGTTTCCTTCTCCATATAATTTTCTTACTAGTTCTCAAGTCACCGCAATTTATTTATTTTTAACTTTTAGATTGTTCTCCTTGTTCATGGAGGATGGTGTACCTGAGAACCAGAGTAGAGAAAACTTAAGGATGTAAATATTGCCCTCACACCATAGATTCCACTCAAATGTACAAGGCTTTTCTGTGCTTGGAAGGATCTGTCACCAGTAGCCAGGCAGGTATCTGTTAGTAGATTTATAATCACCTTTGAGCCACTTGCATTACAAAGGAATGACATGAAACGCCAGGCTAGAAGTAAAGATCCCAGGGGACTGATTCCAGCCAAGAGAAGAGAGTTCTGATTTAGGCTAATATTTTTGGAGAAATTCCTTAGACAAAAATAAGCACTGTGCTACTTATTGCAAAGTATACTGTTGACTCACCACTATTAGTATGACTAAATATTGAGACCAATTTCTGTACGTCTTACACCGAAGTCCATTTTATTTCTTTATAGTGATATTTGTACACCTCCCTTTCTCCTGTTCCCTTCTCTCCATTTTTTCCACTGGTTTTGTCATTTTCACCCACTGCATTATTTAGCCTTTTTCACTCTGGGTAGAGGTCAGCACACTTCGATTTAAGGTAGATATTCAAAGGCAGTGTGCCAACCCTGTGAAGGGTAACTGGGAGTGGATGAGCCTCAGGTACTTGGAGAGGAGTTTATGAAATGATTGATCAAGTAAGCTTAGTACAGCCCTCATGGGTGGGACACAGGTTAACTACAGAGGAGAGTGAGCTTATGGTTGAAGTACACTAACCATCTGTTGTCTCGTGCCCTTTGCCTTTGTTTCCAAGGCAAAAAGCCCTCTCAGATTTGAGGGGAGCCATGAGCCGGTTCCTGAATGTGTTACGAAGCTGGCTGGTTATGGTGTCCATCATCGCCATGGGGAACACGCTACAGAGCTTCCGAGACCACACCTTTCTCTATGAAAAGCTCTACACTGGCAAGCCAGACCTGGGTAAGAAAGCAAAGACCTGCATCCTTTGTGGGAGTGGCCTAAATTGTGGTTCCCAGACCCGGCTATACATTAGAATAACCTAGAAAAACTAAAATCAAACAAAGCACAGGTGGCCATTTCCCTCTCCAGACCTACTTACTGAACCTTTCACCCCCTGGGTGGGGCCCAGGAATCTATCTTTTAAAAACTTCCCAGGTGAATCTGATGCTGCCTAATGTAGCCTTAGGCAGCCGCTAGAGTAAGAGACGTGGTGGATAGCACTTGGTCCTTTTTACCCCCAAGCTTCTCTGAATACCTTTTCATTCATTTTACACTGCCCTAGGCAGCTAGTCTGTACAGAAAGCATTACAAGGGCAAGTGAGGAAACAGTTCCTTGGTGATTCTGTGGTGCCCGACTAGAAAACCATAAAGAAGCTTTTCATATTAGCTCAGCCCCCTTTCAGAAATCAGATCGTGGCGCACATGGTTTATACCCTACGTTGCAGATGGAGAATTACTAATCCAAGGTCTTCTCAAACCATGACATAGACCTGAGAAGATATCCCAAAGCCCTCCAAGTTGGTCTCCCAAATTGAACTTCCGCGGGCACATGGCGGCCTCTCCCAGTGTCCTGAGCCTCTCTGCCGAGAGTGTCTGCACATTGCAGCTTGCGCTTTGTTGCACTGATGTGTGGGGAGCCTTGAGCTGCAGCACCATTTCACAGTAGCTGACAATTCTGTGTCACATTTATAGCTAACCCAGATGCAGGCTCTGACCTAACTCATTCTTCTGTAACATCTGAGTATAAAATGAAACTAAGTAGGCTAAGGCTCACTTTGAACAAAGCTCAAATACAATGGGTGTAAAGAACCTGGAAAAGTGGGCAGGACAGTTCCACTTTTCACCCTCCAGAGCAGTCCTCAGATAGTCCAGGAACCCTGTATAGATTCACAGGGTTTAAAGGTTGTCTGTTCTAGCCCTTTGAATTTAAAGTTGACACAGAGAAGCCCAGGGGTAGAAAATGCCTCCTCCCTCATGACCTGGGGTCTGTCCTGGTACTTTTCTGATCATAGCAGGACCCTGGAGCATCCCGTAGAATTTCACCTGATGCCTAATCTAGTTAGGGTTGGTGAGATATTCCACTTTTATATCTCACTCACTAGAGAAATTTCCTGCCTTTTCATCAGAAGAGCTATCAAAATGCTTTATAAAGAATGTTGCCCTCCAGGGCTAACCGTTAGATATCTGTTTGGTATATGGAATTTTTTCTCACCTTACTACCACCTAAAGGTCTTCAGGGCTGTGAATTTGGTATTGCCGTCTGGTTTTCCAAAGGCCGAAAAATCCTTAAAGCAAAATCCTGAAAGACCTTTCAGTTGTCAACGTTGTCCCTTAAAATTTCTCTTGCTCAGTAGACCAGCAAAGAAAGTATCTTTGCTTTCACCGTTTTGGTATTCCCCCTCCCCACTACTGGATGCCTTAGATCAATGCCGGTACACTAATATCACCAAGGCCAGGGAGGTTTTAGAAAATACCAGGTGGGCCCTGGGCCCACCTCCAGAGTGTATGATTTAACTGTTCTAGTACCCAGGTCTTGGTAGTTTTATAAAATTTCTTCAGTTGATTCTAATAAATGTCCAGGATCAAGAAGCACTGTTATGGTCCATACTCAGGACAAGATATTTAATACAGCAGCGCCAGAATGAAGCTAGCAAAAGCAGAGTGGCCCCAGCAAACACCGAAGAGACAGTGCTTTGTTCCCTTCCCACATGCACAGGAAACCAGCCTGGTTAGGGCTTCGTTCACATAAGATTCAGAAGACCCAGGGACTTGGGTCTCTTAAAGACCAAGTGTGGGCATCTAGATGGGGCCCAGTATTTCTGAGTTATCTCCTGTATCAGCCTTGAAAGTCTGCTGAACTCCTAGGCATCTTGTATTGACAGACCACTCTCCACCACGTTCCCCCAAACCTGTCCGGATCCAGACTCACTGGGCTTCGCCAACACCAGAGCGGCTTCCAGGGCAGAGCCGTAAACTACTGCAACCAGGAGTTACTGCCTAAGTGGGCTGCCTGTTGGGCTCCTACTCTTGGAACTCGCCCACCCAGCTGTAGGCTTTTGAAGAGGAGCTGAGCCAGTTCTCATTCTGGAATTCTTTCCATTCCTTCTAGTTCCCATGTGCAGCACCAGAGCCTCCTCTTTGCCCAGCCAAGCGGAGTTCAGGCCTAGCTCCCTGCCCCCTTCAGTGAAGTAGGAAGGGTTTGGAAGGAACCCTGACCCTCCCTTCTCAACACTCTTGCTTTTTTCTGCTGCACAGTGAATGGCCTCCAAGCTCGGACCTTTGGAATCTGGACGCTACTCTCATCAGTGATTCGCTGCCTCTGCGCCATCGACATTCACAACAAGATGTACGTAAGGAAGGGAAGAACATTAGCTGCCTTCTGTTGGAAATCAGGTGCTAAGCATACACATTGTGGTCCTCTCTTGGAGACCTGTTAATTTTGATACATTAGCCTCGGATGTGGATAATAAAAGGTGAATAGGTTCCATTCCTTCCAGGCCTAAAAAACATAATAGGCCTGAAGGTCTTTAAAGTTTGAAACTTCTCTGAAACTGACATAGCAAACTGGTTATGTCATGATCCAGTAGCCTGCATCATACCCCTCTACTTCTTTACTAAAGAGTCAGCCTTTCTTCTACTAAAGAGGTAGTGTGCTCTTTTTAGAGAGGCCATGACATACCTTATTCTTACATTCCTCCTTGAGAAGCAGGAATGAACAGAAATCACGATCCATGAAAAAATGAGCCCACAAGTTAAATGGTTGTATGCTTATGCAGAGTCAGGAGGTGAGGGTGACAGAGAACCCAGGACTCCTCTGTATTCTGCCTCTTCAGGGGACTCACATGGACTAATGTGGAACAGTTGCAAGCAGTCACAGCCTCTGGTCTAGATAATGTTGTAACCCGTGCCGGCCACTGGAGGGGGCTCGAGCTTTCTTCCCAACAGCAGTCATCACCACAGTCAAGGTGGAAAGTTTGCTCAGGTCCCCAGGTGAGGCCACCAAAACACCAGCTTCATACTAAAATATTTTTGTCTTATCGAGACTCTCAGCATCTGGGCAAGAGAGGAGATAATGATATTTATTGAGCCCCTCTTATTATGCCAGATGCTTCCATCCACATGGCTTTGATTAAGTCTCCTCTTACTAGCCCTGGGAAGCAGTGATTTTCATTGCTGATTCTGTAGATCTACATATAAGAGACCCAATTAATTTAAACTGAGGAAGACTGACTCAAGTGGGATTTGAAGCAGGGCTATTAGCACTGCGATCTCTCCAGCTTTATTTTTTCATATTTTTGAACCTGAAACTGTGGTTTACTTGTTCTAGATTGACACGTATTTTTGGAAGCAGTGCAGTTTAGTGGAAACAGCCTGGGGCCCGAGAATGAAAACAAGAAAATAGGCTCTGGTTTCAGTTCTATTGGTAGCTAGCTTTGTAGCAGCAAGTTCATTATAGACCTTCTCTGCATCTCGGTCCCTTCATGTATAAAATGAGACTGGTGTATCTTGTCTGCCTCTCAGGGTGACTAGGGGAAGTAAGGGCTGAATAATCATTTTAAAGACCTTTACCATGATGAAGAATTGCTGTCAAGTATAAGGGGTATGTCTTTTGCTCGCTGTGCTTTGGGGATGAGCAGAGACAGCTGAGACTTACCTTTACCTCTTTACCCTTTCATTTCCCCTTCACTCAACACAGGACAGCTGCAAATGCTGACTTCCGTTTCCAACGTGTTTTGAAAGCCTGGGACTTTGGTCCAAGGCCTTCTGATATGCACTCTGATTCTATTCCCTCCCTAACTGGAAACTCAAAATCAACTCCCAGCTGCTCTCACTTTCTGAGACAGTCTATTCTCAGAAGTTCTGCCTATTTAATGTGTATATCTCTAAATAAACCTGCTTTCACTTAAAAAAAAAAAAAAAAAAGACAACTCCCATACATCCATATTTACTAAGTGTATAAAAACATGCACAGGAACGATAAAAATCAAACTTAAGATATTCCTCCTGGGGAAAAGGAGGCAGAAGAACGGGATCAGGGTGGGAAAAGGATACACAGAAGGCTTTAACTGAAATCCGTAATATTTTATTTCTTAGAAAAAAGGCATCTGAAGCAAAAATGTCAAAATATTCAGATTTGATGGAGCAAGGTATTGGTTGCATGGGGGTAAATTCTATTATGTATATTTTTTTGTATATTTGAAGTATCTTGTAATTTTTTAAATTTCATAGTTAAAAAAAAAGGTACCAGCAATCTAAGTGGTCCGTCATCCTGTAACCTCTCTCTTCTCCACTTTCTTGTCAAAGCTGAGGAACAAGTTCTCTTCCCATGAGGTTGTCACTGTGTCCTCCATCTGACCATCTTGCTAGGTTAAGATGCAAAATATCCAGCCCACGTTGCGAGAGCATCTAAAGGCCCCAGAAAGGTCCTTGCTACCCTTTCCCCATACATGCCCTTCATTCTATGGCATCCATCATATGAGCACTGACCAGCCCCTGGCCAAACATCTGCCAGGCGGGCTTGGACTAGAGTCAAGCCAATTTGAGTAAGTAGAATACGTAAGCATGATTGATCCAAAATTGTCTACACTGCCTAGGATTGCCATACTCCAGACTCTGCTTTGCTATTGCTGGCTTCACCACCTTGCTAAGACTTGCAGAGGCCCTCTGGTTGCCTGGACCATTCCCCTCTCAGTTTAGCAGTTGAAATCTTCAATTTTGCCCTAGATGTGAATAAATTGATGTGATCAAGCAGCCAGGTCTTTCCCAGGACCAAGTCTCCTTTTTCTTTAGCCATAGTCATTTCCTGGGTTTTGATTTGTGTGTTTCACGTCTGATCAGTGCTTTTCCTCTGCACTGCACAAGCTGTACCTTCAGTCCCATTTCTGTCTGCTCCCCTGTAGGCTCTACCACATCACGCTCTGGACCTTCCTCCTCGCCCTGGGGCACTTCCTCTCCGAGTTGTTTGTATATGGGACTGCAGCTCCCACCATTGGCGTCCTGGCACCCCTCATGGTGGCAAGTAAGCATCCAATGACCCTAGAACTCCTGCAGGAGCTGTCCCAGCCCTAGGGACGAGCCTTATACAAGCAGTATAAGACAATGTCGTGCTTATGTCAGCCACTAATCTTGTCTCTGTATTAAGGTTTCTCAATCCTGGGAATGCTGGTGGGGCTCCGGTACCTCGAAGCAGAACCAGGATCCAGACAGAAGAAGAGAAACTGAGGCCAACATCACCATGTCTGAGACTTCGTCTTCCACCTTTGCTGGCCTCTTCCTTCACCCTCTTTGCTCTTAAATTTCTTTTCTGCTCCATCCTCCACTTCTAGTCCTTTACTTTATTTTTCTTTAATTTAAAATTTTTTAAGATATTTAAATATGCATACGGCAAGTCGGTGCCATTTAAATGTATGTACCATTTAAAGAATCATTTTAAAATGAATACTCTGTACCTCCATCCAAATCAAGAAATCGCCAGCACATCCGAAGCCCACTGTGTGCCCTTCCCCCACCCGCAGCCTCTTCCAGGACCCCTTTTCCAGCCTTCTGCTTTTTTCCTTTTATTTTCACCCGACGATTTGACTTGTATGGTGGGAACACGTGAACTGTGAAACTTAAAGCTGCTGCCTCACCCACACCAGCTGCCACCAAGGGCTGCTTCGAGGGGGTGTCAGCCCAAGTTGGGCTCCTCTCTGCTGCTGGACCCAAGACTCTGAACCATCCAAGGGACAGGCAGTTCTTCTAAGAAGGGCTCCCCTGCAAGTGGGCATGGCTCCTTATCCTTGTGCCTACAGGTGGATCAGGGTTGGAAGAGTCTGGGCTGTTTTTAGACCTTCCGGTCAGCTGTATTTGTGTAATGAGATTTGTAATAAATAGAAAAACCTTCTGCTCTGATCAGTCCTCGTACTTTGGCCTCCCCTAAGCCCAGAGCACCCCTGCCCCTCCTCTGAGGCCTAGCAGAGGAGAATCACAGCTTTCTGCTGATCAGATATACCATGAGTAGGACAACTCAAGACCCAGGCAAACCTGGCTGCCTTTTGTCTCTTGCTCATTTCTTGTGAAGTCAAATCTTCCTCCTCTCCATCCCCACCTTCAAGATTCTGAGTTCACAACTGAACAGCCAGGACCCTCTCTTGTTTTCTTCCCAAGGAAGAAACAGATTCTTGAGAAAGCAGAACCAAGCAGCATAGAAGAAACAGCTGTTATGACCATGAAAAGAAGAACACTGGGGCCCCAGGACAAGGCACTGGAGCAGACTGCTGCCATCCAAACACAACCCCGAGCACCTCCACACTGGCTGGATCCTCATGCACAGCATATAGACGCGAGAGCCCATTCGCTATTTCAACAAGTGTTTATTGAACACTTACTGCCTGCCGGACACTTGGGAAAGACAGATGAATGACCCGGGCAATGTCCCTGTAGTCAAGGAGACAGACTATCAACAAGCCCATACCTGAAAGAACAACTCCAGACAGTGATAAGAACTCTAGAAAACAAGGTACTGTGATCAGGAAGGGGAGGGAGGTGCATAACTTAGATCATCGGGAAAAGCCTCCCTGAGGAGTTGGGATCTGAGTTGAGACTTGAATCGCAGGGATCATATGTCTTAAGATGTGAGGCGGGCACTTAGGGCAGAGGGAGCAGCATCTAGTCTTGTTGAAGGCCTACAATCACTGTGACTACAGGATGGTGAGGTTAGGGAGTGGAAGGGAGGAGATGGAAGGGAGGCAGGGGGCTTGTGAGGGCCCGACAGGAAGCTTGAAGTTGACACTTCAGTTGGGAATTCTCAGTCAGTTAAGGCTCTTCAGGTGAAAATCTTCCCTAAACTAGCTGAACTAATAAAGATAACATTGGCTCACAAAACTGAAAAGAGGATTATAGGCTTCAGGAATGGCTTGATCAGGACTGAGCTCTATTTCTCTGAGACTCTTTTGGCTCTGCCCTCCTACATTGGCTTCATCCACAGGCTGGCTTCCTTTATGATGATTATGGTGCCAAAAGTGGTTGTTACGATTCCAGGCCTCATGTCCCCACCTGGAAAAATAGCTCAGTGGTACGAACCATCTTTCCCTTACCAGCTATTGTAGGAGGCAGTAAGAAAAGGAATGATCTTACAGAGAGTTAACATTTGAGTGGAGGTCCACAGGGAGCCCACCTAAGAAAGGAATGAATGAAAGCATAAGATGATGTGGATCCTCTAGGCATGCACCACAGAAACATGATTCCAGATAAATAAAGACAAGATCCCGAAGGATCTAAAGAAATGATACAGAGTATTTGGCAGACACTATGAGTATAAGATTTCTCTGACGACAGCCCAGGCTTGGCTCCCTTCCCAGGTGGTTTAAAGTGGAATCATAATGTTGTCTCTCCACCTAAGAACTGCTAACAGATACGGAGCCAGAATGCCACAGACACAGTGCAACTCTCTAAAGAAGAAATGTCCAGGAAACTGATCGTTGCAGCCCACTCACGTAACACACATAAGGTAAATGCAGTCTCAAAGGGAAGAGTGGCAGGAAGGGGGACGATTCAGAAGAACTGCAAATGACAAAACTGGATTCCGGCCAGTACGACCTGGTGAGTGACTGCTCTGATTATAGAACAAACATTCCAGCCACCCTTTGAGGCAGAGCCAGAAACCACAGTGGGCTCTCTGGGCAGCAGGCACACTCAGGTGAACCCCCTGCGCGTGGATGCTGTAGGGAAAGCAGTCCCAGTCACATGTCAGACGTCGAGCTGCAGTCCCCCACAAAGGCCAGCTGTCACCTCTGCAGCCTTATCTTTTAAAACTCACCCACTAGGATTGCAGTATCTGTGTCAGCAGAAGACCACCTTCCAGGGTACGGAGCCCACAGGAGCTCCTCCTCTACCCCGAGCCCCTGCCCCTCCAGCCCGCTCCCGCCACCAAAGCCATCTCTGCCCCAATAAATGACAAGGCAGACCACATGGAGAATCTTTTATTGCCTTAAAATATCTGACATTAACAAGTAGAAAATACTAATTATGTTTTTTAAATAAATCAATGGTTTCAGTAAACATTTTGTTGATACATTTTAAGGGACTGAAGAGTAAACACTCTTTATCAAAAAGGCGCCATCACTCTCCACCTCCCCTCCACCCCTACCTCAGTCCTCCCACCAGAAGTGTGAACTTCTTTTATTATGTACAGAATATCTGTACACACAGACACACACAGAGACACAGACACACACACACACACAGACACACACACTTGGCTCCCCTTGGGCAGTGGCTCAAGTACCCCAGCACCGCTGCCACACAGGCTGCTGCAATATGCTGAGGCCGGGGCAGCATAGGGGTCATGATCACGGAACTCAACGCACAGGAGAAATGACCAAAACATCTTATTTTTGGAAATACTACCCAAGCCCATGGGTAGAGCCAGACAGCAGGCAAAGCAGGAGAGGTCAGCTAGGGCTGATTGAAAGGGAATCTCTTTAAATTCAGAACATCTGAGAAAAAATTATTGCTATTAAAGAAGGGGGTGAGGGGAGAGGTGGGGATGCAAATACTGTCCCCATCAGAGATGGAATGCACTTATCTAACCCAGCAGACCCGAGTCCCGTTCAGTGGCCACCTGCTGCCCCTTTCATCTCTCAGAAGCGTGCTGGAGTTCGCAGGGGGGAAGGTATCCAGGTTGGTTTTCACTAAAGGGTACAGGCAGTTAGTTGGCTGGGCTTGCCCTCCGTCTGGAGAACACGTGGGCAGCGTCCAGATGACAGCAGCAGAGGTGACAGTGACACACACACAAGGCCCTAGGCCAGGACATCTATTTTAGAAAAGAACCTTTCCATTCCTAAATCATTTGAGGACCAGAGTCCCCAAGTTCGTAAGCACCCTCACATCCTGAGAAGGTCAACTCTCTGAAATCGGCTTCTCCTTCACAGCCACAGCAAAGTTTTTGTCAAGTTTACTGATGTTTGGTTTGATCAGCTCTTGGGAAAGAGGGTTTGGAGACAGACGCCAACATGAGCCGGGAGAACCTGGTCCCAGAGTCCTGAGGGGTTTGTCCTGATGGTGTTTTCTCTCCCTCCGAACGTTAGCGGTCAGTCTGGTGGCCCAAGAATGACCCTCGTCCAGAGCAGCTGCCGCCCCTTAGAATTGGGCTCCTAAGGGTCTGAAGACACTAGAAAAAGTTAACCTCCGGAGTAAGCTTGCTTTCCGTGATAATTGGCAGGCTCTCTCCCGCGGGATGGGGTGGAGGGAAGGCAAGGCAGCCGGCCAGGACTGACTCCAGGATTCCCTCTGCCCCCGCCCACCAGCTGCCAGACCTAGGTGGGGAGGGGCGGGGAGCCGATCGGCACGTGGTGAAAACTGCAGTCTCCCCCAGGCAGACGACACCAGCTCTGCGGTGGGTTCCAGGCGGAGGCACTGCTGTCCAAGCCCCAGCTATGCCCCCTGGTTCCCTCCAAAAGCTGCTCCGGGGAAGCCCATGGTGCTGGCAGGGAGAGCTGTGCTGGCTGAAGAGGTGGGCGTGGTCCGTGTTCCCTGAGTCCCACCACCTTTCTCTCTCAGAGTTGCTCCTCCAGTACACTAGTGGGGGCTTTGCTGGTTTTGCTCTCCTCCTCCTCCTCCTCCTCCTCCTCCTCCGCAGGTTTCTACAAGGCAAACAAGTGGGCAGCCCTTGGGGTGAAGAGGCAGGGACTCCATCCCGACCGGAGCATCTGCCTGCCAGTGGGTCTGTAATCCGCGGGGAAAACCAGAGTCCCAGGCACTCGGCACCCCTGACAGCGACAAAGGGAACAGGAACAGAAGCTCCGGCCCGGCCACAAGTGTGCTCCCCAGACACACACACCATCACGACAGGATCAAAGGAAGAACAAAAAGGCAGCTTTCTGTGACACCACAGCCACCACGGGCCACCTCACTGCGAGTGCCACTGAGTTCCGCTCACCCTCCTCCCCCTTCTGACAGCCTCAGCCCAGCTGGACGGACCCCCAGGCGGCTGTGCAACGGGCCAGGTCTGCACCTCCCTCAGGACTGCTGACCACCCCCGGTCAGGGGCAGCCCCAGGATGAGGAATACTGTTACCGTGTGCGTGGAACAGATGCAGCAGAGAACTGTTATAAAGGCAGGATGCTTAATGGCATATGTCAACTCTGGGGCTGAAAATAATGTATATATAATTTCCGCATAGAAAAAGAGACTTTGGGTCAGTTTGTCTTCAGTTTTCTTGGGGGCGAATGGCACAGGATTAGAAGAATTTCTGGGTCACACTTGTTAGCTGGGTGGGATTTATACATGAAAATTATTCTGTGAGGCCCCTAGGTGCCAGCGGCCAACTTGGGCATTTGTCTACCGTTTTAGGAACACTTGGCTTCTTCCATCAGGGGCTCATCCAGTTCCCAACAAGGCCTCGTGCACAGGCCCCGCCCCACACAGCCCCCACCATCGAGGCTGGAGGAGCACCTCCAGGGCACGTCAGCTGGACATATGGCACTCCCTCTCCAAGGACACTCTCAGGGCAGCCTGTAGCAGAGATAACAGCGGCAGATCCAGCTTCCTGTTCTCCATCTTGCTAACTTTTTGGCACCAGCTCGGCCTCAGCCCTGAGAAGCCCTCACTCAGGCAGCCAGCAGCCGACTTCAGCCACTCAGGCTGTCTCCTCTCTCTGACACACTCATGCACACGCTCCTGCCTCTTCCAGAGCCATCACCTTGAAATCACAATCAAACAGGGCTTAGTGCCTCTGTGGCCAAGAACTACTAACTGGAAGAAGAATGGAAACCCAAATGCAGACTGTTGCCGTGAAGGTCAGTCATGACCCCCCAGCCAGAAGTTCTGGCTCCTTCTACCAAAATGACACACTTCACTGATTAGAAAGAGCAGCTCTGAAAGAGAAAAGCAAATACCATATGCTAACACATATATGTGGAACCTAAAAAAAAAAAAAAAAAGAACCTAGGGGCAGGACAGGAATAAAGACGCAGATGTAGAGAATGGACTTGAGAACACGGGGAGGGAAAGGGTAAGCTGGGACAAAGTGAGAGAGCGGCATGGACATATATACACTACCAAACGTAAAACAGATAGCTAGTGGGAAGCAGCCCCATAGCACAGGGAGATCAGCTCGGTGCTTTGTGACCACCTGGAGGGGTGGGATAGGGAGGGTGGGAGGGAGGCTCAAGAGGGAGGAGATATGGGGATATATGTATATGTATAGCTGATTCACTTTGTTATAAAGCAGAAACTAGCACACCAATGCAAAGCAATTATACTCCAATAAAGATGTTAAAACAAAAAAAAGAAAGAGCAGCTCTGGCCAGATGCGCTGCCTGCCCTGCGTTCACCTGGAGCTGAGAGTGAATCCCTGTGACAGTTCGCAGGTCCCACTTACACCCACCACCTCGGAGTGTCAAATGACAGCCCTTGCAGGGATGCCCTCTGACAGCGCTGGCTTCCCTGGGCATTAGCCCAGCATGACTCTGACCCCCCATCACACCAGGCTCCCCCAGATGCAAGGGAGGTGCAGAGACACACAGTGAGTATCCAGGACACTGACAGCACCGGACTGGCACCGGACTGGCCTCCTGGTCCTACTCGGTGCTATTTCCCATAGTCCATTCAGACGAGCCAACACCTCCATCCTGGATTAACAAACCTGGTCCTCGTGGACAAGGATCTGGCTGTGAAATACGGGAACAACCTAAATAGCAAACAAGAGGAAATGGAAATGTGTATAGGTAGATGTGGGGTTTTGGGGGTGCAATGGTGTAGAAAGGTTGTCAAGCCCTAGTAAAGAAACAATCAGGGTAGAAAACCCAATGTGCACAAGCATATTCATAGAAAATACACTGGGAAATGACGAAATGTTACTAGGTTATCTCTGGGCGCTAGGACTATAGGTGACCTTTACTTTCTTCTGTTTGCCTTTATCTGCCCAGGGAAATACAGATTATAAAGTAAACATAGCAAAATCACATATCACTTGACACAAGGCGTCACATTTCAAATTGAAACCTTTTCACGAGAAACCTATCCTGTTATCACGGTCACCATTTCCCCAGGCTCAGGATATATTCGCCAAAGTGTCCCGAATCACATGTTTCCTCATCCATGGCACAGGGGCAAACCCATCTCCACAGTGGTGATGCCACAGTTCTCACAGGCTGCTGAGAATAACACTCCTGTCTCAGGCTTTCCCTGTGTCCCCGCTGAATGTCCAGTCCCAGCCACCTCCCTCCACCTGTTCCCTGCTGCTACCTGCCAACCCCAGAGTGTGAGATCAGAGGACAAACAGTAAGGAACTAAAGATTAGCATCCATCTGCCAACACATATTCTTAAAGCGCTACATGTACCTCTTTCAGATAACATTTTTGCCTTAGAAAATTGGCAGAGAATTTAAAAAATGATAAACACTCAGTGTTGGCCTCATACACTGCGAGAGCAGTGAGCATTGGTAGCGTTGACAGTACCTTTCTAGAGGACAGTCTGGCAATACACATCAAAGCTTAAAAATGGGCATGACCACTGATCCATTTCTCGGGGAAATACTGTGCTTAAGAACATGTCCAAAGATTCAGCTCCAGGACATTAATCCCAGTATCATTTATAACAACAATCAGAAACAACCTTAATGTTCCCGGACAGGAAAACTGTTAAACAAATCATGTTTATCCATGTGCGGTCATTAGAACACTGTGCAGTCATTAAAAGTATGTTGTAAGAGACTAATGACCTGATAAAGCACTCGCAACAAGTAAAAAGGCACATAGAACAAGATTCCACTTTTGTTGAAAAAATACATACGTATATCTATATGTATATATCATATGTGGACACAGATATGCATAAGAAAATGCAAAAAAACAGCATCCCATCTCTAGCTGATGCTATTACAGGATGACTTTTAAATTTTGTACACCTTTCTGTATTTTTTTACAGAATATGTATTACCTCTGTAATAAGTTTTGGGTGTTTTGTTCTGTTTTTGAAGAAAATCCTACTACGCTCTTAGAGCTGAAATTCCTTTCATCCTGGCTCAGATTTGACACCTAACACTTTGGTTAAAATACTTCCCAGCCAATTAAGACCTATGGGAAACACTTTTCTGTTCTAGATCAAACTCCTGGTCCTCTCCCCTTCCATCACCATCAACTCCTGCTTCCTGACTTGTCCTTTTAGAGCCCTGATGGCAACCCATTGGCCCCGATCCCTCTATCCCATGGCACTGCCTGGGGGGCTGTCACGTGCCAAGAGGGCCACTGTCTCGAGGCCACCACCGCCATGACAGAATGGGGGCCCCAGGTGGCCACCTTTCCTCTCCAGTCACCAACCCCAGGCTGAAAGGAGAGGACCCAGGGCCTGAGGACGTGTCTCAGGATCCAGGGGTGGGTGCTGCTCAACAGCCTGTGACACAGTGAGGAGCTCCGGGGACCAGAGCAGGGAGGCCAGGAGAAGGGAAGGAAGCGGGAGCAGAGCCCAGACAGGGCAGCAGAAAAGCAGGGCTGAGGCAGCTCCCAAGGAAACTCTCTGTCTCCACATGCGTGATGCTGAATTGCTCTCATAGCCACCCGTCACTCTGGGAGCCTCCCCACCCCTGCTGCCGCAGTCTCAGCAAAGCCGGGACCCAGATCTCAGCCCAGCAGCTCCCAACGTACTCACATTCTCAAGAGTTTCTTTGTTTGCTTTCTGCCTCCGGAGATCTGCCCGAATGAACGCTGAGGTCCAGGATTGCAGAAGGAAGGGCAAAAGAGACAGTTATCAAGCAGAGCAATGGTCACGTTCATCCACGAGAGGGAGCCCTCACTCTCCTAAGGGCCACAGGTATCCCACCTCCTTCAGATATTCCAGGGATCTGGAGGTTCAGTCAACCAACTTGATAAGCCTGGGGACCACTGCTGTCCCTGACAGGCAGAAGCCAGTGATGACACTGCCCTTCATTTATAGATCCCTGATATTTGCAGGGAGTTTGCACACATTGCTCCAATCCTCACAACAATCCCCAGTCTACGGATTAGGAAAGTGGGGCTCCCAGAAGTGGGTCCACTTGCCCAAGGTCAAACAGCTATGGAGGTCGGTGTCACAGTATAGGATTCAAACAAGGGTCTTTTGGGGCCAAAACCCAAGCTCATTCCACCGAAATATGCTAATGCCTCCCCAAAGACTTCCTAACAAGCCCTCTCGTCTGCCCCACTGCACATGAACCCCCAATTGTATGATCAATCAAGGCACTGGGTGCCAAACTGCCAACAGCCTAAACCCATGAGCAGTCAGAGCATCATGTTGTCCTGAGGCCCTGACTCACCAGTGAGGACGGCTCCAAGGGTGAGGAACACACACAGGAAGATGTTCCCAGGCCTGGTTCCATAGTTGTCGATAATCTGGCCCTGGGAGATGGTGAAGATGATCCCGAATACCTGCAAAGGCAAAGAGAAGACTGGAAACAAGGGCCCAGCCAACCAGCCCACAGGGGAGCTGAGCTGCCATAATGTAGTGTCTGCACCGGACAAGCCCAGCAGGGAACAAAGAGCCACGGCTCTAGGGCCACCACGAAATGAGAGGCCTACCTGGGCAGACATGTTGAGGAGGCCAGACGATATGCCTTCTGATTCTGGGTATGTCAGCTCCACAGCAAACTCAAATCCCAGCGGGAGGTAGCCAGTCATAAAGAAGCTGAAGCCCAGATCACAGAAACAAGGTGATGGAGAACTTCCGGAACAAGGAGAAAAGGGAGCCTATCTCCTGCCCTACAACTCCTTTTCCTATTCTCTTTCTTTCCATCAAGACATGCCAGGCCCTTGAAAATCAGGCCATCCCCTATGCAGCCATTACACACACACAAACACACACACACACACACACACACACACACACACGTACCGCCCACAGGAAAATAAGTGGGAGGTGAAGCTGAGTAGAGACCCCTGTGGAAGAGGTATCATTTCCTACACTTTCTCATACAAGTCTAGAAAATTCCAGCTCTGATCTCTTACACCTGCACCACACTTCCTGCTGCTTTCACATCCGCTATCTCTGTCATTCTTTCCAACAACTCCACAAGGCAGGCCACTCATCTTAAATTATAGATGAAGAAACTGAGTCTCAGAGTGATTAAGGGAGGTGCCTGTGGTCTAATAGATAGTCAACAGCAAAACTGAAATCAGGACCCACACTTTCTGATTCCCAGCCCTGTGTACTTTCTCTGAGGCCATGTTGTCCCAGGCAGAGCTAATAAAGACTCCATACATTTCCTAGCCTCCCAGAGATCTGTGAAGGACACAGTCCATCCCAACAGCATGGATGGGCCTGGAAGCCCCAGGTGGCCTTTCGAAGTGTTACAAGTGAATCTGACCTCTGGCCACCATTTCCGCATTTCAGGAGGTCAGTGAGAAGGCAGCAGAGGGATACCTATTGCTTCCTAGGATGTTGGCAGCTCAGGAACCATGGGTGGAGCTTTCCAGTTAAGCAGGTTAGAGGTGAAACTTACCCCATTGCACCAGCCGTGATGAACACTACCCACAGGTGTCCCAGGTTCAAGGTCAACGTGTAAACCACCATGCCCACCAGAGCCATGATGTAGACCACCAAAGTTGTCTCCCTACAAGCAGAGGCAACGAAGTTGAGTCATATACTGCGGACTTTAACAGGATCTTTCCCTCCCTCTCTCCCTCCCTTCCTTCCATTCCTTCCTTCCTTCCCTCCCTCCTTCCTTCCTCTCTCTCTCCCTCCGTCCCACCTTCTATCTACTGGGCACCTACTGCATGCCAAGCCCACTTCTTTGAGCTATTTGCTCTCATAGAATTTTCTGTCCATGAGGTTGATGGACATTGGACCAATGATCACACTGTGTTCAGAGCTACAAAGGGTAAGACCAGGACAGTATGAAGTCATCTTGCGGCACGTGTGTTCTCCTGCAAAACCCTCTCAACAAGATCACGCTGTACCTGGACTTGTCACGTCCTACCCACAAGCAAGAAGGCATAACCCTTTCCTCTCCTCCTCCCCCACTGAAAAAACAAATGGGACACACAACAGCTGTGGTCAGGCGGCAGTGGCATGCAGACGACCCCAGAAGCCCGTTCTGCTTGTCTGCTTTGCCCCCAGACCCCAGGACAATGCTGGGCAGAGCCCTGGCTGTGAGAGTCTCTGTCATCCTTGAGTTCTTCCTGTTGCCACCTGCACCCGTCCAGCACCGTTTTTCCTGCTGAATCTGAACTACTCTGCTCCTGACAGTGGCAACTAAGAGAGAACATTCTCCAGCCCTGAACTAAGTCCTTGACTCCAAAGCCGAGGGGAGAAAGCTCCGCCCACTCCCAGTTGCATTTCCCCTTGTTGGTCCCTCAGAAGGACCCTCAGCAACCTACTGGTTTCTGTTTCTGGCTCACCCTGCTTGTGCCCTTCCCCACACCTCTCCCCCCATGTTGCCCACTCAGGACTCTGCTGTGGCCCTGACTCCTGCACTGGGACCTGCATCCCTCTCTGTCCTACTGACTGAGGGCAGGGACTCTGCACATCTTTCTGCGCTCTGGCCACGAACGTGGGAACTCAGACTATGAAAGCTCAAAGCCTTCACTCATCTCTGCTGAAGCCAGAAACACAGAGGGGTTGCCAGCAGGTGTGTACTGTGGTTATGTGAAACTAACACTGCATTTACTGGATGCCAGGGATTCTGCTAAGTGCTTTACATGCATTTATTATTTCATTCAACCCTTGCAAAAGCCATGCAAGAAAAGTACGACTAATTTAAGAAAACTGAAATCATATCAAGCATCTCTTCTAATCACAAAACTATGAGATCAGAAGTCAACTACAAAAAGTGCCAAAAACACAAACACGCGGAGGCTAAACATTTATCTACTAAACAACCATCAGGTCACCGAAGAAATCAAAGAAGAAATTTTAAAAACACCTGGAGATAAACTAACAAAAAACACAATATAAAATATATTCCTGGCACCGAGCGAGCGGCGGCGAGGCGGTGCGAGCCGGCCCCGCTTCCTTCTCGCCGCCGGCGCCATTCTCGAGGAGGAGGGTGGGGCGCGCGTCGCGATGGCCCGGCCGAGCCAGGACGAGCCCGCCGCCCGCCCTCCCGCCCGCCGGCCCACAGCCCCCGGCCCCTCCGGCCCAGCCACGGCGAAGCAGTACGATGCGCTGTTCCAGCTGCTGCTGATCGAGGACTTGGGGACTCTGGGGTAGGCAAGACCTGCCTGCCGCGCGGCTTCACCGACAACGAGTTCCACTTCTCGCACATCTCCACCATCGGTGTTGACTTTAAGATGAAGACCATAGAGGTAGATGGCATCAAAGTGCGGATACAGATTTGGGACACAGCGGGGCAGGAGAGATAGCAGACCATCACAAAGCAGTACTATCGACGGGCCCAGGGAATGTTTTTAGTCTGCGACATTAGCAGTGAGCGCTCTTACCAGCACATCATGAAGTGGGTCAGTGATGTGGATGACAATGCACCAGAAGGTGTCCAGAAGATCCTTACAGGGAATAAGGCTGATGAAGAGCAGAAACGGCAGGTGGGAAGAGAGCAAGGGCAGCAGCTGGCTGAAGAGTATGGCATGGACTTCTATGAAGCAAGTGCCTGCACCAGCCTCAACATTAAAGAGTCCTTCACGCGCCTGACGGAGCTGGTGCTGCAGGCCCACAGGAAGGAGCTGGAAGGTCTGCGGACACGCGCCAACGATGAGTTGGCCTTGGCGGAGCTGGAGGAGGATGAGGGCAAACCCGAGGGCCCGGAGAACTCTTCGAAAACCTGCTGGTGCTGAGCATCTTGCGTGGAGCACCCCCGCCCCGCACAGTCCCCTCTCCCCGCAGGAGGGCTGCGGGCACACAGGGAGCCTGGGCTTTGCCCTGCTTCTCTTCTCCTTCCGGTGACCCTGTGGAATCTCGGCCGCTGCTCCTCCCCCTGCCTGGCTCCGAGGAGCAGCCTCGCCCCCCTTCCCCCGCCCTCCCCCCCTCCCCCCCCCGGGATGGCCCCCTCCAGCCTGTTTCCCCAGCCACAGGCCTGCCTCGAGCCCCTGATGTGCTACGAGCACCGCCTCACTACCCCGAGGTCCCAGAAGATGGCCCAGTCCGGAGTCAAAGCCACTGTAGGTTCCTTCTCTCTCAGTGCATCTGGTCTCCTCTCCGCTTCTCCTCGCTTCTTCACACCTCTCTTTCTGTCCCTTCCCCTCAGCTGTGTTCCTATCAAAGCCCTCCCCCCCTCCACGTGTCCCGTGTGGCTGCTGGTACAGCACCTTTCAATGCCTCCCTCTTTGCCGGGACGAGGGAATGGACTCAGGCTCAGGGGCACGTTCCCTGCTCTGCTCCGGGAGAAGCCCCACCCTGCTTTGTGGGAAATTCTTCCCGTCCTCTCCTCCCCACCGCCCCCTCTTGTGCCATGGGCCTGCCTCCCCAGTGACCGAGGAAAGAGGAACGGCAAGAGAGGAAGGAAAGCCCAAACTGGTGGTCCCCACGCCTGGGGCTGTCCTACACCTCCCCCCACCCCCATCCCCAGCTTCCACTGCACTTGGCTGCCTGCCCTCCTGCCTCTTGAGGGAACTGAGCTTCAGAGAAGAAAAAAAAATGATGAGGGGTGGCAGGGATAAGAAGTAACCTTCATTCTCTACCTGCCCTGCAGCGTGTACACTATTTCTCCCTGCCCCCGAATTTAAAGATGTGGACCAAGGCCTGAGGGCACTGCAGGGCAAGGAGAGCCCTGGGGCCAACCACACACTCCAGGAAGGGGAGTGTTTGGAAATGAAGAGCCAGCTCCTATATATCAGGTTAAGAGCCGGGACAGCAGTTTGCAAAGCAGAGGGGAATTCAGCAGCAGCAGGAATTCCTGGGCCCCATCTTCCATTTCATTTTCTTTTTTTTTTTTTTTAACATCTTTATTGGAGTATAATTGCTTTACAATGGTGTGTTAGTTTCTGCTTTATAACAAAGTGAATTAGCTATACATATACATATATCCTCATATCTCTTCCCTCTTGTGTCTCCCTCCTTCCTACCCCTCTAGGTTCTCACAAAGCACTGAGCTGATCTCCCTGTGCTATGCAGCTGCTTCCCACTAGCTATCGGTTTTACATTTGGTAGTGTATATATGTCCATGCCATTCTCTCACTTTGTCCCAGCTTGACCTTCCCCTTCCCCGTGTCCTCAAGTCCATTCTCTAGTAGGTCTGTGTCTTTATTCCCATCCTGCCTCTAGGTTCCTCATGACCATCTTTTTTTTTTTTTTTTTTTTTTTAGATTCCATATATATGTGTTAGCATATGGTATTTGTTTTTTTCTTTCTGACTTACTTCACTCTGTATGACAGACTCTAGGTCCATCCACCTCACTACAAACAACTCAGTTTTGTTTCTTTTTATGGCTGAGTAATATTCCGTTGTATATATGTGCCACATCTTCTTTATCCATTCATCTGTCAATGGACACTTAGGTTGCTTCCATGTCCTGGCTATTGTAAATAGAGCTGCAATGAACATAGTGGTACATGACTCTTTTTGAATTATGGTTTTCTCAGGGTATATGCCCAGTAGTGGGATTGCTGTGTCATACGGTAGTTCTACTAGAGCTAATCAATGAATTTGGTAAAGTAGCAGGATACAAAATTAATGCACAGAAGTCTCTTGCATTCCTATACACTAATGATGAAAAATCTGAAAGAGAAATTAAGGAAACACTCCCACTTACCATTGCAACAAAAAGAATAAAATACCTAGGAATAAACCTACCTAAGGAGACAAAAGACCTGTATGCAGAAAACTGTAAGACACTGATGAAAGAAATTAAAGATGATACAAACAGATGGAGAGATATACCACGTTCTTGGATTGGAAGAATCAACACTGTGAAAATGACTATACTACCCAAAGCAATCTACAGATTCAATGCAATCCCTACCAAATTACCACTGGCATTTTTCACAGAACTAGAACAAAAAATTTCACAATTTGTATGGAAACACAAAAGACCCCAAATAGCCAAAGCAATCTTCCATTTCTTATGTAAGATGGGCATCTCCCCACCACCCTGGCAGGTGAGAGGTGACAGAACCATGCTGGTGGTCTTTCACCGAGCCCAGCCTTCAGCTCTCAAGGCTTTCCCGAGACCCAAAGTTTGTGGGAGAAGGGCAGGGAGCTCATGGGCAAAAAGCAGGCAAGCCCTGGGTAGGAATGCTTGGTGCTATTCCCTTCAGCCTTCAAGACCAAGAGCTCATCTTGTTCCTCTAGCTCCTGACTCAGAGGCTTGAGGGTTTGCCAACTGCACTGTGGCTACAGGTGGAGGGAAGCGGACTCCCTCCTCCAGGGCCCTTTGTTTCAGGAAGCAGTTTCTTTAACCCCATATGGTCCAAGAGTAGTTTGCAGGAGACCCTTTAAGGAGGGAACAAGTCAGTTACCAGCCCTAGTAGCGTTCCTCCCCACCTTCCCAAGATGGGAGAAGCCTAGGGAGGAGGATCAGTCTTAAGCTGCATTGCATGGCTGGCACTGGAGTGAAAACAAAACTAGGCATCGAACATTCACTAATTAAAGACTAAAATCCAGGACACACACATGTGAAGAATTAAGAGCCCCACTTCCTTACTCTTCTGAAAAAAAGGTTGGGGGATGAAATCACCAAACCTTTCCTTCTGACTCTTATCAAATCAGGAGAGAGCAGGAGAGGGTAGCTCAGGATGAAGGAATGGGGGATGAGTTATCGTAGTGGAAGGAAAAGGAAGGCAGGAATAGTTATAAATTGTCGGCTAATGAGAAATGTAAAGAGCTGACTCTTTAGGACGAAGTCATGACCACAGCTGAGGATGTTTCCTTGAGGACTAACTCCTCAGGTGTTAGAAATTGCAGCATCACTCTGGGGTGGGGAGGTCAGCAGTGCCAACTCTCAGTGTGCCCTCAGCCAGGGACTCGAGGGAGGGGAAGTTATACTGGCCATTGGCTCCAACCTGTGGTCAGTGTCGCTGCTTTCCCTGAAGATCTGGCCGAGCACCATTGCCTTTCTCTCCTAGCCCCCTCAGGGAAGAGGGACTATATTTTTACTGTACCCTAGGGGTTCTGGAAGGGAAAACTTGGGGTTAGGATTCTATGGCCTGAGAAGCCCCATCCATAAGGGCCACAGCTGGGGAGAGGTATGGGGCAGGAGAGGGGTTGGGATTTTAGGGTGCAGCTATGCTCATGAGGTACCAGAGTCAGCCTCTCACCCCTAAACTTCTCCAGTCCCGGAGGTAGCCTGGGACCTGGCCTTAGACTGTTGAGCAGGTGTGCCAGACTGTTGAGCAGGTGTGCCTGCCTGTTGACTCCTCACCACCTTTGCACCTGTTGTCTTGAGACTCGGCACAGCCCCAGGCACTCCACCTGCTCCTGAGCCCCACCATCTCCCTGTGAACTTTGTGTGCTGTGTCTTGGGTCGAGGATATGAATTGTGAGCAGGGTTCATCTATTTTAAACACAGATGTTTACAAAATAAAGAATATTTCAAGTCAAAAAAATTAATTAATTAATTAATTAAATAATAAAATATATGGGACACAGGAAAAGCAGTTCTAAGAAGCAAGTTTATAGTGACACAAGCCTGTCTCAGGAAACAAAAAAAAAAAAATCTCAAACAACCTAATCCAAGGCAATCAGCAGATTCAATGCAATTCCTATCAAAACACTAATGAAATTTTTCACAGAATTAGAACAAATAATTCTAAAATTTGTATGTAAATACAAAAGACCCCAAATAGCCAAAACAATCTTAAGGAAGTAGAACAAAACTAGAAGTATCAGTTTGCCCAGATTTCAAACTATACTACAAAGCTATAGTAATCAAAATAGTATGGTACTGGCAAAAAACAGACACACAGATCAATGGAACTGAATAGCGTTTCAAAAATGAACGCACATTTATGTGAGCAATTAACCTATGACAAAGGAGGCAAGAACATACAATGAGGAAAAGACAGACTCTTCAATAAATGGTGTTGGGAAAACTGGACGGCTATACACAAAAGAATCAAACTCAACTACTCTCTCACACCATGCAGAAAAATAAAGTCAAAATGGATTAGACTTAAATTTAAGACCTGAAACCACAAAAATTCTAGAAGAAAATATAGGCAGTATAGTGTTTGACATCAGTCTTAGTAATTTTTTTTGATATATCTCCTCAGGCAAGGGAAAGAGAAGCAAAAAACAAACAAATGGGACTACTTCAAACTAAAAAGCTTTTGCACAGCAAAGGAAACTATCAACAAAATTAAAAGGCCAGCTATTGAATGGGAGAAGACATATCTGATAAGGGGTTAATATCCAAGATATACAAAGAACTAATACAACTCAACATCAAAAAACAAACAACCCAATTAAAAAGGGGGCAGAGAATCTGAATTGACATTTTCCCAAAGAAGACATACAGATGGCCAACAAGTACATGAAAAAGGGAACCCTCGTGAACTGCTGGTGGGAATATAAATTGGTGCAGCCACTATGGAAAACAGGACGGCGATTCCTCAGAAAAATTTTAAAATAGAACACCCAGATGATCCAGCAATTTCACTCCTGAGCATTTATCCCAAGAAAATAAAAACACTAATTCAAAAAGATATATGTACTACCCCTATATTCACTGTAGCATTATGTACAATAGCCAAGATATGGAAGCAACCTAAGTGCCCATCAACAGACAAATGGATAAAGAAGATGTGGTACATATACATATATTTCAGCCATAAAAAAGAATGAAATCTTGCCATTTGCAACGACATGTATGGACCTAGATGATATTATGCTAAGTGAAATAATTTAGACAGAGAAAGACAAATACTATATAATATCATTTATATGTGGAATCTAAACAGCAAAACAAATGAACAAACAAAACAGAAACAGAGTCACAGATACAGAGAACAAACAGATGGTTGTCAGAGGGGAAGGAATGGGGGAGAGGAAAGAAACAGGTGAGAGAGATTAAGAGGTACAAACTTTCAGTTAGAAAATAAATGAGTCAAAGGAATGAAATGTATGGTGTGGGGAATACAGTCAATAACTATGTAATCTCTTTGTATGGTGACAGATCCAAATTAGATTTATCTTGGGGATCATTTTGAAATGTATAGAAACATCAAATCACTATGTTGTGTATAGGAACTAACATAGTGTAGTAGGTCAATAATACTTCAAACACAAACAAGCATGCAAACTCATAGAAAAACTCATAGAAAAAGAGACCAGATTTGTGGTTACCAGAGGTGGGGATGGGGTAGGGGGAGGGAGAATTGGAAGAAAGCAGTCAAAATGTACAAACTTCCAGTTGTAAGTAAGTACTAGGGATGTAATGTACTATACGATAAATATAATGAACACTGCTGTATGTTATACACGCAAGTTGTTGAGAGTAAATCCTAAGGGTCCTCATCATGAAATTTTTTTTCTATTTCTTTAATTTTGTATCTATATATGATGATGGATGTTCACTAAACTTATCACGACAATCATTTCATGATGTATGTAAATCAAATCATTATGCTGTATACCTCAAACTTATACAATGCTGTATGTCAATTATATCTCAATAAAACTGGTAGGAAAAAAAGAGATGTATGACTCTTCCTAATATGACAGATGAGGAAACTGAGCTCAGACCAGTCAAGTTACTTGTCCAAAGTCACCTGCCCAGGAAGTGCACAGCTAAGATTCGAACCCAGAGGTTGGATTTGAAACCTGTGCTCCCTCTACTCCCACACACAGGAATACTAACACAGGATGGGGCTGCATCTTTGGAAAAGACCAACAGCCTCTGAAGGATGCCCTTCCCTCCTGGGTCCTCAAAGCAGCTGCTGAGGGCAGAGGAGCTTCATCCCTCCTCCCCCTGCTCCCCACATCCAGTCCCTCCCCCTCTGCAGAACCCAACTCCAAGGACACCCATCTCCCTCACTGACCCCACAAGCTCATCTTTCCCATATTTGTTTACATATAGCTTCTTCTTAAACCACTAGCCTGTCTACAAAACTGTAGTCTCAGCCAGAGATAAAGGGACCTGACCATCCAATTTCCAGCCTCCAAACCAAACAGGACAAATCTGGGAGGCTCAGGGAAAAGGAAACTGGCACCAAAATGACCAGATGACAGAGCTCTCTCACCCTTTCTCTGCCTAAGTAGTAGAGCAGGGAGAAGACTGTCCCATGCTGACTGCAGGATGCAGACATCAAGTGACACTAGGAACTGGTGGCAGCAGGATTCTGCAGTGTCCTCCCCAGACCTTTCCCTGTATTTTCACCATATTTTCTAGTTCACCTGAATCATCTGGCTGCCCACATCCCCGCCCAGGCAACATTCCAATCCCTCCCTTCTCTTGCCACACAGCAAGCCCAGAAAAGGGGACGCTGCTGTGCCCTGGTTCGGGAGTGGCCAGTCCTCACTGCCCAAAGCAAACAACTGACATATGGCAAAGACGAGGCGGCAGCCCAGCTCCACCAGCAGTAATTAAGCCCAGCTGGGCTCCTCGTCGTGTCAAGCCAGGCAGCCACATCCCCAGGGGTGGCCTTTGACAAAGGCAGACAGAGAGAGCCCTGGTCTGACCAGAGCCTCACAAGCGGATCTGTGTGGCAGAGAACAGGTCTGCCACTGTCTGTTGCCTCCAGACACTGGGAACTTTGGAGGCCTTGACAAAGCAGCCCAGAATGTTGATCGGCCCCAGAGCAGGACAACTCTGGCCTGGCAGCTGCCCTACTGGCCAGCATTAATTGAGTGCCCAGTGCATGCGGAGCACAAGAAAGACACAAGTTGGGCCTCTGTTTCCAGAGCATTTTCCCCAAGGCTGGCTACTGAATTGAGGCATCCGGGTTGATTTTTATAAATGCAGATTCCCCTACTGAATTGGCATCCATGAGGGTGGGGCCCAGGAATCTGTATTTTTAGTAAGCGTCCTGGATTAGCCTGACATCCACTAAAATCTTCGTGGCTATTAGAAATGCACTGGGCAATCAGGACTAAAGCATGTCGTAATACTTACCAATGAAGTGGAAGCAATTGCAAAATAACACACTGTAAATTGTTGGAAGCACAGAGCACCTTGGTTAACCCCATGGGCTCCACGGGGGAGCTATGGGAACAGGGCAGGGGAACCACCTCCTCGTCCCCACTCTGTGGAGTTTCCACGAACTGTCCAACTGTTGATGCTTTTCCACATTTATTTTCTCCTTCCTCTGCTCCTTCCACAAGCTACTTGGGGGATGGAACTCTGACAGGCCTCATGTCCCTTATCTCTAACCTTCCTACGATCCCCACAGGGCAGGCATTGCTTCCCTCATTTTATAAATGGGGAAACTGAGGCTCAGAGAAGATACATTTGAACTCCCCACTTGACCACTCAGACCCCCAGCTACCAAACCCACATCTTTGGAGCCGTGTTGCTAATGAATATGTCATTTCAAGACAAGGGTCCCCGATTCAGTCCAAGAGGAAGAGTCACTTACTTGTAGGTTTTGGTCCTATCCAGCCAGATACCTGAGATCATAGCCCCAAGCATTCCTGAAATGACGATGGTCAGGCCGATTCTTCCAGCATTCACTTCTTCGCCCTGGGGAAACCACAGCCCCAGTGACTGCTCAGTGATGGGACAAGATATCTGACAGGGTGCAGTCAGCAGAGGGCAAAGGGGCAAAGGCAAGTAACTCCGGCTTCATTAGAGCCAATTCTCAGAAAGTATCAGGACAAGATGGCCTGTAAGAAGCTGCCAGTGGAGAGAGAATCCTAGAATAATTGCTCCTCCCAACATAATATAACCCTGGATGTGTGTGCATTACACTAGATGCTGGGGTGAACCAAATTCTGTCCTTAGAAACCACTTTTAGATGGATTTCTTTAAATGTAAACCTTATAGCAAACCTTTATCATTATTCCCGTTTCACAGATGGAAAAACTGAATTATGTATATCCAAACATTCCATACTTAGGTTTTTTCAGTTATCACTTTTGAAGAGATAGGAAGATAATAATTATATATTTTTGAGCGTTTATTCAAAGCCAGGATTTTATAGCATCATCTCATTTAATTCTCCTAATTCCCCACCAGAAGGTTAATCAATATTCTCCATTTTACAGATGAAGACACTGAGGCACAGTGAAATTAACCTACTAGCCCAAGGTCATGAGGCCTTTAGTAAGAGCAGAGGCAGGATGTGAACTCAGACCTGTCAACCTCCAACACTGGAACGCTCAGCCACGATGGCTCACCCCTCCCACAAGCGTGAGACCCTCAACCTTTCAGAAGAGGGCTGGACCCGGGATCCCGACTCCAGGATACTCAGTGTCCCATTCCCAGTATCCAGCCCTCGCAGGTTCTGGAAACATTTAAAACATGCTTTCTGCTGAGCAAATAAGACTTTAAAATTAAATCTTGCCCGTATTTCACAGCTAAGTTTATTTCATATGTGATTCTATGTGTATATATGTTTACCTACTGTGTTGCCAGGCACCATGCTATGCGCTTTACATATATAAACCTTATTATTTACTTTCTAATCCTAAAATCAATCTTTCAGTAAGTAATTAGGCTTCCTTTACAGAAAAGAGAATGAGAGCTCAAGGCACTAACCAGCTTATTACACAGCTAAGGACCACCGGAGCTGGGGCTGAGACCCAGGGCCGCCTCCCTCCAAATCTCAGAAGCACACACCATACCACGCTGCCACCCCAGCTCCTGCCCAGACAGACCAGAAACCTCCTTCTCTCAGGGCCCAGCAAGCTTAGGGAACACCCTTACCGGGTAGTGCAAGATCACCATGCGATTCAGCAGAGTGGACAAGGCATAAAAAGCACCAGCATTCAGACCTGAAGGAGGGAGGGAGAAACACAGCATTAGGGTCATTCTCCTGTTGGGGCCATTGCGGGCTACTCCCCACAGTGGTGAGGGAGGTCAGAAATCCTCATCCTTGGGCTTCCCTGGTGGTGCAGTGGTTGAGAATCCGCCTGCCAGTGCAGGGGACACGGGTTCGAGCCCTGGTCTGGGAAGATCCCACTTGCCGCGGAGCGACTAGGCCCGTGAGCCACAACTACTGAGCCTGCGCATCTGGAGCCTGTGCTCCGCAACAAGGGAGGCCACGATAGTGAGAGGCCTGCGCACCACGATGAAGAGTGGCCCTCGCTTGCCACAACTAGAGAAAGCCCTCGCACAGAAACGAAAGACCCAACACAGCCAAAAATAAATAAATAAGTAAATAAATTTTAAAAAGAAAACATGACTACTATCTTAAAAAAAAAACAAAAACCCAAGCACTCTCTAATGACTTTAAATGGAGTATAATCTAGAAAAATTAAAAAAAAAAAAAAAAAAGAAATCCTCATCCTTGTTGCCACTGGAGGTAGTGTTTCAAGAAGAAATACTCCAAAACAACCAAAACTAACCATTTGAACCTCTTCTTAGCCACACACCACTGCCCTCTCATCCCTTTATCCCTGTCCTGGAAACACAGGCTCCAGAAAGTATTACTCCCAAGTCAGAGCCATCTACATTCCTCTTAAGCGCTGGCCTGACCTAAGGGGCCAGCAGAAGTACTGGACCCCTTCCACCTCCTCCTGATGACCTGTCCTCTCACCAGAATGCTCCAGACCTCTGACCCCTGACAACACTCCCTCTGCAGGTAGATTCTCACCTCTTTCCACATCCCTCCAACTTTTTTCTCAGATTCAACATCACACAAAATCTTATATTCAAAACCATAAAGGACCCTAAAGAGCATTTAGTTGACTCTCCTAATTTATTGATTCATCCAAGAAATAAATGGGGCACCTAGCATATACTGTAAGAATCTGTCCTTAGAAGATGAGGTTATTTGTCAAAAGCCATACAGTGACTTAGTAACTAAGATGAGACTGAAACTGATCCAAAGGAGAAGGGCCTTCTGCCCTCCCTTCATAATGATGGTGATGATGATGGTGGTGATGGTGCTGGTGGTAGTGGTGACGGTGGTGATGATGGTAATGGTGGTGGTGATGGTGGTGGTGATGGCAGTAGCATACACTTATGTACTAGGCACTTTTCTAAACACCTTACAATCCTCATAACAATCCTAGAAAGTAGCTAATATTCTCATTCCCATTTTGTAGGTAAGAAAAATGCACACAGATTTTAAAAACAAATACAGAGGTTACTCTGGAAGGCCCACCAGGAGTCTTTTTAATTTTGACTAATTTTGAGGCTCACACAACTACCACTGGCACACCTGGCATTAGGTCCACTTAGCAGCATGTAAGAGAGGACACAGTTCATAGACAGGGCGGCCTCGGGAGCTCCTCTTCACCGGAGCCAGTCCACAGAACCCCAGTCCATACAGCCATTCAGAAGCTATTCTCTTTTGCCCCCGAGGTGACAGCTCAACACAGAGAAAGGTGGTATGGCACCCACCCTGGCTTAACCCTTCCCAGGAGCCACTATTGCTTGTGACTCATCCACAGGCATAGCTACCAGGATCTCCATAAAGGAGAGGCCAGTGGAAAGAGAAGCACAAAGAATGGCTTCCCAACAGGGGTAAGAAGATCGCCCAGCTCACTTGCAGTCATTTATATCACAATAGGTCATTCTTATCAGAAGCAATGTGTTGCCTAAATGCAGTTGACTTACTCCCTTTGTCAGGTTCCTGGAGGAATGAGATACAAAGTTAAGTGAAGGTCATATTCTCCTGCAAAATGGGGAAGGGAGTTTGGTTTGCCCTTCCCACCATTGCACGGGTAGTAAGAGGCAGGGTTCGATTCAAACCCAGACTGTATGGACTCCAGGTCCTCCATCTTAAACCTTTGATTTCATAACCTTACAGAACTGATCCTCAATGATTTCCCCAGCTCAGGTTACTGGCAATTTCGTGCCCCAGCCTCTCCCAGCCAGGTCACCTCAGGGATGCAACAAGGTTGAGCTCAATGCCACCTCCTGAGGGGCACAGGGCCACAGTCAGTCGGCAAACCCAGAGGTGTCACCAACTGTGACTGCAACTGCCACATTCATGGTCAGGAGGACTCTGAGACTCTCGGCAACTTCTCACCCAACAAGCATACCGGCCTCACCTTCATACCACACACCCAGCCACTCGGAAACTCCATTCCTGGGTCAAGACAGCCCACAAGGAGACACATTCCTAAAATGCGGGCGGGTGTCGGGGAGAAGCGTGCAGGGAGGAGGATGAACTCAGCCCCCTTCCTGCCCCTCAGCCTAACAGGGCCAGGGGCCTGGGCATACACGAGGTCAAGCTCAGCTTGTGCCCACCTGGAATGAACGAGGAGGGCAGAATCCTCAGGAAACTGCGAAATCCAGGAGGACTGGGAGAAAAAAACCCCACTTCAAACACCAGCACTTTCCTGACCCTGAAAAATGTGGAGAAACAGTCCTGATCAGGCTAACCCAGGCTATAGAGGCTGAGCAGCTTTGTGAGGCTTAAAGGTTTAGAGAAATCACTTCCAGATCAGCATCCCCGGCAGCTTGTTAGAAATGCAAATCCTGACCCCACCCAGACCTCCTGCTGTAGACACTGGGAGTGGGGTTCCTCAGGCAATCTGTGTTTGAACAAGCCCTCCAGGTAACTCTGATAAGCCTCAAAGTTTGAGACCTACTGGCTCTGCTAGACTAGTTTGGTTTACCAGTAACCATCCCCTGCTCCCAGCCAGACAGGAGAAGGAATCAGGGCTAAGGTAGGGAGGATGTGGAGGGGAGCAGGGGTTCACCCTGGAAGGCTACCATTCTTTCCAATTCTTTCTACAGTCCAACCTTAAAGGAATTAGAAATTCTGAATCACTCTTGAATCTAGATGTCCCTCCCATACTGCCAAAGGTTGCCAGACACAGTTAAACGGCACAAGTCCTCTCCACTGCCCAAACCAAAGGTTCCGGTGTCCACACTGAAGGGCAGGAATGAAATGTGTGCTCTGCCCTGTGCATAAGTACCTCTTACAGGAATGCAGGTGACTGTGTTATATTCGGGTATGATCAACCCCAACAAGGTAAGCCTGCCAGGTGAGGAAATGTGATGGCCCCTGAAAGGCCTGGTCACCCCTGGTATCAGCCACCTGGGAGAAGTGCAGGTCACTGAGGGGGTGAGCTTTAGGAAGGCAGAAGGGACTGACTTGTCATCACTCTGAGTTTCTCTCCTGTGTCAAGACTAATTTTTTTCAAAGGGTGGTGGCATTTAGAAACCACTGGCATTAGAAAGCCTCAGAGTCTAAAAATGCAGATTCCTGGGCTGCACCCTGGACCAACTAAATCTGATTCCCCTGGATTGGGGCTAGGAATCCGCATTTTAACAACAACACAACAAAAACCCTTGGCATTTCTTAAACTTGGGGATAAATGGCCTTGGGCATAGGAAGATCACAGACCAGGTCCAGGCTGTCAGAGGCTGGGGTTAACATGGAGGCAGCTGGGATGGGAAGGGGCTTCAAGAGAATCACCCATAGCACACCTACTTTAGAGGTTCTCAACCCTGCTGCAAACCAGAATCTCCAGGAATGCTTGTGAAAAGCAGATTCCCAGGCCCGGACCAGACTATCTGAATTTGACTTTCCAGAAGAGAGGCAGGAATCGAGGCACACGCCACCCAGCACCCCAGGGGACTCTATCATCAGGCCAGCGTGGGAAACACTGATCCCAGATCCCATCTCTGGGTTCTGGTTACTCTGTGTTCATTTCCCTTTTGTCCTTTCTGAACTTGTAGGAAACCCTCTTTTTAAAGGGCCAGCCTGACCTCGGCAAAGCTCCAGGGAATCCCAGAAGGATCTTATACCCACCCTGAAGCCAGCATCTTGAGGGGGCACAAAGCCCCTGCCCAGGTCGGGCAGTGTAAAGCCTTTGAGAGCCCCAAGGAAAGGAAAGGTGTCCTCAGGACACATGTTGAGGCTCTGAATTCAGATGCCCAACACTGCACAGATTCTTCAGAAGCATAGCTGGAGGCAAGGCTGGGGGATGACAGGGAAGAGTAATCCCTTGGAGGCCACTCTCCAGAAGAGGAGCCTTTCACCAATCTGTTTACCACGGGCAGGCGTTCGTCATCAATGCAAAGACGTTAGGGAAGCCATGTGAAAGCAAGGCCTGGAGATCCGAGGAGGAGCCAAAGAAAGGTCCTTACTTCACCCCACCCCACGCCCCGTGGCTGACGCTCACCACAGGACCTGCCCAGCCCCAGGCTCTGGTGGACCCACTGAGAATCTGCTTCCAGCCCTGTGTCTTCCTGCGGTGCCATGTTAGAATAGGGAGGGTATTTTGCTAGAGGCGGCGGTAGTTTCTCATTCCTGTGATATTTCAGCAACATCAAGCACAAACCCAGCCTCTGCACCTCCTTCCCTCTAAATTGGGCTGCTAGATTTAGGAAAAAAACAAAAACAAACAGCACACCCAATTAAATTTGAATTTCAGCATAAGAATGCTTCAAATAGTTGTGGGACATGTTTATACTAAAAAAGAATTTGTTGTGGATCTGAAATTCCAACTTAGCCGGGTGGCCCTTAATTTATGTCTGAAACCTACCTCTAAGAGTGTGGCCAGAAGCCCATGGGGAAAAGGCAGCGGCACTGGAATTCCTCCAAAGCCTTTACTGTATCACCGCACCTTAGCTCGGGGCAGCTGACTCAGCAGCTTGGAGAAGCACTTGGAAAGTCACTACCAGTACAATACTGGACATCCCACCAGCTGCACGAGAGCTACTCCCTACGTGTGGAAATCTAGTTCATTCAAAAAAACAAAAAGACTGTAGGAAATGGGCAAGTTTACCAACACAACAGCATTGTGGCTGCACACAGTGTTTTGATTCACAATTACTTTAAAAGCTTTCATTTCCATCCAGGGAACTCCAATGGGAAGCAAATGTTATTACTCTTTTCTGAGGGGTGGTTCTTAGAGAGGCACACGATGGGCACAGGATGGGTGAAGGTGGTACACTCAGTAATTAGCAGAGCTGACACTAAAACTTAGACCTTATATTCCTTATGCACCAACTCTGAACTCACGGGTCCCCCAGTCAAGGCTCTTACTCCAAAACATGTCCACCCAGATCCAGCAAATACCTCCATGAAACACTATCAACTGCTTGATTCCCAACTACATGCTCTTAAGTGTTTATAATTCAGAGGAAAGTAGGAACATCATATGTACTATATAATGTACATATGCACTACATGGTTATATGTGTGTATATATAAACTGTGAACCGTTTCCCTCTTCAAAGCTCAACCTGAAACTGCATGGAAGGTGGGAGGAATTCTGGGAGGTCTCAAAGGATTTAGTTGAATTTATAGAGGGTTTTTTTGGTTGTGTGTGCATTTTTAATCTGGAGCAAAGATATAGTGGGAGAAGAAAGCAGGGATTCTTAGGTGGACTGAGTGCCAAACACTGCCTTTACATGACCTGTAACCCTTAGAGAGACGCACTACGGATGAAACCTCACCATCCCCAAGTCCCAAAGATGGCCGGTCTGTGTAGGTATAGGTCCTGCTTCTAAACCCCAGAACTCCAGACCCTCATCTCAGAAGAAAGGCCATTGGTCTGAGGACTGAATCTGAGGAAGGACATACACCACTACCACCCCTGCTAGATAGACCCAGTGGCTACTCAGTCGAGTGAGGCTGAAAACAGACCCCTGGCTCTGTCTCCAAGAGGCTCCTTTCTGCACGGGAAGGCGAAATGGTGCGGTGGTTAGGAAGATAGGCTTTGATCTCAGACAGACAGAAGTTTATATCTAAGCTCTGTTGCTTGCTAGCTGTCTAATTACGGACAAGGAGCTCAATCAGAGCCTCAGTTTTTTCAGGTATAAAATGGAGCAGTTGAACACCTAGTTCATGGGTTTCTTTTGAAGATTAAATGAGATAATGCATATGAAGCACTTCACATGGTGCCTGACACAGAGTAAAGGCTCAATAACATGTTTTCCCAAATCTGTGATTCAGCCTAAGAACCATTTCCTTGTTGGCAAAGATCCCTGTCACCAAGTCTAATTCTATACCACAAAAATAAGGCTTGTGGTTCTCTGACTATAATGAAATGTGTACAAACAACCAGATTAGTTTAACTCCTCACTGGGATCACCTCAGGCCTTTGAGAAAAATGTTAATAAATTCTATCTATACACAACCGAGTCAAATGCTTCCAGAGGCACAGAAGTGAACTGTTTTTCTAGTTTAGCACCGTCTCAATTTAATGGCAATTTACTTCCACCCTGTTTCTCTCTCCTCTTCTTCTGGGACTCCTGTTAGGCATGTGTTGGTATGCTTGATGGTTTCCCACAGGTCTATGAGGATCTGCTCATTTTTCTTCTTTCTTTTTTCTTTCTGTTCCCCAGACAGGATAATTGCATTTGACCTATCTTCAAGTTAACTGATTCTTTTTTCTGCCAGCTCAAATCTAGTGCTGAACCTTCTAGTGAGTTTTTCATTTCAGTTATTGTATTTTCAACTCTAGAATTTATATTTGGTTCTTTTTGATTTGTCTTTCTTGATATTCCCTATTTGGTGAGACATCATTCTCTACTTTTCTTTCATTCTTTACACACTGGTTTCCTTTAGTTCTTGAATATACTTATAATAGCTGAGCTACTATCTTTTTCTGTTACGTCCAACCTCTGGGCTTCCTCAGGAACAGTTTTCTAACTATGTATGGGCCCTGCTTTCCTGTTTCTTTGCATGTCTCATATTTTTGTGTTGAAACTGGACATTTTAAATATAATGTCAACTCTAGAAATGAGATTCTCCTCTTTCCCCAGGATTTGTTACTGTTGCTGCTGTTTGTTCACTGACTTTCCTGGACTCATTTTGTAAAGTCTGTGTTCTTTGTCATGTGCAGCCACTGAGGTTTCTGCTCCACTAGCTTAGTTTTGAGCTAATGATTAGACAGGGATTTCCTTAAATACTTTAAGCCCACAAGTCTCCCACCTTTGCTGAGGACCTCTATGTGTGCATTGGGACTCGCCTGTGATGCTCCAGCAGGGTGGTGACAACTCTGCCTTAGCCCTCCCTTTCTGCTTACACAGAGCCTCAAGTTCAGCCAGAGGTGAGACTTCAGGGCTTTCTCGGGTCTTTCCTGGGCATGTGCACAACTCTGCATGTGCATGTGGATTTCTAGATTCCTAAGAATATGTCAGAGCTTTCCAAAGCCCCCTGGACATCTCATTCTCCAGATTTTCCTTTCAACATCTTTGGTCAGCCTCTTGATTACACCAACCGGTATTGCTACCTCAGGCAGCTGTGATGTTAAACAGTGATCGCTTTCAACAAATGCCCTGGAAATAGCGCTTTCCCACTGAGAAAGCTCTGAGTCAGGTCAAATATAGGCAAATCCTCTGAATGGGGCCTTTGCAGGGAACTGCCACAGAAGTCAAATAGTGACCTAGGGATGGGACTTCTGGGGGAGCTCCATAATTGTTTGGCCCCCTCCAGTGGCTGTGAGGCTGCTAGTTTTCACAGCTACCATGTCTGGGAGGCTGCTGGTTTTCAAGGCTACCACAGAGCCTGGAAGAGGGGATCGGAATAGGACAAGTTAAAATACAAAGCTTGCTACTTTACTGTTATTTAGATATTTGTCTTGAATAGATGCTCACTGGATTGTTTCAAGCCTTTGGTTAAGAACCCTGAAACAACTGATTTTGATAATGTCTGCCAGTGTTGTTCTTGTTTTCACGGAGGAACAGACGATGCAAGGTCCTCACTCCACCATTCCAGAGGTGCTAACCCATTTATTCCCTGTGTTATCACTTAACCAAATAGATTAAGGCAGAGTGTCCAGACCATAGGATTAACGCCACTCTGCCAGATTGAAGACCATATAAGCAACCAGCCGTACAAGATGGAAGGAAAAGGAGTTGCTTTGCCCCTAGAGCATGGCCCAGAGCTGAGCCACAGTGACCAGAAGCAGCACTGTTCCTGGTACATTTTGTTCTTATTTCTTGCTATCATGGGTCAGTGACCTGACCCTGCCATAAACAGCGTCCAGAACTGAAGACCGCAGCCTCTGGAATAAGGCCATTGCCCGGTTATTGCCACCATCACCACTCTCGTTCACAGAAGATATTTATTAAGCACTCATCTGCCCTGAGGTTCCAAGGTAAGCCTCAAATGCCCTGTTGTCAGATGCCGTAAGGTTTATGGTGGTCAAAGGTTGATGCACTCAAGATGTTTAACTCTAGGGAAAAGTGAAAGTTCTTAGAGGCATGGAATCCTGAGTCTGGAAGGGAACCCAAAGATCATCAGGTTTCACTATCCATCTATAGCCTGATGTTCCCCACAATATCCTCACTAAGTGGTTGGTTCCACCTACACTTGAATACCTCTCAGTGATGGGCAACTCATAATATCTTTAGCTGGCCATCCTAAGTATTGGAAACTTTCTCTTTGTTTTGTGAATGAATGCAGAGACATACTCAGAACTGAGAAGCTGGAGAGAAGGAAGAATGGAGACTAGAGGCCCTGGAGACTAACGTGGGTACCTGGGGCTATTCCAGATGAGAGGTCACCTAATCTGTGCATACGCCTGAAAAACCAGGTGTGCCTCTCTACTGTGGATGATACCACCTCTTATCTAATGCTTCAGCAGATAAACACTTTAATTCAGGTGAAGGGCATTGATAAGCCTAAAGTGAAGCCCTGGTACAATTCAAGGAAGGAGCATAGGCAATCACGGATCAGGAGTATAGGCTTTGGAGTCTGACAAATCTGTACTCGAATCCTGGCTCTGCCCTTTGAAAACTGTGTGTTCTTGAGCTATTACCTAATCTCTCTGAGTTTGTTTCCTCATCTGTTAAATGGGGAAAATTATACTATTTACCTCTCACTGGTGTGGTGAGAGTTAAATAAAATAATATATAAAAAGTCTTGGCACATAGTTAAATGCTAGTGTTGTTGTAAGATACAGTTTGGGAGCCTAGAGAAAACGTGAGGTTATAGCCAACTGGGGTTTCACTAAGAATAAGTCACGTCAACCAATCTCATTTCTTTTCTTCTTCTGGTTACCGAGCATGATATACTCTTGATTTTAATCAAACAAACTGGAGGGTTAAATGGTCAAGGGTAGGCTGGATAGCAGCAGAGCTGGGTGGATCTGTAAAGACACCTTTAATGGAATGCCCTGAGGTTCTGTCCTTGCCCCTGTCTAGAACAACATTCTCATTAAACGTTAGACTGAAGATGCAGCAAACACCTTGCTGGAAAGGCAAGCCAATACACCAGCATAAATATTGAAATTTATCTTACCAAAGCCAAGAAAATGAAATGAAAGAGGGATGTTGTCTTGCATTCAGGTAAAAAAGGAGCACTGTTCCAAGATGAAGGATTGGCTGGAGAGTGATTCATGTCACAAGACTCATATAAATATCCATCCACTCGTTCATTCAATCACTCATTTAATAACTGTTGGAGTATCTACTCCAGGCTGGCCACTGCTGAGGAATTATAAAGATAAAAAGACATAAATCCCTACTCTCAGGGAGTTCCCAGTTTAGTGGGAAAACAGACCTGGAAATAATCTTTTTTTTTTTTTAATGGTAAGTGTTAAGATGTACCAGGAACAGCACAATAAAAGAGGAAAGGTCGCCTAATACTGCTTTACAGCAGTCATACTGAGATAAGACTCGGAGGATCAGCAGGCATTTTGCCAGACAACTTGATATGGGAAGGAATGGTTGTCTAGGTAACCCAACATCAAAGACCCTGAGACAGAGCTGTCTCTTCTGGTTGACCCTAAACGATGACTTTACATATACATTTGGGATTTGGAAACAGTAAGATGCACAGACACATCAGGCCTCTCTTCTCACACTCCCAGTTCCATTACACTCCTGGACACATCTGTATCTTACCATAGGTGATGATAAGCAGCACAAAGTTGAGGTTTTTGAAGAGTCGGACGATGGAACTTAAGTATGAAGCATCAGGGGATGCCAAGGCATAGCTTAGGGATTGGGCCCTGCTGGGGGGATGTTTCGGCTTCTCCTTGAATACTGAAAGGAAAGAAACAGAGAGATCACTGCAAATCCCTATGGTCCCACCCTGCAGAGCTGATACATGGATGAGAGCTGACTCCCTCATCTGAGAAGGAACTAAGACTCCAAAAGGAAATATTAATTCTTCAGTGAAATCCTTTATAGTCTCCTCTCTTGAAGCTGCATCTCACTGTCTGTGGCTCCGTGACTGTGCCTTGGATTACTTTTTCTTAATGGCCTTTGGACGGCTGCGATCACTGGGCTTCCCAGGCAGTATTCAAGGATCAAGCAGCCGAGTAACAACCGGGGAATAACATACGGCAGAACACTGAAGAAATGCAGTAGTAACACGGGGATAGAAAGGAAGTGAGAGCTGAGGCTCTGGGATTAGTGAGCCCAGTTAAGGACTCAGCACCAGGGCTCCCCCCAAGGGGGAGGGGACTGCGCTGCCCATGCTGAGCGCAGAGCCCGGCACATGCTGTCAATCAACATTCCCTGAACAAGGGGAAGGATCTTCTTCTATTGGAAAGACCCGGAGTCCATCCCTAGTTTCTCGAAGTCTGAATCAGACATCTGCCCCATGAGAAACCAGAGAATTAACACATGCTCCTGTAGGTGTGACCACTCTGATAGGAAGGACTGGGGAGGGACAGTGGGAAAACCATTTGCTTTATGTTCTATTTTCAGTACAACTGGTACAATCCATTTGACTGCA
The DNA here is from genome assembly GCF_965194805.1 of Balaenoptera borealis. Taxonomy (NCBI): domain Eukaryota; kingdom Metazoa; phylum Chordata; class Mammalia; order Artiodactyla; family Balaenopteridae; genus Balaenoptera; species Balaenoptera borealis. Next base: position 26,841,348 of record NC_138866.1, read on the forward strand.
TTGATTGCGGCTCAGTTCTCTGGGGGCCAAATCAGTTTAACCAGTTGTTTGGCTAAATTGGTCCCCCAATTGGGTCCAAGTAAATAAGCACCTTGTTGTGTCCCCAGCCCCCATGAGAACACCCCCGAAAGGTCAGGAAACTGCCTCCAGCTAGAGGAAGCTCTGGAAATGAGGTTTAGTCTCTTGAAGATCAAAGGTCTCCCCCCCTCCATCCAGATAACCCTCCAGCCCTGACTTCAGAGCCCTGCTTCTTCCTTCTCCGGAAACAGTCCTGGGCAACTTCCCACCGCTGGGTACTTCTCAACCATTGTCTTGCCTGTTCACCTCCCCTTCTATAAGGGGAAAGAAATCAAGGCAAGAGGATTTTTTTAATCTCGGCAACAGCAGCTGTTTGCTCAAGGATTTGGCAACCACAAACCACAGTTTGGATAAGATTTTTCAGTTCTTTATTCAATGAGCAACCGTCTGTGCTTACTAGTAAAATACAAAGTGTAGAAATGGCCTACCTCCAGGATCTCTGCAAAGAACCAGGCCCTCATCTGCTACAAACACAAGAATTTGGAGCTGAGCACATTACAATTTGAAACTTCAAGTCTGGCCGAGATTGTTCTTTCCTGTTCTCAACCACAGCTTCAAGGCTTTTCACCTTTCCAGGAACACCAAGTTCTCCGTCCAAGAGATCCTGTGAGCTTTGAAAAGCCATCGGGTAGCCCTTCCTCAGCTTGGACCCCGGGGAGGGAATGACACAGTGAGAATAGCTGGATGAGATACATGATTATAAAACTGTTTGACTCTGGAGTTGAGGCCGGCAGGAAGGAATGAAACCTTTAACGTGTGAGGTGGAACTTTCAGATATTAGGAAGACAGCTGGTTAACTTATAAAGACAAATGACTCACTGAAAATGAAAACCTCTACTATGCTCTTTCTGAATTTATCACAGCCCGTGTGATATCGCTCAGAAGAGAAAAAAGGATGTAAATTAACCAAATATCTCAATGATTAAATATACATACATAGAATATTAATAATAATTCTCTGGGGCTGGTGGTTGGGATTAACAGGTACAAGGCTAAGTTAATGGTCATTCTTTTCTTTATGCTTTTTTGTATTTTCTAGATTTTTTTCCATAATGAGCGTATCTTATACACATTTTAAAAAAGCATTTTAAAATGTGGGCCCCAGGCATTCCCAGGTGAATGTACGAAAGTATTAGTGTTTGTGGGTCAGTCCTATTTTGTTTTCTTGTGTTCCAGAAATTTAGGGTATGGACTTAGACAAGCTTAGGCTGGAATCCAGCCTCTGCTACTTACTGTCTAATCTTGAATAATACCCTTATCTCCTCGTAAGTCACTGTTTCCTCTTGGTTAAGTGAGACTGATGCTGGTACCTCCCCTATAGGGCCATTGAGGAGTCAGTGAGATCAGGCACACTCAGCACAGGGCCTGTGACATCGTAAGTGCTCACCGGGGCTTCATCAAGGGGATCAGCAGGCTGCCCATTCATTCTAATGAGGTCATACTGGGGAACTGGTTAATTACAACTAACCTTTACTGAACAGCTAACAAAGTACACAGGACCAGCTAGCACTGAATCGGCAGCAACTACTCAGGCTAAAACATTTGAAGACCATTGGAAGCCTGGCTTCCAGTTTCTATAGATATATTTTATAGATTACATGGGACCTAGAATGCTGCTCTAGGGCCATATTCACAAGGTCCTCACCCAAGTCAGCAGGACCTCCCTGCCTCCCCAACCCCCATGAGCCTATTAATGACCTTACCGATGATGACAAGGATGAAAAGCAGAGTGGCCACACCTGCTATTATGTAGAACATGATGCTGATGTGGTAGGCAAGCTTGTCCTGGTCTTTGATGTTGGGTACCAAGACAGGAGGGACCAAGAACCCAATGGCAATTCCAAGCTATAGAAGACAGAGACAATCAATCGTTGTATCAATGGCCCAGAGGTGACAGCACACGTTTAAGAGCCTCCTAATTAGAAACATAATCCCCAACTTCCAGTCCTTCTTAAACCTCAAACAGGGATTGTTTCCCCCCTCAAGACATCAGAGAGATCTTTCTTTTGACTGACAGCTCAACTCACACACCCTTGACCACCCTCACTATCACAGATTGTGAAAACGTTTATAGCTGGGGTTCTCAATGCTGACTGGCTTTTCTCTAGCTACAAACTAATGAAGAATGGTTCCTATACTCCCATCTCTATGGTAGAGTAAAACAATGCTGGTTTTGCTTTTTGTGCCATTTAAATTCTTGATTTCACTGTATCTGTTAACCTGGAGCTGAGAGACCAGCTGAGGGGAAAATTCTACACCCTACAACCCCAAGAACTTGCATTCAGTGAGAGATAGAAGCCTAACGTTGTTACCACATTTACAAACATAGAAGCTTAAGTTCATTGTGTAAGTTAACTTTGTAATTTATAAAGCATCTGTGGTGTGAAGTCACACAACTGCATAAATTTATACACACAAGACATGGGCACATGCAAAGTGGCTATAAATACACATACAAACACAACCCAACAAACTGAAACATCTTATATCTGCGGTGCAGTTCAAACTCCAGTGACCTGACAGATAACGTGCCTTGGGTGTTTCTGAGGGCAGAAATGCCTAGATTCAGGAGTGACTAGCTGTGATAGAACTGCCCAAACCCTTCTGCCACACGAAATACCAAGGTGGAAATTTGAAAATAGTGTGAGAACACACGAAGTACCAAGGTCCAGATTGTAAGAGTGAGAGAAGCTGAGTAAGCCTTTTGTGTTAAGGTCCCATTTTTCGTTTATTGGACTTGAAAGCAACTGCAGGTAGAGAAGCAATTTGCTTTCAGCCCAACACCATTCATCAGCTGCCAATGAGCTGATCATCCTTATTGGTTTTCCAGCCTGTCAATTATAGCCACTCAGGGTGGTCACTAGTGATTCTCAGCTCTGAAATATTCTCAGAAGTCATCATCAATAGGCTCAGTGCAGGGTTGTTCCAATGTACACTGTATACAATCAACAAATCAAACTGATCTTTAAAGCATCTACTATTTGAGGAGATTGGTTCAAGATGGCTGAGTAGAAGGACGTGTGCTCACTCCCTCTTGCAAGAGCACAGGAATCACAACGAACTGCTGAACAATCAACAGGAAGACAATGGAACTCACGAAAAAAGATACCCCACATCCAAAGACAAAGGAGAAGTTACAATGAGATGGTAGGAGGGGCACAATCACAATAAAATTAAATCCCATAACCGCTGGGTGGGCGACTCAAAAACTGGAGAACAATTATACCACAGAAGTCCACCCACTGGAGTGAAGGTTCTGAGCCCCACGTCAGGCTTCCCAACATGGTGGTCTGGCAATGGGAGGAGGAATTCCGGATTCAGACTTTAAAGGCTAGCGGGATTTGATTGCAGGACTTCGACAGGACTGGCGGAAACAGAGACTCCACTCTTGCAGGGCACACACTAAGTCATGTGCACATAAGGACCCAGGGCAAAGGAGCAGTGACCCATAGGAGACTGAACCAGACCTATCTGCTAGTGTTGGAGGGTCTCCTGCAGAGGCGGGGGACAGGTGTGGCTCACCACAGGGACAAGGACACTGGCAGCAGAAGTTCTGGGAAGTACTCCTTGGCATGAGCCCTCCCAGAGTCCCTCATTCACCCTACCAAAGAGCCTGGAGGCTCCAGGGCTGGGTCGTCTCAGGCCAAACAACCAACAGGGAGGTAACTCAGCCCCACTCATCAGCAGACAAGCAGATTAAACTATTACTGAGCCCTGCCCACCAGAGCAACACCCAGCTCTATGCACCACCAGTCCCTCCCATCAGGAAGCATGCACAAGCCTCTTAGATAGCCTCATCCACCAGAGGGCAGACAGCAGAAGCAAGAAAAACTACAATCCTGCAGCCTGTAGAACAAAAACCACATTCACAGAAAGATACACAAAATGAAAAGACAGAGGACTATGTACCAGTTGAAGGAACAAGATAAAGCCCCAGAAAAACAACTAAATGAAGTGGAGATAGGCAACCTTCTAGAAAAAGAATTCAGAATAATGATAGTGAAGATGATCCAGGACCTCAGAAAAAGAATGGAGGCAAAGATCAAAAAGATGCAAGAAATGTTTCACAAACACCTAGAGGAATTAAAGAACAAATACCTAGAAGAATTAAAGAACAAATAAACAGAGATGATAATACTATAACTGAAATGAAAAATACACTAGAAAGAATCCAGAGCAGAATAATTGAGGCAGAAGAACAGATAAGTGACTTGGAAGACAGAATGGTGGAATTCACTGCCACAGAACAGAATTTTAAAAAAAGAGTGAAAAGAAATGAAGACAGCCTAAGAGACCTCTGGGACAACATTAAACACACCAACATTCGCATTAGAGAGGTCCCAGAAGGAGAAGAGAGAGAGAAAGGAACCAAGAAAATATTTGAAGAGATTATAGTCGAAAACCTCCCTAACGTGGGAAAGGGAACAGTCACCCAAGTCCAGGAAGCGCAGAGAGTCCCAGGCCAGATAAACTCAAGGAGAAACATGCTGAGACACATAGTAATCAAATTGACAAAAATTAAAGACAAAGAAAAATTATTAAAAGCAACAAGGGAAAAATGACAAATAACATACAAGGGAACTACCATAAGGTTAACAGCGGATTTCTCAGCAGAAACTCTACAAGCCAGAAGGGAGTGGCACCAGATATTTAAAGCAATGAAACGGAAGACCTACGAACAAGATTACTCTACCCCCCAAGGATCTCATTCAGCTCCAACAGAGAAATCAAAAGCTTTTTAGACAAGCAAAAGCTAAGAGAATTTAGCACCACCAAACCAGCTCTACAACAAATGCTAAAGGAACTTCTCTAAGTGGGAAACACAAGAGAAGAAAAGGACCTACAAAAACAAACCCAAAACAATTAAGAAAAAGGTAACAGGAACAAACATATTGATAATTACCTTAAATGTGAATGGATTAAATGCCCCAACCAAAAGACACAGATTCACTGAATGGATACAAAACAAGACCCATATACATGCTGTCTACAAGAGATCCACTTCCTACCTAGGGACACATACAGACTGAAAGTGAGGGGATGGAAAAAGATATTCCATGCAAATGGAAATCAAAAGAAAGCTGGAGTAGCAATACTCATATCAGATAAAATAGACTTTAAAATAAAGAATGTTACAAGAGACAAGGAAGGACACTACACAATGATCAAGGGATCAATCCAAGAAGAAGATATAACAATTATAAATATATATGCACCCAACATAGGAGCACCTCAATACAGAAGGCAAATGCTAACAGCTATAAAAGAGGAAATCAACAGTAACACAATAATACTGGGGGACTTTAACACCTCACTTACACCAATGGACAGATAATCCAGACAGAAAATTAATAAGGAAACACAAGCTTTAAATGACACAATAGACCAGATAGATTTAATTGATATTTATAGGGTATTCCATCCCAAAACAGCAGATTACACTTTCTTCTCAAGTGTGCACAGAACATTCTCCAGGATAGATCACATCTTGGGTCACAAATCAAGCCTCAATAAATTTAAGAAAATTGAAATCATATCAAGCATCTTTTCTGAACAAAACACTATGAGATTAGAAAACAACTGCAGGGAAAAAAGCGTAAAAAACACAAACACATGGAGGCTAAACAATACGTTAGTAAATAACCAAGAGATCACTGAAGAAATCAAAGAGGAAATCAAAAAATACCTAGAGACAAATGACAATGAAAACACGATGATCCAAAACCTACGGGATGCAGCAAAAGCAGTTCTAAGAGGGAAGTTTATAACAATACAAGCCTACCTCAAGAAACAAGGAAAATCTCAAATAAACAATCTAACCTTGCACCTAAAGGAACTAGAGAAAGAAGAACAAACAAAACCCAAAGTTAGTAGAAGGAAAGAAATCACGAAGATCAGAGCAGAAATAAATGAAATAGAAACAAAGAAAACAATAGCAAAGATCAATAAAACTAAAAGCTGGTTCTTTGAGAAGATAAACAAAATTGATAAACCTTTAGCCAGACTCATCAAGAAAATGAGGGAGAGGACTCAAATCAATAAAATTAGAAATGAAAAAGGAGAAGTTACAACAGACACCGCAGAAATACAAAGCATCCTAAGAGACTACTACAAGCAACTCTATGCCAATAAAATGGACAACCTGGAAGAAATGGACAAATTCTTAGAAATGCACAACCTTCAGAGACTGAACCAGGAAGAAATAGAAAATATGAACAGGCCAGTCACAAGCACTGAAATTCAAACTGTGATTAAAAATCTTCCAACAAACAAAAGCCCAAGACCAGATGGCTTCACAGGCCAATTCTATCAAACATTTAGAGAAGAGCTAACACTTATCCTTCTCAAACTCTTCCAAAATATAGCAGAGGGAGGAACACTCCCAAACTCATACTATGAGGCCACCATCACCCTGATACCAAAACCAGACAAAGATGTCACAAAGAAAGAAAACTACAGGCCAATATCACTAATGAACATAGATGCAAAAATCCTCAACAAAATACTAGCAACAGAATCCAACAGCACATTAAAAGGATCATTCACCATGATCAACTGGGGTTTATCCCAGGAATGCAAGGATTCTTCAATATATGCAAATCAATCAATGTGATAAACCATATTAACAAATGGAAGGAGAAAAACCATATAATCATCTCAATAGATGCAGAAAAAGCTTTTGACAAAATTCAACACCCATTTATGATAAAAACCCTCCAGAAAGCAGGCATAGAGGGAACTTACCTCAACATAATAAAGGCCATATATGACAAACCCACGGCCAACATCGTTCTCAATGGTGAAAAACTGAAACCATTTCCTCTAAGATCAGGAACACGACAAGGTTGGCCACTTTCACCACTATTATTCAACATAGTTTTGGAAGTTTTAGCCACAGCAATCAGAGAAGAAAAAGGAATCAAAGGAATCCAAGTTGGAAAAGAAGTAAAGCTGTCACTGTTTGCAGATGACATGATACTATACATAGAGAATCCTAAAGATGCCACCAGAAAACTACTAGAGCTAATCAATGAATTTGGTAAAGTAGCAGGATACAAAATTAATGCACAGAAATCTCTTGTATTCCTATACACTAATGATGAAAAATCTGGAAGAGAAATTAAGGAAACACTCCCATTTACCACTGCAACAAAAAGAATAAAATACTTAGGATTAAACCTTCCTAAGGAGACAAAAGAACTGTATGAAGAAAACTATAAGACCCTGATGAAAGAAATTAAATATGATACAAACAGATGGAGAGATATACCATGTTCTTGGATTGGAAGAATCAACATTGTGAAAATGACTATACTACCCAAAGCAATCTACAGATTCAATGCAATCCCTATCAAACTACCAATGGCATTTTTCACCCAACTAGAACAAAAAAATTTCACAATTTGTATGGAAATACAAAAGACCCTGAATAGCCAAAGCAATCCTAAGAAAGAAAAACGGAGCTGGAGGAATCAGGCTTCCAGACTTCAGACTATACTACAAAGCTACAGTAATTAAGACAATATGGTACTGGCACAAAAACAGAAATATAGATCAATGGAACAGGATAGAAAGCCCAGAGATAAACCCACACACATATGGTCACCTTATTTTTGATAAAGGAGGCAAGAATATACAATGGAGAAAAGACAGCCTCTTCAGTAAGTGGTGCTGGGAAAACTGGACAACTACATGTAAAAGAATGAAATTAGAACACTCCCTAACACCATACACAAAATAAACTCAAAATGGATTAAAGACCTAAATGTAAGGCCAGACACTATAAAACTCTTAGAGGAAAACATAGGCAGAACACTCTATGACATAAATCACAGCAAGATCCTTTTTGACCCACCTCCTAGAGAAATGGAAATAAAAACAAAAATAAACAAATGGGACCTAATGAAACTTAAAAGTTTTTGCACAGCAAAGGAAACCATAAACAAGACAAAAAGACAACCCTCAGAATGGGAGAAAATATTTGCAAATGAAGCAACTGACAAAGGATTAATCTCCAAAATTTACAAGCAGCTCATGCAACTCAATATCAAAAAAAACAAACAACACAATCCAAAAATGGGCAGAAGACCTAAATCGACATTTCTCCAAAGATATACAGATTGCTAACAAACACATGAAAGGATGCTCAACATCACTAATCATTAGAGAAATGCAAGTCAAAACTACAATGAGCTATCAACTCACACCAGTCAGAATGGCCATCATCAAAAAATCTACAAATAATCAATGCTGGAGAGGGTGTGGAGAAAAGGGAACCCTCTTGCACTGTTGGTGGGACTGTAAGTTGATACAGCCACTATGGAGAACAGTATGGAGGTTCCTTAAAAAACTAAAAATAGAACTACCATATGACCCAGCAATCCCTCTACTGGGCATATACCCTGAGAAAACCATAATTCAAAAAGAGTCATGTACCACTGTGTTCACTGCAGCTCTATTTACAATAGCCAGGACATGGAAGCAACCTAAGTGTCCATCGACAGATGAATGGATAAAGAAGATGTGGCACATATATACAATGGAATATTACTCAGCCATAAAAAGAAACGAAATTGAGTTGTTTGCAGTGAGGCGGATGGACCTAGAGTCTGTCATGCAGGGTGGGGTAAGTCAGAAAGAGAAAAACAAATACCGTATGCTAAAACATATATATGGAATCTAAAAAAAAAAAAAAAAATGGTTCTGAAGAACCTGGGGGCAGGACAGGAATAAAGACACAGATGTAGAGGTTGGACTTGAGGACACAGGGAGGGGGAAGGGTGAGCTGCGACCAAGTGAGAGAGTGGCATGGACATATATACACCACCAAATGTAAAATAGATAGCTAGTGGGAAGCAGCCACATAGCACAGGGAGATGAGCTCAGTGCTTTATGACCACCTAGAAGAGTGGGGTAGGGAGGGTGGGAGGCAGACACAAGAGGGAGGAGATACGGGGATATATGTATATGTATAGCTGATTCACTTTGTTATAAAGCATAAACTAACATACCATTGTAAAGCAATTATACTCCAATAAAGTTGTTAAAAAAAAACAACAAATCTTCCAACAAAGGAAAGTCCAGGACCAGGTGGCTTAACAGGTGAATTCTATCAAACATTTAGAGAAGAGCTAACACCCATCCTTCTCAAACTCTTTCAAAAAATTGCAGAGGAAGGAACACTCCCAAACTCATTCTATGAGGCCACCATCACCCTGATACCAAAACCAGACAAAGACACTACAAAAAAAGAAAATTACAGACCAATATCACTGATGAATATAGACACAAAAATCCTCAACAAAATACTACCAAACAGAATCCAACAACACATTAAAAGGATCACACACCATGATCAAGTGGGAATTATCCCAGGGGTGCAAGGATTCTTCAATATACTGAAATCAATCAATGTGATACACCATATTAACAAACTGAAGAATAAACACCATATGATCATCTCAATAGATGCAGAAAAAGCTTTTGACAAAATTCAACACCCATTTATGATAAAAACTCTGCAGATAGTGGGCATAGAGGGAAACTACCTCAACATAATGAAGGCCATATATGACAAACCCACAGCAAACATCATTCTCAATGGTGAAAAACTGAAAGCATTTCCTCTAAGATCAGGAACAAGACAAGGATGGCCACTCTCGCCATTGTTATTCAACATAGTTTTGGAAGTCCTAGCCACGGCAATCAGAGAAGAAAAAGAAATAAAAGGAATACAAATTGGACACAAAGAAGTAAAACTGTCACTGTTTGCAGACGACATGATACTATACATACAGAATCCTAAAGATGCCACCAGAAAACTACTAGAGCTAATCAGTGAATCTGGTAAAGCTGTATGATAAAAAATTAATGCACAGAAATCTCTTGCATTCTTATACACTAACAATGAAAGATCAGAAAGAGAAATTAAGGAAACAATCCCATTCACCATTGCAACAAAAAGAATAAAATACCTAGGAATAAACCTACTTAAGGAGGTAAAAGACCTGTACTAAGAAAACTATAAGACACTGATGAAAGAAATCAAGGATGACACAAATAGATGGAGAGATATACCATGTTCTTGGATTGGAAGAATCAATATTGTGAAAATGACTATACTACCCAAAGCAATCTACAGATTCAATGCAATCCCTATCAAATTACCAATGGCATTTTTTACAGAACTAGAACAAAAAAATCTTAAAATTTATATGGAGACACAAAAGACCCCAAATAGCCAAAGCAATCTTGAGGGGAAAAAAAAAAGGATCTGGAGGAATTAGACTCCCTGACTTCAGACTATACTACAAAGCTACAGTAATCAAGACAATATGCTACCGGCAAAAAACAGAAATATAGATCAATGGAACAGGATACAAAGCCAGAGATAAAACCACGCACCTATGGTCAACTAATTTATGACAAAGGAGGCAAGGATATACAATGGAGAAAAGACAGTCTCTTCAATAAGTGGTGCTGCAAAACCTGGACAGCTACATGTAAAAAAATGATATTAGAACACTCCCTAAACCATACACAAAAATAAACTCAAAATGGATTAAAGACCTAAACGTAAGACCGGACACTATAAAACTCTTAGGGGAAAACACAGGAAGAACACTCTTTGACATGAATCACAGCAAGATCTTTTTTTTTAAATTGTTTTCTTTGTTTCTATTTCATTTATTTCTGCTCTGATCTTTATGATTTCTTTCCTTCTACTAACTTTGGGTTTTGTTTTTCTCCTTTCTCTAGTTCCTTTAGATGTAAGGTTAGATTGTTTTGAGATTTTTCTTGTTGTTGTTTTTTTTTAATTATTTATTTTTGGTTGCATTGGGTCTGTTGCCGTGCGCAGGCTTTCTCTAGTTGCAGCGAGCGAGGGCTACTCTTCGTTGCGGTGCATGGGCTTCTCATTGCGGTGGCTGCTCTTGTTGTGGAGCATGGGCTCTAGGTGAGCAGGCTTCAGTAGTTGTGGCACACGGGCTCAGTAGTTGTGGCTCGCGGACTCTAGAGCACAAGCTCAGTAGTTGTGGTGCACAGGCTTAGTTGCTCCACAGCATGTGGGATCTTCCTGGACCAGGGCTTCAACCTGTGTCCCCTGCATTGGCAGGCAGGTTCTTAACAACTGCACGACCAGGGAAGCCTTTTTCTTGTTTCTTCAGGTAGGCTTGTATTGCTATAAACTTCCCTCTTAGAACTGCTTTTGCTGCATCCCATAGGTTTTGAATCGTCGTGTTTTCATTGTCATTTGTCTCTAGGTATTTTTGATTTCCTCTTTGATCTCTTCAGTGATCTCTTGGTTATTTAGTAACATATTATTTAGCCTCCATGTGTTTGTGTTTTTTATGCTTTTTTCCCTGCAATTGTTTTCTAATCTCACAGTGTTTTGTTCAGAAAAGATGCTTGATATGATTTCAATTTTCTTAAATTTACCGAGGCTTGATTTGTGACCCAAGATGTGATCTATCTTGGAGAATGTTCCATATGCACTTGAGAAGAAAGTGTAATCTGCTGTTTTGGGGTGGAATACCCTATAAATATCAATTAAATCTATCTGGTCTATTGTGTCATTTTTTAAATTTTATTTTATTTTATTTATTTATTTATGACTGTGTTGGGTCTTAGTTCCTGTGCGAGGGCTTTCTCCAGTTGTGGCAAGTGGGGGCCACTCTTCATCGCGGTGCGCGGGCCTCCCACTATTGCGGCCTCTCTTGTCGCGGAGCACAGGCTCCAGACGCGCAGGCTCAGCAGTTGTGGCTCACGGGCCCAGCTGCTCCGCGGCATGTGGGATCTTCCGGGACCAGGGCTCGAACCCGTGTCCCCCGCATTGGCAGGCGGACTCTCAACCACTGCGCCACCAGGGAAGCCCCTATTGTGTCATTTAAAGCTTGTGTTTCCTTATTAATTTTCTGTCTGGATGAATCTGCCCATTGGTGTCAGTGAGGTATTAAAGTCCACCAGTATTATTGTGTTACTGTCGATTTCCTCCTTTATAGCTGTTAGCATTTGCCTTCTGTATTGAGGTGTTCCTATTTTGGGTGCATATATATTTATAATTGTTACATCTTCTTCTTGGATTGATCCTTTGATCGTTATGTAGTGTCCTTCCTTGTCTCTTGTAACATTCTTTATTTTAAAGTCTATTTTATCTGATATGAGTATTGCTACTCCAGCTTTCTTTTGATTTCCATTTGCATGGAATATCTTTTTCCATCCCCTCACTTTCTTTGTATGTGTCCCTAGGTCGGAAGTGGGTCTCTTGTAGACAGCATATATATGGATCTTGTTTTTGTATCCATTCAGTGAATCTGTGTCTTTTGGTTGGAGCATTTAATCCATTCACATTTAAGGTAATTATCGATATGTTTGTTCCTGTTACCTTTTTCTTAATTGTTTTGGGTTTGTTTTTGTAGGTCCCTTCTTCTCTTGTGTTTTGTAGGTCCCTTTCTTCTCTTCACTTAGAGAAGTTCCTTTAGCATTTGTTGTAGAGCTGGTTTGGTGGTGCTGAATTCTCTTAGCTTTTGCTTGTCTATAAAGCTTTTGATTTCTCTGTCAAATCTGAATGAGATCCTTGCCGGGCAGAGTACCCTTGGTTGTAGGTTTTTCCCTCTCATCACTTCAAATATATCGACACCATCCCACAGTGACTTTTCTCCAGGAGGAAATCGGCTTTGGCAGTACTTTCATGCCCAGTGTGGAAACCAAAACATAGGGATTGGACTGTAAGCTGCTGCCTCTTCTGTTTTTTTCAGGGCATATTTTTTCCTACTTCTTGAGAGCCGTGTTCAGTGAGCGTGCACAGCTCTATACCCAGCTCCTAGTTCCTGAGTCTGTCCCTTAGCAGGAACTCAGTCATGTTGGCTGGCTGGACAGACGGACAGATGGACGTTGGTGGAAGGTCTTGTCTACACAAAGCTGGCAGAAACACACAGGTCTGCCCACTAGGGACCACATTCTTTCTACAAACCACATTGTACTCTCAGTGGTAAGGGCAGAAAATGGGTACACGGGGGACTGGGAAGATGGCAGAATGGCCGACTAGTTTTTGAGCATCTACTAGGCATTGGGTATCTAATAGAGTTTATCTTTTTCATTTAGCCCATGAACTTTTACAACAAAGACAAAAATGAGAAAAACAGGGGGTGGGCACCCAGCCAGCCCGTGGGCACACAGGCAGGTAGCAGAAGAGCTGGGCTCCTAAACCAGTTCTGTCTGACTCCAGGCCCCAGCTCACCTCCTGCCTACCAGGAAATGCTGCTGGTGTGACACTAGTCAACACAGAAGCCTGTATTTTCACTCCTTTGAGTTCGGTCTGGCATTTGATAGGACACCACCAGGGTAAAAACCAGAGACCCGCAGCCCAAGTCAGGACAAGAATAATTTAAAGAGTTGACGGAATGCTGCTCCCAAGGGTGGGATCCATACCTTTCCCACACTCACAAAAAACCAAAGACCCAGACTGTGAATGTAAAGGATTAAAAATCACCGCTAACTGGTTTTGACTTGCCTTATGCCCCAGCATTTGTTCTGTAGTTTTATCCTCCTCAACAAAATACAGTCAGGGGCAAAATACACAATACACAGACAGTTTCCGCTCTTCAGAGCCTATGAGCCTAATCACAATGGTTCACTTCACCCCAAAAGAAGATGTTTTACCAAAATGGGGTGAATAAAGGCTGGAGAGGCAGACTGGGATACTCAATTTTTGTTTTCGATTTGATTTTTGCCCTTTTTGCAAACTCAAGGGTGATATCTAAACACTGTTGCAATAGCAGTGGTCACGAGCACTTCCAGAGCAAATGTCACAGTTAAAAACATGCCTGTGCAGCCTGAGGGCTTCAGGTGACAGGAAGAAGCCATACTCTGTGTCATGCATCACTTGTCATTCCAGCTCATGCACTTGGCAGAGCCAAAATAAACCCAGAAACCACTAGGCTGCATCTGGGGTAAGATGCCCACACTTGACCCACAACACAACACAACACGTGTTATGTTGGCTCTGAGATCCACAGAACTACTGTCCCCATCACCATCCATGTGGGGCACCCCTGCAAAGCCCCAAGTCACAACTGAACCCAGGCACAATCAGAATCCAGGCACAAAGCTGCCCTCCCAGTGCTGCCTGGTCATGAACATGCCCAGACCATCAAAGGAAGACCCTTGGGCTTTCACAAAAGGCAGGGAGCTCTGTGTCAACACCATGGTGAGGGTGTAGTCCACTGGAACAAGGACACACCACTGGTCCCCATCTGAATCCTCTTCCAGGGTCCCAGGCACCTCATCCTCCACACCCAGGTATTGGCCAGGAGGATCCTGCTCACCTTGGTAGGAGACAACCACATCAGCAAGCAGGTTCTCACCCGCCCAACCTCATTCCTCCTCGGCCCATTCCTGCCCCAGGCATACCTGCTGATCAGAGAAAGATGGGCCCACTCTCAGCCCCATGGCTGGGTCCCCATTGTCTCATTCCTTCCCCCTGGGCACAGTCACCCGATCAGGGTGGCATGTCTCTTGGATTTCAGGGCTCCCAACAGCTGGCTTTCTGGCGTCAAGGGTCAAAAATGTCCCCTTACTGGGTCAGCAGCTTTCCCTGCAGCAAAGCTCCTGGGCTTGAAGGCTTGCTTCAAACTTGGTCTCCTTATGACCTAATCGGGGGGTCATCATGCTCCTCAAGGAGCTCACACCCATGTGGTTCATTTTAACAGTGAACATTGTTCATTTTGAAGTGAACCCCTCCCCCTTCCTCCTTTCCACCCCAACATCCCTCAGACACGTCATCACTCTACACAGTGGTTAAGGCCTAGGGCTCCAAGGTCAGAAAGGTCTGTGTTCACATACCAGCTCTGCCAGTTAGGAGATGTCTGGCATTGGCAAGTTAATTCCCCTCTTTGTGCCTGTTTCCTAATCCACAAAGGAAGGTACTGCCTAGTTCATACCCTCTAGCTCAGGGGGTTGCTCTGACGCCTAGTGAGCCCATTTGAATGGACTACTCTGCAGAATGCTTTACACCAGGGGGGCTCGCTCCTCTTCTGCAAGCCTGGCTCTCCCACCCCGCACACTCTCCCACAGCAATGGCGACAGGCAGGTGGGGAGAGGCCACTGGGACAAACAAGACGTGCTTGGTTGACCGATGGCAGCCGCATAGACACCTCCCCTGGCTCTCCTCCTCATCCTTCTCTGCTCCTTCTCTCTGCCCTTTCTCATCTCTCAGCCCCCTGGCCTCTGCCCTCTCACATCCACGCTGTCCCGACCCTCCTCCACTGTCCTTGGACGTCCACATTGCATCGGCTCCCCGCCCCCTTTCAGATGATGTGACCTCTCCCCCACCAGCCTGAATAGCGTGTTCAGGGGCACCTTCCTCGTTGCTGCTCTGACCACACGGTCCTGCTCAAGGACCCTCAAGGAGCCAGCCCTCTCCCAGGGAGGACCACATCCACACCCCTCAGCCTGCTGTTCTTAGCTTTCTTCACCTCCCGTCCCATCTCCATCTGCTTCCCTGGATGTCCCCAGACGGGATGATTCACAAGTCCAACCTTTCATTGTCTGGTCTCAGCCTTTATCCCAGCAGATTCATTGTTTGCAAAGATCTCCCTACTTGAGTCTTTTAGAGCCCATCTCACCCTCAGTTCCTTCACTGAGTTTTCCTTGGTCATGCTAGTGAGGCTTGATCTCCTTGCCCTAACTCCTCTAATCCTTTGGTTTTCAACCTTATTTGTGACACTAGTCTGGTGCCTGGTAAACACAACAGGAGTTTACTCGATAAATGGGTACCGAATGAACGGGCTGCAGTTAAATGGCATGTCAGGAAAACATCACTTCCCTTCCAGATTAGCCATGAGTCCAGACCTGGGGAAAGATGTGGTTGGAAATTTGAATCTAGACAAGACTCTCAGAGAAAGTATGCTATTTAAAAAAACATCGTTGGGGGTTGTTTTAAAATCAACACCACATGAAAGATAAATTTGGGTTCAATCTAGATTTCCACACACCAGGTTTGCTCAAAGCTGATCAACCCCTATGAGCAACCTTAAGCACACAGCAGGATGCCACCCTCACAAGGGTGTTTTTACGTGATGGGTGACCACATACAGGTGTGTATCTATACATGTCTATATACACTAGCAATGATCTTAATGATCTAAAGATTAATCAGACGCTAAGTGTCACAGAGTACAACAGTTGAGGAAAACTTAGCTACATAGACAAATGTATGAAAATGTTACTACATAAAGGGTCATTTAAGTCCATGCAGAATTTATGGGCATTAAAATGTGCTACAATTATACTATGTCTAATTTCCATCTCATACAAAACGCGCCCACCCTCTCCTGGGGCTGCGTGTCTGGACACTGGTACCTCAGGCGTGGCCATCGGGGCCACCAGCAGGGAGGCCACCACTACAACCTGTCTCCCAGGACCACGTCCACGTGGGAATTATACACAGCGCTCGCAAGTGACTTCAACACTCACGGCCCATCCCTACGCCCTGCTGTGCGCATTTAAACACCACGAAGTGGTGCTGCTAGGCAAGTCTGCACACTCGCTACATAGTTCTGCTCCTATTAATACCTCTCTCTCCTCTTGGCCAGTGCCAAGTAAACTTAGACGTGTGTTTACACCTCAGTGAAAACACTACACCTCAGTGATCGAAGAATAACTAATTTGGGTAAAATGATGCACAAAGGTTCCAGGATCCCCAATGTGGGTCTCCGTTAGAGTGAAGGCACGTGGCAGGAAAGCCAACTTTGGATGTGGGGGAGGCTCAGAGGGCGGTCCTGGGTCTGAGTCTTGGATGCCCCAGAAAGAAGCAAGGAGAGCGAGGTGGCTGCTGGGCACTGAAACACTGAACTTGAACAACAGTTTAATCATGAGGACAAGCTCCCAGCCACCCAGGACCACCAGGCAGCGTCTAGGAACACATCACAGTCAGCAATCACGTGCACGCAAAGCCTGCTCACATGACTGTATTTTTGAAATTCCCAAATCCAACCCCTTTGCCTTCTTCTAAAAAGGCCAACTCAGGATTAAGGAGGCAGCAGACCTTCAGGAACAAAAACAGTCCCACTGACTTGGGGGCAAATCGCCCATGAAAGAGCTTTATGGATTTAAAAGGCTAGGCTTAGGCTCCTAAGAACTTGGGAAGCAGGGTCACAGCTGGTTGACTCTAGACTTTCTTAGAGTCCCTCCCCAATCACAGGGTTTGTCTTCAAATCTGTGATTGTGCTGGTGGCTTATATAACCTCAGCATTCTTGGATTTCCTCAGTCCTTCGGGGGAAAGAGGTTAGGAAAAGGCAAGAAGAGCACTAGTGAAATCAGGACAGCCTGTAATCACTGCTTCCCAGGGAAGGTAAGAATAGTGATCATGGCTGATCCATTGTGCTCGCCACACCACAGTTACTGGCCTAGGCACTATTAAGCGCTATACATATAGACACACTCTTTTAATCCCTATTTTAAAATGGAGAAAACTGGCCTTTAAGTAGCTTGCCCAGGGTCATAGAACAGCAAGTGTTCTATGCTGGGCTTCAAGTTCAGGCCACGGGTACTAGAGTTTGAACCATTAACCATTTGGCTGAATGCTCAGGTCTTGGCTGTTATTCAAACTAGAAGGAAGGAAACTAATACATAATGAGCACCTACTGTGTGCTAGGCAGTTGCTAAATGATTTTTCACATTATTTCATTTAATCCCTTTCAACAACCCCCTAAAGTTGTTAGGATTATCTCTGGTTTGGTTTTTACAGATGAGAAAACTGTAACTTGCCCAAGTTCACCCAGCTTCTAATGGCAGAACTGAGATTCAAGCCCATGGCAATCGGACTCCAAACCCCTTGATGAAACAGGTGAACTTCACGGAAGTAACTGCCTCAGAGACCTGACAATATCTCCAGTCTTACACACTCGATTCTGTCATTCAAGTGCCCCCCGTTTGTCTAGCTATTGGAGGAAGTGACCGTGAGAGGTGTCTCCGGCTATAGTCTGTTTTGTTGACCACTTAGTTGCACCCTATGGGGTTTCTTGTTCTTATGCAATGCTGACTTTTGGTTGTTTTCCATGTAGGGTGTTTGTTGTCTCCCCAGCTAGATTTTAGCACCGTGAGGACAGGGACATTGACTAACATTTCCTTGTGTGACCCCCCTCCCCCCGCACGCAGTACAATGCTAAGAACAGAGAAGCGGATCAGGAAATATCTTCTGAATAAAGAGAAGACTTTTAGAACTGTGCAGCTCAAAAGTAACTCAAGTATTTCCCGTTTCTTCTACAGCAAAGAAGTTGGGCACAGTAGCAATTTGCTGCTTTCAGTCATCAACTCAAGAGGCTCCTGGTGCACACATGCCTCCTTTTAAGGGTAGGTGTTCCTCCTGGAATTGTCCTTGTGGCAACATCTGCAAAGGCTCAGTCCTGGTCTAGGTGAGACCATATGCCAAGGTTCCTCTGCTCCCCTTTCCCCGAGCGCCCACCTCAATGCCGGCTTCTCCACCCAAAGGTCCCTCTCACGACAGAGCTGACAGTCAACGACCATAGGCTCCTAGAACTTCCCCAGTGACTCAGCCAGGGAAGAGGAAAGATGAGGGGCATCTTTCCAATGACCAGGCCAGCAAAGAGGCAGATGCAGACCATACTTTCTCCAACTTTTGGAGAAAGTGAAAAGCTCCAAGCAGATGCTTTGGCACTTCCACCAACTCCCAACCAGATGCCAGCCCGCAGCAGCCAACAGATGAACCCAAACGTCTCGTGTGGTGTTGCTGCGCTCAACCTTACCACTCCCTGCCTGGTGACAGATGGTGAAACAGCCCAAAGCAGAAGAACTGTTTCCTTTGTCTGATATGTCACGAACTGTCATTCCTAAAAGTAATTCATGTGACAAAACATGTTTCTAATCCTCCCAAGTTTTCTTCTGAGTCTGGTTGGGCTTTCTTGGTGACAGCTCTCCCCTTCCAACTTTCAGAGGTGAAACTGAGACCAGGGGGTTTACTCACAGGCAGGCACTGGAAGAGTGATTTCTTAAAGGGCTGCCACAGGCCAGACCCACTTCAGGGTGCCCATCCAGAAACAGGCTGGGCTCTAAGTAGATTTTTCCAAGGAGCCAACTTCATAAGGCAACTACCCTTGCCTCATTATCCCAGAGGGATCTGCAAAGAAAAAGAAATCTAAACCTTGCACCAGGAAAGCTATTAATCACCCATATCTACCACCACCCCAAGAAAGCAACGCCATCAGCTCTCGCCCTGGGATTCAGGGAGTTAATCAGGACCTACATACATGAGGTCATCTCCCCTCCTACTTGGCCTGACATTTCCACCACTAGTCACTCCATAAGTAATGCCTTACAGTCTAATCCCTCTTCTCTTAAGTGTGAACTCAGGAACTTTTCTATTCACTACTGCATCCTCAGAGCTCAGAATGTGGGTTGGCACAGAGTGGATATTCAATAAGTATTTGTTCAAACAATAAACAAAGGCTGTGGTGCACTGTCTCAAAGAAACCATAGCTCCCAAGAATTGACATAAAGGTCAGAGTGCTTGGCCCTATAAATGGAGAGTATAGCCCTTAATCTGAGGTTGTACTTCATGAGATAGACAGCCAAGGGGATGAGAGCCTTCGTTCACTGACTCTCATTTGTCACATTACCTGCTGTCAACTGGGGAGACACCTGGAGGCTGGCCAGAGTGGATGCAATCCAGGACAAGCAGAATTCAAAGAGAAACAAAGACTGGATGGCCAGAGGCCTGTGTGGTTTACTCACAAGCGACAGAGATCTGGCCCACTGTGGGGGCACCCTCGTAAAGGACTTGGATTTTTGTGGAGTACCATGAGAATACAGGGCCAGCATTCTTGGGCCAATAATGGGATCCCCTCTTCCCTAAGGAGAGACAGAAGAATTCCGGAGAGAGAAAAGTCAATTATCACAGTCACAAGGGCTGTCTGAGCCCCACCAGTCCCCACTTGTTACCATGGGTCGGTGCCACTTGCTAAATGTAAGGGGCCTGGGAGAAAATGTGGTAACATCAGGACACCAGGCCCTTAGGAGAAGACTTCTTACTCGCGGGACCCGTCTCCTGATGGTAGGGACTAAGTCAGTTCTGTGCTCTGCCACCACTGCCATTTCCTACACTGAAGAGAGGAGCCATCCAAGGCACACAGAGATTGAAAAGCTGCTTTGTGCCAATCTCTGGCAAAAGGCCCTTCTTGGCATCAAAAGGAATTAGAATGGTCCACAGGACCTTAGGAGCTGCATCATGGCTGAAGTCAAAAGGACCAAATCAGCAGGGATGCTCCAGAAACCAGGAGCTCTGGGAGAGGCTCCTACAGCCAGAATGACCGGAACTTTTTCTGAAATGAATAGCTGACTCTAAAGCCAAGAATGGTGAGCCCTGTAAACCGAGGGTATGGTCCCCTAATCCAAGGTGGCTCTTTACCAGATGGACAGGACCTGATTTATGTACAGGAAGCCCTTTTACTCTCTGAGTGTCACGAGGCAAGTCCAGAGTCCTTTTTTCTTTTTTTTTAAGGGCACGTAAAAGCCCACATTTGCACAAAATTTCAGTTTTCAAGGCACTTGCACATCCAGCATATAAACTGAGCCTCAAAACCATTCAGTGAGGTGAAGAGCCAGATGCCCATAGCACAGGAGAGGCACAGAGCCTGGGAGGGGACCGTCCTTTTCTCCATTTTGTAACTGAGTTGGCTCAACTTGCTGAAGTCACAGAGGTGATCAGCAGTGAGGTAACATCGGGACTTCTGATGGTCCCATTCGCAGCCCTGCTCTCTTCCCACAGAGCCTTGCTGAGCCACAACAAGGCACCAAGCAGCCACGTAGCCCAGGAAGACATGGTCTGAGACCCAAGATGAACCAGGGTCTGATGGGGTCCTTTGCAATGGGTGTTTGTTATGTAACTGAGAAATGCATCTGGGTCATCATACAATGGCTAACAGTTACTCTGTACCTCTTATCAAAGTTCTTTCTGGACAGTGAGTCAGAGGCAGTTCAATGAGTGGAGAGAACATCAATGTCTCTGGGAGTCTCTCAACAAACTTACAGTGGTGATCTGGGCCCTGCGGACACAACTTCCTACCCCCCACAGTAGCCTTGAGAGAAGCAAACATTCCCAAGGAGGGCTCTCCTTACTCCACAAATAAAGCAAAACATTGTCAAGATGCCTGTCCCAAGGCCAGAGGCCGAGAATGTCTCTTGGTGGCCCGGTCTTCCCAGGCCTTACCCTCCCAAGTCAGCCAGCCCCAAAGAGGGAGGAGCTCTAACACCTGCAGCTCTTCCTGAGGACCTGCTTCCAAGGCCATAGAGTTGAGGAAGCAGGTGGAGGGGATTTTCTCAGGAGGCCCACTTACATATAAAAGGTGAAAAAGATTAGTAAGAGGGTTGGGTCAAGCTGCACTCTTCCCCCACCCACCACCCCCATCCTCCCGAGGCCACAGCTGACATGTTATTCGATGGCAATCACAGAACATGCTCTGGAATCTTCCTTCAGCAATGAGAAGACCATTCCCCAAAGTGTAAAACCAGAACACCAGTCGTCCATCTTTCCATTCACATGTTCTCAGTCCCCACCACGTGCCAGGAATGTGGCTTCTTCTGGCCTGTGTTCTATGAGCAAGGTCTTTAGGGGGGTGACCTATTTCTAGAAGGGTGGTGATGTCAGCCCCAACCTAACTCATCAGCAGAGACTGGACAGGCAAGTCTGCTTAAGTTCCTGACCTATGGTGTCAGGGAGGAGGATCTGTCAGCAAATATTCCTGGGACAGCAGCTGCGATGAAAGAAAGGCCCAGAATCCAGAGATACCAGAAGGAATGCTGCAGAACCTGAGTTTGGCAGGGAGGGAGAAGACGGATGTGCATTCAGTGAATGTCTGCAGAGACTCATCTGGTTCAGGAGCTTTCACAACTCCTTTGACTTAAGTGGCCACCCTGTGAGGCTGGCTTCCTTATTACAGATAGGTAAGCTGATGCCCAAAGAGAGCAGGTGTCTAGCCAGAGGCCCCAAATACAGGGGTCAGCAGAGCCGGGTCAGGGTCCCATGGCTCCCACACCAGGAGTTCTCCAACTTCAGGGCGCATCACAATCCCTGAGCTCCATCCCGGACAGGCTAATTCCTTGGATCTGCCCCAGTGCCCAGGAATCTGCATTTCTAACAAACACCCCAGGTGGTGCTGGTGGTTCATGGAGCACACTTAGAAACAATTGACCTCCACTGCCCCAAGGACAGAAATCAAGAGCTAATTCTCAGCTGCTGGCTTCCCTCGGCGTCCCAGGCAGGGACAGATGGTGGGACCGGTGTGTGTTCCTGCCTAGCTCCTCGGTAGAGAAGCAACCGGCCTCTGAGTTCACTGAGTGGCTCCACAAACACGTCCAGCCCCAAACAGGAAGCTGCGGACAAAGGTCTGAGGAGGCGAGGACTGCTCAAAGGGCAGTCACCACCCCAAACAAACAGCCCATTGCGACGGACCCTGCTTTAACGCCAAGACTCAGGGCGGTTCACTTCCTATATTTCTGAGTTGATGGGCACAGCAAATGGCCCTGAGCGCAGACAGCTACTTCCAGAGCCAGCATGGGAGACCCAGCCATGCCAACACCACAACGTGGAGCAGAAATCAGGAATTTCCAGGGGAGAGGAAAAGGAAAAAAAAAACAAAAAGGAAAAAAAATAACCTCCAACCTTGCTCCAGCTTCCGTGCCCCCTCCCTTCTGGAGCCGGCAGGGTTGTCTAGTCAAAAGGGATCTCCTGGAACTGAAAAGGGCTTGTGTTCACCTCCTCTCTAGAGAAAGAATCGGATGGGAGCCAAAGCAAACACCACTCCACTCGTGGTTGCGAGGCACACTGTCTAATCCGGAGAAGTTGGTAAGCAAGTGAAAGCCAGCCCTACCTCCCACCCCCCTCCTGCAAACACACATGGTGCTGGTGCTCTCTGCCCTTACGCTGGGGCAAGACCTCATCTTGAACTGTGTGGGGCTCAGAGGCCAAGCTACAGTTTTTGCAAAGCCTAAAAAAGGAGAGATGCCTGGAATAAGGTGGGGAGGCAGAAGAGCCAGGATGGGCTGCCAGAACCTGCAGGATACCTCCGACCTCTGAATGACTCAGCAAAGACAAAGGCCTCTGTCCTGAAGAACAGAGAGAAAGGAGATGCTCCCTTGGGTTAAGTTTGGGACGGTGCTAGATAGAAGTCAGGAGACAGAGAAGAAAGAAGAGGAAACACCCGCTTTCACCTTAGCCCTATAGTTCTTCGTCATCCCTGATGGGGATCAAACCAATTCGCATGGGGCTGTTTGATGTTGGGGGTTGGGGGAGGTGAAGGCAACGGAAGGACATCCTGTTAACAGCGTTGTTGGATAAAAATCAAGAATCAGGCAGTGGAAAACAGCTGGGTCCACCTGATAAGCCTGGGCATCCCACTTCCTTCAGTAGAGTCTTAGGTTTGTAAGACTAAGGTCTGATGTGTGGGGATGAGAACTGGCCCAGTACCTATATCATCCCTAAGACCCCAAAATCTTCACCACAGACAACCGGTCTCATCAGCCACATACTGGGAAGATAACACCATCTCCTGGCACCAGCACAGCTCTTAGTTTGAGTAGCTCTCAAGAGGAACAAGTCCCCATCAAGATACTGCCTGGAAACTTCCAGAAAGGCCCACCTTCCCCTATTCACCCAACTCCTGGTCACTTCGCTTGTTGAGAATCGGCTCATAACCATCACCTCCTCAGGGAAGCAGTCCCGCTGGCTCCCCACTACACTCACTCTGGGGTGTGTCCTCCCACACGCTGTGACCCCTCAATGTCCTGTGCACATGTACCCTTAAGCCTGCCACACGGTGGTATTGGGAGCATTTAAGTGTTGGCCTCCTTCTAGATCAGTGGCCAATTACCTTTATTGATGATATAGTAGTGACAGCACCTGTTCTTCATTTAGCAGACAAACTCTGCTGGCTAAGTGCCCTCCACTTACTGTCTCATTTACTCCCCTCCTCCACTATTGCAGGAGCCAATATTATCTCCATCTTACAAAAGAAGAAGCCAAAAGTTAGAAAAGTTAAGGGTCTTGTCCAAGGGTACACAGCAGAGCTAAAGATGTGTTCTCAACCACCCTGGGTCCAGCAGAGTTCAAGGCACCCCGTAAGGACTGAATAGCTTTTTCCACTGAAGGAGTAAGACTGAGTCACGTCAGGAAGACAATCCAGGCATGAGAGTCCCTTCCTGCAACCACCTGAGCTCTCAGCTAACTGAGTGTTCACCTTAATTCCTTTCAGGAAAGGAATACCTGTTTATTAATTTGTCCATCTATTTTTAAGCACCTGTTATGCCCAGAGCCTTGACATATGGGAGAGATGTATTAGTCAAGGTTCCAGTCCTTTGACAAGTTTCCCATTTAGTAAGAAGAGGAGGTGGAGGAAGAGGGGAAGAGGACAGGAGAAAAGTTACGGAAGAGGGGGAAACACAAACCGTAGAAAACAAAAGGCCAGTATCCACAGAAACTCAGCAAGCACACAGAAGGGCAAGGACCGCTTTCCTCCAGCACAGAGACTGAGGAGATGACGGCAGGGGTGAGCAGTTACCCAGGTACCCAGCCAGAGGGAACACTTCCCAAGCAGTGTATCTTCGTTTTTGGTGTCAGTGGTAAAATATATATATATCATAACATTTACTATTTTAATCATTTTTAGCTGTACAGTTCAGTGGCATTAAGTACATTCACATCATTGTGCAACCATCACCTCCATCCATCTCCAGAACTTTTTTCATCTTCCCAAACTGAAACTCTGTACCCATTAAACACTAACTCCTCGTTCCCTCCTCCCCCAGCCCCCCAACCACCATTATACCTTTTGTCTCTATGAATTTGATTACTCGAGATTATCTGTGGTATAATAAAAATATATTTGGTCTTCACTTCTGGTTCCTGGCACAGAGCTCTAAACCCTGGGCATTTCCTGAGTGATAGGACTGTCCTTTGTTATACATAAGGATCCTGTTTCCAAGGACTGTCCTTTGTTATTCATAAGGATCCTGTTTCCATCACACCTGAGTTTAGGTTATGAGGTGACTTACAGTGGGACCCCTCCAGAGCCTCAGGATGGAGGTGGTTTCCAGAAGACCAAGTGATTAAAGTTTGGGAACTTTCAGCCCCACCCTCCCCCCACCCCTGAGAAGCAAAAGGGAACTGGAAATTGAGCTCTAGAAAAACTCTTGAACAAGGAAATTCGGTGAGCTTACAGGCTGGTGAACACATCACATCAAAGTGCTAGGAGGGTGGCCCACAGAGGCTCTGGCATCTCCTCCATTTGGCTGTTCCTGACTTGTAGCCTTTATAATAAACCAGGAAAAACAGTTAGTGCTTACCTGAGTTCCCTGAGCCATTCTAGCAAATTACAGAACCTGAGTAGGGCTCGTGGGAACCCCCAACTTATAGCTAGTCAGTCAGAAGTCTGGGTGGCCCCCAGGGCTTGCAAATGGAGACAGTCTTACGGGACTGAGCTCTTAACTTGTGGGGTCTGCACTAACTCATTAGTGTCAAGAGTTGAACTGAATTGAATCGTAGGACAGCCAGTTGGTGTTAGAGAATTGAAGAATTGATTGGTGTCAGAAAAAAAGACAGCTCAATACCTCACATAGGTAGAATTACAGAGTATCTGTTTTTTGTGACTACCTTATGTCACTCAGCATAATGCCTTCAAGGTTCAGCCATGTGTAGCACGTGTCAGAATTTCCTTTCAAGAATGAATAATATTCTATCATATGTATATTTCATATTTTAACAGTCATCCATAGATGAACACTTGGGATCCTTCCACCTTTCAGCTATTGTGAAGAATGATGCTATAAACATGGGTGTACAAATATCTGTTCAAGTTCCTGCTTTCAGTTCTCTTGGGTAACTACCCAGAAGTATAAATGCTAAATCATATAGTAATTCTATTTTTAATTTTTTTGAGGAAATGCCATACTGTCTTCCATGTGACTGCACCATTTTACGTTCCCATCGGCAATGCACAAGGGTTCCAATTTCTCCACATTCTTGCCGACATTTCTTACATTTTTCTTTTTTCTTATTGATAACTCTCTTAAGAGGTATGAAGTGGCATCTCATTGTAGTTTTGATTTGCATTTCCCTAATGTTGAGCTTCTTTTCATGTGCCTATTGACCGTCTATGTATCTTTTTTGGGGGAGAAATGTCTATTCAAGTCCTCGGCTCATGTTTCAATTGGGTTGTGTTTTTGTTGTTGTTCAGCTGCAGGAATTCTTTATATAGTCTGGCGCTTAACCCCATATCAGATATATGATTTGCAAATATTTTCTCCTATTCCATGGACTGCCTTTTCACTCTATTGATAGTGTCCTCTGATGCACAAAAGCTTTTAATTTAGATGTAGTCCAATTATTTGCTGTTGTTGTTGCTGACGCTTTTAGTATCACATCCAAGAAATCACTGCCATCACTGCCAAATCCATTATCATGAAGCTTTTTCCTTATGTTTTCTTCCAAGAGTTTTGTAGTTTTTCCCAATACCATCTGTTGAAGAGACTGGTGATAATTATGTGTCCATGTAGGTTCATCAATTGTAACCAATGCACCACTCTGGTGGAGGTGTTGAAAATGGGGGAGACTACACCAGGAGGGGGTGAAGGGAGTATGTAAGAAATCTCTGTACCTTCCTCTTAATTTTGCTGTGAACCTAAAACTGCTCTAAAAAATAAAGTGTATTTTTTTAAAAAGGCTGTCCTTTTCCTCTTGAATGGTCTTGTCATCCTCGTTAAAAACCATTTGACCATATATATGTGAGGGTTTATTTCTGGACTCTATTCCTTTGGTCTCTCTGTTTGTCTTTATGCTGAAACCACACTGGCATGATTACTGTAGCTTTGTTATTAGTTTTGATATCAAGAAGTGTCAGACCTCCAACTTTGTGATTCTTTTCCAAAATTGTTTTGGCTATTCAGCATCCCTTAAACTTCCACATGAATTTTAGGATGCATTTTTCTTCATCTGTGAAAAATATCATCAGGATTTTGATAGTGATTGCACTGAATTTATAGACTGCTTTGTGTAGTATTGACATCTTAACAATATTAGGTCTTCCAATCCATGAACACAGATGTTTTACCATTTATTTGTGACTTCTTTAATTTCTTTCAGTAACATTTTATAGTTTTCAGCATACAGGTCTTTCACCTCCTTGGTTAAACTGATTCCTAAGTATTTTTTTGGATGCTACTGTAAATGGAATTGTTTCCTTAATTTCCTTTGTGGATTTTTCATTGTTAGTGTATAAAAACACAGTTGGTTTAAAACGTTGCAAATTTGGTCTGCTTTGCATTCTCAGGTTTGCAGAAAGGAACTGGGTACTGGGAGGCACAGCAGTTGGATGGGGTCAGGGCAAGGGTGAGCAAAATGGCCATGAAACTTTCTACCATTCTGAATGTGGTTTTTTCTTGGTTGGGCGTTTACTTGGTTGCTGTAGATCTTTGACTGATTTCCAAAACTCCCATAGGGAAGATATTTTAGCCAGTTTCTAGTTTATTTAATGTTTCTGTGGGGGAACAAGGGTCTGGAGCTTCCTGGTCCACCATCTACTGATGTCACTCTCCGAGGCTTTAGGCTTAACCTCCAAGCAGTGTATCTTCAAGGAGAGAATCAAGAAGCCAGACTGGTCAGAGCAGAGACAAGGCTGGGAGGGAACAAGAGACAGGCTGGATGGGAAGGACGAGGGAGGAGGGGTCCTGCATGCTAAACTGAACACTCAGACTCAATTCCACGGAATTGTCAGGCCCTGAAGAACACCTGCCAAGGCAACACGGCCAAGACAGAAGTCAGGCCAGGCCAGCCAGAGCCTCTTCTCATGTAGTGCACTGAGTTGAAAGTCAAAGAAACAGAAGGATTAGGAGCTTCTGCTATGGTTCCACCTCACAGGCCTTCAGGGCTGCCCTTACCCAGACCCCCAGGGCCCTGAGTCTATTTTCAGAACCTTAAGTGAATCAGAATTACGAGCCCCATCCCAAGCCCATCCTCTCCCCTCAATCTGGAGAGTGAGTGGCTGAGCGCCCAGCTGCATCCACCTGGGAACTGGACCCATCACACAGCAGCACAAAACACACCAGCCCTGACAAGAACCTGGCTCCAAGCAGGAGGGCGCCTTCCCTCAGCACGCTGCTCCTCTCCTAGAGATTTCAAGTCTGCTCATGAGCCTCACCTGGGAAGCCAGGTAAAAACACAGGCGCCTGGGCCCCTCCCCTAGAGAGGCTGATTAGGAAGTCCAGGTGAAGGCCCAGGCATCTGTGTTTTGTCCTGACCCCAGAGGTGAGGCAAATGGTCACTATTTGGGGGAGCACTGGTCTAGCTTCCCTCCCAGAGTCGCCAGACTCTGAGCTCATCCACCTGCCCGCATCTTTGGTGAGGGCTTTGCAATGAAGGACAAACCAGAACTGGAATTCGGTTCCACTTTACCTTCCCCAGAAGTTTCAAACTAGAAGTTTTATCTGACCCACAATTTTAAAACATGGAAAATAATAATAATAAAATAAAATTTTGAGTTTTATCAGCATTTTAAAAAACAGGGGCTTTCCTGGTGGCGCAGTGGTTGAGAATCTGCCTGCCAATGCAGAGGACACGGGTTCGAGCCCTGGTCTGGGAAGATCCCACATGCCGCGGAGCAACTGGGCCCGTGAGCCACAACTACTGAGCCTGCACGTCTGGAGCCTGTGCTCCGCAACGAGAGGCCGCGATAGTGACAGGCCTGCGCACCGCGATGAAGAGTGGTCCCCACTTGCCGCAACTGGAGAAAGCCCTTGCACAGAAACGAAGACCCAACACAGCTAAAAATAAATAAATAAAATAAATAATTAAATAATTTTAAAAAAAATTCAATGTTGTAAAAAAAAATAAAAAACAGATTTCATAAGCCAGACACAAAGACAAATATTGCATGATTTTGGTTATATGCGGTACCTAGAATAGGCAAATTAATAGAGATAGAAAGTAGAATAGAGGTTACAGAGGAGGAGTTACAGTTTAATGGGCACAGAGTTGTTGGGGGTGATAAAAGTGTTTGGGGTATAGATACTGGTAATTCTTACACAACATTGTGAAACTATTTAATGCCATTGAATTGTACACTTATGAATGGTTAAAATTATAAATATGTCTATTTTACCACAGTTAAAAAAACAGACTTCACATAAAAATCTGGATTTCTGGTTTCTCTTTAAAGAAAAAACAAATGAGACGATCTGACAACGCTGGTCATGCTGTGTATGTGAACAGTTGGCAGAGGCTGAAGCAGCTGCCACCTCCAGCTGGGACACGTGCTCTTATGATGCTGTGACCCCTCCACACTCCAATGTCACTTTTCCTTTGTCACACTTTCTACGACCTGGCTGCCCCTATGAGCATTTGAGGGTTGGTCTTGGCTCTACCCCTTCTCATTTCAGTCTCCACTAGCCTTGCTCTGCTCTCCCAGCCCCTGCCTGGTCCTCTCTTCCAGTCAGAAGGGGAGGCCAGCAAGTGGTCAGCCCCATGGGCAGGTGCTTCATGTGCCTTGACAATGACCACAAATGAAAGCACAGAAGAGCTTGCCTTCACCTCCCCAGATGTCACTCAGCTTGAAAGTTTCTCTGACATTGCAACAGCCAGATTGATAAGCCTGGACTTTAACACACCCAAGTGCCCAGGAGTCTGGAACAAGATGAGGCTGACCATTCACCTCATGACCTGGACTCTTGAGTCAGCCTCTGGACCACCCGCTGGGTGACAGAGGATCAGCCAGTCCAGCAAACACAACCTCCTCAAGACTGGACTCACTTTCTTAGAGTCCATCTTTGTCTGCTAGAACCTGATTTCCAAATGCTTGAAATATGATGGGGTTCAGGACACAATACCCCCAAATTTGGTACCTTGGCATAGTGAATATTTTCAGCTGAAGCAATTTGAGAGAATTGAAAAGCAGGAAGGTCACTCTGACCTCCTCCCCCTCCTTCCCCGAAACAAGCCTTAAAACCCTCCTGTGGGAGATGCCCTCCTGGTACACAGAGGAAGGGAGCGTCCTTGTCTCTCAAGACCCTTGTCTCTGAAGATAAAGGGGCACTGCCTCCAAGAATCCTGACAAACAGGCCTTGCTCAGTGGTCCCCCGGTTCTACAGACCTCAGAATCCTTAACCTGTCACATCCCTCCACCACTGTCTGCTCTCCAGCAAATCTGGCATAGAAGTGCACAAGTCTAACTCTTCCTTCATTTCCTTACAAAGACTCCCGTGTCACCTAATACTTATATGAAATAATTACGGATGATTTTCTCTTATTAATCTGACTTCATCAATTTAATTTTTAGCTGGGGACTCTAAGACAGTCAAGGAAAACCTTTTCCTCCCCTACAATTAGCATCATTGTTCCAGACATGGTGGGAAATGTTGCTAGTCTGTAAGCGTAAAATCCATGCCAACTTCCAAAGACTCACCATAGGAAAAGAATGTGAACCAGCTTGTTAGTAATTTTATTATATTGATTACCTGTTGAAATACTATTCTGGATATATTGAGTAAAACCGAATATAGTCCTAAAACTAATTTCACTTGTTCTTTATACTTTGGTAAAAAATTTACATTTTACCTGTTTCTCAAGTGGCTACTAGAAAATTTAGTCATATATGTGGTTTGCATTTGTGGCTTTCATTATATTTCTATCGGACAGATAGACCGTGGCTGCTGCAGAACTGATTCTGTAAGGTTACTGTATTTTTTTTTTCTTTTTTTTGGCCGTGCCGCGCGGCTTGCGGGATCTTAGTTCCCCAGCCAGGGACTGAACCCAGGCCACGGCAATGAAAGCTCAGAGTCCTAACCACTGGACCGCCAGGGAATTCCCAGGTGACTGTATTTTCTTTTCCTCGAAAAGCAAACTGATTCTCTCTAGACTTTTTCTGGGTGACGCTGTGCTATGACCTGCGCAAGGGTCCCGGAGGAACTCCCTTCTGGTCTCAGGGCTGGAGGCTCTTCGTCGGGGCTGGGGCTGCCTTGAAGATCTCTTCCCGCTCCCACATCTCCCTCACCCTGTGCCACCAAGCCGTCACCAGACTCTCTCACGAGGCTCTCTTCTCAGCCTTGCTCAATAACCATATGTCCACATCACTCAAAACCCCAGATGGTTTTCCCTGGAAACAATGGAACCAGTGTTGTTAACACTGCCGGGCTGCTACCACCTGTGTGAGGGTCACAGGGAAGTGCCCCAGCTGCAGTCCAAGACTCCCTGCCCTCTCTCACGCCAGCTCAGGATCCACTGGTTTCTTCTCCCCAGAGCCTGGAGTCCCACCTTCCTGAGGCTGAGAGAGGGAGAACCAGCCCCTCAGCAACCAGCACGTGGGGAGGCACTGCTAATGCCTGGAACTTCAAAACAGAAGGCAGGTGCTAGCTCTCAAATTCTAGAGAAACTGCTGGACACTTTATCACCACCGACAAGCCACAACCCTTGAGACACAGGGCCAAAACTTGAAACTCAGAATCCTGCCTTTTTTTTTTTTTTTTTTAATATACGCTTTGTCCACCTGAAGACTCAATAACGGCCCACTGACAGGGGCTCTGGGGCTGGAGCTGGCTTCAAACCTCCTTTCTACCACTCAGCACCAGTAGGACCCTGGATAAGGTTGTTCCATTTATCTGGGTCTCAAGTTCCTCACCTATAACAACAGGGACAACCCCACCCACCTCAAAAGTTAAAAAAATTAAATAATGCATGAAAAAGTGCCTTGCACATAATAGGTGTTTGATAGATATTAGCTTCCTTCCCCTTCAGTCTTCCCATAGCAATGACACGGAGAAGATACCTAAAAACCTCGCGGAGAACTGAAAACAAATCCTCTGTACTCTCATCTGGTTGCTTCTTGTGCGTGTGCTTTTTAAAATCTGAATGTTGGTGCCTGATACAATTTAAGAGGGTGGTAGCAGAACTCTGCGAAGCAGGGATTCTCTTTGCAGCCCTAGCACAGCGTCTGGCAAGGCAGGTGCTAGGCAAATGCTTGTTGAGTGAAGGAATGAGTGTTGGATTTAGGCCAGCAGGGACTGGTGCCTCGTGGAGCCTATCAGAGAAGCACTAGGAGGGGTCAGAATTACCATGAAACAGGGGTTTGGCTGATCAGTGTGAAGTCTGCGGCCACAAAGAGTTACTCTCCGGAAAGATGCTTCCAATCTGTTTAGACAGCTTTGTGGAGCCTTTTTTTTTTTTTTTTTAACTGCAAAGCTCAAGGTGTTCTGTTAATATTTCTCCTCCATTCAGCCATGCTTTCCTCAGAGAGAAAGGTTAAAACATATGCGAAGAACCAAACACAGTCACAACTACGTGAGGAAGCATAAACAATTCAGCTTTTCATATTTCTTTTTTTTTTTAACTTAGCACAGTGGGTTAAGCCTAAAAGAACACACTAAATTGATGGCTCTGTGATACAAATATATGCTGTCAGGGTATTTTTAAATGTAAAATTCTTGGCATTTTCTGACCTTGGTGGGGAGTGGGCATGGGCAATGAGTAACTATTCTTACTAAATTTTAAAGATATATTTGGTTTTAAGTTCCTTTACAGCTGTGTGCAGAGGGGTGTGAAAACCAATTCGTTTTTGCTCCATGGTGAACAAAAAAAAGTGTTGGGTTCTCTGATCTCACCAGGCCACCTGAGGGCCCGGTTAGCTCTTCTGCCCTCCCCAAACAATGGGTTTGGGATTGCAGTGACCCTGTCTGAATCCTGTTGGGGCTGCGAATAGGGAGATTTAACCCTCTGGAAGCTTGAAAAGTCCTGCGCATCTCTCCCCAGCTTTACCCTCCTATAAAGAAAACATCCAATAATGTCAAACCTGCCAGCAAAGCTGCAATGGAGATGTTCAAATTCACAGTCACATCACCTTCGACAAGAGGGGGTTGGTAAATGTCACCCTTAATAACTATTTTTTAATTGCCTTGAACAAAAAGATCCAACCTGTTTCATCCCCAGACTTCAAATCCATTCAATCTTCTGAACATTCAAACCCACAGGTTAAAGAAAACTGGGTAAAGAATTTTATGTTGCTTGTTTGTGATGAAGAAGGCCTGTCTGTTGCTTTCACTGATTGCTTACACTATTACCCAAGTGGCAGGCCTTACTGGCCTGAAAAAATTTAGCTGAAGTTACCTTTTTGGTGGTAAAGATGAACAGAATGGAAATTTACCTTTAGAGAAGTTTGGAAATTTCTGACCCAAATAAGAACTTTCTAAACGAAAGCTTAAATATTCTAAATGTAATGAACAGGTTAAGAGAAAACAAGCCTACAAGAACTAAGGGTTACTGGTCATTTGTTAAATGCATAGCCACAAATGCATGTGCTTGGGAAGAAGTGAGACGCCAGGCAGTGGTCCAGATAAAGAAGGGCCCCGTAAATAGTTGCTTCAGCCTTTCAGGGACAGCAATCAGACTCACGACATGCCCACCTTTCTGGGTCATATCCACACTGAGATGCAAAGAATTTGAGATTCTCCTTCCCAGAAGAAGGAAAGACAAAGGATTAAGATATGAGCTTTCCAGGTCTTTCCAAGGTTTCTAGGCCATGAAAATTCAGAGCAAGAATTCGACTCCATCCTGCTGCCCTTGGCTCTAAACCCCAGGGAAGGAGGTTGGCACAAAGCATTGTTCCCACTGTCCTGGCTTCAGCTGTGTATAAAGAAGGTGAGAGCAGCGCCAACGCCACCAGGGCCCCGCTCTGCCTTTCCATGTGGTGCAGGAGATACTGTGCTCTAGGAAAGCTGGTTGGACAGGAAAAAAGCACCTGCCAACTTCTGATGACACAGAATAGTCTGACGCCCAGGGACTGCTCCCCGGGAAAGAAGAGCTTTCCTCTCCAAGCTGGTGAAGTAAGTTCAGGAATGAGATCATAAAAACACCATGTGTTCCAGAAGCACCCTTTCTGCTGGTGGAGGAGAAACTGTGAATGACAGCAAAGGCCCCTCCTTTTGTTTCCCCACTTCTCTTACACAGTCACCCAGTCACAATCACTCACTCACACTATCAGTCACACCCAGCCACAGTCACCCAGAGTCACAAACACACTGAAGTCAGAAAACTACGGTCTCCACACAGGGAGGCGTACGGTACAATCAACACACTCAGTCCCACAGTGAACACCACCCACTCGCTACCCACCTGATTGCCAAAGACAGCTACGGAGCAGGCTGTTGACACCTCATTAGCCCCGAACCAGACAGAAGCAATGCGGGAGGGCATGCCCAGGATGAAGACCTGGGCCACGGAGCAGATGACCTGGCCCAGCAGGGTGACTGGGAAGAGATGCGGCTTCAGGCTGCCCAGCTTCACCCAGGCCCCCAGGCAGTTGAGAGCGGAGCCGGTGAGGGCGATGGTGCGCAGGCCGAACTTCTCCAGGAGCCAGGCCACCGGCAGGAGCAGAGGAATGTAGGTCAGCATGTAGCACATGGAAAGCCAGTCGATGGCAAAGGCACTGACCCCGTAGAAGTTCATGAAGATGTTATTGATGGAGCTGTACTGGATCCACTGGAAGGCGTTGCACATGGAGTAGCAGCTAAACACCAGGACCACAGCCCATCGGCGCTTGCTCACCTTGATCACGCCAAGGTCCTCCGGGCCCGAGCTACTGGGGTGGGCCGAGCCACTGGGCTGAGCCAACGTACTGGGGTGGGCCGAACTACTGCGGTGCGCGGAGACACTGGGGTGGATGGAGACGCTTGGACGGGCTGAGACGCTGGGATGGGCCGAGAGGCTGGGGTTCTCCCCGAGGGCGGAAGTCTGCGAAGCGGTGCCATCGCGCTCTTGCTGGTTAGGCTCTTCATTCACCATGACCACAGCCTCTCCTGCAGCCCTAGACAGGTGCTGAGGACTCTAGTCGACTTAAGGGGCAGTGGCGTCGTCTGGTCACCTCAAGCTGACGTAGCACTTACCCGGCCAGCCCGGAAGGAATAAATGGAGTCCCCAGCCTGCGTAAAAGCCGCGAGTGGGGCTCTTTTGCTCACCCCCAAGCTTCTGCTCTCACTTTTCCTTGGCGTCCTCTGTCCCTGATTGCTGTCCCCCAGCTGCAGACGCCTCAGCCTGGTCCTGGCCCCCGGTGCCTTGAGTCCTGCCGAAGCGCCTGTCGACGTTCACCCTCTCCGTCCTGGAAAGAGCTCTCTCCGGGCGCAGCCACTCCGCCGGACTCTGGTCGCTCCCGGGCGGACTGGCGGCCTCGCCCCCTCCGGCGCACGTGACCGCCCCGCCCCCGCCCCGCGCGGCTTCCCCACCCACGACCCACCCGCTCGCCCCCGCCCCCTGCCCCTCCCGCCTTCGCCAGCTGCTGGCCCGGCTATACAGTGGTTTCGCCACCGCCTGCGGGTGCATTCCTCCCCCACGCCCCGGGCACCATGGAAACGGCCGGGTTAACCCGCACCCGGGTACTGCCCCTCAAATTCATTTGTCCCCTCCCGGCGGACTCCGCAAGAAAAGACCCTCTGTCCTTCCGAGGTGATCCTCTAAATAGAGTCTCCTCCGTGCCGGTCCGCATGCCCTGCGCGCCCACACGGATGCCAGGCGCCCCCAAACTGCTCTGTGGTATCCAAGAGGGATTCCCGACTTTTTGCACTTGGCTGGGCTCCCCAACCCTTGCTGGACTTTCGGTATAAAGAGACATTTGTAGATTTCCCGGGCTGGCTGGGGTCGGGAGTAAAGGCGAGCTGCGGAAAACTCGCTCCGCTCCTTGCTTTCCCTGTGAACCTGGTCTTACATTGGGGAACTCAGATCTGAACCTGTTCGTTAGGACTCTTCTTTCCTGATGGATCCCCGGGCGACCTCCAGGCGAGGAACTGAGGGTGGAGGGAAGAGGCGAGTTCGGAGACGCTGAAGACCCTGTGGCGGTTTTGTGGTGAAATGCCCAGCACAGCGCTGGCTCTGGGCTTAGGCTGTAAATGGTCTCCGCACCCACGTAGCCCTAGGCTGCCACCTGCTGGTCTACAGCCCATTCCAGAAGGTAAGCCCTCAAGTCAGGGCCTCCAGAAGGTCAGGCCTGCACTGATTGATCAGCCCTGGGGAGGGATAAGAGCCCAGATCTTCCCTGGGTTCAAACACTGGCTAAGCTGCTCTTGGTGTGTTATGTAAATTAAGATACACCACCTGTCTGTGCCTCAGTTTCTTGGAAAATCTGATGATGAAATAATAGTACACACCTCACAGTGTTGTTTTGAGGCTTGAATGAGTTAAGACTTGAAAGCACTTGGAAAATTCCTGGCAGATAGTAAGCATTTCAGGAGTGTCAGATATCCTAACAATTAAAAATTGAACATTTATATTGTGTTTACTGTATTACCTCATTTAAGTATCACAAGAATTCTGTGGTGTAAGTGTTACTGTTGTCTGCATTTTATAGATCAGAAAACTGACCCTCATAGAAGTGAAGTTACTTCTTAAAGTCACCACTGACCTAAAGAGCCATAATTCTCACTCTCAAAATCATTCAAGCTACAGCCTAGCTACTCAGGCACAGTCTGGGGACAGCAGTGTGGGCATCCCCTGGGAGCTTGTTACAAAGGCAGAAGCCCAGGGTCACTCTGGACCTACTGAATTAGATGCTGCATTTTAAAAGACCTCTAGGTGATTTGTTTGAACATTAAAGAGCCACTGGGTGCATGTGCTTTCTTGTCTTCTTTTTAAATCTTCACACCAAAAATGAAGAATTTAAAGCTCTGGGGCTGTGATTCTCAACTTGGGTTGCACATTAAAATCACATGGGGAACTCTTCACATTCCCAATGCCTCTGCCACATGCCAGATCAGGATCTCTGAGGGTGGACCCCAGCATCTGCATGTTTAAAGCTACCCAGGTGATCTTAACTTGCAGCCAAGATTGAGCACCCCTGTGGTGTTAGAATCACTGGTTCCCAGGAGAGGGAACATTGCTTGGAGGCACCCATTTTTTGGTAGAAATTATGGGGCCTTGGATTATAATGAAATGTTTGAAGAGGGAACTCATACCCATCTAAAAATTTCTACATTAATATCACATCTCCTATTCTCTAATTCCAACAGTGTTTCCCTTCTTTCTCCAGGGAACACAGAACCTCCATTCTCTCAGAAAGCCTTCTGAGACCTCTCACTGTTTCTTTCCCTAGGTTACCATGGTCCTCTCCCAAAACTCTGCACATACATTCTTAACTTCATTTTACAGATCTGGAAACTGAGGTCCAGAGTCAGAGTGTGTTATCAGAGTCCCACAGCTAATTAGCATCAGAACAAGCAACAGTGAGACAGGTTTCCTGGGTTCCCTTCCACACATCTCTCCCATGTGCTCCTCGAGGGCAATGCTTCAGTTTGGTGACAATTCCCAAGGGGTCTAACCTGAGATTCAAGTGATATTTGGGGTTGCCTTTGGTGTGGAGCGAGTTTGATCTGTTGTGAGCTCTGGATTCAGTCTACTCAGGATTTGAAGCTCTGTTCTGCCATTATGAGCTTTGGGATCTTGGACAAGTTACTTTAGCTCTCTGGCCTTCAGTTTCTGAATCTGTAAATTGAGGATAAAAACTACTTGCCTCATAGGGTTGTTGTGAGAATTAATTAATATAATGTGTGCCAATTGTTTCGGTAATGATACTCTGGCAGCCACCTACCTGGGTGGTGCTGTCTCTTGGCTGATTCCCACCAGGGGCAGGACAGGTATACAAATGTCAGGTAGATTTTACATTGAGAGAAATATTCTGTATTCATCCATTGAAGAAACATTAATTCAGCAGCTTACTATATGTTACATTTATTTTTCAGTATGTCTATCTATCAGTATTGATAGGTACACCTTCAGGGAGAAGGAGAAGCACATTTTAGGGACTGCTTCCTAAAAAGGGGCCCTCGTTCCTGGTTCTCTTTCAACTGACTCCCCAGGGAGCTGGTGGTACCCACTGGCCTTGAACTCAAGCATTCCTGGCTCTCTACAGAAAGGTAGCAAAGTCTGCTCCCTAGAGGCAAACTACTCCTGGATTGAAGTCAAACTGTGGCGCTGTTTATGATAGCTTACCAGCACCTCCACAGGAGCTGTAGTTGTGGGAGCATGGAGCATGCGGAGGGCATGGGAAGGCTAAATGGCTAATGAATCAGGTTGAGACCCTGGATGAGTCCCCCTTAAAAAATACTGACACTTGGAATTTGTAAAAATGTTGCCCTTACACATCTTGTGTGTGTAATTTACATGTGTAATACTGCACACTCACCCACACCCTGTCTGCCTCACCTGCCGCACTTCCTGTATATTCCAGCACCAAGCTCTTGTGCACGTCTCTGTACAGCCTGGAACCCTGAGTGAGGGAAGCTCCACGACACATGCCTGTCTCAATACCTGTCCACAGAATTGAGCTGAATTCCACATCACCACGGAATTTCAGAAAACTGGGACAAAGAAGAGATCCAGTGAGTTTTCAGAGGTATAAGAACAGGTTTCATAAAACATTTTCAAGAAAACAGGTACAGAATGTCATCATCAAGCCAGGAACCTGGAGGTCAGTCGAACAATGCCGTCTGAGAGAGAATCATTTCCTGCCTAGAATCCTACACCCAAACTACCAAAAAAAAGTATTGGAAAAAAATCAAACATTTTCACACACAAATAGTTTTTTTAAAAGGTAGTGGCGGACTTCCCTGGTGGTGCAGTAGTTAAGAATCCGCCTGCCAATGCAGGGGGCATGGGTTCGAACCCTGGTCCGGGAAGATCCCACATGCCGCGGAGCAACCAAGCCCATGCTCCACAACTACTGAGCCTGCGTTCTAGAGCCTATGAGCCACAACTACTGAGCCCGTGTGCCACAACTACTGAAGCCCATGCGCCTAGAGCCCATGCTCCGCAAGAAGAGAAGCCACCGCAGTGAGAAGCCCACGTGCAGCAACGAAGACCCAATGCAGCCAAAAATAAATAAATTTATTTAAAAAAATTAAAAAAAAAAATAGGTAGTGGCATATCTTCTCTCTCAGGAAGCTGCTAAAGGATGTGCTCTACCAAAACAAGGGAGAAAACCTAGAGAGAGTAAGATGTAAGATCCAGGAAACTGGGACATGAGGGCAGGTGATGGGAATCACCAAGATCGCGGTAAAGGAACAACCCAGGTGGACAGCTATGAGCCAGGCACAGAAGCAGCCTGTTCAGATTGAAGCTGATCAAAGACTACAGGAAAGATTTATCAAAAAGATGACACTGAGTGGATTGTGTTTGAAAATATTGAGAGGGGTTTACAGAGTTGGGAGAGAATTAGGATTGGACTAGTGATAAGTACCACAAATATAACTAAATAAATAGGGAGGGGGAGGCAGTTTTAAACTCTAGTGAAATACAAAAAGCTATGGAGGAAAGAGGAACTAAGTCATGGTTACCTTAAGTGACTCAGTTGTGAACAGCATGAACACAACCATAATAATGTAAAGACAGAAAATTGATATAATCAAATATGACATAACTCTACTGGGAGGATGGGGGAATGGGAAGTGGGCATATGTATGTGACGGAGATGAGGGTGGGGTGAGCAGACCTAAATCTTCGTCTGCCATACTGGAAAGTCAATGGATAATGCCTAACACGGACAAAATCAGACAGCATCAATATACCCATGTTACTCAGAGTTATGGAGGTAAACACCAAAACATCATTTACTAATGGCTGGAAGTAGTTGCCTCAGAGAACCAGGAAAGCAGGGTAAGCAATGATCTTTTTGTTACATGACTATTTGAGTTTTTAAACTACATATAACTTTCATTAAAAAAAACTCTAAAATTTAAAGATGGAATCAAATTGAATGGAGATTGAGCTGCTTCACCGAGGCCCACAGGTGATGTCCAGGGGTGAGGTCAATTCCATCCTGGACTTTATAATGTTGGTGCTAAAATGAACACCCAAGACTCCAACCCTGGGGCCTCAGGGATGCCTTTTCAGTCGAACTGTGTCCTCCAACGTTGTGCTGGGGTGTCACCTTAGAAAAGTGGGTGTGTGGTCAGAGGCCCTGTTACCCACACTCAAGTCTTTACCCTTCTCTGACCCTCTGTCTGCTTCTAGTGACTTTCAGGCTTGCAAACTCTGTGGGGGTCTAATTCCTTCTATTTATGACTCAACTTCTGCCCCAGCACCCAAAGGCCATGCCCGGGTCTGCTTCTCCCCTGGAATTCTTTGTGTCAATGAATAGCTCTGCCAGCTCCCAGTCAAGCCAAACCCAAACGTTGAGAACCACCCATCACTCTGTCCACTGGGTGCTGACCTCCTCACCATTTTAGTTCAGATCCTCGTGGCATCTCACCTTGATTCTACGATGCCCTCCTCATTGTTCTTCCTCGTCCTGTTCCCCGTCACGCAGCTCCACAGGGCTCTCCACTTCTCTCTGGGCCTCTCCCCTGCCTTATGTCCTCCAGGGGCCACCCCTAGCTTGCAGAAGGTTCTCACTCC
Source organism: Balaenoptera borealis (assembly GCF_965194805.1). Taxonomy (NCBI): domain Eukaryota; kingdom Metazoa; phylum Chordata; class Mammalia; order Artiodactyla; family Balaenopteridae; genus Balaenoptera; species Balaenoptera borealis. Next base: position 26,881,850 of record NC_138866.1, read on the forward strand.
TTGACTTAGCACACAGGTCTTTGTGATGTCGCTCTGGCCACCTCTCCCACCACCGCCCACTGCCACCTTCCGCTCCAGGAGGGTGGACCCACCTGCAGCTCCCTGCCAGCATTATGAACACATCAGACCTAGCATGTGCCATGCTTCACTTCAGGACAAGCATCACCTCCTCCAGGAAGCCTTCCCCAGTGTCCTAAGTGGCTTCCCTCACACCCTGCCTGCCCACCTTTATGGTACCCTCTGTCTCACTGTAGCATGAATGTTTATTTTCTTCAGTAAGTCATCCATTTACTGTGAGTCCCTCGAGGTTATGAATCATTTCCATTCATATTCAATCCCCAACCTCTAGCTGGCTGTCTGGCACCCAGAGGGGACATGAAGACGTGATTGAACTGACTTTTGAGATGCAATTCCTGATGAGTTGCCCCTCCAGAGGCCTCAGCATGAATGAAAGCAGGTCCAGCTGTCCTGAATGCTCACGTCTCCTCTGTTTATTTTGTGTGCCCTTTTCTTTCCTAAGGCGCCTCCCCCATGGGAGTTGCCCCCCCCCCCCATCTCATGGAGTCCCTGGTCAGGATGATTGGGGGTACTCATGTGCCGAGGGGGATTCTGGATTTCTTCCTCTCTAGGGTCCTCTCAGTTCAGAGAGTCTCCATCCTGAAGGGGATGTAGGGCAAGGCCTGCTGAGGCCTAAGGCAGGAGGGAGACCCCTTCTCCTTAGAAGAGAGGACAGGATGAGAGTCTCCTGCCTGGACGTGGAGATGCCAGGCTCTGCCCTGGGCGCACGGTTTGAGTTCCTTGGAAATACATGGCTGCATCTAAAGAGACCGCAAATGGTATCAGCCCTAAAGGCCATGTACCTGGGTCCCATTTTATTTCCTTGTGTATATTCTTGGGGGTCCACTAAGTTGTTCTTCATACCTTTTTATATGTTTTGAGTACTTCTTAATAATTAGAGAACCAAAAAAAGTTGCTCGCAAACATGAGAAAGCCCTCACTAAAAAACATGAGTCAAAGAAGAAGGAGATATTAAAATGACTTTTTTTTGCATAATCTATAGAAAGCCCAGAGGTGCGAAGCTTTCTTTGCATAATGAAATAGAGGACCTGCATTAGCTTTGAGATTTGTTGATTGCCTGGGCAACAGTTAAAAGCACACAGGGTGACAAAGCAGAGGGGTGCTGACCAGGCAGGGTTATGTGGCGTTGGAACCGCAGTGTATAGAAGAGACAGAATCATCTGGTCCGGCCCCTCGCTATATAGTGATAGTCTCAGGCTTGGGGAGCTGTCTTCACAATCATTCCTTCATTCTCACAATCATCTCCCACATGCCCAGTGCAGTGCTGGGTGTCAGGGAAACTGACACAACAAAGACCACGGTTCTTGCACTCAGGAAACCCGCAGATTAGAGGTGAGACAGATATGTGAGCACATCATTGCAGGTCGGTGCCGTGAACACATGGTAGAGATCCATGCTGGTTCACGGTTGACAAAGCAGGGAGCCAGAGGGGGCTCCTCAGAGAGATGCTCCAACAGAATCTTGAGGGGCAGGTAAGACTCAGCCAGGGCCTGTGGCAGAGTTAGGGTCCAGTGGTGAGCAAAACAGATATGTTCCCTCCCTCCCTGCACAGAGCTTGCAGTCTAGTTGGGAGGACAGCCATCAACCAAACAGTCACGCCTATAAGTAAAACTGGGATAAGTGCCATGATGGTTATTTGTAAGAATTTATAAAGAACAGATGAGCTAGATCTTAAAGCAGATCTTAAGAAAGAGTGAGAACTAAGTAAGTGAAAGACAGGGGAAAGGCATTCCAGACAGAGGGAACAGTACATGCAAAGGCCCTGAGGCAGGAGGGAGCACAGCCCTTCAAGGAGTTAAACAAAGTCCACATGTGTGGAGCAGAGTGAGGGTGAGGGCAAGGTTGGAGAGAGAGGCAGCAGCTAGTGGGGCAGGAACAATCAAGGGCTTTTCACTTTATCCTGAGAGCAAAGGGGAGCCACTGAGAGGTTTCGAACAGATGAGGGACATCGTCAGACTGGGAGAGGTTGCTCTGGCGACTTCCTGGAGAACCCAGTTGGGGTGGGGGGGTGGTGAGCGAGGGGACAGAGAGACCTCTCAGGAGGCTGGTGTGGTCACCCAGGTGAGAATGGAGTTTGTGAACTGAACACGGGTAATGACGGGAGGATGGGGAGCAGTGGGCATTGAGAGCGAGGGCTGGACGGGATTGGATGGGGAAGGGGAGGCAGGGGGAGGACTCAGGACGATGCCCTTGGAGGGAGAGGAACAGCCTCGTCCTGGAAATCTTGCAGAGAGACAAGCTGTAAAGGAAAAGTGCCCTGTATTATCTGTCCCCCCGCCCCCCGCCACCCTGCCTTGAGTTGTTTCTCTCTCCTGCTTCCCTATTGGCCTCCCACCCCTTCCTGCAGCTGCTGCAGCCACTGCAAGGTCCAGAGGCCACAGAAGCTGCTCGAAATTCAGAGTGTGATTCCCATGAAAATCCAATAATCAAATCATATGGAAAGTAAATCCTTTCATCTTTCACTCGTTGGCTTCATACCCCCTCGAGAATTCAGGGCGGGACCCTTGGCTCAGGTTCACCTTAATTCTGTGAATAAATAGATTAATTAGAAAGAAACAAGCAAGTCCAAAATGAAACCCAAGGATTTATAGATTCGCTTATGTTTTCCCAAGTCAATAGCTGGGTGAGGTCCCTGCGGTTGATGCCGTCAGCTGCCCTGAGCTCTGAGCAGCCTTGAAAGTGCTTCCTGGTGTCTCAAGTGGGGAGACCAAGAATGGTGACTGCACCCCACTTTTTTCAATCACCCTTTCCTTTGATTGTTGCATTGACCGCAAAGGACAGATGCCCAACTTGAACCAGCTGAGGTGCAAAGAGAATGTGTTTCAAGGGCGCTGGGGGAGCTCACAGACTTCAAGGAGGAGATGACCAGTCAAGTGGCAGAGCACGGCTGACGCTCTGGGGACGCCCCAACCAAGGGCTGGACGGCACTTAGGACTCTTTCCTTCTCTGAGTCTCCCTGTGTCTCAGTCCCCCTGAGCTGCTGTAGGCAAAATACCTTCTACATGACAGAAATTTATTTCTCACAGTTCTACATGCTGGGACGTCCCAGGTTCTAGGTGCCGGCAGATTCCATGTCTGGTGAGGCCCCCTTCCTTTTCCTAGGAGGCTTCTCTTACCATGTCCCTGCCTGGAGAAGGGGTGAGGGAGCTCTCCGGGGACTTTTTTTTATAAGGGCACTGATCCCATTCGTGGGGGCACAACCCTCATGACCCAGTCACCTCGGAAGGCCACACCACCTAACACTGTCACATTTGGGGGGTTAGGTTTCAGTATATAAATTTTGGGGACACAAACAGTTCATAGCATCCTGCATGTCAGCTTTCTTTGTCTCTCTTCCTGAAGACTAGTTTTCTCCAGCTGGAGTTCCACCTCTTGACATCTTCAGCTGCCTGAGAAAGGCTGTCCTGATTTTCTGTCCTAAACACAAACTCCCAGATGCCCATTCCAAGACCCATCAACCATGACCATGGGGGTGAGGGAGCCAGCTCCACGGGGGCCACAATGGAGCCGAGGAGGACAGTTCCCATAAAGAGAGTGGATAAAACCAGGAGATAAAACCAGCAGTGCCTTCCATGACCGTTAACTCATATGAATTGAGAATCAGAGGCCTTTAGAAGTGAGGTACCTAGTTCCCCTCTTCTTGGTGCTTGGAAGCATCTCCTGATAAACACCATCACACTCTCCAGAGTAACGACTCAGGATCACAACCACATCTGAGGCTGCCTGTGTCAATTTCTCATGCACAGTAAGTTGTGGATGCTGCAGGTGACTCTAGAATCCAAACACAGCTTCGTGTCTTTGCTGTTGGAATTTCACGACGTTACAGATTTCCCTGTGACAATGTATCTTTCTGGTCCTTCCCCCCTTCTTTCTCATTCCTTAACATGCTTTAGTCCCCGGTGCTCCCAAGACCTCCTTTATCTGCCCAGCAGGAGAGCACAAATGGGTTTCTGGCCCACAAACTCCCTGACGGACCTCCTTTAGAGTAGGGGTCCCCATACCAGGGGTTTGTGAGCCCATTTCAGATGGTAGCAACACAAGGGCTGCCGCCCAGCCGAGGCCAACGCACTCACTGTCCAGTCCCAGGAGGACAAGCCAGGCCCATCCAGGAAGGGGGACACCCAGCGCCGTCTTTCCCCATCACTGCCCTTTCTGGCTCACCCAGAAAGCCCATTTCTGGCTCACCCCAGTGTGATCCCTCAACCTCCACTTTCTCCTCCGTGTCCCCCAGCCTTCCTCCCTTAACTCTTCAGGGCCACCTTCGTTGTGCCCCACTCCCAGCAGCCCCTTCCTCAGCCTGCTTTTGTCTCACCCCATCCCCTGCCAGCTCCCCCTGCAGCCCCCTCCTCTCCTCCACACCCTCCTCAGGGCCCCCCCGTGGCCTCCGCTCTGTCTCACCCCCAGCGCAGCTCCCCGATCCCCCCCAACAGCACCCCAAAGTCCATCCCCACCTCAGGGTCGCTCAGCTTCCCCTCCACAGCCTCCCAAGCCCAGCTCTCAGTCCCAGGCTGCACCCTCCTCCTGCCCCTCCTCCCAGGGTCCCGTGGCCTCTCCCCTGCCCCTTCCTCCTCCCCTCTGCTCAGCCCCTGGGACCTGCCTCCCCCTCCCAGCCCCTCCCCACCGGCACGGCAGGCAGCTCCTCCTTTGTCAGGCTGCTCTCACCTTTCTTGTTGTTCTCCCTTATCTGGTAGCTCCCTTTTCAAATCCATGTATTCAAGTAATGGAAGTAAGGTGATTTAAAAAATGAAGTCACACAGTCCCTTCAGGAAGTGGTGTTGGGAAACCTGGACAGCCGCATGTAAATCAGTGAAATTAGAACACACCCTCCCACCATACACAAAAATAAACTCAAAATGGCTTAAAGACTTAAACATAAGACATGACACCATAAAACTCCTAAAAGAGATCATAGGCAAAACATTCTGACATAAATCGTACCAATGTTTTCTTAGGTCAGTCTCCCAATAAAAACAAAAATAAACAAATGGGATCTAATTAAACTTACAAGCTTTTGCACAGTAAAGGAAACCATAAACAAAACGAAAAGACAACCTACAGAATGGGAGAAAATATTTGCAAACGATCCAACCAGCAAGAGCTTAATTTCCCAAACATACCAACAGCTCATACAACTCAACAACAAAAAAACAAACAACCCAATCAAAAAATGGGCAGAAAACCTAAATAGACATTTCTCCAAAGAAGAAATACAAATGGCCAATAGGCACATGAAAAGATGCTCAACATCACTAATTATTAGAGAAATGCAAATCAAAACTACGATGAGATACCACTTCACACCAGAATGGCCATCGTTAAAAAGTCTGCAAATAACAAATGCTGGAGAGGACGTGGAGAAAAGGGAACCCTCTTACACTGTTGGTGGGAATGTAAATTGGTGCAGCCACTGTGGAAAACAGTGTGGAGGTTCCTCAGAAAACTAAAAATAGAGTTACCATATTATCCTGCAGTCCCATCCTGGGCATATATCCAGACAAAACTCTAATTCAAAAAGATACATGCACCCCTATGTTCATAGTAGCACTATTCACAATAACCAAGAGACGGAAGCAACAGATGAATGGATAAAGAAGACATGGTACATATATATTATACAATGGAATACTACTCAGCCACAAAAAAGAATGAAATAATGCCATTTGCAGCAACATGGATGCAACTAGATATTATCATACTAAGTGAAGTAAGTCAGAAAGAGAAAGACAAATACCATATTATATCACTTATATGTGGAATCTAAAATATGATACAAATGAACCAATCTACAAAACAGAAAGAGACTCAGGGACATAGAACAGACTTGTGGTTGCCAAGGGGGAGGGGGTTGGGGGAGGGATGGAGTGGGAGGTTGGGGTCAGCAGATGTAAGCTATTATATACAGAATGGATAAACAACAAGGTCCTACTCTAGCACAGAGAACTATATTTAATATCCTATGATAAACCATAATGGAAAAGAATATTAAAAAAAGAATGTATATATATGTATAACTGAATCACTTTGCTGTACAGCAGAAATTAACACAACATGGTAAATCAACTATACTTCAATTTAAAAAAAAAAATGAAGTCACAGTGAAGAGAGTTCATGGATGCTGCAGAAATGGTGGTGCTGGTATGTGGGTGACTACAGTGTGGGAAATACCGAGTTAGAGGAATGGGTATAAACTCAGATGGAAAACAGCCACCGGACTCATACAGTGACAACAGCTGTGTCATGTAATTTCACTGTTGGCACAGCCCCTCTTTCTGTGAATAAGGTAACCACAACATGAAACTACTCACAAACCCTGTTTCCATCCCCTGCAGCCTCCCTGGCACAGGAGCCCAGACTCAGTCTCCCCTTGGGTGTGGCTGGAGCAGAGAGACTGAAAGGGAGAGTGGAGGACAGATGGTCAGTTTGGTAAGTGGGGGCCACGTTGCATGGGGTTTTGTGGGCTCTGGGGAGGACTTGGGCTTTGGCTGAGGTAAGAAGCTAGGAGAGGGTTTTAAGTAGAGGATTGAGGTGGTCAACTTGCACTGTGAAAGGATCATTCTGGCTGCCATATGGGGAGTAGACAGGGGAGCAAAGGTAGAAGCAGAGGAGCAGCTGGGGGACCCTGGCAAGGGAGGAAGGAGGGGGCAGAAGTGTCTGTTCTGGGGTAAGAGGCATCGACAGGTGGGCTGGGTGGGTCATGTCACCAACTGTCAAAAATGGTGGATCCCTCTGTGGAAATGTAACTCAGCACCAAAGAGGTTGAGCCATGTCTCCAGTTATTTGGGTGTCTCAAGCCACACACACACACACACACACACACACACACACACACACACACACACACAGCAGTAACAGCAGTGTCTCTTGCTGTGAAGCATAAAGATATGTTGATAACATAAAATCTTGACTCAGGACACTTACTGAAGTTGGAGCAAGAACCGGGACTAATATTTAGATGGCCAGAATTTGTCCTTGAGGCAAGCGATTCAATCAACTCAATCAAATGAGTCTCAATTGAAATCAGGATCAATCCTGATAGAAATCATGATATGTTCAATTTGGTTTCAATGCCTTTAGCGCCCTCCTATACCACTGCCTCCAATCTCTAGCATTCTTATGCTCTCTCTAACCTCCTGTAATTAAAAAAAAAAAAAAAAAAGACCTTCAGAGAAGGAAGAGGCAAAAATTCTGTCTACAGTGTAAATGGCTGATAAGACAAAGTATTACTCTTACTGGGAGCATTTGTACTTTGGATGTAATAAATACCTTACGCCACAGGAACAAAGTCTGGGGTTCTTCTGCCCTTGTAATTGGATTCTATCAACAGCCACGTGTCTCACAAAGGTTGTCCTAATCTTTCATTCACTGTACTTGGAAGGCACTTGACATGGCTGTTTTAGCACAAGAGCATTGTGTCAAAGGGACATTTTTATATACTATTTTAAAAACCATTAAGCTTCCAACCGTTATAAAATTATCAAGTAAAATACTTAACATACATCTTCCTTCCATCCCTGAACCTCATTCCATCTCACCCCGACTCCTTCCTTCTCACCATTTATGACACATTGTATCAGAGTTGCCAGATCAAAATGGCCCCTTGAGTCAAACATTCTGCTTCATGTCAAGTAAGTTTACTTCTCGCAAGTATCAGGCTGTCCTGGCTCACTAAATAGTGACAACAGATGAGAACTTTTGATCGCCAGTTGAACACTCCCTGCCCTGGACCACACTGTCTACCAGCAGCTGAGTTTCTTGAATCTTAGGTGCTTGCTGTGTGAACTGATGAATTGTTTTTACCTTGGCGGCTGGGTCTACAAATAGGTTTCAAGAGTCTATCAACCCCTGAAATCGTATAATCCACATTTGGTGAGTACCTATATATTTGGTAAAGGGAAGGGGGAATCCCTAGTTTTCATCAGCTCTTCAAAGCATTCCGATGGCCCCCAAATGTAAGAAATTGAGGTAGGAGATAGATGGGCCCCTGGGCTGGACAGCTGGTGTTTGTCAAGTGGAGTAAAACTGAAGCTCTGTTCTCCCCCAGACACTCCAAGGACAAAGGTAGTGGCAGAAGCTGAGCTCTGTTGGAGTAAAGAGATAAGATGACCACTCGTGAGGTCAAGGAAAACGTCCCTGTCTGCACAGGCACAGGAAGGCTCCTTGGGGGTCAAAAAGGGAGGGGCGCCACCCCATAGTAAGTGTGGACGTTCCCCCACAGGCCTCTGCGGTGGGATCCATCTTAACAAAAAGTTGCACATGCACGTTGGGGAGGGTCCTAGGGCAGGTCAGGTGTGAAAAAAGCAGCAAGATGATTCGCCAAAGGTAAACAAAGACCCGGAAGAACCGTCCTATGTAAGTGATTTAAATCACCTCTTTACTGTGCCCCTCCTCATTAGAGAGGACGCCCACACCCTTTCTCTCCAGGTGTGTATTTCTGCTTTGCTTCTGTCTTAAATAAACTGCTTCTCTGTGTGCTCTCCCACATGTTATGCTGTGTCTCTAATGATAAACTTTGTACCTGTTTGTAGAGTTTTTGCTTCCTTGAAACATTCTTGCTTTCAGTGGGGGTAAGAGCCAGGGGAATTTTGCTTCTAGCCTCTAGTGCCTGGTGGTCTAGTGGCTAGGATTCCTGGTTTTCATCCAGGCTACCCACATTCAATTCCTGGGCAGGGAACTGAGATCTCTCTTCAGGACCGCTCACTGCTGTCTCTCTGAGATCAAAATCACTGGTTTCGATAGGTAATCAAATATTTCAGGTTAAAAAAAAAGTCTACTTTGGAGTATGCCACCTAATATCTGCCCTCACTAGATACACAGCGTTAGGAGCTGACTCTTCTGTTACGTTTATTTCATCACTATGGGCAACCAGTTTATATAGCCCAAATGTTAAGTGGATTTCCTGACACAAATGATGCACTTTGGAGGCAACCTTTGAGGACTAAACAGAGAAGTGACTGGATTAATTTTGGGCAGAGTGAAGCCCATTTCGTGAAACCATTCCTGCCTTCTAGAAGGTGACCCTTTATTCTCTCTCCATTTCCAACAAGATTCCAAGAACCGGGTCTAAAAGGAAAATTTAGCTTCTGGCTTTCATGTTTCAGGTGACTTTGGGTTTGGGTGAAGACCCAGAAAGAGCCGTGGGAAGCGCAGGGAGTGGGAATTGCTTCTGCTTATCTGCCCAGCTATGATGTCCTATTATGGTCGAGACCGAGATCGCTCGGCAGCCACACGTTTCAGATTGAGGTAACTCCCTGCTACCTTAAAGGTCAGGAAAGCCGCTGTGCTGACACAGCCCTCCTGCCCTGGCAGTCTGCCCCACGACTCTTGAGTCATCACGTCTGGATGACTAGGCTGACAAAAACAAGGTTTCGGGGGGTGAGTCGAATTGGTGGGAAGCTGGGTGGCAGGGCAGAGTGGTGGAGCAAGAAAAACCCTGCACTTGGAGTCCAAGGATCTGGGTTCCATTCCCTGCCCTGTGAACTTGGGCCTGCCACGTTGATCTCTTTGAGTGTCAGATGAAATTAGATAACGCAAAACATGCTGCATGAACTTGGTCCCAAGGAGTAGAAGGTGCTCAATGAGATGCATTGTGCAGGACTCACAGTGAGGCAGAAGTCTTGGCCCTAGACCAGGATGTGATCAACCCGGATCTTCACAGTGAAGTGTCTTCAGATGTTGTCTATGGAGACCAGGTTGATCCCCAGACCTGCAGAGATTTGCATCCCTGGCCATTCATTTATTCAACAGATGTTTCTACAGCGCTATGCTGAAGCCTGATGAGGCACCAGCTTGCATCTAGAGGTCAGTTCTCTGTATCCCAGAAACACAGAAATGGTTGGCTGCCAGAGGTAGAATGCAAACTCTCCGGGTCTCTCTCAAGCTGGAAGGTGAGGATGGATCCAGGAAAGGGAAGGAAAGAGGGGGTTTGTCTCCACAGTTCTCTGCCTTTTCACTAGGTGGCAGCACCAACTCAAGGCTGCTGTCCCCATAGTCCTGCCTGTAACCTGGAACTTGAGAAATTCCCTCACGTGCGCTCAAGCTTGGTATATAGCTCCAGCTTTGGAGGCAACAAGGGCAAGTTTGAGTCCCATATCTGCACTTAGCTGTGTAACCTTGGGCAAACCACTTAACCTCTTTTGAGTCTGTTTCTTTATCTGTAAAATGGGGATAATAATAGTTCCTAAAATAATAGTGAACAGACAATAAGGTAAATGTTTGATAAGTGGCAGCCACTATCATCCCTGCCCCCAGCAAGAAGATTAAACAGCATAGCCCCCTTCCTCTTTTATCACTCTTATTTTGTGCCTTTTTTCCTCTTTCAAGTGCACCCCTGTTGCTTATTTCAAATAAGCACATAGATAAACATTTTGGGCTGGGGGAGTGGGAAGGCAGGGGGAAGGTCCAGTGTGATTTTCCTAGAACAGACTCAACTTTCCCCCTTCCTTCCCTCCTTCTACCCCTTTTCTTTCTCGTCATTTTCTTTCTTCTACCCTGGGATTTTTATTTTTTTTTTTTACAAATGTATGTTAACCACCTGCTCTGGCAAATGCAAAGCCCTGGGCTAGGTAGGGACAGGTCAGGGGTGGGGTGTGCAAACGGAGAGAAGAGCAGAATTTTTTCTTTTTTTCTGGCCCTGACACGGGGCTTGTGGGATCTTAGTTCCCTGACCAGGGATCGAACCCAGGTTCCCTGCAGTGGAAGCACCTGGTCCTAACCATTGGACCACCAGGGAACTCCCAGAGGAGAGCAGAATTATACACACTGGAGAGAGTCCTCCCTCAGAGGTGTTCCCAGTCCTGTAGGCGCCGAGCTGATACCCAGGTGGTGTGCACCCAGTGCAGCTGAACCAGTTGTTAAAGCGTTAACATATTTACATTCTCGCTGGTCAATAACCCCTGCCCTCGTGCTGCTCCTCGCTGCAGTGCAGAGCACACGCCACTCTGCTCCAGCGTCAACGTCCATTCTGATTGGCCAGTGCCTGGCCTGAATTTTGAATATTACCCCTGAGCAGGTTGGCTGGACTCCACACAGAATCAACTAAGGGGGATGGAGAGTACAGCCTGGAGGCTGAGTTGCAAGCAAAGTCCATCTCAGGGATGGTTTTCAAATTAGAGCCTTTGGTTCTTGCCAGAGGCATTGATGGGTCTTATTCAGGTCAGGCACACCAGAGGCTGGTGCAGGGATGGCTGAACGCCCACGTCTCTTGGAGCACAGGGCATCCCAGAACCCTCTCGGAATACAGTCTACTCCTGTTGGCCCCTGAGAATTAGGATCCAGTGCCCCCTGCCTTCCTGGGAAACCCAGGTATGAGTCATCATTCCTGAGTTTGGGGTTTCTTAATAGAAGGTGACTCTGGCTGATTTAAGGAGGAAGTGAATTTGTTGGAAGGAGATGGTGTGGCTCACAGAATCCAAAGGAATGCTGAAGAAAAGGCTCAAAATAAGGCAGGATTCAGGATAGTTCTCTGCCTTAGAATTCTCTAGTCAGGGTTCACAGTGGGAGTGGAAGTCTCCCTCTCTCTTTTGGGTCTTGCCTTTGCTCTGCTCAAGAGTCATTCCAAGGACAGAGTCTGATTGAACCAGCCTGGGTCACATGATTGCACCTTGGACAGATAAGTCAAGGCACCTGACTGACAGCTCTACACATGGGAAAGAGGCAATTCTTGAAAAGGAAATTAGGGTGCTTTACCAAAAGAAGGAGGCATGGATTCTGGGTGGTGAAAAATGACCCTTCTAAGCACCTGCATCTCAGTTCTAGGTCACAGCTCAAATGACACCCTGTCTTCAGCCCCCAGGTGTTAGACCCAGACAGAACTAGATCCCCATCCTAATAAACTTCCTGGAGGCCACCGGATCAACCCAGTCAGCCTGGTTCCTCAGGATTTCAGGTTCCTACAGCTTTGTTCTTCCTACCCCTGGGGATAAACAATGGGACAGCATCTGAGGGGGCCATACGTGACTTTAACCTGAAGTAGACAAGCCTTAAGACTATAAGATGTGGACTTCCCTGGTGGTGCAGTGGTTAAGAATCCTCCTGCCAATGCAGGGGACACGAGATCAAGCCCTGGTCCGGGAAGATCCCACATGCCCCAGAGCAACTAAGCCCATGCACCACAACTACTGAGCCTGTGTTCTAGAGTCCACAAGACAGAACTACTGAGCCCATGCGCCTAGAGTCCATGCTCTGCAAGAAGAGAAGCCACCACAGTGAGAAGCCCGCGCATCACAACGAAGAGTAGCCCTCGCTCACCGCAACTAGAGAAAGCCCGTGCACAGCAAAGAAGACCCAATGCAGCCATAAATAAATACATTAAAAAAAAAAAAAAAAGACTACAAGAAGTCCTTCCTTCTTCCCTTCCTTCATTTATCGAACAAACAAATATTGTGTCTCCTTTGCTGGGCACTAGGGATACAGAAGTAACCAAGACAGAGACAGTCTCTGCCTTTGCTCATGGGTTATGAATGGCCTATTTAGACAGCCATTTGACTGTCCACCATTAGTCACTACTGGTGGCTTTGTCCATGATATGGGTGGATGTCTTGTCTTTATCATTATCTCTCAGGAGAAACCAATGTATTTGCAGTCATATTTGAGGCTCCAGTTGAAGAGGTTGCTTAAGAATGTGTCCTCTTGCTTTCTGGGTCAGAAGACTGGTTTATAGAGAGGGAGTGTGTGTATGTGTGTGTGTGTGTGCATGTGCACACACACACACGCGTGTATAGGGGGTGAGGGCATGGAGAGCCAGCTGGGCAGGGAGGCAGGCAAACTTCCATTGTACATTATCATGGAAACAGGACTTTGAGGAATAGAACAGAGACTGATGAGGGTAGACAGACACAAATGTCCTTTTAGAGAGTCCTGTTTAGGACTCCGACTTGCTTTCACTTTGATCGTGATCCTTGCCTCTGATTGGTGACATCTAGAAACAAGACTAAAAGCTAGACGACAGTGTGACTCAAGAGACACAGCTCACCTATGTCTCCTGTGGCCCCATCTAGGGCTCCTGTCCCCAATTTCTACCATCTCTGCAGGAATGAGTCCCTTCCCTTGATTCCTGCTCTTAAAAGATCTGATTGATGCTTACTCTCCATATGTTGGTCAAATGGTCATTTTGTTGCTTGTATTCCACTGTCAGAACAAGAATTGTCTTGGATTATACATTCCTAAAAGGCAGGCCCTGTGCTTCATCCATCCGCCCATCCATCCATCCATCCATCCATTCATTCATTCATCCATCCATTCTTTCACTCATTCAGTCAACAAATATTTATTGAGCTGCTACTGTGTGGCAGGCTCTTTGCTACTGTGCATGGGGCTGAGAATACAAAGGTGAGCAAAACTTTTGCAAGGTTCTGCCATCATAGAACCTCATGGTCTAGGAATGGAGACAAATGTTAGCCAAATAACCACACAGATATATGTGAAATTTCAGTCTGTTAATGGCTATGAAGGAAGTGTGTGTGGTGCTATGAAACCATGTGATAGTTGGAATCTGATCTAGCTGAGGAATCAGGCAAAACTTCCCTAAACCGATATTTGAAGAAAAGGTAGGAGATAACTAGATGGAGGGGGAGTACAGGATGAAGAGCAGTCAGTTGACACTGAACAGCATGAGTAAGACTCTGAAGTCGGAGGGAGGACAGAGAACTGGGGAAAGGGACAGAGGCCAGTACAGAGGAGATGAGGGTGGTGTGAGATGAGCTGGAGGGTAGAGGATGTAAGGTGTCCAGGGTCCCATCAAGGATTTGGGTCTTCACCTTAATAGTCACCTGGAGTAACTATTACACCCCAAACATGCCCTGTGCCAGTGGGCAGTTGATAAGCATTTGATATGAATAATGCTGACTTCACTCAGAGAAGATGCACTAATAGGGATGGGGCGGGACCTGATACTGATGAGACTCTTAACCTAATTTCACTGCTCCAATGCACAGCTATGAAGAGCCGATCTCCACACCTGATCTATGACTGCACCGTAGCAAGATGGTCTGGAAATGCCTCCAGATGGGGAAATGAGATATGTTGCTTTTCACTTTTCAGACTTGTATGTTTCTCTAGAGAAAACAGAAAGGGGAAATTTCAGAGATGCTGCTGGGCTTCCAAACTTTAGTATTTATACCTTATATTTGCCAGCTTTAAAAATCTAAATCTAAATCTATCTATCTAATCTATATATATTCATATATAGATATATATATCTAGAGAGAGAGAGAGAGAGTCGGTTTTGACCAACATGGAAGTTTTATTCATCTCTCTTTTACCCCTTTTGTCCTTGTCTTCAATGCACATTAAAAAGCAACAACATAGAAAACAGAGCAAATATTTACATACTGCGTACATTAACAAGTGATGTTTCCTAATCGACTGTAGTTTTTAGCATGTTTCTTTAAATCATTTCACTTTTTTAGGAAAGTAAATTTATATGTAAAGGAAGATGTATATCATTATAAGAAATGGAAAACCTCTAACCTTATTGGAAAAAAATATATACTGACTAAAGTAAATAAGTTTTATCCGAGTATCATCTAAAATCATCTTGCATTCCTGGCAGGCCCTGTGGTGACCGAGTTGAACTTTGAAAAGCGGGTAGAATTTCAAAAAACTAAGGTGGCATAGTAAAGTCATGCATCTCATGCCATTTAGATCAGATTCACCTCATGCTACTTATATGGGAAACAACAGGGAATCTTATTAAAAATGAAGACTCACTTAAAGACTCACTGAAGAGATGATAGAGAGATTCTAGGCAAAGGAAACAGCACATGAGCAAAGGCTTAGCGAAAGGAAAGTGCAAGATATGGTCAAGGACATGAATTTTTCAGCCTGGCCAGTATACAGGGTTTGCTTCCAAGAGAAGAGGGATGGACAAGGGTGCCAGGGCAGGTTAGTAGGCTAAGGTCTAGTGCTCTGGAAGCACAGTGCTAGCTGCAAGGTTTCTCTTTTTTTTTTTTTTTTTTTTGGCCATGCTGTGAGGCTTGTGGGATCTTAGTTCCCTGACCAGGGATTGAACCCGTGCACTCGGCAGTGAAAGTGCCGAATCCTAACCACTGGACCGCCGGGGAACTCCCTAGCTGCAGGGTTTCTCAACCTTGGCTCTACTGACACTTGGGGCTGGATAAGTCTTTGTTGTGGAGTCTGTCCTGTGCATTGTAGAATGTTTAGCAGAATCCCTGTCCTCTACCCACTAGATGCCAGTAACACTTGTCTCCCAAGTTGTAACAACCAAAAACGTCTCCAGACATTGCCCAATGTCCCTCGAGGGACAAAATCACCCTGAGTTGAGCACCACTGACTTGGGGTAATGGTTTAAATTCCTTGTTTGGTTGTTTGCTTCTCTTGGCTCCTGCATTAGACAGACTAAGGTAAGCGGCATTTAATACTGCTATGCATAGTGGCTTAACCAAATAAACTCTTATCCACTTTCAATTAAAAGAAACCCAGAGACAGGCCTTCCAGAGTTTGTATCATCACATTTCTTCAGCATTACCAGGGATCTGGAATCTCTTTTCCTCCTTTGTATACATGCTTGTCTCATGGTCCTAAAATGGTTGCCCCACCTCCTACATTGCACCCACCTTCCAGAAAGGAGAAAGGCATGTGCCAATTGAGATGGCCCCACCTTTTTTTTTTCCTTAATATTTATTTATTTATTTATTTAGGCTGTGCCGGGTCTTAGTTGCGACATGCGGGATCTTTGTTGCAGCTTGGGAACTCTTAGTTGCGGCATGCATGTGGGATCTAGTTCCCTGATCAGGGATCGAACCTGGGCCCCCTGCATTGGGAGCATGGAGTCTTAGCCACTGGACCACCAGGGAAGTCCCGAGATGGCCCCACCTTTTAAAGAGCTTTCCCATAAGCCCTACCCAACAATTTCTGCTTATATCTCATTGGCCTGCATCACATGGCCATCCTTAGTTGCAAGAAAGTCTGGGAAATGTAATCTTGTTAGCTGGGCACACTGCCTTCCTAGACAAAACGAGGGTTCTGCAGTAAGGGAAAAGGGGAGAATGGCCTTGAGAGGTCAATTGTCAGTCTCTGCCACTGCTCCTAACCTTGCCCTCTCACCAGGAATCTTCCAGAAGGAGGCAGACAAACTTCCTAAGCAGCAATGAAATTTACCTCCGTAAATTTCTCCTCTAAGAGGGGGCTCTTTATCTCTGCCTGCTGGTAGACTGTTTAAACCAGGATCAAGTTTTTATTCCATCTTCCTGGAAGTAGATTAACTCAAATCACATATCAAGCAGTTGAGAAACAAGATTTTCAGGAGGGATATGTCTATATTCCTTTCCAGCCCCCAGCCCCCAGCCCCCAGTCGCCTCGTACCCACACAAGGCCAATGCGGTAGCCTGTCATCCACATAGCAAGAATTCCATTACATACACACTGGCTGCCAAGCCTAAAATGCACCATTAGGCATTGTTCCTTTGGGCCAGGCATTACTCTCCTTAGGTACCTCTTAAAATGCCAATGCCCTCTGACAGAGATAAAGATGATTCAATCTTTCTCACCTTGGTGTTGATCTTAGCTCGCCTGACTATCCTTTTCCCCCTTGGAATTCCGGAGCAGCTTGGGGGCACTGAATCCCGTGAGGGAGAAGGAGGCCAGGGCAGCACACTGAGCCGGCCTGTCTGTCCTGAAGAGAAGTGGGGTCCCCAGCTGGCTCTGTTCCTTCACTGTGAAGCCGCAACCGCAGCTGGGACATTGGCTGGCGGTATGAATAAACACTGCTGGGAAGTTTGGGTCCAGCAGATGGCAACCCCATGACCTCTGAGTTGAATTTGCCTCCCTTTCTCTCCCCACCCACACTTCTCAACCCGAAGACGAAAATTCTGCCTTTCCTGTCATTTGTTTTGACACGAACTCAGGGAAGAACACTGCGGTGAGTAGGAGATAGACACTGAGACGGCAGGTGGGGAAACAAACATTCCCCAGGAACCCTCACGTCAAACTGACAGATAGCGATGTGCCCATTTCTGGCTGCAAGGAGCCTTCCCCTTGCCTGGGCTTTCCACGGAGACGTCGTTAACCTAGATCAGAGTGACAAACTGGCAGACCTCTGCAGGGCCACCCTCAGACCCGAGCAAAAGAGGCCCCTGCTCTGGACTCCCCACATTACAGGGACTCCCCTCCCCCTGCTATACCCTTCTCATGGGGCCGGGAGTCCTGAGGACCAAGGGGACATGCCTACCCAGAGCCCTCTGTTCTCTTTAGACCAAGCTCCATATACCCAGCAGATCGGAATCCGCTGTCCGTGTCCCTGAGCTGGCTTCCAGCAGCTGTAGTCCTCTTCCCTGGATAACTCTTTGCCAGAGTAGATCAGACACTGGTAGGTGCACCCCTGGACCTGAGGGGGTGGCTCAGGGATGGCTGCTGTGGGGGAGGAGTGTGGATGGACCAGTTTTGTAGGCTGGTATGTCCACCAACATGCACGTGAGGCCGCTGAGGAGGAGCCGGGGGAGAGACGAGAAGAGAATAGGCTGCAGTCTGGGGGCTGTTTCTCCCTGTGCTCCCTGTGCTATCCATGGCAGCATGGGGTAGAACCGAGGGGCGGCTGTCTGCTTTAGGCAGGTAAGCACTCACTCCTCAGTTTGCCACACTCCCTGCCACTCCCAACTGTCCTGCTTCTGGTGAGTTTCATGTATTTATAGTCCCTGCCTGGGCCCTGGAGGCATTTGTGTGTCACTGGTCCACCAGCCTGAGGGAAATATCCCTGTCATGGGTAGGAGGCTGGGACAGAACCTGTCTGGTGCGACATCCGTGTTCAAGGCTCTGGAAGTTCATACCTATCTGCAGCTGCCCCTCCAATTTCCCTGTGTGGCAATGAAGGCAGCTTTGGTACTCACCCTAGACTTCTGCAGCCTCTGTCAGACTGATCAGAAAGGAGAAGTGGAACTGCCCCGGGTCATTAGAAAGTAGAGAATGAAAGGGGAAGAGAAGTCCTTCCGAGAGATGGGAGCAGCACATGTGAGCTCTGCATTTCTGGTTCTGGCTCTGAATGTCATCTGAAGATGCTCAGCGCTGGTCATGTGCCTTCTGTGGGGGTTTCTGGGGGGAAATCACAGCCCTAGAGCAGGGTTGGGGGGAGAAACATCTCTGATTGGAAGGAGGCCCACGAGAGGCCTGGTGCAGGTAGAGCTAGCTGGAAAGTTCTGCTTCCTAAGACTAAGAAAGAAAAATGAATTCTATTCAACGCAGGCCACATCTGAAGTGACCATAGGCTTCTTTGCTTTGCCTGTTACAGCGGGGGTGGGAAGGAGCTACCCAGAGCATCAGCTACCGGAAACCAAGCCCTGAGGAAACTGATGAGAGAGGACCTCCTTGCTGTAGCCCCTCATCACACACCCCAGCCTACACCGAGTCCGTGCACTGGAAGGGGAGCCTCATTTACCAAGTTTTGTAGGGAGACGAAAGGTTAAAATGCAGGACTCTGCACTGGACGCAATGCCGATCCTTGGGGAAGGTCTTCTGGCCTGTCTCCAACAGGCTCTGAGCCCACTTCCCGCACTCTGGGCATCCACAGGCATTGGCTTCAGGGGTGGGCGGCCCAACGGTGGCAGTGTGCCTTCAGAGGCTCTTGGGCTGGACTCCTCCCATAGTTAGGCTGCAAGGAAGTCAGGTGCCCACGTGCTAGGACACAGCTTTTCCAGGCCTCTGCAGAGTTTAGTAATCACACTAGCACAACACTGGCATAATCCCAGGCGTTAGGAGAGACTTGGGCAGGGGAGGTCCAGAGCTGAAACCTTGCCTCAAGCCAACCAGAGCTGTTGGTGGGCAGGCTGAGAAGGTGCCGGCACAGGGGAGCTGACCTGTTCCTCCCTTTCTCCTGTGCTCACCAAGATGGCCACCAGCAGGGGGGCCGCAGGCAGTGGCAGGCCCACTGAAGGACCAAGGGGTGAGATGGGGAGGCTGCTGAAGGGGCTGCACCCGACACCTTCCATGGTGATCCCTGTCGCTTTGGGCCCCAGCTGGCTCAGCAGGGGCCACGTGTGTGGGAAGGCCCTGCCATGGCTCTTGGAGAGTGGTGTGGGTAAGGCCAGCGGGCACTTAGCCTGGGGATTTCTGAGGAGCAGGTGGACATCAGAGCAGGGGAAGCAGAGCACACTGGTTTCAGCTCTGCCAGACTTGTGGATCTGAAGCCCTGAAGATAGTCCTATGTTATCTGAGCCGCTGCTGTCCTCAGACTGTGCTCAAAATGGCAGCCTGTGGAGATGGCAAAGTTGTGTGTGCTTTATCACAGCTTCCCAGGGGAGGTGGAGTCCTCAGCAGGACACGTAGCACCTGTGTCTCTGAACCACGTGTTGCCCCACGAGAGCATGAGGAAAGCCTCGCCTTCACGTGAGGTGCTCCTTGTGTTACTGGAGTTCCTTGCATGGGGCCTGGCACGCAGCATCCCCCAGCGCTGGCCGTCTGGACGGGGCTGAGTCAGTGAAGTCGTGGGAGACGAGGGTACCAACTCGAATGACCATCCCACTCCACAACATCTGGCGCTGGTCCTTATCCTGTCTAGAGAATGACCCTAGAAACGTCTAGACAATCTAGAAAGCATGATGCAAGGAATGGAAAGTGAGAGGTCACAGTGAGGTGATTTGGGGAGGAAAATCAAGAAGATGCCTAGAAGGAGAATTGAAGATTCTTTGCAAAAACCCAGCTTCCCAAGCAGATTAACAAGCCATGGAAAAGAAGCGATATTAGCAGAGTCTCCTGAGCTTTAAGGGCTCCTGAGGCCAAGAACCAAAAAAGACCCCAACCCCACAGAACTTAAGGTTTCAAGCCCTGGCCAGACTGGTTTCTTTTAAGACATTTATTTAGAAAAATAACCCTTCCCTACCCCTCCTCCCTCTGTGCAACGGGACTTGGGCGTTATGCTTGACGTAGCTCTGGATCCGGCCTCCCACCCACGTGAAGGTCCAGCCCACGGCGCCGGGCAGTCGGCCACACTTCGGGAGGCCGCACACACGTCCAGCAGCTGCGTCCTGTGCTCCATCCCGGTCCAGGCCTCCGCCTCCGGGTCTCCGGGTGGAGAGGGTGCTGAGGGACGAGGGCCGCTGGCCACAGTCTGCGTGCCCCTCCCGAGGCCTGGGAGCAGCTGGGGCTGGGGGCTCCGCTCTCTCCCGCCCTCGGGGAGCTCAGGGCTGGAAGCGCGGGGAACTGACGTGAGGCTGGTGGAAGGCGTGGGCGCTGTACACCACCTCGGGGGGCGAGGGCGCGCCGGGGGCCAGCACCGAGCACAGGGGCTCGTGGCTGCTCAGCACCGATGTGAAGTATTTCAGCTCCTCCGTGAGCTGTTTGATCTCCTTCCGCAGCGCCGCGTTCTGTTTCTCCAGGTCTTCACTCTCCTGCGAGCGGAAAGGATGGACGTTGCAGGTTAATGTCAGCACTAGGCAAGATTGCGGGGGGGGGCGGGGGGGGGGCGTTGTGAAGCGGGAGTCTGTGTTAAATTTTCACTAGGACAGCCATGGAGAAGGGCATCGGTGACTTTTTCTGCACATGCGAGTGTGCACGTGTGATATATATTTGTATGTGTCCTGTGTGTGGATGGGTGCATCTATAACACACGTATATTTGTGCATGTATATGCATAGCTATTAGCTTGAACCATGTGAAATTGCTGATATTTGTCTGTTTTGACCTATAAGAATGGCAGTTTCATATGGTCCCAACTAAGAGAGACGTGTGTGTGAAGGCATGTGTGAATTTGCATGTGTGCTCCTTTGTGTGCAGGTGTACATGCATAGATCTCTGTGAGTGTGTATGAGGGTTGAGAGTGGCAAGTACATGTCAAGGGAAACCGGCTGGAGGCCAGAGCCCAGCAAAATGGAAAAGAGTTTGTGAGACCGTCTTAAACTAATTTCACTCTTTTCTTCTCTATGTTGTACAGTGTCTTCTCCTAACGTTACCAGCATTTGCATTTAGTCTTACAAATGGAGTCCATGGTTAATTGTCTACTTCACCCAGATTCTAGAATGTTTAGGGTCTTTCTAAATAGTAAGTAGTCAAACTCCAGCACAGTGTTCGACTCCACGCCATTCTGCTCTTCCAGCAGCTTGTTCTGTAGTACTCTGGGTGTGTCCCAAGCACCTGTGCTTCCTTTTTTCCAGAAACACCTTTCCCCTGTTGCTTAAGGGACCCATCAGATACATGCTAATCAGAAAAACTCAGGGTAAAGAGCGCTGATTACTGATCACATCATTAATTAATCAACAGTGACACCCTGGTAATTAGCATTTACTGGAAAACGATCCCACCTTCAGAAAACCCAGGGGAATTGCATTTCCAATGTGATTTTAAGGTTCACATTCCTTGACTCAAATAGACCTTCTGGGCTAATCATTGGTACCCACAGAGGAAGGAAAAATGGCACTGGAGATGCAAATAAATTACATTTCAGTTCAAAAAGTGACCTAATATTTGGAGTCCAGGTCTTATTTTTCTAGTTCTGTTTCACTTAGGTTAGTATTTTCCAAACTTGCTGTATCGTTAGAATTAATCTGAGGGCCTGATAAAAATATAGTTCCAGGCCCTTCCTCAAATCTAGAGATTTGAACTCAGTGGGTTTGGGATTTTCTGTGAACTCTGGGAATCTGAAGTTTTAACAAGTGCCCCAGATTATTCTGATGATCAGGCAAGTTTGGAAACAATAGATATTAATGTTAAATATGATAATAAATTTATTTTAATTATTCAAGCACTTATTAAGTGCCTGGCCTAGAGTATGAACTCAAGTGTTTGTTGATTGGCTGCCTGATGACATCAACGGCTGGACCAGAAGTTGACTCAGAATTACAGTGGGCAGTGAGCAGATGTGAGATAACTTGACATTTAAAATTTGCCTTAGATAATCCATCAGGAGCATGAGCTACAGGTTAATGAGAGCTAGTTACACTGCCAGTTGCCCTAACCCATGCACCTGGGGGTTCTTTTTAAGTGGTAGAGGAGAATGTGGCCTTATCCATCAAGCCAGATTCCATCCGTTTGTACAGAACAAGTGTGAGCGTGCTCAGCCTCAGCCTGGCATTTCCTGTATGTGGCACTGAGCTAGAAAACGCGCCTAGGTCGGTACAAAGAAAACCCCCATCTCTAAAATGGGGTGGGGGAGTTGGGATACCAACAGCCATGATGGTAGAGTCAGGGGCACGGGCTGCTGCTTCTGCGGGGTGTGACCGGCTCGTTCATCTTACCATTTGGTTGTTTCCGGGCACATCCCAGAGAGAGGGCATCCCCTCTTTACCAAAAGGTAAGATAAAGCAACACATGAGACTGGGGGGTGTTGGTAAGACGGGAACTGGGGGCCGGGAGTCCTGGCCCCTTCCTCTAGCCCTTTTCCTCACCCCCTCTGAGAGTTTCCACTGGTGACAACATTTACTGTAAGTTCTGTGCTCCAAAGAGCCTGGGCAAACCCCGAGGCAGAAGGGAGGGGTGGGGTAGGCGGGCCACAGGGACCAATTGCTCCGACCTTCTCTCCGCCTAGAGGCCGGCCCAGCTTTCGGGAAGTTACAGCAGGCTCTTCCTCCCTCAGCGAGCCCTGCTGAGCTCTGGCTTTCTCCTCTCCCTCTCCCCGCCCCCCTGGGAGATCCCAGAGCGCTAGGAGAGCATTCATAACCGCCACCCGCCTCTAAGTAGAAAACAACCACCTGTGACAAGAAACTTGTCTTTACCTTGGGAAGCAAGACTGCTTCCTGCCAGGGCCCCAGAGAAACCAGTACTGCCAGCCCAGGGGACCTGCCGCCAGCCAGACACTTCGCAGAGGAAGAGTTTGACTTCGCTTGCAGAAGGAAGTGGCTGATCTGGGGTTCTCAGCCCTCCACATCCCCACCTGCCACCGCTTGGTCCACTCTGACCCTCCCTGGGGCCGTCATGCTGTGGAAGGGGCTCTCACACAGGGACAGATGGCAAAGGTGGCCATGGGAGCAGCTCTTGACCCAGAGGTACCATGATCACACCCCTCTAATTTCCCCCTAAATTCCCAGTGGGGGCTGGAAACCAAGAACTCAAGGGGAAAAGGAAAGTAATGTTTAGAAAGTAAATTTTGGCTTCTAACATGCATGCCTTCTCCTCTGATGGGGGAGGGGTGAGCCTGCCCTTGGGCTTCCAAGTAACCTGCTTTTTACTTTTCGGAATTCATTTAGGCACTTCAGGATCCTCACAGTAACCCTCTGAGGTGGCTATGCAAGGCCAGCTGTTATTACCCCTACTTTACAGATGAGGCCAACTGAGACCCTGGGACAAACCTATTGCGCATACCCCCCAAAATGATTACAGGCTGGTGGCAGCAGCTGCTAGGACAAAGGGCTATAGATTCACCTCAAGACACTTATTTTCTCAGAGGGCCAGAAACTTTGAGTGATTGATCCAAAGCCCCATAACCATGTAGGTGCAGAGCAGGGCTGGGCTCAGGGCTTCCCCATCCTCAGCCCTGTGTTCCTTTTAGCACACCCATGGCTTCTCCTGAGAGACTTGGTGACTCAGGGTCTCTGGAGGTCAGTAAGATCAGTAGCCTTCCAAGAGAAAACTGGGTCTTGGTTTGGGTGATCCTTAAACACAGTACAAGAACCCTGAGTCGGTTACACTCTTCCAATCACAGAGCTGATCATCGCCTCCTGACCTGAGTTGGGAGGGAATATCCTGTCCAGCTACTCTGTGAGAGGGTTGACTCGGGGCCAGACCTTCCCCAGATGCACAGTGAGGTCCGAAATACATGACAATGGTGGGCTCCATCAGTTAACTGTGGACAGGGGTCCTGGTCCTGGCTTGGTGACCCTCGGTGACTCCCTTTCCCACTCTGAGCCCCAGTTGCCTCACTTTAAAACAGGAAGACTGGACCAACACAATGATTCTCAGCCTTGGTCACACGCTGGGATCAGTGGGATCCCTGGAAAGTTGTAACAATATTGATGCCTGATTCTGATTTAATCTGTCTGGGTGCACCTGGGCATTGGGTTGTTAAGGGCTCCCCAGGGGATTCTAATGTGCAGTGAATGTTGAAAACCACAGGATTAGAAGATCTCCAAGCCCTCTGCAACTCAAATATTTCAGATTTTAAATTGACTACCTGTGTATATTAGCCAACCAGAGCCTCTGACTGTTGGGAAGGGGTAGGTGTGTTGGGAGCAGAGGTACATAGACTCAATTTATATGAGAAAGATTAGTAGAAACCATATTTTTAAAAGAATAATCCAGTTTGATTTAATAATAACTAACATTTATTGGGTGCTACCATGTGCCCAATCACATAATTACAATTATCATTATATTTAATCTTTGCAACAATCCTATGTGGTAGATAATATTATTAGCCACATTTTACAGAAGAGGAAAACCTAAGATACAGAGAAGTTAAGTAACTTGTTCAAGGTCACACAACTTGTCAGTTGCAGCACCAGGGCTTGAACTGAGACAGTCTGGCTTCAGAGTCTGTGCCCACCATCCTCTCTTGCCTTTGAAGTCTGTTTAAATCTTATGATATCTGGTAATTATCTCCTGTGAGGCCTCAGCCTGGTTGACTTTCCAATTTCATCTTCCCTCTTTGCCCGCCTCGTGCAAATTGAGATGCCAATGTTCACAATTCACACTCACCTGTGAGGTTACTTGATGCCACCCCTACCAGGAACCACAAGCAGCTTGGGGGTGGCTAAGGAGGAGGCTTCTGGGGGTGTGGGAACATTCTGGGAAATTCCCTAGTGGAGGGGCCAAGTAGCGGGTCACTGCAGAGTGCTTGAATGATGGGGAATCCCCAGGCGGGTCCCTTACCCACAGGGAAGCCAGTTGGGACCAAGGCTGAGGACAGGCTCTGACCCAAGGCTCTGGCAGGGACTCTCCAGGCCTTCTGAGCAGGGCTTGGTCCTCCTTCCTGCCAGTTCTGGTTTGTGTCTTGACCTTCTCCTTGAATTTTCTAATCACACTTTCCAGAAGGGTGAAAATAGTCCCTGTGTGTTTCCTCCTCGACAGAACATGCAGTCATTTATTGGTAAGGTAACCTTTTAGCTCCCACCCACACTTCAATGCGAGAGTAGTGTGTCAAGCTCATGTCCCTCACACCCAGTTATTTGTTCAGTCTCCAGCAGTTTCCAGCCCCCGTCCCCCATGCAGACATAGGGTGGAGCCCAGCTTTCCCGGAGGAGTCTGTGAACTGAGAGGTAGGGCACATCCCAAGCCATAGTGGGATCTATGCCTACCTTTCCCCTGAATCCTGGGGAAATTAACTCCAACTCCTGTTCCTCACCGGATGAGAAGAGAAGAGGAATCGCTAAACCACAGGTCTTTGCACTGAATAATTCTGGAGAAATCTTCACTTTCATACCTTAAAGCTGAAGCTCCAGGACCGTCAGCACCTCATCATCCACTGATGTTTAGCCACATCAGCCATGCCCCTCAGGCCCCTGCCTGGGTTCCTGTCTCCTGTTCTTTGGCTTTCAGGGCTATGATTTCATTGACCTCGTATGTGAGAAACACTATAGGTTGGCTCACTCAATATCTGTTCCAAACTCCTTCCCCCTGCTTTCCTCTAGAGAGGCTGGGAAAAGAATCCCTCAATTACCCGGCTTCCCCTGCAGGTAGGTATGACCATGTGACAGAGTCTGACCAATAATACATAAGCAGAAATGGGGGGGGGCAGGGGGTAGGAAGGGAGGGGACGAGCTTCACTCCTCAGGGAAAAAGGCAAAGCTTCACCAGACAAAGGCTACCCTCCCTGGACACGGATTGATGCCTGGAGGTTCAGCAGCCATCTTGCAGTCTTGAGGATGAAAACTCATCCATATACTGAGGATGGCTGTGCAGAGAGAAAGAAGGAGCTTGGTTCTTTGACGACAGCCTTGCACTATCCCTGGACTGTCTACTTCTGAACTTCTTAGTATATGAGAAAAATATAAAACACAAATGGTGACTTGTTGATGCCTCTGTTTGATAGTTTTTCTATAACTCATAGCAGAATGTAATCCTGACTGATACCTCAAGTTAGAAAGGTTATCACTAGCAAGTCCAATTTTGAAAAACAAACAACTAATAATTGCCATCAACATCAAGGTTTGAATTGTTTGTTTTGTTTTAAGCTGCCGGGCCTCTGAGACAGAGTGTCTGGGTATATACCCACAAAATTGCCCCAAATTCACTCCACACATTCTACCACATGCACCTGACAGGCTTCAAATGTCACTGCTCCCTGATTCTCAACCCTGGCTGCACACTGCAGTTGCCTGAAGAACTTTAAAAAATCTTAATTACTGGATTTCACCCCTGACAGGTTCCAATTTAATTGTTCCAGACGTGGTCTCAGGCATCAAGATTAAAAAAATACTTCCCAGGTGAGCTTAATGAGCAACTAGCTTGAGAATTATGTTCATAGTGGATTCCTCTTTAAAATAATATAACAATATAAATATATGCAATGTTTGATTTTATTAAATTTATTATATCATGTTATATATTTATATTTTTTGATTTTATTAAATAATTTTATTGTATAACATAGTATGAATAATATAATATAAAGAACTTTAAAGAAGGAGGAGGACA
Source organism: Balaenoptera borealis (assembly GCF_965194805.1). Classification (NCBI taxonomy): domain Eukaryota; kingdom Metazoa; phylum Chordata; class Mammalia; order Artiodactyla; family Balaenopteridae; genus Balaenoptera; species Balaenoptera borealis. The sequence continues at coordinate 26,908,436 of NC_138866.1, forward strand.
TTTCTAAGTCAAAAATTTTTTCTAGGGCTTCCCTGGTGGCGCAGTGGTTGAGAATCTGCCTGCCAATGCAGGGGACACGGGTTCGAGCCCTGGTCTGGGAGGATCCCACATGACACGGAGCGGCTGGGCCCGTGAGCCACAATTACTGAGCCTGCGCGTCTGGAGCCTGTGCTCCGCAACAAGAGAGCCCGCAACGATGAGAGGCCCGCGCACCACGATGAAGAGTGGCCCCCGCTTGCCACAACTAGAGAAAGCCCTCGCACAGAAACGAAGACCCAACACAGCCATAAGATAAATAAATTAATTAATTTTAAAAAATTATTTAAAAAAAAATTTTTTTTTCTAAAAGTAAATGACTGTTCAAGGCAAAGAATCATATTTGGTGAAAATTTCAAATAGCCCAGAATAGTTCATTCTTACGGAAAGGTGAGAGGTAGGGCACTTATTGGAATCTCATTAATGATAACTTTATCAAATTAGTTGTCCTTTAGATTGTTGAGCTCCATGAGGCCGGGAGCTATCCTTGTCTTCACTGTTTTGTCCTCAGTGACTGGGACTGTGCCTGGCACACAGTAGGTGTTAAGTAAAATCATGTTGCTTGACTGCCAACTTGGAGTCTATAATAATTTACCGAAATCTGAGACCTGCATTTGAAGGGTCTGCTGTTTGTGATGTCCATGAAATTTCCCAGGGAGTGCTTAACCAAGCATTTAAGTACTTTTATAGCTTCTACTTTTAACTCTAGGATAGTTACAAGTAAGTGTAAGATATTCATTTTTTAAAAAAAGGCCCAGTCAAACCCCTGCTTTTGTTCCCCAAACTGAAGCTATGGAATGGGGGCAGCAGAATCACACCACTGTGAGAACCCTGCATACAGTTTCCCTGGCTTGAACTTGACCTGTCTGGACCATACCAAGCAAAGGAGACTTGACCAGTGGCGGTGAAAAGCCCAGCCAGTGAAACAGTTAGTGTTATTTTTTTTTTTTTGGCATGTGGGATCTTAGTTCCCCGACCGGGGATCGAACTTGTGCCCCCTGCAGTGGAAGCACGGAGCACTAACCACTGGACCGCCAGGGAAGTCCCTTTGTGTTCTTAAAGTTCATATAAACAACTGGAAAGTAGGGCATATGTTTTCATATATGATAATACATCTGATATCTTTACTTGATTGATTTATAGGAAAATGCCAACCTCTCTGCATTAAGCAAACAAACAAATAAAGTCTTCTCTCCAATGCAAAACAGACAAAAAATGCACTATTGCTTTGTTTTTACATTTGCTCTCTCATTAACTCTCAAACAGCCCAGTGAGGTGTAATTGCTTCGCATTTTGTAGATCAGAATTTAAGTTCAGATATATCTGCCCCCACTCTGTCCCCACTGAATTTGAATTCATTCTGTTGACCCTCCACCCACCACCCACCCCCAGTCTGGTTCCTGCTCCCTGCAGCACAATGGCCTTTGTTCCTGAGCTCCTCCTCATGCTCTCACAGTCCCGGGCCCCACAAGGCATCTTTCTGACCCCGACAGGCTGCTCACAGTTTGGCCTGAAGTCTCTGCAAGAGAACATCCTTTCCCCAGATCTTCCCAGGCTCCTTCTCTTGACTCATATTTGATCTCAAACGTCAGGGCCTCAGAAAGACCTTCCTTGATCACTGTCCCCATCTCTGTCCCTAAGTCACTGTCAATATTGCACTATTTGGTTTTCTTCGAAGCCCTCTTCCCTTTGTGTGATTAGTGAAATAACAAATAACGATTGATCAGTTGATTTTCCAGTCTGACTTCTGGTTGAACGTAAGGTCCCTGAAATCAGGGACTTAGTCTGTCTTGTCCCAGCTGAATTCTCAGCGCCTAGAAAAAATGCCCGTAGGAGGCATTTCATATATACTTGTACAACAGAATGAATCATTTCTGCTGACGTGAGCTCTAGTACTAGGAATATGGCCTTTGCTTTTATCATTTTCTGGACCTCCCCAAACTCTTAGCAATAAGGCATAGTCTCGTGCCAGCTGAGTACCTGGAAAATATGTTAGTTACAGGGTTATCTAGTGCAGGAAATTGCATTTTGGTACCAGGAATCTAGCCCCCTCTGCTTGGCTCTGAAATTTATTACTGCTCTTGAATTTTCCTTCAGGTCCTTTAGCTTTAGGTCACCCTCCTGGGTTCCCCTAAATCTAGCGTGACCAGATGTTTACTGGGACAGTCCCAGTTCATAGCTATCGTCCTAGTGTAATTTTTACTAGTGCCTCTTTTCACTCAAAAATGTTCCTATTTGGATGATAAATTATAAGATCTCCTACCAAAGCCTGCCCCCCAAATTCTAACTCAATGATACCCTCTCTGCTCTCATGCTCGATTTCTACCAGAATTCACTCAGCGCTCTATTTGATCTTTTTTTATGTTTTTAAATAAAAAATATACAGTATAACTAAAGATATTTTTTTAAAAGTATACCCACCCATGATCCCAGTCCTCTAAACGTGACTCTTTTCATTTGTATGTGTTGCCATCTTGTCCTTTCTAACAAACATGGATACTTATTTTTATAAAATCTCAGAGTACATATACAATTTGTATTTTCCTTTTTGTCATAATTTTGTCATACTTAAAAAATCACCATAATTATTCTTTTAATGGTGACATCAACAAATAGATGATCCACAATTTACTTAACATGGCTTTCTAATGCTGGACATTTTGGCTGCTATTATAAATAATGCTGCAGTGAACATCTTCCAGTTCACGTAAGTATTGCTGTAAAAGTGTTATGTAGGGCTTCCCTGGTGGCGCAGTGGTTGAGAATCTGCCTGCCAATGCAGGGGACACGGGTTCGAGCCCTGGTCTGGGAAGATCCCACATGCCGCGGAGCAACTAGGCCCGTGAGCCACAATTACTGAGCCTGTGTGACTGGAGCCTGTGCTCCGCAAGAGAGGCAGCGATAAGGAGAGGCCCGCGCACCGCGATGAAGAGTGGCCCCCACTTGCCGCAACTAGAGAAAGCCCTCGCACAGAAACGAAGACCCAACACAGCCATAAATAAATAAATAAATAAATAAATTTAAAAGTGTTATGTAATATATACAATGTCATCGGCAGTGAATGTATATATTAATTTTACTACAACTTCGTTGGGATTTAGGTGTTGTAATTTTAAATAATTTATTTTGCCAACTAACTTTTTGAAGGTTTCTTAATTTCATTTTAATGTTACAAGTTATCAATTACCAAGAAGTAAGATTTCTGCATGTCTACTCCCTAGTACAGCATTCTCAACCAAGGACAATTTTGCCCCCCAAGGGAACATTTGGGAAGATTTAGAAATATTTTTGATTTTCACAACTAGAGGGGTGAGGTGGTGCTACTGGCATCTAGTGGGTAGATTTTACATTTTACAGTGCAGGGGGCCAACCCCCTCCCACATACACAACAAAGAGTTGTCCAACTCAGAGTGTCAATATTGCTGAGGTTGAGAAATCCATAGTGTATATTGTTTGCACAATCAGAATAGAAAATTGGGTTATTTTCATTTTGGTAGGAAAAAATGTTACGTAAGCTTTCTGTTCATAGCCTTTGCCCACTTATCTATTGGAGTCTTGATGTTTTTCTTAAAAAGAATGTTCTTTCTATAGTATAAATATTAAATCAAGGGGACTTCCCTGGTGGTCCAGTGGTTAAGACTTCGACTTCCAGTACGAGGGGGAGCGGGTTCAATCCCTGGTCGGGGAGCTAAGATCCCACATGCCTCACGGCCAAAAAACCAAAACATAAAACAGAAGCAATACTGTAACAAATTCAATAAAGACTTTAAAAATGGTCCACATCAAAAAAAAAAATCTTTAAAAAAGAAAATATTAAATCTGAATTTATTTAATTTGACACAAATATTTCCCCCAATATGTCATTGTCCTTTTGATTTTGGATTACAACTTTAAGACCTTTTTTAAATAAAGGAACATTTAAACTTAGCCCCTCTCAGCCTGGGACTCTCTGCCTTTTTCGTCTCTTGCTGTGTGCTTGGGTTTTGTTGCTGAAGAGTGCCTAGGCCGTTTACGTGTCCTAGTTAATGGCCTACTTCTTGGCTCACCCTTTGCAAAAGGACATGTGAAGCAACACCATCTGCCGAGCAAAGTCCTGCTCAGCAAAGTGGCACAAAAACAAAAGCAAGAGGTGGGAAGGCAAGAGGTTTGGGTTCTTGGGTGTCCTTAAGGAAGACATCAGTACCCTCACTGGTAACACAGCAGCGTGACCTAGAGTATCTCTGAGTTTCCTTTTAATTCTGTGATTCCATCAAGAATGGGGTATGACTATAGTTATTGTTATTCCCTCCACAAGCTACCATGTGGACCCATGACAGGATCCTCTACAGACACGCCACAATCTGAAGGAGACTTTGTCCTGTGGAACCAATCTGTGGAACCCCTTAAGACTCAGAGGGCCAGACCTAGTCCTACAGAGGAGACTAAGGAAATCTGTGTTATCTGTGTTGATAAATACAGATCCACTTAGTCATTTTTATTGCCAACATAAAATTCTAGTATATGAATGTGTCATAATATACTTAATCTCCAGTAGTGGGGTATATGTCCAATTTTATAGTATTGATAAAGTGTTTACTGTTCACAAATAATGATGAATTGAGCATCTTTGCGCATCACTGTTTCTTCAAATTCCTGTAAGTGGAATTGCTGCACCAAAGAGCAAGATGTTAATATTTATTGCTACACAGCTTTATTTAAAAATGGTCTCAATGGCTATATCAATCTATTGCTTAGCGACATCATTAATTTCTTGACTAGGCCTAATGATGGAGGAGGAAAAGTGTCAACTTTGGAGGATGTTGCTTAAAGAACAAGAGAAAAAAATTCAGGAAGAGATTCAAGGAGGATCAGTTAGGGAAGATGAATACATCTTCATGCGAGTCCAAAGGAAGAGGCTGTGTTGCCTAGTGGTTAGGAAGATGGGCTCTTCAGTCAGACAGACCTAGTTACAAGAGGTATGACCTCAGACAAGTTACTTAACCTAATACAATTAATATGTTTTTAATAAAAAGAAGTTCATAGCAATAGAGGCCCAAGAGAAATGGTTCTTTTCCACAGAAAGTTCACTGATTTTACGCTGAACTTTTTTTTTTTTTTTTAAATGACACAACTTTTTTTTTTTTTAAACTTTGGGTTTATTTATGTATTTATTTATGGCTGTGTTGGGTCTTCGTTTCTGTGCGAGGGCTTTCTCTAGTTGCGGCGAGTGGGGGCCACTCTTAATCGCGGTGCGCGGGCCTCTCACTATCGCGGCCTCTCTTGTTGTGGAGCACAGGCTCCAGACGCGCAGGCTCAGTAGTTGTGGCTCAAGGGCCCAGTTGCTCCGCGGCATGTGGGATCTTCCCAGACCAGGGCTCGAACCCGTGTCCCCTGCATTGGCAGGCAGATTGTCAACCACTGCGCCACCAGGGAAGCCCAACACTGAACTTCTTTAGGGTGGAACTAGCTAGAACATACTTTCTAGCTTTTTGTTTTGTTTTATTTTATTTTATTTTACCTGTGATTTCTCTATGCCAATAAATCTTATGGCATGGTCTCCCAGAGAGAGAAAAAAAACTGACGGAATGAAAAAGGACCATGAACAGGCTTCTCTCCCAGGCCTTCCCAGAAAACCAAGAACAACAGTGTCTCCTTCTAAGGAGGCCCAGGAAGTTAACATCTTTGCTGAGCTTCGTTTCCTCCATTACTCAGTTTTCCTCCAATTGTAAATACCTTATTTCTCACAGCATCAGCTTAATTTCAGGCATAATTTACACTCATGATGTTTGTTATATATGGCATTAAAGATCTACCCTGGAACCTGTAAATCTTTTTCTTTTCTTAAACTAATGTGAGGCTCCTTCAGGAGCCAGCCCCAGGCAAGCACCTGTCCCACCCCCATCTAAGTACCTGAAGTTCCAGCTTCCAGATCTGGCCCTGTTACTGTACTTTTCTTCTAGTTCCATCCTCAAGGCCAGATCTGACTTGTCAACATCACAGCTCTGGGCTAATATTACTGTCTGCCCACCACCCCCTCTACTTTTAGCCTTTTCATGAACAAAGCTTCTCAACTGATCTCAACTTTCTTTCCCACTAACCTGGGACACAGACTCAAAATCCTTCCTGCTCCAAGGCACCAGAGATATCCTACAATTACCAGGATAACCACGCAAATGAAACTGGTCTGTCATCTCTTACTAGCGCTGGAGACCTTAGGATTACTCATTACAAATCCCAGCTGACAGTTGGTTGTCCCAAAGGACTGAGATATTTATGTAGGATGTTCAAGGGATAAAATGTCACAGTGGAAGACTATTCAATGTTTGAAATCAAATTAGAAAAGAAATCATCCTAATGCATATGTAATAATGATCGATATTGGGAATTTAAATATCTACATTATAAAAATAAAAGCACATAATAAAAACATCCAAACTATATAAAAAGGTAAAAATAAATGCAAAGTATCTCTCTCCTGCTTTAGACCTTTTGTCCTACTTTTCAGAAATATATATCGTTAGCAATTTTGGGGGAAAACCTATTTGAAAATTTTAAAGTTTATACACACATGCACATATGTTTTTCTTTTTATTAAAAATATGCATGGGAGAAAACTATACACCATACTCATACTTTTTCACTTAAGAGTATAGAGGCTTGATAATCTTTTCAGATTAGCACATCTGGATATAACTCGTTATTTTAACACCTTCGTGGTATCCACTGAATGAACAAACGATAGTTTATTTGAGTCCCTTACTGATGAATGTTTAGCTTGTTTCCAGTCTTTGCTATGACAAACAATGCAGCAATGGTTATCTTTACATGTACATAATTATGAAATCTGTGGGTATGTTTCTAAACAGACACCCAGATGTAAAATTGCCGAGTTACTGTGTATGTGCACTTGTAATTTGGATGGATATGGTCAAATTGCCCTCTAACGGAACTGTACCCACTTAGACTTCTAGTAGTGTGTGGTGGTACCAGCTTATCCATCACCTTGGCAACATGGTGTATTAGCAACATTTTTTGTCTTTGCCAATCTGGCAGGGGATCTAACTGTTGCTTTGTCATTTCCCTAACTAAGTAAGGTCTAGCACCTTTTCCATACTTATTTGCCATTTATTTCTCTCTTTCTGTAAATTGCCTATTCCTAATTATCACTCATTTTTTCTTTTGGGTCGTTGATCGCTTCCTTATTCATAAGAGCTCTCATATATTAAGCAAATATGTCCTTTTTTGGTCATACGTGTTGCAGGTATTTTTCCCAGTCTTCACTTGCCTTTGATTTTGCATGTTAGGTACTTTGAGCTGTATAGACACTTTCACTTTTTATGTATAAAGGTAATGTAGATCAGTCTTTCCCTTTATGGCTTCAGGGTTTTGCATTTTATCTGGAAAAGACTTCATTCCAAGATAAATATTTTTAATGCTATTTTTTTCAAATTTCTTTAATCTTTTCCCACATTTAATCTATGTGTGTGTTGTATAAGAAATGAAGACTCGGGCTTCCCTGGTGGCTCAGTGGTTGAGAATCTGCCTGCCAATGCAGGGGACATGGGTTCGAGCCCTGGTCTGGGAAGATCCCACAGGCCGCGGAGCAACTAAGCCCGTGAGCCACAACTACTGAGCCTGCGCGTCTGGAGCCTGTGCTCCGCAACAGGAGAGGCCGCGATAGTGAGAGGCCCGCGCACTGCGATGAAGAATGGCCCCCACTTGCCGCAACTGGAGAAAGCCCTCACACAGAAACGAAGACCCAACACAGCCATAAATAAATAAATAAAATATTAAAAAAAAAGAAATGAAGACTCTACCTTCTTTTTTTTTTTTTTTTTCAAATGACTAGCCAGTTGTCCCAACACTATTTATTGAATAATTCATCTTTCTCTCTCTGGTTTGAAATGCCATCCTAGACATTTTGCATCTGTACTTGTGTCTTAGGAACTGACATATGTATTGGGGTCTTAAATCTGAGCTTGCTTGTGGGTATATTTCTGAGTTCTATTCTGTCCAATGTTTTGTCTTTTCCACACTGCTTTGAAATCTATATTTGTAATTCACTTTAATATCTTATTCAGCTAATCGTCTCTAATTACCCTCCTTCTTTAGAATTTTCCTGGAAACTCTCACATGGTTATTTTTCTCCAGGTACTTAGAATAGCTAATTTCATTTTCCTCCAATACCCAGAAAATCCTAGTTTATTAAGATCATATTAAATTAATTCAATTTCTAAATTAACTTAAGGAAAATTGCTATCTTTACATAAGGTATATCTTTCCATTTATTTGAGTGATTTTTAATCACTTAGAATAGTTTTGAAGTTTAAAAAATTAAACCCTGCATATTTTTTGTTAAATTTATTCCTTCCTTCCATTTGCTGTTCTTGGTATTATAAACAGAATCTTTCTCCCTATTAAATTTTCTAATCTAATTTGCCTAGGAAAAGTTATTACTTTTTGTGTTAACTTTGAAAACTGACTGGATTCCTATTATTTTTCATAGTTTTGCAGCTGATTATCTTGGATCCACTTATTAGCTACTAATATCTTTTGAAAGTGAATGGGTCAAGATATGACTTTCTCCTTTTTAATCAATGCCTTTACTATGCCTAATGGACTCTATAGTTGACTGTGGCAGAAAAGGAACTGAGTGTGATGAGTGCTGTTTGAGACACCAACCAAAAGAGAATTAAAACAGAATGTGGGAGAATTCCTGGTGGTCCAGTGGTTAGGACTCCTCACTTCCACTGCAGGGGTCATGGGTTCGATCCCTGGTCTGGGAACTAAGAAATCAGATGGGCTAAATCTTCTGGTTCTAACTCTTGTCTTGCAAAGAGAGACAGATGAGTTAGTGTTGAAAACCTTGCCACAGCAAAGAAACATACATGTCACCCTCACTGATACATCCCCAAGGGGTTGAAGGAAGACCAGGGGGTTGAATTTCCAGGGAGACAGTGGCGCAGCTCGAGATAAGGAAGACTCCTCTGCTCTTGTTAGGAGGCAGGGGGCTCTCTGTCACTAGAAGTGACCAGGCATACACTGGGGACCATTTCCAGAGGGTGTTGTAGAAAGTCTCAAGCATCAAACTGTGTCTGAACTTTCCAGCCTTTAAGAAATCTTTCAGCCCTGAGATCCTGTGATTTATATATAAGTATAAATTCATATACATAAAATCTTAGTTGTGATTATCTTGTTTTTCTAATAATAACTATTATTAATATTACTCTTATTATCCTCAAAATTTTTGAATATTTATGATATATCAGCGACTGATGCTTGAGCTCTTTATATGCACTATCTCTATGAGGTAGGTAGTTACTGTCCCATTTTCCTAATAAGAAAACTGAGTCTAAGGGAGGTTAAGAACATCTCTAAGGTCTAAGGTGGGTCATACGGATAACAAATGGCAGAGCTGGGATTCAAACCATGTCCTTATGACTGCGGCACTGCTGAGCTATACTTAGTTTCCAGGGTTTTTTTTTTTTAATGTTACAAACTTATAAAGCTTATAGCATATTTCCAGTCTTGGGACATTGTCTACTTATACAAAAAGGTAGGTTTTATCTTTACTAATTTCTATTTATTTGTTCATTTGCTTGCTGCAAAGAATATTGAATTAGAATCAGACTGTGATGGAGACAAGTGAGTGATCATAGATTTTCAAGCTTAAAATAGTAAACTGGGGCTTCCCTGGTGGCGCAGTGGTTGAGAATCTGCCTGCCAATGCAGGGGACACGGGTTCGAGCCCTGGTCTGGGAAGATCCCACAGGCCACGAAGCAACTAGGCCCGTGAGCCACAATTACTGAGCCTGTGCATCTGGAGCCTGTGCTCCGCAACAAGAGAGGCCGCGATAGTGAGAGGCCCGCGCACCGCGATGAAGAGTGGTCCCCACTTGCCGTAACTAGAGGAAGCCCTCACACAGAAACGAAGACCCAACACAGCCATAAATAAATAAATAAATAAATAAATAAATAAATAAATAAATAAATAAAATTTTTAAAAAAAGTAGTAAACTGGAGTGTTGTGAGCCCCTAAGCCATAAGGAAATCATGGAGAACATATAAGAAGCAGGGCCACCACCAACTTAACATTTAGACTGCTGATCACAGTTATCAAAGAGAAGAACAGACTTGGTGTTCATTCATTCTTTCTTTCAATTCAACAAATACTCATGAACATAAAACTACATTAGTATGCAATGGAAGACATGTTGAATACGTTTCAAATAAAACACAAGCATCCAATCAGAGATCTTGGTGCAGCCTGCTCTCTACTTCCTTACAAAGCTAAAAGCAGCATCTTCTTACCTAAGACTACATCTTACTTTTTCTTGATAGGAATAAAACAACTATTCTTTAACTGGCCAATTACCAGGCTAATCTTTCAAATAACCATAAGCATATTCATTTTTGGTGTCAATTGCCCTTTTTACCATTGGAATGAATTACTGGGATGCCAGAGGTTTGGGAATGGCTCAGGAGGAGGGACGAGAAGGCAGAGGCGTCAGAGGAAGGGCTGAAGGGATGGAAGAGGAAGGAGCCAGTGAAATAAGAGCTGGTCGGACAGGGAGCAAATTAAGGGTCAGAGCGAAGAGAGAAGAGGTGGTAAGGTGTGGGAGATGAGGAGGAAGCTTTGCTTTATGAAGCACACAGCCAGAATTTGGAAACACTGACCAGGATCTTGGGCTGCTGGTGGAGATGCAGTTCAGATCACCCAAGGCCCCTGCTCAAGCCAGGGATCAGGGCTTCCCTAGAAACTGTGAGACTGGAGGCAACTCAACCAGGATGGTGACCATCCCAGATACGTGCACCTGAAACTGTATCTTTCACAGACCCCTTGGGATATCATCAAAATAGAAATTTCGAAATCAAACCTTAATAATGTTCAGAAAAGAGGTATGGGGTGCAGCACCCTGTGGACCTCCTTGTCCCAAATGCAGACCTCAGGGTGGCCGCCCAACTGGCCTCCCAGGGGATGGGACTATATGCGTTCCTAGCACTGTGGGACAATGGGCTCCTCAACACTCTCTACATTCCTCCCAAAGGCAGTCCTGCCTTCCGCTCTCTGGGTTCATGAGGGATGGAGCTGTCTCAGGCTACCCCGTCTCTCAGCAGGTGGATCTGCCTTCCACCAGCCTCTGGGTTGCCCACACTCAGCTCCTTTACTCCTCGTGCCCTCTTGGCGCTCATTTCTCTTTCAGCCTCCTGGCCCATCCCCTGTTACGGAATCTTCTCAATGCACTCACAGGAGAGCCTCCCCTCCCCACCTCACCTGCATCCCTCCACCGACTCCCCCACATACACATCCCCACGCAGGCAGACTCAAAGCTATGGTCCAGGAGTCCACAGGCGGTGGGGAGCTAAGCCTACGGCTCAAGAGGGTGAAGAAAGGTCTGAACACTCACCAGATGGAGGGTGTCAGCTTTCTGTGTCTGCCTCTGCCGGCTCTTCTGGGCAGCAATGCGATTTTTCTCCCTTCTCTGAACTTTTCTCACATCATCAGATGAGTCCTGGGAAGCAGAGGATGATGAGAATTAGGGGAGTCTAACCCTCTCTTCTGAGTGGAGGCAGGCTCTCATGGTGTTTGATATCCGGCTGTCCACCCTTCCATTTCTTCATCTTTACTTGCCCGTCCACCCCCCTATTTACCAAAAGGCTGAACCCAAAAGGGAACTTTTCTCCACACTCTGTTACACTCTCTTAGGTCTCTATAACTTTGGCCAAAAGAGACAGGAAGAGGGCAAAAGAGCTTGAGAACTCAATAGGGCTGTATTTGGAAAAAGATGGTTAAGGCGATGAAGTGTATTTTATCACCTCTCCTCTTCAGGTCTGCTCCACCCTCACCCTCTCACTTTTGGCCTAGAACCTTCTTGCTATTTTTTTTTTTTCCCAAAACTCTGTTAAGTACCTACTATGTGCTAGCTTCTGTGCAAGTGCTTTTTCTCAGAGGTGCTCTTGTTGAAGTCCCCAGTTCTGTGAAGTTGATACCCTTATTTCCATCTTATATGTGGGGGAAACTGAGGCTCAAAGAGCTTGCCCAAGAGCTCACAGTAATCTGAGAGTTACATCTTCTAATGCTAAGTCTGATGCCTTTCCAAGCCGCCCCCGCCCCTGCCACCACTACCTTCCTGGTTTGTACCCCTTGTGTCTTCTGCTGTGCCCCTGGACTGAGGTCCCCACCCCAGATCTGCCTCTTCTTCCCCTGCATTCCCTTCATTATGCTCAGTGACCTTGATATCCCCCATGGCCCTGAGCACAATGCCTAGTACAAACTGGAGACCAAGAACAGTTTTAATGGTGGAGATTACCTGGCCGTGGCAGACAGTGGATGGGTGCTTAGGAGGACACAGGGAACTTTGGGTGTTCTCTAAGTGCACCCCACAGATGGGCATGTGCTCTACTTGGGCAGAGAGGTTAGCTCTGGCTTTCCCCCAGATGCTGCAGGGTAGGTGGAGGAATCTGAGTGAAACCCTTCTGTACCTTCTGCCCTGTCCCCTCTCACGTCCCCACAGGCTAGAGGGACACAGCTCCTTGGGCAAGACTCTGCCCACCAAGCATATGTCTCACCAATGTGCCCAATACTTCCAGGCCATTGCAGTCGGAGGGCATTTGGTTAGATAGGAAGGAAGTGCTCTTTCTCTAAGGGGGATGGGGAACGAGGTTACCATGAAAGCCGTGAGTAATTTCCTTCCTAAGAAGAGTACAAACTTCCAGGCAGTCTGAACCCCTCTGATACCATCTTGAGCAGAGGACTGGATTGTTTGTCCTCTAGAGGTCTCCACTAGGACTTCTTCCTACCTGCTGCTCTCCTGTTAGATATTGATGACAGAAGCTGTAGTATATGTTTACATACTGTTATTTGGGCTGCAGCATTTTGAAAGCCCTCTTGGATATCCATGCTAACGAAAGAATGCAGTTTTTAAACCACAGAGTTGGATAAGGAATTGCCCCCCACTGGTGTATTAGATGAGAAGGAAGAGGGCTTCCTATCGAGGGCGCTGTCGAGGGATGTGGTGAGGAGAAAGCCCCAGGAGCTGCAAGGCAGCGAGGGTGCTCCCGTTTTTGTTTTTTTGTTTTTGGCAACCCTCAAGCTGAAAACTTTTGAGTTGGAAGTCACAACCTAGACTCCCAATGCTCCCAGAATCTCCACCTTCATCTCTCTGGTTTCCCCAGAGCTGAGCTGAGCTACTAAGGAATGTCTCCAAGTCCCCAGAACCATCTCCTGATTCATTTCCTTCCTCCCCCAGCCCTCTCTCCGCCACCTGTGCTAGCAGCAGTAGCCATACCCAGGAGGTAAGATAGATCCTCGGAGCTGGCACGGCGTCCTCCTCCTTCCAACCTGCTCTTCTGCCCCCTTTTACTTTACCCCCATCCCTTTCCTCTCTTGTCCTGCGGGCTGTCTCCTGGGCAACCATCTAGCATTCAGGGTGTGTGTGCCCGGAGCCCGCGTTAAGACTCCTCCTCTCATTTTGCTACTGCCTTGGAGAGAGGTAGACTCTTTCCTCTAAGAGACCAGAGTTCTTTGGTTGTTCATTCTCCTCTTGGCTTCCTCGAAAGCTTCATGGGGTGGGACCCCAGGTGAGGTGGAGGCGATGCGCACCATCGGGGGATGAGGAGGGCGTAATTTGGCAGGATGGGCGGAAGGATGAGGGTCTCCGCCGAGATGCACAGCTTCACCGCAGATCCTGTGTCTTAAGTCTAACAGAGGGCTCCTGCCACCAGCCATCTCCTGGCCTCTCGGCTCCCGGGGCAGGCCGAGGCAGCCCGGCCCTCTCCCCGCCCTTCCCCGGAGAATCAGAAGGCAGGACCCTACCTGTTTGCTGGGGGGCGGAGAGCGGCTGAAGCTGGAGTCGCTGCTGTCGGAGCTGTGAGGCATGGCCGCAGTCTTCCGGGCTCTCCACGCAGCCCCTCGCGCCTCTGGGTTCTCCTGTCCCCAGCCGGCCTCCCTTCCTGACTGCTCCCGGGCCACCAGCCCACCCCCCCTCCGCAGGGCCCTCCTCTGCCCGCCTTGCAGCCACCTCTGACCCCGGCGTCCTTCTCACTCTGGGGTGCAGAGGCTCTGCTCCCCACAGGGACATGTCGCTTGCTTTGGGGCTTGCGCCCTCTCTCTCTCTCTTGTGGTTTCTGGTAACTCGCGCTGGAAGTCACATGGGCGGAAACTTAAACAAGTTAGAAGTTAACTTGAGAGAAAATACATATCTGGGAAAAGACCCACAGAATTATGTGAAAGAAAGAAAAAAAAAAAAAAAACACAAAACCCCAGATACCTTTTGACAGTTTGAAAGACAGAACATCTCTCTTCAATTGATGAAGATAAAAGAGAAAAACAGCCCAGGGAGGGAAAAACCCCAGCCAGAATTAGCAGATCTGTCTTCTGTCAACATGGGCAGAAAGGAGAGGACAGCAAGGAAAGAGTTTCCATTGTCACCCGACTTGATTTTTAAACCAAAATAAAGCAGCGGGGCTGGGATTTCTTTCTGGTTTTCACCTGAAAGCAGCTGCCGGTCCTGTCTTGTGGGAGGCCTTCCCCTTTCCCCTTGCAGCCCGGCCTGCCTTGGGGTGGGCTAGGGGTGAAGGGACCCAAGGGCACGGTCCTTTCCTGACTATCAGACAGAAGAGACTGTGGTAGGTCTGAAAGCCACAGGGGCCGGTCTGGAATTGATGCTCTAAACGTTTACTCATCACCTATGCCTCTTGGCAGGTGCTGTCTTTAGAGAAAAGATGCCTCCTCTGTTGAAGGTCTTTCAGGGGGTCAGGATTGACCTGGAATCTTAATGATTCAAGAAGGTCACAAGGTCAGATCCCAGAATGGAGAAACAGTTAAACACACACACACACACACACACACACACACACAGAGTGAAATGAGCACTGTACTTGGAGTCAAAACAACCAGGAATTCTGCCTCTACCACTTAGTTTGTCTGTGGCCTTGGGTAGCTCACTTGAACTCTATACCCCTCATTATCTTCATCTGTAAATGGAGAATGATAGAACCTGCCCTGCCTACCCCTCAGGGCTGTTTCAAGAAGCAAATAAGAGGGTGGATTAGAAGGCTCCCAGCAGACTATAAAATATGCCATGAAGTCAGCTGTTACTTGTAGTGTTACTTGTCTTGCTGTGAGCACGTTGGAATAGGTCTCAGTAAGCAATCCCACACACACCTGGGCATTCTGGCTTTTAAAAACTGTCTTGCCTTATTCCCAGCATGGCTTAAAGCTAAATACTTGCCTTGCTTAGTCCTAATTGGCAGGAAGTCTGGCCCCTGAAGGATGTTGTGTCCACTGGCTGAATTTCTGCCCTAAGACAATACTGTCCTGGAGGTAAGTTGAGCAAAGCAAAATTCCTTACCCCGTGGAAATTATATCTGAGTGGCAGAAGCAGACAGTAAACAAAGAAGTTAATATCTAATACAGCAGATGGTGACAAGTGCTATGGAGGAAAATAAAGCAGGTAAGGGGTAGGGAATTCTGTGGGTCAGTGGGTTGCTACTTCTACAGGATGGTTAGGAAGGCCTTCCTGAAAGGGGGATATATGAGCAGAGCCCCGAAGGAAAGGAGGGAGTGAATGGTATGGGTATCTAGGGGAAGGACATTCCAGCAAGGACCTGAGGTGGGAGTGTTTGGTTGTTAGAAGAACAGCAGGGAGGCCAGTGTAGCTGGAGTGAGAAGCAGTGCATGGCGGAAAATGAAGTCAGAGAGGTACCAGGAGTTTCCTTCGGGTCTTGGAGGCCACTGTAAGGAGTTTGGCTTTTGTTCTGAAAGAAGTGGGGAGCTCCCTAGAGGACCTGCCCTCCCATTTCCACGCTGTGATTCTCTACCTCAGCCACTGTCTGTTCCCTTCCCAGCACTTACAAAACTTGGTAACTACTTACTTGGTTTCCCCTGGCTTCCCTCATTAGAATGTTAGCTCCATTTGTGAATTGCACTCAACAAATGTTTATTGAGCACCTACCTTGTACGACTACCACTTCGGAGGATACAGTTAGTATTTTGACTGTTTCTCTGAATGAGATGATGATGAATCAGTTAGTTTTGCTGCCTGACAAACCACAAAAAAAGAAAAAAAAAATCTCAGTGGCTTAAAACAACAGCCATTTAGTTAGCTTGTGAGTCGGCGGGTCATCTGGAAGATTCCTCTGGTAGCAGCTGTGCTGGGCTGATCTCCAGCAGGGCTGCATCATGTGTCCTCAGACAGCTGGTAAATTGGCTGATCATTGGCTGGTCTAGGATGGCCTTTGCCAGGAGAGTTCTGCTGCACGTGGTTTCTCCTCCCCCAACATACTTACCCGGGCTCATTAACACAGCCCTTCAGGATTCCAAGAGGAATAGTGGAAGCATTCAAAGCCTCCTGAGGCTCAGATTTCCCACCACGGTCCTTCTGCCACATTCTACTGGACAAAGACAGTCACAAGGCCAGCCCAGGCACTCTGGGTTGAGAAAGAGACTTCACCTCTTGATGGGAGGAATTTAAAGAATTGTGGCCATGTCTGTGGTCTCCCACGGAAGAGAAGCCATTGGAGGTTTTAGAGCAGAAGAGTGATGAGCTCTAACTCAGGTTTTAACAGGATCTCTCTGGACACAGTTGAGATTTACTGTAGAGGAGCAAATGGAAGTAGGGAGACCAGTTAGGATTACAGCATTGGATTATCTTAAGAATCCAAGTTAAAAATATTGGTGGCAGTGACCAGTGAGGTAATGATGAAGGTGGTGAGAAGTGGGCCATATAATAACTGATGACCGTGACTCTCTTGTTTACAGTTATATACCCAGTGCCTGGTAGATACCTAATAAATAGTTGTCAATGGACTCAATATCTGAATGAATTCCCAGAGAACTTTGCTCATAACTTATGGCTCTTATCTACCTTGTCCTATAACTTTTCTCACCCTTAGTGTACTGAAAGTTCTGTAAAGATAAAAACCTTCACGTTTGTGTTTCATTCGATTTAATTTAACATTTATTAATCCCTATTATGTAGCAGAAATTGTAAGTCTGATAAGACAGAGACCCTGCCCTCCTAGAAAGAAGTCAAATAACTAAAAAGGCTATCAGAAGTGTTAATATAATGTTCAGGTGAAGGTCTTAACTCTGAACTTTCTACCATTCAACAGTAAATACTTGTTGAATGAATGATTGCTTGATTCAGTGGTTCCAAATCAACATACTGCTTTAGTATTTAACAGAGACTAATGAGAAGAGAAATGAAAAATTAGCTCTTACATAGAAAGATGGTCTCTTCAATAGTATTGATTATAAATTATTTTTAAATATTTAAGATTAAAGAATAATAAACACTTGCATATCCACCATTAAGCTTAATAAATAAGTTATGAATAGAACTGAAGACCCCTGTATATCCCTCCCTAATCCCATTCCCTCTCCACCCAGGTAACCGTTAACCAGAATGTGGTTCTTATCATTCTTATGCATTTCTCTATACTTGAACCATATCTGTATGTATACCTAAGCAATACATAGTGCTGCTGTGCATGATTTTTAACTTTTTACATTGTCAATATTTTTACATTTAATTTCTATTTTTTATTACACAGTATCTGAATGGTCACAGCAAGGCTTGGAATACAGGCATTCTCACTGAAGTTATTCTGGAGAACACCACAAAGCCTCCAAGAAACTGTTGTAAAACAGCCAACATCAGCTCAGCTAGCATCAGCCCAGAGCCTAAGGATAATGCTAAGGCAGCATTTGCTAGACACTTAAATCCTTTATGCTAACAACTAACACCTGTCACGACAGTTGTTGGCTCATGCATGGCCCTGGTACAAATTAGAAAACAGTGCCACCTCTTGGTAGGCAATCGCAGGCCAAAGGGCATGGACTGGTGAGCCCCTATTTGACTTCTAAGGTCAGGGCTCTTGAACAGTGAACAATTTGTACAACTGTACCCAGCACCCTTGCTGTGTATCACTTACTATGTGTCAGGCACATAAAATGACTCAATTCTCACAACCGTCACAGGAGGTAAGTACAGTTGACCTTTGAACAACTCAGGGGTGAGGGATGCTGACCCCCCCCATTGTCAAAAATCCACATATAACTTTTGACTCCTCCAAACCTTTAACTACTAATAGCTTACTGTTGACTGGAAACCTTACCAATAACATAAACAGTCGAGTAATGCATATTTTGTATGTAATATGTATTGTATACTGTATTCTTATAATAAAGTAAGCTAGAAGAAAGAAGATGTTATTAAGAAAATCAAAAGGAAGAGAAAATATGTTTATAGTACTATATTTCATTTATCGATACTGTAAGTTTACATCATCTGTTTATAAGATGAATTGTCTGTCAATACCTACATCAATATTGTCTTATATGATACAAAAGACTGTAGATGTTATACATATTACTAACACTAGACATCAAAAATGAAAAGGCAATGTGAGAGGACTTCCCTGGTGGTTCAGTGGTTAAGAATCCTCCTTCCGGACTTCCCTTCCCTGGTGGCGCAGTGGTTAAGAATCCGCCTGCCAGTGCAGGGGACAAGGGTTCAAGCCCTGGTCTGGGAAGATCCCACATACCGTGGAGCAGCTAAGCCCGTGCGCGCCACAACTACTGAGCCTGCGCTCTAGAGCCCATGAGCCACAACTACTGAGCCCACGTGCCACAACTACTGAAGCCTGTGCACCTAGAGCCCGTGCTCCGCAACGAGAAGCCACCACAATGAGACGCCCGCACACCGCAACAAAGAGTAGCCCCTGCTCGCCGCAGCTAGCCTGCACACAGCAACAAAGACCCCCAAAACAGCCAAAAATAAAAATTAATTAATTAATTAAAAAAAAAATCCTCCTTCCAATGCAGGGGATGCGGGTTCGATCTCTGGTCGGGGAACTAAGATCCCATGTGCCATGGGGGAACTAAGATCCCATGTACCATGGGGCAGCTAAGCCCATGTGCCACAACTACTGAGCCCACATGCTCTGGAGCCCACGTGCCACAACTAGAGAGAAGCCCACAAGCCACAATGAAGAGCCCGCTCACCACAACAAAAGATCCCGCGTGCCACAACTAACACCCGACGCAGCCAAATAAATAAATAAAAATATTTTTTAAAAAAGACAATGCGAAAAAGAAGAAATTCATATTTATTTACAGGTATAATGATTCATGCATGGGTAACAAAGAAGCAGCAATATGATTGCTTTATGGTAGCCTAGCCTATATGCTAATGAACGAATTGGTATAAAATTTTTAAGGCATACAGTATTACAGTCATATTTATAATACAGTTTGGGAAACATTTTTACGTCTTTTTACCTGTGATAGGCTGACAGGCAGTATCTCCAATTACATGAGAGAGAGAGGCACACTGTAAGGCAGTGTAATTCTTTGAAAGCAAATAACTTTTGAGTTGCGGGATCACAGAGGTGGGAGAGGGAGTGGTTCTGAGGAGGGGAGGGGATAAGTGGGGGGAAAGGGAACTCTGGGAATTTAGGGCAGCAGCCATTTGCCAGTATGTATTTCAGTGTCTAAATAACTAGCACCATAATGCAAGTGCCTATTAGATCAGCCTTGTTTAAAATTAGCAGGATACGTTGTAGGCAAATGGGCTTCTTAAGGTAATTGAAAATAGATATTTTTTTAAGTGCCACAAACTTGCTGTATTCACACCAGTCTAGTTCTCCTGGTCCTTTGCTCTTCCCAGTACCAGCACAAATATAGACTTCAGTCCAACTCCTACTGAATCAGCTCATTTCCAAGACCCGGGTTTTACGAAAGCAGAGATGCTCTGACCAAATTATTAAGAAAATGGGTTGAAACTGAGAAACCTAGCAAAGCAGAAACTTCCTGAGTGTCTGTGGCATGTCCCCCGGCGTGGGGGGTTGGGGGGGGCTGACTACAGAACTAGGTACTTTTCCTTCAGGACAGTGATTTCAGGAGTCAGGCTTCCCTCCCTGGAAGGAGGTGGGAAATCACCCAATGTCAAAAAGAAGGAAGGAAATACTTGCTTGGGACACCCCTCAGATATTTTGATTTAATTGGTCTGAGCGCAGGTATTTTTTAAAAGCTCCCCTGATGGTTCTAACATGAAGCCATTGGATGGAGGGGAAATCGCGGAGCACGTTTCTCCAGGAGGGGGCACTTTGTGGCCTCAGAGTCCAGTTAAGCTTCCAGGCCCAGCTCTTTCATCTCTGTTCATTCTCTCTCACCAGCCCTGGGACACAAAGACCCTCACACCCTGGGGTTAACAGGCTCCAAATCTACTTTCCTCACCCGCTTTGAGCTGATACAGGACCTGGGTGCATGAACCCTAGGGTTGAGTCCACCGAAGCAGGCCAGGTAAGGGGGGGTGGCCGCGGAGGGGGATGAGGGTCAGGAAGGGTTAGGAGCGCTCCCCTCCCCTCGTAGATGCTCAGGTGCCCTCAGCGGGCACCTGGCGCCACTGGCTGCATTTTCAGACCCCTGTGCCTTTTCCTCTGAGAGGCAGTTTCACATTCCTAGAGCATTTTGCCTCATTCCCTGATAGCTCACTGTCTAGTTAGTAAAGATGAAACCCAGGAAGAGGAAAGAAGAGTCTCCTGAGAGTGCAGGCAAATGTCCCCGGGGTCCCCAAGGGCCCCTCACTGGTGGCTGGAGGCTGGGGGGAGGTGGGAGGCCTTCCCATCAGCGGCTGCCCACCCTTCCAGGCTGCCCCCGCCCAGGTCAGAATTTCTAGGTTATCACCCCTCCCATATAGACCATTAATGCATTGACACCAAACCCACTCTTTTTTCTGAGCTCTATCTGAGCACCTTGCTGGATGTGCCACCTTTGAAATCTTAAGAGCTGACTGCAACTCTTTAGTTATTTGAGCAAAAATAATAAAAATCCCCTAGCTGCCTTATTAAAAAAAAATTTTTTTTTTTTTTTTTTTTTTGGTGGTAAAGCACAAAGCACAGTATGGTACATCTTCGATGCTTACAAGATGGCTAAAGGGGATTTTTCTCAAAGTTTCCCAAACAAGTAGGGAAAATATTTACCTGAGGGCAGAGCCCTCCAGCAAAGGGGCCAGAGTGGGTGGCCAGGTGATAATAAGGAAATTCCCCCTGAGGGCATGGGCAGGGCCTGTAGTCCAACCCTTTAATCTGGGCTTTAAACCCAGATAAAGCTTTGTAGGAAGCTTCTTAGGAGGGAGTGGCCACCATGAATGTGCTGGTCCCAAAGGGTTAAATAGGGTTTCTCAACTTCAGCATTTTGACATTTGGAGTGGATAAATCTTTGTTGTGGGGGGCTATGCTGTGCATTGTAAGCTGTTTATCAGCATCTCTGATCTCTACCCACTAGATGCCAGTAAAACTCCCCACTTATGAAAATCGAAAATATTTCCGGACCTTGATTAGCAGATGCAAACTATTATATATAGGATGGATAAACAACAAGATCCTACTGTACAGCACAGGGAACTATATTCAATATCCTGTGATAAACTGTAATGAAAAATATATGAAAAGGAATATATATATGTATATGTATATATATGTATAACTGAATCACTTGGCTGTATGGCAGAAATTAACAAAACATCATAAATAAGGATGTTTAAAAAAAACACATCATAAATTGTAAATCAACTATACTTCAATAAAATAAATTTTTAAAAAAGTTTCCAGGGGGCTTCCCTGGTGGCGCAGTGGTTGAGAATCTGCCTGCCAATGCAGGGGACACGGGTTCGAGCCCTGGTCTGGGAAGATCCCACATGCCACGGAGCAACTGGGCCCGTGAGCCACAATTACTGAGCCTGCGCGTCTGGAGCCTGTGCTCCGCAACAAGAGAGGCCGCGATGGTGGGGGGCCCGCGCACCGCGATGAAGAGTGGCCCCCACGTGCCGCAACTAGAGAAAGCCCTCGCACAGAAACGAAGACCCGACACAGCCAAAAATAAATAAATAAAAGAACGTGAATTTCTTTAAAAAAAAAAAAAAGTTTCCAGACCTTGCTAGATGTCCTTTTGGTGGGGGGAGGGGGGGATCAAAACTGCCAGGTGAGAACCAATGGATTAAAGACCATGCACCCCAAAGCAGCGATGCCCCCTATCAACCTGTACCTGGTAAACTCCTCACAAACCCCCTCAAAGCTCAGGAAACCTCTGGACAGATATGCTTTGTTCCATGCAGCTTCTGAGTCCCCAGGTTTCGGACCTACTTCAGCCTGTGGGTGTAGCCATGCTGACCACGGAGCCATGGGCAGCTCCTAGGGTGAGCCTCAGAGCTGCTTCCGGCAGGCTCCCCTCTTACCTGCCCCTCGCAGACCAGAGAGAAGGGAACAGGGGCTCTCAAAGGATGAGAGAGGCCATTCCATTTTTTAGTTGCCGACTGGATTAAAAACTGAAGATATATCAGGATAAGGTAACAAAAATTATGGTGTATTTTTAAAGCAAGGTATTTGCACTAGAACCAGATAATTATGGTATTTATACAATTATTAGTTCATGGCTCGCTGGAGGTGGTACTGACTGGCAGTGGGAAGTAGCTTCAATGCTGGATGGATCCCTGGATGTTCTCTCGGGCCTGGCTGAGTCTTTCTGGCTGGATATATGACCTCATTTGGACATAAGGTGCTTTGGGAATGTGAGGCCTACCAAATCACTCTTCAGCACCCCTCCCTCACCCACCCAACCCTGAAAGGGTGTGGAGGAAGCTCTATGGAAGAAGGTGAGAAAAGGGAAACAGCTTCTTAGCTTTGGGTTTGAATATGCAATCAAATGTTCTGTCTCTGCCACTTAGTAACCACGTGATCTTGGGCAGAGCACATAAAATTCTGTGCCTCAGTTTCCTCATCTATGTAATGGGAATTACAGTACCCATCTCATAATATTGAACGTATTTAAATTGCTTAGCACAGTGATTGGTGCCTAGTAAGCATTTGGTGCCTATAGGTATTACTGCTGTTGTATTTATTTTATATAGCCCAAATAGATCTGGGCTTATCCCAGTACAGTGTCTCATCCAAAAGAAGCATTAAGAAGAGGGAATCACATCACATACCAACTTCCTGAAGTCCTCTTTACACAGTTTCTCCCCCGAGTCACCCTCCTCAAAGCTATTGTACCAGGCTATGCTTTCTCTTCTGAGATCTTTGTTACTACTTCCCAAATCTCACAGTCCTGTCTGCGACCTTCACTCCTCTCTTGCTAAGCAACTCTCCTCTCTACCTCCCAACCAAGTGTTCTTTGTTCCTAGGCTGGCCAGGCCAGATTAGTATCACTTACCTTACTGTCCCATTGTCTTCCTTTCCACCCTCTCCTAGCTCCATAGGGCAAAGGTTCAGTAGCAACTGGCCCCTGAACAAAGATGTCTCCTCCAAGGGCAGTTTGTTATTTATTTGCCTGTTGTTGGACATTTGAGTTGTCTTCAAGTTTTGACTATTATGAGTAAAGTGGCTACGCCTATTAAATGTAAAAGTCTTTTAGGGGATATATGCTTTCATTTTTCTTGGGTGACTACCTAGATAGGAATACCTGCAACCTTGCTGTAGTCATTTATTAGTTCTAGTAGCTTTTATGTAGATTTCTTAGGATTTTCTTAGATGATTATGTTTTCTGTGAATAAAGACAGTTTTACTTTTTCCTTTCCAACCCATTTGCCTTTTTTTCTTGCTTTGTTGCATAGGCTTTGTGTATAGTTCAGTGTTGAATAAAAGTATTGAGAGTTGACATCCTTGCCTTATTTCTAATCTGAAGAGATAAGCATTCAGTCTTTACCATTAAGTAGAATGTAACCTATACAGTTTTATACTTTATAGATTTTCCTTCATCAGGTTGAGGAAATTCCCTTCTATTTCTAGTCTGTTGAGAGCCTTCATCTTGAATGTATGTTTGTTGAATTTTGTCAAATGCTTTTTCTTAATCTATTGATATAATTCCATGGTCTCTCTCCTTTATTCCATTTTATGATAATTACATTAATTGATTTTTGAATGTTAAACCAACCTTGCATTCCTGGGATTACTTTATTTGCTCATACTTCTTAGAGGATTTTAAAATTGAGATATAATTCACACACCATGAAATTTCCCCTTTTAAAGTAAAAAATTCAGTCTATTCATAGAGTTGTGCAACTGTCACCACTATCTAATTTCAGAACATTTTCATCACCTCAGAAAGAAATTCTGTACCTGTTAGCAGTCACTCTCCATTCCCTCCTCCCCTCTCTTTCTGGCAACCACTAACATACTTTCTATCTTTGTGGGTTTGTCTATTTTGGACATTTCATGTAAATAGAGTCACACAGGCTTTGTGACTGGTTTCTTTCATATAGCATAATCTTTTCATGGTTTATCCATGTTGTAGCATGTATCAGTATTTCATTCCTTTCTATGACCCAATAATATCCCATTGTGTAGATAAGCTACATTTTGTTTGTCCATTCATCATTTGATGGACATGTGGGTTGTTTCTACATTTTGGCTTTTATAAATAATGCAGCTAGAAACATCTGTGTACAAGTTTTGTGTGGAGATATATTTTCAAGTCTCTTGGAATGGGATTGCTGAAATTAAAGCTGAACCTGGATTGATGACTTACTTTTTCTATTGAAATAATGTCTTTTACTTTCTTGATAGGGCCCTTTTAAGCAGAAAAGTTTTAATTTTAATGAAGTCCAAGTTACATAATTTTTTTTTCTTTTGGTTGCTTGTGTTTTTGGTGTCATATCTAAGAAACTATTGCCTAACCCAAGGTCACAAAGATTTACACCTACATTTTCTTCTAAGAGTTTTAATAGTTGTAGATCTTACATTTAAGTCTTTGATCCATTCTGAGTTAATTTTTGTAGGCTGTGAAGTATGGGTTCAAATTAATGTTTTTGCATATAGATATCCAATTGTCCCAGCACTATTTGTTGAAAAGACCATTCTTCCCCCATTGAATGGTCTTGGAAACTTTATCAGAAATCAATTATCTATAAATGTGTGGGTCTATTGCTGGACTCTAAAATCTCCTTCATTGATTTATATGTCTATCCTTATGCCAGTTGTACCCTGTCTTGTAGTATGTTTTGTTTTGTTTTCTTGTAGTAATTTTGAAATTGGGAAATGTGAGTCCTTCAACTTTATTCTTTTTAAGATTGTTTACACTATTCTGAAACCCTTATAATACCATATGAATTTTAGGATCAGCTTATCAGTTTTTGCAAAAACAGGTAGTTGGAAAATTATGTGGATTGCATCAAATCTGTAGGAACAATTAGGGAAGTATTGCCCTCTTAACAATATTAAGTCTTCCAACCCATAAACATGGGATGTCTTCCCATTTATCCAGGTCTTCTTTAATTTCTTTCAATGATGTTTTGTAGTTTTGGTGTGTAAAGTTTGCGGGGTTTTTTGGGTTAAATTTAGTCCTTTTTGATGCTAATATAAATAGAATTATTTTCTTAATTTCATTTTTGGATCATTCGTTGCTGGTGTATAGCAATATAATTGATTTTTGTAAATTGATTTTGTATCCTGCAACCTTGCTGAACTTGTTTATCAGCTCTAACAAATTTGTATCTGTGTGTGAATTCCTTAGGATTTTCTATATACAAGATCATGTCATCTGTAGATATAGTTTTACTTTTTTTCTTTCCAATATGTATGTCTCTTATTTCTTTTTCTAGCCTAATTTCACTACTAGAAATTCCAGTATAATGTCGAATAGTAATGGTTAGAGTCGATATCCTTTTCTTGTTCCTGATCTTGGTGAGAAAGCCTTCAGTCTTTCACTACTGAGCATAATGTTATTTATGGGTTTTTCATAGATGTCCTTTATCATGTTGGGAAAGTTCTCTTCTACTTATAGTTTGTTGAGTTTATCATGAAAAGCTGTTGGATTTTGTCAAATGCTTTTTCTGCATCTATTGAGATGATCATGTGGGTTTTGTTCTTTATTCTAATAATATGATTATATTGATTAATTTTTGTATGTTGCACCAATCTTGCATTCTTGGACTAAATTCCACTTGGTCATGGTGTATAATCCTTTTCATATGTTGTTCTAATTTTTGGAAGGTTTTGAGAAGGATTGATGTTAATTCTTTTTAAACATTTGATAGTATAGTATTCACCAGTGAAACCTAGGTCCTAGGCTTTTCTTGGTGGCAAGATCTTGACTACTAATTCAGTCTCTTTATTTGTTTTCATTCTATTCAGATTTTAAAATTTCTTCTTGATTAAGTTGCAGTAGTTTGTATCTTTCTAGGAACTTTACATTTTATCTAGGTTATCCAATTTGTTTGCATAAAATTGTTTTAGTATTCTCTTATAATCATTTTTATTTCTGTAAGATCAATAGTAATGCCCCCTTTCATTTCTGATTTTATTAATTTGAGTCTTTTCTCTCTTTCTTTTTTCTTGGTCAGACTAGTTAAAGGTTTTTCATCTATGTTGATCTTTTCAAAGGACCAACTTCTGGCTTTCTTGAATTTTTCTACTGTTTTTCTATTCTCTATATAATTTACTTCTGCTCTATTTTGTATTATTTCCTTCCTCCTGCTTCCTTCCGGTTAGTTTGTCCTTCTTTTTCTAGTTTCCTAAGGTAGAGGTTTAGGTTATTTATTTGAGATCTCTCTTCTATTCAGATATAGACATATACAGCTAGAAAATTCCCTCTAAGTAATGATTTAGCTGCATCCCATAAGTTTTGGTGTGTTATGTTTTTGTTTTCATTCATCTCAAATTATCTTTTCATTTCCCTTGTGATTTCTTTTTTGATCTATTGGTTATTTAGGATTGTGTTATTTAGTATCAACATGTGTGTGAATTTTCCATTTTTTTTTCCTGTTACTTATTTCTAATTTCATTCCATTGCAGTTGGAAAATATACTTTGTATGATTTCAGTCCTTATAACTTTATTGAGACTTGTTTTATGGACTAATAAATGGTCTATTCTGGAGAACGTTCCATGGTGCAATTGAGAGAACATGTGTCTGCTTTTGAATGGAATTTTCTATCAATGTCTGGTTTAGTTGGTTTAGAATGTTGTTCAAGTTTTCTATTTCCTTGCTAATCTTATGTCCAGTTGTTCTATCTATTAATGAAAGTGGGGTGTTAGAATTTTCAACTATTATTGTTGAATTGTCTATTTCTCCCTTCAATTCTGTCAGTTTTTGCTTCATGTATTTTAAGAAGTATGTTGTTACATGCATCCATGTTTATAATCGGTATGTCTTCTTGAGGGATTGATCCTTTTATTATTGTAAAATATCCTTCTTTGCCACCCTGCTAATATTTTTCTTAAGGTCTATTTTTTTTCTGATATTAGCATAACTACTCCAGATTTCTTCTGGCTATTGTTTACATGGCATATGTTTGCCCATCCTTTTACATTCAATCTATTTATGTCTTTGAATCTAAAGTGCATTTCTTCACAGATGTAGAGAACAAATGTATGGACACCAAGGGGGGAAAGTGAGGGTGGGGGTGGGATGAATTGGGAGATTGGGATTGACATGTATACACTGATGTGGATAAAATTAATGACTAATAAGAACCTGCTGTATAGCACAGGGAACTCTGCTTCACTTCGCTGTACAGTGGAAACGAACACAACATTGTAACACAAATATACCCCAATTAAAAAAAAATGAAAAAAAAATATTGTGGCAAATAGCAAGAAAAAAAATAAAGTGCATTTCTTATAGACTGCATGTGGTTGGATCACATTTTTTAAAATCCATTCTGCCTTTTGATTGGAGTGTTTAATCCATTTGCATTTAATGTAATTGACAATAAAGTAGAGTTTATGTCTGCCATTTTGCTACTTGTTTTCTACATGTCTTATGTTCTTATGTCTTTTTTGTGCCTCTATTCCTCTATTACTTCCTGCTTTGGGGTTAAATAGATATTTTCTAATGTACCATTTTTTGTTGTTGTTGTTGTTGTTTTGTTTTTTTAAAGTCTTTATTGAATTTGTTACAATATTTTTTTAAATTTTATTTATTTATTTATTTTTATTTTTGGCTGCTTTGGGTCTTTTTTGTTGCGCACGGGCTTTCTCTAGTTGCGGCGAGCGGGGGCTACTCTTCATTGCAGTGCATGGGCTTCTCATTGCGGTGGTTTCTCTTGTTGTGGAGCATGGGCTCTAGGCACATGGGCTTCAGTAGTTGTGGCTCTCGGGTTTAGTTACTCTGTGGTGGCTCAATAGTTGTGGCGCACAGACTTAGTTGCTTCCGTGGCATATGGGATCTTCCTGGACCAGGGCTCGAACCTGTGCCCCCTGAATTGGCAGGCGGATTCTTAACCACAGCGTCACCAGGGAAGTCTTTAATTTCCTTTTTTTAAAAATAATTTATTTATTTATTTATTTATTTATTTATTTGGCTGTGTTGGGTCTTCATTTCTGTGTTAGGGCTTTCTCTAGTTGTGGCAAGCGGGGGCCACTCTTCATCACGGTGCGCGGGCCTCTCACTATTGCGGCCTCTCTTGTTGCGGAGCACAGGCTCCAGATGCGCAGGCTCAGTAGTTGTGGCTCACGGGCCTAGTTGCTCCGCAGCATGTGGGATCTTCCCAGACCAGGGCTCGAACCCGTGTCCCCTGCATTGGCAGGCAGATTCTCAACCACTGCACCACCAGGGAAGCCCCTTAATTTCCTTTTAATTTAATTTTTTTAAAAGATTTTTTTGATGTGGACCATTTTTTTTTTTGTCTTTATTGAATTTGTTACAATATTGCTTCTGTTTTATGTTTTGGTTTTTTGGCTGTGAGGCATGTGGGATCTTATCTCCCCGACCAGGGACTGAACCCACACCCCTTGCACTGGAAGGAGAAGTCTTAGCCACTAGACCGCCAAGGAAGTCCCCCTTTTTAATTTTAATTTTCTTTTTCTTTTAACCTATGTAGTTACCATTACCAGTGCTCTTTATTTTCTTCATGTGGATTCAAGGCACTATCTTGCATCCTTTCATTTCAGCCTAAAGGTCTCCCTTTAGTATTTCTTGTAGGATAGGCCTACCAGTGATAAATTCTGTCAGCTTTTGTTTATCTGTGAATATCTTAATTTTGCCATTATATGTTAACAGCTTTATTGAGATGTAATTTACATACTATACAATCCACCCATTTAAAGTGTACAATAAATTGCATTTACCATACTCAGAGAGTTGTGCATCCTTCGCCATAATAAATTTTAGAATATTTTCATTGCTCCAAAAAAGAAACCCTGTACCCCTTAGCCATCACTTCCCAAATCTCTCATCTGTCTCTATCACCTCAAGCCCTAGGCAACCACTAATCTACTTTCTCTATAGGTTTCCCTATTTGTTGGTTTAATCGATCTTTTAAAAGCATAAACTTTTAACTTTATTGATTTTCTCTTTTCTTTGTACATTTTCTCTGTTTATTTGTCTATTGAGTGTAGTTGTAGTTTGTTCCTTCTGATGTTGATATTCCAATGAATGAATATAATTAATTTATTTATCCATTTGATTGTTGATGGAATTTTGGATTGTTAGGCACATCTTTGATGTTATATTTCTAGCATTTCAACCCTGTTCTTTAATTATTTATATTTGCCCCTTTATAACTGAATATCCATTGGATTTATATCAACTGGATAAAGTTTTGCTGCTCTCAACATGCTCAGTGATTTCCACTTTTTATCTCAGTTGCTATAAAGTTAGAAGATTTACATTTCTTGTGATTAGTACAGCACTTTCACTTTTCCAGTCTTTACTTTTTTTTTTTAAGGAAAGAGGCAATGTTTTAGTTAAAGAAACAGAGCAGAACCTATACACACACACACACACACACACACACACACACACACACACACACATATATATGAGACAGAGAGAATTATTATAAGAAACCAACTCACAATTATAGAGAGCAAATTCCAAAATCTACAGTTGGCAAGCTGGAGACCCAGGAGAGCCAATGGTGTGGTTCCAGTCCAAAGGCCAGCAGGCTCTAGACCCAGGAAAAACTGATATTTCAGTTTGAGTCTGAAGGCAGAAAAAAAAAAGACTTAGCTTGAAAGCAGTCAAGCAGGAGGAACTCTTCATACCCATGTGCGGATGAATCTTTTTGTTCTGTTCAGGCTTTCAACTGATCTGGTGAGGCCCACCAGATTAGGGAGGTGTTACGACTTTCTTAAATTAACATTTGTTAAATGATGCACTGGGTGCAGGATGGTGAGCCCTGGTTCCACAAAAGACCACAAGAGAAATCGAAATGGAGAAGTTTATTACTCACAGGTCCTGGAGGAAGCACAGGGCACACCTGGAGGGGAGGTTAAGGCAGGGTGAAAGCAGAAAGAGTGGCAGGACCTGGGGCACATGCCTATATTAGTGCTTTGGGGTCCCCAGGCTAAAGCTGGCTTGGTCAATTTAAACCAAAAAGAGCAGGGTTTTGGGAGGCTCCATGGGGGTCTTATCTAAGGTGGAACACAAGGGGAAGGTGCTGGGTGGGCAGGGCAGGGGAGTGGGGTGGGCTGTTAATCACAGAGCTGTTGAGTCATATCAGGAACTCACATTTACTTGTGACCTGGTGGGCTGTTATCTAGGGTGTGCCTTTCCGTGCGGGGCTAGTGTTAGTTCAAGGCCCCCACAGGCCACTTGGCCAAAAATGGATGTTGAGGCAGCAATGCTATGGAGAAACTTAGCTAAAGTTGCAACTGAGGGTAATCTGCTTTATTCAGTCTGTCGGTCTAAATGTTAAACCCATGTAAATACACTCTCACAAAAACAGCCAGAATAATGTTTGACCAAATATCAGACTCTCCCCCACCCCACACAAAGAATTAACCATCACAGGCAACATGCCATAAAATATTAAAGAAGTGCACAAAAAGACTAATCAAAGAGGCAAGGCTGCTGAGACTGAACTGTGGGATGAACTGTATGTGTATAATTGGGAGACTGCACACCAGAATGGTAACAACTATTTTCTCTAGTAAACATGTACACTGTAATAATAATAAAAATGAATTTAAACTATTACATGCTGGTATTTTAGAATATCTCCATACATTTCTTTTTTTTTTTTTAATAAAAAAAGCAAAGGACATGAGCCCTCTTTTTTTTTTTTATATTTATTTATTTATTTACTTGGTTGCACTGGGTCTTAGTGGCAGCATGCAAACTCTTAGTTGCGGCATGCATGTGGGATCTAGTCCCCTGACCAGGGATCGAACCCGGGCCCCCTGCATTGGGAGCATGGAGTCCTATCCACTGCGCCATCAGGGAAGTCCCAGAGTATCTCCATACATTTCTAAGACTGTGGCAGTTTGAGGGAGACGGTGGTATGGATGGATTGGTGGTTTGTATAGCTCGACAAAACCGATGAAGTCGTGCAAGACTGGCCGCCCTCTTGTCCATCAGCCTCAGGTGTCCCTCTGTCAAGTTTCCCAATTCATGTCCCTAGGAACTCTTTCATCACTCTGGTGTTTCAGCAAACAGAATGTCTCTGTGTTTGGACAGACATACATACATGTTCCCAGACTCCCCGTGTTCCCTGTGCAATTCCTCAATCTTACCTGCCCCGTGGTGGAGGTAATCATCCTGTCCTTGGGAATCTAGATGACCAGACTCGTGGCCGGGCCCAGGTAGCCTCACTAAATGCCACACAGGAGTAGAAGGACTATTTTTCCTTGTGAGCTATTCTTTGAAATACAGAAGCATTCACATAAATGAGAAATCTCTCATGAATGTATTTGTAAATAGAATCCTGTGGTACTGAATTAGCTGTGGAATTCATTTAGGGAGCATTTTATCTGTATTACCACCCTGGACATAGATGGGATAGAGTGTATAAGAGTCCCTCTGTGCTCACTATCACCCTCAAGGATATATCTAAGAGGATACAAAAGTACTATTTCTCTCTCATTCTACTGGTCAATGTAGCTTCTGTGGATTCATGTAGTCACGTGGTAGGATTAAGATTAGGGGCTGAGAAAATAGATGTACCAGTGGACTTTCCGAGTCTGTTATTATCTAAAGATTACTTTCAAAACGCCCTTATACCTTTGGTCTAAGATGGACTGAGCCCAGGTGCTTGACAGGAAAATCCCATTGAAATGACTTTCAAGTGACTTACATAATGTGAGTGGGAGATATCGTAAAAAGGACACTGTAAAAGGTGACAGACCGAGGAATACAGATTTAAGCAAATTGTTTCAAGTGATAAAGATTACCAATAGACTAAAAACAAAAATATAAGTAAAAATTGGGAGGGGAAAAATGAGGTGACCTATAATGGAATTAAATTCCTCAATGTTCAATGGCCACATTATTTAAAGTGAGGGGGTCTTTAAATAATGTTTAAAGTGGATAAGCTGAGAAACAGAAGTATAAACATATTTTTGAATTCTGAATGTAACCAATGTAATATAATGTGTGTAAAAGCACAAAACCCAGATGTGATTTCAAATGTTTGCCTGTGGAGAGTGGGCCTCGGGGTAGGTCTGGAGATGCGGAGAACTTTCACATTTTCTTTACCCTTTTTGTAATTGTTTGCAATGTTATGACCCCGTATATAAGCCATTTTTATGCTAGTTAAAAACAGTAGCGACAATGCAAATACTCCACCTTAGGAACCTCAAACTCTACCTCAGGAACCGCAAGGAAAAAGTTTTTCCTTTTACCTCCTTCCAACAGGTGAACTGATCCTATGGCCTCTCCCACCTCATTCCTGCCAGGGGAGCATACAATGACGAGGCTTTACAAGATGCCCTAGAGTTAAAAATTTTTTTCTTAATTTTAACTTTGTGTTTATGTCCTTACGCTGAAAATAGAGTGGTGGTGGTTGCCAGGGGCAGGGGTGTGGTGGGATGGGGAATTGTTGTTCAATGGATATAAAGTCACAGTTAGATGAGATGAGTAAGTCCTGGAGACCTGCTATACCACCCAGAACCTACAGTGAAAAATACGCTGGGTCCTGGGCACTTTAAAGCTTGTTAAGAGGGCACCTCATGTTAATTGTTCTTAACATGCACACAGAGACACAAAGCCGAGGGACACAAGGAGTCTTTTGAAGGTGATGGATATGTTTATTACCTTGATTGTGGTGATGGTGTTACAGGTGTTTTCATATATCCAAAGTCATCCAAATGTTTACATTAAATATGTGAGTTTTTTTGTGTGTATCAGTTATACCACAATAAAGCTATAAATTTTTAAAAAATTTTTACCTTTTTATTTGCTGTTTTTTTTTACTTAACTATTCTTTGCCCTACAGTTCTGAGTAAATATCATCAGGCCATCCTTTTATGAGTTCTCTTTTCGTCTGACCTGGTTTAGTCCCAGCTTGATTAGCAGAACCTCAAACGATAGTAACTTGCAAAGGCATGAGGACAGAAGATGAGGTTCCAAAGCCCAGCCCTCCTACCATGGGAAGGAGCCTGGGAGTTGGGAATCCTGATTATCCCAGGTCCCCATGGACGGGGACTCAAGGAGTCAACCTCTCCCAGGCCCATTTCCTTGTGTGTAGAGTGGGACTTGTCAGCGTAGTCGCTCACGGGTTTGTTGAGAGAGTTGACTAGATGACAACTATATAAAGAGGCATTAGTATGGTGCATGTGGTCGCCACGCTCAGTGTCGGTGGTGTTGGTGTCATTGTGCTATTGTTTAGTTGTCGCAGCTGTTCCTGAAGTCCTCAGAAAGAGCTCAGGGTAGGTGCCATTCTGCAAGCCCTCATTAGGCATCTCATCTGGAGGAGCTCAGCCCCTAGGACAAGATGAGGCCCCGGTGCCTCAAAAGTCTTTACTCTCAGAGACAAAGAAAGTGAATGGTAGACAGGAAGACAGCAGTCCAGGTGAGCTCTACACTTCTCTGCTGTCCGCCCTCAAGTCATAAAGTCCAGCTTTCAGTTAACTTTAAAAAAAGAAAAAGAAAAAAGGGCTGTCACGGTGGTATGCACATCCAGAAATTCAGACTGGGAAAACCAGGCACAAGGATTTCTAGAAGTCTAGGCTGAGGCAACCCACAGCCCAGACCTAGTACTGAGGTTTCCTGATCTGAATCACCCAGCACAGAGGCTGTCAGCTGCGGCTGGGACAGCTCAAGCTGCAGTTACACATCTGGCTGGTGTACAGCCAGAGGAGGAGGGCGATGGTGCCCCACATTCTGCAGGGGCTCCTGATCACATCTGCAGAGCAATTCTCCATATGCGTTACCAGGTGTGGAGGATAGTTTAGAATTTCTATGTGTATTTATTTTTAACCCCTCAAAAAAGGTCAGAAGGAAATTAAGCTACAATCTTTAACATATTAGTACAAGAGCAAGTATCTGTTTTGTAGATAAATATACAATGTTGCTTTGCAAACAATTAAACATGCTAATTAAAATTTTTTGCAAGCTCAAAAAAATTTAACAGATGAAGCACACAGTTGAAAAGGTTCAGAGATCACGACTCTGCAGAACAAAGCCCCGGCTCCCTTGAAAAGTCACACCCTCCAGCTGTGATTCAGCCACTCGTACTTCTCGGCAGCCACCATTGTCTTTCTCAGCTCTGCTCTTCTATTTTTGCTGTTTCCTCTGGGTTGTCCCTTACCCCGCTGGCCTGGCCAACTCCTACACACCCCTAGGCTCCTTCTTGGTTGCCATCCCTGCCAGGAAACCCTCTTTGACCCCCCATGTTGGACGTTCTTGGAGGACCGTCCCTGCCTGTGCATTTCTTTTTTTTTTTTTTTTTTTTCCATGAGTAAGACTTTACTGATACATGACTTTATCAATGACATCAAAAGTGTCTGTCCAAAGCCCTCGCCATTATAAGTTCATCTGGAAAATGGCTTCTTGGAATGGCTTCTATTTCAAAATTCCTCATCATTTTAACATAAAATTATAGGCATTATCTAGGTCTAATCCTGTGCATTTCTTTATCATGGCATTTACATCTCGTCTCATTGCTGTGAAATTCTAACCACGTATCTGCCTCACTCACTAACCACGAGGCAGGAAGGTCCTATTTTGCCTCTGGTCGCCAGTACCTAGCACAATGGTTGAAGTGACCACTGGGGTCTTTTTTCTCCCATTCACACCACTGACTAAATAACTTTGCAAAAAAGAAAAAAAAAAAAAAAAAATTAACGTCTTTTCCAGAGTCCCATTCCTTCTGGAGCTTGGGTCAAATTGAGACCACCAGGCCAAGGGTCTCCCTTTGAGAAAGAGAAGAAAGTTCCCCTTCACCCACACTCCCCCCTTCCAGAGTGTGGTTCCTCTAGCACAAAGCACAGCCAAGGACTTCCCCTGTGAGACACTGGCTGAGTGAGTCCCTTCTGCAGAAACTTGATAACATCGGAGCACGGTGAGGGTTCCAGGCAACAGACTGTCCTTCTCGTGTGACTGGAGGAGGGGCGTTCAAAAGAGGTGAAGGCCTCCTCTGGGCAGGGGCCTCCCCCGGCACAGGGCAGTTGGGTCTTGGGGTTTCTTGGCACCGCTGCCCCTCAGCATCTGCTTCATCTCCCGCCTTCCTGCACGGGATTTCTCCATGTCTGAAGATGGCTGTCTCTCAGTTCCTAAGCTAACATCACCTCAGTGCACACCATTTGAGGAGCCCCTCAAAGTTGCAATTCCAAATTGGGAGAGAGGGTCTCATGGGTCCAGTTTGAGTCAGGGGTCCACCCCTGTGTCACTCAGACACTCACAACTCACAGGGTCAGGGATTGGTCTTACAAACATGGCTGCCAGGGCCCATTCCTAAGGGGGCCGGGGGGCTGGATGGCTCTCAGAGACTAACTAGACACACACTCTTAAAAGTGTCATCCATAAGAAGGAAGGAAGGAAGCAGAAGGAACTGTAAGCTGAGTTTCTATTTCTATTCAGTGCCAAGTGCTTTAGCAAGTCTCTCAAAACATGGAGTCAGATCTTGAGTGGATATGGAGAAGCTGGCCTCATCCATCTCCCCAACAGTCCCTTTGTGCCAGCCCCACGCCAGGAACTCAGAAATGGGGAGAAAGTGGAGGAGACAAACGCCTACTTCTGGGAGCTAACGGTTCAGTTAGCAAAGCCACAGAGGAGCCTAAACTGCCATTAGGAAGCCCGGCCCCTCTTCCAAGCCCACCCACGCCCCATGCATCCTTCAAAGCCCAGGTCACGTTCCTCCTTCTCTGTGAAGCCTTCCCTCACCACACCTACTTTGGTGTAGAGAGGGATGTAGTGTGGTGGGACAGAGAGAACCAAGAACTGAGTATCAGTCACCAGGGACCTGGTCCTGACTCTGCCACCAACTAGCTGTATAACCTTGAGGGCATCGTTGGTCCAGCATCAGTTGCCTCATCCATGGGCTGAGGATGCTGATCTACTGAGGGGAAGCCTTCGAGGAGCCTCAAAACTTTTAGAGTCTATGAAATTTTTCATCTTCAACTCCTTGGAATTTCTTTAGAATGTGAAGTGTATGCGACACAATTCCTTTTCCTTTTTCTTTCTTTTGATTTTTAAAATATCTTTATTGGATTATAATTGCTTTACAATGTTGTGTTAGTTTCTACTGTATAACACAGTGAATCAGCTATATGTATACACATATCCCCATATCCCCTCCCTCTTGAGCCTGCCTCCCACCCTCCCTATCCCACCCCTCTAGGTGGTCACAAAGCTCTGAGCTGATCTCCCTGTGCTATGCGGCTGCTTCCCACTAACTATTTTACATTTGGTAGTGTATATATGTCAATGCTACTCTCTCACTTCGACCCAGCTTCCCCTTCCCCCATTGTGTCCTCAAGTCCATTCTCTACACCTGCATCTTTATTCCTGCCCTGTCACTAGGTTCATCAGTACCGTTTACAATTCCTTTTCTAATTGTTGTATTGCAAACTGTTTCGAGGTGAAAAAAATGCGTGGGTCATGAGGATGAGACTTGTCCGTGCTTCTTATTGCAGAATGATCTAGAATGGACTATCTGGTTGCTTCCTGAAGTGTCACTGGCTTTGTCCCACTTCCAGGGATTTCGCACACCTGGGAGCATATCATCTCTGGATGATCCAAGTAACATCTGTGTTTCCCCAGCTACGTCTGGGATCTTGACTGGCATTATGGCACAAGGTTCTACAACTCTGGAAAATTGAAGCCTGCAGCCTCTAATGCTGGACCAGGATGGTTGCCAAACTTGGAATTATAATGTTAAAGAAATCCCATTCAATGAGATCATGTGAATGTTTGGGTGGTCGTGGGACTGGAAATCTGCCAACTTCCATTACTTTAATGCATGAAGAGAAATGAGAACAGAAGTCCTAAGTATTTTCAAATATCTTAATACTTTATAGAAGAAGGAGGAGGAGGAGGAGGAAGGGGCAGGAGAAGAAGGAGGAGGACAGGGAGAGGGGAGGAGGTAGAGAAGAAGAAAATGGCACTGAAATCTGAGACAAAGTAATAAAGCAGGAATTAAGTCCTCAGGACTGGGCAGTGACTACTGCAACCTCATGCAGTTGGGTCTTTTTTCTTTCTTTTTCTTTTTTTTTGGCCACGCTATGCGGCTCGTGGGATCCTAGTTCCCCAGCCAGGGATCGAACCCAGACCTCGGCAGTGAAAGCGCAGAGTCCTAACCACTGGACGGCCAGGGAATTCCCCAGTTGGGTCTTTATATACTGATGATGTTGCTGCTTTCTGTGCCTGTAGATAACATCTCAAGGTGTCAAATGTCAAATGTCAGCAAAATGGAGGGCCCTTGAAACTCTACTGAGAGGAATAATATGAAAGGAAACCCTTTTACATTGAGATTTGAGCTGTCTCTTATGTCCATCTATGCACATGCTTAATGTGAAATTATGTCAAAAGAAATTGCATCTTCCCACACATAGAAAAGCTCTAAAATCATTAACTTGAGGTGTCCTTTCTTTGTGATTAGCAGTCATCTTCTGATGTTTGACTACATGTTTTTTCCAGCAAAAAATTCATATATATCCTGGCTTCTCCCTTACCTCTTCAGAGCAGTTCCCCAGAGCTATCTGAGAGGCTGTCTCCTGAGCTTTAATCCTCAGAAAGTCCTCGATTAAATCTTAACCCACAACTTTTACAGTGTGCGTTTTTATTTCAGTTAACAGCTATAATCGGGAGGGGTGGTGGTGGGTGATCTAGAGTCAGACAGACTGAATTGAATCACGGCTCCACCACTAGCTAGCCATGTGACTTCCGGCAAATTATTTCATAGTTCAGCACCTTAGTTTCCTCACCAGAAAAATGAGGATGTTACCAGTGTATACATTATGGAGCTTTTTGGAGGATTCCATGAGATTTTTACATTTGGTGCCCAAGGTGAATGGCAGCCGCTGCCATTGCTGATACAGCCATAGGCAATATCCTGTTTCTTCTCCCAAATTGACTGTGCACCCACTAACAGCCGGGCCGATCACGGTTGTCCCTGGTATTCACAGCAGTGTCCGGCGTGGTCTAGGCACACAGCATTCATTCAACAAATTGAATTGATGAAGCCCTGGACCAAACTGCCCTGGCCCCTCTGAAGTCCCCCAACTTAAAGAGTTTGAAGAGGTGTTGCATCATGTGACAAGTCTTGAGAACAAATGTCCAGTGACTTCCCAGTTCCCTCCCACAGCTAAGAATAATTTAACTCCACGGCTGGTCATTTTTGCAGATTGAATTTCACTAATGAAAGAACTGAGTCCCCAAAAGGAGAGGGACTTTGTCTGGGTTGACTATCTTCAGTCTTAAATTCCATATCTATCTACCTATCATCTATCTATCTATCATCTATCTATCTATCTATCTATCTATCTATCTATCTATCTATCATCTATCTATCTATCTATATCAATTTTTTCCCATTATCCTCCCAGATATACCTGTAATCCAATTCACCCTTAGGTGGGCTGGAAATGGCAGCACAAACACCTTCAATAGACATCAACCCTGGGAGCCTCGGGCTCACCAAAGCCACGCTTAAAATCAAAGTGCCCCCAGCAGCCCATGTCCCAGCTCAGGCTCTCATCTATGCAGAGATGCACCAATGAACAATTTCCCAACACCACCCCTTCTCTGCAGCTTGATAGAGAAAGAGCCCAGCACTTTGAGTTCCCTGCACCAAGGACTAAAGGTCACTTCTCCAGGAACACATAGTGAGTGGACACCTGAGTGGAGAGTCCCAGGGGCCCTGTGCTTTTTATTCCCAGATCATCACAGGAATGGAGAGAGCGGGTGGTGGAATCCGTATTTCAAAAAAAGCTACATCAGCGTGGCCTGCTACCATCCACTCAGGTCAGAAAAGACCTCAGAGGTACCGGAAAAGGCACCTACTGATGCGAATCTTTAAAGACTAATTATAATACATTTCACTGTGACCAGACTACTTTTAAAATAAGTATGTAGTTCCAATTTCTTTTATCACATTGATACATATAAAGAGTTCAGAATTTCTAGCAGTACGGAAGAACTTATAATGAAAACCAGAGAGGTGTTTCCAGAAATAATCATCATGACTACCATTTACTGAGCAACTACTACGTGCCATGCACTTTACAGCCATGATCTCATTCAAGGCTCACACCACTCTGTGCGGTGGATGCTGAGAGGATCACATTTTGCAGATGAAGAAACTGAAACTTGCCCAGTATCACACAATGTTAAGAAAGAAAGAAAGAAAAAAGCTAATATCATAAGTGCAGTAGATCTATGATTAAACTATGAAGATTGGGATGGAAGGAAGCCCAAAAAATGAAAACAGTTGATATGGTGGGGTGATAAGATTATGGGGCCTTTTTTCTCCTTGGTAAATATTTCTGTTGTTTTCATGCAGTGGTGCACTATACTACAGGATGGAGAAGTTGATTTCAAACACCCCAGGGGTGATGGAGCCAGGAAGCCTATGGGGGAAGGGTCATGGGCTGTCAGCCTGGTGATAAGTGCATCCCATTCCAGCTGCCCCTCCCCTTCCCCACCTTCCCTCCGGGCCCACTTCCCAGCACTTTCTCAGCATCTTTGTCAATTGCTGCCTGTGTGGAGGGAGAGTTTGGGGGAAATCCCTTCTCCAGCTCAGATGGGCTTTGGTTCTTTTTAAAACTGACTGGAAATTTGCTCCTTTGGAACCTAGGGTTTTTTTCTCTTTCTCTTTTATGAATCAACACAGAACTGGCCTATGTGGGCCAGAGAAGGTTCTGGAATACAAATCTTGCTGAGGTCTTAGTGCTCCTCAGCCTACAGACTCTCCCTCCTCTCTCAGAGTCATTGGTCCAGGCTTCCTTCAGCCCAGGCTTCAGGCTGCCTCCTGCCCTCCCTGTGCCCAGGCGGCTGGGCTCAGAGACAAAGCTCAGTCCCCAAATCCCAGAGGCGACCTAGAGGGTCCCTGTAATCTACACACCTTAATGAAGGGAGAAGTACCTGTAATCTACACGCCTTAATGAAGGAACTGTGGTCTTCCTCCCCATAATTCAACTTCCCCTGGGGTGTCATGAGACTACCCTGGACTCCTTCCCAGGAAGAGCCCAGAGCTAAGTGACCCCACCATCCCATCTCCCCCCCTTTGCCCCCATCCCATAGCTGGTACTGAGAGCAGTAGCCTGACACATTTGCCCTTGTTGAGGGGTTCCTTGCAAAGTGTGTTGCCCCTCTGAGGCCCTTTTGGTTAGCCCAACTCTCATACCGACCCAGGGTATCCGGGTTCAGTTATCCCATTTCATAGATGAGATGATGGCAGCTCAGAAGTGCAAAGTGACTTGCCAGCAGGCTCCAGGCTGGGATTCTTGCCCATCCCCCTGCCCGACCACCCACTTCTGTCTTGTTAAATTGGGTTTTTCGTCTCATCTGAGGATAGTTGACAGCATAGCGGGACTGTCTTTTTGCTCATCGCTACTACCTTCATCTTAGCGCCAGGCTGTGGAAGGGGGTTTGTAGCAAGGGAAGAGGAGCGGGGATGAACTCAAGGGGTTGGAGCTGAAGAGAGGCTTGGAATCCTGAAAAGAGAGGCTATGAGCTGCTCACAGCCCCCTCCCCAATCCCAACCTCAGCTACAGGCCAAGACTTAGCATTAGCAGACACCCAGGGACAGCGAGGGGGAGAGGAGAACAAAAAGAGCCCAATAGTAAAATATTCTAAATATTGTCCCAAAATAGAGATTTGGATTGTAAGGAAAAAACACTTATCTTGTTATGTCTGGAGCTACCAGATCTTCAATGATCTCATATCACCAGGACAGGACTGGTTTTTCCCTGCTATTCAAGTTGCTCTCTCTTATCGTGCTCATTTTATGAGTTACCGCAAAGTTCTTTGGGAAGTGGAGAGTATATAAATCGTCAACAGATAGATAAATGCGCTGCATCGTTTTACCTTTGTGGCAGTGGTTTGTTTCCTAAACTCGAAGCCAGGCCCTGTTGGGTACATGTGCAGGAGGAGATGTCTGCATGGGGTCCTCCCTGAGGGCAGGTGCAGAGGCACAGACAACCTGTGACCACACGTGGTGTCTCAGTTCCACTCTTAAAGTACAGACGCACCGACCTCAACCTCAGAGGGCTTTCCAGCCCTGTTCCCGGATGAGCCGTCCATGATTCTGAAACTCAGTGCCTCCAGGGGAGGAGGGGAGCCCAAGAGACCACTCCCAACCACTTCTTCTGCCCCTGCAACCATTTGCAGCAGATGTCATCCATTCAGCAATTATTGAGCACCTACTATGTGACAGCTCTGTGTAAGAGCTGGGAATTCAGCAGTGATGGAAATCAGCATAGCCCCTGCTCGAATGC
Source organism: Balaenoptera borealis (assembly GCF_965194805.1). NCBI lineage: Eukaryota > Metazoa > Chordata > Mammalia > Artiodactyla > Balaenopteridae > Balaenoptera > Balaenoptera borealis. The sequence goes on from NC_138866.1 coordinate 26,950,051, forward strand.
AGCCCACTGAATAATGGGGAGACAGATGATTAAAGAATTACAATTACATGCACCGAATGACACAAGAAAGGCAGTACACAGGAGAGACACCCAATCCAGACTCGAGGGGCCAGGCTTTTTTACTGGAGGAATTGAAATTTAAACCGAGACCTCAAGGCTATTTAAGACATAAGCCAGGGGGAATTCCCTGGCGGTGCTTTCACTGCTGGGGCCTGGGTTTGATCCCTGGTCAGGGCACTAAGATCCTGCAGGCTGTGTGGCGTGGCCAAAAAAAAGAAGAATTAAACAAAAGACATAAGCCAGGTATGGCAGAGACTGGCTGGCAGGTTGTGTTTCCTCTGCCTCCTGACACAGAGCTAGACTACATTTCCCAGCTTCCCTTGCTGTTAAGTGTGACCCATGTGACTGAGCTTTAAGTTATGGAATATGGACAGAGTTGAGAAGTGTCACTTCCAGGCCTGGTCCATGTTCTTTGCTCACTCACCTGTTAAATGCAGAGGACTCCAAAGCCCTTGGGGAGAGCAGAACCACAAGATGGAAAGGAGCCAGAGTCCCTGAATCACCATGTGGAAGGCCTGCCACCAAATGGGACTGCTCTCATGAGTTATTGCATTCATGAGAAACACAGTTCTATTACGCAAACCACAGAGATTTGGGCTTTATCTGTTACAGCAACTGGCATCACCTTAACTTATAACCAAGTATTTCAGAAAAATATATTAGTAAAAACAAGCTACCTTAGGAGGCAGCAGTCAATCAGACAGACGGGAAAGAACAGAGGCTCCAGAGCCAAACCAATGAAATTAAACTCTGGTTCCGTATTTCCTAGCTGTGTAATACTGGGTGAGTTACTTAACCTCTCTGAATCTTAGTTTCGTCATTTGTAAAATGAAGATAACACCTTCCGTGAAGGGTTGCAGTGAGTATTAACTAAACAGTACCTAGAATGGTTTCTAAGACATAAAAGACTTATCAAATAATAAATCCCTTACTACTAACTATATGCATTCTTAGAATGACATTAATTAACTAGTAATATGCTTTGGTAACTGGTAACTGTAACAATAATAATAAAAATTTATTGAGAAGTAATTATGTTCCAGGCATTGATCTAATCATTCACATGTATTAATTAATTCCATCCTCCCAGCCCTGTGAATTAGGCACTGTTTTCCCCCAGTTTTACAGATAAGGAATCAAAGGCACATTGATGTTAAGTAAGGCATTCAAGTGATAAATGGTAGAGCAGGGGCTTAAATCCAGGCAGGCGTGGTCACAATTCCCTTGTTACACATGAAGGAACAGAGAAGTGACACAATTTGCTTAAAGCCACACAATCTCAACGAGTCCCAGGTTGGGGCCCTGGAACCAGCCATTACTTATTGTGATTCCGTGGGAGTACAGGGCGTTCTCGGACCGTGAGAAGCACCATCCTTTTGCGTTTCAGCAGGTGTGCCGGTGGCTTTACAGTAATGATACTGACCAAAACCAAATACTGCTTGGATCGACTGTTAGAAAGCAGCAGGTGAGTGCGCACCAGGGCCCTTCAAATGATGTAACTCAAGCCCTCTGGCTGTGCAATCAAGGCTGAGGGGCTTTGGTTTTGACAAGAATGACATTTTCACAAGAGCTTTAAAGAAGCTTACACTGGAGCAAATCTCATTCAGTTTAATAAGGATGCTCAACCTCAGGGGGTAAAAAACAGTTATAAGAAATGGGACTTGGGCTTCCCTGGTGGCGCAGTGGTTAAGAATCCACCTGCCAATGCAGGGGACGCAGGTTCAGGCCCTAGTCCGGGAAGATCCCACATGCCGCGGAGCAACTAAGCCCATGCGCCACAACTACTGAGCCTATGTGCTGCAACTACTGAAGCCCGTGTACCTAGAGCCTGTGCTCCGTAACAAGAGAAGCCACCGCAATGAGAAGCCTGCGCATCTCAACGAAGAGTAGCCCCTGCTTGCCGCAACCAGAGAAGAGCCTGCGCGCAGCAACGAAGACCCAACGCAGCCAAGAATAAAATGAATTTTAAAAAAGAAAGAAATGGGACTTAGGAAGGCAAACTTGGTTATTGGACTTGCTGAGGTCTCACATGACCACCAGAGGGCAGCAAAGACATTGGTCAGAGGCAGGGAACTTCTGTTTGAGGTTCCGTCTAGAACCGTCCTCAAAGGATGGGAGGTGGACAAGAAGAGAAAAGGCCTCCTCTATCACCCAGAAAGCATCCCCTAGACTTGGAATCCCAGCCTTTTAAAAGAGAATGGGCTTTGAACTTGTTCTTCAGATCATGTAACTAATGCATGATAATAGCAGAAAAATTGGAAAATACAGAGACATGTCAATCAAACCATTATAATCCCACCATCTGGAGAAAACTGCCATCAGTTAGTATTTTAATGAATATCCTTCTGGATAGATGTAGAGTTACATATATATACATATAAAGGTATACATTTACACATATTTTGGCTTCATGAAACTATCAGTCAGAATACTGGCATACCTTGGAGATATTGCGGGTTCAGTTCCAGACCGCTGCAATAAAGTGAATACTATACACACTTCGGTGATGGACTTTTAAACTCAACAAGAAAAAAAATGTGCGTATATATATGTATATATGTGTCATTCTTTTGTCCAAGAGTCTCTCATTTGCTCACCGGTGAGCTCCTTGAAACCCAGTCCCCACTGCACCCAGCACAGGGGTGAGAGATGGCTGGGGCAGGAGCAGTGTCATCTGAGTTTCACTGGTCACCCTGCTTTGTCTCTTCACAGTCTGGGTCTAAGCTTCCTGAATCTTGGGGGAGGGGAATTGTGGAGATTTTTAGCTAAAAAAGACTCCACTCGGTAAGCAGGTGCTCAGAGTTCGCTGAATTTCATCAAAATGAGTCACACTGAAGATGCGAAGGAGTGACAAGGTTTAAGGAGTTACCACTTCCTGGATCCACACCAGCACATCATCCTTTTACCCCCGACAGAGGCACCATGATGGTGGGAATGCAGGCAGCAGCCACAGGCGTGCTCCAAATGCAGAGCCTCCACACCATTTCTTCGTCTCTGGGTATGACCATCTCTTCCTAGAGAAACGCGTCAGCATCCTTACTCTGCGACCCCCTTGATCACTATTAAGTAAACGTCAAATCTAAGAAAAACCCTCTGAAAGTAGAGTGGTGCTTGAATTGAGTCTTAAATGAGACACAAGTGTTCACCAGGTGAAGGGAGGGAGCATCACACCGCCTGGATTTCTAACACTTGCTTCATTCACAGGAATAGATGGTACACCACTGAGCCCCCAAGAGAATTCTCTTTGGCAAGTGCTTTGGAGTGAGACCAATCTGGTTTTGAATCAACTCCATCACTTCCTGATTGTGTGTTCTTGGGCATGTCATCATATAACCCTGGGCATTCTAGGGAAGGACCAAGGTAAGAATGTCGGAATAGTTTTGGGGGAAGCATCTGCTCTTCAGTCTGGCTGGAGTCCAGGATGAGAGGAGCCAGAGCAGGAGAGAGCCAGGAGGATGGCCTTGATTGCCACACCAAGCAAGGCCACCAGGAGCTATGGCCGGATTTTAAGTAAAGGCTAAATCATGTAATAATATATATATTACCAATTGTAAAGCACTGCAGAATTTAAAGAATCTTTCATTCAATTAAAAAAATATGGGCTTCCCTGGTGGCGCAGTGGTTGAGAATCTGCCTGCTAATGCAGGGGACACGGGTTCAAGCCCTGGTCTGGGAAGATCCCACATGCCGCGGAGCAACTAAGCCCATGAGCCACAACTACTGAGCCTGCGCGTCTGGAGCCTATGCTCCGCAACAAGAGAGACCGCGATAGTGAGAGGCCCGCGCACTGCGATGAAGAGTGGCCCCCGCTTGCCACAACTAGAGAAAGCCGTCGCACAGAAAGGAAGACCCAACACAGCCAAAAGTAAAAAAAAAAAAAAAAAAAAAAAAAAAAATATATATATATATATATTTTTTTTAGGGAATTCCCTGACGGCCCGGTGGTTAGAACTCCGTGCTTCCACTGCAGAGGGCCGGGGTTCAATCCCTGGTTGGGAAACTAAGATCCCACAAGCCACACAGCATGGCCAAAAAATAAAAATAAAAATAAGAAAATATATTTATATATATTTAATAAATCAATATTTATTTATTTATTTATATATAAATAAATATACATTTAATATTACCTGTTTTACCAGTCTCACAGGGTCTTGGTAAAAACCAACAAAATGCATTGGAGGAAGAGCTTTGTAAACTAGAAATATACTTGTCACTGGCATTGTTCTCTTCTATTTGAGTGACCATTATTGGCTCCCAGGTGCAGCCTGGAGGGTCCCCACCCTGACTCTCCATCCTAGTCACGCCCATGAAACTCTTCCAGTGTGTGTGTTTCCTGCCCTCTCAGATCCACTGCGGTCACGTTCACAGCTCAGAGGGTGTTTCTTAACCTTTTTCAGTCCCGCTTAAGCCTAGGCAAGTTGGTGCGGCAGAGCGGGGAGGTAAGCCAGAAGAAGGAAAGGAAAGAGGCTTCCTGCCTGGCAGTTGGGGACATCTGGGCACTGAACAGAGAGGTGATGGTGAGAGGCAGTTTCCCCCAGACCTAAGTGCACCCAGGCCCCTCCCCATGCTCTGTCAGCACCCATCATTAAGTTGCAGCATTTCGCTGGTGCCTCTACTGCAGGGGGTCCTTCATCCTGCCTTCCCTGCTGTAGATGGGAAGCAGGGCTGCAGACAGGGAAGGATCCAGGCATGTGGTCGCAGACCTGGGTCTGAATCCTGCCCCTGTCCCTGACGAGTTCATCACTGTGGGCAAGTGATGGCAACCCTCTGGGCCTCCATTTCCTTGCCTGCCAGGGGAAAAATAATATTATTTACTAATATTATATTATTTACTAATTCTTAGATTATTGGGAGACTTAAATGAGATAAGCAAGCACTCAATACATCTGAGCTAGAATTATTGTTAATATTAGTCATTTTGTTCTTATAGCTTCCATTGAACTGGAAGCTCCTTGGTGGTCCAGAATCATATCGTATCATACTCAGCTTGTGTGATAAGCAGCATGGACAAGGCCTGTGGCCCACGATACTTTTTTAGGAGCCCCTGAAAATGGTTTAATGTCTTTTACGATCAGAAGGAAAAAAATGAATATAACCCAATCTGGGTTATATTTGTTTTTATATCAATGAGGTTGTAAACATATGATTTTTAATATTTTTTTTAATGGAGGAAGGGGCCCACAGAGGCAAAGTGCATTCCACTCAGGAATGTCACAATGTGGTCCTGAATGCAAGGGCTTGGAGTGAGACAGATCAGGTTTGAACCCCAGCTCCACCACGTAGCTAAGAGAGAGATCTAGAGAAAGGTACTTAATTTTCCTGAGCCCCAGTTTCTTCATCTGAAGAAAGGCTCATCTGATAAATCCGACCTCCTAGGTCACTGAATTCTACTTCCCCTCCTTTTCTGTCACATCACATTTCTAATTATGTATTCCATGTCTGTCTTTCCCCACTAAGCTGTAAGCTCCGCAGAGGCGGGAATCCTGTCTAATTTCATGATTCCTACCCACAACCTTTACAGTGCTCTATGTGCTGTGCATTGTTCTGAAGGTTTTAAATGTGTGACATCAGTTATGAAGGGTTTTAGCCCCATTTTACAGATGAGGAAACTAAATGGTTAAGTGACTTGTCCAAAATCACATAATAGGAAGTGGCAGGGTGTGTGTGTGTGTGTGTGTGTGTGTGTGTGTGTGTTTGAACCCCCGAACCTCTGCTCTTAACCACGGCCTCTAGCAGTGATATGGAGCTCAGAGCCTGGCAGACAAGACAGGGAAAGAAGCAGGTACCTGAGGATGCACAGCGCAGAGGAAACCACCCCTCAATGCGATTCTGATAAACTGAAATGAAGATTTGTTCATTTTAGTGAGTAGGTGGCTGTGGAATCGAGGAGACAGGAAATCATTAGGGAGAAGTCTTCCTCATAGACAAACGCTTTCCATTCATGAAGGGGGGAAAGTTTAGGTAGAGAGAATAATCTGACCACATCAAGCATGATAGTGATTGTCCCCGCAGTGAATCAAAGGTTCAGTCACCCTGGGAAGCCAGTCAGCTCAGGTCTCCCCGAGGTAGGGGAACTGACAAGCCGAGACGGGGCTCCCCGGAGTTCAAGTGTGGTCCAGGCTCAACCTGAACAGAATAGGTGCTTCTCAGCTGGAACCCCACCCCTGCCTGCTCACTTTGTGCGGCTCTCACACAGAGGAATTGGCTTTTTGTTTTTTATAATCATTATTTATATTGTTTTTATTTTATCATCTTTATCTTTATAATTTTCTTTGTTTTTATAATGATCTTTTCTGATTATAAAATAACACACATATCTTCATCTTAGAAAAACTGGAAAATACAAATACACATGCACACAAAATAAGTGAAAGTCAGTGATCATCTCACCACGTAGGAATAACATGTTTAATATTTTGTATATTTCTTTCCAATCCCTTTTCATGGCATATGAATACATATTTATTCTTGCAACATTGAGATCATAAATAATACAATTGTTTTTGTAAACAATTTTGCAGAAGCTTTAAGAAAAACAATCAATAATACAATTATAATTATTCGTCTAAAATTTAAATATATAAAATAAAATGTAAATTTGGGTTTAGCATTCCTTACTTCCTAAATACACCTAAAACAAGCAATGAGTAGTCAAAAGTGAGAGCTTTGGCTCTTATCATCACCCAGGAGTTGATGGACTTGACTTTTTTTCTGCCAAGTGGGAGAGGAATCCCGGAAGTTCCATGAAGTAATAGACACAAGTTAGCTGTTCACCACATCTATTTCCCTTTCTTCCTGGGGACACACCTAGACTGTATTTCCCAGCCTCTCTTGCAGTTATGTGACCATGTGACTGAGTTCTAGCCAATGAAATGCAGGTGGATATGTGTATTAGTTATCTATTGCTGTGTAACAAAGTATCCCCAAACTTAGCAATTTAAAGCAAGTTATTTATTTGCTCTATAAAAAATTATCCCCAAAGTTAACAGTTTAAAACAACAAATAATTACTACCTCACACAGTTTCTGAGAGTCAGGAACCCAAGAGTGGCTTACCTGGATGGTTCTGGCCGAGGGTCTCTCATCAATCTATTGGCTGGGGCTGCAGCCTCTGAAGATTTGATTGAGACTGGGGGTTCTTCCATTCCTCGCTGCATGGGCTCCCACAGAACTGCTCAAGACAGGGCTTCCTTCAGGGTGAGTGATGGTAGAAAAAGAGTGACAGCACCTGGGATGGAAGCTGCAGTCTCTTTATAACCTAATCTTGAAATTGACCTTCACTTCTGAACTCTATTTGTTAGAAGTAGGTCACTCACTAAGTCCAGCCTGCGCTCAAGGGGAAGAGAATTAAACTCCACTTCTTGAAGGAAGGTATATCAAAGAATTTGTGGATTTTTTTTTGGCCACGCCGGGCGGCATGTGGGATCTTAGTTCCCTAGCCAGGGATTGAACCTGTGCCCTCTGTACTGGGAGTGCAGAGTCTTAACCACTGGTTTGCCAGGGAAGTCCCTGTGGATATATTTTTAAACCACCACAATCTGCTGCACATTCAGGCTTGTGTGGCCCTCCTGTCTCTTTCTTTCTCCATCTGCTGGCTGAGTGGAGAGGACTCTATAAAGTTCTAGAGGAGGAGAAGGGCACAAAATGGAAGGAACTTGGATCCCTGAGCAGGGTGTAGAGAGCTCCCCACTCTGCAGCCATGTGGGCTTAGAAGAGGGGAATTGAACTCTCCTGATGTTAAGCCATTAGATCTGGAGTTTCTCTGTTACAGCAGCTAATTAGCACATAAAGTAGATTTGTTTTGCTTTGTTTTCCTTAGGCTCATGCTTGTGGGTGTAGGTTCTATCAGGAAAAGTCTACTTTCAAAATAATAGAAGTGCCTTAGAGAAACGATCCCTTTTACTTGCAGAGAGATTGAGAACCCTGACCTACGAGAGAAGTAATCACATTCTTTGGAGGAAAAGGGTAGGAGAATTGAGAGGCAGAAAGCCAGAAGACAGTGGGGTCCCAGTGCAGGTGTAGAGAGCTGAAGTTGAAGCTGGCACTTTAGGGAATCTGTAGTGAGCACAGCAAAACCCTAACAGGAATGTGAGCATCTGAGCACAGCAATGCCACACACTGAGTCCCCATCCTCCTAACACACAGGGAAAGAAGACAGGAAAGACAGATCAAGAAGGGCAAAGGAGGGGGCTTCCCTGGTGGCACAGTGGTTGAGAATCTGCCTGCCAATGCAGGGGACATGGGTTCGAGCCCTGGTCTGGGAAGATCCCACATGCCGCGGAGCGACTAGGCCCGTGAGCCACAACTGCTGAGCCTGCGCGTCTGGAGCCTGTGCTCCGCAACAAGAGAGGCCATGATAGTGAGAGGCCCGCGCACCGCGATGAAGAGTGGCCCCCGCTCGCCACCAACTAGAGAAAGCTCTCGCACAGAAACGAAGACCCAACACAGCCAAAAATAAATAAATAAATAAATAAATTTAAAAAAAAAAAAAAAAAGAAGGGCAAAGGAAAGTGACTCATTTGAGAGCTGTATGCTACAGAAATGAACATATGATACGTGTAGGCATATATGTATGAGGATGTTCACTGTGGCCAGGTTTATGATAGCAGTTGGTGTGGGACATGGAATGGGGGAGAGGAATAGCCTAAATACTCATCAACATGGGAATAGTTGAATAGAGTATGTTCATACATAGCATGGTGTATTGTGAGGGTTAATTCAAGCAGGACTGGAATTAGCGCAAGCTGATTTACTGAAATAAGTTCGTGCATAGCACAGACCCCTGGTCAAGTCATTAAATGTACTGATTAATAGTGTTGTTTTGTAACCACGGGTCTGAGGAATTTCTATCAGCTGGTCAGCAGGGTTTATTTTTTATCTCTACTTTTACTTTGTTCATCATTGTTTGTTGACAATAGTGAAATTGATGATTTGTACCTGGTTTTGGCGAGACCCCTGAAGGTCTCTGCTGCTGGGGATGGTAAACCAGCAAGAAATATGCCTATGTGACCAGCAGGGTGTAAGAAGCCCTGGTGGAAACTGCATTTGGGGCTTCCTAGGTCTGAGGTGTTTTGTGGCACACCTGTGACCCAAAAGAGAAAGTGTCTGGTATGGCTCTTACAGAGGGAGGACAGTAGGAGTTTATACCTGGCCTCTCTGGATCCCTTGCTGTCTTACTTCAATGTTTTTAATACTTTTCCTGCAATAAACTGTAGATTTGCAAGCATTGTCAATTGGATTCTGTGAATCTTCTTTAACAGTCAAAACTCTGCCTAATGACCACGGTGAGTGTCCATGAGATGGTAACAGCCGTGGTTGCCAACAAAGAGTGAGACCTACATGTACCTCCTGGAAAGAGGTCCTTAATGTAAGTGCAATAAGCAAGTTGCAGACTAATATGTAAAACATGATTTCATCTTTTTTTTTTTTTGATGTGCGATGCTAGATAGATAGGTATAAATATCAATATATTTGTAGAAACTTAGGGAAAGAATCAGGAAGCATGCACATCAAGTTATAAACAATGGTTACCTTACTGGGAATGTGTAGAGTGGGGAATGAAATAGGCTGGAATATCTACTTCTAACTTTATGTGATTAAAAAAAAATGGAATTATAGATCTTTTTTTAAATGAATAGACTATTTTTTTAGAGCAGTTTTAGGTTTATAGAAAAATTGAGCAGAGAGTATACAGAGTTCCATATATTCCCTTTCCTTTCCCCCAAAGTCCCTTCCAGACAGTTTCCTCCATTATTAATATCTTGTATTGGTGTGGTATATTTATTATAATTGACAAACCAATACTGATATATTATTATTAGCTGAAGCCCTTAGTTTCACATTAGGGTTCACTCTTTGTGTTGTACAGTACTTAGAGTTTTGGGGGTTTTTTCTGTTTTTTAATTTTTTGTTCATTTCTTGGCCTCACAGTGCAGCATTCGGGATCTTAGCTCCCCAGCCAAGGATCAAACCTGTGCCCTTTGTATTGGGAACACAGAGTCTTAACCACTGGACCGCCAGGGAAATGCCAGTACTTTGAGTTTTGACAAATGTATAATGTCATGTGTGCACCATTACAATATCATACAGAATAGTTTTACCACCCTAATCATACCCTGGGCTCACCTATTCATCTCTCCCCACCACCTCCCTGGCAACCACTGATCTTTTTACTGTCTCTTTTGCCTTTTTCAGAATGTCCTATAACTGAAACTATATATATGTAGCCTTTTCACACTGGCTTCTTTCAGTTAGTAGTATGCACTTAAAGCTCCTCAATGTCTTTTCATGGATTGAGAGCTGATTTCTTTTTATTGCTAAATAATATTCCACTGTCAGGATGTACCGCCGTTTGTTTATCCATTCGCCCACTGAAGGACATCTGGACTGCTGTCAGTTTTTGGCAATGGTGAATAAAGCTGCTATAAACTTTTGGGTGGACATATGTTTTCGACTCATTTGGGTAAATATCAAGGAGGGCAATTGCTGGATTGTACGGTGAGAGTATGTTTAGCTTTGTAAGAAACCACCAAACTGTCTTCCGAGAAGCTATACAATTTTTCATTCCCCCCAGCACTAAATGAGAGTTCCTGTCGCTCCACATCCTCACCAGGATTTGGTGTGGCCACTGTTTTGGATTTTGGCCATTCTAATAGGTGTGTAGTTATATCTCATTGTTTTAATTTGTGATTCTCTAATAACATGTGATGTGGAGCATCTTTTCATATGCTTATTTGCCATCTGTATACCTTCTTTGATGAGGTGCCAGTTCAGATCTTTTACCCATTTTTTTTTTTTTAATTTATTTATTATGGCTGTGTTGGGTCTTCGTTTCTGTGTGAGGGCTTTCTCTAGTTGTGGCAAGTGGGGGCCACTCTTCATCGCGATGCGCGGGCCTCTCACTATCGCGGCCTCTCTTGTTGCGGAGCACAGGCTCCAGACGCGCAGGCTCAGTAGTTGTGGCTCACAGGCCCAGTTGCTCCGCGGCATGTGGGATCTTCCCAGACCAGGGCTCGAACCCGTGTCCCCTGCATTGGCAGGCAGATTCTTAACCACTGCGCCACCAGGGAGGCCCTCTTTTGTTTGTTTACTTACTGTTGACTTTTAAGAATTCTTTGTATATTTTGGATACACGTCCTTTCTCAGATACGTGTCTTGCAAATATTTTCGCCCAGTCTGTGACTTGTCTTTTCATTCTCTTAATTATAAGCCATTTTTCACTTTTGTATTTCTCAAGTAAATGTTTAAATAAAGAAGATGACGGTGAACAGGAATGACTTAGTTTAGCCTCTCTTGCCTGGTTACATGACTAGAACTAATTCCTAGCGAGGAGGAATCCACGCCTATGTGTTATACTTTTAAACAGTTTTCGTATTTTTATAACTAATTTACTAAATCCCATTCATTGTTTATTTATAGTTTATGATGAAAGAACCCTCCCCCCACGTTTTTTAGCAAGGCCTAATTAAAGAACTGTCGTCCAGTATGGGGGAGGGGTAGAAACTGTGGATGCCAAGTCACCTTTGTGGGTCAACTGCTCCTTGGTGGGGAGCCCAGTCAGGGATGGAGGGTGAGTGAGGGGCTACCTGCCCCTCCACCTACTTGATGCAGAGTGTGTGTGTGGGTACCTGACCAGGCCCCCAAATCAGTTCCCTGCGAAGCTGAATGTTTCACTTGAGCTTATTTCATGAGACCCACAGTGGTGACCTTGGACTCCCCCTCTCCTCTCTTTCTAACGAGGGAAGGGACTCTCTAGAGCTCGGGCTGGAAGCTGCTTAGAAATGCAAAGGTTCAGCTACTTGAAGGGAAAGCATTTGAGGGAAGTCTCTCCTGATTCCCCCTGTGCCTTCAAAGAGGAACAGAGCTTTTTCAGAAACTCTGTATAAAGACGGAGAGTTCAGAGGCTCTGGTCCCTGGGCCCTGAGGAGGTTTCTTCTCAGGCAGTGTTATGCAAATCTGGCTTAATAGAAGGGTGGACTGATTCTTATTTTAAGCAAAGAAAGGAAGGGAAGGAGGATTAATACCCTTCACATTTGGACTATAAATACCACAGTAAATAGGGCTGAAAGGGAAGGATTTGGGGCCTTTGAGGAGCTTGAATCAGCTGTGAGGCCTACAGCTGGTGTGTCAGCGGTACTTCCCACAGGAAGGCCAGGAGAAGCTGGGACTGAGTGACTGGAATGGGAACCAATTAGAACACCCTCCCTGAGGACATGGCCACCACTACCAGGCATCCCCTTGGTCACCTAAGAGAGTTAACTAGGAGATTGCTGAGAAGAGAGGGTTCCTGCCCTGTTGGCTGACCATCAGGGATCAGAGGGGCCAGGACTGCTGTCAAAGATTAAAATGCTGACATGGAAACTACACTTGGGGGAGCAAAATGATAAGATGGTCCCACACCAAGGTGTGTGCTCAGCCAAAATGGGGTATTCTTTTCCCTCAGAAGGAAAGAGCACAGGCCCAAAATTCCGAAGCGGCCCACTAGGCCCTGTGCCTCTTTCTCAGTAGCAGAGTGCCAGGTGCAATTACCTATCCTTTATCTTGAAGGGGATGCTTCCAAGTGCCCTAGACCGCAGGAGCACTAAAAATACCATCCATGCGGCAGGCCCCTGAATCCTCATGGGGTTTCTTTCCCATCCTCTCGTGCTCATGTGCCTTCCTAGGGCATTAGCCACTTCTGCTCCGCAGGTCCCATCAGCACCATGTTATCAATATAATGGGAGCAGTTGGATTCTTTGGAATGTCAAGGGGATCAAAGCTCCTGTGGATTATATTCTGATGGGGGGGCAAGAGAGTTAATATAGCCCTTGGGCTAGACAGTAAATGGGCACTTCTGCCTTTCTCATGTAAAAGTGAGCTGGTTTTGATTTTCTTTATGGACGGGAATTGAGTAGAATGCATTTATCAATTAATAGCTGCTTACCAAAGGCCAGGGACTGTATAACCTGTTCTAATCATGATAACACCCCAAGCATGGCAGTAGCGAGAGGGAATACCACTCGGTTAGGTTTGCAGTAGTCCACCATTGCTCACCACTATGCATCTGATTTCACAGCAATCAAATGAGTGAATTCTGCAGGGAGATGATATGGACAGCCACCAGCCTCTTGCATCCTTTAAGTCTTTGCTGGTGGTGCTGTTCTCTGCAGTTGCACCTAGGATGTAGAGTCATTTCTGACTTGTCATCTTGGCTGGGGATGGTATAGTTTCAAGCACTTCCATTCAGCTTTTCCTACCAAAACCCTCTTATCAGTAGGAGCTGGGGAAAGAGCCACAGGGAGGGCCTGTGGGCCCATTAAACCCCCTAGAGGCAGACTTGGGCCAGAACATCTTTTATCCCCTGGCCTCCACAAACCCATCTCCAGCTACTCCAGAAGAACATAATAGCAGGTGCCCTGGTATCAGTGTCATCTCATACCCTTAATTTTAATGGGGATGTTGGGATTCAATGCTCCTCAAAAGATGTGAGAATTCCCTTCCCCACTATAGTTACCCTTTAGGGAAGGATCAGGGAAATGTTTACTGAATAAATGTATTGTTTATTAAATAATGTATTGAATACATGTGATGGTAACAGAGGGGGTTTCCTCAAGGGGAGCCAGCCTATCCTTCAATCAATGGGCTCTGGGTCTGTAAACTGACTTAGATCTAGAAAGTACATGAGGCCCTGCTGTCCATGATACCAGTTAATTGCCTTCACCCGGCCTCTACTATTCTGGAATTCCATAATCCCCACTGACACTAGGGAGCCCCAGTTCTATGGCAGCAGCTCCTGCTGTCCAGCCTGGCTTGCAGAGGTGACCGTTTCAGGGCCTCTCCAAGGATCTAGTGGCCCCTCTCCAGTACCTCATCACTGCCTTAGTGACACTCTGGCTCTCCTGAGGAGCGTGGTCAGGTGATGGGGCCCCCAGTCTCACATAACAAATCCATCTAACTATGGCCTCCTCCCCGGACCATCTGACTCTTCCTTAGTTCTCGGCCAAGGCAGTGCAGCATCTCCACCTCATTTACTGTATAAGTTCATATCATGGGTAAGCCTCAAGGAGCAACACTGGCCGTGTACTAAGATACATTCCAGGTGCCAATGCCATGGCATTGAACCTTGAGTCACAAGTGAGTTTTTCCATGTAAAAAAATTATCCCCTTCCCAGATGTATTCTGGGCCCCTCAAGACCCAGTCATTCTTATATGTCTTCTGCTGGCGCTTGCTAAGATGGATCAGCCACATCCTGTAGTTCCTTCAACAGATAAGTGATTTCCCTCTGGAGCAGGGACTGTATTTCCCCTACTTGGGCGGAACTGAGATGTGACCCTATTTACCTGCCTGGCAGTAATGAGTGTGGCAGCAATGGATCTTGAGAGTAAACATCATGCTGCAGGGTACCTGCTTCGAGTGCAATCTTTCCATGGTCTCCAAGCAAGGGGAGGCTGCTTTTAAGGGGCAGGGGGCCGCTTTTGCCAGTCCAAAGGGCTCAAGGGATTCTAGAGGTTTAAGTCTCATTTACATAGATGTCCCATTTCAGGTCTCAAGGTCCTACATTTTTCCCTTTTAGCATCCTGACTTTGATATTGAAAATTTGTCAAGGATGGACATTGGTTCTCCTTAATGGGTCTGCCACCCTTACAATTAGATTCTGGGCCTGATTCTCAGCACAGTGTGCCCTGGGACTGGGAGAGACAAGTGTCTCCTTAAGTACTGCCAGAGATGCAGTCTGGTTTTCACAGAACCTCTTCAGATTATAGTTGTCTGAACTGTTTTGCATTTTCTTTTTCCGAGGCTTCCAAAATGGTTAACAAAAGGCAACCAACTCAAGCTTTATAACTTATCCCCATACCATTCAGATGCCACAGCAATCACTTCCCTTTCCACCTGTATCACATCTCAATCCACACAGGAGAGTCTGAGTAAATACAGTAGATCAGGGATTCTCCCCACCCCACTCACTATCACTGCCACCTGACTGGCAAATAGACTCAGCTCTAAATATCCCATCCTAAATATCCCTGAGGGTCTGATTTCTAGGGCTACTTCTGACCAACTCTTTTCACTTGGGTGCCCCCCCCGAAGCAGAACCTGAGACAAATGCTTGTGCTCAGGTAGTTTATGTGGGAGTGAGAGGAGTGAAACAGAGAAAGAGAAGAAACCAATACAAGGTGTGTTATTGAATTGGGTACCTCTATCGGTCACTTCTGCAGGTCTTGCTTAATCCTGCAAGACCTTTTGAGGAACCTAAGAAATGTGCCTCAGAACTCTCCACCTGGAGGATGAAAGGGGAAAGCATCTATCCATTGATTCCTCTCCCCAGTTAGTCAAAGGGGACCCTATGGGCATTGACTCCCCCGAATGTCCAAGTTGCATACGTCTAAGTGCCAAGGGGGTGGTCATGGATGTCCCTGGGACAGAGGTGGGAGGCACAGTCAGACTGCACCTGTGTGAAGTTGCTCACACCTGCTCAGAACTGGTCACGTGATAAAGCTGGGGTCAGAGGACTTAACATGGGGCACAACGGGTGCCCGGTACAGTCCACCCAGGTGAGTACTGTCCTTCCGAACAGCAGAAGCTGATGCTTAAGTGTAACTTCACTGAAGTTGGTCCAAAGCACTGGGAGTCGTTTCTTTAGGAATAACCCACAGAGCCAGTTTAGGACCTAGATGAGAAACTCAGTCTCTTACTGTATTTAGTTTTTTTTTGTTTTTGTTTTTAATAAATTTATTTATTTTATTTATTTTTATTTTGGGCTGCATTGGGTCTTCGTTGTTGCGCACGGGCTTTCTCTAGTTGCAGCGAGGGGGGGCTACTCTTGGTTGCCGTGCGAGGGCTTCTCATTGCGGTGGCTTCTCTTGTTGTGGAGCACGGGTTCTAAGCGTGCGGGCTTCAGTAGTTGTGGCCCATGGGCTTAGTTGCTCCGTGGCATGTGGGATCTTCCCGGACCAGGGCTCGAACCTGTGTCCCCTGCATTCGCAGGCAGGTTCTTAACCACTGTGCCACCAGGGAAGCCCTGTATTTAGTTTTTAAGCCAAAACAGTATGCCTGGATTAATTAACCTAATCATTAACCATAATTTAGCTCTTACCAAAGAAAGACAATTTGCCAGTATGGAGAACAAGCTCATTTCAAAGTTACAGAAATGTAATATAAAGGAATAAGATTGGCATCAATCTCATTGCTTTATACTTAGTCACACCTTATATGAATAAATGTGTGTCTGTATATCTGTGTGTTGTGTATGTAACTGTGTTTGCCTCTGCCTATATTGTGTCACATATCTGAGTATATCTGTGGATCTGTGTGTGGTGTCTGTGTTCATTGTGTGTTGTGCATGTTGACCATCCACCAAGTGCCAAGCACTGGGCGTGCCTGTGTAGAGACTCCATCCTTATGGCACTTACTCGGAAAACAGTCTATCTTGCCAGGGAGTGAGGAGGGCTGCCGTTAAGAATCTCCAACTCTTGGGACTTCCCTGGTGGTCCAATAGGTAAGACTCCACGCTCCCAATGCAGGGGGCCCGGGTTTAATCCCTGGTGGGGGAACTAGATCCCACACGCATGCCACAACTGGGAGTCCGCACGCCGCAACTAAAAAGATCCCGCATACCGCAACGAGGATCCCGCATGTCGCGACTAAGACCTGGTGCAGCCAAAATAAATTAAAAAAAAAAAGATTCTCCAACTCGTAAATTCCTATTGTGGTAGGCAGAATAATGGCCTTCCAAAGATGGAAACTGTGACTATGTTATGTCACGTGGCCAGGGGGAATTAAGGTTGCAGGCGGAATTAAAGTTGCTAATCAGTTGACCTTAAAATAAGAATATCCTGCATTATTCAGGTGGGGCCAATATAATCACAAGGGTCCTTAAAGGATGTAAGGCAGAAGAGTCAGTGTCAGAGTGATCGACAGGAGACAGACACAACCAGCCAGTGCTGGCTTTGAAGCTGGAAGGGGCCATGAGCCCAAGGAATTTGGGCAGCCTCCATAAACTGGAAAAGGCCAGAAAACAGATTCTCCCCCAGAGCCTGCAAAAGGAACGCAACCTGCTGGCACCTTGATTTTAACCCAGTGAGACCCATTTTGGACTTCTGCCCTCCAGAACGCTAAGATATTAACATTTGTGTTGTTTTAAGCCGTTAAATCTGTGGTACTTTGTTATAGTGGCAACAGGAGTCCAATACACCTGTGACACCTTGGTCTTTAAAAGGTTCCCCCTTTGCTTTAAAGCTGCACTTAAAGGTGTGGTGGAGTTGCATTTTACACAGGGATTGGGTTGAATATTCAGGATGTAACAAGAAAAGGTAGAGTCCGAATTAACCTTGAACATACCTTCCATGGCTCATTATGTAGAGGGTAGGGACCAGGACCCACTGAAGTGGTACAGATAAACACTCCCCAAGGTGCCCTCACCCCGGGGTACCCTCACCACCAGGCACACGGCTTATTAACTGGAAGGGCCAGCTAAACAATCCACATGCTTTGAATCATCTTTCTCTCCCTCAAGGCATGCAATTAAATTTGCATAAATTCAAAGAGCGTACGCTGCAACTCTATCGTAATTTCAGATTTTGTTTTATTTCCCGAGTTTACCAAGGAAAGAATGGAAAAACAAAACCTTCTATTTGTGTTGTTTGTGGCTTGTTCTTTTTATTAGGAAATATACCAAGCATACAGAGAAGTGTGAAGAAGATAACCCGCGTCTGTGTGCATATCCCTCACCTCTGACAAATTCTAAGATTATTCTACATTTGATTCAGATTTTTAAGAATAAATGAAATGTTACACATACAGTTGAAACCCAGTGTCCTCTTTAGCCTTGCAGATACCATCCCCAAACCCCTTCCTCCCCACCCCCCAGGAGTAATTCCCTATTACTTATTTTGATGTTGATAGCATTCCTGTGCATGCTTTTGTACCTCTATTACCCAGATCTGTGTGTACCCGTAAACAATAAAGTATCAATTTCCATGTTTGGAAACATTGTATAAATGGTACACCGCATATATTCTTCTGCAACTTGCTCCCCGTCCTCCAGTTCGTGTGTTTCTGAGGTTTACTCACATTGATACCTGTAGCTCTGATTCATTCTTTTTAACTGCTGAGTAATACTCGATTTTATGAAAACACAATTTGTTTACCTGGTCTTCTGTTCATAGGTATTCAGGTTGTTTGCAACTTATCTTTATTAACAGACGAAGATCCAGTAAACGTGCTTGTACTTTTCCTTGTGCCCCTATGCCAGGGTTCCTCCAAGGTGTATCCTTAGGAGGGAAATTGCTAGGTCAAAGATGTGTAGCTTTAGTGTCACCGTTTATTGCCAAACTGCTTTACACAGTAGTCACACCAATTTCCCACTGGCAGTGTAGGTAAGTTCCCTTTAACCTGAATCCTGACCAGTACATACTAGCCGCTGCCTCTCTGATTGCTAATGGGTCTTGTCCTTCTCGGGTTGCCCAGCTGATTCTCACAGCAACCCTGGGCAGATGTGGCACAAGTCTCATATGTGACCACCTGGCAGGAGGGCACAAGGAAGCCCAGGGAGAGGATGATGAGCCCAACACAGCTGGCTGTGGCCGTTCAGGAGCCGAAAGAACCCAGGAGTCTTGGATCCCAGGCATCGCCACAGGAACCAGATACATGGCCAGAACACTAACTCTGCGGCTACTTTTAGAGAATAAAAGATATTCAAGTAATTAGTACTATGTGGTAAATAACAACCATCCACGCTAACAGAGGGCAAGATAATTACCATTTTGTGGAGCTTTGTATTTCACCAAACACTTTTACATGCATTCCATATTTGACCTTGACAACAACCCCATAAGAAAGACTTGGATTACTGTTCCTACTGTACAGATAAGGGGTTGGATTACTGTTCCTACTGTACAGATAAGAAAAGTGAGGCTCATGGCTGGTCAGTAGAAGATTGGATATTGAGCCTATTTGCCTTTAAAATACGTCTTCTGTACGTACACTTGGAGATGGGTGTCTGAGAGTTGGGAATCCTCAACCTGTGCCATCTCTCCTGGCCCTCTGCACACAAGTTCTCCCAGCAACTGAGGTCACACCACAAACACAGAGCATTTCCCCCAGGGTGAGGCCCAGGCCAGCTTTTTACACCTGGAGTCAGACTGTAAGAACATCCTGACTCTGTCACTCAAATGACTGTGATTTGGGGCAAGTTACTTCTTCTCTGTGCCTCAGTTTTCTCATCTGTAACATGGGAATGATGGCACCTACCTCCCAGTGGCTGCAGTAGCACATCTAACCTGTCAGGCACACAGAGAACATGTGAACATTAGCTCTTATGAGGCAGACTGTGACTGTGACTTCTGGCTTCCCACAGCAGGGAGCGGTGGTCCTGATGAGGAAAGGTGGGCCGCAGCATAGCACACGTCACTGATTCTGGGAGACAGCCCGTCCTCGGAGGCGAAGGAGGGCTCTGCCCTGGAGGTAAAGGCTCACAGCACCCAGCACAGGACCAGAGGAACCACAGCCAGGGGCAGGCGGTGGTCGTGCAGGAACGTCCGCCAGGTCACATGAGGGGCCTGTAAGTCCACATCTTCACTTTTCTCAAGGCTTGGTAAATGTCAAAGGATTCCAGCCTGAGGGTTTGTCATGTGCCACCACAGCTGCCAGTGAGCTGACCAGGCACTGCTTCCAAGACAGGGCTCGGAGGGTGAGGGCTGGGCGTGGCGCACCAAGCGTGCTGGGTAGAGGGGACCTGAGATAAGGAAGTAAGGAACCAAAGGTGTATTAATGACCTATTCTTGGTTCCTGTCCATCCCAGGAGGACTCGTTCAAGATCTGAGAAGCAACCCAAGCTCACTGCTGTCCTTGACATGAAGGCTTACCATCAGCAACAGTTATCTAGCCCCAGGAATGGAGGAGAGAGAACACACAAGTATAAGGTAGGACAGTAGGGTTCAGCTCCTGGGTCTGCCTGTTTACAGCTGGGTGAACGTTAATCTTTGTAAGCCTCAGTTTGCACAACAGTACAATGGGACTGAAACACCCATCCCACCTGCCTCACAGAGCTGGAACATCAGATGAGGAACTTGCATGGAAGTGCCCTGTGAACCATCACATGCCACGTAAATGGCAGCTCTTGCCTATGACACTATGGTTCTTGCTCTTCGGGGGGGTGGGGTATTCATTCACACCATTTGCTCACATCACTGGTTCACTCCGTGACCATAGCACAGCCTGGAACTCTATCCAGCCCTCCCAGAAACTAGATCTGTAACCATGGCCTGATAGGCCTCCTGTTCTAATCAGGTGAGACATTCCGCCATGGGGAAAATCACACAGTCAGCTGGCCACAGGTGGGGAGAGTCATGGGCCTTTGGAAGCAGAGTTCAAACATCAGCTCTGCTCCTCACTAGCTGGGTGATCTTGGATGAGCCACTCACCCTCTCTGAGCCTCAGTTATTTTTAAAATGGGGGTAATGATGCCTATTTTGTGCTGTTGAGAGAAGTGAATGAGACTATATATGCTGGTCACCCAGTAAGTCCTCAACAAGGCACGTGTGAACTCCCTGGGCCTAGAATTCCTCATCTACAAATGGGGACAACCGCTGCTCCCTGATAAGGCTGCTGTGAAGATGAACAGAGACAGTGTACGGAGCACACACAGGATTTAGCTCATGACTGTCAGCTCCATAAGCGCAGGGCCTAGGTTTGTTTTATTCCCCAGGGACTACTCAGCCCCTTGTAGCGTACCTGGCACACACCCAGCTGGCACTCAGGAAACATCTGTTGAGTGAAGGAGCAAAGTAAGTACTGCAGACTTAACTTCTCTGAGCCTCGACTTCCTCGTCTATAAAATGGGCATGTAAATAACTTACCTGGGAGGGCTGTTGTGAAAACCAAGGGCCCACGGCAGATGCTCCAAACATTCTCTGACACTGCACACCGGGAGGTCACCAAGTGTGCCTTGCGCCCCATTCCCTAGGCAGACACCACAAGAGGCGGCTGGGTAAGTAAGAGTAACGTTTACTGAGCGATACAGGACTGAGTACTATGAAGGGTTTACCAGGATGGAAACGCACCCCACCCCCTCCCCGGACACCCCCCAACACCCAGAGACTACAGTACTTAGGAGTTACACACAACGGCCATAACTGCTGGATATCTGTTCGTAACAAACAAACCATAACATATTTATACTGTATCACATCGAGTGATTATAGAAATCCATATATATATTGCTTGTATAAAATCTTTTTTTTTTTGTAAAAAATATTAAAAAAAAAAAAAAAGAAAGTATAAAAAACATGTGCAGTTGAAAGCCCTGCCAGGACAGCCAGTCTGTAAACATTCAGTGAGTATGTGCTTTGGAAGGGCGCCCGCGCCTCGTGCCCACAGCAAACTCCAGCAGGGCCGGCGAGGGTGCACCCGGCTGCTACTTCCCAGCAAGGCCGCACTGGGCCCCGCATCTCGGCCCTCTCCGGCCTCGCATCAGGGTCAGGGGTCAGGCTGGGGCAGGCAGATGGCAGTGTTACTCAGTTCCATCCTCAGCCGTGTTTGGTTGTAACTCATGGCTTTTCCTGGCTGCTCGGAGGTCCCTGGGGTAGGTGGCCTGGCGGAGAGGCCGGAGAAGTGCCCAAGGCTGCCTGGCTGGGCGTCTCTCCGGCCTGGGTGCCTCTGTCCTGCCTCCTTTGAGCTGGGCCCCAGCAGGACAGCCCCACCCTCAAGTCTACTTTGGTCTCAGCGCTTGGTCCTTCTGGGTTTCGTCAGCCTGCTCTTCCCCTTATGTGGCTGATCTGAGTTTCACAAAAAAGCCCCACTAATTACTGGCTGTGCTGAGCCTTGTTGTAAAGTTTTTCATGCACCAAGGAAGGGCCCTCTGGTGCCCTCCTCCTCCTCCCTCTTGCCATCTCCTCCTCCTCCTCCTCTTCCTCCTCTTCCTCCTCCTCCCAGCCCACGGTCACTTCTTCTCTAGCTGCTCAAGCAGCGGGTTGCCTTCCGACTCGGGCGTCTTGACGCTGTCCGTCCGAACAATACAGGTGGGGCGATGCCGGTTCAGCATCAGAATGAGCTGCTGTCGCTCCTGCTTTAGCTCCTCAATCTGGGTCTTTAGCTCTGCGTTCATGAGTTCCAGCCGCTCGGATTCCTGCATGCCAAATAGAGACATGGCTTTAGGCTCTCACCGGGAACCAGCTCCGGGAAGAGACTCTCCCTCTGGGTAGGCACAGGGCACAGCAGGCTGGCGTTAGCCTGTTTTCTGTCTGCCAGGTTCCCACTAGAGGAAGCACAGAATCTGCTATTGAGTCCCCCGGGGTAACTGACTTTCTTTAGGCCGTGCCTGTCACACCTGTGACACTGGCCCGTGTTGCTAGTGGGATGAACCCAGGTTATATCCTGGGGCCAGCCTGGCTCATGTCCCACCTCTCTTCCCCACTCAATCTACTCCAGCCACAGTGGCTTCCTTGCTGTTGCTCAAATATGCCAAATACTCTCCTGCCTCAGGGCCTTTGCACAAGAAACAAAGAGTGGGACAAAAATGGAGGCCAAGTGGATCCAGAACAGATGCATGGAGGGTCCACGGAGGGGTTAAAGGTGGCCCACGATGGCAGTGCAATGGCAAGGTGCTTTATGTATGAGAAATGTATGTTGGGGATATATTGGCCTGTAGGATCCACAAGCCCAGTGTGGTCACGTAATTCCTCCTAAAACATGTGCTTCCTGGTTATTAGTCTATAATTATTTAAACAGCCTCTTCCTTATCCCCTGATATCTAGAATCTCTGCCCACTGGGAGGCAATCAATAGTCATCCTTCTGGATCCAAAATGTGGCTTTAAATAGACCGCAAGTGAGATTTCCAGAGAACTTCCAGCTCAGTTGGAGAGGCTCCAGGGCAAGGAAGTAACGTTGATTTGATTTAGGGGGGTTTACCTGTTCATGATGACAGGTGATGGGCGTACCAATTCAAGGCTCTGGGGGTCAACACAGGAGAATACAGAGGCGCCAGAATGATATTTCTTGGACTGTGTCTAAAAACTTATAACCAGTTTGGAGGTTGGAATTTACTCAAGGGCCAGCAAAGGTTGACCAGTGATTCTCAACTAGAAGCAATTTTTGCCTCCCAGGAGACATTTGACAATATCTGGAGACATTTTTGGTTGTCACACTGGGAAGGGTGGGTGCCCTTGGAATCCAGTGGGTAGGGATCAGGGATGCCCCCAGATATCCTTCAATGCACAGGACCCCACAACAAGAACTATCAATCCAAAACGTCCACAGTGCCAAGGCCGGGCAACCTGCATCAGACCGAGCGTGGGCTGTGGCTGCGATGGGCTGAGTCGTCCCGCCGGGGGGCCCAGCCGGGCAGCCTCCCTCCGGGCTCTCCAGGGCCCCAGGCCTGCTGTCTTCCCCACGCCAGCCAGGCTGACTGAGTTCTTCCTTTTGCTCATCTCTGCGGAGGCAGCCCAGTGCTGGGGACTCAGAACTGCTGAGATGTACAGTCCTCATGACCAGACGCTGAGGGAGAACAGCCTCAAAGAAGGAAAAAGTGTGCAGGGGGAAAATATTAAAAGCCAGCTAGGGTGGTTTTGGATTCAGCCGGATAAAGCGTGACAGGGAGGCCGGCCTGGTCCATGGTTCTCCAAATTCCGAGAGAAGAGCATCGCTGAGGGCCAGGAGAGACCCCACGTGAAACCATGAGTCTGGGGCAGGTAGGTGCCCGTCTTAGCTGCCTGCTCACTGGGTCTACAACCTGGTGACCTTGGGAATGTCTCTGACCATCCGGTTCCCCCCAGTCAAGGTTTTAGCTCCAACTTCAAAGCCTCTGAGCCTCTTGCCTCCAGGAGTTTCGGTTCAATCCGCCCACCCACAAGCGTGTGCTGAGAACCTGCTGTGTACAGTGAATGCTCTAGGGGGTCCAGAGGCCCATGAGCCCCTAACACGGATCTTGTGCAGCTTCCACTCTAAGGGGAAGAAGGATTTATAGAGCAGGGCAGAGCTTATCATGTGTCCATCAGCCATCCAGGGTCTAGAAGACCATGAGAGAGTGGGCTAAATGGCCGATCTGACCTTAGGTTTGAAAAATGGGTTGACTCTGGTTGAGCAGAGAAAGTCGGTAGGAGTTGGGGGCATTTCAAGAAGCAAGCCCTGAGTGAACAAGGACACAGACATGGGAAAGCTTAAGATGTGTTTAGGAGATAAAAATCCTCCATTGTGACCATAGGTCACTTTAGGATATAGGAGGGTACAAAGCTGGGAAAGTGGATTTATAGCCAGACCCAGAAAAGCTGGTGGGGTTTGGAATCAAGAGTCAAGAGTAAGTTTCCTAACTTCCCTGAGCCTCAGTTATCTCATCTGTAAAAAGATGATGATCCTGGGGATTAAATGACTGCACATGGGAAAAGCATTTTGTAAACTGAAGGGTTAGGGAGGCTTAAGGAATTTTTACTTTAAGCCATGAGCAAGGGAGTATGAAGACAAGAAGGAGGAGAAGCAGAGAGGAGGCCACTTCCAAGAAAACTTGGCAGGTCTTGGAGACTGCCTGCATTTGCAGAATGGGCAGCTGGGAGGAGAGCTGCCTGTGAGCCTGGGGTGGGGGGTGTCCAAGGAAGCAGGGAGGTGGGAGTTGTTCTGGAGAGCAGTGGGGAGGGCAAGGAACGAGTTGGGTCGTACAGCGAATGGAAGTTACAATGGACATACAAGGGGCAGGGCCCAGCAGCCCTGCACACACATCCTCGTCCTTGAAAAGACTGCACGTCAAACCCAGCTTACACGTGAACACCTGTATCGCACAAAAAGACCAAGTGGGTGTGTGGCGACTTGCTTCCCTGTGCATGTATCATAGGGATGGCATGATATTCTGCTGGTTTGAAAATGTATGGGTACCTCGTGGAATATCCTGACCTCTGACAGTCTGGCTATCAGACTGTAACTAACCGCTTTTTCATTTTATTTTCTTCTGTTTTATTAGTTGGTGTTATGTATTTATTTAATGTGTAAGTGTAAGTTGAGCTCAAAGGAATTTTTTTTTTTAACCATGATTGTAGAAGTGGTTTGTGGTTTTAGAACAGCAATTACCTGATCTGTTTTCCTAATAAATTCAGGAACGTGGGCTAGGATCTTCGCACCTTAAGTATGAAATGAATAACTCTTCTTGCATTTTTGTTTATCGTTTTGCCTCTGGTAGATATTTACTGCCCTAGAGAAAATGAAACCATTTGTTGTTTCAGAATGGAATTAATGCAAGTGAAGGAGGTTCTGTCTCCTCCACGGTGGTCAGTGAAAGCAGCAGAAAAAACACAGGGTGAGGGGGCTTCCCTGGTGGCGCAGTGGTTAAGAATCTGCCTGCCAATGCAGGGGACGCGGGTTCGAGCCCCGGTCCGGGAAAATCCCACATGCCGCGGAGCAACTAAGCCCGTGCGCCACAACTACTGAGCCTGTGCTCTAGAGCCCGCGAGCCACAACTACTGAGCCCACGTGCCACAACTACTGAAGCCCGCACGCCTAGAGCCTGTGCTCCACAACAAGAGAAGCCACCGCAATGAGAAGCCCGTGCACAGCAATGAAGAGTAGCCACCACTCGCCGCAACTAGAGAAAGCCTGCGCGCAGCAACGAGGACCCAATGCAGCCTAAAATAAAAATTAATTAATTAATTAATTAAAAAACAAAAAACCCCCACAGGGTAAGAGGCTGGCCATCCTTCTGTGTGCCCTTGGACTAGTCACTCCCCTTCTCCGGACCTCATTTCCCCCCTTAAAATATAATGATTGGCCCAGGGGACTTTAAGCATTAAGATTCTCTGACTCTATTATTTTTAAAAGTTACCCTAATGCACTTAAAATAGGGCTCCACTTCCCAACTCTTTCTGTTAAAAAAAAAAAAAAGCCTGGTGCAGACTTCTGAGCCCAAAAGCCCTGTCTGAGTTAAAATCTTGACTCTGCCACTGGCCAGCTACACTGCTGTGAACAAGATTCCCAAGTCCCTGAGCCTGGGCACCTGAATAGAGTGCTGGGCCACAGAGGAAGCTCTGGGTTCCGGTCCTGACTCGGCCACTGTGTGACGCTGAGCAACTTTCATCCCTCTGAACCTCAGATGCCAGTCAGTGGAATGGGGCTGCCTTGCCCCCTCCAGAGTCCCTGTGACCATCAGGGAGAGAGTGGCTATGAAGAGCAAGGAATGCTGTGAGGGTGTGAGACTGTCACTGATGCCCACACCCAGGGAGCTGTGCCAGGCACAGCGGGGTTACAGAGGCCAGCTGTACAGCCGTGGGGAGCCAAGGGGCCGCTGCTCCCAAATGCAGGCAGCAGAGGGGGCCTGGGGCCTGCAGGGCGTGGATCTGACCCACACAAAGGCCTGCTTCCTTCAGGGCTTTGGCTGGTCCTGGCAGCTGAACTCTGAGAGGCTACAGGAATCTCCCAGGGTGGCTCTGAGTGTCCAGGGGTCAAGGATGGGAGGGTAACTTTTTACATTATACATATATGTGTGTATGCGTATGTATATATATGTGTGTGTGTGTGCACATACACATACATATACCTTTGTACCTCCGAGCCTTGACGTGTTAAAAATAAATTACAGAAATGCAAATCAAAACTACAATGAGGTATCACCTCACACCAGTCAGAATGGCCATCATCAAAAAAGCTACAAACAATAAATGCTGGAGAGGGTGTGGAGAAAAGGGAACCCTCTTGCACTGTTGGTGGGAATGTAAATTGATGCACCCACTATGGAGGACAGTATGGAGGTTCCTTAAAAAACTAAAAATAGAACTACCATACGACCCAGCAATCCCACTACTGGGCATATACCCTGAGAAAACCATAATTCAAAAAGAGTCATGTACCGCAATGTTCATTACAGCTCTATTTACAATAGCAAGGACATGGAAGCAACCTGAGTGTCCATCGACAGATGAATGGATAAAGAAGATGTGGCACATATATACAATGGAATATTACTCAGCCATAAAAAGAAACGAAATTGAGTGATTTGTAGTGAGGTGGATGGACCTAGAGTCTGTCATACAGAGTGAAGTAAGTCAGAAGGAGAAAAACAAATACAGTATGCTAACACATATATATGGAATCTAAAAAAAAAAAAAGGTTCTGAAGAACCTAGGGGCAGGACAGGAATAAAGACGCAGACGCAGAGAATGGACTTGAGGACACGGGTAGGGGGAAGGGGCAAGCTGGGACAAAGTGAGAGAGTGGCATGGACTTATATACACCACCAAACGTAAAATAGATAGCTAGTGGGAAGCAGCCGCATGGCACAGGGAGATCAGCTCCATGCTTTGTGTCCACCTAGACGGGTGGGATAGGGAGGGTGGGAGGGAGACGCAAGAGGGAGGGGATATGGGGATATATGTATATGTATAGCTGTTTCACTTTGTTGTACAGCAGAAACTAACACAACATTGGAAAGCAGTTATACTCCAATAAAGATGTTAAATAAATAAATAAATTACAAGAGAATCCCCCATGTCTTCGGGTACTGACTGTGCACACAGCCATCTGCCTTCATGCCCTAAACCTCACACCAGGACTCTGCTTCCAAGGCCAGAGGGGAGGAGGGGGGCGTGGGGACTTGAGCCCCGACAGACTTGCCGAAACCTCCCTCCTCGAGGCCTCCACTTCTCTTGGTCCACAGCTGCCTGCTCCTCTCACCAGGACAGCACCACCGCCACATGACCGGTCTTCCCACTCTACTCTCAGCTCCCCATTCCGTGCCCCACGCTGCAGCCACAGCGACAGGGTGTATCTCTCTCCTTCCGAAACCCTCCCATGGCTCTCCATGACCAACACACTTCATCATCCTAACAGGGACACGTGAGAGAGTGAAAGAATGTGCCATTAATAATCAGGCCAGGCCAACAGGCACAAACCGGGATTGCCCCAGACAACCCAGCACAGGGATTACCCGACAGGTGAAGGCTCTGGGGCCCTATTCTCTCCATGGACTGTACACTCCAGCTACACTGGTATTCTTTTCACTCCCTTCACCACATCCTTAAACAACACCTCTTGCCTCTGGCCTTTGCTTTGGCTGTTCGTGGTGACTGACCCCTCCAGCCCTGTCCTTCCACGCGTTGGCCCCTGCTCCTGTCTTATGTCTCAATCAGCAGTCTTTCCGCAGCCTAGACTCAGACAGGGCCCCTCCGTCTGTGCTCACAGCCCGCCGCGCTTGCCCAACCTAACGCTCAGCACATATCCCATCCCTGTTTCCTGCCTGCCACCCCACTGCAGCCATGGCCTGCGGACCCACTGTGTGGCGGGCACTCACTCAGCGCTAAGGATGGACAGACGGGTCAGCGAACGCATGGGTGAGTCCCGGCTCCACCGCACACTAGCAGTGTGACCTCAGGCAAGTAACCTGACTCTCTGCGCTACGGGTCCGTGTCTAAAATGGGGATCATCAATGTCTAGCTCAGTGGAATGTTATAAGATTAAACGAGATACGGGAAATGCCTGGCACACAGTAGGTGCTCAGCCAGTGTTACTGGAATGTGCGGAGCAGCTAGCCCCGCTCACTTGGCGCTGACCATTCGCTGCACTAGTGTGTTACTGGTGTGCGTTCACTCGGCCCTTCTTGTCTGCTGGCTGGCTGACAGGCCTTTGAAGGCGGGGATGGGATGGGAGACTTCTCTGTTCCCTGCTATGTCTCGCCCAACTCCACAGGCACTCAGGGCTGGAAATGAGGGGTGTGACACTCCATCTATCTTAAAGGCCTATGTGAGACCCAGGTCTTAGAAATTTCTTGAAAACTTTCCGCCTGGTGTTGGTCCACCATCTCTTCCCAAGGGGCTCTCAGCTCCAGGAGTCTAACTCCGCCTCCACTGACCTTTCCCCTGTCCTAGACGCTCACAGCCGGAGGGGTACACACAGCCCCACGGTGTTGGCACCCATGATCTCAGATTTGCTCTCTACTTGTTGCAAGCATGAGAAGAGACCCACAGATCCCCAGTCTCAGAGAAAACCCGGGCCAGCCCGGCCTTGTCTCTCCAGCTCCCACAGGAGGGACCACGACTGGTCCCTTCCTGTGTGCCCCCAGCGTACCTAGCACAGGGCTGGGCACTCAGTACATGCTTAACACGACTTGTCCACAAGTCAATGAACGAGCAAAAGAATGAAGGAACGAAGGAATGAACAAACCCACGAATGAATGAATGAGAGCCAGCAGGGCAGAGTGCTGAGGATGGTTGCTTTGAAGTTAGCCTCAGGCCGCATCTCAGTTCTACCGCTTAGTTGCTGAGGGACCTGGGCAAGTTACTTAACTCCCCGTGCTTTCCTTAGTGTCCCCAGCTGCAGACAGAGAATAATGCAGGCCCCTACCTCATACAGTTATTATGCCAATAAAATGAGATAATATGTACACTGCGCTTTGCACAGGGCCCCGCTTTACAAATGTTAGCAACTAGTGTTAACGGTTGCACGCTGTAGAAGGGAGCCTGACCTGTGATGTTATTATTCTATGGTGTTACTATTGTTATTTAGAAATCAACAAGGGATTGGGGGTGGGGAGGCTGGAGACCACCGGCTTGGACTAATTAGCTTTCTGGTCATGTCCCTTCACAGCCATCTACCGTTTTTGAGGAGCAGGGAAGGCCTAAGGGGCAGGAGAAGGAGCAAACGCCTATTTGGCACATTCCAAATGAAAGGGCAGGGATGTGCTCCGAGGGCCACGAGGCAAGGCGGCCCTCCACTGGCCTTGGCACGCAGAGCCAACCTCTGGTCCCAGAGGCAACAGCCAAGAGCTCAGGGGTCAGCTTCAGTGGGGCTGAGGCCAGGCAGATGGGAGGCAGAGCCAGAAGAGCCTCCTCCATGTGAGGGAGGAGCTTTTCTCTGCCCCATCGCTACGCCCACTGCCCACATGCAGGGAGCTCTCACTGACTTCATCTGCACCCGCGCCAGACGACTCTGGTAGCCCTCAGCGCACCAGCATGGGTAGTGCCAGTTCTAGGCCCTCTGGGCCCATCAGCTCCGAGGGTCTAACCTCAGTTAGAGGCGGGGAACTTGGCTCCTCCCACCTTCTCTGGCTGTCCAGGGATCTGGGTGGGCTGGAACGGCTGCAGGCTGCCCCTGGGCGTCTTGGCTCAGGGAGGGGGCATCGGAGAGAAGGCAGGGAAGGCAGAGGGGTCGAGGCCAGTTGGGCAGATGCCAGCAAGTACACATTGATTCTGCAGGCATTCGATGGCCTCTCCCGGTCCATAAGCACACTAGCCACTAAAGGACAAGGCCGGGGTCCCCCCTGGCCACTGCCCTGCTCACCCGCTGCAGAAATTCCGTCCGTTCCTTCTTCTTGTTCCGGCATCGGGCGGCCGCGACTTTGTTCTTCTCCCGACGCCTTTTCCTTCGCTCTTCTTCCTCGTCTAGCTGTGAGGGCAAAGAGCCACGGATGAGACACTGAGGCAGGCCTGGCGTACAGCCTCCCTCCTCACGCTCAGACCGGCAGACGGACAACTTAACCCACATCTCGCCGTCAGTGAGCCGCACTGCCAGCCCGCTGGCCTCTCGGCGGGTGGGATGGCAGCGTTTCCCAGCCGGCCCGAGGATGCTCTCGGAGTAGGTGGGTATCCCTGGGAGAAGTCAGTGCCCCAGGAGGGCAGGGCCACCTGGGTTCTGCCAGAGTTCAGGAGGCCCAGAGCCTGGCGCTCTCCTCACACAGAGGTGACACCCCATGGGCGGTGGCGGTCTGTTCTCTTGCCCGGCCCAAGCCCTCTGGGCACTATTTTCCAGGTCAGTGGCTCCCCGGCACTTCCTTTCAAAACACCTTGGGCATGAGTGTTGATTTCACCTTCTGCCCCCACCCACTGTCACCTCCCTGAGGTATTCTGTCCTCCCCCTCGGTCCTTCCTCAGGTCTATCTCCTGGTGATGGAAAAACCTCCCCAGCCCCCTCACCTGGGTTCATCCTTCTCTCTGCCTCTGCATGTTCTTCCCCCAGGACACCCACTTGCATCCCAGGATCCCATGGGCTCCTTAAAGTGCCCTGCTCGGGACATAGGCAGAGGGGCCTTCGGAGTCTCCAGGCTTGCTTCTCCCCGAGACACACTAGGAAATTTACCATGCTTGAAACAGGGCCCATGGAATGGGAAGGAGAAGGCTCACTGCCCACCAACACGGACTTTCAAAGCCGCAGTTATTGTTGTTTCATTAATAATAACAAGAGCTGCCATTTGTTGCCTACTTTGCTAAATGCTTTAAACACAGGTCATGTAATCCTTACAAAGTCTGATGAGGAAGGTACTATGACTGCCCCATCTCACAGATGGTGAGACTGAGGCTCAACAGCTCAGTTTGCCCAAGGCCCTACAGCAAGGAAACGGTAGAGTCAGGCTTCCAACTCAAGATTTCTCTGACTTCAGCCTTCCTGCTCTTGACCACAGCCCCAGCCCATTAGGATCACTTTGACGTGATGCCTCTCACTGTCCATTACCCACCAGGAGACCCTGGAGGATACACAGGACCAGCCGGGCTGGGAACGGCCTAGAGTCCGAGGCCACTGGAGAAATGTTGCGTTGCCAACTCTCTCACTTCTGGAGCCAGTTGCGGGTGCTTCTGGCAGCCTGAGGCCTGGAACAAGGTCTCAGCCGAAAGGGCTTCAGGCCAGGAAAATAAACAGCCTCTCTGCCTGCACTCCCGGCATGCTCTAGGAGCTCGAGACCGAGGGTCTGGGCTGGAGACCAGCACCCACGGCCCTCAGCACAGGCCCTGGCAGGGCAGCCCCTTCTCCTTCACCACCTTGGAGCTTCTCCCTGACCCACTCCCACCCTGCCTAGGAGGCTGGCTGGAGAGGCGCCTTGTCAACACGGCCGCACCCAAGCACCTCCCAGCCCCTTGGCCTCCTTTGAAACAGAACCAGAAGTGACAGCTCCTCTGGCTGACCCGCATCTGGGGAAACAGAAACCCGGACAAAGTTGATTTCACCCAACCTCTACCTCACCCCCAACAAGGCCAAGGTAACCGTGACGACAGGCAGAGGGAAGGAACTGGAGGAAGTGGCTGGCAGTGCAATCTCCCCTCGGCCAAGAGGGTTTGCCCACAAACTGCCAAGGTGATGTGTGCAACCTGGGCCCTGCCAGGCTCACGGGGTTCTGGGGTTCTGGCAGAGCCGCCGTTTCCTAGGAGACACAACCTCTGTCCTCCAAGACCTACCTCCCCACCCCACCCCTGCGCAGGGCCCCATCCTACATAAAGCTGGAAGCCAACGGAAGCTGCGCTAGCAGCAGATGCAAAGAGGCTCAGTGCTGGAAGTTTAAGAGATCAACTGGGCCAGGATGACACCCAGATGGGGGGCTGCTCCACCCTCCCTCTGCAGCCGCATCAATTCCCTCCTGCCATTACTCTCGACTCCAAACGTCTCACCCTTCTCCAAGCCAGCCAGGCCCTCCTGAGATGACCTTCCTTTCCTATTTGTAAACTCTTACAACCCTCAAGAGCAAATGCCACCTCCTCCAGGAAGTCTCCTTTGACTCCCCAGATAGAATTAACTGCTTTTTCTATGCTGCTACAGCACTTTGAGTTCCCCGCTGTAAGAGTCTCTATCACACCCCACGGTAATTCTCTGCTTATGTAGTAGCTGCCTTCCCTGCTAATCTGGAGAATGGGGGACCTGGGTATCCCCAGCACCTGGAATAACATGGCACTGAGTAGGGGCACAGCAAATGTTAGTCAAATGAATGAATGGAATAAAAGATTCAAGAGAAACATGCCACAGGTTTGGATACTATAATTATAAAAGTGATTTATTGCCTACATTTGCATCTGCATAACCTTTTCTCCAGTGCTTATAAGGAACTGTCTCTACCAGGGATGGCCTCTTCTCTCTGTCTGCAGGAGGCCAGCAAACCTTGGGGATTGGGTGCTGCCTTCCCCAGACGCATATTGGCCAAAGATGGAGTCAAGATTCAGGGTGCAGGGACTTCCCTGGTGGCGCAGTGGTTAAGAACCCACCTGCTGATGCAGGGGACACGGGTTCGAGCCCTGGTCCGGGAAGATCCCACATGCCGCGGAGCAACTAAGCCCATGCGCCACAACTACTGAGCTTGTGCTCTAGGGCCCGTGAGCCACAACTACTGAGCCCGTGTGCCACAATTACTGAAGCCCACGCACCTAGAGCCCGTGCTCCGCAACAAAGAGAAGCCACTGCGATGAGAAGCCCGCGCACCACAATGAAGAGTAGCCCCCGCTTGCCACAACTAGAGAAAGCCCGCGTGCAGCAACGAAGACCCAACGCAGCCAAATAAGAAAAAAAAAAAAAAAAAATTCAGGGTGCAGGCCACCGATGGCTGTGGTGGGTGCACAAACCCAAGCAGGCCCTGGAAGGATCCAGGCTGTGCACTTAAGCCTAAAGCCCCCAGCACCACAGCACCACCGGCTTCCAAGTCCATCCCTGGGCCTTTCCTGTACCCATGCCTTGGCTAATATCTCCCAATAAAGCAAGAAATGGCCCCAAAGCCCCATCGTCACACTTTCCCCTTTGAAACTGTGCTGCCTCTCCCCCAAATCCCCCTGCTGCTATTTAAGAGCCTCCCACAGGGCACATAGAAAACGGATGCTGAGGTCCTGCTGGAAATAAGACAGAGGTTGGGCAGTGCCCTTGGCCTTCTCCATCCCCACGGGCTCACTCTGGCTCCTTTCGCTGGGCCTGCATGGTCTGCCTCCTCTGACTGGAGCTGTTTGGAGACTGGCGCAGCCCTCCCCCAGGCCTTTGTTCATCCCCAGAGTTGAGGCTGCTGCCTTCTCCTTGATGCTCCCCGGATTCTCTGAAGCATTTGGTCCCGCGTGGGTGAGAGACAGCAGGGTGTTTTCACCACCCACAGCTCAGACATCTAAAACCGGAACCCCAAATGGGAGATATGACTTTTTCTGCAGATACAGAGGGAAGATCCAGCATGTTTGAAGAAGAGGCAGCTTGAGGCTCAAGACATTTAAAAACCATGAGATGGGGGCAGGGGTGGAGTAAGCATATCATTCCCTCTTCTCAAACTGGGTCCTGGCTCTGTTTATCCCCAATTCCCAGGAAGGCCCAAGGACAAAGCTGTCTGTGTGCTGGCAGTGAGGGGGGCCCCTGCACCACCCTTCACATTGGAGGGACAGACCTGGGGATCCACGGCCAAGGGTGCCCTCCTGTTGAGCAGTCCCTCGTCAGAGAGCCTGTTCCCAAGCCCCTGCTGAGGGCCAGCACGACCCCAGCCCCTGGCCCAGCTGACTGGACGAGGTGTGAGCGGCTGACCCAAGCTGGGCTGTATTCACCAACTAGAAATTTGAAACTGAACTGCTGGACTGGGAGGCATACAGGCTAGACAACCAATTTCAACCCAGAGAAGCAGAAATATCAGGCTGCTGATGTGTGGAGGTGAGCAGAGATCAGGCGGCAAGAGAGAAACAAACGCTCAGCTATAGGAGGGAGTAGGACAAAGAGAGGGAACGGGTGACAGAGAGAGAAGCAGGGCCTGGATAGGGTGTGGTGAGCAAGGTGCCCAGGGCACACATTTCAGGAGGCGCTCACTCTGGGGCTTGTGCCAGGGCAGGGTCAGCACCCGAGGGTGGGTGCCTCCTTAAATGCCGTGCCCTGGGCATCTGGCTTGCCTCACCCTGTCTAGATCCCGAGAGATGGAGGGAGCTCCAGAGAGAGAAAGGTAAAGACAGAGACAGAGAGGAGAGACAGAGGAACGGAGAGACAGAGGAACAGGGAGACAAAGGTGGGTGGAGAGAGACAGAGGGAATGAGGCAGTGCCACAGAGAGAGAAACACAGGGACATAGCCACAGAGAGAGAAACACAGGGACATGGCCACAGGCCGATGGTACAGACAGAGGGACAGACAGAAACTCTCTTGGTCTTCCTGATTCCACCCCTGGAGAGGCCTGACTATGCTTCGTCTCCGTGGGGTCCATGATGGGTACACCTGAATCTACCCTGGAAATTCCTCCTTTGGCCTGAAGGGAGCTGGAGAAGGTTTCTGCCTCTTGCCACTGAAAGATGCCTGGGACACCAGGGTCCCACCCTTGTGAAGTCAGGTGATGCAGAAGGTGATCCCCAGTAATCCGGGGGAGAAGGCCTACCCAGGAGCAATGCTTCTAGAACAGCTGGGAAAGTGGCAGAGCCTGGATGCAGAAGAGCCCTTGAACAAACAGAGGTGAGTCACCTCAGCAGGTAGAAAATCCCGGGTATCAGGGGTCCCAGGGGGTTAAATGGTCTCAGTAAACCAGTCAGGACAGGCCTATTATCTTCCTCACTTTCACAGATGAGGAAACTAAAGATATCAAGGCTGTCCAGAAGGTCAGTGACAGCTTTGAATCCAGGCCTTTTGGCCCCAGGGCCTGAGTGTCTTCTGCTCTTGGAAGGGCAGATGGCCTAGGTAACAAGTCCCCCACCCTTTCAGCTCCAGCCTGATGATGGGACCGTAAAGCAGCAGCAGAAGCGTCTGACTCTGAGGACGATGACCGTTTTGTTTTTTCCTACCTGGGTATTTTTAAATAAAAAATATTTTTTGCACAGTTAACATTAAATGTGTAGCGCTGAAAGCAGGAGGGGGGCCTCCCCTCACCCTGGTCATGTTTCTCAGGCCCCGTCTGCCAGCCACGTGGCTCTCACACGGTGGCAACAGTCACCCAGATGTGATTTTGAATTCTGACATTTCATAAGCATTTCCAAATATGTATCTTGCGAGACCCACAAAAAGACAGGATGAGAAAGAGCAATGACACTTTTTAACCCCAGGCACTGCAAATACAGAAACTCTCACATGGACAAAGCAATAGAGAAAAGCGCAATAAAGCAGGTGACAAGCAGAAATAGAGAGGGGGAAAAAAACCAAATCAAACCCCCAGCACTAAGCAGAGTAGTGAAGGTCTGAGAGGCTTGTTCAGACTAAGAACTGTCTCACGGGCAGAGAGAAGCAGGTTTATCTGAGACTCAGGGCATCAGGGTCGTCAACATGAACTTTGGGGTCTAAGAGGCCTGGGTCGCCCCCAGCAGCTCTGCTGTGTGCTTCTGGGCAAGTCACTCAGCCTCTCTGAGCCTCTGTCCCTCACTTGTACAAAGAAGGCACTGAGCCCTGCTGCACAGGGTCGTCATGAGGACTAAGTCCCAGCCCAGAGCCTGGGATCTAGGAAGGGCTCTGAAAATGCCAGCTTCCCTGCCTGTCTTCCCAGGTGAGGCCAGTGCTGCCCGGGGCCTACCCAGCCTCCCGCACAGGCAGAATCTGGCATAAAAGGAGACCTGGGGGGCAGGTGCAGAGTGGAGGTGCTTCAGGGCACGCGAGCTGTCAATGGGCAGGCCTGGAGTGACTGCCCTGCTGCCCAAATCTAGCCCTGGCCACGCCCACTGGGGGCCCTCCCCCCTGCATGGAGGAGCCACATTTCAACACCAGGGACCCACGAGCACCCTGGGAAGTAAACACCCAGATACCAAACATACCAGACATTCTCCCACATAAGCACGGCTGCTCGGAGCCAGGGGCTGCGGTCCCTCCCCACCCCCTGCCTCCACCACCCTACCCTTCAGACATCAACAGTGGGCCAGTCCAGGGGCAAGACCTCGGCCAGGCCGGCCAGCCTGGGCCCACAGTCCCCTCTGCCTCCTGCCACCCCTGCAGGGAGGAATGAGGAAACGCCAGGGGCCCTTGTCCATCCAGCACCCGTGCTGACCCCCTGCAGCCCGCAGGGCCCAGGCCCTCCCCCCAGTATCTCTCCTGGGGCTGCGTCGTTGGAGATTCCACCCTCCGCTCGGTCCCATCCTCTCCAGCCAGGCCCTCTCACTCCGAACGGCCAAGGTATGGCCCTCGGCTATGAAACACCGGACAGCTTTAGTGAACAGTGGGCCAGGCTGTAAGAAAATTCAGGACAAATGGTCAGTCAAAGGGCTGGCGTTGCAAACTCAAGCCACCCCCAGGAGCCAAGCAAGTCAAGGTTAGTGAGGGAGGATGGCTGGATGAGGGTCTGGCCCCCAGAAGGGACACCCCCCACTCGCCCCAGGGCAGAGAGGGCTCAGTGTGGCCAAATCTTCCAAGTTTTCAAGTCTAGCTGAAAATGTGAGCTTGTGGGTAAAATCTCCCCATTTTTAATGCTGGCAACGAATTCCATTTTGAAAAGAACGCTGCAGGAGCCAAACAAAACACATCTGTGGGCTGCCCCGGCCGTGGGCTACTAATTTATGATCCCTGGCAAGAGACAGACCCCGGCGGGGTTGGTCACCAGACAGCCGGTTCCAGTCACCGCGCTGCCCCTTCTCTCTGACCTCGGGCCAATCAGCCCACCTCCGGTCCCGTGGCTCATCTTCAATAAACACAATGGCTCCCACTTCCCCTAACCTTCAAACATTTCTACAGGGTGGGTGCTAGGGGCCTCATTTTACAGGTGAGGAAGCAAGGTGAAGTGTCTGCCCAAGGCCACCAAGCTGGGGAAAAACAGGGATTCAGTTCCCATACATCACACTGCCTTCCAACACTGGGCCGGACCAAGAGCTCCCCAAACCCCAGCCAGCTCTGACTCCCTGGGGTTTCATTCGTGTGACCCTCAGGGGTCACGAGTGCAGCGTTGGCTTTACTGAGGGGAAAGGGAGGGCCGTGTGGGAAGGGGACTCTTGGCAACACCGAGGCCAAGATGAGGAAACCAAGGCCCAGGGGAGGGAGAGCTTGCTCCAAGGCTCACGCTGGAGGGCAGGGCCTGGGTCCTCACAGACAAGTCCAAGGGACACTGAGGGTCAGTCCCTGGGCCTCCTGGCTCCACCGACTGTGCATCGCACCCTCTTTCTGGAATTCTCTCCGCCCTGGATGCTCAACACTGACCTTGTGTGGTCTCCTACTTCTCCGACCTCTCCTTTCCTGTCTCTTGCCCGGGGCCCTCTATACATACTGCCTCCGGATCACCGTTTCCATCTGTGGTTTCAGCCACCACCTCTTCTCAAATGCCAAACAAATCTTTATTTTCAGACCAAAAGCTCCACTGCCAGCTGGACATTCAATCCAGATGTCCCTCAGCCCCTCAAA
The DNA here is from genome assembly GCF_965194805.1 of Balaenoptera borealis. Lineage (NCBI taxonomy): Eukaryota > Metazoa > Chordata > Mammalia > Artiodactyla > Balaenopteridae > Balaenoptera > Balaenoptera borealis. The sequence continues at coordinate 26,988,061 of NC_138866.1, forward strand.
GTCTTTATCCTCAATTGGTGGCTTCATCTCTATTCTCCACCCCAGCTGGCACCACTGCCCAGTCATTCAAGGAGGCAGAAACTCAGGCCTCGCCCCTCACCTGTCCCTCTCCTTATCTCCAGTTTTGACCAGACAGGCCATCCAATTCTACATCCTAAATCTTCCTCAGATTTGCTCCCCACTCTCCATCTCCCCTGCCACTTTCCAGGCTCTCTCTCTTCTCACTGTCTCTGTCTCTGTTTCTCTCTGTCTCTCCACCTCTGTCTCCCTCTCCTGCATCACCTCCTAGGAGGCCTCCTGACCCTGCACAACCATCCTCCATCCCAGCCATTGGAGGGAACTTTCTAAAATGCAAATCTGATCCAGTTATTGGCCTTCAGGGGGCTCCTCATTACCCTCAGGATAAAGCCCAAGCTCCTAATGTACCCAGCAAGGCTCCCCGTGACTGGGCCCCACCTGCCCTGGTCTCACCTCCTATCTATCCCTACCCTACACGCCATGTTCCTGCAACCTGGAGCCTCTATTATACCTCACACTTCCCTGGCCTCATGCCTTTGCCTCTGCTGTCCCCTTGGCTTACTCTCACGCTGTACCTTCAGCTCAAGCATCACCTCCTACAGGAAGTCCTCCCTGATTCTCATCCCCTCCAAGTTGGGGAGGTGTCCCTCTGCTCTGGGCTCTCATAGAACCTTGAGTTTATCCTGGCCTCTACTGTGCTATATACGAGCCTCGGTTTCTGCCCCCACTGAACTGGGAGTTCCATGAGGGCAAAGTCCATGTCTTATTGACTTTCTGTGTGCCCAGCACCTTGTAGAGTTTATGGCCATCAGTAGCACTCAATAAATGTTTGCTTAAGGGAAGCCTGATCCACAGAGCTGGTGACCTGGACAAGAAGCCAGGACTCCTGACTCCCAGTCCAGTGCCCTTTTCAACTGCTCCCAAAGCCAGGCTGTAATCCAACACTTTCACCTATGAACAAACCCACACATCTGGACGCCGTGTTCACTCAAAGCTCCAGCCCAGCCAACCACCAGGTGAAGGCTCTGAACAAGAGCTGGCAGAGGCAATGGCTCCACCTGCCAAGACGATGCACTCAGCTCTCCCGGCTGGGGGCACGCGCAGGTGGAGAAGCGATGGCTCAGTGCGCTGGGCCTCTGCAGGAAAGCGTGGCGAGCAGCAGGGCTGGAAACTAAGCTCCATCCTGAGGTTCCGGAACTAAGAAGACCTAGAGATCCTTGATTCCTGCTGCATCCGCAGGCCTGGGAACTCTAGTTCAGGGAAGGAGAGTGAGTCTGCCCAGGTCTCTGGGTCAGACAGCAGTGAGACCAACCAGAACACCACTGCTTTCTGGAAAGAAGCAGGGAACACCTCCTTTACCAACTGAAAGCCTGCCCCCACTCTGGTTGCATTAGAGCCATGGGTGATCCGTCCAAACTGACCTGAGTGCTCACATCTCAGCAAGAGTAGCAACTCTGGACCTCGGCTCTCCCAACCCCTGCCCTCACGCCCGCGGTCCTCAGTAAATCCTTCTCCTGGATTAAGAGAACCCATAAAACAATAGGCTGCCCAAGGCTTGGGCCTGGTTTATATGCACAGAGTAGGAAAGGGCCATTCTCTCAGAAAGCAGTGGAGAACAGCCCATTTCCACTGCTAAGAAAAGGCAGCATTGTGTTTGGAACAAAGCCTGAAAAAGCCGGCTGGGCAGGGTGGCAGCCATCTGTGGACCGCCCTGCTGAGCAAAGAGCAAACACTGTTACTGCAAAAGTGAGGGGGAGGCCGGGAGACAGGAAAAATCACCTTGGCTCCAGCAGAAACGTAACATTGAAGAGAAAAGGGACAATGGTTGCCAGGATATCCTTCTGTGGACAAGAGCTATTTGAAGAATGATGGCTCTTTTTTGTTGAAATATGTCTATTACAGGCCCGTTTCATATTTATGGTTTAGGGAGGTTCGGTTTCCCACTAGGCAATCAATCAATTTTCTTGCCCAATTGACATTCACTTCAAAAAGATGAGAAAAGGAGAGAAATAGTGGCCTCCACAAGATTCTCCCCACCCCCAAAAGACTGGTAAGAAGCAGAATATATCTGTCAGGGAAAAATCCATTTTCTTCTCAAAAAGAGTTAACCATACAGTTGAAACTGGGTCTTTAACAACAGCAACAAGAAGAAGCAGTGTAGCATGCCTTGATTACACCAGGGCAAAAACAAAAAAAACCAAAAAATCAGTAGCAACAACAAAAAAACAGAGACAAGAGCTCCTGCAAAATGACTGTCTACAATTAAATTAAAATGCAGTTGTTGAAAAGAATATTTATGAACAGGGCTGTTCTGAAAGTCCCGAGCTGGCCAAAAGAGAAGAACATTTCAAGAGCCATCATCCTATTAAAGCCTTGGAAGTCATTTGTCTTTCATCATGAAGGTGAAAAACAAGGTCCTTGGCTTAATTATTCTCCACCAACACGGTTCTGTTTAATCTGTACGCAGGGTGTGCAGCTGAAATACAGATTTCGGCCAATTTCTTTCAGGCACAAGGCACAGACAACAAATCGCTAAGCAGAATGGCGACCTCTACTTCAAGGGAACAGAACGCCAGCTAATAAGAATCCCACCCAGATGACAATGGTCAAAGGAACTCACGACCAGAGATGCCTGGCCTGGAGGATGGAAGGGTGATTTTCACCATGCGTGACTTATGCAATGAAATGGACGCAGCTAAAGTTCATGGTGGTGGGGGGGGAAGGAGGGGTTTCACAGCACCCAGACAGATGAGGGGGGCAGAGAGCACCCCCCTGCCCCAGTTTTCAGACCAGAGCTGCCGAGACTCCGGGCCAGATTCAGCAAACGAAGGCTCCTTTGGCATCAGAACAAGTTTATCTGATTCTCCCTTCTAAAACGATAAAGGAGCTGGCCTATTGACAAGCTCGGCTGCTTAATTAATTGTAAAGTCCCTTCGGGTGTGAATGCTGGCAGCAGGAGCATCTCAAGACCTGGAAATAACTGGTTTGGAAATGCTAAGGTGTTTGCAGACTCAGAGAGCAACCCTGCCTAACACAGATTCAGGTACCACACGATGGCATGCGGGTTGCTCCAGGAAGCTTGAGATAAGTTTGGAGAAAAATACGACTTTAGACCCTAGTAGCCATTCTCAGAGAGAATCATTGCCAGTCAGAGCTGGAAGGGACGTTCAGTTCTGAGAGCATCAGAATCCACTGGAGGGCTTATTACATCACAGATTTGGGGGGCTCTACCCTCTAGAGAGTCTGCTTTAGTAGGTTTAGGGTGAGACTCAAGAGTCTGTGCTCCTCACATGTTCCCAGATGCCAGCTGGTCTGTGCACCCGACTTTGAATAGTGCTGATGTAAACCAGTGGACTTCAGATCGGTTTCAGCAGAAGTCTCTTCTTCAAAGGATACTGCAATATACTAAATAGATAAAGGTGGTATTTTATTAAGGGGCTCAAATTGTATCATATACTTATTATAGTCATTCAGTGAGAACAGTAAGATGTGGTTGATGCCAAATCTTTAACTCAGAGGTTATGAGGGACATTTGCAGGTTTCTGACAGCTTCAAGATCCAGATTATTCCTGTCTTATGTTTTCCCTGCACACACAGATCAGTAGTTACAAACGGTGTTTATGTGTATATATGTGTATACATATATACACATACACACACATATGTAAATAATGTTTTTTTCAGTTTGCCTTGCACTTTCAGGATGCTCATTAGTAAAGAGAAGTAGCAGAAAGAGCTTTGTTCTGAAATCTATGCAAAATAGATTAACCTGGCACCAGACGTCACCTTGGCAGCTCTCCAAAGTGTTAGATTTGATAACTAATAGGTATGAGCATGGGTGTGGATCTTGCTTTTTCTAAAAAACAGATTAGATAAAATTCTGCCTTAAAAATGAGACCCTGGGGGCTTCCCTGGTGGCGCAGTGGTTAAGAATCCGCCTGCCAGTGCAGGGGACACGGGTTTGAGCCCTGGTCCGGGAAGGATCCCACATGCTGCGGAACAACTAAGCCCATGCGCCACAACTACCGAGCCTGTGCTCTAGAGCCCGTGAGCCACAACTACTGAGCCCAAGCTCCACAACTACTGAAGCCCACATGCCTAGAGCCCGTGCTCCACAACAAGAGACACCACCGCAATGAGAAGCCTGTGCACCGCAACGAAGAGCAGCCCCCGCTCACCACAAGAGAAAGCCCATGCGCAACAACGAAGACCCAATGCAGCCAAAAATAAAATAAATAAATAAAATAAAATAAAATAAAATAAATTTAAAAAATGAGACCCTGGCAAGTTACTTAATCTCTCTGAGCCCTGGTTCCCTAACAACTAATGGTACTAAAAACACCTACCTCACAAGGTTTTTGAACAGATCAAAACAGATGATCTCTACAAAAGCAGTTTTCAAACCACAAAGTGCACTGCTCACGTGATCCTTCTGTCCTGAAGGCAAACGTCCCCACTCCTTCAAAGCCCTGGGCTGGTTTATAAGGTACCACGTGCTTCAACCAATGGCTACAGATTAGAGCCACCAGCCCGCCCCACCCAGACCAACTGAACCAGAATCTCTGGGCTGAATGTCAGTATTTTTTAAACACTCTCCGGGGGATGCTAATGAGTAACCCAGATTACTCCATATTTCCTCCCGAGTTCCATACAAAACCCTGCCAGGCTGCTCCCATTGCTTCTGGATGGCCACTAGCAACAAAAGAGAAAGAGAAAAAAAATATCCCTAACCAGACCCTGACTTTTTCACTGCTGTTGGCCTAAAAGGGGGGTTTTAATCACCATAGCTACTAATTCTGGAGCACCGATACCTGCTGGGTGATTTACATACATTATCACTTTTAATCCTCCCTGTACCTGGGTGAGGTAGATATTATTCTTGCCCATTTTTACAATAGCTTTATTGAGAGAAAATTCACACATACTGTACAGCTCACCCACTAAAAGTATACAAATTCAACAGCTTTGAGTATATTCACAAAGCTGTGCAACCATCACCACAATCAATTCTAGAACATTTTCATCACCCCCCCAAAGAAACTCCATACCCTTTAGCCATCACCCCTGACTTCTCCCATCTCCCCCAGCCCTAGGCACCAGGAAACTGGGTTTCCTTCTTGTCTCTATAGATTTGCCTATTCTGGACATTTCATATCAGTGGAATCATACAATATGTGGTCTTTTGTGACTGGCTTCTTTCTTTTTTTTGGCTGCGTTGGGTCTTCGTTGCTGCATGTGGGCTTTCTCTAGTTGTGGCGAGCAGGGGCTACTCTTCGTTGCGGGGCGCAGGCTTCTCATTGCGGTGGCTTCTCTTGTTGCGGAGCATGGGCTCTAGGCGTGCGGGCTTCAGTAGTTGTGGTGCGTGGGCTCAGTAGTTGTGGGTCACGGGCTCTAGAGCACCGGCTCAGCAGTTGTGGCGCACGGGCTTAGTTGCTCCATGGCATGTGGGATCTTCCCGGACCAGGGCTTGAACCCGTGTCCCCTGCATTGGCAGGTGTATTCTTAACCACTGCACCACCAGGGAAGTCCCATGACTGGCTTCTTTCACTTAATGTTTTCAAGGTTCATCCATGTTGTAGGATGTAATTTATTCCCTTTTACGGCCAAATAACATTCCATTGTATGGATATAGCAAGTTTTATTTATCCATTCATCAACTGAGGAACATTTGGGTTGTTTCCACTTTTGAGATATTATGAACATTCCTGTACAACTTTCTGTGTGGACATATGTTTTAATTTCTCTTGGTCATATATACCTAGGAGTGGAATTGCTGGGTCATATGGTAACGCTATGTTTAGCCTTTTGAGGAACTGCCAGATTGTTTTCCAAAGTGTCTGCACCATTTTACATTCCCAACAGCAGTCTATGAGGATTACAACTTCTCTACATCCTTACTAATACTTGTTATTATCTGTCCTTTTTATTATAGTTATCCTAGTGGATGTGAAGTGGTATCTCATCGTGGTTTTGATTTGCATTTCTTTGATAGCTAATGATGTTGAGCATCTTTTTATGTGCTTATACTTCTTTGGAGAAACGTGCATTGAGATACTTTGCCCATTTCTTAATTGGGCTATTTGTCTTTTTATTAGAGTTGTAATAGTTCTTTGTATATTCTAGATACAAGTCCTTCATCGGATCTATAATTTGCGAAAATTCTCATTCTGTGGATTGTCTTTTCACTTTTTGTCCTTTGAAGCACAACAGTTTTTAATTTTGATGATGTCCAATTTATTTTTTGATGCTTGTGCTTTTGGTGTCATATCTGATCCAAGGTCACAAATATTTGTGGCTTTTTCTTCCAAGAGTTTTGCGGTTTTAGCTCTTACAGTAGGTCTTTGATCCAACTTGAGCTAATTTTTGTATATGTTTGGAGTTAGGGAGGAAGCTGAAGCTCAAATGTCTAGTAACCTCTCCAGAGCCAGACTGTTCCGATCAGCAGTCCTGCCCGGCTGCATGGCTTCCAAAGAGCCACGGTGTACTGGTGGTGGTTCGTGGTAGAGGCAGGGAGAAGGGCCACGGAAGCAAGCCGTGCAGGAGCTTGTCACCCAAGACAGGCACAGACACTGTACTCAGTAAAGGGGGACCCTGCAGCCAAAAAGCAGAGCACAGTCAATGAGCCCCACAGTGGGCAGGACATGCGCAGGCTCACGGGGTCGCTAAACCCAGAGGTGGCCCATTGACCTCACTCCAGTTATCTCTGCAGCCTACCCGAATCTGCCCCAGTGTCCTTCTAGGTCTCCGAGCTCCAAGCTCAAGTGAAGTTGTCTTATGTCTTTTGGGCACAGTTGAAGGGAAAGAGATTTGGCTGGCTCCAGAGTTGTTCAGCCAGAGAAGGACCCGTGAGGGGACTCAGTTTCCCAACTCTGAGTCCATATTACCGGTGGGTCTGGAGACACCAACGTAAGATGACCAGCATTGATAGAAGAGGCCACTTCATAGGGCTGCTAAAAAAACTGAGGATTCATGAGAATCCAGCAACGCCCTTAACACCACAGGAAACAAGATAAGGGGTCACACAGGGCAGCTTAGTGGAAATCAGAGGGTTGAAGGGCCTTTTCATTCACAGTTTGTGATGGTAACTAAAACTGTGGCTGCATCTAAACTATCAATACATAAACAGTGAGGAACAGGAAGGTCTGCTTGCTTCCCTGAAACCCAGGTCATGGGTACAACACATTGGAAAGACAAGTGCTGTCAGAACTTGTAGTGTGATTCACTGCAAGTGGACTCAGTCCCTAGTAAAGGTGATTTACAGGTGTAATGCACTGTAGTCAAGGTTATCTTTACACACAGTAAACTTCTTCACGATGAAATTCCACGAGCATCAGTTTCTCCCTTTTGCAGATGAGGAAACTGTGCTCAAAAAGACCAGCTGACTTGTCCAAGGTCATACACAGAGTGGGAGATGGAGCTGGATTTTGAACCCAGAAGCTTGAATCCAAGCCTAGAGCTCTTCCCAGGTCCCAGAAGCAGCCCGTCTGGTTAGAAAGCCAAGATGGTGCCCCACTCCCACGACACCTGGACACCTCCAAACACTCAGGTCACCCACCACATCCAAGGGCAAAATACCTGAAGCAAATGAAAGCCCAAGGAACAGTTTTTGAATCAATTATAAAAACTAACTTGCCTGATCCACACATATGAAAAGTAATCGCAATCATGTCTTACATTTGTTGTGTACCTTATTAAGTGCCAGGCATATGTGAAGCCCTTCTTTACCTGCATTAGTTCGCTTAATTATCACAGCAGCAGTAGAAGGTAGGTGCTATCATTATCCCCATCTTAAAACAGAGATCTAAGAAGGCAGCATGGACTCCTTGAACTTTTCAGAAGTGTCTGATTTCTGCTAAGAACATACAGAACCAGCCATGTCCCTACCACCACCTCTCCAAGGGACCCAGTGCTAGGACAACAGCGGGTGTGACCAACCTGTGATGTTAAATGAGAGATTTGGAACCCTTGTGAATGCTCAGGGTATGGTATCAAATAAGACTCAATACCACAGGGACCAAAGTTAAACACACGCATGGTTGCCTTTAGCTATCACTCGTTTGCCCTCAAATTACATGATTAAAGAAAAAAAAAAAAGCTAACAGCTTTGGAAAATGTGCTAACAAAGTGACGGAACTAAAGTGGAAATTTAGGATTTCAAAGATGAGTTGGGAGACTCTATTCCAAGAAGGGACAGATTGGATCTCTCTGCCAAGCAAGTATGAGACAGAAAAAGCGTCTGAGTCAGAGGGAAGAAGGCCAATGCTATTCCAAAGAGCCACAAATTAAAAACCAATTATGCAAGGCTTGCTAAAAAAATGTCAGTGGGCTGCCTTTATGTTTTAAATCACTAAAAACATAAGCATGCTTATGCCAACATTTACCCAGCACATCAGCTGGTTTGGGGAAACTTTTTATGCTCAGGCTAAACATGGATGAACATTTTGGTCTTTTTGGTGAGCAAACTCCTAGGGTGAGCACACCTTCCAAGACCACACTGTAGTTCATGGATTCAAAGTCCCACTTCTTCCAAAGGTGAAAGCCTTCTAAATGTTCTCTAGGGCCCCTGGAGAAGTTGGGAGATGACCAATGTGAAATCCACAAACAGCTAAGTCTCCTCTCCTGTTCTCAAGAGGATGAGGACAAGGATCTAGTCGCCACATGCAGGACGTGCTGCAGAGACAGTCCACGATGGAATGCACACACTGATTCCTCAAGGGGACACCCTCAGAAGGCTCCCTGATAGGGATCAGAAGAGCACAAGAAGTACAAACAGATAAAGTCAGGTTCCCAAATGTAGCCAAGTACTCTCTGGGCCACCTAAATACACAGATTCCCTGGACTCTGCCCTCAGAGATTCTGAGTCCATGGGCCCAAGGTTGGGTCTGGAAATCTGGATTCATAAGAAGTTTTCCAAGTGGTTTTGATGATCAACCAATTTTGGGAATGGTTGGTTTGATTTTCATTGGGTCCTCTTGTCTTTGGCCTGAAGTCGCTTATGTTCAGAAATAGAAAAAGAAATGGACAAATGCTTGGAGGTGAGAATTGGGAGATATAGAAACCAAGGGATGGAAAGTTTAAGTGACTTGCCAAGTTGATACAGCTAATTAATGTTCAAACCAACAAGCCTGTGTTAAACAGTCTACAGGCCAGGCACTGTCCACCGACTGGTGGAAGTAAAAAGGAATGGAAGATGTAGTCCCCATCCTTGGGACCTATACACAGGACACAAACTCAAAAGCCAGCTGGTGACATAGGCATTGTGAAGCGGGCTGGGAAAGGCAACAGGAGGCGGTGGGGACTGCAGAGAAATGAGGACTACACGCCAATACAGTGAGCTCAGCTCCAGCTTCTCATTGCATGTAAGGGTGTGGGTCTAGGGTGCCCAGATATTCTGGGTTTTTTAAAGAAGTCAAAAAGTCCACATTTCCTGGCTTTTAAATATAGCAACTCATTCAAAAAAAAAAAACCCACACTGTGAGGGCCGAACAAGATTCATCTGTAGGCTGACTCCTGCCCATGGAATGACAGTTTGCAATCTCTTTCTTAAAAGGTCATCCAGACTAACCTCCCTTGAACCTGAGTCCCCTCTAAAGCACTGCAGAGTGACACAGAGGGTGAGGGGTCCCATCCAGCAGGTTGTTAAGTCATTGCTTGCTCTGTGTGTGTGTATGTGTGCTTGCGCGCGCACGTGCACACACACAAGGGCGGGGCTTCTGGCCTCCCTCCACCACTACTGGAAATGCACTCCAGGCCCAGAGGCAGGGCATGGCCACTGCAACCACTGCAGCCCACTCGGAGATGAGCCACCCAGGAAGGGCCGAGATCTCCAGGACAACAGAGAGTGCTTGGTGGAGGACTCCAGCTTAAGGGGCTGCAGAACAAAAAGTGGAGGAAGGAAGGAAAGCTCTGGAGAAAGCCAGAGAGCAAAGCTGTCTTGAAAAGGAGTATTGGAAAGGAAAGAAGAACAAAGAGAAAGAGAGAAGCATCGGCTCTAAAAATCCCATAAGCCACAATATAACATGTCCAGATTCCCTAGCCAACCCTCACAACGAGCAGTCTGGCCACTTCCCATCCACTTGGTTTCCTTAGCTTTTCTTCACGATACTGACCACTACCTGGCCTTTTATACTGTATATGAATTTGCTTATTTTTGGATATCCCCACTCCAATACATAGTCCAAGAGAAGGTGGACTTTGTCTACTTTGCTAATGGTTCAGCTCCCAGTGTCTGGCCCGGTGCTTGGCACATGGTAGGTGCTTAGCATGTATCTGTTGGACAAATGGACTGCGGGGAAGCACTTGGCACCAAAATAGTTTAACGTGATGTGACAACCCTATAATATTGGGTTGGCCAAAAAGTTTGTTCGGGTTTTTCGTACCATCTCATGGAAAATCCCGAACGAACTTTTTGGCCAACCCAATAAAAACATCAGCACAAAGCATTTTATCATTTACAAAACCCGTCCTTTAACTTAATTCCTCTGATTTTCTTTTACCCAACTGCTTCATGTATTTGGACATGGCCCGAGAGGCTGCTGGCCTCTATAAGGCGGACAGCCCAAGAGCCAGCTGGGACAGAGCTGCCTGCCCAGTGGCTCGGCCCGTCCTCTCTCTGGGGGCCTGGGAGATGATATGGCTGCAGAACTGCCGGGCTCAGCGTTAATCTGGGCGTGTCATCAAAATGATGGAGGATTCTGGGGCCAGGTTCATCCTGCTTCCCCAGCCCGATAGAGTACTGATTAGAGGCCTGGAAGTCTGGCAGAGAGCACAGGAGGCAGCATAGCATAAGGTTAAAGCTTTGGCTGAAAAGTCAGACTGCCTGGCCTCATTTCGCAGCTGCGTGACCCTGGATGTCCCCAAGACTTGTTGACTGCACCCACAATGTGGGCATAACAATAACAACAGTAATAATAATGACCTCAAAAGGGTTCTCATGCGAGTTCAACAAGATGCTTCACAGAGAGCACCCAGCACTGTGCCTGGTGCACACCACTATCACAGCAGCAGCGTCTGGCCCATGCAGGGCCCAGCTCTGCCACCTTCCAGCCGTGTGACCCTGAGTGACTTGACCTCCTCCTCCCTGGACCTCAAATTCCTCTTCTTTATTTTTTTATTTATTTTTCAATTTCTAAAATGTTATTATTATTTTTTTTGGCCGTGCCGCGCGGCTTGCGGGATCTCAGTTCCCTGACCAGGGATTGAACCTGGGCCACAGCAGTGAAAGCGCTGAGTCCTAACCACTGGACCACCAGGGAATTCCCAAATTCCTCTTCTTTAAAATGGGGAGAACCAGATCACCAGGATCAGGTAAGGAATAAACAAGACTCCACATGTTACGCCCTTAGCACAGGGCCTGCTACATATTAAACGCTTAATGAATGTGAGCTCGTATCTTATTATTATTCAAGAAAGTTTCACTAGTCCAAAATGCCAGTGTGAAAATCCACCACAGGCAGTGTGCCATATGCAAATAAATCTTCGAGACATAAGGTTCTCCAGCTGCAAGTTTCTCTCCCAACCCCCTTTATCTTTCAGTTGCTCTCAGAATGAACCCCCCACCCATCTTGGGTCTGACCTAGAACATCGGAGGTCGGTTCCCAGTGCAGGGCTGACCTTACTCCACGCCAGCACCCGCTACACTGCAGTCTGACAGCGAGGGAGGGGACATGCAAATATGCCCTAAAAATGGCTTGTTATTTTCACAGCCTGGATGGTGTGTGTTTGTGGGTGCCTGGGAGGACAGCACGTCACTGTCAGGTACAGGGCATATGTCACCAATTTGGGGGAGGCTGTGAAATGTAAAAATACCCAATCCAAATAAAGGCCTTTTCAAAAAAAAAGAAAGAAAGAAAGAAAGAAAGCTCCTCCAGCGCCTTTTGCGCAGGGGAGAGGTGGTAACTCAGCCCCTGCCATCAGGCAGATCCCAGAGACCAAGGCACCCGGCTCCTCATCAACCCCACAGCCTCAGTACCCCTGCTCAGCTACTGGTTTTAAATGGTTTTAAATACTATGGAATGACCCAGAAATGAATGCTTTCAAGTTCTGGGCCTGGGAAGGCAAAATAGCACAAGACCAAAGATAAGGGCTCTCCACAAAGAACACAGAGCACTAACTAAGCCAGGAAGTGCTATCCACAGCACACTCATTGACAAAATCAATTCAGAAAAATATAATTACCGTCAACTCTCATCTTGTAATCAACCGTCTTTAGTGGGCATCTACAGGGCACCTAATCCAGGTATCTCCAGCACAAATGTCTACAGTAGGGGCCACGCGGTCCAGGGTAAATAAAGGCAGCCGGAGGCAACAAAAGCAAAACTGACAGCGTAAGCAAAATCGAGAGTAACAGGGAGGCGCCGGGGCCCGTGGGAGACTGGAGAGAGCAAAGAAGTGAAGCGGGTCCCCCGCTCCTGGCAGCTGTGGCCGTGCCAGAACAGGGCACGGTGTGGCCAGATCTTCCCACTTTGTAATCAAAGATTAAAATCCAAATTTTCAAGTGAAATGTTGGTTCCAGCTTCTTTTAAAACACTGCTCAGGCCAAACAAAACACACCTGAGAGCCACATCCGGCCCGCCCCCGCCCCCCCACCGGCCGAGCTCCCCAGCAGCCCTTCTGTGCAATTTTTATGGTACTTCTGGGGAGAGGGAGGGCAGAGCAGGAATGGCATTAAAATACACAACTCCCCCCTGCCTGCCGGTACCCAGACACCTTTCTCCACTAAGAGTCCCCCTTTCTGGGACGTCCAGCCCTGTGAGCTCCATCCTACAGGATGAGCCCCCATCCGGGCGCACCTCTGTCTGTGAATGCTCCCTCCCCGCAGGGCGGCCCAGCACCTGACGCTCAGCTGCCTCCCCCGAGGCCTCTGGCCCAGCTGCCTCTCCAGCTCCCACCACCGGCTCCTTCTCCCTTCCAGGCGGGCAGCTGCTCTGTCCGGCCTCTGAAGAAGTGGCTGTGCTGGGGACCTCACTGGGGCAGGCCTTTGGACAAATCGCCAGCCCCGGGGAAGTGACCGGGGGCGTGCCCAGCACTGATGCTCACCCACGCTGGGGACTTCTGCTTCTCCCCGGTCCCCAGGGAAAAGCTACTCTTCTACAAGTAAGGCTCATGAGCACTGCAGCTCCAAGGGACCCGAGGAGGGCGTGCTCCACGTGTGGGTCCTCTGCAAACATCAGCTAAGGCAGATGATACCGGGCGACCCAGGCCAAGTCCAGCTCTGGCAGCAGCTTGGGAAGGGAGCCTGCACCACCCCTCCTCCAAGTTCCTGCTTTCAGCTCCAGCCTGGGGCCAAGAGCAATAGAGACAATGATGTGACGAATGATAACAATTTTTAAAGCTAACCCAATATTGGCATTGCCTTATGTACTTTTCAAAGCATGTGCACATTCCCATTATCTCCCCTGACCCCACCCCCAGCACCCCAGAGAGATGGCCAAATGTTATTATTCAATACTTTTATTATTAATCACTCTTCCCTTGCCCCTCAAAGAACCAGAGACAGGTTCGGCATCCTGCCCTAGCCCAGTGCTTCTCAAAGGCTAACATGGCGGTGAAATCCCCAGGGGAGCTTGTTAAAACACAGATTCGGATTCAGACCGTCTGGGGTGGGGCCTGAGATTCTGCACTTCTAACAACCTCAGGATGTTACTGACATGGATGCTACTGGTCCTCAGACCCCATGTTAAACAGCAAGGCTTAGGTCACACGGTGAGTTTAGGGCTAGACCTAGGACACTGATCCAGGCGTCCTACCCTCCCCCCAGGATCCTGCCCTGGGGGAACAAGGCTCGCTCACCTCACTCTTCACGGGTTGGGGCCTCTTGCCCAGTTTCACCTCCAGGAAGTGCAAAGGGGCAATCATGGCCCCAATGTTGCGGATGTCGGCGTATTTCAGCTCCTCTGCAGTCAGAGCCGAGCTGGGGAGTCCGGTCAGGGGGCCGAGCCCTGGCAGAGAGCCCGCAGTCATGGAAGGGTCTGGGATCTGCCCAGGCATCATAGCAGGAGGAACGGCAGTCCAGCCTGGAGTGGACAGGAGAAGAGCAGGACAGCCACGGTCAGCCGGGTGAGAGGTTCCATGAGGGGTTTAAGTCCCTGTGTCTTACCAGGACCCCACCCTTTCTTTCACCAATGTCCCCCTAAACCCCTTCCCCACCTTAAGTTGCTCTTCCTGCCCTTAAGTCCATTCTGTTATTGAGGGAAACTTGATCAGTTAATTCACACCAAGGTTATTGTTGGCACTTAGGCAATGCTTAACCCAATCATAGGCCACATTGATTCAGCATTTGCTACGGGCTAGGCTCTGCGATAATCCTTCCATCAGTCCCATAAGACTGGGTCAGAGGCCATGACATGGAGGAAGAAGCCAAGGCTTAGAAGGAGAACTCGCTCCAGATTGTACACAGTTAAAACCGGAGGAGCTGGATTTAGACTGCAACACGCTGCCTCCGAAGAGAATGGATCAGAATGAAGGCATCTCAAGCACCTTTGCACCTGTTTAAGAGGGAGCTATTTTGGGGCTGTCATGGTGCTTCCCCTCAAATCACACATCCCATTCTGCATACTTGTTAAGACACCCTGAATACGAGATGAAGCAGATCTAAGTTAACAGTGAATGTGTGTGTGAGTGTGTGCATCTGGCATCTATGAGGAAGAGACTGAGGCACAGGAGATGGAATTAATTAGCATGTGCTTCCCCAGTGGAGCCCAGTATGAGAAAAGTCCTCCACGGGCTCTTCACTTTCAAAGCAAACACATATTCCAGCTCCACCAGACCCAGAAGGTTTGCAAAGGAAGACAGATTCAGGCATGAAAGAAAGACATAAATTAGACAGGTCAACACTAAGGGAATTCTTTTTCCTTCTTTTCACTGGGGGAAGCTCATGGGTAAGAAACTATCCCTTCAAGGCACAGATGGCAGGGAAGAAAGCTTGTCTGTTAATAAAGCCAGACTTCCTGGCCACTTACAGGGCTCCTACCTATCCATCCATCCATCCATCCATCCATCCTATTGTCAACCACCTACTATGAGCCAAGAGGCACTGAGAACACTAGAGAGGTCAGTTGTACACAGTCTTGGCTTCTAAACAGCCTTGTAAGTAGAATTTCAGTACAAAACTGCCTCTGGATTCTAGCCCTAAGAAAAAAAAATCATTTCTCGGGCTTCCCTGGTGGCGCAGTGGTTAAGAATCCACCTGCCAATGCAGGAGACACAAGTTCGAGCCCTGGTCCGGGAAGATCCCACATGCTGCGGAGCAGCTAAGCCCGTGACCCACAACTACTGAGTTCACGTGCTGCAGCTACTGAAGCCTGTGAGCCTAGAGCCTGTGCTCCACAACAAGAGAAGCCACCACAGTGAGAAGCACGTGCACTGCAATGAAGAGTAGCCCCTGCTCGCCGCAAATAGAGAAAGCCCGCGTGCGGCAACGAAGACCCAACGCAGCCAAAAATTTTAAAAAAAAATCATTTCTCCCCCTTCCCGCCTCTCTGCACAGGGCTATAAAATTAAAACTTCATCTGTCTTGGAAATCCTGGGGGAGAAGCTTTGACCTATCTTTCTATCTCCACTCTCTCTTCCCATAGAGAGGGGTGTATTCGGCAAGACAGGGAAGATGTGATGTCTGTCAGACCACTTTCAGTGAGAAAGTCACTCCGTCCACCCTCTGGAGCCAGGCCTGCAACGCAGAGAGGGCTGCAGCTGCCACGCCAGGAGCATGGTGGATGAGCTACATGTCTCTCCGGAACTCCTCCAGGGAGAATAAGAAAGGGGCTCACTCCTCTGTGGCAAAATGATGCCTGGACCCAGCCATGTGGATATTTGGCAGGCGGTGGCGGGGGGGGGGCGGAGGGGGGTGATTTCAGGCTACCTGAGCCAAACTGACAAAGGAAACTCATATCTCTTCCTCAGAAGAGGGAAAAAAACCTACAAAACTCCCCCTTCTAGACCTGAACTGATGCTACAAGGAGTCAGCAACCCCAGGAAGGATGTTTAACAGAGCAAGGCAAAATGGACAGGAGATGGGAAGCTTGAAAATGTCCTATGCCTGGTGTTTCAGCTGGACACAAACCCCTACCAGGGGAGAGAGGCACCACACCTCAGGTATGGAGCAAAGCAAAAATATAGTGCAAAATCCCCTCCTTGGTCAGAAGCCCCAGAACCTCCCGATACTGTAAGGACCCATTCATGTGTGGCAAAATGTGCCATGTGGCCACTTAGCGAGTGGAGGGGCGATTTCAAGGGGTGAGTAATGCAACATTTCTGGCGCAGAAAGGATAATCAACAAATACTTGTCAAATGAATGAATGAATGAATGAACGAAGAAACGAATGATAAATTCATGGCGGAGCAAAATTCAGTGAGTAGGGTAAGGATCTGTCTCTGGAAGTTTATATGCTCGTTATCCACCTCCAGATTATTCGTTCCCACGGTAGACCCCAAGAAAAATCCTCCAGAGGCTTCTGTATGTTTCCCCGCCAGAGCCATCTCAGGAGATGGAAGCCAGACCCCACTCTGTTCCGGGAATGATAGGCTCGGCTTGCAGCTTCTGTTTATTTTCATACAGAAGGTATAAATGAGATACTAACAAATGATCCCAAAATATAATGAATTCTCTGCTACTGTGAGAACCCCCCTGCCAGAGGGAGCACCCACTGGGAGCTGCAGCCCCATGAATTCTTACCATTCCTGCTCCCCTGTGAACCTGCCCCAGTGACAAGCCTCACCCAGGGAATTAGGCACCAGGTTTTCCTTTGCAGAAGCAAAAAGTCCCCCTCTCCTGCCTTTCCTCTCAAGCGTGCCCCTAACTGCTCAGATACAAACCACAAAGTCCTTAACACATGCCATTCCTAGGAGACAACCACAACAGCTGACATTCACCAGCGAGAAGTCATCCTAAAGGGCTCCGGGGGTGGGGGGCAGAAGATGGAGGCACTAGAGCAGCTGCCTTTCATAATCGGATCCCCATTAACTGGAAAGAGCTGACTGATGAGCCAAGGCTGAAAGGCAACTTGGGTGATTTGAAAAATAAAACAATTTGATGTGATTTAGGGATCTATAAAACGCGGTGGGCGGGGGGGGGGGGCAGGTGGCAGGGAACCAATAACAGCCAGGAGGAATTTACCCACTTCAAGGAAGACAGAGGAAAGATGACAAGAGGTGAAATCATCTCCCATACTGGTTGTTCCATACGGAAACAATTTAGTGGGAGAAGGAGAAGTACACACTAAAAGTTTTAAGGGAAGAACCCAGAGTTTCTTCCCTCTGGGGCCCAGAAGTCCATAAGGAAGATAAACACCTTCCATGTCTCCATTAGTAACTGGGATGCATAAATAAAGAGCAAACGCTGTACACTGGCAGAAGACCCATATTGGCAAATAGCGCCTGTGCTTCAAAAGACAGGCCTAGACTCCAAAAAGACTTTGGCACCCCAATGTTCACTGCAGCACTATTTACCATAGCCAGGTCATGGAAGCAACCTAAATGCCCACAACAGACAAATGGATAGAGAAGATGTGGTACATATATACAATGGACTATTACTCAGCCATAAAAAGGAATGAAATTGGGTCATTTGTAGAGATGTGGATGGACCTAGAGACTGTCATACAGAGTGAAGGAAGTCAGAAAGAGAAAAACAAATATCGTATATTAACGCATATATGTGGAATCTAGAAAAATGGTACAGGTAAACCGGTTTGCAAAGCAGAAACAGAGACACAGATGTAGAGAACAAACGAATGGACACCAAGGGGGGAAAGCGGGGAGGGGGGTGGTGGTGGGATGATTTGGGAGATTGGGATTGACATATATATACTAATATGTATATAATAGATAGCTAATAAGAACCTGCTGTATAAAAATATAAAAATAAATTAAAATAAATAAATAAATAAATATAAATAATAAATTCAAAAAAAAGACTTTGGCAATTCAGGACACTGACCAGGAACAACTTGGAAAATAGCCACTGAAGAAAAACTGGGTAATGCACAGATCAAAGATGAGACTGACAAGCAAGGCATGAGTAAGACAGAAAGCATTCTGGAGGTCACAGTGGACCCTAAGCTGCTGTTGAGTCTAAGATTTGGGGTGGTTTGATGCAGCTTCCTGAGAGGCAGCTTGAAAGAAACAGGGACCAGGTGGATCCAAGGGAAAAGAACCTAAAGAAAAAATCTGATATCTGTATCTCTCTATCCTGACTTCCTCAGGGACTTGTAGGCACACGATTTGGGATGCTGCCTTGTACAAGTAGAAAAAAAGTCACAAAACACTTCAAGTCCAGAAAATGGGCCCTATTGGGAGATATTAAGATGAAGTCATTTCAGCCAAAAGAATGAAGAGATAACTTAAAAACTTAAGTTTTTCCCTCTTATTTTCTTCTCCTGTTTACTGTATGTAAATCTGTAAGATATTATCATATTCTTTAATGGGAGTATCTATAAATAAACAATAGTCTTGCTTTGATGTGTCAAAATTGTAAAAGGCTACTCGTATTAGAAAGTGCCCAGTAATTGGCATCTTCATCTAGAATGGCAAAGGTAGATTTTTTTTTTTAAAGACAGATCAAGAGAAAGTTAGGATCTGCATCATGAACTTTCTGTCCATAGGAAAAAAAGATTAAGGAAGGCTCTAAAATCCCTGGGTCTCTCTGAGAAGGTTTGCTCCCCTCCAGGCAAACAGCTGGCCTGGACTGGCATCAGGAGCCAGGAATCGGTGTGCAAATGAGTGCAGATAGGCTAAGGCTGCAAGGCTTGGTGCTAAAAGAAAGCGGAGGTGAGTGAGGGCAGGTCAAGGAGCAAGGGAGTTCATAGGGTCAGGCCCCAGGAGCACTAGTGGTGTTGGAAGTCAAGAGCAAGTAACTGGCAACTGAAATCAACCGGTGGGAGGTCTTGGGAGCTGGAGCCTGGGAAGATTCCCAGGAGGAAGATGTGGAGGGCAGAAGTCCATGGCAGGGGCTGGGGGACAGAGAGGGCAGAAAGGTGTCAGACCAGTCATCACAGAGCATAGTACTAACCATCATGAATCTTGGAGAATTAAACACCAAATCTGTTCCTGGAGCTAAGGAATCACCTGGGATGACCTCTCTCCTGGAATCTGAAATGATGCAGGTCAACCAGCTTCCAAAAGACAAGGAGATCCAGGAGGCAGGGAGCGAAAGGATGGTGAAAGCTCCAAGATGGAGAAAAGGGCAAGCAGGGAAAGACCATCTCCGATGGCTGGCTCAGCTCTGCAGGCAGAACAGTGAGGCAGGTTAAAGTGGAAACTCCGGAGCCAGATCATCTGAGTGTGAATCCTAGCTCTGCCCCTACTAGCTGTGTGACCTTGGGCAAGTTCCCGAGACTCTCTGTGCCTCACTTTCCTCAGCTGCAAAATGGGACTAATAACATTATTTGCCCTGTAAGTCTGAGAAGATTAAATTCGTTAATACTTGGAAAGCACCTGGAACAGCACCTGCACTTGGTGAGTGTGAAGTCAGTGTAGCTTCAAGGGCCTTCCTTCCTGGAGCAACACCAGTGCTTGATGACCCCTCAAGGTCCCTTCTGCACAGTTCCCAGTTCCCACCTAACACCGATTTCCCGTTCCTATGGCCACGAGGAGGATCCCCGGAGGATTCTCTGGGGATCCAGCCCAGAGCATTCTCTGCTCTCCCACTTTCCAACTCTAAATCTCAAGGAGGCAGGACCATCCTGCAACCAGGCAGTTATTGCAGAATAGAAACAACAGGTGGCAGATCAGGGCTGGGTACAAAGGTGCGGAAATGAGACCCAGCACATGCCCTCTGCCTCAGTTTCTCCTAAGTGCTCCTCCATCTCACAGGCCAGAACACAACTGCATAGATCACTGGCAACAGGGCACTCCCAGCTGGCTGGGTTTCCACGCCCGCCTCCAGAAGCAGAGCGCCAGCATCTCCTGTGTCCTTCAATCCACTGCAACCCTGCACTGCTTAGAAGGAGTCACTCCTCAGATCTTCATAAGAGAATGCGAGGTGGTGGGTGTCAGGAGAAGCCACCGACACAGCCTGATCCCTGCATAGCCATCCCAGCCATAGAAGAAACTGGAACCTCTCCCCAAGAAAGGTTCTTCCCTGGAGACCAGGAAAATGCTTTTGACAAGCCCTGCCTGTAAACACAGCTTTCTCCCCTGCCTAATGTAGGTGCTCAATAAAAACACAGTAAGTCATTTCTGCCAGGATCCTTATCCCGAGCAGCGAGAATAAGCTGGGAAAGAACTGCCAGTGGGCCAGACTTCTAGACTCTCTTCCCACCTCACCCCATCTCTGTTCCTTGGTGCCAGGAGTTCACAGCATCATACATAATACAGACACACACACAGAATGTGGCCGATCCTTTGGCCATTTTTAAAAAACATGCCATTGACCAGTTAAAGCTTTGGAAATGGAGCTCCACAAATGGAATCCCAAGGGCTGCAGCAAGAAAACAGACGGAAAAAAACCCAGAACGGTGGGCTCTGGCCGGGCCTCCCGCAGCGATGAGTGTAAAGAAGCACAGGCTGAAAATTCCAACCGGGGGTCGCTAACGCGTTTGTCTCTGCTGAGCTTTGGGAGGCCAAACCATACACACGCACAAGAGCAAGCGCGCGCACACACGTATGTGCACGCACACACAGGCACACGGAGCTTGGCAGCCCGTAAGTTCCAGAGCTGGTAACACAAGCCACAGAACCGACTGCCAAGACAAGCAACAGAATGAGCCAGGCCCAGTTTCATTGGCCACCATACACTGCATATGGCCCAGGACGCAGCCAAAACAGCGTTCTCACCCTCCTCAAAGGCATAGGAGACCCTCTGTTTTCAAACACACCTCCACAGAGCCTTAATTAAAGGAAAATGGAAAAATAATGTGCCCGCTGCTCTCCCCCTGCCTATATAGGTATGCACACACACATACCCATATACACTCACTCTATTTTTCTCTTCCTCCCATTTCGGTTTCTAACATAATTCATTCACATGGAAAAAAAGCAAACTGCATCCTGCAGCAGAAAAGCAGAAAAGAATGTAGCTTGCCCTCAGCCCTGGCTCTGATCGCTCAAGTTGAGCTGGGGCTGAATGAATACAGAGCAGGCCAACCTAGAGTCTGCACTGGCCCCTTTCTTCCAGAACAGAGCTGGAAACAGAGACACTTGTGCGAGGGATGGTTGCAACACCAGCAGCCCCACGACAAACAAGGCCTGGAGAGCCTAGCCCTTCTCAGCCTTCTGCCGAGTTTTCTGCAGGTTGGAAAAGATGCCCACACATCCTGCAAACAGGTTGGGGAGGCAACGACAGACGCTGGTGGCTGCAAAAACCAGGTGGCGAGTGAGGGAGAGATCCTTGTCCAGATTCTTCCTTAGGGGACACTGTTACCAGTTATCAACACATCTCCTTGGAGGTGGCTGCAGCCCACCCAGGAGAAAAGTCAGAAGCCTCCACATCCATGCCTTCCAGCTGCCCTTCAGATCTCACAGCGCCCAGCTCTTCAGGAAAATTCTGGAGCTGCCTGCAACTCTGAACCAAAGCCAAAGTAGAAGGGGAACAGAAGAGTCTTTGAGAAATCCGTCCTCCCTGTTTTAAACAAGGCAAAACCTTAACCAGCCAGAGGCACGAGAATAGATCTTGCTTCTCTTCCGCGGTCGTCAGGTTTATATAAAATCAGAGCCATGCTCACACCTGATACCTAGTTAAACTCTCCCCTAGAAACCTGCAACGGAAGATAAGGCGTCCATCCAAACTGCAGCCAGATTGGCTGGAAAGATGAAAACAGTGGGAGGTGTTTTAAAAAACCCTCAGGGAAGGGAGGTTGGGGGGAAGGGAGATAACATGTGAACACAGTTCACTGCAAGGCCTTAAAGGACAAGCAGGCACCCAAGCATGGTTCAAAGCTTCAGTTTCTCACAGTTCCTCAAACTAAGACCCTGAGGAGTCCACGAAGATTTGAACCTGGGAACACACACCCACACAGCCTGCAAGCCCTTTTTAGAGAGGCAGACCTGAGCCCAGCCGCCCTGAGCACATGTGGTCAGGCCACAGCCCAATGCCCTGGATACGCGGGGAGGTGGGGGGGAGAGGCCCAGTGCAAGGGTCAGGCAATTTTGCTACGGGAGCTGACCCGAGGGGTCAGTTGAGCTCTTTAACCAGCCTCTCCATCTCCAGCCGCAGGGATGGCCCATCCATCCCCGCAGAGGTGCGGAGGCCTCCCAGTCCCCCCTACGCCACCACTGACCCAGGCAAAACCTGGGTCTGCAACCGCAGGGTCAGGGGTCCACAGCCGCTCAGGCTCCTTTTGGTGGTGGCGGGGGGGGGGGGGGGGGGGGCGGGCAGAAGACAGCTGTCTGAACTGGGCTGGGCCGGAGAGGAGGGGCTGGTTACCTAAAGGAGCCGGCTGGCCTCCTTATGTAACCTGGCTTGGGAGCTGGGGGAGACCAAAGGGGACCCGGCCACCCCGAGACCCCCTCCCAGAGGGGGAATGGCCCTGAGAGAAGCCCTCTTCATTGTATGGAGAGCCCCAGCCCTTCTCAGTGCCTTCCTCCAGGTCCTCAGGGGGCCGTGCTTCCTCCCTGCGACGGGGGTGGGGCGGGCGCGACTTGCCAGCAGGTCCCTGTCATCCCTCCACCACCAGCACCCTGCACTTCCCTGGCCTTTCACCCTCCATCTCCACCCCGCGGCTCGTCTCCCCGGGCAGTTTTCTCCCCCACTCACCCGCCTCCCCCGCCGCGCAAGGAGAGCACCTCCCTGCAAACGGACGGGGGAGGAGAGCACGGGAGGGAAACGGAGAGAGCGCCTCGGCTGCCCCGGGAGCGGACGGAGCCTCCCGTCCCAGGGTGGGAACCAAAGGGAAGCCACCGGCTCGCGGACCCTTGGCGGGAGGGGCCCGGACTGCAGCGTCCCCCTCCGGGGCAGCGCGGGGTCCCGGGGCTGCGGGAGCCTCCCCGCGGGGCTCGGGTTTCGGGGCCCGGCGCTCTCCGCCCGCGCGGGGGAGGCAGTCCCAGGTGCCCGCGGCCCGCGCGCCCCACCCAGCCCGGCCCGGCGCCCCCAGCGCGCGCCCTCGCACCCACCGAGCAGAAGCCGCGGGCGGAGGCGGCGCCCCCGAGACCGGGACCCGGCTGCAGGCGCCGTGCCCGCTCAGCGCCGCTGCCGCCCGGCCGCGGAGCTCCGCCCGGTGCCCAGGCCCGTCCCGGCCCGGGAGCCGCCGCGGCGCCAGCCCCGCCGCCGCTGCAGCGTCCGCCGCCGCCAGCGCCCCCCCGTCGCGGCCGCCGAGCGTCCCTCCCGCAGGCTGTGGCGGGCGGCGGGACGGGTTGCATCAGCCCCGGCTATATAGCGGCCCCTGGGCGGCGGGGAGGGGTCGGGAATGCGGAACCGGCCGAGCTGCCAGCTCCAGACGTCAGAGGGGGACGGAGAGGAAGGGAAGGAGGGGACAGGGGAGGAGGGGGGGTGTGGATCCGGCGCTTCACACCCACTGACCTTCACCTCCCCCGCCGCATTTCGCGCCCTCCTCCCGCGGCTCCTCGCGGTCCGCTCCCCGCGGGGGCGGTCCCGGCCCCGCAGTAGCGGCCCTGACTCCATCGCGGCCCCCGGCTCTCCCAGCCGGCGGTGCAGGAGCGCGCGAGGAAGCAGGACGCGGCGGGCGGTTATGTAAGAGCATCCCCAGCGCACAGCCGCCCGGCTTCCACCCCGAGACACAGCTCGGGCCGAGAGCAATGAGAAGGTGGCGGCCGGACAAGTCAAAAGGCCCTGGAAGCAGACGTAGCCTGTGTTGAACCATCTTCCTCAGTCCTTAGCTCTTTTTTCCCAAACCGAGAGAGAGAGAGAGAGAGAGAGAGAGAGGATTTCAACACATTTTCATCCTTGGACACTTCAGCACTGAGTGAGGAAATGATCTCGCAAGCCTGTTTCGTTTTTCTGGGCAGAAGGATGGGCAGAGGATCAAGGCGTTTGGGTGCCTCTCCCCCCGCCTACTAGCCCACCTGGCCACCACAGCTGCCCTTAAGCCCTGGGGTGGTTCACTGCAAGAGACCTGCCCTCCTTGGACGGCAGCCTGAGCCCCCCACCCCTTTCCCTTTCCCCGTGGCTTGCACAGTTTGACCCCTGGGCTTTTTATCACACTCCAGCAGGCTTCTCCTTTCCGCTCACGGACGCGCGGGCGGACACCCGTGTGAGCAGCCGCCGCCCTCAGCCCACCCCGAATGGCCTTCTTTCCCTTTACAACTTCCATTGCCAACTGAACTCCTACCTTTCATCCTCCTAAGCGTGGCAGATGGTTAAGGGTGACTCCAGAGGAAATGCGTCCTCCACGGTGCCTTCAGTATGTAAAGGCACAGAGACACCGAGCCCTCAAGCACACATGTGGCACCTGAGACCTTGGCATTCTGGTTTGCATCTCCTTCCTGCAGACCCCCTGGTTGCTCAGCCAACCCCCTGCCTTTCTGCCTCAGCCAGGGAGGAGTGACAGTGTTTATATTCAGTGACCTTCAGCCTCCTTCTCAGAGTGATGTCAGATCATCACCCATAGAAGAAAGGAAGTGAAAGAAAAAGTTCATGCCTTCTTGGAGTGCAGATGCTCAGAGAGAAAGAAACAACCAGCCTTGAGACCGATGGAAGCAAGTGAGCAGAGCCCGGTGAGCAGGTCTCTTCAGTTTGAGGACAGTGAGCTCCTATTCTTACTGCCCCAGTGCAGGGAAATCTTTCTGGATCAGAGGACTGGTCTTATAGAGGGAAAGACAGAGCAGGTCCCAATGACATCGACTGACCATTTTCACCTTCACTGTCAGCTCTCTCCCTTGAAGCATTGAAGTTAGCAAGTAAAAAGAAAGTAAGGTCCTGAAAGAAGGTACAGTGGAAAATGAGTAGTAATTTGACAGTCTTGTGGAAGAACATGACTCTCAGCCCCAGAAAGGCCAACTACACCTTTACTACAGCAGAAACATCAAACCTGGGTGCTATGAAACCGCCTTACAATGTTTCCCCCGTGAGCCTCAGGATTGGACGTTTATATGGAAGAAAACACTGAATGGAGGCAATGTTCCTTTATGCGTCTTCGTCTGGGACTTTGGAAAAACTACACTGGTCTATGTGTAGGAACCAATAATTAGTGTGCGTGGTTAGAGCAATCCTTCCAGGGCTGCCTTTGGACGTGGTTGGGCCACCGGCAGGCTGACTGGGCCTTTGCTTCACTCACAAATTAAATATACTACAGGGGGGGCACCGAGGGGTAACCTGGAGGTCTTTAGCCCCTTCAGTCTCCCTATAATATCCATTAGGTCTCCTCCATTATTTGATATGGATGCTTTTTAATTTTATATAAAATGCTATGTAAACACAGCTTCAAGACCTCCAGCCACATTGCCCCCTACTAGGCCCCTCCCCGTAGTTATTGCCCCTGGAAGCGGCTGGAGGGAGAGACCATAAATTGGCCCATTTATGTTGACATTGGTCTGCTTCTCCCTGCCTTGCTGGTTGGTGCTGATCTACCACTGGCTCTTAGGGATGGACAAGTGATCCAGCCTAAGGCAGTTTAAATTTAGGTTTCCTATTGCTTGCAACTAAAAAAGTCCCAATTAATACATCCAGCCCTGGCCAATGGGCTGCCTCAGAGATTTCCGTATGTCCGAGTCTGATGACACTAGGAATTTTGTGGATCTGCTAGGAAGAGAAGCTGGACCTGAAAATGCCCCAAGCTACCACGTGGAGAGGGTCTACTGAGAGTGAAGCTAATGCAAAGAAGAGTAGAGAAGAGTATAGCCAAGCAACGGAGAGGAAGACAGATCAAGTTCAGATGTCGTTGTCTGCGTTCCTGAATCCAGACATGCCTGATATCATCCCTACCTCTAGAGTTTTTAGTTATAGGAAACCATATTTATATAATATAATATAATATAATTTCTATATTATAGAAATTATATCTTACCTAAGGCAGTTCGAATTTAGGTTTCCTATTACTTGCAACTAGAAAAGTTCTGATTAATACACTGGGTTTTGTGTCTCTGACTTATTTAGATATTGCCTTTTAAAGCTTAATGGACATTGATGAATCCCAACCTTTTTACAAACAGGAAAAAGTGAACCAGCAAGGTAAAATAATTAATTCCCCACACCTGTTTCTCAGTATCAATGGAGGAAGTGGTAGTTCTGAGTAAACAACCAATTGACTAGTCCTTATGCTAGGATTTATGGAAACTATATTTTGTGCCTGTGAGATACACAAACTTTAAGACATGATTCCTCACCTGTCCCCATTTCCCATCTAGTTAGGAAGAATAACTTGAACACTAATAAACAGCTAGACCAAGAGTAACTAAAAGCTACTAAGTGACACCGACTATAAGCACTGTAGGAGTTCAGACAGGATTGTTGCACAATAGAAAAATCATTTGTTAATTGTTCCATTCTCTACTCAAACTGTGTAGACCAAAAATTGCAAACTAGCAGCTGCCAGGCTGAACTTGGCTTTGATGGCCAAATTCTTTTTTTTTTTAACTTGAAGATTACACACAAAAATCTAGATTTCTATTCTCTTGAAAAAAAAATCAAAGTCAGGTGACATATAATAGTCAGTTTAAGAAACAGACTCACAGACTTAGAGAATGAATTTATGGCTACGGGTGTGGGGGGAAGGGACAGTTAGGGAGTTTGGGATTGACATGCACACACTGCTATATTTAAAATGGATAACCAACAAGGGCCTACTGTATAGCACAGGGAACTCTGCTCAATATTATATAACAACCGAAATGGGAACAGAATTTGAAAAAGAATAGATACATGTATATGTATAACTGAATCACTTTGCTGTACACCTGAAATGAACACAACATTGTTAATCAACTATACTCCAATATAAAATTAAAAAGTTATTTCCTGAAAAAAAAAATCGAAAGGACTAGATTCTTCCTCCAAAAAAAAAAAAAAAAGTCAGTTTAGGACAGGTTATGCTGCAGTAGCAGACATCCTCCAAAACTCAGTGGCTTAACACGATAAGGGTTTATTTCTCACCCTCACAAGACAACTGTGGATTGAGGTGACTGTTCAAGGCAGCTGTCCTGCAGGTGGTAGCTCAGTATGGCACCTCCATAGCAGCAAGTGTATCCCTGGTCAGGATGGCATGGAAAGAGAGAGAGGTAGAGAGGGCCAGGCACCAGCAGTTAAATATTTCCTCCTGGAGTAACACTTAACACTTTAGCTTACATCTCATTGGCCAAAACAAGTCACATGCCCATTTCCCTTAATTTCAAAGAGGCAGGGAAGTTCAATCCTCCTATGTACCAGGAGGAGAAGGGAACTACATATTAGTGAACAGTTAATATTTGCCACATCATGCACTCCCTAATGGCAACAATGGGCCGTAGCCCACTTGAAGCTGCCCCCTTGCATGGGACTTAAACACCCCAGTTTGACACAGTTTCCACCCAGCCTGCCAGGGCATTTACATGGCCTGCCTAGCCTCTGGGGGCATTTGATTTTGCAGCTTCTTGTATAAACAAAGCCAATCTCAATATCAGTCTTTCAGTGTCCCTGGTGATCCATGGGGTTATAACAAATTTTTCAAAAACAGGGTTTTTAAAATTTGCTAATTAAAAAAAAAATGCCACAGAGAATTCTTAGGTGAAGGGCAGGATGGTACCACAAAATCAAACAAGAAGTTGAGACTAGCTGTTTTATAGTCTGCAAATTATGGAGACCTGTTTATGATAGTTTCTTCCTCCTACTCTTCCCTCGCTCAATCAAATATCTACCAGGAGACACCAGGAGAAATGAGATTTCCACTCTCTCCCTTAGGGTAGGAGGAGAAGATACATGGTAGTAATTTTGTGGGGAGGTCTGTTTTAAAGTTTTTAAAATTTCCCATATATATGTATGTATATATATTCATGACTGAAGTATTTGAGAAGAAAATTTGAGTTGGGAACAGAACTGCTTCTCTTCCAAAAACCACCAATGAGACTTTTATAAAACAACATGTCTAAAGGTTTAATAATAAATCAGCACCCTTGGAAATACAGCCATCTCTGGGGAAAGCCCAGCATCTTCTCTTTAATCTCCTAACACAATTCTCTAGTTAAAATGCTGGGCCAGGTGGGGTTAGGAGAGGAGGGGTGTAGTGGAGGTATGTTGTTCTCCTCAGCATTCCTTTCTTTGGAAAACCACTACTCTCCCTCTCCCTGAGACCCTGGAAGGATGTCAATCCTGGCGCCTCATCATCCCCACCCAAGTGTGGGTGTGTGGCCTCAGCTGGCCAATTAAATCAGACCATTTCCAAAGCTACAGTGATTGGTTCAGGGATGGGCACATGACCCAAACAGAGCCAATCATAGTCTTCCCTGAGATTTGATATGTGAATGTTAAGGAAGAGGGGAGCTTCTTTCCTTTAAACATCAGTGTAAGGATGTAGTTTGTGGCCGTTGGGGGCCATTTTTCTTATCATGTGACAAGAACCTGACTGAGAATGGGATCAACACACAGAGGAAAAGAGGGCCAAGACACGTAAAGACAGAAAAACCATGACATCATCATTTGAGTTCCTGAACCTAACATGCCATGAGAACATGCTGAATTGGTCTTTGGACTTCATGGTGATGGAGTCAATACATCCGCTTTCTCTTTCTTACTAAGGTAGTTTGAGGGTTTTCTGCCTCTTACCACCAAAGAAGGCTGAAAGAAAATCATGAATAAAATGGCCCAAAGTCAAACTTATAAAAGGCTGCTGAACTGACACTGTAGAATTTTATCTGCTTATTATTCTTGCCCCATCCATCAAATGCCACTCAACCATCTGAGACTGAATACAGAACTACACTGAGCTGCTTTCTTACAGTTCAGGGTTTGGTTAGTCATTTAAATAATTTAGTCAGACAACCTTGTTTGAATGTTTGCTATGTGCCACCCTATTTGAGGGGGCAAAGCAAAAAGAAGATATCATCCGTGCCCATAAAGATGACAGAGTAGAGGGCCAGGAAGACGGATGATATTCATTAAAATGGGGAAATGAGGACTTGAGTGATCTAGGGAGATGCTGATTCATTCTGCTCCCAGAATATTATGTTTCAAAACATGTCTTGAAAACACCTGGGAGAAGATGAAATGTCCATGTGGGGATGTCATTGTGTAAGTCATCCATATATATAGGTGCTCCCTGAAGCTGACACCAGAATTGTAGGTAGAATCACCAAACTCCTTTAGATTAAAGATGATCTTTAGAAATATTAAATTTCAAATAGTAGGTGATTAACAAATTTTGAGTTAACGAATGAGTAAACAGAAGCTGGCCTAGGACTCAGTCTTAGGAGATGTTGATAATTAACAAACTGGGGATATAAAAGGAGGCAAAGAATTTAGCAGACAGAGAGTACCCCAGAAGACAGCAGAAAGGAAGGCACAGACAGAAGCACAGAACCTCAGGGTCCCTCAGATCCCCTCTCCCTTAACACAGGAGTGGGCTTCCCCACTGCCATGGAAGCCAAAATGGGTTGTTGTATGGTCAAATGTAACATAGAGAAAATCTGAGATGAGTCCACTGTATTTGTTCAGATCTAGAAAGTACATTATAAACATAGGGATATATATTCAAGTGGTCTCAAGTCATTCTTAAAAGAGGGAGTTTAATCTGAAAATGTAGACATTATGCTATGAAGATGTTTCCACTTAGCACCCACAGAATGCTGCTTCTAGAGGGATTGAGGACCCTTCTCCACTCTTTCCTTTCTTCTTAATCCCTGTTCCCCCAAACCTAGAAGGTGTTACTATGGTATTGGTCGGATTCCCAGATAAAATGTTTGGACCTCAGTTTCCCCAACTGCTAAATGGGGAAAATAATGGTGCCTACATTAGAGTGTTGATATGAGGATTAAATGTGATACTTATAAAGCACCCTATCAATACCTGCCACATGCTAAGAGTTCAATAAATTTGGCTGTATTCATCATCATCATCATCACCACAATCATCACCATCAACATTAAGTTTTAGCCAACGCAAGCCCTACTGTTAGGTAGCCTTCTTAGATCTGTCAAACCCAGAGTGATTTCTCCCTCTTCCAACCTTAAGTAGCACATCCCTGCCCATCTAACAGTAATCATATGCTATGTTAAAATGTTCTCTTTATTTCATACATGCAGTGTCATTCCAATGTGCTTGAGTTTACCTTAGATATAGAGACAACATCTTACATTTTTAAAACTCCTATAGCACCTACCGTATACTGACTTTATAGTTGGCATTTAATGGACACTTAAAGAAGTGATGGGCAGGGACCAGAAAATCATTTCTTTTGTATCCCCAATAATGTCAAAAGCAGTCTGCGCTCCTGGCACTTAAAGAATATTCATCAAACAGATGCTGAGCAGAATGTAATGATCAGTCACTCCTTGTACAGCGCACACTTGCAGAATATTGAAGTGAGGAAGGGGCGCCATATTTTATAGATGAGGAAATTGAGGCCCACACTGATGACACAGATCTAGCTGAACAAAAGTTATGATGGGAATAATTCTCAGGACTCTTTTTATGCTCTGTGTTTTAAAACAACCACCAATAAAAAGTTATTTCAGCAAATGTTTATTGAAGGGAAAAAAAAAGTCCCCTAGGTTTTCTGCGGGAGGTGGCATTTCCTCTTACACTCAACAATTTTGGTGGTGTGCTAGAGAGAGGTGTGGGAAGGAGCCAAGGGGGCCCTATGACTGGGCTGTTGTGTGAGCCCCAGTGTCGGGGGCAGGGGTGGTATTTTCACTTCTAGGAAAGCTCTTCCAGCTCCAGGCAATCCAGGCCAGGTTTTGACACCTGCTTTCCTAAGCACACTGCCCTAAGTTGGCCCAAGGGTGCCTTCCAAAGAGCTCCCAGCTTTGTACCTGTCTCTAGGCCAGGCTAACAGAAACTCATCCCAAGAAGCAGAAAAGTTCCCCACACTCGGAACCTGGGGGGATCTGCTGTCCTTGGGCAATGAAGATAAAACATTTACAATTAGAACTCACCGCTGTTACAGGGAGACATCTAGGGGCTGGCCTCAGGACGAGGCTCGGAGGGGGGCTGTGAGTCCTGCAGAGGGAGGCCTCTGGACAAGGCGTCTTTGGTAGCCCTGGCCAGGCTCACAGGCTCCCTTTCCGGTTTTATGCCCACATTTCCCTACCCTTGCCTCCTGCCGGTGTTTCTGTATCTCTTAAATACACCTCCCTAATCCTCTCCTTCCTCCCTTTTAAAGCCTGCCTTTCCTTTCAAATACTTCCTCAAATGCCAGCTTGTTATTTTTGTGCCCTCCCCTTTAATAACCTTCCCAAGAGCTCTGACTGAAAGTATACTTTAGATCACAGGGCCGGATTTTCATTCATTTCTTCATTCATTTATTCATTCACTCAACAAATATTTGATTGTATGTGCAGGGCTGTGGCAATACAATCCTGAACGAGGCTGGCCCAATTCTTTGGTGAGAGAATAATTAGCTAATTAACTAAATAATTACAACTGTGCAAAGGAGAATTAGGGAGTGTTACGAGATAGGTAGAGAAACCATCAGAATCAACCTTTCTCTACTTGTCAGGGACTCTTATCCAAATCAGCTTGGTGCCCCAGGCCTCTTCCTCTCAAGCACAGGAGCAGGTGTCCTACAAAAACTTGTTCCCTCCTCCCATAGGTCAAAGTTTCAGTGCTCCAGGGGGTCTCCTGAGACTCCATTGCCCAGCCCTAACTCTCCCAGACTTCTTCATTATCTTGGGGTCTCAGGTTGTCATCCATGGCCATCCATATACAAAGTTTTCATCTAGTTACCTGGTCTAAGGTTAATGCATCGTGCAGGGCAGTAGAGCATAGTGGCAAAGAGCATGGACTCTGGAACCAGACTGTCCCCGTCTCTGACACATACTGTGTGGCCTTGGGCAAGTTAATTAATGGCTCTGTGCTCAATTTCATCATCTTTAAAATGGGGTGTGGGTGTGTGTGGGGGTGTGTGTAATACCCAACCCATAGGGGTATTATAAAGATTTAAATATGTAAATATACAAAGAGGTACTGCCTATAAAGCACTTGGAACAGTGCTTAGCACAAGTAAGGGCTGAGCAAGGGAGCTCTTGGATGCTATAGTTTGAATCTTCCCCAACAAAGGTGTTCAGCCTTGGTCTGAACCCAGCCCAGGTCAGAGGCTCAGGCCACTGCTTGCCTGGGAGGAGAGGCTGGACCTTTTTTAAAGAGATGAGATACTGACAGCAATGAAGACTGACTGGAAGCTAGACAGACAAGGGCAGTGAAGCCAGATGGATGTGGGGCATGTTGATCTCAACTCCCTAAGACTGGGAGCCACTCCCACTGCCTGTTCATCGAGCAATGAGAAGGGAGCCCAGAGACCTTGTTTTGAGAGGGCTCACCTACCTCCAGCTTCTTATGTGGCCCCGAACAAAGATAATTTCTATGCTTTGTTTCCATTTTTCAAAGGCAGAGGATAATATTCATAGAATCATAGAGTTTGAACTAAACTTGACCTTAGAGAGTCCATATTACAACCCTTTTATCTTCTATCTAAGGAAAAGGACACCCAGAAATATCATGTGACATAGGTGGCAGGGGCTCGATTCAAATCCCAGCCCCAGGATTTATGCTTTTCTCTGAGGTTCATTATACTCTGAGGTAAAGTGAAGGTAGGACTTCCTGCTGAATAGGGTCACCGTGAGAACTAAGCAAGACCACATATGATGCACTTAACCCAGAGCCTGGGTATGGTTGGGTAGGTACACATAAAGGTATTTCCCAGTGTCATGTGACTGGTTGGTAATCCCTTCCTTACCTTGTCCACTGGGTTGACAGAAGAATAAAGGAAGCAACAGAAGACTCACTCTGAAAATAGAAATGCCATGTACTCATTCTGTGCTGTTAATGTTACCCATCCAGTTAAGATTTACTAAACCCATTTGGGAAGCTGGCCAAGGTACTAGAAACTAAGGAGTTAATGTCTATGTGTAAAAACTTCGTTTCTGATTCTTGGTTTCTCACTTGGGACTTGGTCTCTCAAAGAAGAAAGGGCTTTTCCAAGCCACAGTGCTTAGTAATCATGGTCTCACAGAGAAAACTCCGCTTAAGGAGTCATCATTGCCCGTCACCCCTCCCCCGCGCTGTTCCTGAAGCATTGGAGTAAAGCGCATGTGTGGTCGGGGGCTTGGCTGCCAGCCTCCTCCGAGAGCAACTGGGGGGCCTGAGTCCACAAATGCTCCCACTGGGCCAGCCACTCAGGCTCATCCGACAGGGGACAGCTGCACCCTCTCCCTGGGGTAGGCTCCCTGCCTTGGGCCAGTGCGGAACTGCAGCCAAGCGCCATCAAACCGCAGACCCAGTCTCGGTGTCATCAGAGATGAGCCAAGGCCCACAGGCCAAGTCAAAGGAAGTTAGCCGGGTGCTCTTTAAAAAAGATCATGATCAGTAAAATAGGAATCAAAATAAAACCGTGGAAAGACAGAGCTCTGCCCATCAGCGGAAGAAGATAGTTTCTTCCGCACTCAATTTTTAAGGTCAGGAAAACCCCTTCCTTAGACATCCCCTCGCAACTCATTGGCCAGATTTAGTCACATGCTCACCACTAGACCAATCCCTGGCCAGGGTGCTGGGTTGATGGTGACTGGCCTCGTCGCTTGGAGGCGGTGTGGATACCGGAACTAAATAAATTGAACCTTTGCCAGGCGGGAAGGAAGAGGTGGGCTGTTAGATGCGCAACTCCAGCCACCAGTTACAGCCAGCGAAGGGAGGAAGTGTTAAAACTTAAGGGATCGAGCGTGGCTTTGAAGCCTAAGAGCTGGGTCCAAATTGTGCCTATTACCAACTGAAAAACCTTGGGCTCCCACCTTGGTCTCTGAGAGCCTCAGATTCCTTTACCAAGACTGTTGTGAGGGTTAAACGAGGTAATTTAACGTTCATGCAAGCCCTTGGCAGACTTTAACATCCCCTGAGGTAGGGTGTCCTCTATCGCAGTTATCATTATCAATGAAATGGTGACGCAAACGTATCTTCTATGGAAGGGAAAGTGTCTGGAGTTGCCTATTAGGGGCACTCACTTCTTGGTCTCTACAGGTGGTGGCCAAGTGACCCTTTTTGGCCAAGGTCAACTATAGTACCTGTTCTTAAGTACATCATTCCTTATCTGAAAGCAATACATATCATTTAAGGTTCTTAGGCCCTTTTTTAAAAAAAAAAATCCTAAATTGCAATGCAAACTAAATGTGTTGAAATGCATATGTGTAAATTCCAAATACAATTATGCCATTAGAACTATTGGGGAGAATGTCCAATAAACATTAAATGCATTATAAGTATGCGACCAAATGTCAAAGTTTGTCAGTGGTTCTAAACTAATCTCTCAAATGTCATGGTGCTCACGGGAGCCCCACAGCAAACGCTGTGGTCAAAGATAAGATCACCTCAAACTTGAACACGAATCTTTGTTAATCGTTGAGGTTTCTTCCCCAGAGTGACATCAGAAACAGAAGAGTGTTTGGTTGGTGAAGGAAAGAATGGGGACAGGGGGAATCTGCCAGGTTACTCAGGCAAATGAAATGTAGGTACATTGCTGTTATCCCTGCCTGATCCATTGGCATGGTCCCATTAAGAGGCATCTTCTCTGGGCCTCAGAGCATGCGTGGGCTTGAAAGCTCTAGCTCTGAAGAAGATCTTCTACCCCAATGTACAGGAGAAGTTCCATTCTGCCAGGCATTTGATTGTGTCTCCTGAGTGCAAGGGATTGCTATGGCCAAATGGTAGCAACAGCTGATCGAATGGAATCAGCTCTTAAAGAGGTTCACATTTTTAATAGTAGCTAGTACTGATTGAGTACTTACTACATGCCAACCACTGTGCTAAATGCTTTAGGTTTATTAATTCCTTTAATCCTCACAGAAGACCATGAAGCAGGCATATTATTATACCCATGTTACAGATGAGGAAATGAAGGCACAGAATGTTTAGCTCATTTGCTGTAGATCACAGCTAGTGAGGGGGCAGAGCTGGGACTCACACGCAGACAGTCTGGCTCAAAAGTACATGCTCTTAACCATACACAATATGGTGTTTTATTTGTTTTTGTTTTTTAGTAGACTTTATTTTCTAGAGCATCTTTAGTTTCACAGCAAAATTGAGCAGAAGATACAGAGATTTCCCATATACTTCCTGCGCCCCACACAAGCACAGCCTCCTCCGCTATCAACATCCCCACCAGAGTGGTACATTACAATTGATGAACCCTCACTGACACATGACTACTACCCAAAGTCCATCATTTACACTAGGGGTCACTCTTAATGTTGTACATTCTATGGATCTGGACAAATGTATAATGGCATATATCCATTATTATAGTACCATACAGAGTAGTTTCGCTGCCCTAAAAAGTCTCTGTGCTCCACCTATTCATTCCTGCCTCCCACTAACCATCAGAAACCACTGATCTGTTTACTGCATCCATAATTTTGCCTTTTCTAGAATGTCATATAGTTGGAATTGCACTGTATGTAGCCTTTTCAGACTGCCTTCTTTCGCTTAGTAATATGCATTTAAGTTTCCTTTATGTCATATCATGACTTGATAGCTCATTTCTTTTGAATGCTGAATAATATTCCGCTGTCTGGATATACCACAGTTTATCCACTTACCTACTGAAGGACTCTTGGTTGCTTCCTAATTTTGGCAATTATGAATAAAGCTGCTATAAACATTCCCTTGCAGGCTTTTATGCAGACATGTTTTCAACTTATTTGGGTAAATACCAAGGAGCACAATTGCTGGATCGTATGGTAAAAGTATGTTTACCTTTGTAAGAAATCGCCAAAATTTCTTCCAAAGTAACTGTACCATTTTGATTCCCACCAGCAATGAATGAGCATTTCTGTTGCTCTGCATCCTCACCAGCATTTGGTGTTGTTAGTGTTTTGGATTTTGCCCATTCTAAGAGGTGTGTAGTGGTATCTCGTTATTTTAATTGTTGTATATCTTCTTCGGTGAAGTGTCTGTTAGAGCTTTTGCCTATTTTTTAATTAGGTTGTTTGTTTTCTTATTGTTGAGTTTTACAGTACAGCATTTTTAAGGATAAAATTATGCATTCATAGAATGTCAGGGATGGAAAGACCTCAGCAATCACCCTGTCCATCCCCCTCACTTTACAGATGTGAAAAATAAGGCCCAGAGACACTCAGATGGGGCAAAGCTGGAACCAGAGCCCAAGAGTTCAGTGCCTCTTCATCACAGTGTGTGTCATCAGGTAATTTCCTCTGTGAGCAGGTAGCTCCCTAAGGACAGGAATCACACCTGGCCATCTGTCTGTCTTTCCCTCACACCTTAACTGGCACACATTCAGTGAATGACTGTGGGGGAGAGGAAGAAATGACTTTCCTCTGGCGTCTATGCACCCTTTCCAAAGGGCAGGCCCCTCTGCCCTCTGCTCTAATCTGTGAAACAGGGAGCGAAGAGAATTAACGTTTTAGATATTCCATGGTGCAGCAGGGCGGGGGCAGAAGCCAGGTCAGAGTATAATTCTTTTATAAATTTATTTATTTTTGGCTGTGTTGGGTCTTCGTTTCTGTGTGAGGGCTTTCTCCAGTTGCGGAGAGCGGGGGCCACTCTTCATCGCGGTGCGCGGGCCTATCACTGTCGCGGCCTCTCTTGTTGCGGAGCACAGGCTCCAGACGCGCAGGCTCAGTAATTGTGGCTCACGGGCTTAGTTGCTCCGCGGCATGTGGGATCTTCCCAGACCAGGGCTCGAACCCGTGTCCCCTGCATTGGCAGGCGGATTCTTAACCACTGCACCACCAGGGAAGCCCAGAGTATAATTCTTAACCTTGGCTGTGCCTCAGCATCACCTACAGGGCGTGTTAAAAACTGGATGCCTGAGCCTCATCCCCAGACATTCCATACATGGTTTTAGTGTTTACTGTATACCAGGTCCTGGGCTAAGCCCTTCACATGCAGCATCCTATTTAATCCTTCCTTATGCAATCCTACAATGTGGGCAGTATTATCCTCTTCCATCTGCAGCTGAAGAAACTATGGTTCAGAAAGGTTAGGAAACTCACCCAGGGTCACACAGCTAGCATGTGCTGGAGGCGCCATGCAAATAAAAACCACCTAATTGCTGTCAGAGCTGTTGGCCAACCTGTGTCCTGCACGTGTGGGTGCATGCACACAGGCACTGGGGTCTTTATAGTCGACCCTGTGCAAACCCTATGTTTTGACCCCCTGGAAGCTGAAAGGCAGGGACACAGGATCTCCAGAAGGCTGCTAAGAGAAAGGTCTTCACAAGGGTGTGGCGGTGAGGCAGCCCATGTAGAGGCCCTGAGAGCTATATGCGAGGCCCCAAATCAGAGCCCGTCAGCTGCATCAAAAACCAGAGATCACGGACGCCCACACACTTGTTCTCATTTGCACACCATTCAGACAGAGCCCTCACTCTTTTATTTTTCTGATACTTGAGGGAATTTTTTTATTGAACTATAGCATACAAACAAAAAAGCACACAGATCTCAAGTGTACAGCTCAACGAATGTTCACGAAGTGGACACGTCGGGTAACCTGCTGCACTTACTTTAGGTAACATCTTTAGGCATCTCCAGTTGTCTTAAGGGGGTTCAATGAAGACTTCAAAGCAAACATTTTAAAGTTGAATCTCATATCACAGATAAATGCCCTTTTACAAAAGGGATATTCACAATAATAAAACGGGTGGCAGCAGTGGCTGCGGGGACAGTGGCGCCGTCCTGGGGCTCTGGTGTGGGGTGGACGGGGGGCGCCGGCCTCACTCTGGGGCAGGCACTCTGCAGTGAGGCAGTAGATGTAACCCCCGGTAAGGTGCAAGGCTCATTTGGGTTTTCCTCTTCCTCTAGCTGCACGCACGTTGCATGAACTTCTCATGTCTTTTCCCTTCCCTCTACCAGAAGGAAAATGTGGGTAGTTTTTCCCTTCCTTTTGCATCTTTTGAGTGATGCCAATGAAGAAAAAACCCACAGAGCTCCCAGATTTGACATTCTAGGAGGGCTTTTTGCAGGAAGATAAAAATAAAATTTAAAACATTTTAAAATAATAAAACAAACAACCAAAAGCAACAGAGCGCTGCAAGTCTAAAAAGCCTGGAAATCACTACGTTGCTATTTTAAACAAAATGCGAACTTTTTATTTAGGAGGCGGGTTGATACTTCTTCCAGATCATTAAATCCTGGGAGGGGTCCTTTTACACTTAGACACGTTGGTTTCCAGTGGCAGTGACAGGGAGAAACCTCTATCCTGGGCCGCATTTATATTCCTTGCAGCTAGATTTATGCAACTCACCGTAGACAGTGCTCTCAGGACTGAGACTGAGAGGCAGTGTGCTAGCAGTTCTAGCACCGGCTTCACAATCAGACAAACTGGGCTCCCATCTGGGCTCTATTACAGCCTGGCCCCATGACCCCAGGCAAGCCGCTAACTCTCCTGGAACATCCGTGCCCTCACGTGTAAAATGAGTCCTCGTCTGCACCTTCTGTGACCGTAGTGAGGGTAAATGAGGCGTGTAAAGTACGACCACCATATCTGGCATGTTGATGAACTCTTCCTCAGTCCTCATTAGGATAACCTGCCTCCTATTTTCTGAAAATATGCAGGAAAAGAAAGCAGTGGATCCAATACCAAAGCAGCGAGGGGAGGGAGACAGTGAAGGGGAGTCCAGGGGACGTTCCGAGTTCAGGGGACATTTGTCATCTGCCTTCAGGCTCTGACCCAGCATGCCGAGGGGTAGGTTTATTCCTGCAGGTCAGCAAAGAGACTTTCCGCGCTGAGCCAGAAATAAAAATATTGATTCTCGAGGTTCAGTCCTGGAAGCCTGAGGTGTCAAAGCAGAAATGCAATGGTCCCTTCATCTGGAGGGGCTCTCAGCCCAGCCTGAATCAGCACCGTCAGCCAGGAAGGCTTGCCTTCAGAAACACCCAGACCAACATGAGATTGGTTCAAGGAAAGGTTGCCATGACAACCCAGGGGCCAGGGGGGCAGGTAGCATTTGAAGCCCTCCCCACATGCATGTGCACACACCACATGCTCATACCCACCTTGCAGGGACCCCGGATCTCTGAGCCACAGACTTTGGGTCCCGTAGTTAGGAGAGAGTGTGTGGCCCTTCAGCTCCACCTCTCAATGCAGCAGTCCGGGCTCAGGGCTTCTGGAAGCCACAGTAGAATATGAGAAGGAGGTGAAGGCATTCAGCATAATTGGCCTCCCTAAGTAGCTCACTGGAAATGATCAGCCTTGGGGCCTCTGGGACTCAGGTAGGAAGCTAACCTTAGGCTCATCAAGGCCCCAGGGGAAAGGGGCCCTGAGCCAATTAGACACTTTCATTCTCCTCCCCGTCCCCAGGCCCTCCCTTAGTTGTCCTCCCACAGGACCTGTGCGTGAAACTCTCCCTACTCCAGTGCTGTAAAATAAAGGTTTAGGGGACTTTACTTCCCAGGGGCTTCTGCATTTTAATGGAGACTCTTGAAAATCAAAATGCTTTCAGCCTCAAGGAATAAATCTCTTAACGAGGAATCTTCAGGCTCCCTGGGAATGGTGGTGGGGAGTAGGAAGCAGGAAGGAGATGGCTGAGGGACCAGGTGAGAAACACCCTTACCAAGAAGACTACAGTCAGTTGTTTTTTGTTTTTGTTTTTGTTTTAATTCATTTATTTATTTTTGGCTGCGTTGGGTCTTTGTTGCTGTGCGCGGGCTTTCTCTAGTTGCGACAAGCGGGGGCTACTCTTCATTGCGGTGCGCGGGCTTCTCATTGCGGTGGCTTCTCTTGTTGTGGAGCACAGGCTCTAGGTGCCCGAGCTTCAGTAGTTGTCTCACCGCGGGCTCAGTAGTTGTGGCTCGCGGGCTGCAAAGCGCAGGCTCAGTAGCTGTGGCGCACTGGCTTAGTTGCTACGTGGTATATGGGATCTTCCCAGACCAGGGCTCGAACCCATGTCCCCTGCATTGGCAGGTGGATTCTTAACCACTGCGCCACCAGGGAAGTCTTACAGTTAGGTTTTATTGTCCAACAGGTTTGGATTTGAGTCCTCCCTGTATGACCTTGGGTAGGAGCCTCAGTTCCCATGTCTGTAAAATGGGGTCATAATGCTTAAGTCATATGGCTGTTAGCACAGAGCCTGGCACAATGTCTCAAGTCCCGAAGTAGGACCAGACAAGGAGACTGTTGTGCAGCCCAGCCAAAGTCCAGGATCGGTTCTGACAGTGTGGGCCTGGGCTGGGGTGTTTATTAAGTAGCACTATGTCCAACTACCAGGGCTAGACAGTGGGGGGAAAGAGGGGCCTGAAAGAAGGAGCAAGTTAAATAGCCAACACTTCGATGCAATTATGTTTGTAAGTTTGTTTGTTTTTCTCAGGAGTAGAGACTGACAAAGCATGAAATTACGAGGCTCTTAGAGTAGGGAAGAGAGAGAGGAGGTGCTTCGGGGGACAGCGAAAGGGAAGCAGTGAGGACCACCTGCCCAGGCACTGGGGACCTCCAAGACACAAGCCCTGCTGAGAAAAATGCTTGAGCTGAAGTCAAAGGACTTGCTTCTCTGCAGGAAGTTTCTGGCAGTGGCAGTGGCCATTTTAAAATTAGTGATGTATGACCATCTCTATGATAAATGGATGGGCATTTATAAAGCTAGTGTAGCTACTAGACACAAAGGATGTTGAGCTAGAAGAATCCTAGTCGACTGGGGGGAGGTCTGGATTTGAGACAAGCCCCCGGGTGCTCCCACTCCCATAACACTTGGCTGACTTTGCTAAGGCTACCACTCTCCCCTTCAGGGCAGCAGTGGGATGGAGCAGAGAGACCCTGGCCCTACCCCAGCTCTACCACTGCCAACCGAGGCAATTCATGTAGGTCTTGGGCCTTTGTTGCCTCATCTGTGTAATGACAGGATACTTCTACTTGGATGAACTGTGAGGTTAAATGTCATATATATGAAGCAACTAGTGTAATAACCAGGGACATATCGGCACTCAACAAATGTTAACTTCCTTCTTTGACAAGCTAAAGAGTACACTCTCCCTACTGTTTTCTCCTTCTCCCTACATCCCTGGTGGCAGCCATCAAGACACATTTTATCAGGCATGCTATCAGCTGCAAATAACAGAAAATCCATCTAACAATGGGCTAAATAGGCATTCATTTTCCTCAAATAAGGAGAAATCTAGAGACAAGTAGCCACTGTTCTGGTTCTGTGGCTCAGCAACTTCCAGACTATTGTCTCTTTGATTCTATTGGCCTTTCCTTCATGGTTAAAACATGGCTACTGCAGCTCCAAGCATCACAGCTCAGTTCCAGGCAGGAAGAAGGAGACAGCACCAGCTGTGAGTTCCTTTTATAAACAAGGAAAAAATTTCCCAGAAATCCCCAGCAGATATCTTATTGACATGACTGTGTCCCATGGTCACTTCTATGTACTAGGGAGGCTGGAAAAGCAAACCAGCCTCTATAGAGAGTAGAGGCAGGCAAGGAAGAAAGAAAGAAATGAAGAAATGGCAGTTGAGGAAGCCAACCCACAGTGTGGGCCACAGCTGTACATCAGGTTACATACAATGTTTCCATTTATTCATTCAACAAGTGAATACTGAGCACCTACTATGCCCCGAGCTGGGTGCTGGAGAGCACTGGTGAGTCATATCAGACTTGGTGCTGTGGGCAATGAGCCCTTGACACGTCTATGTGCAGGGGGTTGTGGGAGCAGCATCAGGTTTGTGGGGGGAGGGGGTAAAGAAGACTTCCGGGATGGGTGCTGACAATGAGTGGGAGTGAAGCAGGTATTTGGAGTGGAGGGAGGCAGGCCGGCTGCCCATGCAGTGTTCCAGGCAGAGGGAACAGCATGTGCAAAGTCCTAGCAGCAACACAGATCATCGCTGGCATTCAGAGAACTGAAAGAAGTTCCCCGAGGCCACCAAAGTTTATTCAAACAAGAAGGATCAAAAGCAGGCCGCACAAATGTGAGTGAGTAAATTTGACTCGCAAGACCATTAAAGCGTGGTCTGCCAGTCGCTTTTCCCCTGGGGGAGAGAAAGCCCTGGCAGCTTCGTTAAACACAGAGGCTGCAGGAGAAGCAGAAAGCCTGGGGAGCTGCTGTGGACAAATGTGGCTACCTTGCTGGCAAGATCATTTATTTATAGAGACCCCAGACCTGGCCGGCTGGGTCCTGCCGTCAGGGTGGGCTCTCTGCCTTCCACTGAATCGTTTACAGAAGGCCTTCGCACCTGCTGTGACTCCTGCCTGGAATTCTCTTCCCCGAGTCTGCGTGCTCCTCACTCACCCTCTTCAGATTTCACTTCTGATCACATTTCTTCAGGGAGGCCTCTTCTGACTGACCCCCTCCCTGAAATACATCGACTCATGACAGTGCACGTGCGAGGGGCCTCCACCGTGTAACTATTACAAAGTGATTGTGATTTTACATCTATTCGTGTGGATTTTTTTTT
Source organism: Balaenoptera borealis (assembly GCF_965194805.1). NCBI lineage: Eukaryota > Metazoa > Chordata > Mammalia > Artiodactyla > Balaenopteridae > Balaenoptera > Balaenoptera borealis. The sequence continues at coordinate 27,030,481 of NC_138866.1, forward strand.
TTAATTAAAGACCACCTTTCCCAGTGGACTGTAAGCTCTGTGAGGGCAGTGACCAAAGCTAGTTTTGCCAGAAGCTATTTCCCCAATACGTAGCATTGTGCCTGGCACATAATAGGAGCTCAGTAAATATTAAGAGCTAGACCATATCAAACTGACAATATTCAACCATTTTTGAATGACAATTTCATACAATTCATCCTGATATTAATGGAATGAATGAATGAATTTGACTTGTTCTGAACACTATTTACTGCAGCATGGAATTCAGTACAAGGAGTGTCCATGTTGGGACTGTTCAAAGAGCAGTTTTTCCTAAAATTATAAAGAGCTGAGTATCTGGTCCCTGGTCATGGTCTTGACCTGAGCAGTGCTTCTCATACTTCAGTGTGCATTTGGAGCCCCTGAGGATCTTGTTCACATGCAGATTCTGATTCTCTAGGTCTGGGGTGGGGCCTGAGATTTTGCATTTGTAACAGGCTCCCAGGTGATGCCATGGGGAAGCAGCCAGAGGGAAGGAGGCCAAAATGCAGCCTTAGAGCAGGTTGGTGAAGGGCTTCTGTGCCACTAAAGAGCTCCCACTAAGGCTGCCCTCTCTTTTCTTTCTCAGCCAATACGAAATCAGAAAGTCATTTGAAAAGAGATGGGACTCCAGGTCATTACTGAAGTATCTTGTTGTATGGAAAAGAAGCTGATGTGTTGTCACGCATAAATGAACTTTCCAGATCACTGAAACGTAGCCGTCCAAGGGCCCCAAACTGTTTTTCTTTTAATAGTTCTTGGTGGAAATGTTTCTAATGTTATTAAATGCTATCTTGCCTTCTTCAACAGAGTAAATCAGACAGAACCTGACTCTTGGGGGTTTTTTTACTTCTTTTTAAAAAAAGTTGGTGAAATATATCACATATGTATAAAACACACATGTACAGTTTAAAAAATATAAATCAAGTGAATACCGGTAGACCCACCACGATAAGAAAAAGAATACAGTAAGTCCCCTACATATGAAACGCTAACTTTAAAAAATGTACAACATGAGAGTTGGGAGTTAAGTTTTATTTGGAGCAAAATGAGGACTGCAGCCCGGGAGACAGCGTTTCAGATAACTCTGAGAAACTGCTCCAAGGAAGCGGCGGGGGGGGGGGGGGGGGGGGATGGGGGGATATGGGGGATGGGGGGTGGAGGGGGTGGAAGAGTCAGGATATATAAGAGTTTTGCAACCAAGGGAAGGTAGTCGGGACATCAAAAGATTATTGTTAATTAAAGAAAACCAGATATCTCAAGTTAAGGAATTTAGCACTTTTCTATGCATGGGAAGATGCAAGAATCTGGGCTCACTAAAATCATTCCTTTGATATGCACCTCAGCTATCTGGGGCCAGTATCCTGTGTTTTCACACCCTGTTTCCTCAGGGCTCTTTGCAGGGAGTGGCTGCAGTCTGATGGCTGCTAGATGGCAGGTATTCTTTTCAGCCCTGAGTTTCCTCAGGGCTCACCAGCTCACGTTGGAGGGTTGCAATAATGGACGACTGTGACATCCTTTGTTTACTGATATGGCAGGAAATATTCCATTTATAAATATTCCATTTATCAGAACCTTCAAGTTGAGAACTTTCAAAGATGCGAACGTGGAGCTTACTAATGAAGACCTGTTGGAATTGGAGGCCCAGAGAAAGGACGAAGAGGAACAAGAGGAAGAAGAAGTAACTGAAGAACCGAAGAGATTGACAACACAGGAAATGGCAAGGGGATTTTCTTTATTTGAGGAGGCAGTTAGTTTTTGAGGCACAGGACCCAAACTTAGAATGGTACACGAAGGTTGCAGCAGCCATTCAGAATGCAATCCAGTTCTACCAAGTCATCTATGATGAGAAAAAAAGAGTTACTACCCAGGCATCACTGGGTCGTTTTTTCAAGAGGGTAGATAGAATTGAATCTAGCAAGGAACCAGAACCTGTGCCATCAGTGTCAGGCCTGAGTGAAATTGCACCTTGCCCTCCGTCTCCTATTGCTGACTATCCTTCAGCTCTACCATATCCCACCTCCTCTCCCTCTTCCAGTCAGTAACTTTTTTTGCCTGTTGACTCAATGCCAGCCCCCTGTATGCCAGCCGTTGTACTGTACTACTGTACTTTCAAGGTACTGTACTGTAAGATTAAAAATGTTTTCTTTAATTTTTGAGTTTGTTTTTTTATATATTATTTGTGTGAAAAGTATTATAAAAAGTATTTTAAACATATTATAGTATGGTACTATATAGCAGATTGTTTTAGTTGGGTACCTAGGCTAACGTTATGGGACTTACGAACAAACTGGACTTACGAACAAACTGGACTTACGAACATGCTCTTGGAACGGAACTCGTTTGTATGTAGGGGACTTAATGTACACTGCAGTACCTTAGGAGCTCCCTCTTTCCCCATCAGAGGTAACCACTACACCAAGGAATGTGTTAATCATGTCCTTGCTTTTCTTTATTGTTTTACCACGTATGGATGTAGCCCCAAACAATATAATTAGTTTTGTCTGTTCTTGAACTTCATATTAAATGAATCTTACTTATGTATTATGTTGTGACTAGTTCTCTTGTTGAACATTGTGTTTTTCAGATTCATCCATATTGCCATCTGCAGTTTGTTCATTTTCTCTGCTGTATAATATTCCATCTCAGATGTTGTCACGATGCATTTACTCACTCTACTGTTTGATGGGCATCTGAGGGATTTTGAATACTATTACAAACAGTGCTGCCATGAATTTTCTGGCATGAGTCTGCCACGACCATGTGCCAGGGTTCTCTCTATACCTACTCAGGAGGGACACTGCTGAGTCAAGGATTCTGCATGTGCTTGGTTTTGCAAGGTGCTGCCAAACCAGTTTCCTAAGCGGTCATTCTCTGACCAGCAGTGGGGGAATCCCCGTTGCTCCACATGTTCACCAAAACTGGATACTGGCCCACTTTGTAATTTTCCCTGACTTTCCATGATGCCCAGAGTTTTCATGAATTGCGCTGTGTTAGTCCATTCAGGCTGCCGTAACAAAATGCCACAGACTGAATGGTTTATAAACAACAGAAAGTTACTTCTCAGTTCCGGAGGCCAGAAGTCTAAGATCAGGGTACCAACATGGTCAGGTGAGGGGCCTCTTCCGGGCTGCAAACTCCTCATCGTAGCCTCACATGGTGAAAGGGTCAGGGATCTCTCTGGAGCCTCTCCCGTAAGGGTATTATTCGCTTTTTTTTTTTAATTTATTTATTTAATTATTTATTTATTTATGGCTGTGTTGGGTCTTCGTTTCTGTGCGAGGGCTTTCTCCAGTTGCGGCGAGCGGGGGCCACTCTTCATCGCGGTGCGCGGGCCTCTCACTATCGCGGCCTCTCTTGTTGCGGAGCACAGGCTCCAGACGCGCAGGCTCAGCAGTTGTGGCTCACGGGCCTAGTCGCTCCGCGGCATGTGGGATCTTCCCAGACCAGGGTTCGAACCCGTGTCCCCTGCATTGGCAGGCAGATTCTCAACCACTTCGCCACCAGGGAAGCCCCATAAGGGTATTAATCTCATTCTTGAGGGCTCTGCTCTCAAGACCTCATCACCTCCCAAAGCCCCCACCTCCTAATGCCATCACCTTGGGGGTTAATATTTAGCATATGAATTTTGAGGGGACACCAACATTCAGACCATAGCACCACTATCCTCCCACACTCCATTCTTGGGCTGGACTGAACATGGTGCTGTTCCTGTTACTCTAAATGGGCTCAGAGGCCATACTGTGCTCTCCTGTCTACTTTTGATTTTAGGTTTGTCTCTGCCTTGAACACAAACTAACAACCATCTTGTCATTCCTATCAGAGTGTCGAGTCTCCACTAGCCCTCGCCCCTCCATTTTTAAGGTGCTCTTTCAAATCTGCTGTGGAATGGGAAGTTCTTTACCCAAATTTTCCCTTGAATTGTGTCTGCACAAAGAGTAAATAGACCCTGGAGAAGGGTCTGAATGCCTTACCTATGAGCAAATACATAAACTGCAGAGCATGAATCCTATGACATTCATTTTGGCTGTGAATGGTATTTTTTGTTTTGTTTTGGTTTGTTTTGAGGGTGGTTGGTTGTTTCTTTGCCCATTTTGGGGTTTTGTTTAGTTTTGCTTCTTCTCTGGTTTCTGACAGTGTTCCAAATAACTGAGGTTGCTGTGTAAATCACCTCTGGATAAGTGAAGTGCTGCTGCTCTTTGAGTATAATTTAATTTTGTATTAAATGTAATTACATTCCTATTTAATTTTGGTTGCTGGTATCCTCCCAAAATACCATAGCTTCGACTAGCAGATGGCATGTATTCCTGTAACAAGAGACACCAAATATTCCAAAGAGCCTAATTCAACCGCCCCCCTCACCAGAAGCATCTTTAGAAACAAGGGTATTGGAAAATTCTGACTTTTATTAGATGGGATTCGTGCCTCATATTGAGTCTGAGTTAAACTCATTTGATGGCAAAAACCAACCATCTTGGTGAACTCTTATTGTTAAAAAGTATTTTTACTGTGGGTTATTGACCGACTCTGGCAGATGTGAGCAGAGAGGGGATGTATTGACAGGCTATTGGATAACTTACAGAATCATCAAGTGGGCTGGCAGACTAGGATTGAGACCATGCAGCCAAAAATTGTACCCAAAATCATGAGACAAAACTGGCCTAGTGAGGTGAGGACCTGCTGCCACCACCAAGCACTGGGCATTTTATCCTGCTTTGCCCCCACCCCCAGCACTGTACACTAGGTGCAACCACTACTGCAGGAATTCAAGCTCCCTGCTGAGGCTGCCTTGACCAAAGAGCCTGCCTTGGTAGAGTCTGGTCACATGCTACACCCTAGCTGCAAGAGAGGTTGGGGAGACAAATGAACTATTCAGGCTTGGGTTCCACACCACATAATAGAAAACTCAAAACACTTGTAGTTTTACATAAACCACAAACAAAATAGAAATTTATTTCTCCCTATGTAAAAGAAGTTTAAGGCAAAGAGTGCATGCAAGGTGCTCTGAAGCTCCTTCAACTCTGCCTTTGTGTGCTGCCTTATGGACAAATATGGCTGCTTGAACGTCTGCCATCAAGTCCACATCCCAGCCATCAGGAAAGAGAAAGGGGCAAAAAAGGATGACCTCTTCCTTTACTACCACTTCCTGAAACTCATAAACATTACTCATAGCTCAATGGTTGAAACTTGATCATTTGGCCAAATCAGACATAAAAGGGTCTAGGAAATGTAGTCTTTGATGCAGTTAGCCATGTGCCCAGCTAAAAATCGGGGGTTCTCTTACTAAAGATGGAGAGAATAGATATCAGGAGAGATGACTGGTGTGTCTGCCATAGCAAGTTCCTAGCATTTTTGTCTTCCATACAGAAATGTGAGCTCTCTTCCCTACCAAGGCTCATAAAAGTCTGTGTGTACAGGATGGGATATTTCCCAAATTCAGAAAGGGGGTTCTGAAGCTAGATAACCAAAACGAAAAAACAGAGAGGGCTTCCCTGGTGGTGCAGTGGTTGAGAATCCGCCTGCCAATGCAGGGGACACGGGTTCGATCCCTGGTCCGGGAAGATCCCACATGCCACGGAGCAACTAAGCCCACACGCCACAACTACTGAGCCTGTGCTCTAGAGCCCGCTAGCCACAACTACTGAGCTTGCGTGCCACAACTACTGAAGCCCATGCACCTAGAGCCTGTGCTCCACAACAAGAGAAGCCACCGCAATGAGAAGCTTGCGCACCGCAACGAACAGTAGCCCCCCGCTCGCCGCAACTAGAGACAGCAGCACGCAGCAACGAAGACCCAACACAGGCAAAAATTTAAAAAATGTTTTTAATTAAAAAAAAAAGAGTACATTATGTTTTTTTAAAAAAAGAATAAACAGAGAAAACAAAATAGCCACTTTTCCATTACTGCTGCCCTCACTATAACTAAGGCAAGCTTTATTAACTGATTTGCGTAGTATGGAGCCTTTGAACGAAGGCATTTACCAGAGGAGACCCGGGACATGCAGAAGAAGAGGTTCAGAGGCACAGCTGAAAATAGAGGCATCCATGACAGGCAAATCTTTGTTGTTTTACAGGTTTGGGGGACCAGGGCAAGAATTCAAATAAAGACCCACATACCATGTATCTAAATATTTAAAAGCTATTAGTCAAGCTAACAACTTGTTAAATAAAATATGTCTTCTCCTACCTTCACAAACATACCTTCCTAACATTCTTGGAAGGCCAAGCTTGAATTTAGAATTCTCAGGCTCCTCAGACCACAGTGTGGCAGCACAGGGACAGGCAGTCCCAGATCAGGGCCTGTCCCCCTTTTGTTCTGACCCTGAGCGGGGGGTCTCGCCCACCTGCATGTTCCTAACGCCAGCATGTACCTCCGCATTCTGTCCCCTGCCTGTGCTGCAAGCAGCTACCCTTTGGCCACTGGCTGCACTGGGTACCCTGGACCAGGAAAACAGGACTTCATGGGCCCTGGAAGCAGGCTTGGACCATTTGGGCAGAGAATCTGGGGTTCTGGATACTAGGAACAAGGTCTAGACAAGGGTAAGCGTGGGCATGGGCGTAGGCTCTGGTTGGGCTTCTCCCCTGGTCCTGAGGACTTCTCACCCCAGGGATGCAGGGAGGCCAGGGTAGGGATCTCCAAAGGTCAGGGCCTGCTTACCTAAGTCTCGGGGTGGCACTGGGTCACATTGTCACAATGACCCAGCAGGCCTGTCTCAGTGCATTGAGAGTAACTGGAAGCTCTTTTGAGAGTTTCTCCTACTAGATCTGGGGTCTGGAAATTGCCTCTGGATTATTGACTACGGGAGAAGATTTCTTTTGCTGTGACTGCCTTGGGGGCAGGATTCAGCAGTAAATGTATGTCTCCTCACCTCCGGAAACAAACCCAAACTAAAAATCGAAAACCAAAATAGAACAAAACAAAACAGGAATCCCTTTTCCGTCCTTGATGCACTCAGCCTATTTCTCTGTTTCCTCCTCAGACACCCTCCCATCCGGCTCTCTCCCATCGCCGTCCTGCTTTTCCCTGCTCACTTTCTTCCCTCCGCCCTCCTTCCCTGGCATGTCTTAATCCCTGCCATAGTGACAGGGAAAACAACATAACACTGGGGCAGATGAGAGCTGAATTTCAGAGCCCTTGAGAAGCACAAGCTAGCGGGGGGCCGGGAATTTCCATGGCGAAACAGACCAGGGGAAATGCTTGAAATCTTGGAGAGGTGATGAGGAAAACTTCGGGGTTGGAAGAACAAGGGGTATCTCAAAAACCCATCGGAGGTTGACATAAAAGGAATAAGGAAGGGTGCCCTGCAAAGTTGGCAAAAGGTTAATGTAATTTCCCTCAATGCCCCACAGCCTGTGACTGTCCCAAAATACAGTCAACATCCTATGGGATGAACTATTAGCAGAGGGGGAAATAGTGGGGAGCAGACATTCAGGAAAACCAAGATCCCTCTTCTGAAAGGAGCTAAAGGGTTAATATTTTTGTGAAGTAGAACCCCAGCATATTATGCTTGGAGGGATGGGAAGGTTAACACTCTCAGAGAGCAAACCTGGGGTAGCTTGGAAGGGTGTGGTTCTGAAACTGATTTATTTTAGAAGCATGGAAAGCCAATGAATGTATTTCTGGCCACAGGACATGACAGGTGAGAAAAAAGAAAGGAAGGAGGCCTGGTTTCTACTTCCTGGAGAGGAGGCGTTGTTACAGATCTCCTGGGGAGCACACACGCCTGGCATGAACGTGTATAAGTCCTGATTACTCTCTCCCTCTCACCACCCTAGCTCTTCCCAGTGGCTGGCTTCCCAGCGTTCTGGCATTCAGGCTGCTGACACCCGCCAACAACAAGGAAGCTGGGTATCGTGGCTGCGGCTTTTGGAGGCTACTTACGAAAGAGATGACTAAGCCCTGGGGGCGGGAGGAGGGTGCAGCTAACGCCTAGCGCAGCAAGAACCGGTACGCAATCAACTCAGTCCAATTCAGGGTTGATCAAGTGCCAACCATGTGTCAGGCTGGTCCCTGGGGATGTGAAGATGAGGAGGCATGGTCCCTGCTCTTGAGGACCAGGCATGCCCACGAGGAACTGTAATCAGACGGCTGAATACACAAAAAAGGAGAATAAAGAGTCTGGCAGCTGAAATGATTTCGTGGGGGTACAGTGATGGAGGTCGAACGAGGAAGAAAGAGAGCTTCTCCATTCGTGTATTCAGGCTAAGAGTTTTAGAATCTTCCCCAAACACGCCCTTCTCCTCACACCCTCTTATCCAGTCAGTCTGCTTCGGTCACCTGAGTGACCCTCACACTGTCCCCTTCTCCTGTCTTGGCTCAGGTTCTCATTGCACTCAGCTCCCTGAGGCAGCTTCCTACAGCTCAGGTCCAATCAGTTTACTCCCCTGCTTGAAAACCTTCCACTGTTTCCCTCTGCCCCCAGAATAAAGGCTAAACACCAAGGTCCCTCACACTGTGGCCCAAACCTGCCTAAGACCTAAGGGTAGAGTGGGCTTCAGGGTAGGTTTGACTTAACATCTCAATATGTCATCAACACCCCTGCTTCTTTCTGGATGTCCTCCCTGCCATCCATGGTGTTGTATTTAACCTCAGGCAGGCTTCTCTCATGGTGACAAAATGGCTGCAGTAATTCCTGGCCTCACACCCACACTCCATGCCACGTAGAAAGAGAAAGACAGAGAGCGTCTTTTCCTGAAGCTGCCAGCAAAGTCTTCTCCAATCTTTTTGGTCAGAACTGGGTCACTTGCTCATTCTCAGGCAAGAAGGGATTTTGCTGATGAGTCTATATTGGGGCTATTTGCCCCCACCCCTAGGGATGGGGTGGAGTCAACTTCCTCCAGAGTACATGGGAAGTGGAGGGAGGGTGGATACCCAAAGGAAAATGGGGTAGTTACCAAAAGGGAATGGATGTTAAGGAGGCCACCACAGTGTCCACTGCAGCACCCTTCCAGCACCTCCTCCCCTCAAGCCCCACCCAGCGACTTCCTATTCCCAAACCTGTCATGTGCTTTGATGTCTCTAAACTTTTGCACCTGCTGTCCCTTCCACCCAGGATGCTGCATTTTCTGCAACCAATTCCAATGTGTGTGTTTGGGAGGGGGGCATGCTGGGGCAGGGGTGGGCTCCCACACAAACAATAACCAGCTGGGTGTCCTACAATTCAGCTCAATTCTGACACTATCTACCTGGAGATAGCATGAGATTCCACAGGCTAAGAACTCAATCCCACAAGACTGCCCTCTGCTTCAGAGGCCAATCCTAAGACCAGATAGTTACATGTGCTTCGGATTGACTGGCTATAGATTGGAGGTTCCCATGACCAGCTCCTCAGGTTCCATTAATTTGCTAGAGTGGCTCACAGAACTCAGGAAACCACTTACTCGCTAGATTACTGATTTTTTATAAAAGGGCGTAACTAAGGAACAGCCAGATGGAAGAAATGCATAGGGCAAGGTATGTGGGAAGGAGCACAGAACTTCCACGCCCTCCCCAGGGGCATCATTCTGCACATACTGCTACGTGTTCACCCACCTGGGAGCTCTCCAAACCCCATCCTTTTGGGTGTTTATGGAAGCTGCATTTTATAGGCATAGTTGATTAAATCATTGGCCATAGGTGATTGATTCAACCTCTAGCCCCTCTCCTTTCCCTGGAGCTCAGGGAGTGGGATGGAAAGTTCTAGCCCTCCAGTCACAAGGTTGGTTCTCCTGGCAACCAGCCCCCATCCTTAGGTTTGTCCAAAAGTCACCTCATTAACATAACAAAAACACCTTTGTCGTTCTCATCACTTAGGTAATTACAACGGTTTTAGGAGCTCTGTGCCAGAAATGGACAAAGATCATATAGATTTCGCATTATAAATCACACTATCTCAGATGCCTTTTCATTCCTGGTACTCAGGGCATACCTATTCATTTTTCAAGCCCTTGCCTGACATCACCTTCCCTATTCTTTAGATATTGTGATCACCGCAAGGACAGAAAGTAGGTTCTTATTCACTCTCAGCATAATGCAATACCTGGCACACAGTAGGTGCTCAATAAATGCTTGTCCAGTGAATGAATGTTGCTGATGAGACAACAGTATTTCCAAAGCCTATAGCAAGGAGCCAGTGTCTCTTCAAAATCTCCTCCCAAAGTCTAAAATGTAACTGATGTAAGCAGAATTGTAATGTGCAAAACTAGGATGAGGGAAGGATGGAGCCCTCAGGAAGTTCAGATAAAGGAACAGTGAGGGGCAGGAGTTTGTCCAAGTGTCTCTAGCATCATCCCAGAGAGGGAGCTTCCTCACAGGTTGGCAGGAATGATTTAGTTCACTTGGCAGGTCAGTATACCCTTAAATGGAAAGGCGTCTATCAGGCCATCATAGCCTGATCCATTAATCTTCCAACCATTTAGATTATCCTACTGGGAAGAGACTGCAACAGCAGACCCACACACACCCACCCTGTTGGCAATTACAATCTCATAATCTCCTCATAAACTGGCTTTCTGGTTTATCATTCTGATCTACATTGCTTTAGTGTGGATTGGTCTGAGACCAACACTACCAGCTGATTCCCGATATCTCTTCTCTTTTTCTTCTTTAGTCACAGAACTCCCCAAATTTTAGATAGTCACATGGTCACCTAAAACATAGACTACATTTCTCAGCTTCCCTTGCAGCTAGGTAGGGCCATATGACTAAATTCTGGCCAATGGCATGTAAGTCAAAGTAATGTGTAACTTCTTGGAAGTACCAGTATAAGAGGGTAGTGTTTCCTTCTCCTTCCTTTTCCCCTTTCTGCTGGCTGGAATGTGGATGCACTGGCTGGAGCTGAAGCAGTCATATTAGACTGTTGAGGAATTTGGAAAGGAAGTCAATGCAGGGTGGAGCAACAATGCAGAGGATAGAAGCAACAAGATAGAAGGAGCCTGGGTTGAATATTACCACAGTGCCATCTCAGATAGCCCTCAATGCCTACCTGAACATTTATATAAGAGAAAATGTACTTCTTTCTTGTTTAAGCCACTTTTGACACTAGCAGCCAAACCTAATTCTAGCCTAACAACTGTACTGTTCCATACATGTGACTACTGGGCACTTGAAATGTGACTGGTACAAACTGAGAAATCCACACCGAATTTTGATTTTGTACTCCAAAAGACGAATGTAAAATATCTCATGAATAATTTTTATATTGAGTACATATTGAAATAACATTTTAGATATATTGGGTTAACCTATTATTCTTTTTGCTTTTTAAAATATTACCACTAGAGGTTGCCAAGGGGTGGTGGGATGGGGGAGGGAAGGATTGGGAGTTTGGGATTAGCAGATGCAAACTATTATGCATAGGATGGATAAACAATAAGGTCCTACTGTATAGCACAGGGAACTATATTCAACATCCTGTGATAAACCATAATGGAAAAGAATATGAAAAAGGACATATATATATATATATAGGTATAACTGAATCACTTTGCTGTACAGCAGAAATTAACACAACATTGTAAATCAACTATACTACAATAAAATTTAAATAAATAAAAGATTACCACTAGAAATTTTTAATTACATTATGGGTCATACCATATTTCTACTGGACAGTGCTTCACTGGGCCTTGTCATCTATGTCTGAACTGATAATATCAAACTACTGAACCATGTAAAGCTGAGAGATGATCAGAAAGTGGGCCCAGGCTTACTCACCAAGGCCCAAACTCTAACTTTGCCTCTGGCTCTTTCTGTCTGTCTGTCTTTTGCTCACTGCAACCCCTCACCCTATTTACTAAACTACCTTATCTGTAGCAAGAATAGCTGCAAAGCTTGGCACAGAGCAGAGCTAAACTTAGAAAAAATGAGAAGAGAAAACGGGAGGTGATCAGGAAGTTTAAAAGGTACAACTCTGGAATCCAGGCTGTGGTACCAGGCCAGTCACACATATACGGACCACTTTTATCAGTGGCAGAGAACGGAATTTCAGCCATGCTAACCTTCTTGGAAAGCTTCAGAAAGGGATTTTGTATTTGGACCTGAGGGGAAATACAATATATATATCTAAGTGTCTATTGATCTGAGGGAGACAGAGGAGCTTGAGGTACAAGTCTACATGAAGATTTTCATGTAGGGCCCTACTACCCTATTAACAGGAGTCTTAGTCAATAGAAAACACCTTGAACTTGCATAGGTGATCAGAAGAAATCTTCCTAGAAGAATCCTGGAGTATCCTTGGAAGCCATAGGAAGTCTTCTCAGGGGATAGAAGCCAAAGGACTAGAAAGTCACCAGGAACCCCAGGCAGTGTCTCTCCTTGCTTGTTTCATCTGCACTTCTCTCTGAGCTTTTGATTCATCTCCTCTCTCTGCAAACCAAACTACTTTGTTTCTCTGCCCTCCCAGCCCCAACAGACAGACAGACAGACACACACACACACACACACACCTCTTCCTATCTCCTCCATTCAAGGGACCAAGTCAAACCAATTGGCCGTCTCTCTGTCTCCAAAATCCTGAGAATCTGGTTGTTGGTTGTTTTTTTATCATCAAATTCAATGTCACCTAGATTTTCTCCTGTTTTCTTCTAGAAGTTTTATGGTTTTACATTTCGTATTTAGGTCTATGATCCATTTTGAACTAATTTTTGTGAAAGGTGTACAGTCTGTGTCTAGATTCTTTTTTTGCATGTAGACATCCAATTGTTCCAGCACCATTTGTTGAAAGACTACGTTTTCTCCACTGAACTGCATTTGCTCCTTTGCCAAAGATAATGTGACTATATTTATCTGATTCTATTTCTGGGATCTCTATTTTGTTCCATTGAGCTATGTGTCTATTCTTTGACCAATATGACACAGTCTTGATTACTGTAGCTTTATAGGAAGTCTTGAAATCAGGTGGTGTGAGCCCTCCAATTTTGTTCTTCTTCAGTTTTGTGTTGACCATTCTAGGTCTTTTGCCTTTACATATGAACTTTAGAACTTATTGATATCTACAAAATCATTCTGGGATTTTGATTGGGATTATATCAAATCTATAGATCAAGTTAGGAATAATTGACATCTTAACAATACTGAGTCTTCCAATTCATGAACATAGAATATTTCTCCATTTATTTAGATCTTTGATTTCTTTCATCAAAGTTTTGTAGTTTCCACATATAGATCCTGAACATATTTTGTTAGATTTATACGTAAGTATTTCATTTTTTCCATGCTATTGTAAATGATACATTTTTAAAATTTCAATTGTTCTTTGCTGGTATGTAGGAAAGCAATTGACTTTTGTATATCAACCTTGTAGCCCACAATCTTGCTGTACTTGCTAAGTAGTTCCAGGAGTTCTTGTGGGATTTTATGTCAATTTTTTGAGTTTTTCTACATAGGCAATCTTGTCATCTGTGAATAAACTTTTATTTTTTCCTTCCTAGTCTGTATAAATTTTCTTTTCTTTTGTTATCTTATTGTGCTAGCTAGGACTCCCAGTACAATGTTAATAAGAGTGGTGATAGGGGATATCCTTGCCTTGTTCCTGCTTTTAAGAGAAAAGCATCCAATTTCTCACCATTAAGTATGTTAGTTGTAGGCTTTTTGTAGATGTTCTTTATTAAGTTGAGGAGGTTTCCCTCTATTCCTAGTTTGCTGAGAGTTTTTATCATGTATGGATGTTGGATTTTGTCAAATGCTTTTTCTGTATCAGTAGATATAATGGTATAATTTTTCTTCTTTAGCCTATTGATGTGATGGATTAAATGGATTGATTTTGGAATGTTGAATCAGTCTTACAAACCTGGAATAAATCCTACTTGCTCATGCTATATAATTCTTTTTATACATTGTTGGATTTGATTTACTAATATTTTGTTGAGGATTTTTATTTTTACATTTATGTACATGAAAGATAATAGTCTTCCTTGTCCTTTCTTGTAATGTCTTTTCTTGTTTTGGCATTAGGGTAATGCTGGCCTCATAGAATGAGTTAGGAAATGCTCTCTCTGCCTGCATTTTCTGGAAGAGGTTGTAGAGAGCAGTATCATTTCTTCCTTGAATGTTTGGTAGAGTTCACAGGTGAAATCATCTGAACCTAGTGCTTCCTTCTTTAATAGATATACCTATTCAAACTATTTTTCCTTGTGTGGGTTTTGATAGTTTGTGTCTTTCAAGGAATTGATCCATTTTATCAAAGTTATCAGATTTGTGAGCATAGAGTTGTTCATAGTGTTCATTATCATCCCTTTAATGTCCATGGGATCAGTAGAGATGACACCTCTTTCGTTTCTAAATTATTCGTGTTTTCTCTATTTTTTTCCTGTTTAACCTGGCTAGAGTTTTATCAGTTTTATGATCTCAGGGAACTAGTTTTTGGTTTCATTGATTTTTCTCTATTGTTCTCCTGTTTTTCAATTTCCTTGATTTCTTCTATTATTTTTATTATTTTTTCTGCTATGTGCTTTACACTTAATTTGCTCTTCTTACTCTAGTGTCCTAAAATGAAAACTTAGATTAATGATTTTAGCTATTTCTTCTTGTCTAATATATGCATTTAATGCTATAAATTGCCCTCTAAGCACTACTTTCACTGACCACACACATTTTAATAAGTAGTATTTCCATTTTCAAATATTTTCGAATTTCTCTTGAGACTTCTTTGGCCTATGTGCTATTTAGAAGTGTGTTGTGTTATCTCCAAATGTGGATTTTCCAGCTATCATTCTTTTGATTTCTACTTTAATTCCACTGTGATCTGAGAACATATTTTGTATGATTTTTATTCTGTTAAATGTATTAGGTGTGTTTTATAGCTCAGAATGTGGTCTGTCTTGGTGAATGTTCCATGTCATCTTGAGAAGAACATGTATTCTGTTGTTGTTGGATTGAATATTTCATAAATGTTGACTAAATCAGGTTGGTTGGTAGTGCTATTCAGGTAAGCTATATCCTTACTGGTATTCTCCCTGCTTGATCTATCAGTTACTGAAAGAAAAGTGCTAAAGTCTCCAACTATAATAGTGGGTTCATCTGTTTCTCCTTGAAGGTCTATCAGTTTTGCAATATGTATTTTGATGCTCTGTTTTTAGGTGCACACACATTAAGGATTGTTATGTCTTCTCAGACAATTGACTCCTTAATCAGTTCATCTCTTTATTCCTGATATTTTTTTTTGTTCTGATGTCAGCTTTGCCTGAAATTAATGTAGCTATTCCAGCTTTCTTTGATTCATGTTAACATGGTATATCTTTCTCCATCCCTTTACTTTTAACTTATCTGAGTCATGATACTTAAGGTCAGTTGTTTATAAACAACAGATAGTGGGTCTGGTTTTATTTTTGTGTTTTTTTACCCACTCTGACAACCTCTATCTTTTAATTTATATATTTATAGCATTTAAATTTAAAGTGATTATTGATATAGTTGGATTAAACCTACCATGCTTGTAACTGTTTTCTACTTTGTTACACTTGATCTTTCTTTTTCTTTCCCCTTTTTTTCTGCCTTCACTGAATGTTTAGCTGAACATTTTATATGATTCCATTTTATCTCTTCTCTTAGTATATCAATCACACTTCTTTTAAAATTTTTTAGTGGTTGCCCTAGAGTTTACAATATACAATTACAACTAATTTAACTCCACCTTTAAATAACACTATAGTACTTCACATATAGTACAGGATCCTTACAGCAGAGTATTTCCAATATCTCCTCCCATCTCTTATAACATTGTTGTCATTCATTTCACTTATCCATGTGCCAGAGCCAACCAGTTATATTTTATATCAATGAATAATAAGAAAAATAAAATTTTATTTTACATCCATTGATTCCTTCTCTGGTGCTCTTCCTTTCTTTATGTACATCTGATCATACATCATTTCCCTTCTCCCCTGAAAAACTTTTAACATTTCTTGCAGGATTGATCCCCTGGAAGTATTTTCCCTCAGTTTTTGTTTGTCAAAAAAAAAAGTCTTTCTTTTTCACTTTTGAAGGATAATTTCACTGGATATAGAATTCTAAATTGGTGGTGGTCGGGGGGTGGTTTCTGATACTCTAAATATGTCATCTCACTCTCTTCTTGCTTGCATTGCTTCTGACAAGAAATACTCTATAATTATTGTCCTTGTTCCTCTGTAGGTAAAGTGTGTATCTCCTCCAGCTTCTTTCAAGATTTTCTCTGTGTCTTTGGTTTTCCCTAGTTTGAATACTGATTTGCCTAAGTGTAGATATGTTTAGTGTTTATCCTGCTTAGTGTTCTCTGAGCTCCCTTGATCTGCAGTTTGAAGACTGTCATTAATTTTGGAAAAGTCTTGGCCACTATTACTTAAAATATTTCTTCTGCCCTGTTCTCTCTTTCTTTTCCTTCTGGCATGCCAATTATATGTATGTTATGCCTTTTGAAATTGTTCCACTAATTCTTGGATGTTCTGTTTTGGTTTTTTCGGGGTTTTTTCCTTTTTTTTCTCTCTCTTTGCATTTCAGTTTAGGAAATTTCTTTATTTTGTTTTGTGTTAAGTGTACAATATATTATTGTTGACTAAAAGTACAATGTTGTGCAGCAGATCTCCAGAGCTAGTTCATCTTGCTTGACTGAAACTTTTTGCTCTCTGATCAGTAGCTCCTCATTTCTCCCTCCTCTCAGGCAGTAGCAACCACCATTCCATTCTTGACTCTATGTATTTGACTATTTCAGTCTGGGAAATTTCTATTGACATATCTTCAAGCTCACTGATTCTTTCCTCAGTCAGTCATCATCAGTCTGCTGATGAGTCCATCAGAAGCAGTCTTCATTCTGTTGCAATGTGGGTTTTTTTTTTAATTTCTAGAATTTCCTTTTGATTCTTTCTAAGAGTTTCCAAATCTCTGCTTATATTATCCATCAGTTATTGCATGTTGTCTAATTTTTCCACTAGAGCCCCTAACATGTTAGTTATCTTAAATTCCCTGTCAGATAATTTCAGAATCTGTGTCATATCTAAGTCTAGCTCTGATGCTTTCTTTGTTTTTTAAGTCTGTTTTTTACCATCTTTTAGCATGCCTTGTAATTTTTTGTTGAAAGCTACACATGATATACACAGTAATAAGAACTGAGTGAAAAATCTTTATGTTAATCTGGCTAAGAGTTGGGCTGTGTTTAATGTTGGGCTGTAACTGTAGGTGCCAGAGGCTTCAGATTTCTCTAGTGTCCTTGTTTTCGTCTCTTCCATTGTCTTTGGGCTTCCCTAAGAACTCCTCCTTAAATGGAGTCTTCACCTTACAGTTCTTTCAGCTGTAATTCACTGTCATCACACAGGAGCCCTGTTGATGTGTTGGCAAAGTGTGAGGAGAGGAAGTGTTATATAATCCTATGATTTAAACTCAGTCTTTTAGTGGATCTGTGTCTCTGGGCTGCGACCTTCACAAATGTTTCTTAGCTTCCTCCTTCCCTTTAGGTGAGACAGGAAGGCTAAAGGGGGCTGGAGCTGGGTAAACACACTTCCTCCAGGTAGGCTAAGGCTCTGGAAAAGTATTTTCCCCGGGAGAGTAGTCCTTTGTTATGGAGAATGCTCTGAATGATTACTTTCCCCCTCTCCCTGTCAGAGCCACAAGGGGCTCTTGGCTCTTCACTGTGAGAATCTGGCAGTTCCTGGAGGTAAAACCCACAAGAGTGTGGGGTCCCTAAGTCTGTGGCCCCCAAGAATTTCTCACTCTCATGATAGTCCACATTCAATCTCCAGCAATTTGTCAAATTATCACTTAAGTGTTCCCACCGGTTTATGGCTCTAGTAACATCTGCTCCAGGTAAGCTGATCACAGCTGTATTCCTCTGTATTCACATGTCTCTATGGATTTCAGGGTGATGATTTGCCCTGCAACCCTAATTCTGTGAGGAATTCAAGAAAAGTCATTGATTTTCAATTTGAATCGCTTTTTCTTGTTGTAAAGACAGGAATGACAACTTCTAAGCTTTTTACATGCTAATTCCAAAAGTCTTTTGGATCTTCTTTTTTTCAATAAAATTATATAAAATTCAAAATACATAGTAATCTGGGCCTACTTAGTGTGGGTCAAGTTATCCAATACACAAGATCATAAGGGCGACAGAGTACTCTGGTAGAAAAGGCTAAATCATGCTCCAAATACTCTACTAAACAAAGCAAAGAAGCATGCATACATTTTTAAAGCCCATCAAAATGATTTACGTTTGGGCACCCAAGTTTTAACCCTTTAGAACAACTTATCCTTCTGGGGTTCCAAATAGCTGAGGTTACAAAGGCTCAAAAGTAAAAGAGATTCTAAATCAGGTTGAAGTCCTCCCTTCCTTTCCTTAGTTATTACTTAAGAAAACAACCATAGTATAGAAATTTATACATAAATCAGGCTCCATGTGAATGGCCCCTGGACCGTATTCCTTCTGGTATCAGGAGGTTGGGTGCCCAGTCCACTCCCCTAGGGTGTCCAAATCTGCTCTGACCTGGAAATCTCTGCTTGGTTCCTTCTCTCTCTGAGAGGCAAAGCTAGCCTCTCAGAATTCCCCCAGGTATCCTGGGAGCTGGGGTAGCTGAAACAAAAGTGCCATAGCCAATGTGCTAATGCATTCTTGAAGCGGCCTAGTGGAATGAGGTTACAGGGAGGTGTTGGAAATGTTCCTTTCTCTCTTTTCTTTAAAACAAAAAAAATGGCCTTTCTTTTTGTAAGTGGGTGTACACACACACACACACACACACACACACACACACCCCAGGACTCTAACTGGAAGAAACTTTCACTTTCCAACCGCCCCCAAATTACTCAAGGTACTTTTCCCATCTCTGAGATCTCAGAATGTTCAGGTTCTGGCCTGATTTCTGTTCTTTCCCTTCTGAAATCCAATCCCCTTTCTCAAAAATCAGTTGTTACTATTGGTCTCACTTGCATGGCATTCCTTCTGTTTGACATGTTAGTATCTTCTCTTTCTTGTTGACTGAAAGCACCTCAAGAGCTGGGCCCACCTCTTATTCTTCTTATTAACCCTCCTATCTCCCAAAGCTCCTGGCATCCACGATATCTCACCCAAACACTCAACAAATGTTTATTATTTTCACTCACTCCTCCAATAATAATAACAGCTAACACATATTGAGCACTTACTATGTAACAGACACTGTTCTAAGTACTTCACATGGATGAATTCACATAATCCTTCTAAACAACCCTAATATTATCCCCATTTGACATATGGGGAAACTGGTGCAAAAGTTGGTTAAGTAACTGTCCACAGGTCACAAAGTCAGTAAATCATGGCAGCTGAGATTTGAACCCAAGTCTATATCTGGCTCCACAGACTATCTTCTAAATGACTTGACTATATTTCCTCCCCCAATGTGCATAAGTCCCTGAAATTATTTATCAATTTAGCCCCCCTTTGCTGTCGTAGCAACAGAACAACTAGCTGAGGTTTAACTTTCCAGTGGGTAATTGTCTGTAATTGCATCATAAATGAGCTCCACGGTTTTGCTCCCACCCAAGTAGTCTTTGCATCACTGGGAAGCCCTAGGTATGTGTGGAAGGTACAAAGGAAATAAGGAACTGTAGTTGACTCCTTTTCAAATTTGAGAGCCAGGTTTTAAAAAGAAAAAACAAAAGCAAACTTATGACACTGGTGAAAAGCAAGAACATGGTGATAGTTGATTTAATGTGTCAACTTGACTAGCCAGAGAGCTGGTTAACCATTATTTCTGGGTGTGTCTGTGAAGGCATTTCCACATGAGATTAGCATTTGAATCAGTGAACTCCCTAAAGTAGATTGCTCTCCCCAGTGTGGGTAGACCTCACCCAATCCACTGAAGGCTTGCATAGAACAGAAGGTGGAAGAAAAAGGAATTTGCCCCTTTCCCCTCCCATCTGCCTGTTTGAGCTGGTACACACCTCTTGATGTGGTCTCCTCCTGCCCTTGGACTGGGATTTACAACATTGGCTGCCCTGGTTCTCAGGCCTTTGGACTCCTACTTGAATTACTGCTCCCTTGGATCTTACAGCAGATTGTGGTCTATAGCGTGATGTAGGGGAGAACCAGGACAGCCCTGGCCTATAGGTCAATCACTTTGTTTTAACCCCGACCATCATCAGTTGGTTCTTTAGACCTCATTGGCCTATTCCCTTTGTCTTTTTGTTGAAGCATACACATTTCCAGAAGAAAAGTCATGCATGGTGTACGCAAAAGGATCTCTTGATGTGGAGTAGGGAGACCTGCAGTCTAGCCCCAGCCTAGTCACTGCCTTTGTAGAGAACAGAGATCCAATATCCACACACCCCATTCCCTGTGAGAAAGAAAAAGGGTTAGACTTGCTATCTCTGAGGACCCTTCCAGCAACAAGAAACTGTGTTCTCTGATTCAGGTGTGGGTGGCTTCCCTGGACAGCCTTCCTCCTGGATAGGGCACATAGCACAAAAACCTAATTAGATGCCTGGGATCCCAAGACTCTGTTGCCTGAGCCCACAGAGCTGGATCTGGCCAAGGGCAAGGAGAACTGGGCCTGTGGACACTGCCGGGCCTCAGCCAGTTCCCGCAGCCCCACAGCTCCATATGAGCAAGGCTTTGTACTGGAAAGGTCCAAGGAGAAATTTATTGGTATAAGCTGAAAGTTGGTTGGCCACATTAAGAACTCAGCTTCCCTTGTCCCTTGGTCCCACTGGTTACAAAAGGAGCTTTGTCTGCCATGGGGCAGCCAGTCCAGGATGTGACCACCAGACGGAATTCAAAACTTAATAGGCTGCAAAGCCTGCTCAGAAACATACAACTCCAAGCTTCTGCACCTCCAGTGCTGGATGCCCTCTACATTGATCCAGGTCATAGGGACTGGGTCAGGCCTGGCTCTGAAGAGAAGGGCCTGGGATGAGCACCAGCTTGGGCCACGCTTCTTTTCCCACGCCCATCCTGAAAATGAACAAAAATGGCTGGGGATTGCACCCAGCAGAAATGGCTGGGTGAGTTAAGGGATTTCCCTTTCTCTGTGGTTCCCTCAAAGGTAATATTACAAGGAGCTGTCCAGGGTCTCACCTAGGTCAGGAGAGAGCATGGCGCATGAATGGGATGGGGAAAACCCTATATTCGTAGGCTGCATCACCTTCCCTTCCACCCTCTCCCCAACCTCCAGCCTCACCTGGTGACCAGTTGGGCTCCATCATACCTAAGACCTAAACTGTGAAATAGAGAAAAATCTGTCTCCGGTACCCCACTACTCTGTGGATCCTCTTTCACCCAAGCCCTTTACTTTTAAGGAAACCACCTATTTGGTGGAGTTAAATCCCAATGGAAGAGATATTTGGTGGCAGAGTACTTTCCCAGGGGCCATAAGACCTCACCAAATAGGTGGTTTCCCAAAAATAAAGTTGGCGCTTCCATGGGGTATAGGTGGGGAGGGGTTGTTTATGGGGGAGGAAAGCTGCACTGGCAAGAGAGAGGAAGGAAGCAGTAGTCTTTTGGCTCTCTGAAAATGTTGCCTAAGGCATCCTGGATCCTGCCCAGCCTGCAAAAAGAGGGTCATTCACTGCTGTGGTTGCCCCAGCTGCATAGAAGTATTAAAAGGGTTTGGTCTGTCCACAGGCAGCCAGCCAAGTGTGTGGCCAAAACAGCTCTAATATCCAGTAGAAAGGGATAAAAGCCAGAGAGTGCTGGATTGCTTGTAGCTGGAGATCAGGGGAGGATGTATGGTGGAGAGGGCACTTGAGAAGGGAAATGGGTTTGGACACACAGACATTATAGGAAAGGCTTTTCAGGCAGAGAGAACACAGAGGGTCAAGGTTCGATGGCTGGAAGACACAGGTGCTGGGAGAAGAGTTGGGCAGGGCACAAGGTACATGAAGGGAATAATAAGAAATAAGTTTGAAAAGGTCAATTAGGATCCAATTATGGAAGGAGGGCCTTGGGCCATGCTAAAAAATTTGGACTGTATTCCATAGGCAGTGGGAGCATTTTAAGATCTAAGCCAAAGAAGTGGCTTAATTAAGGAAATAAACCAAAAGTCGCTCAGCACCAAGGATCAGGCACTCTACAAATGTTATCACATATAATCCCACAGTGATCCCATGAGGTACGTGACATAATCCTCATGTTGTAGTTGAGGAAATTGAAGTACACAGAGGTTAGAAACTTGTCCAAGTCACACAGCTAAATCCTCACATAGGTACAGTTGACCCTTGAGCAACACGGCTTCGAATTGTGCAGGTCCACTTAAATGCAGATTTCTTTCACTGAATACGTACTACAGTACTACACAATTGTTGGTTGAATCTGGATGCGGGGGGCTGACTATAAAGTTAGCTTTATAACCACAGGGAAAGTTGATGCCCCTATTCTCCACGTTGTTCAAGGGTCAACTATACTTGATATTTCATTCTTGTACATGTTATATGAGTAAACTAAATGAGAATGTACTCCAGGAAAAGTGGAGTGAACATCAAGGCAATAAAAGGATAATGTGAGAATGCAAGAAATGGTGGAATTAACCCAGAAGTCAGCTGTTTAACAAGCCTCAAAAGAAAATGGCATCCAATAAAATGCCAATGAGTCCCAAGGAGAAAGACTTCTAGAAGAATATAATGGATCCAAGGTACACATAAAATAAGTAAAAATCTAGATGATAAAATTGGGACATGATGGCAAAGACCTAGCTTTCTTTGCCCAAAGAGAAAAAAGGAAAGAATCAAAAACTCAGGGAAAAACAAACCACTAAACAAGAAAGTTATGGTCTAAAAATGAGACAACATAAGAGGTAAGATGGGGCTTCCCTGGTGGAGCAGTGGTTGGGAACCGGCCTGCCAATGCAGGGGACACGGGTTCGAGCCCTGGTCCAGGAAGATCCCACATGCCGCGGAGCAACAAAGCCCGTGCGCCAAAACTACTGAGCCTGCGCTCTAGAGCCTGCGAGCCACAACTACTGAGCCTGCGTGGCACACCTACCAAAGCCCGTGTGCCTAGAGCCCGTGCTCCGCAATGAGAAGCCACCACAATGAGAAGCCCGCGCACTGCAATGAAGAGTAGCCCCTGCTCGCCGCAACTAGAGAAAGCCCGTGCGCAGCAACGAAGACCCAACGAAGCCAAAGATAAATAAAATAAATAAATAAATTTAAAAAAAAAAAGAGGTAAGATGCATTTGAGCAAATGGTGGCACATAAAGTAAGAAAATCTATTTGATCTTGGGGCTAAGAATATTGTCCTTGGAGTGGCACTGGTGTCTGCCTTTGGATATACAGGAAAAGAAATGTAATCATTGACCATCACCAGGCCCTGCGCCCATTTACCCACACAAAATACACTATTCCAGTTGCTGTTTATTGGTCTTCCACTTTTAGAACAGACCGTGAACAAAAAAGGGAAAGGGCCACTATGATTTTAGGACAGGATATAATGTTACCACACTTAACAATGTAGAAATTTTAAAATATCTGATAGAAGAGGTGAGAGGGGAAGACTAGGATGGTGATGCTAATATCCTACCTTACAGGGTAAGGTGTCAAATACAACTGAGAGCTAATGAAACAGTTACCAATAGAGGAACTAGAAATAGTGACTGTATCAGTTAGAATTCAAGAAAAAAGGAACTGTTATGGGGAGTACACAGTCATGGGACCTGATTAAGTAGTCTATGTAAGCCTATTGCCTCTGTGTCTGGTGTTGGACCTGTGGTCAACGGGACCAGCAGTGAAGAAGAAAAGATGAGAGCAAGGAAGAGGAAGGACAACCTGGAACCCACAAGGACAACCTGAAACCTGCATCTGTCTCTATCTCCAATCGCCATGATGTGAGTGACTTTCATCATGGAGCTGCACATATGTCCAGCCCAGGACACAGAAGAGCTGAAGGAAAGCTGGAAGGAGTGGAGGAAACTCGGACAGCAGGCCAACAAGGTGAGCCACCTGTCAGTGACAGACGTGAGCTGCAATGGCACCTGGCCCTGTGCCAACCTTTAGAGAGTAAAAAAGGCTGTTGCCTCACTTCCACCTTCCAAATTTTGCACAAACGTCCTTCATGGCTAACCTTAACCTGGAACCATGATGGGGAGGGAATTTTGGGAAATATAGTTCCTGCTAAGTTGATAATATATATACAAATTGATACACTCTGAAAAACTGGGAGAGGGACAAGGACAATTGTTACAGGATTGGGTCCCTGGAAGCAGACATTGAGCTACTTAGGGACACATGATGTTTATTAGGATTGGCACCTGTGCATAGTGGGACCTTGCAGGACTTTGGTCTTCTCCAAAACGTCCATTGGATATTTGGTCCACAGACATTTGGTCCATGACAAAAGGTCCTTGAAATTTGGTCCTAGCCAAAATAATCCATGAACATATTTGGTCCATGTCACAGGGCTTTTGACAGGACCAAATTTCAAGGACTTTTTGGCATAGACCAAATGTCTCTGTGGATGTTTTATACAGGATCAAATATGAAGGACATTTTGGTGTGGACAGAATGTTTGCTAACCAAATGGGAAGGAAGCAGGTTGGACAGAGGGACAAGTCAAACTACGTTGCAGACTCTACAAAGCCTCCTCCCACCAGCCAGGAACACTGAAGTGATCATTCACCATTTGAGTCCTGCATTGAGCGGGAATGGCCTGACCTTATTCCCTCATGTGATGCACTGGATGCAGGCGGCCCCGGAAAGGGCATGGCCTGGGCGAGGCCGCTGTGTACCTCTGAGGCTGACCCTAAAGGGGCTGGCAGCTGGTGGCTGTCTGCTGACCACTATTCACACGGCTGGTCTGCACGTTGGTTTTTTTTTGTTTGTTTGTTTTGTTTTGTTTTTTAATTTTATTTATTTATTTATTTATTTTTGGCTGTGTTGGGTCTTCGTTTCTGTGCGAGGGCTTTCTCTAGTTGCGGCGAGCGGGGGCCACTCTTCACCGCGGTGCGCGGGCCTCTCACTATCGTGGCCTCTCTTGTTGCGGAGCACGGGCTCCAGACGCGCAGGCTCAGTAGTTGTGGCTCACGGGCCTAGCTGCTCCGCGGCATGTGGGATCTTCCCAGACCAGGGCTCGAACCCGTGTCCCCTGCACTGGCAGGCAGATTCTCAACCACTGCGCCACCAGGGAAGCCCTGCACGTTGGTTTTTGAAGGGAGCACCTGGATGGCTCTTTTCCACATCTACCCAAGCGTACAGATGAGCTAAATCCTGCTTTATTCAAGCAGGGAGACAATAGATAAAGTTCCCTAAGGAACCACCAGGACACAGCAGGATTAGTATATTACATTACTTAGAGATAAAAAGAAACTGGCAGAACCAAGAACAGCAACAGTTAAAAGCCCCTGCCTCTGGGAGACAAGACTGAATCCAAGGAGCAGTGCAACGGAGGTCTGCTTTAAATATAAGCCTTCTGTACTATTTTATTTTCCTAACCATGTGCATGTAGTTCTTCAATTAAATATTTGCAAATTAAAAAAAATTTTTTTGGGTTGTCTGATTCCACTCTACATCCCAGAGTCATGCCCCAGGCAGGCCTGTTCGGAGTGAGCACACAGAACCTTCGCTTTCTCCGGGGGGCACAGGCACAGCTGCGAGCGTCTGGCTGTGGCTGGGCAGGCGGTACCTGGCCCATCCATTCCCAAGGTGGGACGCTGGCCAAGTCCTTCATCTCATGCCCTAAGTGGATGGGTGCCCGGGCCCTGAGAGTGGGGGAAATACCAGCCCCCGCGTTGTGCTGGATTGGGGCCCTCTCCATTTCCACTGGAGAACTGCTGAATTTGCCATCACCGAGACGAGGGGTGCCCTTTTGCATATCCGGGCCCCTCCCAAACTTTCACATCTATGATTCAGAATCCGAGGAGCAGAGCCTGACACCTGGAGAAGGTCAGCAGTCGGTTGGCACGGGAAGACCGGCCGGTCCAGTGTGAAGTACTCCTCGAAGGATGGCTGGACCAGTGGTTAATGTGGGAGAATCGCTTGGTCAGATGATGTCCCTTATTTTTTAAAAAAACTTTTAAAAAATTTATTAATGGAATACAACTACTGTACAGGAAGTTAGGAAAATAAAGGCAGGTTGGCCATAACTCCACAAGCCCCCCAACTCAGTCATTACTTCCTTGCCATATTTTCTCTCACTTCATTCTCCTCTACATCCATCTTTTTTTTTTTTTTTTAATCTAGTGGTCATCACACTGTGCATAAATTTGGACACTTGCATCTTTTGCTAAATTTATATCATAAGCATTTTCCATGGTGTTACCTAAGCTTCATAACTATCATTTTAAATAGCTGCATAAAATGAGGCCAGGGATTTTGTCCCAGAATCTAATAACACAGGTCCCTGGTGCACAGTAGACAATTCATATATTTTTTTAATGAACAGAATGTATGATCAGGCCATAATCTGTCTTACTATTCTCTTACTGTGAGCTATTTAAGGAATTTGTTTCCAGTTTTTCAAACACATTGTCTTTTTTCTCGCTCCTGGACAGCCTTCTTTCTTCAATCAATTTCCCCAACAAACGCTTACACTCTGCTCTTTGCTGGCCTCTCCCAAATCACACGGACTCTGTCCTTCATTTATCATAACTCAACCTGGGTGTGTGGAACAAGCACCAGTGCCTGGCAGTGGTTCACACGAGGAAAAGCAAATCATGTTAATGGGTAGGTTAGCAGAGTGGGGAGCCCTGGGCCCATCTGAGCTGGGGCCCTCCGTGTACTTCAGAGGCAGCGTGTTCTGTCAACACTGCTGTCACCATCAAGTACCCTTCGTCCTGAAATAGTGGCCCAGGCCCTGCCAGTTATTTCATCTCAGTGCTTACGGTTTTCATGTGAATTTAAACATTCAAACATCATGAGCATGAAACATAAACACTCAACCCGCCATGGCATTTTAATGAGGTTCAACTGGGTTCAGCACGTCCCATTACTTACAATTGTGTAAAAGCTTTTCGCCCCAGATCACTTCCTTAGGTCTGGCCCACTATGGCCAAGACAAACTTTGTGTTTTCTGAGCACTTTAAATTTTGGGGAGAATTATTCTGGGCAGATGGTGAACTCCCACAGGGTCCTCCTCAGCTCTGCTTAGCTAGACCAACGGTTTAACTGAGTTTCTCAAAAACTCCTTAAGAGGAAATGACTGAGTGATAAACCATGATCAGAGACCATCACTCACTCACCCTGACATTGCTCCCCACGCACCCTTGCCTTGCTCCTGCGGTTTTCAAATCATAGCCACATCTGCGTCTCTTAAATGCTTGCCATGGAGCAAGGAAAGAGTTCTTAATATTCCCATCTGACAGATGTGGCAACTGAGCCCTAGAAAGATAAGGTGACTTGCGTAAGACCACAAAACAAAGAACTGGTTGTCCAAGGTTCCCTCTACTAAACATATCTAGGTATAGACTAAGCTGCCATAACGAAGACACTTAAAAATGCCCAGTACATAAACAGGTGGTCCAGGCCATTAGGTGACGCTGCCCTCTTCAACACACAGCTCCCATTGCTGTGTCCAAGATGGCTTCTCCAGGTGTCCTCAACCCCTGATGTAGGAAGGGGAAAGGGCAGGGTTTACTCGATGAAATGATTGCTCTTATTTTTAGAGATAAATGTTTAAAGTTTGTATTAATTAATTTATTCCTTATTTCTGATTTTTTAATATGAGGAACATGTTTTTAAATAGTGTAAGCTTGGGGCTTCCCTGGTGGCGTGGTGGTTAAAAATCCGCCTGCCAGTGCAAGGGACACGGGTTTGAGCCCTGGTCCGGGAAGATCCCACATGCCGTGGAGTAACTAAGCCCGCGAGCCACAACTACTGAGCCTGCAGTGAGACAACTACTGAAGCTCGGGCACGTAGAGCCTGTGCTCTGCAACAAGAGAAGCCACCGCAATGAGAAGCCCGCACACCACAATGAAGAATAGCCCCCGCTCGCCTCAACTAGAGAAAGCCCGCACACACCAACGAAGACCCAACACAGCCAAAAAAATAAAAATAAATAAATTTATTAAAAATAAATAAATAAATACTGTAAGCTTATTAGTTTACAGTTAATTTTATTATACATTCATTAGTCATTCACAGCAAAATAAATTCCAATTAGTTAATTCTAGTTTTCTATTGTATATATATATATTTTTTGGCTTTATCCAATAAATTTATTTTAGATAAATTTATTCTATGTACAATACAGGCTTGAAAACCTCAGTGATCTGATATACATATACAACTGGGAAACCAAAGTAGAGATTCTGTGCTTCAAATATAAACTATAGATTTTATAAATAAAGGATTTTTAAAGTTTTACCCAAAGCAAATCAAACCAATAAAAAGGAGATTAATACCAAAGATTAACAAGGTTAATGTTACAAAGAACTACAAAATTAAATCCCAAATGTGCAATGCTTGCTATTACAGTTCCAGGTTCTCTTGTGACATTTGAAAATGTTAAACATTTTTTTTAACATCTTTATTGGAGTATAATTGCTTTACAATGTTGTGTTAGTTTCTGCTGCATAACAAAGTGAATCAGCTGTATGTATACATATATCCCCATATCCCCTCCCTCTTGCATCTCCCTCCCACCCTCCCTATCCCACCCCTCTGGGTGGTCACAAAGCACGGAGCTGATCTCACTGTGCTAATGAATTCCTTTTAGGATCATGCATTCCTTTTATGGCCAACTCACTTCTACTCACATCCCAGTGGCTGCCAACACAGGTGTATGGACATACC
The DNA here is from genome assembly GCF_965194805.1 of Balaenoptera borealis. NCBI lineage: Eukaryota > Metazoa > Chordata > Mammalia > Artiodactyla > Balaenopteridae > Balaenoptera > Balaenoptera borealis. The sequence goes on from NC_138866.1 coordinate 27,059,132, forward strand.
AAGTAGCAAGGGAGGCTGGGTGGCGTGTGTCTGGTTCAAACTCAGTTCTATTATCGAATAAAGGGGATCGGATATCAGTGGACAATCAGTGCATTCCAGCGTGTACACTATGGGTGACCCCAAAGGTGGTAGACAAAGGAAGCTCGGGGAGGGCTCAGTCTCAGCAGCTCTGATTATCCTGGAGTTTGCTCCCTAGTCACTCAGTAGAGCTCATGGCCAGCCTCTCCTGGCCAGGGGATCTGGTTATGATCCATACTATACTGGGCTCAGCACACACACAAAAAAATGCATGGGGCTTCCCTGGTGGCTCAGTGGTTAAGAATCCGCCTGCCAATGCAGGGGACACGGGTTCAAGCCCTGGTCCAGGAAGATTCCACATGCCGCGGAGCAACTAAGCCCGTGTGCCACAACTACTGAGCCTGTGCTCTAGAGCCCGTGAGTCACAACTACTGAGCCCACACACCACAACTACTGAAGACTGTGCGCCTAGAGCCCGTGCTCTGCAGCAAGAGAAGCCACCGTAATGAGAAGCCCACGCACCGCAACGAAGAGTAGCCCCTGCTCACCACAACTGGAGAAAGCCCGCGCACAGCAAAGAAGACCCAATGCAGCCAAAATAAATAAATAAAATAAACAAATTTTTTTTTAATCTAAAAAAAAACAAAAAAAAGCACAGAAACTGGCTTTGCCCACTAGTACCTTACATTTTAAGAGGCAATAAACATAAACAGGACATGCTGACCAGAGAACAAAGTATGAAACCAATAGATGACTGAATGGCAAAACATAGACATATACCAGGCGAGGGTTTCCCTGCCAAGGGACCAGGGCATCTAAGGATAAAGTGGAAATCCCTGAACCAGTCCTCAAGCTTCGCCTCCTTCCCACCTTCCATTTCCCGCCACCTCCCCCGAGCACTGACTCTCCCCACTCTAAGCAGCTCACCATTCATCCTCTAAGTACACCCTGCACTTACCTTTTTCCTTTGCTCTGCTAGTCTAGCTCAGAAAGCATCTCCTCATCAAGAGTTCCTGAATCTCTCAAACAAAAATTAGTCACTTTTATCTCTATAATCCCAAAGCACTTTGTTATATGCAGATCACATCACTTATCACATTGTTTGTATTGTGATCAGTTGGGCATAAATGTGTCACTCCACCCTGTCTAGCATAAGACTTTCACCAAATCTTGTACACCCAGTGCTTAACACAGTATCTGGGAAATAATGAGGGTTAAACAAATGAGTGGCCTTTAAAATGACCCTTAAAATTGTGTCTTATTTATCACCATACACCTGGTGCCCAATCTATGCACAATGCCTGGCTTATAGTTGGTGCTCAATAAATGGAGTTTGATTGAGTTAACTTGAACTTAAAGTGCAATCAGGCACAGCAAAGACAGGTCCCAGAAGACACAACTCACATGGTTGCCAACCCAGTCCAGTTGTACCAATGGGATTTTCAGAGTCTGTAGGTCCCATATGTCCAGTTTGGTCTGCCCAGCAGACGCGAGGCTTGTGGTGCATTTGGTGAAGGTTGTCTGGGGCTGGGGCCAACCATGCTGCACTTTAGGCTCCCATTACTTTTCTTCCCCCATGCTCACTCCCCAAGGCTTAGTCCTTAGCCTGGATCTCTGGTCCCCATCCTCCATTCCCAGGGAGACTCAGGTCATCAACAGGGCTCTACCGGATCACTTTATATTCAGTGCCTCTTGGGTGCCAAGCACAGAGCTCGGCACTAAGGTAGAGCAGTGAACTAGACAGATATGATCCCTGCCCACATGGCATGTAACACCTAGCAAGGGATCACACTAAGTAAATGACCCCAAAGTGACATGGTCAGGGGTGCCTGTCACCTTGAGAGTAGCATCTGCCTTCAGGACACCAGGCACTTCACACTCAGCCTGTCTCCCCTCCGGAAGTGGGATTCAGAGAACCTGAGTGAGAGTCCACCATCAGAGTTCCAGACCTTCCACCTGCCAGCCACGAGCACATCCTTTATCCTCTCCAAACCTGTCCCCTCATCTGTAAAATGAGGTCAGTAACAACACCTGTTCTGCCTTCCTTTCTGGGTTAGATGAGGACTAAATAAGGTATGTGAAAGGGCTTTGTAAGCTGTAATAAATGTTGCTTATTACTGTTGCTGTAATTAGTATTATTATTCCCAAGTAACCCTTCCTCCTGATTTTTTCCTCTGATTGTCAGGGGTGCCAACATTCTCCCAGTCCCCTGGCCTAAGGTTATCTGTTGTTTCTGTCTCCCCAAACCCTTTCTCCCCTTCATCAGACACCGAAGCTCAGCTGATTTCCCTGAGGAGCACATTCTTCCTCCATCCCCCTGGCTACAGTGATTGGCTCAGAGAATGGGCATATGACCCACGCAAGTCAGTAGGAGTCCTTCTGGGATTTTCCCACCAAAGCTGTGAAAGAAATGGTCCCTTTCTGCTGAGAGGATCTGATTCTGGGGTTCCAGCAACGACTGATACCATCGTGTGGAGAAAGCTTGTCTGAAGAATAAGCCAAGCAGAGAAAGACTATCATGGATCAAGCTGCTCATAAAGCCAGATGTAATCCCAGATTTCCCAGGCACTCAAATGAAGGTAAACTGTCTTGTATATAAGCTGATTGAGTTGGGTTTCTATCACTCAAAAATGGAAGACTCCTGACCAATTCAAGACTCAAAACTTAGGTGATATGTTCTATTTGTCCATTTCTTTCAACTCCAACCTTTGATCTATTGGAGCTTGTAAACAGTGTCCTTTCCGCTACATAGTTCTGCCACCATCCTGGCCAGACTCTCTTTGTCTCATACCTGGAGGCTGCCAGATGGGGAGAGCTGAGGGATTAGAGCCAGACAGACCTGGAGTGAATCTCGGCTCCATTACTTACTCATCAGTCATGTGATCTTGGGCTTCTCTGGCCCTCAGCATTTTCCTCTGTAAAGTGGGACAAATAATCCATACCATGCATGGCTGTTGTGAGTATGAAATGAAAAGATATCTATTAGGGCCTGGCGGAGACTCAATAAGAGGCAGCTATTATTGCCATAACAATATAGTGGCCTCCTAGCTCTGTCAGTAGGGGGAAGGCAAGGCATTGATACTGTTTTCATTTGGGGGCCCTGATTGTCTTTCTCTGAGCTCAGACATTTAAAAATGGCCGTAGCTCAGTCTGAGAAAATGGGGCCCAGGCAGCTTGGATGCTTGGGAGCCACTGGGGCAGAACAAGAGTTGATGGAGCTGCTGGAGGAGTGACGCTTGGGCAGGGATAGTCTCCCAGCATCAAGGAGAGGGGCCCTGGGTAAAGAAGTCCCAGCCACCAAGCAGCCAATCAGAGGCAAGTGCCTGAAGAGGCCAGGCCAGATGAGGTCAGAACTGGGATAAAGGACTGGTCCTCAGATATAAGGAGAATCCTCTCCCAGGAGACCTTGAGGGTGGGGTCAGCGCTTAGGAAGTTAGTACATTCATGACTTGTGATGCGTGTATAGTTTGTAGGCTGTCTGCAAAATACCAAACTTGGGGTCTACCCTTTCCTTTTATTGACCTCTGGTCTGGCTTATCGTTCCTGAAGGAAGAGAACGGGACTAGGAGTTTGGTGTCTGGGACTCCAACCTCATTTGCAGTTGATGAGCTCTGTGACCTTGGGAAAGCAGTTTCCCCTCTCTGGGCCTTGGTTCCTTCACCAGTTGAGGGGGATGGCAGATGTTCTCTAAGGTCCCTTCCAAAGCTAACAGGCCATCCCCAAGCCCTAAGGGGTTAATCAGGCTGGCTGGGCCCCACTACCTGAGACCACACCAGAGCTTTTGTTTTCAAAGAATCCAAGAGGGGGCAGGGGGAGGAAGCAGCCTCGTCAATTTCCGTAGCTGTTTAATCTAAGAGAAACGATGAGGTGTGCATTGAAGGTGGGTAGCCCTGGGGACATTCTCCCCGCTGGACAGTGCTGCCTCTGTGACAGCTCCACATGGAGAAAGGTGAACCTCAAGCTAGAGGGTGACCGTCCCTGTTTAACAGCTTTCCATTTGTTTACCAAAAAAATATTGCTCCATCATAAAAATTCCCAAAATAGTTCCTTCCCTGGCCAGACTGACTGGCGGGCGCCCAGCTTGGGAGCCCAGCCTCGCTGGAGACACGCTCTCAGCCAGGCAAAATTAGCCGGCAAAGTCGAGGGCTGCAGTTTGAAGACCACCAGAGCCCCACACATCCTGTGGGGTGCAGCTGGGAGGGTTAGAGCCACAGAATCGTCTCTCTGGGGGGATCTGGGCAGTGACAGGATTTTCTGAGGCTCAGCAAGTTTATTGTTAGCTAAGAAGGGCTTCCTCTGCTCTATGGGGATTGGCGGGTGGATCTCACTGGCTGGAGGTGGAACAAATGCTTTGCTCTCTGCTGGAATTCTCTCTCCCACACTCGTATTCTGGCACCTTCTCATCCCACAGTTCTCGACTTAAAACAGCTCTTCAGAGAGCCTTTCTCTTAAAACCCTCCCCTGAAACGACCCAAATGAGGGCTTCAGCTATCCAGTGTCAGAAGGTTCTTCCTTTTCCCTTTGGAGAACTTACCACAGTTTGTACTTACAAATGTGAACGTCAGTCTTTCCCACAGGCTGTAAGGTTCCTGGGCAGAGAACGTTGCTTAGTACTTACCCCCAGTACCTTGCACATAGTAGGTGCTCAATAAGTATCTTTTCCATTTACAGAATGACTTAATAACTTGCTTGAGACTTAGAAAAGCCAAATAACTTGTCCAAGGTCATGTAGCTCACAAGTGCCAGAAGTGGGATTTGAACCCAGGCCTGCCTGATTCTAAAACCCAGGTCTTAACTCCACTGTCCTGCTCCACGTGGTCCACAGGGCTGGACAAGTCACCAAATGAGAGGGCATGGAGCAGCCATAGTTGTGTCTTCTCTTTCACTTTCTTCCTGCCCCCATGGCAGGGAGGAAGGAGGGTATACAGGCTTCCCCCAAGAGGACTCAATACTTATCCCAGTGCTTCACGTATAATAGGTGCTCAATAAGTAAGTGTTGGGCGAATGTTCCCTTTGCCAGGGACCCCAGACATCTCCCAGGGGCATACCAGTCTTGTGGGGACCTGTTTCTATTTGGGGATGAGAAAGTGAGGGAAAGGGACATATAAAAATGATTCTATTCCATCCCTCCAACTGATCTCTCCTCCTACCCACCACCCCAAACTAACCAGAGCAGGACCCCAAATAGGAAAATGACCCAGAGTTAAGAGCCATCTTTACTAACAACTTGCTGCGGCGGCTAAGAGCTTCCAGGCTGGATTTCCAAGCAAAAGTGGGCAGGCCCTTCCTGGTCTCCTCAAAGTTCCTGCTTTTATACCCAGACCTACTCCATTCCAACCACCCCATACCATACACAAAGCTTTCTTAACTTTACGTGAAGTGGGAATAAATTCACCTTAGAATTCAATAAATTCAATTCAATTAATTAATTAATCCACCTTAGAATAAAATGCTAATTTTATTGATCTAGAATATGCGATCTAAGTGAATATAATGGCTTGCCTTGCAAACCCAGCTCTGAGACAAGCCCCCTCACCACATCCTGGGAGGAGAGAGAAAGAAACAGTGAGAGAAACGGAGAGAAATCAACCTGAAGAGGAAAGATGTTTCCTCAGGCCATTCCACTCAGTGAGCAGAGGCTCCACGGAGTGAAGAACAAGATGGCAGATATTCCCTCAGCAGCTGGTTTCAATTCCCACAAAACTTAGCACCTTTTCAGCACCTTGAGTGGATTCTGATGTGTGAAGATGTGTATCTTTTCATATATCTCGGCCCCTAAATTCAAGGCAACTACTTTGTGATACACAAAGCCACATATACCCCATTTTAGTAGGGAAGTAGTCTTCAAGGGGTAATTTTATGGGACATGATTTTCTTCTTTACATATGACTTTAGAACCTGACCTTCACTTAGCATCCAACAATATTGCCGTTCACATTCATTGTGGGGAAATCAGGCCATAGATCCAAACAAGAAAAAAAACAATCCCCTGGAATCTTACCATTCAGGGATAACCACTATGCATTTCTGAGGCGCTTTTCTCAAGGCAAATGTGTACAAATGTGTATTTATTATATCCATATTTTCTAAATGGAAAACTGGAAAGAAGATGGTCTTTTGAAATCTACAAGTTGTGATTTTTTTTTTTCCAAAGTCTTTTCTTTAAGAATACAATGGGCTTGATTCTTTCCTTTTCAAACTCCTCTTTATACTCTGGGCCAATTTTCCACACTGTTAATATTTGTACCAGAAAACTCCTTGGCATCCTCAATTCTAAGCAGGTGAGAGTGAGAATCACTCCCAATGGAAAAGGGGCCAAAGGAACCAGGATGAATCTTTTCCTTCTTCCCAATTTGGCCTCTGGTTAGTCCTGTAGGGAAGCAGGCCCAAGAAGACTGAATCACGTCCATAAATCATGCCTATGCTCTGTCTCCCCCTCCCCCTGACGCTGAGCCATCATCACTGTGGTACAAAGGATACCATGTACCATTGGGTCCAGATGGTACCCAATGCCTGTGCCATCTGGAAACAGGTACGCTCATCACCATTTCCTCTTGAGACTAGGTGACACAGGGAGAAACAGAAGGAACACTTAGACTGCGAGGGAGATTTAGAAAATAGACACCCTCCCGTTGCCCCATTCAAACCATTTCTAGGCTCAGCTTGTTTCTTTTCCCAGATGAGAAGGAAGCGATAATTTTGGCAGAGCTGAGGATGGGAGAAGAGCAGAGCGTCTGCACAGCATCTCCGGCCTCCTCGCCTCTCCTCCTGCACCTCATTCTCACCGCCTGCCTGCCCTGCCACCCAGGGTGCCTCCTACCACGGCCACTTCGGCGAGTTCCCACTTGAACAAAGGCATCCAGCAGGTGGGCATGTCCCTGTCTCAGGGTGAGGAAGCCCAAGCTATGCGTATCTGGATTGACGGTGTTAGATGAGTTGCCTGAGTGGCATTTTGATGGTTCTAGTACTTTTCAGTCTGAAGCTCCAACAGTGACAAGTATCTCATCCTTGCTGCCACATTTCAGGACCTTTTCTGCAAGGACCCCAAGCTGGTGTTCTGTGAAATCTTCAAATACAACCGAAAGCCCACAGAGGCACACCTGTAAATGGATCACAGACATGGTGAGCAACCAGCACCCCCGGTTTGGAATGGAGCAGGAGTATATTCTCATGGGCACAGACGAACACCCCTTTGGTTGGCCTTCCAGCCACTTCCCTGGGCCCCAAGGTCCATACGACTGTGGTGTGGGAGGAGACAAAGCCTGTGGCAGGGATATAGTGCAGGCTCACCACCGGGCCTGCTTGTACACTTGTGTCAAGATTTCAGGGACGGAATGCCGAGGTCATTCCTGCCAGGTGGGAATTCCAGATAGGACCCTGTGAAGGAATGGATATGGGACATCATTTCTGGGCGGCCCGTTTCATCTTGTGGCATGTATTCGAAGACTTTGGAATGACAGCAACCTGTGATCCTAAGCCCATTCCTGGGACCTGGAATGGTGTAGGCTGCCACACCAACTTCATCACCAAGGCCGTGAGAGAGGACAATGGTCTGAAGCACCTTGAGGAGGCCATTGAAAAACAGAGCAAGCAGTACCTGCATCTGAGCCTATGACCCCAAGGGGGACCCGGAGAGTGCCTGGCACCTAACTCGACTCCACGAAACCTCCAACTTCAACGACTTTCCTGCCGGCGTGGCCAACCCTGGAGCTAGAATCCGCATTCCCAGGACTGTCAGCCAGAAGAAGGGTTACTGTGAATACCGTCACTCCTCTGCCAGCTGTGACCCCTTTTCGGTGACAGAAGCCCTCATCTGCACATGTCTTCTCAATGAAACTGGCAATGAGCCCGTCCAGTACAAAAACTAAGTGGACTTGACTTGCAGCCATCAAACGCCTCCTAATACTACATCCCGCTCCTACTCTTGTCCCTCTCTCCATTGTCCTAATAGCTGTAACTCAAAGTATGGGGTATCAAGGTCTTTTTTTATTCCTAAAAAAAAAGGAAAGAGAGAGTTTGAAGAGCAGCAGGGCTCAGTGTTTAGTGATAACTAGCAAAAAAAAAAAAAAAAAATAGTTCAACACACTATGTATTTTGTAAGGGCCTGGTTCCATTTTGCTCTGCTTTCTTCAATATTTGGTGGTTGCAAATCTAGTCCAAGATTGGCTGTGGATCTGCAAAATCAGTGGTTTTGATTAAGTATTTGGACTTTGATCCTTGAATGGAATTAACCTTAAAAAGAAAATAGTGCTGCTTAGATGAAAGAAATCACCAGTCTCTTGCTCCCCTAGGCGGAGAGTCGAGTTACTTCTACCCCATGGCCAAGTGACTACTAAGGAATTTGATAATTACCTTTTCAGTTAGAATAGCACATATTCACTGCTCACATTCAAGAATTTGTTTAAAAATGCAACTATAAATAGTGCAGGTACTTTCAGTTTCTAACATCAGTCTTGCAAATTTCCTGTACTTATGAATAGCCTGTTGTTCAAGCCACCCAACCACAGTCAGCAAATGGACTCGCGTGAGCTAGCTCCCCTTCGCCACCTTTGTATTTATTTAACCAACTTGCTCTCAGAATAATTTAAGATGACTTTTTAAAATTACATGCAATATAATGAAAGCAAAACAATAGATATACAAGAAAGATTTTAAAGGGGAAAACAAGAAAAAAAACAGAAGATGAACATGCTAAGGGTGAAATTCAGTTCTGCAGGTTATGAGGATCTGTACACTGGCTCAAGATTGCTTCAAGTTTGAATATAAGCAGGGACTTCCCCAGTGGCGCAGTGGTTAAGAATCCGCCTGCCAATGCAGGGGACACGGGTTCGATCCCTGGTCCGGGAAGATACCACATGCCGCAAAGCAACTAAGCCCGTGAGCCACAACTACTGAGCCCGCATGCTGCAACTACTGAAGCCCGCATGCCCAGAGCCCCTGCTCCGCAGCAAGAGAAGCCACCGCAATGAGAAGCCCGCGCACCGCAACGAAGAGTAGCCCCCACTCGCCACAACTAAAGAAAGCCCGCGTGCAGCAAGGATGACTCAAGGCAGCCAAAAAAAAATAATAATAATTAAATATAAGCAGAAAAGGGGGGAGACATGGTCAGTTATATGATCTATAGTGTCCATAAAATAAAAGCCTGTTGTTTAGGAGAAAAACAACTATTCTTGGAATGAAGAACTCAGAGAAATTTCTTCCATGGCTCCTCATAAAAAAAACATTCTTACCAGAGATATGACAAGGAGTTCCATAAGTCCTTCTCTTACAACCTCTCAATGTAGGCTGATGACGTCTTCCGAAATCTGAGTTTGTTAAAAAGCATTTCCACTGGAGACCAAAAGCACATGGTTCAGATCCACAGCTGGTATGATTCAAAGAGAGATTTTAAGATCTGAAAGAATACATAAACTGTATAACCTTCAGACCATCCTCATCAAATTTTATTTCTCTAAACCAAGCATTTGTAAGCATCGTATGCACGAGTTTATGGATGCTTTCCCCCTAACCAGCACTTGTGATGCTAGTTAAACATCACTCTATTTGCTTTAACTTGAGCCAAGTCAGGGGTAGGGTCAACGTCCCTGGTGGATAGTGCAGGGAAGTGACCACACCTCATCCCCACCAACCCCTTTCTCCCCTTACAGGGAAAAGTTACAATGTCACATTCTCTCCTTTGCCCCCTTTACCATTCAAGGTCTAATTGGGCCCATCTCAGGATAGCTTTCTCATGCAGTACTGCTTTTAGACACGTAGAGCTCATGCCCCCCTCTTTGGCCCCAGACCCCATATCTTCTCTTTGGGGTGCTCTCCAGTCCCTCTGCCCACCCTATCCTCTTCCCACTCCCCAAACATATGGGGTTGACCAGATATCCTGAGGGGTTCCAGAATTCATGTCTATGGACTTGTCCCGGGGTTCTGGTTGGTCCAGGTTTCAGGAGGACATCAGTGAAAGCAGATAACTCCTGCTGGCTAGCAAGATATTCCTTTCATGGGATTGCATGGGACTGGGCTTCCGGAATGGTGCTGACATGCTGATTTGGAGTGACTCACTCACATCACACACAGGGAGAGTACAGGGCTCTGGGCTATCAGGAATCACCACTGACCGTTAGGTTTGAGCTGTGTGGGTGGGCTGTGCATCAGTTCTCTTCTGCTCCTTCCCCTCACCCCCACTGAAAAAAAAAATCAGTGCCAGGGAACCCACACACAGTGGGTGTTGCTGCTGATGTACACAGGCAGTTTATTTGTCCACTTTCTTCCAACTCCTACCTAGTGATCTCAAGAGGAACAATGTTTCCCTCTTTCTCTCTTCCTTCACTTTATTCCATTTGTCAACAAAAGCCCAAGCCCTAATCACATCTGATCAACTTAAACAGTGTGGCTAATAATAATGCCTTACAGAAGAAAGAGAAAGCCACAAGTGTAAAAGTCGAATTAACCATACTCAAATACCAGAACCATCAACACCCCAACCCCTCAGAATATCTAAAGATCCCATCCACAATTCTCACAAAGTCTTCATCTATCGGCACTTCTAATAAAACTGCTCACCCTTACCACCAACATTCATGATAATTAAAAATGAATTCTTATTTGGTTTTATAGTTCTTCTATTTAAGCACAGTTGGTGAAAAAGTAGTGTTTCATACTTGCACTAATTCTAAACAGGCAATATTTCAAATATATATGAAGTTAAACAAGTTTCAAGGATTAACTAAACCACATAGCCATATATAACATAGGTTTTATGGGAAAATGTATTCCCAGTTTCCATCACCACTTTATAATTGAACTTCTGGTATAGCAAGTTGGGTACTTCCTATCCAATGTCACCTACACACACGAAAAGCACAAATTAGGAACACTGACCAGCACTAGCAATGAATCATGCCTGAGTATCTAAAGAAGGACAGACTCTTCCAGAAGCGGTCACATCTGGAAGCAATGAATTCTTCCAGAAATTCATTTGAGATATCAGTGCAACAAAAACAATTACAATAAAAATCCTTTGATAGTGTGTACACATGTCCACCCAACGCACCCACGCAGGTATGCACACATACCACACAAAGATTTCTGAGGTGTGAGGGTTGGATCAGGCATTAAGCACTGACAATTACCACAGGTTCAGGTTTATTATATTAAGACTTGTACTTGGGAGCATGGGCTTGCATTATCTCTCCAAGAAAGTGATACAGACATTGGGAAGAGCTGTATTCCTTTCCTTGCAGGCTATTGGGAATATTTAAACCTCTTACCAAAAAAAAATATTGCTCATACTTTTGCTCATGAAAACATAGACATGTGTCTGTATGAAATTAAATTACTATGGATGGGTTTAGTATAAAATGGGGGTGAAAGAGCAGTGAATTAAAAGACAGGCATCCTCAATTCCAAACCAACTCTTCTACTGACTGTGTGACCCTGGGTAAGTTATCTCACGTGTCTGAATCTCGGTCTGCTATGCTGTGAAAGAGCAGGGTTAGGCCAGAGTCACATCAAAGAGTCCTTCCACGCTGAATGTCCAGGACTTTTCCCTTTGACCAGCCCCAAGTCACTTCAGGCTGTCGTCGTGTCCACACAGGCCCTGGGGCACCAGTGCCAAAGCTGGGAACCTCTGACCAATTTCCTAGGTAAGAACTGAATCTCGTTGTCACTTTGGCAAATGTCTGTACACTCTCGCCTCCTTCCTCTTTCTCCAGACATTTGGTGGCCTCCTGTGTACAAAAACTCACAGACCTTTGTGCTGCCGAGTATAAATAGAGCGATGTTCATACCCTGAAACCATGAGGGAACAGCTGATGGTATCGTAACAAAAGGCAGAAAACTTGGCAAGCTGGTCCAAACCACATAGCAAATTCACAGCGTGCTGCTCACCCACTGTAGGAGGAGCTGGGGCTGTTTACCGAGGCTGATGATTTTCCCTTTTCTCACCTGCCAGCTCAGACCCCTGGAGGCCCAGGCAGCAAGCCTGGAGCGAGGATGAGGATGGATTCTTCCTCTGGCTTCCAATCCCCTGGAGCCTCTAGCGTTGGGCGGCCCCTGAGAATGTTCACCGGCTGCAGTCTTGGCCACACAACAGTCAGAAAAAGCCCCTCCTAAGTCCTGGTATGCCTAGCACAGAAATGCAACCTCCAGGACTAAAGGGGAAGAGAGGAGAGCTGGGTGAAATGCTGTGTGTGGCAGGGTTCCTCTGGAGGGTTGAGTTACGTTTTTATAATTCTAACAAGTTATGGATGCGTTTCTGCCACACGCATCTAGAGGCTAAACCAGGGTACGCTAAGAACCCAGAACTAGGCCTGCATTGTGGGCTGAATTAATTATTCTGCCACTGGATTGGAAGGTCCAAGAAGGCCAGGGCTTTGTCTGTCTTGCCCACTGTTGTGGGCGTGGCTTGGCATCCAGGAAGTCTTCCATAAATATTTGTTGTATACTTGTCAATTAACCGAAAAGCAGGTAGCCTTTGAGTGAGAGGAAGTTTATTTTTTAAAAAAAATAGTGAATGGAGGGTCTGGCCGGAGAAAAGACGACTACAGTCAAAATGAAGGATGTGGAAAGGGGCCACTTTGCAGGGCAGGTCAGTGTTGTAGCCTTTCCAGAACCACAAGCATGCACCCCAGAAATCTTGTGAGCCACCCTAGGCTGCTGTTTGCCTCCCCAGCTTTAAATACATTACAGATAGGGGGAGGCTATTAGTTCTTGGGGTGTGACATGGTGAAAGCTGCTGTTTGTCTCAAAAGGCCCAGCCTTGGAAAGGAGCCCCTGGATAGCTGGGAGCTGGGCCCTCTGCGGGGCAACTCTTACCAGGCCAAAGCCCTCGTCCCCGCTGCTCCTGAGGTGGTGGTGGGGTAGCAGCAAGAGTGGAGGAGAGAGGAGGCTGAGAAAGCCTCTTTTGTTCCCACTCCAAGCCCGCTCCCCACCCCCATTGTCTTGAGATCTTTCCTCCCCAGGGTCAACAGGCAGCAAATCCCTCCATCTCTTCTGTGGACAGCTCTCTCCTCTTTGGTTTGTTGCTAATTTCTGAAAAGAAGGTTCTGGGACCTGAGATTGTCCTATACCCCCAAAGACTTTCACACCAAGGGAGGTGTGAAGGTGCTGGGATCCCATGGTGCCATTAATAGCAGCCAGTGTGGAAACCCCCCAGACAGCTGGCCTTGTGAACTTCACAGCCTGTTAAGTCTGGTTGGTCTATCCTGAGGGCTCCTGACACCAGGTCCTGGCAAGAGAATGCAGGCAGGGGCGTGGGGGGACATAACTGCTTCTCTACCTGCTGAAATTGGTTCTAGAGCCCAGCGTGGGCAACTTCATAGGCTTTTGAGGATTCAGTGAGATAATGCATGGGCAGCACTTAGCACAGTGCCGGGGAAACAGGCATGCATTCAACAAATATTTATTAACAGTTACTGTAGGCCAAGTACTGTCCTAGGCACTAGGGAGACAACTCTGAACAAACTAAAATCCTCTTCCTCTGGAGCTTCCATTCCGCTGAGGGAGGCAGACAATACTTAAACAATATATCATGTGCCATGAAAAAAATAAAGTAGGGTGAGGGGGTGGGAGGCTTCCATCCAGACCGGAGTGTCAGTAAAGGCCTCCCTGAAGGAGGCCACAGAACAAGAGCCACCAACACTCCCAGAGGTGACGGGGCTGAGTCTAGAGTAGGACGTTCACTACGACGTGTGGCTGTGCCTTAACGCAAAGTGGGGTGTGATGGGGAGGGGAAGAGGAGGTGGGCTGTCATTATCCATCCTTCTTCCTTAAAGAGAGCTTGGTATAGTTTGAATGAACTTTCCAGAAGCCCTTCCCTCACCTGTTGCAAAGGAGCCATTGTCCGGAAGCTCTGCCTATTAAACATTGTCTCCAGCGCTTCAAACCAGCATCACCGGGACTTCCCTGGTGGCTCAGTGGTTAAGAATCCACCTGCCAATGCAGGGGACATGGTTTCGAGCCCTGGTCCGGGAAGATCCCACACGCCACGGAGCAACTAAGCCCGTGCGCCACAACTACTGAGCCTGCGCTCCGTAGAACCCGCGAGCCACAACTACTGAAGCCCATGTGCCTATAGCCGGTGCTCGGCAACAAGAGAAGCCACCGCAATGAGAAGCCCGCGCACCGCAACGAAGAGTAGCCCCTGCTCGCCGCAACTAGAGAAAACCCACACCCAGCAACGAAGACCCAATGCAACCATAAATTAATTAATTAATTAAAAAAACAGCATCACCATCCCCTATGGGTTGGGGGGGAGGGGTGGCTCCTGCCCCCAACAGCCAGGGTCGCCCAGGTGCTGCTTCAGTTTCCCCAGGATGATCAGCCTTTGAAAGTCTAAAAACCAAACCATTCAGATCAAACTCTTGATCTGGCACTTACTGCCATGTGTCCTTGTGTGGGAAAGTTACGTAACCTCTGTGAGCCCCTGTTTCCTCTTCTGCCGTGGGGAGATTAGTAATGGCACCTACCTTGGGGTGGCCGTGAGGATGATAAAATGTGATAATCTAGGAAAGCACTTAGCACAGAGCCTGGCACACATAACTGTCTCAAAAATGTTTCTCACAGACCCCAGGCCACGTCCTTTATTTCACTGTGTACCAGACTCTTGACGTCTTCACCTCTCTGGTGCCGAGGTGGTTGTACCCCTACCCAAGGAGCTGAGAACCGAAAGTCACTGATAGTACATTCTTGTACTAGAGGAACAGGAAAACATATTGGAGAACCTGACGGAGACACTCGTACTCCTGGAAGAGCACTGACTCTCAGGAATCCGCTGTTTTTGCCACCTAGCTTCTATTCATGCGAGTTTCAGGAATGGTTCCCTGATTTCCCCTGGGGAACCTGCTCCCCCACTCTCAGCGCCAGAGCCTCAGATGGAGGCCTCTCCTGGCTCCAGAGTGGAGGATGGGACTTGTGTGGGGTGGAGGGAGATGTGCTCTCTCTTCTGCTGAACTAGGTCTCAGAAAATGTGAATTAGAGGCCGTACAGGTTTCTTCCTCCTTAAGATTAGCATGCCTCTACTACTGTGTGAATTATTATTTTATTTTTTATTTTTTAAATTATTTATTTATTTTTGGCCGCGTTGGGTCTTCATTGTTGCACGCGGCCTTTCTCTAGTTGTGGTGAGCAGGGGCTACTCTTCGTTGCAGTGCACGGGCTTCTTATTGCCGTGGCTCCTTTTGTTGTGGAGCACGGGCTCTAGGCACGCAGGCTTCAGTAGTTGTAGTGCACTGGCTCAGTAGTTGCGGCTTGCGGATTCTAGAGTGCAGGCTCAGTTGTTGTGGCGCACGGGCTTAGTTGTTCTGCGCCATGTGGGACCTTCCCGGACCAGGGCTCGAACCCGTGTCCCCTGCATTGGCAGGCAGATTCTTAACCACTGCACCACCAAGGAAGTCCCTGAATTATTATTTTACTATTAAATATAATTTAGATACTAACGTGGCATTTACACACCAATCCCATCAGCCATTCGTTGAGGACTGCTCCTAGGAGATATTAATTCCCTGGCTCTCTGGCCTGTCTTGGATGTGTGCAAGTGGTCTCTGGTGGTCAAAGAAAGGCTTCAGGTAAAGAGAGGCAGATGTTAACAATTGGAAATTGAGCCAGCATTCACTGAAATGGGAAAGGACCAAGGGGAAAATGATGAGGAATCTATAGCATCTGCTAAAGTGACCATCCCTCCATGTGGTTGGGGTGAAGGTGAACTTGCCCTCTTGGGCCATGTCCCAGATCTGGTCAGTGAGAGACCCCGCATTCCCTTGGTCAAGGTTATAGTTCTGGTAGGGATAGGGAGTGATTGCTCATGACCCAGGCTGAGCCAGTCAACAAACCTCAGACCTGAGAATTCTGAGAATTCTGCTAGAAATATTGGGCAAGAGATTTCTAAACTGAGATGATGTAAGCCTGGGGTTGCCAGGGACCACCACAAGGAGAAAGCCTGCTGGAAAATGAAACCAACACAGACTAACCCAGAGCTGAGAGATACTGAGTCCTGATGAGATCATCCGAATACCTGGATCTAGCCGTGTCTCAAACTCATGCCCTTGGACTTTTTAATTAGATGGAACAATAAATTCCCTTTTGTCTTAAGTTGTAACTTGAGTTGTATTTCTATCGATTAAAACTAAAATAGTTCTGACTAATACATAGGACAATCAAGATTCTCCAAAACACGGTCCCAATTCAAGTATCTATTGTTATCTCCTGCAATTCTTCTACTCATACCCTGCACTGCTTCCAGACTAGTAACTGACTGGATCTCCTTTGTATACACACGCCCCACCCACTCCTAGCATCACTCACCTCATTCCCATCCTCCAGGACTGCCTATCTAAATCCTACCCATTGTTCAAGGAGCAGCTCCAATCCTGTCTCCTCCAAAAAGCCATACTGACCAGCCCAAACCACAGCTCTGCACCATTCACGTGATGCTTCTCATAACGTGGTTATTTCTGTACTGTTGGTGTGAGTATGTTTTCCTGGCTCCCCATCAAGACTAGAAGCCAAGTGTGTAACTGTGTCTTGCACAATGCCCATAATGGACTAATCTTTCTTATGCAAAACAACACCCAGTTTGACTCAAATCTCTTTTTTTTTTTTTAAGTTTTTTTTAAAATTATTTGCTTTATTTTATTTATTTATTTTTTTAAAATTTTATTTATTTATTTATTTATTTATTTATTTATGGCTGTGTTGGGTCTTCGTTGCTGTGTGAGGGCTTTCTCTAGTTGCAGCAAGTGGGGGCCACTCTTCACCGCGGTGCGCGGGCCTCTCACTATCGTGACCTCTTTTGTTGCGGAGCACAGGCTCCAGACGCACAGGCTCAGCAACTGTGGCTCACGGGCCTAGTTGCTCCGCGGCATGTGGGATCTTCCCAGACCAGGGCTCGAACCCGTGTCCCCTGCATTGGCAGGCAGATTCTCAACCACTGCGCCACCAGGGAAGCCCCTCAAATCTCTTTTTGAAAGTGTCTTAAAGCTAAATAAATGGATGACAGTTTGGGTTGGTCGTGTGAAGAGCTTAGAAGGCAAGCACTACTTCTCCGTTTTGCCTAAGAGCAACTGAGCGGAATGCTGCTGAGGGAGACCCACCAAGGAATCTATCACTTCACCCACACAGCGGGGCACGACCTTTTCCTGAGCATCCCAGGCTGCAGCTCACAGACCCCTGGTAGCAGATATCTGCCATTCCCAACTTCTCAAAAGTCTTTGCGTAATCTCTCCACATTTTAAGGGAATTTACATTGAGTGTGCGTGTGTGTAGACATTTCTCACCTTCCTGGGTACAGACATGTGGCTTAGATTTTGTCACTTAGATGCACCCACAAGAGACTTTGATTTGGAAATCAGCTGAGGAAATAGGAGGGGTGTGGGCATACTTCTGGGAGGTTTCTGGGAGTGGAGGTGCAGTGGCTGTGCCCTGCCTGCAGCAGAGGCAAGCATGGATCCGTGGTTGGCAGTGGCAGCCGCTCTCTACCAACCCAATCCTGCAGGGTGGTTCCAGGAGCTGTTCCTAGAGGTTCAGCTTAAAACCTGCTCCTCCAGCCCTTCTGACAATTCTACGAGCTTCCCAATGTCCCCAAATAAACTCCTTCCTGCTTAAACCAGCTAGAGTGAACTCTGTTGTCTGCAACTGTGTGCTCTGATCAGTGCAATACCGATGTCGGTTGTGTGACCCAGTGGCTTTCCCCATGTCCCAGGCAGTAATCAAAGTTATGTGACCTCTCCTGGCTGATGGCCAGCCTCAATTCTTCTAGAGGTCAAAAGCCCTGGAGCTTTTGGATTTATCTACTATTTCACTCTTGGAGGGAAGAGATGGGGTTTAGCAACAAGACCAGGTGGCCCTGGAAAATCTGCTCAGGTTCCTGGCATTCTGGAACTTCTTCCTGGTCTGACTGGGGATTTTCCCATTCACCCCAAAAGTGACTTTTAGTTGATTAGAAGATTTCACTAAATAAATATGAAATCACTTTGTGTCTCTTAAAGATTTTTATGGCACCAGAAATTCAAGATTAGAAAAAATAAAAGCAAAAACCCAAGTCTCTCTCCCAACGTGAGGCTGCCTCTGACCCTACAGACCAAGTTCCTCTAGTTCAGGTTCCTCTTGTGGGCTTCTGACTCAGCTAATTTTCCCCTTTTTGGGCCTCTTGAAGACCTTTCTCAGCTCCCCCACCCCTGCTCCTGCACAGCTGCCTAAATCATATTTTCCCCTGGAGTGGCTGGTGACTTCCCAATAAAACTTGACCATGTGTCTGCGAGGTCTGGGGTCTGGAGCTGGGTTTAGGGTTGGGGGTCAACCTTCATAAATGCCTTTTCTCTTCTGCCTGATCCTGAATTCTAAGGTGACCCTTTCCTCCCTCTGCTTCCCACTCTCTACTCCAGCTGGCTCCAGACTAAGCCAAGAATTCCCCAATCAGCAAGTTCGGCTGCCTGTCCAAACTTTATGGTCTCCTTGAAGGGTGCCATGGGGGACAAGGATACCAGGTAATTGGGGTTCCCCAATTCTTCTAGTGCAGAAACACATGCATTCTGGCTTTATTTCCATGTGGCCACCAAAGACGCTCCACACGAATTCTTCCCTATCACCTTTCTAGTGTCCGTTCATCAAACACTTATTCCCTAGAGAAATGCTCTGGACTGAAACCCTACAAGAGGATAGGTTCAGGATGGCTTGCCAGGGTCTGTCGCAGAGAGGCTTTTGTGGACAAGTCCTGGCCAGCAGCTTAAGGGGAAACAAGGTCCCAGGAGGCCCCCGACTGTCTGATCATGTGACCCTCTTGGCTCCATTACAAGGACATCCTGTTCCTCTTGGAGTGATGGCTCTACTGGGGAAGTGACTGTGTCATATCTGGGACAGGAAAAAAGCTATTTCAAGTCTTGAAGTAATCACTCACTCAGTTAATGCAGCCTTTTCAGGAACTTCCCGGACAGCAGAGAAAGACCAAACTTGAGGGAGGGTAAACTAGAAGCCGATGTTGCCGCAGCAAACCCGGACCACCCCGGAGGGAGAAGATAGGCAAGGGATTGCCATGTCGCTCCTCCATGTGATGCATTTCTGCACAGCCATGAAATGATGACAGGTGGAGATCAATACACATGACCCGCAAGCCAAGATGCAGAGGCCTCTCCACACTTCCATGTAGGCAGGGAAGAATGGGAACATCCTCAAGTCCAGAGCATCCTTGCATTTCAAAAGCACATTGAGCAACAGAATGGTACCTGAGGGCTGTGAAGATCCCTCCTTGGCTGGCTAGGGTCCCCCGTGTGCAATGGGAGAGTTAAGGGGCCTTATTTGTATATTTCCTTCAGGAATTCTGGGAGTCAGACCCAAAACTTATTTCCTCATCACTAGGGTAGACTGGGGGAAATAAGAGTTACATTCAGAAACCTCATGGACCCACACATAGTGACCAGTCAATGGTTTGGCCACCACTCTTAAGGAAATAAGAGAAGGGGGAAATGCCTTATTCCTGGAGAAATCATCTGTGTTTTCAGCATAATGCGTTACCTGGGCCTGCCTGGCACATTGTAGGTGTTCAACACATACTTACTGGGTGAATGGGTTTATGTTTATGTGTAGAATTTTTATGTCATTCTACGTTCTCATTTTCCTCAAGAACAGAGACCATACAGCTGTCTGAGTCTCAGGGTGGTAGAGACTCTTGAGTCTGTATATCACTTCTCAACAATGAATTAGTCAACCATGACAATTTTCTTTATTTGCCTAATAAATAAAAAGGAAAGGCAATGAAAGGCAGAAGGGTGATTTACTATAAGTCTGTAGAGCTCTGGGTTTACTTCTAGGAAACCCTGGCCTCACCCAAGTGGTCTCTCCATTATCATGCAAAATCAAAGAAAAATAACATTTCTCCCAGAAATTCCAGGGCAGTTGTTTTGAACATCAGATTGGAGATGGCAGATATTTGACATGCTTGCTACTGCTTTATATTCTGTGCCCATGACAGACATCACTAATCAATCATTATAATGCTATATCACGGACCTTCAGAGTCTTTCTCAACATTGCATTCCAGGCAGCCACTACCAATCGAATGGGATTCACACAAGAAAAGAAATCAACTTGTCATCCTTGCTGTAGCCCATGACAGTATGTGATACTTTGGTATCACAAAGCAATCTGGAGATCTCACAACACTCTTTATAATAACAGTGAACACAGAAATTACAGAATTACAGATCTGAAAGCGACCTTAGAGATCATCTAGTTTAATTCAAAATACAAGATGAGCCTGGAGCATCTTGTATTGCAAATGGTGACCCGATGTCCAGAGAGGTTGAGCAACTTCCCCAAGGTCAGAGCGTTAGTTAATGCCATTAACATTCCCTCACGTCTGTATAGTGCTTTAGAGATAACAAGGTATTTTACCTGAAGCATTGTGTATGATCATTCACTCATTTAATAAATATTTATTAAATTCCTACTGTGTTCCATGTACTGTGCTGGAGACTAGGAAATCAGCAGTCAGTAAAGAAAAGAAAAAGGTTTGATTCCTTCCTTCCAGTTAGGTAGGGAACCTTAAAATAACCTCATGACCTGGGCAGGACAGACACTACTCTCCTCAGCATTTTAGGTACTAAGCAGATGACAATTAAGAGAGGATATGACTCTAATAAAAAATGGTAGCTCTGGAATTTACAAGATCCCTCACATTGCCACTTTTAGATGTAGTCACTACTGTGTGACATGTAAGGATCAAATTTCCAGACCCTCCAGTCATTTGTTAACCAACCCTCCCCCTATTTCTGGAGGCACAAGGTATGAAGGAATCTTCCTGGATCTACCTCTCTATTCAGGAAACAGTGGTGAATTCTCCCAAGGCTGTTTAAACAATTTCAAAGGGCTTTTTTCTGAAGACCTCTTCTCACAGAGTGATGAGAAAAGCACAGATACGGCAATGCAGAGCCTTGGCTCCTGTTCCCACTTATGTCTCTCACCAGCAGGTTCATCTCAGACAAGTCACATCACCTCTCTAGGTCTCAGTTTCCCCATCTGTCAGGGAAGTAGTTTGAGCCATGAGATCTCTAAGCTTCCTTTCCCCTGACACCTGACAACTCTGCCTGATCAACAAAAGGACAAGTGGCTCAGCCATACTTGACCTTCTCATTTGACCAGACATCCCATGTAACAGCTGTCTTTGCGGCCCAGGCCAATCCTGCAAACAGTAGCTCCAGGGAAAGTAGTGTGGTCCAGCATAGCCCAAAGTACCAAGTTCTAATCATGGACCCAACTGATCACGTGACCAGAGGCAACCAATCCAACCTCCACATGTCATGGTTTCGTCCTCTCTCACACAACAGTAATGATACGATCAAAGGTGAAGCCAGATGTGGAAATGCTTTGAGAATATTAAGATGGGATCAAGAAGGGAAAAAAAGAACTGACCTCAGTAACTTTGGAAAATGATGTTTTGACTGGAATCCACAAGGCTAAAGACAAAAAGAACTCTACAAAAACACAGTGTTCTAGTCAAAATTTTGTTTTTCATAGAGATATGGGTTAGCAAGTCTGAAACTACATGTATAATAGGGTTGAACAAATAACTATATAATATACAGACAATGGGAGCCAGGTTTCTTACTGTCAGAGAAAGAAGTGACAATGAAGAGAGAGGGAATGCTAGAATGAATCCTGCAGTGCTGGATCAGAGTTGGAGATATCAGTATGAAGTCATTTTTATTTACGTATATATGCAGATAGACAGATACTGAAATAAATACAGATATGTGCATATACATGGGTAAGTATACATATATATATTTCCTAGCTCTGTCCACAGAGAGGGTGTAGAAGCAATGACACTCCACTAGCAAAAAGCACACCAGGAGCTCAGAACTTGGTTTCTAAATACCATTCTCCAGTAAAAGGACTCCTCAGAGAAAGAACTGATTCTAGGGCTGGAGCAGGGAAAATACATGGCGAGCCTGGAGCATCTTACAGTACCAGAAAGTAAAGAAATGGAAAAAAATGGGGGATACATCAAAAGGACACAGGCGCCAACCTGAAAATTCCCAATGACCAAAGCTGCAACAATTTGAGAAAGCATTGGTTATAACTCAAAGAATAAAATAAATATCCATGAGTCCATGCTGATATAAATAAATAATTGAATAACTAAGTCATGGAGAAGAGACAAATCTTCTTTATATGTGGATTCTTCCTCCTCAGAGGAGTGGAGCTTCATATCCCTCCCTTTGAAAGTGGGCCGGACATGGTGATTCACTTCCAATAAGTAGAGTCTAGAAAGGGAAAAACAGTAAGTTTACAGTGGAGAAAACTGGCAAAGCCACCTTACCCATGTGATCAAGGTTAACCTCACCACTGATTAGTCATGTTGGTGTCATGTACCATCTGATATGGTGTGAAAAGCAAGGGCAGTTCACCTCTGTGGTATTCTTCCAGAAAATCCATAACCCTGGTCTAATCATGAGAAAAACTCAGACAAATCCAAATTGAGGGACATTCAGTAAAACACCTGAAAGTGTCAAGGTCATGAAAAATAAGGAACAACTGAGAAACTTTCACAGATCAGAAGAGACTTGACAACTAAATGCAATATGGTATCCTGGAACAGAAAAAAGACATTAGTGGGAAAACTGGGGAAATCCAAAGAAAATCTGTAGTTTAGTTAATGGTATTATACTAATGTTAATTTCTTAGTAAAGTAACCCAGGGAAATGCTTCCTGTAAGAAAGGATCATTACACCTGCGTTTAGAGGTAAGGCTGGAACCCTAGACCACTAACTACAGGATGCCCATCACAGTGGCCAGGGACCAGATATGCCATGGTTTGAAACAAATTCTAGGAGAGGACCAGAGTTAAGGGAGAACACCTTGGGTGAGAGTTGATAGCCGTCAGGGTGGGAGGTGGAAAGCTGTATGGGGCCTTCCCAGCCCTCACTCATGTCTCAGTGACGTGAACAGGCTACCGCAGGAAATCATTTCTGTTCTACCACTTAGTTCTTACCTCTAGGCAAAGTCATTCTGTGGAAGCTGTTTCTCTGAAAGGGGCCTGGTTTGTGATCAGAATCTATTGTCAGGGAGAAAAAGTTCCTTCTCCCACACAAATGCCAGGCAGTGGATGGTGCCAAATGGTCACAGGACCCTCATTTTCTGCAACAGTGATTGCTTTGTGTAAAGGGGGCAAGATGCCAGAGCAACTGCTGGGGAAACAGCCGGCTGCATCAGAGGGCTCCGAGCTTTTGGGGAATTTCAGACTGAGATGGGTGGAAGAAAGAGAACTTCACCACGTGGTCCCGCCATCTTCTGGAAGTCCTTGTCGGGGAAATAGTGGAGAGACACTGTTTGTTCCTGTTCCCACAGATGCAACACCACAACACTGGTGACATCAGAGCAGAGCCCCTCCAGAGGGGACAATGTTTAAAACTAAGCATCCTCTAGAATGAGTTACCAGAGTAGCCAAGATTTTCAAAGAGGGGGGGTTAATTCCTTTAAGTGTTTAACTTTGTTAATTTGGTTTTGATGGAGACCTTTTCAAAGCTTGTTACTTGCTCCCCCACCTTATTAAACAGAGCTGGAAAACATGAATTAACCTTTCTTGGGTGGTTGCAGGTCATCATGGTGAACAGCAGTTATGCCAAGTGCTTTGACACAGAAGACCATTCAGTGTTTGGGACATTTGCTGAATGGGTGGTGATCTCAGCAACGGCCCTGAAATTTGCTTTCTTGAAAGAATTCCTGACATCAACTAGTTTTTCCTTCAGAAAAGTGCAATGCATGTTCCCACTTCTTCACAAAGGCGAAACAGAGCACTGACCCCAGAAGCTGTGTGACCTTGGCCAAGTGATGTCATCTCTTAGTGGCTCAGATTCTTTATCTGTAAAATCAGGAATAATGTTATGAAATTAGATAAGGCATGTTTAGAACATGCACGAGATGCATTAGAACAATGCTTAGCGGAACAGTGCCCAGCACATAATAAGAGATCAATGTGCTAATTATTACTATTTACAGATGAAGACAAGTCCCCAGATCGGATTGATTTGGTCTACTTCCTTTTGCTATGTGTTCACCAACATTGCTATCTGGGAAGCCACACCACTGGTGACTTCATCCCCTGGGCCTCATGTGGCCACCAGCCCATTGTGCAGTTTCTAATCAACACGACTCACCTCCAGCCTGTACCTTGCCTAGTAAGAAAGGGCAGAAAGAGATTTCCCTGGGTCAGGGGTCAGGCTCCTCACCGGACCAGGGCCTCTCGCAATCCATCCCAGACGTCCCAGAAGGAAGCGCTCTGCAAAAGTGCGCTCAGGGTGGTGCCAACCGGCCGACTTGCCATTAAGGAACCGCTGTCTCTGCGCTCCTGGGGGCACTTCCGCCGGGTTTGGAAAATGAGCACCTGGCTGAGATGGAACTAGAAAGCTCCGGGAGGCGGGGGCCCAGGACTTCATCAGGAACTGGGGGCAGTGGGGTGCTTGGAGCCCTGGGGCAGCCAGGGTACTGGCTGGCACAGCCCCCATCGCCCTTTCCCCCAAAGTCCTCAAGGAGGGCACACTCTGGCCTCGAAGTTCGTCTCTCTCCCGGTGGCATCACCCTCAGCGATTCCAGCTGGGAGATAGCGGACGAGACCGCACCAGCCACAGCGGCACCCAGGGCCACCCCCTGCCCCGTGCCCGCACCGCGGGTGGGCGTTGAGGGAGGAGGTCCGGAGACTCTCCCAGCGGATTTACCCAAACCCAAGACCCTCCTATTTACCCAGGTCACCCTCCCCAGACCCTGCGCTGCTTTTGCCTGGAAGGGGCACTCAAGGTCAAAACCAAGTGTGCCGCTCTCCACACTCAGCAGGGCCCAGGGGAGGGATTTCAACAGCACCCTCGAGGTCCCTCTCTGATGGGAGGCTCAACCCCTTCGTTTTTGCTGCCTTCCTTCTCCCTGCTTTGGCAGATGCCATCCTGCAGACAGCACCTCCTCGGCCCTGCCAAGGCCCTGATGCAGGTTGCCCCGCTGGTGCTGGTGGAGCCCTTCCTCTCTTCTGCCAAAGACACAGAACCCTCTTTGCTAATAGATACGTACATACCTGCTCCGAATCTCCCACCACCGATACAGTAACTCACTAAAGGGATGAGCAAGAGACCAGGCAGGTTTGGGGGAGCCTCTCTCCTGGAAGCCTGGAGGGGGGCAGAGGTAGGATCCCGACCCCTGGCATGCTGTGGGCGTTCCGTCATTGTTTAGTTTTGCTCTCCCCTTCCTCTTTTTCTTTCTCTGTATCAGCCCCTCTCTCTCTTCCCACCCCCTTCTCTCTGTTTCCTGCTCCATCCCTTCGTCTCCGAATCTCTCTCCTTTGGATGGATGCCTCCTGCCTGCCAAGGACGCCCAGTAGGGTTGAGGGGGCTCCCTGGCTGCGCTCAGAGCTTCTCCTGCCCCATAGGCTGCTGACCTCTGAACTAGCCTCCTACCCACAACCCTACCTTTCCCTAAATTCACTCCAACTCCTCCCCCACACCCACCCCCAATCTGATCCTGGCTTGGCCGGTGTGACGTGGTTGAAGGAATCAGATTTATACCAACCTGAGCATCCACATTTACTCACAGTCATAGGATTTCCTGGCTTTACCGAACACCTCCCCAAGTTTTTTAAATGCTACCTTATGAAGTAGTTTTCATTTTGTTGGGAGTGATAATGATACTGCAGTTATATTTTTAAGTCCTTATTAGAGGTATATTCTTTTAAGTATTTACAGGTGAAATGACTTGATGATAGGAGAGTAATCGGATGGGGGCATGGCCTTGGGTTGATGTTTCCTGGGGTTAGGTAATGGGTACATGAGGGTTCATTATACTCTCCTCCACTACCTTTCTTCATAGTAGAAAACTTAAAGTAATACTCTAGTAATCAAGAAAGAGAGAAATAAGTAAATGAACAAAGCTTGGCAGAATGTTAATAAGTACTGAAACTGGATGATGAATACATGTGGGTTCACTGTATTATTTTCTCTACTTTTTTTATATGTTTGAAGACTTCCATGATAAAATAAAATGTTTAAAACTTTTTAAAGATGCCACCTTATCCTGAATTCTTCAATCATGTAAAACTGCTCTCCTGGGGCTTCCCTGGTGGCGCAGTGGTTGAGAATCTGCCTGCCGATGCAGGGGACACGGGTTCGAGCCCTGGTCTGGGAAGATCCCACATGCCGCGGAGCAACTGGACCCGTGAGCCACAACTACTGAGCCTGCGCGTCTGGAGCCTGTGCTCCGCAACAAGAGAGGCCACGACAGTGAGAGGCCCGCGCACCACAATGAAGAGTGGCCCCCGCTCGCCGCAACTAGAGAAAGCCCTCGCACAGAGACGAAGACCCAACACAGCCAAAAATAAATAAATAAATAAATTAGTTAATTCATTTAAAAAAAAAAAACAAACAACTGCTCTCCTACTTAGGGTGTGCCGCTGAGATGTTAATGGACAGGTGTTTCCTCGAGGCCTCCAGTGCAGCTGCTGCCTCTCCTCTTAGACGAGCACACTGAAATGCTTCAAAACCAAGACTTGCCTTGGCTGGGCAAGGCTGCGTTTACATCTCCATGCCTGTGCACATGCTGTTCCTTCCACAGGGACTGCCCTTCCCTGACCCACCTACCTAACTCTCATTCAGTCTTGCCCTCTGCTGTCAAGCTTTCTCTGATCCTCCAGGCTTTGTGCCATCACTGAGCTTTGTACGTTCCTCAGTGTTATACCATTCACCTTGAATTCTAATATTTGTTTTTATGCTTGGCCCCCACCCCACACTAGACTTTTAGCTACTCAAGAGCAGGGATTTTGTTTTAATTCAACTTTCCATAGTCTTGACTTCAAATACCCTCTATACCTTCATGACTCCCCAATTAACACCACCAGCCAGTCTCTCCCTTGAGAATGCACCAACCTCTCTCATCCTCACATCTCATCCTTCCTTGTTCAAGCACCATCATCTCTCACCCGACCAACTGCAAAAACTTCTTACCCATTCCCCAATCTTGCCCCCTCCTTCTCAGTTGCTATAAGGAAGCCTGATCTTTCTAAGATGAACTTTCTGGAATGCCAGTATTATCCTAATAAAATTCTACCATGTCTCCATAAAGTCCAAATTCCTCAACACTAAAATGGATTGTAAGGCCCTTTGTGACTGGCCTCAGCTTATCTCACTGTTTACAATTTCTCTCTCCAACCCTGCCCACCAACCCCCAATACACACACACACGATAAGCTCCAGCCATTCGGAATAACTAGCTGTTTCCCAATGTGCGATATACACTCTCTGTATGGCACAGACAGTGTCACTCACCAAATGTTAAATATGCTCACCTACATTTCTTGTCCTGTAGCAATTAGATGGAGCCATGTGACTAGTTCTGGCCAATGGGTTGTGAGCAGAAGTCATGTGGTTACTCCCAGACTAAAGCATTGAATATCCAGCTCATTTCTCTCTCTCTCTCTCTTTCCCTCTCTCTCTTCTTCCTCAGCCATATGTTGAAATGGTGGAGTCTTGAGATGGAAGCATCCTGGATCACTGAGTCACCCCATGGAAGACAGGTGCCCTGATCTCACATCAGGCTTCTCTTGAGTGAGAAAGAAACTTTTCTTGTGTTAAGCTACTTAGAGGCTGAGGCTTTTGTTTTTGTTTTTTTAACTGCAGCGTAACCTAGCCTATCTCCTCCAGTTCCTGTGCACTTGGTCTCTCCTCTGCCTGTAACAATTTTCCCTCCTGCCTCTCTACACCCACCTCCACACCTGGCCAATTCCTATTCTCTATCAGGCTTAGCTTAGCTGTCACTTTCTCCTGAACCCCCAAGTCTAGGTCTGGGATTCTTACTGAGAACTTCCTGAGCACCCTGTGAAATCCCTCTTAGCACTTTGCACTGTATATTATACTGGCCACTCATTTGCCTCTTATTCCCTACTGGGTCTGCAAAGCTAGGGCCCATGCCTGTCTCCTTCACGGCTCCATCCCCAGCACCTGAGAGAGGACTTTCGCGCAGGGGATTTAGCAAATATTTGCCCAATGGATAATCTCTGTATTCACAGAACCTAGCCCCTAGCTCAATAAATATTTGTTAAACGAATGAACGAATGACTTTACAATCCCTAAAATCAGACAAGTTATTTGTTCTACAAAGTAGCCCAATACTCATGAACAGACTTGAATGATGAAACTACACTCACAAACAGTTTTAGATACGCAAATTAGCGTACTCACCCCTCAGCTCTGCCCTGACACCAAATGTCAACTATTTTCCTTTAGTGAGTCTTTAGTCCCTCTTCTAGTGGTAAACTATTAGAAATAATTGAGGAATTGTGAGAGTGGGATGTTCCCCTCCTTAATGACTTATACTCAGTTGGGGAAACGAAATACAAACGTGGAAAATCTACAGCCAGGTCCTCACTCTACTCCTCCCTCACTTTTTTCATGTTTGTTTAACTTTTCCTTCCCATTACCTGCTGGGACCACAGAAGGACCTACTCTAGTCATTAAAACAGCAGCTATGTCAATAAAGGAAGCATCTTAAGCTCCAGTGCCATTTAAGGCCACAGTTGTGCCACAAAGCCACAGGCACTGCTGCTGAGTCAGGTGGCTGGGAGGGTCAGGGAGGGAGGCTAAGCGGCCCCTCTCCTTCGCTGTCAGATGCCTGCGGTGGCACTCAGGCCCTTCAGCTTCTCCATTTGTCATTTTCAGCAGAGCCAAGAGCTCAGGGCACTGGGGACTTGGGCAGGCTGCTGCAATTTTCCCCAAGGGTTTCAGCTCAGTCTGGGAGAAACCTTGAGAAATCAACAGGGAAAGAGCCATCAATCAGATGCAATTCAAGACAGCAAAGATTTATTGAGCCCGCACATATGGGAGTCCCTGGAAGGAATACTAAGGAAGTCTAGGTCGCAAATGGCACCTTCAAGGGTCTGAGCCTCGTGAAAAGAGCCAGAGTTAAAGCGCATGAGAAAAAAACAAGAGGACAATACAAGGCAGTGTATAATCAAGTGCTATGTTATGCAGTTCAGGCTTTACAAGGATCAAAAAGTCAAAGAGTGACCAGGAGACAGCAAGGAGGACCTCATCATAGTATCTGATGTTGGATGCCTACTCCGGGTCAGGTATTACATACATTAGTGCTTGGGCTATACAAACCCCGTGAGGTAGGCTCAGAGAGGCAAAATTACTTGTCCAAGGTGACAGAGCTGGTGAAAGGCAGAACTAGGATTCTAACCCAGATCTAACCTCAAAGCCTGTGTTCTAGACCACCTCATATATACAGCCTCATAAAGGGTATTATTTATTATGACCAAGACCCTGAGCTAAAACCTTCACATATATTGCTTTTTGCCCCACACTATCTTGAAGAGGGAGGTACTGACACTTGGAAAAACTGAGGCTCAGAGAAGTTAAACAGCCACAAGGAAGGAGGGAAATTGGGAGACCCTTAATTGCAATACGATTCAAATTTATTCAAATTCAGGTATCCTGTGCTTTTTCATTTTCCCCAGCCATTGACTTTTATTTAAACCACAAAAAGTTTAGAGATGCAAATGTGCTATTTTAGGAATTGGGCATATTGAGATATTACCTGTTTCTGAAAGACAAATTGATAAGTAGTCTTACTGCTGCAGCTCGGAAGTCCTTCCTAGAAAGTGAACATGGCCTTGGGGCGGGGGGCGGGGAGACACTCACCGCCAGCCAAGATCATAATCCCCGTAAGCCCCGCACTGGCTGACATCGCCCTGAAATGTCATGGGTGAGCCTTTTAAAGCAAGCTTCATGTTATGTACCTTTGATTTCTTGATGTTTTTCCAACTGCCATCAACATTTGTCAATCATATCAAACACTCTGTTACGCCAGGCACAGTACTAACCCTTCTCCCCACACAAATCCCATTTTGTAGACCAGGAAACTGAGGGATGGGGAGGTTAAGTTATTTACTCCAGATCATACAACTAGTCAGTTGCAGAGCCAGACTTCCTGCCTCCAAGACCAGAGCATGTTTTTACATCTTTCTCAGTAAAAATTCTCACCTGAGTAGGCGGTAAGGCACTGCTTAAATCATTTTTTAAAAAGTTTTAAACCAGCAAGAGTGCATTTTGTTCATACCAAAATACCAGAAACGGTATTTGTCCATCTCATTGACTACATTTGTAGCAAGTGACGTAACCTCTCTGGGCCTCTCTGAGCCTCTCTGAGTTTCCCATCTGTAAAACATGAGTAAGTTCCTCTATCATAGGATCGTTATTAGGACTAAATGAGATAATGCATATAAAACACCTAACATCATGCCTGGCATATTGTAAGCACTCCATAAGTGATATTTACTAGCCTTGGTGATATTTATTGCCTACTCTTTGCCAGGACTTATGCTGTGTATTATAAAACAGTATGTAAAATAAGACCCAACATGTATATGTGGAAAATACATTTATGGATATACATATATATGATTGGGAGTACAAAGAAAAAAATCTGGAATGACATAAACCAAAATATTAACAAGTGATTATGAGAGGTTTTGATTTCCTTCTGTGTCTTTATACATTTCCCAAATTTTTCTGTAAATGAACATGAACAGATTACTTTTGTAATCAAAACAAAGAAAATTTGGGGAAATCCATTTGAAGCCAAATTCATTTTGGAATGGGAGGATACTTTATTTCAAGAAATAATAAAAGTTTAAAACCTTTTAAAAGGTGCACTAGCTTAATAGTGTCAGGAGGGAAGAAGTAGCTATTTCCCAGCAAAGCTGAGCAAACCCTGCTGACTTCACCTGCAGTGGCTGTCACACCTGGTTCTCGAACAAGGACCTCAGGATTATAAAGGAAAGACTTTTCAGTGGTAATCACCCATCTGGTGGTCACCTGAGGGAGGTGTTTGGCTACTTTTCAAACCTTATTTTTAGTTGTTCTGAGGCCAAGCCCAGCTAGAATCAGAGCCCTCCTCCACCCCAGTCACCCCTTCCCCGTGACATACGCATCCTTCCTGGCTGGAGACCTCATACTGATGCAGGTACAACAGCAGCGAGTAGTTTCCTCCAGCCCCTCCCAACCTAGGAAGGCAGATCCAGCTGCCAAGCAAGGAGCCATCTGGGCCCTTTAGAGAGCAGCGAGGAGCTTCCATAGACGGAAGCAGTTGGGTCTGGGAAGCCGGGGGAAGGGGAGAGGAAGTAGAAGAGCAGCACATGGGGGAGGGAGCAGAGTACCTTCTGCTTCCCAAGGATCTTCTCATCCAATCCTCACCCCAGGCTCAGGGGAGCAATGGGGAACTCCATCTTGCAGATACAGGGGTCTCAGGGAAGTTGAGAGCTTTGCTCTAATCCCACAGCTACGGTGAGGAGAAAAGCTACCATGTGTGTGCTCTATTTCAGACGGCACCAAAGCAAATATTGCAGGAGTGGTGAGGACCATGGCAAATCGGAGAGCTGAGCTAACACAGGGCAGCTTCTCAGCGCGGGGACCGCGCTGTGCTGGAACACAGGCCCACTGTGGCCAGATCTGCTCAGCTGGTTTGTGAAATGTGTCAGTTTCTGAATGTTGGCTGTATTTTTTAAATAAAATAAAGGCATCTGCAGGCCAGACAGAACCCCTGCAGGCTTAGTGTGACTGACGAACCTGTGCCCTTGGCCTTGGAGGTAGCCTGGATCAGAGCTTCCCCATTGCCACTTGCCCAGTGGTACACTTGTGTATGTGGCCTGGCAATGGTTACGGAGTTTCCTACTCCTCTGGAGAAGAGGTGACACTTCCCATTTGGCTGGGGAGCTAATCCCATGAATAAGAAAAGATATACATACCATATGATCCTGCAGTCTCACTCCTGGGCATATATCTGGAGAAAACTCTAATTTGAAAAGATACATGCACCCCAATGTTCATAACAGCACTATTTACAAAAGCCAAGACAGATAAATGGATAAAGAAGATGTGATATACATATATATGATGGAATATTACCCAGCTATAAAAAAGAATGAAATCATGCCACTTGCAGCAACATGGATGGACCTAGAGATTATCATATTAAGTGAAGTAAGTCAGACAAGGACAAATGTCATATGATATCACTTATATGTGGCGTCTAAGAAAAGGATACAAATGAACTTATTTACAAAACAGAAATAGATTCACAGACATAGAAAACAAACTTATGGTTACCAAGGGGGATAGCAGGGGTGGGGGATAAATTAGGAATTTGAGTTTTTAAAAATTAATTAATTAATTTACTTTTTAATTAATTAATCAATTTTATTTATTTTTGTCTGCATTGGGTCTTCATTGCTGTGTGCAGGCTTTCTCTAGTTGCAGCGAGCGGGGGCTACTCTTCGTTGTGGTGCGCGGGCTTCTCATTGCGGTGGCTTCTCTTTGTTGTGGAGCATGGGCTCTAGGTGCATGGGCTTCAGTAGTTGTGGCACGCAGACTCAGTAGTTGTGGCATGCGGGCTCAGTAGTTGTGGCACACTGGCTTAGTTGCTCCGCGGCATGTGGGATCTTCCCGTACCAGGGCTCGAACCCTTGTCCCCTGCATTGGCAGGCAGATTCTTAACCACTGCGCCACCAGCGAAGTCCAAGGAATTTGAGATTAACATGTACACACTACTATATATAAAAACAGATAAACAGCAAGGTCCTACTGTATAGCACAGGGAATCATACTCAATAGCTTGTAATAACCTATAATGGCAAAGAATCTTAAAATATATATATATAGGGACTTCCCTGGTAGGAAGGAAGGAGTGAACTGGAACTGTGCAACGGGACCTGCCCTAGAAGAGTCCCCTCCCTCAACCTTCAGGGAAAGCCACGCCACAAAGAGACAAAACACTTGAAGAGTTTAATTTCTTATGGAAAAATAAGTGAAGAGGCCGATTTTTGTGTCGGGGTTAAAGCACACATAGGCCCAGAAGTGAGAGAGCGTGAGGTACCCTGAGAACTGAAAAATGGTTCATCCCCCAGAGCCCAAAGTGTGAGGTGGGAAGTGGGAGGAAGAGGGTCCCTGAGGTCAGGATGGCAACGATGGACCCTGCCTTGTACAGCTCAAGGCCACGTGCTTTACTCCCATGCACAGTCCGGCCACTTTGCTTTCTCTTCTGTGGTTACTCCAGGTGTGAGCGCCCAAGAGGTGACCCAGACCTTGCAGAGTCCCGCATCAGAGTCATGACAATGCCCCTGCTAGACGGGCCTTGATTCCTGTTCTTGACCCCAAAGAGCCTTCCCCAGGCCCCAGAGGCTGTGACGTGACAGGACTCAGGCAGCTCTCTCCGAGGAAACCACTAACACCTGGCCCTTTGCTAACAATGGCCTTTAATGGGCATCAGGGACCCCAGAGCGAGCACAGCAAGGATTTTCCCCCAGCCGCAGCACGCCCTCCCCTTAGACTTGAAGTTCACCCTGTGGTGACACAGCCAGCTCCAGGCAGTGACTAACCTGGGTTTGAGGCGAGTCTTTCTATCATGGGCAGTGAAGCCTTGGAAAAAGCCCACTCCCTCTGCAGGGGGTTTTCTTCCTCATCTGCAGTTGGCTCATCCTGAAGTCATAGATTTCTTGCCTTCCTCTTCCCCATTTTCTAAAGCCCCTTGAAATCCTGTTCCCGTGGGGAAAGGAGGATAGCTCCTGCAAGGCCAGAACCCAGCTCTTCATCACTCTGACCTCCTGCCTTCCAGGGGCTAGAGCGGCAAGGCCTGTCACTGCTACACACCCGCATCTCCCTGGAGCCCTCAGCCCAGTGGGGTGGGGGACAGATGAGTAACAGCTGCAATGCAACATGACATATGCCCTAATGGGGATCCACCCAGGGCCCTCTGGGGGCCTGGACACTGGAGCACATAAACCAGCCTGGGTAGGTTGGGAAAGGCTGCCCAGAGCTGGTGGCAGGTGAGTCTAGAATTAGATACCTGGGCCCAGTTAGGCCGGCCGACATTCAGGGCCAGGCCGGTGCAGACAGATGCAACAGCATAGACATGAGAAAGAAGGCATATCAGGATCTGATGAGCAGGTTGGCCTGGTGAACTACACTCTTGTTTACATTTTTACACCCTGATGAACTCAGGCGTGGCTCAGGGACTTACTTGGCCAATGAAATTTGAGTAGATGTGACATCCATGTCATTTCCAGACAGAAATGCGTGGCTCAAGCGCCAGTGTCCTCTCTCCTTACCTCTGTATTAGTGGAAGCACATGTCAAGCCAGAGCTTCCGTCAGCCTGGATCCCTGAGTTACTGTAATGAACAGACCCCCCCTATTGGTCTGAATGGCCATGTAATGTGAGCAAGAAATGAACTTGGTGGCTCACTTGTTATTGCAGTATAACCCAGCCTGTTCCTAGCTGATACCATTGGCCTGACTATGGTGAGCTTATATTGGAGGGTGTCAGGGCACAAGCCTACATATGTGTGCAGTCAGCTAGATCTCCTATTGTTCTTTTTCTTGATCTCACATAGCAGCACAGTTCAGTGGGTCAGAATCCTAGATTTGTCATTTACTATTTGAGTCCTTGAGCTGTTTAGTGAAACCCTTTGAACCTAAGTTTATCCATCTGTAAATTGAGAATAATGAAAAAAATATTACCTACTTCACAGGGCTGTTGGGTTTCCTAAGTCAATAAATGCTGGGTCTTCTTCCCTATCCCCAATTATGTTGCTTGGACCACCTGTTCCCGGTCACCAGGGTAATTATTTAAAATGCAAATCCCTCACCTCCATCCCAGACCTACAGAGTCCAAATCTCTGCAAGTTGGGCTCAGACATCTGCACTTTTAGAAAGCACTCCAGGGAGTTTTCTCATGCTGGAGTTTAAGAACCACTGTTCTTAAGGCTTTGATGGACAGTCAAAACATCTGCACAGAGGAGGGATCATTTCATGGAGGGTGGCTTGGTCTCAGGCCAAGAATCTTCAGCCTGCCACTGACCAGGTAGCCACAGTGCTTCGGATAAAAGCCAAAGGCGTAACAACTCTATATTACTTAGAGATCAGGTAACCCCACTTGGAGCAAATCCCCGTTTGTACAACTCCGGCGTTGGCCAGCCCTCTGCAGCCAGCCTGGATGTGCTGCTGAGTGTTTTATGAGGTGTCCTTCTCTGAGGGAGAGCCTTCAGCCATGTAGCTCTCCCCTTCCTTGCCCACCCCACACCTGGCTTAGGGAGGCTTACCTCTTGGGGATTTTGTACCAGTCCCTTTTCCTTCCAGACAAGGCTGATTCTTAAGAGAACAGAGACTCTGTAAGATGGAGGCCAGGGAGATGACTGTGTACTACACCCTGGGAAGTAGCCTTCTGAGTGTGTAGAGCTACCCAAAGGCCACAGAGGAGAAAGATGCTCTAAGCTACCTCTCCTACTGCCCAGCCAGGCCCAGCTGCTCTCTTTGCGTAACACCTGCCACCGCCATATGGCTCTTCCGAAGCTCTGCTCCAAAACACACATGTGCCCAAGAGCACACATGTGGCTCCCTATGGCTCCCTACCCGTGGAATCAGGTCTTAGCTTCTCTCTCTGGCTTTCAGACCCCACCAAGTCATACTGTACCTTGTCTTTCTAATCCCACTACTTTCCCAACCTACTAAGTTCTTTCTTCCCTCCCTTGACGCTATGACTTACCTGGGCTGATCACTTGTAGCAGATGCTGCTGGTAGCCCACCCAGACCCCCTTTTCTAAGCTGGCACATCATCCCCAAGTACAAGGTACAAAAGACTGGCCCTCTTGCCTTCAGGGAGGCCAAATCTGTGGCGCCATCTACACTCCAGAGCTCTGCATGGGACCGGGCTGAGGTTATACTTCAGCAGAACCTCTTACTTGTGTGGCCTCTTCCCATCTCCTATCTTGTTTTCCTCACTTTCTCACACACTTTTTCTCTGGAGAGAACTCCCTCGAAAATCAGTCCCACAAGAATCCCTTGCTCGGGCTTGGCTTCCAGGAAGCCTCCTCTAACGCTCCCCCATCATCTGGGAAGTTACCTTGAAGCGACAGTATCATCCAACTATACCTCCAGGCAGGCTATCCCAGAGGTCACAGAGCAGAAAGGCTTGCAGGCCAAATTACAATACTGGAATCACACAATTTATTTCATCAATTTAAAACACGGTGAGAAGCAAGGAACAGGTAAACGCACTTAAGATAAGTGCAAGCAGGTAGAAGGGTCACCTACCTGAATCCTGGATTACACACATTCACATATCTCATTCTCTCTCTGCCATAGCAGCCTTCCCTCCTAACTGTGTGGCAACAGGGCTCCGAGGTGAAGCCAAGCTAAGGGGATCAGCTGAAAGGTGGTGCCTGGAGCCAAGGCACAAACTGTCCCTGTCAGGAAGATTGAGGGGCAGGTACCCAGGTCATACTGCAGCACCCCAGTTAATCTCCTGAGCAGTTATGGATTTCATCTATGTTTCTTGGACATAATGAGTGTCACCATTGGGCGGCCATCTCGGGAGTGACATTGCTTCCACCTGGAGAAGACACGATCCAAGCCTTGTAAATATTTGAGGTTTACTTGGTCTTTGTATTCCTCTGTCGATAAGTTACATTCTCATGTCTTTCATCATTTTATCTATACTCAACACACACACATTCTGTTTAATCTGTGTCTAAAATAGCTGATAAGCGACTTCCTTCTGTACATAACTTCTCTTGTTTTCTATAGCAGAGTTGAATACTCTTAAATTACACAGCAAACACAAGACAGTTCCCTTTTCCAGAATTACTGTCTCCTATGCATTGGTCCCCATCACTCTTTGTGCCACCCCTAATATAAAACTACATTCTTCAGTAACAGAACTAGGATTCAACTCAGGATTTGAGCACTGGTCCGTCTGGTTCTAAATTTGATGCACACACCATCGTGCTATGCAATATGTTATTTGGGAACATGGCTTATCTCCCCTGCAAATGGTAGGGAGCCTATCTTTCTTATCTCTGTATTTCACACTCACGCTCTCTGTCTCTCTCCCCCCACCCCCGCCCTCACATGCACACGCACAAGCACAAACACAGTGCTTGCCCAGGGCAGGCTCTCGAATGATGCTTGTGGAGTTCAACTGAATCTATTGACATTTTAAAAAGAGCACACCCAGCCTGCTTTCCTGCATCACCATCACTTAACTTAAAAAGCCAGAGGACAGAAGCAGGCTTCCTCCTCCAGCAAAGCTCAGACAAGGATTTAGAGCTAAATCCCGGTTTTTATTTGCCAGATTCAGACTGTGAACACCAGGGTCCTGATACCTCTCCAGATTCGAGAAAACAAAATCCTGCCCCCAAGAAACTTTAAAACCATATACGTGGCCAACCTCTCCCAGTTAGTAGGGAAACCTCTCCCCTTTGCACCCTTTCTCTTATTTTCTCTCTCACCTAGGATGCTTTTGGATGATGACGATGGCAGCTAACATTTATTGAGTCATAGGTTGGGTACCAGGAAGCAGACTCTGAGACCAGCATGCAGGACGTGCTGTTTGGATCAACACGTGCAGAAAGGGAGGGAAAAGAAGCAGGAATGGGCAGAGGGAGAAAGAGAGCTGAGATGGAAGCCCAACAAGAGCCTCCATCAACCCTTGAGAGCTCTAGAACTGGGGTGGCCTTTCAGAGTTGTCCTGAGAGGAGGCAAGGGGTCCAGGCCTTTATAGCTCCTCATAGATCAATCACTGGATGTAAACTGTTCTCCTAAAGAGGCCATGGCCTTGAGTAACGTGATCACCCTCAACTGCGGCAATCATTGTAAAGGCCTGGCAGCTGAGCACCCCCAGTAGCTGGAGAAATAAGTCCTCTATTCCCCAGGTGTGATTGGGGTGGCGTGTCACAGACCAGGTATTGTCCTACACCCTTTACCTCATCTCATTTAATCCTCATAACAATCTTATGAGGTTGACACTAGAATTATCTCCTTTTGCATGTGTTAACTGATGCACAGAGAGGTTAAATAACTTGCCTGATGTCACACAGCCAGGGAGTGGTGGAGCCAGGATTTAAACCCAAGCAGTCTGATTCTGATGATCATCTGCCCATCACGCCTCCCATGCTAGTAAAAGGAAAGCCAACGAAAACTGGACAGGGATTTTTCTCAAGCATGTGGAAAAGTGTCTAGCAAATAACAAGCATATCGAATGTTTTGAATGAATGAATTGGTTCACAAAGGGAAAAATCCAGTGCTAGGGATTTCAAAAGCAACTGGGAGTCTGGCTCCACTTCTCTGCTCTCTGCCCTCTTCCATGTGGTGGCTTTGTCCTCAGGATGGCTTCCATCAAAGTCACAAGATGGACCTACACCTGTATCCGTGTCTACCCCAGAAGAGGAGAGAATTTCACTTCCATATGCATCAGAAGACTCAAGCATCACACTTCATACTTCCATTTGAGCCAATCACGGAGGCAAATGGATTGATATTCTCCTGATTGGCTTAAAACAGTCAGGACTCCCCCCTTGACATCTCACCCAAACCCAGGAGGAGAATCTGGGTGCTGTTTGGAAGTGGGGAGAAGAGGAATGGATATTGAGTAGGTAATCAATGAACATTCACTACACTTTTCATCCCTTGGGTCTCCAAGCCCTTGAACCTTTTTGTTTCCTCCCCATGGCCTGGCTTCACCTTCTCCTTATCCCCTTCCTAAAATGTCCATGATCCACCTCCATTCTGCTGCTGAGGGTTTAGGAAAATGGGTCCCCCTCAGATCCTGTGGGAGAAGGTGAACAAGAAGACAGCAGTCCCACTGAGAGTGGGGTCTGGGCTTGGGAATGGAGTATGTATAAGATAATCAGATTCTTTATGCAATTAGATTAACCTCTTTGCAGAGCCTCAGATGACCCTCTCTATGGCCCCACTGTCTAAAATATGCCTCCACTTCCACTCCAGTCACTCTCTCTCCTCTTTTCCTGCTTTATTTTCTTCATAGCCTTATCTCTATCTGGACTTGTATTGTTTTTATGTTTACTTGTTTGGTGTCTCTTTTCTCCACTGGAATAGATGCTCCACAAGAGGAACTACTTTATCTCACTCATCATTGAGTTTTTGATGCCTAAAACAGTGCCTGCTACATAACAGGTGCTCAATAAACATTTGTTAGAGGGGTGGATGGATAACTATCGCCTTTGTGTTGCTATAGTAACAGGCTCAGAGTCTTCCTCCACCTTGAGTGGCATTACCAAAGACCTCCTTCTGCTATCCTCAACTCTAAAGTGACAGACCCCAGGAAGGCAGTTGGAGAAAGAAAAGAGGGGAAATGCTATGCTATCTCAAAGAAATAAGACCATCCTCATGCCCTAGAGAACATCTGATCCATAGATACTGGTCTTCTGTAGGCGGTCCACAGTTTTAGAGGAAAAAATATCAATGAAACCATTTTGTCCATACACATTTCACAAACTTGAAAGATAAGATTTTTTCAGCAATCTTTTCAATTCTTAATAATTATTAAATTGATAGAAATCGCACATACACCACAAGGCCAGCAACGGCTGGCTTACCTCAGCTAATGTTTAATTAAGGAGTGCTGATTGTCTTAGCCACATGTGTTCCCATTTTCCACAGACTCTCCACAGAATGAGGAGACTAATTCTATCAATTCTCACATGGTGATCTGGGGGCACCAATTAAGAAAAGAATAAAAGATCACAGAATTTGAAGCCCATCTCCCTGGGTTCAAATCCCAGCTCCACCTCTTACTAACTGGGTGGTCTAGGGCAAGCTGATTGATCTTTCTGCGCCTCCTATCCTCCTGCATAAAATGAGGGTACTGTTACCAGCAACTGCACAGGACTGTTGTGAAGATGAATGAGTTTATTATATGCACAGCACTGCGAGGAGAGCCTGGCTCACAGTGAGCACCAAGTAAGTGCTGGCTGTTGGAATGTCTGGTCTTTATCGTTGAAGAAATCAGTCTTCAGGCAAGTTTCCCTCACTTACACAAACCACTCACGTACACTTAATACACATAACACACACACACAAAAAAAACGCAAACAACTAAACACGACACATCTACAACACATGCAACATATAATACACACAGAACAAAACATACAAGACACACAACGTACACACATATATGACACAGCCAAGCATGATTTCATACTCTGTACTTGGTGGTTTCATCCAATGTCAGAGCCAGATCCCTGCTAACACATGATGCTCATGGCTCGTCCTCATTGTGTCACTGTGACATCATACAATGTCACGATAAAGCAGCTTACTGATTGCTCATTCTAGTTGCTCTCAGAGCAGAATATTCATACCAATTTTGTTTCATAAGCTTCTCAGCAATAATGTCTTCTCCAGTGTAGTGTTGTGTTCCAGGGCAGAGCTTTGAAGTCAGATGGACATAAGTTCAAATCCTGACATCACTACTTCCCAGCTGTGTGGTTTGGGGCAAGCTGCCTCACTTCTGTAGCTGTAACATTATTGTCATTTTATGGATGAGGAAATAAAGAACCAGAAAGAACAAATTTCAAACACGAGCTTCAGTTTGTTATCTATAAAAAAGATTCGCCTTGCATGGTTCTTCTAAGGAGTGAAAAGATAAGGTATGTGCCACATTTAGATTAGTGCTTTGGCACGTGCTAACTTATGCTAATGGAACATATGTTGCATAAGTGGTGGTGGTGGTGAATGGAGTATATCTTTTTCTTTAAAATATTTATTTATTTGGTTGCACTGGGTCTTGGTTGCAGCAGGCGGGTTCCTTAGTTGCGCATCGCCGGCTCCTTAGTTGAGGCATGCAAACTCTTAGTTGCAGCATGCATGTGGGATCTAATTCCCTGACTAGGGATCGAACCTGGGCCCCCTGCATTGGGAGCATGGAGTCTTCACCACTACGCCATCAGGGAAGTCCCTGAATGGTGTATATCTTTAAAATGGGGGGAAAAAAATAGCTTTGAATAGATTGTTGACAGTTAATGGGACTCTCTGATGGTAACCTGAGTTCCACTATGCATTTGTGTTCGAGATCCCATAAACTTTGACCCAGCATTGTGTTGTAACTGTACCATTTCCCTTCATGAAATTTGAGAGGTGATGTTTTGACATTGTTTCATTTCATTTCATTTCCTCCTGATGGGTGGGCTTAAATGGTTTCTCAATTTAGGCAGAGCAAAAGAGAGAAGTATTTTAAATCGCTGTGACAGCCCAAGTTGGTCATACCTTCTGGCCTCTGAGAATGAGCCCAAAATTCTCTTCTACTCTCTAAAATATTTGGGCTTTTTCCAATTCCTATAACTGCCAAATATAATCCTTTCCTTCGTTTCCTCAAAGCTCCCCCCTTCCCCTTTCAACTTGCCCCTTGGCATTTGGATACATTAAAAATGAATTTTGAAATAATATCTTAATCACATTTCACGTTCTTGTGGTGTATTTCTGTTCACTAAATGCCTTCATGCCCATTCTCCTTTACCGGCATCCTTCCTTAATGGATGACACAGCAGAGGCTCAGACAGCTGAGGGGGTCAGCCTCCAAGCAAATGCCACTGTCTCCTGGTACAACTAGAAGACAGTCTTTAAGTGACAGACACTTTAATATATATATATGTATATATATAGGCAAATGTGCATAACATAGAATTTACCATTTTAACTATTTTTAAGTGTACAGTTCAATGGCATTAAGTATATGCACATCATTGGGCAAACGCGAACCACCACCCATCTCCAGAGCTCTTTTCATCTTCCCAAACTGCAACTCCATCCTCATTAAACAGTAACTCCCCATCCTCTCCTCCCCCAGCCCCTGGCTACCACCATTCTACTCTCTGTCTCTAAGAACTGACTGTTCTAGAAACCTCATGTGGAAGGAATCATACAGTATTTGTCCTTTTGTATGACAAGCACTTTTGCAGCAAGATTTCTGGAGGAAGGTACCAAGGTTCTTTCCTCCATTGCATTTATTTTGACTAATGTTTCACTTTAGCCAGAAAGGGAGTCTCTTTTTTCCCCTAAAGTAACCTGCTGTCATGGACATGAACACCTTTTAGGCCCTACCCTGCAAAACAGAGGTTTTCTAACGTTTTGTTTTCATTGAATGCTGTTCATTCCTCCAGATAATGACTTGAATTGTGGTCATCAGAAAAAAAAAAAAGAAAGAAAGAAAATGAAAAGAAAAAAAGCTCCTGGAGAAGGACATAAAACATTTTCATGTGCCACCTCTGAGGTTCCCAAAGACCTCTCCTCCACTGGCTGCTGTGTGTATGTATTGTTTTTGGTTTTCGTTTTATAGAACTCTGTGATCCACTTCAATTCATGTTTTGCCCAGAAAGCTAACACAGCTGCAAATCCACCTTCCAGCCTTTCCAGAGGCGTCTTTGCTAGTTCAGTGGCCACTTCCCTCTCTCTCAGGCTGGCCAGCCTCTCTGAGCCCACTGCCCCCCAGGCAGCCTGCCTGGCTCCTGAGAGAAGAAGCCACTCTCTGAAAATGCCCGTGCCTTCTCTTCGGGTTTCTATTACTTGGAGAAGCTCCCCACCCCCCAACCGCACCCCGCCCAGGCACCACAGCCCCCTCTTCGGGCTTCCCCCTCAGAGAACTGGCTCTGCTGCCCACTGGTAAACCGGCTGGCCGTTGCCAAGACAACGGCCTGGCCCAGAGCCTGGATGACGCCAGGCCTGAACCCCCTCCCAACCTCACCCAAGTCTGTTTGTTTGGGTTCCAGCTGCTTTCATTGGGCTTCGTTTTGCTTGTCAGTTTGAGGCAGCTCGGTTGTTGATTGGCTGCAGGGGGCTGGGCTTGGAATCCCTGGGGTGCCGGGAAGTCAGCTCCCTGCCCAGGCAGGAATTTCCTGGCACCCTGGGTATTCCCCTATCACAGTAACACGATCTAGAAGAGCCCTTCATGCGAGGCAGAGTCCACAAGAAGCCTGGGTATCAGATAATCTGCTAATACTCTGACCCCGCAGGCAACTTCAATCAAGGGCACTATTACTAACCCATGTTGGCTTTGCGATGCTACTCTCATGACAACAGGCCAGCCTGTTGTTGGATGAAACGAAGGAAGCATTATAACATGTTGGCAGAACAGTCCAGCTGTGCAGAAGCATCAAAAATAAATAAACCCAGGATGAAGAAGAAACAATTATGTGGATTTTGAGGAACAGTGTAAGTGAATGTGGTGACAGACATCCAAGTGAATCTTCACCTCATCACTGGGGATGGTTTATTTGGATAATGTAAAGCAGGACTCTGGAACATTGTTTGTGACTAATTTGAAAACATACCTTCCAGCCTTTTGTCATTTCATCAGGTTTTTATCTCTCAAATGACTCATTTTAATAACTTGCTTGGCCTCCAGGGCTCCTGAGTTTACCCCAGATCCTCTGATTTGGGACATAAAAGGTGCTTCTCTTGCATTGCCCTTTGAAGCCATATCAGGGCTGCCTCAGCTCCTCATCTGTAAAGTGGGGGTAAATAAATAATGCCAACCAGCCAGGTTGCACAGTATTTAGCTCAGTCCTGGCACTTACTGAGCTACTATCATCATCATCATTAACTCCTACCTATGCCTTTTTTCTGAGGATCCTGACACTTATAAGGATTACATCATTGGGAATTCCCTGACAGTCCAGTGGTTAGGACTCACTGCCAGGGCCCCAGGTTGGATCCCTGGTCGGGGACCGCAAGCCGTGCAGCACGCCAAAAAAAAAAAAAAAAAAAAAAGAATTGCATCATTGATTCATTTAACAAATACTATTTACTAAGCCTCAGTGGGCCAGGCACTGTGCTAGCCACTAGGGATAAAATGATAGACAAAAACAAACACAGTTCCGGTCCTTTGGTAGCTTCTGGACTAGTGAGGGAGACAGTTATTAATCAAATAATCCCACAAAATGTTAAATGACCTCTGGTCATGTGAGTGAAGCCATCTCAGACCCTCCAGACCAGCCCGTCCCCCAGCTGAATACCATGGAGGACATCGGTCTTTGCCATA
Source organism: Balaenoptera borealis (assembly GCF_965194805.1). Classification (NCBI taxonomy): domain Eukaryota; kingdom Metazoa; phylum Chordata; class Mammalia; order Artiodactyla; family Balaenopteridae; genus Balaenoptera; species Balaenoptera borealis. Next base: position 27,102,996 of record NC_138866.1, read on the forward strand.
TTGAGCAGAAGAATTTCCCAGCCAATTCCTGTCTTAATTCCTGACCCACAGAATCATGAGATATAATAGACTGATTGCTGTTTTAAGCTCCCCCCACCAAAAAAAAAAAATTACATCTGTACTAAGTGCCTAAAGTGTTAAGAGAACATGAAATAGAGAAGATAAACTACATTTTAGCCTTTTTTCCTAGTTAGGATACTAGAGTTAAGGTAGGTTTAGATATAAGAATTTAGAATGGAATGATTTGACCTCCTACATCCTAAAGCTAAAAGCAAAGCCTAGGGTTGCAAATTCTCAATCCACAATCCTGCAGAAAGATTCTGGTGGTTTCTTATATCAAACTTTGTTTCACAGAAGCGCGCCCTCTTCTGGCTCTGGGCGCTTTCTCCAGCCACGCTGTCTCCTGCCGCTGCTTTTCAAGGGATTTGTGGGATATCATGCCCATTCCTTCACCAGATGTGTGCTGAGCACCCAGGCTCCGGGGGATACAGCCTGAATCAGACACAGGCTCCCCATCCTTGTGGGGCTGACAGTCATTTGAACTTCCTGACATCTCAGAGGGCAAGCTTCATAACTCCCATTTGACAGATGAGGAACTGAGACAGGGAGGATGGATAAAACTTTGCTAGGTTATTGATAATTCAGGACTAAATTTTAGGACTCAAGGGAACAAAGAACCTCCCACTGAACATTAGACTGAGCCCAAATTCCTCACCCCCTATAGCCACACCCTGCCTTGTCGCCCTCTGCTTCCTAACCTTGAGTTCCCTCCCACTTGGGAAGTCTCCTCATGGCCCCCCTGAACCAGTGGCCCACCTCCACACCTCTGTGACCTCACATGCCTTTCCCTGCCATTTCATCTCTGCAATGACTGTTGCTCCAAAGCCTGCCTCCAATCTCCCTCCTCCCTAAGACTCTCCAGCCCTCCCTGACATCTTGCCCTCTGGTGGCCCTGATAGTGTAACGTACATTTGGGAATATATATCCAAGCAGGCATCTCACTGGATATCCTGTCACAGCCTGTGGAGAGGATCAGAGAGACCTGGGGTTCAAATCCCAGATCTGCCAACTACTCACGTGGGATGTGAGAAAATGATGTCACCTTCTCAACTCTGGTGCTCTCCTGGGTACAACGTGGATAGTAGCTGTTCTGAAACGTGAGTGATATGTTTAAGGCGCTTAGCACATTGTAAACACTCCACATATGTCTAAGTCATTTAACATGTTCAATCTGGTCACCTACTCGAACAGCACAATGGCCCTCAAAGCATCTAGTACAGTCTTGGGTGTATGTAGAGAGACAGCATACAAGAATTTTAAAGCACACAAAATTCTTGGGGAACACGATCTTCCACTAAAAGCAGGTGGGTACACAGATTCAGATAGCATTAAGAATGCGCTCTCTGCCACCTGGTGGAGAACAGGGCTGATACAAGAGGACTGGGCTAGGGACCCATGATATTTTTAGAAACCCACGAAAATGTTTTAATTTCGTTTAAAAATCAGAAGAGAAAAATTAACTTTTATTTCCAAAAGGACAATATATTATATATTCATCTTCCTCTGACTATTCATCTTTATAACAATGCAGTCATAAAATGAAATTTTTAATTAATTTTTATAGAGAAAGGGGTCTTCAAAGTGCCCAGGGCCCACGAAAGTCATAATGCAGCCCTGATGAAGAAAAAAAAACAGGAGTGGGAAAAGCCAACAGTGGCAAAAGAAGAAAATCGCTGCATAGATGGGCTCCTCCCAGTCTTAACATCCTTCAGTTCTGGGAGTTTCTTTGCCTCAGCATGGCTGGGATCCTTTACAGAGTGTATTCTTTTTTTTTTTTTGGCCCTGCGACATGCATCGAACCCAGGCCCCCTGAAGTGGAAGCACAGAGTGTTAACCACTAGACCGCCGGGAAGTCCCTACAGAGTGTATTCTTTTTTTTTTTTTAATTTTTATTTATTTATTTATTTATTTATTTATTATTGGCTGTGTTGGGTCTTCATTTCTGTGCGAGGGCTTTCTCTAGTTGCGGCAAGCGGGGGCCACTCTTCATCGCGGTGCGCGGGCGTCTCACTATCGCGGCCTCTCTTGTTGCGCAGCACAGGCTCCAGACGCGCAGGCTCAGTAATTGTGGCTCACGGGCCTAGTTGCTCCGCGGCATGTGGGACCTTCCCAGACCAGGGCTCGAACCCGTGTCCCCTGCATTGGCAGGCAGATTCTCAACCACTGCGCCACCAGGGAAGCCCCAGAGTGTATTCTTAAGAGTACATTTTCCTTAAAGATGCAGACGTAGAGAACGGACTTGAGGACACGGGGAGGGGGAAGGGTAAGCTGGGACAAAGTGAGAGAGTGGCATGGACATATATACACTACCAAATGTAAAATAGATAGCTAGTGGGTGGCAGCTGCATAGCACAGGGAGATCAGCTCGGTGCTTTGTGACCACCTAGAGGGGTGGGATAGGGAGGGTGGGAGGGAGATGCAAGAGTGAGGGGATATGGGGATATATGTATGCATATAGCTGATTCACTTTGTTATACGGCAGAAACCAACACAACACTGTAAAGCAATTATACTCCAATAAAGATGTTAAAAAAAAAAAGAGTACATTTTCCTAATGCTATTGGAATCTGTGTGCCCATCTGCTTTTAGGAGAAGATCTTGTTCCCCAAGAATTTTGCGTGAGTTTTAAAATTCATGCGTGCAGTCTTTATCTAATACTTGGTCAATTTTTGCCATGCCCCTCAGTGGCCGGCAGAGGGCGCAGCGACTCAAATTTAGGTGTGGGAATCGGTGGTGTGTAAAACAGAAAGAGGCTGTAGACTGAAAGCCTTGCTGCTCAGAGTGGCCCTGGGACCAACATGGGTTTGACCCGGGAGCTTGTTAGAGATGCAGAGTCTTGGACCTGACCCTAAGGTGGACCCTAGACACCCGGAATCAGAATTTGCATGTTGAGAAGATCCCCAGGTAATTTATATACACCTTTAAGTTTGAGAAGCACTGGTTTAAAGTTTCTAGTCTTAGAAAGGGAAGCCTGCTTCCTCAAGGGAGAGAAGGATGGGAGAGCAGCTGGCTAAGGCATTCCTCGCAGCCCCCAAATCTCCTGTTCCTTCAGCCAACCAGCCAGCATCAATTAGGATGGGATTGAAGCCACAGGAGGGGATGTAAAGGCATTTTACAGGTCACAGATGAACTGTCTTCTTCTTCTTCCCTTTCAATAACTGTTTGTTGAGTGTCTACTATGTGCTGGGCATCAGGGGTACAAAAGTGAACAAAAAACAGACCCTGTTCCTGCCCTCATGGAGCTTTCAGCCCAGTGAGGACACCAAGAGTGAATAATCACAAACACACATAACTACAAACTGTGGCATTGCTATGAGGGCACAGAGGGCCATGAGAGAATAGCGGAAGGAAGGGGACTGGCTCATACCGAATGGCTGGGAAGGCCTCTGTGAGCAAGTGAGCTTTAAGCTTGAGATCGGAAGGGTGCCTAGGAATTAGCCAGCAAGGGTGGGCATTCCTGGCAGGGGAAACAGAATGCACAAAGGTCACCCAACAGGGAGGAACATGGCACACTCAAGGAACTGAAAGAAGACTGGCCTGGAGTGATGCAACGTGGGACTGAGAGGAAGGCAGAAAGCAGCCTCGCGGGGCCAGGGACCAAAGGACACAGGCTCCATCTCAGATCTTATAGAGGTGGCCTCCCAGGCCACACAGGGACTGGCACCTGGCTCTGTTTCCGAGGGTCCCTGCTCCAAATGGCCCATGTGGACATCTCACCCGTGTCCGTTGGGTTCCCGTTCTCCCCCACGCCCACACTCCTCTCTGCTAAACTTGCCTCAGCCTACCCTCCATCAGCTTCTTCTCTATCACTTGTCTGCTTCTGCCTTCCACTCCCCAGCGTCTTCCCCCTTCACCGTGTACACCTGCTCGAGTTCTCCCCACAACGTTCCCAGGCAACCAGACCTCACCCTCAAGACAACTTCTTCCCCTGAAGAAAAGACAATCCATAAATCAGAAACAATCACCATTTATTGAGGGCTCATCCTGTGCTGTGCCAGGCACCACTTGACACTCTTTTTTTCATTCAATCCTCACAACAATCTCATTCCATAGCTACTATCATTCCAGTTTTTTAATTAATTAATGTATTTATTTATGGCTGTGTTGGGTCTTCGTTTCTGTGCGAGGGCTTTCTCCAGTTGCGGCGAGCGGGGGCCACTCTTCATCGCGGTGCGCGGGCCTCTCACTGTCGCGGAGCACGGCTCCAGACGCGCAGGCTCAGTAGTTGTGGCTCACGGGCCCAGTTGCTCCGCGGCATGTGGGATCTTCCCGGACCAGGGCTCGAACCCGTATCCCCTGCATTGGTAGGCAGATTCTCAACCACTGCGCCACGAGGGAAGCCCTCATTCCAGTTTTACATTTGAGGAAATTGAAGTGCAGAGAGGGTAAGTCATTTCCTCAAGATTGCACAGCTAGAAACTGGTTGAGCCAATACTCCCTTCCCACTTGTCCTATGTACAGTGTACTGACTGCACAGCTGTTTCAAAAGCCTCCAAAAGGAGTGCCCCCTAGGCCCAGCTCGAACGAACTAATCTCAGATGTGCACAAAAACTTCGCCACAAAGATATTGGCATCCTTGTCTATAATAGCAAAAAATTTAGAAACAGCCCAAAGGTCCAAGAATACAGGATTGGTTAAATTGTTGGATGTTTAGAATTCTATGTGACTAGCTATTAAAGTGATCACGTAGAAAAAATTGTCTGTGTTCATGATCTATGGTATAGAAAAACAAGATTATAAAACAGTGTTCTGGCCTGGTGTTATGTTCATGAAAACTACAATGTATAAATTAAAAAGTATAAAACTAAAGTGTATATTGGAAAGGGAGAATCAAAACTTTTGGCAGCGGTTACCTCTGTAATGGGATTACAGGTGATTTTTATTTTCTTTATTTTGATTATCTGAATTTTCAAAGGTTTCACCAGGAGCATCTATTTCTTTTGGAAAGGAGGGGTGGAAGAAAAAAATCAGGAGGTGTCTGAGTTCTGAGCCTTTCCATTTATTATTGTTACCTATTAAAAAAACAAACATACTGTTCTTCTGGGAACATTTTGAAAACATTTTTATTACAAAAGCAATCTGTGTGCTCGCCAAAAACGAAAAATCAGAGAGTACAAACAAGCAAAGAGAAGAAAACGAAAAACACATTCCTTTCTCCCCAGAGACAACCAATATTAGCACCTTCGTGACTCTTCACAAGCCACGTCTCAGTTCTGCACCAGGTACTAGTCCTTGGGTGCTCCCCACCCCACCCCCGTTGCCATGACTGGAAACATGAGTTTGGAATGAGGCTTACAGATTCCTCTGTGATCCCCAAAGAGCTCCTAAGACCATCTGGGATCCCAGAACAACAACTTACTTAGTGTAGACCCCAGCCTGTCAGGGCGCACAACTCCTTGTGGGTCACAGGGGACGAGAGCCGTCAAGGGTGAGGACCATAAGAGTGATTCCCAACATGTTTGGGATTGCAACACTCTATCATCGTCGGATTTTGCAACCCTCCTTCCCCCTTCTAAAAGAACCCAAAGGACTGCATCACAGCATTTGTATGTGCCGTTTAGTACTTTTCCATCCATGCAGCTGAAGGGAATTAAGGTTATCTTGGCTGTAAGACTATGACAACCCTCCTCCCCTCCACCCCTCGGATAATTACGGGCAATCATTCTGGGATGTCCTGGGTCAGGGCTGGGAATGGCAGCTTTGAGGAGCTGTGCAGGCAAATTCTGCCATGAGGGCGGCTGTGCCAGGCCTGGGAGGCCAGTTCCAGGGCAGGATGTGTCCGGGCCATTCTCTCTCTCGCACACACACACACACACACACTCAACAACAACAGGTTTCCAAGGCCCACCCTGCCCATGCCCTCTTTTACTAAAGTCCCACCTCGTGGGAAGGACGGGTCCCCAGCTGCTGGCACCTGGCCCCACTAGGTCCACACCCTCAGCGCAGTCCCCAGGCAGGAAATGTCCCTAGAGCCAATACACGAGCCAAACCATTCCTGGTTTTTTCAGATGTTGTGATATCCAGTCATGGCCCAGACCCAGGGCCTACCCTCCCAACCCCAAGCTCCAGGAGTTGAGCTGGTCCCATTGCTACTCAGTACGTTCAATCTTTCTTGAAACCTCAAAGATTTTGGAGACGCTATTCTCCTTTAGATGTGGCTCCTCTCATAGATAATAATAACTATATTATATTATATATAACTATATATATTATAACTATATTATTATAGTTTCTGTTTATTAAACTCCTGATATGCCAGGCTTTTTATAATCATGTAATGTACCCGCAGTCTTTGGAAGTAGACACAATTATCCTCACTTCACAGATGAGAAAGCTCAGGCCCCAAGAGGTAGAGTGATCTGCCCAAGGTCAAACAACTAGTGACAGAGACAGGAATCCACCCAGACCTGCATGACCACATAGCTCATGCGCTGCCCAGGAAGGTCGGTGCAGAAGGGAGCAAAGAGATCTTATAACCTTCCCCCGTTCCATTTGTAAAACAGTTACATTGGAAAACAGATCGACAAACTGCTATATTTCACCTACTATGTGCCAGGCACTGTTCTTGCACTTTGCATATATCAACTCAATTTATCCTCATCATACCACTAGGAGATGAGTAGTTCTTTTTACAGATGAGAAAACTGAGGCACAGAGAACAGAGTAAACTTGCCTAAGGCCACACAGCAAGTGGTGGGGTCTGGACAGAAACCCGGCTCTGGAGGGTGTGCTGCCTCTCCGATCCCAGGAGCAGAGGCCTCCCCTCTCCTAGTTCTTTGTCCTCTGACTTTCCTATGTCACCACCCTCCTCATCTTTCGGAGAGTCCACTTTACACTTCCTCATCCCTCTCTGGGTGGTGGTGGTGTTCTCTTGTGAAACTGCTTTGTGCAACTACTTCTTGTGCAAGACTGTCTTTGATTAGATCATTATCTAGATTTCCAAAGAACTGAGAGGAAGGTTTATCAAAGCAAAGGCTTGGAGTTGCTTCTGGAGAAATTAATCAATTAATTAATCAATTAATCAGCAAGGGCTTGAGAGCAGGTTTTGTCCCCAGCCCTGTGCTGGGCGTCTATGAACACAAAAGACACCCAGGACCTGGCCTCAACTCTCAAGGAAACAACAGTAAAGACAGTATGTAGGACTTCCCTGGTGGTGCAGTGGTCAAGAATCTGCCTGCCAATGCAGGGGACACGGGTTCAAGTCCTGGTCCGGGAAGATCCCACATACGGTGGAGCAACTAAGCCCGTGCACCACAACTACTGAGCCTGCACACTAGAGCCCGTGAGCCACAACTACTGAGCCCACGTGCCACAACTACTGAAGCCCGTGTGCCTAGAGCCCGTGCCCTGCATCAAGAGAAGCCACTGCAATGAGAAGCCCGTGCACCGCAATGAAGAGTAGCCCCCGCTTGCCGCAACTAGAGAAAGCCCGCGCACAGCAACAAAGACCCAACACAGCCAAAAAAAAAAAAAAAAAAAAGACAGCATGTAAGCGTGTGCTCTGTGTGCTGGGTCTGTGCACAGCTGTATTTTATAAGATATACAGGAGAGGAGTCAGAAAAGTTGTTATGAAGGAGATGGAATTTGAAATAGGGTTTGAGAGAAGGGGCAAGGAAACCTTGTTCACTCTGATGGAGATAACAAAACTTGGCAGAAGGAAAAAAAGCAGTCCAGGCGAGAGAAACAACAGAAGTGTTTTCTGCATCCAAATCAATCAGATCCTCAGAAATAAACTAAAGAGAGAAAAAACTGGGATTATTTTTTCTGCCAAGTTTTGCTATTTCCATCAGTGAACAAAGAAAATCTCTTCCCCTAGCTGTGATGCTGCTTCTGGAATTGAAGAAGGGTGCTCTGCCTCATATGTCCACCAGGCGGCAGAGCTGCTACTCCTGTCGCTAGAGCTCCAAGTACAATCAATCCAGCGAGAAAGGTGAAGGATCCCAGACTCCTCCTCAAATCAGCAGGTTGGAACGGCCCTGGGCCAGCGGTGGGCACCAGTCTTCTCAGTCTTAGCTGCCTACAGTCAGGGAGGAAATAGAATATAGAATGTAAGAGGAAGTTGGGTGAAACAGAAAGGGAAGAGAGAGAGAGACATTAAAGAGGCATTCCCTCACAGGATCTAACCTCTATGTACCGTGAAAAGACCTTCCAATGAGCAGAAAAGGGGTCTCCATGGGTTCAGGCTATTCTGCTATTGTCTTCTGCCTTCTGCTATTGTCTTGACTGAGAAAAGTTAATGGGAGGCTTGGGTAACTATGAAAAATAATCAACTGCTAGTCTAAGACTGGTTTCAAGACAGCCAATTCGGGCTCTCTGGACAAGGGTAGCCATTCCAGCCACTGGAAGGAGGAACTCTTGTGGTTTGGGGAGTACGACCCTCCTGGCCATCACCCCAGGCCCTGGTGTCATGCTGTGGGCTGTATGGGGCAGTAGGCATGCCACTGGCACCCTTTAAAGGAGCCCTGAAGTCAGTATTTAGCTTTACTGTACATTCCACCATCTGAGCCAGGCAACAGGGTCCTGAAGCCACAAGAGCAGAGGGGGTTAGAGGGGAGGTGGAAGGGACACTAGTTTGAAGCCAGACATGTTGGCTTTTATCTATCTCGGACTAGCTGTGCAACTTGCAGGAGTAAACCAACTTTTCTGAGCCTTCGTTCCCCCATTTGTAAAATTGAAAGGCTGAATTAGAGCAATCGTACCTGATGTGCGTTCTAGCTCTGAAATTCTGAAAAACACACACTCCTTTGGCCAGAGGAACTGGGGAATGGGCGAGGGTTGAGGGTGGAGGGCGGTAGCCGCGACCGAGCAGCCTCAAGAGTCCACCCCACCCCTGCAGTCGGCTCCCCGGCAGTAGCCACTGCGGCACTGCCCGCCCCACCCCCGCCCTCATGGCCGGGCGGCGCACACCCACGGCTCCCTCCGAGACTTCTGGAATCTCGCTGGATTCCTCCCAGGAATGTTTATTGCCCCTTACATCTGCAAATCGCTCTACATCAACAACCCTACTGCGCGAGCATTAACCATCGCTGCAATATTCCTCGTTCCGCCCGTAAGAGGAATTGCGGGGGTCTGGATTTATGAAGGTGAAATCCGAAAGTGATTTGCCTGGGATTCATTCAATAATCAGTTAGCAACAGTTAATTAAGCGCCTAATACGAGCAAGGCGCAAAGAGACGCACAAATCCAGTTACTATGGAGGTCAGAATTGTAGGGGTCCTCAAAGAACTTCACTGATATTCCAATTATGTAATGCGCCGCTCCCCCCCCCCCAACGCCTGTAACTAAAAGGTGATGGACGATCTCCCCTCACAAGCCTGACGACACAGAGCCCCACCCCCAAAGTTCATTTTACCAGGCTAGGTAAAGGGAAGTGACCTTCCCAAGGTCACTTATCCCCCAAGGGGCAACACTGATCCCAGAACCTCGGTCTTCAAAGCTTTCCACTGCGCCATGGACGAGAATTTTAAGTTCAAGCCTATAAAATGTAAAATAGTGAGGCGAAGGATGGCTGTTTCCATGATTTCCGGGCACAGAGTGAGAAAATCGTGATCCCAGCTCTCCCACCCTAAACAGACGAAACAGCCCAAATCTTGGCTGCAGCCTCAACGAGACAAATGTTTGGGACCCCAGAGTTCATCCATCAGTCATCCACGCCTTCCCCCGGGGTCCCTATCGCCCCTGCTCCCCGCCTCCGCTCGGGTGTCGGGGATGGGTCTGGGGTCGCGTGGAACAGAGCGGCCCGCAGCAGCCCCACGGGGGCGTGGCCGGGGACAGAGGGCGGGGAAGGCGGGAGTCCGGCTCCCAGCCTCGTCCCGACGGGCGGCGCCGTGGCTGAGCCAAATATGGGCAGAGCGGAAGCAGCGGGCAGACGTCACGGCGCCGGGTGGGGGCCGAGCTGCGGGGCAGATGACGGGAGGCGCTGACGGCACCTACGTCTCACCATGGAAACCAAACAGTAAATAGAGGAATTGCGAGCTCCTGGCGCGGCCCGACCCAGCGACCTGGCCTGAAGCAAAGGGCCGGAAGCTGGGAAGGGCCGGGAGAAACCTGGGCTTGGCAGAGGAAGGCAGGGGCGCGGCGAGGGTGCTCCGAGGGCGGAGAAGGGACGCCGAGAGAGCACCCCCTCTGACAGGTCCTTGGGAAGCCGGCTCTCCCTCAGCCCAGGATCCAGCAGGGGCAGGTCAAGAACAGAAAGAAGCCCTCCTGGATGGAAAGAAGCCTTCCTGTCCTTTTTGAAGGGCTTCCTCGGCCTGCAAGGTTGTTGGGGATATTGGTGTTTCTTTGTTTTTCCTTACTAGGGTCTAAGAATTCACACATTGGGACCGCACTACCCGGACTCAAATTGCAGCTCCGCCACCCTAGTTGGCTGATCTTGAGCAGATCACAATCTTCTGTGCCCCGGACTATATTATCTATAAAATAAGGGTAATAGCAGGACTTACCTGTATTTATGAGTTAATATAAATGTGTTTGTGTGTGTGTTTGGAACAGTGTCTAGCGCATTGTGAGCCTCAATTAGTGCTAGCTGTTAATTTTTATTCCTAAGCAACACAACAGTGGGTTAGTAGTTTAGTCAACTACTAAATTATACTTCTGATGTAATGGGTTTTTTCTTGATTCGTTTTTTAGTTTTAAAATAAATAAAAAGAATTTTCCGGACTTCCCTGGTGGCGCAGTGGTTAAGAATCCGCCTGCCAATGCAGGGGACACGGGTTCGAGTCCTGCTCCAGGAAGATCCCACATGCCACGGAGCAACTAAGCCCATGCACCACAACTACTGAGCCTGCGCTCTAGAGCCCGTGAGCCACAGCTACTGAGCCCACGTGCCTCAACTACTGAAGCCCGCATGCCTAGAGCCCGTGCTCCACAAGAGAACCCACCGCACTGAGAAGCCCGTGCACTGCAACAAAGAGTAGCCCCCGCTCTCCGCAACTAGAGAAAGCCTACCCAACGCAGCCAAAAAGAAATAAATTTATTTAAAAAAAGAAAAAAGAAAACTCAACAGTAGTCCCAGCAACTGTTTAGAACTTGAAACAACAAAAGATTTTTTCAGGAAAGAGTATTTTGTCACTGATGATGTCTAGAATTCCCAGTTCATGGTGTTAATTAAAAAGCAGACCAAGTTGAACTGGTTTTATTATTACTTTTAAATTCTCAGCAGGTAATGTGGATGACACACATTGTGTGTGTTTTGTGGATGACAGACCCTAGTGTGATCCCCAGTAATTCCTGCCTCCTGGTGTCCATGTTGGGAATTTGTGTGATTCCCTCCCCTTGAGGTGGAACCTGAGGCTTGCTTCTAAGCAACAGAATATGTGGCAAAGGTAATGGGATGTCACCCCTAGATTATGTCGTGATGTATATATATCTCCATCTTGCTAGCACACACTAGTAGGTTTTCCTGCTGGGCTTGATGAAGTGAGCAGCCATGTTGAGGAAGCTCACAAGGCAAGGAACTATGAGCAGTCTCTAGGACCTGAGGGTGGCCTCCGGCCAACAGCCAGCAAAGAGCTGGGCCTTAGTTATAAAATCACAAGGAAATAAAGTCTGCCAACAACCCGGATGAGCTCAGAAGCAGATTGTTTCCCATTCAAGCATCCAGCTGAGAATGAGCTTGTCTGACACCTTGATTGCAACTTTGTGAGACCTTGAACAGAGGACTGAACTAGGCTGTGCCTGGACTCCTGACCCACAGAGACTGTGAGATAATGAATACGTGTTGTTTTAAGCTGCTCGATTTGTGGTGATTTGTTATACAGAAACAGAACACTAATCCACCCTCTTTGCCTGTACCTGGCACTTGCTTGGTGCCCCACTGTAGCACTGCATACGCTGCTCAGACCTTCTACCCTAAATGATGTGGTGTGGGCCTCTTCAATGCATTGCCACAGTCGTCATCTGATATCATCAATGTTTTGAAGCTGAAGGGGAGGTTTGAGATTTTTGAAACCCACTCCTGATTTGGTAGAGGAAACAGTCTCAGAGAGGTTAGAATGTCACCCCAGGTCATAAAAGTACATATTTAGGGGCAGATTTAACATTTTAGCAAAACAGTTAAGCACTTTGGACTTTAGAGTCACAGAGAGCTGATTTCAAATCTAAGATCTGCTACTTAGCAGTTGTGTGACCTCGGTTAACTCAACTTTTCCTAGATCATCTTCCTATTGGTAAAATGAGGATCCTAATTGTATCTTCCTCATAGGTTTGTGGTGAGGACTAAATGAGAGTATCCATTCAACAAAACAATTATTGTGTGCCTGTTATGTGCTAGTTGCTAGAGGCAAAATGATTAGCAAAGCAAATCTGGTCTCCGATTTAGCGTTGCCTGTAAAGTACACGGCGCAGCCTGGAACGTAGCAAGCACATGTGAAATGCTGACCATTATCAATATTATGTCCTAGGTTCTATCCCAACCACATGCCTCCAGACAAGCTCTACAAATTGACATCATAGAACCTCTGCCATGTAATTCCAACTGCCTACATCCCCTCCCCACCCCAATATTCCACAGGTATCTTGAGCTCAGTGTGTCCAACACAGGACTTACCTTCTTATCCCCCAAACATGCTCTTCTTCCTAGAGTCACAAAGTCATTGGGGGACCCACAAGCCTCCTTGTGGGTCAAGCCTGGTAAAGCTGGGAGTGAGCTTGGATTCCTCCCTCTCCCTCACCTCCCACATCCACTCAGTCACCAAGTCCCAACAGTCCTACCTGCTAATTACCTCTTGTTGCCTCCCTGTTCCCACCACCACTGCCTGGGTTCAACCTACACACAACTGAACTAAGTAAATACCAGGCTCTTCATGATCTGGCCACAGTTACCTCTTCTTGACCTGTCTCCAGCCCCCTCCACTTTGATGTGGCAATATTGATGTAAATGAAATCAACTGTACTTATATGACGCTCTATAGTGTACATCTCCCATGCAGTCTTCCCCCAGCCCCGCATTTTATAGTCCAGCAAAACTAACTGCGTTGTCTTCTGGGTCTGTGCCTTTACAGCGTATATCCCTCTGCCTCCTGCAATCCTCCCTCTGCCACTTGCTCATCTAGCAAATTCCAACCATCTTTGAAGCCCAGCTCAGCGGTCACCTTCCCAGAGACTCCCCCAGATAGAGTTCATCACTCCCTCCTTCTCATAACCCCTGCACATCTCTTGTCAATTTTCACTGCTACAGTGTGTGTAATACGTTTATGTGTCTTTCTCCCTTTCCAGGCCAGGAACTCCAGCCTGTGTCTTCTTTGCATCTGAATCCAGCACCTGATACAGAGTAGACACCCAGAAACTTTTTTTGTTTAATATTTATTTATTATTTATTTTGGCTGTGACAAGTCTTAGTTGCAGCATGTGGGACCTTCGTTGAGGCATGCGGACTTCTTGGTTGCAGCATGCATGTGGGATCTAGTTCCCAGATCAGGGATCGAGCCCAGGCCCCCTGAATTGGGAGCATGGAGTCTTACCACTGGACCACCAGGGAAGTCCCTGGAAACTTTTTTTTTTGGCTGTGTTGGGTCCTCATTTCTGCACGTGGGCTTTCTCTAGTTGCGGCGAGCAGGAGAGCTACTCTACATTGTGGTGGCTTCTCTTGTTGTGGAGCACGGGCTCTAGACACACGGGTTTCAGTAGTTGTGGCATGCGGGCTTCAGTAGTTGCAGCACACAGGCTCAGTAGTTGTGGCACACAGGCTCTAGAGCTCAGGCTCAGTAGTTGTGGTGCACGGGCTTAGTTGCTCCGCGGCATGTGGGATCTTCCCGGACCAGGGCTCGAACCTGTGTCCCCTGCATTGGCAGGCAGATTCTTAACCACTGCGCCACCAGGGAAGCCCCCTGGAAACTTTTTATTGAATGAGATGAAGTCCATGCTTGCTCCAGAAGATATATATTTTCTCCCTTGACCCCCATCTCCCTAAATTATAAAGCAATAAATAATAGCTCACCCTTCTATAATACTCCTGTGTGCCCAGGCACTGTAATAAGCTCCATACATACTAACTTATTTAATGCTCACAACAACCCCAGAGGTGGATACAATTATAATCTCCCTTTCACAGATGAGGAAACTAAGGTGCAGAGAGGAGAGGTAAACTGCCCAAGGTCAAGGAGCCAGGATTCAAAGCTGAGTCCATGCTCTGAACCACTCTGCTATATTGGATCCAATGCCTCGAATCCAGATTAATTTATCATGTTTATTTGATAAGTTTAGCTGCAATGACAGTCTCATGATTGACTAAAAAGCCTGAAAATGAATCACTGTTTCTGTAGCTCTGACCCCAAATTGCTCCCCAAAGTAAACATGGGAGCAACTGGGACCTGTGCCATTTACCCTTATGATGGAGGTGCTGCATTTTGCTCCACTCGCTTTAGTAGGGTCCCCTTCCTACAGGCCTGCTTCTAATGTAGCTGATGCTCAAACCCCTCCGGGTTCTTATTCTCATCAACTGATTGAACCAAACCTCAGCACCATGTCAGTTTGAGCTGAAAGTTAAAACAGTTTATTAGTTAAGAAGATCTGATGACCATCAGGACAGGCAGCCTCCTTGGGACAACAGCCAGAGCCCTTTCTGCTCTGTGTCCTCTTGGGCAGCTGAACAGTGCTCGAGAAGGGCAAAGGAAAGGCAGCTTAGATTAGTCCGTGGATCGGTGTGTGGAGCCATTGAAATGAATTGCGTTACAACTAAACCAGTTTATGCTTCTGTTGCATTCACCTGCGTGCAACGTGGAGCTCTATTGAGCCAGCACCCTTCAGGGACTTTGAACTCGTTCATCAGGAGTCAATACACTTTATTCCCATCTGCTTTTGCCCAGGTCTGGGCATATTCTTGTAAATGATGATTGTGATAATGATATTGATATTGGTAATGATCGTGATAGCCTCTAACCCTATTCTTCTATTCTCATGCAGACTAAATTGTAAGTTTTATAGTTTAGCACACCAAGTGCTAGGATCCAAAACTCAAATGCATTTGTGTGATAGTCTGAAATTTTTATTTTATATCAATGAGAGTGAAAAACATTGTTTTGTTTGTTTCCTTGAAGATGATGATACTTAAATTTACATATGCATCTACTCTTCATTTGGTATTGAAACAAATTTCTCAGTTTGTAATTAGTCTAGAAGTGTCACTGACCTGCAGTATACTTGTATTTTTTGGTGCCCCTCAAAATTCCTTCCCAAGCCAGCTAGTTCATCGTCTTAATATTGTAGAACTCTTGACAAGAATTTTTTTTTAAAACGAGAAGCCATGCTCTTTCACTCAGGAAGAAATCTATGAAGAACACAGCTCGTCTTCACTGTTAAGTTCTAGTTCTCTCCCTTTAGATGTTTTTGTCAATTTTATCCACCTTCATTCATTCATCCATCTCCATTCATTTAACAGGCATTTGAGTCCCTAGTAGTCCTTGGGGCTAGAGGGGTGAACAAGACAGAAAAGGTCCCTGCTCACATGGAACTTACAGGCAGTGGTAAAGGGTGGAAATTTGTTAAAAAGGGAAAGGAAACATAAATAAGGTGTTACAGAGAGTGATAGAACGACCTGGGAAGGCTTCTTGGAGGGGATGTTCTTTGAGCTGAGTCCTGACCAACAGGAAGGAGCCAGCCTGGGAAAAGAAGCCCAGGCAGAGGGACAGCAAGTGCAAAGGTCCTGCAGCAGGGACACGCGTGCTATGTGTCAGGCATGGAAGGAAGGTCAGTGAGCAGAGTGCCTGCAGGGAAGAGGGACAGGAGATGGTGGTGGAGAGGAGTCAAGAGTGAGCTCTTTAATATTTATAGCAAAACAGCGCAGCTTAAAATGCTCTGATATTCAGCGTTCAAGTGATGCTCATATCTCATTTATATTGTGAGGAATATGATTATTCTGTGTTTGGAGGAAGTCTCACACACAGCTGAAAGATTGAATTTTTGTTTTCGAATTTTTTTTTTTACTTGAAAAACATAAAAACTTCAGCTGATTTCCTTAGAGTAATCTGAAAACTTTTACTTTGCCTCTGTCTCTACTTTGTCCATTAATTAAAGATAGCATAATTGATTTACTTTCCTTCACGCATGGAAAGTTGCTGTTGATACAAATTGTTAGAACAGATTGTTAAATGCTACCCTTTAATTTGGAGAATTACACAAGATGCAGGGATGTGCAAAGGTGATGCAGAGTCTACAATCCACTATTATATAAAGATAATTCTCTTTTCTTCTACGCTTTTTCCATCTAAAATTAATTTGGAGCTGGAAGCACAAAGGCGGTGCATTCACTTTGAAGTTGAATTGGCAGAAGTAATCCAGGGAGGCAGCAGAGGAATTCCAGGAGCCAAAGATGGAACTGGGGTATATGTTTGAAGCCAGACATAAAAGATATGAAATCCCCATTGCTTAATATCATAACAAGGCCTAGAAGAGGAGAATTTAGGGAGTATGTGTGGAATATATTTCTGCCTGTGGAAATAGTGCAGAATTTATTCATTTATCCACCCAGCAAATATTTGTTAACCCTGTACTATGTGCCAGGCACTAAGCCAGGTCTGGGGATCCATTAATGAACAAATTAGACATTCTCCCCATAAAGAAATGACACCCTTGCATCCTTATTTCCATCTCTTGCTATTATATGAGTATCTTTTGTATCAGCGAACGATGGTGCCCTGAGATAGTCATTTTGTTGAGACCAGTGTAAGGCCATATCGTGTGGGTAGGGATAGAGTCTTTCCCAAAAGGAAGTTGACATTCCCAATGTCCATCACCCATGGGAGTTGTTGAATCCTGAGTCAGGAAAAGAGGATTTGGAAGGAGCCCCTTTAGCTAGAAAGAGAGGAAATTCCTTTCTTCTCTTGATCCCATGAGAATGGTGGGCAGAGAGCTTGGTGGGATGTCAACCCAATGGCGGACCCTATAGGCCCTCTGAGAAGCCTGTTAAAGAGATTCTCTGTGTGCAAGGCCCTCTCCTGGACCTTTAATGCAGGCTTGCTGATGGAGCAGCCTGGTCTCAGCTGGGCTATGGTGAACTAGAAGAAGGGTCTGCGTGCAGGCAGAGGCCAGGGCTGTCAAGTGAAAAGCAAGCCTCTCTCTCTAATCAGCATGGGGCTGACCGAAGCCATTAGTCAGGTCTCCAGGAGTTCAGTGTCCAGGGCTAGAGGTTTAGCTTCCCTTCCCCATCTGAGAAATCTGCTTCCATGGGTTGTTATTACTGTACATGTAGGGGATCCAGCTGGTTTCCTTCAGATATCTTCTTGTTACTTGAGATCTAGGTGTTAGTTACAGTAATTCTGTATCGAGTTTAGGTCCTATCTAAAGGCTACAGAAAATTTACCCTCTGGACAGCAAACAGGGAGTATAAGGCCATTTTCATTATTGCCGGACAGGCAAAAATAATATGCAAGTGATGTGTGAGAGATCAGTGCTCTTAAGAGCCTAAAGCAAGTTGCTTTCAAATGTCAGTTATCATGTGAGGAGCTGGGAGATCATAGGTGTGAACACCACCCTCAATGGAACTGTCATTTTAAATTAAAACTTTCAACTTGGCTGAGTATGACATCGCATAACCACCCAGTGATTTTTATTATCACCAAAGCATTAGAAGGCTGGCCCTGAAGCTCCTCTTCCACCTGGCATGGGTGCAAATCTGGGCTCTGGCTTCCGAGCTTGGTGCCCACATGATAGCAGAGAGCAGGGGAGGAAGGACACCGCCTCCTCTCTTTGTGGTTGGTACCTGTGCATGAAAGCACCCCATCACCAGAGGTGTCCCAGACAAAGGTCATGTTCTTCATTAAGATGATAAAGTTTCTAAGTTAAAGCTTATTCAGTCATGTTGACTTCTCCTTCTCGAGCTATCATGTAACTTTTTATTTACCGAATGATCAACCATTGTTTGTACTGTCTGAGATCTCTCGAATTCTCAGAGCCAGGTTTTTCTTCCCCCAGTGAATGTCAGGCATATGTTAAAGAAACGTCAGAAATTACAATGCATTTATTATGAATGGATAGGGATGAGAACCCCCGTCCTTTCTTTCTGAGAATAAAAAGACTACAACTAAATGTATGTCTGTTTGAGTTAAGGACTGAAGAGTTAAGGACTGAAAAGTTGTGGGTTTATTTTTTTTCCTAACCAGGTGAAAACTTCTTCTTTTTTCTTTTTTTGGCCACACCACAAGGCGTGTGGGATCTTAGTTTCCGGACCAGGGATCAACTCCCCGTCCCCTGCATTGGAAGGGCAGAGTCTTAACCACTAGACCACCAGGGAAGTCTGAAAACTTTTTTTTTTGAACCAAGTGTTAAGAGGCAGTTCAGCCTGTTGGATAGGGTAATGAATGAAGAAGTTAAGATTCCAATCCCAATAGTGGAATATTGAGAAAGTCATCATTCTAACCGTTCAATTTGCTCTCCTTTAAGGAGGGAGTAACCGTCACATGATTTTGTGGCAAAAAGTTAAAGTGGCTCGTGCAAAGCTTAACTGTTTGCTAAAAGGATTCCTAGAAGACCAAGACATTTAAGTTTAGTATTAGCACAAGTAGACTTAAATATGCCCCTCTTCGACTTTTAAAACAGAAGAAGGAAGACATGTTCTCACAAAAGCTGTTGCAAAGCAGTTTCCCATTCCTAGAATCTCTAAGGGGAGACTCAGCACTGCAAGGTGAAGACACGCATCTGTACAATTTTCCAACCTCAGCTCCAGAGTTTCTCTCTTTTTGATAAGGGATCAAACAGAGCAGTGTGTCCCTTCCAGGAGCTACCCTTCTTGACAAACTGGTCTCCGATGATACCTTCTGGAATCTTACAAAACTTCCAGAATGAAAAGAGCACGAGGTTGGTCGCATTCAACTTAAATGCTTTTATTGACAATGTCTTTGAACAATAAGCAAACAATGCTTAAATTTTTCATTCAGATTCACTTTCCACATGTCAAAAGACCTCAAGGTAGAAAAAAATAAAATAAAAATATAAATATCTGAGAATCCATCTTAATAAATAAATTAAAAACACAATAAAACGTTTTCATGGAAAACTGTTAATGTCAGAACATTCAGACCACCTCAACAATGCATGATCAGTAACGTTACAATGAACATTGATGTTGAAGAAAAACTACAGTACATGGATATAGCTATTTATTTCTATCTACCAGAAAATAAAGTCATATCTTTTCTTAGTTTAATATTGGTCATTGCTAATCAGAACACACAATTGCCAGGAACACAGTAGTTATTGTTAAAATCAGCTGCACTAGATACAATTTGAAAATATCCAGCACCAGGTTAATTCCAATAACGAACCCAATAGATTAGTTAATGCTATGAGAAGATTAAAGAGAAAGAGAAAAGAGACACAGACCCAGGCCTGGCTCAACATGCTACTAACTACCAGCTCTCAGATGTGTAACTGGGAACAATACACACTCCATGCGTTTTGCTACATCTCCGGAAGAGGTAAGGACTTGGGTCCACACATGGATGCTGTCAAGTCCTTGAGGCCCACAGCCTGGTGTGTTTCACGCACAGATAAGGTCCTCCCTAGGTCTATGGGAACCCTCGAGGGAAGACGTGTTCCTCCTCTCTGTAATGCACCGACTCGGGCAGTGGCACGTGCGTGCCTGCTGCCTCCCCTCTCTGCCTGCTCACAGGGCCAGCAGCGTGGGTGAGCTGAGCGAGTCAGAGGAGGGCTCATTGCTGCTGCTGCCCTTGCGGTGGGCAGCCGCACAGCTGGGGAAGGAGTCAGCCTCAGGGTAGGTGAAGACGAAGGAAGACGTGTAAGTAGTGCAGCTGGGCGTACAGGTGACCACCGGGGTGCACAGGGGTTCCAGCTCTGTGGCCATGGGCCCCATCCCCAGGGAGCCACCGTGCAGGGGCTCCCAGTCTGCTGCATAGAAGGAACCAGACAGGTCCATGTCTGGCACAGAGCGGGCGGTCTCAGAGCCGCTGGGCCTGGACGATGCTGGGAACAGGAAGTCATCAAAGGGCTCAGCCTTCAGCTCCACGCTGCTGATGCTCTGGATGGGCTCCACTGAGGGCTTGGGCTCAGGGTCATTAAGGAGGGGTAGGGTGAAGGCCTCCTCAGATTCGGGGGTGGCAGCTTCAGGCAGGCCCCCGCTCAGATCAAGGGAAGCCACAGACATTTCTTCTGGGAAGCCCATATCATCAGGGATCTTGCAGGCAGGTCGGTGAGCTGCCAGGATGAACTCTAGTTTTTCCTTCTCCTTTAGCAGGTTGGCAATCTCAGTCTGCAAAGCAGACTTCTCATCTTCTAGTTGGTCTGTTTCCTGGATAGAGAGGACAAAGCAAAACATAAGACACGGTCTTACTCAAGGACGCTGCTCCCTTACGTCCAATCTCCAACTTTCCCCTTAAGTTTTAAAAAGAAATGACCCATGGGATCTACCTACCGCTTGGAGTGTGTCAGTCAGCTCCCTCCTTCGGTTCCGGCATTTGGCTGCAGCCATCTTATTCCTTTCCCTTCGGATTCTCCTTTTCTCCTCTTCTTCTGGGGACAACTGGGTTGGGGGGTGGGGAGAGCAGCATTCAGTAACAGTGTCTGCCATCAGTTCCATTCACCCACCCCAGTGACACTGGCTCCTGCAGCTTCCCAGCTCCTAACACCTCTTCTGTGAAGCCATTTCTAACCTGCAGTTGCAAGCTGGGTGTGACTTGCATTTAAAAATAAGAACCTCAGCAAGAGCCAAAGAAGAGCCCAGACTGAAAACATGAGATAGGAACCTATTAGGGAAGAAACTACACATTAGGGTATTTCTTAGAATGGGACTATCAGAGCCTAACTTGGGATGGAAAGGGCTTGGCTCGCCATTCGGGATGTCTAGTCATTTCCATCAATGGCTTCACCCTGTCCGCTGTGCTCCCCACCTCCACCGGTGCTTAAGCCACCCTACCCCCACCCCAGAGAAGGTGCTGAGAACTCACCTGTTCCACCTTGCCCCTCCTGCCAATGCTCTGAGCTCTGCCTCCGGTCATGGTCTTCATGACTCCAGCCCTGGAGTAAGCCCCAGCCGAGGGGGTGGGGACTCCATAGGGGTGGGGGGCTCTGGTCTGGGATGGGGCCACGGAGGAGACCAGGGTGGGCTGCACTAGCCACTGCAGGTCCGGGCTGGTCGAGATGGCAGTCACTGTCGGGATGAAGTTGGCACTGGAGACGGCCAGATCGGTGCAGAAGTCCTAGAATGGAACAGAAGGAGAAAGCTGACGTGAGTGAGCAGATTCTGGACGCAGGTGGGGTGAGCAGAGTTCCCAGTGCCGCATGCAGCAGGGAGAGAGAGAGGAGAAACCGTTCCGCCATGGACTGCTCAGGTCTTTTTACATGCCCCTCATCCTGGATGAAAGGTTTCCCCCTTTCTTCCCAAGAATTC
This sequence comes from Balaenoptera borealis, assembly GCF_965194805.1. Lineage (NCBI taxonomy): Eukaryota > Metazoa > Chordata > Mammalia > Artiodactyla > Balaenopteridae > Balaenoptera > Balaenoptera borealis. The sequence continues at coordinate 27,124,393 of NC_138866.1, forward strand.
CGCAGCGCAGTGCCTTTTTCCTCCATCCTGCTGCTGCGTTCCCGTTATCCCTTCAGCATCACTCGCTTGAAAGGGGGTTTGTTATAAATATCTCTGACGTCTGCGCTGACGCAGGCGCCGCTCCGGAGTCTCCTGAATGAACTCGCTTTTTATCAATGAAACTGCCTTACACACCCGCCTGCTTCACCCCACCCCTCCTCCTTGCTCCAGGCTGCGAGGGGAGGGGGGATTGCCGCTTTTTGCCTCCTCCCCGGAGGTGCCGGGCTCTAGTTGGCGAGTCTTTGCTTGGGACACTTTTGTCCCAGCTAATGTCAGAGAGCAGTCAGGGAGGGCGGGCCGGGGGCAGCTCAGAAAGAGCCTGCCGCGGGAAAGGAGAACCAATTCTTATTATGACAAGCTTGCGTGCGCTCCGAACAAGTTCGGGGCTCCCGAGGTAGGGCTGCTCCGGCCGGGGCAAGCCTCCCTCCGCCCCGGCGAAAGGGCTCCTCGACTCGTCTTCCTGAGCGTCCCGCCCCGGTTTCTCCTCCCCGGTGACCCCGAGCCCCGAGCCCCGAGCCCCGGGCCCCGCGGCGGCGCGAAGCCAGCCTCACCTGCGCATTGACGGGAGAGCCCATACTGGAGAAGGAGTCGGCCGGTGAGTGGTAGTAGGAGAGACTGTCCCCGGCCGGGGAGGCGCTGCTGCAGCGGGAGGATGACGCCTCGTAGTCCGCGTTGAAGCCAGAGAACATCATGATCGCGGGTAGTCAAAGCCGGGCGAGGGGCTGAGGGGAGGAGGCAGGTAGGAGATGCGGGGCAGAGCTAGGTAGGAGCGCTGTTGCTGCTCGCTCGCTGGGCCGCCGCCGGCTCAGTCTCTGATTCTTAGCTGCTCGCTGCCGATGCGGTTGGAAGTAGTAAGCGCCGCAGCCACCGCTTTTATAACCCTTTTGTGAATGAGCCCGACACGTCACGGGGCGCAACCATTGTGGCTCCCGGGGGGTGTCGCGCGGGCCTGGCCACATCTGCGGTCTCCTTGCCGTCTCCGCCGCCCTCGCAGCCCCCTGCCTCCCGTCTTGTCGTGTTTCTTTATCGTGCGAGCTTTTCGCAATCTGGGTCTTGGGGTCGCTTGGAGCCCCAGAGATGAGGGACTTCGGGGATGGCTCCCCCCACGACCGCAGGGAACGGCCGTGGAAACCTGCTGACGCAGATGTCCTAATATGGACATCCTGTGTGAAGGGGAGGGAGGGATTGACGGGAACTGCTCGCGGGCTGCAGCCAACACCGAGGGTGCAGCGCGGGGGGAGGCGGGGGCCGCGGCCAGGGGGAGGGGAGGCGGGAAAGGAGGAGAAGGCGAGCGAACATTCGCACCTGGTTCAATGCGGACCCTTGTTCCCGGGGTGGGAGGATGGGGTGGGGGCGCCCTTTTACCCCTCTACGGAAAGCGGGGCACAGTTCTGAGGCTCTGGTATAGGCGAAACAGGTACACAGCCCCGAGAGCTTAAGCCTCGGCCCCCGAAGGAATGCGCCTCTACCCCCATTCCCCATTCTAGCCCAAATTCAGGGCAAACTGTGGGAGCAGACCCTCAGCCCCTCGCCTCGAGCCCCCGGACTCCAGCACTACTAGGATTGTTACTGCGTTTGGAAGCAGAAAGTCGGGGGATCCAAAATAAGAGAATACGATAACCTACTTTACCTACGATGCTGGGTATTTTCATTTTCATTTTTTTTGTTTTTAAGGAAAAAGGCGCATTTGTTTTTTCTTGGCCATATATGACATGTTAGTGTTACTGTCAAACCCCTGAGAAACTAGCCAATAAACATTCTGCAGAACCTCCATGCAAGGGTGTCTGGAAGGTTCGTTTGCCTGGTTCTGAGCTTGGGCCCGGGGCCTGGGGGTGTTATGTGGACAAGGTCGTCAGTTCTGGGTACCGGATGGAGTGAGCTCTTGGGAGAGCGCAAGTCCGTGCTGGAGAAGTGGGGGTGGTTCGGTGCCCCAGGAAGCTGGTGATTGGGAGCCCGCAGCCAGTGATTTTCCAGCACGGACTTGGAGGGGGGAGGACCGGGAGCGCTTGGAAGGACCGTGCCCAGCAGCGCCCAGGCCGGAATCCTCGGCGTCTGGGGCCTCAGGCACCGCTCGGTGGCCTGGAAAACAGGGCTTTGGGGCGTCAAGGTGCTCTATAGTGCGCTGCGCCCCCAGACGCCTCCAGCCTCCTGCTCGGATGCAAAGGACAGCCGAGGTCACACTGCCCCGGCTCGGTCCCAGCGCGCCGGCCACCTCCGGGACACGAAGCCGCAAGTCCCCGTAGAGACACAGGTCCCTGTGTCCCTTCCCCCACTCTTCGGGCCCGGGGGTCACGGTGGGCACCTGGAGAGGGGCGAGGCGGGATTAGGGCTGCGGGCGGATCCTTCGGGACGCGCGGGGAGCGGGACAGCCAACCTGCCTCCCGCCGCCGCACCCGGGAGCCAGGCGATCCTGCTATAGATAGTAACAGGGAAGCAGCTGTTTACAGCAACACTGCGCCGCCAGGGCAGTCTCCAGGCGACACCGCGCGACCGGGCGCGCCGTCGGCCTGGCGAGGCCGCCCTCCCTCCTCGCTCCACTGGGGCCTCGGCCTCCCCGGCCCGGCAGCAGCCACTCCCGCCGCCTGACCTCATCTGCCCAGTCCGGGGGCTGAGTGCGGCTTGCGCGCGGCTGGGCGCTAACCTCCATTCTTAGAGATGCGAACCCGGCGAGAGCTGGGAGGGCAGGGAGGCGGGGATTCGTGGAACTGGGCCACTTGCTATTTTTGCATTCCCTGTCACAAGCAGAGGTGAAAACAGAGTTTCATCATTGTATGTCACTGGTTTATGTTGGTGGGAATTTAGGCGCTTTTTTTTTTTTCTTTTTCTCACTTGAAAAAGGGGAGAAAAAAGGAAAAACACGTAATACGTAAACACAGACTTCTGGGAGCTGTTCTGAATCCTAAAGCAATTCTGCTGCCTTCCATTCACCTAGTTCTGTCGTCTGTCAGGCTACTTCACTGTACTTGATTCTTAAAAAAAAAAAAAAAGAAGGCAAATCCATCTCTCTTCTTATTAGCTTTGGGCAAAGTAGGTCAAGCTTTGAATTCCTGGGTCTGGCCTTGCCTTCCATTCATAACTGGATCTCAGGCCACTTAAGAAAAAACCTAGAATGATTTCATTTACTTCCCCTTCAGAGTCTTGAAGCAGCTCAGGCCAACAGACAAAGGATGTGTCAAGATTTTATATCCAGGATTTATCTCATATATCATTTATCCTGCCCTTGCCAATAAAAAAGGAAAAAGGTCTTTGGATAAGCCTGTCTCCTCCACATAGCTTAACTCTTTCCTTCCTGGCAACATTATGACTAGAGAGTTGGAGACTTAATAAATCCATCCTCTGAAAAGGACAGAATCACACATTCATTCATTCTTTTATTTATTTAACAAAGAATTTACTTATTGAGAGCCTCCTATGGCCTGGCACTTGCTGGGGGCTGGCACTCACTGTAATGAACAGGGAAGGTGGACCTGTCCCCACTGTCAGAGAGATTCCAGCCTCCTGGACTGACAAGTCATCAGAGAATTGCAGGACAGCAGTAAGTGGTTTGACAGGGCTAATAACAGGGTGCTATTGAACACAGAAGAGGATTTGGGGACAAGTATCAGAGGAAGTGACTGCAATACAGAGACAGGATCTGGATCCACTGTCCTCTGGGAAATGACATGATAAAGGTCGAAGGGGGCCAGAGCATCATCTAGGAAGCAAGTGCTCAACCCAAAGCGGTAGTATCAGATGATATAATCTCAGAATTCCTCTCCTGCCCAGCTAATATCTGAACCTGCAATCATTCCAACATACTCTCATATCTCAATCTACTCATGGTATCCATTTCAGGACTGCCAAATCACATTTTTATTATGGAGATCATGTGATGTAGCCTTAAAATAAAGGGAAATCTGGACTTCCCTGGTGGCACAGTGGTTAAGAATCCGCCTGCCAATGCAGGGGACACGGGTTCGAGCCCTGGTCCTGGAAGATCCCCCATGCCACAGAGCAACAAAGCCCGTGCGCCACAACTACTGAGCCTGCGCGTCTGGAGCCCGCGTGCCGCAACTACTAAAGCCCGCACGCCTAGAGCCCGTGCTCCTCAACAAGAGAAGCCACCGCAATGAGAAGCCCGCGCACCGCGATGAAGAGTAGCCCCCGCTCGCGGCAACTAGAGAAAGCTCGCGTGCAGCAACGAAGACCCAACACAGCCAAAAATAAATATATAAATAAAATTTTAAAAAATAAGACTAAAAAAATAAAGAGAAATCTGACCCAACCTGTGAAATTATCTTTGCCATCTGCCAAGGTCAGGGTAACTTTAAGACAAATGTGTGTGTGCCTCTGTGAGCACAGTGCTGCCTTCCAGCAGGGCAGGGATTCCACGTTCTGGACAAGCCTGAGCGTGGAAAACCAAAACTTACATAGTTTGTGATTATCTATGCGCTGATTTCCCCCATCTGAGGATCCAAAAGTGAACAGGAGGGTAGACTCCCACATCCGATTTTAACCAGATTAAACACGGATTCATTCCTTCCCAGCAGTTGTTTCTTATCAGATAAAGACTTTTCATATTTTGCACTTCTCTGGCATTTGAGTTAAGAGACCTGACCCACAGCAAGCTTTTGTTCAGTAACTCTGGAGGTCAGTGCACATTGTTTAGCCTGGTGTTATTGCAACATTAAGTGAAAGGCCACTGTCTATGCTGCCTACGTAAATGCTGCCATACACAACCCGTCCCCAGCATGCAGAAGTAGTTGTTTATTTGGAGAAGTGTGGTCTAGTGGTGAAGGGTTGTGGTCAGAGCACGGGACCAGAAGTCAGAAAGAGGCACATAGCAAGTTCAACTCCTTCAGGGACTTGGGGAAGTCGCTTCTAAGACTTGTTTAGCATCTACATAATGTTGGCCTTTATCTTTTTCATGTGCAAATATTCACTTAGCACCTAGCCCAGTGCCTGGCCCATAGTAGGTGTTTAATAAACATGTATTGAACAGATGAATGAATGAATGAATGCCCTCAGCCAAGCAAGGCAAATATATACTATTGTCCTTTCTGGGTACTAAGAAATCAAATAGAGAATGTTCTTTAACTCTTTGAAAAGGCTGAACAGGCTGAGTCTTTTATTCTTGGATGTGAATATGCAAAAATTGGGAAAGAGAAAATAACAAGATGTTTGGGCTATTTTCAGCTGGTGCAGCCTCTGTCGGTAAAGAACACTCCAGTGGTTCATGATGAAAGATCGAACTTACTCTTGTTATTGAGCCCATGAGAAAGACAGCCAGTGCCCATACATAAATGCCACATTGCCTGTAATGACAATGACCGTGTTACCACCACCCTCTAAATTATTCATTCTAAATGTCTAGACCCAAGGGAGAGAAGTATTCCACACTTCCCAAAGGACTCACACACTCACGTGAGTCCAGTGAAGGGGCTTAGGGGTCAAGGTTACTCACCCTATGGCTCAGACAGGGAGCAAAAAGACTGTCCCTATTTTAAAACAGTGGGAGGCATAGAACTACCACCACCATCACCAGACACATACACACACACACACACACACACACACACACACACACACACCACCATCACCACCACTAATTAGTAATAGAGATTTCGCCTCTTTGGGAAAAACTGTTTTCATTCTGAATAACTCTTGGCTTTTTGACAGGAGATGATGATTCAATGGGATCCCCATCCTTCTGCTAATGTAAGCATTTAAACAAAGTGGTGGTCTGTGTGGTCCCTGGGACACATTCCCTCTGGAGCTGAGGAAACTGGGGAACAGCTACGGTGCCTAAGAAGGACATATTTCAGCCCAAGCTCATGGCATCTTTCACCACACCGGCAGCTTTGGACCCCCCCCCCCCCCACCATTCGGTCAGTAATGCCAAACCTTGCTGCAGAAACAAGCATTCCCTATCCTCAAACAAGCAAGTCTTGTCCAGGCTGTCAGCTCCCCAGATGTCCTGAGCTGACCTTCTTTGGCTCTGGTGGATTTAGCTGCTAGAATTCCAAAGGAATCCCATCTACGTCACTAAACCTAAAGGACAACAACACACCCTGACTAAGAAACCTCAACTACAGAGTTCCCAACCAATGGGGAAATCTCACTATCGGCATGGGCAAGGCTGGGGATGGCTCAAATGGGCTGGCACATGATGAGCTTCAGGGTGTTAAGACATCTCAAGCATCGCTTACACCATTTTATCCACCACCTTACTCAACAAGAACAGCAAGAAAGATCTTTAAAAGAGAGTTAATAATTGTAATGCAAAAAAAAAAAAAAAATCCCCTTTCCCAAACCAGGAGAATCCTGATTAGCTGACCAGTATGTAGGAATTCAGATTATGCTGCCTTCTGATCTACAGATCATAGTTTCATCCTCAGATGTGGACACACTGTGTCTCAGTTTAGTATCTGATTTGTATTCTATGAGAAAATTCTGGTTGCAGCTCCCAGCTGAGTTCTGATTTTCTCCACTGAGTTCTGATGTTTCTCCACTGGATTGTCAATGAGTTACAGATCCCTTGTGAAAATCCCAAAATTGACTCTACTGAAGAATTCCACCTTTAGACTGACCCATCCGAGTTTGTGAGGTAATCAATTCAGATAAGGACAGATCATACACTGAAAATCTCCTCTCCCACTTAGTGGGGCTCTGAATTAAATCTTAACACTAAACACTAAATCATAAATCTCTCCAAAACTGTTTAGTGGTCAATATACAGAATTACACTTAGGAAAAAATCTATACTCCTTACAGAGGTCTACCACATCTGTGTGACCCAGCCCTGGCCTCACCCTCCAACCTCATCTTGAACAACTTTCCCTCCTTCACTCCTCTCCAGCCACATTGACCTTCTTTCTATTCCTCAAATATGCCAGTCTGGTTCAGGAGCTGAGCCTTTGTATTCACTGTTCCCTCTTTCCCCCTGATCTGGACACATTGACTTATCCTCATGATCAATATCTGCATCAGTTTCACATTCTCCAGGAAGCCTGTCCCCCATCCAATGTTGCATCCCTCCTCCTTGTCCCTCAGTCACTTTCTGTCACATTACTTGGTTTTACTTTCTATCAAGGACTTATCACTAGGTTACCTTGTTTTTTTTATTTATGTACTTTTTCATTGTCTGTCTTCCTCTCCTAAGCCACAAGCTCCACCAAAGCAGGGACCTTATCTGTCTTATTCAATAGGTATCTATCCTCAGGACCTAGCTTGTTGACACTAGTAGGCACTCGATAAATGTTTGTGGAATGCAGGAACATTAAACAGAAAGCTCATCATCTATTGTTCATGTGGCTGAGAAGGCAGCATGGATTCTCTTTTTGGATAAAGGGGCTTGATGGGTGACTTCTTACCTGTATCTTTCTCGGGTGAGGGGAACCAAAATCCTGATCAGCACCTTCTTTACCAGGCATAATAATTTAGATGCTTATAAACCCAAGGGGTACACCCATCCTTAGAACTGTATGGACTCGTCATATCTGCGTATTAATGCTTCCACTAGCTGCCATTCAAGAGGGTATGGGTGCTATATTTTTAAATCCACAACCATCCCGCCCAGAAACAGTGATCAGCACAAGAAGAAATTCATCCGGGATGGGTTATCCCCCTAAATCCTTTCTCTTCCCCAGACTCAACCTAATACCACAAGCAACTTTTTAGAAAATATTTAGGCATAGAGGTAAAAAACGTAACCAATTTTTTAGTTTAAAAGCACTGGGAGGGGCTTCCCTGGTGGCACAGTGCTTGGGGGTCCGCCTGCCAATGCTGGGGACACGGGTTCGAGCCCTGGTCCAGGAAGATCCCACATGCCGCGGAGCAACTGAACCCGAGTGCCACAACTACTGAAGCCCGCGCACCTAGAGCCCACGCAAGAGAGGCCACCCAATGAGAAGCCCGCACACTGCAGCGAAGAGTGGCCCCCGCTTGCTGCAACTAGAGAAAAGCCCGCGCAGAGCGGCAAAGACCCAACGCAGCCAAAAAAAAAAAGCACTGGGAATAGGGCCATAACAAAAGTTTCATGGCACGAATACTAAAATGATTATGATACCCTGCCAAGTAATTCAAAATAAAAACAATATTGGGACTTCCCTGGTGGTCCAGTGGCTAAGACTCCGCGCTCCCAATGCAAGGGGCCAGGGTTCGATCCCTGGTCAGGGAGCTAGATCCCACATGGCGCAACTAAGAGTTCGCATGGCGCAACTAAGAGTTTGCATGCCGCAACTAAAAGATCCCGTATGCCGCAGCTAAAGATTTCACATGCCGCAACATGAGGGATGGAAAAATTGCTGGTTCCCCAGTGCCTGGAAACAGTGCCTGGCGCAATTGCAAGCACTCAATACATAGAACGATGAATACAGTTTTCCTAATTCTTCTTTGAATCTTTCTCCACCCCCCCACCCCTGCCCCCACCCCAGCACATGCTTCCTTGGCTTCTTGGGCAATCCGGCAATGGCTGAGAATGTGGCTGCAACCAGGTCAGTATCTGCTGATTGTGTGGCATGCAGTGGACAGGACTGGAGTATCACATACCACAGGATCACCTGAGGCCTGGATGCAGCGCCTACAGCAACCCCATCTGGGCTGGAGCTGATCTCTGCAGTTATAAACAGAGCACCATGTGCTCCTGCTCTGTTCAGATTGCTTTGCACCAAGGGATGGGATTCTTAATTTGAATCTGTGACAGAACCAGTCTCTTTCTTTCTCCAGATTAATCAAGTGGTTTGGAATAAATCACGGGTCTCCTGCCCAGAGGTGTGTCTGTGGGTGAGGAATCTTTGCTTTCCACTAGTCTGTTTGCCAGGAATGGGAAACTTCATAGTAGGTGAGGATTTGGGACTTCATTTGCTATTAATACTTCGCCATCCAAGTCAAGTTTATTTGAACCCAGGGCTTCATCCAGCTGGTGTCTGCCTGAGCTTTGGAACTTGGAAAAGAGAGAAGCAAGGGGTTGTGAGTAGGCTGGGGAAATGAAGAAAGCCTGGTGTTATGCAAATAGCACTCCATTCATTGGCTCCCCAATCCACAAGCTCACAGAACTATAGCTCCAAGCCACAAACAGTGAATATTTCCACATCTCTTATCCATTTCTGGCCCATATGCTAAAAGCAACAGAGACACACATAAAAATATATATAATAATAATAATAATAATAATGATAATAATAGAGAAAAAGGAAGAGTTTCAATTTAAGTGATTTTATTTTTTTATTTATTTATTTTTTAATCAGTCATCAATTTTATACACATCACTTTATACATGTCAATCAGATTAAGTGATTTTAGATTGTGTTTTTAGATAAGAGCAGCCCTGAGGTGTTAATTTCACACATCTGGTTTGAGATTAACTTACTAATATTCTTATCAGATATCTCTATCCTGCTTTTCATTTTTCCATTGGTTTCAGAATTCAGTCCAGGAAAGAAAGGAGTTTCACAGACCTCAAATCATTATTATCTTGCATAAGAAAAAACAGTTACCTGCAGATACTAGGGTATGGCCTCTACAAAGTTAATCCTTTCATCACTCAGATTGTACAGAGGCAATTATCCTATTCCTTATTCTTCATTCAGTACCTTTATTGAACACCTACTATGTGCCAGTCACTGGAATCCATAGTAAACAGACAAGCTTCCTACTGACATGAAGCTCACAGTCTAGTAATGTAAAAAACAAAAAACAAATAAACAAATGTCAGATAAAAGTAAAGTGCTGGGCAGGTAATTAAAATGGAGGGATATGTTGTGAGTGACTGTGTTGCTCCTTTGGATTAGGTGGAAGGAGGTGACATTTGTCATGAGAAGTGAATGGCAAGAAGGAACCAGCCACAGAAGGACAGGGAGCAGAGCATTCTGAGTAGAGGAAATGCTTCCCAATGTAAAGTATTGAGAAACATCACTGAGCCCAGCAACCCTCTGTCTTTGTAAGGTGCACTTCAAGCCCTAGTTACCAAAAACCATCTCTCCCTCCCCCAGACCATAACACCTAGCAACAAACGATCTCTCCCTCCCCCAGACCGTAAACACCAACTTTTGGATCAGTGCTCCCAAATTTGGAAATGTCCCAGCTATTCCCAGTTTAGTTTCCTCCCTAGCTGTCGCTATACTTCAAACAGGACATGGATGGTTCTATTTCATTCTCACACAATAACAACCCATATGGATCCTTCTTATAGATGGCTACACACTAAAATCAATGATTGGTAAACTCTCTTTCAATAACTTAGAGAGTCTTCAATGAAAGCACTGAAAAATAGTGATGTACATTACCCTCAGTCAGGCTTTGAGGTCTTCCAGGGCCCTTTTTCACAGGAATTTGAAAACAGGCGCATTCCATTTTGCTCTTTGTTAGAGAGCTATTGACAATAAACAGAGTTCAACTTAGAATTTGTGCTGTAAAACAGAACACTGAACAAACCAAGCTTTCTCACCCAGGGTGACACTTCCTTGTATTCTGCTAATACTTACACAGGGTTTAAGCAAGTACATTTGGGAAGTTTACGGGGGACTAAACTCTCATAGTATTAGTTTCTTGAATTCTTTGTTATTTTCATTGCACTGGAGACTGTCCCACAAGCCATTATCAGAATCCACCCATCTTCAGTTCCCATAAATATTATGTCTGCACAGAACTATGTGAACTATTTCAGAGCTGGAATACGAACCAGGCTGTGAAAACTTGCTAATGGGAATGACAGAAGAAGAGCATTAAAACTTAAATGGGAGAAAATTCAGTAGCAAAGGGAAAAGTGGGCTAAAGGATTACGCGTGTGTCAGGGGAAGAGAGTAGCTCAACCCTCAGAGATTGATTATTCAGCCCAAGCTTGATTATTTAAATCCAGCAGCAAACATATGCTGACACATTCCTGGGGGCGCTAGGGTGACTTTCATTACAGCAAGTAAAAGAAGCGGAGTTCAGTTCTCAGAGGTCATTCCTGTCGTAGTTGGTACTAATTGTTCCAGGCAATGGGACCAAGGGAAGCTGAGGCAGTGACTGTCAACTGTCAGTGATTCCCGGGAAGGAGCAAACTATAGGCAGCTGCTGCTGTGCATTCTGGAACTGAGAGCTAAATTCAATCTGGATGCAAACTTCTGATGCAGGGACTGTCTCCCGATTTTGGCAGTCTCAGCCTCTAGAACATTTGGGAAAAAGCATCATAACATGGAAAACATGAATTAAATATGAGTTACTAGTATTATACATATGTTCTCTGCCCCCATCTCCCACTCTGCTCCTCAACTGGATCTACTCTTATCCAGATATCAAATTTAAAATGTCATACCCTCATAGAGAATTTCCTTGAGCATCCAGGCTGAACTAGGAACCCTTCAGAAGCCCTCATTCCACTATGGATTCCAGTGACTGGCACATAGTAGGTGTTCAATAAAGGTACTGAATGAAGAATAAGGAATAGGATAATTGCCTCTGTACAATCTGAGTGATGAAAGGATTAACTTTGTAGAGGCCATACCCTAGGCTTTGCATGTATAGCACTAAACACCATTTGTAATAATATATACTTACTTAGAAAGCAACTGGGGGGCTTCCCTGGTGGCACAGTGGTTAAGAATCCGCTTGCCAATGCAGGGGACACAGGTTCGAGCCCTGGTCTGGGAAGATCCCACATACGGTGGAGCAACTAAGCCCTTGCGCCACAACTACTGAAGCCCACGTGCCTAGAGCCCGTGCTCCGCAACAAGAGAAGCCACCGCAATGAGAAGTGCACGCACTGCAACAAAGAGTAGCCCCCGCTCACCACAACTAGAGAAAGCCTGCGCGCACCAACGAAGACCCAACGCTGCCAAAAATAATAAATAAATAAAATAAAATAAAAAGAAAGCAATTGGGCTAATACCTGAAAGATAAGTTCTGGAACTTCCCTGGTGGTCCAGTGGTTAAGACTCCACGCTTCCACTTCAGGGGGCACAGGTTCGATCTCTGGTCAGGGAACTAAGATCTCGCATACTGTGTGGTGCAGCCAAAAAATTAATTAAAAAAAAAAAAGGTAAGTTCCACAAGGATAAGGATTTTTGTTTTCTTCACGGATGGACCCTCAAGCACCTAGCAAAGCTCTGGTGTTGGTAGCTGTTAACTGTTGATTGACTGTTTGGTGTCTAGCTCCCCATTCGAGGAAGACAGAAATCTTGCCAGTTTACTCATCATTGACTCTCTAGCCCCTAACACAGCATCTGACAGAATAAAGACTGCTCAAAAAGTACTTCTTGAATGCATGGGAATAACAATAGCTAATACTTACCGAGTGTTTGCTCAAGAATTATGTTCAGTGCTTTACAGATATTGTTACGTTATTTAATAGTCACCAAAATTCAATAATATAGGTATATTATGCCATTTTGGTTGACTAGGTTCAATAATTGTTTAAAAATAATGATCTTATAATTTTCTAATCTGCAATAGATAATTGGACTAAATTTTCTCCCCAGTGTAGTAAGTAGTGTCTCGGGACCTGAATAAGTGCATTTATTTCCCTAGGTGTCCACTCTCTGGTGGCTGATGAGAGAGAAACTCAGTCTCAGGGGCCTTAATTATGCTTAAATTGCTTAGAATTAAATTATAGTCTCAGCTTCTATTCACATTGGGCTTTTGAGGGAAATATATATATTACATATCATTCATAGATAGATAGATAGATAGATAGATAGATAGTGTTGGGGGACTTCCCTAGTGGCGCAGTGGTTAAGAATCTGCCTCCCAGTGCAGGGGACGCGGGTTCAGGCCCGGGTCCAGGAAGATCCCACATGCCGTGGAACAACTAAGCCCGTGCGCCACAACTACTGAGCCTGCGCTCTAGAGCCCGCGAACCACAGCTACTGAAGCCAGCACGCCTAGAGCCCGTGCTCCGCAACAAGAGAAGCCACCGCAATGAGAAGCACACGCACTGCAACGAAGAGTAGCCCCTGCTCGCCGCAACTAGAGAAAAGCCCGCGCGCAGCAACGAAGACCCAACGCAGCCAAAAAAAAAAAAAAAAAAGATAGCGTGTTGGTTGCATTAGATTCACATGCAACCACAGAACATGGAGAGTTCCCACTACTGCCAGAGGAAATTGGAAACAGGAAAAAAGTACTGGCCAAATCTTGCCCAAGATGCTGGTTGAACTGGCTCTGCCAGTGTTTCCTGCACCTGCCTGTGACATCAGTTGGAAGGCAGGCTTGTTCACTCCTCTGGGAACTTTGCCAGTCTCCACCATTCAGCTGCATCTGATCTGGCTGAATCAGGTATAAGACAGTCACTAATCTCACCTCCCCGAGTAAAACCAGAAGTATTTGGGTGGGTGGGGCATGGTCCAAACAAGGATCAGACCAACTAGAAACAAACTGACCTGTCCCAGAGTGGAAGTAATTCCAAGGGAATTACTCAATATATTATATTCCCACTACCAGGAACCCATCTGGTGAGGTTATTTTACTCTCCTTTACCAAAGAAACCGGTGACCCAAAGGTGCATAATGCAAGAAGTAGTCAGTTTGGGAACTTCCCTGGAGGCACAGTGGATAAGACTCCGTGCTCCCAATGCAGGGGGCCTGGGTTCGACCCCTGGTCAGGGAACTAGATCCCACATGCATACTGCAACTAAGAGTTCACATGCCACAACTAAGGAGCCCGCCTGCCGCAACTAAGACCCGGTGCAACCAAATAAATAGATAAATAAATGATAAAAAAGAAAAAGAAGAAGTAGTCAGTTTGATCAGGAAACTCAAATGGTTCTTGAATCAGATTTTTACCTCTCCTTGGTTTCTCTGTCTGCTCTTCACCACTATCAATACCACCCTATGGAGAATGAAGAATGAATAGAACTGTCAAAGGAAGATAGGAGAAATACAGACAAAGCAAGGAGTTTTCACAAAGCTACATATATTCAATCCTTCAGTCTATGTCCTTTCAACTTTTTGCGTGTTAAAATGCCCTCTCATTTATGAAATGATGGTGATAATACGTGGTAATTGTTATCATTTGGTAAAATTAAAAGTTGGTAACCTATGTCAGTTCACCAACTTTTTAAAAACTTTGCTGACCCCTGACATCCGACAGTGTGGGAAGCCCTGGGTTACTGTACAGTAGTGTCCTCCGAGGCTTTGGGTGAGGATGGGGGGAAAAGTCTCCCACGCATGTGTGAGTAGAGCTACAGGTCTGCTGGGTGGGCTCTGAGGATCCTCTGTCAGCAACCGGCACAACTGTGACAGCTGGCTTTGAACAGGATGCATAGTCTTCTCTAGGCTCCCAGCATCCTGTTTCTCAGACTCACCCAAGAGCCCAGTGCTCCTGTGTGGTACCATCTGATAACTTCACTTATGTTCAACTTTAGGAGCTTACTACTCATAAAAGAATCTGTATTCCAAAACTAAGACCTGAAGAGAGAGGCAAATGCTTACTCCAAAGGCATAAATCGCTGAAAATGGATAGTTTCAGGGACAGTAAGGGAGCATGCCTTGATATAGGACGTATCAAATCACACAGGTGGGGATTCATCTGGCCCGTCTGTGAATTACACCCCTCAAGCCCACCTTGACACTGATCCATTTACAGGTCACCTCATCTTATCAGACATTTTTTAACTTGAAAATGCCTTCTGCTTTACAGTTTTCAAAGCCCTTTCACAAGAATTACCTAGAGTGAGCCTCATAACAGTCCTAAGAGGTAAGCAGGGCAGATAGAAATGTCTTAATTTTTACAACTGAGGAAAGCCAGACTTGAGGAATATGAACTGCAGAGCTGAATTCAGTCATGGCTGGGGTGTGCAAGAGGCCCAGTGTGCACTTGGGCCTTGGAAGACAATGTAGGTCATTGCTCCTCTACCTCCTGGCTTGGGTCAAGGCCTCTTTGCTGTGGAAACCTGGTGGGCAGAGGCTCCACTCAGCACTAAAGCAGGAGGTGTTGGGGGAAATTGTACCCATTAATAATAATCAAGTATTTATACACCATATGGTATCTCCACAGTACCACCTAATAATCACTATATCATTACAATGCTCTTAGGTCAAAGCAAGCATGTGGGGTCAATGAGTTCTCCAGACCCCATTTTATAGATGAGGAAGTAGGCTGGGGAGATTAATTGTCTTGTGGTTTGAAGAAATCCGTAGCATAGTAAGACATCACAGTCCTTAGGTTGAACTTGGTCAGCTAAATGGAGCAGCTCAGCCAAACCACTGGGCAGGAAGGGTCTGTGCATGTGTGTGTGCATGTAAGCACATATGAAACAAACTGCTGCTTTCAGCACTATCAAAACTATAAACTATTTGGTATTTCCTGGGTTAAACACTCCCTGGGCCGCACACCATGGCCCACGACCATGTTTGGGTCATGGTCCAAAGAACAAAAAGAAAGAACTAAGAAAAAAGGAACCAAGTCTGGGATATGGAAAAAGACATGGAAGCTCTAAGGTTATAACTGATGCCCTTGGACAGAATCATAACATCCAGTTTATGTATTAAGTCAAAGCTAGGCACTTAGAGACTCTGTCATCTTCCATCTTCCTCCTCTCTTCCTCATCCACACTGAGAAAGTGTCCTCAGCCACCTCTTCCAGCTTTTCAGATCATTTTCAACGTACAATGCAAAGAGTGCCTCATTATTCCTCTTTTCGTAGGAATATACCCAGATATATTGGCTCTCAGAGACCAAGACACTCCGTATTCCTGGAAACGTGAAAAGAGATGATAGAATTAGAAAGGGATGTTTGATCGTTTAAAAATGATCTTATATCAGATTTTCAAATATTCCCTGGCAGTGTCAGGACATGAGGGAGACTTGCCTGGCAATTTAATATGTTTACTGGGTAAATAGTAAGCACTTGCAGTCCCTGTGACTTAATCAGAATGAAGTTCATTACGATAAAGAGCTGTGCCCTTTGGTCCTATTTGCATTAAGCAGGCTCCCGATTTCACTTAATTTCACTCACATCTCTGAAGGAAATTATAGGCTATGAGGCTGGCCTAGGGGTAGGGGGAGGACAGTTAGCAAGGCTATTCACCAGAGTAGATAAAGGGGAAAAGGAGGTAGTAGGTTAAGATTAGAAGAGAGAGAATAGATACTCTCCTTACTCCTTATCAATTCCAATCTACAAAAGTAATTTTACTTTCTTGTTTTTAACTTGAGGTTTGCATCAGCATCTCTCTCTCTCTCTCTCTCTCTCTCTGGATTTTGAAAACATATTATCAGGTCATCTAAACCTTTTATGAAACATCTCAGACTTGTATGCGCATGAGCTGGTGAAGATTTATTATATTTGACACCATAATTTAAGATTTTAAGGAATTCTTTTAGGCACAGCTTGACTGAAAACCCTGAGGCTAGATCACTATCTCTTGCCAGATGTTAACTTGGTTTCACTGATGGGAGCCCAGGGTAGGTTAAAACTGTTTCTGGAGACATTTGTGCCTCAGAATGTTTAACTCCATCAGTATACTGGTAATATATATCAAGAAATTGGGGGTTTTAAGACCAGAATTCTCCCCCACCCACTCCCCCATCTCTGTCCTCAATTTACTTCTCTCTCTTTTGGAGAAGTCAAATGGCCCCCTGTTTTGAATTAAAATGGGCAGGGAGAAGAGCATAATATTCAACTAGCCCACGAACTGAAGCACCCACCCAGGTCTTTGGGGATCCTTTGGTATCTGCTCAGGCTGCAGGAAATCTGGGCATCTATGGGTGGGAATACGGATAAATGATGTTATTCAACAGAATTAAGACCAGACGGGAAAATGTAGCCAAATCCTGCAGGGAGTAGCACTGAATCCTGGTATTATGTATGAAAGGCCCACCGTCTGGGTTTGCGAGCATAAACAAATGTAAGTGTGAAGGCAACACAGCCTCTGGCATGAGGCTGAAAGGGTAATAGCCTCAGATATGATGCTGGTGGTGGTGGGGGGAGCAGCGGGGGTCAGAGGGTGAAACGCCAAGTATTGTGCTGTGACTGACGCTGGGCCTGAGGGCCGGGACTCCCAGAAGGGACTTGGTCATAAGGGAACTATGTCATCTGTTGGGTTGTAATCGGTAGGCGCAAGCTGCACGTTGAGCACGTTTTCTCCTGGATCCCATCCTTGGCGACAGATCCAGACCTCAGCCTCCAGGATCTGTTAGAGAAATAAACAAGTGGGAGACAACAACCAAAACAGCAACACAGCAGAACGGGAGCGGGAGATGAAGCTCCGCCTTTAGAAGCTCCTGGCCAATCAGAAGCCTGTTGCTGGGGCCGGTGTTTGGCCGCCTGACGTTCCCATGGAGACGGAGGAACATTACACACTAAACACTGGGCGACGTTGACGTCTATGCATTATATCCATGGAGACGACTAAGTAAACGTCATTCCCCCCCCCCCCCGCCCAAGTCTCCCCGCCCTCCCGCAGCGCCAGGGGCAGAGGGAGCGACGCCGGCGTCGCCGTCACGTGCTCCATGCTGGGAGCCAGGCTGGGTGGGCGGGGCCTGTTGCTATGGCTGCAGCCGCGGCTGTTGTTGTTTGGAGCTGGAATTAGAAAGTGCTGAGGCGGCAGCGTAGCCAGAACTGATGCTGGAACAGCGTCTCCCGCCCCCGGGCCAGAGAGGGTTCCCCAGACCCTGGAAAGCCAGGACACCCCCTAGGCTGTCCCAGCACGCCTCAGCCCCAGGTCCTGAGCCAAGATCTCTCTGTGCCGCCTGCGACTCCAGACTGAGGGCCAAACCCAGACCACGCCCTCCACCCTTAGTTGGCCATAATTGTCAGGGTGACGTCCGGAACCGCCGTCTCCTCCAGACAGCAGCCCACAGAACAACCACTGACCAAACTGCCTTGCCCAGGAGACAGGAACAAAACCCAGTGTAGAAAACTTCCCCACTCTTGGAGTAAGCCCCCGAATCAAGGGGAACTATAAAGAAGTTTGGGTTTATCTTTTATACTTTATAAGCAGCAGTACTTTAGACGTTCATTCCTTAGAGCTTTGTTGAAGAACTTGAGGGAGGGGTGCCTGTTCAAGAAGAGTTCTTCTCAAACGGACAGAAAACTTAGAAGCCCCTGAGGACTGTGATACTGAAAAGTGGGAAGGCCTGAAAAACCTAGGTCAATAGGAAGTGAAGCTTTGATTTCTACATTGCTTAATTTTGTCTTGACTATAGCTGACAAGATAGCTGAGTGTGAGAAATAGCCTGCCAGCCTCCTTATTCTTCACACAATTCTGGAAACAGTTACAGGAATGTTGCAGCAACAAATGGTTAACAAAACCAGATCAACTAACAGAGGAGTGAAGGGTTGAGATGACCATGTGAAGACAACCACCCGGAACAGAAAGTAAACTTTGAATGATATGGCACAGCTGAAGGGTCCAAGACTTTGAATTTTCTCCAAATATCATAATCTTCAAGCTTAGCTGAATTTAAACTATGTCTTTTATTTTTGAGGGAAAGCAAAAAGGATATTAGTTGCTGGAATTAAAAATAAGCCATGGTGGTGAACACATAGCATCTATTTCTGATGGCAGAAGCATAAAGAAGAAGGATTTCATTAAAATGAATGGTGTCTGGAGTTGTTCTGGGATTCCTCCATCCCTCCACCAACACACATCCAATCCCGTTTTCCATCTCTGACAAATCAGCACCTCAGGGTTCCCTCCCTGTTACTCCATGCTAGCCCTCCCTGGGCTCCCATTCAGATACTTACTACCTGCCCACAGAGCATATCTGTTCCCTTTCAACATTCCCTTGCCCCATCCTCTGACCTATTACTCACTTCCCTGACACCCTTCTCTAAACAGTTCTCCCTCAATTCCCTTAGCGCTCTGTTGCCTCTCCCCAGCTGTGTACCCAGTTGACCAGCACTCCCCAAACCCTTGTCCCACCCACCCATCTCCACCATAATGTTTTTCCTGTCTGGTCCTTACTTAATAAAAGACTGCAGCCTTTTGCAGATGTAGGCTAAACACAGGAGGAAGGGCATAGTGAACTGAACAAAGCCATCATCTTCACTTTAAAAAAAAAAATCCCCAGATAATAGTTGAGATCCATGACACAAAATCAAGCATTATGCAGATTCCGCTTGTTGCAGGAATGTGGGAAAGGCAGCAATTTACTAATTCTGACATTTTCAGGGAAGTAATGATAGTTTCTACTTTTTTCTGTCAACCGATGGCCAAACTAGACCTCTTTGTGAATATCAGTTATACTCCCCTCTACCTCCCTGCAATACTCCACCTAGAGCATAAAGCATATGGTAAAGGGAGAAACCTCAAGTTAGGTTAATGGGAAGCCCCGACTTGAGGGTAGATTAGGTTGAATCAGTTTGGGTGTGGGAATGAAGTGGTTTGTGTTTTGTTTCAGAAGGGAAAGTAAAGCATTGATATGATTTACCCCCAGACGTATAAATAACCTATCTTACCCTCTAGAAAGAAAGTGGTGTAGCAGTCCTTCTTATCTTCCCTACTTTAAACTCAGAGTTAAGTTAGAATAAGACAGTTTTGTTTACTGTAAGATTCTATCTCTAGATCTCTTTTCCAATTCTTCAGGCCAATCAAGAACCCGGCAAGTGGGACTTCCCTGGTGGTCCAGTGGTTAAGAATCCGCCTTCCAATGCAGGGGATGCAGATTTGGTCCCCAGTCAGGGAACTAAGATCCCACATGTCCTGGGACATGCGCCACAACTACTGAGCCAGCGCGCTATGGAGCCCGTGCACCACAACTAGAGAGAAAACTGCTCGCCGCAACGAAGGATCCCGCGTGCCTCAACGAAGATCCTGCATGCTGCGACTAAGACCCAATGCAGCCAAATAAATAAATAAATAAATATTTTAAAAATAAATAAATAAATAAGAGCCTAGCAAGCCACTGACAGAGAGTGTGAAGTGAGGGAAGAAAATAACTGAAGGCAAGATTGATCTAGTCCTTTGATGTGCCAAACTATATAGAAGGTTCTTTGCTTTCATATATGTGATCTCATTTTATCCTCCCAACATCTCTATGAACTAGGTCTTCTTGTGCCCATTTTGACAATCAAAGGAACTGAGGCTCAAGCAGTTAAGCAACTTGCCCAAGGATGTGGTACAGAACCAGGTTTCCAACTCAGGTGTCCATTTTCAGAGTATCTGCTCTTCCTACATCCCAATGAGATGAGGTAAAATGCACAGAAAACCTCCACCTGGGTCGCTTCACAAGTTTACCTTTCCACGGGGAGGCTCTAGCCCCTTTTCACAAAATTTATTTTTGTAAAATATATTTTACAATATTTTTTACCTATGTTTCCTCATTGGCTCAAAATCCAAGAGGCAAAGAGAGACGTGCCCCAGAGCACACACAGCAGAAAGATTTGGGCAAGTTCTGGGAGACTCTGACCTGCCCCAGGTTAGGGAGGGCACCACCTGAGTTCACCAGCACCTGGAGAGCTCTGCCCAGATTTATCTGAAGCTGTCACTTAGGCCTGGCCCCTCCTTCTTCCCCTCTCTCCTCCAGCACGAATTCCTCCAAACCTCAGATGCCTTTAGGATTTCAAAGTGTCTATAGAGTTCCCTCCTTGACATTTGTCAGGTCGAGTGGGTGGGAAGGTCATTTCCTGGTCTAGGGCTTGGGGGAGACCCTACTCCCTCCCATTTTGACAAGCAGCTCCTGGAGGGATCCCCACGGGTGGCAGGGAGACAGACAAGCCAGAGGGTTTCTTGCTGGACAGGAATGCCCATGGGCCACACCTTCTTCAGCTCTTGGAGCACCTCGTGTCTGGACCCGTGAAGGGGGCGGCAGTGCCAGGGAGTGGGTTCTTCTGTGTCTCCCTCCAACAACCGGTTTATTGTGACTATGCTATTTGTGTTCTCTGTGTTCTGTTTGACTTGGCAGCTGGGAAGGGAAAGGGCAGCAGGTTCACTCCCGTTTGTACTGGGTGGTTCCTGCAGCCACACCCAGACATTAAAGCCAGAGGCTTGCAGCGGGGATGCCTTTACCTGGAGGCCTTCGGTTTGCAAAAGCAAGGTGTGGGAAGTATTTCCTTTTTATGGGCCAGCCAAGTGTGGCTGGCATTTCACCTATTCCTGTATTACTAACATCACCCAGATTCAGGTCAAAGGGCAGACTTACCAGACTTCCGTCGCCCTGGGATCCGGGACCAGGGGATGGTTGATCATGTTCCTTTGGGCTGGATTACCCCAAGTCCCTACAACCCATAGGCACTTTAACTTCTGGATATAAAACAAAAATCCAAGGTCTGACAATTGTGTTCTACTTTGGGGTACTCACATTCCTGAAGTTGAAATCTGGACTTTCTTAGAGCATCCAAAGTAGGGATTCTTTTCATACACGGGGGTAGCATTCAAAGAGAGTGGGCTTCAAGATAAACAGACTTAGTCTAGAACTCTGGATTTGCCCTGTTACTTATCTGAGCCTCTATCTAGAACTAAAATCTTTAGCATGTGGGAAATAACAGCTAACACTTATGCTACTACATGCCAGGCACTGTTCTAAGCATTTTTATGAAAACTCATGTAAGCTTCAAAACAACCTAAAGAGGTGAGGAGGTGAGTATTATTATTAGTATCCTTTTTTACATATGAGAAACAGAAGCACAGAGAGGTTAAGGAAATTGCCAGAGGTCACCCAGCTAATAACACAGTGCCAGGATTCCACCGCAGGTAGTCTGGCTCCAGAACCGATGTGCTTAACCACTGTGTGGTAGTGCCATTCCTAGAGAACCAACACCATGCCAGTGGCTAGAGATGCCATGGGGAACAGACACAGACATAGTCCCCAGTTCCCACCCTGTCATCTCCACACTTTACTTTCGAGGTTCCCAAGTCAACTTGAAAAGGGCCTTTCTACCAAGTCTAGAAACTGCCCTTGCCCTGGACCCTCAGATAGTCTTTCGTTGAATGCAGGCATTTCCTAGGTGAAGGTGACAGTCATGGTCATCCAGCCAGGTCCATAGAAGGACCTACAGAAGTGCGCTAGCTTCCATAGGATCCTCACCTGCCCCAGAGAGCCGGGCATGAAGGAGCATTCTACTGGGCAGGTGGTGCGTGCCTCTCCGCAGGCTGGGGGGCGTGGCAGAGCCAGGCTAGGGTGCTGGGCGTAACCAAGCACCAACCTTGTCCAACAGACAAGGCCACAGAGCCTTTCCCTGAAGAAAGTGGCCCTGGCCTAGACAGAGGGTGATGAAACCATTTCCTCTTCAAGAGAGCCCCAAGCACATGGCTGCAGGGCCTGGCAAGACCACAGGCTTTGTTCACCAGGCTGCTCCCTGCAGGATGTGATAATGTACACTGTGAGCTCGAGACAGAATTACTTCTTAAATGGAGACAAGGTGTAGATAATTACCATTGCCCACATTTATTGAGTGCTTAGCATGCTTTATGTGGCTGATATGGATTCATTTATTTAACCCTTGTAACAACCCTATGAAGTAGGTTCTATTATCATCCCCATTTGACAGATGAAAGAATGTAGGCACAGAGAAGTTAACGTCCCCAAGTCTGCACAGGTGGTGAGTGAAATTCAAACCCAGGTTGGCTGACTTCTGAGACCGTACTCTTTTTTTTTTTTTTTTTAATTTTTTATTTATTATTTATTTATTATTTTTATTTTTGGCTGTGTTGGGTCTTCGTTTCTGTGCGAGGGCTTTCTCCAGTTGCGGCAAGTGGGGGCCAGTCTTCATCGCGGTGCGCGGGCCTCTCACTATCGCGGCCTCTTTTGTTGCGGAGCAGAGGCTGCAGACGCTCAGGCTCAGTAGTTGTGGCTCACGGGCCCAGTTGCTCCGCGGCATGTGGGATCTTCCCAGACCAGGGCTCGAACCCGCGTCCCCTGCATTGGCAGGCGGATTCTCAACCACTGCGCCACCAGGGAAGCCCCTGAGACCGTACTCTTAATTACCCAAAGCAAAATGGAGGTCCTTCCTTCAGAGTCAGTGGAGACATGGGACCAGGGTGAAGTTCTGAGACATTTCCATATTGGACTGGGGGGCTCAAAGCCCCAAAGTCCGGTTTACCTGGGGATCCTCGGGACCACTAGGTCCACACCTCAAGAAGTGTCATCTGATTCCAGCCCCCAGGCTCTCACTAACCTCTCTGGAGCTCCATGAGCCAGGGATAGCTCCAGTAATTCCCTTAGGCTAACTAGGTCCCATGCTAAAAGTCTAAAACTGGGCTGGAAACTGGCTGACCCTACAAGAGCAGAAAAGGATAGGGGCAGAGACTAGGTACAAAACTATGTCATATCTCTGGGTATTTGTCTGAATATGCCCTTGTCCATCTGTTCCCAAGCCCCTAAGTCACCCTTCTATTCCCGGCATTTTTATAGCGCTTCCTCTCCCTCCACCTCCTCCCAATAAAACACACACACCTTGGTAGCGTTTAAAAACACCAGCCCTGGAGCCAGACTCCCTGGGTTCTAATCCTAGTTCTGCCACTCATTTGCAAAGTATTTATCTTCCAAAATACTTAATTTTTCTGTGCCTCAGTTTCCTTACCTGTAAAATGGGCATAACAATAGTACCTTCCTTATAGTGTGGTTGGGAGGACACTGAGATAATAAAAGTGTGTGGCAAATGCTCACTAAATGTTAGGCATTATTATTGTTGTGATAGTTTGTTATTTCTTTGCATCCTTCTTTCTCTGGATACATGTTTGTTGAAAACTGACTAAACTATCACTCACTAAGCTATTGTTTATACCCCTCCTACCCTTGCTGAAGAGATCCAGGAATGAGTACTCTTAGAATGAGGGGCAAAGCCCTTTAGACTAGGTCAGGGGTCTTTGGGAAATTCCTTAAAGCCAATTTTCTTGAGGATTTTAATGGGTCAACTTGGGAAGTCAGCCAAAGCTATTAATTTGTAACAGCTGCTGAGAAATTGTTGCCAACACCTCGGTATAGATTCTTCCTATTGGGCACAGAGGTTAGGCTGAAAGTCATGAAGCCTAAAATAATTGTTGAGCAACAGCAATGTGGGCGATTACTGATGGAAGAATATATATTTTTTTAAATCTAACCCCCCCAACTTGGCTGTGTCCCCAGGAGACTCTCACCTTCCTTTTCTTAGATTATTATCTCAGTCTGACTACAAACCATGTCTTAATAGATTTAACTTCTAACATAAGGGCAATACAAACCCACGTGCCTATTAAATATAAGCTGATGATGATATGGGCCCAGGATAGAAAGTGAACCACTTAATGGGTGAGTTAATGCCACAAAGGAGAGTCAAGGTGGAGGGGTACCTTATCTCAAATCTGAATAAAGGAGTGTATTTCCTGTGAAATCTGATGAGAAAAAGAAAAAAAAAAAAAATGTGGTTTGACTCCATCACAGAGTAAGTTACAGTGGGTCTCGCCCTGCTGTAGAACTTCAAAGCCCGGAGCAGCACATTTGTGGTTTAGTTGTGTTATCCGATTCTAGGGCTGATACATGCTGCTTTCAGTTCATGGCTGTAGAGTTTCCAGTCCTCTTTTCAGCTCTTACGTTACGGTTTCGGGTTGGCCACACATCTCTCTCCACTCTTCAGATGGAACGGCTGCAAGGTACCCCCACCAAGAGACCATATTCATAATAGTAGCTGCCCCTGAGGGCTCGCCAGGTGCCAGGCATTGTTTTACCTGCCTCCTTCATTCACGATGCCCACTTCACAGGTTAGGAAACTGAAGCTCAATACAAGTAAAGTAATTGATCCAGGATCACACAAGTAGAAAGGTGTCAGTTCTGGATTTCACACCCAAGACCATATCACGTGACTGCCAAAACTGAGCACTTACACGCCAAAGGATGCAGCATCACCATATTCTTTCCTCCTTTACTTATGCTGTGCTTTGCCCTTTTCTACCGCACACCTGTGTGTACTGTGTCCGTCTCCACTCTATCCATCCCTCAAAGACCTTCTCCTCTGTTCCACTGCCCCAACCATCCCAGCCCAAAGTAGTCTTTCATCCCTCTGAGTTTTTTCATCTGGACCATCTCCTTTGGCACTTCATTATGCATTATATTATTATTCAAAAGTTTTATTGCCTAGGCTCTGTCTCCCCAACTAAAGTACAAGCTTCCAAAAGTCAAGGTCAGTGTATTCCCCCAGCACTCAGCCTAGAAATCTGGACACAGTAGATATTCACAAAGTGTCTGAACAAATGAAAGAAAGCTCAAGATCAATATTCCAAATGTGGCCTCTACACAGAGGTCCTTTTCTGCAGGTGAGAATCATTTTGAGCTTAGCTGCTTTTAGCCATAAATATTTTTGCAGTGCCTGGCTCACTAAATAGGTGACCAATAAATATTCAAGGAATGAAAGAAAGAATGAAACTCCAGCTGCATCACTTATGAGTGACTTGGGCAAATTATCTTAACTCCTCCAAGTCTCCTCCAACTTTTCCTGTCTGTAAAATGGGGATAATTCTTGGAGAGTTTATATGACATTAGAGACATGCGAGGAAACTCTCACAGTCGTTGGCACACCATAGCTATTATAATTATCATTATCACCGTTAATTATTTTCTAAACCTTTTGAAATGTTTCCAGCAACTCGAACATAGAGGACTTTGGTCACTGGTCTAATGAGTGTGAGGCGCAAAGTTGCTGCAGGTGATCAAAACAATCCTAAGCAACCATATGACCCACAGCTCTTCTGCATATTGCTATTTACCGGGTTTCGGGGGTTACGTTTTGTTTTTGTTGGTGGCCAAGTCGGAACCCCCATGGTGTCTTCCTATGGAACGCAGCCTACCGTTGCTGCGGGGGCCGCTTTTCCTTTATTAAGAAAAGGAAACAGGAAATCGAATGTAAAACCCTCCGACCGTTAGTATCACGTTGAAGTTGTGAATGTAACCACACCCCCGCCAGGAAATGAAAGTACAGTTCTCACAGTGAGGTTCCCTCTCCTTTCGTGGCCAACACGGTGTTTTTCAGATTTTAGTTAGATAGTGCAGATGAAAGGGCTGAACTGTGGGCAGTGGGCTGTCACTGGGCATTTGTTGACTTGGGCATAGGTTGACACACAGATTCAATATTGCACAAACAGAGAAGGGATTTTCATTCGCTCTCTGACACTATGGCTCTATCAGATGTCACAAATTGGGGGTCCACAGGCAGATTCTGACCTATGGATGTGTTTTTCTGTTCCAGCCCACATAATGTATTTTTAAATTTGCTTCCTTGCCAATGTTTAGAAATAGTTCTCACGTGTGTGCACATGCATGTCCAGTCTGGGTTTACAGCTTCCCTTGGGGGGAAAATGGTGATAGTGGTGACAGCTGCCCCCTTCAGGGGTGCACATGTCTTTGGTTCCATGCAGTAGCCCACCACACTGGTTTGTTTTACCTGCCTGCCCCGGGGGCATTTGAGATTCCAGGCTTGCATCCTGTGTATCTGAAAGGCAGTCAAAAAGCTGGCACTCTGAGGAGACAGGTCTCATAGGTTCCTGACATCTTGAGTTTGGCCTTCCGTATATTCAAGCCTTCACTTCTACCTATTCCTCCCTGCCCGAGGCTCCTAATTTCCAGGTCACTAGTGCTGGCTACCCCAGATCTAGACAGTTGTTCATCATTTGCCTGAACAGAAGGCAAGTGTGTCATTTCTTTGCTCCACTCCAAGGTAGGTCTGGATGTGAGAGGTATTGACAAGGAAACTTTCAAGGCAACAAATCAATTGAGGTGATATGGCCCCATCAGATCTTCCTCTGAACTGTACATCTTCCTCGGTTCATGTGGTGGACCTCTTGTTTTGCCTCCCAACACTCATTCCTGCTTCTCCTGGCAGCTGAACTCTCATTTTCCTCCAGGGAATCACACCTCCCCGCTCTCAATCCCTGTGCTTTAAGTGGAGTTGACTCTACCTCTCACTCCACAGATGAGTCCTAGAGCTCCTAGATGAAGCCTTGCCTGACACAGACTCCTCTGGACTTTTCAGTTCCATGAGCTGCTCCCTAGAAACTAGTCCTAAACCTTTCTATATATTTATTCTATATATTTTATTTAAACAATGGATTCACAATGTCACACATTCTGTTCTCAGTCATCTGTCTTGACTACCATCTTTGACATCATTCCATGTCAGTTCCCTGATGGGAACTTCAAGTTCTTGGCAGAAGGCTGGGGAAACATTTCTGGACACAAGTGACTTCCAGGGATGGCAGCCCACTTGGCTGGTGGTTGAGCTGACCCTAAGGCCTCCAGCAAACAAGGATTATCCACACATCTGAGGCAAGTAACAAATGGACAACAGGATCAGCCCTTAGGATATTGTTGCACTTCTAACCTATTGGCCATTGGTTGAGAGATGTTCACGTATTACATGCTCCATGAGGGCAAGGACTGTGCCTTAGTCCCAGTTTTATTTCCAGAGCCTAGTACAGTCTGCTAAATAAACTTTTATTAAGTGAATAGATAAAGGGATCACTTGTTGAATGCTTTGGGGCGGGGCATCTAGAAATAAGACTCACTTTGAGTCCTCTGTGGAGTTGCTGCTAAGCCCTGAAGGTGATGTGACTGACCTGGATACATAAGCATTTATTAATAATGATGTCATGCTGTCGTCTATACAAGATTTCCACACCGTTTCTCACATTCTTTTGCACTGAGGTAAAACACACACCTTGCATACCATCAACAGTTTTAAAAGGGCACATGAGCTATTACAAACATGGTATAGAAGAGCAGTTATATTGCAGGGCAGAAACTGAGACACAGGTATAGAGAACAAACGTATGGACACCGACGGGGGAAAGCAGCGGGGGGCGGGGGTGGTGGTGTGATGAATTGGGAGATTGGTATTGACATGTATACACTGATGTGTATAAAATGGATAACTAATAAGAACCTGCTGTATAAAAAAATAAATTAAATAAAATTCAAAAAAAAAAAAAAGCAGTTATAAGTTTGGGATCTGGAGTCAGACTGCCTAAGTCCACATCTTAGCTCTTCTACTGACTAGCTTTGTGGTCTTGGGCATATTACTTAATCTCTCTGTGGCTTTATTTCCCCATCTGTAGAATGGGAATATTAAGAGTACCCAGCTCAGGATGAATCAGACTCCCTGACTTCAGACTATACTACAAAGCTACAGTACTCAAGACAATATGGTACTGGCACAAAAACAGAAATATAGATCAGTGGAACAGGATAGAAAGCCCAGAGATAAACCCACACACCTATGGTCAACTAATCTATGACAAGGGATGCGAGGATATACCATGGAGAAAGGACAGTCTCTCCAATAAGTGGTGCTGGGAAAACTGGACAGCTACATGTAAAAGAATGAAATTAGAACACTCCTTAACATCATACACAAAAATTAACTCAAAATGGATTAAAGACCTAAATGTAAGACCAGACACTATAAAACTCTTCGAGGAAAACATAGGAAGAACACTCTTTGACATAAATCACAGCAAGATCTTTTTTGACCCACCTCCTAGTAATGAAAATAAAAACCAAAAATAAACAAATGGGACCTAATGAAACTTAAAAGCTTTTGCACAGCAAATGAAACTATAAACAAGACGAAAAGACAACCCTCAGAATGGGAGAAAATATTTGTGAACGAATCAATGGACAAAGGATTGATCTCCAAAATATATAAACAGCTCATGTAACTCAATATTAAAAAAACAAACAACCCAATTAAAAAATGGGCAGAAGACCTAAATAGACATTTCTCCAAAGAAGACATACAGATGGCCAAGAGGCGCATGAAAAGCAGCTCAACATCACTAATTATTAGAGAAATGCAAATCAAAACTACAATGAGGTATCACCTCACACCAGTTAGAATGGGCATCATCAGAAAATCTACAGACAACAAATGCTGGAGAGGGTGTGGAGAAAAGGGAACCCTCTTGCACTGTTGGTGGGAATGTAAATTGATACAGCCACTATGGAGAACAGTATGGAGGATCCTTAAAAAACTAAAAATAGAATTACCATATGACCCAGCAATCCCACTACTGGGCATATACCCTGAGAAAACCATAATTCAAAAAGACACATGCACCCCATGTTCATTGCAGCACTATTTACAATAGCCAGGTCATGGAAGCAAGCTAAATGCCCACCAACAGACAAATGGATAAAGAAGGTGTGGTACATATATACAATGGAATATTACTCAGCCATAGAAAGGAACGAAATTGGGTCATTTGTAGAGATGTGGATGGACCTAGAGACTGTCATACAGAGTGAAGTAAGTCAGAAAGAGAAAAACAAATATCGTATATTAACGCATATACATAGAATCTAGAAAAATGGTACAGATGAACCGGTTTGCAGGGCAGAAATAGAGACACACAGATGTAGAGAACAAACGTATGGACACCAATGGGGGAAAAGCGGGGAGGGGTGGTGGAGGTGGGATGAACTGGAGATTGGGATTGACATACATACACTAATATGTATAAAATAGATAACTAATAATAACCAGCTGTATAAAAAATAAATAAATTTTTAAAAAAAGAGTACCCGGCTCATAAAGTTGTGAGGATTACCTGAGTTGATGCATGCAGAACATTTAGAAGAGCAACAAGCATGCAGTTGGCACTCAATAAACATTAACTAATATCTTCACTAGGGAGAGTCTTGTTATGTGACTTTTAAATAGAAACTAAAATAAATGAGAGGGAATTCCCTGGAGGTCCAGTGGTTAGGAGTCAGCACTCTCACTGCCGAGGGCTTAGGTTCAGTCCCTGGTCGGGGAACTAAGATCCTGCAAGCTGTGTGGTAAAGAAAGAGAGAAATGACAAACATGAGATCCTCTACAATTTCTCCCTCAAAATGCCCCATAAGACCAAATGTGCTACCGATTTCTAAATATCTTACATATTGAACACAGAATACATTGTTTTAATTTGTTCTCATCCCTGGAAGGTGTTGCATTCATTACTGGTTTCTTGGCAGTTAAAGCACAGGCCTTTCTGGGTGATGGGAATAGTGCCTAATATACATAATCCTTTAATACCCACCCACTGTGTAAACCAAGTACCCTCTTCTCCTTGTCACCGTCATCAGCAGCAGAATCTTCTTTCTTTCCCTTTCTCCCAAGTGGCCCAGCGTCATCTCATTCAGGGGGAGCTACTCTAACCTCCACAGCTGTTCTAAAGTTGTGAGCATGCTCACAGCCACCCTCCTTTCCTCTCTACTCCCCCGGCTCCCATTCACCCAGGCTCTCTCCGCTCCTTCTCTGTCACAGCAGGGTGACTGTCTGGCAGGATTCATGAGCCTAAAAAAGGGCACTGTTTAAAATTCTGAAACTTTCCGAGAAAATGCAGGTTATGTTCCTACCTTCCCCATCGCCAGTTTCTTCCTGGGTCCACATCATTATTACACTATCATCATGAGGCAATTCTGAGAACAGGGACAAAGGACTCAGGACAACGCGTGTGCACACACATACAGAATTGTCTTTGGAAGATCAGTAGGCAGCTTCCAATACAGTGTTAAATGGAAATATTTGGGGCAGTGATGCCTTGAGAATGTAGAAAATGTAGACTCTCATAAAGCCCAATAAACGAAAATGGGAATATTGAAACAGATGAATTAAGTGGTGATTAACCATCTTTTTAAAAAGTACTTCCTACGTGAAGGCTGAATCAGGGATTTAATTAAAGAGCCTGCCTCAGTGCATTTGAGATCTGATTTATAGTATGCGGCCACCTCCAAACTTGTCTCCAGTTTCTCATCATCTAATTTGGTCAAGTGCGAGGTGCTCAGCATGCTGGCTTCTCTCCTATGTCCCAGACCAGCCTCTCCAGGGTGTGACACAGCAGAAGGAGCACCCAGTCCAGTGGGGTGGAGCCGTGAGGTTCCGGTGGTTGTGGTGGAATCACAGCTGCCTCGATAGTTCTTGGCGTGTCCACCGGGAGGGCGTGGCTGGAGGCCTGTGTTCCTCCATGAGGGTCACCGAGGTCCATATGCAAGTCCCCTCCCCCCCCCACAGATGCATGGCAGAAAAAGCAGACCCTGTGTAGACCGTGGGAGAGATGCTGATCAGTGATGGCCGATCATCATGGGGGCACCGGCATCACACTAACTGTTCTACCCCCTAGCAACAGTCCTACCTGCCTGACACAGCAGTGGGGCAGGGCAGTCCTCTGTCTTAGGCTTCAGAGACAATTGTAGGCTCACTGGTATTGTTCATGGTCAGATTTCCCAGGACCTGGCCTTTCCTCTTCAACTTCATCGGCATTTCCCACCAACTTTGTCTCTCATGATGTTTGAGGAACTTTTAATTCTGAAATGTGGCTTCTGCTCAAATTCAGTAGTTCATTCAACAAACACTGTTGAAGACAGAGTCGCAGGCCAGGTCAGGAGCTGCAGCGTCCTTGTCCTCTAGAAACCCATAGTCTAGGCAGGACAGACTGCAGAGCATTTAAGTACTAGGGTAGAGGTGAGCAAAATGCCAGAGGAGAGGCAATTGATCCAGGCATGGAGGGGTTAACACAACTTTCTGGAGAAGTTGATGCTTGAGTTGAGGCCTGAGGGAAGCTCAGGGGGAAAAAAATGACTGGAAGGGCATTCCAGGTAGATGGAACAGTCCATGCTAACACATAGAAGTCAAGAGGGTTTAGCACATTCAGGGGATTAGAAGTGTTTCCGTAAGGTTTAAGGGGTCAGGGAGTGGAATGAGGTTGCGGGGGGAGGACCACTTCGGGGAGGGTTGAGAGGGTTGCTATGTGACCTAAGCCAGAGAGATAACCAGGCCCCAGGTTGGTGTGCTCATGCATTTGGGTTTTCTCTGGAGAGAGAAATAAAGAGTCTTTGAAGAAGTTTACCCAGCTGGGTGACCAGATTTGTGTTTTAGAAAGGTCACTTTGACACCAGTTGCGGGGGAGGTGGGGGGCGGGTAGGGGGAGTTGGAGGTCATCGAGGAGACCACCAAGGAGCCAGAGTAGTGAGCTCATACTCCCAGCCAGGGGTGGGAGGAGGGGCATGAGTGCCGAGACTCTGCTTAAGTCAATTATGAATAAACTAGACACACAGTGATTCATTTATACCTTCCCCATTCCTAGCTTCATTTCCCCATCCGGCCCCTACAAGCCCTGTCTTTGATTCTGGTTGGGTTCCCTTTCCTGCTTCCCTTCTCTGGAAGGCTCTGAGGTGCCGGTTCTCTTCAGCCCATGCTAGCAGGCTTCTAGATTCTTCTGGTTTTCTTCATGGAGAGCTCCCGAGTTCTCTCTAAAATCCCTTAGAAGGGCCTTGGCCGGTGGCAGAGAAGGGTCTTCAATGCCTTTCAAAGAGCAGCTAAGAAACAGTGTCGCAATCAAATTACTAGTAATGGGAGCCCCATCTGCTGTGGTGGCTGCCGGTGATGGAAAAACCCAAATCAGAAACACGAGCGCCAGCCTGAGACCTCACATTCTGTTGGGCTCCAAGAGCCAAGCTGTATCCATGTCAAATCTTCTCTCCCCCGGGGAGTGGATGCCTTTTGGGCTCCATCATGTCAGCCAGAATATACCCTGAGATTATATTCGGGAAACACGCAGTTCACCAAGTAAAATACATCTCCTTTCCCCTGCTTTATTGAGGGGCAGGACAAATACCTGTGTGACAAGCTCATCAGGCTCTGTTAGGCTTGTTCTGGGTGGATAATTTTATTTTGCGAAACCTGGTTCTTTCATATCCGTAGACTAATGAGCTGTAGTATGTTCATCCATCAAAATTTACATTTTTAAAAATATTTATTAAGATTCAATACCGAGGGATACAAAGATAAATTAGATATCATACATGACTCAATTAGCCAGCACCTATCTTTACACAGTAGTCCCCGGACTGGCACTATAAGGGTTTTTTGATCTATAAGGAAAATTTTCCCAGTAAGATTTGTACCCAGTGATGCAGGAAATGCCATCTTCTGCCATCAACCCATCCCTAAACTCGGGCTCTCACGTTTGTTCGTCTAGCTGCTTGCTCCTAATTCCAGAGGAAAAAAAATCCCTGCCATTCAGCGGCAGAACAGTTTGTGTATAATTTATGAAACTCTTGGGTTCCTTCAAAATGAAAAGAGTTACTGAAATAGAAGCTATTCTTATCACCATGCCAACAGCAGACCCACAACATCATCTCACAAACACGCTGTCCTAAAGCCCAAAGCACAGAGAACTCACGTTCCTCCATCAGAAAGATCTTTCCGTTTCCTTCGAAAACAAACCTCCTTCATGTACAATCCGCCCTCCCAGGCGTATAAGCAGGCCTCCTCCCCCAGTGAGCTGGCAGGAGCGTGCACACACACACACACACACACACACACACACACACACACACACACTCCTCCAGCACACACCTCCCTTCTCATTCCCCAAGAGCTCCGGGGGGTGTGTGTGAATGTCTGAACTGATGACATATTGTGACAGAACGCGCAAGAGTGAGGCACAGCCACAAAGCAATGCAGGTCACAGCAATGGGCTTTATATAACCCAGAGCCACGGAGAGACCCAAAATAGCAGCCTCCCTGCTGCTCAGTTAGTCTCCTCCAACAACCAGGGATAAAATTAGAGCCGGCACTGACGCGCACCTGCGTCTGCACTGGGACTCCAGGGAAACAGTGGGAACAGGCTCGACACTCTGCCATCGGCCACGCAGACTGCCAGATTCTTTGGGCCCAGTCTATCACCAGACAAAGGGGTGTGTGTGTGTGTGTGTGTGTGTGTGTTCCTGTGCACGGGTTGTAGGTGTGCACCACGTGGATCCCTGCTCTGAGGAGAACATTTCAAAGGAGTGGCCGAGAGCTAGTGCAAGGAGCTTGGCTGTGCTGGGCTTTGAGAAGTATGTTCCAGGCTTTTCCGGAGGAAGTCAGTTCCCACATCAGACCCCATTTTACCTCCCAGTTCCTCTTCACTTCCTTCCATACCACTTCTCTCTGACCTATATGAGGTCAAGGTTGACTGGAATGCCTCCCCCGCCCCCGCTTAGAACCCCACTTTTCAAAACAAACAAAAACAAAAACCAAATCCCACTGTGTTTATTTAAGCCCAATCAAACACACACACCTGGATATTAAAAGGTTGTACCAAGAAATCAAAGGAGGGACAAGGCTGGGTAGATCCAGTTGACCGTTCTGTAGACCTCGGGGTCTTGACCTGGTATGGAAGCCATGATCACTGCTCACAGTTGTAGTGGGTAGAAATGCTGTCCAGCTAAGACAGCTGGGTGATTTGTTTTCTTTTTTGCTTGAGGGAAGGCAGGGCAAAAGATTCATTTCAACAACAACAACACCAGCACATAGTTATACGTTTGTTGTCTTGATCACTGAGTACCAGACATAAACTCCAAGGGAGGAAGCACAGCTGACCCCAAGAACCAGAGACCAGAGAAATTACATGGATAGTACAGATGAGACAGCATGAAACCCAGTGTATTTTTTTGAAGAAAGAGTCATCATCCTATACCATTACCTCTGAAATTCTACTAGTACACATTCATTTCCTAGGGGTGGCGGGGGGATAGTTTTCTGTCCTTGGAGTTCTCTTTTAAGTAAATACTTCACAGAGTGGTAACATATTAAGCTATTTCACAAGGAGGTATCAATAATTTATCAGATCCCTTTCCTTTCCTGTTTTTTGGCTGCACAGTGCAGCTTGTGGGATCTTAGTTCCCCTGCCAGGGATTGAACCAGTGCCCCCTGCAGTGGAAGCATGGAATTCCCAGATCCCTTTCCTTTTAAGGTAACCCAGATAAATCCTGAGCTCCCATGTGGCCCAGGCTCTGCACAGTATCATCTTCCAAAACAAAACCACACATACATACACAGGAGAAATAATCTAAACTAATTAAAAACTAATTTTAAAATTAATTCCCATTTTATTTAAATACTGAGAAGACAAAAAAAAAAAAAAAAGAAGGATCTAATCAGTAAACATAGCCACCCTTCTGAAACTTTCTTCTCCTTCTTAAATGTTATGGCTGCTCTGAGCCCCCTAAAACTTCCAGACACCCAGCCCTCATGGATATTTCTCACCCTCTCCCAGCTTCTTCTCTCTTAACTCTTTATTTTGGTGTAGATTGACTAGCGTCTCTGACTTCTTCTAGACCTCTCCAGTCTGCCCACTGTTTGGCTTCTCCACAGAAAAGGAGCATACAGAAGCTGACCCAGTAAGCAAGAATCTGTTCCCCCTTGGAAGTCTGGACATATGGGTCTGGGAGGAGTGTGGCTATTCATCTTATTAGACCAACAGAACTGTGGTGCACTGATGGGGGAGATCAGGAATCCCTGGAGAGAGACCTCTGGGGAAAGGACTTTTCTAAAGGAGATGGGATGGTGGAGATGGAGAAATGCAAGTGGAGGGAGCTTCAAAGTGAAATTTTTGTTGTTTGACAGTTTTGTCTCTTGCCTACCCTGTACAGTCACCAGGAATTGAGGCCAAGAACTCATTGAAAGAACAGGGTCTTCATGACTTAATATTCTGTCTACCTTTTCTCAATCCCCAGCACACACACCCCCAATCTATGGCCCCACTGAACAATTCCATTGCCACTGAACAGGTTTCTTCAAGGCTGTGGTCTTCTGTCATTCCATAATGCCCTTTCCACCCTTCCTGCTTCCCTCCCTTCCTTGGCAGCCTAGAGCACTCAGATTCATTCTTCAACACTCAGCTCTAAGGTTACCTATCCTGGCACTTCCCTCTTCCTTCCCCCTCCCCCACCTTTGGTAGGCAGAATTCTGAGATAACCCCCAAGATTCCCACCCTGTGGTGTACATGCCTTGTATACCTTTGTATACCCTTGAGTGTGGGTAGGATCTATAAAGATGATGTAATATCACCTCCTTGATTACAACCAAAGGGATTTTGCAGATGTCATTAAGGTCCCTAATCAGTTGATTCTGAGTTAATCAAAATAGAGAATATCCTGGGTAGGTGACCGAATCAGGTGAGTCCTTCAAAAGAGGGACTGGGACCCTCCCTGAAATCAGAGAGATTCTCCTGCTGACCTTGAAGAAGTAAGCTGCCACGTTGTGAGAGAACCTGTGGAAGGAGCCATTTGGCAAGGTCTTAAGGGCAGCCTCTTGTTGCTGAGAATGGTCCTCGATGACAGCTACAAAGAAAACAGGGACTTCAATCATACAGACACAGGAACTAAATTCTACCAACAAGCAAGTGTGCTTAGAAGAGGACGCAAGCTCCAGGAAGGAATGCAGCCCAAAAGACACCTTGATTACAGCCTGATGAGAGCCTGAGCAGAGAACCCAGCTAAGCCATGCCAGGACTACATATGCACAGAAACTGTGAGATAATAAATATTTGTTGTTTTAAGCCACTAAGTTGGTGAGAATTTGTTATGTGACAATAGAAAACTAATACCAGCCCCCACCCATGAACTAATTAATCACCCTCCAGACTCCACAGCATATTATACTTGCCAGTATCATAACCCTCCCCACACCATATCATAATTATCCCCTGCACATCTGCCATCCCATTATCATTGAAATCTTAGTCCCAGTCTTCTCTGGGCCTGACACCCAGTATCTGGAATCCAATAGGTAGTGACAGTAGGAAGTAATACGTTTGTTGAATTCATGTCATGCAAAAACAAAAATCACTTTTATCTCCACTCACTGGCTATTTTAAGTAGAGGTAATCTTTTTTGCCTCATTGTGGGCAGGGCTGCCTCAATTCTCCATGACATTTTGTATGTATATAAATAGATGCAATTATTAATGGAATGCATCCCATAATACCCCTAAAACAAGATATTGTTTTAGATCTCCCCTCCAGCTTTAGGCTATAATGTTTCTCTTCAATGTTCTGGGAATATCAGATGCTCCATAACAGCGTCTTTAAAATCACATATAATAATGCTGACCCTTAGGGGGCTGTGAGCTGCTAGAGAGCCTATACTTACATATATCCAGGTCTCAACCCTTAGTCAAATCTTGTCTCTCCCAGAGGCCTCTAGGACATCCCCCAAACACACCAGAGCATCTCTGCTGAACTGTTAGCCAACATCCTATATATATCATGCGGATGGTACCAGTTTCAGTGTTGCTGTGTTTTCCCCTCAGAGACAATTATACCAGCCGGTCCATACGTTCTGACTTTTGGTTTAGAAAATGCAGTCACTGAAGCCACATACGACCAAAGAAACACGGGACAGTTCTATGAGGTTGGTTTGCCTAAATGCTACCCCACCCTCATATACATGTGTGTGTGCATGCACAGACCCAGACCTGCATGCACACACACCCCTTCTTCATTGGCTCCACTGATAATATCAAATACCTGTAGCAGGGCACAGAGCTTTTTATTTCTCTCTGTATAAAAAGATTTATGGAGTAAAAGCTCCTGAATGGGACTCTGGGCACACCCAAGGCACACATTTCCTTTGCCGCCATTTTGCACCACTGGCCAGCATTCCTTGGCCTTAGAAAAAAAGGAGGAGAGATTTCTCATGGATGAGGGAATCTAAGCCAGGGGCCTTGGGGGCAGGGACAGAAGAGGAAGTGAGGGTGGCGGGTCAGGCACCTCTCTGTGCCTTTGATTCAGACATTCCTGATGCTTACTGGGTGTACACACCTTTCTCTGAGCCTGCTCACCTGCGTGCAAAAGGATGTAATAATCATACTTACCTCATGGGGTTGTTTTAAGGATCATATGAAACAATACATGTAAGACACACAGCTCACATCTTGGCACATAGAAAGCCACCCAGTGCCCTTTAGCTATTATCATGATTTGATTGGTAATCAAGCTCAAAGGGCATCTTTCAGGGTCTAACAAATTGGGTGGAAGGCCTGCCCCCAGAGCCGCTGGTTGCTCAGCAGGTCTCTGGAAGGTAAGTAGGTTTGACAGGCTTCTCACGACAGCCTGTTCCCCAGTCACCTCGCCCTCAAACTGGGAGTGGCAAGGAAGGCATTTGGCAAGAAACCCAGGAGTGAGACAATAGGTGTGAATGATGAAACAGGAAGTCTGGTTTGGAAGCAAGCGCCAGCAGTGAACCACTCATGTAGAACACCGACCTCAGGCCGCTGATCGGGCGCTGAGCCATCATTCAGCTCAAGCTTCAACGGGAAGGTTTGTATCAGTGTCTCCAATATGAAAGAACTTGGCCCTTCAGGTCACTAGAGGAATAGATTTAGTTGGAGACCAAGGGCTCATTTGAAACAGCACAGGCTTTGGCCTTCTGGGTTCAAATCTTAGATCACCCAGTTATTATGTGACCCTGGGCACATTATTCAACCTCTCTGAGCCTCAGCTTCCTTATCTTTGAAAGGGGTAGGGCTCTGGGAGGGTTAATTGAGATAACATGCAAAGAGCCTAGCACAGAGCCTGCCCCATCCATAAATGTGTGCTCCCTCCCACTTCCCCTCCCAGGCATCTGGGACACCCCTCCACCCCTTCCTTGTTTCCTGGCTGAAGACAGTTGACTCCTACCTGCTAGCTGGGATGACGCTGGTTCTTGATTATTTGATATTGCCACACATTTGGCCTTATCACCGGTTATTGACTATAAGACTCTCAGCTCCACCTGGCTCCTTCCTGCCAGGTGGCTTCTCCTGACGCAACTGAATAGGAAAAATTCTAGAAAGCGATTTGAAACACTGTGAGAACTTAACCCATGACAAGTCAAGATAACCAAATAACATATAAGGGAAAAACTATTTGAATTAACTTGGATTTGTATCTCACACCAGACCCTACAAAAAAATTCTGGGTGGGTTAGAATTAAATATGAAAATAAAAATATCAACAAAATCTAGAAGAAAATAGAACAGCATATTTATAACATCTAAAAGGGGATAAGGTAGACTTAAAAAAAGTGACAAGGACAAAAATGCTATATTTTGACAGAATAAAGGAAACTTTTGCATAATAAAAGTGTGGCTCTATTTTGGGGGATCTCTCTTCTATCCTGTTGATTTATGCCTCTATCCCTTCATCAATACCACACTGTCTTGATTACTATATCTATATATTAAGCCTTAGTATCAGGTAGGGGTGATTCCTTCCACTTAACACTTTTTCTTAAAAAAGGTTGTTTTAGCCATTCTAGAACTTTTGCCTTTGTATAAATTTTAGAACAAGCTTGTTTCTGTCTACAAAAAAGCATTGCTGCGATTGTGATAGGAATTATAGTAAACCCATAGATGAGTTTGGGGAGAATTGACATCTTTATTGAGTCTTACAATCCACGAACACAACAGTCTCTACATTTATTTAGGTCTTCTTTGATTTCTTTCATTAGCATTTTGTATTTTTCAGCATACAGATTCTGTATATGTTTTGTTAAGCTTATACCTAACCATTTCATTTCTTTAGAGTGATTGTAAATGGTCTTATATCTTTAATTTCAGTTTCCATATGTTGTTGTTAGTATATAGAAGTGCAATTGATGTTTATGGACGATAGCAAGTTTTGTTTAACTATTGGCACACGTTTGTCTCTGTGGGTGGGTGAAGATATATTTATTGTCTCAAAGTCCATTTAATAAGTGGAAATAAGAATCAGAGTAAATAATCACATTTATATGTATATTTTGTAGGCTGATTAGCAATAAGTGAAATTGAAATAAAAAGTGACAAACATAAAAGCAGCAAAAAACAAATAACAGTTAAGACGACAATGGCAGGTACATTGAGAAACACGTACAATGTTGAAAGCTCTGTGCACATGGACAATGGTGAAGTGTTGGGCCAGGTTACCGGTGGCCTCAGGATTGATGTGAAAAACTTTCTGCTTAATATTCCAAATGTATGGGAAGCAATTACTTTAAAAATGCATATGTATCTGCGTGCCTATAACACACACCCCTTGCCAAGCCTACTTCCTTAGGGTGTGGAGGCTCCATCCTCCTTATGAATGCCCCGCCTGGTCCTCCCTCCACTATCTTTGTGGTTCCCAGGCTTCTCTTCAGGATTTTCTGTGGGTTCCTCTTCCTCAGTTCATTTCTTACGTGTTGGGATTCCAGGGGTTCCCCCCTCAGCCCTCTTCTCTCATCCTCCTCCACATGCTCCGTGCATGAGCTCATCCAGGGCCTCAACCACACAGTACCTTGTCATTTCCTAACCCATCTGTTAGGCTCAGGCTCCTCTCCTGACTACAGATCTGTATATACAGCTGCCTGTGGACCATTTCTACCAGGTGGTTCTACAGCCCCTCGGAATCAATCTCCTCAGTACCCACCTGACTCTTCTATATTTTGTGCCCCAGTAAATGGCACACCACACGAACCCAGAAGCCTAAGCAGATCTCCTAATTGATGTCCATCTTCTGTTAATTCTATTTTCTAAGTCTCTCTTGACTGTATCCCCTCCTTTCCGTCTGCATTCAGCAGCCTAAGTCTATCCCCCCTGCAATACTGCAGCAGCTGCCTGATAGGGCCCCCTGCCTTCAGGCTTCATTCTCCGTAATTGTCCCTAGAGAGGTCTTTCTAAAATGTAAATCTCTTCTTAAAATCCCTCAAGCCCTCTCTATCAGTCAGGGTCCAGCCAGGGAACTGAAATCACACCAGCTATTCTAACAGAGCTCATTTAAGATTGAAGATTAATTTCAAATCAATTGTTCACTAAGTCTAAAGTTGTCAACTGAAAAGACAGAGAGAAAGTCAAGGTATCACTGAGGCAGCAACTCTAGGGAAGGAGATACCGCCCACCCCCAGAGCTGTGGGAACAAAGGGAAGAATATGGGATAATCAATTTCCATTATCGTAATGATAAGAAACAAACTAGTTTGATATGCAAAGCCCTCACCCTTTCTCCCTCTCATCTCCCTGACCTTCTCTCTAGACCCAGCACCAGCTTCCCCATCCTCAGCCCAAGTCTGCAGGCATTCTGCTCTTAAAGCTGTATGCTGTGCTGCCACTCCGGCCTGAAACGCTGCTTTCCATACTTTTCCAGTAACTCATCCCTCTAGAAAGACTCAGCGAGGCTTCATGTGGTCCTGAGAGCCTTTCCTGACCACTGCCCCCACTTCAGGCAGAGTTCAGTGTTCCCCTTTCTTAAGGGTTCCTGTAACAGACTGGTCAGGTCACTGTGTCACTATGTATTATCATTGTCCCTTTACCCATCTATGAACTCGGTGGGGCAGGACAGAGGCAATCCTTTTGTCCTCTTTGCATCTCCAGCTTTCAGTTTGATGACTGACACGTAGTACATGCTCAATAAATTGTTGAGTGTTAAAGCTGGACCCACATTGCCTATCACATCAATAATCTCTCGCCTGCTTTCCCCATCAAATCCATCCTTCCCAAGGGTAGCTCTGATCATATCCGTCCGATAATCAAAAACATCTTCCACAGCTCCCCATGGTCTGAGGAATAAAGTCCAAATTCCTTTGCCTACCATGTCTGGCACTTGTCTCTGACCTTCCTGCCTAGGCTTATTGCCCTCTACACCCCTGCATGCACCTGTGCCCCTCCCATGCCAGGCTACCCACTATTTCCTCAGTACCTTGAACTCTTTCCCTCTGGATCAGAGTTCACTCTGTTACCTTCACCAGGAATGCCTTTTGGGGCTACCTTTGCCTGTTGCAATTGTTCGCAGGCTTCAAAGCCTAGTTCATAGGTCCCCTACTTCAAGAAACCTTCCTGCATGCTCCTTCAGTGGTGGAGGAAAAAGTCCCAAATGTTCAACAGGACCCTCATATCCCTGTGGGGTCTGGTCCCTGCTCACTGGTCCAGCCTTCTTTCTTTCCACTTGCCTCCGTGCTCTGCTCTAGACTGCTGGCCTTCCCTGGTTCCTGGGATGAGCCACGCTCTCTCACACTGCTGAGCCATCGTGTAAACTGTTCCCTCTGCCTGAGAGGCTGTCCCTGCCCTCAATTTCCTGAACCCCAAGTGAGTGCTCCCTGTTACACACTCTCCCCGCACACTGTGTTTGTCCTTTTATGCAGGTCCTGTCCCCATGTCTGTAGACTAGACTGTGTGCTGCATGAAAGCAGGCCCCACGTGTCTCATTTATTATTATATCCCTGGCGCTTAGCACAGGGCCTGGCACACACTAGATGCTTGGTCAATGTAATAAGTGTTCATCCACTAACAAACTCCCTCATGTATCCAATTCTCAGCAGTCTGCAGCAAAGTAGTTATTTGTGTACACTTCTCCCATTTGATCATAGTTTCTTTAAAAAACCAAACCAAACCAAACCCTTCTTATTTTGGACATCTTCAAAGATAAACAAAAGTCAAGAGAATAATATAATAACCCCCCTTTTCCCTTCATGCTGCCTCAACAGTCATCAACATTAGGCAGGCTTTGTTTCATTCGTTCTCCCTCTTCCCCCCCCTGCCCAGATTATTTGAAGGTACATCTCAGACAAGCATCATAAATCAAACACTTCTTGAGGGTTGATGTGTCTTGTTCATCTTTACTTTTATTGTAATTTTTTTTTTTTTTTTTTTTTTTTGGCTGTGTTGGGTCTTTGCTGCTATGCACGGGGCACTACTCTTTGTGGCAGTGCGCGGACTTCTC
This sequence comes from Balaenoptera borealis, assembly GCF_965194805.1. Lineage (NCBI taxonomy): Eukaryota > Metazoa > Chordata > Mammalia > Artiodactyla > Balaenopteridae > Balaenoptera > Balaenoptera borealis. The sequence goes on from NC_138866.1 coordinate 27,166,759, forward strand.
ATTGCGGAGGCTTGCCTTGCTGCAGAGCACAGACTCCAGGCGCGCGGGCTTCAGTAGTTGCGGCGCATGGGCTCAGTAGTTGTGGCTCGCGGGCTCTAAAGTGCAGGCTCAGTAGTTGTGGCGCACGGGCTTCGTTGCTCCGCGGCACGTGGGATCTTCCCAGACCAGGGCTCGAACCCATGTCCCCTGCATTGGCAGGCGGATTCTTAAGCACTGTGCCACGCCACCGGGGAAGTCCTTTGTTCATCTTTACTTTTCACATCGTCCTTAGCTAAGCATCTGGCCCCTAACAGATGATAAGTGTTCATTTCATTAATTAATTAGAGGAGAATGTCATTCATTCGTTCACAAATTTATTGAACAAAGACTAATTGAGCAACCACTATATGCCAGGCACTGTTGGCACTGGGGACAGATTCTAATTGGGAGGACACGGGGAATGAATGAATGAATGAAATTTTTAAAGGACCCCAGAGTGGTAGGTACTATGCAGATCATTAACACAGAATGATGTGATAGCAAATGATTAAATGGCTACTTAGAACAGGTGGTTGGGCAGAACCTCTCCAGAGGAAGTGACCTTTAAGCTGAGTCTTGCGTGACAGGAAGGAACCAGTCGCATGGGCAGCTGAGGGGAGAAAGAGTCCAGAGGTCCAGATGTGAACAGAAACAACCGTAGTGTCCCTGAAAAGGGAGCCGGCTAGGCTGCTGGAGGAACGGGGAGATGGGCTGTGTGGCAGGAGCAAGCAAGCTACATCCTGTCGGGCTTTATAAGCCAAGGCAAGGAGTTTGGACTTTGTTGAAGGTTTGTTGGGAGCCTATTAGAGGCTTTTAAGCAGGGTGATATGATCTGGTTAAAAGATAGTTTTGGCCGTGGTGTGGAGAATAAACCTTCAGGCAGCAGGGCTACTGCAATCGTTTAGGAGAGAATGGGGGTGTTTTGGGAGCAGTGAAGATGGAAGGATGTGGAAGACACGGGAGATGCTTTGGAGCCAGAGTCCACAGGCCTTGCTGAAGGCCTGGAGGTGGAGTTGAGGGGGTCAGGGACCCTCCTGGGAGGAAAAAGGTCACTCTTACTGGATGAGGGCGGCCGTGGCAGGGGAGAGGTGGTCAGGAAGTTCCAGCGGGTGCATAGCAGTACGCTCATACGTGACACCAGGTGGAGTCAGGTTTGCTAACACAGTTCATTTTAGAGTCTCCAGCATCAGCCTCAGTTTCCTCTTCCGTCCTATGGGCATGTTGATACAATCTTGAGGGTTTCTTTTGAAGGTTAAATGAGAAAGTGTGTAAAGGGCCAGCAGTGTCTGGCACAGAGTCAAGGCACAATGAATGAGAGTTCTATCTACTGCCCCACCAATGACACACCCAACCCACCAGCCAATCTGTCTGAGGCTCCCTCCTGAGGAGTGGGTGTACATCCCTCCCTCCTCTGGGAGTGTCCCAATTCCCAGGGAGAACCCATTCACCCACTCACTTCTTGGGTAATTCCTGTACTTTTTATGCTTCCGGTAGGAAGGGCTGGGGCAGACAGCAGGGAAATTGTCACCTCAGGGCTAAGGTTTTCTCCGGATGAGTGAGACCCAGAAGTCCTGGGGGACCTGGACTTCCCCCTAGAGGGGTAAGAATGAGAGGGAGGAGTAAGAGGGGGAGACTGTAGGCTCTGTTCCTCTGTCCTACGTGGGACCCAGTGTCGCAGGACCCCAGGGACTCACAGTTCTTTGCTCAGGGTCCCTCCCCACCCATCAATGACTCAGTGAGCACAAAGGGCCCCAGGAACTTGCCTCAACTTGCCTTTACTGGAAATACTTCTGGACCTCTCAACCAGAACCTTTGAGTAGTGCCCAGGACATCCAAGAGTCGCTCCTCCCATCTCCTCCTCCCCCACAGAGCACAAATGCTCATTTTTTTTTCAAGTTATATATCTATGTGTGGGGGGGAGTATATATACATAAATGCATATATGTCATATTTTATAAGTATGTATATGCATAGAAAGACTAAAAAGATATACATTAAAATATTAAAGATGTATTTTCTCTGGGTGGCTAAACTATGAGTGATTTTCAATTTTATCTTTGTGCTTTTTTGTATTTTCCACCATGCAGTGTTTTCCAACAAGGGCAAAATATTATAAAGAATCTCTAAAATATCTTTCACGATTCTAGTCTGTTCCTGAAACCACGGACAAGGGGACTGCTTGTGCAGGAGTGACAGAGAACATTCATTCACTCACTCATTCAATTCATTCATTCTTTTATTTGACAAATATTTGAGTGCATAATGGGTATGATTGCTGGACCCTATGATAATAGCAGACATATAAGATACAATTCCTGTCCTCAGGAGCTTTTAAATTCAGATTTTAAAAACTTAAAGCACTTTGTGACCACCTAGAGGGGTGGGATAGGGAAGGTGAGAGGGAAACGCAAGAAAGAGGGGATATGGGGATATATGCATATGTATAGCTGATTCACTTTGTTATAAAGCAGAAATTAACACACCACTGTAAAGCAATTATACTCCAATAAAGATGTTAAAAAAAAACCCAAAAAAACTTAAAGCAGAATACTCCAAGGAAATGAGTGTGTAATGCAGAAAATAAAGGGTCCTGAGGAGGATGAGATGACTTGCTTCCCACCAGAGGCAATGCAAGAAATGGGGTTTGAACTGGGCCTTAAGGGGTGGGTCAGACTGGGATAAGGGGAGCAGGTAGTAGGATATTCCAGGCAAGGTGAATGGCATAAGCAAAAGCACAGAGGCAGCAAAGGATCAGGGATGTTTCAAAATTAGCAAATGAAGCACACAGTGTGTCTTGACCACCGATGGCTAACAAGTAAAGACTTATTTTATACACTCAAAAGTTTTGCTCAGAGTAATCCTGTGAAGTAAATGGGGCAGTAGCAGCTCCCATCTCATAGGCAGGGAAACTAAACGTCTGAGGAGATAGTGGCTTCTATCCAAGGCCTCCAAGTAGCAGTGGAAGACACGGAAAGAGACATTTTTCAGATCTCCTGACACCATGGGTGCTCGCATCTGGGAAACAACCTGTGGGTAGAGATAGAGGGTTTCTCATCAGGAGAGAAACCAAGTCACTAAGAATACGGAGCAGCATCCCATTACTCACAAACAAGTGGCCAAACGAATCATCCTTCTCTGTGTATGTAGGCTGTACATCGTTGCTTGGGCATAGAGAAAGGTGTAGAAAAATATATACCATGCTGTCAACATTCATTTGGGTGGAGGAGGGTGCAGGAAAGAGAGAAGGAAGGTGGAAAAAAGAAGAAAGAAAATCAATTAAACGTTTTACAAAAGGCAGGGACTTCCCTGGCAGTCCAGCGGATAAGGCTCGGTGCTTACAATGCGGAGGGCGCAGATTCGATCCCTAGTCGGGGAATTAAGATCCCACATGCCACGTGGCACGGCCAAAAAAAAAGTTTTACAGAAGGCAGTTGGGAAAAGCATAAGAATGGACAAATACTTTTGTTTCAGGCATACTTTAAAATGGCAAAAACGTGAACAACTAAAATGTTTAGGTATAGATTTTACTTAAAATAGTTATGGCATATTTGTACCATAGAAATGAATTTTTTAGTCTTTAAAAAATGAAAAAGAACATACATAATTATTAACATGAAATAGTGTTTAGAAGACATATTTTTCAGTGGGAAAAAATTAGGTAATAGTATGTATAATATGAGCCCAGCTCTTTATGTTAATTTGCTCATGGAAGGGGCTTCCTTGGTGACGCAGTGGTTAAGAATCCACCTGCCAATGCAGGGGACCTGGGTTCGAGCCCTGGTCCAGGAAGATCCCATATGCAGCGGAGCAACTAAGCCCGTGCACCACAACTACTGAGCCTGCACTCTAGAGCCCGCGAGCCACAACTACTGAAGCCCGCGCGCCTAGAGCCCGTGCTCCACAAGAGAAGCCACTGCGATGAGAAGCCCGCGCACGACAACCAAGAGTAGCCCCCGCTCGCTGCAACTAGAGAAAGCCCGTGCAGCAACAAAGACTCAAAACAGCCAAAAGTAAATAAATAAATTTATTTTTTTAAAAAAATTTGCTCATGGAAGGTACTTCAATAATGGCTGTCAATGGCTGTGGGATTTTTTTTTTTTTTTTAATAAAAATAGATTGGTTTTAGGATGGGGCAAATTAGCAAGAATTCTAATCGGTTTTTAAATTACTTTTTCTTATTTACTGGATTTAATCTCAGGCATTGTCCTTCCTTTATTTTCCTAGATGATCAATGGTCCCCCTGGAGCGCTGTGACAAGCCTATTTCCTGAGATGCCCCACGTGAGGGAAGACTTGTCCTGCTGCCCATCCTGGGGCTTATTCACAACAGATCCTTAGTCTCAAAATAAACAGCCAGGGTGTTTCCTCTTCCTAAAGGGGAAGCAGAAGCTCCTGGTGAGCAGAGGGAAGCGTGAGCCCTGTCTAGACCATCATCCAAGGGGAATTCTGCGCACCCAGTTCCCCCTGGAAATCCCCGAGGCCCAGAGCAGCTCCACTGACTCAGGCCACCCATTCTGACGGCGTCTCAGACCCCAGTCCTTCTCCAGCACCCCACTCCATCCCATCCCCCTAAGGAAAGGCAAATTATTCTAGAGGCACGTGGAGTGGGGTGATCTTACAAAGGAGAATTTGCTCAGATAATGGGTCCAATCAGAGCCTCCTAGATTGACAGGCCTGTCAAGTCTAGCCTTGAGCCTTGCCTGCAGAAAATCCTCTCCTCCCAGCTCTGGGAACACAGCTGGCTGGGAGCTGGCCCGAAGGGAAAGAGACATTGCAGGGTGCAGGCTAACGGGCCCTGCTTTCATTTCTGAGTAAAAGAATCAAGGAAAGTGATCCTCAACCATAGGCAGCTTGCCCCCAGGAGATATTGGCAATGTCTGGTGACAATTTTGGTTGTCACAACTGGAAGGTGCACGTGTGTGTGTGTGTGTGTGTGTGTGTGTGTGTGTTTGTGTGTGTGTGTTCCTGACATCTGGAGGGTAGAGGCCTGGGATGTTGCTGAGAATCTCAGAATGCACAGAATAGCACCCTCCCCCATCAGAGAATTATCCATCCCCAAATGTCAATAGTGCCAAGCTTGGGAAATTCGAGTCTGAGGGGTGTTATCTGAGTTATAGATGCAAAGAAAAAGGACTCTGGAGAATCCCCGGACTTGGGGAAAACGAAGACCCACTGAGAGGAGGATTTTCCTAAAGATAAGAGCAATGTTTCCAAGCTGTTGGCCCCCCTCAAAATATGGTATAGCTCTATTTCAAAAGTATGTTTTAAATAAATGATTGTCTTGAATGGATAGAGAAGATGTGGTACATATATAGAACAGAATACTACTCAGCCATAAAAAAGAATGAAATAATGCCTTTTGCAGCAACATGGATGAACCTAGAGATTATCATACTAAGTGAAGTAAGTCAGGAAGAGAAAGACAAATACCATATGATATCACTTATATGTGAAACCTAAAAATATAACACAAATGAACTTATCTACAAAACAGAAACAGACTCACAGACATAAAGAACAGACTTGCGGTTGCCAAGGGGAGAAGAGGTGGGGGAGGGATAAATTGGGAGTTTGGGGTTAGTAGATGCAAACTATTGTATACAGAATGGATAAACAACAAGGTCCTACTATATAACACAGGGAACTATATTCAATACCCTGTGATAAACCAGAATGGAAAAGAATATTAAAAAAAGAATATATATATATATGTATATATATATATGTATATGTATGTATAACAGAATCACTTTGCTGTACAGCAGAAATTAACACATCATTGTAAATCAACTATATTTCAATAAAAAAGATTATCAAAAAACATGAAATTATAACAAAAAAATAAATTATTACCTTATAAATACTTTTTTTTTTTTAAGAAGAAAAAAGAATGTGGGAAAGAGCAGAGGACGAAAGAGAAAGACCTAGATTCCGGCCACTAACTTCCTCTGGTTCTGAGCATTTGGTAATTAAAGACAGACTTCTTTGTCAGGAACCCAGCAAGTAAAGCAAAAGAATAGAATCCATATGTGTCATGTTAACATTTATCATTGTCTGGAACCTTGGAAATATCTTTGAATGCCCCTGAAATATATATCAACATAATACAAAGTGAACTAGAAATTTAATAGCACTTGAGTTAACTTAATTAATAGGTGGTCAAATGTCTGTCGTTGAAGTTGCCTCAGCGAAGATTTGAATTTACTATGTCTGCAGGGACCAGAACTGCCAGATCTGCCAGATCTGCAAGATCTGCCAGATCTGCCAGATCTTTGCTTGGCTTCTCTCTGGAAATCTTGGGTACTTCCTTGGATGTCTTGAGCCTCTGGTTGGATGCTATGACATGTCCTCCTCCTTGGACTCCTTTCCCAAGATATGATTTGGCTCACCAAGCATTTACTGAGTCCCTTCAATGTGCCTGGCAGTATAGTAGCTGCTGTGGTTACATAATACAATGCATGGATGCTAATTTGGGATTAGCATCTTTAGGATTTGAGACTGAAGGCTTCAAAAGAAGTTTTGACACCTTTTGACTGTCCCTTAAAAAAACAATAAAAAACAAAAAACCAACTACAACAGTGCTGTGCTCTCCTGTTGCTTCTTCTTCTTCTTCTTCCTCTTTTTTTTTTTTTGATTGTTAAAAACAATTTACTGTCGACAGTTTCAGACATATACAGCACATGAAAATAACAATGTACCCATCACCCAGCAAAGGACAAGGACGCTGTTGCTTCTAATAGAAGAGGATACTAGGTGAGTGAGTGCAAGCTGGATGGGGCTCGAAGATGATCAAGGACATCCCAATGGAAATTATTCGTGAAATTGTTGGAGCTGGAGGGTTGGATCTCAAGTAGGACTATGAGCTCAAGATCTAAATGTGGAAATCTTCCATGTAAATATGAGTCCACTGAGACTCATGGGCAGAAAATAGAACAGAAGCCCAAGGGCTGGACCTTGAGGTGCAATTCATAGTTGAGGGGGAAGGGGAGGAAGAGAATGCAGCAAAGAAGATGAGTAAGAGCAATTAGAGAAACAGGAAGAAAACCAGGAGAGTGCAGCACTGTTGTAGTTGGTTTTTTGTTTTTTATTATTTTTTTAAGGGACAGTCAAAAGGTGTCAGAACTTCACAGTATGAACCCTGAGAAAAGGACCTTGGGGTGTAGGGTGACCAGCTGTCCTAGTTTGCCCAAAGCTGTCCCAGTTTTAGTACTGAAAGTTCTACATCCCAGGAAAAACATCTCAGTCCTGGGCAAATATGACAGTTGGGATGTACAAAGCCTTAAGCTAGATACTAAGTTGGGGCACCAAAAATGAAGAGTTCAGCAGCCAGTCACGTAGACACATACCCCCTAAGAGACCACATCTTAAAAAAATCAGATTCTGTATTTGCCACATCCTCTAAAAACCCTGGCTCGGACACAGGCCAAGGTTAATAAACTGAACTAGTTAGATCCAGTCTTTGAAAACCTTTGATCACTTTTTGAGGTTTTTGGCCTGGAAGCATTTCCTATCATAAAATTTAGTTAGCCAAACTCTTATTTGGCTCACGTACTGTTTCTCTAAATTGCCTTCACTCAGGTAATTGCTCTTACTGGAAACACAGCTGTCAAGATAGAGTAGATGGCCTTTCAGAAAAGAAAGTCAACCTAAAAACTGATATACCAAAACAAACAAACAAACAACAAAAGAAAACCTGGTGTGCCTGAGAGAAAGATGAAAGAAAATTAGCTCACTCCATCAAAGCTATAGGTCAAATTTTGAGAAAACTGCAACAGATTTGGGGAACTACAAGGTACTTCTCTGGCAGAAGCCCATAGCTTTCCAGAAGCCCATAGCTTTTCTGAAGGCCAAACATATTGTGGTTTTGTGAGCGGTGGTAGCAAAGCTCTTCTTCTAGTAGTATCTTGTGGTGTTTGGAAATCAGGGGAAACTATGAATGATTTTTATGTTTTCTGGTTTTGTTTTTTACATGTTTTTGTTTCTGCCCATTTCCTTTAAGCCGGAGGCCCAAAGCTGGCAGCCTGTGAGCCAATTCAGACTGTGAATGTGTTTTCTTTGGCCTACAGGCTGTTTTTCAAATTTTTGAATTAGTTGCCAGCATTTAAAAATCAGGAGATTTCACTCCCCCCCCTGCCCCACCAAAAAGAAAAAAAAAATCCGGATTTCCTGCTTTTCTTGAAAAATTGGAGGATCTGAAGACACTGGGTTGCACGTCCACACTGCAATGATCTGCAGGAGCTGAGCAACAGCTGCCCCCTTTGGATAGGGTGTGTGCTCGTCCTTTGGCCCCATCCCCACCTGGCCTGCTACCTCCCTTTCCTTTACCTACCAGGCCCATCCCAAGACTCCACGGAGAACGAGGCTTCCAAAATAGCTCTGTCATTAGTTCTAAACCACTTGCCTTGACCTGCTTCCTGTTCTGCATCCCGACATGTTCCCAGGACTTGAAGGTTCTGATGTCATGACTGACTTCCTGTTTGTGGATTCTACTCATCCCTCTGGTTTGACACCTGGCACCATTCCCTCAGGCTACCTGTGCTTCCTGCCCACCCCGCCCCTGGCCCTCTACACCAGGAAGACCCACCCATGTTCCACGCTGCTGGCAGCCACAAAAACCAAGCCAGAGGCATCCCGCTTGGTTGGCTCTCACCTCGTATCTGCCCCTGCTCTAATTCCCCACTCACTACTTCTTTCAGGGCCAACCTGGTAGCTGACCATCCGACTTTGTCTTCTGTTTCCATCCTTGAAATCATCCCTTGGACTTGACCATAGAATTCAGCTCTTGTTTCACCTCTGGGCCTCTCTCTCTTAAGCTTTGTCTGTGAATCTTCGTACTTACAGAATCTTCAACTAAACCCAGCGCCAGCCAGCTCTTGGAAATGTATTAGAGTGGTGCTAGCTGCTGTATCAAACAAATCCCCAACATTTCAGTGGCTTACACCATAAAAGTTTATTTCTCACTCACATAACAGTCAAAGGGGAGTTTTCCTGGCCTTAAGGCAGGACCAAGCCTCCTTCCAACTGTGGCTCTGCTATCCTTGAAGGTCTCAGAACCCTCTTTATCCAGCTAATGGGCAGCAAAAAGGAGAGAATGGTGAGGAACCCCTGCTTCTTCACTGCCTTCCAGCCTGGAATTGACACATGTCACTTCCCCTCACATTCCCTTGGTGAGAGCTTACCATGCGTTCCCACCTAAACGTAGGAGGAGATGGGAAGTAGAGTCTGGGTGTGAGGTGCCAATCCCCCAGTGACAGTGTCTGCAAGGGAAGGGAGAGCCTGAGTTTGGGGAGGGCAACTGGCCTTCTCTGCCACAGCACTCTGTCCAAGCAGAGGCCCACAGAGCTGTTTCCCTGGCTGAGCTGGTACTAGTCCCCATTAAGTGTGGGAAGGAAATTGCACACGTTTCTCCACGATTATAGAACTCTCCATGGCAGAACTCTCCATGGCAACTGACAAAAACCCAAATCTGCCTAAGGAAAAAGGGCATTTGTTGCCTCTCATAACCGGGAAGTTCAGGGAATGAGGTGGCCTAAAGTGCAATTGGACTCAGACCCTTAACCGTGGATATTAGGTTTCTTTTTCTCTTTGCATTCCTGTATCTTGTGAGGCCCCTCTATCCTTCTGTAGATTTTCTCCATGTGACAGGGAAGGAGGCTGACACCTGCCCTTGCATCACCTCCTCCCAATTCCATGCTCTAAAAGGCAAAGGTCAATTCTCCTCCAGCTTCAAGCTTTAAAAACCTCAGAGAAGTCTCTGATTGGCCTGGCAGGGGCCACAGGCCTACCAGGGAGACAGACGAACTGTGAGTTCCTTTCCTAGCACATTGGAGTGGGAGCAGAGCAGCTTACTTAGGGAAGCAGGTACTGCAGGACAGACAAAGCAATGCATACATAAACCTTAGACAGCACAGCAACTGACCATACCTCTGTGGCCAGCTCAGACCCTGGGCCTCAGTGCAGATCCCAGGGAGCAGCCCCTTGAGACCAGAGCACACTCATTCTACACTGTTTTAGTTAAAGCCATAGTTTCCATAAGAGTTAATAGGATCTTCATGACTTTCCATGAATTCACCAGAGTTGGAAAAAGGCCTGATGATGTTTCTTTACAAGACCTGAAGGCCTTGCAAATTTCATCAAGTTCCATCAAAGGGATATATTTACATAATGAAATATCATTGGAAAATTTGTGTTTTTCAGGCAAGAATTCACTTCAAATGCTGAAGCATCTCCTTTATTCATCCATCCAACAAATAATTATTTGCCCAGTTAAGAGTCAGGTGCTGGACATGCAATGATGGATCAGTTCAAGTCCATGGCCTCACCAGGCTTAGAATCTCTGGTATATAAGCAAACACAGTTGAGGTAAAATGTGACACCATGACCAAGTCTTTAAGATAATATTGTTACACAAACAAACAAAGATACCCTGAATCCTGAGTGTAGAATCAAGAGATTCTCAAGAATGGAAGAAACTCCTGATATGCTGAATAAATGAAGGTGGGAATCAGGAGAAAACAGCAGTCAGAATATCTTGGAGTCATGACGTATGGCAAAGCAATTTGGAGTGTAGGTATCACTGGTATGCTACCTTGCAGGTGTGCCGTTGGGACCAGCCATCCTCTAACTCTTTCCTTGATTGCTACTGAGTTTTAGTTGGAGATTTTTTCCCATGAGCACACATTTCCAATTTTTTATTAAGTCAATGGCAATTTTTTTACATTTTCAGAAACTTATAATACCATTATGCAAAGTAAAGAAAACCAATACAGTCTAGCTCTTGATTCTTTTAATAAACTTTTTATTTTTGACTTTTTTTTTTTTGCTTTTAAAAATACCTTTACTTAGAATTCTCCTAATGTTTATCCATATTGGTAAACTTCTCTTATAGCAGTTCAAATATCTAGATAGGAGAAGGAAATTTCCAGGAAAAACAGGTAATTTAAAACTTTGTTATTTAAGAAACAAACACATTACCCTCCCCAAATACATCAGAGGGCATGCTAGGATTGCCATTTCAAGAACTATCACTCCTCAAACAAACTTAGAAATAATAGCACTATTAAAATGTTTAAGAGTCTGGTTAACTTCAAAGCATAAATCATATTATTGGAAAGCCAATCTCTACATCATTGTTTCCTGGGAAAGTAGTATGAAGATCATAGCTTTGATAAGCTTCAATAAGCATCAATATACAGTCCACATCACTTGCTTTAGTTTGTTTGGACCTACTAATTGCTCCAAGACTTCTCGCGAATGGTCTGTTATCAGGGGGCATCCGTGGAAGAGTAATATACATATCTGAGGACAGCAAGTAAGGACAGCTTCTACAGCCTCATCAGTCACATTCACACAATACCCCATATGAGTTTCCTCTAATTTCTTGGCACTAGGTCCACTAACAAGCACAACCACACCACTGTGAGATACCTGAGTAGCTGAAAAATCATCTCTGCAAAAATGGGCAGCTTTCTCCTAATGTCTGCAAGGACACATCAGTAATATCTAAGCAGCCACCTAAATCAATGATCTTTTTTTTTTTTTTTAATTTCGTTTATTTATTTTTGGCTGCATTGGGTCTTCGTTGCTCTGTGCGGGCTTTCTCTAGTTGCTGCGAGCGGGGGCTACTCTTCGTTGCGGTGCGCGGGCTTCTCATTGCGGTGGCTTCTCTTGTTGCAGAGCGCGGGCTCAGGCGTGCAGGCTTCAGTAGTTGCAGCACGCGGGCTCAGTAGTTGTGGCTCACGGGCTCTAGAGTGCGGGCTCAGTAGTTGCTGCGCACGGGCTTAGTTGCTCCGCGGCATGTGGGATCTCCCCCGGACCAGGGCTCGAACCCGCGTCCCCTGCACTGGCAGGCAGATTCTTAACCGCTGCGCCACGAGGGAAGTCCCTAACTTTAGCAGCCGGCAATTGAGTGCAAGAGCAAGGACTCCTTCATCAGTGAGATTGAAGCATCTTTTCAAAGAAGCTTCGTGCAGGTAAGAACAAGGTGAATCCACAGCTTTTATTCCTTTTGAAGTTATGGAAATTCTGTTTTCTTTTGAGGAATTTAAATTTAACTTCTTCAGTTTTCTGCAGTTACATATGTGCAGGAGAGCAGTATCTGAAATATCACAGCTTCGTAGATCTAGAGTTTGGACTCAGGATGTAAAATCTCACTGATATTTGAATTTGTTATCTGCCCCTGCACGCTCATTATTTTGAACAGTCTATCTTTTATGTTGGGTGGCAAAGGCTTAACGTCTGTGATATATCTAGAAATATTCTTCATGAAGCACCAAAGGCATCCTCTGCGGGCTCGGCATCGCGGCCGCCCTCGGGAGCCTCTTCCGCGGTCCCGGGCCGCCGAAATCCAGCCAGAGACCGTCTGTCAACTCCTGCCCCGCGCGAGACGCTATTTTTGACTAATTTTTGATTTACAGAAAACTTGCATAGATAATACAGAGAGTTTCTATATATCCCTTGCCCAGTTTCTCCTAACAGTACATTTGTCAGAACTAAGAAACTAACACTGGTACATTACTATTAACTAAACTCCCTACTTTATTCTGATTTCACCAGTTTTTCTGCTAATATCTTTTTTCTGTTCCAGGATCCAATCCAGAATACCACATTGAATTTTGTAGCTCTTGTTTTTTAAGGATCATTATTTGTTAGGCATGGGTCAACTCTGCCTCTTTTCTTCCTTGCTACCAATGCTTCAGACATTTCATGGTTCATTAGCACCTGCTGTAGAGTGTGAACAAGGGAAGGAAACAATTTTGAAATGCAAATCAGCCAAATGTTGTTATTTATTGGTCTGTGGCAGTTAGCTCAGTTGTTAATAAGGCCAAGGTTATTGGCTCCATCTCTGTCAATGAGTCAGCCGGCTTAGCAATGACAGGGGAAATTTTGTCCTGTGGCTATTATTTGCACCCTAAACCTTGTTCAGCTTCTCTCAAATGCACACTTTTTGCCTCAATGGGGTAATGGTGGGAGTCTCTACCCTATTTATTACCTTGCTACTCAAAGTGTGGTCCATGGACCAGCAGCATCAGTATCACCTGGAGTTTGTTAGAAATACAGAATCTCAGGCCCCACCCACATATAAGAATCAGAATCTGCACTGTAACAGGATTCCCAGGTGATGAAGAGGCATGGCCATTCCACAAATGTTTACTGAGAACCTACACTATAAACGTGCTGGAGTCACAAAAGAAAAAGGGAAGCATATCTCACCATCATAGAACATACGACCACCTAGTAGGGATTTAAGACAAGCCAAATGACAATTACAATGTCATATTTAAGCTGAGAGCTGAAAAATAAGAAGAGTTAGCCAGTTGAAAGAGGGAGGAAGGTACAGGGGGTGAGGGCAGAGGAAAATCAGGTTAGGGGTGGAGGAACTCAGAGGCAAGCGAGACCATGGTGTCTCCTGGGAACTGCACATAGTGCAACATGGCTGGAGCACCAAATGCCAACACTGGGAATGTGTGATGGGGATGATCCAGAGATTTCCTTCTCTCTGTATTCACCAGCATCATCAACAATATTATTGAGCACCAACTATGTGCTAGGCACTGTGCTAGGTGTTGGGCATATAGGTAATAAATATCATGGTCCCATTAGATATGGGACTCTAGTCCAGGTCAGTCAAATGTTGCAATTACCTAAACAACTGGAGGGAAAAAGGTGCACAGTACACCAGAGGCCTTGCAGGTACAGCTCAAGGATCCCCCAGATGGAACAGTCCAAGGGAGGCTAGACCTGCTTTCACATAGGGTCAGCAGAGTGTGACAAATATTGAGTGGGTAAGAAAAGGGGTCCCAACTAAATCATCCTATAATAAAAGGATGCATGAGGCCCATAGGGCCAGAAGGTGATGCCGAGGTCAACACTAGGCAGGGGACAGGGAGTGTATTCATTTTTTACTGCTGCATAACAAATCACCACATACTTAGTGGCTCAAAATGAAACCCATGTATTAGCTGACAGTTCTGTAGGTCAGAAGCCCAGCAGGCTTGGTTGGGCTCTCTGCTTAGGTTCTCGCAAGGCTGAGGTTAAGGTATCAACCAAGCTGGGCTCTTATCTGGAGGCCCTCGGGAGGAACCCACTTCCAAATTCATCCAGGTATTGGCAAAATCCAGTTCCTTGTGGCTGTAGAACTGAGGTCCCAGTTTCCTTGCTGGCTGCCAGCCAGGGTCGACCACTCTCTGCTCCTAGACACCACCCACATTCTTTCTCAAGTGGTCCCTTATATCTTCAGCGCCATCAACAGTGTATCAAATCTCCCTCATGCCCTGAATTTCCAACATCCTCTTCTGCTGCCAGCCGAGAAAACTCTCTGCTCCTAAGGGACCATGTGATTAGATCAGGCCCACCTGGATAATCTCTCTGTCTTAAGGTCAACTGTGCCATATAACATGCCATAATCACAGGAGTCATGTCTCATCATAGGCAGAGATTAGGCTCTCTGTGGGGGGTGGAGGTGGGGTCAGGGACCATTTTAGAAATTCTGTCTACTACAGGAGCTAGGAATCAGATGGAGTTTTGGAATCCTAACTGGCAGGTATTGGTTCCACATGAGGCTTATGCTGAGTGTGGAAGTGGAGTCTGCCTTCTGATGAGCTCCCGGGAGGTGTGCCCTTGCACCATTCTGATTGCACACAGTCAGCGATTGCACACACATAAACCCCATGGTTTATCTGATCTCTTGAAGGATTCTGGTGGTCATGGTTACTTCTGGGGCCAAGCTCCTCCTTCCCCTGAACTAAGTCAGTCTGTGAATCTTCTTGCCATCCCTGTGAAGGGTCTCTGTTCTGTTCCATGACAGCCCAGATCTGGAGCTCACTCCCATTTCAGTCTTGGCCCAAAAAGCCACTCACTGTGGCCTTGGTGGGAGCAGGAGGCCTTACCAAGGTTTGAGACATGCACCCTATCATCCCCCCAAGAGCACTAAGCATTTCTTTCCTTAGAGGTCCTTCATGATGATTGGCTCTCTCTCCTCTCTCCAGCTCCCATCCTGCACTACTTTACCTCTTCCTGCCTCTCAGAAGCCAACCCCATGTCTCCCTTTATCATATGCAGAGCAATTCCATTTTCAACAGCTCCAGGTTTTCTTTTGCACAGCTGATGATTTGGCTAAAGCTTTGGTGTCACCACTTGTAAGGATCTACCAGATTCAGTCCTTAACTCAAGACCACCCTCCTCCCAAGTCTTTTTCTTTCCAGGGCAGTGAAATGCGAGGTGGTTTCACATGCTGTGGGTGGATTTGCCAAGCATAGGGAGAGCACAGGGTTGCAGCACTTCCCCTAGTGGGTTACAGGGAGGGGAAGACCAGAAAGGGAGCCTAGGAGGGTGGAAATCAGGTCCCAACTGAGGGGAATAGTTTTTACTAAAGAGGGAGCAGAGAGTGAGAGAGCAAAGCCTGTTTTAGAAAGCGAAGAAGCACAGAACTGGACCTTGAAGGAAGATTAAGATTCAGGTAAGTAGAGAAGAAGAAACTGCTTTCCAAGCAGAGCCCTGTTGACAGGAAAGGCAGGGAGGAGGACGGTTTGGGGCTTGTTGTCAATTACCAGACCTTTTCGACTAGAGTCGAGTCCTGTCTCAGAACATGCTGGGTGTCAAGGCCAACTGATAAAAGGCATAGAACAGGAGGCAATTACCGGACTTCCCTTCCACAGGCGGTGAGTAGCCATTGAGGTTTTCGGCATGGCATGTCAATTTGTGCTACCAAGGTCACTTTTTATTGACTTAGCCAGTACGTTTGCAAATGTATACTTTCAGATTACACAAAACCCGCCTTTACACACACACACACACACACACACACACACAGAGACACCTCCAATTCACAAAAGAGCAACTGTTGGTTAACAACCTACATTGATCTTGGTTTTTTTCCTTTGGCTCAGTGATTCCTTAGTTCACTGGGAATCAGCAGCAGAGCTGCCACTGACAGGTAATGTATTAGGTGAGATTAATTGGCTTGCAGCATCCAGTTCCACTTTTTACTGGGTCTTCTTAAAAGCGAGAGAGCTATAAACTTTGTTTCTCCAAATCCCTCGTGGCTAGGGTTCTGGATGATGCACATTAGGCTCCATCCATTAAGTGCACTCGTGAGAGATTTAAATGGCAGAAGAGAGTCAGGGGGCACCTTTCTGATGCTTTGGTTATGTCTGCTGAAGAGCAATGTCAAAGCCATGTGGACATCTACAGCAGCAGCAGTCCAGTGTTCAATTTCCAGATCCATGAGTGTCAAGTGGAACTTGGGGCAGAGGTGGCAGAGATGGTACCTGATCCCTGGATTACAGCCATGGTGGTGAATTCTTAAATCGAGCAGTCTCATTAGTAGCCTTCTGGTTATGGAGGAGTCATGGTTCCCCTGGCAGGTCAGTTCTGCTGTGCTCTGGTTTTCATTCCAAGAGGGAGCTCAGTCCTCTAACCCTTCAGAAAATTATAAAATTATTAATTTTCTTCTGGTTTAAAATACCTTGAGTGGCTTCTGTTTCTTGTTCTGAACCTTAACTTCTGCAGCAAGAGGATATAAAAGCATAGTTTTTCACTAGATAGACTCTCAAAAAATATTCTTAGGGTTGACGTCCAAACTGTGTTGAATTGAGGGGTCTGGAACTACATGCCTCTTAGCACATGGGCTTTTCTAGGATAATGTTCCCAAGGTGTGATGCATATACCTCTAATGATACGTATACCTCCCTCTATGGGAGGATTTTAGATAGTACATGAGTGAACATTTACACAGTTTTAATGGATGCATATTTATTTTAAAATGTTCTAGAAGAAAATGGACAGGTAGCATATCAAACCTGATTTCATGAATCAGTGACTTCATGAATATATTGCTTATGGGAAGGCTAGAGTGGATTGTGAGCACTCCAGCAAAATATGTTACTTAATTTAATGAAAAATAGGAAGGAAATAATAGGTAGATGGCACACAGATTTGGCAAAAACCACGGAGATGGTATTCAAGCGACTCAGGTTTGGAAAACCCTTTCCTAGTAGCTCTTTCTTGAGTCCCCTCACTGTATGAATGAGGGGAAGCAACTTGAGACCATAAATCCTGTGCTCCAACCTGTACCAGGCCCCATCCCAAAGATCACCATTCTTTTTCACTCCAGATATGCTGGAAAGTCTATATTCCTCTGGAACGTCACAGAGAGAACACCCAGAACCTTCAGGTTATCACACGTCAAGGCTGGATCAGCCCATCAGTGGAACCAAAGGGTGGGGTGGGGAGGAGAGATTGCAGAATGAACCTGGCTCCAGGAACAGCATGTATTCAGCACAGAACCATAAGTTCAGAAATACCAGACTTGGGTGTGTTTGTTATGGAGACTTACTACAGTGAGAGGGAGGGTAAGAACCCAGGATTATTCTCAAAGGGAAAGCTGGCAAAGTAATCTCCCAAGGGTCCCTGTCAAAAGCCACAAACCCCAGACACACTAACAAAATAAGGGGACAGCCAGGAGCCACCCTACTTCTCTGTCCTTGTTTTCATCCCTCAGACCTCAGATACTGCAGATATGTATGACGCTAAATGTAATGAGTACAAATTGCAACTACTCAAAAGCTATACCTTGATAAAGCTTAACTGCAGCAGCAGAGAGATAAGACAAGAAACTGGATTACAGGACATTTAGAAAACAGGGTCTAATAGGTCAGTGATTTCTAAATGCTGGTCTATAGACCAGTGTCCAGCTGGCTACAGAATGATCACCTAAATGGGGGATAGATGCGTGTTTCAAATTTTTTTCCAGCTTTATTGAGATATAATTGACATATAACATTGTGTACATTGAAGGTGTGCAACATGTTCATTTATATACTTACATATGGCAGAATGATAACCACCATAGGATAGGTGGGTGCTTTAAGATTGTAGATTCCCAGTCACCACCCAGAGAGCATTCTGGTTCAGGTCAGAGTTGGACTCTCGGGATTGGTGTTTTTAACAAGCTGCCTTGACAATTCCAATGTTCAGTCAACTTTTCAAACTACTTTTTGAGACCTTGTGACTCGTGTCTCGTTGCTTCCTTTCATTCCCCATGGGCCCAGCCTGGTTCACTTCTTCCATGTTGGTTGACACTGAAAGCTCGCTAACACATTTCGTGCCTCTCTCTTATCTTAAAACACTTTAGAGCCAAACCAATGACTCCAAAGGACAGGAAAATCATACAGTAAAGAGAAATAGGATTTAGTGTCCAAAAAGAGCTTTCCTTCTTGGGAAAAGTCATCATGTAACCTCTCAAAACTGCACTTTTCCTCATCTTTAAAAATAGGGGTTAATAAATGTGCCCACATTACTGGGTTGTTATGAGGATCAAACAAAACTATTGATTCAAACACCTAGTGACATGCAATCTAAGTTAATCACATTATTTCTGTGCTCAGAAGCACTCAATGGCTACTGGAGCCTACATGTCTTGTCTGGTCTGTCAGGCTGGCATCTCTTCCTTTGGCATCTCTTCCATCTCTCCCTTTCCCTGTTCTGCAGGATTCTGTAGCACAGTCAGTCCCAAAGCCTCTGTGGTGAGCACATGACCCAAGCTAAGCCAATCAGACTCTGTCCTGGGAATTTAAACTTTGAGTGGGGATTCAGGGATGAGAGGTTTGAAGTTGAGTCATAGATTCATCCTCTGGAGATCCCCTCTCGCTTGGTCAGCTCTTCCTTCAATTCTGTAAACTTTCCAATGTCCTTCCAATAGATTGTCCTCTTTTTCATTTCAGCTAACCTAGAGTCTTCTGAAACTAAAGAGCCCTAAATGATACAGCTCCCCATCATCTACAGAATGAAGCAGGTTAACTTCTCATCCTGTGTTACAGATTCTCCACATTGTGTTTATATCTCACTTAATGGCCCTTCCCTAACTAAGCTTAAGCCCCTGTGTAACAACCCCCTGGGAGCTAGCTATGTGACTGTTGGCATTTTATGGGCAAGAACGAGGTCTAACTCATTTGTGTCCTATGCCAGATGGCTTGATGTATTTCGATCAGATTTAATTGAGAACTAGCTCTGACATTTAAAAGTAAGAAAAGGCATCCTGTGGCTCAGAGCAGAAATACTTCCCAGAGACTAAGATTACAGAGAATCTGGGTATCAACCAAGTTCTGGGGATATTTGTAAAAGTATATACTAAAGGACATATCCTATTCCTTTGGCTAGAAATTAGCTTTGGAAGTTTAAGATAGAGGGCCCAACTGATGCTCAATGAGGCCAAATGCTCCTGGATTTATATATTATAATCCTCTGAGTTATGCCTTTGGGTGTTCAGAAAGGTTATTTGTACCATCAAGACATCCTGATGACCCACGAAACCTTACTCATAAGTGCTCAGTTCTGGGAACTTAAATCAAGAAGTCTATAATTTTTTTTTAAACAAAAAATTCTTAACTGATCTTAACAAAAAATAACTTAACTGGTGGCAAGACTATCAGTAAATTCTCTTTCCCCTCCTTATCTGTCCTGCTCCCTCTGCTAACATTATTAGCTCCAGTCACCAACTAGCCATTGCTATCTGGGGCCACATTCACCAGAGATTTTATATTCCCTGATAGTGGAGAGAGGTAATGATTAAGGTAATTGCTCCTTCAAGAATGATGCAATGAACAAGACAACCTTGGAGTCCAATAAACTGGGGTTTATGTCCTACTCTGGCACTTGTTAGTAGTTTAACTTCAAGCAAGTTATTTTCCCTCCCTTAGTCTCAGTTTCTTTATCTGTGGAATGGGGACAATAACACTGTCCCCCATCTCCAAGATTCTGATTCTGTTGGTCCGTGGTGGCTGTGGATCATTGGAATTTTGCTATGAGGATCAAATGTATGAAAAGCCAAGCCCAGTGCCTTGTTCTGAGTCTGTGCTCCATAAATGTTCCTTTCCCTTCTCCTCCAATGTCCTCTTCCCTAGTAACATCTGTTAATTTCCACTCCAGACCTCTAATCACATTATATACTGGTACATGTACATAAAACCAAGTGATTTTAATATATAAACGTATTCTATCTACATATTCATTCATTTGTTCAACAAATAGTTATTGAGAATCCATTTGCGCCATGCACTGTGATTAAACCAGTTAGACAAGTTCACTTTTCTCATGGGTCCTACTTTCTAGTAGGGGAGTGATGTGACAGGGAGGCATAGGTGTGGCGGAGGAGTGCCACGTGGACTGGGCAGGTGAGGGAAGACTTCTCTGAAGAGGGGGCCTGTGAGATCCAGAGGACAAGGAGGAGTCAACCTGGAACCAGACCAGGTAAGAGCACCCCAGGCAGAGGGCAGAGATGTTGAAGTGGGAAAGGAATAGGATCCGATTTTATGTTTAAAAAGTATCACTCTGGCTGCTGTGTCTCAGTGGATTACAAGAGACCAGGATGGAAGCAAGTCCACGTGACTACAACACATCACCCCAGACATGTGGACTCCCAGAGTTAGAAAGGAGGGCAGAGGAGCTCTGGCCCAGAGATGCATATGCAGGAATGCCTAGGGGGGTCACCAGCCTGGGGAACACAGGTCCTCATCCCCACCTGCACAATCAGCTGGGGGCATTACTAACAAAACTTCAAGGATCCACAGCCACCACCACAGGCCAAGAGAATCAGAATCTCAAAGATGGGGTCAGGTTAATGGGATTTTTTTTTTTTTTTTTTAATCAAAACTCCCCGGGATATATTCAGAGTTGAGAATCATTGTGGCTGGGTGAACTCTCCAGGGCCCAAGCTCTCTCTGCTCCCTGAGACACCTTTCCAGTGTTGGACGTCCCATTACTACGATGTTCTTTTTCAGAGCGGGCTAAAAATCAGCCCCTGGGTAGCTTCCCTGTACACCCACTCTTGGGGGGCCAGTCAGCAACTCTCTTTCTTCTACCCAACCCCCACCTTCACCCCCATTGTTGCACACCACACCCACCATCACCCAAGGCAAATTTTGGCATAGGGGAATGAAGGAAATATGGAAACGTTGGATAGGAAAGAAGGAGTTGTCAGGCTTCTGGGCACCCTCCCTTCCCACCCCTGCAGGGCCCCATCTAACAGGCTCTTGCACCCAAGGACACTGTGTAGGCTGCTCAGAGCCCAGCTTTGTGGCAGCAGTGGCCAACACGTGACCAGGAGGTGAACTGATGACTGTCCTCTCCCACCCAGTCCACACGTGCTACCAGAGAATTTGAGAACTGGAAGGGGCTTTAGCATAAGTAGCTTAATTCTAACTTAACTATGGGTGGGCGGGGGAGGGAGCCAGACACTAAATATAGTCAGTTTTGTATTTCTGGGGCATTCCTAGAAGCTTGAGAAGGGGGAAGGGAACTTGATCAACTACATTCTGGCAGGCTTTGTGTTCTATAATTTACAGTCCTCACAAAAGCTCCACAGAACAGATGCTGTTCTTCTCATTGAGAGATTAGGCAACTGAGGTTCAAAGAGGTAAAGTAACTTGGCCAAGGTCACACAGCAGATCAGTGCCCAGGGCTCAACCTTCATCTACCACTGTACCATGCTCCCTCTTGGTGTCCTTCTCTAGAATCTTCCTTCAGTAGAGGGATAATCAGCATCACCTTTTCCCCAAGTCACCCCATTTGAGGCCAGGAGCCAGCTCTCCAATTCCTGCTACCCATTGCCCATCACTCTGTGGCCTCTGCCCCCTGGGTGCCCTCTACCAGTGCCCAGCCTCTTCTGGCCTCTCTTTTCTCTTCCTCAACCATATTTCCAGAGCACGAAGAAACCCTAAAGTATTCAGAAAAAAACCAAACATGGAGGTTGAAAGGTTGTCCATTTTGCTTGCATGTTTTGATGCAAGGGCTTAGGGAGGGAACCGCTTTCACTCCTCTTTTGACATGTAGCCTATCGCTTTACCAGCATTGCTATGATTTTGCATGCTGACTCCTCAGCCGTGGGAAATTTCCCAGCTGCTCCAGGCCTCCGATGATCTCTCCTTTAAAGGCTCTGCCCACAGTATTAGCACTTACCTAGGAAATCAGCTTATCCTGTAATGTTCTCTTTCTTTTTTTAAATTTATTTATTTAATTTATTTATTTTTGGCTGCGTTGAGTCTTCGTTGCTGCACGCTGGCTTTCTCTAGTTGCAGCGAGCGGAGGCTACTCTTTGTTGTGGTGTGCGGTCTTCTCATTGCGGTGGCTTCTCTTGTTGTGGATCACGGGCTCTAGGCGTGTGGGCTTCAGTAGTTGTGGCATGCGGGCTCAGTAGTTGTGGCTCTCGGGCTCTATAGCGCAGGCTCAGTAGTTGCGGCGCACGGGCTTTGTTGCTCCACAGCATGTGGGATCTTCCAAGACCAGGGCTCGAACCCGTGTCCCCTGCATTGGCAGGCGGATTCTTAACCACTGCGCCACCAGGGAAGCCTCCCCTGTAATGTTCTCTTGTTGTTGCATATGGACATGTTATGACCAACCACTGCCACCAACTCTTGTTAAACTGCAGGAGTACGTTCTATACTACATCTGTGTTCCCCAACATCTGAGTTACTAGTGAGTTCTTGCTGACTAACTGATTGGCTGATCTGTATGCCGGGACCACTCAACTGAAACCTGAAAGATGGCACCACACCTATTCCTAGACCTCAAAAGAGCAGGGACTAGAGAAAGAAGCCATTCTTTATGCTGTTTTGCTTTCAACGCAGAACTCAGTCTCTGGAGGAAGCCATTCCTATAACCACGATCCTCTCCCACCTGAAGGAAGCCTCCTCCAGCTCCTGGCAGAGCCTCGCCACCTCCCCCAGGAACTCAGGAGCTAACGTCATTATCTCAGGGGCTCTGCCGGGCCCTTTACGAATCTTATCTTAGTTAATTCCCACAGCCAACCTAGGCAGCATTATTCCCATTTCACAGCTAAGAAAACTCAGGTTCACAAAGGGTAAGTAACTTGCTCCAAGGTACGTAAGGACAGCTAGTCAAGAGCAGAAAAGGGATCAGAATCCAGGTGTGCTGGGCCACAAAGTGTCAGGGCGCCTGACGCTCCTGTGTGTGCTTCATCTTGACCAGATTCAAGGCTCTTCAAGGTGGAGACCAGGTTGGGGTTCCCCACAAGCCTTAGCGTAGAGCAGGGACATAGTGAGTGTTTGCTCAGTAAATTGTCAGCGGAAGTTTACCCTGATTACCTATTGTGTGAGAAACAGTATTGGGAGAACGAGGAAGTGTTTGTGTAGTGATAAGGCCTGTGTGCCTGATGGTAGCCCCAGGCCCTGGGCCAGGGACAAGAAGTGGGCGGGTGGGCAGCAGACTGGAGCCTGGTCAGAGGCGCCTCCCTGACAGCGGCGGAAGGGAGTCCTGGGGGGGGAGGCCTGAGACCTAGGATCTAGTGGAGGATGGGAGCAGATTGACTGGCTTTGCTTCCCTGGCGTCCAGGCCTACAGGTTTCCACCACCTAAAGGGGCTACAGAGACAGGGAGGGAAGAGGGAGGCATGCTCTCAGTGGACACCAGGGCCACCTGGGGGTTGACGGAGTGGCTGTGTGCGAGGCAAGGGATTTGGGTTTGGGAGCCCCTGGGGGCAGATATATGCTTTGAAGGTACTCCCCAGGAAGATGCAGGAGAAATATGGTTTGATTCAACACCTCTGAGGAGAAGACATTTTCTTGGAGGACCCCAGACCAAGGAGGCAAAGCATGGAAAACCATGGTTTGGAGGGATCAGAAAAGGCGGAGCTTGATGTGAGGAAGCTGGTTCCGAGAGATGGCTGGGCCTGACGAGGGCACAGGGCGTGCCTTCGGGGGGACCACGGAAGTAGAGGTGCAGGGGAGCAGAGGGAGTGGGGACCCAAGCAGATGCTGCACATCCTGGCCTCACCGTTCACTGACTGTGGGACTTCGGGCAAGTTACATAACCTGCCTGACCCTCAGTTTCCTTATCCATAAAATGGGAGATAATAGTACCATCTGCCTTATACCATTGCTGAGAGGGTAAAATGAGATAAAATATGTACTGAGCTTAGCACTGTGCCCAGAAAAGAAAAAGATTCAATAAATGTTAGCAGTAGTTGGTGATGGTGAGGTATGTTCCTGGGAGGGAGGGATCTAGGAATACAGTGAAAAAATAAGCCACTGCCAGCCTGTTCTGTTTCATGACAACTTAAATTTACTGAGTGCATACTATGTGCCAGAAACTATTCTCAATGCTGTAAATATTTTATTTCATTTAATCCTCATCACAGGCTTAGGAGATAGACACTATAATTTTCCTCATTTACGTGAGGAAGCAGAAGCACAGAGAGTTTGGGTAACTAGACTGAAGTCACACAGTTAGTGGGTAACTTGGGAATTCTGATTCCAGGACCACACACTTACATCCTGCCTCTCATCTGCTTAAATAAATGTAAGACATCTAGAGATACAGCAGACAACTGGTCATGGAGTACACAGCATGGCATGGGGCTTCTCAAACCTCTGCTGTGTCAGAATCTCCCAGGGAGGTGACCTAAAATGCGCACGCTGGGGCGCCATGCCCAGAAAACCTGACTCTGGCAGCAGTGAGAATGGTAGAGCTGGGGCAAGGGAGCACAGAAATTTGTATTTTTAATCAGCTCCATAGGTGATTCTGATGCAGGTGGTCTAGAGGTGGGAAGAGAACACATAGACAGTGCAGTGAGTGAAGTGGTGGCTTCACCTTTGCGAGCCTGCGATTTCTCCACTATGTTTTGGATGCATGCTTATAAGAAGTCAAAGAAAGGCTCTGTTCTCAGCCTCCGGCTTCACATTTTACAAAGGATGAAGTCAACACCTAGATGGCGTAATTTCTAGCCCAAGGTCACCCAGTGAGTGGGTGGCAGGGCAGAGCCAGGACCCCTGTCTAGAGGTCCTTCCCACCTCCTGTGGGAAGCCCAGTTCATGGCTCTCAGTGTGGGCTTGCCAGGAAGCCCTGGTTATTGTAATGCTGGAATGTTGTTACTTTAATTTCACTCCAAAAGAGTCGATACTCTCTAATGATTTTGTTTGGTGGTCAGTCTCTTTGCCCCTGACCAACATGTGGGTAGTGGCTTTTGACCTCTGGCTTAGAGACTCTGATGGTTCCCTTCCACACAGCTGGGTCTTCTGCTTTAGGGATGCAAGTTGAGCTATCTTCGGAAGCCGCTATCTGAAATGCAGAAGTTGGACATCTGTAGAACTGACAGCACTGGTTGTGGTCTGTGAAACACCAAATCTTGGAGAAGTACCTCTTTAGAAAGGTTATTAATACTTCCTTTGCCCACGTGCCACAATGATTTTCTGCAAGAAAGAAAAAAAAAAAAGCCTCCCTCATGTGCCTGCGGAGAGAGCTTCCTCCTCATCTGAAGCCCTGGCTTCCCATTCCTCCCTCTTTGCTAACACTTGAGCTGGCAGAACGTGGCTGGCCCAGGAATGAACCTTGTCCCCAAGCTGGTGTTCCAGATACTACTCTCCTTACCAGAGGTCTAATTTCGTGTCGTGTTCCAGGAGAAAAGGCAGCAGTGCTTGAGCAGGAGAAACAAGGATGTAAATCAGACTGAGAAATATTTATTGAGTGCATGCTGCTTGGAAGGTGTGGAAAGGTTAGGTATTGAAATAGGAATGGCCACGGGTTAGGTGGAGCATTAGTTTTCAACTCTGGATGCATGTTGGATCACAGGGAAGTTTTAAAAAATCCAAATGCCCAGGTTGCACCCATACCATTTACATCAGAATGTCTGGGGGGTGTAGTGGAAGTAGTCAGGCATCAGTATTTAATAAAGATCCCCAGATGGTTCCAGTGTGCAGCAAAGTTAGGGAACCACTGAAATATGCTATTGCCCTGGACAAGACCCAGATATTCTGTTTTCAGTGGTCTGCATTGGGTCCTAGGTGGGTCCTAGGCACTGGCAGTCTTTAAAAAGCTGCCAGGTGATTTCAGTGTGCAAAGTTGATTCAAGTAAATAATAAAGGGAAAGGCAGGTGGGCATTATCAAGATGCCCACAGCTGGTGGTCTTTTCCCATCTATATGGTCTGTATCGCTCACAGGATGGAGCTTTTGTGGAGGGAGAATGAGTTTTGGTGGATTTCAGAGACAGCTGGTGATGGTAGACACCAGATGCTGACCACTTAGTAGCCTATCAAGGAAAATGCGTTGGAGAGAAAACAAAATTTCCTTAGAACCAGGAGTGAAGGCCAAAAACGGTGTAATCCTCTGCTCTATGTCACCAAGCTTTAAGGTCTCAAAACAGTTTTAAAGTAATCCCAAGTGCTCTTAGGATCTGCATGTGTACAGGCTTCAGGTATGGCTGTTTCCAGGGGTTTGGGGGTAGATGCCATTCGGCTCTCTATTAATCCTCCTTTGGAGTGCCTCAACTCTGGGGCTACTTCCACAAAGCACTGAGCAATTTCCCCATTTCTTTCTTTCCTTCTCAATACTTTTATTTCTTCTTAGAAGCATAAGTGGCTACAGACATAAGGTAAACATGGGGTCCCTACAGTTCCCATCTTACCTCCCTGACCCTACCTCCTTCCCCGACTAGAGTCTCATTTTCACAGCTCTTCTTTTTTTGTCCCTAGGTTCTTCCACTCCAACTGGTCCAGTGGATTTCTTTTCATCTCATTCTTGTCTTGGGATTCTGCCTTCCTGGCCTCCAGGACTTCATCTCTCTGCCCTGGGCTCTGGGGCTGGTATTCTCCATAAGCAAACAGTGCTGATGGCGCAGAGGCGACACCTCCCTTCTACTCCTGTTCTTTTCAGCTTTGGTTTGCTTTCAAGACATGTGGGTAGTGGTGACAGTTCATGTCATGGTTCTTATGTTTTCTGAAACTTCTTCTTTGGGGACATATTTTTTATCTTTTGCTTACATCATTTCTAAAATTCTTCCTAGTAATTTTTTGTTAAATCCAGACTTAGTGTTCTCAGCTCATATATATCACTGGAAGAACTTTGATCCTGGCAATAAGGATTTACAGGCTGTGACTTAAAGGCTGGGTCCTGATAGTTTAACTCGACAATGTTCTAGAGACAACACTGATGAAGGGCATTAATTGTGATGGAGGGTTGGTGAGGAGGTCATGCTTCCTACTAGGAAGATAAAAATTCAGCATCATGGGAATCTGGAGAGGAAGATAAATCTTGTTTATTCAAACAAAGTGAATTGAGGGGAGACGCTAATTGATGCTACAAGTTTTGCATTAACTATTAACATCTTTATGGATTTTCTGAAAGACTTAAATTTACTTAAACCCCACAAAAGTTGTATTTTGAATATAAGTGAGGGTAGAAAAAGAGAACCCAGAAGAATCTAAAACTTCTTAGTAGAGTGGGAACTAAATAATAAAGATCATGTTTTATCAAATGTAATTATGTCTGAAAACCAGTCTGCAGTTAGGAGCTCTCATTTCTATTCTCAGCTCTAACACTGACTCATCATATGGTTTGAAGCAAGTCACTAAACAACTTTGGACCTCAGCTTCTCCAGTTGAAAAAATGACAATTAAAATACTAGATAGAGGAACTAGCATTTATGGAGCAACTGCTCTATGTCAATGTGCTAAGTGCTTTATATTATGTTGCAGTATTTCATTAAGCAAATATTTGTTGACCACCCAGTGTGTACAGGACATTGTGCCTGGCCTCAGGGAACAAAGCAAAGACCTTGCTCCCTTAGAGCTTAAGTTCCATTTGGGTTGGGTGATAATAAATGAAAAAGAAAGAAAGAAAGGAAGAAAGAAGGAAAGAAAGAAAGAAAGAAGGAAAGAAAGAGAAAGAAAGAAAGAAAGAAAGAAAGAAAGAAAGAAAGAAAGAAAGAAAGAAAGAAAGAAAGAAAGAAAGAAAGAAAGGAAGGACAAGATACTCTCAAATAGTCGCAAGTGCTATATAGATAATAACACCAGATCATGTGATAGAAAGTAACCTGGGGACAGGGTTACTTATGTAAGGTGGGAGGTGACATTGGAATTGGGACCTGAACAGCAGGAGCAGCTTGCAGAGCCCAGAGTCCATGGGACAAGATGTGGAGAAGAGAGTTCCAGGTAGGCATTAAGTGCAAAGGCCTGATGCAGGTAGGAGCTTACATTGTTTGGAAGGCCAGGTGACTGTAGGAGAGTGAAAGGGTGGGTGGTAGGAAGAAGTGATCACTGGGTAAGATGAGATTAGAGAGGTAGGCAGGAGCCCGACTGCAGTGGCTTTGGGGCTGTGGAAAGGTATTTGAGCTTTATTCTGATTGGCCTGATTTATATTTTTTAAAGAAAATCACTTGAGGTGTATTAAGGAACATGATTGTAGTGGTGCAAGAATGGAAGCAGAGACAACAGTAGGGAGGCTGTTGTCTTATCTAGGTGAGAGAAGAAACTTTTCTGTAAAGGGTCAGATGGTAAATATGTTAAGCTCTCTTGCACACATTCCGTTTCTCCCCCTCACTCTCCTGATCCTCCGCCTCCTTCTTTTCTAACAACCCTCTACAAATGTAGAAACCATTCTTGGCTCTTGGGTGATACAAAAACAGGAGGTTGCCTGCTGGATTAGGCCTGACCAGCTGGGCAGTAGTATGCCGACCCCTAGCTTAGAGAGAAGTAGAAACTGATCAGCATATATTTAGGACACAGAACTGGTAGGACTTGCTGATGAACTGGCTCTGTGCGGGGTAGGGTTAAGAGAAAGAGGAAACAAGGATGGCCTCAGTGAAGAAGTAGAAAGTGGTGTCATTTACTAAGATGGGGAAGCAGCAGATTTGGGAATAGGGGGAGAGGGGATATCAAGAGTTAAGTATGAGTTGCCTATTAGTCATTCAAGTGGAGATGTCAAGTAGGGAGCCTCATATAGACTCTGGAGTTTAGGGGAGAGGTCAGGGCTGGATATTCACATTTGGTAGTTATCAGTCTATGGATGCATTTAAAGTCACAGAGTGCAGTGCAGAGGTTCCAGGACCAGCTCCTGGGGGACTCTATAACTTAGAGGACCCATAGAAAAGGTCCTTGGAACCACTCTCTGGGTCAAAGAGTATGACACATGACAAATTGTTTTCCAAAAGGGTCTTTTGCCTCTTCACAGAACGCATCTTGTTTTAGCTATTCAAATACACCCTGTGAGTGGGACTGTACAAACGAATGGGCGGGGGCACTGGAGTTAGGAATCCTTGACAGCTTTTGCGTTGGAGCTGGGGATCCTCAAGCCACACCAGAGGATTAGGCTGGTTAAAGGAGGCATCAAAGGGCCATAGCTCTTCCAGGGACTTCCAACCACAGAATTGCCCAACAAGGTTATTACAAATGCAGATTTTTAATAAGAGCTTCTGATTCACTGTCTGGAGTGAGGTGTGTTTTAAACAAACTCCCTCTCATACAAACAAAAGTTTGCGAAACCTGTGGCTTAAGGATAGACTGGGTGGAGGGTGTGTCCTAGTGACATCTCTTCATCTCCAGAGTCTGGGGGGTGGGGTGGGGGGGGGTTCAGGAATCTTAGGTGAGACTGGCTGGGGAAGTTTCAGGATGATGGGATGGCAGAGGACTGTTAGGCCAGGAAAAAACAGTTTCTCTAGGTGTGGGACACTTTCCATTTGCTCTCCAATTCAGAATGAGGCCTTTTCCCCAAACAAATGTAAAATTGTACCTTGTTTAGCGCTGATGCAGAGTTCAAAAATTCTAGTTCCCGGGCTTCCCTGGTGGCGCAGTGGTTGAGAATCTGCCTGCTAATGCAGGGGACACGGGTTCGAGCCCTGGTCTGGGAAGATCCCACATGCCACGGAGCAACTAGGCCCGTGAGCCACAACTACTGAGCCTGTGCGTCTGGAGCCTGTGCTCTGCAACAAGAGAGGCCACGATGGTGAGAGGCCCGCGCACCGCAATGAAGAGTGGCCCCTGCTTGCCGCAACTAGAGGAAGCCCTTGCACAGAAACGAAGACCCAACACAGCCAAATAAATACATAAATTAATAATAATTAAAAAAAAAAATTCTAGTTCCCTAGGAATATCTACTCTGCCCTCTAGTTACACAGCACAGAGGGTAGATTTTTTTTTCCCCTCTGTCCTTATATGGAAACAAGATCACATTTTTCAATTAAAAAAAAAAAAGATATGCGGACTTCCCTGGTGGCGCAGTGGTTAAGAATCTG
The DNA here is from genome assembly GCF_965194805.1 of Balaenoptera borealis. Taxonomy (NCBI): domain Eukaryota; kingdom Metazoa; phylum Chordata; class Mammalia; order Artiodactyla; family Balaenopteridae; genus Balaenoptera; species Balaenoptera borealis. The sequence continues at coordinate 27,196,792 of NC_138866.1, forward strand.
CCTGCCAATGCAGGGCACACGGGTTCGAGCCCTAGTCCGGGAAGATCCCACATGCCGTGGAGCAACTAAGCCTGTGTGCCACAACTACTGAGCCTGCACTCTAGAACCCACGAGCCACAACTACTGAGCCCACGTGCTGCAACTACTGAAGCGCGTGTGCCTAGAGCCCTTGCTCCACAACAAAGAGAAGCCACCGCAAGGAGAAGCCCGTGCACGGCAACAAAGAGTAGCCTCCGCTCACCGCAACTAGAGAAAGCCCGCACGCAGCAATGAAGACCCAACGCAGCCAAAAATAAATAAAAATTAAAAAATTTATTAAAAAAAAAAAGATATGCTCATTGTTGGTGAAACTGAAATAGTACCTACATTTTGGATACATTATGGATTAAATAAATTTGTTTGAAAACAGCTAAGGAATAATGGAAGAAATTTGCTGTTAGACTTTCTGCTAGGAGCTAAGGAATTAATCTTGCATTCATTGAACCATTATTTATTGTGCCTTCTAAGTGCCAGGCACTATTTTAGATTCAGGAAATAAAGCAATGAATAAAATAGACAAAAATTCCTGCCCCTGACAAAACAGATATCCTAGTTAGAGAGACAGATCAATAAGTGTGGTAAATAAGTAAAATGTATGCAGAAACTAGATAGTGATGAGTACTAAGGAGAAAAATATAAAGGAGGGAATGGGGAACAGGAAAGAGCTGGGGGCCAGGATAAGCGAGAATACAGAACAGGAAAGGACTTAAGAGCTGTGACTGAGGAAAGTAACTCAATTTCCCTAAGTCTCAGTTTCTTCACCTGTAAAACAATATGTAATAGCACCTTTCTGAAGATGGTTCAGGCCCTCAGACTGACTTTGTCACTTTTAAACTATAGGACTTTGGGTACAAAAGTTCTCTGGCTTCTCAGAACCTCAGTTTCCTCATCTGTAAAATCAACAGATTTCCCCAGCCTATGTACCGTGGGTTTTGAAAATGCCAAATGAGATCATTAATATTTGTGAAAATATTTTAAAACATATAAGCTATTATTTAAATGTAAGAAATTTAAAGAAAACACACACACAGGTATTTTATGGGTTGCAGATCTCTTGCTGATAGTCAGCAGAGCCTCAGGACTGAGAGTAAACAATGAATTCGATAACGGCTTGGTTCTGATTCCCTGCACTGGCAGGGAAAAGGCCAGTGCAGATTATCAGGATGTAGTGAGTAGATGAGCAATCATATCTTAGATCAGGGATAAAATAATCAAACTAAATGTTCCTAAGTAGACACCTCATAAAGTAATTATTATATGACATTTGTCAAATTTTAAAATGCTTTACAGCTCCTTTATGTTCGTTCTTGTTTTGTTTGTGGGACTTCAGTTCCAGGAAAAGACTGAAAGAAGTTATAAATACAGAACAATTATTTAATTTACTAAGAGCAGACAGTCCATCTTCTGGGTATTTCTGTAGATGCTCAATAAACATGAATCGAAGTAGATAATTCTAAACATAGGCTGTGGAGTACTCCTTTTTCATCTTCCTATTTTCTTCAGCCCTGAATATTTGATAGCATCCCCATAATGGTTTGTTAAATCAATAAACATGTCGGTATGCATGCATGCTATAGTGTCTGGCACACAGTAGGTAGTCAGTAAATATGTGTTAAATGAAAGCATGAATGATTACCATGTAAATTTTCCTACTACAGACTAGCCAATTTGATCCCTAAAGTAATTTAAACATTTAAAACACACCAATACTTGCTTCCCCTGTATAACGCTTATCTGGTAAACTGCATTAGGTTCATCTCCCACAGTGGGCTAAAACAAGGTTTTATTCAATTTAAATACAGAATCCAAATTTAGCTTGAATAGTACCTAGCAGAGTAGGTGCTCAATGTTTGCTAACTAAGATGCACATTCAGAAATCAGTTATTCCAGCCCAAATACCCGGCTCAGGAGCATGAACTGGACACCTCCAGCTCACATTCACCAGGTGACCTCTACCCCTTCTCTGAGGTTCTGGCCCCCGCTCGCCTAATAGCCAAATAAGAATCTTTTCTCAGCCACTCGAAGTCTTCCTCTCAAGTGCTCAATGTCCCAATTCACCAAGGCGCTGGGACAGCGCACCCTCTGCCTCTGCCGCACGTCCGGTGCGCCTGGGAGGTTGGTGGGCGGACCCAGCGATGGGCTTTGTGGCTGTTTCCTATTGGGGCTTGGTTGCTATGGTATCACCGACCTTAAAACTCGCGGGCGCTACTTCCGGATGTTCAAGGAGAATTGCTTCCTGGGCTGCCCGTACTTGCTATGGTCGACTGAGCGGTCACAGAGCTTAACAAAAATGAAACTTTTTCCGGAAGCTTCTAGAAAACCTCATTTAACCACTTTAATTTGAAGGCATTACGTGGTATCATATGCCTTCTTCCCTTTAAAAAAATTCACTATACATTTTTCATCTATTTGCCAGCCTCCAAAATGGCGCCGGCGGCATTGGAAGGTCAGAGGTGAGCTACGTGATCCCTCCCGGTTCCGGCGCGATAGAGGCCCAGGGAGGTGAACAGTCTCCGGCACGATGTCTGGTTTCTCTGGCCCACAGGCCCAGCGTGGCCCTTGCCCGTTAGCGTTGCTGCTTTTACTCCTGCTTGGCCCCACCTCGGTCCTCGCCATCTCCTTCCATCTGCCCGTTAACTCCCGCAAGTGCCTCCGCGAAGAGATCCACAAGGACCTGCTGGTGACGGGCGCGTACGAGATCACCGACCAGTCTGGGGGCGCCGGCGGCCTACGCACCCATCTTAAGGTGAGGTACTGGGTGGGGCGGGGAGAGAAGACCGAAGGCGTCGGCGAGGTAGCTGAGGATCCGAGAGTCCGGCGGGCGGAGGCCTGGAGGGCGGCCTGGCCTCCCGGAGCGCGAAGGGCGAGCCGTCGAGACCGCCCCCTCACCCCGCTCGTTGGCTGTCGCGGGGCGGGGCTGGGCGCCAAAGCCGGGAACCCATTGAAGGGCCTCCCGGCCTTGGCGGATGTGGTGACAGCTGAGCGGCGACGGCCTTGACTTTGGGACCTTGTCGCGGTCCTATACTTGTTTTGGTCTTAGGTACCTTGAACTGTAACTAGGGTCTCCAGAGAAGTCTTTGGATGCTGATTATGTGTAGGGACCGGCATCTTAAGACACATCGATACCTGCAGGAAAACGACGGAAGCACTGAAGCTTACTGTGAATAACAAAAAGCTGTTATTCCTTGAGCATCAGCTGTGTGTCAGGTCCTGTGCTACTGTACACGTATTACCATTTAGTTCGTACACTACCCTACGAAGTAGGTACTGTTAGCCTCATTATACACATGAGGAAACTGAGCCTCAGAGAGGTAGTAGAACATACTGGTGTCAGAGCTGGAACTGATTTTTAGTTTGGGAGTTAAGTAAGGTGACAGAAAAGTGCTGCAATCTTATTCTCTTCTTGTTTTTTATTTGTAATTCCTGTGATTGATTAAAGTCGATTATTGGTCACAAGACGGTTTCAGTCTCTAGTCCTTTCCTTTCTGGTACCCCAGAGTCTGGACTTAGCCAAGTTTTCAGTAAATTTCGGTGATACTCTTGGATGGTGACAACTACTACTATAGTGCCGTTTGGTCCCATATTACATTTAGGATGACCGGGCCTGATCTTTGAAACGTTAATATAATTTGATATCTGTCAAGATTCGATTGTATTTTAGGTAATTTTATTCATTCACTATAAGCATGTGGTTTTTGTTTTTAACAGAATGGGTCTTGAACTAAACAGGAAGAAACATTTTTACATTCTAATAGAGCTTCAGGTATAAGAAGACCATAATTTATTTTTAAGGTATTGGAACCCAGTAGTGGTAACAGATGCAGTTTATATAAACTTTATTTGAGAGATATAAACTATTTTCAGTGCTGTTGCACAATGAGCCAGCCTTTTATTATTCTCGTCAGGTACCAAACTCCTTTGGCCAAGAAAGAGATGATGGCATAATTTTATATGCTTAGATACAACATTTTGGGGGTCGTGCTTCTGGCTCTTCAAAGGATGTGTAGTGCATAGAGTGAGAGAATTTGAGCAATGAGAGTTTACTCTCATCTTTAGTGTTGCCCCCTCTGATTTGTACTTAGGTTTTAAAACCCTCCCATGGCTCACTATTCTTCATCTGGTAAAGTGTAAATTTCCCAGCATACTCTGTAGCATTCTTCATGACCTGTTCCTGAAGCTTTATATGCTTTGTCACTCCCCACTTTGCATTTTACATATGAACCACCCTGAACAGTACCCTAAACTCACTTATTTTCGTCTTATATTGTAATTACTTATATTTATAGCTTGTCTTCCTCATTAGACTGTTAGTATCCTGAGGGCAGGAATTATTTTCATGTTTGTATTTTCCAGAATGTCAAGCATACTGCCTTGCTTCTAGTAAGCACTGAATACAGGAAGCATATAGTGTAGCATAGTCTTATGGGAATTACATCTCTATCCAAGGCTGCTGAAGGGACCTCGACAGCAGGAGTCTGTGCATCTACACACTAGCATTTTACCATCACACAGTTGCTCTCCCCATGTCTGCTCTGTTCTCTTGCTACTAGCCAGCTTAATCGGACTACTCCTGGGGTCCTTGACATAAACACCAAGTAGGTAATGTAAATGAAGGAATTGGGCCAGCTGTAAGAAAAACAGCAGTGATGTTAAATGGGAGATAATTGGGAGTAGTGGAAACTGTCAGTATGGAGTAGCCAGTACTCATCTCTTGATGTGGGCCTGTTGCCACATCTGATTTTTCAAATGAAGTCAGAAATCCAGATTTTCATGTGAAAGCTCCTGATTTTAAAATGTCACCAACTAATTCAAATCAGTTTTGGCATTTGTTTATTTTCAGTTTTATAGAGAAGAGTACAGTCAGTCCACTATGTACACATTACCCAGATTCAACAGTTATCAGGATCTTGTCACACTTGTTTCATCTTAACTGTTTCTCCCTTCTCATTTTATGCTGAACTGTTTTAAAGTAAATCCTAGATATCATGGTATTTCAGTCCTTCATACTTCAGGATGAATCTCTTAAAAATTATGAACTTAATCACAATGTTATGCGGCTATAATCATACCTCGCAAAGTTAACAATAATTCCATAATGCTATCTAATAATACCCAATTCATATTCAAATTTCTCCACTTGTCTCAAAAATATCTATTTAAAATTAATTTGTTGTATCACTCAAGTCTCTTTAATCTATAGCAGTCCACTCTCCCTCCCTGCCCCCGCCTTTTTTATATGCTTGAAATTGTATTGTTGGAGTCAGAGATCCGTAAATCATGTCCTACATTTTGGATTTGTCTCTGCTTCCTTGAGGTGTCACTTAACGAGTTCTTTCCCCCATATTTCTTGTAAAAGGAATCAGCTGTAAAGATGTAACTAGATTCAGGTTTATCTTTTGGTGAGGTTACTTTAAGGGTGGTTTTGTGTACCTCATGTGGCATCATGGCAGAGCACACAGTACTTTTTGTGCCCCTTAGTGCTGCTAAGATAGATCAGTGGGTTCAATTGGGTGTATTAGTGTCCAACTGCTGCTATAACAAATTACCATGAACTTAGTGGCTCACAACACACATTTGTCTTACAGTTCTAGAGGTCAAAAGTCCTAAAATCAAGGTGTCCGCAAGACTGTGTTCCTTCTGAAGATTCTAGGGGAGAATCCATTTACTTGCCTTTTCCAACTTCTAGAGACCACCTGCATTCTTTGGCTGGTGACCCCTTCTTCCGTCTTGAAAGCCAGCAGCATAGTATCTCCAAAACTTTCTCTCTCTTCCTTTCTCCCACCCAAACCTGTCTCCCTCCTCAGCTTCCATCATCTCATCTCCTCTGACTCTACTGCTTCCCTCTTTCCCTTATAAGGACCCTTAATTTAATCCACATCTGCAAAACCCCTTTTGCCACGTAGGATAACATATTCACAGGTTCTGGAAATTAGGTTATGGACATCTCTTGGGGGGTGGGGACATTATCCTGCCTACCAAGGTGGTAACAGCCCGGAGCCTCCAATGTAAAACTTCCAATTAATCTTTCACTTAGGAAGCCATTGATGACTTATGTAAATTAATTGTTTCATTAAGGTTGTGAAATGATGATTTTCTAATTGTTGTTCCTTTCATATTTATTAGCTGGAATTATTAAAGAATTCATCACTTGAGGCCATTTGGTTACCCTAAAATTTATAATTCAGGAAGGAAAGTCAGGGTAAGTGCAGAGTTTATTCCTTCTTATTGACAGTTTTCAGAGTAAGGAAGTTGCCCTTGTCATTTCCAGTGTAGTCTGAAGAAGGTTGTTGTTGTTGTTTTAAGTATTATACTGAGATCATTTTTTATTGTTGTTTATTTCGATTTTTGGAGTCATTGTTTTAGTCAGTTGCATTCGTTCTCTATGCTCACTTGTCTCTTTGGCTCCTGTATCCTTTTGACACAATCCTATTAGACTTTGATAGCTGCCCTGTTGTGTGGAACAACTAGGTGCCCTAGGCTCATCTTTTGTATGTCAAACCCCTGACCTGGATGCAGCTATTCCTCCAAGAAGTTGTGGTTCCTTTTTGTGAGAAATGGTATTTTAGAGACCATAAGTTGGGTGTCATTTTTAACAGTTTAATATATTGTGCAGGCCACAGAACCTATCTGTGGTTTGATCCCACTCCTTAGCACAGTTTGCAACATTTTTCATAGCCTCTGCCCACTTAGTTCTGCTTTGTCTTAAATTTTGACCACTCGTGACCCAGACTCTGCCTCAAGGATTCTCTCTATGCATCATTTCAGCTTCTGAGGTGTGACTCCAGAGTGCAAGGATCTGATTGGTTCAGCTCTTTTTTTATATCTAAGTCTCTGAACAGCCTGTTGATTATCTTCTCTTTGGTCATATATCCACCCCTGGTTTAAGCAGCCGTGGTTTGGATTGAGGTTTGGAGAACTGGATGCTTTCTGAAGTGCAAAACTTGGCCAACTGGGCTTGGCATTTAGTTATTGCTCTAATTGAGGCAGTCTCTCTTAGAAGGATCTTTGTGAATGTAGTGCCTTGATAGACCTGTCTCGTTCATCATCTTCCTGTCAAGGAGCACCTTAATGTCCAATGAATACATCAGTGTTATCATGTATCGCTCTGTGTTGTAGTCTTGTGTTTACCCATCTCCTCAGGTAGACTTTAAGCTCCTTGAGCAGAGGCTGTGTCTCAATCATCATTGAAATGCCTGTGTCTAATACAGTGCCTGGTACATAGTAGGACTTCAACTTAAGGAATGAATGAACAAATGAATTGGCACTGTCCTAGCCTCATCTCTGATCGTTACCTCTTCCTTCCTCTTCACCTCTCTCCTCCTACTCCTGACTCTAGCTGTTCTGAATACCTTGCAGTTCTTTGAACGCAGTGTTCTCTTAACCTGGACCAGTCTTTGCCTGTATACCCCTCTTGTATGCTTCCATTACATCCTGTTTGACACGGCTTACTTTGTGAACTCCTTGTTGTTTTATTCATCTTTGTGTCTTCGGTTTAGGATACTATGTAGGCATTGTTGTACAACTGAGTTAAATATCTTAGTCTTATTGAGCCTGGACCTGGAGTCAGACAGATTTGGGTTCAGATCCCATCAGCTCCACCATTTAAAGGGTGTATGGTCTTAGGGGAATTACTTAACCTTTCTCTTTGGGTCTCTTATATGTAAGATAGGGATGATAGACTTCATAGAATTGTTAGAAGGGCTAATGGAGATGGTTTCTTTAATTGTTCAGGGCCCATTGTGGTGGGCCATAGATGTTGGTACTTTTCTTTCCTGTCTAGTGAATGAAAATTGAATTGCTTATCTGACTCACCCGCCCTATGTCATTGCAGTGACCAGATAAAGAATATTTTAATGAGAGGAATTCTGAGTTTTTGTGTTTCTCCCATTCATTCAATAAATATTTATTTAATACTTAGTATATGCCAGACATACCTGGGGTTATAGGAATGAATTGCAGACAAGGTCCTTGAGCTCTAGTGGAGAACAAAGACAAAATACAAGTTAAAAAAAATACAATGTCAGGTAGTGATAAGTACTATAATGAAAAATCAAGCAGTAGGTGGTAAGGCGTGATTAATGGGGTAGAGTATTTAAGTGGCCAGCGGAAGGCCTTTCTGAATAGAGAGAGAAGTGGATTGAAATGATGGGTGGGACTCTTTTGCAAAGATTTCTCCTTCAGGCCCATGTTGGGATGTGTTTTGTGTTAAGATTTCCAATTGAGGTTATCCCTTCCCTACTCATTTCATAAAATGAGGCTAAACCAGGCTAAATAGTTTCAGATTTAAAGACTGCTGCACAGAATTGAAACAGGAAGTACCAACTCATCATTCATAGTGAATATAGAAGTTTTCTCATTACTTCAGGTCCATAATAAAAGCCCGTTGTAGGGACTCAGAATCTGTGAATTGAAAACCACATTTTCATAAAGACTAGATGATACCATAATAATTTAATAGGTTCCAGTACCATTTATTATTTAGAATCCTTGTTAATGGTGAAAATTGGAGGATGAATTAATTTTAGGGGATGAGATGAGTTAGTTATTGCCTAAGGGTGATTTATATTTTGGAAATACAGAAAGAGAGAAAGCAATTGTGAGGAGATGTCATAATCATCACTGGAAAGAAAGAAGAGCCTACTGGTAAATTAGATCACTTATACTTTTTTTTAACCTCTTCCAAATAATCTAATTGGTCTAAGGGTTTTTTTCATTGTCATTTTTCAAGAGTGCTGTTGCTATTAATAATTCATTTTGCTAAATGAGATTATCTTTTATTTGGATATTACACTCAGTTATGGTCCCAGTGTTTCCCAACTAGCTTACAGATGAGAAAGCCAAACAAGATCATTTGGAGAGTTCAGCCTTGAGTCGTAGGCTTATCACAATTTAAGCATAAAAATTACCAAGAAGCATCTTGGCAGTTGGGAAACCATTGGCTTATAACATTTTTTCCCACTAAAAGCTGTATGAAAAGAGTGTGTGTGTGTGTGTATGCTATAGCTTTTTTTTTTTAATATAAATTTATTTATTTATTTACTTATTTTTGGCTGCATTGGGTCTTTGTTGCTGCACGCGGGCTTTCTTTAGTTGCGGCGAGCGGGCTTCTCATTGTGGTAGCTTCTCTTGTTGTGGAGCACGGCCTCTAGGTACATGGGCTTCAGTAGTTGTGGCACGCGGGCTCAGTAGTTGTGGCTCGCGGGCTCTAGAGCACAGGCTCAGTAGTTGTGGTACACGGGCTTAGTTGTTCTGTGGCATGTGGGATCTTCCCGGACCAGGGATTGAACCCGTGTCCCCTGCATTGGCAGGCGAATTCTTAACCACTGCGCCACCAGGGAAGTCCCTATGTTATAGCTTTAATTGATTTTATTTGGAACAGTTACACTTCAGCTCATGATTACTGTTGTCTGTACTGAGGGCTGATCTTTTTCTGTTGGGAAAAATATGTCTCTTTCAAATTTACGTTTGATGTGACTGTTGTCCAGTGGGTTAGAAACAGGTCAATAAATAGATGGTTTAGTACAGAAGGCTAATTGGTACATTAAAATTTAATAATATTAAAATCTAGTTTATTTTTGTATTATATACAGCTTTCTAGCTTTAAATTAAAACCTGACTCTGTGTTTCCTTCTCCATAAAAGTTAAACAATGTGTTACTTATTTATTTATTTATTTATTTAGTACAAAAAGCTTCAGCTTTTTTTTTTTTTAAATCAGTCATCAGTTTTATACACATCAGTGTATACATGTCAATCCCAATCGCCCAATTAAGCACACCACCATCCCCACCCCACCGCGGTTTTCCTCCCTTGGTGTCCATACGTTTGTTCTCTACATCTGTGTCTCAACTTCTGCCCTGCAAACTGGTTCATCTGTACCATTTTTCTAGGTTCCACATACATGCGTTAATATACGATATTTGTTTTTCTCTTTCTGACTTACTTCACTCTGTATGACAGTCTCTAGATCCATCCACGTCTCAACAAATGACTCAGTTTCATTCCTATTTATAGCTGTGTAATATTCCATTGTATATATGTACCACAACTTCTTTATCCATTCGTTTGTCGATGGGCATTTAGGTTGCTTCCATGACCTGGCTATTGTAAATAGTGCTGCAATGAACATTCGGGTGCATGTGTCTTTTTGAATTACAGTTTTCTCTGGGTATATGCCCAGTAGTGGGATTGCTGGGTCATATGGTAATTCTATTTTTAGTTTTTTAAGGAACCTCCATATTGTTCTCCATAGTGGCTGTATCAATTTACATTCCCACCAACAGTGCAAGAGGGTTCCCTTTTCTCCACACCCTCTCCAGCATTTGCTTGTAGATTTTCTGATGATGCCCATTCTAAGTGGTGTGAGGTGATACCTCATTGTAGTTTTGATTTGCATTTCTCTAATAATTAGCGATGTTGAGCATCTTTTCATGTGCTTCTTGGACATCTGTATGTCTTCTTTGGAGAAATGTCTATTTAGGTCTTCTGCCCGTTTTTGGATTGGGTTGTTTGTTTCTTTAATATTGAGCTGAATGAGCTGTTTATATATTTTCGAGATTAATCCTTTGTCCGTTGATTCGTTTGCAAATATTTTCTCCCATTCTGAGGGTTGTCTTTCATCTTGTTTATGGTTTCCTTTGCTGTGCAAAAGCTTTGAAGTTTCATTAGGTCCCATTTGTTTATTTTTGTTTTTATTTCCATTACTCTAAGAGGTGGATCAAAAAAGATCTTGCTGTGATTTATGTCAAAGAGTTTTCTTCCTATGTTTTCCTCTAAGAGTTTTATAGTGTCCGGTCTTACATTTAGGTCTCGAATCCATTTTGAGTTTATTTTTGTGTATGGTGTTAGGGAGTATTCTAATTTCATTGTTTTACATGTAGCTGTCCAGTTTTCCCAGCACCACTTATTGAAGAGACTGTCTTTTCTCCATTGTATATCTTTGCCTCCTTTGTCATAGATTAGTTGACCATAGGTGTGTGGGTTTATCTCTGGGCTTTCTATCTTGTTCCATTGATCTATGTTTCTGTTTTTGTGCCAGTACCATATTGTCTTGATTACTGTAGCTTTGTAGTATAGTCTGAAGTCAGGGAGTCTGATTCCTCCAGCTCTGTTTTTTTCCCTCAAGACTGCTTTGGCTATTCGGGGTCTTTTGTGCCTCCATACAAATTTTAAGATGATTTGTTCTAGTTCCGTAAAAAATGCCATTGGTAGTTTGATAGGGATTGCATTGAATCTGTAGATTGCTTTGGGTAATATAGTCATTTTCACAATATTGATTCTTCCAATCCAAGAACATGGTATATCTCTCCATCTGTTGGTATCATCTTTAATTTCTTTCATCAGTATCTTATAGTTTTCTGCATACAGATCTTTTGTCTCCTTAGGTAGGTTTATTCCTAGGTATTTTATTCTTTTTGTTGCAATGGTAAATGGTAGTGTTTCCATAATTTCTCTTTCAGATTTTTCATCATTAGTGTATAGGAATGCAAGAGATTTCTGTGCATTAATTTTGTATCCTGCAACTTTACCAAATTCATTAATTAGCCCTAGTAGTTTTCTGGTGGCAGTTTTAGGATTCTCTATGTATAGTATCATGTCATCTGCAAACAGTGACAGTTTTACTTCTTCTTTTCCAATTTGTATTCCTTTTATTTCTTTTTCTTCTCTGATTGCCATGGCTAAGACTTCCAAAACTATGTTGAATAATAGTGGTGAGAGTGGACATCCTTGTCTCGTTCCTGATCTTAGAGGAAATGCTTTCAGTTTTTCACCGTTGAGAATGATGTTTGCTGTGGGTTTGTCGTATATGGCCTTTATTATGTTGAGGTAGGTTCCCTTTATGCTCACTTTCTGGAGAGTTTTTATCATAAATGGGTGTTGAAATTTGTCAAAAGCTTTTTCTGCATCTATTGAAATGATCATATGGTTTTTATTCTTCAATTTGTTAGTATGGTGTATCACATTGATTTGCGTATATTGCGTATATTGAAGAATCCTTGCATCCCTGGGATAAATCCCACTTGATCATGGTGTATGATCCTTTTAATGTGTTGTTGGATTCTGTTTGCTAGTATTTTGTTGAGGATTTTTGCATCTATATTCATCAGTGGTATTGGTCTGTAATTTTCTTTTTTTGTAGTATGTTTGTCTGGTTTTGGTATCAGGGTGATGGTGGCCTTGTAGAATGAGTTTGGGAGTGTTCCTTCCTCTGCAATTTTTTGGAAGAGTTTGAGAAGGATGGGTGTTAGCTCTTCTCTAAATGTTTGATAGAATTCACCTGTGAAGCCATCTGGTCCTGGACTTTTGTTTGTTGGAAGGTTTTTAATCACAGTTTCAATTTCATTACTTGTGATTGGTCTGTTCATATTTTCTATTTCTTCCTGGTTCAGTCTTGGAAGGTTATACCTTTCTAAGAATTTGTCCATTTCTTCCAGGTTGTCCATTTTATTGGCATAGAGTTGCTTGTAGTAGTCTCTTAGGATGCTTTGTATTTTTGCAGTGTCTGTTGTAACTTCTCCTTTTTCATTTCTAATTTTATTAATTTGAGTCCTCTCCCTCTTTTTCTTGATGAGTCTGGCTAATGGCTTATCAATTTTGTTTATCTTCTCAAAGAACCAGCTTTTAGTTTTATTGGTCTTTGCTATTGTTTTCTTTGTTTCTATTTCATTTATTTCCGCTCTGATCTTTATGATTTCTTTCCTTCTGCTAACTTTGGGTTTTGTTTGTTCTTCTTTCTCTAGATCCTTTAGATATAAGGTTAGATTGTTTACTTGAGATTTTTCTTGTTATTTTAGATAGGCTTGTATAGCTATAAACTTCCCTCTTAGAACTGCTTTTGCTGCATCCCATAGGTTTTGGATCGTCGTGTTTTCATTGTCATTTGTCTCTAGGTATTTTTTGATTTCCTCTTTGATTTCTTCAGTGATCTGTTGGTTATTTAGCAACGTATTGTTTAGCCTCCATGTGTTTGTGTTTTTTACGTTTTTCTCCCTGTAATTCATTTCTAATCTCATAGCGTTGTGGTCAGACTAGATGCTTGATATGATTTCAGTTTTCTTAAATTTACTGGGGCTTGATTTGTGACCCAAGATGTGATCTATCCTGGAGAATGTTCTGTGCGCACTTGAGAAGAAAGTGTAATCTGCTGTTTTTGGATGGAATGTCCTATAAATATCAATTAAATCTATCTGGTCTATTGTGTCATTTAAAGCTTCTGTTTCCTTGTTTATTTTCATTTTGGATGATCTGTCCATTGGTGTAAGTGAGCTGTTAAAGTCCCCCACTATGACTGTGTTACTGTCAATTTCCTCTTTTATAGCTGTTAGCAGTTGCCTTATGTATTGAGGTGCTCCTATGTTGGGTGCATGTATATTTATAATTGTTATATCTTCTTTTTGGATTGATCCCTCGATCATTATGTAGTGTTGTTCCTTGTCTCTTGTAGCATTCTTTATTTTAAAGTCTATTTTATCTGATATGAGTATAGCTACTCCAGCTTTCTTTTGATTTTAATTTGCATGGAATATCTTTTTCCATCCCCTCACTTTCTGTCTGTATGTGTCCCTAGGTCTGAAGTGGGTCTCTTGTAGACAGCATATATATGGGTCTTATTTTTGTATCCATTCAGCAAGCCTGTGTCTTTTGGTTGGAGCATTTAATCCATTCACATTTAAGGTAATTATTGATATGTATGTTCCTATGACCATTTTCTTAATTGTTTGGGGTTTGTTTTTGTAGGTCCTTTTCTTCTCTTGTGTTTCCCACTTAGAGAAGTTCCTTTAGCATTTGTTGTAGAGCTGGTTTGGTGGTGCTGAATTCTCTTAGCTTTTGCTTGTCTGTAAAGCTTTTGATTTCTCCATCAAATCTAAATGAGGTCCTTGGGGGGTAGAGTAATCTTGGTTGTAGGTTCTTCCCTTTCATCATTTTAAGTATATCATGCCACTCCCTTCTGGCTTGTAGAGTTTGCTGAGAAATCAGCTGTTAACCTTATGGGAGTTCCCTTGTATGTTATTTGTCTTTTTTCTCTTGCTGCTTTCAATAATTTTTCTTTGTCTTTAATATTTGCCAATTTGATTACTATGCGTCTTGGCATGTTTCTCCTTGGGTTTATCCTGTATGGCACTCTCTGTGCTTCCTGGACTTGGGTGGCTATTTCCTTTCCCATGTTAGGGAAGTTTTCGACTATAATCTCTTCAAATATTTTCTCTGGTCCTTTCTCTCTCTCTTCTCCTTCTGGGACCCCTATAATGCGAATGTTGTTGCGTTTAATGTTGTCCCAGAGGTCTCCTAGGCTGTCTTCATTTCTTTTCATTCTTTTTTCTTTAGTCTGTTCCGCAGCAGTGAAGTCCACCATTCTGTCTTCCAGGTCACTTATCCGTTCTTCTGCCTCAGTTATTCTGCTATTGATTCCTTCTAGTGTAGTTTTCATTTCAGTTATTGTATTGTTCATCTCTGTTTGTTTGTTCTTTAATTCTTCTAGGTCTTTGTTAAACATTTCTTGCATCTTCTCGATCTTTGCCTCCATTCTTATTCCGAGGTCCTGGATCATCTTCACTATCATTATTATGAATCCTTTTTGTGGAAGGTTGCCTATCTCCACTTCATTTAGTTGTTTTTCTGGAGTTTTATCTTGTTCCTTCATCTGTTATATAGCCCTCTGCCTTTTCATCTTGTCTATCTTTCTGTGAATGTGGTTTTTGTTCCACAGGCTGCAGGATTGTAGTTTTTCTTGCTTCTCCTGTCTGCCCTCTGGTGGTTGAGGCTATCTAAGAGGCTTGATGGGAGGCTCTGATGGTGGGTAGAGCTGACTGTTGCTGTGGCGGTCAGAGCTCAGTAAAACTTTAATCCACTTGACTGTTGATGGGTGGGGCTGGGTTCCCTCCCTGTTGGTTGTTTTGCCTGAGGCAACCCAACACTGGAGCCTACCTGGGCTCTTTGGTGGGGCTAATGACAGACTGGGGGGGGTGGCTCACGCCAAGGAGCACTTCCCAGAACCTCCGCTGCCAGTGTCCTTGTCCCCACGGTGAAACAGAGCCACCCCCCGCCTCTGCAGGAGACCTTCCAACACTAGCAGGTAGGTCTGGTTCAGTCTCCCCCAGGGTCACTGCTCCTTCCCCTGGGTCCCAATGCACACACTATTTTGTGTGCGCCCTCCAAGAGTGGGGTCTCTGTTTCCCCCAGTCCTGTTGAAGTCCTGCAATCAATTCGCACTAGGCTTCAAAGTCTGATTCTCTATGAATTCCTTCTCCTGTTGCCGGACCCCCAGGTTGGGAAGCCTGATGTGGGGCTCACGACCTTCACTCCGCTGGGTGGACTTCTGTGGTATAAGTGTTCTCCAGTTTGTGAGTCACCCACCTACAGTTATGGGATTTGATTTTACTCTGATTGTGCTCCTCCTACCGTCTCATTGTGGCTTCTTCTTTGTTTTTGGATGTGGGGTATCTTTTTTGGTGAGTTCCAGTGTCTTCCTGTCAATGATTGTCCAGCAGCTAGTTGTGATTCTGGTGTTCTCGCAAGAGGGAGTGAGAGCACTTCCTTCTATTCCGCCATCTTGGTTCCTCTCTGTTTCAGTGTTTATTAAATAAAGAGGAGGTAGAAGATAGATGTGGGAACAGGCCAGGATCCCCTCCTCCTAACTACACATATGCAGACATACAGACACAACTGAGAAAATGACAGGGACAATTCAGGGGACAGACTGAAGGGCAGAGGGAAACAGCACCCTCCGAGAGTGGGCCCGAACCCAAGGGTGGGCTGAGACCTGGGCCAGCGGTAGGCGTTCTGAGAGGTTATGCTTGAGCAGCTTGGAGATGAGCTCCTGGGCTCCTGCGGGCATGGAAGGGGGGAACCTCAGGTCCACCTTGACGATGCACCGTTGCGTCTTGCTTTGGGAAGCACTCTTGAAGGGGGGCGTTTCCCACCAGCAGCTCATAGCAGAGCACTCTGATGCACCACAGATCCACCTTCTCGTTGTGCGTGCGCCCCTCAATCATCTCTGGGGGCATGTAGTCCAGAGTGCCACACATCGTCTTCCTCCTCAGGGAGGGGGCGTGCACAGACCAGCCGAAGTCGGCAATCTTCGGCTCTCCCTGGAGCCCCAAGAGCAGATTCTCTGGCTTTACATCTCTGTGAATCACCTTCTTCCCGTGGCAGTATATCAGAGCATCTGCCAGCTCCTCCATGATCGTGGCTGTTCGCTTCTCGTCAAAAGTGCGGCTTTTCTGCAGGTTCTTATAGAGCTCCCACTGGGAGGGCATACTCCAGAATCAAGTAGATCCTTTGCCGGTCATAGAAGTAGCTGTGGAGATGCAAGATGTTGGGATGCTGCAGATGGGCCTGGGTTTCAGTCTCCCTGCGCAGCTGGTGCTCCACACCCTCCTTCTCTATCTGAGACTTGAAGAGGACTTGGAGTGCCACGATGAAATGGCTTTTCTTCTCCCAAGCCCAGTACACATTTCCAAACTTGCCTTTGCCCAGAAGACGCCCAATCTCAAAGTCGTCAACTGGGAAGGAACAGATTGAGAAGCTGGGGGTCCCACTGCTGTTCTCCACCACCTTCTGGACAGGGGCACTGTGGGCTGGGCATTGGAGCAGCTCATGAGGACAAGTGCAGATGGGGTGACAGGCTCCTTCCGGAGGACTCTCTGGGGCAGGGTGTTGAGGCCAGACTGAGCCATCTGCTGGCCGTAGGGCCACGCATAGACAGGCTCCTTATGGATCCTTAGAGGGAAAGGGGGAGGGAACTGGAGCCCATGGCACAGCCCACCCCCCTGGCCACTGGCAAACGACTGAACCTGCCTCTGTTACTTCATTTAAATTTCTCTTGTTCAACAGTTGTCCCCAGCCTTCTCTCTTTTCAACTGGTCTAGAGAAGGGGGCTGCTTAGAATTTGAAATTGCTATACCATATCTTTATGATGACTTCTGAAGACTGAGCCTAGTTTCTAGGAAAAGGGAACAGATTTATAAAGGTAATCTAGTGAGGTGCAGTGACTTCTGTGTTGTTTCTTGTGTGAATTGCTAACTGGTGGTTGATCCTGAGCCATGGCCCCCAAATGCATACGCAGCCTGGCATCCTGGACAGTAGAGCCCTCTGTGAAATCAGCCAGCTGGCCACAGACCAGAATTTGGGCTCCGAAACAAGCCTCCGACTTGAGGGAGATTGATGTCATCTGCTTTATCCTGTGCCCCCAACCTCATTGTTCAACACAACGTGTGGGAAATCAAGGGACTAGTTGTTAAGAAAGAACAAGGCTTTGTTTGTGCCTGAAAGGGTCACGCTGGAGGTTTTTACCGTAAATAACTTTGGAACAGTATGAAAAAAAACATTTGATCTGGCTTCACCCCCGCAGCAGTATTGTTAGGGCAGCAACTGGTCTTTCCTTCTCATTCCCCTCCCTTCCTCCCTCTCTTTCTCCAGCTTTCTCCCCCCGCCCACCCCCGCAACCCCCCAATTCCCACCCCCCTAGTCAAGTATGACGTATTGCCTATGTTGAGTTAATGTCGTAAATGCTGATAGAAGCAGGAGAGCATCTATCCATTATCATACCAGTGCCTGGAAATTTTCCATGTCTAGTTTTCAGTACTTCTATAAGCCTTCTTAAACTACTTCTGTGCTGTGCTCTGCCATTGCTGAATCGTGTTGGAAATTTGAAAGAATTTAGTGTTGCTAAATGCTGCTTATGGCCTTTCTAAGTTTGACTTTGTTCTGGGTAAAATCTAGATGTGATCCTTTGATTTCAGGGATGCTGTTGGTAGACTTGGTACTTGCTCTTGTTTGAAAGATCAGAGTAAATTTGTTTTCTGCCCATTAAATATAGCTTCTGGGCTGACAGAGTCGTCCATGTTCTTAGTGTGTAGTACTTGTGGTAGTCTCTTGAAAGTATTTCTGATACTATTTTTCTAGTGTAAAACTGCAGCATCTTCAGTGATTTGGTGTTCTTTCTGATTGGAGTAATAGACCCCACAGTTTAAGAGTCATCGTGAACTCTTAGCAAATGAAGCGTATAGACCCACAAGCCCTGATCATTATATATGCACCCACAGTCCTCTCTTCTCCTCTCCCCACACTTAATGTTATTGGGTCCTTCATGTAGTTTATTATTTATTGGGTAGAACACTTGCAGGAATTGCTGAAGTCATCTGGTATTTCTTTCTATCCCCTGTTAGCAGCTAAAATGATTCGTTGAATACCAGCTTTGTTAGGCTTTTTTTTTTTTTTTAATTTATTTATTTATTTTTGGCTGTGTTGGGTCTTCGTTTCTGTGCGAGGGCTTTCTCTAGTTGCAGAGAGTGGGAGCCACTCTTCATCGCGGTGCGCTGACCTCGGACCTCTCACTCTTCATCGCGGTGCGCGGGCCTCTCACTGTTGCGGCCTCTCTTGCTGCGGAGCACAGGCTCCAGACGCGCAGGCTCAGTAGTTATGGCTCGCTCAGTAGTTGTGGCTCACGGGCCTAGTTGCTCCGCGGCATGTGGGATCTTCCCAGACCAGGGCTTGAACCCTTGTCCCCTGCATTGGCAGGCAGATTCTCAACCACTGCGCCACCAGGGAAGCCTAGGCATTTTGTATCTCTTCAGTTTCTAAATCTTACTGCTGCTTCCTTGAGGTTTACCTATCTGTCTTTTCCTATCTCCATGCAACAACCATTTAGGCCCTAGTCATCCCTGGGTTTAGTCGATGCAGACTGCTTTATCTAGTTTGCCATCCGTTAGCACTTTCAGATTGAAAGTATGGTTAGTGACCTAATTGTTTGTGGAGTTCTGAGTTATCACTAACAAGCAGTTACCATAATAGCAAAAATGCTAACAGTAACAACGACAATGATAATAATAACACTTACTGAGTGCTTGCCAACTGCCAAACACTGTTCTAGGCACTTTACCTATATTAAATTTAATTTTCACAGTAACCTCGTAAAGTACATACTCTTGTTCTTATTTTACATATGAGGCACAGAGAGGTTAAGGAACATATCCAAGGCCTTACAGCTAGTAAGTGGCACAACTGTGATTTGAACACCAACCTGAGGCCTGACTCTAGAACCGTCAGTCTAACTACTATGCTGTACTGTCTCTCAAAAGGAGAAAAGGGTAGGTGTTTCTGTTTTGGCTCATTTTTGTTCAATGTATAGAGCTTCTCCAAGGGACTTGGCTGTTTCTGAATTCCTGAGTTAGTCATTCAGGAGCTACAAGGTTGATGGTTAGCCTTAAAATAATATGTACACATTGTATACTCAGTATTATACCCCAGACTGGTCATAAACCTGAGGAAGACAGAGTGCAGGTAGGAGCCTATGTGAAGGAAATTACATCTTCAGAGTTTCACCAACTACACTAAAGCTGCAAGCTGATTGACCTCTGCTGCTATGGTAGCACGCCCGGAAAGACGTGGATTTGGCTTTTGGTTTTTAACATATTCTTGGACTGGTGGGGTATGGAGCTGCTTCAGCAAATGAAAGCAATGTGTGACCTGTGCCATTAGGAAGACACAGACTTGCCACCTCCCCCATACATCATATGTCATTTTACAAGGGTAGGTATAGACTTGTCCAAATTAACTATTTGTATTTACAACATAAAAAGTATATGAAAATGTTTGTTTACTTGCTTGGCTTTGATTATAAATTTCTTGAGAATCTGGAGGTGTATGTGTATGTGTGTGTGTATGTATGTGTATGTATGTGTTTGACTTCATCTTTCTGAATAGTAATTTTTTTACATAAGCTTTTTATCTTAGAACAGTTTTAGATTTACAGAAGAACAGTGAAGATAATACAGTTCCCATATACCCCACACCCAGTTTCCCCTCTTGTTAATATCTTATGTTAGTATGATACATTTTGTCTGTCACAATGAACAAGTATTTATACATTATTATTAACTAAATTCTATACTTTATTCAGATTTCCTTAGTTTTTACCTAATGTCCTTTTTTCCTGTCCCAGGATCCCATCCTGGATATATTACATTTAGTCGTATTTCTTTGGGCTCCTCTAGATTATGACAGTTTCTCAGATTTTCCTTGTTTTTGACAGCCGTTTGAATTTTGAGGAGTACTGGTCAAGTATTTTGTAGGATACCCCTCTATTGGGATTCATGTGATGTTTTCCTCATGATGAAACTGGTATTAAGGGTTTTGGGGAGGAAGACCACAAAGGTAAAGGGTCATTTTCATCATATCATATCAAGGGAGCATATTGTCAGCATGAATTATCACTGTTATATTGACCTTGATCATCTGGCAGAGGTGGTGTTTGTCAGGTGTCTCTGCTGTAAAGTTACTTCCCCCCCGCCCCCCCTCCCCTTTCTGTGCTGTGCTCTTTGGAAGGAAGTCACTATGTGCAGCCCACACTTGAGTGGGGAGTTATGCTTGACCTCCTTGAGGGTGCTGTTTCTACATAAATTATCTGAGAGTGTTCTGCATGGGAGATTTTTCTCTTCTCCCCAGCTTGCTTGTTTGTTTGCTTGTTTAGTCATTTATATCATTATGGATTCCTGGGTGTTTATTTTATATTTTGGATTACAATCCAACACTGCTTTATTTTGTTGCTCAAATCGTTACAGCTTTGGCTGTTGGGAGCTCTTTCATTTGGCTCCTGTGTCCCTTTGACAAACCCCTGTTGTTTTTTGTCTTGTTTTGTTTTCGAGCGCTTCTTTACTTTCTGGCATTACAAGATGCTCCAGGCTCATCTTGTGTATTTCTTGTCCCAGTCCTGGGGTCAGCCATTTCTCCAAGGAGCCCTGGTTCCCTTTTATTGGAGAATGGTATTAGAAACCAAGATCTGGATGGGTAGTATTATTTTTAAGGTATCTTTTCCTGACACTTTTTTTTTTTTTTCCAAACAGGCTTGTGGTAGCAGCAAGTGGCCAAAAGTAGTCCCAGCCTTCTTGCAACTTTAGAGTAAGGCTGAGAATTCCCTGAGCAGCAAGAGGAGCTAGGATGGGGAGAGAGGTGGTGGTGCTAAAGAGCAGAGGCCCGGGGTTCGCGAGCATTCATCCAGTTCCTTCAGGTCCCACCTCTGCATTAGGTCAGGCAGATTGTTATGGAGGGTCACTAAAGGCATCCATCTGAATTGTATTTCTGTCTTTAGCAAGGCCGTGGTTGAAAGTGGAGAGTCTAATATTGGTCACAGTCCTTTCACAAGAACCTTCCTGATAAATTGTTCTTGTTTAGTTCCAGGAAAATTATCTCTGAAGATAAATTTGTGAGCTTTCATCAGAAAACAAATGATGTGTAACCCAACTTGTTTCTCTCTTAATCTTGGCTTCCAGAAAACTGAGAGCCAAATTTATTATCCAGATACCATTTGCTTAGTTCAGGTTCTTGATAGTGCCTATTAGTTTCTTCCTCCAGGTGAACTCTATTCCTTAATTCCTAATTGCTTTATTTGCCTAGTGTTTGGGCCTAAGCTACTTAAAGATCCTTTTGAAGTAGGCAGGGTATTATCTTGAATGTGTGGTCAAGGAAGGGGGGCACGCTTCAGGAGCAGAAGAACTGCTCAAGAACCTGTTTTCTCTGGCCACTGCCTAGAATCGTCCAAGAAAATCCAATTCTGAATGAGTCTGTTTTCCCAGTGGACCTGTATTCTCACATATTTGATGGTTTTGGTGTGAGTATTCACATATTCTTGACATCAGCTACTGTGCATATACAGTTAACACTTTCTTCCCTACTTTATAAGTTGTGAACTTTGGTTTGCTTTTCTTCAGAAGGTGTTATCTAGAAACAGATCTTTATTACTTCCCATTCCTTGATGTCATATGGGCAAATTTTATGCCTTGATATTACCTTTGTTTAAGAACTTTACAGTAAATTTTATGTGTTTTTTATTGTTAAGGGGGAATCCTTTAAGGGTTTGCTGTTATAGTAGGTGAAAGTGGCAGTTATCATATTCCCAAGGTGGTTCTGTAGTAGAATTTAAGAAGAAAAAATAAAATCTCTCAATTTTTGAGAAACCAGATGATCTTTTAAAGTGATCCGTAATCAGAGCATTTTAATGAAAGAAATTTAAAACCATCATTTCGGCCTATTAGACTTTGCTGGCTCTGGCTAGTCACTGAGATTTGCCCAGTTTTCTATTCCCTGATTTTAGCTACCTGCTGATTTATGTAATTATGCTGGGGTTAGGGCATGTGATTTTTTTCTTTCTTTCTTAAGGTCAGTGGCTTGGCCCCTTAATAGCTGCAAAGTTATGAACTACTTGGGAAACCTGATTTTCAGAAAAATTCTGCGATCTGTTAGAATCCCCAACAGTCTATAAGAGCCTAACTTGAAGGTTAAATTATCAAGTTGCCTGTCTGGATTTCCAAATATCTGGATAGATACCTTTATATAGTTGTGTCAACTGAAGGTCATAGGGAGTATAGAAACGTGGAGACACTGATGGAAATGTGATCATTATCACACACTCTTTCCAGGAGGTAAATTTCATGCTGATAAATGGTATAGGCAATGATGGGTGCTTTGCCTTCAGCCTCTTGTAAAATATTTGCGTCTTTAGTATATTTTCAGATGTCATAGAAAGAACCAACAATGCAAGTGGTTCTACCATGATTGTAGTTCCTCAGTACAGTGTAGAAGAAGACAATTTAAACAATTTTTACTCCTTCCGAGAACCAGTTGGAAGTGTGGATTGTATTCGAGTCTTTCAGAAGAACATGGCAGACTTCTTAATTCATTTTGCAAAGTACTCAATGAAAGATTTTTGCCACTGCTTAATAAGAGTTTTCTGACCTGTACCTAGGATCCTTTGTCATCTAAAGAGGCTCCTGTCCTTAAATAATCTTTTTTTCTTTTTTAATTATTTTTTATTTATTTATTTTTTTGACTGTGTTGGGTCTTCGTTTCTGTGCGAGGGCTTTCTCCAGTTGCGGCGAGCGGGGGCCACTCTTCATCGCGGTGCGCGGGCCTCTCACTGTCGCGGCCTCTCCCATTGCGGAGCACAGGCTTCAGATGCGCAGGCTCAGTAGTTGTGGCTCACGGGCTTAGTTGCTCCGCGGCATGTGGGATCTTCCCAGACCAGGGCACGAACCCGTGTCCCCTGCATTGGCAGGCAGATTCTTAACCACTGCGCCACCAGGGAAGCCTAAATAATCTTTTTTGAAGAACCCTTTTAAAATCTTAGGAGAATGCAAAGAGATCATAAGCTATTCTTCTAGGAAATAACCTGGTTGGGCAAATTTATGCCAAGTCTTGTAAGTCTGATTAAGTTGAATTGCCCTTTGTTTGGCTTTTTCTTTTAGTTGATAATTCAGGAAAAGTATCACATGAACAAGAGGCCTTTAGGAATTTTCAGGGCCAAATATTCCCATGCAGATTGTTTATTTATTGCTGACTTCAAGGCCTCTACCTTGTGGCCGCCTGCTAATCCCTCTAAGGTGGAGAATGCAGACTGAACAGTGCCATGTCCCACTCAAGAGGACTCTCAGACTCTCTGACTTGCACCAACCCAAAGAATCCATCAGATTCTGTTAGTCTTTCTTGGCTTCTGTGCATTCCACTTCTTTCAGCCATTCCTGCTTTGGGGCTGCAACATGGAATTTGGAAAGAGCATAGGTTTTAGACCCTGTCTTCAAATCTACATACACAATTTATTAGCTCTGTGATAATGAACAAGTTACTAAGTTTCTGCCTCAGTAAAATAGGGATAATAAGACTGGCCTCTCTGGGATTGTTGTGAGGATTAAAGACTATGTAGGTAAAGTTTATAACATAATTCCTATAACATAATTCCTTTATCCCCTCATCCTTCCAAACCACTCAATTGTAGACCCCAGACCTAAATCATATAATACTTTTCTTTGCTCCTGCATCCTGGCTGCTAGGTGCAGCCACTAGAAATCCATGGTCCCTGATCTCAGCTCTCACCTCAGTGCTGCCCAACAGTTCTTTCGTGTGATTTTAGCCAGCTTTCTTCCTGTCCTATGCAGAGGTCAGATATTGGTGGCCCAGAAGTTGGTTCTATAGACATTTTTTGTTTGGCCTTGAGATAGTTTTTCAAATGTTGGGATTGGTTGTGAGGATTTAAAAACTAGGAGATTTCAAATAGCAGTTAAAATGTTTAGGTTCGTTTGGAGAATTAGATTGTCTGAAAAGCTGGCGTGCCATGGTAGTAATTGGTTTCTCCCTTGAGACAGGCCTGTCTCCTGTTTGCCACATTGTTCACCACACCCCGTGGACTTGTGCTGGCCCATTAGACTCAGTTTATGCTGCTTGCTTGGTCGTTGTGGGCATTCACTTTTTGGTCTTGTCCTGTGGGCTCTCTGGTTTTTTTGTTTGTTTGTTTTTAAATATTTATTTATTTATTTAGCTTGCACCGGGTCTTAGTTGAGGCGTGCGGGATCTTCCTTGCGGCATGCTTGCGGGATCTAGTTCCCCGACCAGGGATCAAACCCGGGCCCCTGCATTAGGGGCACAGAGTCTTACCCACTGAATCACCAAGGAAGTCCCCGGGCTCTCCGTTTTTATTTTATTTATTTATTTATTTTTATTTATTTATTTTTTCTCCATTTTTAAAATTCCTCAAATGTGGCCCCTTCTCTCCATACACAAAGCCTTCATCATCTCTAACCTGGAGTACTGGGTTAGTGTCCTAACACATCTTCTTATCTCTAGTATTGTCCCTCTTGAGTCTGTCTTCACAGTGTTATCAGATTTATCTTTATAAACTGCAAGTTGAATCACATCACTCTGGTTTCAAATTCTTCATTGCCTTTCCACTTTGTGCGCAATAAATGCCTTAGCATGATGTTGTAGTTCTACATGATCTGGCTAGTATCTCTCCAGCCACTTAACCTCTCTGTGCCTCAGTTTCCTCCTGTGGAACATGGGAGAAAAAATACTCCTTACCTGTAGGGTTATAGTGAAGATCAAGTTAAAAATGCATATAAAGCCCTTGGCACAGTACTCAGCATTTAGTAAGTGCTTAATAAATATTAGCTATTAGTGTTATGATGATACCATGTTTTTGTTCTGTTTTGTTTTTCTGGACCTAAGCCTTCATATTTGCTGTCTCTTCTACCCTGAATGTCTTTACTCCTATTCTTCCCTTGATTGCAACTCATCCTTCATGACTCAGCTCCTGTGTCACCTCGTCCACGATACACTCTGTGACCCTCCATAATCCCATGGCACAGACGCGCTCTCCACACTGCAGTGAAGTTGTCTCATTTCTTATTCTTCTCCTATTTATACTCTTAAGCCCTTCGAAGATGGGAACCATCTTCCACATCCTATTTCTCCAGTGACCAGTGCAGATCCAGGCATCTTAAATGTTTGACAAATTAATGAATGATCAACATCATTCATGGCAGAAGATACTTGGTTAATATTACTGCTGTTACTCTTAGGGAATTTAGATGTGCCATAAAACCTTTTTTATTAACCCATCATTTCAAATTTGTCTAGCAGTGATAACTATTCTTTCATTATGTTTTTCTTCCCAAAACTGAAATAACTTTATTTCTGACCATAAGTGATACATACCTTTGTAGAAAAAAAATTATAAAGAAATCTCACTACTCAGAAATAACTAGTGTTATTAAAGTGCTTTAAATATATAGGTTTATATGTATACTACTCAATTTTTGTATTTAAAATCTCATCTATAATTGAATCCTGTTTTACAAACAGCATTAGAACGTCAAGTTTAATATAATGAATCCACTATTTTTGTGTTCTACATTTCAAGTAGCTTCGTGTCTTAGGTCATGAAATGTGCCTTCTGCCAAGACAACCATGTGCTCTAGAAAAGAAGCCTGAGACCCAGTCTGTCATATTACTGTGTCAAGGCCTTGCTTTATATGCGACCGTTCACTTACCAATATATGCCGCTTCGTCTGTGCTTACAGGCCATTCTGTAGGAATGGAGCGGTTTAAGTTTGGAAAACTAGAGCCAACAACCTGGAAGACGGGAATTATCATTTGTAGAAGCCAAAGATGTCTTTTTTTAGGAGTAACTTCTTGTTTATCCCCCTGCCTTCCCCCACCCCTTGTAGCCATTGACATAATCCACATAAAATCTGCAGGAATAGCTCTCCCAGATTTTTCCTCCAGGCATGCCTTCTTTTCCTTCGCTCCTTGTGTCAGGTGCTCCATTTCCACTCTCCACCCACCACCACCCCCCCCGCCCCGCCCCGCGTGTCAAGATTTGTTTTATACAGGAAATGTGTTCTTATATATCTTTCTCCTTTTTGTAGTATATTTTTTCGGTAATTGTCCACTTCCATTTTCCCTTTCTAGGAAATGATACTGGTCTACGTTCTATAAAGTGAACTTCTGCTAATAAACCCACTTTATATCAACTATATCGACTGTGTGAAATTTGCTGTATTTGGGTTTCACCTTCTAATCCAATTCCTGTCTTTGGGAATGGTTGGACCATAGTGATCATAACAGACTGTCTTTTTTTTTTTTTGATACATTTATTTATTTTATTTATTTATTTTTGGCTGCGTTGGGTCTTTGTTGCTGCGTGCGGGCTTTCTCTAGTTGCGGCGAACGGGGGCTACTCTTCTTCGTGGTGCGTGGGCTTCTAATTGTCGTGGTTTCTCTTGTTGCGGAGCACGAGCTCTAGGTGCGCAGGCTTCAGTAGTTGTGGCACGCGGGCTTCAGTAGTTGTGGCTCGCGGGCTCTAGAGCGCAGGCTCAGTAGTTGTGGTGCACGGGCTTAGTTGCTCCACGGCATGTGGGAGCTTCCCGGACCAGGGCTCGAACCCGTGTCCCCTGCATTGGCAGGCGGATTCTTAACCACTGCGCCACCAGGGAAGCCCTAGACTGTCTTTGATAGACAGTGTTACTTTCCATTTCTCCAGTTTCTATAAGTTCTCTTCCCGAGTATTATTTGCTGCCTGTTCTTACTTACTTTTTACTTTTAGATTACAGATTCTGCTGGCCATATTCTGTACTCCAAGGAGGATGCAACCAAGGGGAAATTTGCCTTTACCACTGAAGATTATGACATGTTTGAAGTGTGTTTTGAGAGCAAGGGTAAGTAAATCAGAGTATTTTCCCTGAATTAAGCATCATCTTCTAAGCAAGTTAGAGCATGAACTTTCTCTCTTGGTCTGGGCAGGAAGAGGAAATGAAAACTGCATTTGCTGGAGTGCACACACATATAAGTGAAAGTTGGCAAATTGGTAGAGTTCTTCATGTGCAGGAGTAGGCATTTCTTGAATGCTGTGATATACTTGGCTTGAATGATAGAGTTGAATTTGGTATAGATGCTAGAAAATAGTGCATTTATATACTAGTGACATGTTTTCTTTGGGATTAGAAGTAGGGTCTGTCTGACAAATAATGTATCGTCAGAAGCAGTTTCAATCTCCAGGGCACTCGCTGTTTCCTAGTCCTGATAACTTGCTGTGGCTTCTTCTGTGCATCTCAAGGCCAAGAGTCCTTAGTAACTTTTAGGCTGATTGATTACCTGATGGCTTCTGTGCTCAGTGGTTGGGGAAAAAGCAGATGCCTTTTCACTCCCTATTCTTCAGCTTCAAGGACACTAGACTCTAAAAGCTGTATGCATTTATACCTGTTATATTACTTGGGACCCTTTGGGGCTGCAGGACACAAAAACATAACTCAAACTGGCTTAAAGAGGAAGAAGAGAAAGACCATGTGACTCTCTGAACCGGGAAGTCTACAGTGTGGTACTGACTTCAGGCAGGGCTGTATCTTGGGGTTTTAACGGTATCATTGGAACCTTACATTGTTTTTAGTGCTTCCTCTTTTTGCCTCCATTTGACTTTATTCTCAGGCTTTCTCTGTATGGTAGCAAAAGGACTCCTGGCAATTTTACATTTATAGAATGTTCAGAACATACGATCCTAGAAGAAAAGCAAGCACCTTTGCCAACACCTCCAACATATTCCCAGGAATAACAAAAGAACCAGCTGCTTTCAACAGTTAACCAGAAATTGACCCCTGATCTAAAGTGGGTCAATTTAGCCTAAAAGCTAAGGGAGTTTGCCTGAAGTAAATGGAATAATAGATTAAGAATAGAAAATTAAAAGACTGTAATCATGACTGATACCCTTCTCCCTGCCCCCACCCCTGCCAGTTCCAGGATGTCTCAACAGTATTCTAGACATTTCCACATAGTTGTGCTATTCTTACCTCAAAACTCAGACATCTAAGACTGTATTCATGACCTACTCTTTCAAATTAGTTCCCCTCACTCATCCTTCCAGTTACTTGGGCTCACATATTTGAAATTACATACTTTTATCTTTTCCAGTCTGTCATCGAGTTATGCTGATACTTCTTTCAAAATACCTCCTGTATCTGCCACCACACAGATCTGAACTCTAATCTTTCAAATCATGGATTATGTCATTAGCCTTCTAACTGATATCCCTGCTTTTAATATATCCAAATACTGCCACCAGATATATCTCCTAAAACACATCTTTCATTATGTCAGTCCTTTTTCAAAAGCTTTCCCTTCTTTGTAGTGGCAGTAATATTCCTGTTCTATAGAATGAAACACAGAATCATGAAATTTTCAAGCTAGAAGGGATTTTAGGCATCATGGCTTTTAATAGTCTTTATACTCTTGCTCCATCCAACCTTATCTTCCTCTGCCCATCAGGCCCCAGTCATTCTGGTTTGCTCTGCCTTCTAAACATGTCACATTTATTCATTTGTTGGAATGCTCTCTTCCCATATGAACATAGATTTACCTTTAGTTTTGGGTTTTTTTTGTTTTTCTTTTTTAATATTTATTTATTTGTTTCGGCTGTGCCAAGTCTTAGTTGCCCCACGCGGGATCTTTGTTGCGGCGTGTTTAGTTGTGGCATGCAGACTTCTTAGTTGCAGCATGCGGACTCTTAGTTGAGGCATGCATGTGGGACCTAGTTCCCCTACCAGGGGTCGAACCCAGGCCCCCTGCACGGGGAGCATGGAGTCTTACCCACTGGACCAAAGGGAAGTCCCTACCTTTAGTTCTTTTAGAATGCATTCCTCAGCCGTTCTAGTCTGCTTGATATCTCAATCAGTTGATTGATTCATCCATCACTGTTCTAGGTGTTGGGGATATAGCAGTGAATAAAACAGAAGTCTCTGTTCTCAGTGGAGCTTACATTTTCATTGGAGCAAGCAGACAATAGACAAATATAAGTCAACTGGGGGCTTCCCTGGTGGTGCAGTGGTTAAGAATCCACCTGCCAATGCGGGAGACACAGGTTCGAGCCCTGGTCCAGGAAGCTCCCACATGCCGCGGAGCAACTAAGCCCCCGTGCCACAATTACTGAGCCTGCGCTCTAGAGCCCGCGAGCCACAACTACTGAAGCCTGTGCACCTAGAGCACATGCTCTGCAATAAGAGAAGCCTGCGCACCACAACAAAGAGTAGCCCTTGCTTGCCTCAACTAGAGAAAAGCCCGCGTGCAGCAACGAAGACCCAATGCAGCCGTAAATAAATAGATTTATTTATTTATTTATTTATTATTTTTTTTAAAAAGTCAGATGGTAATGAGGGCTTTGGAGAAAAAGCAAACACCTTAAGATGCTGAGCATGTCTCAGAAACAGCAAGGAGGTCAGTGTGGCTTCCTCTGAATAGTGCATCACTTACTGATTGGATTGTTTATTTAAGTATTTGAATATATATATATCTCTCACACACACAGCCTTGTGTTGTTTAAGTGTCTCATGTGTATATCTTACATTCCCAATTTTGAACTCTTTGAAGGCACAGATTATCTTTTGTTCTGAATTTCTTATATGCTGATGCTGTGCATGTAAATGCCTAGGAACTAGTTCAAAAATGTGTGTGTATATATGTATAAATGTATGTGTAAACACACGTTATAGCCAGCACTCAATTTCTAGTTTCATTTGTGTTTATTCAGCTGTTTATTCTGTTATGAAGACCTGATACCTTGTAGTCTTTGGAGCACCTTTTAAAAGATTGTCTATTTGTCAGGCAAATGCAGAGAGAAATTTCAAAGGGTCTTTTTACAAGGGAGACCCTTTATGGTCATGATGTCAGCTATGGGGATAGGCTGGCTGTTCTGTGCAAGAAATTGTATGGTCTGGACTCAGATGGTCTGTGGTTTTGTGGTTTCATTCGTGTTTGAATAATGCTAAAGCTGTGCTGTGGCAAACAGAGATAGTGGGAAGAGTCTGTTAGGAAGAGAATATCTTGATCATTCGGACCAGGCGGAGCTGTGAGCTGCTTGGATTTCACAACTTTTTAAGTGAGGAAGGAGAAACAAATATTTGCATTGAATCTCTTATGGGCAGTGCTGTGATCAGGATTGCACATTGGATTTGGGAGAAGAGACCTCTCTGGGTGTCACTTTTTGTTTTGCTTTCTTTTGTTTTGGAAACCTAATTGGTTTAATGCTCAGAAGGTATCTGTGACTTGGCTTAGTTTCTTTCTTTTTCTTTTTCTTTTTTTTTAATAAATGTATTTATTTATTTATTTATTTATTTTTGGCTGTGTTGGGTTTCCATTGCTGCATGCGGGCTTTCTCTAGTTGCAGCAGACGGGGGCTGCCCTTTGTTGCGTGTGCAGGCTTCTCATTGTGGTGGCTTCTCTTTGTTGCAGAGCACGGGCTCTAGGCACGCGGGCTTCAGTAGTTGGGGCGCACGGGCTTAGTTGCTCCGCGGCATGTGGGATCTTCCCAGACCAGGGCTCGAACCGGTGGTCCCCTGCATTGGCAGGCGGATGCTTAACCACTGCGCCACCAGGGAAGTCCTTGGCTTAGTTTCTTGATCCTACCTATTCAGTCTTATTTTATTGCTTTCAAACTGATCTTTCTAGTCTATCCAAAAGAACTTCTTTACTGTCTTTTAAACATGCCACAATCCTTTCAATAGCTGAGTCTTTGTTCATGTGTTCCCTTCTGTCCAGATACTTTGTCTGCCGTCAGGTGCTCCCTCTCAAGTGAAGTCTGTCCACAACTAATCTCTTCCCTCTTCTAACCTTTGCTCCATAGCTGGGATTGCCTGAACCATTTTTGTTTTTTCCTTAAAGTTTTATATGCTTTGCATTTTCACTGTAGCTGGTATGCATATTTATGTCTTAGATGCCCATAGAATTATTTGAAGGCAGAGATTGCAATCTCCAGCACGGTTCTAGCACCTTGTTCTAGCACCTTCTCAATGAGTAGTTTTTGAACTGACATTTCAGAAAATCTCCAGTGTTTCTCAGGGTACAGTACCATTCTCTATGGCTTATGGTCTCAGGAACCACGATGCTTAACTGGCAGTATTTCCCAAAACTCCTTATTTCATGCAGGCAGTGTTTAATTATACAAGTAATCAGGTGAATTCCAGGAGATTGAGACTGAGCAGTTTTCTGGGCCTGTTTTGAATCTTTCCCTTTCTCCTACTTGATGATTTAAGAATAGGATTCCTTTTGATCAAGCTGAATCAGATTATCTTTTCTAATATGAACATTGCTCTGTTGGTCCTACTATCCCAAATAGACTTTTCTGTTTGTAAGAAGTATCCCTGAGAATTTTACTCTTACTGTTAAGTTTCTTCTTGGGCTCTTCTAAAGGCTTTGTGGGAATAGTCCCGTAACACTTTATTTACCTATCGAAATGGCCTTACATTGACCAAAATGTTTGAAATAAGTGGAATAGTAGACAAATCCTGTGTACTTTTCAGTACTCATATTTGTATTAAGTAAATTCAAGCTTAGCATATACCCAGTAATCCTTCTCTCAAAATTTCACAGGTCAACCTTTTCAGATGTGGCAATGTGCCTTTTCAGCCTAAGTTGGTGCCCACTACCTATTGGTCTATAGGCCACTCAGTTGTATGCTGTTGTGACTTTTATTTCCTAGTCCAGTGAGCCTGTGTGTTTCCTCTTCCCCTGTTCTGTTCCTCTGTAGTACCAGCTGCAGTATCTTGTGTCCTGCTCCCTCAGAGATGTTTGCCAGCAGCATGTTCTTGTCACTTTCTGGCACCCCACACAGATAGAGGCTTTGTCTGGAATGCTTGTGATTTTTAGCCAGAGCCAGGAATTTTCTGCAGCTGAGTAGGGGGAGGAGTTGCCGCTGTTTCCCTCTATTGAGAGGGTAGGGCTTAGGGAGAGGGAGGGAGGGTGGGTGATTTCCCGGAATTTTAAATATTCCGCACAATGAATCCTTTGATTTCTTTCTCAGGAACAGGGCGGATACCTGACCAACTTGTGATCCTAGACATGAAGCATGGAGTGGAGGCGAAAAATTACGAAGAGGTACGTCCTGCTGTAACAGCCAGTAGAGGCAGTAGCTTGCTGTTCTGTGAGGTTTCTGTGACCTAGTCAGGCCAACAGGCTGTGCTTTGCCCAGAAGGCTGTGGTTTTCTCAGCAGTCATGTGATAACCAGCTTGATATAAAAAGTTGTGTTAACAGCCTTGAACAATAATTCTGGCTGTGCTGTCAGCCAAATGACTGGACCAACTGTCCCATAGAAATGTTGATGTGATAAAACTCAAGCCTATGCCATTAGTACTCTTGAGGTGTCTGAAACCAGATATATATTTACAATTTTTAAAAGCTGGAATTCATTTATGTTAATGTTCAAGGTTAAGAAAAATGATTTTTAAAAAAATTCCTATGGCTTTTATTCCCAGACTGACAGCTATATATATAGCTAGGGCATAGATTCAGTGCTGTTTTAGACTTGAACAGTTGTGCTGTCTTTGAGAAACACAATAATCAAAAGTAGCTTTTAGTTAAAATAATTTCAAGTTTTTCAAAGAGAGAGCAAGATGGAAGAAAAAACTGCAAGAGACTAGGAGTTTTGCTGACAGGAAGTATTGTAGAGAATAAACATAGGCATTTATTTGGGTGGTAGGGAGGTGGAAATGTGCATAGAATTAGGGGAAGGGAGACCAAGCCCTTTTAATCTCAATTATTGTGAGAGACTCTGGGGGCAGCACAAAATGGTTCTTCAAATGAAGAGCACCTTTGAAAAACCACAAGAACTATTTAAGACTGGAGGATTGATCTTTACAGAAAGATAAGAGTGTTTGTACTGAGATCAGTCTTTTTACAGCAGTACCTGAAGGCATGAAGAAGAGGTGGGGTACAGGAAATGTAAATGGCTTTTGAAGAATGTAAACTGAATAAACAAAGGAAAGTTGTTTTAAGTGATTTAAGAGAATTTTCTAGGAATGATGAAACAGGAGAAGTTGTTCTATCTTTGGTCAGAACTTGGAAGGGAAATATCCTAAAATGGAAGATTGGAAGCGACTGGCTGGTTCTACAACAGGAAGTAGTACTACAATGATTGCAGCTTTCCAGGTCTTTCCTCTTTTTTCCTAGTTCATGTGTGTGTTCAATTGAACAAAACTAGACTGAGTTATTTGTAGGGAATAAACAGGAGCAAGTGATGCAGTTGTGAATGGAAGACAATTCCTAGTGAGACTTTGATTTGCTTGTTTCTGTCTCCAGGCTAGTTTAAGTAAAAGAAATAAAGCAAGAGCTTCTTTGTTTGATGAACTTAAGAGTAAACTGAAAAATCCAAGAATCCTAATTATATCTAAATAAGAGCATGTAAGTTAAAGCACTGTTGTACGGTATAAAACACTAAGAAAAATGTTGTATTATCATGCGGTAGAAGAGTAGGTAAAATGATTTTCAGTTTTTGAGTACTGCTGCTATATTCTCAACCTCAGATTGGCTATTAGACATAGCTTGTTTTTCTCTAAAACAGATGGTATTATTGTGAGTTTACGTATAGAATGATGTGGACGTCACTATCGTATGGCATTTTTTTAAATTATTTTTTTAATATATCTTTATTGGAGTATAGCTGCTTGACAATACTGCACTAGCCTCTGTCGCACAACAGAGTGAATCAGCCACATGCACACATACATCCCCATGTCCCCACCCTCTTGAGCCTCCCTCCCACCCTCCCTATCCCGCCCCTCTAGGTCATTGCAAAACCGAGATGATCTCCCTGTGCTATGCAACTAACTGCTTCCCACTAGCTATTTTACATTCGGTAGTGTATATATGTCGATGCTACTCTCACTTCGCCCCAGCTTCCCCCTCCACCCCGTGTCCTCAAGTCCATTCTCTATGTCTCCGTCTTTATTCCTGCCCTGCCACTAGGTTCATTAGTACCATTTTTTTTTAGATTCCGTATATATGCGTTAGCATACGGTATTTGTTTTTCTCTTTCTGACTTACTTCACTCTGTATGACAGACTCTAGGTCCATCCACCTCACTACAAATAACTCAGTTTCATTTCTTTTATGGCTGAGTAATATTCCATTGTATATATGTGCCACATCTTCTTTATCCATTCATCTGTCGATGCACATTTAGGTTGCTTCCATGTCCTGGCTATTGTAAATAGTGCTGCAACGAACATTGTGTTACATGTCTTTTTGTGAATTATGGTTTTCTTAGGGTATATGCCCAGTAGTGGGATTGCTGGGTCATATGGTAGTTCTATTTTTAGTTTTTTAAAAAACCTCCATACTGTTCGCCATAGTGGTTGTATCAATTTACATTCCCACCAACAGTGCAGGAGGGTTCCCTTTTTACCACACCCTTTCCAGCATTTATTGTTTGTAGGTTTTTTTGATGCTGGCCGTTCTGACCGTTGTGAGGTGATACCTCATTGTAGTTTTGATTTGCATTTCTCTAATAATTAGTGATGTTGAGCATCTTTTCATGTGCCTCTTGGCCATCTGTATGTCTTCTTTGGTGAAATGTCTATTTAGGTCTTCCACCCATTTTTTAATTGGATTGTTTGTTTTTTTGATATTGAGCTCCATGAGCTGTTTGTATATTTTGGAGATTAATCCTTTGTCCGTTGTTTCATTTGCACATATTTTCTGCCATTCTGAGGGTTGTCTTTTCGTCTTGTTTATGGTTTCCTTTGCTGTGCAAAAGCTTTTAAGTTTCATTAGGTCCCATTTGTCTATTTTTGTTTTTATTTGCATTACTCTAGGAGGTGGGTCAAAAAAGACCTTGCTGTGGTTTATGTCAAAGAGTGTTTTTCCTATGTTTTCTTCTAAAAGTTTTATAGTGTCTGGTCTTACATTTAGGTCTTTATTCCATTTTGAGTTTATTTTTGTGTATGGTGTTAGGTAGTGTTCTAAATTCATTCTTTTACATGTAGCTGTCCAGTTTTCCCAGCACCAGTTATCGAAGAGGCTGTCTTTTCTCCATTGTATGTTCTTGCCTCCTTTGTTGTAAATTAGGTGGCCATATGTGCATGGGTTTATCTCTGGGCTTTCTATCTTGTACCATTGATCTATATTTCTGTTTTCGTGCCAGTACCATACTGTCTTTTTTTTTTTTTAATACAGCAGATTCTTATTAGTTATCCATTTTATACATATTAGTGTATATATGTGAATCCCAATCTCCCAATTCATCACACCACCACCACCACCACACCCGCCACTTTCCCCCCTTGGTGTCCATACGTTTGTTCTCTATATCTGTGTCTCTATTTCTGCCCTGCAAACCGGTTCATACTGTCTTGAATACTGTAGCTTTGTAGTATAGTTTGAAGTTGGGGAGCCTGATTCCTCCAGCTCCATTTTTCTTTCTCAAGATTGCTTTAGCTATTCGGGGTCTTGTGTGTTTCCATATGAATTGAAAAAATTTTTTTCTAATTCTGTGAAGAATGCCACTGGTAATTTGATAGGGATTGCATTGAATCTGTAGGTTGCTTTGGGTAGTATAGTCATTTCCACAATATTGAGTCTTCCAATCCAGGAACATTGTATATCTCTTCATATGTTTATGTCATCTTTGATTTCTTTCATCAGTGTTTTATAGTTTTCTGACTACACGTCTTTCACCTCCTTAGATAGGTTTATTCCTAGGTATTTTATTCTTTTTGTTGTGATGGTAAATGGGATTGTTTCCTTAATTTCTCTTTCTGATTTTTTGTTGTTAGTGTATAGGAATGCAAGAGATTTCTGTGCATTAATTTTATATCCTGCAACCTTACCAAATTCATTGATTAGTTCTAGTAGTTTTCTGGTGGCATCTTTAGGATTTTCTATGTATAGTATCATGTCATCTGCAAATAGTAACAGTTTTACTTCTTCTTTTCCAATCTGTATTCCTTTTATTTCTTTTTCTTCTATGATTGCCGTGGCTAGGATTTCCAAAACTATGTTGAGTAAGAGTGGCGAGAGTGGACACCCTTGTCTTGTTCCTGATCTTAGTGGAAATGCTTTCAGTTTTTCACCATTGAGTATGATGTTTGCTGTGGATTTGTCATATAAGGCCTTTATTATGTTGAGGTAGGTTCCCTCTATGCCCATTTTCTGAAGAGTTTTTATCATAAATGGGTGTTGAATTTTGTCAAAAGCTTTTTCTGCATCTATTGAGATGATCATATGGTTTTTATTCCTTAATTTGTTAATGTGGTGTATCACATTGATTTGCGTATATTGAAGAATCCTTGCATCCCTGGGATAAATCCCACTCGATCATGGTGTATGATCCATTTGATATGTTGTTGGATTCTGTTTGCTAGTATTTTGTTCAGGAATTTTGCATCTCTGTTCATCAGTGATATTGGTCTCCAATTTTCTTTTTTTGTGATATCTTTTTCTGGTCTTGGTATCAGGGTGATGGTGGCTTCGTAGAATGGATTTGGGAGTGTTCCTCCCTCTGCAATTTTTTGGAAGAGTTTGAGAAGGATCGGTGTTAGCTCTTCTCTAAATGTTTGATAGAATTTGCCTGTGAAGCCATCTGGTTCTGGACTTTTGTTTGTTGGAAGATTTTTAATTACAGTTTCAATTGGGAGATTGGGATTGACATGTATACACTGATGTGTATAAAATGGATGACTAATAAGAAAAAATAAATAAATAAACAACAACAAAAAATTACAGTTTCAATTTCATTGCTTGTGATAAGTCTGTTTATATTTTCTAATTCTTCCTGGTTCAGTCTTGGAAAATTGCACCTTTCCAAGAATTTGTCCATTTCTTCGTAGTTGTCCATTTTATTGGCATATAGTTGTTTGTAGTAGTCTCTTATAATCCTTTGTATTTCTGCAGTGTCGGTTGTGATTTCTCCTTTTTCATTTCTAATTTTATTCATTTGTGTCCTCTCCCTTTTTTTCTTGATGAGTCTGGCTAAGGGTTTATCCATTTTGCTTATCTTCTCAAAGAACCAGTTTTTAGTTTTATTGATCTTTGCTATTGTTTTCTTCGTTTCTATTTTATTTATTTCTGCTCTGATCTTTATGATTTCTTTCCTTCTACTGACTTTGGGTTTTCTTTGTTCTTCTTTCTCTAGTTGCTTTAGGTGTAGGGTTAGATTGTTTATATGCGATTTCTCTTGTTTCTTGAGGTGAGATTGAATTGCGATAAACTTCCCTCTTAGAACTGCTTCTGCTGCATCCCATAGGTTTTAGGTTGTCGTGTTTTCATTGTCATTTGTTTCTAGGTATTTTTTTATTTCTTCTTTGATTTCTTCTGTGATCTCTTGGTTGTTTAGTAGTGCACTGTATAGCCTCCGTGTATTTGTGGGTTTTTTTTTTTTTTTTTTTTTTTTTTGGCTGCATTGGGTCTTTGTTGCTGTGTGCAGGCTTTCTCTAGTTGCAACGAGCAGGGGCTACTCTTCGTTGCAGTGTGCGGGCTTCTCATTGTGGTGGCTTCTCTTGTTGCGGAGCACAGGCAGGCTTCAGTAGTTGTGGCACGAGGGCTCAGTAGTTGTGGCTCATGGGCTCTAGAGCGCAGGCTCAGTAGTTGTGGCACACGGGCTTAATTGCTCCACGGCATGTGGGATCTTCCTGGACCAGGGCTCGAACCCGTGTCTCCTGCATTGGCAGGCGGATTCTTAACCACTGCGCCACCAGGAAATCCCTTTATTTGTGTTTTTTACAGTTTTTTTCCTGTAATTGATTTCCAATCTCATGGCATTGTGGTCAGAAAAGATGCTTGATACGATTTCAGTTTTCTTAAATTTTCCAAGGCTTGATTTGTGACCCAAGATGTGATCTATCCTGCAGAATAATCTGTGTGCACTTGAGAAGAAAGTGTATTCTGCCACTTTCGGGTGGAATGTTCTATAAATATCAATTAAATCTATCTGGTCTGTTGTGTCATTTAAAGCTTGTGTTTCCTTATTTATTTTCTGTTTGGATGATCTGTCCATTGGTATAAGTGGGGTGTTAAAGTCCCCTGCTATTATTGTGTTACTGTCAGTTTCCCCTTTCATGGTTGTTAGCATTTGCCTTATATATTGAGGTGCTCCTATGTTGGGTGCATAAACATTTATAATTGTTATATCTTCTTCTTGGATTGATCCCTTGATCATTATGTAGTGTCCTTCCTTATCTCTTGTAACAGTCTTTATTTTAAAGTCTATTTTATCTGATATGAGTATTGCTACTCCAGCTTTCTTTTGATTTCCATTTGCATGGAATATCTTTTTCCACCCCTTCATTTTCAGTCTGTATGTGTCCCTTGGTCTGAAGTGGGTCTCTTGTTGACAGCATATATATGGGTCTTGTTTTTGTATCCATTCGGCCAGTTTGTGTCTTTTGGTTGAGGCATTTAATCCATTTTACATTCAAGGTTATTATTGATATGTATGTTCCTATTACCATTTTCCTAATTGTTTTGGGTTTGTTTGGTTTGTTTTTGTGGGTCTTTTTCTTCTCTGTGTTTCCCACCTAGAGAAGTTTCTTTAGCATTTGTTGTAAAGCTGGTTTGGTGATGCTGAATTCTCTTAGCTTTTGCTTGTCTGAAAAGCTTTTGATTTCTCCGTAGAATCTGAATGAGATCCTTGCTAGGTAGAGTAATCTTGGTTGTAGGTTTTTCTCTTTCATCACTTTAAGTATATCCTGCCACTCCCTTCTGGCCTGCAGAGTTTCTGCTGAAAAGTCAGCTGATAACAGCTGATATGGGGTGTCCTTTGTATGTTATTTTTTGTTTTTCCCTCGCTGCTTTTAACATTTTTTCTTTGAATTTAATTTTTGTTAGTTTGATTAATATGTGTCTTGGTCTGTTTCTCCTGGGGTTTATCCTGGATGGGACTGTCTGCTTCCTGGACTTGGTGACTATTTCCTTTCCCATGTTAGGGAAGTTTTCCACTGTAATCTCTTCAGATATTTTCTCAGACCCTTTCTTTTTCTCTTCTTCTTCTGGGACCCCTATAATTCGAATGTTGTTGCATTTAGTGTTGTCCCAGAGGTCTCTGAGATTGTCTTCAGTTCTTTTCATTCTTTTTTCTTTATTCTGCCCCTCGGCAGTTATTTCCACGATTATGTCTTCCAGCTCACTTATTCGTTCTTCTGCCTCAGTTATTCTGTTATTGATTCCTTCTACTGTATTTTTCATTTCAGTTATTGTGTTGTTCAACTCTGTTTGTTCTTTAGTTCTTCTAGGTCTTTGTTAAACATTTCTTGTATTTTCTCAATCTGTGCTTCCATCTTATTTCCAAGATTCTGGATCATCTTTACTATCATTACTCTGAATTCTTTTTCAGATAGATTGCCTATTTCCTCTTCATTTATTTGATCTTTTAGGCTTCTACCTTGATCATTCATCTGTGACATATTTTTTTGCTGTT
The DNA here is from genome assembly GCF_965194805.1 of Balaenoptera borealis. Lineage (NCBI taxonomy): Eukaryota > Metazoa > Chordata > Mammalia > Artiodactyla > Balaenopteridae > Balaenoptera > Balaenoptera borealis. The sequence continues at coordinate 27,236,327 of NC_138866.1, forward strand.
TCCTTTTTTTTTTTTGATGAGTGGGATTGTGTTCCTGTCTTACTGGTTGTTTGGCTTGAGGCTTTCAGCACTGGAGTTTGTACACTGTTGGGTAGAGTTGGGTCTTGGTGCTGAGATGAGGACCTCTGGGAGACCTCACTCCGATGAATATTCCCTGGGGTCTGAGGTTCTCTGTTAGTTTGGTGGTTCGGACTTGGAGTTCCCACCACAGGAGCTTTGACCTGACCCTTGGCTAGTGAACCAAGATCCTGCAAGCTACGCGGAGCGGCAAAAAAAGGGGGGAGGGGGAGAACGATAACAAAGAAAAAAATAAAATTAGACTAGGAAACTAGCAGATATGTTAGAAAGAATATAAAAATAAAAATATAGATGAAACAACAACCAGAAGGTAAAACAGAACCACAGTAGTAAGAAAGAGGAGGAGAGGAAAAAAAATAAAAGGTGGGAAAGGCCTTGGCTGTGGAGGGCGGGACCTAAGCAGGGGCGGGGTTTGGGTGGTGGGTGGGACCTATGCTTAGGACTTATGCTTAGGGCTGGAAAAGGCCCGGGGGTGGGGGTGGGGGGTGGGGCTTAGGCTCAAGGAACAGAAGGGGCTCAGAGGGTGGGGGACCCCACCTGGGAGCTCAGCAGGTCTCCGGGCTCAAGTGGGCAGGGCCATCCCAGAGGGCCCCCTCCCACCCGCCTCTCCTGTTCTCCCTGGCCTCCCTCCTATGCCCCCAGGACCCACGTGGCCCCAAGGGGGCCTCTGAGGGCGTAGGACCCAGCCCGAGAGCCAGGCAGACTTCTCCGGCCGATTGGGCAGGGGATAGCATGCTCCCCCCGATCCGAGCCCCCAAGGGTCCCTGCAGGCATGGGAAACCCTCCCACCCTCAGCCACCCCTCAGAAGCGCTGGTCCTATCTGGCCTCCACTTCTCCTCCCCTCTCAGTCCCCCCACATCCTACCAGTTAACTTGGGGTTTCCTCCCGTCACCTTGGGCGTGGAGGTCCCCCACCAGCATCCTGCAGGCGCCCTAGTTGTGGGGAGACGCAGACTCCACATCTTTCCACACTGCCATCTTGACTCGGCCCCCCCCCCCCGCCATGTGGCATTTTAGAATCCCCATACCTCCTGGAATTTCCATCATCCTTGGACTTTGTTGACACTGGGAAAGGGCCTTTATCTTTCATGACCTTTTACTTACCCAAGAGGGGAATCCCTAGCAGAAAGGAAACCACAGTGCTTCCTTTGCCTGCTTCCTGCTTCGGAAGTCTGGCATGTCCTAAGCCTTTCTTTACGCACATGGTTGCAACACAACTCTAAATTCTCTTTCTTAACCAAGAAACTCCTCCCACTGCTTTCTTCGGTGGTCTACCTCCCCACTCCCCCACCCCCCAAAAAGCAGATTAGACTGAGACAGAGGAGGACAAGTGGTTATTACACAGGCCAAAGACTAGCCCTTTTCTCAGTCTGTGGCTAGGCTGCCTTAAACCTTGCTCAGAAATAGCTATTAGTTGTCTCTGGGCTAATGCCTGTGACAAGAACATAGATAGTAAAAGCACTTGTTGAGTGGTTAATTACCAGAGAGCAGTGAGCATATGTAGAGGTTTTGAGGCATTTAATTTCAGGCCCTTGAGGCAAGGGAGAGACTTTATCTCCAGAGGATTGCGGCCCTTCAGCATCAGTATTTAGATTCAGGAAGGTGGCACATTTCTTTTAGTGTTTTTTTCACATCACAGCTCTCCCTCACATTTGCAGACTTCCTAATTCTGAAATCCCATGTGGTCCTGTAAGATTCAGTAGTAATCGCTGTCTAAATAGCTGGACAGAGTACCACACTACCTACTAAATTGTTATGGAGGATTAGTTAATGCATGTGAATTGCTATGTAAACATGATACAAATGTAAGGTGACATTATTTGAAGGCAGAATGGTTGCCATTTTGTAAAGAACCATAGTCTTGTAGTTTGCATTCTTTAAAGAGAAAGAATGTGTATTTCCTCAGAAATAAAGCACTTTTGATTCCCTCCGTTGTATTTTAAGGACCTCTCACCACTATCAGAGGGTGGCATTTGCCCCTCAGAGGGTGGCATTTTTGTAGAATCAGTATGTGAATTGAGCCATTTCTTTTTAGTCTGTGGTCTGTGAACTAGAACAGCGGTTTGGAGGGACTTACTGTCTAATCTTACAGTTGTGGGAATGAAGGCAATTATTCCACCAAGAAGGAGCTGTCTGACATATCCTCTAACTCTTGGGCTGTGTATGTCCCCTCTTGCTTGGATGTCAGCATTTTCAACTCAGCTAAAGTCATGTTTTGCCTAGTGGTTCTATTAGTATGCCATTTGCTACCAACAAATACACCAAAAACACAGTTGCAGTTGTTGGAGCAACAGCTGAAGGCTTTCCAAAGGTTCTGTTTCTCTGAACGCCCTCATGAAGGAGGAACTCTGGTTTTATATACTTGATCCAAAATCCCTTTCTTGACATAAGTTAAATGAAATAACATGGGAGGCACCTGACACATAGGTGATCAGTTCAGTAGATTTTAGTTCCCTTCTCCTACCCTTTCTAGAAACTGCCAAATGGCTATGACAGAGTAAATAGGATCTTTCTAAATTTCATTCATTTAGCCCTAAGGTTGGCAGTATTAGCTGGACTTATTTTGGCACATTGTTGACCTTTTGACCTTCATTGAAGAAGCCTGTGATTCACATGCCCCCATGCATAAGTAGACTTGCCTTTGGGTGTACAACTGTCTTCATTATCTTGATTGTGTTAGACTGGATGGTCTCCACTTTTATTGCTATGCTTCTAAAATTTGCAGGGGCTGTGGAGTGGGGTGTGGAGATAACAGAGTCATTTGTCTGAATCTGGCTCTCCTCAAGAAGCTTCTCTCTTGAGTTTCTCAGTGTTCCACCAAGGGGAAGAATCTAGTGATTCTCTAGAGGCTGGTTTCACATGTGTGTTTTAAGAAGCAGTCTTTCAGATTTAATACCTTTCCTTGGTACAATTACATAGAACTCTGAACTCTTTAGATTCACATCATCATTAGAGGAATGGAAGATTTGGATATGGTTTAAGAAGAGTAATTTTACAGTTATTTTGGAGGTGTCGTAGATACACAGGGAAAGCTTTTCCAAACAGTACCTACCATTACAGATGAAGAGTGATAGATATTGTGGTAGAGAGAACTTTTTCCTAGGCAGTGGGCCTGGTGAAGATGAATGCTGAGTGAAAGTAAATGCAGAGTGCTCTTAACATACAGGGAGTGTGTGCTTCAGGGGACCAGCAGCACATATCTGCTATGAGAAAGTTGGCTCCTTAAAGAAGGCATAGAATGGACCTAATGGGTTAGCTACAAGTGTGTACCATGTATCAGGCATGTGGGACTACACAAAGTATATATCATTCTAACTCTGTTGAGTTCAAGATCCAAACTAGTGTGGGGGAAAAGGATAAAAAGCAAAAACAATGTGAATATGACAATATATGATTGAGTGTTAATTGTGTGACACAGTCTAAGTGTTGTAGGGCATTAGGGAAGAGGGAATCAGTGTTAACAGTAGTGGTTAAAGGAGGCTTCATGGTTAAGGCTGGAAAGATAGGTACGATTTGGATACACTGAGTGTGTATGCTTTTGGAAGTCAGGGATTCATTTTTGCTTACATTTTACAGCAGAGCTTTGCAGTTGTTTTGTTGTTGTTTTTTATTTTTATTTATTTATTTTTTTAGTGGGGGACTTTAAATTTATTTATTTATTTATTTATTTTGGCTGTGTTGGGTCTTCGTTTCTGTGCGAGGGCTTTCTCCAGTTGCGGCGAGCGGGGGCCACTCTTCATCGCGGTGCGCGGGCCTCTCACTGTCGCGGCCTCTCCCATTGCAGAGCACAGGCTCCAGACGCGCAGGCTCAGCAGTTGTGGCTCACGGGCCCAGCCGCTCCGCGGCATGTGGGATCTTCCCAGACCGGGACACGAACCCGTGTCCCCTGCATTGGCAGGCGGACTCCCAACCACTGCGCCACCGGGGAAGCCCTGTTGTTTTTTAAAATTAATTTATTAATTTATTTATTTTTGGCTGTGTTGGGTCTTCGTTTCTGTGCAAGGGCTTTCTCTAGTTGGGGCAAGCGGGGGCCACTCTTCATCGCGGTGCGCGGGCCTCTCACTATTGCGGTCTCTCTTGTTGCGGAGCACAGACTCCAGACGCGCAGGCTCAGTAGTTGTGGCTCACGGGCCTAGTTGCTCCGCGGCATGTGGGATCTTTCCAGACCAGGGCTCGAACCCGTGTCCCCTGCATTGGCAGGCAGCTTCTCAACCACTGCGCCACCAGGGAAGCCCGCTTTGCAGTTTTGATGCTAAATAAATGCTTTGGTGACCCTGGGTAGGGAGTCAAGAGACCGTGGTACTGCTAGTCTTGGTCTTCCCCTCAAAGGACTGAATAACTTTATGGAATCATGAGTTTCCTCATTTGTAAAATGAAGTCTCTTGTAGCTCTGATATTTTTGATTATTTAATGGTTAAATGCAGTCTACAAGGGGAATGCTACCTCCTAGTGGAGAACCTATGGTACACATTGTCAGATAGGGTTTGCTTTTATCAGACTGTTGGCAAAACACACATCATCCTTCCAACCGTGGAAGAGAAAAGTAGACTAGAATAATGGCCTGCCTTCGTGAAATGTATAATTTCACATTCTTACAGACGCTTTGAACATTGAATCAGATGTTTTGAATAGCAGAACAACAGTCAGTGGGGATATTGATAGAGGTTTTCTTGTTAGCTTTTTGTACTGACTGATGTAAAGTCTTGATGATACTCTTCTTTTCTTCTTCTTCTTATTAATTATTTATTTGGCTGCATTGAGTCTTAGTTGCAGCACGTGGGATCTTCGTTGTGACGCTCAGGCTTCTCTCTAGTTGTGTGCAGGCTCCAGAGTGCATGGGCTCGGTAGTTGCAGCACGTGGGCTCTCTAGTTGTGGTGCGCAGGCTCAGTAGTTGTGGTGCACGGGCTTAGTTGCCCCGCAGCATGTGGGATCTTAGTTCCCCAACCAGGGATTGAACCTGCGTCCCCTGCATTGGAAGGCGCATTCTTAACCACTGGACCACCAGGGAAGTCCCTTGATGATACTCTTTGAATGCTTAGTCCTGGGCAAGCGAAGAGGGTCTACTTTAAAATACTTAGGATAATTTGTTTTAAAATTTTATTCTATTAGTTATAAAAATTAGAGTAATGCAGTATGAAACCTATGAAGTTTGACTGATAACCTGGACAACTTACCCAGATCTTTGTGGCCTACTATAGCTCATTCACTTCACTTTTTTTTTTTTTTTAAAACACTTTTTTATTATTTATTTATTTATTTATTTATTGGCTGTGTTGGGTCTTCGTTTCTGTGCGAGGGCCTTCTCTAGTTGTGGCAAGCGGGGGCCACTCTCTTCATCGCGGTGCGCGGGCCTCTCACTATCGCGGCCTCTCTTGTTGCGGAGCACAGGCTCCAGTCGCGCAGGCTCAGTAGTTGTGGCTCACGGGCCTAGTTGCTCCGCGGCATGTGGGATCTTCCCAGACCAGGGCTCGAACCCGTGTGCCCTGCATTGGCAGGCAGATTCTCAACCACTGCGCCACCAGGGAAGCCCCACTTCACTTTTGATCCAGATAAAACTTAGTCTAGTCATCTGGTTTTCTTCACCAAATTTTTGTACCTACAGAATAAAATATAAACTCAGACTTGGATTGCAATTCTAGCTCAACCAAGCTCTGAGACCTTGGGCAAGTTATTTAACACTCTGAGCCTTAATTTCCTCATCTGAGAAATTTAGGAATAATAATATTCACCACATATAGGATTATGTTATGAGGATTAAGTGAGAGTATAAGATATAAAATACGGATCACATTCTGGGTATATAGTAATAGGTCTAATTCATTATATTACCTTCTTCATCCTCATCCTCAATTTAGCTCCAGCCTAACTTTTGAGCCTTATATTTGCTATTACCCACCACCCACCCCCAAGCACGCGTGCACACACACACGTGTACATCTGCCTACTTATAACTAGGCTACTCATGTCCTCCTAAGCAGGGCCTGCACTTTCTTCCCATATCTGTCTCTCCCATCTCTTAAAATCCTGTACAACTTGTATGACCCAACTCCCCTACTTCCTGTTAAGCTTTCCTTTATTCTTCCAATTGTAATTAAGTTCATGCTACTTTCTTTCCATTCCACTTCCAATGTGTACCTTTGTTGTAGAAGTTAATACATAGTGCTTTATATTATGGTTGTAGCTTTTTAGGTGAGCCTCTCCACGAGACTGAGCTTCTTAGGAGCAGAGATGATAATTTATCTTGGTGCCTTGCACATAATAAGCACTCAAAAAAACATTGTTAGGGTATTAAAATGTTAAAAAACAAAACAGAAAAACCTTTTTACATTTGTATTGATTTCTAGGTTTAGATTAAATGTAGAAATATATTCATTATTTTTGTTATTTCCACTGAGTATCCATGATGTGTTAGATGGTTGAAATAGCAAGTTGGTTTTCAATATTGTTTTAGTCTTTTGGCAATTCTTTAAGTTTGCTAGATTTTAAACTAGTATCAAGAATAAAGGTAGTTATCAGGCAGAGATGTTTTTTAGGGAAAGAGACCTTCATCCCACTCAAGAAGTCTGCAAATAATTTACTGAATTAAGGACAGGATTGAGTAGGGATTTCATTGAGAAAATGAAATCGACTTGGATGATATGTTATGAATAGAAGTATAGAGTCTAGAGTAGGTCCTGTACTAGAAAAGGGGTTAGGAAATTGAATGATTAAGTAAACAGTGGCCCATATGCCATATGGAATACTATGTAGCAGTTAAGAAGTATGAGGTGAATCTACAAGCACTGAAGTTTTTGGAAAGATTTTATTAAATGAAAAGAAGGAAGCCATAGAACAACATATACATTATGATCGCATTTATAAGTATGTTTTTAATTATATTTTCCTATGTACATTTATATACATACAAAGGCGTAAATAGTGTGTTATCTTCTGACAAGGTCTAGAAAGATGTACACCAAGTTCATAACCACCTCTGGGAAGAAATGTGTGGATGTGGGGATTGAGGAGCTATGAAGATGGGCCTTTTGTTTTTGTTTCCTTTGCTTCTGAATAATTTAAATTCTTTAGTAAGGGGACATATTTATATGTTTCTTGTACAGCTAAAAAATAAATGAAACACCGGAAAGGAAAAGGATTGGGAACAGGTTTGGGGGACTATATTCTACAAAGGCTATTCTCAGTACCAAATTTATTTTCATTCCAAGCTCCTTTTTGGGGTTTTAGGCCTTTGGACTATTGTCATTTAACCAAAAAAAGGGTGGGGAGTTAGAAGTAGTCTTCAAAGTAATTTTTAAGAATATTATTTTCAGCTGGCAGAGAGAGGGTACAGCCATAGTTTCACTTCCAGTTCCTTTTATAAGTTTCTATTTAAGGAGCCTTAAAGCACTTATCTCTAAAGATGTATCATGCTGTTGCCTTCATACTATCTCATTCAAGAAGCTTTGGAGGGGAAAGCATATACCAGGAGGGAAAATGTTAAACAGCCTAAGGTTCAGCTTATCATATATGTCTTGTATCTTTTTCCTGGGGGGATTTCTATGCTCTGCACCTCTATATGAAATCAATTAACAGATATATATTGTAGGTTAATGGCAAAACCTGGTGTTTAGGTATTCAGCTAAGAGTGTTAGCTCAGTGTATTAACTAACCATTGTAAATCTTATACCCAGTTAGCTTTATTCTGTTCTGTAGCTAGCTGTCAGTCAAGCTATTAACTGTATTCAACATTTTACAATTGTAAGAAAATGTACATCCAGTGAAAGAAAACTTAGGTGGATCATTGCAAATCCATCACCATATTTTAGGTACCTGAAATATAAACTCAAGTTTTATATCCCTATCTTAACAGCAGTTTTTAGTTTTCTTTTATTTTAAATAACTTTGTCTTGTTCTTCACAGGTTCAATGAAGAATATAGTTTAGTGAAGAGAACACAAGAACACCCTCAAACTATTCCCATTCATCCCACATTAACTGCTATTAACATTTAACAGAGAAAAAGAACAAGGAAGGTGAATTGGACAGAAGAGAAGAAAAAGTAGGGAGTTATATAGAGAATGTATAGGGAGTAAAGAAGCAGATGTAGAAATATTTTTTGAAGAGTTCTCTGTGGAAAAAATTTAAAAGCAACTGGTATATGAGTTTTAAGATCTGGAAAACTCTGGTGTTATATCCCCATTTTAATACAAATCATAATCTAAGATTGATAAAGAAAAAACAAATAGAATAATGAAATCCTCTCTCTGATCATATATGCCTTTAGTTACTAGATACTCTTGGAGGTTTAACAGTGGTCTGGGGTGAAAAAGGAAGACAGTTTATTTCTCATACCCTTCATTCCTTAGCACACAGCGATGTCCTTGGAGACTTATTTTGATAACTGGCTATGTAATTTAAAAACAAGTGGGGATATGGGGATATATGTATACATATAGCTGATTCACTTTGTTATACAGCAGAAGCTAACACAACATTGTAAAGCAATTATACTCCAATAAAGATGTTAAAAAACAAAAACAAAAAAACACGCAGTGCAATTTTTTTTTTTTTTTTTTTTTTAAGCAGAGAGCTAGGATTCATCTGGGTTCTAGAGCTCTGTTACAAACCTTAAAGCTGTTGTGGGATTTAAATGAGCAAACCAGAATTCTCTAATTTTGCATCTTGAGTTACTATCTTAATGTTATAGTTATATGTACTCTCTCATTCCTGTGCATTCCCTATTGGGAATTTGGTGTGTTTTCTTCTCAAAACCACATTTGACTAATACTATGGCGCTCACACTTATGCTAATAATATTGCTTATTTCTTAGACAAAAGTGGAAAGGCAAAGTAAAATGCTTTATTAAAGTCAGAAATCTTGGAAAAATAATATATCTTATTTTATAGGCTACCATATTATAGGACTACTAAGGAGGTTTTAATCAAAATTAAAGTATAAAAAAAGTCTGAGATGGAAACATATAGACAGTAGGGAAGGGAAGAAGCCCAAATTTTAAAATGTGTTAGAATGATGACAGAAGAAATTTTAAGTTTGGCGAAACTTTTAAAAAGACTCCTCTGTTATGTTGTGTTCTTGACTGGAGCAGCTTTTTCAGGGAGTGTGTTCATAATTCCTTTCTTTTCCAGATTGCAAAAGTTGAGAAGCTCAAACCTTTGGAGGTAGAGCTACGACGCCTAGAAGACCTTTCAGAATCCATTGTTAATGATTTTGCCTATATGAAGAAGCGAGAGGAAGAGATGCGTGATACCAATGGTGAGGGGAGGGAAGCTCTTGTTTCTCAGTACGTGCACCGTAAAGGAGATAGATCCCCAAACTTTAAATTCTGGTGTACCTTTTTCTCAGTTTTGCCAGAGGGAGTTGTGTGGAAGGATAATTGCTTACTTCGGTGTTGTTGCTCTACAGGTAAATGAGCCTTGTTAGATTTTCAAGGGAATAGCAGTTTTTTCTGTGATAAGCAGTTGACCATATTCTCAGTCAGCTTTTAGTGTATCAAACTAATAGTACTAATCTTTGTAATTTTTAACATTTATGTATAGAATAATAAAAATTTAAGAAAAAAACTTATCTGAAGTCCTACTGTAAGGCCTAGGGGCAGAGTGAAGCTAATTAATTGCCTTTTCCCCCTGGCCGTTTTAACCTACTGAGCCTCACTTCATTACATTTACACTGCTTTTGTTTTTTTTTTTAGAGTCCACAAACACTCGGGTCCTGTACTTCAGCATCTTTTCAATGTTCTGCCTCATTGGTCTAGCCACCTGGCAGGTCTTCTACCTGCGTCGCTTCTTCAAGGCCAAGAAGTTGATTGAGTAATAAAGCCCAGTCTCCTCCCACCTTGTATCTTAGCCAGCAGAACATCGCTGGGATGTGCGTGGCCTAAGGCATCCTACCAGCAGCACCATCAAGGCACGTTGGAGCTTTCTTGCTAGAACTGATGTCTTTTGGTGTGGGAGGACGTGGGTTACCACCTACACCCAATAAGTCAAAGAGGGACTTCTTTTTAACTTGGTAGGATTTGGACTGGTTTTGCAACAATAAGACTATTATAAGAGTCACCTATGACAAAAAATAGGGGTTACCTAGATAATGCCAAAGCCAGCATTTGTACTGGGTTTCCTCGTATGATCTGTTTGAACCATGTTTTCTTTCCTTCTCCCACTTGCTCACCAGCTTGGGCTTCCACTCTAGTTCTTTTACCAACATTTGTATGACCATGTTGAACTTGTTTCATTCTGATTGTCCTCTTTGGATTTCTGTGTGACAACACTATTAACTTTCTCTTGACCCTTAGCTGAAATGTTTAGATAGCTTCTGGTGATACCCTTTCATAATTCTATGTCTCTTGAAAGTGTAATGGATGTGACACCTCATAGAACTGAGCTTTGAACTGTAGATTACTCTTAAAGAAAATTTCATTTTAGAGAATTAAAATACTTGTGCTCAGCCGCTTGAACTTTTTCTTTTTGTGTATTTATGTGTGTTTAGTTCCATGCAGTTTTATCACATGTATGGATGTGTGACCACCACCACAAGATGCAGAACCGTTTCATCACATGGATCCCTTGGGGTACCCTTTTATAGCCACAGTCACCTCCTTCCTTAACCCCAAGCCCCAACCTCTGGCACCACTAATCTGTTCTCCATCTCTCTAATTTTGTCATTTCAAGAATGTTATATAAATGGAATCACATAGTATATAACCTTTTGAGATTGACTTTTTTCACTCAGCATAGTGCCCTTGAAATCCATCCAAGTTGTTGCATATATCACTAGTTTGTTCCTCTTTATTGCTCATTAGCACTTCATGGTGTGGATGTACCACAGTTTAACCAGTCACCCACTGAAGGACATCGCTCTTGTTTTCAGTTTTGGGCCATTACTAATAAAGCTGCTGTGAACATTCATGTACAGGTTTTTATGTGAACATAAATTTTCATTTCTCCGGGATAAGTGCCCAATAGAGCAGTTGCTGGGTTATATGGTAAACACATGTTTATTTTTGTAAGAAACTGTCCTGCTCTTTTTTCGGAATGACTGTGTCATTTTACGTTCCCACTAGCAATGTATGACCAATCCAGTTTCTCCACATCCTCACCAGTATTTGCTATTTTTTTAAAAATTTTTTTAGTCATTCTGAGAGGCATGTGTAATGATATTCATTGTGGTTTTAATTTGCATTTTCCTATTAGTAAATGGTGTTGAACATCCTTTCATGTGTTTATTTGCCATCTGTATATCTTCCTCGGTGAAATATCTGTTCCTTTGCCCATTTTATGATTAGATTGTGTGTTCTTTTTACTACTGAGATTTTTTTTTTTAATTGAAGTATAGTTGATTTATACTATTGAGTTTGAGGAGTCCTTATATATCCTAGATACAAGTCCGTTGTCAGTTATGTGGTTGCTTAAATTTTTAACATAACTTCTACAAAGGAAAAAAATAAGTAAAATTTATGAAGACTTTACATGGCAAGTCACTGACTTAATTTCTGTTCTTATGTATTCCATCTAGAGAATTAGGACATATGAAGTATTAAAAAGTAACACATCTGGAAGGATCATGAATCGAGTAAATACCTGAAAATGTATGTTATAAAAGCAAATCCAGTAATCACTTTGGGAATATGAGGTGCCTAAAGGCCAATACTAAGGTAAATAAGAGAAAGTGTGGACACGAATGACCATGTTCATAAACAACAGTGAAAAATAACATCACTTGATATTTTCCCCACTTCTCCCAATAAAGTGGGTGAGAGTTTGTCCTTTCTGTAATCTCTTTTTTTTTAACCCTACTGACTGTTACAGGGCTTGTCCCATCCCAGTGACAAGCATTACAGGACTTAGGGCTCTGCAGCTTGCAGTTAAGAAGCAGCATGTTGGAATTAACAGAGAACGGTGCTGTCATGACCTGGATAAAGTACAAAGGGGAAAGAGGGAGTGAGTTATGTTGTTAAACTCTCAGGCTGTTCTGTAAATGTTCCAGCTATTGTGAACCCAAAAGCCTTTTTTCCCCCTCTTTTGACTCCCTGTATGCATTCCTCTGGTGTGGCATAAAAGTAGTTCTTTCATTAATTTGTGCAACATTGCCATCTGCTGTTAAGAATTGATAGATACTGTTTCTGAGAACCTGGCAGCCAAATCTCACCATAAGGGCAGCAGATGTTGAGAAAGTCTATCTGTGGTATTACATATACTAAACAACAGAGGATACATCCAAGCAGGGAAGAGAATAACCAAATTTGTGAGTTAAGATCCATCCTTAGACGTTTAAAGGTGAAATACTGTTCTGTACCATTAGCCTAACAAGAAACTCTTTCATATTTCTGACTGGTGCCTTTCCCCTTTTTAGAAACAATGAAAGCTACTCAGTTGGTTATAGTCTTCTGTTCTGACAAAATGTCAAAGAAGAAGATAGGAGAGGAAAATATTTTATTTTGCTGATGTTTTGTTCCCAAATGTGACTTTGTGAAACTGAAATTCTTTCCTGTCCTTTCCTTTTACTCATGCCAAGACTACAAACTTGGAATTTGTGCTTTTGGTTTAAAGTTCATTGATATCACAATTTGATTTTATCTAAAAAGTAAAATTATTTGCCTTTGATAAAAGACTAGTGCAAGAGCAAATCAGCTTTAAAAACGAATATGTTATCTGCTTTCCTCCATTTTTGAACCTGTTATTCAACAAAGCCTGTAAATTATTGATGAAAATGATAGTTTTAAGTAAGCTTTGTTATACCATTGTCATAAACCCCTGTCATAAGCTGTTTTTCTGTTTGTTTAATGGAAAGAGGCATGTGGGATTTATGGATTTATACAGATTCACTTGTAAGTGTTGGATTGGGGATTTTTGTGTAAATTTTCTCAAATAAAGGCTAGCAGAAACTATTTTAGGTGTATTTTTCTGTTACTCTTGAGTATCTCTTTGTCTGGATTGGCAATAATTCCTCCATATTCCTCAGTATTAAAGTATGGCAAATTATATGTGACGAATTAGAGAAAAAATGTTTGTAATTTACTCCAGATGGATAAAGTTTATGTGAGCTAGTAAAAGTTTATTATACTTTATATATAAATGTATAAACTGTATATAATATCTATATTAAAATAATAATACTTAATTATACATGTTCAGAAAGATCAAATAGGGTTCTGTAAGCCAGGAATTCTCTGTAGCTTCTCTGTTTTAGAAACTGCTAGTGGAATTATTCCTACAGAGGGTCTTCTCCCTTTCCCTCAATTCTTAAAATACCCCTCCCAATTTAGAACCCCCCCCCCAGGACTTGCTTTTTTGACCCATCACATCTATGCAAAACCCCACTCCAGCAGGTAAAGGCCATTTTCTCCGTTCCTTTTACTTGCAGTTGAATCTTTTCCATAAAGCTTCTTTTTTTTTTTAATTTTTAATTTTATTTTTAGTTTTGGCTGCATTGGGTCTTCGTTGCTGCACGCAGCCTTTCTCTGTTTGTGGCGAGAGGGGGCTACTCTTGGTTGCGGTGCATGGGCTTCTCATGGTGGCTTCTCTTGTTGCGGAGCACAGGCTCTAGGCACGCGGGCTTCAGTAGTTGCGGCACACAGGCTCAGTAGTTGTGGCACACGGGCTTAGTTGCTCCGCGGCATGTGGGATCTTCCCGGACCAGGGCTCGAACCCGTGTGCCCTGCATTGGCAGGCAGGTTCTTAACCACTGCGCCTCCAAGGAAACCCCATAAAGCTTCTTTTTAAGAGTCAACCTGAAGTGATTTACACATTGACTATCTGGCCTCTTATTTACCCTCTACCTCCATTCCCCCAAAAAACAGTTAATAAATTATGTCAGTGAATCTGTAGTTTATAAAGTAGTGGTTCCCAACATTTAAGTGTAAATACTTTAACATCAAAAATGTCTTATTTCTTACTGATATTTTAGAGAACATAAATAATGAATGAATTCAGCAAAATGTGTAAGTGAATGTAAATTTAATTGTCTCAACAGTATATATGTTAAATGGTTGTACATGTTCTACAAACTATTAGCTATTCAGTCTGCTACAGTGGTATCTCATATAGCATGAGCCCCATGAATAATATGAATTTTTCTAGTACCACATTTAAAAAGTAAAAAAAAAAAGTTGAAATTTATTTTCTTTTATTTTTTTAATAATTTTTATTGGAGTATGGTTGATTTACAATATTGTGTTTTTCTGCTGTACAACAAAGTTAATCAGTTATACCCGTACATATATCCATTCTTTTTTAGCTTCTATTCCCATATATGTCATTACAGAGTATTGAGTAGAGTTCCCTGTGCTATACAGTAGGTTCTCATTAGTTATATATTGATATTTTATATATAGTAGTGTATACATGTCAATCCCAATCTCCCAATTTATCCCTTTCCCCCTTGGTAACCATAAGTTTGTTTTCTACATCTGTGACTCTATTTCCGTTTTGTAAATAGGTTCATTTGTACCTTTTTTTTTTTAGATTCCACATATAAGCGATATCATATGATATTTATCTTTCTCTGTCTGACTTACTTCACTCAGTATGACAATCTCAGGACTTCCCTGGTGGTCCAGTGGGTAAGACTGTGCTCCCAATGCAGGGGGCCCGGGTTCGATCCCTGGTCAGGGAACTAGATCCCACATGCATGCTGCAACTAAGAGTCCACATGCCGCAACTAAGACCTGGCGTGGCCTAAATAAATAAATAAATATTTTTTAAAGTATGACAATCTCTAGGTCCATCCATGTCACTGCAAATGGCATTATTTCGTTCTTTTTGATGGCTGAGTAATATTCCATTGTATATATGGTACCACATCTTCTTCATCCATTCATCTGTTAATGGACATTTAGGTTGCTTCCATGTCCTGGTTATTGTAAATATTGTGAAATTAATTTTAATAATACATTAAGTTTAATATATCCAAAATAGAATGTCAACAATGTCAGTATAAAAATGTAAAAATGACTGAGATATCTAACAATCTTTGTTCCATATAAATTCTTTGAAATCTGGTTTGCATTTTACAGCTACAACACATCTTACTTCAGACTAGCCACAATTCAAGTGCTCAGTAGTTTCGTGTAGCTAGTGGCTACCACATTGGACAGTGAAGCTATAGACTTTGCTAAGTACTTTGGTAGTTTCTTTAATATCACCAATAACTCTATGGCCCCTGGAAATCATCCATTCACAAGTTAGAACTTCTGCTATATAGCATCCTAATTATTCACTTGTTAAAATATAAAATGGAAATACTGTTTTTTACCGGAAGCACTTTAAAATCAGTTATACCTTTAAAATGGTGAGTATTTCTGGACTTATGAATATTCAAAAGTCAGATATTTAGTTTCATTTATATCTAGTACAATGAAGTACTGAACTTGAGTTTCTGTTTTGTATTCTCTAAGATGGAACAGGACATTTGTTAAGCTTTTTATCTATGCATTATAACTAGAACATAATATCAGGCTAAACAAGTTATAGAAAACTGTCTAGTTCCATATTGCAAAGATGCCAGAAAAGTGAATTTTCAAGCTTTGGCTGAAACCTACTCAGCTTCTCTGAATGAAAGTCAGCACTTCTAGCTATAAGTGATTGTTTTTTCCATTCAACTCAAAAATCATTTATTGATCATCTGTTCTATTTAATGTGCTGAACTAAACTCTGGAGTAGACCCAGATGAATAAGCAATACCTATCCTCACTCAAAGTGCCTTCTAATTAATAGGAGGAGGTAGATGGAATGTCCTCTCTCCAGCATGATCTCCCTACTTTCTTTAGCCACCACTGACTTAACATTTTGGACATTCCTCCAGGAAGCCTTCACTAACCCAGCTAGTTTGGCTTGGATGGGTGCCCCTCCTAAATGCCTTTCTAGAAGATTGTACTTTCCTTATAATAGCACTTATATACGGTTGTAATTGCCTGTTTATTTGTCTGTTATATGGATTGTAAGCTCCAGGAGAGTAGGAACCATGTTTATTTTGTTCTCTTGTAACCCAGCACCTGGCGCAAGTTGGTACTCAGTGTTTGTTGGATGAATGAATTGAAAGTTGAAACCTATCTGTACAATCTAAGAACCCCAGAATGAAACCAACAAAAATTTTAAGAGGGGTTATCAGTCAGTCAGTCTTGCATTTTGGTTTAAAAAATGTTATATATGTATGAAATAATAACGACCTGATATTCTTTCAACAAATAATTTTTAGGCCTATAATATCAAGCACTTTTCTAGGCACTGATGATACATAGTTGTGAACAAGAGGGCAAAATCCAGGCTCTCATGGAGCTTATATTCCAATGAATGGAGATAATCAATAAAGTAAACAAATAAGACATCAATTTTATAGATAAACATTGTGAAGAAAATAAGGAGTGATGTGATCTGGTGGGAGAGCTGTGTTACTTTGCATCAGATTGGCTGTGAAAAAGAGATAGACGATTAGTTAAATACAAGCACAGCGTACGTAGATCATCATGAAGTCTGGTACAATAATAGAAAAAATGGATCCAGATCAAGGAGGACAGAAGTCCCTTGTACCCTCCTATTCAGACCCAAAGTGGAAGGTTATGCAGAGTGTAGGATATCATACTTTAAAAGGAACATTGATGAACTCTAGAAAGGTCAGGGGAATGTGAGCTCATTAGCTCTCATGCCCTTCACCCCATTCTACCAATTCTCTTCCTCCTGTATTTGCTGTCACTATCCACCTAAAAACCTAGATGTGAGTCTCCCGGACTCAGATTTGCCTCACCAACCATATCCTAACTGAGCACAAAGTTCTAAATGTTCCTCAGATGGATTTCTTAAATCTGGGCCCCTTTTCCACTCTCAGTGATAGTACCTCAGCGCTTGTCTCCCGGCCTCCAGTCTTTGTCTTCCATATTGTCATGAGAGTTCTTTGTAAAGTATAGCTTTGGTCTATGTAAGGTGATCATATTGGTTTTTGTCTGTGCTGGGCACATGAGCAAAAGAAGACTTACTAATTATGCGGTGGGGGGGGAGGTATAAATTGGGACATCCCCCAGCAAATCAGGACATATAGTCACACAAATCATATACTCCCCTGCTTAAAAATCTCCAATATTTTCCATTGCCCACAGGAAAAGCCAAATTCTCTAAATAAACGTTTGAGGCCTTGTCTTCTGCTTCTACCCCACCTATGCCATGGCCTCCGGCCACACTACCTTCTCTTAGCCCCCAAACATCCTGCTCTCTGAAAGAGAGCTGGAGCCATGTTGCTGGGTTTGGCTCCCAGCTCCCCTCACTACCTATGTAACACAGAGCAGGTTACTTAACCCTTCTCTCTCAGTTCCTTCTGTAGAATGGGAATACTATGAGGATTAAATGGGATTATACATAGAAAACCTTTATTTTTTTTTTAATATTTATTTAGGCTGGGTCCGGGTCTTAGTTGCAGCACGTGGGATCTTTGTTGCAGCATGTTTTAGTTGTGGCATGTTGGATCTTTTTTAGTTGCAGCACGTGGGCTTCTTAGTTGCAGCATGCATGTGGCATCTAGTTCCCCCACCAGGGATTGAACCCAAGCCCCCTGCATTGTGAGCGGGGAGTTTTACCCACTGGACCACCAGGGAAGTCCCAAGAAAACCTTTAGCATAGTGCCAGGAACATAACAATAAATGTTAGTTGTTATCTCTGTAGGACATATTCCCACAATTTTACGATTAAAAAGTAACCTTGGGGCTTCCCTGGTGGCGCAGTGGTTAAGAATCCGCCTGCCAATGCAGGGGACTCAGGTTCGAGCCCTGGTCCAGGAAGATCCCACATGCCTCGGAGCAACTAAGCCCGTGCGCCACAACTACTGAGACTGCGCTCTAGAGCCCGCGAGCCACAACTACTGAGCCTGCATGCCATAACTACGGAAGCCCATGCGCCTAGAGCCTGTGCTCTGCACACAACAAGAGAAGCCACTGTAATGAGAAGCCCGTGCAACGCAACGAAGAGTAGCCCCCGCTCACCGCAACTAGAGAAAGCCCCGCGCAGCAACGAAAACCCAATGCAGCCAAAATAAATTAATTAATTAAAAAAAAAAAAGTAACCTTGGAGATGTAAAGTTGCCCAAGGTCGCATAACTGATGGAACATGTTTTTCCACTGTATTGCAATTCTTTTAGTGACTTGAGGGCAGGGAGCACCTTTGCAGATTCCCCACCTCCAAATACAGTATCTGGCACTTAGTGCTCAAAGAATGTTGCATGAGGTCAGTTGGTCAAAGATTTGGAAAGACACGTGGAAGGAGAATGTGAAATCTGGAAGGAGTGTCAGGGGAGTTGACAAAATATTCTTGAAGTTATGTGGAAGATGGAGGGACCCAGCGTAGTCCTGGGTAGTTCTGGAAGAAACAGCTGGGCCCACTGATTGAGATGACAGGAGGCAAGTATTTCCGCTGGGGGGGGGGGGGAGGTATAAATTGAGGGGAAAAGGTATAAATTGCTTACTAAACAAAGAGCACTGTGCGATGTTGGAAGGGACTGTTTCCCCCGTCACTGCCCTTGAGATAGGCCTGGCGCCCATCTGAGACTGGATGACCTCTGGACATCGAAACTGTCTGAGCCTAGAGTCTGTCATACAGAGTGAAGTCAGAAAGAGAAAAACAAATACCAAATACCATATGCTAATGCATATATATGGAATGTAAAAAAAAAAAATGGTACTGATGAAACTAGTGGCAGGGCAGGAATAAAGACGTAGACGTAGAGAATGGACTTGAGGACGTAGGAGGAGGGTAAGTAGCATGGACATATATACACAACCAAATGTAAAATAGATAGCTAGTGGGAAGCAGCTGCATAGCACAGGGAGATCAGTTGGGTGCTTTGCGAC
The DNA here is from genome assembly GCF_965194805.1 of Balaenoptera borealis. NCBI lineage: Eukaryota > Metazoa > Chordata > Mammalia > Artiodactyla > Balaenopteridae > Balaenoptera > Balaenoptera borealis. The sequence continues at coordinate 27,255,229 of NC_138866.1, forward strand.
GATCTAGAGGTGGGGGATAGGGAGGGTGGGAGGGAGGATCAAGAGGGAGGGGACCTGGGGATGTATGTGTGCATGTGGCTGATTCACTTTGTTGTGCGACAGAGGCTAGCGCAGTATTGTGAAGCAGTTATACTCCAATGAAGATCTATTAAAAAAAAACAAAACTGTCTGGGGACCTGGCCAGCAATCAGGGGAGGGGTCTGCAGACCCGTCGATGACGCCCTTGCCCCCGCCAGAGCCACTGGACTCCACGCGGTCTCCACCAGGCGCCGCCAACCCCGCCCGAGGCCTCGCTTTCCCAGCCGGCCTGGAGGAAAAGCAGCCTTGCCGCTATGCTAAACGAGCGACCAGCGAAAGCGGAGGAAACCCCGCCGGGCCGGAAGCACCCAGAACTGCTTCCGGGTCAAGGGGGAAGGAGCCACCATGGACCCTGGCTGGGTGGCGGGGTGGCTGGGCTGACGGGGCCGCGGGCTGGCGTCTGAAGCGGGAGAGGCGCAGCGCCGTCAGCGCCGCCCGGGACACGCAGGCGGGTCCCGCGGCCGCCGCCATGTCGGTGCTGGGCGAGTACGAGCGACACTGCGATTCCCTCAACTCGGACTTTGGGAGCGAGTCCGTGGGTGGCGGGGACTCGGGCCCGGGGCCCAGCGCTGGTCCGGGGCCCCGAGCCGGCGGCGGCGCGGCGGAGCAGGAGGAGCTGCATTACATCCCCATCCGCATCCTGGGCCGCGGCGCCTTCGGGGAGGCCACGCTGTACCGCCGCACCGAGGTAGCGGCCCCCGGCTCCGGTCGCCCCCGCCCCGCCTGCGCGGCCCTGCTCTCCCTGCTCGTCGTCCTCGCTTAGTGTTAGGGCCCCGCAGGGTATTTGTCTCGGGGTCTTTATCACTCGTTCAACTCTCCTGCACTAGGAGTTCGTTAGAGCATTGGTTTTACTGACTGGTCGTTTTTGTTTAAATCAGGCAACTGAGCAAGTCATTGAACCTTCTCTGAGCCTTAGTTTTCCCATCTGTAAATTGGAGTTAGTGATAGCTACGTACTTTAAACGTAATATTTATTTTTTAAGGTTATTTTGAGAATCGAACAAAGATACTTTGCAAACTGTAAATTAAAGTAGTTTATGAATGTGAGGTATTGTCAAAACTTCCTTCCTATTGTGCTGTACAGCTCTCCAAGGTCGAGGTGGAGAGGAGGGGATAGCTTCAAAATTCCCACATCCGTGGCAGCTCCCCTGCCTTTGCCATATCTTTATGTTCAGATATGAACACTCAGTTGGAGATTTTTCTTGAAGATCATGGGGAAGATTGTAACGTGTTAGTTTCTTCAGTGATTATCCAGCAGCGTTTATGCGTGGGAAATACTTTTTTATTTTGGTATATTCTAAGCCATTAGTTCTTAACTTTGGGAGGGCTAAGGACTCCTTTGAGAATCTAATGTAAACATGCCCTCCCCCCAGTCCACTACTGCACACATACAAGTCCTTTGAAGAGATTCGTGGATTACTGACCCTCAAGTTCAGAATGTATACTGATTAAAACCCTATACTGGGGAGTCTACTTCCAAAAACTAATCATAACAGGGTTTGATCACTAAAGTCTTAAAACTAGTTTTAGAATAGGTAAGCATCAATGAGAACTTGCTGGGGTTGCTGAAGGTGATTGATCTATCAGTGATCTATCTGTCTGCAGTTCTGGTGTGTGTTCCAAGGTACTTTTAAGGCTAAAAGATGGAGGAGGAGAGAGGTGGTTGCAAGATTAATGTATAATGTTAGAGTTACTGTTAGTATTCTGTTTTCTTATTTGTACTCAAAATACGGGAATGAGGAGATGAGCTTTGGTATTCCTATTTTATAGTTAAAGAAACTAAGATAGTATATTTAAGGACTTGCCCGCTTAAATTAGAAGCAAATCCTGGGCTAGAATGGCGTTTCACATCTCCTTGTGCATGCCTTTCCATTATTATCATGTTGAACTTGATTACCGAGGTTGTTTTAAGTTTGATTGCACTTTCCCTAAAATTGCACGTATTATCCCTAACACCAAATGTTTATTACATCTGTGAATTTACAGGGGTATAATTAGAAGCAGCCCTTTCCCTCAAGAAGCGTGTATTTCATTGGGAAGACATGTTAGTCTTGTTAGTGACAAATAGCATTTAAGTTGTATGTGTATATAAGGGGAAAAGAATGGACAAATATTTTAGTGTATGAGCTCTGAAAATTAAGGAAATGCCCAGTAGAAGGTTCATTGATCTTCCCCCAAAGTTTCAAAGGCCTAACGAAGCCATTCTAAAGGATAGGGAGGGTTATTTAGGTCGGGGTGCTCGCGGGCTGGGGAGCAGTATCTGTAAATAATTAGAGATATTATAAAACGGAGTGAATATTGGGAGCCACAGGTAAGTCTTCATGAATAGAGGAAAACATGATAACATAAAAGTGACAGTAGAAACAGAGTTGCAGAATGGGACAGGGTGAGGAAACTGAACTCAGAGCCCTTAGACCTGGCTTATTCTTATCCAGAAAGGATAAATGACAGTCACTAGAGAAATCTAAATTTATAAAATTAGAGGCAATTTTAACATTTCTATTTTACAAGAAACTGTGGTCAGCCATAGGTAACCATTTTCCTGTTCTCTATTTCTCCAATACAATCCTCATCATGACTAGCAGTCTTTCATAATGTCCCTCAATAGAATCTTTGAGACCTACCTCCATCCCATGTTTTTTACCTGGAATTGACATCGTGTAAATTAAGTGTAGAAACAATGTAACAGCATCTTAATGCTTTCCCAGGCCTGCAGTAAATTATGTTGCTTGGTTGTATGCAGAACCTTTTAAAGTCTGTTCATGTTTAATGGAAAAAAAGGAGTCAGTCTAGGAAGTTTTCTTTCTAGGCTTACAGATCTGGGTGTGGATTCATTCTCTGCCAGGTGCGAGGAAAACATGATAGCTCTATTACTGTGTTACAGGATGACTCATTGGTCGTGTGGAAGGAAGTTGATTTGACCCGACTGTCTGAGAAGGAACGTCGTGATGCCTTGAATGAGATTGTTATTCTGGCGCTGCTGCAGCATGACAACATTATTGCCTACTACAATCACTTCATGGACAACACCACCCTGCTGATTGAGCTGGAATATTGTAATGGTAAGGTAGAATTCAGTGGGACTTCCTCCAGTGAGACATTCTTGTGCTTATACTTACCTTAAGGGGGAGAGAAAAAGAAGATACATATACAAAGAATAAGAACTTTAAATGGATTTCTAGAGTTTAAGAGAAATAGTTCGGGCCCTGGAGAGTTTTGAAATGATCTACAAAATGAGGGGAGGAATTTTTCCCCTGCATACTCAAATTCTCCTTTGTGATGATAATTCCATCTTCAAATTACTTGTTCAGTTGAATTTTACATTCATTTTTCAAGGTTTTTTTCCTTATGAAATGACATTAGTCAGGCATTAGAGACATAGCATGGTTTGACACTTGATATAATATATAATGAAATGACTTGATATATAATGAAATCTTGTAGGTAATATTTATTTATATTGACTTCAGCTAAAGCCATCCTATGGAAAAGTGGTTCAAAGATCATAGCTGACTGAAAATGAAAATGATTTCTTTGAACCCTTTTGCTTGTAAAATAGCAGTATAGCCTGTTTGGTAAGAAAATAGACCCTGAACCCATATCCTAAGCTTCACTACTTTTTAGCTCTGTTATCTTGCATGAGCAACTTAACCTCTCTGTGCCTCAGCCTCCTTATCTTAAGTGAGCTTGTTGATAAGCAATAGTTACCTCCTAGGGTTGTTGTATGAAATGAATATGTAAAGCTCCTAGCATAGTACTTGATATGTAGCAAATTTTTGATAAATACTGTACAAGCTATTATCCTTATTACGTAAGAGAACCCCCAAAGCCCTTTCTTGAGCTGCATGCTAAAGAGGTCCCAGCATATTCTTGACTTAAATCTCTTAAGAGAAAGCTCCTAGACTTCTAACTTTCTTACTGGATTCTTGTGTACCATGATTGTTCCTTTGTTCAACCCTAAATGTATGAGATTATATTAGAAATTTTTGAAGTAGCAGAAGCCTCAAGTAGCTAACTTCCTTTGTGGTTAGGAGGAACTAGAACGAATGGTGTATTTATTGAAACTCTGAGTTACTAAATTGCAAGGGGAAAAAAAGTTGTGAAACTGAACCAGGACTACAGTGTAAGTTGCAGCTGCAGGTAGGAAATAAAATGAACCATCATCATTTGCAGTCTGTATTACTTGATAATGAAAGGGAGAAGCAAATTCAGACTTACTCTGCAGGAAGGAGTTAGTAAAGGGAGTAATGATTGGAAACAATCTAGAGTCTACCCTAAATTTTGGGAAACCTTTTCAGCGTGAAGTGGAAAGAAAAAGAAGTTGATGATATACACCTATATATACAAAACATCACATCACAGCTATAACCCAAATGTTCTAATAGTCACACTGAGAGAGTTGTTACCAAAATATTGCAGATTCCTTTAAAAGGAGTTTTGGAAAAGAAAATCATCTGATTTTGAAGACTTTCAAAGTAATTTTATAAATTAGGGTACTATAGAAAGTGTCTTTACTCTCATCGTTTCTAAAAATGCTGTACTTCCCGTTTTCGTATTGAGTCTCTTCTGTTAGGGAGGGGAATCTCTGAAGAATATTTCAGATATAGTCCTTGACAGATGGGAAGAATTTTGTACCCATGTACCCAAGAGCTGAGAAGGAAGAAGGGGAATCTTTGAAGAGGAAGCAGAATCCTTCACTTACTGTGGCACCTGTTAAAACCCTAGGAGCGTTGATCTCTATTAAGCAATTCAAACCTGTTTCTTGTTTATTGCAGGAGGGAACCTATATGACAAAATCCTTCGTCAGAAGGACAAGTTGTTTGAGGAAGAGGTAATTCATATTTCTGTGGAAAGAAGCTAGAATTGTAATGTTGTGATTCTTGCATTCTAGTTCTGTATTTACTCTTACAACAATGAAGAGTGTTTTTTTCCTTTTATTCAGACTCCTTCCAGGCTCTGATTGATATTCATGAGAAAGGAAACCTCTAACAAGGAAGCTGTCTATAGCTGCTTCCTAAATGGTTTACCTCCACATCATGATTCTCTATGAGCTTTCTTTCCTGGTTCTATTACTGCATACTGGTATGCCCAGTTTTCTGTACCTTTGCATTCTTCCTGGATTTCTTTCCACAAGTCTGCTTCATCATACTATATAACAGTATTGGAACTATTTTATAATGATCTGCTTTTTTTTTTTTTTTTAAACCCCTACCACTTTTCTTTGCCTACTCAACCTACAAGCAAGAAATGTCAAGTCATGTTGAATCATAACCTTGGTTGCAGCTTCATTTGTTTTGTGTGTTCGAGTGTGTGTGTTTATTTATATGTTTTTTTTGGTTTGTTTCCAGTCCAAGTATAATTTATTTTTTCTCTGCAGATGGTGGTATGGTACCTATTTCAGATTGTTTCAGCAGTGAGCTGTATCCATAAAGCTGGAATCCTTCATAGGTAATGAGTGAAAGAATGTGGGATGTATTCCTTTCCACCAATCCAACCCTCACCTTGGGTACCTCCCATCAGCACTATTATTTTCTTGATTAAGCAGTCAAGGCTTTTCCGTTGATATAATTTAGGAAGGAAACAGTGAGTAATGAGGGGCGTTATCTTCACTTCCTAAAGTTAAACTGTTTGTGATCTAGGAAGAACCTCCTCAATAACTAAGTACTGCTCAGTCATCTCTTTAAGAAGTATTTTAGAGGTGAGTTCATTAATTCATCAGTAAAGCCTAGAAAGCCACTATAAAAGTGGTATTAGATTGGTTGGAACTCATAGTAAATGTTTTCTCTGAGCAATAAAATGGGCAATTGTTTTTAATTTTATAATTAAGTCTTTTAATTTAAGTAAAAAGGGCTTCCCTGGTGGCTCAGCGGTTAAGAATCCGCCTGCCAATGCTGGGGACACGGGTTCAAGCCGTGGTCCGGGAAGATCCCACATGCCACGGAGCAACTAAGCCCGTGTGCCACAACTACTGAGCCTGCGCTCTGGAGCCCGTGAGCCACAACTGCTGAGCCCACATGCCACAACTACTGAAGCCCATGCGCCTAGAGCCCGTGCTTCACAACAAGAGAAGCCACCGCAATGAGAAGCCTGCACACCGCAACAAAGAGTAGCCCTCGCTCACCACAACTAGAGAAAGCTCGCATGCAGCAACGAAGACACAATGCAGCCAAAAATAAATAAATAAGTAAATAAATAATTTAAGTAAAAAGCTTATTCATTTTGTACAATTAATTATGCAGTTTTACCAGAGCTTTGGCCAGGGGAAACAGCTTTCTATTCACTTCTAGCTATAGGAGAGAACCATTATAAGAACATTTCCACGTCATTATACCCTGCTTAAGTGAGTCATGGATCATTGTTAGAGATTAATGTTAATACAGTAGCATTTCCCTTTTTATTGGTTTGTCCATTCAGTTACCATATATTTCTTGATAGCTGTCAAGTGGCTACAGTTGTGTATTGTTACTTTCTTTTTGACAAAGAATATTGTTCTGTTTTTTTCACATCTTTCAGTAAAGGAAGCCAGAGTATGAACTAGACACAGTTTATTTGTGTTACTTATGGTCAGAGATAGACAGTGATTTTATTTAGATGACCTACATAGCCTAATCATTTTGCTGCTGGGATGTGCTGTCTCTTCTGTTCTCTTGCGTTAACAAATTTGAAACTTTGGCACCAACCAAGTGTTAAAATTGCCTTGATAATCACTTATTTCAAGGCACAAGTGTTAATTGAAGAGGCAGTACACCTTATAGGAATTATGATTACCTAGGGCACCATTTTTTTTTTGGTCTGACCCTCTCAACTTTTCCTAAAGACTTCAGTGTTTTGGGGGACATGCCTGTGCTGCAAAGCCATGGAGGATGAAGTTAATTCTCTGCCTCCACTCCCCCAAGTCCCCTTCTCAATGTTAAAATGTATGAGAAAGTGATGACCACTCTTTGGGATCCCGTAACAGCCTGAGCAGTGGTAACACACTCTTTTTTATTTTGTACTAATTTTGGGCGGGAAGGGGGATGAGATAAAATAGTTGAGTATATGGGTTTAATATACAGCATCTTTTTTTTTCAGAGATATAAAGACATTAAATATTTTTCTGACCAAAGCAAACCTGATAAAACTTGGAGATTATGGCCTAGCAAAGAAACTTAATTCTGAGTATTCCATGGCTGAGACGGTAAGTATGTGTTATCCTTGACTTGGTTGGTTTTGTTTTGTTTTTTGGTGGCGCTACGCGGCATGTGGGATCTTAAGCAAAGTCCTAACCACTGGACCGCCAGGGAATTCCCCGCAATGTAGTTTTTTTCTGTTCCTTTCCTGCACTGTGAGATATAACTATACCCCCTAAATTTTGCACACTTTTCTCAATATTTTTGCAAGTTCTCCATACTTATAAAGCAAGTCTTCAGGAGTCTTTTTCCTGGACCCACTAACAGTCATTTACATGCTCAGGTGTTTTTTCAAGAGCCATTGTCCACATAACAGCTCTGACATCATTGCCCTTTCCAACACTGACTAGAGACTTTTCTAAAAGCAATAAAATACTTTACCATTTTTTCCAGCCTAGGATCTTTAGTAGATTTCACTTTATCTCTCATTTAATGTTTGTTCTTAGGGTGTTAGACATCTCTTGTGTTTCCTTTGAGTTTTTTCTGGCTCAGAAACCCTATATTACAAATAAAGGCTGATGCCCAGGGAACAATCTCATCTTTAATATGATACACAGTCTGAACCGCAGAGCTCCCTTCTTACCTAATCCTATGAAAGACCATTTGTAAAGAGTAGACATAAGCTGATCTTTAAAGACAGTGATCTGATCCTTCTAGGACTTATAAAACCCAATTATTACTCTTCTGGTTTCACAATGCTTTGTCTTTAAAAGAACTTGAAAATGTAAATTAATTTTGTCCTGATGATTATTTTTGATAATGTTGGGATGTGCCTGCAAGCAATCTAGAAACATCCAAGGATACTGATAGCCAAGGTTGGGAGTCGGCTTCAGGGACTCAGTTTGCTTGTATGACGGTGCCATATTGAGTTTCTGAGGAAGTAGTCATGTTGTTGCATGGATTTTTCTCATCAAGAGTAATCTGATAAAACCAAGATTTAACTTTTTTAAGCCAGTTAAATGCAAAGAAGGAACGATATGAAAATTTATAAATGCCATGTAAGCCATCTGAAAAACTGCTTTGCCTTGCTGATGAAGGATGGCTATCAGTTTTACTAGAATTTCCAGGGTACTCATTGTCTGTCATCTTGGGAGAGGCCTGACCTCCATTCAGGGCATTTTTTTTTCCTTCCAACACATTCTTGAACTCAGAAGGTCTTTTTAAATTTGTAAGAAATTGACTAGCTGTGTTAGTATTACAAATGTTAAATTGAGCCATTTACAAAGTTTCACTACTATGCATTTCAATTAGAACTTTTAACCCGTTTATTCAATTATCATCTCCCCACTACCAGTTTTTTTTTCTCTATTAGTGAACTTTTACCAAGTATGCTTTTTACAAAGTCTGTGAAGTCTTCAGTGGGTCTTGAATGCCTAAATCCTCTGTGATCCAGGAATCACGGAGCTTTTCTGTCTCCCAAATTACCATAGGTCTTTACCACAGAGATTGTCCCTTTATAATTGGGCCAAGAGATCTGATATGAATAAGATTTCTCCTCATAGTGGCATCATCTCATAAAAACCATTTTGGGATATGCTGATGAATGTTTTGTAATGGTTATCACTAGTTCTAGGAAATTTAATTTAGTTGTTGAAATATTAATATAGTTACCTCAGAAAAGAAGTCATTTTTTGATTGCTTTCTTTGTTGTTCAGCTTGTGGGAACTCCATATTACATGTCTCCAGAGCTCTGCCAAGGAGTTAAATACAATTTCAAGTCTGATATCTGGGCAGTGGGCTGTGTCATTTTTGAACTGCTTACGCTAAAGAGAACGTTTGATGCTACAGTAAGTTGATGTATTATCCCTGCATTGTCCTTGCAAATGGTACAGCTTGGTTGAGAGAATCAACTTTATTCCTGAGCTTCTGATTTCTTGAACAGAAATCAGCTATAGGAAAAATAACCAGTATTCAGGTACTGGCTTAGTAGTGTATTACTAAAATTCTATAGACAAGATTTATTTCCAACTTGAATTCCCCACTGAAATAATCATAATCAAGTAGTTTGAGCACGGTCCTTGAATCCGTTGACTGTAATTTTAAAACTGGCTCTAGGATCGACTGTGTGATGCAGCAATTTAGATAAGCCATTTCATTTCTTACACTTCAGCTACATCGTTTTATAAAAGCTAAGGCAAGTTATATAATACTCATTAAAGTGTTTTGATCTTTTTTATGAAAAGTTACATCCTGACTCTTACTAAAGATTGCTACTGTTTTATAAACAACAAATCCCTTTAAGTCTCTTTTCTTCTTAAGTAAAGCCCAGTATAAAGCAGTGCTTCTCAAACTTTAATATACATAGGAAATCACCTGGGCATCTTGTTAAAATGCAGACTCTGTTTTAGTGTATCTGGAGCGAGGCCTGAGATTCTGCATTTCTGACAGACTCCCAGATGATGCTGACGCTACTCGTCCATGGATCACAATCTGAGTAGCACAAGTGGATTCACATCCAATATCCTCTGCAAGCCAGATGTGAGAACTTAGGCAAATCACTTCATCTCTTTCATCCTCTATTTCATTAGCTATAACAAGGGAAAAAATACATATTCCTCTCATAGAGATGCTCTGCTAATGGATATGAAAATACAAATGTAAGATAATGCAGAATTCTTTGGCCTTTTATGAGACCTGTTTATTTTTCTAAGTCCTGAAGTTTATTCTGATCTGTCATCTAGTTCTCTTAAATAACATAGTGGAAGGAAAATGAGTTTTGGAGTCAGATAGACTTTGGTTGAAATTATGGCTCCATTTTTTACTATCCGTGTAGTCTTGGGCAAGTTACTTTACGTCTCTGAATTGGTAATGATAATCCTGCATGTTGTTTGCAAGGGTTAAAAAACATTATATGTGCAACTTATGTTTCTGTTGGTCTCAGTAAAGGTGTGGTGGCACTGTTATAATAATTTCTTATCATTATGAACTTATTATTCATTGCCTTGTCTGTTACAGCTGAGTATCACCTGTATAACCATTATTAGGATATATAAATTAGGAGGCAAATTAGTTGGCAAAGGACATACTTAAAGCCAAGAAGCATAGCTAACCTTGCTTTCCTTTTTCTTAGGATTCAGTTGAAGGGTCAGATTATAATATACTCTGAGTATTATTCTATTGGTCACATAGTCATACCCCATGTTGGCCAGTTGGCTTCATTATCTGACAGCAGTAGTGCATCCCTAACCATTTCTTGCTGATGTGTACCAACAGTTGTAAAAAGAGGTCAGACCCAATTCAGAACTATTGCCATTTCTTTACATGATAGTCACAGACATCTCAAAGCCCCTACTAGTAGATTATAATGTCATCTTTATATAACCACCAAGGACAATACAATAATCATTTTCTCATAGAACCCACTCAACTTGTGTGTGAAGATTGTACAAGGAATCCGGGCCATGGAAGTTGATTCTAGCCAGTACTCTTTGGAACTGATCCAAATGGTCCATGCATGCCTTGACCAGGTAAGCGTGACTTAACATATTGATTTCAGTTCAGTGCTTTCCCTTCCAGCCTCAGTGTTTGGAGTATGGCATAGATGAACCTGCACAAAACCACGTCCACTTCCCCAGGGTAGGATGTATTTGTGGCTATATCCGGGAGAATAGGCATTGGCAGTTCATGATAGTTGTGTGCTTCAGCCAACAAATTCTTCCTTTACTAATTTGCGAAATGAATTTACCATCTAAATTGTGCTCCATTTTTTATGATCAAGATTAATTTTTTAAAATTGATTTTATAAAATAATAGTTAGAGGTAATTTAGAATTCCTAATGTGCAGAATGTATACAGTTCTAAATGTCACAGTTGCCTTGCAGTGCAGTTCTAGGTCAGTATTATTCAAAGGTGGTCCAGGAGCCACAGGCATTAGAATCGCCAGGGGATGGGGGATTTTTACAAGAAGAAAATGAAGATTCCTGGGCCCCACTCCAGACTGACTGGATCAGAACCTCTGTGGATAAAGCCCAGAAATCTTTATTTGTAACAGGTACTCCAGCAGATTCTTATGTACTATGTATACTGAAATTTGAGAACCACTGCCCTAACAGTTAAAACAAGTGAGGAAGGTGCATTCTCATTCACGTATAAGTGTTGATGATAGTGAGCATGAAGCATAGAATGTGACATAAGAAATAGGTTTTTTGAAACAGAAGGATGATATACAGTGATCTTTGAATAACAAACCTACAGCCTTCTAAGAGGAAGTAAATGTGTCTTTAGATCCCATTTTGCCCATTTATTTATTTATTTATTTATTTATTTATCTAAATATTTATTTATTTATTTATTTTGGCTGCACCAGGTCTTCATTGTGACGTACGGGATCTTCATTGCGGCATGTGGGCTTAGTTGGGGCACATGTACTCTTAGTTGCGGCATGCACACTTCTTAGTTGCAGCATGCATGCAGGATCTAGTTCCCCAACCAGGGATCAAACCCGGTCCCCTGCATTGGGAGCATGGAGTCTTACCCACTGGACCACCAGGAAGTCCCTTGCGCATTCCCTTTAAGTTAAAACTAACCCACTGATACTTTTTAGGATCCTGAGCAGAGACCCACTGCAGATGAACTTCTGGATCGCCCTCTTCTCAGGAAACGCAGAAGGTAAAGAACAAAGAAGTTGCTTCATTTTCTTTCTGTAGATGGCTGACTGACTATTAGAAGCCTGACCAGAGTACTACAAAGAGAGGGTGGTGTTTCCTGACTTTGCCACTCTGCTGCTATTTTCTTCCAACATCTCTGCTTTCATTGCTTGATGTAGTTCCTGACTTTCACCTCCTTAACCTGTGCTACTTTGTTCTAAATTGATACTGATGAGACCCTAGAGCCCTTCACTCCTCCCCATCTTCTGTGAGTTCTAATCTAGAGTTTGGGCACTAGAGTGTAGTAATTAAGAGAGGAGGGCTCTGGACTCAGACATCCTTATGTTTGTATCTGAGTTGTGTCATTATCTTTGTCAAGTTATTTAACATCTCTGTCCCTTAGTTTTCTCTATAAAGTGAGGTAGGGTGAGGATTAAAGGAGGTAATGCATATAAAGTGCTCAGCCCAGGGCCTGGCACAAGGTGCTCAACAATTGTTGGATAGTAGTGTGGGTTTGGACCAGGCCTTTGCTTTTTAGTGCATTTGTTTAGATGGTAGATTGCAGTTGGATGGGTCCTCTTCAGATACCTTTTGCCCGTTTCCTGTAGTCGAGGTTGATTGATTCCTGACAGGTTATTTCCTGAGGTTTATTTAGTGTTAAAGGTCTCTAGAGGTAGGAAGAAGGTCCTTTATCCCTCACTTTTTGTAGGAGGCTTCAAACCCTAACTCAAAGGAAGAGGTGTTCTTCATCCTTCTTAAATGCTCTAGTCTCTGTTTCATCCTATTATACTATTTTTGCCTAACAACCCTTCTTCCTCCTCTACCAGTTCTTTGTTTTTGAGTCTTCCCAATATTCAAACATGTACTGTGCTCTTTTTCAAGTGTTGCCCTTAGATGCATTAAGTGTATACCTAATTCCATAATCTCTGCTGTTTGGTCAGTAACCTTTATTCTGTTGTATTAAATTAATCTTTTCTGGTTCTCCAGTTGATCTCCAGCCAGTGTTTTAGTGCATAGAATTATGTATAATACTCCAGATGCAGCACTGTAACCTTGCATTTATGTTCTATTCGTATTCAGGCAATATCACCCTCTAGGGCTGGTTAAGCATATTCTAATTCTTTATCTGGCTTATTTTCCAACAATATAATCACTGTTTAAATCTCTTATTTAAATATTTCCATTGATAATGCAATTTTTATTGAGAGAGTTGGAGATTTACATGTAGTACTTTGTTAGAACTTTGTTCTTTGATGGAAAAACAGAAGACAAAGAGCTTTCCAGATAGAGCACAGACACAGGGAATTGTGGAAGTATTCAGGAAGCACACTAAGTCCTGTTTGGCTAGAGGTTCTAGACCTGGCGTTCTCAATAGCAACACCTCAGGAAATTTAAAGAAAATGCTGGTTCTTAAGCACCACCCCAGGTCTTCAGCTATAATTGATTTAGGCAGAATGAGAACCCTGAGTTAGAACATGGGAGTGGATACAGGGAAGGAAGGCTGGAAGGGTAGGCAGAGAATGTTGAATGCCAGATGAAGGAATCTGTGCTTTATTCAAGGAATAGTACGGAAGTGTTGGATATTTATGAGAGGGCAGTTCATGTGATGAGAGATGCGCCTTAGGAAGAGTTATTTAGCAGTACTAATATCAGTGTTAAATCAGTATAGGACTGATTAAAGTGGATTAAAACTGTGGTGAGACCAATTAGGTGCTACCACAGCCCAGTTGGGAAGTAAAGCTGCCCAGAACCAAGGTGGTGAGACTGGGAAGGAGACGTGAGTAAAAGGGCATTGTATAAGTAGAATCTATAAAACTTGAATATTGAAGAAAGGAAGACAGCTGAGTCCAAAACCACTGAAGTTTTAAACCTAGTTCACTGGGAGAATAGAGGGTGCCCGCTATAGAATTAGGAGAGTCAGAAAGAAAAGCTGTATTGGAAAAAGATAATGAGCTGAGCTTTAGAGATGTTGAGTTTAGGGAGTCAGTGAGCAGACTAAAGGAAGATGTCAGCAGGTTCCTAAAATGGGCATCAGAGGTTCTCAAGGCTCTCTGGTCCGGCCTGGAACATTTCTCAGAGACAGAAAACAAATGGCCCCAGACTACTGGCCCCCTTGTATTTAATGAATTGTCTAATGCTAGGCCTATAGAACTGTTTCAGTTGTATCGAAGTACTTTCCTAAAAGTATTGTAACATTGTGGGAGGCATATGGTTTATAGAAGATTAAGTCTGTGAAAGGTTTTAAAGAGACACTAGTGCAATATAGGAACCTATTATTTCTCTCATGTATCTTTGCTTTTCTTTTGGTAGAGAGATGGAGGAAAAAGTCACACTGCTTAATGCACCTACAAAGAGACCAAGGTAATGCTCAAGAGACTCTTGAAAAGTAATATATCTTAAATTACCACCAGGGGGTCTTTCTTTCTTGGGTCTGGACATTGTTTGATCCCAGTAAGAAGCCTTTGGCATCCTTTCAGAAGGCAACATCTGCTTAAATGTCAAATAGTCATGTCAGAGAAAAAGAAAGCTATAATTTTACCCTCATGCTAAAGTGGACATCATTATCATGATGAATGTTGAAAAGTTGAAAAGTGTAGGTGTTATGAATCAGACTGCTATCTGATCTGGCTGAGCTGTGATGAAGCCTTAAGGCAGGAATTGCAAAGCCTGCTATGATAGAGGGTTGAAATAAGTTGTCGAGAAAGAACATACTTTCTCATACCATAATTGGCAGTTCTCAGGGAAAAGACTGGAAGCATTTTTCTTTGATATAATTTTTATGTTAAATGTTCCTTTGTTCTGGGGGTTGTCGGCAGGTCAAGCACTGTGACTGAAGCACCCATTGCTGTGGTAACATCCCGAACCAGTGAAGTCTATGTTTGGGGTGGTGGGAAATCCACTCCCCAGAAACTGGATGTCATCAAGAGTGGCTGTAGTGCCCGGCAGGTGTGTGCAGGGAATACCCACTTTGCTGTGGTCACAGTGGAGAAGGAACTATACACCTGGGTGGTAAGTGAAAGCTACGTACTTTAGAACAGTGACGTGCGCCTCATTGTTTACTGGGCCCAGGATGTCTAAGAATTTTGTTGGTTGAACATGTGCTGCAGAAGTGGCAGCATGGGATGATGGGATGTAAGCTCTTTTGAGAGTAGGGATTTTGTCTGTTTAGTTCACTGATGTATCCCCAATACCTGGTACATGTTAAGTCGCTTATAAATGTTTTTTGAATGAATGAATGAAAGAGAGAGAAAGAAGGAGAGAAAGAATTAAAAGGCTTGGACTCAGGAGATTGGATTCTCATTTACCACTGGGTGATTTCAGAAGGTCACTTAATTACTCTGTTCTATTACCATGCATTTCAGAGCAACTCATACCTGTGAAATAGCTTTGTAAACAAATGAAGCAGTGTACCATGTCAGGAAAATTCTAAGACCTCCGTCAGTGATTGAAGGTGGAATATCTTGAGTAGAATTTTCCTTTGTTCACCTCTAGATTCTATCCTCTCTCTCACTTCGAACAAACTGCCTCTATTTGTTGTCTCTTTTCTTATCTCCCACTCATTCCTCATTCACCTACAGTGCAGCTTCTATCCCTCCGCTCAATTGAAACTACTCTTGACAAAATGACCTATAAATTGTGAAAATAAAACAGATAGGTACATTTGAGTCCTTGCTTGATCTCCTGTAGTATTTGACATTGTTGGTCACTCCCTCCTTCTTGAAGCCTGGTCTTCCCTTGGCTGCCGCAAGAGCATGTTCTCTTGACTTTGCTCCTGTCTCTTCCGCTGTGCCTTCTCAGGCTCACTTCAGGCTGCTTTTTCTTTACCCGACCTTGTCTTATCTTAGGTTCCCGGTTCTTCCCACTCTTCCTCCTTCCTGAGGGAGCTCATTTTTTCCAGTAGTTTCAGATAACTTCTCCATAAGGACAGGCTTTATCCCCAGTGTGTGACAGAGTAGACACTCAACTATTGGATTGAGAGAAAGAATGAGTGATTTGGCCTCTGTTATAGAGTTTTAACTTGCTGTTATTTCCTAAAATCCTCTCACTTAAAGAACTAGTTTCTGGGGGGCTGCCAGAGGTGGATTGAAATTAGTGCCTTAAAAAACATTTGTGTAAGGACTTACAGTTGAGTTATTGAATGGGAAGAATTACTTATGTCTTTAAAACTGTTGAAAAGTCATGTAGGACTATTCTCAGTGCTTTATAGCAGCGTCTTTGATGTAACCAGATTCCTTATGACGGTTACGTATTTCAGGGAAACTGTGACCAAAATTTGTAAAACTTTTATAAGGATTTCCAAGAGGCTGTACTCCTGTAAAAAAACAATCAAATTAGACTGCATAAAGAGTTTTTTCATCATCACCCATAATTAAATAGACAGTTCACCTTAGACTTGAAGAAGAAAGACAAAATTGAGAATGGGTCCTTTTAAGGCCCGATGGATATCAGTCTGGATACTTTAATAATCTTTATCTGTTGGCAGGGGTTTTTTACTATCTACCATTAAAAGGTTTAATCCTCTTACCTTTTTTTTTCCCCGTTTCTATATTTCCAACTGATTTTTTTCCTACTGTTTTTCTTAATAAGAAGTGATATTACAGACTAGATTAAAGATTTGGCGTGAAAAGTTTAAAACTTCACAAGACCTATTTATTTCACAGAACATGCAAGGGGGTACTAAACTCCATGGTCAGCTGGGCCATGGAGACAAAGCCTCCTACCGACAGCCAAAGCACGTGGAAAAGTTGCAAGGCAAAGCTATCCATCAGGTGTCATGTGGCGATGATTTCACTGTCTGTGTAACAGGTAAGCCAGCAGCAGAAAGCACCCAGCTGCATTTAATGTGGGGTATTTTACTTAATTCTATGCAGTTTTAGTTGGGATTTTACAACAAAAGACAGTATCCAAAGAACCAAAGACAGTGAGCAAATATTATACACATTAATAACAACATGCCCAACTTGCTATAGCATTAGAGTAGTGATGAGCAAGGAGAAGGCAGATGGATAACAGAGAAGAGGTGGGATTAGGAGAAATATATCATATGTCCCAGTTGTGGGGGGAGCAGAAATAACCTCACTACCTAGTCAGGTGTAGATAACGCTGAATCAGGAATTGGGAGCTCAAATTTAGTTTGGGTCTTGCCAGTACTCGCTTTATGATTCCTTGGTGCTTCCCTTTTTCTCTGTAAAATAGAGATGGCCCCGGTAAAATTTTAAGCCTCTTTAATATATCATCCCACCATTCTTTTTTTAACTGTTACTGTAACAGTACACATGACCCCCTAAATACCAACAACTCTAGGTTTGATAGACAGTCTATCAGATTTCTCTGATATAATCATCCCATGTGAGCTCATTGGCTGAGGTCATCCTCATTCCAGCCCTGCCCAGCTTTCTGATTAGACAAAATAAGTCATTCCTTTGATGGGTTCTGCTTTCCTTCCTTTCACAGATGAAGGTCAGCTCTATGCGTTTGGATCTGACTATTATGGCTGCATGGGCATGGACAAGATTGCTGGCCCTGAACTATTAGAACCCATGCAGCTGGACTTCTTCCTAAACAATCCAGTGGAGCAGGTCTCCTGTGGAGATAATCATGTGGTGGTTTTGACACGAAACAAAGAAGTCTACTCTTGGGGCTGTGGTGAATATGGTAGGTGTAGCCTTGACTCTGTCCACTTATTCCCAGGCGGACAACCTGACCTCATGCTTGTGTGCCTCTAAACACATCATGCAGCCTCTATTTAAGAAGTGTTAATTCAGTAAAAGAGAATCTTTTTTTTTTTTTATTTATTTTTGGCTGCGTTGGGTCTTTGTTGCTGCGCGCGGGCTTTCTCTAGTTACGGCGAGTGGGGTCTACTCTTCGTTGCGGTGCGTGAGCTTCTGATTACAGTGGCTTCTCTTGTTGCAGAGCACGGGCTCTAGGTGTGTAGGCTTCAGTAGTTGTGGCACATGGGCTCAGTAGTTGTGGCGCACGGGCTTAGTTGCTCCGTGGCATGTGGGATCTTCCCGGACCAGGGCTCAAACCCATGTCCCCTGCATTGGCAGGCAGATTCTTAACCACTGTGCCACCAGGGAAGTCCAGTAAAAGAGAATCTTATAGAATATTTTCATTGGGAAGGAAGCACTCATTTTATTTTATTTTATTTTTTAAGTTGAGAGGTATAGTAGATTTTATTTTATTTTATTTCTTTTTTATTTATTTATTTATTTGGTTGCACCAGGTCTTAGATGCAGCAAGCGGGCTCCTTAGTTGCCACTTGCCGGCTCCTTAGCTGCAACACGTGGGCTCCTTATTTGCAGCTCGCGGGCTCCTTAGTTGTAGCTCACCAGCTCCGTAGTTGTGGCATGCGAACTCCAAGTTGCAGCATGCACGTGGGATCTAGTTCCCTGACCAGGGATCCAAGCCGGGCCCCCTGCATTGGGAGCGCAGAGTCTTATCCACTGCACCACCAGGGAAGTCCCTGGAAGCCCTCATTTTAATGATTTTCTTTCTTATGTGTGTCTCAGGAAGGCTGGGTTTGGATTCAGAAGAGGATTATTATACACCACAAAAGGTAAAATCAGAGGCAACTTCTTCCTAGAGCCTATCTAGGTCACACAGACTCCAGTAATATGTCCTCTTTACCTGACTCCTCATATCAAGGTGTTTATCCCTGAAATATTTCCTATCTGGGAGCCTGACAATCCAGGATTCCTAATTTAGCACTATGTGGTCTTGTCATCTGACTAAATCATCAAAAGTTGCGAAAGAAGATGCAGCCACTGTGGACACTCTGGAGTCACATCTTGATTGGGGATGAGCGCTAAAATCAGAATGTATAATGAAGAAGTCACATCAAGCTAAACACACCCTGGATGGGAAATATTGGAAAGCAATAGAGTATCCCTTAACCCAGCACAGCCATTTCCCTTCCCCTTTCCACAGTTGGATACCAAATGAAGTAGTTGTTTGTATTTAGGGGTCATATTGTATGAAATGTAATATCTAATTCCTCTCAGTACTGCAAGAGCTGGCACTGAAAGAGCTGGCACGGGAGCTGAAACAAGCAGAGAGAGCACGGTCACATGCACCGTAGGACACAGGCTCACCCACTGTTCACTATTAACAATGTTTATTTACATTTTAAAAATTAACATATATCTGTGGGACCATTCTCAATCAATAGGATTCACAGCTATTCCTCTTCTCCTGAAAAGACTATAGGAGAAGGTTTGAGGTTTGAGTTTTCAGGTTTCACAGACATCCATCATGTCCCCCCACCATTCTTCAGCCCTGTCTAGTTAGCTGCAGAGGGATGTGAGCCTTCAGAAGTCTTGGCTGCTGCCTCAATCCTTGGTCACCTCACTTATTATATGACCAGACTGGCACCCCACAGGGCTACTGAGCTTCTTCTGTAACTATCATGGGATCTCTGCATCTCAGAGGGCTAAATCAGTAATAGATCGAAGCTTCTCTTTTCCCAGTGTTTTCTGAGAAGTCTTCCTAAGTAGGACCTATTGCTAAAACTTTTAGCTGACCTGGAATTGCCTTCTTTTACTTTATTATAAAACTTGAGCTCCTTGTTGAAAACAGTAGCCTCTAAGCTGCTGGGCAAATCTGAAGAAAATAGAGCAACCTTTATTTCCTTGTAGTCATTCTGCTAAATGCAGAGCATCATTTTTTAAAGAATTTGAGGGTTTTTCCCTAATACAAGTTATGTTTGGGAGATTTTCTGATTTTTTTTTTTTTCTTGCAGGTGGATGTTCCCAAGGCCTTGATTATTGTCGCAGTTCAATGTGGCTGTGATGGGACATTTCTGCTGACCCAGTCAGGCAAAGTGCTGGCCTGTGGACTCAATGAGTTCAACAAACTGGGTCTGAATCAGTGCATGTCTGGAATCATCAATCATGAAGTGAGTACCCCGCTTGGTATCCTAAGTACATCATCAGAACTTCTCTAGGTTGGAATTTCTTTGGAAATGCTATTATTGGTTTGTGACCGTGGAATTTGACTTAAGAATAAAGTGACGATCTCACAGACATTATGTCCAGTAAAGTAGCCAGCCACAAAAGTGTACATACTATATGATGCCCATCATATGAAGTTTAAGAACAGGCAAAATTAACTTATGATGGCAAAAGTCAAAACAGTGGTTACTTCTGGGAAGAGGGGCATAGGTGTTAACAGAAAGGGTAGGAGGGACCCTAGGGTGATGGAAATGGTCTATATCTTGATCTGGATGGTAGTTTTACATTTATATACCTTTAGAAAAATGTATCAAGCTGTACAATATTGTATAGTACGTTATACCTCAATAAATAAATTGACTACAAACAATCAGTGATGGAATTCAGATTCTACCTTATCACTGAAGTAGGTACAAGAAAATTAACATTATGAAAAGAAACATTTTTCCATGTACCACCTCTCTAGGGAGTTTTTATGATTACTCTCAAATCACTGATCCTATACAGGCTTATTAAATGTAATTACCATTCACCTCCTTCAAGGATGTCATAAATTCGCCACTGATATTAAGTACTAGTCCCCTCTTTGTGTTAGTATGATGAGTTTTTGTCATTTTCTAAAGAGTCGTATTGAGACAAGTTTGCTGTCTCAATGGAAAAGGTAAGAATTTTTAAGCAATCTCTAAAGTAGTGATTGTGAAATGGGAGAGTGCAAATTTGGAGCAGGTCTGGGGAGGGTGTCCATGTAGTTTGAAAAGGCATATTCAGAATTACCATTACTTGATTTGGGTTTTGTTATAACATTGTGTTTGTTGTGAAATTTTAAACTTACATGGGAAGATTTATTTTTATGCTAATCTAAAGGGAACGTGGGTTTTAACAAGTTGAGAATATTGTAGGTAAAATTAGATCACAGTAAACTGATGGGCTGGACAGAGTCTTCAGGATTTTAATTCCTTCCCCTGCTTTTGTTAGGTATGTAGAGTGTATAACCAAGACAAAAGTCAATGATTCTATCCTTATATAGATGCCTTCTGGGATGGAGAGTTCATGTTTTGCATACCCTTATTTAGGAATCTTAAGACTTTTGTGGTCAGAAAGTCCTGCCTCATACTAAATTCTCCAATTACATATTGAGCTTATTTCTTCTTTAATCTATTGGAGATGAAAAGCTACCTGGCACCTTCTTAATAACATATTCGCTTGAAAGGCCTTTTGGTTACCACGACAACATTTTCAGCCTGTTTCCCCTCCATTTTTTACTTCATGAGTCTTTGCTTTGTGTTCTACCTTGTTTCAGGCATACCACGAAGTCCCCTACACAACCTCCTTTACCTTGGCCAAACAGTTGTCCTTTTATAAGATCCGTACAATTGCCCCAGGCAAGACTCACACTGCTGCTATTGATGGTGAGTTGATGTACGACTGTGTACACAGGCCTTAGTATTTCAGGTTCTTTTATTCTATCAAGTAGTAGCTCTTCTTAACTATATGTACATTCTCCTGATTTCCCCACATCATCCAGTATTATCTTATTAACAAATTGGGCATTCGAATAAATATTTTGTTGGTAATCATTATAAGTATATAATCAATACATTCCTTAATGAGAATACCATACCTATAATTTCTGGCAACTGCTATTTGTAATTAGCACCATCTATAAGTTTTCTAAGTTAAATAGTACCCATTTTCCACATTTAAAATAGAATATATAATATTGAGTCACTTCCTGGGTCTAATTGGTCATAGTTCTAGATGCCCTAGCTGCCCTAGGTCCAGGATTGTGTAGCTAGCTTTATATTTGTATACTCTAACAACCAGAAGCTGGTCTATGGGACTCTACATTGTCTGCATTTTCCCTCTGTTTCATGACCCATTTGTACCTGGTTATTTATTTTTGCTTCTGTCTCAGAGCGAGGCCGGCTGCTGACCTTTGGCTGCAACAAGTGTGGACAGCTGGGCGTTGGAAATTATAAGAAGCGTCTAGGAATCAACCTGTTGGGGGGCCCCCTAGGTGGAAAGCAGGTGATCAGAGTCTCCTGCGGTGATGAGTTTACCATTGCTGCCACTGATGGTGAGTCTGTACATGTTATTTCAGTTATTTCAGGCTTTCTGGATAGATGGCTAAATTTTAATTTTTGCTTGCAAAAGAGGTGGACTGGTTATTTGTGTAGCTGGATCATATGTTTACTTTTTTATCTGTGTTAAATTGGTGGCCAATTTTTATACCTGTGGAGCTTCATTAACTTTTCATGTGTCCAACATAGTGATTGCTGTAAAAAGGTCAGATTTCTAGAAAATGGCAAGTTAGTACTCTTAAATCCCTACTTTTTTTACTTTAACTTTTTTTGTACAATGTTTTAAGAATTATTAAATACTTATACATATACCTTGCCCAGTACCGTGTTGGTTCCAATAAATGTTGGGTGGCTAGAGAGGAGAACAACATAATTTAACCTTGCTCCTTGGTTGGGGTCAGCTGCACTGCAGTGATGTCTTTAGGGACTGCTAAGGCTTGAAGGGCTATATACCATGTGTTTCTCAACTTTCTGAATTGGTCTAATGGAATTTTCTTCTCTCTTTCCTCTCAGCTATTTCTTCTCCTCAGCATCCTGCTCCTATCACCACTTCTTTTCTGCAGCTTCTGCTAGCCTTCACTCCCTTTCCTCTTTCTTGTGCTTTCTTTTTTTCTTTTTTCTCTCTTCCTGTATCACCTTCTAAACTCTCTTGATTTTTGTAGCCACTTCTTTCTTGTGACTAGTGAACAACAAAAAAACATATTTCATCTTCTTATCTTTTGACTCATTTTGGCTTTTTTTGTTATTGCTCATGCTCTGGGATGTCTTTGTTTTCTTTCAGTCTGTGCCTGTCACTTACACAAGAGAGGTCCAGCGATAGTGTCAGATAAGTGATCTGTTACCATATTTAATTAAGTGAACCAGCCTTCAGAGTAGCACATTAACCTTCCCTGCTTGTCCCAAAACAAGTGGTTTTAGGGAACAGACTGGTTAGTTCAGGCTAGATAAATGGAAATGGTACCTAGAAAGACAGAATCAGGATGTCACTGAGGATTAAAAATAGTATAGCAAGTTCAGTAGCACTTTCTGACAGGGCCTCAGAGAGGTAATGTTTCTTCAGTATCTGTGTACTTCTCAAGTTAAACTTCAGAATGACGAGTATAGAGTTAGACTCTGTGTCTGGGCATATTACCTGTTGATAAATGTTCCTCTACTCCTCTGAACTGTACTTGATCACCTCATTCACATGGCAGACATAAACTGAGTGCCTGCTATGCTCCAGGTCCTCCTTTAGGCTCTGGGACTGTAGAAGTGAGTCTCAGTAAAGATAGAACCATCATATGATCCAGCAATTCCACTCCTGGGCATATATTCGAAGAAAAGGAAAACACTAATGTGAAAAGATACAGGCACCCCAGTATTCATAGCAGCACTATTTACAATAGCCAAGACATGGAAGCAACCTAAGTGTCCATCAACAGATGACTGGATAAAGAAGATGTGGTGCATATATACAATGAATGGGATATTACCCAGCCATTACAAAGAATGAAATTCTGCCATTTGCAACAATGTGTATGGACCTAGAGGGTATTATGTTTAGTGAAATAAGTCAGAGGATGGCAAATACTCTATGTTATCACTTATATGTGGAATCTAAAAAATAAAACAAATGGATAAGTATGACAAAACAGAAACAGACGTACAGAGAGAGTGAGAACAAACTAGTAGTTACCAGTGGGGAAGAAGAAGTGGGGAGGGGCAAGATAGGAGTATGGGGTTAAAAGATACAAACTACTATGTATACCATAAATAAGCACCAAGAATATATTGAACAGCACAGGAAAATATAGCCATTCTTTTATAATAACTTGAAATGGAATATAATCTATAAAAATATTTAATCACTATGTTGTATACCTGAAACTAATATAATATTATAAATCAACTATACTTCAAATTAAAAAAAAAAAAGTGAGTTTCAGAAAGCCCCTGTCCTCAGGGAACTCACAGTCTAGTAGGGTAGGGGAGACATACGTATAAACAGATTAGTGTAGTCAGGTAGGTTCAGTGCCATGATTGTAGTATCCAAGTCTAAAGCCTGGAGTGTCCAGGGCTCAATCCTTCTCTCCCTTTCTTTTTTTTTTTTTTAATATTTATTTATTCATTTATTTGTTTACACCAGGTCTTAGTTGCAGCAGGTGGGCTCCTTAGTTGCAGTTCCCGGGCTCCTTAGTTGCGGCATGTGAACTCTTAGTTGTGGCATGCATGTGGGATCTAGTTCCCTGACCAGGGATCACACCCGGGCCCCCTGCATTGGGAGCGCAGAGTCTTATCCACTGTGCCACCAGGGAAGTCCCTCTCCCTTTATTTTCTAAGTGAGCTTATTACCTTAAATCCTCCCTGAGCACTGATAGCTTTAATTACCGTACCTGACTTCTAGACTCACTGGTTCAACAGTCCCTTGATTTGGATGTCTAAAGATAAAGTGGCTTTATAGCCCAGTCTTCCCAGGTTGGTCCTGATTCATGCCTACTGTCCGGGCTTAATCATTAATAGCACCCCCTTTTCATTAAAAAATGCCCTGATTTGGATAAGAGGTAATGGGCGTCTCAAACAAACTTACTGTATTCAAAATCAAATTTCCGATCTTCTGTTCAAACCTGTTCCTCCTGCAGCCTTCCTGTTTCAGAAAATGGCAGCTCTATCCTACACCCCACATCCCATCCATTAGCAAATTCTATAGATTATCTTCAGAATATATCCAACCACTTTTTACCATCTTCACTATTACAACTGATCTCCCTGCTTCCGTCCTTGGGCCCCTGCAGTCAGTTCTCCTCATGGTAGCCTGGGGGATCCTTTTAAATACCTACTGTTCAGAATCTCTACTAGTTTCCTATCTCAAACAGTAAAAACCAAAGTCATTGGAATGGCCTGCATGACCCAGACTTCAGTCACCCCCTGACCTCTTCTGTGGCCACCGTCCCCTCCTTTACTTTGCTCCAGCTGCAGAGGACTTCTGTGTTGTGTTTGTGATACATACTTTGCACTTTGCTATTCCCTCTGCCTAGAAAGCTCTTCCCCTAAATATCCACCTGGTTCTCTCTCACTTCAATCAGGTCTCTGCTCAAGTATCAACAAGTACTTCTCTGACTACCCTGTCTAAAGTAATGATACCCTACTATTATTGTTTATTTCCACTTTTCTTTATTGTTTATCTTCCTTCTTAGCACTTAATGCTACCTGAAGTAATTTATTTATCAGTCTCTCCCCACTAGAATGTCAGTTCCACAAGGGCAGCAACTTTGTTTTGTTCTCTGCTCTCTTCCTAGCACTTCCAGCAGTGCCTGTCATGAAGTAGATGCCCAATAATTATTTGAATGAATGACCAAAAATGTTGAATGAGTGAATGAATGGATAGCAGTATGTAGGAGCGGTGGTCATTTTTACCTGGGTGGCATCAGGAGTTGTTTAGGCTTTATATAGGGGAATAAATAGCTTTCCCTTGTTTTATACATGGTGGAAAATCTTTTTAGCTCCAGGGCATAAAGATGGGGAACCCAGAAGAGTGGGGAAGCCAGTGTTCTGTTCAATTGTCTGCTGTTTAATTTTTTTTGTCTAGATAATCACATTTTTGCCTGGGGCAATGGTGGTAATGGTCGCCTGGCAATGACCCCCACAGAGAGACCACATGGCTCTGATATCTGCACTTCATGGCCTCGGCCTATCTTTGGATCTCTGCATCACGTCCCAGACTTATCTTGCCGAGGCTGGCACACCATTCTCATTGTTGGTAAGGGTCCATATGTGTTGGTTAGGATGGCTTTGACAGAGGATAGACCCACATCTAAGTTACTGGTGGTCACATTCTGGCAAACAGAAGTGTCCTGAAGAAAAGAAGCTACTCGTGTAAGTCTTCATAATTGTCATTGATACCATATCTAGTGGTAGGAATAGAACATTGTCGTTTGCTGTCTTATGATAACTTCAGGCTCTGCCCCCCTCGCTGTAGAATTTGTTACTTCTAGTAGTCCACTAATTAGTTTATCTGTGCTCATGCTTTTGTGAGAAACATACAGTACACCTTTAAAAAGAAACTGAATCATAACTGCTTCCTGCATACAGATTCCTTTGTTATGAACAAATTATAAAGGTCTGTGTGAAGGTTTAGAAGTTCATTCTTTAGGTCAGTGGTTCACAATCTTGGCTGCGCGTTAGAATCCCTTGAGGAGTTTAGAAATCCCATTGTCCTGACCAATTAAATCAGAACCTCTGGGGTGGGACCTAGGCATTTCTACTTTCTAAAGCTTCCCAGGTGATTCCAAAGAATAGTTAAGGTGGAGAATTGCTACATAGTTGAATATAGTTAGAGTAGCTATTGGTGCTTGGCTTATAATATTTATATCTGGTATGAGAGATAGCAGTTATCTCCTAGATTAACTCCCTGTCCTAGGCTGTCACTTTTCCTGTCTCTGGCTGTAAACAATGCTTACCTACTGAATATTTTTCCTCAGAGAAAGTATTGAATTCTAAGACCATCCGTTCGAATAGCAGTGGTTTATCCATCGGAACTGGTAAGTAGTAGTATCTCAAGTACCAGTGGTTTTCTGAGGTGTGAGTCTTTGGGTTGAATTCCGTGCAGCCTCCCAAAAAAGGAAATAGGAAATATCTTTGGGAAATGAGGAATACAGTGATCAAGAGGGAAGGTCATAGTTTGGTAGATTTCACAGTAAGTCATGACTTTTACATTGCGGTCAGAGGGAGAGTACATCTTTGCCACCACACATGTGGGAGTAATTATGTGGCTTGCCCAACATTGTATTGTGACTTACGTACTGTTTCTTTTCTTACAATGCTAGGGGCTATGGGTTCTGTCTACCCTTTACTTCCATAGTGTTCCCAGGGGTATTCCAATCTATAGAAGTAGTCCTTCAGAATAAGCCCTTAGAATTAAAAGTTGGCTAAACTTTCAATGTAGTTGGGAAAATCAGCCCAAACCTCTCTAATACTTTTCCTTTGGCTGCTTTCTTCATGGTTCTCTTATTTGGGGCCATGCTAGGAAATTGAATCTGTGTTCCTTTTGGTTTTCCATTTGCTAGAGTACCTGTAGTCTTTGATGTCTCAGAACTGGATTCTGATATTTTGTGCAATCAAAACAGATGAAGACCCAGAATGAAAGCAGACTAATCCTCCAAAAAGGCAGTTGAAAATCTGATCTAGACTTGTTGAGCTCTAGTTTACACAAACACACATCATACCTTTTATTAGTTTCCTTTAGTAATCCATTGCTCAGCATCTGTTTGTG
This sequence comes from Balaenoptera borealis, assembly GCF_965194805.1. Taxonomy (NCBI): domain Eukaryota; kingdom Metazoa; phylum Chordata; class Mammalia; order Artiodactyla; family Balaenopteridae; genus Balaenoptera; species Balaenoptera borealis. The sequence continues at coordinate 27,282,342 of NC_138866.1, forward strand.
CATATTAATATCTGTCACAAGTGATAAAATACCTTTTTGCTAAGCACAGCTGTTATATTACAGCTCCGTTTTACTGGAACAGTATTTAAAGGAAAAACATAAGATTAAAAGCACGTGTCCATTGTCTGGAAAATATAAACTCTGTAAGGGCAACGATTTTTGTCTTTTTTATTCAATAATTTTATCCACATTGCCTAGAAGAATGCCTGGCACATGGTAAATGCTCAATAAATATTTGTTGGTTGAATATGTTATAACCATCCAGTGGAATGTTGTATGTGTTAAAATGAACAACATGTACAAATATTTCCATAATGTGAAATGTAAAAAGAAAGTTGCAGCAGACTACATGCCTTTTTATAAAGTTCAAAAACAAGCAAAATAAATAATATATTGCTTAAGGATACCTAAGTATGTGATAAAGGTTTTTTTTTTTTGCAAGAAGAAATGAAAAATACAAAATTAATCAGAGTAGTTATATGTAGGTAGGAGGCCAGAGAAGGAAGGAATTCACAAGGCAGATGGAGCAATACAGGTAATATTCTTGTTCAGCCCTGTCCCATCGCTCTTTCTGCAATAATGGAAATGTTCTATGTCTGTGCTGTCCAGTATAATAGCCACCAGCCACATGTGGCTGTTGAGTAGTTGAAAAGTGGCTCTTGCGACTGAGGAACTGAATTTTTGATTCTGTTTAAATTTAAATAACCATATTTGGCTAATGGCTACCGTATTGGAAACTAATTGTACTTTCATGTAGTAGATGCATGTATGGTTATTTTGTTAGGCATCAAACCTTACACATACGTTAAAAATAGTCTTAATGTGTATGTCAAATGTAACATAATTTTTAAAAGCCATTTAAAACAAAAAAGCAAGCTTGAAAGGTTATTTTGGCATCTACAGTTCTGCTGCTTCGGTAGGATCACAGTGTGGCATAGTCAGTCCTCAAGCCAGGTTAGCTGGTGATCATAAATAAGCTTTTACATTTAACTTTAGAATATACCACGCAATTTTTTTTTTTTTTTAGCTTTGGCAAATTACTTTCTTAGTTATATTTTTCTTTGGTCCATATTAAAACTCAGTTTCATTTCCTGACTGTACATCAACTCATCTTCATTAAATGTAACTTGGAATATGCTGCATGATATTTAAAGAACCAGCCATCATATTTTTTAAATTCTTACGAATAGTCATTAAAGAATTTAATGAATTTAACGGTTGAGGACTTCTCCATTCAGGTGTTTCCCCGTAAAGGGAGTTAATGGTGAGTTTATCTGGCAACTTTAAGAGGTGTTTGGCTCAAATGTGAAAAAGCTTTGTATATAAGATGAACCTCTGTGGAGGATGTTGGAGTCTGGGTATATCTGTTAAGGCATGGATGCTGTGGTTGGGGTGAGTATTCAGTAATGCTGTAGAACATTGATAATCTGCTGTGGACATAAGGATAAGCAAGTTTGGAAAGTAGAAGTGAATATTGCTATAAAGATACTGATACACAGTACCTTGTATAAAACTAAAAATTTAGTCCCAAGTATCTGACTTACACTGTTGCTGTTCTGCTTCACGCAACTCTAGGAACCTCTCCAGGGGTCGGTGGGGCTATCAGATGGTAAATCTTGCTGCATAGCAAAGCTTTCTATTTCTGTGCTGTGTATCTGTCAGTGGTTCAGAGCTCTAGCCCAGGAGGTGGCAGCGGTGGCGGTAGGGGAGAAGAGGAGGACAGTCAGCAGGAATCTGAAACTCCTGATCCAAGTGGAGGCTTCCGAGGAACAATGGAAGCAGACCGAGGAATGGAAGGTTTAGTCAGTCCCACGGAGGCCGTGAGGATCGGTAGTGGGGCCAGCAGCTCCTGTCCTGGCTGGCTTCGAAAGGTAATTCCTTTGGTAGAGGTACCTCTGTAGGGACTAGAAAGGATCTGTTTCCCGTGTCCTATCCAAGCGTTTTGCAGCAGGCATCTAGGTTTCTGATTTCTACCTGAACCAAAATCACCAAATCTCTAATCCTTTTTCTTCCTGACAAGAAAAGATATAAGATGTGCTCATACCTGTATTACTTAAATGAATGGAAGTTAATGCAACCTTCCTTGAAGGCAGTTTTTATAATGCATGCATGCAAAGATTAAGCTTCTAGATTTTGTACTGTGGTTCGTAGAAGTAGAATATTGGGGCAATTGGAATGCCTTATGGTATAGAAATGCTTTAACAGTGGTTATCTATGAGTGATGGAATTACTGGTGATTTTTATCATCTCCCTTTGCCCATCTGTATTTTCACATTTTCTACAGTCAACATTTATAGTTAGAGAAATTTTAAATTTTTTACCCCCCCCGCACCAAAGAGAGAACCTGTAGATTTAAACCTCCCTCTATAATAAGATTAAACTTGATAGCTACATAGGAATATGAATGGAGGAAGCAGCACACGGTTCTATCTAAAGCTTTAGCCTCAGCCTTTAGCAACCTGGCAGTTGGCCTCACTGCCATCACCTTAGAGCTTCCCAACTTACTGAACAGCCTGTGTAGACTGAGTGTGTTAGAGAAACATGTCAGACACTCCAAAATGTTCTTGGATTTGAGTTTGAATTCGCTTCACTATTCACTCCTCAGAGGAAGGAAGGAATGGCAGGATGTTGACGGGTAGGGCGAGCTATGTTGTAACCACAACTGTCCTGCTCCACTAGAGGGTGCTGATGTCACGACAGAGTGAAAGCTATAGCAAGAAGAGAATTTGGGCGAAAGTAAATGGCTCAAACAGAACTGATGAGATTCTTTCTCTTATACATAGGAGCTGGAAAATGCAGAATTCATCCCTATGCCTGACAGCCCATCCCCCCTAAGTGCAGCTTTTTCAGAATCTGAGAAAGATACTCTGCCCTACGAAGAGCTACAAGGACTCAAGGTGGGCTCTGAAGCTCCTTTGGAACACAAGCCCCCAGCAGGAGCCTGGGTAACTGAGCTTTTGCCTTTAAATCACAACTAGGTAAACAGTGGCTGTAAGCTCTGCCCAGTTCTCCTGGCCTCACTGTCTTCCCCTCTAGTTTCATTGGTTTCCCAGCTGCCCAGCATCAACTCATACTGTCTGTTCAGTAGTGCTCAAAGCCTCTACGCAAGGCTAAACTGATTTCTGACACATTTCACATTTCTGACAGGCCCACATCTTTCTATACCAGATGATTGTCTTTCTTTTCTCTCTGCCTCAGAAGTACCAAAACTGAAATTCCAAAATTCAAATCCAATTTTTCATGACACTGCTGGGGTAGGTTGGAGGTTCTAAATGTAAGTAAGAAATAATACTTGTAGTCTGCTGGGGGAGCAATGCATGTATACCTAACTTTGGTAGAAATCAAATTGTGGTAAATATCTCAATAAAACTGTAAACCAGGGATCATCAAACTTTTTCTAAAGGGCTACATAGTAATTATTTTAGGCTATGTGGACCATACAGTCTCTTGCAACCATTCAATACTGATATCGTAGCACAAAAGCAGCCAAAAATAATGCATAATGAATGGGCATGCTTATGTTCCAATAAAACTTTATTTACAAAAACAAGCAGTAGGCTGGATTTGGCCCGTGGGCTATCATTTGTTGACCCTTCCTATAAACAAAGTACAGTAGAAGAAGGGAGAAAAATCCAGGCTAGGATAATTGAAAAGCTTCCCAGAAGAGGAAATAAAGCCTTTGAAACTTCAAGGTAAACATTTTAATTCCTCTGTCAGTTAGCCGTCTTGAATTGTTTTGGCGATCCTGTTTAGTGAACACCTCTTAAATCTCTTCTAAAGTGTGATCCACTACATTTCATGAATATTGACCCTTTGAATCATGGTGTCCTCACTGTGATCAGAAAGACTTGTTCCATCTGGGAAGATCCCGCATGCCGTGGAGCACATAGAGTAGAGTGCGCCACAACTACTGAGCCTGCGCTCTAGAGCCCGTGAGCCACAACTACTGAGCCTGTGTGCCACAACTACTGAAGCCCGCACGTCTAGAGCCCATGCTCCGCAACAAGAGAAGCCACCGCAATGAGAAGCCCGCGCACCACAACGAAGAGTAGCCCCCGCTTGCCACAACTAGAGAAAGCTCGCGTGCAAAAAAAAAAAAAAAAAAGAAAGACTTGTTCCAAACCAAATTGTGCATTCTCTCACTTCAGCATTTTAAATCGGAAGATATCAATGACTTTAAAATTTTTCACAAAGTTCTCCAAAATAGATGATTATTCTTTTACCTTACCATAATGCAGACTGAGGCACTGAGAGTTCTCTTGCTCTGTTGTGTTAGAGCCAGGTTCTATTGTAATCCCAGCAGTTTTCTGTTTCTCTTCCATTTACTTCATGTGTATGTGTTTTATATTGTTACTTTAAAAGTAAAATCTGGTAGCACTTAGGGGACATTTGGATTGGGGAGCTGTAGCATCCGGGCAGAACCTCCTATGACCCTTTTCTCCTGTCTCTCTAGCCACCTCGGCTGAACCCTGCAGGAACATGCGCTGGGAAGGGGACACCCTTGACTCCTACCTGTGCATGCAGCACTCTGCAGGTGGAGGTTGAGCGACTGCAGGGTCTGGTGTTGAAGTGTCTGGCTGAACAACAGAAGTTACAGCAAGAAAACCTTCAGATTTTTACCCAGCTACAGAAGCTGAACAAGAAATTAGAAGGAGGGCAGCAGGTGAGAGCATTAAAAGAATAATTGAATTTCTAATTCTGTTTTGAAGAATCACAGAAACAAAACACCAATGCCTGAAATAGGCTTACTTCTTTGCAAGTACTTACCTTTTGATGATGTAACGTTTGTAATTAATCCCAGATGCTTGGTCCTTCTTCAGGCACCTGGATTGAATCATTTCATCACCTAACTTCCATTGTATTTTTGTTACCTTTGTTTTTTCTTCTACTTATTATGAAAAACTTTAAACATTACAGTTCAGTGGACACCCATACATCCACCATCTAGGTTCAACCGTTGTTAACATGTTGCTGTAATTATTTCAAATGTGTTTGTGTCTGTGTATGTGTGTATGTTTAAAATATGTGTAGGTATTTATCTGTGTATTTGAAATATGAGTGTGTGTATGTGCGTGTATTTTTTTTCCTTTTTCTTTTTTTGCTAAACCATTTTCAAGTAAATTATGAAAGTCATGACATAGCCTCCCTAAATACTTTATTACACATATCTAAAAATAAAGATGTCATTCTTCTGGAGAACCACAGTACTATTATCACAGTTAACAAAAATAACACTAGTATTCTCAATTCTCATCTAGTACCCTGTTGATACTCAAATTTTCCCAGTTTTCCCATAAAAATGTCCTTTATAACTGTTTTTATTAGACCAGAAACCAGTCAAGAACCCCTTTTTACACTATTATGTTTCTCATTTCTTTTAATCTAGAACAATTCCCTCCATCACCACTCCTACCCCCCCTTTTTTTTTAACATTTTAAAATTATTTTATTCAGTGATCCATACTTCCCTCACTGATTTGAAAGATCACATTTAATATATTGTAAATATCCAAATACACACGGGTTCATTTTTAGGCTCTCTGTTGCTTTGAGCTATTTAATTAGTCCTATTTAAAATACTAGAGTATTGAATGTCTTGATTCCCAGTAAGGAAAGTCCTGTGCTCCTTTTTGTTCTTTTCCGGGGTTACATTGGCTATTTTTGCACATTGCTTCTTCTATATGAATCTTAGAATTCCTCAAAAGTGAAGTTTCTCAAAACTCCCTTTGGTATTTATATTGGAATTTATTAGATTTGCTTTGAATTGTATCTTTATTTGAGTAGAGTTGACATGTCTGTAATGCTGAGTCTTCCCAGCCTTGAATAGTTATTTATTCAAGTCTTCCTTTATGTTCTTACATAAAGTTTTATCATTTCTTAGAAGTCTTGTGCATTTCTTTTTGGATTATTGTTGTTGTCATCTACCCCCGTTTTTTAAAAAAATTTCCATGGCATTGGTTTGTTGAAGAAACAGGGTCAGTTTAACAGAATGTCCTACATTCTGGATTTGCCTTATTTTCCTGAGACATTGCTTATCTTATTCTTCTGTCACTCTGTCATTTCTGTGAACTGGAAGTTAGACTTAAGGCTTGATTAGGTTCAAGTTAAACATTTTTGGTAAAAATACTTCACCGGTGATGCTGCTTGCGTCGTTTTTAAAGGGCCATAGTATTGCTCTATATAGAGTGAACTAGCTTAGGGAAATACTGTCAACCTTGGCTTTGCCATTTACCAGGTTTATGTGTTTGGACAAATTACTTCGTTTCTCTGAGCCCTGGTTCTCACCTGAAAGAAGAAAATAGTTGTTGTATGGTTGTTTTGAGGATTAAATGAAATAATGTCTATGAAAGTACTTTGGAAAGTAATATACACACTTGAAGTAAGCATGGAGTGATTGGCAGCTGTAGGAGGGAGGAGGATTGTTTTGCCTAGGGCTGTTTGAGTTCTAAAACTGAAGAGTTCTGCATCCCAGAAAATCCTGCAGTCCTGGGCAAACCACGACACTTGGTCACCCTACCTGCAACAAATGTACAAGTGTGGACTTTATCTAAGGTCCTATTATTAAGGTAGTAGTATGAGCTCCTCACAAAACCATGGCTACACATTCTTAGAGGTCGGCATTGAAAATCTAGTCCTGAAATGCTGTAACTAGATAGCAATGTTGTTAACCTGGACCTGTGTTTTATCTGGACAGGTGGGGATGCATTCCAAAGGAACTCAGACAGCAAAGGAAGAGATGGAAATGGATCCAAAGCCTGATTTAGATTCAGATTCCTGGTGCCTCCTGGGAACAGACTCCTGTAGACCCAGCCTCTAGTCTCCTGAGCCTGTATAGCCTCCAGGAAACTGGAATCCAAAGACCTTCACAGCACACTTACTGAACGCAGAGAGCGCTTTCCTGGCTTCGTTCACTTGCAGACAAGGAGCGGGCGGCGGAGGCTCTGAAGCACTTTCCATGTACACTTGGAGAGTAGCATTGCCTATTAGATAGGATCTAGGAGTGGTTTTGTGTTGGAGAATGGAAGGGCCCCATGGCCCTGGCTTTGTCCTCAGTGACTGCCATAGCAACAGCAGCTCTGTACCTCATCTGGTGATCCCACCTTTGAAGAGGAGACACAATGCTTACCTTAATTTTGCTGGTAGCAGCTTACATCCCACTTACCATTTTCACCATTAATTGGAAGCTGCCTTGGGAATTCAACACGAGGCATTGCACCTCTGGGTGGAGGAGGTTAAAGTGTAAAGCTGGAGTGGGCTGGAACCAGGTGTGGCCCATCCAGGGTCATCTGGAGAGTGGTGAAGTGTTCTAAGCCCTCTCAGGAGCCTTAGTCCAGGAAAGTATGTCTGGTGGAGTCAATCTCCGGCTTGTTTTCAGAAAGTTCAATTATTTTGTGCAGCTAAATGCTTGAGGAGGAGCAGTGGGCTTAGATTGCTTTTCCTCTGAGGGTTGAGTGAGACTTCTTCAGTGAGGAGTAGAGAAAGAAGGGTAGGTCCCTCCTCGTCACACAGCAGGAGTGTCAGGCTGTGGCCAACGCAGGGTGGGATTTCCTAGCTTTGGAAGGTTCCTCTGAGAGATGAGGCATCTCGTAGAGAATTGAGTCTGTGGGGCAGTAGGAATGGACTTCAGAGGAAACCGTGAGGGGAGGTCCTGCTTCAGCTGCCTCTACTCGGTGTCTTCGAGAGGGCCAAGAGTGACTGAGTCTTCTGCCCCTGAGAAGACTTCTTGTGCCTCTGCCTTCATGGCTCTTAGGGTTCTAATCTTGACATCAGCAGCCCCAACCGCTCCCTTTCTGTATGTCTAGTCAGTATGTTTCCCCTTTTGATGTTTTATGAAGCCATATCAGTGAATCTGTATCATCTTTCCTACTTGAGCGGCCCAAAGCCAGCCCCCAGACCAGGCAGTCCCTGAAGCCTAGCAGAACAGGAGGAGCCTGCCAAGTGAGAGGAATTTGGCTGAGAGCTCCCTTCCGATCCCCGTGTCTTCATGTCCTTGTAGACAGGAGCAAGCTAGCTTTCCCAGAGAGAGAAAGTGTCCTAGAAACGTTTGATGGCTTTACCTAAGGATGTGAGCATTGTGTTTCCACCTAGCCTTTAGTATTTTGAGTCACAGGAGCTGCCTTGATGAGTCTCATATTCTACCTCCCTAGAAAGAGCTAAATTAATTTTTGTTTCATTTTCCCCAACCAAAAAATGAATGTTTGATATCTATTTAATATTTTGGAAGGACCTGTGCAATGGAAATTTTGCCATTTCCCTAAAACTGGTGGTGTAAAGGCTGCTGCTCCGGGAAAACCCCTCAGCTGGGGATGGGCAACTCTATTCAATGGGATCTTCTTTGGTTTAATATTCCCATTGTTTTCTCAATTCTGGGAAGCCTAGTACAATGGTACTAATGTAATCACTGAAGCCTTTTCTTAAAATAAGGGAAGGGGCCAACCCTGGATTAAAGTTGCAAGTTCTGGGGACTTGGGGTTTGCAACAAACCCTAACAATGGGTTTTGATTCATCATGTAAATGCAACTTTGATTTTTTTTTTTTTTTAAGGACTGACTGGCCTTTCACGTTCCTGTATCCCTCATGCTCACCATCTCAGCAGGCCTGAGAGGCAGGGTCATTTTGGGTGTTAATCATGAGTATTGCTTCTGCCATGGAACCGAGGAACATGGGCACGTTGCTGAGACTATGGGATGAAAGTGAGCACTGAAGGGAGGGTGAGAGCTGGGCTCTTGGTCCGGAGGGGAAGTCACTCTCTAGCAGTGGAACGCTGGGGTCGTTTTCTCTAGCATGTTCCCTTGGGAAGTCTAGGTTTGCTGTTAATCTGGCTGAGAATCTAAGTTCTGTGCCTTAGAGACAATTTGCACTTTCCCAAATTGTGCCTGGGATAGCCATATGATTTTTCCCACCAAAAAGCTACGCAAACAGAAACCAGTTCAAAGGTGGTAGCCATGCATCAGATAAAAAGTAAAAGGTGAGGCAGCAGAAATGCCTTTGAATGGTTTTCTGTAGCTAATTCTCTTAAATTGCGTCCTACTTTTCTTTATGTAGTGCTAGGTGTTTTAAGTTTTCCAGTAGTATTGCTTTTGAGTTATAGTATAACCCGAGTTACCCCTCTGCTCTGACATTGTTGCTGAAGAATTAGCTTATTGTTAGCCAGATGTTTGAAAGGTTGAGGGTGGAGTGGTTTGACATTTCTGTTTTAAATAAACATTTAAACTCTCAATCAGTGCTATGCCTCAGTGAGCCTACGCATGGACCTTAGTCACTGGGGATAAAACACGCAGACTCTAGGCCTTCGTGAATTTTTGATTCAGTGGGTCTTTATATAAATAAAGAAATAAATGGTCTTGTAACAGAAACAATGCAAGGGACATTTGCACAGAAATAATCTTTGCTTCTTGCCAGTTTCTTTTTCTTACTAATAGAATCATTTTTGCTGCTACAACTTTTTTCCCCCCAAAACTTCTAAAATATAGTGCTTAAAATGCAGAAGGAGAAAAAGATGAGCCATTAAAAGAGGAAGGGTCATGTCTTGTACTTATCGCCACAGTGGGCTTTTTCAAGTGATACTGCCAGTTTATGTTTGTAAAACTGTTTTCCCTCACAAAGGCTGAACTGTATTTGGTCTCCCTGGCATAGCCAAGTTGTAACTTCTCTTGGCTGAACATTTCACTGAAGTTTAGAGCAAGAGCAGACTTAACTCACATTTCATTTGATTTTGCCGTATATTTGGAAACATTCATAATAGAACAACTCTGGTGCAAGGATGTATTGTAAATGAATTATTTCAAATGAGCATCCTTGGGCCTCCAAAGAAATATTATTCATGATAGTGTCAGGGCAGAGTGGGCTGTAGTCAGGACTACGAAACAAGTTCCTTCCTGCCACAAAGCAAAAAAATCATTTATTGCTTCAATGATTAACTATGGAAATAAACATGCTGATCACTAAACCTCACAGAATTACGAACATTAGGGAGAAAGACACTATCACATCTCTGCTACCTCCTGTGTAGTTGTGAAAAGTGACAAACTGATGACCTAAAGCAAATGTTGGCCAAAGGTGCTGTGCTGCATTCAATACACTGCATATACTTTTTAACGAAGTGAGTTTCACCGTAAGATTTTTTTTCATTGCTTAACCTTTTGAACTTTAAAATTTATAGCATCTACTTGCACTAAAGGTTCTTGGATAAAGTAGTATAACACACGGACATTAACAAGCAGCATTTATTTATTCTCTGTCATCCTCTGCTATCTAGGAAGAGACGTAGATAGAAAAAGGTTCTTCTTCCCAAAGATCCGATCAAGCTAAATTTAAAAGGCTAATAGATATTCCTGATATAATCAAAGGCCTAAACATGTTGAGATCAAAGGGAACACTATGGCATTGACGTTTGTTCCTCTAGCAGCATAAGAAAGCACTCCTCACACACACAACAATTGTTCTCCCTGGAGGCCCCTGGTCTGTGACCTTTATAACCATCCAGGGGTTCCAGACCAGGCAGGCAAGGCAAATAAGTGAAGCACGCCAGGCGGGGCTGTGGTGATCTGCGTGCTCCCCCCCATCTGGAAGGAGCAACTGATTCTAAACCCCACTCAGTTGGTGCTATATAGGGTTGCAGGCCCAGGGTTTCCAGAACTTGCAGTTTTTCAAAAGATGCTCCATATCCCAATTTTTTAATGTCGGATTATATTTTTAATACTATGTCAGTCAAATAAAACATACCTGCGGGGCAAAGCAGTCCACAGGCTACCACCGTGTGACCTTGGCCACCACTCATTCTAGTCACCTATTGCTTTTACCATCAAGTGTGAAACTTAAAGTGGGTACCTCATTAAACTTGACTGGAGAATGTATATATTGGGTTAAATATCCAGTGTCTCTCTGAGTTTTCTTTAAATGACCAGCCAAAAGCCCTATTATGTGATACCTCTCTTTCTTTGTAACAGTTATGAAGAGCATAAAGCAATATATGCTGTTTTTTGAAACATATGATTTTTTTTAGCCTAGTGTCTAGCAGCTTCACAGCTAAAGCCTTAAACTTGCATATCAAATTGGTCTGATCTGTTAGCCCAGCCACTGAGCAGAAGCTGCAGAGGAAACGGAACAAGAGTGAGTGGCCATCTGTAGTTTAGTAAATGTGGTTTTGTGGTCTGCACAGTCCCCTTTGCCCAGGTCAGGTTAGGTGATTTTTCTCCAGTGTTTTAAACTAACAATTTGAGTGATGCTCTCAGGACAGTAATCTTAATAGTATTTCAGATCTGTTGTGTTAGCTTCATCCTACCTGAACTGATATCTCCCCCATCAGACATTACCTTATCACATCACTTCTCCCGTTTGACAAGTCTAAGACTCACTCATTTTATTATTTGTTTAATTTTAAATTCCCCAAACCCATTTATTGAAGGCCTAATTATGAAGGTTACTTGCAGTAGGCACGATTCTGCCCAGAGAAAATTTTAGATCTGGTATCTTTTCCTTTAAAGTTTAGTTTCTAGAATAGAAGTTTACTGTGATGTGATCAGCAGGGACATGTGACACCAGAATGTCCCAGGTTGCTTTGATGGTACATTTTGCTGCTTCATTTTAAAAGTCGTTAAACCAACCTGATTTGAAAGCAGAGTGCTAGCAATAGCTGAAACTGAAGTTCCTTCCTTCCTTTTTTTTTTTTTTTTTTTTTGGACATATGAAATCCATTAGGAAGGAACAACTACAGAGACATAGTGTGCTTTCCCCCATCCCTACCCTGTAAAGTATTGTACATAAAGATGAGGTTCCCTTTATTACACAGTACAACGTGGGGAGGGTTTAGGACATACTGGCGCCTGAACCTTCCATACTTGTATTGACTTTTGGCCAGGACCATGTATTGGGGAGGTCATTTGCCTTACAGCAAAACTGTATTTTTTATAAGATACCATGATCCTCTGATACCAACGAGCCAACTTCTTGCAAGAACAAGAGGAGTTAACAGAAGCCATAGACATACATGTAGAGGCAGCGGCAAGAAGGCACAGCAAATGCAGGCACTTAACTAGCACAAACCACAATCAGGCTTGCAAGAAGAGAGCTTTAATGTAGCCTACTCGCTACTCTTACGTGTTCTCACCCATCAGTTCTTAGGGCAATAACATGAGGCACACCAGCCGGAGGCGGTGATTTAGTGGGAAGCTGAGGCTTCCTGTTGCCTCCTGCAGCTTAGCAATGGGGCTCTCTCTCTTCACCGATTTCAGCTCTGCAGGCAGACCTGGGAGATGTAAAAGTTGTAGTTCTTTCTGCTCTGCATCAAATTAGTCTACTCCCATTTACTGCTGAAGAGAAGCAGAGCCTTCTGGACTATCGAGGAGGTTTCCACTGCTGTCTGCTCAACTGCAGTGCTTCCTTGGAGGCAGAGGGCGGTTCTTGATGGTCTTACACTTAGGAATGTGCCACTCTGCCACCTTGGGAGCAAAGTGGCGGCTACAGTGAGGACACTGAATATAGTCTGGATTTTCTGCAGGCAGGATGGGAGGCAGGTCGGAGGGGTTTCCACCCTTGGCAATTACCTGCTGGACCTCTCGAGCCTGACGGAGGGTACGGATGAAAGATTCGTGCTTCTGTTTCCAGTTGCTCTTCCAAGGAGGTTCAGCCTGTAAATTGAAGGAAGACTGATCATTTAACTTGGTGTCTATCTCATCCCCTTCCTGAGTCTCCGTTAGAATGACAGGAAATTAAGGTCAAAGAGAACAGGAAAGAAGCAACAATGATAACTGACTTGCCAGAGTGGAGGCACTTAAACCAGCCAACACCCAACCCCCCCCCCGCCGGGGCTGCAGACTGGTTCTGGACCGCTGTCTGTTAGGAACCGGGCCACACAGGAGGAGGTGAGCGGCGGGCGAGCGAGCAAGCGGAGCTGCATCTGCTGCTACCCCATCACTCGCATTACCGCCTGAACCATCCCCCTCCCTGCCCCATCCGTGGAAAAATTGTCTTCCACGAAACCGGTCCCTGGTGCCAAAAAGTCTGGGGACCGCTGACTTAAACTAAGGGCCTGCAAGGGCGGATAGTACTGAGAGGCAAGCTGTATTTCCCAGCAGAACCCCTGAGAGGCTCAGTGCTTGGAAATACAGGTAGTGGGAAGGGGGAGGTACAGGGCGGAGAACAGGTTGGCTCCCAGGGCTCCTCTCCACCTTGCACATCCAAGTGTCCAACACTTCCAGCACCCTCTCTGGAGAAATTGAACCAGACAGGTTTCAGACTCAGGACATCCAGGCACAGTGGAGAACAGGGTTAATCTAGGGGCTGAAAATGGAGATTAAGGGCAAGTGTACACAATGTATTGTGGAATTAACTGTCAGCTTCCTTCCCCGACTCAGCTCCCAGAGTACCAGACACAGGTACCCTCATAGGAGGCAAGAGTTCTCTGGATGCACCAAGCAGTTGAGAGAAAAGGTGAGATGCTGATTCTGAGGGACCCCAATTAAAAGGCTCACTGTTTGATAACCCTAATACGAAAGCCCTCAGTCAACAAGCCCCACTTAAGCTTAAATATGAACGGACAGTCAGTAAAGCTCTAACAAGGAAGAGACCAAACAAGTACATGAACACACATGCATACACACTCAGGAAGTAGCAACAAGGCAGGTAGCAGAAGAAATTTTTTTACAGAAAATCATAATATCAACAAGGAGTGTTAGAAGAGATTTTATCTATGGAACAAGAATATGTATACTATGAAAAAGGAATGAGAGAACCAGAAAGAACTATTATAAATTAATACTGTGATAGCTAAAAATAAAAATAGAACTGTTGTAAAATAATGTCGGAAAAGTTACGTAGAATGGGAAAAAGGATCAAGATGGAAAGTAGAAAAGATTAGAAAATTAGGAAGTCAATCTAGAAAGTCCAACACTGACTAACAGGAGTTCCAAAAACAGAAAGCACAAGGAGGAAATTATTAAAGAAAGAAGACAATAAACATTCCTAGAAATAAATATCACTACCCTTGAGATTGAAATGGCCTACCCACTATCCAACACGATCATTGTAGAATTTCAGAATAAAGAGAGAATCCTATAAGCTTTAAGAAAACGAAAAAAATCTATAGGTTTCATATAATGGAGCAGAAATCAAAATGGTATTAGATTTCTCAACAGTAACATTGGATGCTAAAAGCTAGTGGGGAAATGCCATAAAAGTTCTAACAGAAAATAATTTTCCAGCTAGAATTCTCTACCTGGCCAATTCATCAATCAAAAATAAAGCTATTATATAGATATTTTAATTCATCCCAAGACAAAAAATATGCCTCCCATGCACCTTTCTTAATAAAGCTTCAGCAAAGCAAAGAGTAAAGCAAGAAAAAGGAAGACACAGGATGCTGGAAACAGGAGAGAAGCAGAGAGAAGTTCCAAACAACAGGTCTGCACCAGGCCTGGAGAAGAACCAGTCTGGACTGGAGCAGGAAGAAAAAGAATGGTGGGATGGAGTTTCCAGAATAAAAAAAAGTCAAACTGATAGAAAAACATTAACAGGTGTCTGATACTGGGCAGATCATTCAGGGGAAAAAAAATAGAGTTAGGTATGTAGGAAACCAAGCAAATTAAAACATGGGTCAATTATTAACTCTGGGCGCATGTGGGCAGGGGCAGAATCTGTTCACTCAGCAGTGAACAAAATTTATGTGGTTATTATCACATAAATAGCTGACTACTGGTTTAACCCAAAACTGTGATTTCACTACAATGGAAGGATAAGGGAAGGAGAAAAGTGGGAGGAGAGGGGATATGAACCCAGAGTGTCCATAAGAGGAGGTCAACGGATAATGTGCAAAATTGATAAATCAAGCAAATAAGTATATTATTTAGAAATATGGAAATGCATACCAGAAGAGTCATCTATCAGAACTGCCTGTGGGAGCTAGATGAGGGGCCAGAGAGGGATGAGGCAAAATACTGTTGATCTGCATTACAGGTCACTTAGTACTACATGATTTTTTAAATGTATTCAAATACTGCTTAGATGAAAATAAAATTAATTTTATAAAGAAGAAAAAAGAAAGCAAGCAAGTAGCTGCTTGGTGATGAATATAGGAAGAGTTGTTATCAAAGGAAAAGGAAGGATCCATCAGGAAAATCTTACTGAAACAGACAAGGCAAGAGAATCAGAGTGTTAGAGATGGTATCTAGGAACCTTTAGAATTGAATTAGGGGAAAGTTCCTCAACTATATGATACTTATACTTTAATTCTTCATTGTATTGAAGTTTATTCAATTAACACTTATTAATCACAAAGCACAAAGATATAGTCTCTATGCTCAAATACATAAGGTCTAGTAGAGAGACAAGAGTATGAGTCTGCTGGAAGTTATGTGAATATTAAAGGATAAAAGAAAAATCACCTGTTCTTGCAAGTACACTGAAGGAATAACAGAGAGACACAAACCACTCAGTTTACAAAGGCACAAAGCTTTGGAATAGAACTTGGGACAGTCCAAGGAGAGGAGTCCATCTCAATCCAGATCCTTTCTGCCTTGATGTCCTCAATGCAACATATTTCCTCAAACTAGTTTCCACAAAGCTAGGGCATCTGATCTCAGAAACCCTTTCTTTCTTTTTTTTTTTTTTTTTGCTTTATTGCTACTGTATTTGGGAATTTAAGAAACACAAGATTCTTTTAGGTTCTGGCCAGAAATAAACCACTATAGTGGGACAGAGAATACCCCAGTGGATTATTGGGTTGACCAGAAAGAAAACAGGAAAGAACAGAAACTGATGATCATCTCATTATCTGCAAGGGCAAAATGTTGACTTCTCGTTGGAAACCGGATTTCAGGGAGAGGGTCGCTAAACATGGAAAGGACTTTCTTGTAGTGATCTCCCATATCGTACTGAAAGAAATAACTAACTGCAAAAGACTTCTCTTAACAGCCACCACATAAGCGTGAGTTTTTAAAGGCCCCGCAAATACACACGTAAACTGTAAAGTGCTAACGGACAAGAGGTGCTAGCGTGGCAGTGGGAGGGTTGGAAGGAAATGAAAATAGAATAACACTCTCATAGTTTACGAGACTCAGAGCTGGACGGGGCTCTGAGATCATGTGGTCTAGGCTTTCCCACATTTTGATCATTTGCATACCACTTTCACTTCATCCCCCTTACTATTTTTCTTTAAATTCATGATTCCTAGAAATCAAGGGCTTACTATGTTTTACTTTTCTAATACACATTACAATTACTGAAATAAAAAATGCATGTCAGCATGCCACACTTTGAGAAACACTCATTTACAACCCCAGTGTTATAACCTTGACAAGGTGGTAGAAGCTTCACCAGACAATCTTCTCCAGATCTGACTGTCCAAATGTGCCTATGAAGTTCCCCCAAATGTATGGAAGTGTCTCAAAGTCACTTTTTACAACATTTTTCTGCATCTAGGAATGTTCACCAAAGATGAAGTCCTCTAATCCAGCAATCCCACTTCTGAGCATATATCTGGAGAAAACCATAATTCAAAAAGATACATGCACCCCAGTGTTCATAGCAGCACTATTTACAGTAGCCAAGACATGGAAACAACCTAAATTTCCATTGACAGATGAATGGATAAAGAAGATGTGGTGTATATATACACAAATAGAATACTACTCAGCCATAAAAAAGAATGAAATAATGCCATTTGCAGCAACATGGATGGACCTGGAGATTGTCATACTGAGTGAAGTAAGTCAGACGGAGAAAGACAAATATCGTGATATCACTTATATGTGGAATCTAAAAAAAAAAAAAAATGGTACAAATGAGCTTGTTTCCAGAACAGAAATAGAGTCACAGACGTAGGGAACTGACTTGTGGTTGCCAGGAGGGAGTGCTGGGGGGGAATAAATTGGGAGATTGGGATTGAGATATATACACTACTGTATATAAGATAGATAACTGGACTTCCTTGGTGGTGCAGTGGTTAAGAATCCTCCTGCCAATGCAGGGGACACGGGTTCGGGTCCTGCTCCAGGAAGATCCCACATGCCACGGAGCAGCTAAGCCCATGCACCACAACTACTGAGCCTGCGCTCTAGAGCCCACGAGCCACAACTACTGAGCCCACGTGCCACAACTACTGAAGCCCGCGTGCCTAGAGCCCGTGCTCCGCAATGAGAAGCCACTGCAATGAGAAGCCTGCGCACCGCAACGAAGAGTATCCCCTGCTCGCCACAACTAGAGAAAGCCCGTGCGCAGCAATGAGGACCCAACGCAGCCAAAAATAAATTTTAAAAAATAAAAAATAAAATAGATAGCTAACAAGGACCTACTGTATAGCACAGGGAACTCTACTCAATATTCTGTGATGACCTATATGGGAAAAGAATCTAAAAAAGAGTGGATATATATATATATACGTATAACTGATCCACTTTGCTGTACACCTGAAATGAACACAACATTGTAAATCAACTATACTCCAATAAAAATTATTTAAAAAATAAAGTCCTCTAACTTTAAGGTGTTTACGCTCTAAATGGGGAGAAAAAGAATTCCAAACAATTGTGTTTCATGTATTTACTAAGAAGGTATATCAAAATTAGCCAATCTTGAAAAAATAGATACAGTTATAGGAGTGGTAGCAAGTCCTAATCTTGGGAGGTAGCAGAATATATTGCAGAGAGCGAAGAATTCTCTCAGGGTAGTGAAATGCTTCATAATATTTTTCTTTATATTTTTCATTCTCTTAAATTTTCTAAAGTAAGTGTTTATTACTTTTATAATCAAAAGGACATATATTTTTTAAGTCTAGATTTTTGGAGTAATTCTGACCCAGATTTATATGCTGACTGTCATTTAAGACTTTGTGATCTCAAGCAAGTTAACCTCTCTGACACTTGATTTTTGAACTGATAAAAGATAATGAAATCTTCACAGGGTTGTGGTGAGGATCATATGAAAAGCTCCCATCACTGTGACTGGCACACAGTAGTAATCAATAAATCAAACGTTAATTCTCACTTTCTCCCTATATGACACATGAAATTTTTTTAAAGAAAATGGATGAGGATATAAGAGGCTCTTAAAATGATCCCCACTCAAGGCAAATCCATAAGGCCCTTGTTACCTTGACTGAGGCTGGTCCCTTCCAGTTCAAGTACTGCTCTAGTTCTGTGCCCTTGGCCCGGGCCCTGGAGGAATCAAACACTTTCCTCTTGGAACTCTGCATCCTGCGGCAGACGTTGGAGTGTCTCTCCAGCCTGAGCAAGAGAAACTTTCGGCCACAGTGGCTGCACTCGCCCAGTTCTGGCTCTTCAGTGGAACAGCTGGAGCCCGAGGAGTGTGGTGCCCTAGACGAGCTAGAATTGCTGGTGGACCTCCGCAAAGCACTGAGTGGCGCTTCTGAAGCTTGAGAAAACGTCTCCTTCAATCGCCCTGAGAATCGGTCTCGGATGTTGTTATTGCTTGCCACCAGTCTTTCCCTTCTGAGCTTCTGAATTCCATAATCAGAGAACTGGAATGGACTAGAATTTTCTTGAGACCGTCCCCAAGTTTCATCCTCTCCCGTGTCTCTACTGAAGACCTCCTCAGACATGAATTCTGGGGAGAAGATAGGTTTGTATGTGGTATTGCTGTTGCCTTTAACTCTCCTCCTGGGGAGTACCATTCTCTGTAGCTCTCTTTTTTCGTTTTCCTCAGCCTGTTCTTTTTCCTTCTGGATCCTTCGGAGTTCCTCCTCTGTCTTCTTCAGCTTTTCCCTCAGAAGAGTCTGTTTTCTGCGGATTTCCTCCTCTAAACTCTCCCCTGCAGCTTCTAGTCTTTGGATCTGCGTCCACTCCATCCTGTTGGGGTTTGCCATGACCCTGTCCTCCTGACTGGCAGCAACTGTACCAACCACAGATGAATTCACCCAGTTCCTTGAACCAAAGCTACTGTATGAAAACTTTCTTGGCTCAGGGGGTCTTGGAGAGACATTCTGGTTCCCATCAGTGCCAGCCTCACCTGTACTATGGGGCTTCCTATGAAACACAGGTTTCAGTGGGTATGCCCGGTCCACCCCAACTCGCTTCTTCGTAAAGGAGATGAATTCCTGGTTATTTGCTTTGGGATACCGGGATTGAGGGCCTGGTGAGTAAAACAAACACTTTGCTTGGCCCTGGGGATTGCTTCTTGAATCTTGCTGGCTGATTCCAGCACAGCGGGGATAGGAGTAGCTCCGGGCTTTCGTGCAGGTGTTCCATTTGGGGTGAGTGTAGAGATTATCCAGCATCAGCTCTTGGTTGCTCAAAAGCTTCTGCTGGAAATTGTTCCTCGGGTGCCCCATAGAGGACCGCTGGGAAGAGTCACCTTTTTCAGAGGGGTCTTGCTTAGCTGAGTGGAGCTCTGGAGCTTCCGTTTTATTATGTGGGAGCATAATGCCCACAGGCAGAGGCAGTGCCAACTGGAGACCAGCCATTCAGGGCATGGACTGAAGCCTAGGGGAGATTTAAACCAGACATATGTGAGGAGTTTGTCTGAGGTTCACCTCGGCTGCTAAAGTAAACTGTTACTACATTTGTCCTACCCACATTTTCCCTTAGACTTTTTAGGGACAGTGGTGCTGGGTCTGCCAGAGCTTTCACTCAATAAACATTTGGTGAACACTTATTATGTCTTGCGGGTGCTTATTAGGTCCTGAGGATAGAAAAAGGAATGTGATACAGGTGTTCCTGTCACCTGGCTTTCCTTTGCATCAGTACCAGCCTCTGCCATACACAGCATACTCCGTAGCAGGTGGAAAGAGCTATTGGACTGAAAGTCAGTTTTTAGGCCTGTGACACAGGACAAGCAGCTTCCCCTCGCTGGCTCCAGTTACTTCACCCGTAAACTGAGGGGTTCTCTCAGAGTTACAGGACTCGAATTTAGGGACCTTAGGACTCCGAGTCTAGCCCCATCATTTTATAGGTGAGAAAACTGCGGCCCATTGGTAAGTGACTGGCACAAAGAGTTCTCGGGGCTTCCCTCCTGCTGGAACAATGCTTGACCCCAAAGAGCACAGCTGCTGCAGCTCAGGGCCTGCAGCAGGTGCCTGGCTGGCAAACCCTCACCCAAGGAGTCCCCGCGGCACAGATGGCAGAAGGTCTGTAATCTGAGAGGCGGGGACCACCTGATCTGGCCGCCACGGGTTTTAGATCCGGAACGCCTAAGTCGCATTCTGTCCCGGAGGGCTCAGCCGGGAAGCCTCTACTGGAGACTCCGCTTTGGGGACAAGCCCTCGCTCTTCAGTCTGTCGGGCCCTTGGGAGGTCGAGCTGCTGACCCCATGTCTTCCCGCCCTTCCGCGTACCTGAGGCTCTCGAGGACAGCTCCTACTCAGGGGAAACCCCAGGACTTAGTTGTCCTGACCACACACCCTACCTCCACCGACGGCCGCGCAGGCGCTCTCAGCCTCTGTTTTTTCGGTTGCCTGGAGACGGGAGAGCGTGGGCGCCCAGCCCCGCCTCGCCGCGAATTCCACGGTGGGTGGGTGGGTGAGGCGTGCGCAAGCGCAGTCCGCACACCACCGGGCGCCGCCCCGGGCGCGGGCGCGGTCGACCAGAGTGTCGCTTGACCCGGTGTCCCGCCAACTCTGCAGCTCCGTCCAGCTCTTCCCTTAGGGGACGGGGGAATGGGGTGGGAGAGGCTTTTCTGGGGCTCCATCAAAGAGCTTGGATTTTTCTCAGAGCGATGGTCTCAGATCCTGGGGTGTGCCCTTCTCTGGCAAAAGACGGAGCGCCTAGATGTGCCCTCAAGTCATTCTGCCGCAGGATTCCGGTGTCTGCCCCCTTAGCGGGAGTGGGCCTGCTGATAGCCTTTCTTAGCACGTTCGGCTGCCTTGTACGGGCCCCAGGTACGGCTGTATACTATCTCTCCATGCTTTTCGTCGCAAATAGTTTGTAGCTTGCGTCAAATTTTAGCAACTCGGCTAGGTTTTGCTACGCAGAAGGGGGGAAGTTTTTGTAGCCAATCTAATTATTTTGATATAATGTTTTACTCTCACGTGGTAGCTCTGGCCCTCTCTTCTTAGGGCCCAAGAATGACTCAGACAAGTGTAATGATAATAAAGTTCACTACCAGATAGAAAATGCTCAGTATAGCCTGGTTTCAGCGCTAAAGATACTCCATAACTTGCTAACATCAGAAGAGAGTTTGTCTTCATACTTAAATTCATTTGTGTAAGCTCTTTGGAACAGGCAACTTACTTTTTTCCCTGTAACTACTTAAAAGATTCATGCACATGGAAAATAATACAGACAGCAGTGGTCGGTGTTAATACTTCAACATGTCATAATACAGCTTTTACATGTTATAAAGAAATGCCTTGGTGGTGCTCCAAGGCAGTCCTTTTATGCCTTGTTTTCTTTCCTAGTTGACTCTCCACTGCCTTCTCTATGTATGCATTTCCAGACATTTCCCACTCTTCTCAAGGTCCCAATTATCTCAGCATGGGGCTTGCCTGTCATCAACTCCAGAAGCTCCCCTCCAGCCTGGCAGAATTTCCCAGGGTGCCTCCCTCCGTCTTGACTTCTTTCCCTCTTTTTTATGAGGAAGAAGAATCTTTGTCTTTCCTTGAGTTCTCTTGACTTAGTCCCTTTCAGTACCCTCCAGGAATTGACTCACTTTACCCCTGCATCTTGATAACTTCAAGTTATATCTATCCACACACTCTTCTGTGGTTTTAAAATATGCTTAACTTTGCCCTGCAAAAAAAACCTCATTTCCCTTGACCACATCTTTCACCTTAGGGTCCCATTCCTTTCTCCTCTTCTCCACTTCTTAATAGAAAACTGTACATTTCCTGCCCCCACTTCCTCGACTCCCCCTCATTGTCCAGTCCATTGTGGTCTGGTTCCCCTCTGTCCGCTTTATTTAACTGCTAGGCTACCAGTGACCTTCCAATGACCCTAAAGACAAAAACTGCTATTT
Organism: Balaenoptera borealis; assembly: GCF_965194805.1. NCBI lineage: Eukaryota > Metazoa > Chordata > Mammalia > Artiodactyla > Balaenopteridae > Balaenoptera > Balaenoptera borealis. Next base: position 27,304,243 of record NC_138866.1, read on the forward strand.
CTTCGGCCTACTCATTTGACATTGATTTTTCTCTCTGTTGGAACTCTCTTCTCACTTGCTCCTGTGTGCCTTCTTGGTTTCTTCTTTCATGTCCTTGCATTTATGTCTTTTCCTCACCTGCCCCCCAAATGTAGATGTTCTCCAAGGCCCTCGTATTTCTCATATAAATGTAGTTTCAGACATTCTCTTCCTTAATGATTTCAGCCAAATGCTGAAATTTCAGGTCTCACCTATGTTTAAATGATATCTAGCTTAGTTCTCTCTCCTTAATTACGGACTCAAATTTCCAAATTCCCATGTAGCACTTGCACATGAATGTTCCTCAGGAACCTCAAACTCAATATGACTGAAAACGAAGTTGTGAACACCTCCGCATTCCCCAATCTACTTCTCCAGTGTTCCCTCTCATGCTGAAAGCATCAGTTATCTTCTACTCCTCCCACTTTGTCACCCCCTCTCTCTAACTGGTCAGCAGGCTCTGTTGAAGTTGCTCTGCGATGTCTCATATATGTCCCCTCCTTTACATTTCTACAACCCTAGGTGAGTTTCTTCCTCACTTCTCACTGGGATGGCACCACTCTCCTAACTGCTATTCATCTGCTCCCCAAACCTATCCTTCTGGCTGCTGCCAGAATAATTATCCTGAATACTTCTGACCCCATAATTCTCCTACCCAGTGGCTTCTTCTTTACCTATAGGATAAAGTTGAAAAGGGTAACTTAGCATGGTATTTCAGCTTGCCAGATTAGGTCCAGCCTACCTTTCCAGTCTTGCCTCCCCAGAGGCTAGCCCAGGGCATCTGAACCTTGGCTGTGCTTTAGGACTACCTGGAAAGCAATTTCTGGGAGTGAGGCCTGGGTATCAGTATTTTACAAAGCTTTCCCCAAGGTCCTAATGTGCAGCCAGGGTTGAGAAACCCTGGTCCAGCCACACCTGACTACTTGCTCTTTCTTACCTCAGTGGCCTTACTCCAAGCTCCACGTACTGGGAGGTGGCGGAGCATAGCATTCATGGGAGTAGGTTCTGTACTCAGACTGCTTGGAGCTAAATCCCAGCTCCATCACTTACTGTTTGTGGCTGTGTAACCTTGGGTAATATGTTGGTTCCTCCAAGAATGCTTTCCCAGTCTTCCCAGCCAGAATGAATCTCTTTGCTCCTTTGTGTTCTCATAATATTTTCTGTCCTTGTTATAGCACAGGGCTGGCTCATGATGAGCTCTCAATGGATGCTTGTGGAATTGAATTAGCATGTTGTGCATTGTATTGTCATCATTTGCACGCGTATTTGTCCCTTACACTAAATAAAAAACTCTTTGAGGGCAAAGATGATATACCATCCATCTTTGTATATCCTGCAGTGTATATACATAGTAGATACTCAATAGGTTAATTCTACAGAGAAACTAGTTTTTAAAAAATAAATTTTAAATAACATCAGCCAGTTACTCTGTTCAGCATTATTTTCAAATATTACCAAGCGTAACAATTCAGTTCAGCTTCCCACCCCACTCCCACCCCAATGCCAGCACTGAGGTTATATGATTCTCCAGGATCTGGATCCTCACTTTGTAGTGGGGAACTAATGGAATAATGAATCTCCATGGCTTCCATTGCAAAGCCATCTCACCTTGCCAAGTCTGCCAACCTGGCATATTCACAAATGGAGTCTTATGTTATGAAGGGATGTAAGGTACACAAGCACTCCAAAGAGCAACAATAAACACCACAGTTTTCCTTCATACACATTCTTAATCTTAAGGGTATCTGTATTCAAATGCCTTCAAGGTGACCCTACTTTTTTTTTAAATTAATTTTTATTGGAGTATAGTTGCTTTCCAGTGTTGTGTTAGTTTCTACTGTACAGCAAAATGAATCAGCTATACATATACATATGTCCCCTCTTTTTTTGGATTTCCTTCCCATTTAGGTCACCACAGTGCATTAAGTAGAGTTCCCTGTGCTATACATGCTGTGCTATACAGTATGTTCTCATTAGTTATCTATAAGGTGACCCTATTTTTTTTTTTTTTTTGCAATTGACAAGGAAATTTAGTTTTTTCTGAGATATACATTTTAAAGTAATACTAGAATTATGACTTATAACATTATACCAGAACATATAAGATTTTTAGAAATTTCACATAATGTCTGAAACATTTATATTAACATATTTCCATACAGGTAACCCAATGAAAGTTTAGTATTAGTTGTTTTGTTTGTTTGTTTTTTTATACTGCAGGTTCTTATTAATCATCAATCCCATACAAATCAGTGTATACATGTCAATCCCCATCACCCAATTCAGCACACCACCATCCCCACCCCACCGCAGTTTTCCCCCCTTGGTGTCCATATGTCCGCTCTCCACATCTGTGTCTCAACCTCTGCCCTGCAAACCGGCTCATCTGTACCATTCTTCTAGGTTCCACACACATGCGTTAATATACGATATTTGTTTCTCTCCCTCCGACCCACTTCACTCTGTACGACAGTCTCTAGATCCATCCACATCTCAACAAATGACTCAATTTCGTTCCTTTTTATGGCTGAGTAATATTCCATTGTATATATGTACCACAACTTCTGTATCCATGTCCTGGCTATTGTAAATAGTGCTGCAATGAACATTGGGGTGCATGTGTCTTTTTGAATTATGGTTTTCTCTGGGTATACACCCAGAAGTGGGATTGCTGGATCATATGGTAAATCTATTTTTAGTTTTTTAAGGAACCTCCATATTGTTCTCCATAGTGGCTGTATCAATTTACATTCCTACCAACAGTGCAAGAGGGTTCCCTTTTCTCCACACCCTCTCCAGCATTTGTTGTTTGTAGATTTTCTGATGATGCCCATTCTAATTGGTGTGAGGTGATACCTCGTAGTTTTGATTTGCATTTCTCTAATAATTAGTGATGTTGAGCATCTTTTCATGTGCTTCTTGGCCATCTGTATGTCTTCTTTGGAGAAGTGTCTATTTAGGTCTTCTGCCCATTTTTGGATTGGGTTGTTTGTTTCTTTAATATTGAGCTGAATGAGCTGTTTATATATTTTGGAGATTAATCCTTTGTCCGTTGATTCATTTGCAAATATTTTCTCCCATTCTGAGGGTTGTCTTTTCGTCTTGTTTATGGTTTCCTTTGCTGTGCAAAGGCTTTGAAGTTTCATTAGGTCCCATTTGTTTATTTTTGTTTTTATTTCCATTACTCTAGGAGGTGGATGGAAAAAGATCTTGCTGTGATTTATGTCAAAGAGTGTTCTTCCTATGTTTTCCTCTAAGAGTTTTATAGTGTCTGGTCTTACATTTAGGTCTCGAATCCATTTTGAGTTCATTTTTGTGTATGGTGTTAAGGAGTGTTCTAATTTCATTGTTTTACATGTAGCTGTCCAGTTTTCCCAGCACCACTTATTGAAGAGACTGTGTTTTCTCCATTGTATATCTTTGCCTCCTTTGTCATAGATTAGTTGACCATAGGTGCAAGGTGACCCTATTTTTAACAATCATCACCCACAACTCCCCTTGACAATTCCCTTCTCCCAAAAGAAATTCATGCAACTTGGTCACTTGGCTTAGATTGACTGATTCAGTTGTGATTATGGGTTATTTTGCTTGTGCTTGTGATTGATGGATTGATTGCTTTAGATAAGCATTGTTTGTAGTTTTCTTAGTAATGTAGACTCTGGTGGGCCGCTTCCAGAATCACAAAGGGAGAAATAACCTCCACTGGGACCTCCTATACACTTATCTCCGCTGCTACCAATTCCAGACTTAGGCATGACTCAGAATTGGAGGCGAACTGAGAAAAAGGGCAGAAAAGTTGTATGTCTTCTATTTAATTTGTTTGTTTGTTTGTTTGTTTATGATGTTTAGTGTTTATCATCTGTCTCCAGAATTTAATCTCCTCCGGTCCAGGGATCCTTTTTGTTCATTAACGTATGTCAACCACCTAGAACTGTGCCTGGCACACAGAGGCTCTCAGTAAATATTTACAGAATGATTGGATTTATCTCAAGTGTTTCTTCGTCTTTGTCTTTATCCCCGCGAGAAAATGAAAAAAGGCGTGCGCTTAGTGACCGAGGTGGGGTGAGGGCTCGGTCTGCAGTACCATAGCCGAGACCCTGGACAGATCCCGCCCCCCTGCCAATCGGAGGCTCTGGAGCTACTAGACACTGGCGTCCCGAAATCCCACCCTCTGGGCGGGCTCTGGGCTGAGCGCTCCGTGCGTGATTGGCCGGCGGAGGTGATGGGCATGAGAGACAGCGAAGGAGGAGCCGCGTTCTAAGCTACCGGGCGCGGCGGTTACGCAACCGGGGGCACCGTTGGCCTGGTGGTCTCCGGGGTAGTCCACCGGAGAGGAGGACGAGGAGGGTGAGCCTGGGACAGGGCCCCGGGGCGTGCCCATCAGTTCGATTAGCCCTAAAATATTAATAGGAGGGCATTCTGGTAGGGGCGCGGAAGCCAGGTTCGCGTGGGAAGAGGGAGGGATGGAGAGGGAGCGGGACCGGGGATGGGTGTAGGGATGTAACTGGATAAGCAGGTAATTGCCCCAAAAGAGGCCTCTGTGGGCTCCCTTGCCCGGGTGTCTTCCTGTTAACTTCACACACCCGCGCTTACACGTGACCGCTTACTTCGAAGTACTGGCACCTTAAGGTCAGGCAGGGAGAGGTCACAGTGGTTAACGATGGAGAGGTGTGTGTGTGACCCTTTCTGCCTCAGGATTGGGGGCCCGGGAATAGGATAATGAGCCCTTTACTTTTCTGCTTTCATGGTCTCTGACAGGTCTGAGCATGAGTATGGCAGAAGGGGACACCCTGATATCAGTGGATTATGAAGTTTTTGGGAAAGTGCAAGGTGTGTTTTTCCGCAAGTACACTCAGGTATGTGGCTTACAGGCTTTGGGGACATACCTAGGTTATGAGCATGGGAACAAGAGACATGTTCCTGAAAAATATGCATTGGAGAAGCTTTCTATTTGGTAGCTGGCTGGCAAAGAGGTGGTTTGTAAAACAATGGGTATGAAAATGCTTTGCAGTGGGTAAAACACAATGCAAATGGAAAATTTGTCTACTGTTACTATTGGTCTTTTCTAACAGTGGTACTTGAGTACCTAGACACATATGGATGAGCTTCTCTTTTCCAAAGGGGAATAGAGGGCTTCCCCAGTTCTCCCTGTTGTGGCATCATCAAACCAAGTCACAATTCTTGTAGGAAAGTTAACATTGATCAAAGAGATGGCATTTAAGTGAACCTGTGACATTTAATTGCTTGCTCTGCAGCTGCTGCATTTTCTTCAGACCTCTTTCCTTTTTCAACCTCTCCCATTCCCCTATGTAATTCCTTTCCACTCATTTTAGCTTTTAAAGAACAATTACCTTTTCCAAGTGAAGCTTTTCTAATGAAAATACTTTATCCATTCCAGGGTAAGTAATGGTAACATTAAACATGGAGCCTGGTATTCCTATTTGATATTAGGGAGTAGTTGAGGGGATGAACAAACTATTGACAGCCTCTGTCTTAATATCACTAATCCTCCCTCAGTGGGCACACACAGATGCAATCTCAGTTTGCCTTCTGTCTTCTATAGAGGGATATCAGGCTATTGCCTTCCCAATGTATCTCCAACCCCAAAGATACTGAGTTAAGACTGCAGAACTTGCCACGTGTCACATTCCTGGGACTGTGGTACTTAAAATTCAAACCTGAATCTTTGAAATATGAATGTTAAATATCACTATCTCTTTTTGCAGTTACTTGCAAATCATTTCCTCCTGTTTCATGCTCATATATAAAGTGCCTGTTGGAAAAAAAGAATTACTGAAAGTCATAGCAAGAGCTATGTTCCAATTAGCTTTGCTACCAATTATGTATGGTAAGTTCCTGTGATTTAGTAAATGGAGGTGGCAGCCTCAAAGATTAATTAAAGTTGTTGAGCGAAAAGGACCAGATGGCAGTATACTCCATCTTTCTCTACTGCGCCTCCCACCCCTCAATTTAAAGAGAGAATAAAAGAATGCAGAAAAACAAATATTGATTTGGAAAACTGCAAGGAAAATGTCATCCTTTTTTCCCCTTAATTAGACTTGTAGCTTATTCTTGACTACTTATAATCATTTTATTATATGTGTTCATTTTAACAATTATTTTGTTTTGCTACAGTCTTTTTTTTTTTTTTAAGATTTATTTATTGATTGATTGCTATGTTGGGTCTTCGTTTCTGTGCTAGGGCTCTCTCTAGTTGCGGCAAGCGGGGGCCACTCGTCATCGGGGTGCGCGGGCCTCTCACTATCGTGGCCTCTCTTGTTGCGGAGCACAGGCTCCAGACGCGCAGGCTCAGTAGTTGTGGCTCACGGGCCTAGTTGCTCCGCCGCATGTGGGATCTTCCCAGACCAGGGCTCGAACCCGTGTCCCCTGCATTAGCAGGCAGATTCTCAACCACTGCGCCACCAGGGAAGCCCCTGCTACAGTCTTTTTATGTGTTGATATCGTCTAGCCTCTTAATTAAATTCCATCACTCCTAGAATGAGTGATGAGAATACTTAAAGGGATTTTTTTAAAAAGTTGGAATATAATTCACATTCCATAAAATTCACCCTTTTGGGACTTCCCTGGTGGTCCAGTGTTTAAGAATCCACCTTCCAATGCAGGAGACATGGGTTCGATCCCTGGTCGGGGAACTAAGATCCCACATGCCGCGGGGCAACTAAGCCCACTCGCCGCAACTACTGAGCCCGTGCACCACAACTACAGAGCCCACGTGCTCTGGAGCCCGCACGCCACAACTAAAGAGAAGCCCGCGCACCGCAACGAAGAGCCCCTGCGCTGCAACGAAGATCCCGCTTAAGGCAGCTAAGACCCAACGCAGCCAAAAATAAATTAATTAATTAATTAAATAAATAAATATTTTTTAAAAATTCACCCTTTTAAAGTGTATAATACAGGTCTTCCCTGGTGGTGCAGTGGTTAAGAATCCACCTGCCAATTCAGGGGACACAGGTTCGAGCCCTGGTCCGGGAAGATCCCACATGCTGCAGAGCAACTAAGCCTGTGCACTGCAACTACTGAGGCTGTGCTCTAGAGCCCACGAGCCACAACTACCAAAGCCCGCGTGCCTAGAGCCCGTGCTCCACAACAGGAGAAGCCACTGCAATGAGAAGCCTGCGCACCGCAGCAAAGAGTAGCCCCTGCTCGCTGCAACTAGAGAAAGCCCACACACAGCACCGAAGACCCAACGCAGCCAGAAATAATAATAAATAAATAAATAATAAATAAACTTATTTTTTTTAAAGTGTATAATACAGTGGTTTTTTAGTATTCATAAAGATGTACACTAATTCCAGAACATTTTATCACCCCAAAAAGAAACCCCACACCCATTAGAACTCACTCTTCATCCCCCCAGCCCCTGGCAACCACTAACCTCATTTCTATCACTATGGATTTGCCTATTCTGGACATTTAATATAAATGGAATCATACAATATGTGGCCTTTTGTGTTTGGCTTCTTTCACTTGACATGTTTTCAAGATTTATCCATGTTGTAGCTTATATCAGTACTTCATTTCTTTTTATGGCTGGGTAATATTCCATTGTATAGGGAATTCCCTGGCGGTCCAGTGGTTAGGACTCGGCACTTTCACTGCCAGGGCCTGGGTTCAATCCCTGGTTGGGGAACTAAGATCCCACAAGCCTTGCAGTGTGGCCAAATAAATAAATAATAAAATAATTGTTTAAAAAATATTCCACTGTATGGATATAACACATTGTATATATCCAGTCATCAATTCATGGACATTTAGGTTGTTTCTACTTTTTAGCTGTTATAAATAATGATGCTGTGAACATTTATGTACCTGTTTTTATGTAAACATTGTTTTCAATTCCCTTGGGTATAGATACCTAGGAGTAGATTGCTGGGTCACATGATAACTCCATGTATAACTTTTTGAGGAACTGCCAAAGCAGTTTTCCAAAGCAGCTGCACCATTTTACAGTCCCACTATCAATGCATGAGAATTCCAATTTCTCCGAATTGTCAACAATTGTTATTGTCTGTCTTCTTTATTATAGCCATCCTGGTGAGTGTGAAGTGGTATCTCATTGTGGTTTTTTGTTGTTTTGTTTTGAGGTATCAATGAATTTAAAAGGATTTCAGTCATATAAAGCATGTTCTCCTATGACCATAATGAAACTAAACTGCCATCAATAACAGAAAACTGGAAAATTCCCAAATATTTGGAAACTATAGAACACATTTTGTTTAATTGTGGTAAAATAATGTAAAATTTGCCATTTTAACCATTTTGAGTGTACAGTTCAGTGACCTTAAGTACATTCATATTGTTGTGGTACCATCACCATCATCCATCCACAGAACTCTTTTCATCTTGCAAAGCTGAAACTCTGTATTCATTAAACAATAACTCCTGATTCCCCCTCCCCTAGCCCCTGGCAGTTACAGTTCTACTTTCTGTCTCTATGAATCTGACTACTCTAGGTAACTCATATAAGTAGAATCATATAGTACTCGGTTTTTTTCCTGACTTGCTTATTTCGCTAGCATAACATCCTTAAGAGTCATCCATGTTGTAGCATCTGTTCAAATTTCCTTCCTTTTTAAGGCTCTGTAATATTCTGGTGTATGTGTATACCCTCATTGTGGTTTTGTTTGTCTTCTAATGATTAATGATGTTGAACATCTTTTCATGTGCTTATTGGCACATGAAAGAAGATATTTCTTCTTTGGAGAAATGTCTCCAAATCCTTTACCCATTTTTTTTTAATATAAATTTATTTATTTATTTTTGGCTGCTTTGGGTCTTAGTTGCTGCACGTGGGCTTTCTCTAGCTGTGGTGAGCAGGGGCTACTCTTTGTTGTGGTGCACGGGCTTCTCATTGCAGTGGCTTTTCTTGTTGCGGAGCACAGGCTCTAGGTGCACGGGCTTCAGTAGTTGTGGCACGTGGGCTTCAGTAGTTGTGGCGCATGGGCTCCGCAGCATGTGGGATCTTCCCAGACCAGGGCTCGAACCCGTGTCCCCTACATTGGCAGGCGGATTCTTAACCACTGCACCACTAGGGAAGCCCTTTAATACTATCTTTATTGGAATATAATTGCTTCACAATACCGTGTTAGTTTCATTTGCACAACAAAGCGAATCAGCCACACCCATACACACGTCCCCACATCCCCTCCCTCTTGAGCCTCCCTCCCAGCCTCCCTATCCCAACCCTCTAGGTCATCGCAAAGCACTGAGCTGATCTCCCTGTGCTATGCTGCTGCTTCCCACCAGCCAACTATTTAACATTCCGTAGTGTATATACGTCGATGCTACTCTCACTTCACCCCAGCTTTGCCCTCCCATCCCATGTCATCAAGTCCATTCTCTATGCCTACCTCTTTATTCCTGTCCTGCAACTAGGTTCATCAGTACCATTGTTTTTTTAGATTCCATCTATATGCATTAGCATACGGTATTTGTTTTTCTCATTCTGATTTACTTCACTCTGTATGGCAGACTCTAGGTCCATCCACCTCACTACAAATAACTCAATTTCATTTCTTTTTATGGCTGAGTAATATTCCATTGTATATATGTGCCATATCTATGGAAAACAGTATGGAGGTTCTTAAAAAACTGAAAATAGAACTACCATATGACCCAGCAATCCCACTACTGGGCATATACCCTGAGAAAACCATAATTCAAAAAGAGACGTGCACCACAGTGTTCATTGCAGCACTATTTACAATAGCCAGGACATGGAACCAACCTAAATGTCCATTGACATATCATGGGCAGTTTTTGATTACTAATTCAATCTCTTGTTATAGGTCTATTCAGATTTTCTATTTCTTCTTAATTCAGTTCCTGTAGTTTTTGAGTCTTTCTAGGTATCTGCTCTTTTAATCTAAGTTATCTAATTTGTTAGAATACAACTGTTCATATTATTCCCTTATTATCCTTTTTTTTTTTTGTAAGGTTGGTGGTAATGTCCCCTCTTTCATTTCTGATTTTACTACTTTGAGCCTTCTCTCTTTTTTTTATTGATCAGGCTAGCTTAAATTTTGACAACTTTGTTGGTCTTTTTAAAGAATCAACTTTTGGTTTCATTTATTTTTTCTTTCTTCCTGCTTTCCTTCCTTCCTTCCTTTCTTTTTTTCTTTCTTTTTTCTATCTCTATTAACTCCTGCTCTAATCTTTATTATTTCCTTTTTTCTGCTTGTTTTGGATTCGGTTTGCTCTTCTCTTTCTAGTTTCCTAAGGTGGAAGTCTAGGTTATTAGTTTGAGGGTACTTTCCTTTTAGATTGAGACTAGAGTTGGTGATTATATTCTTTAAAATGTTTCCAGATGACCATCCAAGCAGAAATATTATTATGAAGGAGAATTAGCTTTTTGGAATTTTCTTAGGAGAAAACACTGCTTACTTGTTTAGATATATATTCAAAACTGAACGTGACTCAGCAACATTATGTTATCATTTAAAAATAAAAACAGGGACTTCCCTGATGGCACAGTGGATAAGACTCCATGCTCCCAATACAAGGGGCCTGGGTTCGATCCCTGGTCAGGAAACTAGATCCCACATTAATGCTACAACTAAGAGTTCGCATGCCACAACTAAGGAGCTGGTGAGCTGCAACTAAGGAGCGCACCTGCCACAACTAAGACCTGGTGCAACCAAATAAATAAATAAATATACATATATATGTGTGTGTATATATATATAAAATAACAGAATCGAGTGCACAAATAAAACCCATAGGAAATCCCCATTCTCAACACCAAAGTTGGGAGTGTTTTGTTCACTCTCAGAGTTCAGATAAATCACATTGCAATTTAAAATTTAAATAAATTAGTTTTGAGCAGTACTGTTATAACCTCCTGCTCAAAACTCAACACAATCATTCCTATAGCTATTTACCATATAAGGTAACTAAGAACTAGGGATAGCCCATTCCCCTAGGTTAATATGAAGTAGAAGAGTGCAGTTGTTACACAAAGTCAGCTGGATGTGGAGTCTTATTCAAATCCATTCTCTGCGTTCTTTTTTAATGCCACAATCTACAACACTCAATCATGCTGTAGGTATCTCTTATTTTTCTTCATTCCTTAATTTCCTCTGTATCCTTTAAATTGTTATTTATTTGACCAAAGTCTCTTTTGTTCATTATGCAAACATGTCTTTGCTTTGAACGTAACTGATTTGATGAATACTTCAGTTCCTCATCAAACAAATTTTGCTATGCGTAACATTTTCTTTGGCCAACTCCAGCAATTTCCCATATTTACTAGGTCACTAGTCTGGCATTTGGACATGTAATCAAGTTAACTCCAGTTTTGTTTTGTAATCTAACCCCTTCTCCTTAGATAGAATGTAACAATCAATAACTTTTATAATATCCTTAATTGGAAATTTTACAAAAATAAAATTGCTTCTAAAACATTGCTACCTTTCCCCAATTTTCAGTCATTCCACAGTTAATGATTTAAAGGAAAGAACATTGGAAAGTCTAAGAAAAGAGCAACTACAGTGATTAGATGATTTTCATAAACTCATGCAACATTAAAGACATTGTGATTATTTAGACAGAAGAAAGTCAAGTGAAAACAATAGTTAATGTAGTCTCATGAAACTTTGGTGTTTAGAGGCTGATCACCAGCTGCTTTTTCCTTCTCTAGGAGGATGAGAGAAAGTGGGCTTTGGATGCAACATAAAGACCTTGGGTTAGACAGTTTCTTTACAGTGAGAACAATGGATTGCGTTGCCCAGGAAATTGTAAAATAGTCTCTAATGATCTTTAAAGAGATATTGGACACTTAATCATCTGGATTTATTTAGGTGTGGTCTTGGTTAAAGAAAAAAAGAAGGATCAAATAGCTTCATGCTTTTTCTATTTAATATACCCAGTAGATTCTTGATTAGGAGATGGAAAATGAACAAGATATACTCCAGTATCCTAACAACAATCAGCCTTAGGGAATCATTTTGAAAGCATCTGATTTGGTCTTAAATCTTTAGTACTTAACCAGATTGACGACATAGTGAAAAATTCTGGTTTTATAGGGTGGAAGAAGGAAATGGAGTCAAGTGGTCAACACTGCATGTTAAGATCAGCAATGAGATTTTCCTTGCTGTAGTTCTGTTTTGACTGTTCTGGACAATATCAAATTAGTTTCAGTGGCTTGATTCTAGGCCAAGATTCTGGCAAGAGATTGTAGTCTAATTTTGTTTTGTTCAATCTCACTGGATTTCTCTCTCTTGTCTTTTTCTTTCCCTTAGGCTGAGGGTAAAAAGCTCGGATTAGTAGGCTGGGTCCAGAACACTGACCAGGGCACAGTGCAAGGACAATTGCAAGGTCCCACCTCCAAAGTACGTCATATGCAGGAATGGCTTGAGACAAGAGGAAGTCCCAAATCACACATTGACAGAGCAAGCTTCAACAATGAGAAAGTCATCTTAAAGTTGGATTACTCAGATTTCCAAATTGTTAAATAACGGTCTGAATTTAAATTTTCCAAGATACTCAGTGGTTTTGTTTTTTTATTTTTAATAGAGATAGAATTATTGTGTTCAATATTAGAATTTGTCAGTAAGTTATTTTAGTATCAGATATTTGATAGTTACTGTATATTATGTGTATGATGGAAGGATTACAACTGTACACAATTCTAATCAATAAAAACACAGAACCTTCCATGTAGGATACTTATTTTCTTTTTGGTAAACTTCATTGTGGGCAAAATAAGAGGTATTTACTTAATAAACATCTTTGGGAAGAGAATTTTGAGGTAATTTAAAGAAGTCTGAAAGAAAAAGCAGTTACTTTTAATCATTTCTTTTTAATAGTTTCCATGAGCTTTTCTTCAGGAAATTGCACCTAATAAGAACAAATACCACAAGTTCAATTTGTTAGCTGTTCAGATGATATTTTGGACTAATTGTTTTTCATTTTCTGGAGTTTCTGCTGTCATTCCTGTCCTCTGTGTAAGGAATTCACATAAATTGATGTTATGGGCTAAATTATCCACCCCCCCCCCAAATTCATATGTTGAGTCCTAACTCTGGATACCTCAGTATGGGACTACACTTGGAGACAGGGCTTTTATAGAGGTAATTAAGGTTAAATGAGGTCATTAGGGTGGGCCCTAATCCACTATGCCCCAGTGTTCTTATAAGAAGAGGAAATTTGGACACAGCCCTGTGTGCACAGAGGAAAGAACATGTGTGAAGACAGAGGGAGAAGACAGCAATTTTACCAGCCAAGGACAGAGGCCCCAGAAGAAATCATCATTTCAACACTTTGATCTCAGATTTCTAGCCTCCAGAACTGTGACAAAATAAATTTCTGTTGTTCAAGCCACCCAGTTTGGTACTTTGATATGGCAGCCTTAGCAAACTAATACAAGCAATAAGCATTTTACTTCATCAGACTTAGATAATCTCCTGATTTGGTTTAGTCAGCCATTAAAAAAAGTATATATCAAATGCTTATTGGGTTTGACAAGTTTGTCATAAATTCCAATTTTTTTAAATACAAGGTTTCAATGAAAACAGGACAAAGCAAAAACTGAAGGTTGGTTAACGAGTCCCAAAACACCTATTCTCACAATGCCCTTAGAGTTCCACTCTCGTTCCACTAGAAAAGACAGCTGCGGTGGTATTGGGAAGATACCAAAAAAGTCAGTGAAGGGAGTCTTGTCCTCATCTGTAAATTAAGAATAGAGCTATATAGTTTCTCGGTCTTTTCCAGCTCTGAAATAATACTATAGATCTCTAATGGAAGGCTTTGGATTTTTAATTAATTGAGTACCTAACATAAGCCAGGCACTGTTCTTGCCATGGGGATACAGCAGCAAACAAAAATAGACAAAATCCATACCTTCATATAGCTTACATTCTAGTGAGAGAAGATAGACGATAAGCAAATAAAATATATATTGAATTAAATGGTAGTACGTGCAAAGGAGAGATGAGAGAAGGGGAAAGAAGAAAAAACAAGTAAAAATTGCTAGAAACAGCTTTTCACGCCATGCTAAAACGGGATAAGGATTGAGAATTCGGGGTACTAGTGAGAAGAGACCTCGGCACACATGAGTACCGAAGCCGGGAACACCTGGTGCGCATGCGCATTGGGGTGTCAGGGACGAGCGGGTGTTCTTGGCGGGGTAGCTGAGAAGCGCATGCTCGCGGGCTCGCGCGTGCATGAGCCTCGCGTGCACGAGCCTTGCGAGCCAACGTGCGCGCGTCCGGCGTCCGAGGCGGTTGGTGTCAGGGAGTTGTTGAGGCGCCATACGAGGTGACTTGGGGAAAAGCACGCGACGGAAGGATGATTCCGGGAGCTCTTCTACCACTAGAAGGGCCCTGGCGACCGCTGCGGGCTAACTTTACGGACCGGCTGCGCAGGGGCTCCGGGAGGCCCTCTGGCCTGCCTACAGCTGGGCGCCCGAGCCTGGGCAGGCTGGGGTTTCTGGTTGCCAGCTGGGGGAGGGGATGGGGGTGGAACTTGGGTCTGGCGGGGTAGGCGGCCTCCGCCCTGCTCCCCGAAGCTTTCTTATTAGCTCAGAACCCGGATGGAGTCGTCCCGTTTGTCCCAGGAGCCCTGAAAGGACTGGGATATAATCAGGAAATCGTTGAGTTGGGTAGCAGTCGGAATACTTATTAAACGTTTACCTCTCATTTTTTGCCGGCTGCAAAGTTCATGATGTTAGAAATCATCAGATCGGCAATTATCGCTCTGATTTTACCGGGTTTGAAAAACTAGCCCTACCACTTGCGAGAGGTTTCCCCCCGCCATGCTGCTCTCAGCTGTGAAGGGAGGTGACCTTTAATTGCACTATAATCTTATTTTTTTTACCTGCCAGAAAACTTAAAATCAAGTTTAAACAGCCCCTTGCCATCATGATTATTGCCAAGGTAGTTTGAAGCCATCTGTGAAGACCAAAATACAAAATAATAGTACGGGCCTTCTGAAAACTTACCAAAGTAATACATGAACAAGATTTAAAAATCAAATGCAGAACGGCTTATAATGACAAGGAATTTTCCTGCCCTATCCTTTCCCATTCTTAGTCTGTTTCCCCTGAGATAACTACATTTAGCCAATAATAATAATTATTAATCTCTTCTTGACATAATTTGATTTTATTTTCTCTTGTTCCTTCACCCTAGTTATTACAGTGTCTTAACACTTCATTATAAGTTTTTTCTAAAAGTCATGGTTATTGTGTAATGTATAAATGTTATGAAACTAGCTTGGACTTTTTTTTCATGAGTAATTTCTAGCTAATGTTTCTTAGCGGAATTTAGGCATCTGTTCTTGGTGAAGTGATTAGCATTTTGAACATGTCTTTGCAGGTCAACTTCAAGTGTGATTCTGATTTCACTTTAGGGCATATGGGATTTAGAGAGGAGCAGTAAAAATTATGAAATTATGAATGCTGTTTTGGATGTTAAATCCACTGCACCAAACAAGAGCTGTGTGATCTGCCTAGAGATCAGAGCTATAATTTGTTTTGTTTTGTTTTACAATGTGGTTTAGTAAGAGATTTCATTTACCTCAAATATTTCTTTATAAAGCTTGAGAGAAATGGTTGATGCGTGTAACTCCGAAGCTTTAAATGTGTGTGTGTGTGTTTTGTTTTGTTTTTCCTCCCATAGGCAATTATTTCCAGTCAGAAAAGGGAACCAGTGCCTGGCTTTCTCACCAGCTTTCTACCTGCCATGATCAAGTGCTTGTCAGTTGAAGTACAAGCCAGGTTGCGTTCTGGTTTGGCTATATGCTCCTTAGGCCAATGTGTTGAGGAGCTTGCCCTCAATAGTATTGATGCTGAAGCAAAATGTGTGGCTGTCAGGGTAAACATGGAAACCTTCCAAGTTCAGGTGATAGACAATGGATTTGGGATGGGGAGTGATGATGTAGACAATGTGGGAAATCGTTATTTCACTAGTAAATGCAACTCTGTACAGGACTTGGAGAACCCAAGGTTTTATGGTTTCCGAGGGGAGGCCTTGGCCAGTATAGCTGACATGGCCAGTGCTGTGGAAATTTCATCCAAGAAAAACAAGTCAATGAAAACTTTTGTGAAGCTGTTTCAGAATGGAAAAGTCCTGAAAGCTTGTGAAGCTGACTTGACTCGACCAAGTGCTGGGACAACAGTCACCGTATATAACCTATTTTATCAGTTACCTGTAAGGAGGAAATGCATGGATCCTAGACTGGAGTTTGAGAAGGTTAGGCAGAGGATAGAAGCTCTCTCACTCATGCACCCTTCCATTTCTTTCTCTTTGAGAAATGATGTTTCTGGTTCCATGGTTCTTCAGCTCCCTAAAACCAAAGACATATGTTCCCGATTTTGTCAAATTTATGGACTGGGTAAGTCCCAAAAGTTAAGAGAAATAGATTTTAAATATAAGGAGTTTGAGCTTAGTGGCTATATCAGCTCTGAAGCACATTATAATAAGAATATGCAGTTTTTGTTTGTGAACAAGAGGCTAGTTTTAAGGACAAAGTTGCATAAACTCATTGACTTTTTATTAAGGAAAGAAAGCATTATATGCAAGCCAAAGAACGGCTCTGCCAGTAGGCAAACGAATTCAAGTCCTCGGCATCGGTCTAACCCAGAACTCCATGGTATATATGTAATCAATATGCAGTGCCACTTCTGTGAGTATGACGTGTGCCTGGAGCCAGCAAAAACTCTGATTGAGTTTCAGAACTGGGATACTGTTCTGGTTTGCATTCAGGAAGGAGTAAAAATGTTTTTAAAGAAAGAAAAATTATTTGTGGAATTATCAAGTGAAGACCTTAAGGAATTTAGTGAAGAAAATGATTTTAGTTTATTTAGTGCCACTCTTCAGAAGCAAGTGTCCTCTGATGAGAAGTGTGACCAGGTCAATTTCCAAGAAGCATGTAATAATATTTTGGATTCCTGTGAAATGTTTAATTTGCAATCAAAAGCTGTGAAAAGAAAAGCTCCTGTAGAAAACATAAACATACAGAATTCTAGGGATTCAGAAGGTATCAGAAAAAAGACAAATGATTCATTTTTGTACACTTACAAATCCGATGGGCCAGCCCATAGTAAAATGGAGTCATCTTTACAAAACGAAGCTAGCGCTTGCTCAGAGTCAAGGATCTTAGAACAAGAGACAGCTGAAGCATCAGAATCAGGAGCAAATGAGAAACATAAAAAATCTTGCTTGGAACTTAACTCTTCAGAAAATCCATGTGGAACCAGTTCAGAAATGTTTGCAAGCCCTTTTCAGACACTTTATCACTTTGAGGGGAGTGGAGAAGGTCTAGAAATACAGAAAGTAAGTACTACTGCTGATGGCATGGCTGCCAACATCCTGAAAAATAATAGAATTCAGAATCAACCAGAGAGATTTAAAGATGCTACTGAAATGGGATGCCAACCTCTGCCTGTTGAGACGACATTATCGGGAGCACATGGTGCTCAGAGAGAAGAAGAGAAAAGAAAAAAAGAACCTAGTAATTGTGGAAGAATAAATGTTTTTAGTTATGGGCAAGTTAAATTATGTTCCACTGGCTTCATAACTCATGTGGTACAAAATGAGCAAACTAAATCAACTGAAACAGAACATTTATTTAAAAATTATGTTCAACCTGGTCCTGTGAGTGCCAAAGAAACATTTGGAAATAGAACACGCCATTCATTTGAGACTCCAAACACCAAAGATTTAACCATCACTTTAAGTAAAGAATTTGCTCAACTGCCCAACAAAAGATTGTGCAGAACAAATATAAGTTATGGGCTAGAGAACAAACCTATAGCAACTTATAAAAATTTTGCTGTTTTTCAGGAAAGTAGTAAAAAATCACACACAGGTTGCTTACTACCTGACGCATCCTCTTTCTCTTGGGGTAGACATGTTTCAAATGGTACTAAGAAAACAGGTAAGTTGATTTGTTCTGCCAAACCCATAGTTCATAAGAAGCTAAGCTTAAGTTCACAACTAGGATCTTTAGAGAAGTTTAAGAGGCAATATGGGAAGGTTAAAAATCCTCTGAATACAGAAGTGGAGGAAAGTATCACTTTAGAAATCACTACCAATCTCAATCCTCAGGTTGAACCTGACATTCTGTGGAAAGACAAAAACCACTTAGACAACTCTGGTATTTGTAAACTCACTACTGTGAAACATGATGATTCAAATAGTAGTTGTCAACCAGTAAGTCACATGTTTTATTCAGAAAAGTTACCATTCTCCAAGGAAGACAGTTGTTTGGAAGAACAGATGCCTTGCTTAAGAGAAAGCCCTATGACTCTACAGGAGTTATCTCATTTTAACAGAAAGCCTTTGGATGTTGAGAAGTCACCTGAATCACTAGCCTCTAAATTATCCAGATTGAAAGGCTCCGAAAGAGAGACTCAAACAATGGAGATGACGAGTCATTTTAATGAACTTCCACAATCAGATTCCAGTAGGAAAGACAGTGACTTGTCCAGTGGGTTAACGCTAGATTCTTGTAAGTTATTTAAAAATGAGCATAAAAAACCAGAAAGTGGCAACATCCCAATGTCGGACTCTGTCACACAGGGTAATCCCTTCAATAAAGACAGTGAAACATATTCTAACAACAATACAACAGAGAACTCTGTGATGTCAGAAACTCCTTTAGTACTGCCCTATGATCATTCTACAGTTATCGGTAGGGATTCAGATGTTCTTACGGCTTCAGAACAACAGATTGGAAGTCCTGACTCTCCGAGTAGAATGTTAGTGAGTCACGGAGAAGATTCCACAGCTGGCCAAAATGGAACTTGTTGTCAGAGTGAGGAGTCTATAGCAAGAACTTGTTCTGAAAATGAAGAGTCGAACACATGTTCTTTGGATTGGCAGCAGCATTTTGATGTAGCCCTGGGAAGAATGGTTTACATCAACAAGCTAACAGGACTTAGCACATTCACTGCTCCTACTGAGGATGTTCGGGCTGCTTGTACTAAAGACCTGACAACTATGGCTGTGGATGTTCTACTTGAGAATGGTAAGTATATGGTGTTCACTGGCATGGATGCTTTGGAAGGTGGGAATAATGGCTGAGGAGTAAGATAATCATGTTCAAAGAGATTATCTCAGCAGATAGAACATTTTGAAGTTTAATTATAAAATGTATGTGAAAATTCTCCAGGTCTATTATTATTTAAACATAAAAATACAGTGAAAGAATGATACAGAATGGAAGTGTATGTATATGTGTCTATGGGTGTAGGTATGTGCAAGAGGGTGAGACAGTTTTTTTTTTTTTTCTTTTAAACATCTTTATTGGAGTATAATTGCTTTACAATGGTGTGTTAGTTTCTGCTTTATAACAAAGTGAATCAGTTATACATATACATATGTTCCCATATCTCTTCCCTCTTGCATCTCCCTCCCTCCCACCCTCCCCATCCCACCCCTCTAGGTGGCCACAAAGCACCAAGCTGATCTCCCTGTGCTATGCGGCTGCTTCCCACTAGCTATCTGTTTTACATTTGGTAGTGTATATATGTCCATGCCACTGTCGGTGAGACAGTTTTTAATGAAAATGGTGCTATTGATCGTTGAGAAGATCTACAGTGTTTCCCTACCCCACTTTCCCCTCTCCCAAACACACAGCTGTCTAAGAAATTTGTCTTTAAAGGCACCTGCAATGCCAGCGTGGTATTTTTCTGGAAGTTGCTCTCTGCAGCTCCCAGGTAAAGGGCCAGAATGATCCTGTAATCATCCTAGGTTTCCCAGGAAAATCTATGGCTCAGTACAGTAGTATATTTATAAACTTTTTTTTTTTAAAGAAAAAAACTTGACCGTAAATTTTGGGGAATATAGTTTAAGTATGTATTTTTATAATCATACTTTTCAAATGTACTTTATTATAATACATATGCTAATAATCTTCATCTGTATAAGTGGCTGTTATTCAGAAAGACAGTAATGTGGCTTTTAGATCAGACCATAAGGCCACATTGGAGCCTAGGCTAGGACTCTGAGTTCCCAGGTCTCAGTCAGCATTAAAAGTGACATTGTTTTGGCAGCGTGTTGAGAGCCAGATGTTGGGAGATGGTAAAACTGATTTCCATCTGGCAATAATCTTGGTTTTGCATCAGGATGATAAACATTAAATGTTCATCTGTATTAAAAGTCTTGAATGTTGCAAAAGAATGTAAATAGTATGAAGGTAATTGCAAATTAACTTGTAATTTCTTCCTAGGATAAGTATCTCTAACAGGAGGCTCTGATTTATTTAAGGTTAAATAAGACTTTTATTTTTCACTGGTTTCCAGTTTTTTTCCTTGTGAAAAAAAATAATCACTGTAGTAACTTTCAAAGTATTAAATAGAAGAAAACCCTTTTCTTCAGTACTGCTCCTGAGACTAGCAGGCGGCTCGTAAAGACACACGTGTTTTTCAACGTATGTAGTTTTGTGTCCTGATTTATAGTGAATGCTTATCGGAGGTAAATCTAAGGCACTGGCACCTCGTCTTCCTGAAACGCAACTGCTTCTGATATGGTGACAAAAAATAACTGGATCACATTAAACTGAGATGGTTGTTGCTAAAACAAAGGGGGGCAATCTTGGCTGCCATACTCAACCTAAACACCTGCTCCTGTTAAACAAATCTAGATGTGTAAAACACTTCTACCTGCTTAACGTCTGCGTTAGCAAGTCTTGTGGTGAACTTTTGAGAGTCATGTTAAGTCAGAGATTCATAATGACAAATTAAGTAGTTAGGGTCTAGAAACTAGTTCGAAGAAAAGATGGCTTCTGAGCACCCTCCATTCACAGGGAGAGTTACCTTTCTGGAAATGGCTGTTGCGTAGCAGAACAATAGGACTTGTTGAACCACACATAAAACATCACATGAGATGAACTGTTAAGAGGTAAATTTAATTGCACAGAGGAGAGGATCTATAAAGGTAATTTTAAGGAATAGTGTCAAGTCTCCAAGCCCTGGTAGTTTTTTTCTTTAAAATGTCTTTAACGCTGTCCTTTCTGTTAATAGTGACACAACCTTATTTCACCTCACACTTTACTTTTATCCTTCTGAATTTATCTCTCTCCAGTTTTTGTCCAACAGATTTATCTTTTTGAAATAATGGTTTCATCATGTTTTGCCCCCGTTCAAAACTGTCAAATTCAGCATTGTTCCTAAAACTCAAAAAATCTTATCATCCTTCAGATAGGAGGGTAGAATTTGGGCCAGATCTTACTGGACTTTGGAATTTAAGTTGAGAACCTTTCATTCATTCATCTATTCATTTATTCACTCATTTGCTGATCATTCACACTGTGCTTGGAGCTGCCACATTGCAGATTAACTGGCTTTGCTTTCAAGAGTCCACAGTCTATTAGAGAGGACAGCCATCTAAACAATTGTAATATGATGAGATAAATGTTAGACACATACTGGGCACACACACATATAGAGAGACACATATATTGGGAATAAGAGGCATGTAAATTGGGGATCTATTCTTCCTCATTCTGTCTGGTATAGATGGATAATAGGACTAAGCATTAGTGCAGATTCCTAAATTAGCAGAATAATTTCATTAAAGAACTTCTGACTCAATCTGTTGTTTAGTAGTCTGCCTTATGTCTTAATTCAGTTTGTGCAGAAAGAGATTTTACGTAACTTAATTTTTTAATAGTTTATTTTTTGAATTCAAATGTCTAGATTTTTCTTTTTTATATTTAGGATCTCAGTACAGGTGTCATCCTTTTAGAAGCGACCTTGTTCTTCCTTTCCTTCCTAGAGCTCGGGAAGAGAGGACTGTGATGAGACAGAATAACAGAGGTAGGGGCATTAACAGAGATTGCCAGAACACCTAGTACATACTGTGCCACCTAGCTTAAAGAAAACAAAGCATGGTTGTGTTATTGAGCTTGATCAGTGCCAGCTGTGCCTTCCTGGAACCAGGAATTCCCCACGGTCCTATTTAACAGCAGAACTAAGTAATTCAGTGCGTGCATTTAGATCAGAAATTACTTTTCCAGAGGAGGTCAGTACTGTGTGATCATGCAGTCTGTGGTGTCTTGTGATTGAGAAAATGTTTCTTATTTTTAAAGATTGGAGCTGAGTCCATATTGCATTAGTTTTATATAAGCAAAATTCTGATCTGCGAAAAAAGCTACAGACATTTATCATTTTTCTTTTCTTCATTTCTAAAAATAGATAAGGTATATTTTTACCTAAAAGAAGTGAGGCTACTAATTTGAACTGGTTTTTCTTCTGGACTTGTATTCTGAAATATCTGGTGAAAATAGTTTGGAGAAAAAGCTATAATACCAGAAGATACAGTCATCAAGTTTCATTTAAAAAGTAACAGATCAAAACAACTTAGAGATACAGCAAACACTGCACATTTGCAGAATGTGGGAACAATGTGTCTGATCTTTGGTCTTGAGGCTGCACCACACCAAGCATGAGACACCATTCACCATTCACCCTCTTCTCTGAGGCTCTTGATGCCAACTTTACTTGTCCCCTTTTGCTGTAGCTACTGGGGACGATGCTGTTGGTCCCGAATCGCTTCAGTCTTTGTTCTCAGAATGGGACAACCCAGTATTTGCCCGTTATCCAGAGGTAGGTCTGCAGCAATTCTTCTTTGCTTGTTATTTAAAAATTTGAATTTCATTTAAATTGGGTATGGGCATGAATGACTATATTCATTTGTAATTATGAATGGCAAGTGAGCATGTTTCCAAATAATTTATTTGGAAATTAATACTTACTGTAGAGAGGAGGAATCAGAATTCATAGCAGTTTGGAAGCTCGGACACTTTGGATTAGACATGTGTAACCACCGTGTGAATAGTGAATGTGTTTACCACTCTCAGAAACCCTGACTTGCAGCTTTGGCAAAGTATTTAGGGTGGTGGTAATAAAAACTGTTATCATTAGATAAAGCAGTGAATCTTCTGCTAGAGGAACAGTTCGCCATTGGACCTGAGTGTGCATCCTCTCCTCAGTGGGTTATCACACAATGTGCTTTGTGTGTTGTAATACGGGTGTAGAGTATATGAGCATTTGTTACTGATTCATCAGTTAAGATGTCTTTAAGGACTTGCTCATGAAGCGCAGGCAAATTGTTATTCTGAAAGTATTGGTGTTTGTCAGTAATTTTGTGTATAAACAAAAATTATTATTTAAGAGTAATAATTCATAAAGCCTTTGAATTTTTATCAGTTCCCTGAATTCAACCCACCTCTAATAGGTTCTGTGAAAATGAATGTTTGTAAAGCACTTTGAGATCTTTGGTAAAACAGTTCTGCAGACATAAAAGATTACAATGTAAATGACGTTTGTTCTGGGTCTTTCTAGGTTGCTGTTGACGTTAGCAGCGGCCAGGCTGAGAGCCTAGCAGTTAAAATTCACAACATCTTGTATCCTTACCGTTTCACCAAAGAAATGATTCACTCGATGCAGGTAAAAGATTGACTTTAAAATCTCATTAAAAAAAAAAAAAAAAAAATATATATATATATATATATAAAAGACCTAAGCTAGACTAACTCTTGTGAAATTGGATTTATTTGATGATATAGACCATCCTGGTCAAGGCACATGTGTTCTTTTTAATCTTTCTGAAACTTTTATCATCAGAAGAAAAAGCGAAGGATTAATTATAATTTCAAAGAAAAAAGTGTCCTTTTTAGTGTGAGCAGGTTTGGAGGGATGAATTATGGATTCAGGCTCACAGTTTCAAGGATTGTATATTGACTTTCTATATTGACAATAATTTGTAAATCGACTAAGTAATGTAGAGACATTGTCCTTAACTGTGCAACAATGCCCCTTTTTAAATGACCCTCTATTGTATGAGGCTACAAATGATATGGCTTAGGAGACCCCAGATTGAGGAGTTCCATTAACAGAAGCGACCCCTTCTCTCATCTGCTTTTCTAGTTTGCCCTCTCTCTACACCACTCAGGCTGTCTTCATCTCCTTATTTTCAGTATGGAAACAAATTAGGAGGTTAGACCGATCTAGGCAGAGCAGAGCCACCAAGGTCTGAAGCCACCGGTGGCTTTTAACTTACTGCTTTAACGGACTAGCTCCTACAAAATGGGTTTCCTTGCTTTTGCATACATTTTCCAAATTTTTTTCAGACCTATTTGTTAGCAATCTCTGGTCATATTATCTGTTTCCTTGTAGTCTCTTCTTTTGTCTTCTGATCACTCTACTTGCCTATTCTTTTTTCCTTCCTAATGACTCCCTCAGGTTCATCCGCACCTGTCCTCAGTCTTAGATATGAATGTTATAATGCAAACAACTTTAAATTAAGTACAGTTTTGTCTCTCTCTATGCAGATATGCCTTTGTTAATCTTTATTTAGTATTGTATCACTTATTTGAATGTATGGCAGGTTCTCCAGCAAGTGGATAACAAGTTTATTGCCTGTGTAATGAGCACTAAGACTGAAGAGAATGGTGAGGCAGGTAAGAATGAGGTTTAGCCTCAGTAACCAGCTGGTCTTCTTTTTTTTTTTTTTTTTTAATTTATTTATTTATTTGTTTGGTTTTTTTATTTTTGGCTGCATTGGGTCTTCGTTGCTGTGCGCAGGCTTTCTCTAGTTGTGGTGAGCAGGGGCTACTCTTCGTTGTGGTGTGTGGGCTTCTCATTGCAGTGGCTTCTCTTGTAGTGGAGCACGGGCTCTAGGCGCGCGGGCTTCAGTAGTTGTGGCACATGGGCTCAATAGTTGTGGCTTGCGGTCTCTTGAGCGCAGGCTCAGTAGTTGTGGCGCACGGGCTTAGTTGCTCCACGGCATGTGGGATCTTCCCAGGCCAGAGCGCGAACCCGTGTTCCTTGCATTGGCAGGCAGATTCTTAACCACTGCACCACCAGGGAAGCCCCAGCTGGTCTTCTGACAGCCTCCTTTTAAGGTTATTTTTTTATATACGATACAGTTTCAATGATTTGGACAGATTAGGGAAAACCAATCTAAATTAATATTATGAAACAACACTTTTAAAGTACATTTAGTTTTATATACATACACATAGACATGTATATACATGTTAAACTATTAAGAGTGGTTACCTTGGGAGTGAGAATGGAAATGGGCAGAGGGGAAATTTCATCTTTTACTCTTTAAAATATTTTATAGTCTTTGACTTTTTAATAATGTTTTAATGTGTTCCCTTTATAATAATAGAAAGTTTATATGATGAACTCTGATAGATTTATCAAGAGTTACATGTAACCTCTTGGTGACCTGCTTTAATAAAACAACAACAATTTGTAAATAATAACATTAACTCATTCAACAAATATTGATTGAGTGCCTATTGCATGCCAGGGACTGTGCTAGGGATACAATGGTGGGAGAAAATATACATGCAAGAGAAACAGATAGTTACACAAACAAAATTTTAACTCTAGTGTTATGGAGGAGAGAAACAAGATGCTGTAAGAATCTATATTGGGAGATTTGATTTAGTAGGGAGGTCAGGGAAGGTTTTGTGGGTAAAGTGAGATATGTAGTATAAGTTAACTAGGTAAGGAAAGGAGGGAGGAGTATTCTGGGCAGAGGGAATAATATGCAATTTGTGCTTTCCTCTCCTTCAGTGATAGGAAGCAGGGCAAGCCCTTCCTTCTGTGAGAGCAGGAGACAGGCTAGACAAGTAGGTTGCAGCCGGATCTTAAAGACCAGTTACAAGCTTTGTCTTCGTCCCAGCACCAATTGGAAACAACTGAAGGCTTTTTGTTTTCTTTTGTATTGTTTGTTTTCGCAGCGGCACAAGTCCCATCACATTTGCATTTTGAAAATACTGCTCTGGCTGCAGTGTGGAGCCTAGAGCGGGTGTGGAGATGGAGTCCCAGTAACTGCAGAGAGACTGTTAGGAGGATGGTGCAATATCTAAGAAATGATGGGTAGCTGGGATCAGGGTGACCTAGAGAGAAAGATATTTAGGAGATGAAGTCAGCAGGACTTGGTGATGGATTGGATATGGGGAAGGTATATCATAGATGACTCCTGGTTTTCTGACCTATGTAACTGAGTGGATGATGTTGCAGGACGAGGCTGGAGAAGAAGCAGGCAAGAAGGGTGAAAATCATGAGTTCAGTCTGAAATCCCTTTGAAATGTTCAAGAATGTGTCAGGAATATTACAGGTCTAGGATGCGAGAAGCATTCTGACATGGAGATCTAAATCTGAGTTGTCAGCATAAAGTCGGTCACTGAAGTCGTGTGTATAAATTTTATCACCTAGAAGAAGAGTGAAGAGTGAGGAGGGGAAGAGATATTCTGAATCTAGAGTAATTCCGCCATTTAATAGCTGGGTAGAAAAGGGTGAACCAGCAAGAGAGATTATGAAGGAACAGAAATAGGAAGAAAACAAGCAAAGGTTGTGTTGCAAAGCCAAGACTTTGTACTAAGTGCTGCCGAGAGGTTAAGATGAGGACCAAAAATATCTGTTAGATTTCCAGACAGTGGAGGTCAGGGACTTCAAATGAGAGCTGTTTCAGAGAAGACATAGGACAGGAGAGACTCCAAAATCTGTGACATGGAAGAGGGACTAAGGAGAGTGAGGGTGCGAGAAGGCTTTTTTTTTTTTTTTTTTTTAACTGGAAGACTCTCGAGCCATTTACAAGGAATGCTTGATCCTGTCAGGTTCTGGAAAAGGCCTGAGTGGCTGAGTCCTGAGCACCACTGGAGGAGTTGGTTCCCGATGGGTAGACCTGCAGACGAGAGCTTCTAAAGTTTGAAAGCAGTTCATTCTCTTTGTATTTTAAAATATTCTTTTTTATCTTGTTTACAGTATAAGTTTATTTAGTAAATGTCATCACAGATCAAAGGTAAAGTAACCAAAAGTTTTGTCGTAATTATCATAAATATAGAATTAGTGAAGGTCAAATTCTAGTAGTCTTACTACTAGAAAGTGAATAGATTGTTTTCTAAAGTTTTGATTACCTGGAATTCTTTGTTGTTTAATACCAAAATCTCTACCAATGGCACCTGAGATGGGTGTAGCCACAAAATCTCCAGATATTTAAATTTCTCTTGGGATTCTGGATTGTCACTGTATTGGTTAGCTGCCACCAAGGAGTATTTTTATATAAAAAATTTTTTCTAAATCAAAATATAAGTATTTTTATTGTTGCTCACAAATACCAAAAGCAACCTATTCCTATAATTGACTTACTTTTATTTTAATATTTGCACATCTTTTTTAATGGTTAAATATATTATTGTTTTAAATTATTGTGAAATTAATGCCATATAATGGCATTTTTTATTGCATGTTTCCACCTATAATAAAATTCAGTTGTTCAGTTATGATCCTCTAAAGAATAAGGATTCAGGGCTTCCCTGGTGGCGCAGTGGTTGAGAATCTGCCTGCCAACGCAGGGGACACGGGTTCAAGCCCTGGTCTGGGAAGATCCCACATGCCGCGGAGCAACTGGGCCCGTGAGCCACAATTACTGAGCCTGCGCATCTGGCGCCTGTGCTCCGCAACAAGAGAGGCCGTGATAGTGAGAGGCCCGCGCACCGTGATGAAGAGTGGCCCCCGCTCGCCGCAACTAGAGAAAGCCCTCACACAGAAACGAAGACCCAACACAGCCAAAAAAAAAAAAAAAAAAAGCATTAACCTAACATTTAAAAAAAAAAAAAGAATAACGATTCATTCATTTATTCTGTAAATATTTATTGAGTGCCTGTTATGTGCCTGGTGCTATTATACATGCCAGGAATATAACAGACAAAAATCCTTGCCCTGATGAAGCTTCTATTCTGTTATTTTGGAATATCAAAAATACAGCTCTGACATGAGTAAATTACCTTCATATATTCTGCTTCATTCAAGGAATGGAAAATGTCATGAACATTTTGTAGACTATAAATCATTCCTCCAGAGTCAGGTGCAGGATTGATTTCGTAGGGTCCCTGACTCTTGGTAATTCACATTGGCTCAGGTTTTGAGTTTGAGGTTACTCCCTCATAATTTATTATTTATTCCATTGTTCTGCCCAATACAGGATGTTCAGTATTCATCACAACCAGCTGCAACTCCTCCTATCCTCAAAGGAGTTTAAAATTCAACATTTTGGGGCCTGTTCTGCGGTTGAACATGCTGTCAGAAAAATTATAATCTTTTTATTTTTCAAGTCAGTAGCTCTTAACGCCATGAATTTGATGGTGTCATACAAACAATTTTTTTAATCTTTCGTAGAAATAGGAAAAACAGGCATTATCTAGTTTGATCAAATTCAAGAGGAGAACTTTTATTTCAATATAATCAGTAACAATAAACCTCAACCCCTTGGCCAAAAGTAATAAAATTACAAGCTAAAAAGATGTACGAATGTAATTGAGAATCAGTCCTTCTGTCAGTGAGAAAGGGATTTATTTCCCTGTAGGTTTGGCTTTGGGGTCAGGACATTCTGCTTCTCTCTTGCACCTGAGAGTGTAAAGCCTTGCTACTCAAAATCAAGGTCTGTAAATAACATCACCTGGGAGTTTGTTAGACTTGCACAATCTTGTGTCCCACCCCTAACCTACTGAATCAGAATCTGCATCTTTATAAGATCCCCAGGGAGAGTGGCATGGACATATATACACTACCAAACGTAAAATAGCTAGTGGGAAGCAACTGCATAGCACAGGGAGATCAGCTCTGTGCTTTGTGACCACCTAGAGATGTGGGATAGGGAGGGCGGGAGGGAGGGAGATGCAAGAGGGAAGAGATATGGGAACATATGTATATGTATAACTGATTCACTTTGTTATAAAGCAGAAACTAACACACCATTGTAAAGCAATTATACTCCATTAAAGATGTTAAAAAATATATATATATATATATAATTGAGAAGTTATCACAAAAAAAAAAAAAAAAAAAGATCCCCAGGTGATTTGTCTGCTGTTCAAAGTTTGCGAAGCCTGAGTCTAAAGCAAGGCAAACTGTGGCCTGGGGGCCGGATCCAGCCATAACCTGTTTTTGTACAGCCAGGGAGATAAGAATGGTTTTTACTTTTTTTTTTAATTGATGTGTAGTTAATTTACTGTGTTACATTAGTTTCAGGTATACTACATTTTTAAATAGTAAAAAAAAAGCAAAGGAAGAGTTATATTTTTCGACACATTAAAATTATATGAAATTAATATTTCAGTGTCTGTAAAAAGTTTATTGGAACACAGCTACAATATTCACATGTCTATGGCAGCTTTGGTTCAGAATGAATATTTGAGTAGTTGTGACAGAAACCCATGTGTCCCAAAAGCCTAAAATATTTACTGTCTGGCCTTTCACAGAAAAATATTGCTGACCTCTGATCTAAAGTGTAGTAGAATGCTTCATGGGTTCTGGGGTAGCTTGCAAATCAAGGTCGGCTGATTATAAAATGTGTGGTTTAATGATCCTTCATTGTATCAAATTTGAATTAATAAAGCAAAATCAGTATTTAAACATTAAGAATGTAGGGCTTTCACCATGTTTTAGAAATGAAATACTAATGAACTAAAGAGTTTCTCATCAGGGATACATTTGTTGTAGTTTTTCCCATAACTTTAACTTTTTAGGATATCAAAGATACAGTTGTTACTGCTCAGTTTGTATGCTTCTCTTACGCTCACGTTGTTAAATAGTTTGAATTAAGCTTTTTCTCCCTCAACACAACATGATTATTTTAATCTTGACCTGAGAATTTGAAACCCGGTGGTGCTTGCTGGTCTTCTAGGTGGAAACCTGCTAGTCTTGGTGGACCAGCATGCTGCCCACGAGCGCATCCGATTGGAGCAGCTGACCATTGGTAAGGATCTGCTGAGGACTAGGAACGATTCGAGACTCCCCAGCAGAATTAATGCACCTGAAAGAGTTTTTCTAGCTGTGACTGTTGTGAAAAAAGATGAATTGTACGTTTTAAAAAATGAAGCTGAAAAAAAAAAAACTATTAAAAAAAAAAATGAAGCTGAAGCCTGCTGGTATGGCTTCTTTTATAATTGAAAGAATGTAGTAGTTCACTTTACTAATTCAAAGATGTGGGTCTTAACACATGGTCAAAGGCATATTTGCTGTATCCTTATCATCAACCCTAAAGATTAGGCGACTTTATTACAACTTTCAGCACAAAGATATGCCCCTCCACATGCCCATGTGATCTTGGTTTACCTTCACAGTTCATCAGGCAGAGACTACCAAGCAGCTCAGAAGGCCCAATATATTGTTTTTATTTTAAAATTTAATTTGTTTTTGAATAGGTAGTATAATCCAATAGGCTCAAGTCTGAAAGGTACAAAAGGGAATAAAATAAGGTCTCTTTTCTACCCTTGCCCTTCATCCAACCTAGTTTCTCTCCCCAGAGGCAACCTGTATCACTAATGTGTTATGGATTCTTCCGAAGTCAATATGTGCTTTTTAATCTTTGCTACCCATTTTTCTCATATGAGGCAGTCTGTTCCCCAAGGTGTAAAATACCAGGAAAATCTTTACTCCTGTGGTCACGTAATAAAAACCCCAAATGTTGTAGAGTTAGGTGAGGACCTAGGGAGGTATTTCATGGACGAATGGCAGTGATGTTACTTCCATGTTCACTTTTCCTTATAAAATGAAGACCTAAGAGTTGGGAAAGATACAATAAAAAGTGTTAGAAAAACTTTCTTGCTCTAGGCCCTGGACCATTTGAGAATAGTACTGACTGATTCTCTTCAGAGCCTGGGAAATCCTTTTGGAAGAATGAGGGAGCCTTCTTGAGCCACTGGGTTGTGAAGTAAACCCCTTTTATCTCCCCAGTAATCCATATTAGTCAGCCTCTGTTACTGAAACCACATTTGTTGACTATCTACAGGAACATCGCATTGTTCATTTGAATGTAAGATTAAGTCTTATATTTCTTATTTAAGAAAATACTGCTAAAATGAATAAACAAACTAGATATTTACTAGTTTGACTTTAATAATGGAAATTCAAAGCCTAAAACTGAACATTGAACATGCTGCTAAGCATTATAATAATTCCATGACTGTGTCTTCATTTTTATCTGAATCTGGAAGACTTCACTTCCTGCTCTTAACCCATTCATCTTTCTCTCAATAGGTTCCTATGAGAAGCAACAGCCACAAGGCTCTGGTCGAAAAAAATTACTGTCTTCCACTATAAGTCCTCCACTAGAGATAACAGTGACAGAGGAACAAAGGAGACTCTTATCGTTAGTACCACCATGAGGTTGTGATGTTGCTAATGTACATTCTCTGGCTAGGGTATAAGCATAACCATTGTTCCTTATCTCAGTTGAGGCACTGAGACCAAGAGAGGTTACATGACTTGTTCAAGGTCATAACAAGTTTTAAGTGGTGGAGCAGGCACTCAGATGCAGGTCGTCTGACTCCAAATGCTGTTCTTTCCACTATATCACAGCTATTGAGTATAGGATAGAGTTTCCCTGATAATTTTTTCCAGCAGTTGGCTTAGAGTACTCTTACCATTTCTTGGAATGGTCAATATTTATGCTGTGCTGTTTCTGAAAGTGAAGTTACTGCAGTAATTGCTTCCATTCTGCTTTGCCTTGGTACATTCTAGATTCTTAGTTTTTGTTACCATAATCATACTGGGAAGAAAGTAAAACACCGGGCCACAAGGAGGGGGCAAATCATATAATGAGTCACAAGATGATAGGACATTTTCCTACTTCGGGGTGGCACAAATTATTGGAAATAAAAAAGAGAGAATTGTCTCTAAATTTATTTAAGGTTTGGGAATATGCCACTGCCAATAAATCATTTTCCCTAGGGTATAATTTATATTAGAGGCAGATCCATTTATTTACATCCCGTTAATCAGCACTTCTCAGTTCCTCCGGCTGTTAATTATCTCCCTGCTTTTAATGCTGATTCAAAACATTCTTAGCCCTTTTATTTGTGCCAGACTTCTTTAAGTGCCAGCAAGGAGAAGTTAGCAATTCCTCAGTGAAGAATAAAAAATTTAAGAACAAGACATAGAAACAAATTGATTCTCTCAATGGAAAAGAGGGGGAAAAAAAAGGTTACTGTAAATCAAAAAGGAAATTTGATAATAAAATCTAAATAAACAACCATAAGTGTGAGAAAAATAGTGTAAGTTTTAAAGCTTGTGGCAGCTTTTGAGAAACTATCAAGTATTTGGAACTGATACTGAAATGTGAATGAAGTAATTCTTTTACATTTGAGGTTATCTCTTTAGGTGTTACCACAAAAATCTGGAAGATCTGGGCCTTGAAATTATATTTCCAGACACTAGTGATTCTCTGGTCCTTGTAGGAAAAGTACCACTCTGTTTTGTGGAAAGAGAAGCCAGTGAACTTCGAAGAGGGAGATCTACTGTGACCAAGAGCATTGTGGAGGTAAGACAGCTGCAAAAGCTGAGAAAACTGCTGAGTGCTAATAACCTCCTACTTTGTTTAGAAATTCTCTATATTCATCTTTTATTCAACAAGCATTTATGAAATAACCTGCTGTGTGCCAGGTGCCAGAGATTCAAAGATGAATTAGCTCAAGGTGAGGGAGAAGGACATTTAAATAATTATACTATAATGAAATTTGGCCAGCAGAGGTATGTTCAAAAGTGCTATGGAAATACAGAATATTTACTGTGCCCAGGAGGGTGGAGGTCATGGAAACTATCACAGAAAAGCATTTGTTTTTTTGTTTGTTTGTTTCAGGAAAAGTCTTGTAGAACAGTAGGAGCCTGCCAAGTACAGAAGAGGGGATAAGGTCATTCTAGACAGAATAACAGATATCAGAGACTTGAAGCAGATCCCGTGCTTAGGGAACTACCAATACACATGGCTCGAATTAAGATACACACAAGGTAGTGGTGGGCCTAGATGAGGCTAGATAGGTGGTTAAGGCCAACTCATAAAGGGATTTAGCATATTCAGCTGAATAGTTTGCATTTCATCCTGTAGGCAGCCAATGAAGAAGAGCAAAATACACTTTAGCACTGCATTTTAAATACTTTACTTACGTGTTTCATTTTTTTAAAACAATTTATTTTGTATTTGTTGTCTTTTCTTTCCTCCTTTCCTGTTTTCTATTAGAGTTTTCTTTATTTCTCTTTTTTTCCCCTCTACTGGTTTAGAAGGGGAATTTTAGCTTGCATATATAACACAGTTTAAAGGTAATTTGTTCTTCTGTTCTCTTCATAAACCGTACACAAACCTTACCACCCTTTCTCTTGTACCACTTTTCTCCCATCTTCCATTTTGTTGCCTATTTTAATTCCACCTTGTCTTTAATCCCCCTGGTAGACCTTAATTTTATAGTAAATGTTTATTTAGCTTAACCAAAATGTTTTCCATTCTTTGTTTACTATTGCTTCTTGCATCCTACTTATTCTTTGTGTTCAGTTTTCTTTTCACTGAAGTAAATCTCTTAAAAGTTCTTTTGTTAAGAGTCCAGGAATAAAATATCTTTGAAAACATCTTTATTCCACCTTCACATTTGCATGATTGTCTAGCTAAAAATAGAATTCCATATTCTTATTTATCCCTCAAGCATTTCAAAAATATTCTGTTACTTCTGACATTCTATTTTTGCTACTGAAGTCCATTGTCAATTTTATTATCATTACTTTGTAGGTAACCTGATTTTGTCTCTGGTTGCTTTTAAGATTTCTCTGTCTTCGGTGTTCTGCCATTTCCCTATGATATATCTTTGTGTGGATTTATTTTGATTTCCTTCTTGAGATTCATCTTACGTATTCAGTTTGGAAAATATAGTTATTATCACTTCAAACATTGCTTCTTCCCCCCTTCTCTCTCTTGCCTCCTAGAAATGCTATCAGATGTCTACTGGACCTTATCATTCTATTCTCCATGTCTTTTGCCTTCTCTTTCATGTTTCCCATGGTTTTATCTCTCTGTGATGTATTCTGGGAAATTTCCTCATTTATCTTCCAGTAAACTAAGTTCACTCTTCATCTACTATTTAATTAGTTGTTTAACTTGTCCACTGGGTTTTTTATTTCAATGACTATTATTTTTTCCAGAAATTTTATTTGGCTCTTTCTCAGATCTATCTGTTCTTTTTTCATGGTGTCCTTTTTTATTCATTGTGGTTTCTTAACTCCTTCTTTAGCTCTTTCTGTTTGGAGCACAGGAAAATCCACATCAACTCAGTCTATCATTTTTTCCAGAAATCTGAATTACTTTAGTAATATTTAAAAATAAAAAGTAGAAGATAGATTTAGTGGATAAAGTGTGGGATACATGGATATAGGAAAGATTTGAGGTAGAGAGCAGTTGAGAGGCTAGTGCACTGGTGCAAGTAAGACAGGATGAAGATTTGACTAAGTCAGTAGCAGTGGGAATGGAGAGGAGGGACATATTTGAAACATAATCTGGAAGGTAGAATCAAGAGGACCTGGTGAGCAAGAGAATATAAAAGAGATAAAGGAGAAAAGATAAGTAATGATTCTGAGGGTTCTCACTCAGATGACTTAGAGGGATTGTGCTGTTGACAGAAAAAGGAAACAGAGGAGGAGAAGTACACCTGGCTAGGGAGTGAGATTATGAGCCTTAGGTTAGACACATTGAATGTGCCTTCAAATGGAGATGTCCAGTGGATGGACAGACTTTGAGATCTAGCACTTGGGAAAGAAGTCAGGGCTGTAGTATCTATTTGGGGGTTAACAGTATACAGTTGGCCCTTGAACAACATGGGTTTGAACTGTGCGGGTCCAATTATACTCGAATTTTTTTCAAAAAATACACACTACACTACTACAGGATCTGCGATTGTTTGAATTCCCAGATGTGGAACCGCGTCTACAGAGGGCTGACTGTAAGGTTATACAAAGATTTTCTACCGCACAGAGGGTTGGTGTCCCTAACTCCTGTGTTGTTCAGGGGTCAACTGTATATATTTTGATAATATCAGAAGCTGGAG
Source organism: Balaenoptera borealis (assembly GCF_965194805.1). NCBI lineage: Eukaryota > Metazoa > Chordata > Mammalia > Artiodactyla > Balaenopteridae > Balaenoptera > Balaenoptera borealis. The sequence goes on from NC_138866.1 coordinate 27,339,112, forward strand.
AAGGGTCTAACAGACGTGCGATTGTTCAGGGAGAATATGAGGATAAAAAGAGAGCCAAGCATGGAGGCTGTGGAACACCAGCATTCAGGGTGTATATGTTTTGGCAAAGGTCCGGAAAGCTACTGCTGAGAAGAAGAGACTGTAAAGGATGATTGAAAATATTTGGTCAGAGAAGGAGGAGGAAAAGCAGGGAAAGGTAATATTGCCACAGCCAAGGGAAGTTTTAAGCAAGAAGGGAATGGTCAACAGTGGCCGGAGAGTAAAGCCTGAGGAGTTGGATTTGACTGTCGGGAGGACACTGCCTGCCTTGTGGAATCTGTTCCTAGGGGTGGGCAGGGCGTCAGGAATGCAGGAAGGGAGAAAGGGGAGCTAAGGAGCCCTCTCTTTCCCAGACTTCGGCTACATACCGAAGAGATGGGGGCGACAGCTAAAGGTTAAGGGTGTCAGGAAGTATGGGGCAGGACACAGGTGGAGGAAAGGTTTTTGTTTCTTTTCAGATGGGAGAGACTTGAGCATGTTTGTAGTCTAAGTGTGAGAAGACATTTGAGAGGAAGAGGCAGCTAACGTGCCAGCTTTGGGATCATCTTGACTTTACCCTTCCCAGAATTGCCCTTTGATCAGACCACCTCTGCTTGGCTTTCAGCAGCGCTCTTTTCTCCCAACAGAGCTTATTTTCTCCAAGGCTCCTCCTCCAAATTGTCTTAAATCCAAGAGATAGGATCTGTTAGAATCTTTTATAGTAATTCAATCCTTAAGTATTTAACGAGAAAATTATAATGAAAACTTTTCCTAAAGTGACTTCAAAGAGTACTGGCAAGAAGTTTACCTCAAACTGAAACAAGGCTTATGGTTTCAGCAAGTCTTGATTATGTTAAGTCAGGCTGATCAGGAGAGATTTTGTTGATTCTGAAAGAAGCTGGAACAGTTCTGGTATCTTGAAGAAGAGGTGGTTACTTGGATCTAGCAGTTGAAAGATCACTAAGACATCTTTCTATGAAGTTCTATCCTCTAGCCTAATGAATGAGCCTTTTAAATATTAAATTATCTAGCATTAATGTTCAATTTGAAATTTGAAATGAATAGAGAATAAGATCCGTTTCCCCTTCTGCATGCTTACAGACTGATGTTTTACAAGTCCCAGATATATAAGCACAAGAGAGAATAGCAAAGAAGTTAGGTTTGATCTGTATCCACACTAAACTTTGTTAGTGGGTCAGGTATTATGAGACATCTTTCTATTTAGGTTTGTTTGGGGAAATATGTGGCTTTTAAAAACTACATAGTATCTACCAACTAGCTCTTGGTAACTGTGCTCATTTATAAGTATGGTGGACTCGTCTGTAAATGAGGCAGAGAAGAGAATTTTCTTTTTTTTTTTGAAGTTTTAAACTTTTAAATTCTTTTTATTTTTTATTTTTATTTTTTTATCTGAATATAACTGCTTTACAATGTTGTATTCTGCTGTACAATGAAATGAATCAGCTATATGTATACCTATATCCCCTCCCTCTTGGACCTCCCTCCCACCCCCCTCCCCCATCTAGGTCATCACAGAGCACCAAGCTGAGCTTCCTGTGCTTTATAGCATGTTCCCACTAGCTATCTATTTTATGCATGGCAGTGTATATATGTCAATCCTAATCTCCCAGTTTGTCCCACCCTCCCCTTCCCACCCCCTGTGTCCATATGTCCGTTCTCTACATCTGTGTCTCGATTCCTGCCCTGCAGATAGATTCATCTGTACCATTTTTCTAGATTCCACATATATGTGTTAATATACGATATTTGTTTTTCTCTTTCTGGCTTACTTCACTCTGTATGACAGACTTTAGGTCCATCCATATCTCTACAAATGACCCAATTTCGTTCCTTTTTATGGCTGAGTAATATTCCATTGTATATATATACCACATCTTCCTTATCCATTCATCTGTTGTTGGACATTTCGGTTGTTTCCATGTCCTGGCTATGGTAAATAGTGCTGCAATGAACTTCGGGTTACATGTGTCCTTTTTTTTTTTTTTAAAACATCTTTATTGGAGTATAATAGCTTTACAATGTTGTGTTAGTTTCTGCTGAATAACAAAGTGAATCAGCTATATGTATACATATATCCCCATATCCTCATAACCCCTTCCTCTTGAGCCTCCCTCCCACCCTCCCTATCCCACCCTGCCCATTTTGAATTATGTTTCTCAGGGTACATGCCCAGCAGTGGGATTGCTGGGTCATATGGTGATTCTATTTTTAGTTTTTTAAGGAACCTCCATACTGTTCTCTATAGTGGCTGTATCAATTTACATTCCCACCAACAGTACAAGAGGGTTCCCTTTTCTCCACACCCTCTCCAGAATTAATTGTTTGTAGATTTTTTGATGATGGCCATTCTGACTGGTGTAAAGTGATACCTCATTGTAGTTTTTTAAATTTACTTTTATTTATTAATTTTTGGCTGCATTGGGTCTTTGTTGCTGCGTGCAGGCTTTCTCTAATTGCGGCGAGCAGGGGATACTCTTCGTTGCGGTGCGCAGGCTTCTCACTGCAGTGGCTTCTCTAGTTGTGGAGCATGGGCTCTAGGCATGCGGGCTTCAGTAGTTGTGGCTTGTGGGCTCTAGAGTGCAGGCTCGGTAGTTGTGGCACATGGGCTTAGCTGCTCCACGGCATGTGGGATTTTACCGGACCAGGGCTCCAACCTGTGTCCCCTGCATTGGCAGGTGGATTCTTAACCACTGCGCCACTGGGGAAGTCCCTCATTGTAGTTTTGATTTGCATTTCTCTCATGATTAGTGATGTTGAGCAGCTTTTCACGTGCCTCTTGGCCATCTGTATGTCTTCTTTGGTGGCATGTCTATTTAGGTCTTCTGCCCATTTTTTGATTGGGTTGTTTGTTTTTTGATACTGAGCTCCATGAGCTATCTGTATATTTTGGAGATTAATCCTTTGTCTGTTGCTTCATTTGCAAATATTTTCTCCCATTCTGAGGGTTGTCTTTTTGTCTTGTTTATGGTTTCCTTTGCTGTACAAAAGCTTTTAAGTTTAATTAGGTCTCATTTGTTTATTTTTGTTTTTATTTTCATTACTCTAGGAGGTGGGTCAAAAGAGATCTTGCTGTGGTTTATGTCAGAGTGTTTTTCCTAAGTTTTCGGGAAGAGAACTTTCTGAGTGTGGTTTAAAAAAAGTCTATCATGTTGTAATCTTAGGAAGCTAATTTTTTTTTTTTTTTTTTTTTTCCACACTGCTTGGCTTGTGGGATCTTAGTTCCCCAACCAGGGATTGAATCCGGGTCCCAGCAGTGAAAGCTCTGAGTCCTAACCATTGGACCACGAGGGAATTCCCAGGAAGCTAATTTATACATAGCCATTTCTAGGAGTAAAGAAATCCTGTGTTTTCTTATAAAGAAATTATTAAATGTGCCATATCTCAAAACAGTTTTTAACCTCCAGAGGGTAAACAAATTAGTAGCATGAAATAGTGTCTGCTTTAAATTTCTTTAGTGCTTTTGTAAATATTAACATCTGCAGGGATGTTACTATTGAAAAGGCTACCCTAGGGACAGAGATATGCAAAGGAGGAGAAATTTCTCAACAAAATGCCTCAGAGAGTAAGCTTTTTGACCTGAAGGGAATTGTCACACACAAAAAATGCCTGTGGGAACTAAGTGACTACTTATTTTTATGATATTTAAACAAGTGTTTTACTGAGTGCATAGTTGTATTGACGATTGTTGTGTATTTATTCTGTTTATGTGCAGTATTAAACATGTTCTAGCTAAGATTATAAATGCAAACAGACAGCCTCTTAGTGAGAAACCTCCCTGATATTCAGTTGAGGCATTAGGCTACCAGTTATATAACCTCATGAGTTGATGAGCTATCTCTGGAGAAAGCTTCAGTAGCTAAATACATTCTCCATTCAGTAAGAATTCTTTCAGTTGTCTTGGTATTTCGTATTCAAAGTGCCTTACAACAAATAAATTATTTGCACCTAAGTGCTATATTGCTGGAACTCTTTTCTTCAAGAGGCATATTTTAAAGAAGAAAATTGGAATATTTTGTAAATTATCAAAGGGCAATTATAACATAGCAATCGATTAATGCCTGTTTTCCTTTTTCTCCTTGTAGGAATTTATTCAAGAACAAGTGGAGGTAAGCTTTTCTCTTATTTTGGGGTTTCACACAGAGACACCGCACACAGAAGGCTCCATTGTCCCATTTGCTTTTCCATTAACAAAGGATGTGTTTATGCATTAGCTACTCCAGACCACAGGAGGCATCCAAGGGACTTTGCCACTGACTGTCCAGAAGGTGTTGGCATCCCAAGCCTGCCATGGTAAGACTCTCGACACACCAGCTATCGAGTGCCTTTGCATGCTGTGCGCTGGCAGGGTTCAGCATTTATGAAAGAAGTAGAAGACACAATTACCACCTGCCTCTTGGCAGGTTCAGTTTAGATCAGGAAACAATACACTAAAAATGAACCCTAAAAAATTACTTTTACAAAGCAAAATACCACCATATATATTGGACCATAATGCAGACTGACTTATATGAGTGGAGGAGTAACTGCATTTTGAGTCAAGTTTTGAATGAGCTGAGGGACATGGATTCAGAGGAAGGGAGAGTTTACTACAGGGGAGGAAATAGCCTGTGCAGAGATCCAAAGGCAGAAACAAATTAGTTATATGAGGAGCAGCAAAGAATATCAGGAAATTAAGCTGGTGAGGAAGCATAGAAACCTAGAAGGTCACAGCAAAGCCTTTAGACTTTATACAGAGGGCAAGAATCATTGAAGGTTCTTGAGTAGCGCAATATGATAAAATATAGAAAAGGGTATTGTAGGAACTTACTTCAGGGATCATGACAGCCAAAGAATCCCCTGCAACTATCATTTGACCATGGTGGGGTGTCCACTCCAGACACCCTCCCTCCATTTGATCTCTCCCCATCAACCTTCTCCTCTCTTCACTTCCTGTCTTTTCTGGCTTTGTAACCTCAGTCCCTCATTAATTTGTCTCCTATAAATATCACAAACTCCTTCCCCCCTTCATCCTATCTTTACTCCTCGTATTACTCCATCCCCAATTTCATCATCTCTGCCTTCAGAGTGTATCTTAAATGTCTCCGATGTGATCAGTTTCTACTGCTGCCTCCCTAGTTCTTGCCACTGTTGAGTCCTCTGACTTAGTCTCCCCACATCTATTCTGGCTCCCCTTCAAGCCATTCTTCCCTCAACACCCAGAGGAATCTTTTTGAAACATTCCTCTGAGCATGTCATTCTTCTACCAAAAACCTGACAATGACTACCCATTGCTCTTAGGATGAACATTTTATTCTTTACCATGGCCTGCAGGGGTCTTCATGGTCCAGCCTCTGCCTGCCTCTCCAGTTTCTTCTCACATCACTCTCCACCTTGCCCTGCACATTCCAGCCTGCTTCCTTGGTCTTGGTCTTGTGTGCTAAGTTCTGCGCTTGCCTTTCTCCTCTGTCTGAAATGCCCTTCTGCTCATTCTTCAATTAGCCATGTTTTTCTTAACCTAAGATCTCAGATTAAATATCATTTTGTCAAGAAAGGCTTCCCTGACCCTCCTAAACTGGGTTTGGCCTTCCAGTTATATATTCTTTGATATTCTATATTTTATAGTACTTATAATTTAAACTCTTGTGTAACTATTTGTTAAATGTTTGTCTCACCTGTTAGATTGTCAGCATCATGAGGGTGGAGGGCGTCCATCTCATTCACTGCCTGGCGTAGCTCCAACACGGAGTATATACTTAATAAATATTTGTTGACTGAGTGAATTAATGTATGCATAAAGGCAGTTTCTGACAATATGAGAGTTTAGAGTAGGAAGTTATGCTAGAAATAGAAAAAACCAGCAAATAAAATGGACACTGTAGGGAAACAATTAGAGATCTTGGTGATAGATTGGCTCTGGATGAAAGATGACCTTGATTTCACAAACCTAAGAAGTAGGCAAAAATATTGCTCTTGCCTCTTTGAAAAAACTCTGAAGGCAAAATCCTAACAAGTTAAGGAATGCCTGCTACAGGGATTAGACAGACAGTGACTCCATAAGGAAAAGCTGAGTGCAGGCTGGTCCTGAAGCCAATTTCAAGCAGTATTAAAGTCACATGAAAGAAGCCTCAGAACCACGTTGCTCTTCCCAGATATTTGGCTCTGACCCAGGGCCAACACCGGTTTCCCACCATACACACCATACCCTCTTGTTTCTGTCTTTTGTTTAGGGGCCATTAAGTTTAATGATGACCTGAGCCTAGAGGAGAGCTGTCGCCTTATTGAAGCTCTGTCCTGGTGCCAGCTGCCGTTCCAGTGTGCTCATGGCAGGCCCTCCATGCTGCCGTTAGCTGACATTGACCACTTGGAGCAGGAAAAACAGGTAGAGCAATGACTAACAGGAGACTAGTTCCTATTAACCAGATGTAATCTGTCTTAATCCTTTCCCAATTACGAGAGTTTTGAAAATATGCATTGGAAGTTTTCTTGGAAGTCTCACCATTTCATCTTCTAGCTCAAATTCAAAATGGACTTTAGGCTGAACTATCTCATTTTACATATGATGCCTTTGTATTTTTTAAGTTTACCACATGTACAGACTGATGTATCCTGAACATTTGTTGCCTACGGGCTCTAGGTTTGATAAGATGCAGAAGTTCTCTCTGGGGCCACAGAAGGTTGGTAGAAACACAGCAAATTCACTGCTGGCAAATGTAGCCAAAACAGCCAGTTGCTTGATAGTACTTACTGGAAATGGTAGCCATCTCCAGGGATCTCTAGAGTAATGATTTGAGGACCTTCAGGCAGGAAACCAAGCTTAGGACATTTTCACATTATGCTTTGACCCTGATTGCTCAGCAGTCCAGGAACAATGATGTGGATAATGCAATAAAGGCACCGAGTGGTTTAAACTAAAGAGCATTTTCTGTCCTTGTTATAATCTTAAATGAAACAGAACGTGAGAGCATAATAGGAATGTCTACGTTGCCGCTTTCCAAAATCTTTTATTTTGCTTACCTTTCCTGTCAAGGGCTACAAAGTCTTTTCTTGCATGGAGTTTTTAGGTACTAATGTTTTCTGACTCATCTAGTACATTTTACTCCATTAAGAACTTTTTGTTTCATATGACAGTGAAAAAAATGAAAAAAGTTTTGTTTCCATTCCCGAACAGATGTGCCCCTAGACTGAGTTTTCAGTCCCAGTTATCCTAAGGAAATCTATAATCTTTTCCGAATCCAGAAATTAGAAATCAAAACTGATTTGAGTAGCCATAATTAGGAAATACTTATATGCTCCTTGGCTTTTCATACTGCTAATTGGAGTTATTCTCTTTCTTCCCATAGATTAAACCCAATCTTGCTAAACTTCGCAGAATGGCTCAGGCCTGGCATCTCTTTGGAAAAGCAGAAGGATGTGACACAGGGCAAAGCCTGCAGGCATCCGCGCCTCCTTGTGAGCTGCCATGAGAACAGAATTATTGTCTCTAAGGAACCGAAGGGATGCTGGCTGTAGGCCTCTGGGCAGAGTGTGAGCAGCAGGCACTGGCAGGGTCTTGACTGAATGGGCCCAGGGCACCAATCAGCATCTCCGTCTTCCTTGAGCAGATGATCCCTCCAGTTAAGTAGCCAGATGGAATTCAAGCCTAAAGACAGTTCATTCATTGGCATCCATGGACACTGGAGGTTGCCCTATAATATCTACTTTTTGTAATTTATTTGGGGATAAAATCTAATGATTAATTGTCTGATTGTCTGGTTGTTTGTGGGGTTTTTGGGGGGTGGGATGGGGGTTTTTGGTTTTGTTTTGCAATTTTTTTCCAGCCTCATAGTTTGCGCTGATGTGATCTACCTGATGCTGAACTCCCAGGGGTCAAGCCTGCCTTCCTAGACCTCCCACAGCCTGCTCCCTCAGCCCCTCCTCCCCCCCAGCCTCCTCCACTTCCCTCTGCTGCTGCTTTACATTCTGTATCTCAGCCTTAAAGAGTTTCTCCACGCTCATTAAAAACGTGCCGGGTAGTCTTCCACCAGGCCTATAGTTGGATTATTTTAAGGATAAAAACGACTGATAAAGAGAAGCAAGGACCAGGATGGAATAGAGCAACTGTAAAGCACTGCTCCTCGTTCTTTGTTTTATTGCCTCCTTAAAACCCTTCAGGCAGGCGCAAGCCCACAAGGGGCGGTGGCTGGAGCTGGCGCCCCAGGCAGCCCACAGCTCCGGAGCCTCCGCCTGCCCAAGAGGGGAGCTGTCAGCTCCAGCCCCGCTCTGTCACAAGCGTGTTGATCATATGAAAATTCTAGAAACGGGTCCCTCGGCAAGACATCTAAACATGTCGGGACTGGATTTGTGGGGGCTGTACACGTGGTGACATAATGAAATTCCAGATTCAAGTGGATGAAAAGGGGATGAACGTGGACACCAGGTTTAAGATTTGGCTGTGGTTCCAATTGCCTCCAGCCGGTGAGCCACCCCGTGGGTAAAAGGGAACCGGCAGAGGAAGACTTGACCATCAAAACACGGACATAGGGACTTCCCTGGTGGCGCAGTGGTTGAGAATCCACCTGCCAACGCAGGGGACACGGGTTCGAGCCCTGGTCCAGGAAGATCCCACATGCCGCGGAGCAGCTAAGCCCGTGCGCCACAACTACTGAGCCTGCGCTCTAGAGCCCGCGAGCCACAACTACTGAAGCCTGTGCGCCTAGAGCCCGTGCTCTGCAACCAGAGAAGCCACTGCAATGGCAACGAAGAGTAGCCCCCGCTCGCCGCAACTAGAGAAAGCCCATGCGCAGCAACAAAGACCCAACGCAACCAAAACTAAATAAATAAGATAAATAAATAAATTAAAAAAAAAAAAAACCCACGGGCATAGCCAAGGAACTCTCCTTCCTCCTGTGGCTGCACTGTTCCCTGCTGGCTGAAGGTGCAGCCCAGGCCGCCCTGGAGAATGACACAGGGAAACAAGAACCCAAGGGGGCAGAGGCGGAGAAGAAAGGAGCCCTTGGCGAAGAAGCCTCTGCCAGGTCGTATCAGCTGTTTGCTTCCCCTCTCCCACAGTAAAAGAGCTATGGGATACCCACGTGTTCTGTTCAGAGTGTGGCTCAAATGCCAGCAAAATACACAGTTTAATTGTTCTGAATCCTGTGGTTTCTTTCAGCCCACATTTATCACCTTAACCCAGTTCATGTATATTTTGAATTATGTATGTGATCTCAAAACTGAAATCAATAATGAAGTCTCAAGTTCTGGTAGTCCACGAAGTGCACAAATATCTGATTTCACCTGAATCTATTTTGGGGAAGATTTCCAATAGAATGTCTTGGTCTGATCATTTGATAGAACCAATTATTGTACATAAAACATATTTGCATATATATAAAAAATAAAAGAATGTAAGACAAAAAAATAAACCCCCTTTCAGAGACATATTGTTCATATCCCAAACCAGTAAAATGGTGAAAGTACTATGCACTTGTTTTAGAAAACATTTTTTTGTACTTAAGTATCTCTATGTGAAAGCAATCTTCATATCAAAAATGCAGCATTTATTCTTTCAACCTAGCCAGATATATTCTCTACACTTTTTCAGGAGATAAATGTTATTTTGGTCCCTTTCCAATTGTATCTTGGTTTCATTACATATGCCTAACTAATGGCCTCGTAATTTCATTTGGGACCAGGACTGATCTTTCTGCAGATGCTTGTTATGCCACTCTTAATCCGTACTTCCCCCACCTTTTTAGATGACTTGATTTCTGGTTAATAAGACTCAAAAGACTGAAGTCCTATAAAAGAAAAAAAGAAAAAGCAAAAAAACAGCTGGTAATGTTTTTTGCATCTGGGATGCCATACAATGAGAAAGATGTTGCAATGAGAATATCTACTTCTGTATTTCCTGACCAGCCTGCTCCCACTGGCCTTTGTAGCAAATGGAATGATTTTCTTCGTTTTTTAATACAGGAAACAAATTTGTGCTTACGGGAGAAAAATTCGTTTGCCGGCAGCCCTGCAGTGAATCTTACGGGAGTGATGAAGTAGTGCATCCACAGAAGGTTTAGGGAAAGCCTTCACTAGTTTTCAAGGGGAGCCTCGTAGATCCTTGTAGAATTACGTAATTGGAACGCTGAAGAATAGGCACCACTGGCCTTTATTCTTCTAAATACGTATAAGTGGTTTCATAGACTGGGAGGTCTAGCCTTAGAAAGGAGGGTATTTTCAGGGGCTCAGCCTCCAGGCCCGGTGGGGTGCCGTGGCCTCTGGACCTCTGTCTCCCCTCTCCAGAGCTACATGGAGGTCAGCTGTCCTGGGAGGTTTGTTTGTTTGTTTGTTTGTTTATTTATTGCTGTGTTGGGTCTTCGTTTCTGTGCGAGGGCTTTCTCCAGTTGCGGCGAGCGGGGGCCACTCTTCATCGCGGTGCGCGGGCCTCTCACTATTGCGGCCTCTCTTGTTGCAGAGCACAGGCTCCAGACGCGCAGGCTCAGAAATTGTGGCTCACGGGCCCAGCTGCTCCGTGGCATGTGGGATCTTCCCAGACCAGGGCTCGAACCCGTGTCCCCTGCATTGGCAGGCTGATTCTCAACCACTGCACCACTAGGGAAGCCCTGTCCTGGGAGTTTTAAAAATCTTTTTAGGTCAGACCAATCTGTACGATTAAAAAAAAGCATTACGATACTTCTTATATTAGGGTGATGGGGTGCGATTTCACAAGGTCTTGCTAATAATCTCAAACCCCTGTGTTCTTGAGAACAGCAGAGGACTAGAAAAAGTTCTCCAGAAATCATGTAACCAATCATCCTGCCCAGCCTGACTCTAGCAATGCAAGAGATAATTATCCTATCTTAATAATTTATGAACTCAGTAGCATGTATCAGCATAAAACCAACCAATTAGCCAGAAATATCTAACATTATCTTTATTGCCTGTTAGGGTTCTGTTTCATTCTGTTTTGTTTTTTAACTCAGGTGCCATAAGAGCAGAGATACATTTAATCTTCAAACACATGACGGTAATCATTAACACCTATATGGTGTTTTAAGGTTTACAAATAATATTTGCATAACTTATTTGAATTTCTTGGCAACCCATGAGATAAGGCGGTATTATTCTCCCCATTTTACAAAGTGGGAAAGTAAGTCTGAAAAATATTCTCTAAGATCACGTAGCTAATAAGTAAAGCGGAGAGTGGTATCCAAGTTTTCTGGCTCCAAGAACAAGAATACTAGCTACCATTTTTTTTTAAGATTTTATTTTATTTTATTTTTAATATTTATTTATTTCTTTGGCTGTGTCGGGTCCGGGTTGTGGCACACGGGCTCTTCGTCGTGAGCTCCTCTAGTTGTGGCATGTGGGCTCCAGAACGTGCAGGCTCAGTGGTCACGGCACATGGGCTCCATTGCCCCGCGCCATGTGGGATCTTAGTTTCCTGACCAGGGATCGAACCTGCGTCCCCCGCATTGGAAGGTGGATTCTTAACCACTGGACCACCAGGGAAGTCCCGATACTAGCTTCCATTTACTGAGGGCTCACTGTATACCAAATGCTTTGTATACATGATCTCTAATCCTTACAACAGTTCTCTTAGGAAACTAGTATCTCTCTCTTGCCGTTAGACTACTAAACCTCAGAGATGTTAACCGGTTTGCTGAGAGGGAGAATTCCAGCCCAGGTCTGTAGGACTTCACACTGCACACATTCCCATTATTACCCACACTGCCCTATATCTTTTTAATTTATTAGGGATTTATCAGTTTGTAAACTTAGTGGTTTAACTGTACTTGATTCTGGTTAGCGGAGGCTTTGTTAACTTGAGAGTAAAACTTGAGAGATGAGATGTGTAATGAAGCCATTCTTAACAAGTTCCTTTGTCAGAAACACTCATCAGAATTGTATTGAGAAATAAAGGTGCATACCGTCAAGAAGCTTAGCTTCAGTCAGGGAGAGAGACAAGGAAACTAATGATAGACTAGGTAACTTCCTCTAGTGTAGGAATCACCCTGAGTTACAGCTATGTCTTTATTACTGAAATAAATGGAAATTAACAATTCTACCATCAGAATTAAGACTATATAGATGGCAATAGGAGCTAGTATCAGAAAAGCTTAAGGCAAAGCTTAGAGTGTAGGCTAGAAGGAAAAGGAGAGTCTGGGGAGGGGGCTAGGGCAAAGTCCAGAACCCACCTGGGGATCTGGAACGCCATGAGTAGTTGAGAACGGAGAGGGTCTAGCAATCAGACGTCAGAGCAAGGCAAAAGGTCAGACACAAATGAACAGCTGGGATCTGAGCCTAACAGATAGTAAAAAGAACAAGGCAACCAAAACAGGTCAGAGCAGGAAGGGGCCCAAGGCCAAGTTCTAGAGATGTGCAGGGGGCTGCGGAAGCCATGCCAAGCAAGAACAGATGCAGCCCATCAGTTCCTAGACGGCACTGACAACCAGGCTCAGCCGGAGCTTCAGGTGGGGGCCAGTACCGGCATATCTGAAGGAAGGGAAGAGCAGTTTCTGGCACAAAGAACCAGACTCTCCCTACCTGTTTTCCACTGAAGTGCACCTCCTTCCATCAAAACCCTTCACAAAAGCAGGTTAACAATGAGAACTGACTGGTATGTTTGCCACTGTATATCGTGCCAATTTTCACCCCTTCTCAGCTGAAGTTGCTCATCAACAGTGAGATGGCAAAAAGGTGGGCTCAGAAGAGAGGAAAAGCAAGCCTGGGAAACCAAAAATCTGGATAATCTGCACCAAATAAACCCTTCCTTCCTTCTATCTCTCCATTTATTCATTTATTTATCATTCAGTAACATTTAGTGAGTCCCTTCTAAATGTATTGAGGCAGAAACTGTGGAAGAGATAAAGAAAAAAGAAGTTATCTTATGGTTTAGGATTTTTCAAGCCCTTGAATCACTTTCATCCCATGCCCATTTGTCATAGAGCACTCAATCTTATCCAGAAACATCTGATAAAGTTCAGGCAACCTGATCAAAGCCTGTGGGAATCTGAGTGTCTTACATATTGCAATCTATCGAGCCAGCAAGCTAGCATGACTCAAGTAGAGGTGTGAAGAAGCTGGATTTGGCCAGACTTTCCCTGTACAACTTGCCTGACTAAACAACTTGCTCTAAGGAGCATCCAATCATGATCAAAAAAAAAAAAAAAAAGGTAGTTTGGAGTTAGCTGCAGAATTTTACATATAAATTATGAATCTTTGGAACCTTGTCAAGTTTTTAAGTAGTTTCCTTCTTCTCTAGGCAGGTCTTAATTCTAACTGTAACTAGGGACTTCCCTGGTGGTGCAGTGGTTAAGAATCCGCCTGCCAATGTAGGAGACACGGGTTCGAGCCCTGGTCCAGGAAGATCCCACGTGACGCGGAGCAACTAAGCCCGTGCGCCACAACTACTGAGCCTGCACTCTAGAGCCCGTGCACCACAACTACTGAGCCCACGTGCCACAACTACTGAAACCCGCGTGCCTAGAGCCTTGATCCCCAAGAGAAGCCACCACAATGAGAAGCCCGCGCACTGCAATGAAGAGTAGCCCCCGCTCGCTGCAACTAGAGAAAGCCCACGCACAGCAACGAAGACCCAACACAGCCAAAAATAAATAATAAATAAATTTATAAAATAAATAAATAAATGTAACTAACATGCCTGCAAAAACACTACTGAAAGGCCTCTTCTCGTCAGCACAATATTTAATTTAAACATTAGGCGATCGTCGTTTCAAGTGTGGTTAGGCTTGAAGGCAGCCCTCTGCTGTGTGTTGTGAAGACTGAAAGCTTAGACTATAGCTCTTTATTGGTTGTAATCGCTTAGCCATTGCACAACATCCTGGAACAACTGTTTGGTGAATGAAAGGATAATCCAAAGCAAAGTAGACGAGATAAAAAAACACTTCCAAACCACATTTCAAAATAGCTCCTTTGTGTCAACTAGATGCATGTCTGCAGAGGGAGTTTTTGCAAGGACAGGTGGATAGTGTACGGCCTGTACAATAATTACATCACCATCTGGTACTATCTTTATGGCAAAGCATTCTGATGTACCGAGTTCTACATATGCGGTATTACAGAGTCATGGAGCTCAATGGTGGAACTGTGAGCCTGGCAGCCTTCATAAACCCAAAGACTGCTGCAACAGATTACTTTGAGAAGTGGTTTTGAAGCACAGCTGTGAAACTTATGATCTTGCGAGTACCAGCATTTTTTTCTTTGAGGTATCACTTTACACTTCAGTTTTTCTTGGTAAAGTATTTTTCAGAGACTTCTCTTAAGAGGCTATGTTGGGAATTTCTATTCCTTATTTGAGTTCCAGGAATTGTGCCTTTCCTGCCCTCCGTCCAAATTGGAAGACATAAACCGTGGGAAAAAGTGTCTTTACAACTGTATTGAGTAAGTGATCTAACTTGGTTTATTTAGCATATTCAGGAAGACCTCCACATCCATGGAATCCTCTATTAATTCTCCAAGCTACAACAGTTTTTAAATGAGCTTCTGGATTCTGCTGCAAAAGCAGGGGTGGGAGGTAAGCCCAAACAAAGGCTGATAAGGTAGGAAGCTGACACAAACTCCTTAGCTTCTCCCTGTTCAGAACAGGTTCTCCCTTTCCAATATTTACTCTTCCTCAACTGGGAAAAGGGAGAGAGAGAAATAGAAAAACTAGACATATAAACAGCTTTGTGGGATTTACTTGACTGAGGTTCTAAAGAGTACGCATTTGTGCAGTTCTGTTCTAGGCACTGTAGTGTTGACCAAAGAGACAGCCTCTACCCTGGTAAACTTCGTCCATCTCAGTTCTGCCTGGGCAGGATGTTGGTGCTAATTTTAGACCCAGAGACCAAGATGCACAAAGGACAAGCATCATAAAGCACTTTTGGAGCCAGAAACAGATTTAAGTTCCTTGACTCACTGCTGCTCTTACTCCAGAGCACATGGTCGTACCCAAGTGAGCTGCCGTTAAGAACTGGTGCCTTCAGAGGAGACAATCGCTCGAAATTGGTAGCTATAAGCCACTTCACTGAGAAAGCGTGGGGTCTTAGATGCTTTAAGAAATAATTGACAGAGACCTAAGTGAGCCAGGCTCTTCTGTGTCAGAGAGCTTTTAGGTCAGTCCTTTAGACTGACCCTCTTCAGTCTTGCCTTTTCCCTGTCTCAGGGAAGATAAGAGTCCTAAGGAAAAGATCTGCCCATGTCAAGTAGCTAACAGAGAGTGGAGGCCTTTCCCTCATCGTCTACCTCTGGCCAGTGTTTATCAAAACAAGGTTATCAAATGCCCTGTTAAAGTCCCTTGGGTTGCTTGTTAAACATGCAGATTCCTAGAACTTCCTCCCGTACCTCATAGACACTGCTACAAGAGGCAGGAGGCCGGCTTTGTGACAAGCATCCCAGGGGGTTCCCCCTGCACACTCAGTGGACCTTGGACCCCTGTTTTGGACCAAACTTCCCAAACATGGCATCCAGATAATCTCGATAACCTGGGGAGACTTTTTGAAAACAGAATTACTAAAGTAGTACACATAAAAAAGAGAAACAATATACAAACACACTAAATAAAATTAGAAGCTGTCCTCCTTCTTGCCGTTTGGTGTTATTCTTCCAGACTTTTATCCTATGCATGCATATATTTTGTTTTAAGGAAGTTAGGGTCATGTCATGCAGATTGCTCTGCATCTTGTTTTCCCAGCTTGATTTTGGTTTTATACAGAATATAAAATAGACTTGCTTACAAATCTATCCCATTCATTAACACAAGGGTCACCACTCAGATGCCTACAAGGGTTCGGCAGACAACATAAATGAGTTTAGTGGACATGGCTTGGAACTGCAGAAAACTGGGGGTTTTCCATTTAATGGAATTAGAAGCTACTCAACTATAGCCAAATGCTGCCATTTGGGAATGTGGGCCCAGAGTTGCCAAATCTTCAGAAGCAAGAAATCTGAATTTGTTTAATGTGTAACCTCCAGATTTTAAAATACTGGTAAATAATTCAAATTAAATACTAGATGAAGCAGCCAAAATGTCTAATCCGGACACTGGTCTCAAGCCGCCCTTTGAAACCTCTGTTGCAGTGTATACATAATGTTCCATGGTACATCATACTTATTTTAACACCTGTCTTGTTTTTAACTAACAGAATACAAAATGCTATATTGCTGGACACTTAGGCTGTGACGTTACAGCTGCTACAATGGATACTCTTGTCTGTGTCTTTGTGTGCTTATCAAAATAATTCTAGAAGACTCAAAATTGCCCTGGAAAAGGTTGTACCAATTTACAATCCTATTAACAGTACATGAGGGGGTCCTTTTCTGGGGCACTCTAAGCAGATTCCCACGTGCCATCCCAGAGATCAGATGCAGTAGGTCTGGGATTGTATATTTTCTTAAACTCCCAGATGATTCTGATGATCAGTGATTTTGGAATCATTGTCTTGGATTATTAACAAGTTGTTTGGGATGAATTCCAGTCAATTATAAAGGAATCATAAATACTTTCATCTGCATTTCTGTTTTAGGCTGTTACCTCTGATTATTGCCCGCTATGAAAACACCAAAGGGCTCTGCTGCTGCTGTTGCAGGCACTTCAGTCAGAGTAGGACAATAAATAAACCAACTCAGGAACCTTCGAGCAGCTTTTATTGGCACAGCCTCAGAAAAGGCGTGGCAGTCATTTCTGAGCAAAAAGCTGTAGCCCAGCAAGGTCTTCAGTGTTGTGTTTAACACACCACTGAACCAGAAAGTTTAAGTTCCTGAAACAGACGCCCCAAGTCACTAAGAGGCTCCAAAATCAATAGGTCAAGAAAGGCAAAAAATAGTCCTGGACCTGCTGCTCTGCTGAGACCTGAAAGGCAAAAAATAGTCCTGGATGTGCGTCCTGGTTATAGGATGACTGAAACGGCAGGGAACATTATCAGTATCAAGTTTTCTCAGCTTGACTCCAGATCACTCCCCCATTACAAGGAAGATGTGTTTCAGCCGTGGCACTGAAGTCTCCACTCCATTCTGTGTGTGCCTAAGCAGCTTCTGCTTAGGACGCGTGGTGGTCATAGGACATGATCATCAGGATGGTAGAGTTCACTCATCAGGCGATAGATGTAGGAAGGTGCATTCCCACCAATGTTGGAGATAAAGAGGGTAATGAGCTCTGGGGGGACGTAGTCAAACACAGGGCAATGAACACTGACCTTCTCCAAGATGTCCCCTGAAAGGTAATCACACGAGCAAAAGATAAAACCAAGGCTCCTGTTCTAATAATTAAATATCTTATAGATTCTAGGCTCAGTAATGCAAGTATACTCGCCACCCCAAGGAAGGGAAACTGCAGCAACATGCAAACCAGAAGAGATGACTTCAGATCATGATACACCCTATGCTTATAACTCTCTAATGCCTTTCCATAGATAACCCTTAGAGTAATATTCAAATTTGGGATTGCAACCTTCAAGATCTGGCCTCTCGCCACCGCACTACACTAATTATAGTTCATATTACTCTCTCTCTTGCTCATCCTTCGTATTTGTTTTCTTCCTAAAACATCCCATGACCTGACATATTCTTGTCTGTCTTTTGAAACATAATGTAAACTCTGGGGGAGCAGGGCCTATCTATGTTATTCACTGTTATATCCCTAGTGCCTGAAATAGTGTTGGATACACAGTGGGTACTCAATAGTCATAAATATTTCTTGAAAGAATGAATGTTTGGATAAATGGTGAAGTTATTCAATTTCCAAGAAGAATCAGCACCCCGAGTACTATGCTTTGCTCCAAGAGGGTGTTAAAGCCCATGCGAACTGTTGATGAGGCAGCAGGCTCTTTGAGCAAAGCTGCCTTCAGAATATGTGAGAGAAATGGACCCCAACACACAAAGGTGTCCAGGCTACAGGCGAGTTTCAGAAGTAACATTTCACAGCCTGCTTTCTTTGGCAGTCACCTTACGGTACCAAAATGACTCCCTGCAGCAGCCGAAAACAAGAACATTTTATCATTGGGTTGTCGCCTGTGTCTGAAACAACTTTCAAGGCCAAACCCAGTCAGTGCTGGGTGATCCAACCCGCCATGGCCCCAATAACTCAGCTAAAATATATTAGTTTTAGAAGAAAATGAACATGGATTAGATCAGGACCCCAAGCACTCTAAGCTGCTAAAGAGAACAGTCCCCACAAGAAGTATGATAAAAAAAAAACATAACCTGACGGCATTCAATCCCATTGGCCACCAAAACCAAAACCAAAAACCGAAACACACATACACAAAAACCCAAAACACACAAGCGCATGTGCCACATACATTCAAGCAACTTCTGTACCTTCTGTGAAAGGCAGGACTTCTTCAGGAGCCACAAACTTGTGAAATGAATCTTCTTCATTGGGGAACTGGAAAAGAATTAGGGAAAAAGAAAAAAAAAGAGAGAGAGATCTGACACTTCCACTTTTAGGTATACACCCAAGAGAAATAAAAAACATACATCCACAGACGTTTGATTACAAAGGCTTACAGCAGCATTACTCACAAAAGCCAAAAGGTACAAATAACGCAGATGCTTATCAACAGATGAATGGATAATTAAATTGCAGTATATCCATGCAATGGAATACTATTCAGCCACGAAAAGGAACAAAGTACTGTGCTACAACTCGGATGACGCCCCAAAACATTATGCTAAGTGAAAGAAATCAGAAACAAAAGGGTCCATATTGTATGACTCCTTTTATGTGAAATATCAAAAATAAGCAAATCCATAGAGACAGAAAGCAGATTAGCAATTACTAGGAGATGGGGGAGAAGGAGGAATAGGGAGTGATTACTCAATAGGTACAGAGTGTTTTTCTGGGATGATGAAAAAGTTTTGAAGCTAGAGAGTGGTAGTTGCACAATGCTGTGAATGTAGTAAATGCCACTGAACTATACAATTTTAAATGGTTAATTGTATGTTATGTGAATTTCACCTCAATTTTTAAAAAAGTAAACACCTATAGATAGGCTGATATGTTCAAAGCAAGTAGCTTCTATCACTGGTGAAATTGCTTTTCACCTTAGTAACTTCTTGTATTCAGGCTACAGAGGACAGTCCCTGGAACAAATAAAACCAATTCTATGTTTCTAGTTTCAACTTACTTGGCACTTTCAGAAATGGTGTCAGCAAGTGGTGGCAATGTAAACAAAGGGCCTTCCCCAACTGCGTATTGTCCTGACCTTACAATTTTGACTTACTGAAGCTCACAGGTTGTAACTATCAATGGCTTTTCCTGGATCAAGACTTCTGTGGCTTTTTCCAGCCTCAACTGGGTCTAATCCATTGAGTAAATGCAGACAAAGAGAAGCCCCAGAGTGAGAAGGTTGAAGGCCCAGAGTTCAGACCTACACCTTGACTTCCTTCTGTTGGCTAGAGACAGACGAGAGACCAGCTGGAGACGGACAGACATACCTGTGGGGAAAGCTTGAACATAGGTGCACAGACGATGAGTGGGGTGGAATGGTGTTTTGCTGCCAGTGCTAGAGTATGAGTTCCTGTCACAGCTCTCAGGGCACCGTTGGCCAGGATGGTCTTTGTGCCAATGATCACCTTTGGGACAGGAAAGAAAATGTGAGCCATCCTGGGAATAGAGCCTTAAACAGGCCATTGGGCACAAGAGCCTGAATGCTCAGCCTCAGTCTTGGTGTACTGGGGGGGTCACACACTGGTACACCCAAGGGAAAGGGAGTCTAGGCTCAGACCACAAGTTCTAGCATAAAAGTGGGTTTGCAAGGGAAGAATGAACATAGTACAGGACAGGAAACTGCAATATCTACTGTTATTAGCCCTGTCTTTCCTGGAAATCTATCTGTCATACCTCCTGAGAAGCGGGGAGCCTTTCTTCCACCATCCACCAGCGCCAAGCTCTCTGAGCAGAAGTGAGCAGCCCTTTACCAGATCCCTAGCAGCTGACACACTTAACTTAGTCCCACTTATTTCTTTTCAATGCTTTAACCAAAATGAGGCTCCTCCAAGTGAGGAACAATGACTCAGATAAAGGGGGAAACAAAATCAGTTAATAGATTAAAAAGGCCCATGTATGTATTTTTAAAAGGTGCTAGAAACTTTCCTCTCTTCTCATGGATATTGGGGGTGGGGTGGGGGTGGAGAACCAACATTTTAGAAGTATAATCTTCATGAATTCGACATACTATAACCCAAATACACCCACCTTGTTGACTCTTGACATAACAGCAAAAATGGCAGCATCCGTCATGACAGTTGTCTCAATACCTGTTTTGGACAAATTGACTGCCATCTCATGACCCTGCAATAGGAGAGAAAGGCTGATGCTGGGAGGAAGAGTGAGAGAGAATGAAAGAGCTCTGGGGGATTCTGTGATACTGGACATATCCAATGCGCAACTTCCAACAGATAACTAACTCATCTGGTAGGTATTCTCTGGGAAGCGGGAGGAAGCCCAGGGGACTCTAATAAATGTTTATTACTCCCCAGCAGCACTAGGACAGCCACAAAACTGGAAATATGACTTGCTTGCATAATCCAGCAGAGCTGACAAGACAGATCCTAGCTCATTATTTTACAACATCCTTGCATCCTTACATATTTCCTTTTTTGGAGACCTACTATTTACCTAAAGATTGAGTGAGGTTAGACCAAGCATCAGTCATCCTCCAGGTAATTTACCCTATTTTGATGCCTAAAACAACCAATATTTATCTTTTCTTGGGCCTAGCAGCTCACCCAACTTTCTTTTTTTTCTTTTTCTTTTTTTACCCAGTTCTATGAAAACATTTATTGAGCCTTTATTTTACAGAAGTGAATACCACTGACTCTCTCAAGGAGTTTTTAGGAGAGGCATATATATAAAACTCTAACATTCAGTAATAGATATAATAATAGAGGTACTGAAGTAGGAAGTAGTATAGAGCTAGAATTGATTCATTTTCGATTGGAAGGGTTGGGGAGAAGGGGGAGAAGAATAGCCGTGAAAAACAGTTTCCCAGAGGAGATGATATCTAAACTGGGTCTTGAAGGTTAAAAACAAAGGTTTCATTCTTTATATGGTATGAAAAATATGTCACCTAACTTTCCTAAACCAATGTTTAAGAATGTTAACAGGATGAACAACTTGAAAATTCCCTTAGTGTTTTACTTTGTCTTCTCACTATGCCTTGCTTATCAATTCAAAGATGGCATGGAGCCCACCTACGCCTCCTTTATTCTCTCATTTTAAATTTTTCTTAGCAACTCCAGCAGTCCCCGTACCTGACAAAAAGGCGCACACTCTGCCACGATGACATGGAATTTCCTCTTTCGGGCAGCCTCTTTGAGGAAGGCCTCCACTGTTCGGGAGAAGCCAATGGTCATGATCACCTCATTGGAGTGGATGTGCTCCAGAGCCTGGGCTGCGATGTTCTCCGTTGTCCCTTCTGCAAGAAGCCAGTTTTTCAAGGAAAATATGACACTGCCATGCTACAACACAGACAGACACGTCAGAAAACAGAAAGGGATGTACGCCCTTCTCTAGACTGCCCACCTAGCAGACCCTGGTAACATGTGGTCAATGGACTTAATGTAGAATGTCACCTTTCCTTAAAAGCCCTGCTCCTCCATGATCTTCCACCTCCCAAGTTCTCAGTCTACCCTCTTGCCCAGCAGCACCCCTATTCATCAACTTACTCCCCTCGCCCCTGCCGGGTCCCAACACCAGCTCTTTACAATTGACTTTGAAGACAATGAATTTAGGCAAGAAATGGTCCAATTTGGCAAATTCTAAAGTGCTGAGCATGGGGTAAACAGAGCTTCCCCCTAAAAGAACTCCTCCAAAAGGTGGCCACAACACCTCCACCTGACAGGGAGGCCATGGCAGAAAAATTGGGGGGGGGGGGGAATTTGGAAGCAGCAGCTCAGTGCACAGACAGACCCGGCTTCTTCCTCCCCTGGGAACGCTGATTGCAATAAGTATCTGCAGTTCTCCCGGGTCACAGAGACAAGGGGGATGGAGGTGGCCTGTGTGTATGTGTATGTATATGTATATGTGTATGTGTGTCTGTATAAAAATTCAAGAGGAAGTTTAGTGAAGGAGAGTCTATCAACTGTGGTTTTCGGGGGTTCATCTTCTTTAAAATAAAAATAAAGCTCTTCCCAAATAGAGTCTCTGCCACAGCGGATTTGCAGTCGATAAGGGGTTAGTCTGTAAGGAAATGTAAAGAGGGTTATCTTAGTCTGCCACCTATTCCAACCCTTCCTAATCAGGATGAGGGCAAACTTCCGAGAACCAGAGGACTGGTTATCTCCCATCTCTGCTGATGAACAACTTCCAGGGTCTTCTGTTCCCTCATCTGCCTGCCACCTGTCCTGTCCACCTAGGGATCAGGACTCACCCAGTTCCACAAGCAGCTCATTAATTGCTTCAATGATGTTGGACTGGAGTTGAGCATAATGGGAGCGGAAATCCTCGCTCAGGCCCCCGGATGTCAAGAGTTTGTGCAGGGACTCCTGCTGATCGCTCTCGTCGCTGCGTCCGTGGAGTCTATGGAGGCAACAAGACCCAAAGAGGGAGGTGGGGAAGAGATGTGGTCATTAAGGCAACAACAGCTGCTCAGCTCCAATAAAGGCTCCATGCAAAAAGCGTCACTGGGTCCAACCCCCGGCCCAGGACGTGGGCCTGACCTGCCATACTCCTCCCGGATGATCCTGAGCACTCTCCGCACCATGTTGCCCACGGTGGTCTCCGAGGGTTGAGCGGCCGTCATCCGCCGGCCTTCTCTGCGGATCAATTCCATCAGCTCCCCTGTCGTCCAAAGAGAGAGGGTAAGCGCGGCAAGGGCGCGGTAGGGCCTGGGCGACTTTCCGCCCGAGGATCGAAAACGGAAAGTGGCGAGGGAGGCGATGGAGCTAGGCCTGCCTCACCTGCATTGCTCCAGCGGTGGTCCGTGATGATCCGGCGCAGCAGCCCCAGGGTCTCCCGGGCCATGTCCTCGGAGCTGTGCCGCCCGCCGCCCCGCTTCAGTGCCTCCACGAAACTCTCGATCCTCTCGGACAACTCCGAGTCCTTGGCCTCAGCCCCCGGCATCTCGAAAGGAGCCGCCTCGCCGGCGGAATCCACACCTGCACGACCTCCAGGCTTGCACTTCCGGGGCAGGAGAGGTCGGCTTCCGCTCTGGGAGGAAGACTCCAATTTGGGAGAAGGCAGGGCCACGCCCCTCGCTGCCACATCCCGCCCCGCCACCTGCCAGAGCCAATCAGAGACTTGGAGCTCGATTTGTTCAGTTACGGCCGAGCGCCCGGGCGCCTCCGAGGTTGGAGGAGCGGAAGTGACCGTTCCTGCCTCCTCAGACGCAGAAGACCTCGCAAGTGAGGCCTCAGGAGGGTGGCTAGACCAGTTGTTGTGGAAACAGCCAGTCTGAACGTCCCCCACCACTACCCGAGGCTACGCTGGAGAAGTTGCCGCCCTCCTTCCCGTTCCCTCAGCTCCGGTGACGGCCCAGCCTCCAGACACAGACGCTCAGAGTGTGCGTCCAGGGTCAGCTACCCCATGGGCCGACGCCCCGTTATAGTGCTGTTACACTGCGTGTTACTGGTTCGCTTGCGCCTCTGTCTCTCTAATAGATTGAGCTCCCTGAAGGCAGGGACAATATATATATATATTTTGTTTGTTTGCCTTTTCCTTTTCAACATCTAGCACGCATAATATACGACGGAGGAATCGGGGATGAGGAGATCGAATACCCACCAATAAGGAGATTCAAAGTGGGAGTTAATATGGGAGCAAAGATGATGTCCTTCCATCTGGACAGATTACAGAGACTAGAGAGTATAACATAACACCAAGAGCTACCATTTACTTAAAGCTTACTAGGTGTTGCACACTGTGTGTGAATTGTCTCATCTAATGCATCTCTGTGAGGTAGGTCCTCTTATCCTCATTTTACAGATCAGGAAACAGAGCCACAGAACTTAAGCAGTTAGTAAGGGGATGCGTTTATATTTAAATCCAGGTGTGTCTGAACCCAAAGTCTGTGTGTAATGAGAATCTCTAAGTATTTCCTTAAGATAAATCCTTAGAAGTGAAGTCCTTGGGCACACACATTTCTAAGACTGTTGTTACAGTTGACAAATTGCCCTCCAAAAAAATATATCAATATGAAAATCAGACAAAGATAGTACAAGAAAAGAAAATTACAGACCATTGTCCCTCATGAATGCAGATACAAAGATCTGCAACAAATTATTAGCAAACCAAATCCATCAGTACATAAAAGATTAATGTATAATTATCAAGTAGAATTTAAACCTGGAATGCAAAGCTGTTTCAGTATTTGAAAATCAATTTGAGAAACCATATTAATATTCTGAAAAGTAAAACCACAGGATCATATCAATTGATGCAAGAAGCATTTGACAAAAATCAACAGCCATTGAATTAAAAAAAAACACACAAAACCTCTCAGACAACTAGCAGTAGAAAGGAAATTCTTCAGCATGATAAGGGGCATCTACAAAATCCTATACCTAACATCATACTTTATGGTGAAA
Source organism: Balaenoptera borealis (assembly GCF_965194805.1). Taxonomy (NCBI): domain Eukaryota; kingdom Metazoa; phylum Chordata; class Mammalia; order Artiodactyla; family Balaenopteridae; genus Balaenoptera; species Balaenoptera borealis. The sequence goes on from NC_138866.1 coordinate 27,363,628, forward strand.
GACTACTTTCTCTCTAAGATCAGGAACAAGGCAAGGATGTCCACTGTCACTACTCCTATTTAATATTATACTCAAAAGATCTAGCCAGTGCAATAAGGCAAGAAAAAGAAATTTTAAAAACATACAGACTGGAAAGAAAGAAAACTGTCCTTATTAACCGAAAACATCATTGTCTACATAGAAATTCCCAAAGAATCAACAATAATAAGAAAATACCTCCTAGAACTCATATGTGAATTTAGCAAGGATACAAGGTCAACACACAAAAATTTATCATATTTCTGTATACTATTGATGAATAATCAGAAACCAAAATTGAAAACATAGTAGCTCCCAACCATAAAATATTTGTCAATTTTACTGTGTGTTAAGTTTAAAATGTCCAAAAAATTCTATGAGTTTACATGCTTGCTGGCACTTATGTTCTGGCCAATTTTGGATATTGTCATTATTTTTCCAGGTATAAAGCCATTAAAAAATAAGGTACGTACTATTTTAAACATGCAAAAGAATATGTGCGCATGTGTATATAGTATGTATATGCAAGTTATGAAACTTGACAACAAAATGAACACCCATGGGCCCATCTGTCAACTTGAAAACTAAAAATCTCAAATTCATAGACACAGAAAATAGAATGGTGGTTGTCAGAGGCTTGAGGGAGGGATTATTTATTGTTTAATGTTCAGAGTTTCAGTTGTACAAGATGAAAGGAATTCTAGAAATGAATGGTTGATGATGGATGTGCATTTATATTGTACAACAATGTAAGTGCATTTAATGCCACTGAACTGCACACTTAAGGGTTAAAATGGTAAATTTTATGTTGCGTGTATTTTACCACAATTTTAAAAAATAATTTGTGATATTTTAAAAAAACACCTAGAATACTGCCAGTACCATCACATCAATGTGTGTGCTATTCTCCTAACCCATTTCCCTGCCTTCTACCACACCCAAGGATAACCACTAAACTAAATTTTGATTGATATTCCTTTGCTTTATGAAAAAATAATTTATATTTACAATCCCTGAACAACATAGTAATTAATTTTGCTTGTTTTGGAGTTTTTTTACAAATGGTATTATAATGTAATCTTCTACAAGTTGCTTTTTTTTACTTAGTATGATATTGCTAAAATTTATCCATGTTGTTATATGTATCTGTAGTTCTCTTGTTTGCACTGCTGTGTAATGTTCCATCATGTGACTATACCACAATTTATGTATTCATTTTCCTTCAACAGATATTTGGGTTGTTTCCAATCTTTTTGGGGGGTGAGAGAATATAAACTATAAATATTCTTTTGTATATCTTGGCATACCTACAAGTGGAACAGCTGGGTCATAGGCTATGTGAATATTCAACTTTACAAATAGTGCTAGTATTCCAAAGTGGTTAAATCAATGTATGCTCCCTCCAGTAGGGCTTAAAGAGTTCTAGCTTACCAACACTTGGTATTATCAACTATTTTGGGGGGTAGGGGTGGAATCAGGTGGATATAAAAGGATATATCATTGGAATCTTAATTTGTTTTCCTGATTACTAATGAGGTTGTTCTTTTTTTTTTTTCCATATGTTTATTGGCCGTGTGTTTTTTCTCCTTTGTGAAATATCTACTTGTGTCTTTTACCTACTTTCTTTTGGTTAAAAAAAAAAAACTTTTTCTAATAGATTTTTAGGCGTTCCTTATATATTCTGAATACTAATTTTTTTCTTAGTTTATGGCTTGTCTTTTTACTCACTTTGAGATGTCTTTGAACAGAGTTCTTGATTTTAATGTGATTAAATGTATCAATCTTGTCTTTTATAGTTAATGCTTTTTGTGTTTTATTTAGAAAATCCTTCCCTAATCTAAAGGCATAAAGATAATCTCCTGTATTTTAAAAATTGCCTTTACATATAATTTTGAATTACTTTCTATGTAGGGTAAGAGCTGGGATCCAATTTTATTTTCTTTTTCCATTCTTTCTTCAGTGATTTCCAGTGCTACCATTGTACTATGTGAAGTTTGTATATTGTGTGAGTCTGTTTTGGGGCCCTCTATTTTGTTCCATTGCTAAATTTGCTTATCCCTGAGCCAGTATTACATTATCTTAATTACTACTGTCTTATTTTTTTAAAAGTCTTGCTCTCTGGTAAGAAAAACTCCCTTACCATATTCCTTTCTTTAAGAGTGTCCTGACTAGTTTTGGGCCTTTGCTCTTTCATATATATTTTAGAAATAAATTGTCTATTTCTCAAAAAAAATCCACTCTATTGAGATTTTGATAGACATTGCTTTAAATCTCTATATCAATTTGAGGACAATTGACATCTTTAAGATACTGAGTCTTACTATCCATGAACATGGTGTATATCTCTTCTTATTTAGGTCTTCTTTAATGTTGTCCAGTAAAATTTTATAATTTTCTCCATTTAGGTCTTGCACATCTTGTGTATAAAATTTATTCCTAGGCATCTTATATATTTGTCACTATTGTAGATGATTATCATTCTTTTTCATCATTGCCAAATTGATAGAGAAAATACAGAAGCTCCTTTTAATTTTCATTCCTTTGCTCATTAATCAAGATGAGCCTTTTTCATGTTTATTTACCATTTGCATTGCTTCTCTTATGAATTACTGGTGCATTTGGTTTGCCCATTTTTCTAATATGATGTATAGCAGACATTCTGGTTGTTCATTCAATATCCTTTTTTCTCTTCCTTGTTAAAAAGAACTGATTTTGTTTGGTTTCTACCCACAGGGAAGGTGGTTTTAGCTTATGAATAAATCCTGATTGGTCTAAGCCAATCATAGTAATTCCATTCTACTTTTTTTTTTACAGATTGGTGTAGAATAACCCATTTTCTAGTCAGTGAGATGTAAGGAAAATCTGTTTAGGACTTCCTGGAAAGGTTTCCCTGTTCTTAAGAAAGAAACAGAGAAGACTACGTAGTCTCTTCTATTTCTGGACTCCTTGGATGAGATTCCTAGAGTTAATGCAGCTATCTTGTGACCACGAGGTCTTAAGACTGAGGATAATGTTAACATTCTGAGGATTTCAGAACAGAAAAACAGAAAGAGCCTAGACTCTTGATAATGTCAATACTTAATGGATAGTTTACATATATTAACTCTTCATCCTTAAAACAATCCTTTGAGACAGATACTATTAATATAACCATTATCAAAAGAGGAACCTAAGGCATAAATAAGATAAGTAACTTGCTCAGTGTCACACACTCAGTAAATGGAAGGGTTGGGATGTAAACCCAACAATCTAGCTTCAGAGCCTGCACCATTAGTCTATATATCGTGGTGCCTTTTTTTTTAAAGTTGTGTGAAATCGACAAATTCAGAAGTTGCCCTGCCTTTAGACTTCTTATTATATGAAGTGATAAATTTCTCTATTGCTTATATAATTTTAATTGGAATTTTCTGTCATTTGCAGCCCAAAGCATCTTGATTTTGGGTATTTATTTTTTCTAGTTGACTTATAAGATCTATTTATATATTAAGGATACCAACTGTTTGACTGCAATTTATGTTGAAATATTAGTATTTTTAGAAACTTTGCCCAATTCTCATATATTGCTGTGGGATTGTAAATTGAAACCTTTAATAGGACAGTTTGAAAAAAAAAAAAAAAGCAAAAGACTTTAAAATGTTTTTTCATACCCTTTAAACCAGCATATTTATGTCTAAAAATTTATCCTAAGGAAAGGCACAAAGATTTATCCACAATATTTTTCACTTTATTATTTATAACACAAAAATAAGAATATTCCTAAAATTCAAAATTAGGAACTTGTTTGGAAATTATAGTATGGCCATACAATGGAATATCATGTTTTAGAAGAATATTTAATGACATAGGAAGTGCTTAATGATAAGGAGAATTGTTGACAACATATTGTTACGTTTCCAGTCACTCTGGAAAATAGTTTGGCAGTTCCTTTCAAAACTGAAAATGGACTTATAATGCAACCCAGCAATTACACTCTTGGTCATTTATCCCAGAGAAATGAGCACTTATGTCCAAATAGGAAGTTGTACATGAATGTTCTTAGCAGCTTTATTCATGATAGCCCCGAACTGAAAACTACCCAAATAAATGTTCTCCGATTGGTTAATGTTTAAACAAACTGCAGTACATCCATACCGTGGAATACAGCTCAGCAGTAAAAAGGAACTATTGGTGTATGCAACAACTTAGATGAACCTCTAGACAATTACACTGAGTGAAAAAAGCCAATCTCAAAAGTATACATGCTACCTAATTCCATTTGCGTAACATTAATGAAACATTAATGAAAAAACATAATTATGGAGATAAAGAGTGGATTCATGGTTGCCAAGAGTTAGGGATGAGTGGGGGGATGGGAGTGGCTCTGAAGGCATGACACAAAGGATAGTAGAACTGAGTTTCTTGATTGTGGCGATGGTTATGTAAGGCTACACATGAGTCCATGTATAACTAGTGAAATCTAAATAAGCTCTATGGACTGTACCAGTGTCAATATCTTGGTTTTGATACTGTACCACTGCTGTATAAGATGTTACCATTGGAGGAGGCAAGGGAAGAATGCATGTGCCTTGGTGTACCTTGCTTTCAACCTCCTGTGCATCTACAGTGATTTCAAAATAAATAAACGAAAACTTCATGAACCAGGATTTATAAAGGAAAAACAGGTATTTAAAAGAAAATCATAAAGCATTACATTACTCTAATTGTTAAATGACTCAGTGCTAAAATAGATAATAAAAGAGACTTTATTTAAGGTCTGCAATTTTTCAGAAAAGCGGGATGAGAAAATAGTATAATTGGTGGGATCTCAATTTCATTTAAAATATTTATATATGTTATTCATATAAATTATAAAAATACACACACATATATACTTACACACACACACACACACCTATACACACACACACACATATACACCAAGTATCATTATCTACATGTCTACATATACCTATATCTATTTTTCTATATGCAGGTGTGTGTGTGTTTTTGTATGTGTGTATAAATGACGTATACCAAGATGTTAACAGTGGTTATCTCTGGGTATTATGGTTACAGGTTTATCAGAGACCCCTAGTTGCCTCAAAAGCCATTGTTCTATGGTAATAGGGTTTTACCTGGGCAAATAGCCACCCAGAAAAAAGACTACATTTCCCAGTCTTCCCAGCAGGTAGATGTGGCCATGTGACTACATTCTTACCAATGGGATGGTATGGACGTGTTGTGTTGCTACTTCTGAGAACCTTCCCTAGGAGATAGCCATCATGGGTCCTTGGCCTCTTTATCCTTTTCTCTTCTTGCTGCCTTTCTGCTCTGCTAGCTTAGATTATGAGGATGCAGGCCTCGCTGCAGGGATGGCAGAGTAGTGAACTGGAAGGAGCCTGGGCATCCTGAGGCCTCTGTGGAGCAGAACTCCCATGCCAGCCTGGACTTTTGGACTTCATGTAGCTTTGAGCAAAATAAACTTCACTCCTGTTTAAGCCATTGTTATCTTGGGGTTCCTCTCACTTGCAGTCACACCCAGTCCTAACAAATACAAGAGTGGTTTTTATTTTCATTGTGTACTGTTCTGTATTTTCCAAAATTTCTGCAATAAACACACCCATTTATAATCAGAAAGAAAAGTTATTTGTAAGAAAAAGAAAAAAAATCCTTCATCAGGCCCATTCTCTCAATGAGTATGATTATGTTGACCAAATCTTCCAGGTTTTCCCAAAGGATCCCAATCTCAAACATTCTGGCTAATTGTCTGCATAATTATCAAATCACAGTTTCCAAACTTAATTTGGAGAATAAGGTGATTATGATGATAATTCTCAAGAAGGGGGAGGGAAGCCGACCAAAATATTTGTGTCTTTCTCCTCCTATTCTAAAGAATCTCCTTTAGGCCATCAGATCACTTCCTTTTCCTGAAGGGCTTTGACTCAAGGCTTGGGCATGTGAATGCACTACTGTTTTTATCCCTCTCTGATTGTTTTGGTGGATAAGTCATGTCTCTACGCAACCTGAGAACAAGTGCTATTGTAGTGGACACCTGTTGTTTTTGTCTGCCCTGCACCCCCTTTCCTTTGGGAACTGCGCCTCCTCATCCCATGTCATTCAGGTGAAACTGTCAATCCCAGGGTCTCCTGGTGCCCAGCATGGCCCCTCACCGCAGGGATGGCACACCACCCAGGTCTGGTCAGTCACCCACTTCCATGATGGCTGGTTTTGCAAAGCCATTCAGTTCTTCCCTGTGATTTGCTATACAGACCTGGAAGAGAGCAGGTTTCTCTCCTCCTCATCTGCTCTAGGGAAGTTGGCTTGGACTATCAGTGTGGCCAGCTTTCCTGCGTCATGGAGAAAAGCTTGTCTGAAGGAGAAAGTCAGGCAGCTGCTCCAGGAGAAGCAGAAGCAAGCAGAGCCAAGTCCTAGAGCGAGAGGGGAAAGAGCAAATGGAGCGTGAAGGTGGAGCCACCCTTGGACTTCTCAACACATTCCCCTTTGGCTTAAATTGTTGAGTTGCTAGAGCCTTGACTATGTTTCTCTTTTGTCCTCCAAGGGACCCAACCCTATTCTCAGCTAAGGTAGGAGTTTATTATTATTTGATTGATTCTGCTAGACTAGAAGCTAATCTTGGTCTAAATGTGGATTTATATTTTTTGGAAACTGGCTCTGTTCTTGAGATTCCCTGGCACTTAAATGTGGTTCGTTGCTAGGAATTTGGAGGGAAATTCTACTGACAGACACAGTGGTAGTCCCAGAGCATGTGATTAGAAAAAACTACTACCACTATTGTTATTAAGACTGTATTAACATTTGCTCTTCATAGAACAACATATTCAATAGGCAACAAATTTTATTGAGCATATAAATAAATATAAGCACCAAATTGCATATTGGAAAATAGCCCCTGTAGCAGGGGAGACTCAATAAGCAGCAGCATCCCTTACACTTAGAGGATCTTGCCTTTTAGTTAAAGATACTTGTATTCCTTATCTCTTTTGGTCTCTAAAGAGCCCTATGAAGTGGGCTGGCTCTGGCCAAGAGATCAGTTATTCCGCAATTGACAGGTCCATCCTAAGTGAGAATTGTACCAAGCACATAGATAGACAAAAACAAATAGTCTGTGATCCTGGGGGAAAAAATGTGGAGACCAAGGCCCACAGTTATCCTCTTAGCTATGGTAGCAGCGTAATGGAATGTTAAATGTTTAAATGCTTGGGCTTGGAAGTCATGTAAATCTCAGTTGAAATCTTAGGTCTGCCCCTCCCAAACTGAGTGATGTTATCTGTCAGTGGAGATGATAATAACAGTGACGTTTGATAAAGGGTAGTGATCTTAAAGATTTAGAGACATTGTACTACTATTGATCTTTAAAGCAGTAGGTCTGGATACCCATACCCATAATCAAGAGAATTTTTTAAAATCTCCAGTAAAACGTGATTCTGATGTACTTAGAATTTTGAAGACCAGATAGTCCAGACAAAAATAACGCTAGCTTTTATTTCTATAACTCCTGTCTTCAAGAATGAATCAGTTAGTGTAACTACCTGAGAGTATTTCAGAACAGCTACAGACCTTGCATGATGGGGCAGCCCAGTCAGGAAGCCTGGGTCCTGGGTGCCAGCACTTCCTACCACTTTTGGGGCATAAATGACACTTAGCAACTAACCTACGGGCAGAGGCTGCTGGTGGCTTGCAGGGGCCCAAGGCCCACCGTCTCCCATCTGGCTCCCCTCCTTCTTTCCCTGGAATAGTTTCTATCCCTGGTTTGAGGCCTGTGGCCAGGAACATCCTTAACAACAGACAGTGATTGTCTAACTGCAGAGGGTAGTTTGATTAACTGGTTCCTGACCAGAGTGGAAAAAGGAGAGGCAAGGAGGTTTCTCAAGCATGCTGTCTACATTGTGCAGAACGTGGCAGATGGGGGAACTGAACTGAGTACTGAGATCAGAAGGTTCTTTCTTTTTTTTTTAATTATTATTTTTAAAATATTTATTTATTTTTGGCTGCATCGGGTCGTAGTTGCAGCACGCGGGATCTTCTTGTGACACTCTGGCTTCTCTCTAGTTGTGGCGCACAGGCTCTGTTGTTTGTGGCACGTGGGCTCTCTAGTTGAGGCGCGTGGGCTCAGTAGTTGTGGCACGCAGGCTTAGTTGCCCCGCAGCATGTGGGATCTTAGCTCCTTGACCAGGGATCGAACCCGCATCCCCTGCATTGGAAGGCGGATTCTTAACCACTGGACTGCCAGGGAAGTCCCAGAAAGTTCTTTCTAATCTCAGCTAATTTCACTTCTTAGGGCTTGAGTAATAAGAATCACAGTGTCCTCCACTTACTAAGCACCTACATTGTGCCAGAGGCTATGTATTAATTACAACGAAACCGTCCAAGTCTCTACAAGGTAAATGTTAACTTCTTCATTTTACACTGGAGGGCACCAAGGCTCAGAGAGGTTAAATGCCATGCCCAGGCATATAGCCAATGAGACAGAGCTTAGGTTCTAACCCAGGTTTGTCTTCTCCAGTGACTTCCACAGTGCCTCCTAATTCCACAACGTCTATACCCTTCATGTTAGTGGGAGGAATGGTCTTTACGGGTCAAATGGGCCAGACTCCCACCAGTCCCTGAGGTCTTCAGGATGTTGGGGATATAAAGCTCTGTGTCCCTACCCTGTCGCATGAATAAGGAGCCAAAGGATGAGACCGGAGCTGATGCTGAGAAGGCTGAGTGGCAGTGCTCTGAGAGCTGTGCCCCAGCCTTGCTAGGACGCCCTGCGCACACCTGAGAGCGCTGGGGGTGGGGAAGGGAATCTCCCTGCCAGCCCCTACCCGCTGAAGGGAAACCTGAATGGAAACCTCCCAGGGCTCACAAGCCTAGCCTGGGGTGGATGCAGCCTTGGAGCCCAGTGGCCAGTCGCACCCCGTGGGAAAGCCTTGGCCCTGGCCTGCCTGGGAGCCACGGTGGTGCCGCCTTCTGCCCACGGCTTGGCTCAGCGGGTTCCCAAGTGGCTTGACTTCCTGCCCCCCTCCACCACCACCCCTCACAGCCCCCAGGGGGCCAGGGAAGCCACTGGCAGAGTTGGCTCTCAGTCCCCAGGCCTCCCAAAGCCCTTTCCCCCTACACCTTGGAGCCAGGTTTCCCGCAGCGGAGCAGGAGGGGAACCTCCCATCTCCCTAGGTCTCTTTAGGGCTGACTGGCCCCATCCCTACTCCTGCTGCTGCACACTGAAGCAACACTCTGGGCTGCAATAACAGAACTTTGGGTATGGGCTGTTGTTTTTGCAGCTGGGCTGGGGCGGAGCAGCAGCGGGGAAGGCTTCGCGGGTACCGACCATCTGAGAAAGCCCCAAGCCCGCATTCCCACTAGGGCTGGGACAGCCCCTTCAGGCTAGCAACTGTACTGTTCCTACAGAGAGGCCCCTGGGCAAGGCTCAGAGTGTGAAGGGAAGGCAGAGAAAGAGGCCAGCCCGGGGGGAGCAAGAGCTTAGGGGAGACCCCGGGCCTTCTCTGAGCCAGCCCTCGCCCAGCAGGCTGTGCTTCTCCCCTCATTTTTTCCAACTGCAGCTGGACCAAGCCTCTCCCCCACCCCACCCCCGCACACATCTGGCAGATGCTGGAGCAAGCTTCCTTAAAACAAACAGCAAACAAACAAAAAATCTCATTTACTAGGGGCAAAATGTCGGAAACTAAAAAGAATAAAGATCAACCCGTAATCCCTTCACTCAAAAATATTCATTAAAAAAAAAAAAAAAAAAATTTATTAAGAACATTTTGATGTATTTTCCTATGACCTCTTTTTTTTTTTAATTGTGGTAAAATATACATAACATAAAATTCACCATTTTAACCATTTTTTAAAGTACAGTTTGTTTTTAAATGTATATTCATATTCTTTTTAAAAATAAATTTATTTATTTATTTATAAAATTATTTATTTATTTATTTTTGGCTTTCATTGGGTCTTTGCTGTTGCGCGCAGGCTTTCTCCAGTTGCGGCGAGTGGGGCCTACTCTTCGTTGAGGTGCGCAGGCGCCTCACTGCAGTGGCTTCTCTTGTTGCGGAGCACGGGCTCTAGGTGCGCGGGCTTCACTAGTTGTGGCTCACAGGCTCAGTAGTTGTGGCACGTGAGCTCTAGAGCACAGGCTCAGTAGTTGTGGCTCACGGGCTCTAGAGCACAGGCTCAGTAGTTGTGGCGTATGGGCTTTGTTGCTCTGCGGCATGTGGGATCTTCCTGGACCAGGGCTCAAATCCGTGTCCCCTGCATTGGCAGCAGATTCTTAACCACTGCACCACCAAGGAAATCGCTATATTCATATTCTTGTGCAACCATTACCATCTCCAGAACTTTTTATCTTCTCACATCGAAACTCTGCACCATTAGACATTAACTGTCCACTCCCCCCAGCCCCTGGCAACCATTCTATTTTCTGTCCCATGAGCAGTGTAGGAAGTCCAGAGCCTTTTCCTTCCTTCACCACACATTTAGCACATTTCTGAGCACTCATGTGCCTGGCCCTGAGGAGCCAAGGCTGCTTGTCCATGACTCCTCTTGCCCTAGAGGAAGGTGGAGGCCTCCACTAGCAGGGATTCATGTACCCAACCATCTTTGAGTGCCCTCTGGGCTGGTCTGTCCAGTTGAGGTGACAAGTCGTTAATGGCCATGCAGTAGAGTGACTCAGGAGAGAGCCAGCCTAGGTCTGGAGCCTAGTCAGAGAGACTGCAGTGCAGAGCCGGCCTGGGAACAAGGAAGCATCTACGGGGTAGGGGTTCAGGGTCTCCATCCTAGGTGTGGCCTAAGTTTGGCCCAGGACCACTTGGCAGACCCCTTAGTGACTGCTCAGCCAATCCCACGCAAAAGGATAACCATTTACTGAGGGATTACTATAGGCTACGCCCAATGACTCCTCTCACAAACCCTAGGCAATAGGTACCTCTATTGTCTCCATTTTACTGACAAGGCAAGTGAGTTCCACAGTCATTTGGTACCTTGTTCAGGGCACACAGCTGGTGTGTAGTACAGCTGGGATTTGTACTCAGGTGTCTAACTCTAGACCCTGTGCTCTAGACCAGGGGTCCCCAACCCCCGGGCCATGGACCGGTACCGGTCCACGGCCTGTTAGGAACCAGGCCGCACGGCAGGAGGTGAGCAGTGAGCGAGGGAAACTTCATCTGCTGCTGCCCATCGCTCACATTACCGCCTGAACCAACCCCCCCCAACCCGCCACCAGTCCATAGAAAAATTGCCTTCCACGAAACTGGTCCCTGGTGCCAAAAAGGTTGGGGACCGCTGCTCTGGACTATTCCCATTTCCTGCTTCTTCTCACAAGGGCTCTGCTGGCACCCAAAGGAAGAGAGAGGGAAGGGCTGTGGACCAGTGATGGTCTATGTGGGTGGGATTTGGGTCTGCCCTCTCTGCCCAGCCTGGTCAAATCCTAGACCAGAGACCCCTGGCCACTGGGAATGGGGAGTGCTCTATGCCCCAAGGGAACCTGGGTGGGGCAGGGATGGGGGCAAGTGGAGAGGGAGCAGCTGGGGACCACACTGCACACAAAGAACCTGATTGTGTTGCAGCCTCTGTTGTTTGGGAAAATGAGTATCACGAAGTCATCTTGTTTTGTACAATCTGGTGTCCCAGAGACCCAAAGCCAAAGAAAACATGGACTGAAGAACCGGAGCCAGCAATGCTGAAGCCTGCAGGTGAAGCTGGCCCTTCCGGGGTTGGACAAGGGAGCTCCTGCGGGTTCTCAAGATGGAACCTGGGTGCTGACACCCAGAGCAGGCTCCTTGCGGTCCAGTCAAAGGACAAGCCTTGAGCTAAGCAAATTAATTATTCCACGGACAGATGGGAGCAGGAGATCTGAGGTGCTTGGAGCCCCCCACTGAACCCCAACCTTGGCCTGCAGGCAGAGGGGCCTCACCACATCCAGGAGGCACTGGAAAAGGCTCAGAGATCCACAGATTCCCTGGGCTCCATCCCTCAGCCTGAGGAACATGCACTGAGATGAGGCCGGTTGGGGGCCGGCCAGGCCTCGGGCGGTCACAGCACCCTACAAGGCAAGGGAAGGCAGCTCAGTGGGAACTCAGGCGGGGAGGGGTGATCTTTTGTTTCCGGAACAGGATTCCCTGTGGGGCGCAGAGCAGAAGTCAGTAGGCTCTAGAGTTCCGGACGTGCCTGTTTGACTCGGCTCAGGTCAAGAGGGCGGCCCACTGGCCTGGCCTCACCAGCCAAAGCCAACACAGGAAATGCCAAGCAGACCTCAATGTCCAGGCACCTAATTTGCGCTGGTTGGCTGGGACCGCCCGCCTCCCCAGCACCACTGGGACTGGGAGGGAGCGATGGCGTTAGTGCTCAGGGGATGCACAGTCTCCAGGCCTGTCCTGGTGGGCCCTCCACCCCGGGGCCAGGAGGAGCCAGGCAAACACACAGGAGACCAGCAAACAGTGAGAGGAGTCAGGCGTTACCCTGGACGGCGGCCACCGGCTTGCTGGGATCCAGTTTCACACTCCTGCTCCTTCGAGGAGAGCTGTGAGGGGTCACCCCCTCCTCGACGCCCTGGGAAGGAGACTGATGGGCAGACAGTTGTTAACGCACCGCCACCATGGTGATTAAGGCTGCTGTAATTGGCCTCGCAGCCAGGCAGGGGCCGGGCCTGTCAGCCAGCAGCCGCCAGGGTCTGCAGAGCAGGGGATGGGGCCACGGCGCAGGGAACAGCATGTGCTATAGCTGTTTGCACTGATCGGATTAGTTTGTGAATTGACATTCAATCCTCCTCGGTGATTTTCTTTCTGGGGCCCCAGCCAGGGCCAGAACTGTGGGGGTGGGTGGGTTGCGGACAGGGAGGAGACATGGGTCTTCCGGAGCTCTTTTTACTCAGGCACCAGCTGGGGCAGGGTGCAGGGCGAGGGTCCGCATCCTAGGTATGGCCTCAGCTTGGCCAAAGAGTATTCTGCAGCCCCTCAGTGACTGCTCAGCCAACCCCGTGTGGAGAGATCTGCTCATCTCTTGCTGGTAGGGCCCCTCATCCCCATATGCCCACTGGTGCCTGGTACCAGTCGAGCCTTGCAGGTGCATTCTGCACTCCCAGGCCCAGCATGGTGCCTGGCACAGAGTAAGTTTGCCAAGGATATTGGCAAAGTGAGTGGATCGGTGTCCTCTTCCCCAGTTGGTCTGAGCGCCTTGTGGGAGAATCTATGTGATCCCCTTCAAGGTCTGGGTGGTCCTTGTGGGAGCATTTTTCCAGACAGTCTGAGGAATAGAGAGCTCTTGGGCCAGCGGCCCTGCCCCTGCTTCTACAGGCAGCATCCCTTAAGCCATCTCTGATGGGCCGTTGTGCTACACTTCGGCCAAGTTCTTCCTTTTTGCATTAGTGTGTGTGTGCACAAGTGTGCACGTCCATGCATATGGCTGGGGGAGAGTATGTGTGCTGCCCTGGAGGAACACTGGATATTTTCTTTCCTGTACATCCTCTGTGTTCCCTCCCTTGGAGGTCCCAGGCAAGGAGGAGGAAAGCTAGGTGTCTGGTGTGGAGGCCTCTGGGTCATGACCTTTTCAGAGCCTGTCTTATTTACACTTCAGCCTGAGGCACAGGCCAGGCTGGCCTCCCACCTGCCTGTCCCCTCAGTCCCCTCCCTGAGGGGTGCCCCAAGCCATCTGTGAGTAGGAGCTGGTCCTGGCTGCTCAGGGCCTTGGCTGGGATAAGGGGCAGCCCCCTCTCCACGGGACGATATGCTGGAGGCCAGGTAGCTGGAGCCCTAGAGGGAGGCCCATCAGGTCAGCACCGGTGGGCAGGGGCAGTGGCCAGCACCCACCGATGGTGTCAGGTGAGAAGTGTCCCTTCAAGCCTAGGAATGTATGTGCCCCAGGCACACTGGGGGCTGAAATACAATCCTTCCTTCCCTCTTGCTAGGTTTGGTTTGAAAACCCCTTCCCAGCCAGGTGACCAGCCCTGCCCAGCCCAGGCCTCCAGCACCCCAAGACCCTGAGCATGGGTACAGCATGGGCTCCTGGGGGACACTGGAGGAGAGGCACCACAGCACTCCAAGCTGACCCCGTACCCCTCCCTAGCCTGCTGCTTCCTTCTCATTCTCCAGCCCCTTTCTCCCACCCCAGCCCTTCCTCAGGGGTTTTCCAGTCTCTCTGCTCCATCATATCCATTCTCTGCAGTGAAGGGGCTGGAAGCTGTGGCAGGATGAGAATGAGGCCTGGCTGTGCAGCCTGGGACAGCCATTAAACTGTTCTGGACCTCAGTTTTCTCATCTTTAAAATGGGAGTGAGGAATATCCACACTGTATTTACTGCCTTAGAGGGATATTGACGATGCATTGTTGAATGAAAACAGCAGGATGTAGCACAGAATGCATTGAAAACGGTCTGGAAGAACATCCAATAAATTGTAGACAGAGGTTATCCAGGAGTGTGGGAGTTAAGGGAGGGACAGAGCAGTGAGTGTGCGATTTTTACTTAATATACCTTGATATTACTTGAATTTTATTTCAACAAGTATGTACCTCTTTTTTTTTTTTTTTTTTCTGGCCATGCCACATGGCATGGGGGATCTTAGTTCTCCAACCAGGGATCGAACCTGTGGCCCCTGCAGTGGAAGCGCGGAGTCTTAACCACTGGACTGCCAGGGAAGTCCCCACGTATGTACCTCTTTTGTAATTAAAAAATGTAAGGGTTCTAACTTAAAGGGCTATTGCCAGCTTTAAATGTTAATGTACGTTTGTTGAATGAATGAATGATGGGTGAAGGCCTGGTGCGTGTCTGGCTCAGGACCTGCTTCTCCCACCCCCACATCCGCCAAGCCAACTCAGACTCCCCACTTATCCACCTTCTTTTCCTGAAGGGGTTAAAACAGCAGCACTTCCAAAGCAGAGTAAACGGAGTCCAGAAGCCCCTAGTGAGGCCTCAGTGGGATGTGTGGGGTGACATGGAGGCGGCACCCGCCCGGCAGGCCACTAGGCCAGCCCACTCTGCTCAACTCAAGACCTGCTTCCAATTACCCATGAAATCTGAGCTGGAAGAGACCTATTAAAGCCCCATTTAGTTTGATCCCCTGGGGGCCAGGGATCTTTTCCGGCGACATCCCCCTCCTTATCCGACTGGGACTCCAAGCCCTTTGGATGTTATCTCCTCCTGGGTCAATATTGTGACAACTCCAGCTGTGACCCAGGCCACCCTGGAGCCAGAGCTGATCCGAGCCTGCTGTGGTGCAGGGGGCCCCAAACCCAGCTCCCTTCCTACCTCGAGGCTCCCAGAGGTAGCAGGCAATCACGGCAGGCTGACCACCTCCTGCCTGAGTCCAGCCCAGCCTCTGCCGCTTGTTCCAGGCTGGTCTGTAGGAACCAGCTTGATGGCTCCTGGCCCACCTGTTCATTCCCACGGGGAGCTCTTATTGGTAGGGACCATCTTTCGCACATTCCCAGTCGTGCCTGGTACAAGGTCCCATGTTTCATAACACCCGTTACATAAGAAATAATAAATAACGATGATGAATGACCTCCTCCCCACATCCCTGAGCTCGCCTGGGTCAGACCTCCCAGGGAAAGCATGGGGGCTCCAGAAGGAGGAGGGGGGAGCCCAGGGTGTAGCGGGCACTCACCCTCCTTCCACACCCTCCCCAGCACCTCTGCGTGTCCTGTCCCACAGCCACTCCCTCAGGAGCAAGAGGAAGCCACCAGGAAAGGCAAGGCAGGGGCCCCAAAGCCCCTCAGAGGAGGGGGACCCAGCACAGAAGTGGTGGCCCAGGGCACACCCTCACGTTCAGTTGGCTTTGGCTCCCTCAGGACCACCCTGGTGGGAGCCTGTGCCCACCGACGCCTGCCCTCTCCCTGCCCTCCCAAGGCGCCCTGACTTCCCGCGGCACCCCTCCCAGTTTGGGCCTCTAAACACTATTCCTGTGGGTGGAGGCCCAGGGCTACACTCCAGGGACCAGGCAGGCGGGACTGGGCTGGGCCTTTGGGGGTGGTCTGCTGGGAGAATCTGTGGCTTGTTTCCCGAATTCTGGAGCAGCAGGGAGGGGGTGAGGAAGCCACTCTGGGGGCAAGGCTGGGGCAGCCACTTGGAGGTGAGAGGAGGCCAACAGGAAGTGGAGGATAAGAAGGTTTTGGCGGGAGAAGGGGAGGGGAGAGATCTCAGGGGCAGTGTCCAGAAGCGCGCCTGGCTTATCCTCTCCCCACACTCCCCTCTGGGCCCCCTCAGAGCTGCAGAGGACACCCGGCCAGTCTCCTGCCTCCCATCCCCTCCACCACCCCGTGGATGGATATGGATCCTGTTTGGGGGATCTTTGCAGACGTAGATTTTGTGGCCTTGGTCAATGAAGGATGCTCTTTCTTTCGGTCTAGCCTAAGCTTCCTTGCTGCATTTTAAACCTGTAGCTCCTCGTTCCACCTAAAGTGGGTTCACACAGATGGACCCTCCCTCAGCATTATTAACCTGTTGCGTCGTTCCTCTAAAGTTCACTCCCCAGAGGAAAGAGGACCATAGCCCTGGCATTCTCCGGGTACTCTGGCCCTGTCACTGTCCCCACCTCCAGTATCCAATATATGCCGCTCCTCACAGGCCCAGGGAGGGTTCCCATTGCCTGGGACAAGGACAGAGCCATTACCTCTTGCTGGACCCTTCCTGAGCCCTCCTAGTCCTGGTTACTGGCTATGTGGGGGACAGGGGTTCCTGAGGGCTGGAGGCCAGGGGCCAGATCACCATGGGGCCAGACCCCTGCCACTCACAGCTGCTCATTGCTATGGCTGGGCAACCGCACAGGAATGCTTCATTTATCTCTGTCAAAAGTCAGGATGCGGTGTGCAGCCCCCTCCTCGTGCCCCTGGAAGTTGGGGGTGGGTGGTGCGTGGAAGGCACACTGCCTGGCCTTGGCCTTCCCCGGTACCCGTGGGCAGGGCAGAAGGAAGCACACCAGGACACGGACACCTGCATGCACAGACAGATTCTCCTGCAGATGTGAGCACATGCCTTGTACACACACACACCCACAAAGCACATGCTTTGGCACATGAGCACAAGGTCTCCTGCACAGGCTCATGTGCACACACGTTCACGCACCTGTACACACCCACTTTCACACAAGCAGAGGCACATTCATTCCCACACATTTCCAAACCCACACACAGCTCCCCATGCACATGCTGCCTTATATCTTCCCATGAATGTACGTATATTCATCTGCATACAATGACATATTTCATGTGTACTCACATGGGACATTAATGGAAGGTTTTCAGCTGCTGCTTGATTTACATTATGGAATATATGATGGAAGTTGTTCAAAAGCCATTGGCTCGGGAGAGCATGGGAGGGGGTAGAAGAGGAACCCTGGGCCCCCAAGGGAAGTTTCTCTCATGCCCGTTTGGGAGCCATCAGCCTCCCAGGGCACCAGGAGACCCCAGGCCTTGCAGAGTGGGTAGAATTTCAGTAGGTAGGCATGGAGCTGTGTACCAGGAAGAGGGTCTGGCCTGAGCAGGGGAGTAGAGAAGGGGGAGTTTCAGGCCAAGTTTGGGGCAAGGCTTGGGGATGGCTTGATTGGAGTGAAGGGTTCTCTGGAGGGTTCATCTTAGGGGATGATGCAGCCAAAAAGTGCAAAAGGCCTTTTGTAACAGGGAGCCATGGCAAATGTTTGAGCTGGAGAGTATCAAGATCAGAGCGGCTCCTTAGGTAGCTTCATTCAGTCAGTGCTTTGTGCTGTGGGAGCCCAGAGTGGGGAGATGAGCGATTCTGCCTGGTACCGATGGGGAGGCGCAGGAACAGCTTCACATCTGGCATGGGCCTCCAAGGATGGACAGCAGTCATCCAGACAAGGAAGGACAGGAAGAAGGCCTGAAGCTGAACCTGGCAGCTGGGGGTGGGGGAAGGGCTGTGCTCTTATTCACATGCACCCCGTAGAGCCAAGCACAGATTGTCTTGAGGAACTGAGCTATTCCATCTATGCTGGAATCAGGAGTCCAGGCAGCTATGACCAAGTCTACTGGGACATGCAAAGTGAGGCCAGTGAACAGTGCCTGATGCTACCCTGGGGCAGGCTGACCTGACCTCAGAGAGGAGAGGAAGTATTCTCCTGAATGAGGGAGAGCCATGGGTTGAGGACACAGGAGGAGCCTTCAGGGCCAGCTGGCTGGCCTTCCCAAGGGACCACTCATGTCTCAGGGTCATCCGGATAAAGAATGGGTAGAGTTATAGGGACCACCTGGCTCTGATCCTTTGACACGTCCCCTCCCTTGGAAACCTCGCTACAGACATTCTAGCCAACCTCCACCCACCAGTTACCCCGCCATCCTGCTGAGATCTGTGGCTGAGAGGCTCAGCACTCCAGGCTCCAACCCCACCATGGCCCCATTTCCAGCCTCCATCTCTTCAGAGCGGGAAACACCACATCCCAGCTGTCTGACCCAAATCCACCTGGAGGCCAGCCAGCTTGGCTGAAATCCAACTTAGGCCAGATCCAGGCGACACTGCTGGGAAGAGGCAAGGGCTGGAAGGAAGCTGCAGGGCCAAACCCTTTCTGGGCCCTACCCCGTAGGGTTCTCCCTGGCACGCCCATGGGCTTGCCCATTGCCACGTACTTCTGAGCTGCTGGCCCCCTGACTGCAGGCTTTAGGCCTTTCTGCGCAGTCCTAAGTGATACAGGTTACCATAACAGCGGGTGGTTGGACCCCACCCTGATTGCCAAAGGCCTGGAGGTCTGTCTTTAAGCCCCACTTGGGACAGAAGTGAATCTGGTTGAGAACCCAGAGTCCCATCTTGCAGATTTGAAAGCTTGTCAACAGGCTTATGCAGAGACCCTCACTCTGAGAACAACTCCCTCCTTCCTCCTGGCCCTCCATATCTCCCACCCCCACCCTCAGCCAACAGACAGCATCAGCAGCAACAGCTGCTGCAGCCCTCGGGGCAGCCTGGGGCCACCACCACCCCTGCTGAAGGTGAAAGGAGGTTGGGCGTGTGCGGTGCAGGGCTGCGGCACCCTCCTTAGTTCTGGGGAGCCGGCACCTCTCATCCTCCAGACACCTGCCCCGTGGGTCCCCAGCCCCTGAGCAGGCTCTGCGCTCCCTTCCCTCTGCTTTATCCTCCATCCATTCAGCTCCCAGCCAGATGCTTTTCTGATGCCCATGGCATCTGGTGCCACAATTGGTCTGCAACGTTCCATGCATATTCCCTCTCTGCTCCTTTTGCAGAGAGAGGAGCCAGATGAACGCAGAGTCAGGGTCAAGAAGCAGGATAGAGACAGCCAGAGGACACAGCCACTGAGACGGTCCCTGAGGACATCTGGTGACAGAAGAAGACACAGAAGAGGATGGCGAGACAGAGGCCCAGGGTCAGGCGACTCCCACTAAGCAGCCCACATGAGGGTCTTCGTGGGTGCTCCCGTGGGGGGGCGGGGCCAGTGCTGAAACAATCTAATTAAGGGCTGGCCCCTCCCAGCTTCCCCACTGCTACTGACCGCCAGGTCTGGAGCTCCGGCGGGGTCACCTGGTGGGCAGGTGGTTAGGGTGGTGAAGGGTGTGCGCTTTGGAGTGAGACACTTAGATCTGGCATTCACAGGCTATGTGACCTAGAGCAAGCGCCTTCACCTCTCCACGCCTCGTTTTCCTCAGTGAAAATGGGTCTGCTGTTGTACCCGTGATTCTTGAGAGAATGGAATGAGTTAACATTTGCAAAGTGTTCAGCAGAGTTTCTGGCACCGAACAAGCGATCTCTAGGTTAGGCTATTGTTACTCTCATTTTCTGAGCCTGATTTCCTTGTTTGTCAGAGCGAAATAATAATACATGCATCCCAGTGGCTGTGGGGAGTGAGTGAGTAGATGTCAAGGCGGGGTCCCACTCTAAGCTTGCCTGCCCCGGGGCCAGGACCCACCCTATGTCCCAGCCCCGAGCCTGACTGGCCACAGAGGCCCCCAGGCAGGCCTCATGCCCAGCCAGGCAACAGGTGGCAGGGCCGGCAGAGTGCAGGTGCTCCGCCTGGGGGGCGGGGGGGTGGTCCCTCCAGCTTCCTCCCCACGCCCTGCTTCCCCCAGCTGTTGGCTGGGCAGGCTGTGCCTGGGAGGAAGGCTGGGCGGAGGGAGGCAGCAAACGTGCAGCCGGGGCTGAGTAAGCGCCATTTCCTGCTGCCCCCGTCAGCAGCTTCAGCAATGGTGGCCAGAGGGCGGCTCACAATGCTTGCTGGGGCAGGCGCTCAGCAACGCGGCAGGGTCACTTCCCTGAATTGTCTTGGCCGCCGGCTCCCCCCAGCACACACCTGGCAGGCCTGCCTGCCTGGGGAACTGTGGGGCGCCCAGCCAGGCCTGAGAACATCATCCTGGGTGGCAGCCAGTCCCCAGCCCGCACCAGGCCAGGAGGCAGGGGCTTGGCTGGGCATTTGCTCTGGGGTCTGGACACAGCATGAGGCTGGGGCCCACAGGAGAGCCAGGCGGGGTCTGAGTTTGGCCCTAGCCCACTGTGCTCTCTAGCAACAGCAACAGGAGTGTCCGCACAGGACTTTACACCAGGACTGGACTTGGGCCACTGTCCCTGCAGCCCTTACTGGCAACATCTCTCACTATCTCGGTGGGCTTGAGGTATAAAAAACCCCAGCAGACACTCAGCCAGAACAAATGCAAACAGCCAATACTCACTTGGAGAACTCACTCGACTGCCCAGTAACCAAGGAAATGTATCCAGAACAAACCTGAGACATGACTTTCTCAGATCTGATGGTAAAGGTGTAAAAGAATGGTGATACTGAGGACTGCCAAGGTGTAGGGGTCTCATCATCCTGGACATTGCAGGGAGGAATGGAACAGCTTTACTGGAACTCGACAATAAGCATCAGAAGGCTTTGACCCAGGGCTTCCCTAGTGGCACAGTGGTTAGGAATCCGCCTGCCAGTGCAGGGGACACGGGTTCGAGCCCTGGTCCGGGAAGATCCCACATGCCGTGCAGCAACTAAGCCCGTGCGCCACAACTACTGTGCCTGTGCTCTAGAGCCCGCGAGCCACAACTACTGAGCCCTCGTGCCACAACTACTGAAGCCCGCGTGCCTAGAGCCCATGCTCCACAACAAGAGAAGCCACCACAATGAGAAGCCCGTGCACCGCAACAAAGAGTAGCCCCTGCTCGCCGCAACTAGAGAAAGCCTGCGCGCAGTAACGAAGACCCAATGTAGCCATAAATAAATAAATAATAAAATAATAAAATTAAAAAAAAAAGAGAAGGCTTTGACCCAGAAATTCTAGGAATTTAAGGGATGCGAGCAACAAATATGTGTAGACATGCTCCTTGTAGCACTGTTAATAATGGAGAAAACATTGATATTACCTAAATGCCCAACTATAGGTAGATTTGAAAAGAAAAATTTAATCACGCAGCGATAAGTCTTCCCTGGGACCACAACCATTAAAAATGACGCCAAGTAGCAGCGCTCTCAAACTTTCACGTGCACAAGAATATCCCTGGGATCTTGTTAAAATGAATATTTTGATTCAACAGGTCTGGGGTGATACCTGAAATTCTGCATTTCCAACAAGCTCCCAGGGGACGCTGATGTTGCTGGTCCCTGGACCACACTTCAAGCAGCAAGGCTGTAGAATTTTTATTTATGAAAAGAATTTTTAATATGAAAAGACATTACCAAAGTATGATAAAATGAAGAATAGCATGCTACAAACAATATGATGCCATTTTTATAAAAGACATGCGTGCATAGAAAAAAAATCTAGAAGAATATAAAACAAAATGTTAATAGAGGTTTTCTCTGGGTGACGCGGTTGGGTGATTTTTATTTTATTCTTTATGTTAATTCGTATTTTCTACAATGGATATATGGTCATCTCTTGGTATCTGCCAGGCATTGGTTCCAGGACCCCCCCGAAGATGCTCAAGTCCCTTATATAAAATGGCTTCCCTGGTGGTCCAGTGGTTAAGACTCCACCCTTCCAGTGCAAGGCCCAGGTTCGATCCCTGGTCAGGGAACTATCCCGCATGCCTCAGCTGAGAGCCCCCATGCCGCAACTAAAAGATGCAACTAAAAGATCCCGCATGGGGCAACGAATATCCCACGTGCCGCAACTAAGACCCGGCTCATGCAGCCAAATAAATAAAATAAATAAATGAATATTTTTAAAAATAAAATAAAATAAAATGGCATAGTATTTGCATATAACCTACGCACATCCTCCCATATACTTTATCTAATACTAGATTACTTACAATACCTAATACAATGTAAACGCTATGTAAATAGTTGTCAGTATGCAGCAAACCCAAGTTTGCTTTTTGGAACTTTCTGGAATTTTTTTTTACTGAATATTTTCAATCCGTGGTTATTTGAATCCTTGGATTCAGAACCCTCAGATGCAGAGGGCTGACTGTATACTGTTTAATTAAAACAAAGTGACTGTTTATACCCCTAGGTCACACCCTGAATGTAAGAGGTGAGTCTCAATGGAAGGGAAAGCATTGCTGAGACCAGTTATGAAAATTGCATCCCTTGGTGCAAGAGCCAACCCTGAGCTGAAAGGCCTGGCCAGGCAGAGGCCTGGGAATGGGGTTCTTTGGACCTGGACCAGGGAGAGACTGCAAGTGTAGGAGGAACCCTAGGTGGTAGGCTTGCAGATGAGCTGTCCTCATGGAGGCAGGTGCAGGCCAGGAACTGAGGCCCCCATCCCAGGCCATTGACACTGGAGGGCAGACATCTCAGGCTCTGGACAGTGACCCATTCCCCTTCTTTCAGTGTTTGTACCTCCTTTGTCCTTCCTTCCCCTGAGTACCCACTGGGACCAACAGGGTGGGAGCAGAGGGCATCAGGAACAGAGAGACCCCCATGAGAAGGTGAATCCTGTTTCAGGGCAGAGATCAGACTCACAGGATGGCTCTTCCAGAAGCTCTTCTTCCAGGACCAGCCTCTGAAGGTCTGGGTTTGCTACAATGCAGGACAGGCTTCCCACACAAAGTGATGCTGTGTTCACCTACCTGAGGATGGGGTGACTAGAGAGGACCATCAAGCATTTGTAAAGTATTTTGTGGGGTAACCTGCTGGATGACCTTGCATGGGCCCAGTGACCTTCTCTACATGAGTTTTCTCAGCCATAATAGAGAGGAAAATTACCCAAAGATCTTTTGGGCTGCATAAGGCTGTGAGCTTCATATGCTTGGGGAAAGACAAAAAAACAACACACAACTCTTTGCAAGTTGGAAAAACATGTACCCAAACTGAGAAGCCTGCCTATCCTTTTTGTTATTTTTCAGAGAGAACATGACTTGAGCCTTCCTTGCCAGTGAGAATCTGCTCCCCAGACATTACACCTACCCTGACTATGATATTGGAATGTTCATTTTTCTATGCCACTGGTTCTCAAAGTATAGACAGCATATGAGATGATCTGGGGTGTGTTTGAGATGATTTTAGCTAGCCTTTAATAGTACGGAGTCATGGAGTAAGAAAATTGTCCCCTTTCCAATTCTCTTTCCATCCATCTAATGAGTTAAAAAGAAAGCCTCAGTTAGGGGCTAATGTGTCTCTAACACCTCATTAACACGTGCTAAATGTCCTTTTTAACAAAAAAGAGCAGACCTTAGGCTCAGAGTCTTCACTGGCATTATTCAGCTATAATTTAATTTATTTTTACAATTACTTTGCTATTTAAGGTAGTGATATAAAGTTTCCTTTTAAAATTTTTTAAGTTAAAAAAATCAATCTAAACAAACAAATACTAGTGTAGGTGGTATTAGGATACAGCAAGCTTCAAGAGTGCGGCACATGGTTATGAAGATTTTTGGTCCCTGGAGGGATACGGCACACTTGCGGAGAGTGATCCTTCCAATTGACTCTTCTGAGACCCCCTCACCCATCGCTGCTTATACTGGCTCTGGTCTTAGGGGCGACTCCTCAGCTTTTCCTCCTAGTGCTGGTTTTGAACATCACAGGGGCTGAAAGTGTCTTAGTTCTCGGAATCTCCCCCAGTACTACCTAGTACAGGGCCTGGAATAGGATAGATGTCATTCAAAAAGGGCTAAGAGGTCTGAGGTCAGAGCATATGGCATATGGTATTTGCCATATCCAAGTACCAACTGGGAGCTGGGAAACTGAGTTCTGGTCCTTACCCCTACGCTCATAGCTGTGTGGCCCTGGACAAGTCCCTTCCATCTCCTCATCTGGCTGCTTCACGGAGTGTTTTCAGCACACTAAGTATGTGAAAGGGGTTTGAAATCAGGAAATCTCCATAAGGTTCATTAGTAGTATTATTGGCCGAATCACAAATCCAGTGTCATTCAAAACCTTTTGCATACAGAAAACGAGACGTGAAGATGAGCCTGGAGGAAAAGAGGGTGGTAAGATGGGGTGAGAGGCAGGAGGGCTGGAAAGGGAGGATGCCAAGGACCCTTCTTCACACCCTGATCTAGGTCTGGGAATACCTGGAAACTGCCCTCTGTGACTTTGAGCATAGGCCTCCCTGCCACTGGGGCTCTCCAGCACTGTCCAGCACAAAAACCCTGGTCTTTGGAGCCACGTGTCTAGTATCACATGACAGGTTCCAGCTCCGTCACTTACTGGCTAGGTGACCTAAGGCAAGTTACTTAACCTGTTGGTGCCTCATCATTCTCATCGCTAAAACGGGGCAATGCCAACTCTCAGGACTATTGTGAGGATGGAGTGAGATCGCACATGTGTACAAGAGACCCGACACATAGCAAGCTCAGTAAACGTGGGTTCCAGAGAACTCCTGCAGGTTCCTGGAAGAAAGATAAGGAAGTGATTCACAGTATATGACATTATCTGGATCATTTGATTCATAATTGGGGAGAATCGGACTCCCCAAAGCTGTTCTGGTCTAAAGCTAGAGCTGGAAAGTTAGAGAGTAAAAGTGCAGCTGTCAGCTCCATCTCCACTCCCATCTCCCACCTTCACTGCATAACACCCAAGGCAGGAGCCAATTCTGCCCCTTAGGGTCTCTTGAGCTATAGATTCGAGGCCCCTGGTATTCTCCAAGATGAGGGGAGCTGGAGGAAGAGGAGGATCTTTGGAGAAGCAGCCAAGTGTTCTTTGACTCATAAGAGAGCCGGGGGCGCAAGGGGCCAGCTGGAGGTCCACTGTTTGTCTGCTGAAAGCTCTGCTAGACTTTCTGTCTCCTCTACCCCTGGGAATCCAACCATAAGAGTAACTAATCTGGCTCCCCTCTGCATCCCTTGCCCCCAGCACAGTTTCCTTCCTGTGCTCTCTGGGAGAAGATGAGAGCTGGGAAAAGAGGGATGCGGCTGGGGAGGCAGGTCCAGCTCAGCTGGCCCACAACATCTGTATCCTTAACCGTGGCCTCCCCATTCCTGCTTCGAACTGAGAGGGGATTGGAGAGCACCAGTTCTCCCCAGGAAGCAGTGATCTGACTCACTCCCCAGGATAAGCCATGGAAGATAGCAGCCTTTTTTCCACAGAACTCATATAGAACTGTGGAACTCATGTTCTCACCTTTATAAGGCAAAATGTGGAATAGCACATGTGTTAACAGAAAACTCCAAAATAATGGTGACTTAAACAAGATGGAAATTTATTTTCTCCTCACATGAAATAATTTTGGAGTTAAATAGGCCAGGGCTGGTATGAAGACCCTGCAAAGCTTTCAGGGACCCAGTTTCCTTCCAACTCATCTTCAAGGTGCAAGATGACTGCAAGGGCTCCTACCATCGTATTCAAGTTCCAGGCAAAAGCTTGGCAGATAGAGAAGTAAGACATGCTTCTTCCTTTAAGGAGACTTTCCAAAGGTCAAACCCCAAACTTCCACGTACACCCAAAAGTCTAAGAAGCCCTAAGGGGCAAGGATTGCCAGAACTTAGTCATAAGGTCATTGCCAGCTCCAGAGATGGCTGGGAAGTGACCTCTTTTATCTGGGTGGCATTGGGTCCCATCCCGTCTCCTCACACAGCCACTGTCCTGATTCAGGCCTCTCTCAACTCTATGATAAGCACAGATCTGGTCTTCCTGCCTCCAGGCCAACCCTCCACATCTGGCCATATCACTCCCTTGCTCAAGAACCTGCAGTGGCTCCTTGAAGCCCTTGGAATAAACTACAAGCTCCCAGTATGGCCTGCAAAGCTCTTCACAGTCTGACTGCAGACTTCCCTTCCAGCCTCATCTCCAGGTACAGAGGCACACCCTCCGCACCCTGCACACAGTCCGGCCCCACCAGATTCCTCTACGTCCCTCAAATGATCCGCACCCCACCAAGGTACTCCCCTTGACTACAATGCTCTTTCCACCCTTCGATTCCTGATAAACTTCCATTCATCTTGTGAGATGCTACACAAGCATTACCTTCTCCACGTGAAGCCTTACTTCTGTCCTCTGTGGACCTCATGGAAAGTCTCTGGAACACTCTCTCACATGTCTGAATGCCCTCGAGAGGACGGCCATCTAAGGTTCAGAGCTGCCCACCCGCGTGCTACCATGGGTCTGCAGCAGTGGCCTTGGAGGCTTTGCTTTGCACAGACTTAGGATTGTTTAAGACAGCATTATTAAGCCCTTCCCACTGGACCAGAAGCTCCTCCAGCACCATCGCTGTCTTGGTGTCCCCAGCAGTGAGCCCAGGGGCTGGCACTGAGTAGGGCTGAATGAGCGAAGGACCCACAGAAGACGCAGCTCCTTCTCTCTCCCATTGTAGCTCAGAGCCCTGCCGATTCACCGGCCTGGCCCCCTCCCTCCGAAGTGCAGAATGACAGCTTGACCAAGGACTAACACTCTAAGGGATGACATTAAAATGGAACAGATACGGGCCCTCACAGCAATCCTCACCCAGATCCACGCCGTTCCAATTATGAGATGTTTAGTCTATACTGTCTCCACTGACCTTTCGCCCCATAACAGAGACCACGTCATTCCTGATGAGAACAGAAACCCCTTGCCACCCCCTGGGCTCCCGACACTGGGGAAACACCGAGCCAAGACTCTGGGTCCTTCGTCCCCTGCCAGCTCTGGGAGGCCGAACGGAGGACAGACTGGTGGCCCAGACTCCGCAGCCTCTGGACATGGTGCTCTGAGGGTGAGGCGTGGGGATGGGGCCTTTGGTTGCTATTTTCTTCTACCTCTCCCCAAGTGCCCCCTCCCCCATCAGGTGCTAGGAAGTCCTTCAGTTACTACCCAGAAAGCAGGCATGACGTTTTTCCTTTGGGGGAGTCCCTGCAGAAGACTTTTGTCACACTGCCACCTTGACGACGTGGCTGGGGCATTAAGACCTCCTTCCCCAGGAAGCATTAGGCCCTGGTTCTAGGGCCCATCTCCCTTCCCCTTCCAGCTTCTGGGTGGGTGCCTCCTCTGGGGGAAGGGACGGTCAGGATTCTCAGGCCAGGGAGATCCAATATTGATTTCGATCCCCCATTCCCTACACACACACGCACACACACCAGCAACCTTCTCCCCGCTCTTTCTGCTCCCGTAGCACTTTGCACCTTGACTCTGGTTCTACAGAGGCCAATTCATAATTAACTGTGGTTGTCTATGACCTGGGAGCATCTCTGTTCTCTTAGACGAATGGCACAGAGAAGGGGCCCGATGGATGTGGGTGCTCTCTCCTCTCCCATCCTCTCCCACTCTATGGAGAAGGAGGTCTCTGAGGTTGGCTCCACCCCTTGAAGGGCAGAAGAATAACCCAGAAGCCTTGCCTCCTCTGGGATGGCTTTCCTGCCATCTGTGGTAACCACGGTGACCATGGCAAGGTCTGCTTGAAGCTCAGTGGGGGTAATCTGGCCCACCTCGTTCCCCTCTCCCCAGGAAATGATTATAGCAGCTGAAGTTATTAAACACTCACAGTGTACCAGACACTCTGCTATGTGATCGACTTCCACTTTCTCACTTAAGCCACACAACCAGTCTCTGAGATGGGGTTAGAAAGCTGAAAAGACTTGCCCAAGGTCACATAGCTAGAAAGAGACAGGCTCTTAATCCCTGCCTGACACTGCTTCCTTGTACAGCCTCAGCTAGTCCTTGCCCATCCCTCTCCCTTCTGCTGCTTGCCTGGCACACAAGAGGTACTACACAGGCGGGAGCTACTACCCACCATCATCCCTCAGGCCTCCTTGGTGGAGTGGGGGAGGAGAAGGTTGACCTGCCACCCAAGCCACCCAGCTGTTGCAGAGGCAGGACAGCCCGGGGCTGTCACAGACTCTCCAGTTCTCAGAAAGCTCTGTTCCACATCACAGCCGATTAGTTACAAATTGCTTCCTCTCCTCCTGTATCACTTACACAACAGAGAGAAAGGGGAGATTGTTCCTGAGGAGGACAGTCTCCCTGGCCCCTCTCACCAGGGCAGCTGGGAGACACAATGGGAAAGAGAGGAGGGGCTAGGAGGAGAAAGGGGGAATAGTCACAGGAAATAGGATGTGGAGGGTCCCAGCAGTTGGGAAGGGACCCACTGTGTCCACCCTGGTAGGCAGCAGGCAGGCAGGGCACCAAGGCTTAGCAAGGGTCCTGAGTTGTGAGGGCAGAAAGGGGAAGCAGCTATGGCACCAGCTCAGAGGCTCAGTTCCTGGAAAGCAGCTTGCCAAGGACCCCCAGCTTGGGAGGACAGCCCCTGATTGGGTAGCCGGAGCACAGCAGGTGCCCCGCCTCTGGATTTCTCGAGAGCTGTGGACACCCTGGGATCTGAACAAATGCCCTCCCTCAAAGCAGCTGGCCGGCCCTCCAGCCCGTCTGGTTTCAATAAAGCTCTTCCAGTCTGGAAGAGCCTGGAAGGAAGTTCAGTGTCAGTGTGGCTGCTGGACACGAGGTGCTGGCTGTGGCCCCAGAGCCTCCCTGTGCCCCTGGTGTCCCTTGACTTTGCTGCCGCCACTAAGCTACATCCCTCCGTGAAAGCAGAGGGCTAAGCATGCACTGAGTATCCCTTTGTCATTCCACTTAGCACAGCTGAGACCAGCTGGCATTTTCACAAAGGGCTTTACTAAATACTAAGGGGGAACAAGAGGGAAATAATTACAGAAAACACAAAAAACCCAGGCCCGGCTGCCAAGTTCCCAAAGTACGGGTTTCTGATCCTTTGGTGACGACACGTTGCCCCAAAGGCCTGGGACAAGGCCGCAGGCACCTTGCCTGGCCGCCCTTGTTCGCAGCCTCGTGGTGGGTGCCATCTTAGTCTCCAGCCCTGGGAACCACTGGGTCTCCCGTGGGCTCTGCTTTTGTCTCCCTTCCAACTCGGACCCGCCCTAGGCCTCCCACCGGGTTCTGGTGTCTGGGCCGAGGCGTGAGCCTTGTCCCCTGGGGGCTGGCGGGGCTGTGGTGACCAGCCCAGGGCGTGATTACATGGCAACGGGAAGTTGTTTTCCCACACTTACCCCACCAGAGAGGCCCACACAAGTTGTCTTGAGCATGGGGTCCAGAAGGGCCACCTCTGGGGACTGAAGGGCATCTGCGTAAAGAATGAGCAGGCTCGGGACGTTTTCCCCGTGGAGAGAGGAGAGAGCACTCTGAGGATGGGCCCACCTCAACAAGCAACAAGTAAGCCCCTACTGTGTGCCGGGCACTGCACAAGGTGCTGGGGATCCAAGGGTGAACCAGTGTCTGCCCTCTCGGATCTTACAGACTGAGGAAAGACAGACCAGCATCTGGGCAGTGATGATGCTGAGGGCCAGGCACCGTGATGGGAGGGAAATTCCAAGTGCTGGGGGAGCCTAGGTGAGGAGTGTCTCACCCAGTGGTGGCAGCCAGGGAGGCCATTGGAGCCTGGATGAAGTGCATGGAAAGAAGGAGAGAGGCTCAGGGTTGAGGCTGAGGAAATCCCAGCCCAGAAGGCAGGAGGAGAAGGCAGAGAGGCCAACCAGCCATCTCCTTGCTGGTGACTTTGGCTAGCTGGTGGCTGCAGCATGTCCAGCCTATAGCGGAAAGGCCTTCAGCCCACGCTGCCCGCTGCCAGCCAGGAAACAGGAGATTCTAGTCCTTGCATGCTCTGCTTCTCACCCACCTCTGGCCACATCCAGATCTGGGGCTCAGGGACAAGGTCAGAGGGAGTGTGCTTCTCTAGCGCCACCTGAGATACCACTCCAGAGGCTGATGCTCAATGTCATCAAGGCAGAAGGAAGAGATCATAGTTGGGAAATAGATCAGAGGGTCAAGACTATGAAGAGGCCAGGCCAAAATAAGAAAGTGAGTCAGGAAGCTAAAAGCCAAGAAATAGGGATGGGTTGAGGCAAGTATTTCAGGCTAAGACCATGACTAATGCAAGGTGTGGGAAGCCCTGTGTTTTAGGGCAGCCTCGGAAGGCAGCCCAGCATGCAGAACTAGAACCCATGGCTGCTCAGGATGACTACTGTCATGGTCCAATCAGTGTCTCTATGGCCTAGACCCTTGTGTTTACCTGTATTTACCTGTGACAGGGTCAATTCCAGGCCCGGGATGACAGTTTCTCTCTCCCACACACCAACCTTCAGAGCTTGTCAAGCAGCCACTCTGCTCCAGCAAAGGGAAGATCCAGAAAAGCTTTGGGACACCAGCTCTGCCTTCAAGGTATTTGCTATCTGCTTGCAGAGAGAGCTTGTGCTCACTGGAAAGAGCTCTGGAGAAAGACCTAAGCTTGATCCCCATCTCTGTTCCTTCCCTGGTAGCTAAATGTCTATGGGCCAGGGGCTTCCCTGGTGGTGCAGTGGTTAGGAATCCGCCTGCCAATGCAGGGGACATGGGTTCGTGCCCCGGTCCGGGAAGATCCCACATGCCGCGGAGCGGCTAGGCCCGTGAGCCACAACTACTGAGCCTGCGCGTCTGGAGCCTGTGCTCCGCAACGGGAGACGCCACGACAGTGAGAGGCCCGCGCACCGCGATGAAGAGTGGCCCCCGCTGGCCGCAACTGGAGAAAGCTCTTGCACAGAAACGAAGACCCAACACAGCCAAAAATAAATAAATTAATTTTTAAAAAATGTCTATGGGCCAATTACTCAAACTCCCTGCACCTCCATTTTCCCATCTTCAAAATGGGAATAATTAAAACCTACCTCATAGGGTTGTTAGGAGAATTCAATGAGTTGAAGTGCTAAAAGCGCCAGGCACACTGCTTGACACATAATAAGTGCTCAAAAAATACTTGTTCTCTCCCTGAAACAACAACAAATGATCACCATGCTACAGCTAAATGTTGAGTTGTGAACACTGACGCTACCAGTGGATCTGCTCAGCACCTGGATCTACTCAGAAGGTGTCAGGGACAGCTGGGGCCTGATTGCCTGGATGGTGATGGTGAGAAGTTGCATGTGTGTGTCTGTGTGTCTGTGTGTGCGCGCGTGTGTACATGCATACACACATGCACATCCGCGCGCACGCAAATCCCTGCATCCTTTTTCTCCTCTGCATTTGGCAGAAGCATAAGATTCTTCGTTTTCTGTCTCATGTCCAGGATGGTGAGGACTCTACTCTGCAATGTCTTTATATCTCTAATAAGAATCTAAAGTTGAATTAGAAATCATGCCTAACAGCTACCATTTCCTGTACCCCAGGTGCTTTAGCAGTCCTCACCTATGAGGTAAGCACTGTTATTATTCCCACTTTAGATGGAGGAAGTCTGGGCTCTGAGAAGTAAAGGAAGTTACTTGAAGTTATACAGCTGGTAAGGACTGGAGTCACAATCCAGGACAGCAGAGCCCCAGCACACCTGCCCTGGACTGGATGTGAGCAACAGTAAACCTCTATCTGACTCACGGACATTTTGAAAGTCTAATTGGTTTCCCCTAGCCTACCCTAGCTAATTCATCTCACAACCCAAGAAGCCAAGTTTAGAAGGATATGGTCTCCAGTTTAGTGACAAAAAGACTGAGGTGCACTTGTAGGAATCGCAGACACTGCCCAGGCATCAAGCTCACTCCCGAGAGTAGAAAGGGAGCTGCAGCATTCCCACCCATCTGTACCTACCCACCACCTCCCTCCTTGGCCCTGGCTGTGAATGTAAACTTCAAGGGAACCACCACACCACATGCCCAGTGCCTAGAACATAGTAGGGCTGAAGCAATACATGTTGCATGAAAGGACAGATAAATGAAAACAAACACACACAACATGCACAGTCTATGCACCCTTATACATACACAGTTGTTATAGGCAAAGGTGCCCAATGCATAAGTGCTCAAAACACTCAGTTATAGACAAGCATATACAAAACAGATACTTAAACACACACACTCATACACAAAACACACCCATGTCCACATTCACAAATCCAAATCCAAAACAAAGACACACATAAACACATGCATATGTATACACAGATATCATGGGCAAGCATATATGATCCAGATATGCACAAACACACATCTACTCACCCCAGCGATGCCCAGACATCCTCCACCAAGACCCTGGGCCCAGGAAGGCATCTGTCTGCTCCATGAGCCTTAGCATGCTGGAGCTCGTCAGAAAGTTCTTTGCAGCCCACCCCTTAGCTGGCTGGTGACTGGCCCCTGGCTCCTGGACCTCCGGGTTTGGGGCCGGCCAGGCAGGAGGCAGCATCTCCGGCAGCCCCTCGTGGGTGGGCGGGCAGGCAACGGACGCAGAGGTCACTGGGGTGAGAGCTGGGGCTGCCCTGGCCTCTCTTTTCCTGGCTGGAATGTGAGATGTAGGGGCCGCCTCTCAGGCCCCCCTCCTCTCCCACAGCCGCCCACCAGCCCCAGGCCCAGGCAAACCCATGACCCCAAATCCTGCCAGGTTCTTGTAGCCAGGAAGTGTGCGCGGAGGGTGGTGGTGGTGATGAACACTTGAGGATCGTGGGAGGCATACACAAATAACACAGAGATGCACAGTCACACACAGAAGCTGGCCCAGATATTCCCCCACGAAGACACACACACAAAGACACAGGCAGGCATACAAGTTCACAATCCCACTGAAATGCACATTCAGACACACTTCCAAACAGAAGAAAAATCAGACACATACACACACACACATAATCACACAGGCGTACAGAGATACCGAGAGACCAGACGCTCACAAAGCGACATTTGCACATACAGCAGATGCACACAGACATTCAGACCACACAGAGACTGATAGCACACGTGGATCTTCACAACCACACACAAATGCCCACACACAGGCACAGAGACACGCACACACAGACCCCTTCCGGCAGACCCCTGCCATGTTGGAGCACTTCCTCCTCCTCCCGGGACCAGGAGGAAATGCTGCACTAGTAGGCCACTCTCCAAGCCACATGTGGCCGGCTTGCAGGCAGGGCCTGGAAAACTGCTTGCCACAAGAGGAAATAGTGCTGAAGCCCCAGCCAGGTGCCTGCCGTCCGAGTGCCTGGCCAGGAGGATGGTGCATGGGCTGAAGACACAGCCACATGGCATGGGTTTTGTCTCTGTAAGTTAAACACACACACACACACACACACACACACACACACTTTTCAGGAGTACATATGTATGTATGTACAACATATACAGGGAGGGGCACTCTTGGAACCTCAGTTTCTTCATCTATAGAATAGGGCTGATAATTCTTTCACCCTTGAGGATTATGGGGATGGCATAAGGTGGCACTGTGAAGTACCAGACCAAATCGCTGCCTTCCTGGGGGTCTGGAGCTGCATCTCTGCAGAGGCCTAACGTCAGGAGCCTTGTTCGCAGGCGTTGGGCTCCACACCTGGCTGTCCCCGCCCAAGGTGGCCGGCCTGGAAGAGCGGGAGCCAAGGTGGGGGCCCCTATCCTGGGCCAGCACTGGGTGCTGCCTGGCTCAGCCGGCGCCCCGGGCAGCAGGCTCCGAGCGTCCCGGGAGAAGCTGCGGGCTGGGCTCCGCCGGGCGGTGAAGCCCGCGTCGGGAGGGCCCCTTCCACGCACTGCCGGCCGAGCTCGCTCAGGTCCGCGCCGCCCGGCCGGCCTCTGGCCCCGCTCGGCGCCCGGCCGCTCCCTAGGACTCGGGTCTGGAGCCTCGTCGGCGGTGGGCGGGGCGGGCCTGCAGCCCCGCCCCCACTCGCGGCCCCTGAAACCCAGCGGCCGACAAGCTTCAGTCCCAGAAGGGAGCTGCTGTCTGAGGAAGAAACTGCATCTTCACTCGC
The DNA here is from genome assembly GCF_965194805.1 of Balaenoptera borealis. Lineage (NCBI taxonomy): Eukaryota > Metazoa > Chordata > Mammalia > Artiodactyla > Balaenopteridae > Balaenoptera > Balaenoptera borealis. Next base: position 27,397,620 of record NC_138866.1, read on the forward strand.
CAGCCACGAGAGGACCTGGGGTCGCGCTGGGCGCCCGACGGACCCTCCTCAGGGACCCGCCTGCCCCACGCCGCCCGGCCCTGCCGGGCCCTCCGCACCAGGTTCCCCAGCCGCAGCCTTACCTGCGGGCTCCAGAATCCCCAGGGCTTCCAGAGGATGCTCGGGCCACCGACAGGGACCTCGGGGCAGCAGTGAGGGGGGCACGCAGCCCCCCATTCAGCTCCTGTCCTCCTGTGCCAGGGGCTCCCCCCGGGTACGAGCATGGTGGTTTTCCCTTGGAGCCCCCTGGCTTGGTACGTCTGAGAAGATGCCTGCCATGAGGCTGTTCACTTGCTTCCTGCAGCTCCTGGCTGGGCTGGCGCTGCCTGCTGTGCCCCCCCAGGTAAGACCCCCCACCCCCCAGCCTGGCTTCCCTGATCTTCCCACCCCCAGCACTGGGAACAGGGGGCTCTGAAATCACAGACCCACTCCCGGGAGCAGCACCTCCAAGGATGTCCACACACTTCCCAGGAGCCAGGCTGGACCACGTCGTCTGGGAGGAGTCCACAGGCTGGGCTGTCCCAGACCTCAGCTCCGGGGTCTGTCTTGGCGGGGGCAGGGAAGCCACAGGGAAGGGAGGGAGGTTTCCTGTCTGGCCCCTGGAGCCCTGGTGGCTTTGCTAAAAGCATCTCTCCACTAATCCCAGGCGGGTCCCTGGCCTTGTGGTCAGGGTCGAGGCCCTGTGACCAGGCAGGCGTCCCCAGGACCTCTGACCTGGCCTGGTGGAGGGAAAGCCGGCTGAAAAGACTATTGGTGGGGAGGCTGGGCCCTCCCGAGGCTCCAGGCTGAGCCCAGGGCTCCTGGGTGGGCTGGGGGCAAGACAAGGGTCCCACTGTGCCCTCTTTCCCGGATGGGCAGCCGGAGGTCCTGAGTGCAGGGCCTGGGGAAGTGAGCAGGGCCCTTTTCCCAGGAGCTGGGTGAGTCTGGCTGTGAGCCAGCTTGGGCAGTGAAATCCTGACAAAGCCAATGAACTCCCTTCCCACTGTGCTGTCCCACTGCCCTGGGAGTCCCGAGCCCCAGCCCAGAAGTGGGTGGGCTGGGCAGTTCCACGGGGCGGAAGGGCCATACCACCCGCCGCCCGCTTGCCTGCTGCAGGGCTGGTCAGAGGTGTCACTTTACCGGCAGCACCGGCTCCTGGCGCTACCCGCTCCAGCGCCTCGGCTCTCACCAGCTGATCGCCTGCCCCTGGGCTCTGGCACCCAGCCAAGGCGAGCTGCACAGGGCCCAGCAGGGCTGCCCGGGGGCTGGGTAGAAGGGAGACCCCAAAGGATCGCCAGATCTTTGGGACAGAGCAGACAAAGGGTCTCCAAAAGCTTCCAGCCTCCCACCCTTTCCAAATGAGGAAACTGAGGCCAGAGAGGGGGTGGGGCCCACGTGGGGCCCACCCAGGGTCCCCTGAGTTTTTCGTTGCACCTGGAAGGAGCCAGCTCTGAGACAGGGCAGCGTGTGTGCAGCGGGTGGGAAGGAGCTCAGAGTCAGAGGGGCCTCTGTGATCTTACCGACACACTGGGCCCCAGAGCACAGAGGCCCAAGGTGGTCCCCTCATCTCTGCACCTTTCTGTCCACAGCAGTGGGCCTTGTCTGCTGCGAACGGCTCCTCAGAGGTGGAAGGTAAGCTGCCTGGGCCCAGGGGGCGGGGGCGGGGCTGGAGGGGCGGGTGCGTGGCTCGCCCAGTCCTCACCTCCTGGGCCTCTGCAGAGGATGGGAAGGGTTGGCATGAAAGGTGGGTGCAGGCTGATACTAAGTTGGGGAGAGTCTGCAAGCTGGCTGATGCCCTGGCCGACAGAGTTGACAGGGCCTGAGAGATCCCCTCATTGTGACCCAGAGGCCTAGAGAGGTGTCTTCCTGGGCCAGGGTCACCCGGCACACAGAGAGCAGGGCTGGGGCCCGTCTACCCAGGATTCGTCAGGTTGGTGTTCATCAGAGCCCCTTCCCAGCATGATGTAAGGGGGCAGATGGGGTCTTGGAGGGCAGTGCAGGCAATGAGTGCCAAGGGCCAGACTGGGGGTCTATGAGCTGGATGCAGTAGGCCAGCAGTCAGGAGGACCAGGGAGGGGCACGAGGACCTTCCCAGCAGCCAGCCCTGGAGGAGCTTCAGGGATCTGACGAGGCCTTTCCATTGATTATAAACAGACAGAATGAGTTGTGCCTTCCCTGGCCCCTCCACTCCCCACCCAGGGTTGCATCAAGAGGGAATCTTCAAAGGGAGAGACAATTTGCCAAAGAGACATACGTGCAGAAGGCAGGAGGCCCATGCCAGGCCCCCTGCCTTGCTCCTCCCTCCCTGCCTCTCCGAGACGTGCAGCCAGGCCACACACCACTTCCCACGGAAGAAAGGGAGCATGTAGGGACGTGCACACGCACACGCGTGGTGACCTCTGTGAGCCGGGAACACCCTCCCTCTACTGCCTCGTAGCCAGCCTCTCCTGGGCCTGGCCATGCTCTGACGGCTGAGTCCCAGGCCCCTTGGGCACTGAGAAGGTGGGGGTGGTAGCAGACATCGATTTCATTGATATCCTCTCCCTCCCCCTGCTTGCCCTCTGGGATTGGCACAATATTATGCTCTCTGGGATTTGGAGAGAGACCCATCACCTATCTCCACCCCATGGCCTTTTTGATGCTTTTAGTATATTTCAGATAACAGCTATCAAAGAAGTCTGAGCCTCAGTTTCATCATCTATAAAATGGGAGCATTAAACTACATGATATCTAAGGTTCTTTTTCTCAGATTGTAGGATTCTCTGACTCCATGGAGGAGACACAGGAGTATATATCGCCCAGGGACCCGGGTGAGGAGGGACCCGGGAAGTGTCGATCCATTAGGGCAGCTCACCTGTCATCCTGATCAACTAGGGAGCCTGTATCATGACCAGGGAAAGAGCTTTGGACCCCAGTTATCAAAATCCTGCAAATGCCATCCCCTCCTAACACCAGACAAGAGACAGAATGGTCTGTGCTTTGCAGCCACAGACGTTGATTTTTTACTATTACTATTCATGGTAATATTATCAGGCATTTACTATAACTCTGTGCTGACCACAAGCTGTGAACTAGGAAGGCACTCGTATTCTCCACGTTTTATAGATGAAGGCTCTGAGGCTCAGAGAGGCCCTTGGGATCACCTAAAGCCTTGGACACGCTTCAGTACATGTGGCAGAGCTGGGGCGCGTGGCACCGAGCCTCCCCACGGCTCACAGCTGAGCAGGCGTTGAGCAGGGTGTCCCCTGCCGCAGGCTGGGTGTGTGCCCCGCCGGTGACCACCAAGAGGATACCTGCTGGGCTCGGGCTGGTGGCCAGTGGCTCTGCCCAGCCCGGTCCCCCCACCCTCCCAGTGGCCCCCCCAGGAGCTTGCTCTCAGGATGAAACACTTCCCATCTGGGGTCTCCTCTGTCCTGGGTGGTAGGCAGCTGGAGCCAGACGGGAGGCTCGCCCAAGGGCTGGCAAGAGAGCCGAGAGCCCACTTTTGGCCCCGGGAGCGGCCAGGCGCCTGCCTCGGCCACAGCCTCCCGTTCCTCTCCCCCCACCCCGGCCTCTGAGCAGGTCTGGGGCCAAAGGAAGTGCTCTCAGGAGCCGCTGAGCAGAGCTCTTTGCTGAGGGGCTCAGCCCACAGCTGGGAGCGGTCACAGCACTCCCTCAGCCAGCCCCTCGCCCAGCCCCCTTTGTTTCTCCCACAAGCCCCGACAGCAGCCCCAGGAATGAGCTGCCCCCTTTCCTGGTGGCTGCCAGGTAAGCCAGGCCCAGCCCACCTCCTTCTCAGCCCTCTCCCACACCGTCCGCCATGAGGCCCAGAAAGCGGTGGGCTTCAGGGCCCTGGAGCCTGGGTCCTGTTGCCGCAGTCTGCATGGTGGGTGAGGGGAAAGGAAATCCCTTCTGCCTCCCTGCGGCTCTGCTTAACCTGGCGGTGGCCCCATGGCCCAGCTGGGTGGAGTTTGCTTGCGGGATGGTAGGGGGACGGGGTGCCCCTTCTCTGCTGCTCTCCCCCTCCCTGATGGCTGGTCCCGGGGCAGGACCCTGAACCTTCTGTGGCACTTTGGCAGCTGGCTATCCCTCTGCTGTTATTTATGTTTTCCAAGGCAGAGATTAAATGTTCAGAGTTGTGTAGTGCTTATGAAGATTTTAGACTAAACATGCACTCACAGAGTTACAATAGGGAGGTGCTCCTCTGACCTCTCCCTGCAAAGGCTGGCTTCCCTGGGGCTTTGGGCTGCCTGGAGGAGAGGGCCTTGTTTCCCACTTGGGTCCAGGGAGAGTGACCCAGTGGCCTGGAGAGGTAGGATCAGGGAGGTCTCTGGTCTCCCTCCCATCCCTGGGCCCAGCCCTAGTGCCCCCTAAGCAGACAGGGCAGAATGGAGCAGCAGACGCCCAGATAAGCACAGTTTATTGCTCTGTTGCCGCCTCAGCCAGCTCCACGTGGACACACTGCCTCTTGGGTATTTTCCACCAGCTTGCAGCCTTTCCCGAGGGCCTCTGCTAGGGCTGAAGTTTATTTTTCCTCTGAGATTACCCTGAGACTCACGTCCTCGTAGGCTCAGTAGAATGGACTTCAGCCCCTTCTGCCTCCTAGGAAGGGACATGGAAGGTAGTGAGAGGCTGCTAGGAGAGGCCATTGCTCTAGGGCAGAGGCTGCAGGGTCCCCAGGTGGCCCAGCTTCCCTGTCCTCCCCCACCAGCTGAGGACGACCATCAGGTACAGGGCAGGATGACCCAGGACTGGAGATGTGTCTCTGCTCACGGTCTCACAGCTGGGCTGGGTTGTGTGCACAGAATCACAGACTGCCTGTCAGAGCTGGGAGAGTCCTTAGCAACCATCTATTCCCAACCTTCTTCTTTTTCCCCAGCTGAGGAAACTGATATACCCAGAAAGGTGAAGTGACCTCCCCAAGGTCACACAGCCAGTGTAGGGCCAGGACTAGGAGCCAGGTCTCCTGGCTCTGGCTACTCACTTCCTGTGAGCCTCTGTTTGGGGCCAGGCCCCAGGCCCTCCCCTGAAGGAGCAACGTCTTTTGAGAGACTCCAGATCAGCCCCCAGAAGATCCTGGTCAAGACCACCAGGACATCGTGGGGGTCAGGGATGTCCCTGATAATCTTCAGCGAACTATCATCTAATCAATCAGTAATTACTTAGCCTGTGTTTACTGGGTGCTTGGGTCCGTGTCTTCAAGGAGCCTCAACTTGCTTGTAAAAAAGATAAGAGCCACCAGTGACGGAGATAAGGCAAGCCCTTGGGGCTGAGTTATGCTCAAAAAAGGAACATCTGTTCATGCTGGACAAGTAGGAGAAGGCTTCGGAGAGGAGGAAGGGAGGCGGGCCTGGGGAAGTGGGTAGTGGGCTTTATTTGGTTAGAAACGAGAAGGGGGCAAGGAGCATGGACCTTAAGTGGGAATTCGGGTGATGCGGCCCCGAGCTCTCACGAGGGTGGCCTGACCGAAATGGAGCACGGGGATGGGGCACGTTGCTGGCTGCAGTCTTGGCCACCAGGCAGAGGAGCTGGCCCAGAGTGGGGCAGGAAACAAGGACTAAGGGGAAGGCTAACCCTCCCTGTGGGACTCTGCAAGCCAATCTCGCAGAACTTGCAGAACTGACTGTTTTCTGCCGATTCCCCAAGACTGAGGAAGCACCAGGTCAGGGCTAAGAAAGATCCAGAGGGCCTGGGGAGCTGCCAGAGCACACTCCTTGAAGCTTCAAGGCACCCAGGCAGATGCGGGTCCCTGAGTTGAGAATAGAGCTGAGAGCTCAAGACACTGAGAAATTCCGTTCCACTGGGATTTCCATCCGGCAGACGAGTTGGAGGTCCAGCTGTCATCCCAGAGGGATCACATCAGGAGTTCAGAGCAGGGGGAGCTCACATAGGCTGGGGGCTTCCTGGAGGAGGCGGTGTGGGCTGAACCTGGGAGGACCTGCAGGGCCTGGGCTTCAAGGAGCAGGCCCCTCCTGGCCTGACGCACCTGTCTGTGCCTCCTCGCAGTGGTGCCCTTCCAGGAAGTGTGGGGCAGAAGCTACTGCCGGGCCCTGGAGAGGCTGGTGGACATCGTGTCCGAGTACCCCAGCGAGGTGGAGCACATGTTCAGCCCGTCCTGCGTCTCCCTGCTGCGCTGCACGGGCTGCTGTGGCGATGAGAACCTGCACTGTGTGCCAGTGGAGACGGTCAACGTCACCATGCAGGTAAGGAGGCTCTCCTCCGCGTGTCCGGGCCTGCCCCTCTGTCCACGCGCTGCTCAGAGGGCCACAGACCCTGCCCCCGAGTGGGGACCTGGAGAGGGAAGGAGGGCAGGCCAGGGTCACAGGACCGGAACTTATGCCCAGGCCCATCCTCTTGCCACAGTGCCCCTCCTTCCTGAACCCCTGCCCCAGCTTTGAGCCCCCTCACCTCCTCTCTTACCAGCTTTCTCAGCCTCTGGCTTAGCCCTGCCCCAGGACCCAGGATATCTGGTTGAGGTTGGAAAAGAAATCTGTTCGGATTCAAGATGTCCCTGTTTATACCAGGAGAATTTGGTGCCCTGAGCTTTCTTACACACTCGCACCCACAATGGTTTTTTGAGCACTAGTTGAATAATGCCAAGCACTATGCTAGGTGCTTCAGAAATGTTACCTCAACATTCAATCCTTGGAGCCAAGTGATATTCCCATTTCACAGATGAGGAACTTGAGGTTCAGAGATGTTATTTCACTTGCTCAGCAGGTGGAAGAGCCAAGCTTTTTTTTTTTTTTTTTTTTTTTTTTTTTTAAATTTTTATTATTTATTTATTATGTTTATTTCTGGCTGTGTTGGGTCTTCGTTTCTGTGTGAGGGCTTTCTCCAGTTGCGGCGAGTGGGAGCCACTCTTCATCGCGGTGCGCGGGCCTGTCACTATCGCGGCCTCTCTTGTTGCGGAGCAGAGGCTCCAGACGCTCAGGCTCAGTAGTTGTGGCTCACGGGCCCAGTTGCTCCGCGGCATGTGGGATCTTCCCAGACCAGGGCTCGAACCCGTGTCCCCTGCATTGGCAGGCAGATTCTCAACCACTGCGCCACCAGGGAAGCCCAAGAGCCAAGCTTTGAACATAGATCTCGCTGCCTCCAGAGCAGGGGCCCCCTTCCTACACTATTGCTATGCTGGTGGCCCTGGGACGGGAGGGACAGGGGCCTCCCTCAGCTCCACATGGAGGCGGGAGGGCTATTTGCCCCACACTCAAAGCGGAATTAGGGTGTGTAGTCCAAAGGCTGGTGGGAAGTAGGGAGCCTGGTCCTCATCCAAGGGAAGGCTGGAGGGAGTATTGGAAACCCACAGGCCACCCCCAATCCAGTCACCCAACCTTCCTCTCCCCGCAGCTCCTGAAGATCCGCTCCGGGGACCGGCCCTCCTACGTGGAGCTGACGTTCTCTCAGCATGTGCGCTGCGAGTGCAGGTGGGTCCTCGGGTGTGGCAGGGACAGCCCCCACGAGCCTGGCAGCTTCAGCCAGGGGCTGCCCTTCCCTGCTTCCTAGTTGAGGGAGACCAGGGAAATCGGCGACCAGTGGCGGCTGCTTGTGTCTCCCCATCAGCCGGTTTTGCCCAGGGAGCTGGCCCCAGCAGCTGGAGCACAGCTGCTGAGAAACCACAGGGATGGAGGGAGCCAGGGTCTCTCCCAAACTTGCCAGGCTCAGGGCACGCCATCTCCCTCCTCAAACTGGGAGGCAGCTGCCACGGCCGTGGAAGAAGTGACTGGACTTAGTTATAGGCCAGGCTGGTGCCCACGGGAGGGGTCAACTGGCTGAGGCGCGCAGAGACGGACAAGCCCTGGTGGGAGGGAAGGGGCAGAGGGAAGGAGCTTTCTTTAAAGTCGCTCCCCCACCTGGCAGAGCCTGTCACCAGCACATCTTGCTGCTGGTGCCCAGGGCACTCTGAGCATTAGTTACCAGGAGCAGCAGGCCTGGCACTGCCAACCAGGCTCAGGGAAGAGAGAAATGGGCTTAGGTGCTCTCCTGGTACCCCTGGGCCATAGACGAAGGCACCAGGCAAGAGGTCCTGAGCCCTGTCCTGGGGCAGGAAGAGGGGGAGGACCACCATTTATGGTGCATCTCCTCTGTGCCTCGCCGCGCACTAGGCACCTGACTGTGTTTTCTCATTTATTCAATAAACATCCATTGAGCACCAACTGTATGCTAGGCACTGTCCCAGATACTTGGGATACAGTGGTGAGCAAGATAGACCAAGTCCCAGCTCGCCTAACAACCCTAGGAGATAGGTACCATTGTCATCCCATTTTACGGATGAGGAAACTGAGGCTTGCTATGGTTACGTGATTTGCCACAGCTAGTGAGTGGACCCCAGCCTGTCTAACCCCTAAGCTTGCCCTTTTTCTTGCTACCTCTCGTGGCCGTTACCACACTCTCCAGGAGCCCCAGTACTGCCCTGGGCTTGGTCCTTCCTAGTGTCCTGGGCTCTGGCCACCCCTCTTGGACCTGTACCACTGTTAGAGGCCCTGCCCCAATCTGTTTCCTCCTGTCCCCCCTTGCCAGGGCTTGGCCATATAACAACAGTTCAGTAACAAACCCTCACGGGCACAGTGCTTGAGAGTGACCTTTCACCTTCCACATCACCTTTGCCCTCACAGCCTCTCTGTTGGGGCAGGCAGATGAGAAGACTGAGGGTCCAAGAGTGTCTCTGACTGGTCCCAGATGGCAGAGACACGAGCAGGCAGTCCCAGGAGGCGCTGGTACGCTGCCCTGGCTCCCAAGGGAGATGGCCAGCCTAGGGAGCCTTCCCGGACCTCAAAGCTTGCTGTCACCGCGCTGCCCCATGCCCCCACTCTGGCTCCCAGGGGAGACTGAGGCCCTGTCCCCTTCCAGAGGGCTGGGCAACAGGGCCACCTTTCTTCTCTCTTCTGGGTCAACAGCCACAGCCTCCGGAGGCAGAGCCAGGACAAGCCTGGTGACTGGGGGGCTTTCAATCAGCTCCCCTCACCCCACCCTTCACCCTGGCCCCCTGCTGTTGCCTACACCGTCACACATCCCCAGGGTGGGGGGTGGCACGATGTCCATCTGACAGGTGGCCTTGCCCCTCATTCACTGTCAGCGAGGAAACTCCCAGAGGGCACCCTGGGAGGAAGGGCAGGTGTGAGGGAAGGAAGTGAACAGAGAAAGGCAGCAGAGAGCAGACTCATTCCCCAGATTTGATGCCAAGAGGCAGAGGAGAGCAGAGGGTGTGGAGAGGACCCCCAAGAGGGCATTCACACCTCTCTTGGTGGGGTCACCAGAGGCTAGCGTGGGAGCGGAAGCCCCCAGGCCTCTGGGCATCTCTCCCTAACTAGCTCCATGCTACCCCCTAGTGGCTTCAGCGCCAACTACAGGACCAACGCCAGTGATGTCCGAGGGGGGCTTAGGCGGGCAGGGAGCCCCCGCTTACTGCTTTCCTGATTCTCCCCTGCTCCTCTCTGTTTTCCCAGGCCTCTGCGGGAGAAGATGAAGCCAGAAAGGTAAGCAGCCTGGCTGGGGCACCGGGCTGTTCTCAGGCCTGCCAGCCCCTGTCCTAGCATGGGGGCCCCCAGCCACTCTGTCCTGACGCTTTTGGCTTATTACAGGAGGAGACCCAAGGGCAGGGGGAAGAGGAAGAGAGAGAAGCAGAGACACACAGACTGCCACCTGTGAGTGCGCGGGGGGCCCAGGGATGGCAAGGAGGCTGGGCCAGAGGGGAGCCCAGCCCTGCCAGCAGGGTCAGTGGTCGGGGAGGGACAAAGCCAGTGGTCGGGGGCCACAACCTAGAGATTCTAGGGCCTAGGAAGCCTCAGGTGAACCAGGGCAAGAACCAGGAAGCCTTGCTTCTCGTCCTGGCTCAGCTCTAAGTCTCTGTGTGGCCTTGAGCAGGTCACGTCACCTCTCTGAGCCAAGTTTTTCTCTGTGTGTAGAATGAGGGGTCAGGGGGGTCCACCAAGCATTCAGTCAGTCTACATTTACTAAGCACTTACTGTGTGCCAGGTACGTCAGTGGGCAAACCAACAAGATTCCTGCTCTTACAGGGCTTACATTCTAGTGCTAAAATGTCCAAAAACTCAGCCAGGGCTACCTCCTGGTGGCCCGGGGGAAGGTGTAGCCCCTCACCGGCTCCCAGACCAATATTTCTTCCACCCTCCCAGGGAGCCTTGGGGTCCACTCGCTTCCCTTTCCCTCTCCTTGTTACCTGCCCATTTGGCTTCACATCTGGAGGACTAGGCTGGAGTCCAAGCCTGAGTGCTGGGAGAGCAGGATTAGAGAAGGGAAAACCCAAATCTGTGAGAGTAAAGAGTGAAAATAAAGTATTCCACATGCACAGTAACTCAGTCACACCACGGTTCTCCTTCAGGGCCTGTCTCCTTCCAGCAACAGGACTCAGGAAATCATTTCATGCCATGGGACTGGGGCTGACCAAGTCCTACCCCATGAGCCCACCCCTGCACGAGCGGAGACCTCCACCCCACTCTGTGAAGATAGGAATGCTGGGGAGGATTCTGGGTGGGTCCCCTGCAGGCACGTGGCCCTAATTTCTCCTCTGGGCCCAAGCAGCGACTGGGGGAGGAGCTGACAGTGAAGTCAGTGAGGGGCTCCCCAGCTGGGCAGCCCCAGATGGAAAGGGTCCTGTCCTCTATCTGCTAGGGCAGCAGTCTTCAAACGTCTCATTCGGGAATCTCTTGAAAGAAATTCAAAAACTCATGCGCTCCCTTGTTCACTTTTAAGTTGACATTGAACTTTTTCATCAAAATTGTAAATAGTTGCAAAGGATGTAACTTCTGGCCTATCATGAATATTAATATTTTAATATAAAGCCATTATATCACTCTCCAAATGTATCCCGTGGAATAAGCCATCCTAATTTAATACTCACCATCATCCACTCTTAAAAACATGAACAACGGCAACAACAACAGCAACAAAAAACACTCTCCTTTAATAGTTGAATATTTCCATTGCTTCTTTTTTCCTTGAACTTGTCTTTCCATTTTACTTTCCCCACAGAATTTCAGCCTAATGTAGTATTTTTTAAATATTCAAACGTCTTTTATGTATCACCTTGTCATATTTATCTGCCACAACAATGGTATATAAGTTTGAATTATTTTAAATTTCCTGTGAGCAGAAAACTCGAAATTAAATTTTCTCTTGGAATGAATTATCACAATAATTATTAGTAGTAACAATTGATCAAAACAGCACAAATACATCATATTTTACTAGATGCTAAACGCAAAAGTACAATCAATCTTACTGGGAATGCATCTCAATGAGATGGATGCAGCTATTTCTTTCCAATTAGTTAATGAACTCAGTAACGAATGTTACCTCCTGCCAGACTGAGGCAGGATTCAATAGTAATTCCATTCCTGTGCATCGTTTTTTATAGATGAAAAGACTGAAAAACCATGTTCACATAAACACGTAAATGGGACTGGATGTCACTCAATCACTTGAACTCCTTCCAAGTTGTTTGCCAAAAACCTCAAGGTGATCTGCTGCGAAAATTACTTCTCATGACAGATTAACTGACAATTCGGTTAAGCTGTTCTTCAATTTTGTTGAAAGCAGACTTGGAAACCACCCCACTTGCAACACGCTTGGTTACCCAGCCAGTCACCATATTTCCTTTCTCAACGCCTACAACAATGTCTCAGATGGTTATTTTATTCAGTGTCCCCTCGAATCCTTTTTACCTTGGGGAAAACTACTGTAACAGGATTTAGAATGGACAAGATGCTTCCTTCCTTCCTAAGGGAGAAGGGCAACTGGGAACAAGATGGTGGGAAGCAGACCTCAGGTGGGGAAGATGGGGGAAGCAGACCTCTCATGCAGACAGTTTTCAGGCAGAGTACTTGGGAAGGCTGAAAACGAATTCCTTTAAAACCATCAGTACATACACCTTGGACAATCTTCATGTACACCTAGGGGTTCCCATATCCTCGTTTGAAGACTGCTGTCCCAGAGTATGCAAAGGCATTGGTGCATGGAGCCAAATTGTGTTCAAAGTAGACTTCGTCTCTGACTAGCTGTGTGACCTTGGGCAAGTTTCTTAACCTCTCTGAGCCTCAGTTTCCTCATCTGCAAAAGGATGATAGTGCCTTACTCATGGGCTATTGTTAAGGGTAAATGAGAGAGTGCTTAGCGCGGGGCTGGGCACCTGGGTGCGTGCTTGGTGAAGGGTAGCTCCTAGCTGCTTCTTGGCCTTGTGCAAGCAGAGATCCAGGCTTCTCGTGCTCCCTGTCCAAGCTTCCCGTGCTCCCTGTCCAAGCTTCCCCTCTGGGTTTGTCCCCCCTCCCATAGGAGGGACCCCACTCTCCACACTGGGCTGATACCCCCTTTCTGTGTTTGGTCTCTGGCAGGTGCGGCGATGCTGTTCCCCGGAGGTAACCAGCCCCTCGGAGGAGAGAGACCCCACACCCGGCTCGTGTATTTATTACCGTCACACTCTCAGTTACCTCCCTGCTGGCACCTGCCCTCTATTTATTAGCCAATTGTATCCCTGCTGAATGACTCACTCCCTCCAAGAGGAGGGGCAGGGAGGGACAGGACCCTCAGGAATTCAGTGCCTTAAACAGAACGTGAGAGAAAGACAGAAGACAGACCCATGTGGCTTCAGCTTGGGAAGAAGCAAGATGTGTGGCTTTGTGAGGGGCAGGCCAGGCCCCAGAGGCTCTGGGGGTCTCCAGGGGGCTGGAGAGGGAAGGACTGGAGACCCACCGCCTGCCCCCCGGCCTTGGGCTCTGCACGGACCAGCAGCCCTTGCTGGGGGCGCTCCCGGCCGGGGTGGGAGTGGGGGAGCTTGCTCCCAGTGGCCCTGCTGGGAGGGTGAGCAGGCAGCAGCTCTGCCCCTGGAGATCAGAACGTTCAGCTCTGGAGAACAGTGGTTGCCTGGGGGCCTTGGCCACTCCTTGTCCCCTAGGTCTGGCCTCACATCTTGCCACTGCTTGTGCTGGGACATTGTTCTTTACGGCTAAGGCGTCACCATCCTGCCCCTCCCAGGGACACAGGCCAAGAGTGGCCCCAGGCTGGACATGGAGCAAGCTGCCCCCGCGTGGCTGTTTGACCGCCAAGCCAGATTCTCTTGAATAAAGTATTCTAGTCTGGAAACAGCTTTCCAGGGGAGTGTGTCTGCCAGAGCAGCGGGCAATAGCAGGAAATGGAAGCAGGACAGAAGTAAAAGGGACCGTGGGCTCCAAGGCTGCCCGGGGGTAGCTCCAGCCTGCTCCTGCAGCAACCTGGGCATCTTCTCCCAGGTGCTTTAGGCACAACCCTGAGGCCCGCTCCTCCCATAATGAGGGGTTCCCAGGATGGAGGCTTGGCCCCAAACTTGGGAGGCCCTGACCCCAGCCCCCCCGATCACCCTCAAATTCTAGAGCCCAGTCCCCTTCCTCTCCCCCCAGGGCCACCCTATACCCAGCCCAGTGCCCGGCCCTCAGGACCTTGAGTGAATGGGGGCTCCCAGGTGCCACAGATTGTGGCCCCGGGAGACTGAACTGCACCACCTCCAAACCACTCTGGCTGCTGAATGCAGGGATTGGCAGATGCCGCCTGATCTCTTCCTCCTTTGACCTCCTGTCTTTCTCTGTCTTCCTCCTGAACACCTTGGCATGAAATGAGAAAAAAATGCTTTTTTTTCTTTTTTCAATCCCATACACTTACTCTCTGATTCCCTTCTGCCTTTGACCCACAAGATGTGTTCGTTTTCCCGCTGTGTTTTGGGAAGGGGAGCTCCCTGTTCTCTCTAATTGCAGGCTGGTCAGACAAAGCCACAAGGCCCGGGGGCAGGGGCCCGCCCCAGGCTTTGGAAGGAAGCCATGGACGGTCCAGTGAGGTAGGTGGGGTGGGGAGGCCCTGCTGAGGCCCTTGGTGGTCTGTTCACCGAGGCCTGGGCCCCCCTTTAGGACAGTCTGGTCAGAATGTGCTTCTGGCTGGTGATCACAGAGTAGGGGTGGGCCAGCCCCGGGGGACACGCTTTGCAGAAGAAACACACTTTCTCTCCAGCTTCTCCACTCTTGGGCTGTACGCATTCTGAGCCGTTGCCTCTGAGGGACTGAGAACTGAGAAGAGCACCCTTCCCCCTTAGGTTCTGATGTGGCCCCAGGGACCCGACCGCAGCCCTTGCAGCATCTCCAAGGCTCTCAGATTCACAAGTCACCCGCATGGAGGTCTGCCTCCCCACCCAGACCAGCCACCTCTGTAGAGAACTAGACGGAGACCCGGGGAGCATCCAGAGGCCAGACGCAAAAATCTGCATCCATGGGCAGAGCCTCACAGCAGGAGTCAGTAGGAAAGGAGCTGACTGGTCCAGCTGACTACACTGGCCGTCCTTTCAGATCATTTAGGACCTAGAAGGCCCTTTTCTTTTGCTCTTTATATATTTGTGGAGCCCCACCTGTGTACCTGACACTGTCCTAGGCACCAAGGACTCAGTGGGAAATAAAACTCCCAGGACCTGCTCTCATGGATCTTGCATTTAGTGGAGAGACAGACCATAATCGTGGGTTAAGGATGTTGGGTGAACTTTATTCTTTTTCAAATTGGAGACTGGACCATAACTTAGGAAAAAGGGGTCTTGAGTATCCCACACTCTAAAACAAAGAAGAAGCGATTTGGGGCTGGACACATCCGCCTACAGGATTTATTAAGAGATGGCTGAAGTAATCCTGCTAGGCTCAAACATCACCCAGCATCCCCTTCCTCAGTCTCCATAAGCGGAGGACCAGGGAGGGGGAAAGGAGAGAGAGGGAGGGGAGGTCACCAGAGACCTGGGTTGCTGGCCCCTTCTCCTCCTCTCCCTGGAGCTGGATTTGTCATTCAGATTAGCCCATGTGCTAGCTGGCTGGGAGTTGGAGGAATGGAGAACTGAATAGTGAGTGACAGAGGATGGGGAGAGGGGACACCTCAGGACCTCCAGCAGGAGTTTCCAGGGGGACATGGGGGTAGGTGAATGGCCATGAGCCGCCTTTCCCGTGTTCTCCCCAGAGGGATACGTGCAGATGAGGAAACCCCAGAGGCTCAAGGCTGTGGACGTAGGGTTGGGACAATAGCTGAGTGGGGGTGTCGGGTATAGATCTGGAAAGGGAACACACTATGGAGCAGTGCGTGGGGTAACCCTTCAGCGCACCCACATGAGAGCTGGCATCTAGATGCCTGTCATACGAGGCACATTCATAGCTGGACAAGAAATGGCCACAGCTAAGAGAAACTTTCCCCTGATTTCTCCTTCCCGACCCTGTGAAAAAAGAGAAAGGGACTTTGGCGAGGAAAATAGAGAGGAGTACAGGGGAAGACTATGCCTCTTCCTGCTCTCTTGAGCCAAGTCCAGGCCCTGCCCAGGGGAGAGAAAGAGGTTAGTCTTAAATTGGATGGACCAGCCTAGATGGGGCGGGACCTTTAATAAATTAAAGTGACAGGAACATTAGAAGATCTGCCCAAGATGCTATTAAGAAACAGGAAAAGGAGAATCAACATAGTTAATCTAGAAGCAATGTTGAGAGAAAGAAACTGGTTTGTTTGTACTCCCACGGTTTTCTCAATAAGCAATTTATACATGTAAACAGAGAAATTAATGAGAAAATGTCTTATTGCCAGAATACGGTTCTGGCATAGAGATGGCCCTTCCTTTGAATCTGAGTTGACTTGGGTCTGCTTTGATCAATAGAGTATAGCAGAAGGGACTTTATAATCGTTCCAAGTCCTTTAAAGAACACTGGCAGCTTCTGCCTTGGTCTCTTGGAACCCTGGGCTGCCATGTAAGCAGTCCAACTATTGTGAGGTCACCATGTTGGAAGGAAGCCCAAGCTAGCAATATAGATATGTATAGATATGTATAGATATGTATAAATATGTAGGCAGGGGTATCAGCCAGCCTCCAGTTGCTCCAGCTCTCAGGCATTACAGTCATCTCAGCTGAAGCCCCAGACCCCATAGAGAAGAGAGAGATAAGCTGTACCCACTGTGCCCTGTTTGATTTCCTAATCCGTAGAATTATGAGATGTAATAAAAACAAAGTGTCTGGGGGCAGTTTGCTATGCAGCAATAGGTGCTGAATGGAAAATAAGGAAATGTGATGAGATAGCGTCTGGGGAAGGTTCTCTAGACCAGGAGGTCACGGAAAGCCTCTCTGTGGAGGTGACATTTATGGTGAAGTTATGGTCATGTGAAGATCAATCCAAAACAGGACAAGAACCCTTTGAACCGAAAACACAGCTGATGCAAAAGCCTAGAAGGAATCCCAGTGTGGCTAGAGAGTGATGAGTAAGGAAGGAAGGGCCAGGAGATGTGATGTTAGAGGTAGGCAGATCCTGAAGGGCTTTGCAGGGTAAGGAGTTTGAATTTTGTTGTAATGTGGAGGGAAACCATTGGAGGGTTTCAAGCAGGGGAATGAAGTGATATTACATACATTTTTGAAAGATCACTCTGCCTTCCATGCGGAGAATGGACTCTAAGGGCACAAGACCGGAGGTACAAATACTACCTAGAAGGCTATAGCAAATCCAGACAACCAATTATGGTGGCTTTGTCTAGGAAGAAACACATGGGATGGAGAGAAGTAGAGTTTGGTCTTAATTATGCATGTGGGCTCGTTACCCCGATCATTCATTCATTCATGAACATTTTTTGAGTCTACTAGGGCCAGGCATTTTTGTAACAGATACATGTGTGAAGGGGCAAAATATGTTAGCACATGAAGGTCTTTCCAGTGTCCCCACTTACTAAAGAAAATCCCATTCTGGAAGAAATAAGGATAAAGAGAGAGGTCTTAGCTGGAAAGGCTAAGTTGTCTACCTGAGAACTAAGAGACAGAAGGCACGATTCTGAGAGAGAAATAAAAGATGTCAGGGCCAGAGCTAGAGAAAGAGCTTGGTGCTCTGTTTGGAGCTTCTGATGATTTAAGACAGCATGGAGAGCGAAGGAAGGGTTTGGGGAATGTTGCTACACTTCCCTAATGTTGAAGGCCCTAATGTTCTTAGGCAGAAACCAAACCCAGTGAAACACCTGGATTAGCTAGGATTACACAGAGATAACTAAGACATTGTCTCTGCTCCTAGAAAAACTCGTCAAAGGAATCAGATACGCACAGGTGATCACAACAGAAGGAAAGAAGGCCACGTAGCTTCAGCAAAGGCAGATGGAGTACTACTAAAGAAATCTGAGCTGAGCTGATTTGCCCATGGAGAAAATCAGGGCCAGCTTTGCAAAGTCAGTGACATTGAGGAATAGGCAAGCCTGAGTGTGGGGAGATGGCTGGGGAAGGTGTTCTAGGTGGAGGCAACCCACTAACAAAGACCCAGAGGTGTAAAAGCCGGGGGGTTTCCAGTGGTTCAGTGTGGCTGATGCTTAAGGCAGGTGCAGCAGAGGAGTGATGGATAAGGCCAGAAGGTGGGCTGGGCCCCGGACGCCATCCTCGGGAGTCAGGACTTTGCGAAGCAGTGGGAGGCACGGAGATGTTTTAGGCAGGAGGGTGACATGATCTTGGAATTCCAGGCTGAAAGAAAATTTACAAATAATCCATTTCCACATCCTCATTTTGCAAATGAAGAAGCTGAGGGCCAGGTGCGTCCAAAGCCATGGAAGTTAAGTGAGTCAGAATTTCACAAGTGACCAGTTAGTGACAGGAATGGAATTGAATCCAGATCTGAATCCAAAACCCGTGCTCTCTACCCCTCACTGCATTATCTCTTCTCAGGCTGGAGCGCAGAGGAGAGGAGGGGAGGAGAACTGTGTCTGCTCCAAACCTAAGAAACAGGCCAGACATCTGCGTGGTGGGTCCACAGAACGGCCCCTCCGCACACTCTGGTGGGAAACGAAGGCTCCAGACAGGGCGGTGACAGGACAGAGCCTTGGTGTGGAAAGACGGCTCTGTCAGCACCGGAGCCCAGCAGCTGTTTTCCTAGAGAAGGCTGACCCTTTCCTGAGGGAAGCCTGGAGTGCTCTCCCTCCCCCGATGCTGGCTGTGACTGAGGCAGATGAGGGCCTGGTCCCTGCCAGCCATCTGTGGATCCCACCTCACAGGCCGTGGGGCTCCAGGCCAAAAAGATAGTGTGTTTCTAGCCCCTGAGGTAGCTTTTTACCATGGCAACCACCAGGCAGGACAGTCCGGCGGGGAGGAGGGTGACAGCTTCCCCACGGAGCTGGGCACCCTCCCACTCGCATTCCTCCCACGGAGAGGGTGTTACCTGGGTGACGGGCAGAGGGCCCTGCGGCCATACTGACCTTCCGTCGAGGCACTTTGGAGAATCAGCCCCTATCCTCACTGGACTCAGAAGAGGAGAGTCCCCCACCGCCAAGCCCCCATCTCTAGGTCTTCCCCTTCTTCTCTCCCATCTAAGGCCCCGGCTCCCCCCGCCCCCCAGCAGTCAGCCCGGGCCCCCCATGAGTCATCGTGTGGGCCACTCAGCAACGGGAGCCTCTGTGCTCACACAGCCAGGCCAGCAGCCCCGGTTGTTTACAGACATGTAACCGCCTGACGCCCCCAGCGGGGGTCTGAGGTTTAGACTGTAACGATGGTAATATCCGCCCCTCCTTGAGCTCTTTATCCCTCCCAAAGCTGTCCCTGCCACAGTCCTCTCTGGAAGCCTGTGAAGTCTTTTCATTTGCCAGACAAGCTGGAAGGAAGTACTGAGAGGGTGAGAAATCTGCCCGAGGAATTCCAGCCCCAGAGTCTCTGGAGGGTCCAGGGGGCTGACAGCTGGCCGCGGCTGCCACACAGCGAGGCAGAAGCTGAGGCCTCGCAGGCTCTGATCGGCTCGTGGACCCCGGGCCAGCCCTTTGGGGTCATGGAGGTCATCACTCAAGAGGGAGGGCCCAGTCGGAACCAGAGGGTAGGGGGGAACCTGAGGGTAGGGGGGCGCCCGGGAGCTATGCCTCCCCCGCCCCGGCTCAACTGGGAATACAACTTCTCACCAGACCTGCGGAGGTAAGGAGAGGATAGGACTCTTCTCTCACAACCAAGTCCTGAGTCCAAATCCAGGAAACTCTGGGTGCCTTTGGGATCCTTCTTTAGAAACCAGTCCTGGCCAATCAGGATTAGCTCCAGCACAAAGGCTCCACCTGGGCTGTTTCACTGAGACCCTTCATCTTCATGTATGTGTAGAATGCCCTGCCATCTCTTCCCTTCTCTTTCTTTCTCTTCCCATCCTCTTAGGAAAAGATGGATTGTTATGTGGCTAGAGTAACAAGTAACTCTTAGCACCAGTTATCCACCCGGCTTCTATGACCACTTGTTTCAGTAACCATGCTCCTGGAACCACGCGCTCCATCAGTCATAGCCCGCCCTTCAGAGAATAACCAGTCAGCAGTGGCCTCACTCCATTGGCGGTGCTTCTAGAGCCAAAGGTCGACCATTCCTAAACACTCTGAGAGTTGACCCATTGCTGAACTCCACGCTTCCCCAAAGCCTATATGAGATTACCTCTCCGACTTACTCAGAGATGGCTTTGCAGGTACAGCTCTCTTAAGCAAGCAGTACACTCAAGACTCTTGTTTCTGTTAGTGAGCGGTCACATCTTCCTTTAAAACTTTGCCCCCCGCCCAGGTATTTCCTATAACCTATCACAAATTCCTCCAAAATCCAGAGAACGAGCAATACATTTTTTTCAGCTTTGGTATAAATTTGGCCGAAGCTGGGACCAGAAGTGCCTTCCTTCTTATCCCTCTGCCCTCCCCCAACATTCCAGCTCCATCCTGGACCCACATCGAGCATCCACAAGACAAATGAACCTCTCTTTTGATAAAGTGGATCACTTCCCTTGGCATAATTTTTGGCATGTTGCATTATGTCAAAAGACCCCCTCCTCCTCCCACCACCAAGCATGAAGACAGGGAGAAAGGAGGAGGTGGAGGAGACATTCTGATACCAAAATGAGATCGTAATATACTCATTATGTTATCACTTGCTTCTTAAACTTAATATGTTGTAGACATTCCCCACAACAATAGATATTCTTCTACGATATACTTTTTTAAGCACTGAATTGCTTTGCGTCACTTGGATATCCCGTAATTTGATTACTTGATCTGTTGCTGGATATTTAGTTTCTCTTTGTTGTTGTTGTAATAAACAATGCTATGATGAACGTCCTTGTGGATATGTCTTTGTGTGTAAAATCTTTCCCATCATAAAAATAACAACAGCAGCCGGAATTAAACCCAGACTTCAATGGCACATTCACCCTCCAGGGGCCTCCCTATCCCAGAGTTGTGCTTCAGAACCATGTGTTTTGAGATTTGTCTATATTTTCAGTCTCTTTCTTGGCATTTCTACTCACTATCATAACACAGCCCTGCGAAAGTGACTCCAGCGATTTCCGTGGTGCCAACCAGCGTGTCCAGTTTTCATCTGACCCAACAGCACACAATATTCTGAGAGTTAAACTCTCAGTCCTTTCCTCAGCCTACAAGCCTCCATGAGGTCAGACCCCTGTCCACCTCCCCAACCTCATCTCAAGCCATGTCCCCTCTTTCTCTAAAGCCTAACACACTTACCTTTTCTTAGTTCTGGGAATTTGTGGTGCTCCCCTCAGGGCCTTTGCTCATGCTGTTTTTTCTGCCAGGAAATCTTTCCACCCTCCCACGCCCAACTCCTTACCCTTGCTGACTAATACACATGCATCATCCACAACTCAGCTCAAAGACACTTCCTCAGGAAAGTTTCCCAAACATCCCTCCCCATCCAACTAGGTCTAGCCCACCATTAAAGGCTATGGAGCACTGTCTACTTCCTTGTAACATTAATCACTATATCCTGAAAAATAATTATATAATTTCATGTATATATATATTTCATATGTAATTTTTAAAAATTAATTTATTATCACAAATAATATACGAGTTTACTTTGCCCTTTAAAAACATAGACCATTACAGGTATTGTAGAGCTTTATTTGACCACTACCCAGATCCTCCCCCAAATCTCGCTCCCTGCCTTCCCCCACTTCCTGGATAACACCACTGTTATGAGCTTACTGTGATCAGCATAGTGGCTCAGAGGTTGGGTTCTGGAGCCAAACTGCTAAGATTTGAGTCCCAGTGCTTGCTCCTACTTCCTATGTAACCTTAAGCAAGTTACTTAACCTTTCTCTGCTTCAGTTCTATCATCTGTAAGCTATGGATTAATAAGAGTAATTAATAGTGTAGGATTAAGATTTATATGAGATGTTCCATGTTAAGTGATTGGGATAGTGCCAGGCTCATAGTAAGTGCTGAATAGATGTTAGCTATTACTGTATGTGATAGTTAATTTTATGTGTCAGCTTGACTGGGTCATGGGGTGCCCAGATATTTGGTTAAACATTATTTCTGGATGTGTCTGTGAGAGTGTTTCCAGATGAGATTCGCATTTGTATTGATAGATTCAGTAAAGCAGATTGCCCTCCCCAATGTGGATGAGCATCATTCAATCCACTGAGGGCCTGAATAGAACAAAAAAGTGAAAGAGGGGAAAATTCACTCTCTCTGCCTGACTGAGCTGGGACTCTGATCTGAGACTTATGCCCAGTGTTCCTGGTTCTCAGGCCTTCAGACTCAGACTGGAACTATGCCAGCCTTGTCTAGGTCTACAGCTTGCAGACATCAGATCAGCAGATCATGGGACGTCTCAGCCTCCATAATTGCACGAGTCAGTTTCTTACGGTAAGAAATCTATCACCTATTATCTATCTATCTATCTATCTATCTATCTATCTATCTATCTATCTATTGTTTATCCAAACTATTGGTTCTGTTTTTCTGGAGAATCCTAATACTCTATAATATATAGATCGTATATAGTATTTTTGTGTGTGTAGTTTAAAAATATAAATATAGGGACTTCCCTGGTGGTCCAGTGGTTAAGAGTCCACCTTCCAATGCAGGGGACCCAGGTTTGATCCCTGGTCGGGGAACTAAGATCCCACATGCTGTGGGGCAACTAAGCCCGCGTGCCACAGCTACTGAGCCCACACACTCTGGAGCCCACGTGCTGCAACGAAGAGCCCTCAAGCTCTGGAGCCTGCGTGCCACAACTAGAGAGAAGCCCGTGCGCCACAAA
Source organism: Balaenoptera borealis (assembly GCF_965194805.1). Classification (NCBI taxonomy): domain Eukaryota; kingdom Metazoa; phylum Chordata; class Mammalia; order Artiodactyla; family Balaenopteridae; genus Balaenoptera; species Balaenoptera borealis. Next base: position 27,419,632 of record NC_138866.1, read on the forward strand.
GAAGAGCCTGCATGCTGCAACTAAGACCCCACGTAACCAAAAAAATAAAATAAATAAAAAATAAATATTGAAAATATAGGACTTTCCTGGTGGCGCAGTGGTTAAGAGCCCACCCGCCAATGCAGGGGACATGGGTTCAATCCCTCTTCCGGGAGGATCCCACATGCCGCGGAGCAACTAAGCCCGTGCGCCACAACTACCGAGCCTGCGCTCTAGAGCCCGTGAACCACAACTACTGAGCTCATTCACCACAGCTACTGAAGCCCGCCCACCTAGAGCCCGTGCTCCACAACAAGAGAAGCCACCGCAGTGAGAAACCCGCGCACTACAACAAAGAGTAGTCCCCGCTCGCCGCAACTAGAGAAAGCCCACACGCAGCAACGAAGACCCAATGCAGCCAAAAATAAATAAATAAATTTATAAAAAATAAATACATAAATAAAAAAATATATAAATATAAATGGCATCATATGGCAGGTAGCTCTTAGGAACTGACTGTCTTTACTCAACAATATGTTTTTCAGGTCTTGCATGTTCGTACACATAGATTTAGTTCTGTTTCATTCCTTTAAAATGCTGAATAATAATATTAATTCAATATATGAATATACCACATTTTATTAATTCATTTCTACATTGATATTTCACAAGATATTAAATTTGGAATTTTTTCCAATTTTTTAATATTGCAGGCAATGTTGCAGTGAATATCCATATATATCCTTACATATCTTGCAAGTGTTCTTTTTTTTTAGATTAAATGTCTAGAAGTGGAATTGATAGGTCATAGATTATGTGTATTTCCACTTTAAATAGTTCTGATAAATCACCCTCCAAAATATACTAATTCACATATCCCTCCCCACCAGGAATATTTAAAAGGTGATTTCTACCTGAAGAACATGCTGATATTCTTTGACACTTTCTTCTAAAATTTTGAGGTTGTTCTCTTTTTTTAAATTTAGAATTTTAAACTTGAATTTATTTTTGTATAAGGTATGAGGAAGAGATCAATTTTTTTTCGTTAAGTCAATTGTCCCAACACCTCTCATGAAGAATTCATCCTTACCCCACTGGTTTGAAATGCCTTCTTTATCTTAAGTCAAATCCCCTAGATGCGTGAATTTTTTTTTTTTTTTGGGACTCTAGTCTATTCTTACCTATTTATGTGTACCAACGTCACCTCTTTTAAAATAGAGCCTCTTTAGATCTGGTAAGGCGAGATCCCAACCCCCACCATTTGTTTTTTTCCAAGGGGCTATTGTTGCACATTTTCATATACTGTGTAAAATCATCATGAGATATTATGTATCTGTATGTCTGTGTGTTTACTACTGTTTTTCTCCATTAGAAAAAGAGCTCCAGGAAGGCGTTTTTGTTTTGTTTTATTTACCACCATCTCCTTACTATCTAGAACAGGGTTAGGCCCATAGTAGACCCTCCATAAGTTTTTGTTAAGGGAGTGAATAAACATATGGATTTTAGAAGCATCCTGTCAAGTACTACAGAGTCCTTTTAGTATTTTGATTGAAATTGCATTGAAGTTTTAAATTATTTTGGAAAGAATCGACATCTTTACAACGATAGTCATTCCATTATCGAACACAGCATGTCTCTCCATTTTTTGTGACTTTCAATTTTATTATTTCCTCCATGAAGGTCTTATATACTTCTGATTAGTTTATTCATAAGTATTTCATAGTTTTTGTTGCTGTGATGAATGGGATTTTAAAATTATTATTACATTTTCAAATTGTTATTGTTGATATATAGAAAAGCTCTCTTGATTTGTAAATATTGAACTGTTCTAACTCACTAATTGTTGCTCTGGGTTTTTTAGGTGGGTAATCACATTATCACAAATAATGGCAATTTGGTCTCTTCCTTTCCAATCTTTAAACCTCTTCTTTTTTTTGTTTTGTCTTGTTTGTTTGTTTGTTTACATCTTTATTGGCATATAATTGCTTTACAATGTTGTGTTAGTTTCTGCTGTACAACAAAGTGAATCAGCTATATGCATACATATATCCCCATATCCCCTCCCTCTTGAGCCTCCCTATCCCACCCCTCTAGGTGGTCGCAAAGCACCGAGCTGATCTCCCTGTGCTATGCAGCAGCTTCCCACTAGCTATCTATTTTACATTTGGTAGTGAATATATGTCATTGCTACTCTCTCACTACCTCCCAGCTTCCCCTTCCCCCCACTCTGTGTCCCCAAGTCAGTTCTATTCATCTGCGTCTTTATTCTCTTCTTTGTTTTTAATTTCTTATCGTGTTAGTTGTAACTTCCAGTATATTGTTGACGAGTAGAGGTCTTGGCTTATTTCTGACTGCACTGGGGTATCATTCAAGATAGGTCAAGGTTTGCTGCAGTAACAAACAGTCCCAAAATCTAGTGGCTCAACACAATCAAAATTTATTTCTCACTTATACCTCATATTCAACACAAGTCATGGGTCTGGGAGGGGTTCCTTATTGTTATTTCTCAGAGACTCAGGCTGAGGGAGGCTAAGCACATGGACGTGTGCTTCCACAATCACTACGGCAGGAGGAATTATGTACTGGCTTTTGAAGCTTCCACCCTGAAGTAACTGCTGTTCTGTCCACTGACATTTCAAAGCAAGTCCCATGGCCAAGCCTAACTTCCAAAGGGGAAGGGAAGTGTGATCCTTCCATATGCCAGAAGAACAGCTGGACTGTGGGAATGCTTCTCATGCTCCACCGTTACACATGGTGTTTGCTCTAAGTTTCTGGTAGATAACCCTTTATCAAGTTTAGAAGTAAGTGCGTGAGTTTGTTTAGAACTTGTTAAGTAAAGAGTTTGTCCTTATCATGAATGAGTGTTAAATTTTATCAACTGTTTTTATGTCATCTGTTTGATGTGTAAATGTTGTTTTTCTCCCTTAATTTGTTAAGGCATTTATATATGCTGTTTCTTTACCCAGAACATTCTCCTCCACTGTCCTCTTCAAACAGTTTTCCTGGTTAATTCTCATTCTTTAGAGCTCATTCACTCATCCAGCCAATACTGATTGAGCAATGCTATGTGCCAGATGTTGTTCTAGGCACTTGGGATACATCTGGGATACAAAGCAGATAAAGGCCTTGCCCATGTGGATCTTACACCGGGGGGAGGAAAGAAAAGAAACATATAAAATAAATAAGTAAACTAGATAGCATGCCAATAGTCTTGAGTACAACAGAAAAGAAGCAGAGCAGGGCAAGGGAGAAATGGAGATGTTGGGAGGGTGTAGTCAGAGTAGGTCTTTCATGACATCAGGGCAACGACTCAAAGCAGGGGCAGAGTTTACTAGGTAGGTATCCAAAAGCAGACTGTTCCAGACAGAGGGCAGCAGTGGGGCAAAGGCCCTGGGGTGGGAATTGCCATGTGGGTTCTAGAAGCAGTGAGAATGTTCCAGGACTGAAGCTGAGTGAGTGAACCTGGTAAGGGATGAAGCTGGAGAAATAGTGGAGGAGGGTGACTGTGAGGGCCTTAGAGGTCATAGCAGGGCCTTTGAGTTTTTCTTGGACTAAGATGGGAGCCCTTGCAGACTTTTGAACAGAAGAAGGACAGAATCTGACTGCGCTTTGAAAGGATCCCGCTGATGCAGTGCTGAGAACCACCTTTAGGGTGGCAAGGGTAGAAACAGGAAGACAGGAGGAATCACCTACAATAAATCAGGTATGAGATGAAGATGCTCCTACAAGAGTCACAGCAGTGGAGGTGGTGAGAAGTGCTGAGATTCTGGATACATTCTGAAGGAAAAACCATGATGATATTCTAATGGATTAGATGTGGAGTGTGAGAAAATAAGAGAAGCCAGGATGGCTCCAAAATTTTGGCCTGAGCAATGGGAAGGATGGAGCTGGAAGAGTGGAAGAGGCTTTAGGTGGAGAAGGTTTCAGGTGGGGGAGGATCAAGAGCTCAGTTTTTTTTTTTTCTTTTTCATTATGATAATTTTTTGATTGAGATAAAATTCACATATCATAAAATTCACCTCTTTAAAATGTGACTTCGATGGTTCTTAGAATATTCATGAGTTGTGCAACCATCACACTATCTAATTCCAGAACATTTGTTAACCCCTCAAAAGAAACACATACCCATTATCCACTCTCCACCCGCCCCCCAGACATCTACTTTCTGTCTCTATGAATTTGCCTATTTTGGAAATTATATATAGATGGAATCATACAGTATGTAGCCTTTTGTGTCTGACTTCTTTCATTCAACATAATTTTTCCAAGGTTCTGGACTCTTTGAATTTGAGGTGTTTTATTAGACTATTAAATATTTAAGTCTGGTAGAGAGGTGAGAGCTAAGGGATACAGAAAATATAAGATATCTGTAAATAGATATACAGAATCATCAATATATGGAAGAATACTACTTAAAATCATGAGACTAGGTGCAATCCTTCATCAGGTGAGTAAGGACAGAGAGAAGGAAGATGCCCAAAACTGGGACACTTGAATATCTGGAAGAGAAGAAGCCATCACAGGGGACAGAGAAGGGGCTGCTGGTGAGAGGGAGGCAACAAAGAGTATGGGTCCTGGAAGCCTGGGGAGGAAGTACATGGACAGAAGGCTGTGATCACCTGGGTCAGATGCTCCTAAGAGGTCAAGTAAGATGAGGACTAAGAAATGACCATTGGGTTTAGCAACCAGGAGGTCATGGAGCTCCTGGTTGACCAAGAGCTATTTCAGAGCGATGTCAGGGAAGAAAGCCTCATCAGAGCGGGTTCAAGAAAGAGTGGGAGAAGAGAAACTGGAGACAGTAGAGACATCTCTTTTGAGGAGTTTTGCTGCAAACCTGGGGTGGTAGATAGGGGAGAAGTGAGGCCAAGAGTGTTTTTTGTTTTGTTTTCAAGATGGGAGAATCAGCATGATGTTTGTTTCAGATAGGAATGAACGATGCAGTAGGAGCCAAAAATTAATGATGTAGGAGAGAAAGGGGAGAATTGCCGGAAGGGGTTCCTTGAGTAGGTGACGGGACAAGATTGATCCCAAGGGGAAGGTTGGCCTTTGATGGGGCTCAGACAGGTCATCTATTGAAAGAGATGGGGAGACGGTATGTGGGTGCAGACCTGGCCAGCAGGCAGATAGCAGGCAGGGTAGGAGTCTATGTTCCTAAATTTTCAGGGGATGGAAGAAGCATGGTCTTTGGCTGAGTGAGGGGGAGGAGGTGTTGGGAATTAGAAGGGAATGGAATGATAAGGTATCTAGAAGAGAGCAAGTGCACTAGGGAAGAATAGCGTGAGTCCAGGCAGCATTCGGGTGCAGGTGAGGTCTGTGTGCCCAGTTCAGATATCATCCCCTCCCGAAAGTCTTCTCACCCCCAGACTAGGTCACTCCCCTTGATGTCTCATGGCCCCTGTGGTGCTTCTCTCTCACAACTCTGATCACAACTGGAATGAAGTATCAACTGTATTCTTTAGTTCTTTAATCCGTGTATCCCTCCCTAGACTGTAAACCCCATGAAGACGTGAGCAGAGACTGTCCCCTCCGTCGCGGTGTCTTGGCATCTAGCTCCTCCCACACAGTAGTCTCTCAATACATAATATTTAAATAGTTGAATAAATGAATGAAGTAATGGATGAGAAAAGTCCTGGAAGCTGCATGTGTGCCTTTAGTCGGCCTAGATTTCTGAAGCAACTCCTTCCGCATCCCTGAGAGATTCTGGACCTCCTCTCTCCGCAGATTTTACCCCCACCCCAACTCCCTCCCCCGCCCCTCCCCCCTCCCCCCTCCCCCCCCCTCCCCCCTCCCCCCCTCTCCCCTCCCCCAGCTCTCCGCTTTGCGGGCGCTTCTGCTTTAAGGGCCCCGCAGAAGTCGAGCCAGGCGCTGATTGGTGGTTTATTCTAACGGATAGAGGATGAGCTCATCTGCAACCAATGACCGAGCTGCATCCGGCCAGACCCCTGCACCTGGGTGGAGGGCTGAAAGCAGCCGCCCACGGTGCAAGGTCCCCCGCGGGGGCGAAGGGGCAGTGGCCGCAGGGCTGGGTCTGGCCGCGAGGACCGAGCTCCTGGCTCGGGCAGGTACGGTGTTTGCCCGGCTCCTCCTCCATCCCCCCTCCCCCAGGAGAGGATGCCCCCTCTTCTCACTCCTCCAGCCCGCCTTCCTCGGCGACCCCCGAGGGGCGGTGCACCTTGCGTGCCGGGGACTCGCGGGTTGGACGCGCCGCTTTCTGGGTCCAGGCGCGCCTATGCGGTTCTGCCCAGAAGGACCCGGCCTGGCGTGTGGCCCCGGAAGCCGGGCCCTGACACAGAGCAGCCCGCCCTGTCTGCCCTGGTGCCTCTGAGCACAGGACTCAGAGCGGCACGTCCCTGGTGACTGGGCCGAGTAGGGAGGGTGCGGCTTCCCTTCCCCCCTCCCTCCACCTCCTGGCCGCATCCTGGCCAGGGTTCAGCTCCCCGCTGGCTTCACGATGTGGGTTTTCCTCCCCGCCCCACTCCCCATCCTGTTCTCTCCTCCCTCTCTCCACAGAGGCAGAAATGACCTGGAGTTGGCAATTTGGGCCCTGCCCCTTCCCAATGGGGCCTGAGAGAGCGAAGGTGCAGAGGCTGCAGTGAGGGGCAAAGGCAGCTCTGCTGGCCTCTCTCTGAGCCCTTTCCTTTCCTGAAGACACTGCTCTTACCCCTGTGGCCACTTGTATCACGCACTGCTCAGGGAGGGGCTGCTGTACGGTCCTTGGCGGCCACGTGGCCTCCTGGCCTTCTCCGAGACAGAGCCAGGAGGCCAGAGGCATCCCCTCCTAGGGCTGGTTGGGCTCTGACCTCATTCCTCTAACTCCACCCAGAGTGGCACTGAATCTGCCACTCAGTCATTTCATTTGCCCGCAGGCTTTAAGGCCAAGCCCTGTGCCCGGCTCTCTGCCTGGCTCCTTGGGGGTCCTCACTCCCTGGCCACACTGACCTCAGGACCTAGGGAAATGAAATAAAGCAGGGGCAATCCATCCTGTTCAAGGAGGTGCCATGGAGCCGAACCATGAAGGATAAATGAGATTCCCATGGGAGGAGCAGGGAGGGGAGAACAGGCAGGATGGAGGGAACAGTATAAGGAATGGCCTTTGGGACCCAGGCCCTGGCTTCAGCCTCGGAGTGTGTGACCTCCATGTTTAATGTGTATAGAGGCCCTTTGCAGGCATATCCTCAGCTCTCTCCAGCGCTCAACACATAGTAAGTGCTCGAGAAATACTTGTTGAACTGAAATTGAATTGAAAACCAAAAACCCAGAGCCCAAAGCATGTTATTATTCTGTTATTACCACCACTTAGGAAAGATCTGGCTCAGTGAGGGATATTACCCACATTAGCTCTGATCCCTCCAGCCCTTGGACGTGAGTATTAGTCTTCCCAATACTCAGTGGAGGAAACCAGGGTGCAGATGGGGTGTTACTCCCAGCTGGATTCTCCCTAATGCCTCTGCTCATTCCAGGTCCCTGCTCCAGGGCAGCCATGAGCCTGGTGGCCTGTGAGTGTCCCCCTGGCCCTGGCCTGGACCCCGAGCCCTGCTCATGAGTGCGGTCCCAGATCCTAGTGTACCTGGAGCAGATTCGCAACCGGGTCACTCCAGGGGCACCTGACATGACCAAGCGCGACTACCTGGTGGATGCAGCCACACAGATCCGGCTGGCCCTGGAGCGTGACGTCAGTGAGGACTACGAGGCAGCCTTCAACCACTACCAGAATGGCGTGGACGTTCTGCTCCGAGGCGTAAATGGTGAGGCTGGGGCTGGGCAGGGACGGAGGCCCGTGATGAAGGGCTCATCCCGCCATCTGTCCATCTGAGCTGGGTGAGCAGGGCTCTCTGTGTGGGCCCTGCAGGGCCTCTGCAAAGGACAATAATAACAGCTCTCATTTATCGAACGGTTCCTATACACCAGGCGCTGGTCTAAGGGCTTTACCTGTATCAATTCATTTCCCATTCACAGTAATACAAACCACTGTATATGTTCTTGCCTGTACTTCCAAATATATAAGAATGATTTTTATTCCTGTTTTCCAGATGAGGAAACTGAGACACAGGGCAGTTAAATAGCTTGCTTAAGACTCCACAGCTCTCAAGTGGCAAAGCTGGGGTTTGAACAGTGTGGGCTCCAGAGGCTGTGCGCTTGGCTCACTAAGCTTGCCTGCCCCTGGAGCTGGGCTGGGGTCCTGACCTCTGTGGGCTTGCATTCTAACGGGCAGAGATTGATGAGCTGATGATGGACTATTATAGTCCCAGGTGGCAAGAACAATGAGGAGGAAGTGAAGGGAGGGAAGAGGGAAACTGAGGCCAGACTAGGCTGGCATAGGGCATTTTCTAGAAGTCAAAACCCTAATCTGAGTACTGAAGAATGGTGGGCATGTTGTCCAGTTGAAGGGCTGGGTGGGGCTCCAGAGAGAGAACCGCACAGGCCTGGAGGTGAGAGGGGAGGCCTGTTCAGGGAAAAGGGAGGCATTTCCAGGTAGGGAGAGAGGCTGGCCCTGAGGCCACTTGGAGACCCCTGAGGGCCTTGGTGGCCAGGCCGGGGGTAGGAGTCAGACCCCAATTCACGCTTCCTACCCTCCCGCCGATGAGACCTCTCAACACCTGGGCTTCATGCCTGTCCAGTGACTTCCTTTACCCTCCAGTCCTGATCCCCAGTCTGGCCTCTTTCACACTGGGCATCAGAGATAGAGGAACGTGTGTTCTCTGGGGGCTTCTGTCTCCTACTCGGAAAAACGGACATGGAAATCCACACTCCGTCCCTTCCCAGGGTGTGATGGTGGCCAGCGAGGTAGTAGGTGCCAAACGTAAAGTGCTGTAGGCTGAGTGGCGACTGTGGTTCCCAACCTCTCCTGCCACCATCCCTCCTCCTCCTCCCCTGCTGGTCTCCCATCCAGAGGAGGACCCAAGAACAGATGTGGGGTCAGAATCCACTGACCAGCATCAGAAATAGGCACTACCTCCTATGGAGGGCAGAGGGCGGGCAATGGGAGCCCAAACCCCAGCGTCCTCCCAAGGAGAGGACCCCTTCTCCCCACAGTCGACCCCAACAAGGAGAGATGTGAGGCTGTAAAGCTGAAAATTACCAAGTACCTGCGGCGGGCGGAGGAGATATTTAATTGCCACCTGCAGAGGACACTGGGCAGTGGAGCCAGCCCTGGCACGGTAAGGAGACCCCAAAGGCCTGAGGGCTCTGAGGGGAGAGAGCTGAGGCCCTCACCCCACAGGCCAGGGAGCTGTCGCCTGCCATCCCAGGCGGCAGGCAGACGGTGGAGAGCACAGGTCGGCTGGTGTGTGCCAGGGCTGCCTTCCTGCCCTCCTCCTCCTGGCTTCCTCTCTATCCCACACTCTCCATAATTCATTCATTTTCAGACGCTTAGTGAATCATCTCCAGTCCAGTCTTACGCCCTCACAGAGTACACACACACACACACACACACACACACACCTCCCCACCCTGACGCATGGCCCGTACACGTGCTCACCTATGTGCACACTCAGGCTCCCAGATCTCTCTGTGTTTGGCTGGGCTGCAGTGAGTATTCGGAGCAGACACAAATACCCACGTGCACATACACACACATGAATATGTGCATATATAAGTGTGCAAGAGTCCTCTCCCCATACGGCTTTTCTTGACCCAGTGGGCACTCAGAAAGGGTTGAAAATGCACGCACACTTCTCAAGCCCACAGGTGTGCACATACACACCCCTTCTAGGCCTGCTGCACCTTGTAAGCTGCTTCCCCCAAAGCAGGTGCCTGGGCCACATGCCCTGGTCTTCGAGGCGTGTTCCCCAAGATGCACATGTTCCCAGGTTATTTCCCCCCTCCCCGGGAGCATCTGCCTCCTGTGGACGGGGCTTTTGAGAGGGGGTTTCTGAAGCCCTGAGAACTCCCTGGGCCTGGGAGGAGGGCTAGGTGGGGACCGAGCTGAGAGGGTGGCCTGGCCACCCTGGACCAAGGCCAGCTTCTCTGCTCAGTCTGTCCCTGTGAGGTGGGCCCTGCCTGTACCCCGGTCCTGCCCTCTGTGGCCACTGCTCTCCTGGCAGCCGGGGCCCTGCCCACTGCCTGGTGAGAAGGCCGTGGCTGAGGAGGACTCACCCTGAGGCCGCTACGTGGCTCTCTTCTGCCTCTGCAGGGTTTTAGCAGCCTGAGGCTGCGGCCCATCCGCACACTGAGCTCTGCCCTAGAGCAGCTGAGGGGCTGCAAGGTGGTCGCGGTCATCGAGAAGGTGAGTGAGCACCGCCCAAGGTGTGGGGGGAGGTGTTGTGTATCACTGGGAGGGGCAGGTGTTGGAAAGGGGTCAGAGGGTCCAAGGGGAGGAGAGCGGCTGCGGCGGTCCCCCACCCCTCCTCCACCCCAGCCCGCACCAGTCAGCCCTGGAAAGGAAAACGTGAGGAAAAAGCAGAGGCGCGCAGCTCCTCTCCACAGCCCGCCAGCTCAGACGCAGAAAGCCACTCCCTCAGCGATTCAAGACAGAAGCCACAGGGGCGCCCAGCCAGCCCGCGCTGCCCTGCCTGCCCCACTTCCACTTCCCCAGGGCTGCAGCCAGGAGTCTCCCCACCTAGCACAGCCCAGAGGTTCCTGCGGCGGGAGTGCGCTTATCTCCAGAAACCCGTTCTGCGGACGGTCGAAGCGGGCTGGTGCCTTGTCCAGGGCCTTGGCAGCTCTGCCGTTTCTCTCCTGGCTCCTCCGGCCACCCCTCATCCTGACCCCATCTAGGATCTTTTCCCTTAATTCAGGGCAGCCAGGAAGATAGGAGCTGACAGCCAAACCTGAACCTGGGACACTCATCAGAAGGACAGACAAGTTGGGTCAAATGAGATTTGACCCAATATTTGATCGCTCTCTGCCCCAGCCCAGGGATACCTGAATATTTGCTAAAGCATTTTTTTCCCTCAAACTGGCTGTTTATCAGAATCCCCTGGGGGAGCTTCCTAAAAATACAGATGCCCGGGCCCCATCCCAAACCCACTGAGTCAGAACTTCTAGGGTTGAGCCCAGGGACCTGTAATTTAAAACACTCACGGGGGATTTGGACGGGTCTGGGAGCCCGCAGAGAGAAGGGGAGTGGTGTGTGCTCCCCGACATACCGAGGGTGAAGTGCCGACTGGGCTGGCACCGTGTGGCCACAGGCGAGCTCCTTTCCCTGTCTGGGCGCTGGTTTCCTCATCTGGAAGTGGGGTAAGGATCCTCCCACCCACCCCACCCCACCCCACCCAGCGTGATGTGGGAACTAAAGTGAAAGGATTCGGGGGAAAGGCCTGGCACACGCTAAAGTTTGATGGCCGTGAAGGCGAATGACGAGAGCGTGTCGGCGAGCAGGCTTCCCATCCCGGCCTTGCTCCAGCTGCTGCTCCCAGGTCCCTGGAACAGGCCCCAGTCTGTCAGCCAAGGCCCAGCCAGCTTCCATCTGCCCAGCCCTTCCCTCCCACTGCGCGGGTCCACGTGGCTCGGCCGCTCCCACAGGCAGGCCGAGGAGGTGACAGCCACCACTGTTTCCCCGTGTGGGATCCCACTGAACCAGTGGTGTTTTGGAGAGAGGCCTTCTGGGTCAAATAAGTTTTGGAAACAGTGAGTTAAAGTTACATTACTTCAGTTTTTTAAGTATAGGAAGTTTCAAGCTTTTAGGATGCAGATGTACACAGTGAATCTCCAAGAGGGAGGTCTGTGACAGAATTCCCCGAATTTGAATTTAACCCCGGACACACATGTGCAAAGCATTTTTGGAATCCCATATTCTGAGGCCTGTGCATATGAGAATTAGAAATTCAGGCCAAGCCCAGCCATTCTGTCTTGAGAGTGCCCTCTTTTCTTTCTTTTTATATACTTTCTTGGGCACTCAATTTACCTACTCCACCTCCCTCCTAAAATCCTGCTTCCTTTTTCTGAGTCATTCCCAAGCCAGGAACACCAATCTCCCCAAATTAGGAGAGTTGTTGGGGCCACTGGGCCCAGGTCCTTGCAGCCAGGCCTGGATGAGTATCACCACATTCCATACCACAGCTCTGCCCAGGCAGATCTGGGCAGGCAGGTGGGAGGGCAGTTCCAGCCTGCAGCAGCTCGCAGACTCGGGGGGAGCAGAGGGCCCAGCTCAGGAAGCCTTGAGTGCCCCCAGAAACACCCCATTGTGAGGGTTAAAGGGGCTGGGGAGCGGGGGGTCCCTCGGGGCCGAAGAGATACTGGCAGGGGTAGGGGGTGGCAGGGAACAGCAAGGAGGGTGGATCAAGGACTAGGCAGGCAGCTGGCCAGGAGAGCCAGGGTCTGCTTTTGGGAAGCCTGGGGGGCTTGGGAGACAATGCTGCCTGTTTGCTGAGCTTTGTCCAGGAGCCAGGCCCTGAGTTAGGGATGGGGAAGAAAGAGAAGACCAGCCAAGTCACTTCTGTGTTTTTGGCTCAAACACAGGGGTGTTTTTTGAATTATTGTTAGTTATCAGCATTTAAAAATTGGCAGGTTTCATAGAGAAGTCCAGATTTCCTACTTATCCTGAGAAATCAGAAGATCTGGAAATGCTGGCTCACATTCGTGTCAGCCGGAGCAGAGGACGGGCTGCCCGATTTAATGGGGCACCTGCCCTCCGTCTGCCCCTTTCTCATCCTGCCCATTGGCTCACATGCCCAGCCCCTGTGGACCTTAGTGCTTGAGAACCTGCTTGAAACTTCTGGATTTGTTTGCTCCAGGAGGAGTCCTCCTGGCCTTGATACTGTGGACATTTTATTTTATTTTATTTTTTTTATTTATTTTTATCAGTCATCAATTTTATACACATCACTGTATACATGTCAATCCCAATCGCCCAATTCAGCACACCACCATCCCCACCCCACCGCAGTTTTCCCCCTTTGGTGTCCATACGTTTGTTCTCTACATCTGTGTCTCAACTTCTGCCCTGCAAACTGGTTCATCTGTACCATTTTTCTAGGTTCCACATACATGCGTTAATATACGATATTTGTTTTTCTCTTTCTGACTTACTTCACTCTGTATGACAGTCTCTAGATCCATCCACGTCTCAACAAATGACTCAATTTCGTTCCTTTTTATGGCTGAGTAATATTCCATTGTATATATGTACCACACCTTCTTTATCCATTCGTCTGTCGATGGGCATTTAGGTTGCTTCCATGACCTGGCTATTGTAAATAGTGCTGCAATGAACATTGGGGTACATGTGTATTTTTGAATTGCAGTTTTCTCTGGGTATATGCCCAGTAGTGGGATTGCTGGGTCATACGGTAATTCTATTTTTAGTTTTTTAAGGAACCTCCATATTGTTCTCCATAGTGGCTGTATCAATTTACATTCCCACCAACAGTGCAAGAGGGTTCCCTTTTCTCCACATCCTCTCCAGCATTTGTTGTCTGTAGATTTTCTGATGATGCCCATTCTAAGTGGTGTGAGGTGATACCTCATTGTAGTTTTGATTTGCGTTTCTCTAATAATTGATACTGTGGACATTTTAAAAGAAAGGGTTAATGTGTTTCACCAAAGCTTTCATTGTCCCCGAATCCCGAGAACTCAGTGGGTTTTATTTTTAAAAAAGAGATTTCCCTTTTTATTTTTTAAAATTTATTTATTTATTTATTTATTTACTTATGGCTGCATTGGGTCTTCGTTGCTGTGCGCAGGCTTCTCATTGCGGTGGCTTCTCGTGTTGTGGAGCACGGGCTCTAGGCACGCAGGCTTCAGTAGATGTGGCTCGAAGGCTCTAGAGCTCAGGCTCAGTAGTTGTGGCGCACAAGCTTAGTTGCTCTGCGGCATGTGGGATCTTCCCGGACCAGGGCTCAAACCCATGTCTCTTGCATTGGCAGGTGGATTCTTAACCACTGCGCCACCAGGGAAGCCCGAGATTTCCCTTTTTAAAAAGATGAGGGCAGGCACCCTTCACCAGAACTGCCTTCCACCTTCCTGATAGCAATACTCACCTGACATTCGTTAAGGCCCATTCTAGTTTGCCAAGCTGTTGCATTAAACCCACTCGGCCACCCTGGGGAGAAAAAGGGTTATACTGTGCAGTCCGATACAGTAGTCACCAGCCACATAAGACTATTTTAATAAAAATTAATTAAAATTAAGTATTCTATTTCTCAGTGGCACCAGCCACCTTTCAAGGGCTTGATAGCCACATGTGGCTAATGGCTTCTAATGGACAGTGCAGATATATAATATTTCCATCATGGCAGAAAGTCCTACTGGACAGTGCTGCATTTTTTTAAAGGTATTTATGTATTTATTTATTTTGGCTGTGCCAGGTCTTAGTTGCGGCATGTGGACTTCTTAGTTGTGGCATGCGGACTCTTAGTTGTGGGATCTAGTTCCCCGACCAGGGATCGAACCCAGGCCCCCTGCCTTGGGAGCACCAAGTCTTTCTTACCCACTGGACCACCAGGGAAGTCCCTGGACAGTGCTGCATTTTAATCATTGTCTTACAGAGAATGTAACTGCGGTTCATAGAGGTCAAGGGACAAACTAGTGCTCTATAGCACAGAGCAAAAGAGGAAGGGGATTTTTTTATTTGCTTGGTTTAATGGGAAAATGCTCCCTTTTCTACCCTTTTGAAATATCATGAAAGAGAAAGGAGTTTAGAACAGAAAAGAAAAAAAAAATCTCCACCATCCTATCTAATTCCAAGATAATCACTGTTCATGGTTTGGTCTAATTCTTTCTTGATAGATGTGTGTGTATATATATATTTTTTTCTTCTCTTTCTTAACACACTTGTTTCAACATACTGACCAAGTTTTATTTCTGGCCTCCCCGACCTTCACTGCTGTTTTTTTGTACCCTGTAAACGAGAAGACTTGCCCAAGACAAGACAAGGTGGAGGGGAATCCCACTTGGCAAGTGGCAGTGGGGAATTATCCGGGGTGTCAGCACTTGTGGGAAACTGTATTATCCTAAATGACCCCAGAGTTCTCTTTCTTTCTTTTTCAAGCTTTGCGTAAATTTGGCCAAGGAGCCGGGACTAGGCTGGACTCCGTCTCTGGCTGTTGGAGGAGAGACCTCTAGTGGTCAGAAGGGATGCCTCACTCCTGCTGCCCCTGTGCTCAGAGGCCAACACCTTCATCTCACTGATGATGGGGAAACTGAGGCCCAGAGGGGAAGGCATGCGCCAGGTCACCTGGCTGTGCCCCTATTTGCAGTTATGTCTCCAGGGCTCCGGGATCAGCCTGTCTGGATTCACATCTTGGCTCTACCACTTTTTAGCAGGGGGACCGTAGGCAACATAACCTCTCTGAACCTCAATTTCTTCATCAGTAAAATGAGTCACTAGTAATGCTCACCTGGTAGGGCTGGAGAATAAAACTAAATGACCTAGATAAAGCCCTTAGTACAGAGTAAATGCTGTATAGCCAGTGTGGGGTTTCCCTGTGATGATATTAATAATCGTCACTATAGACTATTGAGAGCATGTTATGTGGCAGGCACAGGCTGCTGCTATACTTGAGTTGCTTGCTTTAATAGAATCCCCCTAATGGCCTTCTGAAGGAGGTACTGCTATGACCCATTTTGCAGTGAAGAAGACCAAGGTTCACAGAGGCCATGTGACTTGGCAAATGTGGTAACTGACATTCCCACCGCCTTTACATTCTCCAAGGGCCTTCCCATTGGTGGCCTCAACAAACCAGTGATAAGGGAGGATGGGCATTTGTAATTCCTGTTTGGTAGATGAGAAGATCAATTCGCTCACCCAAGATCTGAACCCCAATCCTAGGCTGCAGCCTTCGTCACTGCCCAGTGGCCTGGCCTCAGGGTCTGGTTCCCATGTGCCACTACGGGGATCGTGTGCAGGGCAGGCTGACGGCTAAGAAGTCACAACACCAGGGTGCTGGTCTTGCCCCCCACGTGCCCCTCATCTGGGCCGAATCTTCCGCCTTCCTCCCCTGGCGTGTCCTCTCCTATGGCTGGGGTCCACCCCTGCCCACCATGGAGATGAGTCTAGGGCCCAACTCCAAACAAGGCTCTGCCCAGCAATTGGCAGACCACTGCCTCCAAGCAACACCAACAGGAGAAGGAGTGGGCTGCCCTCCAAAGATAGCCTCCAGAAAGAAAGACCATTTAAAAGAAGGGGCTGGGGGGCAGGGGATGAGACCTGAAGGAGCATGCCAAGACCACATGGTCTCAGGCACCACTGGGGCCACATTCTCAGAGCCTTGGCTTCTTCACCTGTAAAATAAGAGATCAGAGAAGGTGACTGGCTCTGAGGTCCCTTCCAGCCATGACACCCTCAGACCCTACAGGATGGACCACTCACCATGCATGTGGGAAGCACTGACTACCTCCCTGTCCTATGCAGGCCTCTGGGAGTACAGAGCTGGACATGTGGCCCCTGCCCTCTCGGAGCTCACAGCCCAGCGGGGAGACAGGAAATTAGACACAGTGTGATAGGGTGAGCCCAGAGAGCACTGGAGACAGATTAGGAGCACCAGCCTAACACGAGGGTTGGGAAGGCTTCCTGGAGGAGGTGGTACCTGAGCTAAGACCTGCAGATCTAACAAGGGTGGATGAGCAGGACAGGTTCGATGTCAGTTTGGCGGTGGGGGGTACACTCTGCACCACCAAAGCCTGGCCTCCCAGCCCAGCCTTGTTGGAGGACCCTGGGAGGCTGGGGCTGGGGCCGTGGAGTCCCGGAAAGTAGCATGTGCCTTGACTAGTGCCTCCTGGACCTCGGCAGGTGCAGCTGGTCCAGGACCCAGCGACTGGAGGGACCTTCGTGGTGAAGGCAGGTGCCGCCCAACCCCCTGCCATTCTGTATTCCCCTTTGGACTTTCTCAGAGCTCTTGGAAACCCCTACCCCCTGGGGAACCTCTACCCAGAAGCTGTATCGGAAACCCACACTCCCTCCAAATCCAACAGCTGTTTGTTCTGCCCCCAGCATGCACCCTGCCTCCCAGAAATGTGCACGTGCGCACGCACACACACACCACCTCATCCTTGGACCAGAGACGGGAGGGCCTGCCTTCCAAGGTGGAAAGAGGGTTGAGGGTCAGGTTAGGAACTGGGGGGAGGCAGCTGCTCTCCAGGGTGGCTCTCACCCTTCATCTGGTTGCCCCTGAAGAGCAGAGCAGCCTCTGGCTGGTCCCCAGCTGATCTGCCTGCTCTGCTCCCTCCCCAGAGCCTGTCCAGGTGCCACGCGGTGAGCCGGGAGCGGCTGACCATCATCCCACACGGCGTCCCCTACATGACCAAGCTGCTGCGGTATTTTGTGAGCGAGGACTCCATCTTCCTGCACCTGGAGCATGTGCAAGGTGAGGGGGCCCTGTCAGCTCCTCAGGCCTTTGGGATGTCGTCCTGTCTCATCCTCTTAAACTGCCGAACCCAGATGCCCAGCACAGACCAGGGGACCCAGCCTTCCTGGAGGATGATGGCTGCTGGGGGCTTCTGTGTGGTGCCAGGGGGGCAGGGGACGTCCTGGGAGGATGTTCACATCTTGGGCGGGTGAGAGGGCATTTATGCAGATGTCCCCTTTGTCACCCTCTCCTCCAGTCTTGGCTCTTTTCACTTTTCTAGTCTGTGCCCACCCCTCGGAGTAGCCCCATGGGGTGATGGTGCTGAAGCTGTAAGGACAGGAACTGGGTCACGTAGCAGATATTTATTGATCAGCTATGATTTTTTTAAAATGAGGTGCACATCTCTGGGTCATGACATACAGTCATCGCAGGTCCATGCCTGGCCTTGTTTTTATTTTACTTACTTAAACTTCATTACACTTTTCTCCCTTAAAAAAAAATTATAATACATTGAACACTGGCGAACCCACCACCTAGACCAAGGACATTAAGAATAATTTACATCTCCTTAGGGGTTAAGCACCTATTTTGTGCCAGGTTGTGAGGCTGGGGCCGCTTTAGGTGGGTGGAGAGGAGGGGAGAGGGCATCCTAGGCTGAGGGAGGGGAGGGAGCAGAGGTGAGGACCTGGAAGGCAAAGGGTCCGTGCCCAAGATGGGGGGCGGGGGGTGGCAGGAGTGGGACAGGGACCTGGGCTCCACGCTCTTTCACTCCCCGTCCCCATGCTTGCTGCACCCTCTGCACGCCCAGGAGGCACTCTGTGGTCCCACCTGCTCTCCCAGCCGTGCCTCCAACAGTCTGGGACTAGGTCTGGCTCCAGCCTGGAGAGGATGAAGGCTCAGCTCAACTCCCGCCTCAGCCTCGGGATCCCAGCTCGCCTCCCGCCTGGCCACACCTGCCTGCAGGACGGAATCCCCCTGGAGCCTCCCCGGACTTCTCAGAGCCTTACCCCGGCCAGGGGGGCCACAGCCATCAGACCCCAGAGAGAGGCTGAAGGTGAACCCTCAGCCGGGACCAGCCCTTCCTGCTCCTGGGACCTTCCAAAGGCCCCAGGTGGCCACCTGCACCACCAAGCCAGGCGGGGGCCCGGCCAGAGCTCTGATCCGGGGCCCCCTCGGGGGCTCCCTTGGGTTCGCGCAGGGGCCGGCCGGGTGCTGGGGGGCTGTGGCCGAGGCAGAGGTCAGAGCCGCCCCTCAACCGGTGGGGCCGCCTGGAGTGTGAGGGAGGAGCAGGTGAGGCAGTGGGCGGCCGAGATGCTGGTGGCCCTGGAGGCGCTGCACGAGCAGGGGGTGCTGTGCCGGGACCTCAATCCCCGGAACCTGCTCCTGGACCAGGCAGGTAGGAGCCCTGGGCCCAGGGGGAGAAGAGTGGGCCCTCACCCTACCCCACCCCTCCGGCGGGAGGCCCCCGAAGCCTCAAGACAGAGAAGGAAATTTCCCCAAAGTCAGGAGGATGCAGAGGTTATCTGCTTCTTCCCTTGCCTCCCCTCCCCGGCCTTTTCAGGAAGGACTCTGCTGAGCCTGGTTGGCCAGGGTTGAGCTTGGGAAACAAACCCTTTCCCTCGATGAGCTCAGGGCAAGGCTCCCGTGAAGACCAGGTTGTTTCGGGGCCTCGGGGGGGCCGGGCCCCTAGGGAGCTTCTGCCCAGCGCAGCCACTGGCCCCTGCCTTGTGGCTGTTGGGAGAAGCGCTGGAGTCCCCCGCCTCACGCCTGCCGCTCCAAGACGACTCATAGCAATTTCTGTCCCCTTTATTCCTCCCTGCACGCACTGCGTGACAAGGCCACATCCGGCTCACGTATTTTGGCCAGTGGTCAGAGGTGGAGCCCCAGTGCTGCAGGGAGGCTTTGGACAAACTCTACAGCGCCCCAGGCAAGAAGGGAAGGGGTAGGGGGTAGCCCTTGGGTGTGGGTTGAGCCAGGGGACTGAGGATGACGGAGGGAACTGGGGCATCTGGGTAGGGTGAGTGGAGGGGAGACCCGCCTCCTTGGGCGGGCGAGGCTGAGACACGTATGTTCTTGTTCCCTCAGAGGTGGGTGGGATTTCTGAGCTGACTGAAGCCTGCGACTGGTGGAGCTTTGGGTCTCTGCTGTATGAACTGCTGACGGGAACGGTGAGCGGTGTGTGGGCAGCCTGTGGGGCCCGGTGGCTGTCACTGAATGTAGGAGGGGCTGCGGTTAGTCCAGCCAGTCGGTGTTGGGGCAGAGCCTGCCGGGGTCCCCGAGACCTGGCCGTCGGGCCCAGTGTTCTGCCAGCACAGCTCCCGCCTCCACCGCCGAGGCCATGAGAGACCAAGGAAGCCACTCCCACCCAGGCCATGGCCACACTTTGCACCGCTGCCAGATGAGTGGCTATAGCTAGGGAGACTGTCAACTCAGTGGGAGTTGAGTCAGGATGATCAGGGAAGGTTTCTGGAAGAGAGCGCCTGGGCCTGGATCTGGAGGGAGGGTGGAGTTTGACACAGCCCTTTCACTTAGAAGGCCACTGGATCATCCCCCAAGCCTCCTCTCCCCGCTGCTAGCTCCCCGCATCCACACCCTTCAGAGCTATAACCCCCAGACTTCGGCTGGAAGACCAGAGAGAGGACCTCCTTCATCCCAGGCTGGCAGCTGCCCTGTCCAGCCTGGGTCAACCCAGAGCTTAAAGTTCCCCTGGCAAGCACCCTTGCTCAGGATGGTGGCCTCCGCCCCCCATCCTCCCTCGTGAGCTCAACGCCACACCTGGGGCTGGTTAGGTCAGGCAGCAGGGAGAGGCCAAACTGCATTTGAGCAGGAAATGCCCGAGTGGATGCAGTGTGACCGGAAGTCCAGATCTGACCGGTCCCTCCTGGCTCCCTCCTGGTTTGGTCCTGTAGCCAGGGCCTTTGAGAGCCCTGGCTGCACACAGCCCCACAGAGTGGTTCTCTCCTCTTGGCCTCCCACCACCTCTCCAGATCAGGGCTCCTGGCCTTCCTCCTGGTCGCTTCTTGCCTCTCTTCCTGACCTCCAGACAGACCTCTCTGCTCCCCCCAGCTGCACCCTTCTGGAGCACAGACAGGTCCTGCCTTCTTCCCTCGCCACAGCCCTGCCTTGGCCCTGACAGTAGCACGCCATGTCAAATGAGTCGCCCATGGAAATTTTTTTTCTGTAAGGAGACAAGTTTCGGTGCTATTCCTGATAGAGTGCCTGCCCTGATTGCAACGCAAGACCGATGTTTCTAGCAAGCTTGGAGCCAGAGGGACCTGGGTTCAAACCCTGAACTCAGCACAAATCCCTTGACCTCTCTGAGCCTGCTTCTTGTCTTTAAAATGGGGGTACTAGTACTTACTCTGAAGGTTGTTGTGGAAATTACGGATAATGGGTCTCAGGCATCTTCCACAGCCTGACACGCGGTAGATGCAAAGCAAAAGGCAACGATCTGCATCATCATCATCCCCGTGAGATGTGACACAGGGGGAAAAAAATAAAATCCTGGCCGCCACTGGAGCGTACAGACTCTCCTGGGGTCGCCCCCGTGTGTCTTCCCAGGCGCTGTCCCAGAGCCACCCCTCAGGAATCCAACCCCACACCCAGCTCCAGCTGCCCGAGTGGCTCAGTCGCCCCGCAGCCTCCCTGCTGACTGAGGTGAGGTGCGGCCGGCCCAGAGGAGGCGGCTTCTTTGGCCTGAGGGTGGACAGAAGGGAGGACAGAGCCCTGTGTGTGAACAAGCCGCCCAGTGTATTAGGTGTCTGATGTGGGTGCAGGAGGTTAATGGGGACAACAAATTTCTATATGTTGGTGGCCAAACACCAATGTCCCCCCCAGGGTAACCCTGGGGGTTCTGTGGGCCGAGCTGGCAGGGAGCAGAGGGGCTGGGAAGGCCTGCCCAGTGCTGACTGGGCCTTTCTCCACAGCTGCTGCAGTTTGATCCTGCCGGGCGACTGGGCGCTGGAGGAGGCGGTGTCAACAAACTCAAGTCCCACCCCTTTTTCAGTACCATCCAGTGGAGCAAACTGGTGGGGTAACCGGAGGGGGTGGAGTAGGCGATGGAAACAGCTGGACTGGTCTGGATCTCCTCTCTTCTCTTTGCCTGCCACCCAGAGCTGGCCCTTCTAATCAGCGGCTCTCGGGCAAAGAATGAAAGGCAGCTTGCCTTTCCTGGTCAGGCCCCTCCCTTGGGCCTCAGAAGTCTCTTCACTGACCAGGAAGGGCCTACGGAGTCCCCCAGCCACGTCCTGGAGAAACCCTTCCTAGACGGTGCTGAGCGGGAGGGAAAGAGAGATCTCAGCCTGTTAGGCAGCTTGAACCCCTCCACCCATCAGTCAACAGTCACCGGCTGAGTGCACACCCTGTACTTGAACTTGGACCTACCATGTTAAAAGGTGCCTTCCTTTGCATTAGCTCTGAGCTACTGACCACCTGCTGAGCCGTGAAATTTTGTGACTCATTATCTGCCATGTGCCCCACTCGGAATGTCTCTGGAGACTCATCTCAGGATACTAGTCCCAAACCAGGACTGCCCTGGCTGGTCATCTTAACCATGCAACTAGTGGGCCTCTTCCACCAGAGGCTACTTTTGCAGGGGTTCGGGAGGCTGGGGAAGCAGGGAAGAAGTCTGTAGTGGGCATGGGGTGGGGTGAGGGAATGGGACAGGACAACCCATTCCCCCCTCCTGACCATGCCCCTTATCTTGTGATTACAGACTTTGGAGAGCAAAAGGAAAGGAGGGGAGGAAAATAAGGATAAAGAGGAATGAGGGGAGAGAGGAAGGCACAGCTCTGCCACTTAGAGAAATTTTGGAAACAGAGCTCCCTTCCCTGGCTAGCCCACCCATGTGGAGAGAAAGGAAAACCTGCCCCATGGGTCTGAGGGGAGACCGCCATTCAGTCTCCAGGCTGAAGCCACTTGAAGAAAAGTTGTACCCACGAGGACTCCCTTCTCGGACGTTCGTCGTGTTTACCATTTTGCATTTTAGTCTTGAGGGTCCACTCAATCCACTGCCCACTGTGACTTCATCTCCTTTTGAAATGAAACCACAAAACACATGGAATGATTGCCCAAGCTTTTAGCCGGAAGCAAAATGTTTCTGGTCTCGGCAGAACTGGGGTAAGTAGTTATCCCCAAAGACAATTCCCTGCCCAGATTTGGGGGCCTTCTTCCTCTCAGGACTCACCCTGTCACTGGGGTGTGGCATCTAAGACAAACTTCCACAGATCTCCGCCAACTCCTTCCCGCCTGCGTCTCCGACACCACCAGGTGGCGCCTCTGACACCACCCTCCAGTCTGGCTGTGAAGGCCCAGCTCTAACTCTGGGGCTGGGGACCTGTTGTGGGGATGGCACGACGCTCCTCAGGCCCTCTGGACGCGTCTGGGGGACGTGGGAGGTGCAGCCTTTGGAAGGTCCTGGCTCTCCCCGGGGCTTGCCCACGTCCCTCCACTCCGACTCCAATAAAGCCTGCTGTTGCCTCTGGTGTCCTTGCCTCATTAACGCAATGAGAGGGGATGGGGAGATGGGAGGGTTCCTCCAGAGCAAGCTCCATGATAACCAAGAGTGTGCTTGGATCCTGCTAGGAAGGAGGAAGCAGGGCTGGTAGTGAACAGCACGCCAGCCTGTACCCAGCAGAGCAGCTGTGAGCCCCCCGGAAAGTGGCGGCACTGGGCTCCGTGGGAAGTAAAACAGGAAAAGACGTCTTCGAAGAGGGTCATGGTGCCTGGGGGTGGTGCAGTAGAGTGGACCTAACCCTCACCATGACCTCTTCAACAGATGGTGGCTCCTGAGAAAACTGGAATTCAAAAAGGGAAATGACAGGACCTGGCCAGAGCCTGGTGGAGCCCGCTCCCAAGTCTGTGTTCCTTCCGCTACACTCCCTCAGTCAGGTCAGAGCACCTCCAACTACTGTACAAGGTGCAAGTTGCTTCTGGAACTTCTGGGCCTCACTCATGCAATGAACACTGCACCTCTGGCACTTTGCTAGGCCCTGAGTTTAGAATACTGTGGTCCCAGCACTTAAGGGGCGTACAGTCTATTTCCATTTGGTAAAAATGGGGCTAAATATACCTCCTTTGTAGGTTTACTAAAGAAATTAAAGCTTCTAGCTCCATGCCCCAAACCTGACCTAAAATTCTTCCTTTCACTGAACCCCCGTTTTTTCTACTAGCTCTAGTTCTACCCTCTAGGAGCCACTCTGTTCCCGTGACAGACCTTCACATAAAGATGGTATCACCGCAAGCAACATCAGCAGGCAGGGGCTGCGTGTGGAAAAGCCAGGCTGAGTTCAAGCCTGGACACCATCAAGCCTATCACACGTAGTCAGCGCAGATTAGCTCTCAACCCCGTCCACTCGCCCTCACAGACCACTTGCTCCTAGGAGGTGATCTACCCTCATTTGTTCAAATCAACCTTGAGCATCTGGCTACCCACATGGCAATCAAGTGCAAAAGGCGAAACCATGTTGCTCCACCACTCCATCCATCCCAGAAATAATGCAAGGCGCCTCCAAAATGTAAATGTCTGTTGGTGTTTGAAGGGGCTTCACGCAGGTGAGAACCAGTTTCTCTTCAACAGTGTGGCTTGCCAGGCTCACCAGGCTCGAGGAAGGAAGCCAGGGCACTTTTCTGGATGGCAGGGACGTCACGTGGCTTTCAGTGCTATGACAGTTACAGTGCTGGAGACTTGTACAACCTCAGTAACCAAAAGAAGCACAGAAGCAGGAACCCTGTTTGCGAACATTTGCCCTTTAATTTGCAGTTAAAATCAGTTTCTTTAAATATTTTAGTTACAAGTTCTGAATAGTGAAGACGTAGGAGATGCTGCAGGCACTCAGTACTGGCTCCCACCCCCTCCCCCTCCCCCAACCCCCAGGCCTTGCTTCTTCGCTCAAAATACAAATGGGCACCCTGCACTAAATAAACAGCTCCCTGTGTCAAGTGTCAAGTGTCAGCAGCCTCAGGCCTGGATGCAGTTGGATACGAAGCGATGAAGCCCAGTAGCTTTCATGACAAGACGTGTGCATTTAACCATGCTCCGAAGAATTCCAATGATTGTGCCCAGACCCAAGGCAGTACCTCAAAGGTGACATCGGCCATTTCCCCACTGTGTACTAGCATCTTGGGCTGGTTTCCACCACAATCCGTCCTCTCCCAGACCTGTGTTCTGTGGAGGAAGAGCTAAGGCTCTCTGCTCCCTAAGGGCCATGATACAGGAAGGAACAGAACTGCCTCTTCAGCCCACAGGCTTAAACCAATGGAATTTAAAAGCTCAAGACAATGTGAGCCAGTCCACAGGATGCCTCCTTCACTCCAATCTCTACCAGGCGCCATCCAGCCCTTGGTTGTGACACGCTGTGTCTCACTGCCAAGATGTGCTAGAATCCGCTCTAGATGAGAATAATGTGGTAGAATGGTCCCAGTGGTCTGGAAAGGTCGGCACGACCACAGCTGGGAGTGCTTGTGCCAAAATGGGTCTTCCTGGTACAAAGCTATGACGGAGAGTGTGAGGGCAGGCCTGGGCTCTGCTCCAGTCTCATTTATAACCTCTGACCTCAGAATCTGTCCTCCCCCCTCAACACTGCCTACCCATCCCCTGCCCCTCCAGATCCCCCAGCCTGTGCTTCCTGGAAGAGGTAGAAGAGGCAGCTTGAAGTCAGTGACAGCTGAGAATGAAGACGCCATTTAAGAAGCAAAGCAGCTCCTCCTGGCCTGTGGTCAATACCTCCACACGGGTGGAACTGAGTACGGACGTGCACAGCCAGGACAGAGGCTGCTCCGAGCTTGGGAGGCACAGCACCCTCCTAGGCGTCTCTGGAGAACAGACTTTCAAGAGACAGAAACTTAATCACACGGTCCCCGGCAGTTTCCCTATGGTATACTGGATGGGGGAGAAGTAAAATCATCTCTGCGGGGGGCTAATGGAGAAATGCAGGAATATTAATGAGCATCCATTAAGGCTCTCTCTCCCTCAAGCCTAAGGAAATCAGATATTCGAGTGTAAGAGAACGGTGCAGAGAGGGAGAGAGCCTGGCAGGAACACCAAGAAGAGACCTGTGACTGCTGGTTACATAGTGCCCTGGTTTCCTTGCTTGAGAACAACAGCATATGCCTGTCTGTCACCAGGCTAAGCTGGGGCCCGTGAGGGGACAGGGAGAAGACTGGTTTTCAGTTCCTGCATGGTTGATGTGGAGGGCGCATGGCTTCCTCCTACAGGTCCAATAGGAGGACTCTGGGATCCTCTACCGCTGCCTTGATTTTGCGGAGGAAAGTCACGGCCTCTCTGCCATCGATCAGCCGGTGATCATACGTCAGGGCCACGTACATCATGGGCCGCACCTCCACCTACAAAGAGAGGTCGACAGGTTTGTCTGCAGCGGGGCAGAGACAGCCCAGATGAAAGGGGAGATGACAAAGCACAGCCCATAGTTAAGTTCCCAGTTGCAGAGCCTTTCCTACTTTGCTTTGTTGCTTCTGGATACTTACAGTATATTCAAAGACCAAGCCCTGCCCTGAGTGCAAAGCTCCCACACTCAAAAACAAAGCTTAACCCAAGAAAATAGGAGTCTCCTTACAACTGCCTTTAAAAAAACAAAACAAAACAAAACACCATGCTCTGCCCTCTCACTTGTCTGCTGTCTACAGGGAAGTTCCTCTTCAGTTCTGGCTGCCTGCAGTTTCTTCTTTGGGGTTATAATAACAAAAAAAATTTTTTTTTAACCTGGGGTCCACAAATTCTCTGAAACTCTATGCAAAGTTGGGTGTATGAGCATTTTCAGGGAAGATCTATGATTTTTAGATTGAAAAAGGAGTTAGTGACCCAAAAAGGTTCTAAACACAGGAGTCCCAGAAAACATTTTCCTACCAACATATCTTTCAGGGCCAGCTCAAGACCCTTTGCCCTCATTCCGTGAACTCCCAGAAAACCTCTAAGCCTCATCATTACAACTCGGCAGCTTGTAGATGGCTCTGCCCTGCTGTCCTCTGTTCCCCAGGAGCAAGGACCATGTCTTCAACTGTATCCCCACCACACTCTCTACAGCACCTAGAGAATGAAGCCTGTTGACTAGTCCCAGATGAAGGAGCAAGCTTTCTCAGCTCAAAGGTTCTCAAACTTTAACGTGCATCAGAATCATCTGTACTTTCTGCTTCACTAGGTCTCGGAAGGGGTCCAAGAATTTGCATTTCCAACAAGTTCCCAGGTGCTGCTACTCCACACACAATTTAAGAACCAGTGCCTCAGCTAGTAATTAGAAACTAGGAGATGCAACTTATGCCTGAAATTATAGCAAATCCTTTATAATGAGCATCTAGTTAGATAGACTTCCCTCTCCTTATCGCCTAGCTGCTAGGACATTAATGGTGATGGTTCCTACCTTGCCTCCCACGACCACTGGCCTATCAAAGATGGCATGCATGCCCAGGATGGCAGACTGAGGGGGGTTGATGATGGGCGTTCCAAGGAGCGAGCCAAAAACGCCTCCGTTGCTGATGGTGAAAGTACCACCATCCATATCTTCAATGGCAAGTTCATTCTTCCGGGCCTAAAAACAGATTTTATAATTGAAAAGTAAGGTCAACCCAGCTTTCTTCACCTAAAGGAAGTCCAGAAGGCCCATATCTGAGATCAACGATCCAAGGTCTAGCTTTAACACGAAAGCATTCAGCTGAGATGCCTATGACTAATGCTCCACCAGGGGAAAGGACTTCAGAATCTTTTCTTTTCCGAGCAGGTTTCATCTGATGAGCTCTTCAGTCATAAGAGCAGGATAAGCTCCACCAGGTAGCTGTACTTCAGCTCTCGCTTGTGACTGCCATTCGCAGGGGCCACGCACTCCTTTCAGAACAAAGTGAGGCTCCAGCTCCCTGAGCACCGCTCACTGGCCCAGCCTTCCCCAGGCTCTCTTCCCTGACCTGCCCAGCAGCTCACGCTATCCTTTCTATTTTACCTTCTCTCCCAGTTCACCGATGGTTCGCTCAATATCAGCATAATTCATAGTTTCCACATTCCTGATGACGGGAACCACCAGACCCTGATGAGAGTGAGAAGTTCTTTTCAGTTGCAAATTAATAGCACCCTTTATAGCTATAACTCTCTTGATTCAAGCCTATGGTCTCCCCTCCCGTAGAATATCTTAGTTACTCAACGTGATTAACAGAGTCTAAAATATTTAGGCTTGCCAGAGATAGAAGAACGTGGTATGGTCAAAAACAGGTTACTCTTCTAGTAACTCCCTTCTAAAAAGACAGAATTACAGGAAAGATCTCTCCCAGGGGTCTGCTTCTTCACACAGGTAAGGAGAGAGTCAAAGATCAGAGCTCCACTTCTTGCCCCAACATACCCGAGGCGTGGCCACTGCAACGCTGATGTCAATATAATCCCTATACACCACCTCTTTGGTTGTATCGTCAATCACTATGAGAGAGAAAACACACATTACATACAACTCCCCAGGCCTAGGCTAGTGAGGAAAAATTTGCATTAACAGAGGAAAAATCCACGGTGCTTGGTACAGTGTGGGCTGACCAACTAGCACAAAAACTACCGCATTACAAGTGGCAGCTGACACTCCTCTTACTCCCATGCCAGCCAACTGTAACTTCTCCCAAGTGCCCTAAGCATGAGCACAGGAGCATTCGTTTCCTTGGCAGCCCTCAGAGGGCTCAATACACAGGCTAACACAGGATAAGTATGTGCCAAAGTTCTTGTTAGCCAGCTCTACTCCAGCCCTCCCTTAGCTAACGGCAGGTTTAAAAAGTGCTCCCCAAAAGGGCAAATTAGTAAAGGAAGTGGAAGTGGGGGGATGGGGATGCTGCCCGTTCTGCTGCCCACTCTCAACAAGGAGGCAAGCCTCTTTCTAGAAGACTCGGTAGGAAGCAGGGTGGTCTGGCTTCAATATGCTAGCCTGAGAGAGCAAACCAGCAGCTAACAATTTAGGTCTGGTGCTCATGAGAAAATACAGGCTTGGGAATCTTTTCCATAGAAAGTCTGCATTGTATTACAGATAAGACACCCCGGAAAAGCATGTAAAGTGAGAAAGAGGTCAGGGGAACTCTGAGAAATGCCTACATGTATGTGTAGGCAGAAGAGATGGAGAGAGTCATCAGGAAGCATAAGAAGAACGGAAGAAATAAAGAGATACACATTGGGGTGAAACAAAGCCCTTCCACCTACCTTAGGGCACACCACTTGGCGGAAGGGACTAGGACTTCTATTTCTAGATCTTTAGGGACCTTGCACTGCTGAGGGTTGCAGAAGTGCCACTGTCCTCTCTAATCTTCCAGGGAACAGAGAATTGTCTCAATGAGAAAGAGAACTGCTTGTTAGGTCAACATTCCAATGACGTAGGTGAGCAAAAAGTAAGGAAAATGGGCACCAAGTCCAGGAAAGAGGGGCCAAGCCCAAGGCCTCCCAATGAGGTCCACTGACCAGAAATCAAAGGTCACCCTGGAGCTATGCCAGGTGTAAGAGTCAGGTCCCAAGATAACAGGGCTTGTGGGAGGGTGGGCATCAGCCAGAACACAAGTCTCCACACTGACATGCGAAGCCTGGATTGCTGGGCTGGCTCAGAACTGCCTGTTGCCACAGCAGCTGCCAAGCTATGCACTGTGAAGAGAACCTGTTCTGTCCAGCTAGTGTGGAGGAAGTAATCATGATGCCCATTTGGGAAGGTGAGTCAAGAAATCCCCAGGGAAGGTACTCAATTTTTCACACGTATGAAATAAGAAGCCTTAGTCTGTCGACCGCCGTCTTTGTGTCTGTGTGTGGGAGCAGGTCTGTGTTTACATGCACACCTCCCAGGACCTCTGTGATTCCAGCCACCACAAACTCACCTGCATTTACAACAGGCTGCTCCTGCAAGGCAAAGGCTGAGGCCTTCACGAATGCCGACATGAAGCCTAGTTTGAGGTTATGTTTCTTCAGAAAAGCATCTTTGTGCCGAGCCCTCATCTCCTGGATGTTACTGCAAAAACACATTACAAAACAAACTGACCACAAAAGAAGCCTCAATTCTGACTTTCATACTGGTTTCTAACTCCGTGTACACAGTTGGGTAAGCTTTTTTCCCTTACTGTGGACCATCTACCTAAGTTCAAGTTTTGAAATAGTCCACTAGAGGTCAACACAATAACTTTATTCCTTTACAAAACCTGGACCCAAAGGAATCGGATCCAATCCGTCTTTAAGGTAGATTGAGCCCTTTACAGGGCTCCTTCATGTTCCAGAAGTCAAAGATTTCAGTTACAGACAATATGAACGAGAGCTCGTACAGCACACCAACACCCTCACCCTGGACAAGAAAGTGACTTCCAGCTACACTAAAATCATGAGCCATCTACCCCGAAAAAAGTTTTTTTTTAAGCATAAACAAAGTCCGCAAAATAAGCACCATTCTTTTTATCTCTGTTTGATTTATTTTCAAAATACCACCAAACCTGATTATGACTTCCTTGTGACATTCCTCCTGTCTCCTAACTACTGAAGACAAAAAAAACCCCCAAAGCCCCACAGGTGCATGGGCTTCATGTGCGCAACAGCAGTCATGACTATCTGTGGACGGGTATAATCCAGTGTTGTTCTAGGCTCATGAGAAAGTCAGTAGATTCATTCACCTCCCCAGAGTTAGCAGTTCCATCCACTTGTTCCTTCAAACAGGTACTAACACCCACCACACGTGGGGGTCAATGCAGGGCACCAAGATATAAAGATAATAAAGACACAATTCCTGCTCTTAAGATTAGTTTGATGGACGTGGTTTCCCCGGTATTTAGAAAAGTGACCATGTGCGGACCTAAGCTTTTTAAAGTACAAGCAGCAAGGCCCCTGAGAAGCCTTTGCAAGGTGACCAGTCTTTGTTCCTTCAGGGCTGGTTTTTCACATACATACAACACATGTGCAACAGAGTTAGTGGGAAATGGCTTTCCCATCATTTTGCTGCAGAAACCTCTGTATTTATGCAAATACAGTTCCGTGATGGAAATCGAATTTAACTTTATCTTAGGCCCAAATGCTCAGTTCTCCCTTTCTCTCTATAATGGCCTAATTTGACATTAGCACGAAAGATAAGATGATATAACTTTAACTCCCCCCTTTAGACCTTTTGTTTTTTAAAAGGGAAGTTTTCCTAGGGGGACTGATTGGTTTTAAAATGTTTGTTTTCCTGAGTCTAACCTCATTTAGTGCTAGGATTACCACCCTAAAGACATTACTGGTTCCCAAGACACAAGAGCTGCAGAAGACGGAAAGAGAAGTGATAAATATCTCTGCTCTCAAAACTGCCCAAATGCTATTGTCTGGTCATTAAGTAGTTTCTATTTCAGAGCTCTGCCCTTGTAGGCAGAGGCTGGGACAACAGGGGAGAGGAGAAGGTCTCAGAAAGGCCCCTTATGGGTTAGCTGATCAGCGCCAAGACCCAAAGGGCACTCAATCTAAACCAGATTACTGACTGCAGTAAGACCCCAGGCCATCATTAAGTGACACTTCGATTAGCTGCTGAAAGGAGATCCAGCTATTGTACTTACCTTCAATCAAAGCTGTTGGGTCAACTGCATCTTTCAAGGCCACAAATATTTACATGTTGTGTCTTAAGGAATTGGGTAGAATTTCAAAGCCCAATTCGATTTGTGTACAATTTGGCCCTAATGCACTGAAACATAAGCTGCAGCCCTTGTGATTCATTAGTCAAGGTCCTTCCCTACATCCTATGGAGAGGAGAGAAATCTTTGGCTTGAATGACATCCAGTCTTTTGGGAAGCTTCACAATAGAATGTATGACGTCTAGTGAAATGGGCCACAGGGCCCTACTCTGTGAGTGCCACAGCACACTCCCCTCTCTACACTTCTCAGACCCCTTCCAAAGGAGACCAATTTCCTTAACGAAACGTAGATTCACAGACTAAACACTTCGGACAACAATAAAAAACAAAGAGATGACCTGAAGACTTGATGATTTTACCTCCTGTATTAACTATGAACTCTTACCCTGGCACTTAAAACAATCTGAAGTATGGATCCAACTTTCTTTACCATTCTTTCCTACACATATTTCTCACAGCGATTGTTTCTCAAATGTGCCATGTACTTTCCTGTCTGTGCCAGGTCCATATTGTTAACATCTTCTGGAATGACCTTCCTCCACTATGTCAAAATGCTAGTCGTTCTTTAAGGTCTATTAAAAATCTCTTTCCTCCAGGAAGCCTTTCCTGATCCCTACCTCCACCCTGCCACCTCAAAAACAAATGATCTCATCCTCTTCTCCACTTCATACGTTTTGTATCCTCCTGATACTGATACTAGAGATTTTACTTCCTATTTATCCAAGCAAGACGGTAGATCTATGAGGGTAAGGGCTCTTTTTCACTCATCTTTGCATCCCCCTCAAACATAGTGTAATATCTTGTGCACAGTAAGCACTCAAAAACTGTTTGCTGACTTTAACTACATTCTCTTCCCTACAGTCCTGACACCTATAAACATCAAAGTCTTGAAGAAGATAAGTGAGTCAACGATTAGCTCACTACTGAAATGGGTATACTGAATTAGCCCCTTTGGTTAATTCTGAGGTATTTCTTTAAAAGCACAACTTACTTCCCATTTCATTATCAAAGCTGGGAAAGGTGAAAGATACGAAAAGCCCATGCCTTTCCACCCACTCAATTCTGAGTCGCTTAGGAACATACATAAGGAGCAGTCACAGTGAGAAGGAAGCAGGGCATGGTGCCTGACTCTGGGCATGCTGTCAAGTGATTCTGTATCCCTAGGGGAGCCTTGTCAGCCTGGATGCCCCATCTCTTACTTGTCAGCTCGACAGTAGTCATTAGAGTTTAAGACTATTACCAGCCTCGTTTATCAGAAATCACAAGATTCAGGTATAAAAGTAAAAGGCTAAGTTTTTTAGGTCACAGAGGAGGCAGGCACAGTATTAGGAAAGTCGATTAGAGAGTGAAATCAGTGGGTCACTATGTATAAGTCAACAAGCACTGCAAAGAAGTACTTCTTTCCTGTTAAGTTAGTTTTGGAATCAGCACTAGGTTGGGACTTGGGCAAGTTCAAGTGTTCTCCAAGAAAATGGGCACAGGGAGGAAGAGGACTAGAGCGCTCACCTCATGTCAATCTCATTGAAAGTGGTAAGCATTGCGCAGGTATTCTGAGCCTCCTTCAGACGCTGGGCGATGCGCTGCCGCATCCTATTCATTTTCTCCTGAAAGGGAAAGTGGGACAAGCATTGACCACCTGGTCTCTCTGGACTTAACCCTTCGCACTTAGTCTGAGGGAGCACTGGGCTTGCTAGGAGTGGATAAAGACACACTGTAGTATCTAAATACAGGGAGAGATCCAGGCTTCCTCTTTCCTGTGGTGGCCTTGCTCCTCTGAGCAAGAACAAGGAAACACGGATACAAACTACCCACTCAGATGTGCCTGAAGTTTGACCAAGAATAGAGGCCTACAACAAACACATGAAAAGATGCTCAACATCACTAATCATTAGAGAAATGCAAATCAAAACTACAATGAGGTATCACCTCACACTAGTCAGAATGGCCATCATCAAAAAATCTACAAACAATAAATGCTGGAGAGGGTGTGGAGAAAAGGGAACCCTCTTGCACTGTTGGTGGGAATGTAAATTGATACAACCACTATGGAGAACAGTATGGAAGTTCCTTAAAAAACTAACAATAGAACTATGATATGACCCAGCAATCTCAATACTGGGCATATACCCTGAGAAAACCATAATTCAAAAAGAGTCATGTACCACATGTTCACTGCAGCACTATTTACAATAGCCAGGACATGGAAGCAACCTGAGTGTCCACCGACAGATGAATGGATAAAGAAGATGTGGCACATATATACAATGGAATATTACTCAGCCATAAAAAGAAATGAAATTGAGTTATTTGTAGTGAGGTGGATGGACCTAGAGTCTGTCGTACAGAGTGAAGTCAGAAAGAGAAAAACAAATACCGTATGCTAACACATATATATGGAATCTAAAAATAAATGGTTCTGATGACCCTAGGGGCAGGACAGGAGTAAAGACGCAGATGTAGAGAATGGACTTGAGGACACGAGGAGGGGGAAGGGTAAGCTGAGAAGAAGTGAGAGAGTGGCATGGACATATATACACTACCAAATGTAAAACAGATAGCTAGTGGGAAGCAGCCGCATAGCACAGGGAGATCAGCTCGGTGCTTTGTGACCACCTAGAGGGGTGGGATGAGGGTGGGAGGGAGACGCAAGAGGGAGGGGATATGGGGATATACGTATATGTATAGCTGATTCACTTTGTTATACAGCAGAAACTAACACAACATTGTAAAGCAGTTATACTCCAATAAAGATGTTTAAAAAAAAAAAAAAAGAATAGAGGCCTAGGATATGGTTTGATTTAAAAATCAAAACCAATTTATGGAAGAGTGTGGGGTAGGGCTAGCCAGCCCAAGAGTCACTGCAGAAAGGGAAATTTCTGGTAATAAAGACTTGCATGAGAATAGCTACTTGTGGAATGGCAACTCAGAAGCAACAAACTTCTGAGGCTATAGTATTTTTAGGAGGTATTCTCAGGCAGAGGAACCCACTCTCTTGACCATACTTCCTTGAGGTTTTATGTCTGCTCCTGACTGCCACTGGGTAGCCCTCAGCTAAGTATCCCGAAGTATAGGAATAGAGCTCACTAAACCACCTCTCTGAAGTAGGTGTTATCGTGGGAGGGAGGGGATGCGTCACTAGGCTACCACCCCCTGCGTATATCTTACTCACCCACAGCATTTCGCTGGTAGCATAACACAGTGGGAAAAACCAATGGACAAGTGTTCAGAAGACCTCTGGTTCTAGTCCTGTCATTTGACAGTCATGTCACTGAACAAGTCGCGCCCTAAACTCAATTTCCTTGTCAAGGCCAAGGGAATCAGCTGCCAGCCATTCAAAGGTAGGCAGAGCATACCCACTCCATTAATCTCAGCACTGCCCCTCAGCTTCTTTCTTGGAAGTGGTCCTCAGAGACTTACCCGATGTTCTGAACGCAGACCTGTGCCAGCTCCTGGCTCAGCTACTGGCGGGGCAGCAGTGGGTTTTACAGCAGACACTGAAAATGAAGAAAGGGTACACTGCATCAGAAAATGAGAAACATTTACTTGAGTACATGCCAGTGTTTTCATACTGTACTGTCACTTAACCTTCAAGATATGCTGAGGTGTATTAGTATCATTCCTACTTCACGAACAAACAATCTGCTCAGAGAAGTTAAATAACTAGCCTAAAGTCACAGAGCTATACACTCAGCTATAAAGCTGAGATGCAAACCCTTTGTATCAGGTCTTCTGATACAAAGTCTAGAATTCTTTCTACAAAGCAGCCAATGGAGCCTGTTCAGAGCCATAATTAGTCTTAGACTGTGAGGGAACATGACATAAGATGAGATGTTGTTCTCCCACATAAACACACATGGGAGCCAGAGGCTTACCTGGTTTGCTAGTGAGAGGTTGTGAGGGCGAGGGCACTGGTGGCATCTGAGTGGGTATAGATGCTGCAGGGGGAGGAGGAACTGCCGATGCTGCAGGTTCTGCTTTTGGGGCTGCGGCAGCAGGAGCTTCGGCTGGCTTGGCCTTAGCAGGAGCAGCTGGAAAACAAGAAAAATAGATGCCATTGGCACTATCTGGAATGGAAAGCAACCAAATTGCAGATACTAAGTAGAATTTAGCAGCAAAAGCTCTATCTCCAATCAATTAACAAATGCTTCCTGAGTATGTGCTATACATGTAAGGCTTTGAGATACACAGAATGATTTAAGGCACTATGCTTCTATTCTCCAGGGCTCCTAGATGTCCTACATTAGATAACTGACTTAATTCAGCTGCCTTCCTGATTTCACAAATATCTACTGATCATCAAATTCAGCCAGTACTTTCAAAGCACCTACTAAAGTCCATGGTAATGTAAACTTCAAAGCAAAAGAAACCCAGGTAATTAAAGATGTTAAAATACACACATAAGAGCAACACCTTTCAGTTATGGTAATACTGATCGTCTCCTCTTCTATTTTAACATCACATGTGGGAGAATACTCTTAACTATTAAAAATTAAAAGTTTAAATAATCAAGGGCACATTTAGACTTAAGACTTCAAAGCATTTTATCTAGGATAACTCTTATAAACTAATGAGGTGGTCAAGCAATATAAATTCACTTTAAATATTTTTGATTTTACCAATTTGGACATCACATCTGGGTTTATATTTAAATTAGAAGAACATTCTCTTAAGGAATGATCAGAAGATGAAATTCTCCAACTAGAAGAATCAATCTTATCCCCTAGCCTTCTACTGTATGTTCTTTCCATTCTGGGCTTCTGGTCTTGCCCTGATCAATCATAACGATGCAATCTACCATCTTTCTGCTTAACTATCTTAACAATGAAAAAAATACTTTAGTAGTTACAGCATTTAATTAAGAATCAGAAAGTTCTTTTCTAATCTCTAATACTGACTGTAAGATCAGGTATGAATTCATTTCCTTATTTCTCATTTCTTCCCAAGAGAAATCTAACCCTCCCTAAAAAATGTTATGAGAGAACAGATGTGAAAAAACTACACCAAATTCTCTATAATAGACAGGATGAAATACTACTTCTCATTTTAGAAGAGTGGCTCCCAGCCCTGGCTGTGTATCAGAATCACTTGGAGAGCGTTAAAAACAACAACAACAATGAAAACTATGATAAGATAACCAGGATCTGAAAACCCCAGATTTAATATATCAGAATCCCTGGGACTCAGAATCTAGGCATTTGTATTATTTTTAAAGCCCCCATGTGACTCTGACGCCAGGGCTGGGGTGGGGGGAAATCACTGTCTTTAGAATCTTCTTCATTCCTATTTAAGAAAAAGGTCCAGCACAATAAAGAACAGAGTATTATGAGCTTTATTTTTTTAATACCCTTTTCTTCTAAAACTTGACATTTAAAGTTCACAATGTAAATAGCTCCCCTCTTACTGCCTCATAAAGGGCAGAGGGAATGCCAAATGGTCTTTGAGGTATCAAGGAATTAGTATATTATGCTCAGCCCCAGTTCCAAGGGGGAACACTGGAGACCTTGACAACCAGGAGAACTTCTTTACCGCCAGTTTTCCTGAGTGTGAAAAGAGGAGTGCCTCCTTCTACTTTTCCCCCATCAGGTACCAAAAGAGCTTCAATCATGCCATTTGCTGGTGATGGAACCTGCACAGACGTCTTGAAAAGAAGACAGATGGAGAAAGAGTCCAAATTTTTACTCAGCATTAGAAAATTAATTGTATAGAATCTCAAATGAGTCACAAGAGTTGCAACACAGATACACAAGACCCTGTATATAGAAACACCAAGGCCACACTTTCAGAGTAAGAGTAATCAATGTTACTGTGAAGATTCACCCTTTCTGTCCTTTCTCAGAACACTAAAGCAAGATTCAGTTAATGTGTTTCCAAGTGATACATAAAAACAACTGGAAACAGCTCACGCACACACACACACAAGCTATAAAACTAAAGCTATTAAAGTACATAGTGCATACACCTAGAACAATCTAAAATTAAACTTGTAATGTTTTCTTTTTAAATGAGCTATTCCAACAATTTTACAACTGAGGCAGTTAAAAATTATCTGTAACCAACAGTTAAGTCCCTGTTCCTTTCATTAGGTTAAGAAACCAAGGGGAGACCATGAAAAGTTGGCACTAATAGGACAAGCCTACCTTGTCAGTTTCAATCTCACAAACCACTTCATCTTCTGCAACTGTGTCTCCAACAGCTGAAAAGATAGTCAAAGGCTACCTCTTAGGGTGTGGGGGTGGGGAACCCTCCAGTAGCCACAAAATCCCCATTGGCAGGTGTGTTACAAGACCCCTTTCCTAAAGCCAGGGGAAAGTACACTGCATGTAAAGAAAAGGGTGGAGCCATAGGTTCCACTGATTATCGCGGGGATAAAGGGGACTTTTCAAAAGTATTTAAACTTAAGAAGTGAGAAGGCACTAAATCTTACCTTTCTCCCACCTGACATCCCCTTCTGTGACAGATTCTGCAAATGCTGGGGTTTTGACTGTAATCACATCATCCTCTAGGAAAAGAGGGGGGAAAAAAAATCACGTAGTCCACATTTCTCCTTTTTAATTTTTTTATTTAATTAAATTCAGTCAATTGTTGTTCTTCCCATTAAAACTCTATTCCCAATAAGGTAGGGAGCTGAAGGTACTTACTGCACACAGCTGTAGTTCTGAAAAAGCGAACACTGAAGTCACTATTGCTGTTAATGCTACAAAACAAACATAAAAGTAAACTCCTTTAACAGGTGATTCACTCACATTTTAGTCTAGATAAGGCACCACGGATCACCTTCCCTTTTTTATTTTCATTTTTTAAATTTTTATTGGAGTATAGTTGATTTACAATGTTGTGTTAGTTTCTGCTGTCAGCAAAGTGAATCAGTTACACATATACATATATCCACTTTTTTTAGATTCTTTCACCTTCCCTTTAAATCAGTGATTCTTGACTAGGAGTGCCCATCAGTGTTACCTGGGGAAACTTTTTCAAAGCATACATGTCTAGGCCCCATTCCCAGAGATTCTGACTCAGCAGGTCTAGAGCAAAGCCTGGATGACTTGGGTGCCTTAAACAGCGAGTCCCTTGGGTGAGTGAAATGTGCTGCAGTGAAATGCCAGCTCTCCCAGAACAGACCTATGTTTGGGTCTTTGAAGAAAAAGATAGCATCCTGGCCCTTTGCATACCCACCAAAAGGACTCAGCTTCCTGATGACATTTTTTCTTAACTAAATGCAAGTAAGATAAATTGTGTGCCCTCAGGGTACATGCCACTGTGCCACATACAACAGAATTTCTGTCCACATGATTATAGATTTATATAGGACAGCAAGATGAGACAGTTAACAAGTAAAACAAGGTGTTATATGCAAAACAAACAAACAAAACATCAAAAAACTCATATAGTATCTCCTAATCTGTTCTCTTGCCAGGAGGCAGCACATCAGTCCATTCTGGACTCATTCAAGAGGAACTTCAAAAGAGCAAGGTATTCTTTGATATGACACTGACTTTAAATAATGTAAACTGGAGAATGATATTACCTTGTATGCACAAAACCATTAATAGTGGTTATCACTGGAGAGTGGGAAACGTAGATATATATGGTATCTATGGTTATCTGTTACATACACACACATTTTGGAAGAGTGATTTGGACTGATGGGGACTTTCACTTTCTACACTTCAGGACTGTTTGAATATTCTACCATAAGCATCTTTATAATAGAAAAGATTTAAGTTGCCTTTTGATATTTTTATTTTTATAATTTCAAAATAATTATAAGGTCTATGTAAAATCAAGGGGAAAATTTATGTTATTAAAAAAATACAGAACACAAAGTGTTCTGCACCAAGTTTACAACCATGTATAGGTACATGTTTGTAGGCAAGAACTAACAGGTAATGTACAAATGCAGAGACTGCTCTTTGAGGACACCCGAGAACCTGGAGCACTGGCTGTCTCTGGGAAGAGAAACTTGGTGGCACCAGAGAACAGGAACAAATCTTCTCATGGACACTCTTTTTACTTCTGAACCATGTAAATGTATAAGCTATTAAATAAAAACATAAAGCCAGGGCTTCCCTGGTGGCACAGTGGTTGGGAATCTGCCTGCCAATGCAGGGGACACGGGTTCGAGCCCTGGTCTGGGAGGATCCCACATGCCGCGGAGCAACCGGGCCCATGAGCCACAACTGCTGAGCCTGAGCATCTGGAGCCTCTGCTCCGCAACAAGAGAGGCCGCGATAGTGAGAGGCCCGCGCACCGCGATGAAGAGTGGCCCCCACTCGCCGCAACTGGAGAAAGCCCTCGCACAGAAACGAAGACCCAACACAGCCAAAAATAAAAATAATAAATAAATAATAAATAAAAAATTAAAAAAAAAAAAAACAAAAAACAAAAACATAAAGCCAAAAATAGTTTTTCAATAAAAGATTTTTAAGTAAAATGGGTACCTTATTCAAGAAAAAAGACAATATACAACACAAAAACAGTTATTAGATTAATACCCTAACATGTGATCCTTATCCCTCAAAGTTTAGGGTATTTTAAAATAATTTACTTTTGAATAGTTATTTATTGTATTTATTGCATAGGATTTGTGGCTGCTCCACTTTTCATTTAAACTGCAGATGAGTAACACATTTTGAATCTCCCTAAATAACTTTTAAACTACAAACGTATTAGATGTTAACAGTAGAATACTTAGAAACAGCAAAAAGAACATTTACAATGGGATTATGCTTGTAATGCACAGTGAAGAAGGAGCCAATCTGCTCACCCTTCATTTTGAAGATCCTACCTGTAGAGAAAATAGCTTGACAGCTGCTCAACAAGTAACTAAAGAGCATCCTCTTACCACCACCCTGAAAATACTTGGAATGCAAAGTAGCATTAAGCAACATTCATAAGCAGAAGTTAATCTGAAACACACATGGGTGGCCTTTCTCCAAACTTTGCATTATGCAATAATAGCATTCCCTCTGAACTAGTCAAAGTCCCATGACTCAACTGACTAGTCTTTTGCTTTTACTGTTTCTAAAATGAGTAACTATGCAACCAAAAGGATGCTCTTAATCTCCACAATAAATGTAGCCTCCAGTCCTTCAGCTTCACTTGTATCCAACCAGAATATTTAGGAGCACCTTTCTATATCTATTCCCATAAAAAGAGGATTCCAGCTTCACTTTCATTATAATCTAAACACCTCAGGACAGACACACTCCTGGTCCAGCACTTAACATGGGGCTGAAGCTCAAGCACATGTCATAAATTAACATCAAGGTTAGGTAGAGGGACTCAACGTAACCAGCTTGATTACTAGGCTTGAAAGACAGTGAAGAAAGCAGATGGTTCAGCTGGTGTATTAAATACCCCATGTCCACATATCTGTGCTCCCCAGTGATACTTACACAATCTTCCTGCTGTCAGGGTAACCTGGTCCCTGACATAAGGAGATCCCTGCAAGAAACAAAACAACTCTTAACCAACAACTCTTTATCTTATACAGGATACCTGCTGGGAATGGAAAAGAAGTCTGTTCACCCCCTAACTCTGAGCTAGAACAGGATCAACAGCAGGCAACAACATAATCTTTATCACACAGAGTCCTGCTTCTTAAACTTTTCCACCATAGCAATAGTAATGGCAGGGATCAACAGGTATGTGGGACTTCGGGTGGGAATGGCTTTGAGGAAGAAAGGGGAGAATTCTATAATCTTATTTATCTTAAAACTCATAAACTTTCATTATCCCTTTATGTTTTCATAATAAAACGCTCTACTCCCCAAGACTTCAAATACAACTGAAGCTTGAAAAAGACACATGATGGCTTATCCTGTGACTACATATAGCCTAATCAGAGAAGCAGTGGGACTGTGTGATCTGAGTTTGTTTCCCTGGTTACTTAAAATGCACTGAGAAGGAAGTCTTGTTGCTTGAACCCCAGTAGCAAAGACTAGGCTACTTCAGGCCTAAGGTCTCCAGCTTGCTCTAGGACCGAGCAAATCATTGTCCCTCCTTTCAGTTTACTGTCTTCCTACACTCTTCCTGAGATCTTCCACTCTGGTCATACTCAACAAGGTGGGAGCTCCTTTCTGCCCCACCAATTGTCCTTATCACAGATAACTGCACTTCCTCAACTGACAACTAATGACTATATCTGCTTCGCCTGATTATATTCTTTCATGTGTCTTATTTTTTCAGATCTATTAACAACTCTTTCTGAACCACAGGCACGGTAAACACCAAATGGGAGACAATTCTCTCTTGTGCCCACCTCCTTACAAACACCCCCAGGGTTTCAGAGGCAAGTTAAGTCACCTCTATATCCAGTAACCAGTGACGTTGCAGTACAAATCCCAAACACAGCATGTATTTGAGCTAGAATGGTCAGCAGCCCTTACTGATTTTTGGAACCCTAACTCCAATTTAGAGTTCATCCTAAAGCAAGTTTCGTTTGTACAGCGTTTAAGAGTTTATAAAAAGCTTTCACATAATGACCTCATTTTGATTTTTGTGTCTCACAACTCCCTGAAGTGGAACGACCATCTGCCATTCCTCCCGTTTCATATATAAGCAGGGCTTCTGGAGGTTAAGTGACTAGCCCAAGGAGAAGCCCTGAACCACAACGCAAACCCCAAGTACAAGGCTCTTGCCAGTGTCCTGCCAATCTATAAAATGGAGAAAATGTTTACTGACATTTTCAAAATTCCAAGTTAAAAAGTTTATTACTGGGCTTCCGCTTCCCTGGTGGCGCAGTGGTTGAGAATCTGCCTGCCATTGCAGGGGACACGGGTTCGAGCCCTGGTCTGGGAAGATCCTACATGCCACGGAGCAGCTGGGCCCGTGAGCCACAACTACTGAGCCTGTGCGTCTGGAGCCTGTGCCCCGCAACTGGAGGGGCCGCGATAGTGAAAGGCCCGCGCACCGCAATGAAGAGTGGCCCCCGCTTGCCGCAACTAGAGAAAGCCCTCGCACGAACCGAAGACCCAACACAGCCAAAAATAAATAAATAAAGTAGCTATTTAAAAAAAAAAAAAAGTTTATTACTGAGAGTCCACTATGAGCGAACACTGTGCTAGGTGCCTATGATCTCATGACTCTTAGGATAAAGTCCAAAAACTTTCCAAATTCCTGTCCAGCCCTCCCAGACAGGCTTCCTTTCCATTTCTATGACCGGTCAAATATCTTCCTGCCTGAAAACCTTTGCACAAGCAATCCCCTTTGTTTAGAATATCGTTCTCCTGGCCAACTCCTGTGTATTCTTCAAGACTTGGCTTAAATGTCACTTCTTTGGGGAAGCCTTTACTGACGTTGCCACCACACTCTCCACCCTCCCAAGCCTGGCTACATCATCCCATCCTCTCATTACACTCCACTTCTCCTTTATAGTAATCACAATATAATTATGTCCTTAGGTATGCATAAATATATATTTGTTTTCTCTCCAGGTAGCCCCTAAGATCCTGGAGGGTAGAGACCACCTCTATCCCTGTCACGTAGCACACTGCCTGGCATGTAGTAAGAATTCAATAATCTGTTGATTATATGAGTAAATGATAACATGGTGGGTTAGGAGTTCGGGCTGAGGAGTAGGCAGACATGGCTTGACCAATAGTTGGCTGAGTGACCTTGGTCAAGGCACTTAACCTCTCATAGTCTTGAGTTACACATTTGTAAAATAGAGAAAACACTTCTTTTACTGTTTCTTGATGATTAACTGAAAAAATGCACAGAAAGCACTCAGAACAATGCCTGGCACCAGAATGCCCACAATAAGATCAACTCATTCAACAAATACTTATGCCACGCATATAAAAAATTGAGATAAAACCTAAATTCTCGCTAGTCTCTATGCCATCTTCTATCTCATGCCACTCTCTCCCTCAACTAAAATGCTCTGGGCAAATCACCCTTTTTCCAGTTCCAAAATACTGCCAAGCTCTTCCTTCCTCAGGGACTTTATACATGCTATTCCCTTTCTTTCTCCTGCTCTTCATCCGGCTGGCCTGTCACATCCTCTGGGTCACAGCTTTACTGTCCAGCTTCGTATGTTTCCTTCTCAGCATTTAACCAAGATTCATGATAGTTCACTTGTTTAGCAATTCACATTTTGTCTTTCCCACCATACTGTAAGCTCCAGGAGGGCGAGAACCCGTCACTGCTGTATCCCTTGTGAGGGCCCAGCATGGTGCCTGACACTCAGCGGATACTGTGTAGCTATGTGCCAAATGAATAAATGATAGCTGTTATTAAACAGCACCTGTTTCACTCCTATCTATCTGAACACGATGTGGAGAAACACAGACACCCCGATTTCCTCGCATACTGCTCTGCCCAGGAGGAGAGCATTTTAGGTGACGGCAAGGGCAGAACTTACCAGGCAGGGAACGTCTCCCTAGAGGGCAGTTCCCCTGTTGAGAAAAAAGACATTATCGACGTCACCCAAAACGAAAGGAGAGAAGAAACAGCTTTCTCTTTCAAGCACAGACTCAAAGCTGCCCAGGTGCCGGTGACAGGCGACTCTCATGACTCCAAAAGGTAAAGGCAACAGCCTGGGCGGGCTCTCAGTCCGTCAGCACACGGGGCCTGCCAAACTATCTCAACTTCCCAACCAGATTGATATCTACAGACTTTAACAGAGAGGAAACGGGCCCCCGGATCCCGTCGGGGCTTCCGCGGCGCCTCCTCCCGAACTCTGAGTCTCATGCGGGGGCGGGCGCGGCTCTAAGGCGGCTCCTCCGCCGGCGCGGAGGGTGGGGTCCAGCAGGGGACCGGGCGCCGGCTGTCTCGGGAAGGCGATGGGCCGCTGGGCTCCGCAAGACGGCCCCGAGAGCGACAGCGGCTCTGGGCCGCCCAGACCGCGGCCTCCGAGTCCCGGTGCCCTTGATCCCCGGCCTGGCCGGGGCACCACGCCCCTGTCCCCAAGCCGCCCGTCCGCCTGCCGGCGAGTTTCTCACCCGCCGGGGCCCCGGCCCGGCCGTACCATACCTTCTGGAAGGCGGAGAGCGAGCGGCTGAACGCCCGGGACACGAAGCGGGACCGGGACAGCATCGCGGCCGCAGCGGCTTCGGTGGTGGCGGAGGCGGCGGAGCGGAGGGCAGGCGGACACCGGAAATAGGGCCCGGCAACAACCGGAAGCGGGGCGGGCCGCAGCACCCGCCGCACGGGGAGGGGTGTTCGGAGCGAACCACTGGCTGGCGGGGGGAACCGACGGGCAGCGAGGAGCTGCCACCGCCTCAAGCCAGCTGTCCGCGCTGGTGAGGCTGCCGTGCTGCCAGCCGGCCGGGGCCGGTCCTCCCGAAGGTGCCCATCTGTCCTGGCACCCAGGGACACCGCGCCGTTCCTCCTCTGCACTACAGGAAAAGAGCCGAAGGCGGCATGGGCTTCGGACTCGGACCTTGGCAGACATGCCTGCCTGATCTTGCACTTGTGTGGCCTTGGGCAGGTGACATTGTCTTCCTAAGCCTCAGGTTCCTCAAATATTGAAAAAAGCAATAATCACTTTCCTCGCTCCCTAACCCCGGAACAAAGAAACGGAACCTCTAAGGGGCTCCCATTGCCCTTTAACCGAGCTGAAGATCTTCACCAAGTAGCCTTACT
This sequence comes from Balaenoptera borealis, assembly GCF_965194805.1. Classification (NCBI taxonomy): domain Eukaryota; kingdom Metazoa; phylum Chordata; class Mammalia; order Artiodactyla; family Balaenopteridae; genus Balaenoptera; species Balaenoptera borealis. Next base: position 27,464,019 of record NC_138866.1, read on the forward strand.
TCTGCATCCACATCTCCTGATCTTCCACAGTGCCAACTCAAACTGTCTCCAGCCGAGCTAATTGTTCCCCATACATCCTGTGCATTTTGGAGGCTGTTCATTTGTCACTCTACCCCTAGAATATAAAATCCATGAGATTAGGGACCTTGTCTGTCCTGTTCACTGATGTATCCCCAGCAATTTTTTAAAATTACAGTTTTGTTGCAATATAATTGACATGTAGCACTGTGTAAGTTTAAGATATACAGCATAATGACTTATGTGTATCATGAAGTGATCATCACAAAAAGTTTAGTGAACATCCGTTGTCTCATATAGGTACAAAATTAGAGAAATTAAAATAAAATTTTTTCTTGTGATGAGAACTCATGATTTATGCTCTTAAAAACTTTCATATATAACATACAGCAGTGTTAATCTATCATGTTGTGCGTTACATCCCTAGTACTTATTTATCTTATAACTGGAAGTTTATACCTTCATCCAATACCCCCACCTCCCTCACCTCTGGTAACCACAAATAAGATTTCTTTCTCTATGAGTTTGTTTGCTTGTTTTTGAAGTATAATGTATCCCCAGCACTTAGAACAGAGATTGTCACAGTTTAGGTGTGCAATAAATATTTGTGGGCTGAATTTGGGCCTCCCAGCTTTGGGCAGACCATGCTTCAGAGTGAAAGCAGGTAGCACTCCCTCTACTCTTTAGTTTATTCTCCCCTTAAAGCCCCAGGCCCCTGAGTATCCACTTTTATAGTTCGCCTTCCTAATAGCAAAGGTGTTCTATAAGCTTCGGTTTGAATTAAGAATGAATGAATGAATGAGCCACTTGGTGCCTACTCATGTTGGTTTCTTTAGCTGAGTCTTCTTGCCTGATCCTTAGGAGCTTTATGATGCCTTCACTCACCCAAACCCTGAAAGCACTTCCACTGCAATTCTGGAGGGATAAGCAGAAGCCCTAACTTTAAATAGAGAAAACATCCTTGCCCTGCAGCTGCCCCTGATCAAGTCTTCAGCATCCTTCACCTGGATTATTTAAAAAACTTCCAGGGGACTTCCCTGGTGGCACAGTGGTTAAGAATCCTCCTGCCAATACAGGGGACATAGGTTCGAGCCCTGGTCCGGGAAGATCCCACATGCCACGGAGAGACTAAGCCCATGCGCCACATCTACTGAGCCTGCGCTCTAGAGCCTGCGAGCCACAACTACTAAGCCCACACGCCGCAACCACTGAAGCCCGGGCGCCTAGAGCCCGTGCTCCACAACAAGAGAAGCCACCACAATGAGAAGCCCGCGCACCGCAATGAAGGGTAGCCCTCGCTCACTGCAACTAGAGAAAGCCCACGCGCAGCCAAAAATAAATAAATAAAATAAATAAATTTATAAAAAAGTAAAAAATTTAAAAAGCTTCCTGAAAGGACCTGGGCCTCCACACTCACTTTCCCTAACTCATCCTCCACACCTGTCTCAAAGATGTCTTTGAAATGCAAATCTAATCCTGTCACTCCCCTGTTTAAAGTCCTTCCGTTGCTTCTCCATCAGTAGGATAAAGTCCAAACTCTTCAACTTGACCAGGCACCTGATAACCTAGCCTCTGGCTATATTGTGATCCTCTCCCTACCTTCCCCACCCCCATTCTCCCAGGTGCTGAGCTTTAGTGCTATTTCACTCCTTCGCATCTTTGCCCGGGCTGCTCCCAACTCCTATTTGCCTAGGGACTCCTAATCATCCTCTAAAAGTCTTTTGAATCCCTTCCTAATCCCCTCTAGCAGAGTTAACAGATATCTTTTCTGTTTTTCCAAAGCATTGTGTCTGTATCTCTACCTTGATTGTAATGTCATTTTTACCTGTCTGTCTCCTCTATTGGGCACAACAGCAGAAGGAAAGAGATGACTCTATTTTCCTAAATCCCCTGCACAGGACACAGTGGCTGGTACTCCATAGGTACTCAATAAATACAAGTGGAATGACTAAATACTGCCATGCTGACAGCACTGCTGGATGCAGCTAAAGAGTCCAAAAACAGTAATCAGGACTTGTGGCAATCCTTTGCAGGGGTTGCTGTTAATATTTCTTAGATAACTACTTAATTTTTTCAGTTTTAAATAATTAATTTTTGAGATTCTGATTGAGAGTTTAGAAGCTCAGGCCTGGATAATGTGGCAAAGCATTTCTCCTGGAGTTTCAGTGATTGCCCAAGTTAATTAGATGTTACAGCCTTAGACACCACACACATAGGAGTGCACACACACATACAGTTGCGTGCAAAATTTCTCTCACAGGATAAAGGTTAAAACTGATTTCCTTGAGAGTCACATATGAGCTTCCGTGGAGCTCAGGGTCCAAGTCAATAAGCTCACACCTTCTTCTGTATTTAAAGCCTTTCAGGACACAGCATCATCTATTGGGACAGGAGTTGATGAATACAAGTTCATAAACTTGTGTTTATGGCAGGGTTCAAAAGAAAATTTTTATGGCAAAATATATATTCAAAAGGGTGTATAAATATATGTGTATGATTTAAAGAAAAGTAACAAAAAGAATAGCCACACTCGCCATGCAGCTTAAGAAATGGCAAAGCCCTATGTGACCCTCCTTGCTGGTCATCCCAGAGTTAACCAGTGCTATACTGAATTATATATTAACCATCCCCAAGCTTTCATTGCAGCTTCAATATGCATGTGTCCTAAACTGTACACATGTTTTTGTTTATTCTTTAAATTGAGCAAAAGATGTATTTACTTTCAAATTATATAAGAAAAAAAAATGTGTTTCTAGGAAGAATAAATGGCTCAGTTAATTTAAAAAAAAACACCACAGAGAAGGCAGCTCAGCTTAAATAATACACTCAGCATTCTTTTTCTTTAACTGAAATTCCCCAGTATTCATAAGTGTGGTCTGAACTATACACTCACATCCTTACTTATATTTTTTCTAATATTATTGACCAAATGATAGATGGAGCTAGAGCCTGGGGTCCATAAAATAGAGACTCTACCCTATATTCACTTTGAATTACTCATGATACCTAGATTCCATCTGTCTATCTCTTCATTCAGTTGTAATTAAAAATAATGGACAGATGAGTACTCAGCGAAAATCTAAACATTTTGGCCTATTTTTAAATGTAATATAAATGGAATCACAGTACCTGTGTCATTCTGTGATTTACATCTTTCACTCAACATTACATTTTGAGGCTTTATCCATGTTGAATTGAGCTTTAGTGCATCGATTTTCATTGCTGTATTTCACAACATTCACTCCACTTCCCAAAATGAAGGAGGAGAAGTTACTAAAATTCTAGTGATGTTGGGGGGAAATGATTTGGCCAGTGAATTCTCCCCAGCTCTGCCAAAGAAGGGGGCTTTTGGCCCAGCAAACAGCCTCCCCAAAAGTGTTCAGACCTCTGCTGGAGGGAGAAGCCGCATAGCCTTCCTGCAGAGCCGAGATGCCATGTTTTTGGTGCTGGGCTGGTTTCCATATCCTCAGGATGCGTGAGGGGTAGGGAGAAAGATGTTCACTTTGGAGCTGACTCTCTGGAGAATCTGGAAGCAGAGGTCAGGAGCTCCCTGCTGGAGGCCAGTGTAATGGGCGAAGCTGGGTAACTCAGCCTCAAAATATCAAGGGGCTCCGTGGATCCTTAGGCAAGGACAGAAGAGATGGCATTTCAAGAAGGTCCTCTCTGAGCTGGCTTTTCTGGACATCTGAGATGGGGTGGGAGTGGGAGATGGCGGGGGGGGGGAGGCAGCCAACCAGCTCTGGCCTCTATCTGCATATTCATAACCCCCCCACACCGGTTGGCTGCCCTAGGCAGCCCTCACTGTCCCCAGTGCCAGCGGCTGCAGCGGGGCTGGGTCTGTCATATGGTGCCTTGCACTGAGAAGAGGTGGGAGGCTTCCCTTACCCAGCCACAGGCACCAGGCCTGCCTGGGGAGGAAGCAGAGAAACCAAAATCACTTCATGACTGTGGCTCTTTTGCTGCTCCAGCTCCTGGGGTGGCAAGCCCCACCTGGCTGAAGAGCCCGGGACCGGACCTCCCTGAGGGCGTCTTCTCTGTGAGTAACACCATCCCTTCCATTCACCTTGCCAGAGCACTTTTTATGATGATGGAATGTTTATTTTTAAAAATTTCAAGTATGCAGAAAAGTGGAGAGGCTAGAGTGACAACACCCATCTATAAACCCATCACCTAGATTTAACCATTGTTCATATGTTGCCATATTTGCTTCATCTATTTTTGTTGGCAGAAATACTTTCAAGTAAATCACAGACAGTGAGACTTTTCACTCCTCATACCTCACTCTCTAATACCCTGGTATGCATCTCCGAGCAGTTTTGAAGCTCATCTTTCATTAGGTTCTCAGACAGTCTTAGTGAGGGGGTGATTATCATCCCCATTTTAGAAAAACAGATAAGGCATAAAGTGTGGCTTGAGGGCAAATGGCTGGGAGTAGAGCGCAGACCTACTAACTCTCAGCTCAGAGCACCTGTCTCAGCCACATGAAAGGAACTCTTATGTCCAGGGGTGTTGTCCTAGATAACAGTGAGACATGGCAGCCACTGTGTGACCTTGGGCATGTCACTCTACCTCTCTGAGCTGCCTCATCCATAAAGCGAAAGCATGGTTTGACAATCAGAGATTCCTTAACACTGGTCTGTGATGTTTTCACTGATTTTCAGAAAAGACAATGTAAAGAGTTTTTTTACAAAGCTAAATTTATTTGGATATTATGCCCTTCCTGTTTTTTTTTTTAAACAGGGTGGTTAAGATTCTTTTTTTATGAAATAAAAATGTTAGTAGGTTGCAGTCTTTTATACTTATTTTTGTGCCCTTAACTGCAAATAAAGTGTCAGCAACTCTCAAGCTGATCCTATTTTTTTTTTCATTTTATTAATGATTGAAATCTAAAAGTCTGGAAACCACCCACTGTACCAGGTGATCCCTAAGCCCATTCCAGTGCTAAAGTTCCAGGGCTATGGGGCCTTCCAGACCTGCCCTACAGGGAAAGGAAGCTGCAATTTAAGGAGCACCTATTATCAGTGCTGGAGAGTGCAAGCACTGGACATGTGTTAACACCTGTGATCCTCACCGAACCCCTAGTAAATGGCATTGTTATCAACCCCATTTTACAGACAAAGAAACAGAGGGAGGGAAGAGGCAAAGTTAACTTGTATGAGATCACCTAAGAGCTGGTGAGTCTGACCCAGATCCAACACCAGTAGATGATTCTATAATTCATGGGCACTAGTCACGCAGACCACCAGGGCTTCCAACTTGGTTGTATCTATGTCTGTCGATGGTCAGGGCTGTGCATGTTGGGCTGTCAGTCTGACCTCCTCTCACCATTTCCATCGTCAGCCAGTGCAGCGGGGAGAGCTACTCAGGGCTGGACCGGAGATGAATGGGTGCCCCCGTTCCCGCCCATAGCCATGTGGGGATGGATGATGGAGGGGACCCTCAGAAAATGAAGCAGAGGTGAGGTCGTATATGAAAACACCCTAGTAAAGCATGGAAATGCTGTATGTCCTTGAGATGCGCCACCTTGAACAAGTCTTAGGTGGCAGCTAAAGTTTGCTGAGCCTGCTGAGTACGAGGATGGGAGGCTGTTCAGAAATACTATGGATCAGGCAAAAATGTATTCGTATATAAATGTGTGATTAAGTGATCGCTATTATGAATCACCCGTGGTGGGCCCTTAGATCCCATGACATCTGCACAGAAGAGGCTGTTTCAGGATAAGGCATTTTCCTCCGTATTTCTCCAACTATATTGGAGTGGTGATCTACTAGGCTGGTCCAATCGGAATCCAACTGAGTCTAGGAAATGAATGAACAAAATCCCGCAAAGACAAACACTAAATTTTCCCAACAAAAACCTTGCAGGAACATTATCAAGGAAATAACAATAAACCTCATATAAATCTGGTCTGAGCGTCAGTCATAGGGATGAGAATGACGTAGCATCTCTTGGACTTCACATGGTGCCTCTTATCTAAGGACTCCTCATAAGCCCACCTTGTTTTATTGATTAGTTCTTAGTGGCCCTGCTGGAGTTTGTCAGAAGTGTTCGCTGTTCCCTAAATGTGGACACACCACAGAAGGGGAAACACAGCCTGTGAGCTGCTAGTCTCACCCCAGCTGGCCCTGTGGGCAGCTCTTCCCCTCTGCCCTCTTGGGCAGAGCTTTTGGGAGATCTCAAGGGAGATCCCATGGAAGGGCACAGACTCACAGGGAGAAAGGCTCTCATGTCAGGAGGTGATCTGTGCAGTTGAGCTGTCTTTTCAGCTCGTACCCATGGTTTCAAATACTTCAGCTGAAAAGAGATGACACACAGCTTCTTTCTTATGTCTACTATTTACTTGAAATTCAACCTCGCCCTCATTTTACACTTTCTAGCTATAAAATCCTACATACCTTTGGAGTTAACTTACAAGCCCTGTGTTCTGTGCTTGTGTTTGTAGCTGAATTTTCTTCTCTAGTGAGGTTCTTCCTGTCTGGTGCCCAGAAATGTATGTCTGGGAAAGACTCAATAAGAGAAAAATACCAGTTTTGTTTGTTTGTTTTAATAGACTTTATTTTTTAGAGCAGTTTTAGGTTCATGGCAAAATTAAGCAGAAAGTACAGAGATTTCCCATATATTTTCTGACCCCAAACATGCATAGGCTACCCTATAAATGCAAGTTTTATTAAATTATCCAAGGCAAGGGATGCCTTTTTTTTTTTTAATTACAAGAGTGAGAACATACCCACTGAAAATATGGAAAATACAGAAAAGTAAAAAGAAGAAATAGAGAAAAAAATTACCTATGGTTCTATCACCCATGAAGAACTACTGCTAACATTTTAATGTATTTCTTTCTCATCCTTTTCTTCTTTGTATTTTTAATACGTGATTTTTCTCTCCCCTCTACTTACTATAAAATAATGTTTGACAAACTCTTCTCAAACATGATTTTTTTAAATGGCTGCATAATATAGCATCACATAGATGATATCATACTTTATAATTTATTTAACCACTCTCTAGTCTTATAAATTATATTAAGATAATCATTCTTGATATAAATCTGTGGGTATCAGATCATTTTCTTTTTTATTTTTATTAAAAAATTTTTTAAAATTTATTTTTGGCTGCATTGGGTCTTTGTTGCTGTGCGTGGGCTTTTTCTAGTTGCAGCTAGCGGGGTCTACTCTTCGCTGTGGTGCACAGGCTTATCATTGCGGTGGCTTCTCCCGTTGCAGAGCATGGGCTCCAGGTGCGCGGGCTTCAGTAGCTGTGTCTCGCGGGCTCTAGAGCACAGGCTCAGCAGTTGTGGTGCATGGGTTTAGTTGCTCCATGGCATATGGGATCTTCCCAGACCAGGGCTCGAACCCGTGTCCCCTGCATTGGCAGGTGGATTCTTAACCACTGCGCCACCAGGGAAGCCCTCATTTTCTTTTTTTAATTTTTAAAAATGTATTTTATTTTTTAATAGCATCTTGATTTTACTTCGTAGATGTAGAGTCATTGACTCAAATGATATAAACATGTTTAAGTTCGGCAGTATATACAACATAACTATTTCTCCCAAAATATATGAAAAATGAGCAAGAAATACAAATGATGAGATAACATCTTCACCCATCATATTGGCAAAGATTTAAAAGACTGACTCTGACAAAAGACTGACATGCTCAGTGTTGGTGAGGATGAGAGGATATGTGTTCTTTTAAAGATATGTTGGTAAGAGAGCAAACTGGCTATATAAAAGTGTATATACAAGTAATGCATGAGTACTTTCTTATGAAAATTCAATTAATACAGAAATATACAGTCAAAATTGAAAATTCTCCTTCAGACCCTCATCTTTACTCCCAATCAGTTGGGTGTAAACTGGAGGGCAGCTGGGTGACAAGTATGAAAGTTTAACATACGTCTAGTTTTTGACCCAGAATTTCCACTTCTAGAAATGTAACATAAGAAAATAATAGGATAAGTTGCCAAGGATATAGATAGGCGTGTTCAACCCAATACTACTCATAATAACAATAGCTAACACATCAGCAATTTACTATGTGCCAGGAGCTGCTCTAAAAATGTGACATATGTTAACTCGTTGGATCCTCACAACACCCCTATGATAACAGTAGGTACTATGCTTATTCCCATTTTATTGACAGGAAGGCTCAGTACAGAGAGGTCACAAAGCTAGTAAGTGGCTCTAGGGATTCAAATCTAGGCAGTCAGGGGCTTCCCTCGTGGCACAGTGGTTAAGAATACACCTGCCAATGCAGGGGACCTGGGTTCAAGCCCTAGTCCAGGAAGATCCCACATGCCGCGGAGCAACTAAGCCCATGCGCCACAACTACTGAGCCTGTGCTCTAGAGCCCGCAAGCCACAACTACTGAGCCCACGTGCCTAGAGCCCGTGCTCCGCGACAAGAGAAGACACTGCAATGAGAAGCTCGCACACCACAACGAAGAGTAGCCCCTGCTCAACAAACTAGAGAAAAGCTCGCAGGCAGCAATGAAGACCCAATGCAGCCAAAAGTTAATTAATTAATTAAGTAATTTTAAAAAAAATCTAGGCAGTCAGACTCCAAGGTCCATGCTACGGCTATAATAGTGAAAACATAAGAATGATTCTAACTGTCCCTAGAAAGGGAATTTATTAAATAAGTTATGGTACATCCATACAGTGGACTAATTGGCTTTCACAGTTTTGCTGTAGGTGAATATTCATTGACACGAAAGAGGGAAAAAAATTGGAAGCTATAGAACTATGCATTTATGATTCCATTGTTGGCTTTTTAATGAAAGTAATTATGGAAATTTATCTGTACACAGAGAAAAACATTGGAAAAAATGATGAACACCAAAATGTTAGCTGTGATTTTTTTCCTAGGAGGAATCATTATAAGTGTCTTTCTTCTCCTATTAATATATTTCTCTATTTGGGGAGTAAAATGATTCTGTATTACTTTCATAATCTAAGAAAGGCAGTAAACCTATTTTTAAAGGGTTGTGACAATGGCTACTTCGATCAGTGAATGTGAGAGTGCTGTTAGTTAATTTTCAGACAGAAAGCATTGTTGCTTCAGGCCACACCCAGATCAAGGGCTCTGGGCAGCAGGCTGGCCCCAGCACAGAGGTTTCCTGTTTCTCAGCTGCCCAGATGCAGAGTTTCCATGATTGTCCTACAGAGACAGGCGTAAACGTTTCTGGGCACCCAACCACAGCAGAGTCTGGCTGGACTTCCAGTTTCTGACCTCAAGGCATTCTTGCTGATTTTTGCTTCATTGAACACACTGAGTCCTGTCTTTTACTCTAGCAGTTGTGCCTTCCAGGGCACAAAGACTACACGGAACACTAGAAACAGTACCTTCAATAACCCACAAGGGAGATGTGGCAGTTGGTGGTTCTATGCTCTTCTATCTGTCTGTCTGTCTGTCTCTCGGTCTGTCTGTGTTGATTTTGTTTCATGCACAAGGCTCTGTGCTAGGTGCTAGAGAGATGTGAAATAATGTACCTCAAATGAGGAGACAAAAGTCAGTCTAAAGTGCTGAGAGAATAATTTATTTAACTGAGTCACCACAAATCTGTTTGGTGACAATTCACGGTCAGGCACTACTTGGGGACACAAGGCGGGAGCTCAGAGTCTGAAGGGGAGATGCACTGATAGCTTCAGAAAGGAGCTGACATTTCAGTTGGATTTTGAAAGAGGAGTAGAGGTTTCTCAGGTGGAAAAGCAGGAGAAGGGCCTTCCAGGCAGAGGGAACAGTAGGTGCAAAGACCCAGAGGCATGAAGGGGTTTGGTGAGTTCAGGAAACACAGTCCAGGACAGTGCAATGCAGGTAACTGTTTTTTGCTTTCTTTTTTACAAATTATTATTGTTTATTTATTTATTTATGGCTGCATTGGGTCTTCGTTGCTGCGCACCGGCTTTCTCTAGTTGTGGCGAGCGGGGGCTACTCTTCGTTGCGGCACATGGGCTTCTCATTGAGGTGGCTTCTCTTGTTGAGGAGCACGGGCTCTAGGCACCTGGGCTTCAGTAGTTGTGGCATGCGGGCTCCGTAGTTGTGGCTCGCGGGCTCTAGAGCGCAGGCTCAGTAGTTGTGGCACACGGGCTTAGTTGCTCCGCGGCATGTGGGTTCTTCCTGGACCAGAGATCAAACCCGCGTCCCCAGCATTGGCAGGCAGATTCTTAACCACTCAATGCAGGTAACTGTTGAGGGTAGTGGCTCCAGAGGAGTTAGAATAAGACCATGTTATGAGGAGCTGAGACATCTGAACCGTATGGTCAATAGGAAGTTAGCAAAGGCTTTGATTCCATGGATGGGCATAAGCAGACCTACAGTTCAGAAAATTCATGCCAATGACAATGTTGCTGAGAAAACTGAAACAATCAAAAGGGACTTCCCCCAGCTCCCATCACCGCATCTACCCCCATGCCAGCACCTGCCCACGTACCTGCCCTTCTACTGGCACCACCGATGAACTGAGGGTTCTCCTCTCTAAAGTCAGCCCTCCTCGTGTGCACCACATTGCACCCCCTCCTTCCTACCCAAGGACAAGGCTCCAGAAATTCTCCCCCTCTTGCCTATATTAACAAATACTATCTTTCTACAACATCATTGCTAACAGCCTGCAAATATCCTGATATTCCTCCTGTCTTGAGAAATCCTCTCTCTCTTTTTTTTAAATTTATTTTTTATTGAAGTATAGTTGATTTACAATGTTGTATTAGTTTCGGGTGTACAGTTATACATATATACTCTTTTTCAGGTTCTTTTCCATTATAAGATATTGAATATAGTTCCCTGTGCTATACAGTAGGTCCTTGTTGTTTATCTGTTTCATATATAGTAGTGTGTATATGTTAATCCCAAACTCCTAATTTATCCCTCTTCCCCCATCTCCCCTTTGGTAATCATAAATTTGTTTTCTATGTCTGTGGATCTATTTCTGTTTTGTAAATAAGTTCATTTGTATCACTTTTTTTAGATTCCACATATAAGTGATATCGTAAGATATTCGTCTTTGTCTGATTTACTTCACTTAGTATGATAATCTCTAGGTCCATCCATGTTGCTGAAAATGGCATCATTTCGTTCTTTTTTATGGCTGATTAGTATTCCACTGTCTATATATACCACATCTTCTTTATCCATTCATCTGTTGATGGACATTCAGGTTGCTTCCACGTCTTGGCTATTGTAAATAGTACTGCTATGAACACTGGGGTGCATGTATCTATTTTTTAATTTTTTTCCACCTGGCATGCGAGATCTTAGTTCCCTGACCAGGGATCGAACCCATGCCCCCTGCAGTGGAAACACAGAGCCCTAACCACTGGACTGCCAGGGAATTCCCAACATGTATCTTTTTGAATTAGAGTTTTCTGCTGACATATGTGCAGGAGTGGGATTCCTGGATCATACGGTAGCTCTATTTTTAGTTTTTTTTTTTTTTTTAATCAATTTTTTTTAAATTACACTATACTAGGTGTGCTTTATTTATTTATTAATGGCTGTGTTGGATCTTCGTTTCTGTGCGAGGGCTTTCTCTAGTTGTGGCAAGCGGGGGCCACTCTTCATCATGGTACGCGGGCCTCTCACTATCACAGCCTCTCTTGTTGCGGAGCACAGGCTCCAGACGCGCAGGCTCAGTAATTGTGGCTCACGGGCCCATTTGCTCCGTGGCATGTGGGATCTTCCCAGACCAGGGCTCGAACCCGTGTCCCCTGCATTGGCAGGCAGATTCTCAACCACTGCGCCACCAGGGAAGCCCTATTTTTAGTTTTTTAGGAACCTCCATACTGTTCTCCACATTGGCTGCACTGGTTTGCATTCCCACCAACAGTGTGGGAGGGTTCCTTTGAGAAACCCTCTCTTGACCCCACTTCTCCTTCCAGCTACTGTCCCATTTCTCTCTTCTTTACAAAACACCTTGAAAAAGTTGTCATAGTTAATGTCACCAATTCCTCTTCTTGTCCTCTCCCTAAAATTCAATCCAACCAGGCTTTCCCCCCCTCCACTCCACCAAAACTGCTCTGATCAAGATCCCAAATGACTCTGATTAACATCTGGAATTACTAACTTGAACGGTCAATTCACAATCTTTATGTGACTTGACCTCTCCCCACTCCTAGAAACACTTTCTTCACTTGGCTCCCAGGACCTCACACACTCCTAGACTAGACTAGCTTTCTTCCTAGGACGGATTGGTCCTTGTGTTTCCTGTTTCAGTCCCCTCTTGCCCCAGCCTCTTCATGCTGTTAAGTCCTAGGACTCAGACCTCAGCCCCCTCTATATCTACATTGACTCCTTGATGAGTTCACCCATCTACACACCAGCAACTCTCAATTTTATATTTCTAGCCCAGATCTCCCCACTGAACCTGAGGCTTAGTTATCCGACTGCTTTCTCAACACCCTCATTTAGATGTCTAATAATTACCTCAAATTTATCATGTCCAAAACTGGGCTCCTGATATTCCTCCCCAAGCCCGCTCCTTCTGCAGCCCTCCCCAGCTCTGTTCATGCAACTCCATCCTTCCAGGCCAGACACTTCAGAGTCATCATCAGTAATACTTCTTTTTCTCTTGGGCCTCACATCTAATCTGCTAGTAAATCCCATTGGCTCCAACTTCAACATATATCCAAGATCTGACACAAGTTCCCACTTCCATTACTGCCACCCTGGTCCAAGCCATCTCATCTGGATTATTATCATCCAGATTATTGCAAGAGCCTCCTAAGTAGTCTCCCTGTTTCAACCCTTGCTCCCCGCCCCCTAGTTTATTCCCCACCCAGTAAAGAATGAGCCTTTTAAAACTAAGTCAGGTCACATTGCTCATAACCTTCCAATGGGTCTTCGTTTGTCTCAGAGTAAAGGTCAATATTTTCACAAATGACCAACAAGGCCCTATATAACGGCCTTCCATTACTTAGTATGTTATTACATCTGTCTCCCTTTGCATGGATGTTAGCTTCACATGGGCAGAGGATTTCATCTGTTGTCAGCACTCAATCCATGCTTGTTGAATGAATAAATGAATGAATGTAGAAGGACCAGAGTAAGGAGAGGCTAGAGGATGGGGACCAGTCATGAAGTATTGGAATTGTCCAGGTGAAAAGTTATGAGACGTAGAATCAGGAAAACATAATGGGAAAGGCATGGCAGAATATAGTTCAGAGCCATTTTTGCCCCAAAATTTACCAGCCATGGTGACCAAATCAATGTTGAGGATAAGGAGGTGGGCAGGGGTCAAAGAGACTCTCCACCTTCTAGCTTGAACACTAAGATAGGTAGCAGAGAGGTAAGGCAGAGGGGCAGCTATAGAGTTTGGGTTTGAAAATGTTGAGTTTAGGAAATATTCACTAAGTAGTTAGAATAACTATAACCAAACCCCTCTTCTTTTTGGAAGCTACTTAACTGAAAATATACATGGTTTATACTATTGTTGTATAGTTCCTCTTGGTTAAAATATCAATTCTTCCAGTGTAGTGATCATTATTAGTTAGAAAGCAGCTAAGGCATGCTCAATGATCCAGTTATGCTTATTAGATGATATGATTTTAAAATAATTTTTTCATATGACACAAATAATATCTTTCATTGCCAAATGATCCCAGGAAGTTAAATGTTTCTCTCTCCAAGAGGTGGTAAACCATCCAAACTGTTGGTAAAACTTGGCGATAACAAATTCTTTAATTTATATTAATTTGGCGAGTCACTTATTTTTTTTTAGTAATTTACAAATGTATTACTTACTCAAAGCCAGAATCTTCTAATTACTCTGACCTGAGAACCTAGCCTTCTTTCAGTGGCATTTCGCCCATGACGGCACGGCAGATGCCACCAGCTCCCACCCTCCGCCCTGGCACTTGGCATGACGTTGCTCATAGAGAGCTTGTGTTGTGCGGCTGCCAGTCACCTGCTGGCTCCAGGTGGAGGCTGTGGTCAAGTCTACTGACTAGAACCCACTGGATGCAGAAGAGCTGAGATTTCCTGGAGCAGAGAATTCCAGGTAAGCTTCAGGATGAAAGTGGGAAGAAGAAAGCAAGCTCTCTCCCGCCATCATTTGGACTAGAGCAGCAATCGAGAGTGAAAATTTGTAGAGAAAAAAGAAATTCACTTACCTTTTCTAGGAAAGGATGAAACTTTTTAACAGGCAGAGAAGTCGGTCTCTTATGGAGGTCTTTTCATCTTCAGGGAGGGAGCTGAAGTGTGGCTGCATCAGAAGACTTGGAATCTTGTAACTGACAGCCACTCAGCCTCACTGAGCCTCAGTTTCCTCATCTATAAAATGGGAGAATTACACTGACTCTCAAGGTTTGTGTGAGATGCAATGACGTTACATAAAGGAATGTTTCGTAAACTCAAAGTGCCTTATACCTGCTACCGGAAGCCTCCTGGTTCAAGTGCAGTGTACTTTGATATTCATGGGAATAAGACAGCTTTACTCAGTCTTTTCTAACATAGCTCCCTCCTTCTCCCCATACCTTCATCCCAATTTCCAGTCCCTTATTGTGCTTTTTCTTCATAGCAGTTAGCACGACCTGAAAATGTACTTATTTATTTTCTCTTCCCCTGTTACACGCCCAGCTCTGTGAGAGCAAGACTCTGCTGTCTTGTTCACCACCGACTCTCCAAGTGCCCAGAAGGCCTGATGTATAGTAGATGCTTAAAAAGTAGCTGTGAAATGTTGAAAGAGAAATGCATAATCTGACACTTCCAGGAGCAAGATAGCATAGTGGTCAAACAGCGGGTTCTCAAAATTTAGTTTGCTTGTTTCAAAGGCAGGTGCCCTGCCCCAGCATCGAGAGATTCTGATTAATTAGGACTGGCGGGCCTACTGAATTTGCTTGTTTTAACAAGCGCCCAGGGTGATTCTGTTGCAGATAGTCACTCTGAATCAAGACAAATATTGTTCTGACTCCAGCCTGACACTTACTAGCTGTATGACCTTGGGGAGGTAACTTCTTAACTCCTCTGAGCCTGTTTTCTTATCTGTAAAATAGGACTGACAACATTCCCACGGAGCTGTTATGAGAAATAAATTAGGTAATGGATGTAAAGTTCTTGGCCCAATGTCATTTATGCAGTTAGCTGCCATTATCATTTGTATTACAGATTATTTTATTGTTATGCCCTGGCAGGAGAAGAACCTTCTCCTTGGAGGATTGCTCTTCAGAATCTCCTCAAAGTGTGGTCTGGACCAATGGCATCACCTGGGAGCTGGTTAGGGATGCAGAATCTCTGCCCCACTCCAGACCTGCAGACTCAGAATCTGCATTTTAACAAGATTCCAAGGTGATTTGTTTGCACGTACAAGTTTGAAAACCACCGCTCAAAGTCACATGTACTGTTTTCTCCTGTCTCTAATTTCAGAGTCTGACCAGGAGGTGGGTAAGCCCCGGCATCGCAGAGTCTGAATCCTTCCTCTTAGTGAAGAGAAGCCCCCAGCTCACTGTAGGTGCACCTCCAGCTGAGGACCTGAGGAGGAGGAGTTCTCTCACGGAACCCTGACTAACAGCCTCTGTGGAGCCAAGGGATGGATCCAAACTTCACCTTGCTTTCTCAACCATCCCGGGCCTGCTCATACCTGGCAGAACCTTGTACCAAAGATGGAAGAAGCCCGTCCCCCAGAGAACAGGGCAGAGACTCCCCATTTCCCTGGAGCCAGGTCCCCAGCTCCAGCCTCGCTGACCCTGACTGGTTTTGGGATGAGCACATCCAGGCAAAGAGGGCCAGAGTAGAGACCATCGTCCGAGGCATGTGCCTCTCCCCTAACCCTCCGGTGCCAGGCAATGCCCCAGCCAGGGACAGCCCGTGCTGCCCAGAGCGGAAGAGGAAGCAGAACGTTCCCATGCAGCAAGGCCCCTCAAAGCCAGGCCCTGCCAGGGACTGGGGAAGCAGGAAGGGGGGCCCTCGGGTGAGAGAACAGCTTCACCTGCTGAAGCAACAGCTAAAACACCTGCAGGAGCACATCCTGCAGGCTGCCGAGCCCAAGGCCGCAGCTCAGGGCCCGGGAGGCTCAGAGACAGGGAAGGGCCCTCTGAGTGTGAAGCAGAGGAATGGCTCTGGGTCTAGGGCCTGGGCTGTGGACAGTGCCCACCACGGTTCCAGCGGGGACCCCTCCAGGGTGGAGAAACACAGAGTGTCTGAGGTCAAACTCCAGTCTGAGGAACCCAGGTTCCTTCCTTCTGGAGCACGGGCTTTGCTGGAGATTCTGAAGAAAGAACTGACGGGGGCCATATCCCAGGCTGTGGACTCAGTATTACAGAATGTGCTATTGGATCCATCAGGCCACCTGACTCACCTGGGCAGAAGCTTCCCGGGGCTGGTGCCAGACGGTAGAAGCGAGCCCTTGCCTCCTGAGGGAGGTGCCTGTAAAGATCCACTTCCTCTGGCTGCCTTGCCCAGGAGGGCCCAGCCGCAGACAGGGGCTCCACTGGGAAACTTATCTCTGGCCAAGCCTCTAGATTCTCCCAGGTACCCTGTCTCTCCGAGAATGATCCCCAAACCCTATCAGGGTCCCCCAGCAAACTGTCCCTTGACTGTGCCTGCCCACATCCAGGAAGATCAGATTCTCAGCCAGCTACTGGGCCATGGACCCAGTGGCCACTGGAGGGGCAATCTTCCGCAGGACTCATCTCCCCAGAGTCACCCCTCCTCAGAGGCGGCCCTGCGACCTTGGGGAGCTGCCAAACTGCAACCACTGGCTTTGAGCCAGCAACAGTGCCCCTGGCTCTTCACGTCCACCTGCTTGGAAAGACTGCCCCTCGTTCCCTCAGTGAAAATGGAGCAAGGTGGCCTGCAGGCTGTCACGGACGCACTTCCTTTCTCTTCAGCCCTTTACATATCCTTTACTAGTAATCGAAGTTCTCGTTGTCACAGCCCAGAGAGACAGGAAGTCTGGACGATGAGGGGAGGGGGGGACAAATAACTACCCAGCATAGGGAACAGCTCTCTTCTTTCCCGGTGGTCTTCTTAACATTGCTTCTGGGCCTCCCTCCCCTGTGGCTTGTATTTGTTAGGTTCCTGAGAAAGTGGTGACCACATCCTGGGATTTAAGGATGCTTGGAGGGGTCCATCACCGTCTTCTGTGACACATCAGATTCTACCACTACTGACTTAGTCCTTTGGGTCTGAAAGGGTTTTGTCTGTTTTTAAACCCAAACTGGCTCCCAAAATACCCTGTGGAAGGAAGAACCCCATCATTTGGTTGTCAGCTGCCCATATACCTTGGCAGAGCGGGTCAAAGGAATGGCCTCACCTGAGGCATGGCTCCTGGAACCTCTTGGTTCTACAGGCAAAAGGCCTGCTCTGAGCAGATAATTCACGGGGAAGAGACGAGGGACCAGAAACTTCTGGAGCAGATGGGAAAGGGGAAGTTTTCTGCAGGGACTAGATCTGAGGGGTAAGCTGAAAGGGGTAAGATTTCAGTTTAAGGACTAGCTTCTAAGCTGCAGCTGAGGAGAGAGCCTAGGGCTGCGCACATGTGGAGGAAGAGGAGGCCCCCATGGGGAAGGCTGCGGGGCCCAGGCTGGTCTGAGAGGGTCCGAATCATTTTTTTTTTTAATTTTTATTTATTTATGTATTTTTGGCTGTGTTGGGTCTTTGTTGCTGCCCGCGGGCTTTCTCTAGTTGCGGCGAGCGGGAGCTACTCTTCGTTGCGGTGCGCAGGCTTCTCAGTGCGGTGGCTTCTCTTGTTGCGGAGCACGGGCTCTAGGCGCGTGGGTTTCGGTAGTTGTGGCTCGCGGGCTCTAGAGCGCAGGCTCAGTAGTTGTAGCGCACAGGCTTAGCTGCTCCGCGGCATGTGGGATCTTCCCAGACCAGGGATCGAACCCGTGTCCCCTGCATTGGCAGGCAGATTCTCAACCACTGCGCCACCAGGGAAGTCCCAACGGTCTGAATCTTATTGCATCATCTTTGCAACCCTTAGGCAGACCCCACTCTTAAACAGTTTTTTCTTTAGAGTAACCCTCCCTCAGGATGTTAACAGTTGTTGAAGCAGGAGAAAAAGTAGCTTGGGTAAACACTGGGTTAGTTCCATTACTGCGAAACTTCTCAGAGCCATGCTTAAGTCCAATGAAAAGCTCTAAGAGGAGAATGTATGCAGCCCCAAACTCATATGACCAAAGGACCCTTTTCCAACAGGCATCTGTAAGACTCAAGTTCCTGAGAACATATTTTGGATGTTGCTTTTTTAGGGAGCCAAGCTCACGCTGCTGCTTCTCAGGGACAGCCTTAAATCGAATCTCCTTGTGCCTGTGGAGTCGCACAAGCAGGTGTGAACAGTCGTGCCCTCTACCTGGCAAGCTGTGGTGAGGGCGCAGGATGGGGTGGAACCAGCTCACTACCACACCAGGCCCGCTCTTGTGTCCTAAAATGCTATGAGCACCCCCTGCTGGTCACAGGTGTTGGAAACGCTCCCGAAGCTCTGGCACCGCGGGTCGCTTTCCTGGCAGGCAGTGAGCAGCTACAAAGCCAACGCTGAGAGCACCTCACCAGCCACCAGTAGGCACAGAGATATCAACACAGACAGAATTTCTCATCAGGTGCTAGCCCTCTGTGAGGAAAGCTATCTGTCGGGCCTTTGATAAGAGGCTACTGGTTAAGACTCTCTGTCAAAGTCAGGTGGTGGAAGAACCTCAAGAATTCAGTCCCCAAAGATTCTCTGCTGTCCTTCCCCTGTGAGGGGTGTGCCGCTATCTCTCAGGCACCTGGCCCTGAGAAATACACACACAGGGGTGTGCCTGGCCCTGCCTCGTGAAACGAGGATTGGGATCCAAGAGCTTCAGGAGGTTTCGGGGGCCACCCACGGAGCCCGGCTGCCCGGGTCAGGTACTTGGCTACCTTTGGAATGATTGGGGGCCCCCAGGCAGCATCCTGGCCCCAATTATTCCCTCATTCCAGCATTAGAGATTTATTCCTCTGGGCCATGAAAGCCACCTATGAGCAAGTTCTTCACGTGGCACGTGGAATACAAAGATGAAAGGACAAGGTTCTTGCTCTCAAGGACCTTCACATTCACATGACACCCCTGTGACACAGGCAGAGCAGGTATGATGATGAGACAATGATGATTTACTGCACACCTTCTCTGCGGCGGGCACTGCGACTGGCAGTTGCCCTGCTCACCACCACTTAGCCACAGCTCTGAGACACGAAATGCTCCGAAAATCTCTCTGATTTCTTTCCCCTAAGGTTGATGGGAACTCACTTGGTTGCAAAACCTGACCTGCACTGATAGGAGGCTATTTATAGACTATCTCACTTAGCATAATTAGTCATTGATTTTGCTGTGGGAATATTAAACGGATTAGACTCCTGCCACAGACCCTGCTGTGGGTGTTAACTAACTCATCGTTAGTTAACTAACACACGCACATGTTAACTAACACATACACCATATTACCTTTATAAAATAACAGGGATTCTGAAGTCTGGCCTCCATTTGGCCCAGCGTTTCAGATAACTGATTGTGGGCCTGTGTTATCTTACCTTCCTCAAGCATCCACTCTAGATCAGTATCAGGGAGGCAGGGACAGAGAAGCAAAATAACTTGCCCAAAGTCAAAGACAGACACATGCAGAGACAGGATTCAAACCCAGCATCTGACTGCCAAGCACAAGCTCCAACCACTACACTCCACAGTTTAGAAATGAGGTCCAGAGAACGTAAGTGGCTTGCCCAAGGTCACACAGGGTCTTGGTGGCAAAATCTGTATCTGAAACTGGGTCTTTGGACTCAATCCAGGATTCTGTCCACAGAATTTATGAAGGATAAGAAGTAGGGCCAATGAGGCAGGGGGCAGGGGCCTCCTGGACAGCAGCCTTGGTGCCTGGCCAGCTATAATTATAATCAGTTGCTTGGTTTCCTTCGGGTAAACTGACATATCCTACTGAGAAGTCTTTATTGTCCTAAAGCTACAGCTCTCAGGCCTGAGCTCCAGGGTAACTCTGTATGTTTGTCACTCAGCCCTAGGATTTTTCCTGTGAATGCTAAGTGTTCTTGTGTAAGAATCTTTTATTTCCCTCCCACCCTGGTGCTAGGTTTCACACCACAGCCCCCTACTCTTATTAAAGGGGAAGGAATCTGTTCCCAGAGTGAGGAATGAGTTGGAATAGAATTGCCATATTTGTGTATGGATTAAAGTTGACCATTTAATCACTCACTCATTCCTTCATCCAACAAACATTTATTGAGCACCTACTATGTTCCCAGCACCGGGCTAGGCAGGTGGAATACAAAGATGAAAGGATAAGGTCTTTGCTCTCAAGGAGCTAACAGTCTAAATGGGGAGACAAACATGCAATAAAATTCCAGTAATGTCATTGTTACAAAAAAAGGTTTATACAAAGAGTGTTGGTAGCCCAGGGTAAGGAAGGCCTAATTTGGCAAGAAAAGGTTTCACAGCAGAGGGAGCATCTGATTTGAGACGGGAAGGATGAGGGAAAATTCTGCCAGGCAAATGGAGAGCAGTTGCAGCCCAGCAATTCAAGCTTCTTGAGCCAAAGTTAACTGTGATCTGGTACTCAGTCTGGTTAGATGCTCGTTGGCGGCAACACTGCAAAGGCAATGATGAGAGCCAGAATGGGGACCATCTAGTCGACTCCTCTCATTTTGTAGATGAGGAAACTGAGGCAGAGAGAAGTAAATCTCTACTTGAGGTTTTGAAATGGTTTATCTGGGAGAGAGTTGCCGTCTCTTCCCATTGTATTGTGAAAGCACACACACAGTACAACAAACTGTATCTGATATCACATATGCCATAGAACTTTTACACATCAAAATGTTTTTTAAATTCTGCAACTTTACTGTACATATATGGTATTCAGCATCTGGAAAGAAAAAGCTTATCTGATCATACTTGCTAGAGGCAGAAAAACAGAGCAAATACATCATTCAACCAGAAAACAATAAAATAGAAACCATAAGGAACAGGGCAATTTACTATTTGGATAATTTGACAAAATTATTTGATAAACTGGTATTAGTTTTCCTTGACCCTGGGATAAATCCAGGAGGGCCTCAACCCTGGTCACTTGAAGAAGGCCAAACTAATGTTTTTCTTCACACGCTATCCCAGTTCCAACCTCCTGAAGGCTTATTTTCCTGATGTTCAGGTAAAGTCCTTCAACTGAGTTTCAGCCTCTGCAAAACTCCCAAGTAGCAGCAGGTTTTTCCCATGTGAGGCAAGTCCTAGGTCATCATATGTGCACTTTAGCTCCCCTTCATGTTGTGGATGGAATTGGTGGCATTTTTGGTCTGGGCTGAGAAACTGTCTGAATAATCAGGGGTAACTTTGGGGGTAGGAAAGTTGGGTGTCTGAATTTAAGCTTTTGAACTGTAGGTATACCCAGAAACACATGGGGAGAGAGGCAGGGTTAGAAAGAACCACTAGGAAATGGCGTCTTTGGCCTAGTGTTCTGTCTTTGTTGGGGACACTATGATAAAGAAAGAGTGTATCAAGAGTTGGACACTGTCCCTGTCAACTTTACATTCAAACTGCTGTGTTTCAAAACCGACTGAAGGTGCATACAAATCAATGTGACAATAAGAAAAATCAAGGTCTGATGGTTGGAACCAGGCCTTGCCTGTTTCTATAAAGTTTCTGAAGGCCTCCTTTACCCTGGGTGTTGGGTTAGGGGCTGTTAATACTTTGTATCTATGTATCTTTTGTATCTTTGTATCCTTTGCTTTTTTTGAGCTCTTTCCCTCATATCCAATTGCTTGGTTGATCCCTGCACCAAGCTCTCATTTTGATTCATTCTGCAACTCTGAGTTGCCAGTAAATGGCTCTCTGATCTACACCTTTACCCCTTTCCTTGGCTCTTTACCTGGCAGAGGGCTCTGGAGCTGCCATGCAATCTACCTGGGTGCAGCAGAAGCTGGGACCACACTAGTCTTGACCCTGGACCCTCCCAAAGTCACACTTCAAGAGTGAAAAACCTTTATAAATCTAGGCTATAAAGTACAATTATTTTCTAATGGGCATTATGGCTAATTCAGATTTTTCTGTGTATAACTGTACAGGCTTAGAAAATAGCTGTGGCTTCTTTTTTAAAGAAAGCCCTTTTTAGTGTTGGTTGAAGCCATTCTTGTTAACCCCAGTGTTGAACTGGAAGCTGACAGTTCTGACTCCAAGCACCTCATGGCAAACGTCTGACTTCATGGACCCTGTTGTTTGTACAGTTCAACCGCTGCATTACCTCCCAGATGATCAAGTGGTTCAGCAACTTTCGTGAGTTTTATTATATCCAAATGGAGAAATTTGCCCGGCAAGCAATTTCAGATGGTGTCACAAATCCCAAAATGCTGGTGGTTCTCCGCAACTCGGAGCTTTTTCGAGCTCTCAATATGCACTATAACAAGGGAAACGACTTTGAGGTAAGATCATGTGCTTGGGTCCCAGGAGATCTGATGAGTGCCTTCCCTTTGTGATTGGAGTTTTAGAAAAGATCCCCTTCCGTGTCTATCCTTACATCACTGAGAGCAGGGCAGCCTGGGGCCAATCTCTGTACCATCCACAAAGATTACAGCCTGCACATCTTCTCTTAGGCAACTGACGGATGCTGCAAACTGAATGTACAGCCAGTCTTTATTCATAAACTTGGCCAGAGGTCAGCTGTTATGCCATTTTAGACAACACTCTGCAATGACCGAGTTACACAGCCTGTCGACCTTCTCACCTTAGCGCCAGGAGGCCCAGGACTGAATGCAGGGCTTAGTTGCAGCACCTAGTCTTGGCCTAGATTTTCTTTACAACAGTCTCTGTTCTTTCCATCATTTGGTTCTTATCTTTATTCCCCCTTGAACAGTTTTATCTGTGGGTCTTCCATGGCAAGTCACCTCAAATCCTTTCTGGAAATAAACAATACTCAAGCTTCTCAGTCCCTTGGGGATCTCTGTGAAGGCACGCTGGTGGCACCTTAGAGGTAAAGCATCAGTAAAGGGTGAGCAAGTGGCCTAAGTGTCGCTGGTGAGAACTCGTTATCTTCCTTGTGTGTTAACAGAGCCTAACAGCTCTGTTAGGCTGGCATCTTGTTCTGCAGGTGCTGGGTGTGTCTGGTCGCTGACTACACCTCCCTCTTCTCGCATTTCTCACTTGACTGTGATCACAAAGAGCAGTGTATTGACACCTCCAAAAAAGGGAAGAACTGCTGCCATCCGCGGGCTAGATGCTCCATCAGAATATGTTTGGAAACCTAAGCCTACCTGCGGGGAAAATGGACCATGCCTCCTTTGTGAGGCTCGTGGGGGTCAAGGCATGTGGACGGGAGGCAGCGCTGCCACGTCTTTCCACGTGCGGGTGTCATCTGGCATGCAGTGGCGGCAAGCCCCAGGCCAGGCTGGATCTGGAGGCCCTGTAGGATGTCCCATCATTAATGGTGCCAGTCTGGGTGAGGTCCTGGAACATATTCTTGAGGCCCCACCCCCACCCCCGCAAGCCTCCTGGTTGGCTCTGGGAGCAGGAATGATTCCAAGTCCTTCGAACCCAGTCCCAAAAGATGGCAGAATGAGGTACGACAGTCGTAAGCTTGGGGGCAGTTCTTTCCACACGAGGCACTAAGGAAAAGAATACTAAAAACCTCTTCCGAACCACAGATTTAATGTCAATCAGAGTCAGAGTTTCCCACTTACTAAAAATGTCACTCATTAGTGGAATCAGCTACTCCTACAAAGGGAGTGTCCCTAATACGCTTTCTCCCAGGGCTGTCTCATCAGTACCATCATTTTAA
This sequence comes from Balaenoptera borealis, assembly GCF_965194805.1. Classification (NCBI taxonomy): domain Eukaryota; kingdom Metazoa; phylum Chordata; class Mammalia; order Artiodactyla; family Balaenopteridae; genus Balaenoptera; species Balaenoptera borealis. Next base: position 27,487,752 of record NC_138866.1, read on the forward strand.
GGTATGTATTTGATGAGGGAGGAAGAGATTCCACAAAAGTCAGGGGCCAGTAGAGCAGGGATGCTCTGACCAGGCCACAACCCTAGGAACAGGCAGCATCAGGCAGTGAGGTCTGTATGGTGCCAGTGCTTCACAGCCTCACGTCTTTTCTTCCTTGTGGGTCTCTTTGGGAGTGCAGGTCCCAGATTGCTTCTTGGAAATCGCCAGCTTGACATTACAGGAGTTCTTCAGGGCTGTCTCCGCAGGCAAAGACTCAGATCCTTCCTGGAAGAAACCCATTTACAAAATTATTTCGAAACTGGACAGTGACATCCCAGAGATATTCAAATCTTCCAGCTATCCCCAGGAGCTGTTTCGGAATTAAGGTCCCACAAAGTGAGGAGCGACTGGCCTGGGTTTCCTGGGTTTATCTTAAATGGCAGTCAGTACAGCTGTAGTCATATAAAAAGAGCATAAGGAGAAACCCCTCAAATAGGTACCATTACCATTTTTGATCATTTATTTCCTTTTCCAGAATTACCAGAGGTTTAACATTAACTATAAAATATTGTAAAAGGAACACAACAGTTTGGAACCAGAAGAATCTCCACTCCACTGTTTCCAGGTATCATGACCCTGGGAACTTGCAGGTGTCTCTGCATCTGTAAAATGAGGTTGTAAGGATAAAAAGACATGTCCTAAAGTGCTCTGTGAAATGTTTCTCACTACACAAATGTTATTTTTTTTTCTCCTTCATCTTTCAGATAAGGCTATCTTATTTGGGGTTTTTATACATTGCTGTTTTGAGTTACCTATTTATCAAGCTCCACTTATTTGCAAGACACTTTCAAATACATTACCTTTAAGCTTTTTACCTTGAAACATTTTTAAAACAACCAAACAGAAGTTTTAGAACTGTAAGATAAGTCACCAAAGGCTATGAGGCTAGGGCATTTGGGTTGGTAGGGGCAGTCAGGAGTGTGGAGGAACCCATGGCCTTCTGATGCCAGGCTGCATGTGGACCACCTCATGCTGCCGCCCATGCTCTCACACAGGCCACCATCCCCGGTGAGCATCCAGCACTGATGCGGCACTATCTTCTGACAACCCCTGCCTGGCACTTAGGAGTGCTTCATCACCCGGATGTCCACTGATTGTTCCAGCAAAGCCGACACAAACTTCCTGCAGGACCTGAGTGTTGCTGTACATTCACATTTATCTGCTGGAAGAGTTTATCGGTTGAATAACCCAAACAGTCTCTAGGTGACCAATGCAATTAATGCCCCAACTTCCTATGTGCAGAAGAAACTGAACTTCAGACCATGAAAGCTAGAAGGGCCTTAGGGGCTCATCTGGCCTACCCTACTTAAAAGAGGAAGGAGGAAACTGAAGCCCAGATGGGAGGCTTTGCACAGACTACGGATGGCTTAAATGGGACAAGTACAGCATCACACAGAAATGGAAATTCTCCTGCTTCTTAAGGACATTACAGCCCATGGTCAATCTTTCACAGATAAAGGAATTCATGAAATCAACATTTCTTTCACCTACTGCTCCAACACAAATTGTGACTTGCTCTGAGCATATAGGCAAGACATCTGCAAAGCTGAGTAACTGTATCTAGCTTCCCAGCTAGTCAGAATCAAGTCTTTGAAAGCATGCCAAAGGTGCGCAGGCCAGGATAGGCGTCACACAGAGCTTGAGCTCTGTGTTCTGATTAAGGGGTGTCTGTGACTTCATTAGTTTACTTCTTTTCCCTCTGTGCAAAACAAGTTTCCACATTTAACTACTCCACTTCCTTGACTTTTCAGGTCAGCTGGATCAGATAAGATGAAATCCCTAAATTATTGCTAGATGTATCAACATAAAAAGGTAGGAAAGACGACTTTCTTTTGAATTTTCTCTTACTCCAAACAGCTAAGAGGAAAAACAAAACAAACATACTCAGCCCAAACCAGTCTTTTTGGGTTGCTTTAAGGTTATTTGTAAGTGTCCTTCATCACATCCAACTGCACTCAGATGATCTTTGCCCTATTTTCTCCCACAATGTTCTCTTTACAAAAATGAAGGACTCCGCCAAACCTCAGTTTTAAAAGCAAGCAAGCACTGAGTATCCTGAGCAAGGGCAATCAGGCATCTGTGTTTGGGGACAGAAGAACCTGCTGTCCAGAGTGACATTACATAGTTATTTAAGACATTCATGGGAAACAATTCCAAGTTCACATGATTGTCCAATATGAACAGCCACTTTCTGTCCCAAACCTGAAATTCATTAGTGTTTTAAACACTGAGCCAAGCCACCTCCAGGGCAGTGAACCTTGTCCCAGGGACCAATTAGATGAAATGTACAAGCTCAAATTGAAAACATTTGGGTACTGCAGTCTTTCCAGGAAGTGTTCTCTAACCACTGAGCTAAACACACAAGAATGCATAAATATATATGCTCTGCCAACAGAAGAATTCTAGTTTATTATATTTTTCTGTTTCTACCAAGTATGGTGGGAACACATTCGAGCATAAGCTGAGATGGTTATTGTGTTCTTTTAGCAGTCATAATATTGCCAAAGGTCTGCTTATTCTTTCCATCAAGGTGTATGTGGATACTATTCTCTCCCAAATTAGACATGCTCAGTGTCTGGTCAAATACTGCATAATTGTCCAATCCTTCTTTGTTGGACAGTAGGGGCTGGACTGTGGTTTAAGATGATGGCACTACTGAGGACTTAATGTCCAATGATCAATTGAAAGCAGGCAGTTAATTGGCATTCCATGCAGAAAAAATGTTCATTAGGACCCTTTATTTCAAACATGGTTGTATATAGTATACACAGCTCCAGACTGGATTCATACGGTGAAGAGGCAAAAGGCATCTCCTAGGTATATAAGGGGTACCTGAGCCCTTTTCTTTCCATCAGAGAAAGGGCATACCTGGCAGCGATAGCACAGCACTCTTTAATAAAGTTCTGCAACCCAGACCCAGGGAGGTACACAGGTCCACTTTAAAAAATTGTCTTTGTTTTCAATGATGTAATATAGAGTCCTCAGAAAAAATAATTTTAAATAAGGCTTCCATAACATAATTTTACATGTGCCTTTAAGAAAATATTTCTTTTAAAATCTTTATAAAATTTGCTGAAATTTTGGTAACCAGTTTCCTGGATGAAGTATATATTCTAAATGTTCATAATCTTTTTTTTTTTTTTTTAAGTGAAGTATAGTTGATGTTGTGTTAGTTTCTGGTGTACAGCAAAGTGTAAATGTTCATAATCTTTGATTCTATCTTTTTTCTTTTATAGTTTTGAACCTTTGCTCTGTAAAGCAGATCAAACATAGTTTGATGATGCATGCATTCAAAACAAAACAGAAATTTTAAAAATCCGTTGATTTTTTACACAAACTCTATTAGGTAATTCGTATTTCACATAATACATGGGTATTTGTATTTCACACAATGTAAGATCATTTTCTCAGGACTGAGAAAATCAGAAAAGATAATGAGATAAAGTGATGAGGGGGAGAGCTAAAGTTATAGTTCTGTCAGGCTGATGCTTGTGACAATATGGCAAATACAATACTTCTCATTAAAGTATAAACATATTCTTGGTCAGATTTAAGTATATACAACACACACTGTAAAGACTGAGCTCTGGTTACATATTTGAGAGCATTAATAATGCATGCTCTATCTCTGAGGTAGATCATGGTACCTACACTTAAAAATGTGTACTAAGTGCTCACCCATGGAAAAACGTAATTCATGAAAAGGGTATTTTTCAGGGGTCAACAATTCCTATAGACCAGAAGAAGCTTTTTCAGACTATATAAACCTAAAGAGTATAACCAAGCGTCCAGGAGTTGAATGCTCAATCATATTCTTTTAGAAAACCAGATGCTAGACCCCAAAGAAGGGAATGTCTGATGAAACGTTGAGGGCAGGTACAGACAACGAAAACAGTGTAGGAACACGCGCTCCAAACCCCACCAGTTTCACATGTCCATCTACTCACACTGAGCAGTCTGCCTTCTTTCACCAAGAGTCTTTTGGGGTTATTTGTTTCTAACAATCTTACGCTTCACACTGACAAACTTTTGTTTTGCCATTTCCGAATTCTCCAGCATCACCCCTCAAACAAACGTCAGGTCCTAGAGTCTTCCCTTAGAAAACCCTTTTTCTCCCCACATTTACTGATTTCTGTGGCTCAGACTCCTATCTCCTTGACAACTGCTTCTCCTTAACTAAGTCTGAAAAGTAAGCAAGCACTGAGTACCTCAGGCAAGAATGTCGTCTCTTCCCTTCCCTTTCCCCCACTTTATCCTCAGCTATCTGATCTGCTGCCCCCCCGCCCCTTCACTTTCCCCCTCAACCAATACCTTTCCTAAGTAGAGTTCTGTGGTTAGGTGCATGAGTTCTGGAGTGTCTTGTCATTCTGGCTCAAGTACCTACCAGCTCTGCTCTCTGCAAGTTACTTATTCCCTTGGCCTACAGCTTTTCCATTTGTAAAACAGAGATAATAAAATAGTACCTACCTCATAGTACTGATCTAAGTTTTAGGTAAAATCATACATGAAATCCTCAGCACACTCCTAGCGTACAGTAGGTGCTCAGTAAATATTAGCTACATTATTACTCAGCAGTCATAAACTGTTAGCAAAATCATGAACTTGTACTCCTAACAGTGAAGAATTATTTCTTAAGAACGGCACTGATGTGTGACAATACTGATATAAAACATATTCTGAATTTCATTTTTACCAAAACCATGTAGTAACATGCACTGATATCTGATAGCAAAAGCAAGATAGCAAAAAACTTAGCTTTAAAGTGGTATGTTAACGCTTTCTGAGAGGTAAACAAAACCCAGCCTAAAAAAAAAGCCATGTGCCATAAACTCTATATGCTTCCCTCATTTACTTTTTTTTTTTTTTTTAATAGTTTTATTTATTTATTTATTTTTGGTTGCGTTGAGCCTTCATTTCTGTGCGAGGGCTTTCTCTAGTTGCGGCAAGTGGGGGCCACTCTTCATCGCGGTGCGCGGGCCTCTCACTATCGCGGCCTCTCTTGTTGCGGAGCACAGGCTCCAGACGCGCAGGCTCAGTAATTGCGGCTCACTGGCCTAGTTGCTCCGCGGCATGTGGGATCTTCCCAGACCAGGGCTCGAACCCGTGTCCCCTGCATTGGCAGGCAGATTCTCAACCACTGCGCCACCAGGGAAGCCCTCATTTACTCTTTATAACAATCCTATGTTGATGTGCTGTTTACTTGACACATGACATCGCTATTATTGCTATTTGCTAGTTGGTTGCTAAGACATCAACCTGCTTTTCTTTTCTGTAGGCCAATACATTGCCTTTTTGACACCCCTTTAATTATAAGCTTTGTGACTGATGTAGTATTTCTAAAATTATTCAACTTGCTGTCTTCAGCAACTGCTTTTTGAGGCTGTATCAGTAGCCATTGAATAGATTGTTTTTGGCTTGAGTATTTTCTGAATTAACTTCTGCACATTTATTCAAAACATCTTTGTAGTTGTTCCACTTGTTAAAGAGGCTGTTTCATTGTTTTCTTGATTGGGTGGGTGGGTGGGTAGGGGGAGCATGTACTGACACAACCCTGATTTTCCTCTCTTAACATTTAAAATCTATTTACATTTCCACAAAGATAAGCTTGCTTTCTTATTGAAAATAACCTGACCTCTTTTCTGGTTCTTTTTCATTTAATAGTCATTAAAGTTGATTATTTTCTTCCTCTGCTCCTTCATGAATATGGGTTGGTGATTACCTTTTTCAGAATATTTAAGACTCTAAATGTTTTTTTGGCTACTGTTTCTAAATAAACTGACTTTTTCAAATCAAGCTTTATGAGACAATAGGATTATCAATTTGATACTTTGCTGAATTCTCACTCTATTGAATCCCTAACAAAAAAACCACAATTACATTTGGTAGAATATATTCTTTATAAATACCCTAAAGCTGCTTTTATTCAAGATTACCATCTTGGTGTTTAGATACTTCATTCCTCATCATATATCCCCTTACTTCATCAGGGCTCAGCTTACTGACTCTGGACCAACCAGAACAAACTCCAGAACTCCTCTCCTATGGAACTCTTGCCAAAAACAGTGTCCGAAATAAGAGTTTCTAGAGAAGAGAATGGGGTGCAGGTATTAGAACAGAACACACATATAAACAGTTTTTGCTAGACTGTAGATTTGTCAGCAAATCCTGGGAACAGAAAGCTTAAAAACACTGGACTTACATTCCTTAACACCTTAGTTTTGCTATACTAGATGCAAAGATAATTAAAATCCTCATACCATGTGAATGGTAGTTATGATAATGTATCCTTTGGCTCTTGAGTGAGGCAGAGTTTAATATGTTGACAATGCTGAGAATATGCTATTAAGTGACAGCTTTCACTTCTTTACTATAGAATCATGCCTATTCAACTTCAAACGTATCAGGGCATTTCTCTGGCAGATGGACAGTCTTCTCACTGTTTCAGGAACTAGAAAGATGCACTATTTATTGAGCAAATCTCAAATGTTCTAAAACTTGGCAGAAAAAGAACTCCCAAGCATTCAGTCCATTGCTGTTGTGCCAGAATTGGTGAATTTGCCCCCAAAATGAAGATCAGTAACAGATTTTTCGGCTTTGGGGTATATACTTATCAGTTCACTTCCTTTAAATAAAGTGACCACAATTTACCTCTTCAAAGCATAGTTACTGAGAAACACACTTGTATTGATGATCCCATGAAAAAAAGACCAAAAGCCACTTGAGGTTGCAAAAGCTATGTGGCACCTCCCAGCAATACAAAGTCTTGAACTCAAGTTGGGGATGGGACTACGAGCAAAGTGACTCATTCCTTATCTTTTAACAGTTCTTCAAAATCCCATGTGAAGTACTGTATCATGATTATGGTAGTGGTTACACAAAGCTACATGATAAAACAGCATAGAATTACACACACATACACACTTGAGTGCTCGTAAAACTGGTAAAATCTCAACAAGCTCTGTGGAGTATACCAATGCTAATTTCTTGGTTCTGATACACAAACTCTACTTATGTAAGATGCTAACATAGGGGAGGCTGGGAGAAGGATGCATGAGGACTTCCCTGTACATTTTTTTTAAACTTCCCATGAATCTATAATTATTTCAAAATAAAAAGTTAAAGAAAAAACATAACCCACATAGAATCAGAATCTTTAAGAAAGGGTTCTATTGAAGGAGCAATGTACTCTAAGGAAGAAGCATATAAAAGCCCACACCAGCATAGACTGGAGTGCTTCTATAAGGACACAATTTTCATTTTGTTAGGGTCTGTTTGGTTTTGTTCTGTTCTGAGTACACAGATAATCGAACTATCAGTTAGTTCTGCTCTCTTTGGGATCAGAAAGAAGTCGTGGAAAAACAACCTGTCCTGCGTGCTCACCACACTCCTCATCTATCTACAACCTCCCCACAAATCACATTTCCCCTCTAAACTTCCAAGTTTAAGTAACATTGTACAGCAATTCATTTCTTTGTATTGTTAGGAATCTTCACCACAACTGTGAACGTCTTGGCTTGTTTTCAGGCCCAGGGGCACATATGTGTTTTAGATTAAAAGACATTTAAAATCTTGGCTTTATTTGCTCCCAATAAGCCAGATTCTTCCTGTGCCTAAGCTGTTCCTTGGCTATCAAGTACCTTTGGAAACTACACTAACTCTTTCAGGCTAGGTGGATTTTATTTTTCACTTTAGGAGTTTCCTATTAACAAATAGCCTTCCTACACCTCCAAGTTCTTCCACACTTGCAAAGTTACTGACAGACCAGGGCCTTTGGAAATTGTGATCAATGAACCTACCTTCAGACGGAGATAAAATAAAATTTTAAATCTCCTTTAGCCTACCAGTTCTCAAACTTGGCTACACATTGGAACTACCCAGTGGACTTTAAAAATTACCAGTGTCTGAGTCCCACCTCTAGATTCTGATTTAATCGCTATGAGGTGTAGCCTTAACTTTGGGAGTTTTAACAGATCCCTAGATAATTCTTATATGCAAAGTTTGATAACTACTGCTTTAGCATACAACTCTTCACATGGAACACTTTTCATATTTCATCACTCTTCCAAACATGCATAAAGAAAAGAGTAATCATATGCTTGAGTGCTCATGAAATATAAGCAATTATTCAACTTGAAACATATCAATTCTTGGATTAGGGCCTCCACTGTCAATACCCTTCCCTGACCATAAAACTTTGGGAATGCCTTGTAGAGGCCCTACTGACACGCTCAGGTTCATATCTAATGAAAGCAGAAGGCTCATATGAAAAACAGGAACTCCTCTCTTTTCCTCTCTCTCTCTCCCTCCCTCTCTCTTTCTATACATATTTTTTAAAAACAGACTTTATTTTTTAGAGCCATTTTGGGTTCACAGCAAAATGGAGCAGAAGGTACAGAGATTTCCCATATATACTCCCTGCCTCCATTTAAGCACAGGCTTCTCCATTATCAACATCCCCACCAGAGTGGTACATTACAAATGATGAATCTACATTGATATATTGGCATCACGCAAAGTCCACAGTCTTCATTAGAGCTCTCTCGGTGTTGTACATCCTATGGGTTTGAACAAGTGTATAATGACATGTATCCACCATTACTGTATCATACAAAATAGTTTCACTGCCCTAAAAATCCCTCCTTTTCCATTAACCCCTAGCAATCACACTAATCTTTACTGTCTCCATAGTTTTGCCTTTTCCAGAATGTCATATAGTTGGACTCATGTAGCATTTTAGACTGGCTTCTTTCATTTAGTAATATGCATTTAAGTTTCCTCCATGTCTTTTTCTTTACATTTTTATTTATTTATTTATTTATTTATGGCTGTGTTGGGTCTTCGTTTCTGTGCGAGGGCTTTCTCTAGTTGTGGCAAGCGGGAGCCACTCTTCATCGTGGTGCGCGGGCCTCTCATTATCGCGGCCTCTCTTGTTGCGGAGCACAGGCTCCAGACGTGCAGGCTCAGTAATTGTAGCTCACGGGCCCAGCTGTTCTACGGCATGTGGGATCTTCCCAGACCAGGGCTCGAACCTGTGTCCCCTGCATTAGCAGGCAGATTCTCAACCACTGCGCCACGAGGGAAGCCCCTCCATGTCTTCTCATGGCTTGATAGTTCAGTTCTTTTTAGCACTGAATAATATTCCATTGTCTGGATGTACCACAGTTTATCCCCTCATCTACTGAAGGATATCTTGGTTGCTTCCAAATTTTGACAATTATAGAATAGTGCTGCTGTAAACATCCATGTGCAGTTTATTGTGTGCCCATAGTTTTCAGCTCCTTTGGGTATACACCAAGGAGTGTGATTGCTAGATTGTATGATAAGAACATGTTTACTTTATTAAGAAACTGCCAAACTGTCTTCCAAAGTGGCTGTACCATTTTGCATTCCTACCAGCAATGAATGAGAGCTCCTGTTGCTCCACATCCTCACCAACATTTGACACTGTCCATGTTCTCGATTTTGGCCATTATAACAGGTGTGTAGTTGTACCTCAGTTTTAATTTGCATTTCCCTAAAGACATATGATGTGAAGCATCTTTTCATATGCTTATCATCTGTATACCTTCTTTGGTGAGGTGTCAAGGTCTTTGGCCTTTTTTTTAAACTTTGGGTTTGTTTGTTTATTTATGGCTGTGTTGGGTCTTCATTTCTGTGTGAGGGCTTTCTCTAGTTGCGGCAAGTGGGGGCGACTTCATCGTGGTGCACGGGCCTCTCATTATCGCGGCCTCTCTTGTTGTGGAGCACAGGCTCCAGACGCGCAGGCTCAGTAGTTGTGGCTCACGGGCCCAGTTGCTCCACGGCATGTGGGATCCTCCCAGACCAGGGCTCGAACCCGTGTCCCCTGCATTAGCAGGCAGATTCTCAACCACTGCACCACCAGGGAAGCCCTGGCCCATTTTTAAATTGGCTTGTTTTCTTATTGTTGAGTTTTAAGACTTCTTTTTGATTTTGGATAATAGTCCTTTATCAGATATGTGGTTTGCAAATATTTTCTCCCAGCCTGTGGCCTGTATTTTTATTCTCTTGAATGTGTCTTTAGCAGAGCAGAAATTTTAATTTGAATGAAGTCCAACTTATCAATTCTTGCTTTCCTGGGTTATGCCAAGATCATCTAGATTTTCTCCTACGTCCTCTTCTAGGAGTTTTATAGTTTTGTGTTTTACATTTAGGTCTGTGATCCACTTTGAGTTAATTTTTGTGAAGGGTGTAAGTCTGCATCTAGATTCACTTATTTGCATGTCAATGTCCAGTTGTTCCAGCACCATCTGTTGAAAATACTATCTTTGCTCCATTATATCGCCTTTGCTCCTTTGTCAAAGATCAGTTGATTATATTCATGTGCGTCTATTTTGGGCTCTCAATTCTATTCCATTTAATTATTTTTGTCTGTTCTTTCACAAATACCACACTGTCTTGATTACTATACTTGCATAGTAAGTCTTCAAGTCCAAATTCAAGTAAGTAGTACCAGTCCTTCAATTCTGTTCTTCAATATTGTGTTAGCTATTCCAGGTCTTTCGCCTCTCCGTATAAACTTTAGAATCAGTTTGTTGACACCCACAAAAAATTTTGCTGAATTTTGACTGGGATTACATTGAATCTATAGATCAATTTGGGAAGAACTGACATCTTGACAATATTGAGTCTTCCTATCCATGAACATGGAATATCTGTATTTAATTTCTTGCATCAGAGTTTTGTACTTTTTCCTCACATAGATCTTGTACATGTCTTGTTAGATTTATACCTAAGTACTTGATTTTGGGGGCTGATAACATGAATGGTATTGTTTTAAATTTCAAATTCCACTTGTTTATTGCTGGCACATAGGAAAGCAACTGACTTTTATCAATTAATCTTGTGTATCCTGCAACCTTGCTATAATTGCTCCTTAGTTCCAGGAGTCTGTTGGTTCTTTCAGATTTTCTACACAGACAAACACATCTTCTGCGAACAGCTTTATTTCTTCCTTCCCAATCTATATACATTTTGTTTCCTTTACTTGTCTTACTGCATTAACTAGGACATCTGATACAATGTTGAAAAGCACTGGTCTGAGGGGACATCCTTGCCTTGTTCCTGATCTTAAGGGGAAAGCTTCAAGTCTCTCACCATTAAGTATGATGAAGTATGTTAGCTGTAGGGTTTTCATAGATATTCTTTATCAAGTTAAGGAAGTTCCCCTCTATCCCTAGTTAACTGAGAGTTTTACCATGAATAGGTTGGATTCTGTTAAACACTTCTTCTACATCTATTGATATGATGTGGTTTTTCTTCTTTGGTCTGCTGATATGATGGATTATATTAACTGATTTTTGAATGTTGAACCAGCCTTGCATACCTGGTATATTTCCCACTTGGTCGTGATATATAATTCTTTTTCTACATAACTGGATTTGATTTGCTAATATTTTGTTGATGATTTCTGCATTTCATGAGAGAAATCTGTAGTCTGTAGTTTTCTTGTAATGTCGTTGGTTTTGATATTAAGATAATGCTGGCGTCATAGTATGTTAGGAAGTATTTCCTCTGTTTCTATCTTCTGGAAGATATCATAAGGAGTTGGTATAATTTCTTTCTTAAGTGTTTGATAGAATTCCCAGTGAACCCATCTGGGCCTGGTGTTTCCCGCTTTGAAAGGTTAATAATTATTGATTTATTTAATAGATATAGGCCTATTTAAATTGTCTATTTCTTCTTGTGTGAGTTTTGGCTGATTGTGTCTTTCAAGTAATTGGTCTGTTTCATCTAGGTTATCCAATTTGTGGTCAAAGAGTTGTTCATAGTATTCCTTTGTTATCGTTTTAATTTCCATGGAATCTGTAGTGACATCTTCTTTCATTTTTGACATTAGTAATTTGTGTAAGGAATATTCTTTTAATAAAAGTTTTAATACCTAAATAAATGAACTAGATTCCCTTAAGAAAAGTGACCTTCACTAAAACAATATATATATATTTTTTCCTGAAAAGGGCACAGTATCAAAACCTACACTTTCCAGGACTATTCAAACTAGTATTTTAAAAAATGTGTGATGTGAGAAAATATTTTCATGGCTCCTGTGGATTCAGCTGTTATAATTCCAAAGGGAGCAAAGACTTGGAAAAAAGAACTTCATGATTAAGGGAGATTATCTTCTCAATTGAAAATTTAATTTCCCCACCATTGTAACACATCATCCAAAAGCTTATTAATTTTGAAACATGGCTAGCTAGAACTTAGAACCTATTTTGCTTACCCATATCAATTCTGAATTAACTGAAAAGGCAGAATTCAAATGACAGCAGCATAGAAAACTAGGATTCTAAAATACCGGAAAAAAGCATTTCTTTTGGAACCCTGGACATTAAGTTCGGAGTCTCTCTAAAACACATGTACAGATAATTATTAGGAGGACATAAAAAATTGTTTCCCTGTGGCCCAGTAATTTAGTTCTGTATTTTCCCTGGAAAATTTGAAAATATATCCCAAAAGGGGCATTTACAAGGATGTTCAATGCAACATTGTTATGACAGTGAAAAATTATCACAAATAAGGGAAAATAATCTATGTTATATACCTATAATAGAATACACACATACACCTATGTATATGTGTACACGTATATGACACAGTGGGTCTGCAAAACAACGTGTAAAGAATATCACTCATGGAAAAAAACAATAAAACTATATCCTTATAGATACATGTATATGTATACAAACGCGCAGAAAATGGTTTGGAAAGCCACACTCCAAAATGATAACACTAACTACCTCTAAGACTTTAAGGTGTTTGTTGCTCAATGGGGGGGTTTTAGTATTATATGTCATATATTTTTTTAAATAATGAGAATGAGTTCATATTTTATGGCTGAAATGAATTTGAAAAAGATAATGCCCCAAAACATACTTTAAGAAATCAAACATATCAAAAGTATACCCACCTTGACACTGATAGGTGCCAACAAAGAAGCTGAATGACACGCATCCTCTTCCCCCAGAGGAAACAGTAGAAAGCAATGGAGAGTTAAGAGAACATTCTGGTCAAATTTGCATCCAGGTATGGCTGCTTAGCTGTTCCACTTAACCAAAGGGAATTCTTGCTGTCTTCTTTCTGTGGGACAGGTGTGTGCCCACTATTTAACTGCGCACACATAAGGTGCTTACCTGCATCTTGATAAATGGAAGCACTGGAAGGATGTTAGCCAAGGAGGGGGGCAATACACATGCTTCCATGTCAAAGCAAGCAATGGACAAAAATCAACCCACTGCAAATTCAGCATTAGTACATTATGTATGTATTACCATCTGGCTCAATGAAAACAGAATTGCTCACTCCAAAACATCAGTTAAAAGGTGCTCGTCAAAATATTTTTATACCATCTATGTGATATAACCTGATGTCTCCTTTCCTATAGAATATCTTCTTTGCAATAACTATCTTTCAAGATTCACCATCCCTTATGGTATCTGTCAGAAGTCCCAAAATGATGGCTGAAATATGTGACTTTCAGATATGATTTATCTCTACTGTATTGTCCCCATGGTATTTTTGAGAAGACTATTTCACACAAAAATCCAGATTTCTACTTTATCTTCATCTGGTAACACTGGGTCTTGCTTCATGGCAACCACTGGCTGGAGAAGAACTGTCTCACTGAGATAGGGCAAGCACTCTGCAACATCCCAGTCCCCACCATGCCTTACTGCCTCCCCAGTACTGAGGCTGAGAGTCAGTTGCCACTATCATTCTGTTTCCACTGCTGTTTTTCTCACAGGAGAGTTAGGAAGAAAATTAATACTTGTACTTACATTTCTACCAAAAGTGGAAAAGCTAAAGATACAGAGTGTCAGATGTTTTAAGAAAAATGGAAAAGAGGATATTTTTCTATGAGAATGAAGAATATTTCTACATGTCCAATTGCAAAAAAGTATGTTTCTGCTGAAAGAATATAACTTAACATGCCATTGTGAAACTACTGGCCAATTCTCTCACTTATGATATCTTCCTGTCCATATTAGGCATTTGAATTTCTAATGCCTGATTTATATAACATTTATGGATATGCCACCAACCAAAAGATACAGAGGCAGTGAAGAAGCAAACAAAAATTGGAGTTCTGTAAATTACATACATTTTTACCTATATGTATTAACTTCACATTTAAATATACCATGCCATCAATTCTAAATATGCTTGTTGAAAAAAACCAGAAAACAACAAAAAAAGGAAAGCATAAATAAATAAATAAATACGCTTGCTGAGCACCAACTATACATAACAGGTACTGCATATTCAGTATTACAAGGATGAAGATGAATAAAACAGTTCTTACTCTCTAGGAGCTTGCATTTGGGAGTGGGAAGGGATGAGGAAGAAGGAATAGAGAGGTATATAAGTTACTTTCCTAGAAAGGCAAATTAAGATAGTTACAATTTCTAAAGGATAAGATAAAAAGGAGGCAGTAAACCAAGAAATTTTAGGGAGTGTTGCGGGAACAGTAAGTCACACAGTGTACCTGAAGTATAGTGTACATATGGTAAGAAAGGTAGAAGAGAAAGCTGGAGAAGTAGTTGGGATCATGTTACTGACAGACTTCACTGCTAAGTTGATGCGTTTGTCTTTAATAAAGTGGGTAATAGGGAAGTTCCAAGTGAAGTAGGAGTAACACTTGTCATTGGAGCCAAAGCAAATAGGCTGGTTACATTACATAAGAAATTATAAATTACAGAAAACAAAATTACTCCTATAAGCTATCTGAGCTTATATCTCAGATAAGCTTCTACATAAGGTAGATAAGCTAGCTGCTTCTATAAGCATAGATACATGAGTGGTTTTCTAGAGAAAACCCCACTGCACTTGTACAATAATCGATTCAATACTCTTGTCAAATTTTTAAGCTTCTGTGATTAAAAAGAAATGTCAACCAATCTAATAAGTAATAAATGAGAGCCCATGTGTATAGCTATTTTTTGCTTCTTGAGAGGTCAAGATAGTTTCAGAGGTAATCAAATGTTCCAGGACCACTGAATTTAGTAAACACACACCTGTGCACATGCACACACAACATACTCAATACCGGAGGATGTGCCGTCCTAGAACTTATGAAGGCCCTCATAAAGGGGGTGTTGTACTTAAGGAAAAAGAAAGTGCCAGGTTACAGACCTGGAAAACCAAGTTTTAGCCTTGTTCTGCCATCAAGTAAGTGAGCAAGTCATTACTCTTCTTTCAGCCTCAGAAACTTCACCTGTAAAATGAAGGAACTCAACAGGAATGAGCTCTATGGTCTCTTCAACCTCTTGCCTAGTATCAAGAATTTCAATTCGCAGCCTTCAAGTGTGAAATGACAGGCAGCCTGTGTGTGCTGAAGCATTTACAAAAAAACCAAACAAACCAAACAAAAAAGTTCCTGGTGCTGAAATATTGAAGATCTCACATAAAAATCCAGCTTTCTCACTTCTCTTGAAACCCCAGAAAATCTGGCAACACAAGATCCAAATCCCCAGATGGCCACAGTCTGCTGTGGTTGAGCAGGTGCCGCCTCCCCTTTAACAGGACCTACCTTGTTTTCCAGTTTGCCACAGTCTCCACCCTCTGCCTCACACATGTGTCACCTGTCCGACTCTGAATGAGTGACCACTGCCATACACATAGGAGGCATCCCCTCTATTTATTCACTCTACAGATATATGAGCCATGCACTGAGCTAGATGCTGTAAAAGAAAAAAAAAATTAGACATGCCTAGTCAAGAAATAGGAACTCACTATCAGAAACAATAGATCTGAGAGTGGGATTTCAAGTCATGGTGGAAGAAATTATTTTAATTCTTCAAATATCAAAGGAAAGGGATCTATAATCTAGATCAATATTGTCAAAAACAAGAATGTGAATATTCGGTAAAAAATTCAAGCTTCTTAAGTAGAAGATTCAAAGTCAAGTTTTTCCCTACATAATAAACCATTAAGTCTACAGGTCCTTCATAGGATCACAAATGCAGATTCCTGCTAGCAGGCCGAGGGCTGTCCATAACTGCAGAAGCTCAGCCTCAGTCACGAGGATGCTCCTTGACTACAGTCTGATGTGAAAGCAATAGAGCCTGAGAACTGAGATCAGATCAGTCACTGAGGTGCAGAAGCATAAATACCTAGGTACAGAGGACAGTGGACTAAGGTCTTAACTCTCAGTCATGTGTGGACCATGAACCATCAGTCTGGCCACTCCAGCCCTCTAAGACACACCACGGTTCTTTACTTTGTCAGAATTCTATCATGCAGGATTTTCCAGGAAACAAGATTTGCCTTTTTCATTTCATTTGTCATCTCCCTTGACAGTTCATCGCTGAGATGTGTTGTGTTGGCTCTTAAGCACCTGTCACCCTCTGAGGATGTCTATGTAAAGGATGCCATTAGTAGTGTTCCTTCATTGCTAGAAATTAGGCAAGTATAGAAGTGGTGGAATGATGACAATATATGAAAGTCACAATTTATAACAGCAAAAGACAGCCTAAATACCCATCAACAGAGACCTGGTAAGTTAAATTATGGTAAAGACATAAAATAAAACATTCTACAGCTATAAAAGAGGATGGGATGGAATGCTATTGAGGAATAAAAAGGAACAAACTATTGATACACATAACCAACTTGGATAAATGTCAAGGGAATGACACCAAGTGAAAAAAGCCAAAACACCAGTCCCCAAAGGTTACATACTATATGACTTCATTTATATAACATTCTTTAAATGATAAAATTACAGAGATGGAGAACAGATTAGTGTTTGCCTAGGGTTAGAGATGGGGGGGTGGGAGGGGGAGGAAGATGGGGGTGGATACACAAACCTACACACGTGATAAAACTGTACAGAAACAGACTCACACAGTATATATTCCATGCCATGAAAAGAAGAGAAATACAGATAAATTTCTAAAAATTATCAGTAAAGCTTCTTACAATAAGAAGGTACCTTTGGAAAATTAAAGAGGAGGAAAGAGAAGAGGGGAAGAAGAGGGAGAGGGGAGTAGGGGGGGGATGAGAATGGGAATGTTCTATATGACCAGAATGACCTCTAAGACATACTACAAAGCAAAAAACAAAAAA
Organism: Balaenoptera borealis; assembly: GCF_965194805.1. Lineage (NCBI taxonomy): Eukaryota > Metazoa > Chordata > Mammalia > Artiodactyla > Balaenopteridae > Balaenoptera > Balaenoptera borealis. The sequence continues at coordinate 27,504,876 of NC_138866.1, forward strand.
CACCATAGTAGTGTGTGTAGCACTCTACCATCTGAGTAAACTGAAAGAAAAATGTTAATGCTTATCCACAGAATTTTTCTGAAAGGACACAAAAGAAACAGTCAACACTGGTTGCCTCTATAGATGGGATAGTAGGAGGCTGAGGATTTGGATGGAAGGGAGATGTCACTATACATACTCTTGAACCTTCTGAATTTCATACCATATGAATGTATTACTTATTCATAAAAATTACTATTTTCTTTTTGAATATATGACAAGGCAAATCAATGCTTCAGTGCCTTTGCTCATACATATGGTCTGGCAATAGCTTTCCATTACTACTCATCCCCTCCTGGGTACTTATATTAATGAGCCTTTGTACCTAAGTGATCCTCTTAAGCCTCCATACTAGTTCTGAAGATCAGTTTCACTGGTTACCTGAAAATGCTTCTAAATTATTACTCTTCCAACCTACACTCACTGCACTATTTCATATGGCCTAGCTCAGTCATAGTAGCTGACTATAAAAGGTGACAATTATCTTCAAGCCAAGTGAAAATTTTTAATTTTAAAAGCATGTATGAGAACAAGTCAAAAAATAATGATGATGACAGCTACCAATTTTTGAGCTTGATACTGTGCCAAGCAGCTTTACAAGCATTATCTCAATTTACTCCTCACAGAAACCTTTAATAGGTGAGTTTTGTTATTTTTATTTTATAGATGAGGAAACTGGAGCTCAGATAGGGTAAATAATTTGATTAACGTCACATAGGTTCTAAGAAAGTAACTTGAACCTGTACTAGGGTCTGTCAATACTAGAAATGAGGAATCATTCTTCTATAGCCTAGTAAAATTCATCTCAGTTTTGGTAACTCTGAACTCTAAAATCCATCTGAAACAGCTGTATGGTCTCTTTGTAGCTGACAACCTGCTGCTTTTACAGTGCTACCAGTAAGCTGGCTCTAGACCTCTATTATTACCAAAATACCTGCACCTTGTGTAGTTAGGAAGATAAAACACTAAACAAAAAGCTGAGGTGCCTCCAAAGTAATAAATTTTTAGGCAATCAAATTCAGAATTTAATACTTGGTCTCCAGATGAGATGGCACTTACTTTGATCTATCCAATCAACAATCAGAATTCTTCCACAAGAAATGAATCCAAAAAATAAAAAAATAAAAAAATAAATTAAAAAAAAAGAAATGAATCCAACCAGAAAATTTAAGATTTTATCTTTATCCAAAAAAACTTCTGAATTAACTATTGATATCTTAATCAAACTTGAACTTCTGGGAAATTATGTGAATCAAAAGAGTGTCAACAAGCAGACTACCGTGTATTATTAATGGCTTTTGATCTCTGTAATCAGTCACAACATATTTTGAATATGCCAGCTTAACCCTAAATAAATGATTCCCAAATAGAAAAATTTCTGCATCTCATCTACCACATTATTTGCACGGGAGTTTACAAGTAGAGTTGAATTGCTGAAGTGAGAGGTTTTATATTTAGTTTAAAAGATCTGAAACATTAAAGATAACTGGAACTTTCTCCAACATCGGACTATTTTGTATTAAGACACAGATATCACAAAAGATTTTAAACTTAATATGTTTAAAATAAAAATGAAAAAACACGTACCAAGCAGCTTTTTGAGATAAGGAAAACAATGTTAATAAATAACAGTAAAATGCTACCAAATAAATGCAACCCAAGTTTGGTCCTCTGTATTCCAAGGACATCTCTTAATAAACTTAAAGTATCTGTGTTATCAAGGCAATTTCTAACCACATCAAATTTCTCCAAGATATTCCTGATCTTTTTCTTCTATTCTGCTTCTAGCAATAATGTAAATTTAAGAATTTCTTAACAGCAAAGTCAAATATCAACTGACTGTCTATTACTTTCTTTTTGGTGCCTGATCTGTTTTTCATTAATCTCCTTTCATCGAGGTTATGTGTTACACCAGTTTCCTAAAGTAGGCAACATTCTATGTTCATCGCCTAAGGTCATGTTAAATCTGTATCTTCTAAAATCAGCAGAGGCTATTTCTGACCCTGTTCATTTTTCCCTGCCCCCTCTTGGCATAAGATCGCAGACACAAAGCCATGGCTGCAAGGCAAAAGCATGACAGATTTAAAGGGATTCGTGGGTGATTAACACTTCTCATTTCATTGGCATTCTGAATACTGTCAGTCAGAACATAAAAAGGTTAAGAAAACTGAAGTAAAACATTCTCTATAAGAACATATATATCTCCTGAACTAAAGAACACATTCTGGAAATTTTGTTTTTTGATGAGAACGGACATTTGGTAGATTCAGTAATTAGTAAGTTGGTCTTTGTATAAATGATAATTCTATTGACTATCTTGTGATGTACCTTAATTCAACACAAGAGAGGCGGCTGAGAAAGATCACGACATAGAAATGTCTTGTCGGCCAATAAGCAATCAAAGTAGCTTGTTATAAACACTACAATCACCGGAAGTTACTTAATGTAGCAAATTATACATTCAGTATTGAATTGTTAATAACATAAAGCCTCTTACATGTAAACATTCAGAATTGCAGGAAAGATAAAAAAAAGTACAGAGTCATCAGAATTTCCCGTTAGTCTTCAGTACTATAATTTCAAGTTCTTGAACCCAAAATGATACTATTTGAATGGTAATATATATTATAATAAATAATAAATATTATCTCTATTCACACAGTATTTAATGTAGGTCGTAAAACTAAAAGGTTTTTATTTGTAGCCCAAAAGTAAATGTTTCAAAATATTAAAGCCTTTTGTAAACAAATTTACAGCTTACTGAGTTAAATTACATAGTGGGAATGATGTTCGAGAAAGAAGTCTCTTCTCTGTCTTCTCTCATGCTGGAAATAACTTTTTGTTTCTTTGCAGAAGGGAAAAGAGCTCCTTTTCTGTTTTTAAACAGGAACGATATTTGGGTTTTAGCTCTGTATATTTCTAGGCTCCACCTGGTACCATTCACATGAGAGGAAATTCTATGCAGAAGGCCATGCTTCCCAATAATGAGCAATCTGGCAAGAACCTGAAAACTTGACAGGCTTACAGGCTGCCTACCAGAGCACTCTGCATCGCCATACTCCTGCCCGGCAATCTTGACTTAAAAAATCAACAATTCAAGGTTAGCAGTAAGGCAACAAGCTCCCAAGCTTCATGGAGTACATCAGTTTTGTCTACCAGGAGTCAAAGCCAGATCAGGGAAAAATCAAAACGTAACAGAACATGAAGGGAGAAAGTAAGAAGAGGAAGGAAAAGAAAAGAGGGAGGAGCAGAGAAAGGATCCAAAAAATAAATAAAACAATAAAACATCATGATACAGAACAGATGTGCTCCAGGGAACTGAGGAATATTTGAAATTGTTTCTACTAGTCTTCAAGACACAAAGATAGAGAAAGAAATCAGCTATAAAACAAAGGTAAGTGTTGTGAACATCACTGAGCCTTGTGTTTACATGAATTATGGAATCACTGAGCTACATAATATTCAATGGAAAAGAGGTTTTGGGATGTTCAATTAGCATGTAATTAGAACACACCATATTAAAAAAGCAATAAAAATAAAATTAAGAAAACAAGAGAAAGGGGCTCATGCTGTACAGCCCATGAATCTCATTGGCTTTATCATGAAAGTTTATTTTTTTTAATCCTAGTACAATCAGCTACCAGTTACATACAGTAAAAAAACAAAAACAGCCACAAAGCAATGATGATAGAGATAGTCTGCGACACTGTACAGTGGAGGAAACGTTGTCTGTTGGAGTCCTCCAGCAGATCTCCACCTGGCTTCCGCAGTTAAGCTATCAATCCCTCCCTCCCCAAAGTAGTTAAAAAGAAAAATTAATGTCTTGCTTGGGTAGAGCAAGATCCTAATACCTCCTGGGGACACTGGAGAACTTTAAAAAACTAAAGCAGTAGAAACAAAACAAAAACTGAAATGTGGAAGCAAGGTGACACACAACGAAGCTCCATGAGGCCTTGGCTTCAGACCACCTCAAAGCGAACCACCTGGAAAGAAAAGAAAAGGCTGTCACAGCAGGAAGGAACAGATAGAAAATTCAGCAGACCTTAGTCTCTCTCATCACTCCACTCCTTCCCAAATCTACAGGATCCAAGCTTTTCTTAAGTCTTATATTTTTATAAGTAAGCCAGGTTGCAGAAAATTGCTTCCTTTTCTAATACCCTGTATTGCAAATGCTGGCAACTAGCACATACTTACTCTTTTAGAACCAGAAAACAATACAAGAGAAGCATTTTTAGCAAAGCATGCTGTCTTCTTTATCTCAAACTCTTCAAAACAACAAACAGTAGGCTATTTATATGACTGTGTACCCTTACCTTAGAGGAGTAATGACTCCATTCAAAAACTAAGTCTCATATATATTTGGTTCGATTGAGGGCTTTTTCAGCCAGGTGACCACTTTCATCTGTGATCTTCTCCCAATCAGTCTGTCCGACCACAAAACCTATGGCCCTTTTCCTATCTGCATCCTTCTTTTCTTCCAGGTCTGCCCATCTCACCTAAAAAGAACACAGCATTAGGCTGGGCTTTAGAAAAAATAAGTACACAAAGAGCCTCTTAGCTTTCTGAATAGTCTAATGGGTAGGATAACTAATTTAAAGCCAGGAGGTTAAAAAATGAGAAGGTAACTGTGGAGAATTGAAGAAAGCCATATATCTTAAGTTACAGAAAGAAAACTCTCTAGTCAATCACCAAGTCCTAACCACTCCAGCTCCTGAACAGTTCAGCCCTCAGTTCAGTCATATCCCCTTCCCCCTCCTGTCACTCCTTTTTAGTTCACTGGCTTCATTTTTTTACCTAAAGAAAAGCACTAACCTCTACCTAGTCTTCCTATCTTCATTCTCACTCCCTCCGATCCACTCTGCCAGAGGAATCGTCCTAAAATACACACAGCTTTAAATCTGTGCCCTACCTACGGAATAAAATCCAAGCACACAGGTCCCTCTGGATCTGGCCCTGTCTATTCTCCTGCAGCATCTCTGGGCAGTACTTATGCACTTCATACAGCAACACAAAATTACTTCCAGCTCTCAGAGCATACTGGGCCATTTCTCATCTCTGTAAGGCTGCATAAACTAGACTCTCTTCCTGAAACGTCTTTGTTCTAACCTGGTCCACCTGGCATGAGTCTAGTCATCAACCCTTGCTTTATCCCTCTTGCCCTTTGCCAATCAAATAATTAATCATTGCTTCCCTGGAGTTACTTCTGGATTTTGACATGTCTAGTTTTGAACTTCCATACTATACTGCAATTATCCACTTACAGATCTCTCTTCCCTAACAGACTATATACACCCTAGATCAAAGACTGAGTTGTTGTTTTTTTCCTTTTTTTAAAAAATTTATTTATTTTTGGCTGCGTTGGGTCTTCGTTGCTATGCACGGGCTTTCTCTAGTTGCAGCGAGCGGGGGGCTACTCTTCGTTGCAGTGCGTGGGCTTCTCATTACAGTGGCTTCTCTTGTTGCAGAGCACGGGCTCTAGGCACCCGGGCTTCAGTAGTTTCAGCGCCTGGGCTCAGTAGTTGTGGCTCACAGGCTTAGTTGCTCCGGCATGTGGGATCTTCCCAGACCAGGGATCGAACCCATGTCCCCTGCATTGGCAGGTGGATTCTTACCACTGCGCCACCAGGGAAGTCCCGAAAGACTAAGTTTTATTTATCTCCACATAATAAATTTTTTTGAAATTTATCCTTAGAAAACAGGGAGCTGGTATTATTACTTTCATTTATGAGATGAAGAGACCAAGAGACAGACTCAGTTGATACCATTTATGGCAAGATTATAACTACAAGTATATAGATCAGGGATATTTTTTATTGGTATTCCGATATTTTTAAAATATGGATTCTTACATGTTATAGTAGTAATTTTAAAAATATAAGCAGATATATCCTCTAAAAAATGAAATACTTAAAAAAGAGAGACTATGAAACTGTGGTTTGCAGTACCTAGTACCAAAGTCTGCAGAGATTGTATTTTAAATATGGCTTGTGATTTATTGTGATTGTGGTCTGTGACAAGAAAAGGGAACCAGAGCATGCTCAACCATGCTGCACCTGGAAATGTGTAATTGCTCTTAGAGGTACACTGACCCTCCCTATTATCATTTATAGGAATGGTAATCAAATGACTAGGCTTCTCCCCCCCCCCCCCACTGTTTTTAGCAACCACTTAGCTAAAGATAAGATACACAGTAACAGCTGTGGGGGAAAACTGATAACACCTGACTCTTTTTAAAGTAGATTTTTTTGTGGGTAGAAAACCTATGACTCAATTTCTTTCATGGGCCTCAGTAAAAAGCTATTTTAATAAACAATGTGGGCTTCTGTGTACCAAGATCTCTGGGCCTTCTGCCCATTAATGCTGATGTATTTATTTTGACAGATTCATGCACCCTCTCTCAGCTCTCCCTGGGATCAAGGGTACACATTTTAGCAAAAGATGACTATGGTTAAGGGGAATGAAGAATGGATGGACGGATGGACAGATGGATTGCGGCCACTGAACAAAGAAACGGTAACCAGTCCACAGTACTTCCTTAGCACAGAGTTAAACACACTAATCAATCTTGCCCTGAGTAAACTAAGAGCTAATTTTTAAATCTGTAGTTTAAATTCTAAGTCTTTAAAACTGATGCTATATCAACATTATTCATTTACATGTTGGGCTCCTCCCGTGGAGGTCCACTCCTTAAGTGGCCTCCAATTGCACAGACCTGACACACAGACATACAACGCTGTAGAAGGAATGAATAATTACCAAAAACACTAAAAATATATGGAGCAAAATAATGACTTTCAACTAGAAATGGCTTCTTAAATGTCAGTGTCCCTCCTAATCTTCCTAGAGGTACTTTCACTGAGATTTACAATCTCAATTTTTTGCCATTTATCTTAACTGTAAAAAGAAAAAAAAGTTGTAATAAAGAAAACTCTTGACCAATACTCAAAAGTTTCAGATACATATATTTTATCCGTTGTCACCAAAAATATTTCTGAAATGTATGAGTTCAGCAAACAAAACAAGAGAAATGTTCACTTTTCCACAGTTATCAAAGAAACACAAATTAAAGTCCATTTTATACCCAACTAAGCAAGTGGAAATTTAAAAAAATAAATTATATTTTAAAACCTAGCCATTTTGGTAAAATTCTAATATGATCAACTCTACAGAACTACCTTTGTGTTACAGTGTAAATTAATCCCAGAAACCTGCCCAATATTTATAAAAAGCTGAATTATAGAAATCAAGAGACCCCAGGAAAGGAATGAGTAATGAGTCCTGCATTCCTTGCTACCTGTAGGATTTCCCTGTGCTCTGATGTTGATTTTGGTAAGTGGTGTGAGAGTTAAAAACTATTTGAAGCTGATTCACTTTGATACAAAGTAGAAACTAACACACCATTGTAAAGCAATTATACTCCAATAAAAATGTTAAAAAAAATTACTATCTCCTCAAAAAAAAAAAGAGCTATTTGAAATGAGGGTGGGAGGCAGGGAGGAGAGTGAAAAGAGGAGCCACAAGAATTAGGATGTGTACCGCTCATGCTCTTGTCCACCCAGCTTACAAAGTAAATTACATGGGATCACAGACTCCTGATTGAAGAGAGTAATAGTTACCTGACTAAAAATGAACTAGAGAAAAATATTTCTCATTTGGAATTATTCACTGTTACACCAAATTATTATGCCCAAGGAAGAGCTACTTCTACTTTTCTGTTGCCCCAACCTTAAAACTGGAATAAGAGGTATCAAGACAAGTAGTCCCTGCATGGAGCTGGGCACATACGGAAGGCCACTAACCAGGTCTCAAGACACAGACAAGGGCAGGTCTAGGGACTGTCTGCAATATTTGAAAGAGCTTTGAAACCTGGAGTCCTTTGTAATGGTATCCACTGTAATGAAGTTTTACTGGCATTTTTATTCTCTTACAATAAATATCCTTTTAATATTGAATTACTAAGGGAACTCATAAAAAAGAAATGATGTATAATGATAAAGAAATTATCATTAACTTCATTCTTACTTAGAGAAATGAAAAATGAGATACCATTTTTTTTTTCACCGATTAGATTGTCAAAAGTTAAAAAGTTCAATAACAGCACTGCTGGTGCAAGTGTGGAAAAACAGGCATTTCCTTACATGTGGGTGTATAAATAGGTGCAACCTTTTTGGAAAACAATCTCACAGTATCTGTCAGAATGATAAATCATATTCTATGAGCTTGCAGCTTTAAGGCTAAAAATATTCCCTAGAGATATACTGTCAAAAAGATGCCAAGATGTATGCATATGACTTTAACCAGAGTATTATATTAGCAATAAAACAAAAACAGCATAAGCATCCACCGATAAGGGACTGGATAAATAACTGATTATTCAGCCAAACAATGGCACACTAGGCAGGCATTTAAAAAGAACGGTAGGGAATTCCCTGGCAGTCCAGTGGTTAGGACTCTGCGCTTTCACTGCCGAGGACCGGGGTTCAATCCCTGGTCAGGAAACTAAGATCCTGTAAGCTGCGTGGCGGAGCCAAAAAAAATAAATAAATAAAAAGAACTGTAGGTTTGTATATACTTAAATAGAAAGATCAAGACAGACTAGCTGGAAAAGGTTTATGCAAATCATATGTAATATGATCCCTCTCACTTTATTTTGTTTTAAAGGATATATACAATTATCACTTTTATTGAATTTGACATCTACGTGGAAGACTTATCCAACCTCCTGGCTTCATTACTCTGCTCCCTATCATAGCAAAGCTTCTTCAAAAAGTTACCTACATTTGCTGTTCTGCACTTCCTCATTTCCTATTCTACCATCTGCTCCAAACTGGCTTCTGTCCTTCAACTCTATAAGAAAGCTTGACCTTTTTTTTTTGATCAAACATCAACAATCTCCATGTTGCCAAATCCAATGGCTATTTCTCTTTCCTCAATTTACTTGTCTTCCCTGTATCATTTAACAATGGACTATTCTTTACTTCTTAAAACATTTACCTCTATCTGAACTTCTAAATTTTGGAGACCTGAGTCCTATTATCACTTCTAACTTAACTGGTACCTCCCTGAACTTCTGATTTTTCACTCCCAAACTTATGTCTCCCCTACTTTTCACTAACTCAGTAAATGGCACCACATACATGGAATACTTATGGCCAGAACCCTGAAGAGTCACCTTTGATTTCATCCATCCTGGACCCTCAACATCTAATCCATTAAGAAGTCCTATAGATTCTCTTTAATACTCTACTTTGCACCTGGCTCTTTTGCCCCATGACAAAATGGCACAAGCAGCCATTCCAAACTCCTTTAAGGTTGACAACATGCTAGCCATATGAGGTTCTGTTCTCCATTTTTTAAGTTACTTGTACATTTTGATCTGATAATTTGTAAGGACTCTTTTTTTAATCTGTAATATGATACAGTATAAACCAAACCACTCTAAAAAAACAGCATTCATATGATTATCTGACTATAACTTTCTAAAACCAGATGCCTAAACGGGCCCTTTATCTGTTGGTAGTTATTGACAGTCTCTTACCCTCTTCTTCCCAGGCTCAGAAGCACGAGTGTCATAATCGTCAGGGAGCTGAAGATAATCCTCCATTCTGCTGGCAATAGCCTCCCAGTCACGTTTCCTTTTAGTACCAGTTCTCAAGCCATCCAACTTGTCTGAGGGACAAACACAGAGCCGCAGCATTAAGGAAGAGTGTGAGTTGGCACACGACACACAAACAAGGGGAAAGAAGGCTGGAACACTGTCAGAGAGCACATCCGCATTTCTGAGAGCAGCATCACTTGTAGATCCAAACTATCTTCTTGGCTGAGATAACATCAAGTTCTGTGCAATTTCCATTGTTTATCTGGTGTTCATACTGGCAGCCTTTATATTACTATGTTGGTTTAAGTAACAAATATGGGCAGAACAAGAGAAGGCCCTTGTTTCCTGGCCTCCTTATCCTCCCACCCCACCTAAAATCACAACACTTCAGCTCTCATGTTCTGATGAAAATGCAACATTGGGTTTTTCTAAAAGCAATTTCTTCCATTCTTTTTTTTCTTTAACACAATATTAACACCACCCATTAGATGTGCAATCATGTGTGATATCGTATTATATGAAAAGCAGGTAGTACAAGAACTTAATGAGCCAAGCTAACGTTCAGAAAGGTTTTAGATTAACAGTTTCTTGGGATTCTGACCGCTGTGAGACGATTCGTCATGAGAATGTTTATGAGTAAGTTGATTATACAAATCACCACTTTCTTTGGTTATACTATGAAGTGCAGTTGACCATCCTGAGGCTAAGGGCTAGTCAGCCAAAGTGGCTGGATCTGAATTTTCTTTCTGAATCCTCAATCTGAGAGGCTTTCCAAAAGCCCCAAACTGTAATCAATTAAATGAACAGGGATTGCTGATTCAGAAATTATTAGATATGAGTTTAGGTGTCTTCAAGAACACATGATGAAAATGTGTGGGTTTTTTTATTGGTTGTTAATTCTGATTTTGAATTCTACATGTGAAATATTATGAGTTTTATATATATATACATATACATACATATATATATATATATATATATATATGCACTACATTGAAGCACTAAATTTTTGGATCATCTGTAGTTATAAACACACTATTATTAAGTAGGTCAATAAAGGAAAACCTAAACACTTCAGAAACACACAATAACCACACTTCATTTAAGTCCATAAAGGGTCCAGAGTGTATATATAATAGAAACCTTTTAGGCATCAAGGTGGAGAGAACTTGACATGAAAAGAAAAGTACAATGGAAGCAGGAGGAAAGGTGAGTTTATGCTTCAAATGTAAAAGTTATACATACAACTAACTGTGCATACCATACAGGCCTCAAAAACCAGTAAGATTTTGCATACTTGGCAAAGCTTTTATTTCCTAAGTTCCTCCCCCATAAAAGCAATATTATTGAAATATCAGCAAGGCAAACTACAACACTTTACAAAACTCAAGAAATTTTTATCATATCACTTTGGAAAATTTTTAACACGGACTGAGTTCAACAGAAACAGTCTTCTAATCTCCTCTGTAAATCACATGCTGTACCAAATGGCTCTAACCTACATGTATATGACAGGCCATATTATACAAGATCTTAAAGAAGTGACACCTTGATTGCACAGGGACATAGAATATGGTATTAGAAAACCAACGAAGTCCCACAAACAGTAAAACTGTTCTCAGTTCAACAGTGTACAGTATTAGCAGAAGAGTAGGCAGCTCCAATACACTTATTGAATAAACCTCAAAGGATTTCCAAACTTAATAAGATCAACTTCCACATTAACATACTTCAAAGGAAAATTTCATATTTCAATTCTAAGAATAGAACATGGCCAGGCAGCAATACAGAAGGGCAGTGAGAAAACTGCAAGAACTTTTCCTCATACACTGGGTGTATGACAGGAGTTACACACCAGGAGTCCCATATTTGCAACATGGAAGTTCAGAAGAGCATGTATTTCTAGTCTGAACACCCTTGTTTGTAATGTTTAATTTGAAATTTTATTGTGCACAACATGTTTAAAGTTTCCTTCCTGGGGCTGAAGAAAGGTTCGTACCTCTTCCACATGGCATCCTGGAAACCCAAACACACAGATGTATGGCATAAGGTGAAGGAAGAGGAATCTGGGGTATCTGTTAGTTACAGAAGACGACTGGTGTCCAACACACTCATACTAATGATTTTCAGAGGTTTGAATTTCAAAAGGTGAAGTTTTAAGATGAAGATGAAAGTTTAAATATCCAACTTGGCAGGTCACAGAATTTTACCACATCTTCAAAACAGTATATATTATTATTACAGCACAACAGAAAACAAATTTTAGATATATCTATATATTTTCTAAACATAAATGGTATTTCTGAAAATTTGATCACAGTGAACACACAAGGGTTACGTGCCTATACAAATAATAATTGCATTCCAACTGTGAAGAGATGAAACTGCCTGACATGTAGAAGGCCAGTACACAATAACTCATAAGCAGAGACAAATGACACTGAGATGAGAAAAGCAAAAGTACTCGATATGAAGAAGCCTAAATTAGGATGACAACAGTCTCAAATATTCTTTTGGTTTTTCAGTTTGAGAAACCAAAATCATGTCAGTGGAATTTAAGTAGCTTGAATGCTGAATCCCAGCATTTGATGTGGCATGTAACACCCACCCTTGCATTAGGGTGCCTGTGTCCCAGCTGGAAAGGAGCCATTCAGGTGCTACTGAAGGTGAGCCACAGGCAGTCTTCAACAACTCCATGACACCCATGCCAGATGCAGCTCAGGCCAGTTCTGAATTTTTCTAAAATTACACCACTTCCAATTTAACACTTACACACAGGCTGAACTGCATACTGTACTTAATGAACACAGATCAAGACTCTACAATGAGATTTAACAGCTCTTTGAAAAATTATAGGTAAGTGAGTATTTTCTCACTGGCAGACTCATTTGTAAATCAAAATTCCTCAGTTACAGATTCAGCTTGTCTAGCTCAATGTATGACACTGCTAAAGCTTAGTATGTTTCCACCCAGCATAATCATGTTACCAAGAGTAATTTAAGAAGTGTTGGTAAAATACTCAGAAAAATAAATTGTACCTGCTACTCAAATCTACTGAATTTGCTATGATAAGAAAGGCAACATAAATAGGCTAATTCTCAAATGAAGAGCCTCATGTTTTAGGCTCTTCTTCTTTTTCTCAATTGGCTCCATGGACCAATCTCAAAGAAGCAAGCACTTTCGGGAATGCTCACACTCCATCTGCCTTTCTCTACAGATGATATAGCTCTCAAGATAACACAGTGGTGCAAGAGGCAAGTCATTATACGAAACATCACTGTCACAAACAAAAACCCAACTGCAGACACGTAAGAATTTATTTCCTAGATTCATTACTAGATCTTCAGTGCCTTTAATTGAAATGGTTTATTTAACAGTTCTATTTCTGGATCACTGTCTAACATTCTGCTTTTAAAATGGACTGAATTTACATAAAATGTATTTTCTGAGAAGCAAATAGTAGATAGGCCAGAATTTTTTCCAGAAATTGATACCAAGATTAATGTCATATTATCTTGAATAATCATAACTAAATTCCATTTTCCTTTCTCTTTAGAGATTAGAAAGGAAAATAGAAAGTGGACTAGCTCAAGTTAAAAAAAAGCATTATCCTAGATAATATATTACATAAGGCCTCTAAAGATTATATGCTTAGCTAAAATATTTTACAATCCCCATGTCTCTTTAATTACCACTTCTCTTTGCCCCAAAAGATAATCACTACTTAGAGAACCAGAAAATAGGGAAATGATCTTATAGTCTTATAGGTTATTCGGTAAGTACAGAACTTCAGATTTAATCTAATCTTAAAATAAACATATCTAAAGCATTATTATTAAAAAAGTAATTTGTGATTGTTATTTTCCTACATATTTAATTGCATTTAAACACTTATGAATACTTTAAAAGTTTAGGGAAGGAGATGGTTTATTATTAAGATTTCCCACAGAGGGAGGACGAATGCAAGAATATGTCAGTAACCACATACAATTTTCACATGCCATACACTAGAAAAAAATCCTAGACTTTGCAACAAATCACCTATCGCAACAATATGGTAATACTACAGTTTACGGAATTATCTTTTCACATAGGACCTGGTCGTCATCAATGGCTCACATGATCAGCTGGGCAAAATGAAAAGCATAGCCTATGCAATTGTGTGTAAAGTGCATCCCTCTGATGTCAGAAACACAGACAATATGCCCCAAACAGTGAAGCAGCTAAATGACTCACATTTGTTCTATAAATTTAAGATATATTTCTATGGTTACTTCAGCTTTGGAGTTACAGCATAATTCCAGGAGGAGAAATGCAGAGACCAACAGTCATACTTCATATATTAGTAAGGTCCATCCTTTCAAAAAATCTTATACCATTATCTTAAATTATTTACTAATACATCTTAATCAACATGTTAAATGGTTCTCTTTAGGTGAGGTAAAAAAAAAAACTGTTCTGCAATATTACCGTGAAATATTGGGGGAAAATCCATTAGATATGTATGATTTTCTGCTTGACAAAGAACCCCATGTTAAGCAACTCCAATTTTTGATTTAGACAATCATTTTCACCAGTCTACCTTGTAATCTGGCACTAAGGACAAGCTGGAGGAAAATTTAAACGGAATCTTACAAAGCAGGCTCCTCAAAGACCGGAATTATATATCTACCTCCCCAACTCAGAAACTCTAATTTATTATATACAAGGAAAATAACTGCTTTTTAATTAATTTTTAAACTTCAATATTTATTATTATTACTACTACTATTACCCAAAGTATTCATAATCAGGTTCAACTTTGGACTGCAGTTAAACATTTTTTTAAAAAAGTAGAAATCTCACCTACACCAACATTTCTGATTAATATAAATGAATGGACTTTAGAAGTGACAGTGTTTTATTACTAAATTTATCACATATTTCCATTTACTCTAAAAACTTTAAGTGGTACCGAAGGTAGTTCTTTTAAAATACTCTTCTTTCACTCTGTCACAAGACATAAATGAAAGCCAACAAAATAGACTGAGGATGTAAGGTAGGCCAAAAATCTTCATTTAAGCAGAAATTTTGGGAAACTTGTTCTTCTTATAGCAGAAAGATCTATGACCATTACCATCAGGTATCACATATAAAAACAGGAAAAAGGAAATACCCACCTAGCTTTGCCTCAGATGTGTCCATCTCCCATTTGCTTTTCGGAATGTAACCCTAAATCGTACACAGAGAGAAGCTCGAAGGGTTAGAAAGAGACACATACATGCACATCACTTTTGAATTGGAAAAGCATTAAAACTGGGAATGGATTCAGTTTCCACTCACTATTTATAAATATATCCTGAGGGAAAACACAGTCTCATTATCTTTGAAGAAACTGAATTACCAAATTCACCAAACTTCACTGCCCAGATTTCAGAATAGTCACTTTAGAATAGTATCATGAAGGCGCTTGGAGGCAACTACAGTTCAGGACACACAACTGTAGTCTGAACAACAGCTATATAGCAAATACGGTAAGAATGTATGGTAGTTACTGTGCTCAATTAATATCATTCAGAGTAGCAGAGAATTTATAATACTAGCTAGGTTATTTTCTAAATACAACTGCTATTGTTGTATTTAGTATATAGTAGCCATTTAGTATATAGTAGCCATGAGGTCCAAAAAGTGTTCTTCAAGACAGTTACTTTATATTCCAGTTTACTTTTAGATACTCAAAAGAAGGGAGAATACTTGATATCACTGAACACAATTATGAAGTTCAACTTCATTTTAAAATGACTCAATCCATTTACCAGTTAGATCTTACAAAGACTAATTTTACTGAATCAATTTCAGAGCATTACTTTTTCATCAGTTGGAAACTAGATTATTATTTCTGATGTCTTTTAAAAAATTACATCTTTCTATTATATGAAAACCCAGAAATCTCCACAGGCAATTTATATCTTATTTAATAAAATAACTGGGTGGTTTATTTCAAACGAAGTCCTACGTAAGATTTTCAAATTTCACAATGTACCTATTTAGCTATGTAGTAAGCCTTTCAGTTTATTCACCTAGCAAGTGTATGCTTTTTCCACATAATTCACTGATTCCCCCTTTCCTTCATTTGGACTCTGTTCTCTATTAGGTCTTAACATACAGAACTTTAATATTAGGACTTATTATATAGGACAGATTCATCAAAGGTGTCAGCATCTTCTTTTAAGAATCCATATATCTTTCCACTATTGGGAATGTTCAAGTTCATAGAATAGACTGACACACAGGTAAAGTTGGAAAGTATGTTGAACACTTCATGACAATAGCTTCTGGGTAAGAGTGTACTAGAGCATCATCATTCTTCCAGGAAATCTACAGGTTTTATACATTTCTAGTCTTTAAGCCAGACTAATAATTCAATTTCAACTAATTAGGTAGTATTTCAGATTATAAATTATACCATCCTTTCCAAATACATGTTTAGAACAAACCAAGACAAAGGCTGAAATGATGGTGCTAAAAGTTTAGTACTGATGGAATTTGTACAGTTGTATCTCAAAAAATCATCTGAAAACCTTAAACATCACTAGAATAATATATTTATAAATTCTGAGTCAGATCTATGAGGTTCAATGAAGCACTAAAGAAGACAAAATATCATACCAATGATCCCCCCAAAGGAGTCTCTTAACCAAGAAAAGTTTGGATTTCACCCAGCTATAGTAATCAGTACAGAGTAGAAAATGTAAAGTTCAGTGAAAATTCCATTAAAATGGTCTGAATGACACAAGACTTGCTCTTAACCCTTTCCAAGGGTCAATTCTCCAAGAATCTTTTACTCTTGGAATAGAAACCAACAGTAGAAGATCTTGATTCTGCATTTTGAAAAAAGGTTAAGAGAAGTTTTATAACATAAAGATAAGCAAAATGAGTACATTAATTTCCCCCTGCTGGAACCACCCTTTTCTTCCTTAAAACTTAAAATCATCTTCTCACTGTTTGAAATATTAGGCTACTTGGAAATAAAAGAGATAGTTCAGCAGGGTAGAGTTCTAAGGCTTCACTGCCATGTTTCTGATGAAAAAATATAGTATTACAGTGTGTTTCACTTTTAAAAATAATAGTACATTCAATTAAAAGTTCCAAGTTTTGACCTACACCTAAGCAAGTCAGATGTTATGAACCATATGCTGAACTGAAATCTCCACAAAAGGAAGACAGAGCTTCAGAAAGCTAACATTAGAGACTTCTCACATGACTGATTGCTAGTACACACGCTGCAAGTAGCTAAACTGGTCATTAGCCATATTCCAGGACAGCGTGGACCTTTAAGTGAATTTCCTGCCTACATCTTAGATCATGTATGTCAAAATACAACCTAATTAATAAAAATACTTTGTTTAAAGAAAAAAAAAAACATAGGAGACTCAAATGCCATTAACTTTAAAGCTTATTTTTTAATCCACATATGAAATCTAGGAATGTAGAAATTGACACCATCTCTATGCAAACACACAGTTTCTATTCAGAGTCCTCTATAACACACATGGGTTGATGGGACCACTCCTTAGAGAGAATGTATTCTCTAGGGGTTAGGAATCAGGGTTCTCGCTTTGCACATTTTCAGAAGAATATGAAAAGCAGCTTTAGCAAGGGCTGAAGTATTAAATAAAACAAATAATATTTTGAATTTAAAAAGCAACACTATTCCAAGGCACTGCTCATCTCTGTACCCCATTAGCAAACACTGAAAATAACGTAAGTCTATAGGTCGCATATTCTTGAATGACAGGGTAAGGCAGACATCACTACAGAGGTGTGATCAAAAGCATTTACAGTAGGTACACGGGAACTTTGAATTCACACTACGTAAGCCTTTAATCAGCCTAAGCAAAATGCATTGCCTACACAGTCAAATCATTTTCCCCATCACTTAATAGGATAAAATGCGGAAGAACAAATCCAGCAGTCAGTGGCAACCCTCTGCCTCCTCATTCAATAAGTTCTTCTGCCTCAGTTTATAGAAAATCAATTTTGAGCTCTTATAGCAAAGAAGAGACAATTATGCATACATTGGGTAGGCTGTACCACATATTTGCTGGAATGTAAGAATACCCTTTCAAATGTAATCGATTTTCTTAAAAAGTGTATTCCCCTAGAGCCACCCACAAATAGATGAGTGAGTACACGGGTAAGTTTCTTAGCATTCTAAAAATTTTCTTGTAACAACACAGTAGAGGGTTCTTTTCCTTTGGTCAGGGGAAAAATAAAAAGTATCCAAAAGTCTCCTTGAAGATGATTATGGAAACTTTTACCATTAAGGTGCATATCAACAATAGTCATCTGATCACAGAGCTGAATTTAAACCCTTAAGAATTTTAATAAAGAGACACTTTGTTCAAAGTGGTTGTTCTGTCTCCTACCAGTTCGCTTTCCTCTTCCTCTGCATCTTTCTTTTCATCCTTCTGTTCTTCAATATTTGCATCAAAATCTTCCATCTCCACCTACAATACCACAATAATCACACACAAAAAGACTGAGTTAACATTTAGGAAAATGTTGAGTCCCTCACTGAGATATGAAATGAGCACAGTTGCCCAGAGCAAGACACACAGACTTGCTGTTACATGCTAAGTAATTTCTAACACCCTAAACTTTGAAACAGAACTGACAGACAGGATGATATTCCTGCTTTTCATTTTCCTGGGATATCCATCTTTGTAATTCTCTATGAAGTTGAGTATAATGATCTAAATTGACGGTTATCTGTTTTGAATGACAATGGATTACTAGGATTTCTTTTTAAAACCTTTAGCAAGTATTTTTTCAATCAAGTAAAACAGGTATGATTCAAATTTCAAAACGTAAGAAAGGGTATAGTGAAAAGTCAGAGGATAATAGCTTGGCCCAGAATAGTAGCAATACAAATAGAGAGTAGATAAATTAGAGAAGTATTTATAAGGTAAAACTGACAAAACTTGTAGGCTGACTATATGGTGGAGGGATAGAATTAAACACTGGTACAAGGGGAAAGTAAAGAGTCAAAGATAATGGAGAGTAGAGAGTCAGGGTTTCAGCAACCAAGTGGATTGATGGATCTAATTACTAAAATAGAGAATGTGAGAAGAGGAACAGGTTTGGATGAATTACATATTGAATAGGTTGAGTTTGAGGTGTACTAAGATAATACATATTTTTTGGTAGAGAATTCGGAAAATAATGGTAGAATTATAAAAATCCCTCATAACCCCTCCACACAGATATAATTACTGTTAAGATATTGATAAAATGCATTCCAGCCTTTACAATTTAATATTAAGGGCATGTAAGTGGCAATCCAAGGTACCAAAAAGCCTGATTATCTATACAGAATGTGCAGATTGAAAATAGAGCCTAGGATAGAGCCCTAAAGAACTCCAGCATTTAAGGACTGGGTAGCAAGAGAAGCCAGCAAAGGAGACTGAAAAGGGATGGCCAGAGATGCAAGAGGAAAACCAGGAGAAGGTAGACTCACAGAAGCCAAGAGAAAAATGGTTTCAAGAAGGTGGACATGGTCAACCATGTCATATGTGGCTGCAAAATTAAGCAAAAGAAGTGAGAATTGTTCATTGCCATGGAAATATTTGGTGAGAGAGTCTCTAGAGAATGGCTGGGGCAGAAGCCAGAGGAAATGGGTTGAGGAGTGGCATGGGAGGTAAAAACACATAAAAATACCGTGACAACACTGAGTACAGATAACTCTCATTCACAGGAAGAGGTCAAATAAAACAGAAGTATATAACTGATTAAAAGAGAAAAATCTCTCCTTTTCCATAATAAAGATTTATTTATTTCAAACTAGTAATTGATTTAGACAAGAATTCGCAATCTGTGAAAATCTGTCGGGGAACAGGATATTAACAGTTTCAAAGTATCTCCCTACAGATTACTTATTAGGAAGAGAAAAATGCAGAAAAATTTGATGGATATCACCTGAACCAAGTGATCAACACTTAAATCACCAATAATGAAATAAGACGACATCATAGGACCCCTGATATGATGCACTGAGAACACAATGCCACTTATGTAGCATTCCTGCTAATGTTTAACCTAAAGCTAATCATGACAAACCCAAATTGAGGGGCATTCTACAAAACAGCTAAGTGGCCGATACTCTTCAAAAATTTTTTGTCTTTCATGACAATGACATAGCTGAAAAACCATTTTTTGTATTAAAGGACTGGATCCTGGATTTTAAGAAATTCTTATAAAGCACAGTATGGGAACAACTGGTGAAATATGAATATGGACTGTATATGAAAGAATTCAGGAAATTTATATTACCTAACTTAGTATCTTATCAATGTTAAATTTCTTAAATTTGATAATTGAGCCTTCTAGTTTTGTAAGAGAATGCCCTTGTTCTTGGGAGATATCTACTGAAATATTTAGGGCTAAAGGGTTTATGAGGTCTGCATTTTAACTCTCAAATGGTTCCACAGTAAGAGGAATAATAGTAGTAGTAGTAGCAGTAGTAGTAGTAGTAAGAAGAGGAGGAAGAAGAAATAGAGGAAATCTAAATAGAGAAAAATGAGACAAAATATTAACAATTGGTGAATCTCAACGAAAGTCATGTAGGTGTTCTTATATTGGGTTGGCCAAAAAGTTTGTTCGTTTTTTCCATTATGGAAAAATCCAAACGAACTTTCTGGCCAATACAATACTATACGTGCAATTTTCTGTAATTTAAATTTTTTTCAAAGTAAAAAAAGATGGAAAAAAAGGTCGCTTTTGCACTGCTTTCGAGCCAAAGAATGCTCACCTCTTCAATAGCAGCATCCTGCAGCAAAGAACGAATGTCCAGACGCATCATATGACGAGGTGCAGTTTCCCAGTGATCGGCCATCTAATTGAGAGATTCAGGAGGTCAAGTTATCTCTGGAAACTACTCAAAGAAAGACCAAGAGAATATCCAAGACAAATTTAACTAATACTGTGAAGTCTAACAGGCTAGTTCCAGGAAGAGCTAGGACACCTCGTACCCTTAGATACAAAGGTTAAGAAACATTTACTAAAGCAGGTAGAAAATATATTTTGAAAGTAAAGGGGATAAATAAGAATTTCCAGACAACAGTGATGAAACAGGCAAAATGAAGTTTAGACTATTACACCCTCTGTGCTTCAGAAAAATCACCTTATTTATTTCTTTAAGCTTTCTTCCATGAATATTCCTCTTGCTACAAGTCTGGTTATCTGCACTCATTTCAGCCAAATACACCTAAGAAAGAATGAATAATGATTAGGCAAACAAATGCAGCACTTACATGATAACACAAAGTACTCTAAAGTTCTTTTAAATCTATACCTCAAATCCCTTGGTTTTTGCTGCACTCCAAAACTGGTCAAAATGTCTAACTCTGTCATTGATGGCATCCAGGATGATGAAAGGGAAAAAGCCATCATCCAGAGTCTTTTTGAAAGTTTTGAACATGCTGGTGCGGTAGGTTTCCTCCATCTCAGCTTCATATTCATATTCCATTACCTGATATCCCCCAAAAGAGATATGGAGTTAGCAAAAGCAAAGAATCATCTTAAATCTCCTCCCTCGTTAGCATTTGGATAGAGACAACTTTCTAGTCTTTCCTTCACACCTGAGTACTAAAGTTCGTGTTCAAAAAAGCCACAATTCTCTCTGAACATGTTTTCCTTTCAATGCTATTTATGAATCAGGATGTAATCTGAGAGGAATATACCATACCTTTTTTTTCACTTTCTTTCCAGAATCTGGATCTTTTTCTTCTTTTTCCACTTCAGCGATGAAGTAATCATCCAGGCTTAGAACTCTGGGTGCAGGTCCTCCAAATTCTACCTCCTTATCCTAAGAATCATATATTCAAGAAAGTTAAAGAGAATTTATGGAATAAATTAATAAACGTGCACAAAGTTTTTCTTATGGCTAAATACCACGCAATCTTCTTGTAGTTTCAAATCAAGCAGGGGCAAAGTAGCCTAAGCAGATCAAAATTTATGAGATAGCATCTACCAGATGGGCCAACTAGAATGGATCAAATGGGAAATATCTGTATCAATATCATGTTACTTGCTAAGAAGGCAAGTGGCTAACAAAAGCAACTGATTCTTTCACTTTCCCATACTCACTCGAATAAGTTTCGCAACATGTGTCTTTCCACTGCCAGGCAATCCTCTCATTATAACAACAATCTGAAACACAACGAAAAAAAAATCACCCAGAGAAGATTTTTTTTCACAGTGAGATCTTAGAGTTAACAATGACCTATCATTCTCCAGGACAGACCATATGATAGGCCATGAAACAAACCTTAATACATTTGAGAGCACAGGAATAATACAAAGCATGTCTCTGACCACAATGGAGTAAAATTAAAAATTTGGGAAATGCACAAGTATGTAGAAAGTAAACACCATACTCCTAAATAACCAATGGGTCAAAGAAGAAGTCAAAAGAAAAATCAGAAAATACTTTGAGATAAACAAAAATGAAGACACAACATAAGACAGTGGAAGAACAAACTAAACTGAAAGCAAGCAGAAGGAAGGAAATAGTAATATTAGACCAGAAGTTAATAAAATAGAGAACTGAAAAACAAAGAAAAATCAATGGAACCAAAAGCTAGCTCTTTGAAAAGAGCAACAAAATTGACAAACCTTTAGCTAGACTAAGAAAAAAGAGAGAAAATTCAAATTACTAGAATCAGAAAAAAAGAGGGGACATGACTGCCAACCTTACAGAAATTTTAAAAGGGTTATACTATGAACAACTGTATACCAACAAAGTAGATAACTTAAAAGAAATGGACAAATTCCTAGAAAGACACAGCCTACTGAAACTGACTCAAGAAGAAATAGATAACCTGAGTAGACCTATGACAAGTGAAGAGATTTAATTAGTAGTCCAAAAACTGCCAAAAAAGAAAAGCCCAGGCCCAGATGGCTTCTTCACCGAATCCTAACAAACCTTTAAAGAAGAATACCAACTCTTCACAAACTCTTCCAAAAAATAGAAGAGGAAGGAACAATTCCCAACTTATTTTATGAGGCCAGCATTTCAAACCAAGCATATAATCTGATACCAAAACCAGACAAAGACATCACAAGAAAATTACAGATATCTCTTAGGATTATGGATACAAAAATTCTCAACAAAATACTACCATATTGAATCTAGCAACATATTAAAAGAAGTACACAACATGACCAAGTAGGGTTTATCCCAGAGATTCAAATTAATATCTGAAAATCAGTTAATGTAATACATTATATCAATACAATAAAAAACAAAAAAATCTCAGTGCAGAAAAAGCATTTAACAAAATCCAACATCCTTTCATGATAAAAACATTCAACAAACTAGGAATGGAAGGGAACCTCCTGAACTTGATAAAGGACATCTAATGAAAACCCACAACTAACATAGTACTTATGGTGAAAGACTGAAAGTTTTCTTTCTAAGATCAGGAATAAAACAAGTATGTCCACTCTCACCACATCTATTCAACACTGTACTGGAGGTCTAGCCAGAGCAATGAGGCAAGAAAAAGAAAAAAGGCATACACATTGTAAAGTAAGAAGTAAAACCATCTCCATCTGCAGATTACATGATCTTATATATAGGAAAAATCCTAAGGAATCCATTAAAAATCTATTAGAACCAATAAATGAGTTCAGCAATGTTGAAGGATATACGATCAATACGAAAAAATCAATTGTATTTCAATACAACTGAACAATCCAAGAATGGAATTAAGCCATCTATACCTTCCTTTTTTTTTTTTTTTTTGGCAGCACCGTGTGGCTTCCGGGATCTCAGTTCCCCGACCAGGGATTGAACTCAGGCTACGGCAGTCAAAGCGCAGAATCCTAACCACTAGACCACCAGGGAACTTAAGCCATCTATATCAATAATAACATTACACGTGAATAGATTTAAACAATCCAATTAAAAGGCAAAAATTATCAGACTGCATAAAAAAAATGATCCAACTATATGCTGTCTATAGGAAACATACTTTATTTGTGTCATTGAAAGACACAAACAGATTGAAATTAAAAGGATGGAAAAAGATATATCAACAGCCACAGGAAAGCTGGAGTAACTATACTAATAATATATGAAATAGACTTTAAAACAGTGACATACATACATATACAGAGTCAAACTTCTGATGGAAATCTCCCGTACCATTTTATTTAAATGGAATCTAATTATTTTGCAATAAAAGATAAATTTAAGAATGTAGGGGGCTTCCCTGGTGGCGCAGTGGTTGAGAATCTGACTGCTGATGCAGGGGACACGGGTTCGAGCCCTGGTCTGGGAAGATCCCACATGCCACAGAGCGGCTGGGCCCGTGAGCCACAACTACTGAGCCTGCACATCTGGAGCCTGTGCTCCGCAGCAAGAGAGGCCGCGATAGTGAGAGGCCCGCGCACCGTGATGAGGAGTGGCCCCCGCTTGCCACAACTAGAGAAAGTCCTCGCACATAAACGAAGACCCAACACAGCCATAAATAAATAAATAAATAAATAAATATTTAAAAAAAAGAATAATAAGCTACATGTTTAAAAAAAAAAACAAAAAGAATGTATACATATGGAGGAAAATATGTCTAAACTAATCAAGTCTCCTAATTCTCCCTCTTTTAGTTCCACATACCATAAAACCAAATCCTCTTTTCCCTTCTTCAAATTGCAATTAATTGAGTTCTTATGAATTATTTTCTAAAACTTTCAACATTTTTTTCTGCCAAGCAATTAAGCTCTAATTTCTTAGATTCTATAGGGTAGGCAGTTTATGAGATTTTATGATGATTTGGAGATGGTAAGATGCCTTGAATCTGATATTAATACTACGTCACACGTGGAAACAACCTAAATGTCCATCAACAGATGAATGGATAAAGAAGATGTGGTACATATACACAATGGAATACTACTCAGCCATAAAAAGAATGAAATAATGCCATTTGCAGCAACATGGATGGACCTAGAGATTATCACACTAAGTGAAATAAGTCAGAAAGAGAAAGACAAATACCATGATATCACTTATATGTGGAATCTAAAGTATGGCACAAATGAACTTAACTATGACACAGAAACAGACTCACAGACACAGAGAACAGATTTGTGGTTGCCAAGGGGGAGGGTGGGGGGGATGGACTGGGAGTTTGGGATTAGCACATGCAAATTATTATATACAGAATGGATAAACAACAAGGTCCTACTGTATAGCACAGGGAACTATATATATTCAATATCTTGTGATTAAACCAAAATGAAAAAGAATGTATATATCTATGTAGCTGAATCATTTTGCTATACAGTAGAAATTAACACAACATTGCAAATCAACTATACTTTAATAAAATAAATTAAAATTTTCTTAAAAATTAAAAAAAAATACTACGTCACAGAAAAGTACAGAAATTCTGTTCAGGATACTAAAAAGATTCTTGTCAGCTTCTAATTTGCAAGAAAACTAGTCATTTACATAGGACTTACTCTCTCAGGTCTGCTCTCTCGGCCAGGTGGTTTCAAAATATCATCCACATTCTTAGATTCAGGTTTCTTCTCGACCCGCGGAGCTGGAGGTGGCTGGTGGCTTAGTGAAGGAGCTGGCAGGGGCATTCGCTCCTCTGGGTAAGTTCTTCGTTCTCCTAGGATTCCAGCAGTTGAACAAATTACTATTTATACAGTAATTATTTAAAATTTTAACTCTCTCCACTCCTCCTAAGGTAATATAAGTTATGGTGATTTGGGGGCTTACTTTTATCCTTAATTAGAGATAGTTTAAGATAATGTAAATCTATTGAAATCAAGAAAATGAAAAGATTTAGGTATGATTTCAGGCAAAAAGAATGTTCTGAAAAATACTGAATTCATCCTTGTTTGTATTAAACTTAGGAAAAAAGTTAAGCAACAGAATATAGAAGAATAACATGTACTCCTGAATAGTCCTGAGTATGATTTATAGTCCGTCTGTATGTAACTTCTGCTTTACAATTTTGAGAACGAGTCACCAGCTTAGGAAAGCTTGTTTGTATAAGTAGGTGTGAATTTCTAGTTTAAGTGTAATTTATAACAGTGAAAAACTAAAAGCAACCTAAACGTCCAAAAATAAGAGTCATATATCTCATCCACTTGATGGACTATCATAGAGCTGTTAATATAATAGGTTTACGTATGGAAAAATGTATATAGTACACAATATCAATGGGAACGAGCACAACAAAGAAACTGTATTTATACTTTGATTACAACTTCATTAATATGTGTGTGAAGAGAGAATGACAGGAAATATACAAAATTACAATAGTTGTGGTATGGTAGGTGGTGGGATTATAAGCGATTTTGTTTCTAGCTTCCAAAATTTCTTTAATAATGTAAAAAGAGAAATTTACATTTTATTTCATCAATTACATGGCTATTTTTGGTGATAATGTTGTCACCTCTGAGAAATCTGTGAGTGCATTTTACTCTGAAAGTTTAAATCCATAACTACAATAGAAAGCATCTCATGTTGTTTTCAGTTCTCAGCATCTTTATAGTTAATAAGGCACTAATCTACCTCCAAACATGGACGGTCCTTCATAGGCTGGTCGGTCAGACTTCCGATCATAGGATGGCCTATCAAATCCCCCTCTTCTGGATGAGGAATGGTCTTTTTTGTCTCGATATGACTGAGTCCTAGAAGGTTTAACAGTAAGTGCTTTGGTAAACAAAAAATATATGGAGGTCTCTTATAATGCAACACCATTATCTGCCCAATTTTTTCTATGGGTACTTACTATACATAGTCAATACTTATATTTTCATTTTGCTTTCCCATTTAGATCTGCCTTGCATACACACATCCACAGAGCTCACAAATTGCAAACATAAATTGTTTGCCTATTAACTAAGCAATGATTACAACTTTGTTAACAATACTCTTTCCTTTCCTTTCTGGCTATCTCCATCTCCCATTTAACTCTCTGGAATTCAAGCTCACAAAACTCAACCACCTAGTTTCCTGAAAATTGGTACTCTTCCCTCTCCAAATTATACGCACACATGCATGAGAAAAATACATCATTTACTAAATTTCCTTTAACTACACTGACTTTTGCTGAACTTAAGTATATGGTAATTTGCACACCTGGCAAAGATATTTCTCATAGCATACCTGTCATCTCGAGGTCGGCGTTCTCTGTCAAATCGATCCCGGTCATAGTCAATAACACCACGATCCCGGTCTCGATCTCTATGAGTCTCCCGATCCCTTTTGAAATCTCGATGATCTGCCATGACATTACTTTGACGATCAAAATAAGGCTCACGATCTCTGTCTCTATCATAACGATCTCGTTGGCCTACATGCTCTATAAAAACAATATAAAATAAGAACTATATCC
Source organism: Balaenoptera borealis (assembly GCF_965194805.1). Taxonomy (NCBI): domain Eukaryota; kingdom Metazoa; phylum Chordata; class Mammalia; order Artiodactyla; family Balaenopteridae; genus Balaenoptera; species Balaenoptera borealis. Next base: position 27,531,912 of record NC_138866.1, read on the forward strand.
CTTTTTTTCTGAAATAAAAGCAGAAATGTACACATCTAAATTTAGAACTAGTATAAATTGTTGCCCTAAATTCAACTTATAAATCTTTTAGCTATATTAAAGGGAGGCCCACATTCGAAGAGGCCCTCTGTGAGCTGGCCCCTGCCTAACCCTAGTTCCCTCTCTGATCTCACCTCCTACTACTTTCCCCATCTCTTTGTGATGCAACCACACTTTCCTGTTCCTGAGACCTACCACCTGCTGTTCGCTCTGACTGGGACCATCTGTTTGCAGATGTTTCATGGTTGACTCCTTGTCATTCGGCTCTCAGCTTCACTGTCACAGGGGCCTCCTCTGACCACTCTGTCTAAATTAACCACCTTCACTATCCATCACATCAAATGTTTCATTGTCTTTATAATACATTCAAAGGTCTGAAACGATCTTGTTCATTTATTCGTTTGTTTTTCCCATTAGAATGTAATTTCATAAGCACAGAAACTTTTATTTTTCTCATGTTGAATTCCCAGTGTCTAGAACAGGGATTAACAAACTTCTTCTGTAAAGGGACAGACAGTCAATGTTTTATAGGACATACAGTCTTTGTCGCAACTACCCCAGCTCTGGTTTGTTAGCATAAAAGCAGTTGTAAACAATAGCTAATGGGAGTGTGTCTGTGTTCCATTAAAACTTTATTTCTGGGGTGGCACTTTATTTCCCTGGTGGCACAGTGGTTAAGAATCCGCCCACCAATGCAGGGGACACGGGTTCGAGCCCTGGTCCGGAAAGATCTCACATGCCGCAGAGCAACTAAGCCTGTGCACCACAACTACTGAGCCTGTGCTCTAGAGCCCACGAGCCACAACTACTCAGCCCACATGCCACAGCTACTGAAGCCTGTGCGACTAGAGCCCGTGCTCCACAACAAGAGAAGCCAATGCAATAGGAAGCCCGCGCACCACAACGAAGAGTAGCCCCTGCTTGCCACAACTAGAGAAAGCCCGCACGCAGCAACGAAGATCCAATGCAGCCAAAAATAAATAAATTAATAAATTAAAATAAAAAAACACAAAAACTTTATTTCTGAACACTGAAAAAAAAAAAAAAAAGGGAGGCCCAGATAATCTTACCAAAAGGGAAATCATATGATAATTGGGTCCTAAAAGGTTTAAAAATACTGATCTCTCTGGGACTCCTACCTGTTTCAAAAGTTGATCTTTCAGGTAGTGGATCTGGACGTAGAGTTATTCTTTCTCCATAGGGTATCTGTTCAACTTTATTAGTGGATATGTCTGGTAAACAAAATCAGGGATAAAAACACTGTAAGAGTGAAGCTTAAGGAAGCCAAAGCTGAAACTAACAATTCCTTTAGAATCCCAAATACAAATTTGCCACTTTCACTCACCTCGGCCATGGCCATAATCGACAGTCTGCTGCACTGGTGGTGGTTTGGACATTGGTGGCATACCCATAGGCACCGGGCCAGGAGGAGGGATGGAAGGGTGAACAGGTGGGGGTGGTAACACTGGAGCAGATGGAATCGTTGCAGCTTCAGGTTTAAATTCCGAATTCAGTCCTTGTTCATCATTTGTATCCCAGAGGCCATAGAAAGAATCTTCATCCCAGCGTTCCTGTTCCATAGCTGAAGTCTGTGGCTTTAACACTGGAGGGGGAGGTGGCGGCGGAGGAGGAGGGGGTGGCGGTGGCGGTATTGGGATAGGCGGCCTGGTCACAGGAACAGATGATCTTGCTGGTGGAGCAGAGGGTCTTACAATTGAACCTGGTGGTTTACCCATAGGAGGGGGTGGTCTATAGGACCCTGGAGGCTGGAAAAAAGAGTAAATGGCTTAATGAATGAGCATACCATCATGTTTTCATGTATCAGTAGAAATTAAAATCTGGTTCTCAATCCATTGAAGAAAAATTTGATATATTGAACTTACTCAAAATTCAAAACTTTTTGTACTTTAAATTTAAAATACACCATTAGGGAGAAAATACGTGCATATCACCTATCTGATAAAGGACTTGTATTCAGAATATAAAAATCTCTTATAAGACAAATAGTCAAAAAAAATATGGGCAAAAGATTTGCATATAGTTTTCCAAAGAAAACATATGAATGGCCAATAAGCCCATGAAAATATGCTCGACATCATTAGTCATGAGGGAAATGCAAATTAAAACCACAATGAGGTACCATTTCATACCCAGTAGAATGGCTATAATTGATAAAACAGACAATAACAAATGATGGCAAGGATGTAGAGAAACACAAAGACTCTTAGACTGCTAGTAAGAATGTAAAATTTCCACTTTGGAAAATGGTCTAACAATTTGTCAAAAAGTTAAACTTCAATTTACCAAATAATTCAGCAGTTCCATTCCGAGGTCTCTAACCAAGAAAAACATGCCCCCCCAAAGACCTGCACACAAATATTCACAACAGCATTATTCGATAACCCAAATGTCCATCAACTGGTGAATGGATAAACAAAATATGGTATAGCCATACAACAGATTGTTACTTGGCAATAAAAAGAAATGAAGTACTGATTCATGCTATAACATGGATGAACCTTGAAAACATTATGTTAAGTGAAAGAAGCCAGACACAAAAGACCACATATTGTATGATTCCACTTAAATTAAATGCCCAAAAAGGCAAATCTATAGGGACAGAAAGTGGATTAGCTGTTGCCTGGGACTTGGGTAGGAATGAGGATTAACTGCAAATTGGCACAAGGGATCTTACTGGGGTGATGAAAATGTTCTACAACTGGATTATGGCGATGGTTGGACAACTCAGTAAATTTACTAAAAATCACTGAATTACAAACTTAAAATGGGCAAATTAGATGATGTAAATTATACCTCAAATACCTTAGGTTGGTTTAAAAAAGGAAAAAAAAAAATGCCCTCAACACTATCACCTCCTCCCTTCCCTGCAATGAACCACCCTCTTTTTCTTCTCCTTCCAGAAAAATTAGGGTGCTAGCCAATTTGATACAAATATCCCAGGCCCACCTCAAACCTACTGAATTTCTGTGAGTGAGGTCCTGGCATTAGTTTAAAATAAACAAAACTTCTGTAATTCTGATGTTCACCACCTGGTTAAGAATCTCTGCTATAAACTATCTCCCCACTATGGTAACCTATCTCCTCCACAAAAATAGTGAATTTCCAGTGAGAGAAACAAACTCTAGCTAGCTCCCTCACTTCTATCTAATTGTCTGACTGACAATAGTAGTTTGTGGCAAGGCTGGTACCAACACACAACATCAGAACCGGGAAACAACAAAACAAAGATACCAAATGGGACATTTAGTAATCTCTCTGACAACCACCAAATGTCAACAGAAATGTATATTAAGGAAACAGTAGAATCTCTTGGTAGATAGGTTCTATTTACTTAATATTAAAACCCAATTGTCAAATTTTATTTTAATCTTTACAATCAGAGATAATTTTAATCTCTGATTCGAACACTCTTTACCCATTTCTCTTAGTTCTATGTTTCTGGTTTGTTCTATTGACAAACAAATTGACAGCTACTTTAGACCTTGGAAAGCCAACAATACACATTACTTATATATTTATTCATACACAGGCTGCGTGTTAAACTTTTTGAGTAACAAAATTACATTTTGGCTAATAACGTAAGAAATATTATTTAACAAGAGGCCACTATAGGCTGGAGTTAAAGACAAATGACTATTAGGTAAATGATGTAAGGTAAACTTTAGGTTACGGCACTTTAAACTTTGTTAGGGAAATGCCTATGCATGACAAAGCTACTGCGTCTGGAGCACAGCTATCCAGACATGCTTTAGATATAAGGATTCTGGACTGTGTCTACAAATAAAAAGTGTTTTTTTCATATTACATAGTGAAAGCAATACATACATTTGTGAAAAACAGAACACTCCTACAGTATTTACATGAGAAAGGATTAATATCTGTACCATACTAAGGATAACATAAATTAGTAAGAAAAACCTTAAGAGTCAAATAGATAAAACAGGATTTTTATAAGAAATGTAATTAACAATTATCAGAAAATATTCATGTTCACTAATTATCGAAACTACCAAACATTTTATTATTTTTAAAAATATTTATTTATTTGGCTGCACCAGGTCTTAGTTGCGGCACGCAGGATCTTCGTTGCCGCACTCGGGATCTTCGTTGCTGTGTGCGGGATCTTTAGTTGCAGCATGAGGGATCTAGTTCCCTGACCAAGGATCAAACCTGGGCCCCTGGCATTGGGAGCGCAAAGTCGTAACCACTGGACCACCAGGGAAGTCCCATTACCAAACATTTTAAAACATTTTATTAAAATATTAAATCTTCCAAAAATATTAAGTAGCTGATGCTTGCTAGGCTATAGTATAGTTGTTATATAACTATTTTAGAGAGCTGTTGGCTATATTATAGGAATCATTAAAAATGTCCTTGTTCTTTAACTAAAGTATACCACTATAGGAGTTTAAAAGTACTTTTAAGAAGTGATCTAAAATAAGAATTTGAAGCATAATGCATAGTGGTTTGTAGAAAATAAAGAATGCAGATGTAAGCTTTTATCTATAGAATGGGTAAACAACAAGGTCCTACTGTATAGCACAAAGAACTGTATTCAATATCCTGGGATAAACCACAATGGAAAAGAATATTAAAAATGTATGGGGTTTCCCTGGTGGCGCAGTGGTTGGGAGTCTGCCTGCCGGTGCGGGGGACACGGGTTCGAGCCCTGGTCTGGGAGGATCCCGCGTGCCGCGGAGCGGCTGGGCCCGTGGGCCACGACTGCTGGGCCTGCGCGTCTGGAGCCTGTGCTCCGCAACAGGAGAGGCCGCGATGGTGAGAGGCCCGCGCGCCGCGATGAGGAGTGGTCCCCACTTGCCGCAACTGGAGAGGGCCCTCGCACGGAAACGAAGACCCAACACAGCCAAAAATAAATTAATTAATTAATTTTTAAAAAAATGTGTATAGGGGGCTTCCCTGGTGGCGCAGTAGTTGAGAATCTGCCTGCCAATGCAGGGGACACGGGTTCGAGCCCTGGTCTGGGAAGATCCCACATGCCGCGGAGCAACTAGGCCCGTCAGCCACAATTGCTGAGCCTGCGCGTCTGGAGCCTGTGCTCCGCAACAAGAGAGGCCGTGATAGTGAGAGGCCCGCGCACCGCGATGAAGAGTGGCCCCCGCTTGCCGCAACTAGAGAAAGCCCTCGCACAGAAACGAAGACCCAACACAGCCATAAATAAATAAATAAATAATTTTAAAAAAAGTGTATATATGTATAACTGAATCACTTTGCTGTACAGCAGAAATTAACACAACATTGTAAATCAACTATACTTCAATAAAAAAATATTAAAACTAAAAAAAATAAGAATTTGATACAAAGACATTTATTAACATTGTATTAATAAAAGATTAGAAACAAAGGTTTAACTTTGTTAAATGGAATAGTTTTAATAAATTGTGCATCAAAAATAAAAAGCATGTAGCAATATGTTAAAATGTTTATGATTGATTTATCAAGTGAATAAAGCAGAAATGTGGATCTATGATCTAGAGCTTCTACTATTTGCTAAGAGAGTCAAAGATAAAAGATGTAGTTCCTATCCTTATGAAGGACAGGCAAGATAAGAGAGAAGGCAAGACAAGATAGAAGGCAAGACAGACAAGAAAACAGACAATCCAAATACAGTATGATAAGGGTTCTGACAGAGGCCCATAAGATGTTACAGGCGTACATGCAAGGGCAATTGTCTTACACAAGTGGAAGAGAAGATACAGAGATGAGTTCTAAAAAATAAACAAGAATTAACTAGTTGGAGGAGAGGATAGGAAGAGGAAAAAAAAAGAAACTCTAGGTTTAGAGAACAACATGCATATGCAAAGGCATGGAGAAGTAAGAGCCAGTCACACTCACAGAATTGTCAGAAGCTCCATGTGGAGGGAAAGTAAAGAGAGGGAGTAGCAAGTAATGGTAAGCAGAGCTTGGGCCAGCTCAGGAAGAACATAAAAGGCCAGGCAAAAGAATCTAGATTTTATCCTGAAAGGAACACAAGAATACTGAAGCGTTCTAAAGCCAAGGTACAACATGGTGAGATTTATGTTTTAAAATGTCCATCTTGGAGACTTCCCTGGTGGTGCAGTGGTTAAAAATCCACCTGCCAATGCAGGGGACGTGGGTTCAACCCCTGGTCCGGGAAGATCCCACATGCCACAGAGCAACTAAGCCCATGAGCCACAACGACTGAGCCTGTGCCCTAGGGCCCATGCACCCTAGGACCCGACACCACAACTACTGAGCCCACGTGCCACAACTACTGAAGCCCGCGTGCTGCAACTACTGAGCCCGCGTGCTGCAACTACTGAAGACTGCATGACTACAGCCTGTGTTCCGCAACAGGAGAAGCCACCGCAGTGAGAAACCCGTGCACCGCAACGAAGAGTAGCCCCCACTCGCCACAACTAGAAAAAGCCCGTGCACAGCAACGAAGACCCAACGCAGCCAAAAAAAAAAAGACATAAAATGTCTGTTTTGGCCAGCAGTCACATCAGTGCTGCCTAAAGTAAAGTGTAGGGTAGTCCTAACTACAAAGTGGCATGAGAGAACTTTTGGGGGCAATGGAAATTTTTTTTATCTTTTAGTATACATTTGTCAAAACTCAAACTGTGGGCTTAAAACATATGTAAATTATAACTCAAAATTTGATTCAAAAAATATTTTAAAAATAATCACTCTGGAAGCAGAATGAAGAATGGATCAGAGGGGAATGAGATGGAGAGAGATGAATTAGGGTGTTTCTGAAATAATCTAGGCAAGAACTGACATGGGCTGGAACTGAGGTTGTAGGGAAGTGGAGGATAGAATACTTGAACAATATTAAAAAGATAGTAAAATTAATCAACAGAATGACTGAACACAGAAGGTTAGGACAGAGAAAAGAGTTACGGCTGACTTCAGGTTTCAAGTTCGGGTGACTAGGTGATAATGAGGAGAAAGAACAAGTTTTCATGGAGGATGGTAATGAGCTCCATTTTAAATATGTTGAGTTTGGCAGGAGACACACCCAGAGAGAAACCCTGTAGGCAGATGGATGCATACACAGGCCAAGAGATATGATTTGGGGAGTCAACATCATGGTGGTTGCTGACATCAACAATTACATCTGAGTGTTGTGTGTTAGATTAGGATGGAAGGGAACGTTGAGAAATGAAGAGTTAATCTGATGAAATGGTTCAGTAGTGTTTTTTTTCTCTCTCTCACTTATATTTGCATGATAACATTTTAAAAGCCCATCACTGGCTTAAAGGTAAAACAACAACAACAACAAAATGAAAGCAAAACAAGGGGAGAGCTTAATCACAGAAGTCTTTAACGTAGCTTCACTGCCTGAACTGGGGCACGAGGTTCAACCCCTTCCCTAGCTAAGGACTAGTAGCCTGAAGAGGCAGGGAGACTACGAAGCTCACATGAGCAGGGCTCACAGGGAGTCCCTGCACTGTCCAAATGGAAAACAGGACTATTTGAACAAAAAGGATTACCAAGAAAATTCTACAATTTTGTGAACACCAAGCCATATATATAGTTCTGGTGTGCTTGGTGTACTTATCAAACCCTGGGGGAAAAAGCATTTCTGTCACACTTTCGACCATACTCATAATATTTTCAAAGGTCCATTACCATTAGCTTTTTACTTTTCCAAAATTTACATTTTTTATAGAGGAAATTTATACTTATTGTAATACAAAAAAAAAAAATCAAACGACATACAAACATACAAAGTAAGAACCATTTCATTTTCTGGGCACATATTTTCCCATACCGGATACATTCCAGGTCTTGAAGATGTATTCTGCAATCTCGAATCCTGGGGTGGTAGATGGTCAGGCATCTGTGGCTCAGACCCATAGTCTTTCATCTTTTGAAGCTGTTCTTTCTGTTCTCTGTAAACAAATAAAATTGCCATTGTACATAAGGCATGTGTTCTCCATTCCTAAATAACTATAATTAATATTGAAGAACAAAAAAGGAAACTAAAACCTTTTTTCAAACCCTCTACAGTGCCCATAAAGCACCTCCAGGGTAATACTCTCTTGCCTTTATGAGCTAACTGATCAGTCATCTACGACCTATAAAATAATGATAAATTATTGAAGATCTTCAAGGACCGATTCTAGAACCTGCCTCTTTAGTCTATTTTAATATCTCACCTACTTGTCATGTTTTTCTTTCATCCAACAAAAATCTCTCTTGCTATTTTTTTCTTTGTTCAATAGTCTTTAGATAAGAGGTTGCAAAATGGTGGCACATGGGCCAAATATCAATGTATTTGGATATATATGAATATATAAAAAGGTTTTTTAAAATTTAGCTTCCATATTAGTTTTAAAATCTGAGCTAGCTGCCATTACTTACAAAGCAAAATAACATATTTTTCCATATAAATTCAAATTTTAAAGAGATCTGCAGACACTGGGCCTACATTCCCACATGCCAACAATCAGCTCAGTGGAGTAGTGGCTGCCTGCTTTAGATGAAGCAGTTTGCCACAGTCCTCACCAAACCCAGTAGAGTTACACTGACCCGCTTTCACTCATTTTAGTTACCTGTGTGGTTCTTGTGGGCATTTTAGTTTACAGCCCCTGCTGTATACAGTGAGAACAGTTATCAGTCTAAACCTTTAAAACAACGCTTCATACTCCTAAAGAGTAGTTACGTAACTCTTCCAGTTTTTCTTTAAATCGCTGGTCAAATTCCCTTCACTTTTCCTTACAATGCCCACAGTAAACACATACAACATCTACCACAACCTCTTCAGACCTTTTACAATTTTCTCCCTACCATTTTGTAAAGTGTAATGACCCAAATGGACACAAAGTAAGGGTCAAGTATAAAAAAAGATTATTTTCTGCCTCATGTAAATCATACTATGACTTTCCCAATACAACGTGAGTGACTTGTATTTAACTATGACCACTCTTACCCATCACTTCACATATTTTGTTTTATTATGTGGCCTAGAAAGAGCTTTAAAAAAAGGATGATGAGGCACCTTGTATCCAGCATTTCTATACAAAGCAATAACGGGTGAAAAGGAAATTTCAAAAAGGAAAGGAAAGAAACCTTGGCAGCTTAGTAACACCAATCAGCTTGGTGCTCTCCATAAACAACAGATTTTAGAGTTGGACAGACTGGGTTCAAATTCTAGGTTTACCAATTCTAGTAGCCAAGTGGTACTCTCTGAGCCTTAGTGTCTTTGGTGAAGTGAGAATACTATTACTTATCTTTGCAGGCCTTTGCGGTAAGGATTTGAGATAGGAGGATTGAGATAATACATGCTAAATTATCAGCACAGTGCCAGCACAAAGTAGGTGTTAAATTAAAGGTGTCCATAATTTAAAAGTGAACAGAGAATAGCTAAATGTTCTATAGCATACTTTCCACATTTACTACTATCTTCAGGAGTAATCTGGAAAAGTCAAATCTCTTAGAGTGTATCTTCTATAGACCACAGAAATCTGTTTTGTTTCCTGAGGCACCTGATCTTTGATCTTTACTTACAGGTATTTTTCCTCATACTTTTTTAGTCATAAAGCTTCAGTTATAATTTCAATTGGCATAATCCACAAATGTAGACCAGAATTGAAAAATGAAAAAAAAACACAATACATTGGAATATATCAAAAACTAACCATTAATTTATTTTCACAAAACATTGCTAATTCCTAAGAAATTACTCAAAAAGTAATTTCTCATTGTAATCTGTCAGTGACTCCTAAATTCTCATCTCAGGATATAGTTGGTATAAGGATTACATGAATTAATACATACAAAGCACTTAGTACAGTTCCTGGTACATAGTAAGCGTGCAATAAATGTTAGCTTTTATTATTACTGCTACTAATGGGAAGCATTATGTAGATACCTATACATAGTTGGGTGATTGTAAATCAAGAAATCCAAATTCTATTCTCCATCTCACAAAGAAAATATTTGATTATGTAGAAACAAGTAACATCCTCAAGTAGAGATACTGCTTCTAGTTATAATGAAAGATAAAACATCCCCAAAAGAAAGAATCAATAGTTAGATAAATCTGAGGCTGCTTCCAGGTAAACCATTCTTAGCTTCAACAGAGAAAAATATAAATCCTTCCAGCACTTTCCAAAGTTATACCAAAGATTAGTGAATATGAAGTCTATCAGATCTAATACCAAAGAACAAACTGCCTCAGGGGAAAAAAGGGATTTTACGTATGAGCTCTGTGAAATCCAGAGCACTGGAAAGTTGAAGTTTGAACTTGAAACAATCACAGGCATGGCATGTCGGCAACATATCTACAAAAGCCAAGAATGGCTATCAAATTTTCATATTTCAGGACATAAGTTTATAATTAATACAGTTCCTAAATATCCATCCTACCCTAAAACAGCACTCAATGACTAGAAATTAAAATTAAAATCATGTGGTAAGAACTTGAACAAAAATGATTCCATTCAAATACAACACATCATTTTAAAAAGAGCAGTCTGAATGCGGTTTTGACTAAAAGAAATGATCTTAAGTAGTTAACTTACCGAAGCATTTTCAGTTCTTGTGCAGCTTTCAAAATGATTTCATGCTGCCTCTGACTGAGAACCATTACCCCTCCAAGGCCTTGGTCAGAGTCTAAGTTTGCATCCGACCCCATCATTTCAGAAGAATGATGTGAGGAGGGCATATGTTCCGCCATGGGGGAATGTCTATCCACATCAGATGGGTACCATCTGTCTGACAATCGTTCTCTTTCCCAGTCCATTCTGTCAGGAATATAATCTCGCTTTTCCCGCCATGTATCTCCTCTTTCTGGGTACTCTCGGATCCTCAACTCACCCCTATCACGGAAATCTCGATCATACCCATGGTCTCGATTTCTTTCTTCTCTCCATCTATCATCCCGATATCTATCCACAGGTGGAAGAGGTGGGAGGGGTGGTAAAGGTGGAATAGATGGAATATCTCGTTCACGGAACTGTGATTCTTGTTCATCCAGTGGTCTCCCATAATCTCTGTCCCACTCATTATCCAAATTTCTATCATACATATCCATAGGTCTTCCGATCCGATCCACGTCCCTGTCCAAGTCCCTGTCCATTTCCCTGCTGTAGTCCTCATCCATATCCTGATCTCTCTCCCAATCATCCCACCAAGGGCCTCGTCTATCTCCATCATGAGATCGAGATGGTGCCGAAAACCTGTCCTCTCTGTTATATGAATCTAGTGTATCATCTTGATAGTCATGTTCACATTCTCTCCAGTATCTCTCTCTATCCCAATCATCAAGTCTTTCTCGTTCCACTGGAGCATTTCTACCATCTAATGGGAACTCTTCATGTCCTCTCTCTTCTCCATGGTTCCATGTTGCCCTAGGAGGCTCATCTCGGTGATATGAATACATTTTTTCCCCACCATCTCCTGGTTCTGGTCTAAATGGACCTCTGTCACGACCAAAATCTGGTCTTCCCAGACCCCTCTCCCGACTGCCAGGCCCTCGAGGTGGTCCCCTCTCCCTGCTCCCAGCTCTTCGGGGTGGTACTCTCTCTCTACTCCCAGGTCTTCGAGGGGGTCCTCTCTCCTGGCTGCCAGCCCTCCGAGGTGGTCCCCTTTCTCGGCTGCCAGCTCTACCCCTCTCCTGGCTGCCTTGCAGACCACCTGGCATTTTCTCCCGACTGCTTCCTGGCCTCACCAACCCTCTGTCCCGGCTGCCTTCTCCTCTACTCATCTTCTCTCGACTGTCTTCTCTTCTACCCATCATTTTATCACGGAAGTCTTCTTGCTTGACCAACCCTGGGCCACGGCTGATTGCCTGGCCTCTACCTCTATTTACTAGTCCTTTATCCCGTGTGTCTTCCATTCTGCCTTGCCCAGGACCTCTGTAAGATGAGCTGCTGCCTCGATTGCCTTCTAACCTATTATCTCTGTTATCTGGCCGAGGCAGCCCTTTATCTTGGTTGTTTTCTGAATGGGGCAGACCAATACCCAAAGGTTTAAAATCATTATCTGCAGTTAGTGATGATGATGTTGCTACTGCTGTTCCTCCCTCCATCCCCCCTGTTTTTGAGGGAAAAGTAGATTGAGAAGGTACAGGTTTATTTGCAAGGGGTACAGGCTGAGTAACAGCTTGGGCTTTGTCCATTTGAGTCTCCATACTTTGAGAATTCTGGTCCCAATTAGAAGGCTCTATGGGCCCTTCCGAGACTTCGCTTTTAGGTGGCTCTTGCTGAGAGTCGCTTAGATTCTCATTTGACTGAGCCGCCTTGGCATCCTTTACATCTGCAGCAATGGAAAATGCAGCTGATTGCATTTTAAAATTCTTCTGCTGGTTACTACTGGTGTCTGCTAATGGTTCTTTGTCTCCTGGTTCTGCTTGTGACTTAGGTTGCTGCTGATGTTGCTGTCCAAAAGCTGGTTTGGGGCCTTTCCACTGTGGTCCACTCTGTCGAGGACTGAGGGATGTATTGGGGGTAATATAGAACTGAGATGCTGGCCCCCGGGGAATCACTCCCCATTTGCTTTTAGCACCCTCTGTTGGGTGACCTTCATATCTGGGTCTTGGCCCATCGGGGCGATTTCCTTCAAAACGAGGCCCTTTGGGTCTCGGTCCTTCACACCTTGACCCTAAATCCTCAAATCTTCGAGGACCATCAAATCTACAAGTAAAACAAAAGATATTACTCAAGACAGTAATGCAGAAAAAAAAAATTCTCCATGTAAAAATATTTAAGGCAATCTTGCCTTAGTATCTGTTTACAAAAATGACTCTTAGTCATTAAACAAACCCTGAGATATCTATATCTTAGAACCAGTATGTTAAGGTGGCAGAGCTCAGAAGGTCTCAGGACAAATCTCCTGCAGCAAGTCACTGATACACTGAATTGTTAAAAAGCAATTATAAATATTGTGCCTTAGTAGACAGAAAAGTCCACTCATTTCAAACAGAAAAAAAAGTCCCGTAGCTAATTCTGAAAGTACTTTTAGAGTTAAATTATAACTAAAAACTAAATATGAAACAATTAACAAGATAATATAGGATGATTATAGATACTGTTGGAGCTAACATTATCATCTTGACTAATTGACAAAAGTTTAAAAAACAGCAGCCAGCTATGTCTTAAAAGCATGCCCTGACATTTAAAAATCTGGACAGATATATTTTTGCTATGGACCCACTTGCATATTTGGTAAATATTTAGTGTATATCCTCTGTCAGGCACTATGCTACATCCAAGGGATACATGAATAAAATGTCTTCTTTGCCCTCAAAGGGTTTACAATGGAAGAGAAAGAATCTAAGTGTAAATAACTGCCAAAAGGTACAATGACTAGTCTATCTGCACATAATAAGGGCAACAGAGGAGAGAATGGTCAGTTCTACCAGGGTGAAGGTGGTGCTCTCCAATAAAGGCTTTATATAATAGAAGATGCTTAAGTTAACTCTTGAAAAACAAATTCTCAGAGATCAGGTTAACAGAGAGTATTGGAGATGACGGGAGTGGGTGGCAAGGACATCTCAGGCTAAAGAAGCATTATGAGGAAAGGCAGAGAAACATAACCAGCATAGCATGTTTGGCAAACAGTTTAGCATGGCTGAAAGAAAGAGGAAACAAAGTCTAGGACACCTAGGAAAGGAGAAGGAGTGGAAAAGCAGCACACTAAGAGATAAGGTAAAGAGCCAGGCAAGGGTCAATCTCCAGAAGACCTTGTATACCTCGGTGGCATGGACTACTGGTACACCTCCAAAATTCATTCCCCCTTTTTCTACAGTAATTGAGCCTCTCCATTATTAGCTAGACATAAGGATAGCCAGACTAAAGACTCTCTTTCCCAAACTCTCTTGCAGCTGGAACTTTTAGCCATGTTCTGGCCAATGAGCTGAGAGTGAAAATGATTTACACATCCTTCCAGGTTGTAAACTTAAAGGGAAGAACACATCCTTCTCTTCACCATTTTCTTTTTCATGCTGGCTCTGACATGGTGGTGAGGCATCCTGAACCATGTAGATAAGGGCAACATACTAAGAGATGGTAAAGTAACAAATCAGAAGGAACCTGGATTCTCGACACTGGAGAGCCACCATATAAGTCCTGAGAGAGAATAAACTTCTAACTTGTTAAAGCCATGTGACTTTGGATCTCTGTTACAACAGATGAATTAATTCAGCTGGGTAAGAAGTTGGAAATTACCTTAAGCACGTAGAGCCACTAAATATGACGTGATTTTTAAAAGATTTCTCTAGCAGAAAAGTAGTAGATGGATAAGTGGGAAAAGCTAATTGTAGATTGTCTCTACAATTTGAGTAAGTGAAGGTGAAGTCTGTTCTAAGGCAGTGATTGATATGAGGATGTAAAGGAGGAGATAAAAGTGAGAGATGTGAAGGAAAGTAAAGCTGATAAATTTTCTAACAGGTGGGATTAAAATAATGGAAAAGGAAGAATTTAGGATGGTTCCAAGGTTTTTGGCTTCGGTGATGGTCATGCCTTTCATGCCTCTAATGAGAAATAAAAGGGTTTTTCTTTCATTTGTTAGGGAAATAAATGAGAGTAATAAATTCGGTTTCAGCAAAATATTAACTTCCTATCCCTGTGACATCAGTCTTTGGTAATCTAGAAGTCTTAGTTTCAAAGGGAGAATGCTTCTATCAGGGGACACAACAATGACTCTATTAAACTCCAGTTCAGACTGCCATCTGGCCACTTTGGGTTCTGAATCAACAAGCAAAAAAGGGAGTTACTGTACTGGCTGTGGCGGGGGGGGGGGGATTAATCCTGTCGTTCAAGGGGAAATTGGGTTATTTCTACACAGTGAGGGTGAGGAGTATGTCTGGAATGGAGGAGATCCTCTAGGACACCCCTTAGTACTTCCATGTCCTGTGATTAAAGTCAACAGAAAACTACAATAACTCAATTCAGGCAGGGTTGAGAATAGCTCAGACCTTTCAAAAATGAAGGTTTGGGTCACTCCACCAGGCAAGGAACCAAGACCAGCTGAGGTGCTCACTGACAGCAAAGGGAATATGGATTAAGTAGAGGAAGAAGGCAGTTATAAATACCAACTGTAATTACATGACCAGTTGCTGAAATAAGGGCTGTGATAGTTATGAATATTTCTTCCTTAACGTTTGATATTAAAGGTTTAAATATATATTTATTAGTCAAATATCTTTTAATTGATTTTTCTTCCTTATCATCTAACATAAGATGTATTAATACTAGCTAGCTTTATAACTCAGAATTTAAGTTACAGAATATCAAAGAGGGGATGTAAACCAGCTAGGGAGAATGAAGATTTCCCCAAAGACAAAAAAGGGGCTTTATAATCTTTTCTGGGGAAAGGATGAGAAAATTTCTGGTTGTCCAGGGATAAATGTTTCATGTTAGACACAAAAATCTCCCCTGTGACCCACCCTAATAAGAAACATAGAAGAAAGAAAGAAACATGGCTGGAAAATGTACTTCAGCCCAGCCAAGTCGACACTATATAGAGTCACCGCAAGGAATTAAAAAATACATAAACTCATGCCGCGGAGCGACTAAGCCCGTGCGCCACAACTACTGAGCCTGTGCTCTAGAGCCCAAGAGCCACAACTACTGAAGTCTGCGTGCCTAGAGCCGGTGCTCCGCAACAAGAGAAGCCACCGCAATAAGAAGCCCGTGCACTGCAACGAAGAGTAGCCCCTGCTCGCGGCAACGAGAGAAAGTCTGCGCGCAGCAACGAAAACCCAATGCAGAAATAAATAAATAACATTAAATAAATAAATAAATAAAAATAAAAATAAATAAACTCACTATAAACAGAGAGAAGGGGCTACCAGTAGATGAGAATTTTGTTTTTAAATTCTGGAAGACAAAGAACAAACATGAGTGGTAACATATGGAGCAGGAAGAAGCCGCAGTTTAGACTGCTGGTAGCAGAGAGGGATACAATCAAAATGGGGCTGGCTTGCCCAGAGAAACCCAGAGAGGATCAGGATTCTCAGAATCCAGGGATGCTGGGGAAAGACAAGTAAGACTTGGGGATAAAATTATGTAAATTAAAATCTATATTCAGAACCACTGATCAGCTTTTCCCTGGTCTTTTTTTTTTTTAATTATTTATTTTTTGGCTGTGTTGGGTCTTCGTTTCTGAGCAAGGGCTTTCTCCAGTTGCGGCGAGCGGGGGCCACTCTTCATTGCGGTGCGCGGGCCTCTCACTATCGCGGTCTCTCTTGTTGTGGAGCACAGGCTCCAGACGCGCAGGCTCAGTAGTTGTGGCTCACGGGCCCAGCTGCTCCGCGGCATGTGGGATCTTCCCAGACCAGGGCTCGAACCCGTGTCCCCTGCATTGGCAGGCAGATTCTCAACCACTGCACCACCAGGGAAGCCCTCCCTGGTCTTGAATGTCTCTAAATGCATGAATTTGAGGGTCCCGTAGCGTTAGCACAGTTTTTTGCCCTATCACCTAAAGCAAAGTCTGACAATTGGTTAGCCCCCCACATACACACAGAGCTCCCAATCAGCTTCAGTGTCTCCCACTCTTAAATATAAATGGACAACCAGAGATCACAATATATTTGAGAAATGTCTCCAAAATGAAAAGAAGAGACCAAAGATAAACAGAACATGGATCTGGAGGAAACAGACATAATGCAAAAAAAAAAAAAACAGAAGAGAACTTAAAAAAAAAAAAACCAACTCTCAAGTTAGTATCCTCAGAGACATTCTTTTTTTTTTTTTTTAATTAATTAATTTATTCATTCATCTTTGGCTGTGTTGGGTCTTCGCCTCTGTGCGAGGGCTCTCTCCAGCTGCGGCAAGCGGGGGCCACTCTTCATCGCGGTGCGCGGGCCTCTCACTCCCGCGGCCTCTCCCGTTGCTGAGCACAGGCTCCAGATGCGCAGGCTCAGTAATTGTGGCTCACGGGCCTAGTCGCTCCGCGGCACGCGGGATCCTCCCAGACCAGGGCTCGAACCCGTGTCCCCTGCACTAGCAGGCAGATTCTCAACCACTGCGCCGGCAGGGAAGCCCTCAGAGACATTCTTAAAGATACTGTATCAGTAAATTGACAACAATTTGCTATATATAAAAAAGGATGAGGGGTCTCCCTGGTGGTGCAGTCATTAAGAATCCACCTGCCAATACAGGGGACACAGGTTCAAGCCCTGGTCCGGAAAGATTCCACATGCTGTGGAGCAACTAAGCCCATGCGCCACAACTACTGAGCCTGTGCTCTAGAGCCCACAAGCCACAACTACTGAGTCCACATGCCACACCTACTGAAGCCCGTGTGCCTAGAGCCCATGCTCTGCAACAAGAGAAGCCACCACAATGAGAAGCTGCCACGCTGCAATGAAGAGTAGCCTCCACTCACCGCAACTAGAGAAAGCCCGTGTGCAGCAATGAAGACCCAGCACAGCCAAAAATAAATTAATTTAAAAAATAAAATAAAATAAAATAATAATAAAGATCTTGCGCGCCACAACTAAGACCCATTGCAGCCTAAATAATAAATAAATATTAAAAAAAAAAAAAAAAGGGGCTTCCCTGGTGGCGCAGTGGTTGAGAATCTGCCTGCCGATGCAGAGGACACGGGTTCGAGCCCTGGTCTGGGAAGATCCCACATGCCGCAGAGCAACTGGGCCTGTGAGCCACAACTACTGAGCCTGTGCGTCTGGAGCCTGTGCTCCGCAACAAGAGAGGCCACGACAGTGAGAGGCCTGCGCACCGCGATGAAGAGCAGCCCCCGCTCACTGCAACTGGAGAAAGCCCTCGCACAGAAACGAAGACCCAACACAGCCAAAAAAAAAAATAAATAAATTTATTTAAAAAAAAAAAAAAAAAAAAAAAGGATGAGGACCTCCCTGGTGGCACAGTGGTTAAGAATCCACCTGCCAATGCAGGGGACACGGGTTCGAGCCCTTGTTCGGGAAGATCCCACATGCCGTGGAGTAACTAAGCCCATGCACCACAACTACTGAGCCTGCGCTCTAGAGCCCGTGAGCCACAACTACTGAAGCCCGCGCACCTAGAGCGTGTGCTCCGCAACAAGAGAAGCCACTGCAACTAGAAGCATGCACACCACAACGAAGAGTAGCCCCCACTCATTGCAACTAGAGAAAGCCTGTGCAAAGCAATGAATATCCAATGCAGCCAAAAATAAATAAATGAAAAAATTTATTAAAAAAAAAAAAGGATCAGGGCTTCCCTCGTGGCGCAGTGGTTGAGACTCTGCCTGCTAATGCAGGGGACATGGGTTCGAGCCCTGGTCTGGGAGGATCCCACATGCTGCGGAGCAACTGGGCCCGTGAGCCACAGCTACTGAGCCTGCGCGTCTGGAGCCTGTGCTCCGCAAAAGGAGAGGCCGCGATAGTGAAGGGGCCTGCGCACCGCGATGATGAGTGGCCCCCGCTTGCCGCAACTGGAGAAAGCCCTCGCACAGAAACGAAGACCCGACACAGCCAAAAATAAATATAAAAATAAATAAATAAATAAGACCCGGTGCAACCAAATTAATAAATAAAAAATATTTTTAAAAAAAGTAAATATAAAATAAATAAATAAAATTTATTTAAAAAAAAAAAGGATCAGAACCAGAAGAACTGTAGAATTGGTTTTTAATTCTCAAAATTTAAAAAAATGCAATAAAAGGATTAGAAGTATCTCAGAAAGTACAACAAAATGAGAGAGAATAGAGACAAATATAATCAATCCAGCAGGTCCAAATCCTACAAATGAGGAGTTCCAGAAAGATAAAAACAGAAAATAAGAGTACAAAAATAAATAAATGAAGAAATAGGACAAAGAAATTTCCCAGAGTTAAGAGACTCTAATCTCCAGATGGAAAGGGCCCAGCTCACTAAGTATCCAGTACAGTCAATAAAACTAAACAAACAAAAACCACTATAAAATATTAAAAGAAAAGGGATTAAATAAGATTCTGGCAGTAGGGAGAAACCAACTAAAAAGGAAAAGAATCAAAACAGTACAACAGCTACACTAGGTAACAGAAGAAAAGAGAATGCTCGCTGACCCTAAAACCTTGACCTTAAACGCTGATCCTAAATTATGTTCAACTTCAGTAAACAGTATATAAACAGTATTAAATAGTATGGTACAAAAACAGACACACATATCAACGGAACAGAATAAAGAGCCTAAAAATAAACCCATGTTTATACTAATTCATGACGAAGAAGCCAAGAATATAAACACAATGGAGAAAGGATAGTCTCTTCAATAAATGGTATTGGGAAAACTGGACAGCCAAATGCAAAAGAATGAAACTGGACTATTACCTTACACCATACACAAAAATTAACTCAAAATAGATGGAAGAAAAAAAAATAGATGAAAGACTTGAGTGTAAGACCTGAAACCATGAAACTCCTAGAAGAAACATAGGCAGTAGGCTCCTTGACATAGATCATGGCAATGATTTTTTGATTCTGACATCAAAAGCAAAGCAACAGGGACTTCCCTGGTGGTGCAGTGGTTAAGAATCTGCCTGCCAATGCAGGGAACATGGGTTTGAGCCCTGGTCTGGGAAGATCCCACATGCCGCGGAGCAACTAAGCCCATGCATCCCAACTACTGAGCCTGCAAGCCATAACTACTGAGCCCGCATGCCACAACTACTGAAGCCCAAGCACCTAGAGCCTGCGCTCCGCACAACACAATGAGAAGCCCGCACAACTCAACGAAGAGTAGCCCCCGGTCGCCACAACTAGAGAAAAGCCTGAGTGCAGCAGTGAAGACCCAATGCAGCCAAAAATAAATAAAGTAAATAAAATTTTTTAAAAAGCTTACTTTAAAAAAAAAAGCAAAATAACAAAAGCAAAAATAAAGTGGGACTACATCAAACTATAAAGCTTCTGCACAGCAAAGCAAATCATCAATAAAATGAAAAGGCAGCCTACTGAATGGGAGAAAATATTTGCAAATCATGTATCTGATAAGGGGCTAATTCCAAAATATATAAAGAACTCATACAACTCAACAGCAAAAAAAGAAACAATCTGATTTTAAAATGAGCAGAAGATCATAGACACTTTTCCAACAGACAAATGACATTTTTCCCAAGAAGATACACAGATGTCTTTCCAAAGAAGACATCATGAGAAGATGCCCTACATCACTAATCATCAGGGAAATGCAAATCAAAACCACAATGAGATAGTACTTTACATCTGTTAGAAAGGCTATTATCAAAAAGACTAGAAATAACATGTGTTGGCAAGGATACAGAGAAAAGGGAACCCTTGTGTACTATTGGTGGGAATGTAAACTGGTGAAGCCCACTGGAAAACAGTATGAAGGCTCTTCAAAATATTAAAAATAGAACTATCATATGACCCAGCAATTCCACTTCTGGGTATTTATTGGAAGAAAACGAAAAAACTAACTCAAAAAGATATATGCACCTCCCCCCCACCCCATGTTCACTGCAGCATTATTTACAATAGCCAAGGTATGGAAACAACCTATGTGTCCATTGATGGATGAATGGATAACAAAGATGTGGTATATACATTCAATGGAATATTATTCAGCCATAAAAAAGAATGAAATCTTTTCGTTTGCAACAATATAAATGGACCTGCAGGGCATTATGCTAAGTGAAATAAGTCAGAGGAAGACATACTATATGATCTCTCTTATATTTGGAATCTTAAAAAAATTTTAATTAATTAAAAAACCAAGCTCTTAGATATGGAGAACAGACTGATGGTTGCCAGAGGCAGGGTGTGGAGGTGGGAAAAATGGGTAAACTTTTTGTTTTCTTTTGTTTTTTAGTTTACATAAATTATAATAAAAATATATGCAACCTCAAATTATATATCCAAATTACTAATCAAGTGTGAGGTTAGATTAAAACATTTTCAGGCATGCAAGGGCTCAGGAAACTCCAACCCACAACTTCTTAGTTGAGCATGCACTCCAGGAAAAGGAGGCACTAAACCACAAACTGGAAGCCATGAGATTCAGTAAACAGTGAATCCAATCTAGAAGGATAGTCAAGGGAAATGCTGGAGTAACAGCCATATGACAGATCTTGAGAGCAGCAAACCAGCCAACCAGCCCAGGCAAAAGCAAGAGAATGCATGAATCTGGGGGAGAGATCTCAAGAGAAAAAGAGATGTTGCTTTTGAGACTGGAGTTGGAGGATTATTTTAAAGATGTTGCAAGAAGAGGGACTTACCTGGTGGTTCAGGGGCTAAGCCCACGTGCCACAACTACTGAGCCCGCATGCCACAACTAGAGAGAAGTCTGTGTGCCACAACTAGAGAAGCCTGTGTGCCACAGCTAAGAGCCCACGCGCTGCAACAAAAAGATCCCGCGTGCCGCAACTAAGACCCAATGCAGCCGAATAAATAAATAAAATAAATATATTTTTTAAAAAGATGTTGCAAGAAGAAAGGCAACTGGAAATTCTAGAGGAGTTATTATGCTAAAGGAAATGTAATCACGGTACACTGCTTGCCTCTATGAACATTATTTACTGAATGAAATAAATATATTGGGCAGATGGGGTTAGAGAACAGTATAAGAACTAAACCTTTATCTATCAGAATAGGAAGTAAACATGTAGTATCTAATGTATAAGTATACATGTATAAGTCAAAAAAGTAGCAACACATTATTTAGTGATATGAAGGTAACTACCAAAAGAAACAGCTAAAGAATTAAAAGATGTCATTAGGAAATACGTCTAGGGTGGTTTGGGGCAGTGGGTGGTTGTTTCTCTTGATTTTTAAAAAACTATGTGCATGTATCACTTTGATAAAAATGTAAAATGTATTTCTTTAAAAGACACACAGAGAGTGTTAGCCCAAACCAGGAAAAGGGCTTCTTCTGAGACTACAAGAAAGATTAGGATGGCAACTTAAGTAATGGTAAGGCCGAGAAGTGAGTTTCATTGGGCCTGAAAGCCTTGATTCTCTCTGTGAAGCAGGAAGCTAAATTAAAGATACAAAGAGAAATAATAATGTTTGCTAAGACAGAGAAAGCAGCATTAGCACAGATGGTCTATGCAAAATAGTGAAGGCTTGACACAGCTATTGTTGGACAAAGAGGAAAGGAGCTGACCAGGTGCTTGTCAAAATTATGTCACAGGGAACTCCCGGTTAGGACTCCGAGCTTCCACTTCGATCCCTGTTCAGGGAACTAAGATCCCACAAGCTGCGTGATGCAGCCCAGAAAAAAAAAAAGGTACGTTGCAATGCTAAAGATAAAGACCACATATTTATGAAGGAAAAAAAGTATGCCATTTCAGGTTTTGTGATGATTTGGTTCCTTTTCTTGAAGTTACACTTATTAATTCAAAGTGTCTGAAATAACACCTTAGGTCATTAAAGATATGTAAAGTCATCTGTTTTGTATTGAATTCAGCAATTATTAGTTCATATAAGTGATAAGAAAAGACTATATATAATACACAAGTCAGTATAAGAACACTTTTCAACATGTTAGCTAGTGTTATAATCAAATTCTGAATATGAATGAACTGCTTTCTAACTAAACCGTGAATGCCTTGAGAATTTTACCCACAACTAAGACATTCTGGCATAAGCAACATTTATTGAACACCTACTAATTGTCATGTACTGTGTTAGCGTTGGAAATAAACTGATACCTAACCTCAAGGAGTTCACAGTCCATAAGAAGAATGAAACAAGTAAATCAACAGAACAAAATTTGATAAATATGGGGCATGTTGGTCTTGCTCACTTAAGTATCCCCAATGTCTGACTCACTGAAAGATCTCCACACATAATTATAGAAGTGCCATCCCCAGGGCAGGAAAAGTAAGAATTGATAAAGCAAAAAATGACAGAAAGGGGATTCCAAACAAGGAAAAGAGCATATGCAAAGGCCAGAGGAAAGGATAAAGGAAGCAAGAGGCACTAAAAGGTGTGAAGATATAGATGAAGTGAACATGGCGGAAAAGTTGTAAAACGTAATGAACTCACTTCTGTAAGCCTCATGCCTGCATATATAATATGCAGTGTTTATGAAAAGGTAGGGTGCTTTGCTTTTAGATTTAATTGTTGACCAGGAGCCAAGGGTCATCATTTTATTTTTATTTGGGGAGTGAGAATATGTTAAACCAATTGAAATATACTTTCAACACTACATATAAATGGAAATTAGTTATCAATACTGCACTTCAAATTTTTCAAAGTTCAAGGATGTTACAAAATGTCAGACTATCAAAACCTTTTTGATTTATAAAAGTAAAGAGCTTTTAGGCCTTTGGAATAAATATATTTAGAGATACTCATATTAAACATATGTACGAAAATAAGCCATCTTTACATCAACACAATGAACTACTATGACCTTTTTAACATATAAAAACGTACTGGAAATAAAGTACAAACATAGTATACATTCACTAAATACAATCACACAAAAACACATGCATTGTACATTGGTTAGATGAAAAGAAAAAAAGACAAATTTCTGGTGTTTAAATATTTTGAAAATTTTTGCTTGTACAGTTAGGTATTTCATAAACTTCTAAAAAATAAAAACCCTATAACTAGGTATGAAACCATCAGAACTAGGTATAAAAATTTCAAAACTTGATACAAAAAATATACTCCAAATTGGGTACAAAAACTTAAGAGGGATGCAGAAATACAAATACCCTTAAGCAAGATAATGTCTGATTATCACAATATATAAACACACATCTGCAGACCACAGTAATTACAAGATTTTAAATTCTGGAATCAAATTCCTGCCCTTTTAGTTTTCATGTGAAATAATGCCATTTTCTAATATGTATAACCAAGATCCTAAAATCAAAATTCCAAAGAGAAATAATCACTATAAACAGGAAAAGCCATGGCAAATGGAAGCATTAAGAAAAATTATGGTGTTCATAGTCCCTTGTTAAACCTAGTAAGACAGCTACAGAATGGAAGAGGTCACAATTCCAACCCTAAAACTAATCAAAAATAGGTATAACTGATCAGAAGCCTTGATATTATTAATATGTCAGTTCTTCCTCAACATGGTCAATAGAGTCTATGCAATGTTCAGGAAAATTCCAGCGGTTTTCTGAAAACTGACAAGCTGCTTCTAAGCATTATATGGGAAACAGAACGGACCAAGAATGGTCAAGACAATCTAGATCAGGGGTCAGCAAACTACGGCCCCGGGCCAAACCCAGTTAAGACTGATTTTTAAAATATTTTTATAGGTTAAAAAAAGAAAGAAAGAAAAAAAGGAAGAAAGAAAAATATTTGACAGAGACCAAACATGGCCCACAAAGTCTAAAAATATTTACCATTCAGCCCTTCACAGAAAATCCCTGATCTAGAAACATAGAATTGGAGGACTTACACTAAGAGATATCAAGACTTATTATGAAGCTACAGTAATTAAAACTATTTGACACTGGTGTAAGGATAGACAAATAAACCAAAGTAACAGAGTCCACAGACAAATCCACATATATAGTCACTTGATTTATGATGGAGACACTTGTAGTAAGAAAAGGATGACTTTTTCAATAAATGGTATTGGGGTCAACTTGATAGCCATATGGAAAACAATGAACCTTACCCTACCTCATTTTTTTTTAACAAAAAAATCAATTCTATATGGATTGTTGATTTTAAAATAGAAAGGTAAAACAATAAAAGAAAACAAATACAATAATGTATTTATGGCCTTGGAGTAAGCAAAGATTTCTTAAACAGGACATGAAAAGGCACTAACCATAAAGAAAAGATCAATAAATTAGACTACTAAATTAAAAAAATCAAGAATTTCTATTAATCAAAAGATACCATTAACCCTTGGGGTTCATTTGGGTTCACTGGATTCAATTATAGTTTTTGAGTTTTTTAAAAACAGTTCTATTTGTAAGGATTGATATTTCACGACTTTTTTTTTTCCTACAGGCTTTCCTAAGAACAAAGAGAAAATTTACTTTTTGATAAATAGAATGAAGTTTACATTATCTTGCAATTACCATATAGGCCCACTGAATTTTTTCATAAACCTAAGATACATTATGGAATCTTTTTTCTATATATTGAAACATTTTGTGATCTTCTTATCCTAGAATTCATTATTACTCATCATTCCTTATCAATTATCCCCAACTATGCTAAAGATAAAAATACGAAGACAACAAAAGAATGATGGAATTGTGAAATAAGCTGTCACCCCTCCTTGCATGGCCCAAAATATTGCAGCCTGCTTTTAGCTTCATTGAGCACAACTGAGAATTCAGAAATTTTCATTTCCTGACAAAGAAAAGTGACAGAGAAAGTTGTGTCAAAATTATTAGATGGGCCTTCCCTGGTGGCGCAGTGGCTAAGAATCCACGCACTAACGCAGGGAACACAGGTTCAAGCCCTGGTCCGGGAAGATCCCACGTGCCGCGGAGCAACTAAACCCGTGCGCCACAACTACTGAAGCCCGCGTGCCTAAAGCCCGTGCTCCATAACAAGAGAAGCCACCACAATGAGAAGCCCGCGCACTGCAATGAAGAGTAGTCCCCACTCGCCATGACTAGAGAAAGCCTGCGCACAGCAACGAAGACCCAACACAGCCAAAAATAAAATAAATGAAATAAATTTATTTAAAAAAATTATTAAATGAGTCAAAAGATAAATGCAGAGACAGCTACACTCTAGGTCCTAATAAAGATGTGA
This sequence comes from Balaenoptera borealis, assembly GCF_965194805.1. Classification (NCBI taxonomy): domain Eukaryota; kingdom Metazoa; phylum Chordata; class Mammalia; order Artiodactyla; family Balaenopteridae; genus Balaenoptera; species Balaenoptera borealis. The sequence continues at coordinate 27,557,593 of NC_138866.1, forward strand.
AATTAATCATACAAGCAAAATCTCTGACTATGAGTCCTCGGATGACAATATCCTAGATGAATATTCTCAAACTCAAGATAGGATGAGTGAACAATATAGTTCTAAGGACGGAAAGGAAATGTGGTATCGTCGTCCAGATAGTTATTAAACAGGAAAGACTTCATCACATATTTTTGGCAAGAACCTGGACCATTCTGCTTTGCTAAAAGAATATGTGGGGCTTCCCTGGTGGCGCAGTGGTTGACAGTCTGCTTGCCAGTGCAGGGGACACGGGTTAGAGCCCTGGTCTGGGAAGATCCCACATGCCGTGGAGCGACTAGGCCCGTGAGCCACAATTGCTGAGCCTGCGCGTCTGGAGCCTGTGCTCCGCAACAAGAGAGGCCACGATGAGAGGCCGGTGCACCACGATGAAGAGTGGCCCCCGCTTGCCGCAACTAGAGAAAGCCCTCGCACAGAAACGAAGACCCAACACAGCCATAAATAAATAAAAATAAATAAATAAATACAATTAAAAAAAAAAAAAGGGCTCACCTTGTGCATGTGAGTTTCATTTAAAAAAAAAAAAAGAATATGTGACAGAATTATTTCATCTTCTATAATGTTTGTGTGTCTTGATGCGAAGAGTTTTACTCTTTTAAAATTTACTCGATAAGAAGAGTTTTACTCTTTAAAAATTTTTAGGGGCTTCCCTGGTGGCACAGTGGTTAAAAATCCTCCTGCCAATGCAGGGGACGTGGGTTTGAGCCCTGGTCCGGGAAGATCCCACATGCCGTGGAACAACTAAGCCCGTGCGCCACAACTACTGAGCCTGCACTCTAGAGCCCGCAAGCCACAAGTACTGAGCACGCGTGCCACAACTACTGAAGCCCACACTCCTAGAGCCCATGCTCCTCAACAAGAGAAGCCACCGCAATGAGAAGCCCACGCAACTCAACGAAGAGTAGCCCCACTCGCTGCAACTAGAGAAAGCCTGCGTGCAGCAAAGAAGACCCAATGCAGACAAAAAATAATTAATTAATTAAAAAATTTTTAATTAAAATTTCTATTAAGTTGTTTTCATTATGCCTTTATTCTTACTTCTGTAAATTATTTGTAAAATTACTTTTAAATTAAAAAAATAAAAAGGTTCCAGGACTTCCCTGGTGGTCCAGTGGGTAAGACTCCACATTCCCAATGCAGGGGGCCCGGGTTCAATCCTGGGTTGGGAAACTAGATCCCGCATGCATGCCACAACTAAGAGTTCATATGCCGTAACTAAGAGTCCACAACTGCAACTAAGAAGCCTGCATGCCACAATTAACAGTCAGCATGCTGCAACTAAAGACTGCGCATGCCACAACTAAAACCCGGCACAGCCAAAATATAAATAAATAAATAAATATTTTTTAAAAAGGTTCCAATGGACCATCTAGATGGTAAAGTGAAGACTACTTTTTTAGTATACTGAAGGGTAAGATTGCAAAAAGTGCTGCAGAGTGAGAAACAGTCAAGACAATCTAGACGTATGAGCTGATATCTAGTATATGTAAAGGACTCCTACAAACCAATAAGAGAAAACCATAATCCAACAGAAAAATAGGGAAAAGACTTGAATCAGCATTTCATAAAAGAGGAAATCCAACTGAACGAAAATCAAATGGAATGGAAGTCAATCTCATTTGTCATTGGGGAAATATAAATTAAAGCCATATTACAATACCACTAGACATCCACCACGATTGCTAAAATTTTAAAGTTTAATAACACCAAGTACTAATGAGGATACAAAAAAACTGGAATACAGAAACACTGGTGGTGAGAGTGTAAACTGACACAACCACTTTGGAAAACTGTTTGACAATATCTATCAAAGCAGAACATATTCGTACTCTTATGACCAAGCAATTCCCATCCTTGGCATATATCTAAACAAAATTAAATACAAACAAACACACACACACACACACACACACACACACACACCCCTAAAGGGACATATATAGCACCAAAGACACAAAGCAGTGTTTTTCATAATAACCACCAAAAACTTAAATGACCATCAATATTAGAATGGATAAACAGATTGTGGTATATTCATACAATAAAATATTGTAAAGAAATGAGAATGAAACAAACTACAGCTGCACACAACATGGATGAATCTCACAATAATATAATGTCAAGTGAAAGATGCCAGACTCAAAAGAGTACATACAGCATGAGTCCATTTATATAAAGTTCAAAAATAGGCAAAACTAATCTATTGTGTAAAAAGTTGGAATAGTGGTTATCTTTGGGATGAGGAAAAATGGGAAGGGGCATGAGTGGGACTTCTCAGACATTGTTAATTTCTATTTCTTGATCTGAGTCGCGATAACACAGGTGTACCTGTGAAAATTTACTAAGCTGTACACTTATGATTGTGCACATCTCTATATGTTCCTCTTCAATAAGTAAGTTTTATTACTGAAAATAAAAGATTCTTGGAAACCAACATCCACTAACGTGACAGTTTATTGGAGCTGTGGTAGTCTTCCACAAGACTTGATGAATCCAATGATACATACACACATAAACAGTTTCAAAAAGCTGCCCCAGATGCTCAACAATGTGGTATGCTATTTACATATGATGCACTTATGTCACTTGACTTTTTGTAAACCTTCAGTTTTTAGAAAGCAGCCTAAATCTGGATTTTTCAAAAAACTCAAAGTAATTTCCAGTACTTTATTTAACAGTGTGTAATTGGTAAATCAGTTAACTGTGTTCTCAGTTCTTGTTTTTCTACCCAGCTTTGTTTAAGAAACAAAACACACACACACACACACAAAAACTAGAGTGGCTTACCGTATGTTATATATATAGCAAACTCTGAATTCAACTAATAAAGGAAATTCATAAGTTTTCTTAATAGTGTGGATTATTCTTACCTCAGTCTCTTTTACTCACTGACCGGCTTCCCACTGATCTTTTTTTCTCCCATGTAACAAGGTTAAAAAAAAAAAACAAAAACAACCATGCCTGGGCAACAGTCACAAACTATACTTTACATGGGCTAAGTGAACAAAAGAAGTAGAAGGGTAATAGAAATGGCAATGACACAGCTAGATCAGGGAAAGGTTTTTAAAACAAGGCAGGAAAAAAAAAAAACAAGGTAGAAATGTGAGCAGGATACAATTCAAGGACAAAATATGCCATCCTTATCAAAGCTGCAGGTGGAAAAAGCCAGGAAGGGATATCTCATATCTAAAAACAGTGTAATCTCCATTCATGAAGATTCAGCAGACTAGAATGCAGGCCCAAACCTAACTAGATGAAATGTAAAGTCTTAGGAAAAAAAAAAAACAAACCACAAGACAAAAAACTGTACAAGTTCAGGGTGACAGAGAACTGGCTTAATAACAGTAAGGTGAAAAAGACCTGGCTGGCCAAATTGATGTTAAGCTCAACATGAGTCAACACTGTGAGAGTACTGACCAAAAAAAAAAAGCAATTTGTTCAGCTATGTAAGTACTTTTTTTTTTTTTTTTTTAGCTGTGTTGGGTCTTCGTTTCTGTGCGAGGGCTTTCTCTAGTTGCGGCAAGCGGGGGCCACTCTTCATCGCGGTGCACGAGCCTCTCACTATCGCGGCCTCTCTTGTTGCGGAGCACAGGCTCCAGACGCACAGGCTCAGTAGTTGTGGCTCACGGGCCCAGTTGCTCCGTGGATCTTCCCAGACCAGGGCTCGAACCCGTGTCCCCTGCATTGGCAGGCAGATTCTCAACCACTGCGCCACCAGGGAAGCCCATATAAGTACATTTTTATAACAAAGTTAGTAATAGGCCTATGGTCTTCTCCATCTGAAGTAAGTGTTCATTCTGAAGGAGACTGACAAACCAAAGGCCCTTCAAAGGACAGTGAACAGGGACTTCCCTGGTGGTCCAGCAGTTAAAACTCCACGCTCCCAATGCAGGGGACCCAGGTTTGATCCCTGGTCAGAGAGCTAGATACCACATGCCACAACTAAAAAGATACCGCACGCCACAATGAAGATCCTGAGTGCTGCAACTAAGACCCAGCGCAGCCAAATAATCAATAAATAAATTTTTTTTTTTAAAAAAGGACAGTGAACAATATAGCAGGAGAAAGCTAGCACCAATGTTAATATGAAAAGAACTTCAGTTTATTTGATGGCACAGCAGAATGGTTAAGGTGGGTAGAGGGAGACAAGAGGATGGTCTTTAAACAACGGCAGGAATACACTGTAGAAGAGGGACAGGATAATTCATTATGTGTTGCACCACACAGGCAGATCTAGAATCAAGAGGCAGAAGTCAAGGCAACACAATTATGTTCAATGTAAGAAATACAATTTCTGTAAAACTGTCAGCACATCGTAGGGCAGTGTTCCTTATCACAGTGCCAACGCTCTGCTTGAGCTCATCAGCTGCTTGTCACAGGAAGCACAGTGGACTTAAGAGTGGGTCAGAAGGCCCTGGATTCTAACTCCATCTCAACCATTTATTTGCCGTGTCATCTGGGGCAATTTATTTATAACCTCTCCAAATCTCAGCTCCCTTTATCCATTTACCTCATGAGATCACTGAGAGGAATAAATGAGATAATATGTGCAAGACCTAGGATGACAAAATGCAACACAAGGGTGAGTTGCTATATAGAGGGAAAGTTGCACTAGGTAACTGCTAACTAAGATCCTCCTAGCACTGAAAGTATTAACTGTACCCTGAGGCAAAAGAAAAAAAGTTAAAGTAGGTCCTAAATTTACAACGTCAAGATCTGGTAGGCGAAACAGAGAAAACGTAATTATGACAGAAAAAAGGGAGCAGGAAATCTATGTTTTATGAGGTTATAAGAACATACTTCTCATATAGCAAATCAGTCACCGTATCTAAAAGGTAATGCTCAATGAAACACATGCCAAATAAATCAGGACTACAAATGCACTTGTAATCACTGACAGGATGAACATCACTGAATCACGGCATTAAACACAGTGCTTAACTAGTGCTCTTGCTCTGGGGACCCTCTGGACTCAGCTCCCACTACGTGGACTTAGGCTCTACTCTCCCACCTACATGATCCTGAGCAAGTTACCCAATCCTCTCAGCCCCAGTTTGTAAAGGGTAAATGTAGGGTATGAAACTGCCAAGTTCACAGGTTGTCGAGAAGACTCCACGGGATAATGTATGTAAAGCTTCTGACAAGGCTTCTGGTACTCAGCGGATTCACGTTAATTGCCTTTAATTAGCTTTCATTTTTGGATGGAGTTCTGTTTTCTGAATATAAACTTGGAGAACAAATAAAAAATATATTTTGTTTTCAAATATTGAAATGAGGTTTAAATTTAAAATTATGATGTAGATCCATCAACACTGAGATGGAAAACTAACCAATGCTGACAAGTGGAAAAACCAAGTTACAAAATAATACACTTAGTATGCTTCAATTTTTTATGACATATGTTTTAAACATTATTACCTCCAGATAGTAGAATTAGGTGACTTTGACTTTTTTTCAATACTTTCCTGTCCTGTCTAAATTTTATATAAGGAGTATTTCCAGTACAATTTCCAATTGGAAAAAAATCTGATTGAAAATGTTTTTGTAAGAAAATAATCATTTAGGCCAACTTGGGGAAAAAATATTTTTACCAACTTGGAAAAATAAATTTAACACCTTTTAAAAGGTATAAGAAAAAATTTAGAAACTACTAGTAAATGTTTTGTGTGCTTTTCTAAATAAAAATGTGGTTCAAACAAAAGAAAAACATCTCCTAAACTGAGAAAATATAAAGGATAAAAGTTCCATGGGGGCAGGGATTGTGTCTGTTATGTTACATTCACTGCTGGAAGCACAAATATTAATAAATATTTGCTGAACAAATGGATAAAATAAAAGTCCTATTTACCCTTACACTAAATTTCATTACTTTATTTCACTAGATGCTTATTCATTTTTATCTCCAACAGCTGGCATATCATGTCACAGAAAGAAGTTACCAATCCAGTTATTTGTTACATAAACAAAAAGCAAAAAAGATCAATAAATTTAATAAAAATTGCTTTTGAAGCTGACAGTCACTAAGGAATTGATAAGCATTACTCTAAACCACTACATTCATCCTGGACTAAAATCGCTACATACAGGATAAAAGCAATGACATCAAAGAAAGGGGGGGATGTTGCCATTTCTAGATTTCATTATGTCATGTCTAATAAGTGAACAACACTAACATTATTAACTGTAAACCAGGAAGGTATATAAAAGTACAAAGAGAACGTAAAAGCCTACTCAGCCTGTATCAGCAAAGCAGCAAAACCACCACACCCCCACTCCCCACCCGCTCCCAAAAAAAAGGCAGACCTACCTTGGGCCTCTTGGACCTTCCAAGTAACTGCTTCTAGGAGGATCTGGAAGTAATCCACCTGACCTCCCTGGCATGTCCTTGACTGCAGTGATTGGCTGAGATGGAGCAACTGAAGACTCCCCAAGTCCTTGCTCAGATGAGAATGAACTGTATGGCAGAGCAGACTTGCTCAGTGGAGCTTTAGAATTCACTTGTTCAGATGGGCCAATGGCTGATTGCAATGGAGGATGGTAAGTTGAGGGTGGGGCTGAACCAAAAGACACAGGAGTGGGAAGCAGTGCTGGTCTAGGTTTCTCTGGAACTTGTGAGTTCTGAGAACTGGAGGCTGGTGGAACTGGGGCTGTTGTTAACTGAGGAGGTATCCCTTGTGGAACTCCAGGGGGAGGCATTCCTGGAGGAGGTGTGGCTGAAGATAATGGTGGGAGGGGCATAACAGGTGGAGGTGCTGTTGAAGAGAGAGACGGTGGGGGAAGAACTGGTGGCGGCCCTGCAGAAGAGAGGGAAGGAGGGGGTAGAACTGGTGGTGGCCCTGCAGAAGAGAGAGATGGAGGCATCACAGGTGGGGGCACAGAGGTTGGTAGAGAAGGTGGCATCACAGGTGGGGGCATGCCAGGTGGTGGCACTGAAGCAGGCAGGGCAGGGGGCATCACTGGTGGTGGCAATGATGGAGGCAATACCGGAGGAGGCATTGTTGGTAGAGGTGGAGGCATCTGAGAATATGGGACAAAAGGTGGCGGCATGGACATGTTCCCCATATACTGGTTCTTCATGTTCTGAAATGAACTGACTTTCTCCTGGAGATAGGTCTGAGTGGCTTTCATATGTCCCTGCCATGTTTTCCACTGCTTCTCATACTCCTGAAGCTGATCTTTATGAGGATAGGAATGAAGCTGTTCCTCCCACAGCTGAAACTCTCGCTCCCAATCTTGGTAGAGATGTTGAAACTGCTGCTGCTGCATCTCATAATGCCGCATCTGCAAATCTACAGACATGGTCTACAAATAAAGGGATAAAAATTATTTCAAGACATTCATATAAGAGAATTAATCATAAGTTAAAATATTAATGAATCAAGGGCATTTGCAGCCTTAGGAAATTAGAACACAAGACTTTGGGAGGCTAAGGATAAGCTTGTTAAATCCTTTCCATGATGATCATTCGTCTTTCTCCCTCTGACTTATTTATATGTTATTACTGAGTTGGAAAAAATCTACCAAACACTAAAGCAAATACCTATCTCAGCAATAAGTATTTTTCAAGTTTTTATTACTACTATGGGTCATTTTAAATATTACTATTGAAAATGATCTGTTATAGACATATAGACGTAAGTTTATACCTCACAGATACAAGACAAACAAGTATCTAAATCACTTCATCTTTTGTGGTGCATTTGCTTAGGTTTTTTGTGGTGGTTGCTTTGATCTTGCTGGTGGATTTCTGCTTGTTACTGCAGTGCTTTTCAGGCAAAAACACAGGTTAACTTGAAGCGACATAAGAAGCCCTGGTTCTTCATCTTTTTTTTTTGGCCACTGCGCGGCTTACAGGACCTTAGTTCCCCGACCAGGGATTGAACCCCACGCCCTCAGCAGTGAAAGCACAGAGTCCTAACCACTGGACCACCAGGGAATTCCTTTTTTTTTTTTTAAATTGAAGTATAGTTGATTTACAATATTGTGTTAGTTTCAGGTGTACACAAAAAAAAAAGAAAAAAAAATACACACACACACACACACACACACACATTCTTTTTCAGATTCTTTTCCATTATAGGTTATTACAAGAGAGTGAATATAGCTCCCTGTGCTATACAGTTAAGTCCTTGTTGTTTATTTTATATATAGTAGTGTGTATCTGTTAACCCCAAACTCCTCATTTATCCCTCCCCCTGCTTTCCCCTTTGATAACCATAAGTTTGTTTCTATGTCTGTGAGTCTGTAAGAAGCCCTGGTTCTTAAATCCCTTAGCAACAGTACTCTAACATCTGCCTGGGTTAACATGATCAGAAGATTCCACTATACCTGCCCTTCCCCAAGAGCATTTTCATAATACCACATTTCCCAAGCCCCCAGTAATGTGACAAATAACTACTTGGGCACTCCAGGGGAAACATCTGATATCTTTCCTTCTTCATACTTAAATCTCTTTCATGAGAAACAAATCCCTTTAACATCCTGGGGCAATTTCCCATGTGGCAACTGAGGAAGCACTCACCTGTATATGCGGTGGATGCTGTATAATCTGCTGGTACTGTTGTAGGATCTGCTGTAACTGAGTGTGCTTCTGCATTATTCCCTGATACTGGAAGCCAACTCGATGCTGCTGGTGCTGCTGCCAGTGTGCTGCTGCAGCCTGCAACTGTTTTAACCTGGCATCTTCTTCTGGGTCCTCAGACTAAAGATAAAAGAGAGGGTACAGTTTTTTTCTAAGTCATAAACAGCAACCAAATTAATAAGAAACCTGAATATTTTATAAAGTACTGTGTTGTAATAGTATTGTGTTATAAAGTCCCGAATCCCTGCAACTCTGAGAAAAGCTATTCTATCTTTACATAAAATACCTGGTTCTATCTATACTGTGATCATGGATACTAATACAAAGGAATTTATAAATCCCACGGTCTTTACGAGAATAATCACCTCACTGTTCCTAAATAGGATAACCATTTCCCCAGCAGAAAGTCAATCCACAGTTACTATCCTTTTCACTATATGAGAAATCTCTTTTTCACCTTAGTCACTTTTCACCAGCTGACTACAGTGTAATCATCATGTTTCAATAATGTTTCCACATAAGACTCTTGGGAGAACAATGACCTTTGGACCAATGTGAGAACTTTCCATGTGCCAGTCAGTATGCTAAGGGACAAGGATTATCACATTTAATGCTTTAATAGCTCAATAAGAAAGCTACTATTTGAATATGCCCATTTCGTAGATGAGGAAATTGAAGCATAGAATGGTTAACTAACTTGCTCAGAGTCACCACCAGCAAGTAGCAATGCCTGGACTACAGCCCGGGCAGTTTGACAATAAAAGCTGAATCTCTTAATTACTGCCCTGTGCTGCCAATACGAAAACACCCACCCTTGCATCCCTTTACTGCTTAGAGACACTCAATTCAGAAGAGTGTCTAATTCTTCACTCTCACTTAAACGACGAAAAAATGCCTTTTCTAAACCTGATATGGCATACATCTGATTATTCCACAAATGAAATTTTACATGCACTTAAAAAAAAAAAACACATGAAAATATATATCCATTTATAACAAAGGTACATATATGTATGAATCAGAAAAAAAACAGAACTTAATAAATACCAAGTAATTAATTTCATGGTTACCTGGGGTTCCTCAGGTGGGAGAGGAGGTGGTACGTCCTCATTAGGGGGTGGTAATGGGGGCTCCTCCGACGGAGGGGGTTCTGGTACTTGGCTGGTGGCAGGTACAGTAACTTCTTCCTTTACTGGCTCAGCTGCATCCTTTGCTACAACAGGACCTTTTTTGTGTCCCGGCAAATGCACTTTTGTCCTCTGCTGCAAACTAAGCAGGTGCTGTCGATACCAATATTGCTGCTGTTCCTACAACAGAAACCATTTTTAAGTCAGAAAGAGAAAAACAAATATCGTATATTAATGCATATATGTGGAACCTAGAAAAATGGTACAGATGAACCGGTTTGCAGGGCAAAAACAGAGACACAGATGTAGAGAACAAACGTATGGACACCAAGGGGGGAAAGCAGCGGGGGGTGGGGGGGGTAGTGTGATGAATTGGGAGATTGGGATTGACATGTATACACTGATGTGTATAAAATGGATGACTAATAAGAACCTGCTGTATAAAAAAATAAATTAAATTTAAAAATTAAAAAAAAAAAATTTTAATTGACAATCCTGTATATCTGCAACTTGGTTTTGACAGGGAGCTACATTTGTGTCTGTGTTCATGTATTTATACATAAGAAAAGGCAAACCTGAACTGAGAAAGGCAAATAAATAAACATGATCTTTCAATTCCTCCCCCAAATTTATATATTTAAGTTAAACCATACATGTTAATTCAACATACTTCTCTATTCTCATTAAAAAAACATGCTTTTGGAGGTGAGAGTAGTCTTTCTGATAAAAGATCAGAGTAAATCTTTTCAGTATTCATAGCTATTGTTTTTAACTTGCCTTTAGTTGGTTCAGTTTTATCCACGGGGGTCTCGTGATTAATGAATATAATAAATAGCCCTACCTCTTCTCTCTGTCTTCTCTTCTGCAGTGTCCTTCCCTCTTTTAAACACCTGCTGTATCATTAATCTTGCCATACCCAGGTATATATGCATAAATGAAAATATATTGTGTTTTAGAATGCTTTCTATTTATTTTAAAAGTTTCACTTTGTCTTCCAAGTTATACTGTAATTTGATTTTCTGGAAGCTTATTTTGTCACTCCACTTTCTAAAAATTACCACAATAATAAGTTTAATGTGGAAAAAAATTAGAAGATACAGCCTATCCTGATTATTCATGGATTCTGTATTTGTGAATTTGCCAACTTGCTAAAATTTATTTCTAACTCTAAAATCAACACTCAAGGAACTTTCACAGTCATTTGTGGACACGCGTAGATGGGCAAAAAATTAGTTATCTGACTTGCACGTTCCCGTCTGAGGCAGAACACGGCCATGCTCTGCCGTTTCGTTTAGCTCTTATATTGTAAATAAGTGTTATTTTCAAGGTCTATTTAGGGCCACATTTTTCACATTTCTGTACTTTTTGGTTGAAGATTTTGCTGTTTAAAATGGCCCCCAAGCATTATGCTGAAGTGCTGTCTAGTATTGCTAAGTGTGAGAACGCTATGCGCTATGATGTGCCTTAAGAAGAAAATACTTGTGTTGGATAAGCTTCTTTCAGGCATGTGTTATGGTGCTGCTGGCTGTGAGTTCAATGTTAATGAATCAACAATATACATTAAATAAGTTGTTTTTAAACAGAAACACATATAAAACAAGGTTATGTATTGATTGGTTGAAGAAAATGTGACCAAAGGCCCACAGGAACCTAACCCTGCACTTCCCCTAGGAGCAATCGTTCAGTATTCACTAATTCAGGGTTCTTGACAACTTTATAAAATATAAATACCTCAAATAAAGAGATTCAACTACAAATAAGCAATAATTAAAATCAATTTTAAAAAATCTCACCGCTCAGAAATAACTACAGGATCTTCATTATCCCAGTGTTCACTATATAATTCCCCATGGTTACAAGGTGGCATAAGGAAAAAAAAGTTGTCATAACACTAAAATATTCACTAATGAACTGCCCTATATACTTCTATAATTAACAACAGCATATAAACAAAAACAAAAGCATACATTTCTACTACAATTATAAAAATGCAGGATCTAGCAGAAGTACTACCAGTTAACAACCAAAAAGAATTTTTATAATAGGAACTGCAAAAGAGAATGACATGAATATCAAATGTTGAAAAACAGCCCCTGGAAAAATGTATAAATCCCTAAAATATTTTTTCAACATATTCAAAAACAAAATAAATGATGATAATATAATGTTGTCACACAATTTTGTCACAAAAATTATAGTACAGAAACCTAATCTACACTTTATTCTTTATAAACTCTAAGACTCAGCTGTTCTTTGAGCTTTATTTTTCAAGATTGTGTCCCAAATTAAATTTTTTACTTTTTACAATAAACTTTTGGTCCTTGTGTTAAATGGATTCATTTTACTTGCATTCACTGAGATTCATTATCTCTGGATAACCAGGATTTCCTATATTGTTACTATTTTACTGTATATCCTCTCCAATTTTCCACATGCAAGTATACATGATACTCCTTTCTCACGAAACATACTGTCTTGTTATCTGTTTTTTCATTCGCAGAATGTAACTGTCTTGGGAGAGAGGTGTTTCATGCTTTTCTCATATCCTGTCTGGTGCTTAAGCATAGTGCTGGAACACACAGTAGAATGTCAATAAATAGTTGCTGATCAGCTAAAGACTTCCCTTCTAGGTTACTAATTTCTATGACCTGAAACTTGCTACATCCCTTTGGAATAGTAAATTCCATCTCACTAACTCCATCCTGAAGTTTGGGTCATGACTGGGCTTTTCTCTTTTTAATTATCATACACATAACCATCAGTTCCTGAAATATAATTACTTTTACTATTCAACATGAAAAAAAAAGAAAAAAAACCCACACACTGTTCATGATAGTCAACAATTATGTGGTATTAAAACATTTTCAACATTCTTCCATTATTGTATGAAAATACCGAAAACAGCAACAGGCTTGTTTTTTAGCTTTAAAAAATTAATAAACTCTTTCAAGTAGAAGTTAAAAGTTTCCTTTTTTCTAAGTTACTTTGAAAGCATCACCGAAAGATACAAAGATGCAAACTATCTTTCATAAACTAGAAGCCAGTGACTATAGACAGGAAGATTATTCAGGTCTAGATTCTTTATCAATTTATACCCACCTTATTCTCATGCTTTCTATCTTTGTCTTAGACCTAGTCTAAGGTTAAAACCTTGTTAGGAGCTCAAGTACTTATTGATTTACTAACAGTATGCACTGCAGATCAATTTCTACTTAATATGAACCCAATAAGCAGAAACCAGATCTAATTCAATCCTAGGACGAGGCTTTGGCACATTTTTAAAGCTCTGCAAATGAATAACATGAAATCATTCAGAAATGTCCTCAGTGACCCCAGAAAAGGTTGCTTTATCTCTATTTTAAAAAGGAATAAAACCTGCCTGGACTTGCTAATGAAGCTGAAATAGTAGCCAGTTCTTCTGAATGTCCCATTATATCAGACAACTCCATCTCATATAGGATGTTAGTTCATAGGTAGAGGAAAATCACAGTAAATGTCACATTCAAAAAGAGATTGAATAGAGTTAAAAAGTAAGGATGTATTTGTCATGAATACCATTACCAAAAAAGGTGCTAATTAATTCAGCAAGTATTTACTGACCACTTGCTATCAGCACAGTAAGGAACTAGGTACTAAATGATTCTCCAAGTAGGGAAATATAAAGAAGGAAGGACAGGGAGAGAGAGAGAGAGGATGAATGAATGAATGGATGAATGAATGAATGAACACATGTGTCTATGTGTGTGATGTTTTAAAGATTAATTTTGAAAGGTTGCCTTTCCTGTCCAGGTTGATTAGGATAAATGCCTGTAACATTAAATGTTCAATGTCATATCCTAAAGCAAGTGGGATGGGGAGGGGGGACTTGGTAAAATAATGAAGTGGATTTCCATTTTTAAAATTTATTTAAAATATATTTATTTTCAACATTTTTGAAGTTCACACTCTATTCCAGGAATTAAGGTCCCATCTTAAAAAAAAAAACCTCCTTTACTGTGCCTCTTCCTCCAGCTCCTACCCACATTCTCTCTCTCTCTCTCCTTCAGTCAAACTTCTTGAAAGAGTTGTCTATACTCACCATCCCCATTTCCTCACCTTCCATCACTCCTCAAATCAATGCAATATGGCTTCAGTCACTATGAAACTGCTCCTGCCAAGGTCAACAATAATCTACATGTCAGTAAATGCAAAAGATAACTCACAGTCTTCATCTTGCTTGACCTCTCAGCAGTAACACAGCTGACTACTCCCTCCTCCTAGAAACAGTCTTCCCTTCACTTCTGTGGCACTGCACTGTCCTGATTTTCCATCCACCTATTTGGCCTTTCTTCCCATTGGTTCCCTTAGGTACTGTGGTTCTGCAGGGCTTGGCTCAATGTCCTTTAAACTTTATTCTTACTCTACACACACTCCTCAGGAGACCTCATCTATTTCTGTGCCTTCAAATACCATTTTTATGCTGATGACTCACAAGTCAATGTCTCCCAGATCTCACTTCTAGACTCCAGACCTATATCTAACTTCTAACTGGACATCTCCATTTGGAATCTTATGTCTCAAGGATCTTAACTCAGTAAGTCTAAAACTTAACTCATCATTTTCCCTTCATCCCCAAACCTGTTCTTCCCCCTCCTGTAGGTTATTAGTATATGGAACCACCATCCACCCAGTTTCCTATCCCAGAAACCCAGGAATCGTCCTTGATGCCTCCCTCTCCACTACTACTCAATCTCCAATAGGATTCTAGCACCAAAATATTTCTCCAGTCTTTCCACTTCTCTCCATCTCCTCCATCACCATCCAAGTCCAAGCCACTACTAACTCTTGCCTGGATCACTCTATTCACTATTCTCTCTACATCACTCTTGCTCCTTTCGATTCCACTCTCCCCAAAGCAGTGTGAACTTTCAAAAAGGCCAATCTGTCACATTTGCCTATATAAAATCCTTCAGTGGCTTCCTACTCCCCTTAGGATAAAGTCCTCATAGGTCCTCCCTGGCCTGGTTTGTACCTTCAGTAAGCCCTACTGAACTTAATTCTTTGAACTCTTATCTGGTTATTTTCTACCCATTCTTCAGGTTTCATTTAAATATTACTTGCAAAGGGAGGTCTCTTCAATTAGGTTAGAGCTCCCAGCTATATTCAATCATTTGAAAAATATTTATTCTTCACCTACTATGTGCTAGACCCTGAGCAAGGCCTTGTGAATACAACGGTGAGCTTAAAAAAGCTCACCTTTTCCTAATCCTTATGGAATGGTCTAGTGATATTTTCTATTTTATAATTCCACAGCACCTTACACGTCTTCAATTACTTTTTAAATGTCTTTTCCCCGCACTGGAACAAGTGAATGAGGACAGGTACCTTGTCTATTTTGTTCACCATTTCATCTCCAGTACTAAGCACAGTTCTTGGCACACAGTTGTTACTCAATATATATTTGAGTATTAAATAGTGACTAAAAACTCTAATCAAAGTCAACAGCTTTACCTAAATAAGTTTTAAGAATAAAAGAATAAATCACAGTTCATTAAAAAAAGACCAGTATGCATTTTACCTAGCCAGTCCTTTAAACACACAGAAAAGTTAATTTTTCAAAAAAGACACATTCCATTAAATCACCACTTTACTCTGAAAACTAGAAATTAAATGGAAGAATATCAAGCACTTATCCTGTCTTTTCTATGCTAACTGTATTTCCAATCAAGCAGTCCTAGTTCGTGAGTGAAAGTTTTTCTTTACAGAATTCCTTATGGTAAATATAGAAGAAACAGCAGGAAAAAAATCACCATATTGCAACCTCTAACAAAGAAATAATTTACTCAAGCAAAGACCATCAAAAGATGAACCACTAGATGAAATATGAGATGCAAGACTGATGGGAAGCTTTACAGCAGAGAAACCAGTCACCCCCCTTGATCAATCTTGGCACCACTAACTATGGGACAACCAGGCACTGAGTGACTCCTGATGGGATGCAAATGAAATACACAGCACTACCTAGGTTACGAAGTACACTTGACAAAAGAAAGGTGAACTTAAATCTAAGAAGGCTGCACAGTTAATGCCTAGTTTACAAAAAACATGGGAGAGAGAGGAACAAGTCAAATGACACCAACGAGACAGCAGACAAATCCAGGACGTGGGACATTCTACAGGATAACTAACACAGATTTTTCATCAAGCTCAATGGCAAGGGTAGAGAAACAGAATAGGAGAGACTGACCTAAATCAGGGATTCTCAAGTGAGAGTGATTTTGCCCCCCAGGGGATATTTGGCAATATCTGGAAACATTTTTGTTAGTCACAACTGGGGGCTGCTACTGGCATCTAGCAGGTAGAGGCCAGAGATGCTGCTAAACATCCTACAATGCACAAGACAGCCCCACAACAGAATTATTCTGCCCCAAAATGTCTATATTGAATCCCAATTTGAACAAACCATCAAAACTTTATTAAGTCCATGGGGGAATTTTAACATGGATAATATCAAGGAATTATTTTTATTAGTATGATGAGACAATAGGGGAAATCTGAACAGATCTGGTATTAGATGATAGAAACTTGTTAATTTTGTTAGGTGTTATAACGTGTTTACCTTAGAAAAAGTCCTTTAAAAAAAAATGTCTAAGAATGTAGGAATGAAATGATGTGAGATCTAAGATTCATTTAAAAATATTTCAGCAAGAACAACAGTAAAGGCCTAGGTGAAGCATACATGGCAAATTCTTGATAGCTGTTGAATCTGAGTGATGGGTATATGGGGAGAATCATACCATTTTCTCTACTTTTGTGCATGTTTAAAATCTTTCACCATAAAAAAATTTTTAATGAAATATTCCAAAAATAAAATATGAATCAACAAAGAAGAGTTAATTGTCAGAGATTGGCACTGGCATGAAGAAAATGTTTTCTAATAAACTAAAGTATCCTAAGTCTAGAACACGACAACTCTTGTATCTTATTCAACAAAACTTTGTGGAGAGCCGACAATCGGCAAGACACCGTCCTAGGTGCTACAGGGGATAAAAAGGTAAGTGAGGCAGTCTCTGTCTGCAAGGGACTTACAATCTGAAGAACAGAACCAAAGCACATGGGTAAGCTGAAGCACGGCTTCATAGAGACCCTGATATTTGAGATGTGCCTAGAAAGCAATACAACTGCAAGGGGGGAGAGAGGGTTGAGGAAGTTGGGATGAATTCTAGAAAGAGGTAAAAAAAAACCTAAAGAGGCTTAGCAAGGGCCTTCTTGATCTGGCCCATTCACACCTCTCAAATCTCATCTTCCACCACTTTCTTTACGGCTATCATCAAAGAATTTGAGGCACTGAATAGTCAAAGCACTAAAAGAAGTTCACTATAGACAAGGGTACAAAGACAGAAAAACAAAAACAGTGTTCGTGCTAAACATTCATATTAAGGACCGGTCTGATTCCCGCCCCCATCCCCCACTACCAAAAAACAATTCATTTGTCTAAGAGGCCAGAAAAAGTCCAGTAGAGATGAGGATATAAATGTCATATTTTGGCTTGGACTAACTCTGAGAGTGCTGGACAATAAAAGCACTGGAAATTTCAGAGTGGGGTGGTAAAGGGGGCAGAAATTCCATCTCTATTATAATGGAGGAATCTGGAGAAATAACCTAATGGATAGTACTAATTTGGTGTAAGCTAACAGAATCTCTCATTCTACTGTTTTACCCCAGCATCTCAAGTGTTTTCTCCTGATGATGTGCCAAGCACCACATCTTGCTTACTTAAAACAACCTGTTTCTCTTCTTAATTTCTAATGCCAAACCACTGTAAAATTAGAATAATATCTTTTGGAAATCTTTATATGTAAATCTGAGCTTGTAGATTAAAAGATTCTCTTTTTTCATGAGGGAATCTAGGTAGATTAGTAATTGCTAAGTTTCTATTTTAAGAAACCAAAACAAATTATTTCTTCCACTTTAATTTTATCTTCTTTCTTAAGAAAGGAATTCATTTATTACTGCTACCCTATCAATCTCTGACAGGGAAGCATCACTTGAAAGAGAAGTTTAGAGGAATGGCTCTCTCATGAATGAAGAGATGTCACGATCATTTTTTTAAAACTTGGCCGAATTCCAAGGCTGTTACTGTGGAGTAAATGGTAACAACAATGCAATGCAGCAAATTGGTCATGTCTTAAAACTATCTTTCAGTGATGTGAGAAAAGGATGTATGGGTCAGTTCCTTAAATGACCAACAGATTCCCAAAAAGGCCAAATATGTAGACTTCCCTAGGTATTGCATATATATCTATAAACATAATTAGGATGTTCCTGATTAGAACAAGATTTCCATCCTTCATTTGCTGAGACTTCTTAATTCAGGAAGCTGACAGCTATCAGTGGCCCTTAATTTTCTTTTAAAGAAACTAACTGGTCATAAGATTCATACGCATTTCAGGTGTCAGCCCTTTGAGAAGCTTCTTTTTTTATGCTGCCTCTCAAATAGAATTTTAGTTTAAGTTACAATTAAACAACAACAACAAAAAAGCCCTTTGCAACAGCAACAAAACCTAGAAGCATGGTCAAAGGAAACCAAGGAATATATCTGAGAAGTAACTCTTGAGCCACCCCATCACTCTGGTGTCTAGAAATATCTTCAAACACTGTTCTTTTAATAATCCACATTTAGCTAATTAAAAAGCTGGGATGTCAGACCTTTGACTTTTATGGAATCCTCTGGAGTGTAAATTAGCTAGTTATTGTGTGTCGGAATTAGGCTAAGCGCTGGGTACAGCCCCCAGGCCTGCTCACTTAGGGCCCTCTAGGTGAGAGACGCAGCTTGGGCAGATGTTTTCTTACCTGTGGAGTCATCGTAGAGGGATCTGGCTCAGGGGCAGCCTGCTGCTGTTCAGCACTCTTGTTCTTGGCCCCGCTCTCCAAAGGCTCTTGCTGGACAGTTGTCTTATTCCCAGAAGGGGCGGACGACGGTGGCGGAGCTAGCAGCTGGGATTTAGAATGGCCTTGGGAGGGGCGGGAAGGAGATGCCTGAGAAGAGGGCAAGTAGGACTGGGAATGGCTCAAATAGGACTGCGAGGAGGAGGAAGAGGAAGAATAAGATGGGGTGGGCGCCAGGTAGGACTGGGAAGGCGGGGACTGAGAAGGGGACGGCTGAGCGGGAGGCAGGTAGGGCTGAGACGAGGCCGGGGGGTAGTACGAGGGTGGTGGCTGAGGTGGAGGCATGTAAGACTGAGACGGGGGCATGTAAGACCCCGGCGGTACTGGGGGAGATTCAGGGGGAGAATCCAGCTCCATGGGAACCAAACCAGGAGGCCCGTCTCGTTGGTGGTGGAGCATCTGGTGTTTGTACTGCTGCTGCTTCTGATAGCTGAGAGCCGGCCCAGGTGGAGGGGGCATCGGTGGCGGCGGTGGCTGCCAGTCCCCGTAGCCGGCCCCCGGCATCACCGGCGGGGGCGGCAGGGGGGGCGGAGGAAGGTGATGGGGCTGGAGCACGCACTGCATTTGCTTCTGGTGCATCTGCTGCAGCTGCTGGAGCTGCGCCAGGTGCTGCTCGCGGAAGCTCATGAAGCCAGAAGAGGAGGGGGCCGCGGGAGTCGTCGAGCTCGAGTACCCGGGCCCCGGCGAGGCCTCAGGAAGCGCCACCGGCGGTGGCGGCGGGACCGGCGGCGGCGGATAGTGGCTGCTCCCGCCATACCGGCCCCAATTCGGGTACATATCGGAGAAGAAGGCGCAGCGCTCGTCCCGGCGTCGTTACGCGTCGCAACCGACCTCCAGGAGCTGCAGCGGCGACGGCGACAGCCGGAACTCGCGGCGCCTACAGGCCCCGGAGCGTGTAAACGGAGCGCGCCAGTGCGCCGGCGCTACCGAGCTGCGCCCGAGACCGGGAAGGCGGGGACGGTACCGGGGCGATTACGCCTGCGCAGTAGCCACCGAGAGGAGAACAAAGGCAAGATAGAGCGGCCCTTTGCTTGGCGACTCTCGGTTGCCATCTTCCTTCCGGTTCGGATAATGTAGGGGCGAGTAGAATGTTCCTATATAGCCAAGGAACCATAGAGTCTCACAGCTGAGAGCGGTGGTAGAGATCGTGTCGCTCTACGGGTTCGTTTTTGAATGGAAAAAAAAAAAAAAAAGGTTCCATTCACAATAGCAACAATAACAAAAAACCATGAAGCAGGTAGGAATAACACTAATAAGAAATATGCAGAATCTATATAAAGGAAACTACAGAACTATACAGACTCATATCCGAGTGGAATAAAATTAGACTTGAAATAATGGAGAGGTTTACCATGGTTCTGAATGAAAAGAGGAAAAATTATAAAGATGTCAGTTCTTCTCAAATTAAGTGAATAGACTTAATTCAATTCTAACAAAAAATCCAATTAGGAACAAATCTGTGAAGATGTATTCTGAAGACAGAATGTAAGAGTACATCAATTCCTGCAGGTATTGTAAAAGGGAAGAAAGGGAATTCTTTAGAATAATTCAACGCAGAAGAATTTATGTTGGAGAATATCAGTCAAAGGAAAGATAGCAAAAGCCAGATAACAAGATTGTCTAGAGAGGACCAGATTGGATTTAGAAAATAATCCAATCTCATGCAATACGAAATATGAACCCATGTGGCTTGAGAGAATCACTGAAAAACAAAGCTGATACACACTGAATTCTGAAAACAAAACAAAACAAAAATCTACCTAACTCTGAGACTTTTAAGTGTGTCAATGTGCCAGTTGTGCACCACTTAAAGGTTTGACCTTGCTTCCATCTTAATAACCCAGATCTTCACCTCTCATAGGAGGTGGATGTGAGCTGAAAATGGGGCAGCTAAGTTTCCTTTGGAAGAAAGAGCTTTTCATTCTCAAATAGGAATTTAGCTGTGTTTCTTTTAGCTTTTATTGAAATATAAAGTATATACATAAAATTACAAATCATAGTGTACAGCTTAGTGAATTTTCACAAACCAATCACACTTGTGTACAGATCAAGAAACAGAACATTACCCAACTCAGAAATCCCGCTTGTAATTTTAATATTTTCAATTGAAATTCTGTTTGAAAACTATAAAAATAAATGTAATTTACTATAGAACAGACAAGGAGAAAATCAGATGATCATCTCACTAGATGCAGAAAAAAAATGTTTTCTTTCATTTCATAAATTTCAATATCCATTTATGATTTTTAAAAAGATTTGCAAGCCAGAAATAAAAGGAAACTTCCTTAATCTTATACAGAGTATTTACTAAGAAAACTACAACAAACATCACAGTTAATGCTAAAAAGTTGTAAGTTTTCCCACTGAGATCAAGAACAGATGTCCACTGCTATCATGTCTGTTACGGGTTGAACTGTGTCCCCCCCCCACCCCCCCAAAAAAGATGTTTAAATCCTAACCCCCAGCACCTCAGAATGTGACCTTATTTGGAAATAGGGTTGTCCCAGGTGTAATTAATTACGATGAAGTCATACTGGAGTAGGATGGGCCCAAGTAGTCTCCTTATAAGATGGCCATTTGAAGACAGCACACAGAGAGAATGCCATGTGATGGTGAAGGCAGAAATGGAGTTATGCAGCTGCAAGCCAAAGTATGGAATAAATGGAATTCTCATATGCTGCTGGTGGGAGTGTAAATTGGGGTGACTATTCTGAAATACTATTTGGCACTATCTACTAAAGCTGAACAGCCCCAGAGCCTATGACCCAGGAATCCCACTCCTAAACATATAACCAACAGAAATGCATATATATGTTCACCAGAAGACATGTACAAGAATGTTCACAGCAACATTATTTGTAATGGCTGAAAACTGGAAAACAACACAAATGTCTACCTACACTAGAATAGATAATCAAATTGTGGTATATTTGTACAATGGAATACAAAACACCAAAGAGAATGAATGATCTATAACTACATGAAACCACTCAGATGAATCTCACAATGTTGAGCAAAAGAGGCTAGACAGAAAAGAATATATGCTATATGTTTTCACATATGTAAGTTCAAAAATAGACAAAATTTATATATAGTGTTAGAATTCAGGACAGTGGAGGGATAGTGACTGAAAGGGAGGTGCTAATGCTGTTTCTCGATCTGGGTGCTTGTTACGTAGGTATGGTCAGTTTATGAAAAGTTCATCAAGCTGAACCACTTTTGATTTGTGCACTTTTCTGTTTGTATAATTCAATAATAATGTACCTCCAAGAAAATTGTGAAAGATGGAAGTTCAAAAGAATATTTACTGTAAAATTGACTTTACATATGGTTCAAAAATAGACAAAATTAAATCATGGGCTTCCCCGGTGGCGCAGTGGTTGAGAATCTGCCTGCCAATGCAGGGGACACGGGTTCGAGCCCTGGTCTGGGAAGATCCCACATGCCACGGAGCAACTAGGCCCGTGAGCCACAATTACTGAGCCTGCGCATCTGGAGCCTGTGCTCCACAACAAGAGAGGCCGCGATAGTGAGAGGCCCGCGCACCGCAATGAAGAGTGGCCCCCACTTGCCGCCGCAACTAGAGAAAGCCCTCGCACAGAAACGAAGACCCAACACAGCCATAAATAAACAAACAAACAAATTAAATCATAATCGTAAAAGTGAAGGTAGGGACTTCCCTGGCGGTCCAGTGGTTAGGGTTCTGCACTCCCATTGCAGGGGGCACAGATTCAATCCCTGGTTGGGGAACTAAGATCCTGCATGCCACACGGTGAGGCCTAAAAAAAAAAAAAAGAAAAGAAAAAAGGAAGGTAGTGGTTGCCTTTGGGGAGAAGGAAAAGGGTAGTGACCAAGAGGGGTCACAAGTAGGGTTTTAAGTGCTAACAATGTTCTGTTTCTTGAACCAAGTGGTAATTACATAAATATTTGCTTTGTTAAAACTTACTGAGCTGTAAATTTATCCTTTGCGCTTTCCTGTTTCTGTTTTGTACCTCACAATTTTTTTTAAAGTTTTTAAGAGTGGGAAGGAGAAGAAAAGTGATGGTAGCGGAAGACAAAGAAAGATGAGATTAGGTTGAGGAAGGCAGGAAGCTTTCTCTTTGCCTTTTCCTTTCCTACCTGGCATGGTAGGTTCTAGCTGTCAGGCCCCAGGCCCTCTATCCAGAAACCCTCCCTCAGCAAGGCACCTAATAGGGAAACAGCAATGCTGTTTAAAACAGGCCCTTCCATGTTCCCCTCATTGTTTCAAGATAGATTTCATCATTGTTCTAGATCCTATAGGAAATCCTGTCTGCTACATTCTTTTTTAAAATATAAATTTATTTATTTATTTATTTTATTTTGGGCTACGTTGGGTCTTTGTTGCCGTGCGCGGGCCTTCTTTAGTTGCGGCAAGCAGGGCCTTCTCATTGCAGCGGCTTCTCTTGTTGTGGAGCACCGGCTCTAGGCGCGCGGGCTTCAGTAGTTGTGGCATGCGGGCTCAGTAGCTGTGGCTCACGGGCTTAGTTGCTCCGCAGTACGTGGGGTCTTCCCAGACCAGGGCTCGAACCTGTGTCCCCTGCATTGGCAGGCGGATTCTTAACCACTGCATCATCGGGGAAGCCTCTATCTGCTACATTCTTACACTTAAGGAACTAACATATAGTTGGCCGTTCAAATTTTGTAGCCTGCACAATTAATTTTCAAAAGTCACAGCCATCTTCATTATACAGAACCCGTCTCCAGAAAATTATTTAAAAGAAGACTCATTGTTTGTGTAATACTCTCCTCATGACATTTTAGTAACATTGATTTCACGTTATATGACCAACCCCAAGCCCATTTTTTAGAGACTAATTTTACTAATCTAGAATGCAAAAAGTAAAGAACAATGAACACATAAAGTGCTCTTATTCAAAATGAAATAAGGGATGAATTATAGCACAAATCACACAGATTCGGTTTTGTGTGGGAAACTCGGGGGGGGGGTGGTTGTCAGCTGTTAATTGTCAATGCTGTCAAAATCAACTCAGCATGAGCCTTCTCTGGGTTAGGTTTATAATCCAGCTGCCCGGGACTTTCCTGGTGGCCCAGTGGATAAGACTCTGCGCTCCCAATGCAGGGGGGGTGGGGGGGCAGGGTTCGACCCATGGTCAGGGAACTAGATCCCACATGCCACAACTTAAAGGTCTTGCATACTGCAACTAAGACCCGGTGCAGCCAAATAAATATATAAATATTAAAAAAAAAATCCAGCTGCCCTTCTTTCCTTATGTTTCATTCTTACTGTTACTAGGGAGATTTGGGTGAGGGCTGGGACAAGGGGGTGACATTTGATTGGCTAGTGGTTTGAAACCATATTCTGATTGAATGGTGGCTTGCGTATTATTTTGTGGAATAAAATCCCTGCTACCTCTTGCAGCTTGTACCATTCTAAACAACAGGATCTAGAGGCAGATTATCTGCTATTGGACCTCTTAAGATTTGGGATGGATAGTGTCTAGGCTCAGGGTAACCTGGTCATATATAACCTTGGCAGTGTGCGTGAGTACTTCTTTCCCTTCTTATCACCATGGAGTCACGCCTTCATTTTATCCTAAAAAAAAAACTCCATAGGTGTTAATAAGTAATCTCAATTGCATGTGGTCAGTCCTTCATTCTCAATGGATCTGCACAGTTTAGGAGAGCCTGTAACTTGAGAGTAGTTAACCTCTTACAGTTCTTTGGATGTTATCCATAGCAGCAGCTAAAACTTTAAAAGAAATATATTTGGAAAGATATTATAGAAGTCACAAAACAGACAAGAAGGCCATATAACTAGGTCTAGGAGCAGGAAAAAGCCAATCCAGGAGCCATTCTACTATCAAAGCTCTGGATGCTGTATGAAATAAGGTTAAACTCTTTTTTTTTTTTTCCTTTAGCCACTCAATGCCTTCTCAGATAGAAGGGATGGTGCGAGTGTTGCAGGAAGGGGGACCTGTTCCAGGGCTAAGAGTGGACTCTTGTCTAACACTCAGAAATGAATTGTCTGAGGAGGCACACGTGCTGACAAAACAAGACTTTATCGGGAAGGGGCACTAAGGTGGAGAGCAGGAGGGTAAGGGAACCCAGGAGGACTCTCTGCCACGTGGTTTGCAGTCTCGGGTTTTATGGGAATGGGGTTAGTTTCCGGGTTGTCTCTGGCCAATCATTCTGACTCAGGGTCCTTCCTGGTGGCTCGCGCATCGCCAGGCCAAAATGAATTCCAGCGAGGATTCTGGGAGGTTGGAAGGACATATGGATTGGCATCTCCTCTCTCCTTTTGACCTTTCCCGAATTCTTCCAGTTGGTGGTTGCTTGTTAGTTCTGCGTTCCTTACCAGGACCTCCTGTTTAAGATAACTCATGCAAGTGGTTACTATGTTGCCTGGCCAGGGCTGGCGGTTTCAGTCAGTGTTTCCCCTAACAAGGGGAAGGATTCTCCAATTCTCCCTTCAGCATCTACAGTGAAAAGGCTGGGCACTCTGATCTAAATCCTAATACAACTGCATATAATTTGAGTGTAATATGCCAAGAAAAAAGTCTGGGTACTGTTAGAAAGGAGGAGTGGATGTGAGCAAACAAAAGCAACAAATATCCACTCCCCGGGGGAAGGGCCTCCATTTTCAGGCAAATGTATTCAAAGACCTGGGCATAAAAAGGAGATTAGCATTATCAGTCAAATGCAAAAAGAATACCACCACAAAGATTTTGAGAGAGAATAAACAGAGGCTTTCTGAGCAAGGAAAAATTGGGAATGATTTTAAAATCAAAGAATAAATGTGTTAATTAGGAAGTAGTCCAAGCTGCTATAGCAATGAGACACTGAAGTACAGTGGATTAAGCAAAACAAAAGTTCATTTTCACTCATAGAACAATTCAGAGGTAAGCAGTCCAAAGCTGTCATCTTTAACCTAAAGCTTCCATCTCTGGGTTCAAGGTGGCTGCTCTGGCTCCTGCCATCAAATCTGCATCTAGTCAGTGGGGAGGTAGAATGGGTTAGGGGAGCATACCTTTAAAAAAATTTTTTTTTAAATTAATTAATTAATTAATTTTTGGCCATGTCAGGTCTTAGCTGCGACGTGCAGGCTCTTCGTTATGGTGCGCAGTCTCTCTAGTTGTTGTGTGTGTGCTCAGCAGTTGCGGCATGCGGACTTAGTTGCCCTGCAGCATGTGCGATCTTAGTTCCCTGACCAGGGGTCGAACGCCCCCTGCAGTGGAAGCGCGGAGTCTTAACCACTGGACGGCCAGGGAAGTCCCAAGGAGCATGCCTTTTAAGGTCATAACCCAGAAGAGATACTTATCATTTTCAGTTACACCCTACAAGTTGTTGGCTACAACTTAATGGTAGGCCATGCCTAACTGCAAGGAAGGCTGGGAAATAAAATTTCTACTTGGGCAACCCAAAT
The DNA here is from genome assembly GCF_965194805.1 of Balaenoptera borealis. NCBI lineage: Eukaryota > Metazoa > Chordata > Mammalia > Artiodactyla > Balaenopteridae > Balaenoptera > Balaenoptera borealis. Next base: position 27,583,673 of record NC_138866.1, read on the forward strand.
AAAACTCATAAGACCTATTATTAAAGGAAGAAGGGAAGAGTGAATGCTGGGACAACTGGCAATATCTGTTACACTGACAATGACAAGTTCTAATAAGGTTGTGGAGCAACAGAAACTCCCACACTGTTTATGGGAGTACGAATGTATACAGTACTTAAAGAATAATTTGGGAATATATTATCTTCAATAAGTTGAAGACATACAATGCCTTATGACACAATTTCACTTCTAAGTATATTATCTTGGACTACAGATACTTTTTTACATATGTACAAGGAGGCATGTAAAAGAATAAAGCTCTGTTTGTAATATTAAAAACTGCAAAAATATGAATAAACAAATTGTTTAATATTCACACAGTGAAATATCATACAGCAATTAAGGTGAGTGAACTAAAGCTAAAACTAACATGGATGAATCTCACAAACATAACTCAGAAAAAAAGAGAAAGTTGCAAAAAACTATATACTGGATATATACCCCAAAGAATTGAAAGCAGAAACTTGAACAGGTATTTGTACACCCATATTCATAGCAGTATTATTCACAATGACCAAAAGGTGGAAGGAACCCAAGTGCCCCATCCACAGATGAATGGATAAACAAAATGTGGCTTATACATACAATGGAATATTATTCAACCTTAAAAGGAAGGAAATTCTGATACATGTTACAACATGAATGAATCTTGAACATTATGCCAAGTGAAATAAGCCAGTCACAAAAGGACAAATACTATATGATTCCACTTATATGAGGTAACTAGAGTAGTCAAATTCATGAAGACAAAAAATAGAATCAGGATTGATAGGGGTTGGGGGAAGGGAGGAATTGGAAGTTTTTGTTTAATGGGTACAGAGTTTCAGTTTTAGAAAACAAAAAAATTTGGAGTTGGACGGTGGTGATGGTTGCACAACAGTGTGAATGTACTTAATGCCACTGAACTGTACACTTGAAAATGGTTAACATGGTGAATTTTATGTTATGTATATTCTACCACAAAAATTACTATATACAGCATGTTTTCATTTATAGGCAACTCAAAAGCATACACATTACAAACATATTGTTAAGGTATACAAGTAATCGGTAAAACTATAAAGTAAACCAAAAGGATGACAAATACAAAATCCAGGAGAGTGGTTACCTAAGAGGTGGGGTGGAGGTGAGAGAAGGAGGGAACGTAATCAGAGAGGATTATATAGAAAGTGTCAAAGTTATGGGTAATATTCTTTTTCTTAAATTAGGTTATATGTACAAGGGTGTTCATTTTAGTAATATTCTTTATCCCTTAAATATACTCTATGTATGTAATATTTTATAGTATCTATATATGTTATACAGTATTTCATACATTCAAAGGTATACATTTAAATACACATATCATATATACTCAATATAAATGTATGCTTTTGAATGTATAAGTATTACATATTTTTATGTGGGAAAATTAAAGGAGAATTAAGAAATATTAAAGTGGGTTACTTGAGGAAAACTTAGAAAAACTAATGTTCAGAAACTCTCTCTAGGCTGAAACATAGTTCCAACTTGTATAGTTCCACCTCAAACAACAGGTTTGTTTGAGAATGAGGTGTAGTGAATACTATTGTCTGCCTTCAGGACATCCATTTCCTTCCTTCTTCCTCCTTGATAAAATCCCAGTTTTGTTCAGGAGTCCACATCTTCCCTTACACATCCCATGTCACTAAGAAAAAGCTGACTATCTTCAGCTCCAACAGTAGGTCGCTGCAGTTAAAGTCAATCATGCCAATATCATCTCCTTGCCTTTTATTGGTTCAGAGATTCTGGCTTAACCTAATCAGCCTGTGGCATTTCTTTTTTATTTTGTTTTGTTTTGGCTTGGTTTTTTGGCCCTGCTGTGCAGCTTGTGGGATTTTAGTTCCCTGACCAGGGATTGAACCCCGGGCCCTCAGCAATGAGAGTGCAGAGTTCTAACCACTGGACCGCCAGGGAATTCCCTGCATGTGGCATTTCTTAGGCCATTCAAAGATTGGCATCTGTCCAAAGTTGGCACAATCATGCTGACGAGCAGGATTTTTATTACATGGTTTGGGGAAGAGACCCTATTTCTCTCTAAGAGATATGAACAAGGAACATGTTGCTCCAACTGCTATTTACAGCCAACTGTGGGCTTTGATGACAAAGCCAACAGAGGGGGAAGGTCAGAACTGAGAGATATGGAGCTTCAGCCCTGATAGTGCTGTTTATAGAGCTCACTACCTTTGAAACTCCTGTTATTTGAGATGTATTTCCTTACTGTTTAAGGTAGACTGAGTTAGGATTCCCGCTACTTGCACTGGAACCACCCTAACTGAAACCTGGAGGTACATTTTAAGGATACATAGAGAAACAGGAACCTCAGACACACAGTTGGGCCCCATGGAAGTTTAAGAACCCTACTTGTCACTACAAGAAGGGCTGAATATGTAGGTCTCACAGAGAGTGGAATGTGGCTCAGGAACTGGGTGGCCCTTAGGACCCAGTGTAGACCTAGCTGTCACTCTCTCAGCATTAGTAAGTTTTTGATCAGTTCTTATCCCAGGACTCTGCCATCTTGGTACTCTTGTTTCAGGTGCATCCCTGCTTTTCTTTATGTATGATTTCTAATCTTGCTATAGCTGTTCAACTCTTCATGTCTTGAGATCTATATTCCCCAAAGAGAGGATCCATTTCCTTAAGACAGTCCATCTCATGAACCCCCTGCCAATCTATAGATTAGATGTTTGTGGGTAAGATGCCCTACCCTTGACTCAATTAACAGTAGTCAAGGGACTTCACTGGTGGCACAGTGGTTAAGAATCTGCCTGCCAATGCAGAGTGCACAGGTTCAATCCCTGGTCATGGAAACTGCAAGTTGCAGGATGCAGCCAAAAAAAAAAAGCAAATAAACACCCTATATACCCTTCATTTAGGCATATCATTTGTTGATGTTTTGCTACATTCTCTCTCTCCCTCCCTCTTCCATCTATCTGTCTATCTATCTGTTTTTCCCCAATCCATTAAACAGTTACTTGAAGCTATTGTGACCCTTCACACCTAAACATTCAGCAGGTATTTCCTAGGAACAAAGCTATCCTTACATGCAACTACTATATACTATTCACTCTAAGGAAACTTAACATAAATACAATTACAATCAGCCCATTATTTAAATTTCCTCAATTGTCCCAATAATATCCTTTACAGTTTCTTTTTTTTTGGTGTGTGTGTACACATTTAGTTTTATTGTAACAAAGCAACTTGTACAATTTTAACGTTTAAAACTGAACATCATCTTTCCTTTCCAGTGAAACAAAAAGAAAAATTTAAAAATAAACAGGGACAAAATTACAATAGAGAATGTTAATTGCAAATAAGATCCTACAGGTTCTGCTGATTCTCCCATCGAGTGGTAGGGCTCAAGTCATCATTAGGAGAGAATTTTATTTTAAAAGTGTCATCTTAAATTGCAAGGATGTCCGTTAAACATCACAATTAAACATGCCAAAGGAGAAGCCATGTTGTCAAAATGCCCACTTAACCCACCCAAACATCTCAAACCCACCCTTTGCTGACCTTCTATAACCCCATTTTTTAAAGTTTTTTTTTTCTTTTTTTAAATAAGAGAAAGTAGACAGATACATGTTGGTAAACGCTAACTGTCCATATTCACATAGAGACACAGTGTAATCTCTGAGCCCAATATACAGAGAAAGGAGGAAAAAAGCTAGAATTCTATGCACTAGTACACAGGGGCCTAGCACCCTCCAGCTTCCAGCAGAGCTAAGGGAGCAGGTTTTTCTTTTTTCCCACAGAGAATGGTGGTGTTGATTCCATAAAGTTTTTGTTGAGACAGGAAAGGATAAAAATGAATTTGGAACAGAAAGGGGTAGAGATTCTTTTCCCACTGAATTCTGCTCAAGGTATTTTCCCCCCAAATAAGTTGTGATCCATAGTATAAAGGAGAAAAGAGACCTCAAAAACAGGGCACCTGAACACAAGAGGAGAAGAGAAAAAGACTGCAACTTGCTCCCAGAGACTGGAGAAAATTAAAAAAGGAAGGTTGGAATCCATCAGTGTTCCATTAGTCATCTTCTCCTTCATCTTCCTCTCCTCCCTCCCCCTCATCATCATTTTCATCTTCTTCACCTTCATCCGCATCCCCTTCTTCATCAATATCTTCCAATCCTTCTTCCTCTTCATCATCATCATCTTCTTCTCCTTCCCCTTCCTCATCATCCACGTCCGGAACCAAGTAGTACTGTAATGGATTTGGCCAAATATCATCTTTGATGACCTCTCCTAACTCATCTGCACCTGCATCAGAATGATCAGTAAACCAGGTGAAGAAGCCTGCTGGTTCCTCATGCTGTCTCTTCCTGCTGGCTTTATGCTGCGTTTGACTTGAACGTTTTGTCAAATCCTTTCTGGATTTCCATTTGATTTGAGTGGACTTTGAAGATGGATCACCACTCTCATTCAGATGAAATTCTTTGGAGAGAACTTTATTTTCGAAGTAAGGGTTTTCATCATAATAAAAATCTATTCTGTAACCTGAGTTAATATCTTCAAATTCTGTCACTTCCACTCTTGTCAAATAATGCAGCGCCTCTTCATCCTCCTCCCCAAGCGGTGCAGACACTTGTGGATGGTTAACAAATGTTACCCCAAAATTTGGGATTTTGGCCATCGATTCCGACCTCTTCTGAAAAAATGGTTGGTGGAGTTTGTTATATTTCTGTTCTACTTTCAAAATCTCCTCACTGGCTTGTTCGTTAAGTCTGTCTGTTTCATTTTGTACTTCATCAATATGTTCAATTGCTTCTTGCTGTTCTTTTTCTTTGTTCGTCAAGTTCGGAGAAGCAGACGTTTCCTCTGGCTTGGAGGCAGGAGTCAGTCTCGGTTTCTTCGGTTTCTTTGCTTGGGGTGGAGGGGAAGACTGGTGTTTGGGGGCCATGCTGGGAGAAAAGCCAAGAATCCACCCAAGGGAAGATGCTCGTACCAGGAGCTCTGAGAACTCTACAGTTTCTTATTTTTTTAATTCAGGGTACAATCAAGGATCACACATTGCATTTAGTTTTCATGCCTAGTCTCCTTTAATATAAAAACAGTTCTCTAGCCTTTTTTTTTCTTTTATGACATTGACATTTTTTAAGACTCCAAACCAACTGTTTTGCAGAATGTCCCTAAACTTTGGATTTCAGTTTCCTCATAATTAGATTTAGTTTTTTTTTTAAATTTGGGGGGACAAAAATACTACATAATTAATGTATCCTTATATACCCCACAACATGATGTACATTATGTCAGTTTGTCTCATCAGTAGTGACATCAAGTGTGATCATTTGGGTAAGGCAGTGTTTGCCAAATTTCTCTATTGTAAAGGTATGTACAGTAATCTATGGGATAATACTTTGAGGTTCTGAAAATATCTTGTTCCCTACAGCTTTTTACCAATGGTTCTGACATCCACTGATGATTCTTGCCCAAATCAGTTATTACAATGGTGATTGTAAATGATTTTATATTTCTATTCTTCCTTCTACATTTATTAGTTGTAATATTCCTATACAAAAAAGCTCCCTCGGGGCTTCCCTGGTGGCGCAGTGGTTGAGAGTCTGCCTGCCAATGCAGGGGACACGGGTTCGAGCCCTGGTCTGGGAAGATCCCACATGCCGCGGAGTGGCTGGGCCCGTGAGCCACAATTACTGAGCCTGCGCGTCTGGAGCCTGTTCTCCGCAACAAAGAGAGACCGCGAGAGTGAGAGGCCCGCGCACCGCGATGAAGAGCGGCCCCCACTTGCCGCAGCTAGAGAAAGCCCTCACACAGAAACGAAGACCCAACACAGCCATAAATAAATAAATAAATAAAATTAAAAAAAAAAAAAGCTCCCTCATCTCTCCCATTTTCTTTGTTTATTCTTAATATCTTATGGACACATGGATTCTTTATTAAAAATGAACATGTTGTACACCTTACATTTCTACAATGTTATACATCAAATATATATCGATAAAAATTAAAAATAATCATGTGATAATCCACTACTGTCATTACTAATTTTGATCCTTAAATTGTCTCAAATTTGACCAACATGAGACTTTTCAAGCTGGTTCCTGTTTCTTTTGGCAAGTCCCCGTCAATTTTTGAGGACTTCCTTGCATTTTTCTATAATTAAAAAATTTCCTTATTATGAAGAGGGCCCAAGATGGTGACATAGAAAGCTCATGAACTTCCTTCCTCCCATGGACACACAGAATGTACAGCCACGTACAGAGCAATTCCTCTGGGAGAAATCCAGAAACTAGCTTAGCGACATCTACACATCAAGTAGATGAGAAAATACTCACCTCAAAATGGGTAGGAAAGGCTGAGACACACTCTCACCATGAACCTCACCCTCAGTACAGGGCCATACAATTTGGGGGGAACCCCCAATTCCCACCTTCTCCCTGAGGAGTGAAAGGTTTGGACCCACATCTTGTGCCCCAACTTTTAAGGTTCTCACATCAGGGATGGGTCCCTAAAACACCTAGCTCTGAAAGCCAACAGGGCTTGTGTCCATGAGTCCCACAGGACTACAGCAAATAGAGAAGCAATTCTTAATGGGTCTGTGACTTCCTTTGATCATCAAACTTTCATTTCTCACTGTGCATCGCTTGGATCTTGTAATATGTTTTTTTAATTGTAGTAAAAGACACATCACATTACATTTGCCATCTTTATCATTTTTAAGTGGATATTTGGGTTTCTTCCACCTCTTGGTTATTGTGAATAATGCTGCAATGAACATGAGTGTGCACATATCTCTTTCAGATTCTGCTTTGAATTCTGTTGTATATATAACCAGAAGTTACGATTGCCAGATCATATTGTAATTCTATAATTTTTTTGAGGAACCACCTCAAAAACTACTATTTTCCATAGCAGCTGTACCATTTTACATTCCTACCTATAGTGCACAAGTGTTCCAATTAATAGGATGTTGGTCCCATCCTCACCAACCCTTGTTCATTTTCTGTTCTTTTGATAGTGGCTACCTTAACAGCAGAGATGTAATACCTCATTGTGGTTTTGATTTGCCTTTCTCATGATTAGTGATGTTGAGCATCTTTTTCATGTGCTTGTTGGCTACTTGTATATCTTCTTCAGAGAATTGTCTGTTCAAGTCTTTTGCCCGTTTTTAAAATCAGGCTGTTTTTTGTTGTTGAGTTGAAGTTCCTTATAAATTCTGGATATTAATCCCTAATCAGATATATGATTTCCAAATATTTTCTCCAATTCCTTAGATTGCCTTCCACTCTCTTTTTTTTTTTAAACATCTTTATTGAAGTATAATTGCCTTACAATGGTGTGTTAGCTTCTGCTTTATAACAAAGTGAATCAGTTATACACATACAATATGTTCCCATATCTTCCACTCTCTTGATTGTTTCTTTTGATACACAAAGGGTTTTAAGTTTGATGTAGTCCCATTTGTCTAGTTTTGCTTTTGTTGTCAATGCTTTTGGTGTCACACCCAATAAATCATTGTGAAATCCAATGTCCTAAAGTTTTCTCCCTTGTTTTCTTCTAGTTTTATAGTTTAGGTCATGTGTGTAGGTCTTTAATCCACTTTGAGTTAATTTTTGTATATGGCGTAAGAGTCTAACTTCATTCTTTTGCATGTGGATATCCAGTTTTCTGAGAACCATTTGTTGAAAAGACTGTCCTTTTCCCATGTGTGGTCTTGTACCCTTGTAGAGAATCATTTGGCAATACGGTCAGCCCAACATACCCGAAGGTATTGCACTGGTAGATTCAAGCAGCTGGGGATAGAAAATATTTAGGGGAAAAAGTTCCAGAAAATTCCAAAAAGCAAAATTTTAATTTGCTGTGCACTGGTAACTATTTACATTGCATTAGGTATTATAAGTAATCTAGAGATGGTTTAGAGTATATGGGAGGATGTGTATAGGTTATACGCAAATACATCACCATTTTATATAAGGGACTTGAGCATCCACAGATTTGGGCGTCTGTGAGGGTCCTGGAACCAATCCCCTGCTAATATGGAGGAACGGCTGTATGTGTATGGGTTTATTTCTGGGCTCTCTATCGTTGCATTTGGTCTATATATCTGTCTTTATATCAGTACAACACTGTCTTGATTACTACTTTGCTTTGTAGTATGTTTTGAAATCAGGAAGCATGAGGCCTCCAACTTTGTTCTTCCTTTCCAAGATTGTTTTGGCTATTCGGGATCCCTTGAGATTCCACACCAGTTTGGCATTTTTTCCTTTCCATTTCTACAAATGTTATTGGTATTTTGATAAGAGACTGTATTGAATCCATAGATCGCTTTGGGTAGTATGGACATTTTATTGCTATTGAGTCTTCCAATCCACAGCACACAATGTCTTCCCATTCTCTTGTATCTTCTCTGATTACTTTTAGCAACATTTTGTAATTTTCAGTGTACAAGTCTTTCACCTCCTTAGTTAGGTTTATTCCTAGGTATTTTATTCTTTTTAATGCTATAGCAAATTGGATTGTTTCCTTAGTTTCTTTTTTGATTGGTCATTGTTAGCATACTGAAATGCAACTGACTTTTCCATGTTGATTTTGTATCCTGAAACTCTGTTGAAATCATTAATTAGTTGTAACAGATTTTACAAATGGATTCTTTAGGATTTTCTACATAAGATCATGTCATGTGTGAACAGAGATAATTTTACTTCTTCTTTTCCAATTTGGATACCTTTTATTTCTTTTTCTTGTCCAACTGTTCTAACACAGACTTTTCAACATGTGCTTTATCAGTTGGTATAGGCTAAGTTATGCTATTGTAAAAAACAAACAAAAAACCAACCCAAATCTCAGTGGCTAAAACAACAAATGCCTATTTTTCATTTACCCTAGTGTTGGGATGTTCTGTGGGATCCAGGCAAAGCAAGGTTCCATCTCTATGTTTTCATGATTTGAAAGGCAGGCCAAAGGGAGCATAGTTCATCACATAATGACTTTTAAAACCTCTGCCTAGAAATGATATACGTCATCTTCACTCACATTGCCACACCTAACTTCAAAGGTGGTGGAGAAGAGCCATCCTACCCTCAGTCCATAAACAAGAGAGCCAGAAATATTTGGTAAACAGCACAAAAAACTGCTACACTCTACCCTTCTAGTTACCAAATGTTGATCTCAATTTCTCTACCACAGGCCAAGTATACACTACACAACTCCCCCACACAGACACTCTCAAAGTCCTGTACAATCATGACATCATGCTCAAAGTCCACGATATCTAGGTGGAGCACAGCCATCAGCAAGGGGTATATGTAGTAGTATCAGTGTCAGGAGGTGTGGCTTTTTTTTGATCTAGAGACCTATGCACCAAGAGGGCAAATTATCTGCCCTTATAACACTAAATATACAATTGGTGGAATAGGAACAGGACAACTAGAGCGAACACTCCTGTTGAGAAAAGGAAACAAAACAAAACACATAGAAGTGACTAGTCTCTAGCAATTCTGTCTACAAGATGAACTGTGCAAGGGCACCTTACTTTGGGGGTAAGGAATTCAGAAAAGCTAAAAATAAAAGGACAGGCAAAAGTAGATAAGGCAAATGCATTACAAAAAAGAAAAAGAAAAAGAAAGCAAGGATCCTGTTCTTAATATAAGAAAAAGTAGAATTCAGGCTAAAGAGCATTAAATGAGACAAAAAGAATACACTATAATGCTAAAGGCTACAGTTCACAAAAAAAATATCAGTTATGAGTATCCATGCACAAAACAACACAGTAGCAACTTCCGTCCAAGTGGAAACTCTAAGAAATGCAAGGAGAAATAGACAAAGTATACTAAGATTAGAAAACTCTATTTCTCTCAGTGTGAGACAGATCAGAGTCAAAAATAAATGTAAGGATACAGGTGACCTAAACAATCAGGTAGATCTTATGCATAAATATCAAACCTTTTACCCTGATAATACCAGATAATACAGAATGTACCTCCTTTTCAAGTGTACATGGAACTTTCATGAAATTGACCATGTTAGGCTACAAAGAAAACCTCAATATTTTCCATATTGCATATTCAAACAGCATATTATTTTTGCATGCCTTTTCCCATCTTTTAATTTACTGAGGTATAATTTACAAATAATAAAATGCACCCATTTTGTGCACATTTCAATGCTTTTTGACAAATCAATATATCCAAGTAGCCATCACAGCAATCAAAATAGAGAAAATTTCCATCATCCCCCCAAACTCCCTTGTACCTCTACAAGAGCCAATCTTCTCCCTCCACATCAGGCAGTCAATTTACTTTCCATCACTGTAGATTGGGTTTGTGCTTCCTAGAGTTTCATATGTACGGAATCATACAGTATACAGTCTTTTGCTCAGCTTAACAGTTTTAAGATTCATCTATGTTATTGTAGATTCATCTATGTTATTGTATTCATCATGTTATTGTATCAGTAGTTCATTCTTTTTATTGCCAAATAGTATTCCATTGTATGAACGCACAGTTTGTTTATCCATTTATTTGTTGATGGATACTTGGGTTGTTTCCAGTTCTTATCTATTATGAATAAAGATAATATCAACATTGGTGTACAAGTCTCTGTGTAGATGTAAGTTTTCATTTCTCTTGGTTAGATTTCCTAGGAGTGGAGTTATTGGGTTGTGTGGAAAGTGTATTTTCCCATTATTTCCAACAGATTTGTGTCATCCTGATTTAGGCACATCTTGTAAATACCATATAGCCACAAGATTTTAAAAATAGCCAATCTGAGCATTTGTCTTTTAATAAGGGAACTTAACCTAGTCACATTCATTCATCATGACTACTGTGTTTGGACTTTTCCCTACCAACTTAGTTTTTTATTTTCCATTATTTCTTCTTCCCTCCCCTCTTCTGCATTTCTTTTTCCTCTTTCTTTTAAAATTTACATGTAGTGAAGTATACAGATCTCCAGTAGTGTATTCTGCTTTTTTATTTTTTAATTTTAATTTTTTAGTGAATTGAGCTTCCTTTTTCCATTTTATTTATGTTGGTTTAGGAGACGTACATCTTACATTAGTTAGGATTAGGTTTGGCCATACAATTAAAGTAAAACCCAGGTAGCCTTTTCTAATGTATTGGCACATCTGGTCACTCAATTGCAAAGCCAACATTATCTAACAGTTCTCCCAGAGAAGAAGAACAACTCTCCAGTAAGAGCTCTGATTAAGACTATTTGGCTTGACCCTGATCACCCATGTTTGAAATAATCACAATGGCAAAGGGAATACGGATGTTCTAATTGGTCCAGTTTGACTACTCTAGGTACCTCATATAAGTGGAATTACAGTATTTGTCTTTTCGTGACTGGCTTATTTCACTTAGCGCAATGACGTCAAGGTTCATCCATATTGTAGTATGTGTCAGAATAATATAAATGCATACTATTCCATTGCATGTATATACCACATTTTGGTTATGCATTCATCTGTTTGGACACTTGCGTTGCTTCCACCTCTTGGCTATTGTGAATAGTGATGCTAATGAACATGGGTGTACAAATATCTCTTCCAGATCCTGCTTTCAATTCTTTTGTATATATTCCCAGAAGTGGAATTGCTGGATCACATAGTAGTTCTATTTAAAAATTTTTGAGGAACCATCATACTATTTTCCATAGCAGCTGTACCATTTTACATTTTCACCAACAGTACACAGCAGTTCCAACTTCTCCACATCCTCATCAACACTTGTTGTTTATTTACCCTTAACAGCAGCCATCCTAATAGGTATAAGGTGGTATCTTATTGTGATTTCAATTTGCATTTCCCTAATGATTAGTGATGTTGAACATCTTTTCATGGGCTTTTTGGCCATCTATATGTCTTCTTCAGAGAACTGTCTGTTCAAGTCCTTTGCCTATTTTTAAATCTACCTCATTGTTTTTAAATGCTCATGACATTCCATAGTATAGACATAACATAGTTAAAAGCTTTCTGATGGATATTTACATTCTTTTCAATTTTTCTCTATTATAAATAGTGGTGCAGTAAACATCCTTCTATACACTTCCTTGTACACATGTGTGAATTTTTTTTACACATTTATCATGCATTTACATCACACTGATCATGTGATGCAAATGCACTGATCATTTTAAAGGAAATCACCTATATGATACCTGTAAATAACCGAAAAATAGAATTGGGCTCACATGATATCTGCAATTTTTATTTTAATGGATCCTGCCCAACTGCTGTCTGAAATGGTTATACCTATCTGCATTCTTGTCAGCACTACATGACTATCCATTTCCTCATACCCTTGCTATATATATTGGAAAATCTTCTGGTCAGTCACTTGTCTTAATTTTGGGGGAAGTTGTTTTACAGAGAAATCTAATTTTAATGTATCCACACTTAGCAATCTTTTCTTTTATGGCTTTTACATTCTTCATCTTCCTTTAAGAATTCTACTCAGAGCCTATACACATTTTTCTTGTTTTTTCCCTAATACTTTCATAGCTTAAAAAATATTTAGACTTTGATCCAGTTGAAACATTTTCTCATGAAGGATATGAGGTAGAAATCTAATTATTTTTTTTCAAATGGATAGCCAACTTGTCATTATAATACAATAATCACTAACATTTATTGAACAACACTTACTTGTAACAGGTACTGTTCAATTCAACCCCATCTTATTGGGGTTGTTTTGAGGATTAAACAAAACATTTTAAAAGGGAAGCAAAGAAGGCATCAAATGGCTACGTGGTTTGCCCAATTCATACAGATATTAACTGGTGAAATCAGGATTCTAACCCTAATGGAATGACTCCACAATATTTGGCTTTTAATGTAATTTCCTTTTCATATAGATTTGAAATACCAGCTTTATATAACATACCAAATTGCCATAAATATATAGGTCTATTTATGGACTTTCTAGTCTGTTTCAATGATCTATTTGTCCATTCTTAGCTATGTTGTGATCATGTAAAACGTCTAATCTGATCATGTTATCCACCCTAATTAAAGTTTTAATAACTCCCCACTGACCTTAGGATTAAGTCCAAACCCTTTAGCATGTCATATAAAGCCCCCTCCCTCCCACCTCCTACCTCTGGAGTCTCAGATGTGGGTACAGACACCTTCCCTTTCTAGTTCTTTTTAAAGAATAACTCAAACATAACTGCTTCTGGTCTTTCTCCCCTCCCCATCCCAACCAAGTAGAAAGAAATCATTCTTTCCATCTGTATGTCTACTCTCTCATACTTTTATCTTAGCATCATTATTTTACCATATTTATTCATCTACATGTTTCTCTTTTCCATCATAAATGAGTATCTTGAGGATAAGACCATATCTTATTAAATACCTAGTATCACCTTAATAAATATTTGTTGAGTAAATCAATATAAAATGACCATCAAATTATGTGAGCAATTATCTGATTTATAAAAAGATGCAACAAATTTTAAAATGACACAAAATATAATTTTCAAAACAACATTAAAAAGTGAGTGTATTTCACCATACTCAGCTCATTACAGAGCAAATGGGTGAGTGGAATAATAATTCATGCTATAGCATGTTTAATGAACTGGCAAAAGAGAAAGTTGGTTGAAGGAAGGCAGAGGAAATTTGTCTTTTAAGAATTAGAACCGAGGGGCTCCATAATCATCTGGCATCCGCTCAATGTTGTACCTGATCAGAACAAAAAATTAACACTGGTAAGAAATGTGGCTCCAGAATCCACCTTAAAAACCCATCCTTTACTGATTACATCACTCTCACCTCCTGTTGTGAATCCTTTTTGTCAGTGGGAACTAAATTTTAAAGGCCTATCATAATGAATGATTTACAGCAAAATGCTGACTATATTATATTTATTCTTCAAAGTGAGAAAGTTAAGTTGGGGAGCCAGGCACTGAGTCCAGGTAAGTCCAAGGCCCTCACCCATATTCTTCCCATTCTGTTGTGTTTGTCCCAGGATAAAAGCTGGCCAATAATATCTGAGGACTGACATAGGAATATCCAAGAAGGATAAAAAAGCAGCTTTTGTTTGTTTGTTTGTTTTAGCTTAAAACAGTGGTCATTTATTATTTAGTACAATTGTGAGGGCTGATTAGGCGGTTTTGTTGTTGGCCTCCCTGGACTCACTCACAGACCTGCCAACAGATGGGGGCCCAGCTGGCACTGGGTGTCCACCGCTTTTGTTTTTTTAATAAATTTTTAGTTTCCCAGATGAGGTGCTAATCACATGCACTAGGTTTCAAAAAAATATTTCTAGCCAAAAAGATTAGCTTGATTTAAATTACTGCTTTGTATTTAAGGCCACACATCTCCCTATTTCTTCTAGTGATCTTATTGTAACAGTGTGAATGTCTGCCTCATTCCTAAATCCTAGCTCTATCTTTTGCCTTTGCTCTTGTTACTTTGCCTCATTTCTTCAAGTAGAACTATGTAAACATTTGATACATCAATCTCTTTCAAATCCTTCTATAACTTGACCTCATTTTTAATTGATAGCAATTACATACTTTTAATCACTTCCCTAAGAGAAAGTTCTCACCTATGGTTAGAAATGTACATGATGGGAACTCCAGGGATCTTCCGGATTCTTCGCTTAAGGTCCCGGTCAACTGTGGCCACAATGTAACACTTGTGCTGGAAGAGACCCACTGGGTGTTCACATAGAGCTCATTCAGTGATACTGGATACAACCACTGGCTAGTCTGAAGAACTATTCATTTTCACAGTAAATAGGAAAGGAAAGGCTAAACCAATTTGTTGAGTAGCTACTATGATCTAGGAGCTCAAATTTATAAGCTGCCTGGGCTGAATGTAGCTCTAAGAATCTTGAGGGGGAGAAGATAGAAAAACTATTTAAAAGCTGCAAATTGTTTTTTGTCTTATAAGTGGAAAGGATTTTCATATCTGGGACAGACAATTCCTTGGTTTTGGGAAAACGCCCTTAGAGACTCTACACAAAGGCAGAGTAAGTGCCTTAGATCCGAGGGCACAACTTTTGCCGTCTGTGGCATCTCTGGGGCTGACCTACTCTGAGGCCTCCTAGCAGTGGAGGTAGGCTGCCTCCTTGGCCCTAAAGCCAGAATAGGAGGATCTCCAGGACAAGTCTGAGTCAAACAGCTCTGAAAGCACTAACATTTAGCTACCAGTTTGGAACTAATTTGTATTGTACTTTACTTCCATCCTACCCAAATCTCTCACTGAGTTTTATAAAGAGTTGCAGATTGGTGTCAGCCATGCTGTGGGAAGTTAAGGGAAATGCCAGCCCCACCCATGGGATGAAGTGGCTAAAGGGATGGCAGTGTGGTCAGTAGATGAAGATGATTTTCCTCAGCAGAGAGAGGCTCTTTAAGGGCAATCAGTAGCAGAAGTTCTTGTAGTGTTTGACAAGGAAGCCAGAACACAAGAATCAAAAACCTACTTATTCTAGGGTATGTGTGAAACAGCATCCTGGGAGACTTAGATGTAACAAAATTCCTACACAGGGAGTAAATGGAACCTTACTTTAGATTCACAGGGAGGTGGAATCTCATATATTATTATGTCTATACTCACTCACTTAAACCATCTTATAGAGAAGATCTGTGGAATAAAGAATCAGTAAATGCTCCAAATTACACACCCAATAAATGCAAGTGCTAAGATTTGAAATCCTCCCTAAGCCAGTGATCTTTCCATTATGGTTATAGTATATACTTCCAATCCATTTTCTCAAGTAAATTAGGACACCTACACTTCCCATGAAGGAATTCTATATAATATTTTTTATCATTTATATTCCTAGATACTTTACATGAACATTCAGGAAATAACAGTTTATCTTTTTTTTTTAATAGCACAAAGTACATATTAAAAAATGATGATACCTGAGTTACTCTTTGCACTAAGCAGTCATCTGCATAGGTTCCTTTGTGTGTGCATGGTAATCGTTCAAATCTTGGATCCTTGGCAATCCTATATGGTTATAAAAGTGGATTAATGAAAACAGTCAAGCAATTGAATAACTTTATGACTCTCAATCAGTGAAATAAGAGTAATGTGATCTGTCTGGAGATTTTAAGACACCCCTCTCCTCCTGGAGCTTATCTTCTAATTGAAAGACAATTTAGAGAGAAGGGAATTAAAGCTTACTGACCGACAGCTGCTGTGCCTTACATCATGTACATGTCACAAAACTGAATTATTATATTTCCATTTTACAGATAAAGAAGCAGATTCAGAGAGCTTGATTAATTTGTTCAAAGCTACACAGCTGGGAAAAGTCAGGATTCAAAACCAAATCAATTTTAACCTAACCATTTTACTTTTAGAAAGTTGTCTTACACACATGTACAAGAATATAGGCACAAGGATGTCACTACTACACAGTTTATAAGAGTGGAAAACTGGAGATAATCTGATTATCCATCAGCAAGGTAAAAAATACATTTTGGTACCCCTATCCTATTTTAAAAAATGAGGTAGAGTTGTATGTACCAATGTGGAAGGACATATAATAAACTGTTAAATAAACAAAGCAGACCATATATATATGTGTGTGTATATACACACACACACACACATACACACACACATATGTAACATAAAAAGAAATCATATTCATTAATGTCTTCACTGGTCTCAACAGAAAGGTCTTTAGTACTGGGAATGTGATAAGCTTATGATTTTCCAAAACTCTGGTTTTTCACTTGAAAGCTCAATTTTTATCATTGGTAACTAACAGAATAAGTTGTTTTCCTTGAAGTGACAGGTTCATTGCATTAATCTTTGAGAAAATACCTGCTAAATACCAAAGTCTGAAAAATCAGTGTTTGCCAGTTGTTCTTCACATAAAAATGATATTTCATGAAAAAGAAGCTGGTTCAGCTCACAACTCAAGCACACAAATGCTTTTCATAGAGACAACGTTCATCCTTTGGTATGTTTTTCTTCTTCTTCCAGTTTTATTGAGATACAATTGACATACAGTACTGTGTAAGTTTAAGGTATACAGCATAATGATTTAACTTACATACATCATGAAATGATTACCACAGAAAGGTTACTGAGCATCCATCAGTAGAAATGCTTTATGTGTACTTCACATGTCACCACACAGAATACTGATGTGTACTGAAGGGTTGAGATTTAACAAAGTTAATGAATTTTATTGCTCTATTAAGCATATTCTTAAGTGACTGGAATTTTTTTTCAACTGCCAGTGGGTGGTAGTGAAGAATACAAAACCTACTAGCATTAGTTGGGCCCACTGCCTTGATTTGTACTAAGGCACTGACTGGCATTTTTTGCATTCAGTGCAAATGTCAGCACAGTGACAAAGGCAACATCTTGGTATTATTATGAAAACAGTTTTGCAAACTCCCTGCAATGGTCTCTAGGACTCCTGGGGTGGGGTAGGGTTCCATGAACCACACTTTGGGAACCACTGCTGTAAACTCAAGGGCACTTTCTAGAATAAACTCAAAACTTCTTTAGGTAAACTCAAAGTGCTTTACGTGTGAGATTCTGAAGAAGATAACTAGATAACAAACTAACAGAAAAACACTTTCTAATTGAAAATCTAGAGGAACTTAAATGGAGGCCCATGAGACCAATATGACTAAGTAACTTAGTTCAAGAAGCTTCAGCTTGAAAACCTCTAACCTTCCAATGTTTGCTTTCTTAATTATAAATAGTTAACTAGTTTTGTATGATTTTTATTTAAACTAACCAGACAAGAAATCTTTGGATAGCAAACAGTTGAAGGAGGGTCAAAACAATCTTCATTACACCAATCTAGAACAAATCTGGACCAGGTCCTTCCTACCTTAGAGCCACTCGATACTTCTGCCCCAATTTCTCAATTTCAGCCATTACGCAGTCAGTTATACAAGGGATACCTGTTAGGAAAAAAAAATTAGTAACAGAACTTGTGAAGGAACTGATTTAACTCTCTCTGAATTATATCCTGTTGAGAGTACGTACATATGTATGTATGTATGTATGTATGTATGTATGTATGTATGTATATGTATTTACTGTCTGCCGTGCCACACGGTTTGAGGGATCTTAGTTCCCTGACCAGGGATCAAACCGAGGCCCCCAACAGTGGAAGCGCAGAGTCCTAACCATTGGACCACCAGGGAATTCCCCTGTTAAGAATCTTTGAAATGACAGCAAAATAAGCACAGTACAGTGAACAATAAGAACTAGAGAAGAATAAAATCCCTATCTATAAAGAAACTAGGGAACTGGTCCAACCTCACATCACAGATTCCATAAAGTATCTGTCATAAACATAACTGGGGAAAAAAATTGAGCTGGATCCCTGTCATTGTTTATATATTAAAATAAATTCTAGATGGAAAAAAATTGAAATGTGAATCAAAATATTTAAATGTGAACCAAAAGAAACCATGAAATTAACCAGAGAATATAAATTTGATCACATAAAAATATAAAACTTCTGTTTGACAACTATCAAACAAAAAGTCATACTAAAGTAAAATAAAAATAAACTGGGAAAAATATTTCTACACATTTGTCAAAGGGTAAATTTTCTTAATATACAAAGAGCTTTATAATAATAGCTTGGAAGCACTGAAATTGAAGCTGTGATTAAAAATCTTCCAACAAATAAAGGCCCAGGACCAGATGGCTTCACAGGCGAATTCTATCAAACATTTACAAAAGAGCTAACACATATCCTTCTCAAACTCTTCCAAAATATAGCAGACGGAGGAACACTCCCAAACTCATTCTACGAGGCCACCATCACCCTGACACCAAAACCAGACAAAGATGTCACAAAAAAAGAAAACTACAGGCAAGTATCACTGATGAACATAGATGCAAAAATCCTCAACAAGATACTAGCAAACAGATTCCAACAGCACATTAAAAGGATCATACACTATGATCAAGTGGGGTTTATCCCAGGAATGCAAGGACTCTTCAATATATGTAAATCAATCAATGTGATATATCATATTAACAAACTGAAGAATAAAAACCATATGATAAGCTTATTAGAGGCAGAAAAAGCTTTCAAAAAATTCAACACCCATTTATGATAAAAACTCTCCAGGAAGTAGGCATAGAGGGAACCTACCTCAACATAATAAAGGCCATATATGACAAACCCACAGCCAACATCGTTCTCAATGGTGAAAAACTGAAACCATTTCCTCTAAGATCAGGAACAAGACAAGGTTGCCCACTCTCACCACTATTATTCGACATAGTTTTGGAAGTTTTAGCCACAGCAATCAGAGAAGAAAAAGAAATAAAAGGAATCCAAATTGTAAAAGAAGAAGTAAAACTGTCATTGTTTGCAGATGACATGACACTATACATAGAGAATCCTAAAGATGCTACCAGAAAACTACTAGAGCTAATCAATGAATTTGGTGAAGTAGCAGGATACAAAATTAATGCACAGAAATCTCTTGCATTCCTATACACTAATGATGAAAAATCTGAAACAGAAATTAAGGGAAACACTCCTATTTACCATTGCAACAAAAAGAATAAAATACCTAGGAATAAACCTAAGGAGACAAAAGACCTGTATGCAGAAAACTATAAGACACTGATGAAAGAAATTAAAGACAACACAAACAGATGGAGAGATACACCATGTTCTTGGATTGGAAGAATCAACATTGTGAAAATGACGCTACTACCCAAAGTAATCTACAGATTCAATGCAATCCCTATCAAACTACCAATGGCATTTTTCACAGAAATAGAACAAAAAATTTCACAGTTTGTATGGAAACACAAAAGACCCTGAATAGCCAAAGCAATCTTGAGAAAGAAAAATGGAGTTGGAGGAATCAGGCTCCCTGACTTCAGGCTATACTACAAAGCTACAGTAATCAAGACAGTACGGTACCGGCACAAAAACAGAAATATAGATCAATGGAACAGGATAGAAAGCCCAGAGATAAACCCACGCACATATGGTCATCTTATCTTTGATAAAAGAGGCAAGAATATACAATGGAGAAAAGACAGCCTCTTCAATAAGTGGTGCTGGGAAAACTGGACAGCTACATGTAAAAGAATGAAATTAGAACACTCCCTAACACCATACACAAAAATAAACTCCAGATGGATTAAAGACCTAAATGTAAGATCAGACACTATAAAACTCTTAGAGGAAAACATAGGAAGCACACTTTGACATAAATCACAGCAAGATCCTTTTTGACCCACCTCCTAGAGAAATGGAAATAAAAGCAAAAATAAACAAATGGGACCTAAAGAAACTTAAAAGCTTTTGCACAGCAAAAGGAAAGCATAAACAAGACGAAAAGACAACCCTCAGAATGGGAGAAAATATTTGCAAATGAAACAACTGACAAAGGATTAATCTCCAAAATATACAAGCAGCTCATGCAGCTCAATATCAAAAAAACAAACAACCCAATCCAAAAATGGGCAGAAGACCTAAACAGACATTTCTCCAAAGAAGATATAGATTGCCAACAAACACGTGAAAGGATGCTCAACATCACTAATCACTAGAGAAATGCAAATCAAAACTACAATGCGGTATCACCTCACACCAGTCAGAATGGCCATCATCAAAAAATCTAGAAACAATAAATGCTGGAGAGGGTGTGGAGAAAAGGGAACCCTCTTGCACTGTTGGTGGGAACGTAAATTGATACAGCCACTATGGAGAAAAGTATGGAGTTTCCTTAAAAAACTAAAAATAGAACTACCATATGACCCAGCAATCCCACTACTGGGCATATACCCTGAAAAAACTATAATTCAAAAAGAGTCATGTACCACAATGTTCACTGCAGCACTATTTACAATAGCCAGGACATGGAAGCAACCTAAGTATCCATCAACAGATGAATGGATAAAGAAGATGTGGCACATATATACAATGGAATATTACTCAGCCATAAGAAGAAATGAAATTGAGTTATTCGTAGTGAGGTGGATGGACCTAGAGTCTGTCATACAGAGTGAAGTAAGTCAGAAAGAGGAAAACAAATACCGTATGCTAACACATATATATGGAATCTAAAAAAAATAAAATAAAATGGTTCTGATGAACCTGGGGCAGGACAGGAATAAAGACGCAGATGTAGAGAACAGACTTGAGGACACGGGGAGGGGGAATGGTAAGCTGGGACGAAGTGGGAGAGTAGCATGGACATCCATACACTACCAAATGTAAAATAGATAGCTAGTGGGAAGCAGCCGCATAGCACAGGGAGATCAGCTCGGTGCTTTGTGACCACCTAGAGGGGTGGGATAGGGAGGGCGGGAGGGTGACGCAAGAGGGAAGAGATACGGGGATATATGTATATGTATAGCTGATTCACCTTGTTATACAGCAGAAACTATCACAACATTTTAAAGCAATTACATTCCAATAAAGATGTTAAAAAAAGTAATAGCTTGGAATTATGTGTTATTTGCCAGACACTGTGCTAAGCACAAGGATTATCTCATTTAATCTTAAGAACAATTCCTATCAAGTAGCATTGTTATTATTATTCCCATTTTATAGATGAGGAACCTGAAGTACAATGAAGTAACTAGACAGCAAAAGGTGAAGCCAAGGTTTGAACTGAGACTGTTAGGATTCAGAGTGGGTTCTTAACCACCAGGCTACATTTCAGTTCATAGAAGAAGACATACAAATGGTCAATCAACAGAAAAATGCTCAATTTCACTCCTAGTTAAAGAGATATAAATTGAGACAAGATTACACTTTCTACCTATTAGGATGGCAAAAATTAAACAGATGAAAACACCCAATATTTGAAGAAATAGGTATCCTCACATTGTAAGTAGGTGTATAAATTTGTGTAACTATTTGAGGGCAATTTTGCAATACCTATTAAAATTAAAAAATATGTACTCCCTTGATATTGCAATACGGCTTCTAGAAAATGTATTCAAAAGAAATATTTGAGAGACACATTCACAAAGATATTCACTACAGCTTTGTTTATAATAGGGTAAAAACTGGAAATAATCCAAATGTATAGTCTTTAAAAACGACATATTTAGGGCTTCCCTGGTGGCGCAGTGGTTGAGAATCTGCCTGCTAATGCAGGGGACACGGGTTCGAGCCCTGGTCTGGGAAGATCCCACATGCCGCGGAGCGGCTGGGCCCGTGAGCCACAATTACTGAGCCTGCGCGTCTGGAGCCTGTGCTCCACAACAAGAGAGGCCGCGATAGTGAGAGGCCCGCCCACCGCGATAAAGAGTGGCCCCCGCTTGCCACAACGGGAGAAAGCCCTCGCACAGAAACAAAGACCCAACACAGCCATAAATAAATAAATAAATAAAAATTTAAAACAAACAAACAAACAAAAAACCCGACATATTTAAACAATAGAATACTTGTAGTGGGGTGGGGGAGGAATGGACTGGGAGTTTGGGGTTAGTAGATGCAAACTATTACATAGGGAATGGATAAACAAGGTCCTTCCCTGTAGAGCACAGGGAACTATATTCAATATCCTGGGATAAACCATAATGGAAAAGAATATAAAAAATAATGTATATATGTGTATAACTGAGTCACTTTGCTGTACAGCAGAAATCAACATGACATTGTAAATCAACTATACTTCAACAAAAAAAATAAAGAATACTATAACTTAAAAAAAGAATAAGGCCCATCTATATATATTGGCACAGAAAAATGTTCAAGATGTATTTGTTCAACCTAAAAAGCAAGGAGAAATAGATAACTAAGATGTGATCTATCCATACAATGCCATACAATGGAATATTATTTGGTAGCAAAAAGAAACGATATACTGATACATGTTTTAACATGAATGACCCTTGAGAACATTACACTAAAATGAAAGAGGACCAAAAATATGTGACCCCATTTTAACGAAATGTCCAAAATAGGCAAATCTAGATATAGAGAAAGCAAATTAATGGTTGCCTATGTAGGGCACGGTGGGGCGGGGGGTTGGGGGGAATAGGAAGGGTTGGGGGATGATGGCTAAGGAGCTCAGTTTCTTTTCACGTAATGAAAATGTTCTAAAATTGACTATGAATACACTAAAAGCCACTGAATCATATATTTTATTTATTTATTTTTTTGTGGGATTTTAGTTCCCCGACCAGGGATTGAACCTGGGCCCTCGGCAGTGATAGCGCAGAGTCCTAACCATTGGACCACCAGGGAATTCCCTGACTCATATATCTTTACCCCACAGAAACTGTATATGAATTTTTAAAAGCTGCCCCTTTCTGAGGAAAGGCATTATAGGGAGCTTTCATTTTCTTTATGCTAGATTTTCTTTTTACAAATACATTAACACTCTTGAAAGCAAACAAAGTTAAGAAATCTTAAACTAAAATACAATGCCCAGAAGAAAAAGCAGTTGTAAAATGGAGGAAAGAAGAAGTCAGGAAGAGCAGACAGTCATGGAATCAGAGGGCAATACACGCCTTAAAAGGATCAATTTCAGAGCCATGTAGCACTGAAGCAAGGGCTGCATCGGGAGCAGGGAAGCGGGCTCAGGAAGATCACTACAAAGAACACAGGAAGATCACTACAAAGAGGACTCATGGGCAGAAAA
Source organism: Balaenoptera borealis (assembly GCF_965194805.1). Taxonomy (NCBI): domain Eukaryota; kingdom Metazoa; phylum Chordata; class Mammalia; order Artiodactyla; family Balaenopteridae; genus Balaenoptera; species Balaenoptera borealis. The sequence goes on from NC_138866.1 coordinate 27,607,259, forward strand.
GAAAGCTCATGGGTAGCTAACCATCCTCCTTTGTTGGAATATCAAATGCAAGGGATCAGGAGCTATGAAAAGGTCAAAGGGGCATCTCCAAGGCAAGAGGAAGATAAAGGCCTTCTTTTATGAATAAAGGCAAGTGAAGAACGATTAAATAAGCAGAGCTTAAAACAGTTAAGGAATCTCCTAGGTAACTGAATTTGTACTGTAGTAGAATGTTTCTTCAGACTTTGCTTTGAGGTATTAGGTTACACAGAAAGTGGTATTTTCCTTAATAAGCTTGTTTTTGGAAAAGGCACCATGAGAACATTGAGCTGTATGCATTATAGCTATACTCTATGGTATCCATATCTGCAGAAAAACCTAACTACAGGACTAAAGTTATCCTAAACAATCATCTTTTTTTCTTTTTTTTTCTGGCCACACTACGCGCTTGTGGGATCTTGGTTCCCTGACCAGGGACTGAACCCGCGCCCTCAGCAGTAGAGTGAAAGTGCCGAGTCCTAACCATTGGACTGCCACGGAATTCCCCTAAACAATAACCATTTAGATAATAGTGGCAGAGCTATAGCGTCAGGGAAGCAATTCACCTCCAAGGGGCCATGCTTGAATCCTCCATCTATTATGTACATAGCTTAAAAAAATACGAAAAGGACTATATGAAAAAATAACCATCCCCTGATCTTTTCCCACCCCACCAACTCTGATCCTTAGAGATGACTATTTTAATTCATTGGCTGTTTTTCTCACTTGGTGGTTACCTTTATAACTTGATTAATAATAAACTTATGCAGTTACTTTTTTTTTTTAGGAAGATAATCAAAGATATTTATTGCAACATTGGTTATGTTAATGTATATTTTTTAGATTTTTTTCATCCTAGTGCATCCAAGTTTTGAAAGGCTTGAAGCTGTACAAAGGTCTTCGTAGCATGTATTAACATGCAAAGGTGTTCATGATACATTACTCAGTGAAAAAAAAACAGGTGGCCAAAAAGCATGCATAGTATAATTCCAATTATGTTTAAAAGTAAATCTACATTTTTATTAATTGTAAAAGGTTGGAAGGTAATACCCAAACTATTAACAGTGATTATTTCTGGGAAGTAAAATTACGGCCTGATGGGGGGAGAACTTTTGCCTATTCTTTTTACGTTCTGTATTGCTTAATTTTTTGTTTTTCTGTTTTTTAAATATGTATTTATTTATTTATTTATTTATCTAGTTGCACTGTCTTAGCTGCAACAGGCGGGCTCCTTAGTTGTAGCTTGCTGGCTCCTTAGTTGTGTCATGTGGGCTTCTTAGTTGCTGCAGGCAGGCTCCTTAGTTGCAGCACGTGGGATCCTTAGTTGTAGCATGCAAACTCTTAGTTGCAGCACGCATGTGGGATCTAGTTCCCTGACCAGGGATCAAACCCAGGCCCCTGCATTGTGAGCACGGGGTCTTAACCACTGTGCCACCAGGGAAGTCCCTGTATTGTTTAGTTTTAATGTACATGTTACTATTATAATTTACATAAACACATGTTAAATCATTTTTGACTCACCACTTTCTGTAAAACAAAGTCTAAACTCCTTAGCTTTTTACTTAAAACACTCAACAATTTGTCTCCAAACCACTTTTGCCAATCTTTAAGAAATGTTTGAGGACAGAATTGAGTTTCACCTTCACTCTCCTACTTATACTCACTTAAGCCCAACTATTCTCACCAAATTTGCTCTCCTGTTTTCAACCTTTGGGACTGTCCTTTCCTTTGCTTGGAATGCTCTCCCTCCTTCTCTCTATTCACTAAAATCCAACCAAGCTATGAAGCTCAGATCAAGTAGCACTCACCCTCTCTTGAATTCCTATATTATATAATATAATATCTGATACTCAAGAAGTGATCATTATCGAATGAAGAGATGAATCTTCAAGTTTCTGTTTAGTTTTCTCATTTGTAAAATGGGGACATACTACTCATCATATTAGGTTATTGTGAGGATTATGATAATTATGAAAAGCACTTAACACAACACCAGAACATAGTAATTCATAGTTCAAAACAGCTGGCATTATGATTATCTTTTTTTCATCTATTGACATCTCCTCTCTCCATCTAGATGGTCAAATCCTGGATGACAGAAACAGCACACCATATATTCTAGCATCCTTCTTTAAACTCTGTGTAGTAGAGCCACTTCATATTTATTGTTAATGGTGACAATGAAGATTATGAAAGAAATATACCACTAACTTTCAAAGAAATAACAAATCACTTAGTCTGGAAAATACTATGACTTCATGGTACCAAGAATAACATATTAACATGGAATTATAATAGTAAAACATTACTGAGATGAAATATACAAATAAAACAATATGTTCTTTCTTCAGTGAAATCACAGAAAATAGGATAGGTCATTCCTAGAATTCTATTTTCAAAAACGTAGTCAATACTTACAAGATGCCAGACAATAGTAGGGAATTATTTACGGAAAACACCAGACGAATTTGGTTTAATATCTTGTTGGCAGATAACACATCATGCTTCTACAGAAGCTCCATGTGTTCTAGAATTTTGATGTAATAGGATTTTACATACTGTCATAAAACTAGAATGTTCTACTGCAAAGACATAGCAGGAATGACCAAGTCTTGTTATGTTTAGTTCCTCACATTGTTCCCGTTCCAAAATCACTGCTACATTACAGCCTTCAAATTTCAGTCAATTTACTGGCAGCTTGATTGGATCAGTTTCTGTTCCCACTTAATCCCACCTGACTGATATGATCTGGGTGGCATGGCACAGTGCCACTGAAACAACTGGAGTCACCTGACACAGTACATTACCCTAGAACAATAAAGTCAGATTGTTATTTTATCTTTGGAGGCCTAAAAATTATTTTTCTGAGCATGGCTTCTTGTTTAGTTTGTGTGTCTGCTCAGTACTTTATAGTTAAACCGACTTTGTCCCTCATCAGTGTGTAACTCTGTGTCCAGTAATTCAAGAAGTCAAAGTGTGAATCATTTAAATAAGATACATAGATGCCTTAAATATTTTATTTAAACTTAAAACTTGGGGGGAGGGATAAATTGGGAGATTGAGATTGACATAAACACTCTACTGTACATAAAATAGATAACTAATAAGGACCTACTGTGTAGCACAGGGAACTCAATACTCCATAATGGCCTATATGGGAAAAGAATCTAAATAAGAGTGGATATATGTACATGTATAACTGATTCACTCTGCTGTATACCTGAAACCAACACAACACTATAAGTCAACCACACCCCAACAAAAATTCTAAAAAAACCTTAAAACTTATATGTGTAACTAGTTCAGCATCTTTTTTTGAAGTATAATTGCTCTACAATGGTGTGCTAGTTTCTGATTTATAACAAAGTGAATCAGCTATACATATACACATATCCCCATATATCCTCCCTCTTGCGTCTCCCTCCCACCCTCCTTATCCCACCCCTCTAGGTGGACACAAAGCACCGAGCTGATCTCCCTGTGCTATACGGCTGCTTCCCACTAGCTATCTATTTTACATTTGGCAGTGTACATATGTCCATGCCACTCTCTCACTTCATCCCAGCTTACCCTTCCCCCTCCCCGTGTCCTCAAGTCCATTCTCTACATCTGCGTCTTTATTCCTGTCCTGCCCCTAGGTTCTTCAGACCATTTTATTTTTTTTAGATTCCATATATATGAGTTAGCCTATGGTATTTGTTTTTCTCTTTCTTACTTCACTCTGTATGACAGACTCTAGGTCCATCCACCTCACTACGAATAACTCAATTTCGTTTTGTTTTATGGCTGAGTAATATTCCATTGTATATATGTGCCACATCTTCTTTATCCATTCATCTATTGATGGACACTTAGGTTGCTTCCATGTCCTGGCTATTTTAAATAGAGCTGCAACGAACACTGTGGTACATGACTCTTTTTGAATTATGGTTTTCTCAGGGTACATGCCCAGTAGTGAGATTGCTAGGTCGTATGGTAGTTCTATTTGTAGTTTTTTAAGGAAACTCCATACTGTTCTCCATAGTGGCTGTATCAATTTACATTCCCACCAACAGTGCAAGAGTGTTCCCTTTTCTCCACACCCTCTCCAGCATTTATTGTTTCTAGATTTTTTGATGATGGCCATTCTGACCGGTGTGAGATGATACCTCATTGTAGTTTTGATTTGCGTTTCTCTAGTGATTAGTGATGTTGAGCATCCTTTCACGTGTTTGTTGGCAATCTGTATATCTTCTTTGGAGAAATGTCTATTTAGGTCTTCTGCCCATTTTTGGATTGGGTTGTTTGTTTTTTTGATATTGAGCTGCATGAGCTGCTTGTATATTTTGGAGATTAATCCTTTGTCGTTGCTTATTTGCAAATATTTTCTCCCATTCTGAGGGTTGTCTTTTCGTCTTGTTTATGCTTTCCTTTGCTGTGCAAAAGCTTTTAAGTTTCATTAGGTCCCATTTGTTTATTTTTGTTTTTATTTCCATTTCTCTAGGAGGTGGGTCAAAAAGGATCTTGCTGTGATTTATGTCGTAGTGTGTTCTGCCTATGTTTTCCTCTAAGAGTTTTACAGTGTGCAGTTACTTTTTATATTTATTAATTCTAGGCATTTAAAGAATTTACGTCTCTTACTCATCACACATCCCTTATCCCATCTTCCCAATTTTATTTTTAAAATTTTTTAAATATTTAAATATTCATTTATTTATGGCTGCATTGGGTCTTTGTTGCTGCGCACGGGCTTTCTCTAGTTGTGGCAAGTGGGGGCTTCTCTCCGTTGCGGTGCACGGGTTTCTCATTGTGGTGGCTTCTCTTGCTGTGGAGCACTGGCTATACGCGCATAGGCTTCAGTATCTGTGGCACACCAGCTCAGTAGCTGTGGCTTGCGGGCTGTAGAGCGCAGGCTCAGTACTTGTGGCGCACGGGCTTAGTTGCTCTGCGGCATGTGGGATCCTTCCGGACAAGGGTTCAAACCCATGTCCCCTGCATTGGCAGGCGGATTCTCAGCCACTGCGCCACCAGGGAAGTCCCTCCCATCTTGCTAATTTTAATAAACCAATAAACAACATTCACATTACTGTCATTCTGTAAATGTTCATTATATAGTATCTTTTAAACATTAAAGATGGAGGTGCACAGTTTTTCCTTTGATTCCAATCATTTATTCTTTACAGCCAAGTTAAAGTCTAATTTTCATTTGTACCTTTAACTAGATGACTGGAAAATATATGAATATAAAGCCACCACAAACGCAACAGGTCTCACTATTAGGAAGTTATTTCCTTGTACTTGGCCTAAATTTTTTTTTCCTCCTCATGGTAGGAAGAGAAGATCATCTGAAGGAGAAGACACCCAGACACACAAGGGAAACCTATTAATGGTAAATTGCATACCTACGTGCAAATAAACTACCTCAGATCCTTTGTGGTACAAATAAACATCACACTGAATAAACTTAAGAATAGTTGACCATCATCATGGTCTGTGATTGTAAATGGCAAAATGTCTTATTTAGCTTTTCCACATTGGAGTGGAATGGAGGATGTTTCCTACTTAATGTAAATAAATAAATAAATAGTGAGAAGTGAAATAAATTTTCATTTATCCAGAATTTTAAAATCCAAAATCCTAAAACAGAAAATTCCCCACCGATTTTTTTTCTAAATTGATATCTATAATGATGGTCAAAGCATGCTAAGTGTTTTATGAATTGTGAAAGTTTAATTATTCCCAGTCAAGTTTGCATTATATTTCTGTTTTTTATAAACGTCTTTTTTATTTTAACATTTTTTGGCATATTTCTTTTCAGTCCTTTTTTTTAAAAAAGATATTTATTTATTTATTTATTTGGCTGCATTGGGTCTTAGTTACAGCATGTGGGGTCTTCGTTGTGGCCTGTGGGATCTTTAGTTGAGGCATGTGGTATCTTTTAGTTGCGGCATGTGAACTCTTTAGTTGCGGCACGTGAACTCTTTAGTTGCGGCACGCAGGCTCTTAGTTGCAGCGTGCAGGAACTAGTTTCCTGACCAGGGATTGAACCTAGGCCCCCTGCATTGTGAGGGCGCAGAGTCTTAACCACTGGACCACCAGGGAAGTCCCTGCATTATATTTCAATTCACTGAAAATGGTCATTGCTATGGTGAGCAAATTAAATAGCCAGCAATTCAGTTAAACTAGAACCCCATTCCCCTCTTTTCATGTATTTGGATAAGTATGATTATTCTGTACAAATGTCACAGAAATGGAAAGGTCTGATACTCACACTTGGCATACAGACAGTCCATCATTGACTGCACTAAATCCAGTTTGGCTTTAATGGAAAAGTTGATAAAGTTGGTATCGACCAGGATGTGGTAAGGTGGGCCCAGCTGTGTGTTATATTGGAAGAATAAGCAGGAAGGGTGTTGGGGGCTGAAAGAAAAAGAAACAAAACACAAAGTAATGTCTACACTGATATTTGGTATTAACAAAAAAAAGAAGTCTCTGCTTGGAACAGTTTGTTCCTTTTTCCTTTCATTGGAAATAAATCCTAATAAATCCTGTGATGATATATCCATCACCAATCTAGAGCAAATAAGAAAAATAAGAAAAATGTGATGAGGTTTCATAAAGTTAAGTGTATTTATTTAAAAGGAATGAACTTTATCCTGAAAATATGCCCTTACTACTTTTTGGTGACACATTCTCTCTTTTATGAAATGCTGGTATGTTAAAACAATGGCAATTATTTCTTTTGAAAGATTCTTGGCAAAGAAAAAAAAATGATCCTAGATTTAATCCCCAGTATTTTAGGGAAAATTTTACTGCTCCATGAAGTCCAAAAACCTTCAAACCATTAGAAGTGGTATATACTCATCAATAACACTTTCATTTGCATAGCTTCATTTGTACAGTTGTGCCAGACCGACAAATGACTGAGCAAATCAGTTCAGGGAAAGCCTGAATTTCTATGAGGTCTACAGTTTTAGAATCTTTCTTCTAGTTTTAAAGGAAAACTTGAAATTTTTGATTACTCACACTTCTCTTTCCTTGAGTGCACTGGGATCTTTCTTTTCTTTCTTCTTCGGTTTTAATCTATCTTTTTCCTTACTAGGAAAAAAAGTAAATTCAATGTAGGGGAGAAGAAAAAACCATAGCAGTTATAACCTCATGAAAATTAAAAGTTTCTTCTTCTTTTTTTTTTTGTCTACAAAGGAAATTCTACTTTGTGACTTCATTATATTAATATCAGCATACACTTTTTGAGCACGAATAACTGTGTGGGAAGTAGCCTGGAATTAACACAATTAATCAGTAAAACATAATTAAAATTTAAAACCATTAGCTAATGATCCATAAAAATTGTTAATGGATAAATAAATGTTGGTTAGATTATTATTTCTTTCTTAGTCAGAAGCTCTCCTATCAAGGATCAAAATCCACTTCCAAGCAGTGGGTAAATAGGCTGACATTTATCTTCTAAAGACTGAGATGCTTCAACAGCAGGAGGAAAAGGGTTCCCCTACATGTCTCTTAAAAAGCGCTAAAATGTGACAATATATATACAAAATTTAACTTTAACTAGAAACAGAATATTATTAGTGGGGCAAATTTCCTTAAAATTACATAATAAATACATACTAAAGGCCAAGAATACAATTTAATAACAAATGAAGGCTCTAATGACCACTCACTCCTTGGTTCTGAGGCTCTGAAACACAATGAAGTCTAGTCCTTATTTAATAACTCAGTCCATTGTTCACTGAAGCAGGCAAGCTGTTTAGTTCCTCCTTATAATAGGGAATATCATTCTACTCGCTTCTTCCACAGTCATAAATCTTCTTATAAGATTTATAAAGTGGAGACATCTATGTATTTTCCCATTTTTTCTTTCAAAAATACTTGAGTTGTCAGGTGCTGGTACAGCCATGGTCTCTGACCTCACCGCCTTTCAAAAATTATAACAAACCTTTTTTCCTGGGGAATGTAGCAGTGTAATGGCAAGAACATAGAGATAATCCTACCTACCTCACAGAACTGTTAGGAGGCTTAAATGCGATATGGCAGATACAGTATATAAAAACGGTGGTACAAATTGAACACTTAGATGTTGAATTCCCATCCCATTCACCAGTGTACTTGCTCATCAGCTAAGTGACTGCTATACTTTATTACCCTATACTATATAAATCCAAGACACAATAATATCAAAACTAAACACAAAACAACAACAAAAACTTTTACTACTTATCCCCTCGTGACTTCTACATCTCCGGGCAGTCTATGAACCCAGTTGATTCCAGACACTCACAGCCTCTGATCTCTGAGACTAAGCATTCGCTTCATGGTCGCATACTTCCGTGTTTTCTTTTGTTTCCCCTTAAAACAAAAATTTTACAGTTAAAAGAGCTGGAAATACATTGCATCTTCTTGAGTTCCTTTTCTTTTGTCCACACCCCTCTTCCCTCAAATACGCAACTCTTCTTATTCTAGCTGCCTCAACCCAGCGCTCTCCCCACTCGCTAGAGCATAACAGGCACCACTCCAAGCAGTTTAAAAGCTAAGATCAGAATGAAAATAAGCAAGGGGAATGTTGTGGAAATTTGGCCAATGGCTACTCCCTCAATCTCTGTCCCAAACGTGGTCTAACAATGCCCCTTCTCGGACCCTCGTCTCTCACCATGTTCACGCCGCACTGCTGTTTCTTCCGGGATCACCAGCAGCGCGACACTTTTGCGTCAGCCGTATAGCGCTTCCGGCAAAGGATAGCCCGGAAGCGGAAGCCGTTTTGGGAAACGGAAAAGCCGCAAGCCGGTTCCCGTCCAAGGCCGGGTTTTGTACTGGGTTCTCTTGGGGAGGGTCGAAGGACGGTTTTCTGCTGGTGCTGCAGTCGCCTCCCAAGGTAGCAGAGCTGGGACTTCGCCGTGCTGCATCCCCTGCTCGGGTAATGTTTCTCTCTCGCATCTGTGCAGCACGGGGCAGAGCCCAGAGGACCTGCCCGCACTAGAGTTCCAGGGAGAGGTAGGACAAGGGTAGGGGGGACGAAATTCTGGGTTGCCCAGTAGCTCGGGGAAACACATTCTCCTCATCTTTCAGCGCTGGGGCATCAGGTCTTTATCATGCTACTCGGAGGCTCTGGTTCCTACTTGGTTCTCCCAGCCGGCATTGTGCCTGGTGTAGCCAGGTGGACGATCCTCATGATTCTCCCCCGAGTGATTACCGTGTATTCATCTCGGTGAAGCGAGGGATGGAGCAGCGTTTGAGGGCCTTCTTTAGATTGTCTCTAGAAAATTGAGGCATAAGTTTGTATATGTTACTAGTTACCAAGCCAGGAAAATGTTGGGAAATAATTAACATGTATTGTGAAGGCTTGGTGTGTCATCTCTAATGGAAAAGGTAGAGTTTTTGAGAACAAAAAGGGAAAGATAGCTTCCATTTTTTGAGTACCTCCTAGGTACTCTGGTGGTTCTTAACCTTTCGGAGATCCATGGAATATTCTTTAACAAATGGGTACACATACAACATTTGTCATACAATTATGAGACTCGTGGACTCTGAAGCCCATCCGTGAACCCTCTAGGTATCTGCGCTTAAAGTTAAGAACCCCGATCTTACATATTGTATTTGGCACTTTAATTATATTACCTTCTTTGACCTTCACAATAACTTCAGTACCCTCTTTTTACATTGGGGAAGCTGAGGCTCAGACTTTGTTCAGGGGTTTGTTTGGGTCTGTTTGATTCCAAAGTCTGTACTTATTGCACAAAGCTGTCCTAGTGTTTGAAATCCAAAAAGGTTATGAGGTTAAAAAAAAAAACAACTGACCATTGCAGCATAAGCCTTACTATGAAATATAGGGTATTAACATGAAATTTGGAGTCTGACTGATGGAATTAAAAATCCCTGTTCTGCCTCTTACTAGTTGTATGTAATTGGGTGATTTTATCTGTGCTTCAGATTCTTTACCTGTAAAATGAATAGTATCTGTCTTACAGGGATGTAATCAAGACTAAATTAGTTGAAGTATGAAGTTCCTAGCATGACTAAACCCTATTAAAGTGTTTTCTGTTATTGTTGTGTGTCTTCTGTCAGAGTATGCCAATTGTGTATTTTAATATAGTTGCTCAATTTGGAACTTGAATGTGTTAATAACCTCAAAAACTTTATTACATTTTCAGTTCTTGAAAAGCTCAATTGCAGGGTGATTTCTTGTGTTGATTTGAGTAGACAGTTTTCTTCCTACTTCTGCTTTCCCTTTTAGGCATGCATGCATTTAGATAGCTTTGTAGGGCACATATCTGACTTTGTAGGCTCTGAATTTTTGATATGGAAATAATTTTATTATGGAAGCATCTACAGATACTGTATGTGCCTCTTGCTTTACCCCATTTGTCGTTACTAGAAGTTCCTAATCTTTCGGGAACAGCCTTTCTGCCAAGCTGTCATGGTGATATGATAGCCACCACTTTTTCGACGCATTAGAACCTCTTGGTGATTAGGCAATAAGCTTCTTTTTTTTTTTTTTAGTTTATTTATTTTATTTATTTATTTTTGGCTGTGTTGGGTCTTCGTTGCTGGGCGCGGGCTTTCTCTAGTTGCGACGAGTGGGGGCTACTCTCCTTTGCGGTGAGCGGGGATCTCATTGCGGTGGCTTCTCTTGTTGCGGAACATGGACTCTAGGTGCACGGGCTTCAGTAGTTGTGGCACGTGGGCTCAGTAGTTGTGGCTCGCGGGCTCTAGAGCTCAGGCTCAGTAGTTGTGGCGCACGGGCTTCGTTGCTCCGCGGCATGTAGGATCTTCCCGGACCAGGGCTTGAACCCGTGTCCCCTGCATTGGCAGGCGGATTCTTAACCACTGCGCCACCAAGGAAGCCCAATAAGCTTCTTAAGTAAACATGATTGGTGTGTTTATTTTGAACATTTGGAGACTGATTAGTGTTATATATAGGTTCAGAGGGAAAATTGCATATAATTAAATAGTCATTTGCATTTAAATTCAGGCATTGACAGAAAAACACTCTCTTGGTAATGTGTACCCTGAATTTTGGAATTCACGAACAATAATACATTTAAAAAAAAAAACAAGCAGTTTGTAATATCTATTCTGAGACTTTTCTGATTTCCTTGATTGTTAAAACTTGATAGGGAGCTAAATTAGTGTAGGAACACCATGGGGGATGAGACCATACTTAGAAAAATGTTTTGTTGCATTGTAATTTTGTTGCAATCTGAGATTCTTATGGTCTAAGGTTAAAGTACTCAGATATTCTATAGCATATTTTGATGGTGATGGGAGAGGGAGATGGTGTTGCTTTGTGTTGGGTGGGAGCAGAAAGTAACTGCTTTTGATTACATACTTGTGAGAAAAAGAAATAATTTTAGTCCTTCTCAGTAGTCAAGAGGTTGTTTTGTACTTTTCTGCAGTCTTGAAGAGAAAGAATTGTTCAAGGCAGTCGACCCACAGTTTGAACACATAATTGGGCTTGGACTTCATTCCATTCACTAATTGGTCTAACTTACTAATGTTAAGTTGTTAACAAATTTCTATATAAAATTTTGGATGATGAAAGATTCCAACATCTTGTATTTCAGTGTTAGAAAGTTAGAGGTAGATTCACTTTTGTGGCCATTAAGAGAAAAATAAATTCACAGATATTTTCTTCCTTTTCAAGTTACAGTTTTTACACTTATTTTTATGTCTCATGTGATACGAGTTTTTCTCCCAGCAAATGTTAGTTGCTGTTAGTTATTTTTCAGTTAGCTTGACTGCCTCTAAATATGGTAGCATGATATGTGTACAGCATTCCCTACTCCTAAGGTATCGATATTGAATTGGTTCGTAAGGATACCTCAGAAGTACATTACCGCTGCATGTTCATTCATTCAGAAGGCATTTATTGGGGGCCCATTCTGCTACAGGTAATGTGCTGGTTACTCTTAAAAAGTTCAGGCCTGTATTGGAGAAAGACTTGTGAACAGATAAATTATGGTAGGTGGTTGAACAGGTATGCAAATTGAAATATTTTAGAAGAATTATTCTACTTGTTCATCTTTCTGGTAGTGGTTCAGGGCAGAGTAGTGTTGTGTAATATTTATTTAACAGTGTAACATACCATATAACAGATCAAATTTTATGACCTTAATGGATTCTAGTAAATCAATTTACCTTTTAAATGACTTTAGTCATTAAATAGCTTAGGTGTACATTTTAGTTATCTTTCTTTGGTTTCTTTGCTTTTTGAAGGGTTTATGAATGTTTAGCCTTCACTAATATTCTTTTGTATAGTAGTTTCCAAAGTTTTGAGGTTGTTTAACCTTATTGCAGTGTGTGGGTATGTGTGAGCATGCCTGAGAATTGATATGGTGTTATGTCACCATGCCATTTTCCTGAAGGGACTCTTGAAGCCTGTACTACAAATTGTGGTTTAATAGAAAGAGGTGAGTATCGTTTAGATATTAGAAACCAAACAGTTATGGTAGCTATATGTCTTGTCATTTAGCCTGAATTGGAAACAGTACCATATGATTTTAATATGAATTTTTGTTACCTTGAATAGTTGAGGAATTGGTATCATGTTTTTCAGAGCTTTTAGCTGAAGCATTCATTTCAGTGCAGTTTGCCTGTTGGTGTTGAGATGCTAATTATCAACATCTGTTCATTGTATTTTTTAAAATTAATTAATTAATTACTTTATTTTTGGCTGCGTTGGGTCTTCGTTGCTGCGCGTGGACTTTCTCTAGTTGCCGTGAGTGGGGGCTGCTCTTCGTTGCGGTGCACGGGCTTCTCATTGCGGTGGCTTCTCTTGTTGCGAAGCATGGGCTCTAGGCACGCGGGCTTCAGTAGTTGTGGCACGTGGACTCAGTAGTTGTGGCTCACAGGCTCTAAAGCACAGGCTCAGTAGTTGTGGCACATGGGCTTAGTTGCTCCGTGGCATGTGGGATCTTCCCGCACCAGGGCTTGAACCTGTGTCCTCTGCATTGGCAGGCGGATTCTTAACCACTGTGCCACCAAGGAAGTCCTGTTCATTGTATTTTTTAAAATACTAACAATAAATTTTAAAAAATTATTTATTTGTCTGTTTGTTTACTTATTTATTTGGCTGTGCTGGGTCTTTAGTTGCGGCACACGGGATCTTTTGATTGCTGCAAACTCAGTTGCGGCATCTGGTTCCCACTAGTTGTGGGATCTAGTTCCCTGACCAGGGATCTAACCCGGGTCCCCACATTGGGAGCATGGAGTCTTAGCCACTAGACCACCAGGGAAGTCCCACAATAAATTTTATTAAAAGATTGAATGGTTTACTAATGATTTTGAGATCCCTTCCTGCTTAGGTACTCTAAGATCTTATACAATATCCCTGTGTAGTTTCTACTTTCTCTTCCCAAGGCATATCCATCTATTTTTATCCTTTAACTAATGCTAGTTCCTTTTGGACTAGCCTTAAAGACAAAGTGAAATAAAACACTTTAAAAAGCATTTAAATTACATTTCTGTTTTGAAAAATTGGGATTGGTTTAAGTAGATGACCTGTCTTTATGCTTCTGTATGTCTGCAAGGCCATCTGATTCCACTAGAACGATACAAGGAACATGAATTTGGTACCCCACATAACCCACCCAACAGACACTAAGCCCACTACTCATAGAAACCTACTAGCCATACTTAATTCTCTGTCTTTTTTTGGTGCTTGTATAAGCTCCCATGTCCACCCCAAGAACTTTGACAAAGCAAGAGAAAACACAAGTGCTAGTAAAAGTAATTACATAGTAAAAGTTGCTTTTACATTTTAAAGTTCCTTAAATGCTAGCATACTGTGGATATACAAGTGCAGAGGATTCTTTTGGTTGATCTCCCCACCTCCCTACCCCTGGCATCCATTTCCTCCTTCCTCCTAACAGATTTTTTTCCATGTATTCACTTTCCTCCCTTGCAGCCACGTGCTTCAGGGAAAGCCAACCACATCTTCACGCCAAAGGATGGGGCTGGTTGGCTAAGAATAATTCCATCCGTCTTTACCAGTCTCTAATTTAGGAAAGAAAATGTAATTCAATCTTGGTCAATGACGTGTGAGAGATTAAGTTTGCTGTAGGCTTCTGGAAAAGTCCTTCCTATGCTTTCATTGTATTTTCTATTCATTATTCTTTTTGATCAGAGATCAGGTAAAGATAATCTAAGAATATACAAAATACATTTTCTGTTGTGTCCCCTTGTTTTTATCCAGAGATCCAGCCCAGGTTATTTTAAACCCCTGTCTTGTCCACTTAGGGAAGTTTAACTCCAAGGATACCCCTTGGTGTATGTAGTGAAACTGTTAGGAAAACAGTTAAAACCTCCCAAGTGTGATCTAGTTTTTCATATCTTGGTGAAGAAGGAAACCCAGCTGGGCTGCATAAATGGTTTATATCCGTAGAAAAGAAACAAAAAGATTTTGAAAAAACGTTTTAACCAAGCATTACCTAAACTGGGGCAGTGACTTGGGAGGCATGATCAGAATCCTAAGGGGGAGTGAGAATGTAAAGTGGGGAACCATATGTACTTTTTTTTAAAAACCAGATTTTATGTTGGAATAATTTTAAGTTCATAGAAAAAGATGCAAAATAGTACAGCAAGTTTCTGTATACCTTTCACTCAGATCTCTCCCTAATGTTAACGTCTTACATAATCGTGGTACATTTTGTCACATCTAAGAAATTAACATTGGTATGACATTGGACTACAGACTTTATTTAGATTTCATAAAGTTTTCCACTAATATCCTTTTTCTGTTCCAGGATACCACACTGCATTTAGATCACGTGTAATTTTGATAAATTAGGGTTTCCAGTGAGCTTTTTCTGTGCCATGTACATGGTCCAATAATCCCCTCTGACCAGTGCTGAGGACAGAAAGTCACTGACCATGAGAATAAACAATACCACATAGGTAGTGTTTTGTAGCCTTTGATTCCCAGAGCACTGTCAACTCAGTGGGAGAGTTGGCTTTGCTCCCAGGAGGGTGGTGTGAAGTTTCCTGAGAAGCTTAAGAGCTGTTCCTGATTGAGGGTCCCTTCCCAGCCTCCACTAACACTGTGTGTTCACCTCATAGATTTTACTATATGGAACTATCACCAATTATTTACTTGTCTGTCTTCTTTACTAGTTTGTTTCTAAGGGGTCAGGGACTATCTTATTTTGGAATCCTAAGCATCCAACATATTGCTTGGCATGTAATGGGTTCTTTTTTTTTATTATTATTTGTTTATTTTTGGCTGTGTTGGGTCTTCGTTGCTGTGTGCAGGCTTTCTCTAGTTGCGGTGAGCGGGGGCTACTCTTCGTTGCAGTGCGTGGGCTTCTCATTGCTGCGGCTTCTCTTGTTGCAGAGCACGGGCTCTAGGCGCATGGGCTTCAGTGGTTGTGGCTCATGGGCTCTAGAGTGCAGGCTCAGTCAGTAGTTGTAGTGCACGGGCATAGTTGCTCCGTGGCATGTGGGATCTTCCCACACCAGGGCTCGGACCCATATCCCCTGCATTGGCAGGGGGATTCTTAACCACTGTGCCACCAGGGAAGCCCCACATAATAGGTTCTTAATACACATTTGAAGAAATTAATAAACACTTGTTTGGTAACATTGATTATTAGGTCAACAGAGGTTTTGTTTTGAATACCATAAGTGTTGAGTTTCTCCTTCAAATTGAGCCATCTTAAGTTGCCATTTCTGTGGCTAGTTGAGTTTTTCTTCCCAGAATCTTAAACAAAGAACTATAAAGTATTCATTTAAGGTTCCTCTTTCTTCTGATTATATAAGTAATTTATTTTCCTTAAAAAATAAGAGTAGAACTGAAAGTAATAGATGGTAGTAGAGTTAGAAATTGTGTTAGCTTTTGAGTATATGTGTGACAATTCCAGTTTCACCACACTGGGCTGTAGATCTGGCTCTTTGCCTGCCACTTCATGCACAGTTAATGATATAAAAACTTCCTAGACTTATTGAGGGAGACGGCTTGTCAGATTCAGAGAATTAGTTTAAAATTTTTCCTGTTACAGCCAAGATTCAGTGGCCCAGGGTCACCTAAGCATAAAAGCTGCCATGGTATGGGAACACAGGGGCCTGTTCTAAATCTGTGGATCGGGCACAGTAGAGTCAGTTTGGTAAATAGAAAAAACATCAGGGTAGGAAGGAGTTGTAAATTAAAGCTGCTGTTTTCTTGATTTAGAGTAAAGACTGTGACAGGGGCATAGATGAGCCAGTCTTCTATTTTGTTTTTCTCCAGACATCCCATGAAATTACAAAATGAGCAATGATAATTTCTTGTTTCATTTCTCCCTGTTTTACTAACATTAGCTTTATATACCTTTCTCCTACTTTCTTTGAACTATTCTGTATTCCAGGGGGCATAGAATAGTTTTAGATATACTATTCATTTAATTTTGAGTCTGAAGAACTCTGGATTATTTTAAAGAGACTGATGTAATGGAATCCAAGTTGAATTAAGAAATGTAGAATTACTTTTAAAAACAAGCATCAGGGATCCAGAAATTTTATGTCATTTGAGGAGAACTGAGGGACTAAGATCTTGCCTACATTTAGAAATGCCGTTTATTAGATTGAAGAAGTGGAACATCTGTTAAAAGATTAAAATCTTTCCAATTCTGAAATAGACTATAACTTAAATAGTGGTTGTTAATGTGGGAAGTTGATTTTGAAAGAAACAAAGGGATAATAAAACTGTGTGACTAATTATGAGATAAATGGAATGCAGATGTTTCTTTAAAAATCTTGTTTAAAACTTTGACAGTGGATTTCCCTGGTGGCACAGTGGTTAAGAATCCACCTGCCAATCCAGGGACATGGACTCGAGCCCTGGTCCGGGAAGATCCCACATGTCGCGGAGCAGCTAAGCCCGTGCTCCACAACTACTGAGCCTGCGCTCTGGAGCCCGTGTGCTGCAACTACCGAAGCCCGCACGCCTAGAGCCCGTGCTCCGCAACAAAGAGTAGCCCCTGCTTGCCCCAGCTAGAGAAAGCCCGAGTGCAGCAACGAAGACCCAACGCAGCCATAAATAAACAAACAAACAAACAAATAAATAAATAAATAAAAATTTTAAGAAAACTTTGGCAAGAGATTTTCTTATGCAAAACTTTTAGGTAAAACTTATAGAAGAAAATCTTTGTGACGTTGAGTTAAGCAAAGAATTTTTTAAAGAAATAAGACATGAAAAAGCACAAACTATAAAAGGAAGAAAAAGGTTAATAAGTTGGATTTCATCAAGTTAGGAAAATTAGAAACTTTTACTCTTTAAACAACACTGTTAAGAAAATGAAAAAGCAAGCCACAGAAAATATTTGCCGAATGTATAGCTAATAAAGGACTTGTATTCAGAATTTATAAAGAACTCTTACAACTCAGTAGTAAGAAGACAGCTCAGTTTTTTAAAATGGCAGAAGATTTGGATACCAAAGAAGCTTTATAAATAGCCAACAGGCCCATGAAAAGATATTCAATATTGTTAGTCCTCAGGGAAATTAAAAGCACAGTGAGATACCACTTCACACCTATTAGAATGGGTAAAATTTAAAAGATTGATAATACCAAGCATAAGTGTGTATAGTAACTGGACCTCTCATACATTGCTGGTGGAAGTGCAAGGTGGTACAGCCACTTTGGAAAACAGTTTGGCAGTTTCGTGTAGATTAAATATATACTAACCACGTGACCTAGCAATCCCACTCTTAGCTGCTTACCCAAGAGAAATGAAAACGTGTGTCCACATTACACTTGTACTTGAATGTGTACCCATAATAGCCCCAGCCTGGATAGAATGTCCTGTACTGGTGAGTGGATAAACAAATTGTTGTACGTCCACATAATGGATGACTACTGGCAGCAGTAAAGGGGAATGAACAACTGATACAAGTAATGGCATGTATGGAGCTCAAAAGTGTTGTGTCACACACAAAAGACTACATTTTCTATGTGATGTCATTTCTGTGGCATTCTGTAAAAGGCAAAATTATAGCAAAAGAAGGTACATCAGTGGGGGTGGAGGAGGGGGCTGACTGCAAAGGATCATGAGGGAACTTTTGGGGATGATGAAATGTTCTGTATCATGATTGTACTTTATATCATAACCTTATACAGTTGTCAAAACTCTTAATTGTATGCTCTAAATTGGTGACTTACTAGATATAAATTATACTTCAGTGAAACTGATTTTGAAAAGAGATTTGACAAGAGATTTTTTTTTTTAACCAGTGATTTATATAGGATTAGAGAATGGATTTAAATTAGTTTGGATCTGAATTTGTTCTAGGCATTAAAATAATTTTGAAATAATAATATCACTGAACTGAGTTGCAAAGAGCTTACTAGTTACCAGTGTTGGGTCAAGTTTAGGTTAATATTATTAATGAAAATAGATGGAAATAAAATACAAATTTTATTTGAAGAAGTTGCTAGATCAGAGAATGAGAGTTCTAAATAACTAAGGAAAAAAAACTTGAGGGCTGATTTTGAATTCCCCCTCTGGCCTAAATCTTTACTCGGTCTAATACAGTTGACCATCAATTTCTAGAAATAGTCACTTCCTTTTGCCTCCAATAAATTACTTTTATTGGGTGGGCAAAAAAGTACCTTCGGGTTTTTAAGTAAAAATAAAAGGCACAGTTTTCATTTTCACCACGAACTTTATTGAACAACATTTTCACCCTTTTCTTCCACTACCTTCTGCCATTTTTCAGGCCACTTCATAATTCCATCTTCCCAAAACTTTTTATCTTTTTTGAGCAAAGAACTGTTCCAGGTGCCTTTTACAGTCTTTCAGGGAATTGAAATTTTTTCCATTAAGAGAATTTTGTTAAGACCGAAATAAATGGAAATCTGAAGGTGCAATGTCTGGTGAATACAGCGGATGAATCAGAACTTCCCAGCCAAGCTCTAACAGCTTTTGCCTGGTCATCAAAGAGACATGCAGTCTTGCGTTATCCTGATGGAAGATTATGCATTTTCTGTTGACTAATTCTGTATGCTTTTCGTCGAGTGCTACTTTCAGTTGGTCTAGTTGGGAGCAGTACTTGTTGGAATTAATCATTTGGTTTTCCGGAAGGAGCTTATAATAGAGGACTCCCTTCTAGTCCCACCATGTACACAACATCACCTTCTTTGGATGAACTGGCCTTTGGTGTGGTTGGTGGTGGTTCATTTCACTTGCCCACGATCTCTTCCATTCCACTTTGTTGTACAGTATCCACTTTTCATCGCCTATCACAATTCGTTTTAAAAACGGAACGTTTTCATTACGTTTCAGTAGAGAATTGCATGCAGAAATAAGATCAAGAAGCTTTTTTTCTCTTAACTTATGTGGAACCCAAACATCAAAGTGATTCACATAACCAAACTGGTGCAAATGATTTTCACTTCTTGATTTGGATATTTTGAGTATGTCGGTTATCTCCCGCATGATATAACGATGATTGTTCTCAATTATTGTTTCAATTTGATCGCTATCAACTTCAATTGGTCTACCCGACCGTGGAGCATTGTCCAGCAATAAATCTCCAGCACGAAACTTTGCAAACTACTTTTGACACATTTGATTAGTCACAGCACTTTCTCCATACACTGCACAAATCTTTTTGTGCGTTTCAGTTGCATTTTTATCTTTCTTGAAATAATAAAGCATAATATGCCGAAAATGTTGCTACACAAAAATTCACCAATTTTGATAAGTCTTTTTTTAAACGCACACTGATATGACAGCTGTCACATACAATCTAACAATTGTTTCGAATGAAGTTAAAGACAGCTAAGTGCTACTAGAGCCATCTTAAAACCAAATGAACCTTTTGGACAACCCAATACAATTTTTCTCCTCTGAGTTTCTTCTCATTTTGATTTGCTAGCTCTTTTTTGGGGGCAAGGGCAGGATATATTTAAAGTTGATCCCCTCAGGGTTCTATGATTAGTCTTTTTCTTGGTCTGCCTGCTTTTTCTGGCAGTCTTTTCCCATTCCCCATGTCTTTTAACTGCCGTCAGGATCCTGGTATCTATAGCTTCAGATGCTGATTTCCACTCGTCTTGTGGATATACTCACCTGGATATCCTATAGACACTTTAAACTTAACATGTTCAGTTTTGCACTCATTACTTTCCTTACATATTTGTTCTGCCTCCTTAATTCTCTACCATTATTCATCCAGGCTCCCAAGCATAGAAAATCCTGATTTGTCCTTGGCTTCTTGCTCTCCTTGATCTTTTCAGCCTCGCAGATCACTGATCTGTTGCTTCTAACAGAAATAAAGCATATGCTAGTCTCTCCCTCTCTACATCACAGCCAGTGCCTAGTAGCTCCCTTGGGCCAGTATCCTCTTGTCTCTCAGCCATTGATCTGTCTTTCTCTTCAGAGTCTCTTTCAAATTGCCCCCAGAGTTACTTCTTTTTAAATGTGTGATCCTCTTACTCCCTTAGTTAAAAAACATCTCTTGTGGTTTTGTTGTCGTTGTTGCTTAGAGTCTAATAAAATGAAGTCATATTCCTTTAAAATTCCAAATTAAATTATTTCTGAGCTCTCATTCTTCTTATCCCAGGAATGTCTCCCCCCCCCCCCTTTTTGGAGGTTCTTCCTGATGCATCAGTATTCCTGGGTAAGAGGGTAGGCTCTGGAATCACACTGCCTGGTTCCGTCAGTTGTCAGCTTAGTGACTACAGACAAGTTATTTTAGCGCTCTGTACCTCTGTTTCCTCATCTCTAAAATACGCATAATAATATGGTTACCTTATATGGTTGCTGTGAGAGTTAAATGAGATAATATATGAAACGCTTCAAACAGTGCTGGCATATAGTAAGTTCTCAGTGCAGGTGGATTCTTGTCTTTATCATTATACTTGAAAAAGAAATCCAGAAAACTTAGTATTTTGGATTGTTGCTGTGGTTGTTTCCAAAAGAGATTTCTCTGGATCTCTCATCTTTCCTGATGAGGAACGAATATAAATGAAAACTGTATAACTTGGCTGAACCAAGTTCCCTGAGGTACACTCTGTGCCATCTTCCTCATTTATTTGGGTTGGGCTGCTTGGGCACAAACTGCCATCATAACCTGGCAACCCCACAGCTTGGTTTGCACATAAAGGCGTATCCCCCAGGGCTCTCGTGTGGTCCCAAGTCACCTGGGTCTAGTTGCCAGTCTCAGCTCGTCCTCCCTTCCCTTATATTCCAAGTCTTGCTCCCCAAGCGCAGCTGAATTCCTTTTCTCAGTGCATCTCCATTTTGTATCTGAGGCAACTGAAGATAAGCTAAGTAGCTTGTCCAGGATTGCTTAGTTGTGAGATTCATGCTCTTGACCACTGCACTGTACTGTACTTAGAATCAGTCACCCTGGTTTGGCCCAGGTGGTTTTCTAAACACTTTGCTTTTGTAATGCTTAACTTTTTATCACTCTCTCTCGACTCAGTACTTTTCTTATGCTGCTGCTTCTACCTAGGATAGCAGTACTTTTTTTTTTTCTTTCTGCCATGCTTACTCATTCTTAAGTAATAGCCCCTTTGCCACTCCTGTGGACTTCCCCACTCAGGCAAAGTTACGTCTCTCCTTCCTTTGCCCTCCACATATTGTTTTTTCCTCTTTTGTGGTACTTGCTACGTTGTATTGTCCAGCTCCCACATTGGACAGGGTTCGTGGAGGTTAAGAAAAGACCCCGTCTTATTTATTCTTGTGACCTTAGCTTTTAGCACACAGTCTGGAATGCCACAGATGCTCAACAAATATGAAATGAATGAAGAATGAATGATACAGAAGAACCTAAAGATGTTGGTGGTGAATTATAGTGAATTTGCTAAAACACAAAGTTTTAGCAAATAATTTTAAGCTAAGAGAAAATACAGATATCTAGAGATGGAGGAACATAGCAGAAAAAAAAAATGTGAGTATATGAAATGAGTGGTAACGGTGTAGTATATCAGCAGTTGCAGTGCTTTTCCAAATTTTCGGCTCAGGTACCTCTAATGGTAGAGGATAGGAGGCATGTAACCCTTTGGGGGCTGGGAACAGAGCCCCAAGGAGCCTTTCTGCCTCAACTACAAAATATATATGAACGTTTTGAACATACCCATGTTTTATCTTTAGAAATTTTTGCATATTTTGCATTCTATGTTATTATCTATGAGTTTGTTTTACCATGAAAATATTTTTTCTCCCCACCACCTCATCCTCTAATAACTAGACGCAGTGGGAATGTGTCCATTTATCCTCTGTCTTCTAGCACATTCTGGCATGCCCCAATGCCCACATCTGGGGAGCATGGAATGGGGTTATAGTCTAATACAGCAGCATTCTAGCTTTCTGTTTTGGGGGATAGTCTAGTCAGGAGTATTATGTCACGGAACCGAGGAGGGTGAGCTCATCTTGTTCTGACTAACGAGGCTGTTCCTGGAAGGCTGCAGTCAGTTGGAGGCACCTCATTACCAGATCGCTGGCGACCAGCTGGAGAGAGTTCACAGAAGACCCACAGGAATGATTAAGAGACTGGAGGGGCTGATGGATGAGGAACGGATAGAAATGAAAATTGCATAACTTGGCTGAACCAAGGTAGCAGGAATACACAACTGTATAAGTATCTCAAGAGTATAAACTTGATGGGGGAAGGCAATCTTTTATGGTGGGATTTTGGGGTGGGGAGAGTAAACCAAGGGTGAAATTAAGCAAAGGAAAATATAAACTAATAATCTAAAGTGTCTGTTGGTACACTTTGTTTCTTGGAACCTCCTTAGTTGGACCACTCTAACTTGTGGGCCTTTTGCTAATTGAATGATTTGGTTTTTTTAGTTTGACTTTCGTGGACTTGAGGCTGGTGCTTCTCTGTGTAGAGAATGCTGGAGACTACATCTTAACAAAGGAAACGTCTTTCTTTTGTCCTGTCTTGTTTTGTGGGACTCAGTGGTTGATATTTGGAACTCCTATGTGCTGCCGCTATCTCTTTATGCACTAGAATTCTGAAGTGGACTTTCACATAGTTTTCTTTTTTTAATTAATTTTTTATTGGAGTATAGTTGATTTACAATGTTGTGTTGGTTTCTACTGTACAGCAAAGTGAATCAGTTATACATATACATATATCCACTCTTTTTTAGATTCTTTTCCCATATAGGTCATTACAGAGTACTGAGTAGAGTTCCCTGTGCTATACAGTAGGTCCCAGCTTTTTAGAATAGCACTGTAAAAGTAGAGACTCAGTATGTATTGTAGTAACTTTAGAAACCCAGATACAGTATTTGGTCCCTGAGGTACTATCGCCTTGACGAAATCCAAGCATGATTGTATGAAACGCGTACTTTGGGAAATGATTGTATAAAATTCCTATTTGGGGTATGGAAGGCATAAAACTTTTAAATAACGGTTGAAATTAGCCAGGAGAAACATTTGCATAATGTTGCCAGTTTTATAGCCCTTTTCCTAAGAAGGGGTAGTAGAACTAGAAAAAAGTGATCTTTATGCTTTTTTGATATATAAAAATGAGTTCATTTATACAACACATTTATGTACCTTTAAGACTAAGTCATCTATACCAGAGATTGGTAAACTTTTTTTTGTAGATGGTCAGATAGGAAAGCTTTGTAGGCCATACATCTCTGCTGCAACTACTCAACTCTGTGTTGTAGTTCAAAGGCAGTCAAAGACAAAATGTAAACGAACAAACTTGGCTGTGTTTATTCTTCTTTTAAAAAACTTTTTTTTTAAACAAAAACCGGTAGCTGTCTGGATTTGGCCTGCAGGCTGTAGTTTGCCAACTCCTTCTGCAATAGACCCTTGCTCCTGAAAGCATGGTCTGCAGACCAGCAGCATCAACATTACCTGTGAACCTGTTAGAGATGCAGAATATTGTCCCTTCTCAGCTGACTGCTCTAGAGTCTAGACCATGTTTCCTGAACTCTAACATGCATAAGAATCACCTGGGGAGCTTGTAAAAGTATGGACTCTGAGGACTTCCCTGGTGGCGCAGTGGTTAAGAATCCGCCTGCCAATGCAGGGACACGGGTTCAATCCCTGGTTCGGAAGATCTCACATGCCGCAGAGCAACTAAGCCCGTGCGCCACAACTACTGAGCCTGTGCTGTAGAGCTGAGAGCCACAACTACGGAGCCCATGTGACACAACTACCGAAGCCCTCGCGCCTGGGCCTGTGCTCCGCAGCAAGAGAAGCCACCGCAATGAGAAGCCTGTGCACCACAACAAAGAGTAGCCCCCGCTCACCTCAACTAGAGAAAGCCCGCGCACAGCAACAAACACCCAGCGCAGCCTAAGTAAATAAACAAACAAACAAAAATATTGTTAGCTTATTTGAAAAAAAAAGGGTAACTTGCCTTTTTAGGGAGAAAAAAAAGAGTATTTAGAAACTTTTTCTGTGTTCCTGCATCATTAAGAATTTGGGGGACTTCCCTGGTGGTCCAGTGGTTAAGACTCTGCGCTTCCACTGCAGGGGGCACAGGTTCGATCCATCCTATATGCCGTGTGGCACAGCAAAAAAAAAGAATTTGGAAAATACTAAAAGATACAGGTAGAAAATAAAAATGTCTATAATTCAAAACACCTAGAGATGAGCACATTTTTATGTTGCTCCTTCTAGTCTTCTTTATGTAATAATATTTTAAAAATTGGACTCATGATATGTAAATAATTTTGTGCTTGCTTTTTCATTTAACATTTTATTTGTGAGTGATTCACTGTGATATTCCTTTAAAGTGTAATTTTTTTAATGCTTATATAGCATTCTAATGGATCTCTTATAGTTTATGCAGTTCTTCTCTTGTTTGTGGCTCCTTTAAACTGGTTCCGATTGCTAGTTGACCCAGGTTTTGGCTGATGTACTTGGCAAGTCTATCACCATATTTTAAAATAATTACACATACTTATTTATTTTTAATTGTAAAAGTTTGACAGCTTGTTTGATCTGGTGGCTTTCACCCATTCTGTTCTTCTGGTCTTGTTAGCATTTTGTGTTTTCTTTTTTGGTCTCCCACGATAGAGAGGCAGTAGAGTGGTCAGCAGAAGCATGGAGTCTGAGTCCAGGTTGTCTGGGTTTGACTCAACTCTACTATGTACTGTGTGTAATCTTGAGAAAGTACCTTGAGAAAATGCCTCAGTTTCCTCATCTGTAGAATAGGGATAATTGTATCTGTGTCTTAGGGTTGTGAGTTAATACATATGAAGCACTGAGAACAGTTCCTGCCATGTGGAAAGGGACTGTCTCTTTTCATTTAGTGATCAGTAGTTTCTTCTCATGTGTTCTATGGCGGCTGTTCTTGCCAGAATCCCCTTTCTGCTACACTGAGTTCATGAATATCTTTGAGTTACAGACTGACTTTACCGAACTTTGTTACTCAGTGACTTTATCTTGAATGTTCACAAAAATTTTCCGCTTACTCACAGTAGCAAATTTTACTGTTTTAAAGATAAAGTCAGCATTGTTTAACCCTGTCTTGGAAATGCATACATGGGCACAAAGGGAGCAGACTGCATAGGCTGATTGATTGGGTTTTAAAGCCCTTTGGTGGTTTCCCCTTTCCAGCTGAGTATTACCTTGATTCCTTATCAGGGCATACAAGGCCCTCTGCAGCCCAGCCCCGCCTGTGCTCTCCTTTCGTTTCTCTTCACCTTGTTCCCAGCCCCGTTAAAGTGAAACTGGGTGTGTGGTTGTGACGAGGCTCACTCTAAATCTGTGCTCTACTCTGCATCGACTGAAGGGTTGCAATCCACTGAAGTGCTGGAGCTCCCTTCTGGGGAGTGACACAGCTAAGCCCGTGAGATCGCCACTTGGCTTTTCTTGCGGACTTTTAATTGGGAAAACTTGGTCAGAGATTACCTGCCCTTGGTTATTTTTAGTGCCACAGGGTTTCCATTGTCTATTCTATACCTCTTCTTTGTTGTTTTCTGGGGGTTCTCTTTGAGAGATAAAAACCTATTCCACTGACTCTTTTTTTCTTTGTAGCGTAGGATCCCGAGACAGCAGAACAGATGCACCCTTTGGCAGCCAATTGCACCCTGCACTAGACAGAAGTCCAGGGATGTTATATTTTGGGATTATATTTCTCCACCGTGGAATTCATGCAGTTCATTCCAGAAACATTGACCCTCTGCTTCTGTGACACACCCTCGCTGAAGGTCTGATGGACAGACACTTTCTCTTGACCCTGCAGCTGTTTTCTTTCATGTGGAAGTTGGAAGACAAGGTGAAAGTGGCCAAAAGTTACCTGCTTTGGTGAATAAGTGTGCTCCCCTTGGTTCTCAGAACATGGGCCCTCGTTTAAAGGTAAGGTGACAGACTAGTTAAGATTTACTTATTATAGGGATGTAGAACATGGACTCAGTGACCAGTTTCTAAGCCCTCTCAGCAGGGGATAGCATTGACGTGCACAGTTGCAGTTAGAATTGACTTTGCTCCCAGCAGGGCAAATTTGAATATGAAGAAACCAATTCTTCATTTCTGGGAATAGACTTTTTTACAACCAATCTTCAATGTTAGGGCTAAAATTTGTTTGATATTGTAATTATAAATCTTTTACTAAAAAATAAAAAAGGCAAAGAGTTTTAGAATATGTATGTCAATCAACTTTCTAACATTCCCTTGAGACATTTCCCCTTTCCCTTTTTTGTAGGTAATGTGAGCCAAAGTTCTGTAGTATTAAGCAACTTGCCCAGGATCTTTTAGTAAGCAAGTGATATTTCTGCATTAGATAATTGGTACTGCATTCCAGTTTCCTTTGTAACGCTTTACTTTTATTTCAAAAGATTTAAAAAGGGGCCGTAAGCGTTTGTCTTTCTAATTTTATCCTCAGTAAGATTGGGTAATGCTTTTCATACTTTCTCTTACCGGTTTCTTAAATCTTTTCTCTTCCCAAATACTTCACTATCCCTATGATTCCGCTCTTTTTCATGATTCACTGTTATATGAGGTTAAGAACACTGGGCTTCAGAGTCACTTAACCTGCTGGGAGATGTTCAGCAAGTCAACTTTTCTAAGCCTAGGGTTTTTATTTTCAAGTCTCTAAAATAAGAATAATAATGCTTATTTACCGAGTTGTATTGGTGACAATTACTTGGGCTAACATGTAAAACACCTAGTACATTGTTTGACCTGTGGTAAGTGGCTCAATAAGGGGGTTGTAAGTTATGGGTTTACTACTATGAGGTGGGGTGGGAGCAGAGACAGGGCAGAGAGGGCATGACAGGTACAGTAAGAGGGCAGAAAATGCCTACAGAAGAGGTGAATCTGGAATAAAAGTGATTTGAGGGGTCACCCTAAAAGGAAACCCTGTACTCAAAGACAAAGGCATGGAAGCTTTGTGACAGCATCCAGAAAGGAGGAAAATGCAGAAGGAAGGCAAGTTTAGAATGTGACCATGGGTAAAATTGAGAGATGGGTAAGTATTGTTGGGGAGTTTTTTTGAGAGGTATTGTAGAGAAGTGGGACAGTTTATAAAGATCACATCAATGAGTGATGAATTGACAGAGCTAACTCCCTGATCACAAGGAGGCTTCACAGAGAAGAGAGGAGAGTTTGGAAAAAAGTAATAATTGGTATGCTGAGTTTTAAATAATAAAGGGAATTGGAGTAGAAATGTAGACTTGACCTTTTGGAAAAGGTCTAGGTGATCTAGATCAGTGGTGATGATTTGGTTGAGTGACAAGCGAATGGGGGAAAAAATGGACAAGGACTTAACAAGGTCAAGTTCATTATTATCAGCCATGAGGACCAAGACTATGGCTGTTCCACACCGTTCCCCCAGTATCTGGCATATTAAGTAGGTACTCAGTATTTGTTGGATGAGTTATTTTAGTATTAATTTTTTAACTCTTCATTATAAAAATTTTCAGACATAAAATTAGAAAAGTTTAAAGAACTCCCACATAGGCAGAGATTTTAAGTATGGTAAGAGAAGCCTTGCCTTTTGTAGTTCTGATGCATTTCTCATTGAATGAAGTGTGGACCAATAGAGAGGTTCCCTCAGTTTCTTACTGGCTCTGAAACAAAGGAGTAGTGATGCTGCTACTACTATTGATAATAATTATAATAATAATTAAAACTGAGAACTCACTGTGTGCCAGGCACCATTCTAGGCTGTTTACATGTGTTAACTCTTTTCATCCTCACAACACCCCAGTGAGGTACACACAGATATTAGCCCTATTTGATGGATAGGGAAACTGGCAGATTATAGAGAGATTAAATAAGTTGTCCGTGATTACCCTGTGAGTGGTAGAGAACAGATTTGAACCCAGGTAGTCTAGCTCTAGTCTAGTCATGCCCTCATCCTCTATATTATTCTCTTTGCTCTACTGTTTGACTTGAGAGTCTTGATGGCCGTGGAGAGCTATATTGAAGTCCTATCACACTAAAGGAGATGGTGTCATAGAAATTATTAAACTACATCTCTTTTTACGGCAATGAGAATTCTGAAGCTTAGACAGGTCACACAGTTGCAGCCCTGGAACTGGTCTCCAGGCTCTGACTTACTGCTTGTCAGCTGCCTCTCACAGAAAAGGCTGTTGTGGTTGTCAGAGACAGTACATAGGAATTTTCCCAGCCCTCATGATGTGTGCCATAAATTTAGCATTGCTCTATTCCTCTAAGGAGTAAGAGACTTAAGACCACAAGTCTGTAACATCACCTACATATACTTCATTTTCTACTGAGTGCTATGACTTTGCTGAGGGCTAAATGTTCACGTCCAGGGTCAGATTGAATGATGTCCAACTGAGGGAGTATTTAAGACAACTAAACTGCTGGTTTTGGTTCCACCAAGTCACCTAGTATATCCTATAAGGCACAGACAGTTGCTTTTTGACAGATGATAGCAGCTTTTCAGCATAGGGTCCCAGGAGATGAGATTCTTGTTTGGGAAAGGAGGCTCACTAGTTGTGATCTCAGATATTGAGTTAGTATATTGTCCTCTGTAATAGACCCTTTGGAGAGCAGCTTAATTCATGTGTATTGACAGTGCTAATGTTCCCTGTGTGGATTTCTTTTCTGGTAGGACTTCGGACACCAGTCTAAATAGGGATTTCTATGAAACTTGACATGGTCATTCCTCAAATTACCTACTCCCTATGGATTCCATTGGATATATTGTTATCAAAGGATCTAATGGCCATTTTTGGTCACTCTTTCTCTTAAATTTTCCCAGCATAATTAGACATAAAAGCACACTTGGTTAGAAAAAAAAAGTTGTTTTGGTCCCTTCCAAATCTGAGCATAGAAATTTTCAGCTGTCTTGTCTCTACGTTATATATTAGTGCTGATAAAAGGTGCTGGGTTTAGATAACATTGATAACCTTAATATATATTGACTTGAAAAGAAAGAATGAATTTAGTGCATTGTGGATTGGAGAGCATGTACAGTCTATGTTAAGGTCAAAACTCAGTGATAAGATAGGAATGTCAGTGTGCATTGCATTTTTCCTTGGCAGTACTGTGGGTGGTTCAAATGAGTAATAAGATTGAAGTCTTATTCTAGAGATACGTCTAATAACAGTGAAAGTTTCCCCTCAGACTCTGGCCCCTGTTTGAATTGTTCTGACCTTGGCAGGCATCACTTAGGATGAGAAGGACAGTCTCCTCCTTTGCTTCCTTCCTCTCCTTGGCCTCTCTGCTGAGCTCATCTTCCACAGGGCCCATTAGTTTGTCTGATTGGTAACAGCAAAAGAAAATGGTTTCTCTTACATGGCCATTGCTTATTATTGGGATGACCCAGAGTTCATTTTAATTACATAATGCCAACATGATGATAATAATCCTTTTAAACATTTTATATAACTATTTCTACTTAGATGAATTACTTCCAGAAGGCAAACATAAGGGGAAAGTGACTCCATTATCTTCCTTGCCTGTGTTAATTAGTACCACTTTGCATGGGGGAGGTAAACTGTCTTGGGGCCCTGGATCCAAGAAGATGAAAGCCATGCTATTACATTTTGTAATTAGAAGTGGCTGTTTGTGGTATTCCTAACGTGGTCGGTAGATTGGAAGTCTTTAGGGGGAATGATGGTCTCTCTTTCTCTGAAATGTTGTAGGGCACCTGTCAAGCTAGAGAGAGAGCAGGGATAGTAAGGCTGGAGATGGTAGGCTCAAGCCACATGCTCTGCTTTGTCTCTCTCTGAGACAGCTGTAAGGAAGAGTTAGAGGAAAAACTAAACAAGTTTTCTTTTGCAGCTGCAGCTGTGATCCTCGGCTGTCTGTTGGCATTGAAGGGACCTGATGTTTTACGTTATTGGTACGTTATAGAAAGAGCTCTCTATTATTTCTTTGTTAGGGTTGCTTATATCATTTTTTGCCTCCTAACCTCCCCCTTTCTCCTTGAAAATAGACTTAGAAATATTTCCAGGCATGCTAGAATGTACCTTCACAGAGTTGGCAGTGGAATTCATTCATTTGGGAAATATTTATTGAGTAATTATGGCCAGTGCCAGACGCTATTTCCTGTCGAGTCAAAGTCGAATAAGGCAAAAATCTGCCTCCATGGAGTTCATAACATGAAGGGGGAGAAAAGTTATAATAGATGAATGAATGCACGGGAGTTTGAGGGAGCCCAGAAGAAGGAACCCCTAACTGTGGCAGGGATTAGGGAGGGCTTTTGCCAAGTGGACAAGGAAGGGGAAGGCTTCCAAATGGAGAGAGTAGAGTGTGCATTCTTTTTACTATGTCAGGACCCAGTACATGAAGGGAGGTTGGGGGTAGGCATCGTATGTGGACCATGGTGTAGAACAAGGGTTGGTAACCTTTTTCTGTAAAGGACCAAAGAGTAAATATTTTCAGCTTCCCAGGCCATACAGTCTCTGTCACAACTACTGAACTCTGCGGCTTTAGGGCAAAAGCAGCCCTAGACAACAGTAAATAAGTGGGTGGGGCTGTGTTTCAGTAGAATTTTATTTACAAAAACAGGCAGTGGCTGGGATTTGGTCCGAGGACCGTAGTTTCTGACCCTGGTATGGAAGTTCCTCTCTTCACCCACAGAGGTAGTGACCCAGTAGAGGGTGTCTTTGGAATTCTTGCTTGACAGATGACTGGCCTGTTCCACAGTGAGACGCTGTAGTGTGTAACTGGCGGGTGGTGTGTGTGTTCTCTGTTTTACATAGGTGGCATCACAGTGTCTGTGGTTGCATTCTTCTTCACAATTAAGTTCCTCTTTGAGCTTGCCGCACGTGTAGTCAGCTTCCTCCAGAATGAGGACCGAGAACGCCGAGGGGACCGGACTATATATGACTACGTGCGGGGAAATTACCTGGATCCCCGGTCTTGCAAAGTCTCCTGGGATTGGAAGGACCCCTATGAGGTGGGCCACAGCATGGCCTTCCGAGTGCATGTAAGGGAATGTTTCTGTCTCTGTACCCACTGGGGTTTCTGAGTCAGTTGCCTTCCAGAATCC
This sequence comes from Balaenoptera borealis, assembly GCF_965194805.1. Classification (NCBI taxonomy): domain Eukaryota; kingdom Metazoa; phylum Chordata; class Mammalia; order Artiodactyla; family Balaenopteridae; genus Balaenoptera; species Balaenoptera borealis. The sequence goes on from NC_138866.1 coordinate 27,638,632, forward strand.
AGTTCAGTCTGTTGGTGGTGCTGGCCTGAAACGTTCATGTTCTCCAACACCTCCCCACCCCCACCCCCCAGGAACTTGGGAATTGTTGACAGCTGAAGAGTCACACATTTCTTTATCATTTTGGTTTAATAGGTGCTTAGCTTGGAAGAAGTATAAAGCTTAATGTTACATTTTCAAAATGAGAAAAATATTACTGAAAAGAGTAGGTGTTACAGATTAGGGGTTGGCAAACCATGGCCCAAGGGCCAAATCAGGCCCACTTCCTGCTTCTATAAATACAGACTTATTGGAACACAGCCACACCCATTCATCTTCCTGTACTGCCTATGGATGCTTTCACGTTTGAGGAGTTAACCACAGTTGAGTAACTTACTGTGTATGACCCGCAAACCAACAGCATTACTCTCTGGCCCTCTGCAGAAAGTTTGCTGCCCGCTGCAATGACCTCTCCACTGCAGCCTTGTGCTTAGCTCCATGGTCTGAACCCCACTAGCCCTGCCTAGTGCTTTTGTTCACTCAGTGCCAGTGGTACCCACTGACTTACCTTTACGTTTGGGTTAGCAGTGATAATATAATAAAAAATTGCAAGTAAGACAGGGTAGGCAGCATCTGTGGTTCCGAAGTGTCAAGTTGAAATGGACTCAGTGGCGTATTTTACCCCTTTCCTCAGAATACATTAAGAATTTGTTCGTGACTTAATGGTTTTCTTTGAAGCATTGAGAGAATTCGTTCCTTCTTGTGTGAGCAGGACTGTAGGAGTGGGTGGATACAGGGATTTACCAGTCACCTCCTCCCTCCCCACACTCTCTCAAGTAACACAGGAAATGATTTTCTCCCCCTGCTCAATAATGGGTGTCCCTCTTCTCCCCACCGCAGTTATTCTATAAGAACGGGCAGCCCTTTCCTGCACATCGGCCTGTAGGACTAAGAGTTCACATCTCTCATGTTGAGCTAGCAGTGGAAATTCCAGTGACCCAGGAAGTCCTCCAGGAACCCAGTTCCAACGTGGTCAAGGTGGCCTTCACTGTGCGCAGGGCTGGGCGGTATGAAATCTCCGTGAAGCTTGGTGGATTAAACGTGGCCTATAGTCCCTACTACAAGATTTTTCAGCCTGGTAGGTTGTTTTTTCTTTCTTTCTCTCCCTCCATTCCTTCCTTCCTTTTTCTTTTCTTAAACAGTGCCTTTGTTGAGATTTAATTCACATGCTATATAATTCATTCATTTAAAATACACAATTCAGTGGTTTTAAAAATTTGTAGACTTGTATAACCATCACCACAGTCAATTTTAGAGCATTTTCATTACCCCATCACCCTGTACCCAGGTTACTCGTATTTTCCCCAAATCCCTTAGCCCTAGGTAACGCTGATCTGCCTCTGTGGATTTGCATTCTCTGGGTACTACTCTACCATTTACATCGCATAAAAGTGTGATCATTACATATGTGGCCGTTTGTGACTGGCTTGTTTCACTTAGCATAATGCTTTTGAGGTTTGTCCATGCTATAGCATGAATCAGTACCTCATTTCTTTTATTGCTAAATAATATTACATTATATGGATATACCACATTTTATTTATCCATTCATCAGTTGATGTACATTTGGGTCGTTTTCGCTTTTGACTACCATAAATAATGCTGATGTGAACATTTGTGTACAGTTTTTGTGTGCACATATGTTTTCATTTCTCTAGGAGCGGAATTGCCGTGTTATCAGCCGGGTAAGTTCTTAAGGGGTAAGGGTGCCAGAATAGACCAAAGGTAAAGTCTTCTGATTTTTGAAACCTTTTCAAGTAAAAGCACCTTGACCCTAATCCTACCCTTGCTGCCAGTATGTGTTTTACTTCTTACTGAAGAGTGTCTGCCCAAGCTTCTAGCATCTTAAGAATTGAGGCCTCTATCTCAACTTTTTTTACCCCCTTGTGTCCTTTGTGCCAGATAATAGATGTTCATGTGCTTTAAAGCCTAAAAGTATAATCTCTGACTCCTGGTTCTGCAACATACCGTTTAGTGTGCTGAGACCCTGGCTGTCCTGTTTGCCCTGCCTTGGCTTCCTTTTGACAGTGTCATTAGATACTGGCCAGGTTGGTGTCCACTTTGGGAGTCAAACCATAACAAGAGGGGTCTTGAGAAGATTTGCATATATTTGCTTGAAAGGTCCTCAGTTTTCTTTCTCTTATAACAGAGGAAGCCTCCAGACAAGGTGGCTCCCAAGCCTTCTCCCTCTCCAGGTATTTCCTCCTTTGCTTCAGTGACTCACTCACAGACTCCTTTCTCACGAATTAGCATCACCTTGCTTCCTTGCCGTCAGTGGAGAACAGTTCATATCCTTATAATGTGTACCAGCCCTTTTCTTTTTAAACTAAAATTGAACTATTTACTTTGACATGATTGTAGATTCTCCTACAGTTGTAAGAGATAATACAGAGGGATGCTCTGTACCTTGACCCACTTTTCCCAGTGGTGACATCTTACAGAACTAAAGCCCAGTATCACAGCCAGGGTACTGACATGGATACAGTCAAGACACAGAACATTTCCATCACCACAAAGATCCTTCATGTTGCCTTTGGACAGCCACACCCATTTTCCCTCCCTCACCCACCTGTTTTTTAACTCCTGGCAGCCCACTAATCTGTTCTCCATTTCTTTAATTTTGCCATTTCAAGAATATTATATAAATGGGATCATAACAATACGTAACCTTTTGGTTAACATACCTTTTTTTCACTCAGCATATTTCTCTGGAGATTCATCCAGAGAAATTGAGTATATCAATTGAGTATATCAGTAGTTGGTTCCTTTTTATAGCTGGGTAGTATTACTTGGTGTGAATATACCATACTTTGTTTAACCATTCACTGGTTGAAGAACATCTGGGTTGTTTCCAGTTTTGGGCCGTTATAAATGGTGGTTTTAATTTGCATATCCCTAGTGGTTAACAATGTTGAACATCTTTTTATATGCTTATTTGCCCTCTGTGTGCCCTTTTTGATGAAATGTCTTTCACCCATTTTCTAAATGTATTTTTTGTTTTTTACTGTTGAGTTTTGAGAGTTCTTTAAGTCCTTTGTTAGAAATGTGGTTTGCAAATATTTTCTCTCAGTCTTTAGCTTTCCTTTTCATCGCCTTAACAGGGTCTTTCACAGAGCAAGACTTTTTAATTTTGATGAAGTCAATTTATTGTTTTCCTTTTATGGATCATGCTTTTGGTATCTGAGAACTCTTTGACTAGTCCTAGATTCCAGGGATATTCTCCTATGGTTTTTTTCTAAAAGTTGCATAGTTTTACATTTAGTATTTAAGGTCATGATCCATTTTTAGTTAATTAGGTCAAGATTTTGACCTTTGACCTTTTGTATACTAGGTCAAGATTTTTTTTTCTTATAGATGTCCAGTTGCTCCAGCATCTTTTGTTGAAAAGGCTAGCTTTCCCCTATTGCATTGCTTTTGCACCTTTGTCAGGGATCAGTTGGGCATATCTGTGGGGATCTATTTGTGGGTTCTCTGTTCTGTACCATTGATCTTTGTGTCTGTCCCTCCACCAATACCAGAATCTTAATTACACAGCTATGTAATAAGTCTTGAAATTGAATAAACTGACTCTTTCCATTTTACTCTTCTTTTTTATAATTGTTTTAGCTATTCTAGATCCTTTGCCTTTCCATATAAATTTTAGAATAATACTGTCTAAATCTACAAAAAAATCTTAGTGAGATTTTGTTAAGAATTGTGTTAAAATTATATAGCATTTGGGAAGAATTGACATCTTTGCTATGTTGAGTCTTTGAATTCATGAACATGGTATGCATCTGAATTTCTTTTTTTTTTTTTAATTAATTAATTTTATTTATTTATTTTTGGCTGCATAGGGTCTTCATTGCTGCGTGCGGGCTTTCTCTAGCTGTGGCGAGCGGGGGCTATTCTTCATTGCAGTGCGCGGGCTTCTCATTGCGGTGGCTTCTCTTGTTGTGGAGCACGGGCTCTAGGCATGAGAGCTTCAGTAGTTGTGGCACATGGGCTCAGTAGTTGTGGCTCGCAGGCTCTAGAGCACAGGCTCAGTAGCTGTGGCGCACGGGCTTAGTTGCTCCGCGGCATGTGGGATCTTCCCAGACCAGGGCTTGAACCCATGTCCCCTGCATTGGCAGGCGAATTCTTAACCACTGCGCCACCAGGGAAGTCCTGAATTTATTTCTTTAATCAGCGTTTTGTAGTTTTCAACATACAAGTCTTATACGTGTTTTGTTAGATTTGCACCTAAGTATTTCGAGTTTGTTTGTTTATTTTGCAATTATTCACTTATTTTTAAGGCCTGCTTCACTTGTAGGTTCCCAGGGGGGTTCTAGGTACTATATCTATAACTCTCAGTTCTGTTTTCTCCAAGTTTTTCTGTCATTCTGTTTAGTGCTTGCAGTGGTTAGGAGTTTGTAAAAATGAGTTCCCAAAAGTTCATTTGAATTAATCTCTTTGTTTTCTTCTTTCTCTCTGCCTCATAATGGTATTGTTTATCCCTAGGAACTGGGCAGGCACCCAGCTTTCTAGGACTCACTGACTGGGTAGATCTTTGTGCCCTAAAAATCACCTCTCTGACGTTATGTTCCATTGTCTTTGTTCCAGGAATGGTGGTTCCTTCCAAGACCAAAATCGTGTGCCATTTTTCTACTCTCGTGTTGACCTGTGGGCAGCCACACACTCTTCAAATAGTGCCCCGAGATGAGTATGACAACCCTACCAACACTTCCACGTCCTTGAGAGATGAGCACAATTACAGTCTGTCCATTCATGAGGTAAGCAGGCTCCCATCTTGCCCTGCGTGCTCCCACCTGTCACTCTCACCCTTTCTAGTTCACTTCCATCCATCTCCTTCTCCCTGACTGTTGTGCCTGCCTTCCTTCATCTGACAATACCTATCTCATTAGTAACTGTGAGACTTCGATTAGCTCGTAGATAGGAAAGTTCTTTGTAAAGAGTAAATTACTGTGCAAACAGGGAAAATTATGTGTGGTTGGCGATGCTTTGTTTTCCTCCTGTAGCTCGGTCCTCCGGAAGAAGAGAGCGCTGGTGTCTCATTCGAGAAGTCAGTGACATCCAACCGGCAGACCTGCCAGGTGTTCTTGCGGCTCACCCTGCATTCTCGAGGCTGCTTCCATGCCTGCATTTCATACCAAAACCAGCCAATCAATAATGGCGAATTTGACATTATTGTCCTAAGTGGTGAGTTGAGAGAAGAGCTGTGATTTAGTCCTCTTCTCAGGCCACTTGTTCTTTGCACGTCTGCACTCTTCTGACCAACCCCACAAATATTAGATATTTGAGCCAAACTTGGTTTAGAGCCCTGTGGACTAAAGGTCTAGTGATAGGTAACTTTCTCCCCTGTCTTGCACTTTAAACCTTATTCCTTGTTATACTTCAGAGAATGAGAGGAATATTGTCGAACGCAATGTGTCCACCTCAGGAGTGAGCATTTACTTTGAAGCTTATCTGTATAATGCTGCCAACTGCACCAGCACGCCGTGGCACCTCCCGCCCATGCACACAAGCTCTGCCCAGCGCCGGCCCTCCACGGCTCTGGAGGAGGAAGATGAAGACTCACCCTCTGAGTGCCACACCCCTGAGAAGGTGAAGAAACCGAAGAAGGTGTACTGCTACGTGTCACCAAAGGTTGGAACTCCCATTCTTGCCCCCTGCCCGAGCCTGCTTGTAATTGGTATTTGGTTACAAAATCCACAAAGCAACAGTCTGAGAATCAGAGCGAGATCATTGCCTTGTCAGGGTTCAGGGATACTGAGGAGGCTGCTGCTTCAAGTTGAGCAGAAGGCCGTGCCTCCTCTCCTGTTGCCCGTGTCTGGTTTGGCTGGATAACATCTCTGTCTAGAGAGTCTGTGCCTTGGTACTTTAGAGCTCCTGTGGCGTTCTGCTGTTTGATTGCTTCTGGGAAGATTTTTCAAGGCATGGCTCTCAGAGTTTTAAAGAAAGCTACTTTTAACCATTAACAATTTCTCACTAGTGTAAAAATTACTGTTGGGCCCTTGTACTGTTTCAGAACAATTTGATCTTTCATTCTGTGATTTGTGAAACCACAACAGATGTCATGATCCGGGTACAGGATTGGAATAGAGAAATTTTGGCAGAGACAAGGAGGTGAACTTCCCAAGGCCCCTGAGCTAAGAGGCGCTTTGTCTTAGGGGTTTTCTTTTTTAGTATTTGTATTTTGCTTATTCATACAAACCTCAGAAAAATGAGACTCTTGAAACATCCCATTACATTCCTTTAATTGCATAACCAAAACTGAGTTCTAATTCTGTTCTACTTTAGAACACTTCACTATGTACTATTCATCATTTAAAAATCTAGCCTTAATTTGGCCTGGGGGAATGGCAGAGAGGGAAATGGTGAGGTAGAGATAAAACAAGATTGGCTGTGACCTGATAATTGTTGAAGCTGGTGACGACTTCATTGTACTGTTTTCTCTTCTTTAGTATGTGTTTGAAATTTTCTTTAATGAAGAGTTCTTTAAAAATCAAGAAAAAAATCTGACCTACTACATGTTCAGATAGCAGGGTTTTTAAATTATTTATTTATTTATTTATTTTTCAATATTTTTAAAAATTTATTTATTTTATTTATTTATTTTTGGCTGTTTTGGGTCTTCGTTGCCGCACAGGGGTTTCCTCTAGTTGTGGCGAGCGGGGGCTACTCTGTTTGTTGCGGAGCACGGGCTCTAGGTGTACAGGCTTCAGTAGTGTGGCACGCGGGCTTAGTAGTTGTGGCTCGCAGGCTCTAGAGCATAGGCTCAGTAGTTGTGGTGCACGGGCTTAGTTGCTCCGCGGCATGTGGGATCTTCCCGGACCAGGGCTTGAACCCGCGTCCCCTGCATTGGCAGGCATATTCTTAACCACTGCCCCACCAGGGAAGCCCTACAGGGGTTTTTTTAGATTGAAAAGTTATTGCTTTGTCTTTTCTTTTATTGTAAATGGCAACAGACCTCTTTATATTCTTACATAAAGGATTTTTATGAACTTTTTTGTATGAGACTCCTCCCATCCCCCACCCCCTCTTCCCCAGCAAATCCTTGGTGCCATTCAAATAGAGATAAAGCAGTGGGCATGGGCCACTGGTGTTCCCTGTCCACTGACTTGGAAGAAGTCTCTCTGAGCAGCATCTGGCTAAGCAGAAGGAGATTTTGATTGTCTCTAGGTGAAATGTTCTCTACTTGTAAAGTGAAAACCTGATCTCAGATATTTGGAAATGGTAGTCAGACTTGAGTATTAAGATTATGAAATATCTGTGTGAAATTGCATGGTGAGAGTAATACTTTAAATTTGCCTATTTTAAGATAGAGTTGATGTTTTCTATTTGATTTCAGTCCTAAATTATCTTCTTTGTTCAGAGAGGAAAAGGGTTATCATGAGAAATGTAGATGGGGACTGATATTTGAATTACTATACCCAAATAGAACCTCTTTATTTATCATTCACTTCATTTTCTATATGTTGGTCCTCCAGCAATTCTCAGTGAAGGAGTTCTACCTGAAAATCATTCCCTGGCGCCTTTATACCTTCCGAGTGTGCCCAGGAACAAAAGTAAGTTGAACCTTACATCCGGTTCATGTAGAGCAGGCTTCAGCCTTCAACATCTCAACCTTTTCTTTTTCCCTAGAAGGACTTTTGGTGTTTCTGGAAGTTCTCATTGTGCACACAGGATTTATTGCCAAATAAAGAAGGAGTTGTTACCTCCTCGTGAAGGATGTAGTTCTAGGAGGACACGTGCCTACAGAAACAGCAGTTGGTAGCAAGTCAGAATACTTCAACAGTTATCTTTTGCCCCTAAGGCTAAGTTAATGGAGAGGGTGCTGGTAACTCTGACCTGAGCTTGGCTTCCCAACGTGCCAAAGATAGCTCTTTTAGCACCAGTAGTCTCATCTATTAAAAAAATTAAAAAAATTTTTAAAAAGTGGGTTTTTTTTAAACTCTTCTGAGGTTTTGGAATCTAAAGGCAAATCATTTTCCTCCAGCCAGTTTGCCCAACCTATTCAGGTGCTCATTTGCTATTTTACATATCCTTCCTGCTTTCACCCTTCTTATATTTTATGTTGGAAAGTCTGTAGTGTTGCCTGTGATCCTTACTAAAGGTGGTCTCTGTGACTCGAGTAATTTAAAATAAAATCTGAATCGTAGAGCATTGAGGTGAAAAACAAGGAGATGTACTCCTGGTAGGTACTTACTTGGGGAAAACAGACTTAACTTGTTTTTGTTGGTTGGTGCAGAGGGTAGGGATGTGAAGGTTTTTTGCTGGATTTGAGCGCTTTATAGATTAACTCCTTTTCTTTTTTTTGTTTTCCTTTTGTTAGTTTTCATACCTTGGCCCTGACCCTGTCCATAAGCTGCTCACACTGGTGGTGGATGATGGCATTCAGCCTCCTGTGGAGCTCAGCTGTAAGGAGAGGAACATCCTAGCGGCCACGTTCATCCGCTCACTCCATAAAAACATAGGTGAGTTTGGACAGGGATTCTGACGGGGTAGGCAGTGACCCCAGATATCTGGGTGCCTGAGGGTGTAGAGGTGGCCTGCACAGGTGTCTTATAATGAGGCTGTAATCATGATGGATCTTGCTGCTCCTTAGGAGGCTCTGAGACCTTTCAGGACAAGGTGAACTTTTTCCAGCGAGAGCTTCGGCAGGTACATATGAAAAGACCACATTCCAAAGTCACCCTGAAGGTCAGCAGACATGCCTTGTTGGAATCGGTGCGTAAAGTTTCATCCTTGTCAAAAGTTGTCAAAATTTTCCAACTAGAAACCTCTGTGATATTTGGTTATATTCTGCAGGTTATCTTTTTTATGAAACCCACATCTCTCTCTTCTTTAAACGTATTAAAGACAGTGTTCTATGCATTTGATTATACTGAATTTGGGGCAGATTTGTTGGAGGTATGTTATTGAAAGGAGAGACTAGTTGACACATTGGCTTTAAAATCAGACTGAACTAGCTCCTGAACAATTTCATGGAACTCCTATTAGTTTGAACTAATCAGATTGCTTCCCTCCTCTTTGCCTTCATTATTTCATCTGTAAAATAAGAAGAGAAAATGCAGACAGATGACTATTTAACTTAAAAGCATTAAGGGCAGGTGGTAAGTTGTTGTTATAGAAGAAAGTTCCTGTTATTGAATCCCGGGAATAGAAGAGCTCTTGTGGGATTAAAAGGAAACGATTTTTGTCGTCACTCTGGCCTGATGGAAAAGGAACACCTGATGTGTGTCTGTCTCCACTACATAGACACTGGCATAGTTCTTACGTTCCTTGAGAATGAGAAGGCCTTGGTCCCTGTCCAGAAAGTGTTTGTGATGTTTAGCTCTGGTAGGTGCTGCTGGAAACCCACCTTCTCCTTGTGGCATGGCTTCCTGTCTGAACCTAGCCTTGTGGCTAAAAATGTCTAGCGGATAGACTGTACTTTACTGAAAACCAAGACTCCTTGGTTCTCTTGCTGACAGCTTACTGATCTGAGCCATTGTTACTTCTTTATTTAAGAGTTTTCTCATTAATAAAATGAGGATTATTAAAAAAAATAAGTTTCAACTTTCCAGTTAGGCAATGGTGTAAATATGAATTAGATTATTTTTGTAATTTTAGATTTCTTCTGGAGATATTTACATTTTAAATATAAGGTGGTAGTATTAAAGCTTATTTATGAGTAATATATTGCCTCCAGGTACTTGTGGTTATTACAAGGACAATGGCAATGTTCTTGTGTTTTTGTCTTTAACACCCAAGAGATACCGGCCAGTGTTCTGACAGTTTCCTTTCTTTTTCTTTCACTGCTTTTCAGTCTCTGAAAGCCACTCGGAATTTCTCCATCTCAGATTGGAGCAAGAACTTTGAAGTGGTTTTTCAGGACGAAGAAGGTCAGTTTTGAGATTTCATATTCATCTTTTTTAACTCTCCTTCCCACTCCTCCTTGTCTCCTTACCCCGCATCCACAAAAAACAAAAACAACCCCCCTACACATACTCGCCACCCCTGCCCCAGCTTCTTTTTCCCTGGGAAAAAGAAGTCATGAGTCAAGATAAAAAGGGTGGCATTTACTGGCTAATAGCTTGGTAGACCTTGTAAAGCACATACATACAGGGACTTGGAGGGAGAGTTTGAAGCAGAAGGGCAAAGTAACCTTTGTAGAGAAATGTTGGTTTCCTAGGATCTCTGATCTGTATCCCCACACTAGGAGGCATTAGCTTAGTGATCAGAATACCTTTAATCCTACAGAAAGAGGGGATTTCAATAAAAGTCCATAGCTGAGGTGGGATGGAATGGGGGACACCAAGGTGGTGGAATGCAGGAAGTAAGGATCGGAGAGTATAAAATGATGAATAAATGAACAAAAGTGATAAGAGGTGGTAGGCCAGACTCACTTTTTATTTTTATTATACTTTCCAGCTCTGGACTGGGGAGGACCTCGCCGGGAATGGTTTGAGCTAATCTGCAAAGCACTATTTGACACCACCAATCAGCTCTTCACCCGATTCAGTGACACCAACCAAGCGTTAGTGAGTCTGTGACTTCCGCGTGGGTGGGAGGAAAATGTGGATTGTGTTATAGTGAAGAGACTAATAAGAGTTTGAACTAATCAGATTGCCTCCCTCCTCTTTGCCTTCATTATTTCATCTGTAAAATAAGAGAAAATGCAGACCGATGAATATTTAACTTAAAAGCATTATAGTACAGTGGCTATTCTACTCCTTAGTGTTTTAATAATTAAGCCACTTTTCTCAAAACATACCTGAAGCAATTGAACTCTGTACAAGATCTCTCTCTTTTTTTAATATTTATTTATTTTTGGCTGTGTTGGGTCTTCGTTGCTGTGCACGGGCTGTTCTGTAGTTGTGGAGAGCGGGGGCTACTCTTCGTTGCGGTGCACGGGCTTCTCATTGCAGTGGCTTCTCTTGTTGCAGAGCATGGGCTCTAGGTGTGCGGGCTTCAGTAGTTGTGGCTCACGGGCTCTACAATCGTTGTGCTGCACGGGCTTAGTTGCTTCGCGGCATGTGGGATCTTCCTGGACCAGGTCTTGAACCATGTCTCCTGCATTGGCAGGTGGATTCTTAACCACTGTGCCACCAGGGAAGCCCCTGTACAAGATCTTTGACTAGGTGGAGTAGAGAAGTTGACTTTGGCTGAAAGAAGTTCTGGTTTAGGGAAAAGGCATTATATCATCCAGTGATTAACTTCCGTTTGCAGCCAGGGACGATGAAATAAATATAAGATTCTTCAACTTAATGTAAGTCCATCTTTGCCCTTTATCCTCCAATCACTTTTTTTTTTTTTTTTAATAAATTTATTTATTTATTTATTTTTGGCTGTGTTGGGTCTTCGTTGCTGCGCACGGGCTTTCTCTAGTTGCGGCAACTGGGGGCTACTCTTCATTGCGGTGTGCGAGCTTCTCATTGCAGTGGCTTCTCATGTTGTGGAGCATGGGCTCTAGGCATGTGGGCTTCAGTAGTTGTGGCACACATGCTCAGTAGTTGTGGCTCGCAGGCTCTAGAGTGCAGGCTCAGTAGTTGTGACGCACAGGCTTAGGTGCTCCGCGGCATGTGGGATCTTCCCGGACTAGGGCTCGAACCCATGTCCCCTGCATTGGCAGGCGGATTCCCAACCACTGCGCCACCAGGGAAGCCCCCTCCAATCACTTTGAATTACTCAGTGGTGGCTACCAAACAACTAATGCCATTTGGATGGGCTCTTTGATCTTAACACTGAAATTCTTGCTCCCTTGGGATAGAGTTGGGGAGGGAGGATCTTCACAGAACTAGGCTTGAAGAAAAATGGCCCAGGGCCTTTTAATCTTTCTCTTTGACAGGTGCATCCCAACCCTAATCGCCCCGCTCATCTGCGCCTAAAGATGTATGAGTTTGCAGGGCGCCTGGTGGGCAAGTGTCTCTATGAGTCCTCTCTAGGAGGAGCCTACAAGCAGTTGGTCCGAGCTCGCTTCACCCGTTCTTTCTTGGCCCAAATCATAGGACTGCGTATGCATTACAAGGTAACTCTTAGGTGTGCATTTTCTACTAAGGCCCCTGGCCATTAACTCTGGAATCTCTCCACCCTCAGCTTATTATTCTTAAGGTTGAAGGGGTAAGTGGTTCCAAGCAGTTACAAATTTCGTTTCTGGGTAAGAGTAGTCATGTTCTGTTCTGTGTCTTTCTGTTTCCTCAGTACTTTGAAACAGATGACCCAGAATTCTACAAATCTAAAGTTTGTTTCATCCTCAACAATGACATGAGTGAGATGGAGCTGGTCTTTGCAGAAGAGAAATATAGCAAATCAGGTCAATTGGATAAGGTGAGAAAGAGAACTGAAGCCTGTGGGTCCCATTTCCCAGCCTCCTCTAGAGCAGGGCTCTCTAGTATAACTTTCTGCAATGATGGAAGTGTTCTCTGTTTGTGCTTTTGAGCACCCAGAATGTGGCTGGTATGACCAAATAACTAAGTTTCTAAATAACCACATGTGACTAATGACAACCATATTGGAGAGCATAGCTTTGGGGCATTGCATCCTACACTGTATGGTCTTGGCCTATTTAAGTGGAGCCAAAGACACGTATACCCATCCATCCCACCCATTCCTACTTTCCAGTAGAGAAAGAACTGTAAGTGATAGTGAAGTGTCACTGCACAAGCAGCTTTGGAAGGGATGACAGTGTCTTTCTTAACATTAGGGGCAGGGATGTAGATGACTCCTATTTTAACACTGTGTGTATATATTTTTAAACTTTTTACTAGAAAATTAATGGCCAAAAGTATTTCTGATGAAAATGTCATTTTGTTTACATACTGAGGTTAAATAATATCAAATGGTAACGATGAAGCTAAAGTTGCAGTCATAAATAATTGAAAGCAAAATAGCGATGACTGAAAATTTGTGATCACTGATAGCACTGAGCTGATAATCAGATACCTTTGTGAACATTGTGGGGATCCCAGCTGATGGCCTTTGCACGTGTGTGGGCGGAGCCTGTCTTCCTGACCCAGCACTGCAAGGTGTCTAGAGTCAGTGGAATACTGAATTAGGGTCCACAGGCCTAGGGGAGTACTGATTTTAAATGGATTTAATATGAATACTAAATCTTAGTAATTTACTACTTAGGCTACTAGTTAGAAATGCTTATACACATAAAATAAAAATATCCAGAATTGTGCACAGTAACAGAAAAAAAGTCTTAACACATTTGGATCCGTTGAGAATCCTTGCTCTGGAGCAAAGTTCCGTCCCTACCATGCTGTCGTCAGAACCTTAAAATCTGATCTTGTAACTAAATGGAGGCCTTCACTACTCACCTATGAAGACAACCATGGTCATTGTACACAGGTTTTCTGGGGTTGTGGCATTAAACTGTGCTTCAGGGCTTCCTCAAAGCTCCCTTAGGAGTTATTTATTGGAAAGAGTGTGCCAATTCTATTTGAGAATCATGCAGTTCAGCTTTTTCTTTGCAGATAGAAAAATCGGGAGCCCAAATATCTAAGTGACTGAAATCCTGTAGCAAGTTAGTCTCCAAGTATCAAGCCGTGGCTTTTTCCATTGACTCACATTGGAAATAGAAGAATGTAGGGAACATCTATGCCCATCTTAGAATTTTTGAGACCTGAAAAGACTTCTTCACTACTTATATGGTTTTATTTATTCTCAATTGGCTCAGGGGTTTAAGAGAAGAGGTCAGTAATGGTTCAATTTTGGATCATAGAAATGTTAAAATATTGCTAACAAGGAACCATAATATCTTCCTGTTGCATCACCACTGTTTGACCAGGTCAGAGGAGACTTACTGAGAGACCCACTTCAGAAACAGTAGCGAGGAGAATATATAGCAATAGCAGTAGGAAACCTTAAGCTTAGTAACTAAATAAAACCAAGTGTGTTGAAAACCTGAACGCACAGCAGGAACTTGTGACCATGGTGGAGTTCAATAATGCTGTGTTTGTGGGACATACTGGGCAGATGTCATCTTATACCCTCCAATCCACATCCTCTCCCTGTCTTCTGCCTCTTCTTTCAGGTCGTAGAACTTATGACAGGTGGAGCTCAAACCCCAGTCACCAACGCGAATAAAATCTTCTACTTAAATTTGCTGGCCCAGTATCGGCTGGCCAGTCAAGTGAAAGAGGAAGTGGAACACTTCCTAAAAGGTGGGATCCTGTCTACTCTTGGCTTTGAGGTGAAAATACTTGTATCCATGGTGTGGATATGGCTTTAACTTGGCTACTTTGTTTCAGGCCTGAATGAGTTGGTCCCTGAGAACCTTTTGGCTATTTTTGATGAGAATGAGCTTGAGGTAAGTGCTTACAATTGACACCCCCTATTCTTGGCTTGCTTTTTATTATGCCTACAGGAACTGGATTACTGCACCTTCTGTTATGAGATGCAGTAGGAAAGCCCTTTAAGAGTTGGTTTTACTCTTCCATGCATGGACCCCTTCTCCAGCTTTTAAAAAATTTGAATGTGAAAATTAGGAATCAGCAAATTACTAATTATGAATAGTAATAATTAATATTATTCATCAAATATTATTGATACTGGTCAAGTAGTAAAGAATGTTGGTATCCTGCACGGTCTTTGTAAATCCTATGACCTTTAAAGTTGATTTAAGGGAATAATAGAATTTATTTGTTCAAGAGACTGTTTATTGAGTGTCTTCTATATGCCATGTGCTTTTGAGGAACTGGGGAGCTAGGAATGAATAAGACCAAGTCCCTGTCCTCATAGAGCTACATTCTAGTGAAGGAAACAAACCAAAAGATGTGATGTATTTCACAGCTTTGTGTTACAACACTATATAGTTAATATATTCTTATCTTAGATCCTGTAACACCCAAAATGTGACTATAAGATGGTAAATACCTTGCTGTAATTAGCAAAATTGAAGTTCCGTGAATTTCAGGTATAGACAAAAAATAAAACCAGCTTGCTTTTACCTGCTGCTCACAGATAATACACACAATGCAAGTTACTAGCTTTAGCTTTAACTTCCCGTAGCCTTTATGAGGGGCATGTTTCTATAAACTATTTCCTATAGGGAGGAAGTTCTTCTTTAAAAATGGGGAAACAAAAAGTAGTTTCAGGTAGTCTTGCACAGTTTTTATTCTTATTAAATTGAATTGGCTTTGAGAACAAGAATCAAAGTCTCATGCAATTTTCAACACGTTTTGTACCTTTAGATATGAAATCTGCATAATGAACTCTCCATCTCTCAGCCTGAAGTTTCTGACAGACCTGTCACCTCTTGCTGTCATTTTCTGGGCTGAGGAACAACTTCTGGTGTAATTTGTTTTATCCTGAAGCAAAGCATTTGTAACAATTCATAAAGTGCGTAGGAGGAAGGACGCAGTCTCTTAACGGTTGTTCCCCATCCTGCTCTTAGTTACTCATTAGCTTAGCAAGTTCTTTTTGAAGGAGCCAAGCTTCTCAGGCTTAATTTGGGCTTTTCTTTTTTTTGATTAGGTTGTTTCATTCTTTATAGCTATTGGATGAGTACTTAGAGTCTGCTAAGTAACTTGCTGGATCTTGAACCAAATTAGGACATCAACAAGATGTTTAGGGTTCTGATATCATTAATGTTCTCATTTTTTGGCATTCTTTTTCATTTATCTGATCAAGTAGAGGCAGGGCTGAAGGGACGGTAGTAGAAGTTCAATCCAGAAAAGAAGGATGGATCCTGGGAAAAAGGAAAGGCCATCTAACAAATTCATAAATGGGGCCGGGGGTCTTCATGAAAGGGGAAGGGCCTGCTTTTTGCCCTGGTATTCCCAGGCCACATCCAGAGCAGACTGTCAGTAAATACTTGGTTCCCTTTCTGTCCTCTGTTTCAATTCAAAATAATATATAGCAGCAGTTCTTAATTAGGGGTGTGCATCAGAAGCCCTTGGGAAACTTTTTCAAAATACACAAGCTTGTAACCTGTCCCTAGAGATTCTGATTCAATAGGTCTGGGGTAAGGCCATAGGCATCTATCTATCTATCTTTTTTTTTTTTTTTTTAAGCTGTGTGATTTTTACCACACTGGTTAGGAACCATTGGCCTATTATAATTGATTTTCCTAAAGCAGTGTTCTGGCATTATGACCTCACCTTATGTCTCTTTCTTGGTGTTTTCTGTATTCCACATTTTGCATGTTAACATATTTTGGCCTTATGGTGGGACTTTGCCCCTCTGACTATCCTAGTAACACCTGACTATTCTCCAGCTGCTGATGTGTGGGACTGGGGACATCAGTGTGTCTGACTTCAAAGCCCATGCGGTGGTCGTTGGTGGCTCATGGCATTTCAGAGAAAAGGTAAGTGGGCCAAATTTCTTTTAGTCGAATTTGTGCTGTCTTGTAAGGAAAAAGTTTCAGAAGGAAAAAGTCGAATAGTCGGAGAAGCAGACATATCAACTGGGAAAAAGTGATATATGTGGGAAAGGCAGGTGGTCATCCAGGCAGACGGGAACCCTGGACCCTAAGAGCTGTCATGCTGCTGCCACAGAGGCAGTACATTGGAAAGGCAGAGAAACAGAACCAAGTAATCAGCGACTACCCTCCTGACCGTGTAACAGTGTCAATTCCTTTTAAAGAGGTTGTCGACTCTAGCCGTTCCTACCTGCGTGCAGTAACTGGGGCCCACCCCCACTTCAGGATATCCTGTTCCTTCCCCCAGGGGTCAACTCCTAAGCTGCACGTAGGTGTGACCCCAGCCTTGTGCTCTCCCTGCCAGGTCATGAGGTGGTTTTGGACCGTGGTTTCCAGTTTGACGCAGGAGGAGTTGGCTCGGCTGCTTCAGTTCACAACAGGCTCGTCTCAGCTACCGCCTGGAGGCTTTGCCGCCCTCTGTCCCTCATTCCAGATTATTGCCACCCCGACCCATAGCACGCTACCAACTGCACACACGTGGTGGGTATCTGACTGCCTGGTGCGTGCTGTCACGGGGGATTATCTTTCCAGCCCTTGCCAGTGTTTCTGGTGGTGTGAGTTAATCACTTCTCTCCCCTTGGCCTTCCAGTTTCAACCAGCTGTGCCTCCCTACGTATGACTCATATGAAGAGGTGCACAGGATGCTGCAGCTGGCCATCAGTGAGGGCTGCGAGGGCTTTGGCATGCTCTGACCACTCTCTTGCCATCCACTTGGCTCCCGTGCTTTCTGGAGCATCCGAGTGCACATAACAGACATAACCACTGACCCTAGCATACACAAAACCATCAGCCAGAAGCTGCTGCATGCTCTCCAGTGTCTGGAGTATTCAGTCACCTACAAGCCTTGTCCTTCCCTCGCCCCCTCCTTTCCCATCTCCCCCCCCCAGGCCACTTTGGCAGGTACATAATCTGAGCAACTCGCTCAGTCACAAGAGGAGGGCCATGCCGCTGTGCTTGCACTTGGTTCTTAGAAGCTCTCAGTAGCCGGGGTGGCACTGGACTACCTCTCATGGTGACTGATAGCACAAAAGGATCTTTTCTGTGGTGTCAGAACTGGAAAAGGAGCTTTCCTTGCAAGCGTTTCTGGAAATGATCATTAATCCACAAAGAAGAACTCCCTAATAAGCTTTTTCTTGACTATGAGCCTGTGAGATAGACAGACCTAAGAATGTGAAAGATAGCTGGGCTGTTGCCTCCAGTGCTGAATGTGATTCTCCTTTAGGCTTATGGGGCACGTCTAGGCACGTGGCTGGCTTGAAGACTACTGATGCTTGTCCCTGAGTTTGTTCTTTACACTGAGGTGTGGCTGGGCTCGGCCACTTACCTCCAGCTTATGCAGTCTGCTAAGAGCTGGGGATTCTTTAGATTTCCACTGAAGAAAATTTTGGAGCAAGAGATTGGGACAGTACGATAGCATGACACCGATCCCTGGTTCTCTCTTTGCTTGGTGTTCCCTGGCAGCACTAAGGCAAGGAAAAAGGAATCAGTAATTTAATTGCTTCTCACAGGTCCTTAGGGCCAGGACACAGGGAACACACATAGAGGAGATACATCAGATGATAAATAAACACCTAGCTGTCCCAGTTACTTCCTGTCACTCCATCAGTTACCAGCAAGGGCAGCTAAGGAGGGAGGAAGATAAATTAGGTTCACTGTTACGTGATGATTGAAGAGAACCTGCAGCTGTTTCTTGGAAGATGACAACAACCTTTTTCATTACGATTTGAATGAAGACGTTTTCAAGACTCAAAATCTCATTGAATTCCCAAATTTCTGTTTCTAAGAAGGCTTTGCTGCAAGCTACCATTCCCAGTGGGGCAGTCGACTCAGAATATTTACAAGCCATCTTTATTGCCAAAACCAGCAAGTACAAAGAGTCCAGAGATGAGGCGGGACTTGCAGCAGTGCCTTGGCCTCCTGGAAGCACGTCTGAGCCCTCCTGTTCCCAGAGATCATGAGGAACAAGCCTTCCTGAACTGCTACAATTCCTGCCTGACCTCACTCCTTCGCAGTTGTCATTTGTCCTTCTTGGCATGGGTGCTGACCTCACTCATCCTTGGGGTCTAGGATCCAGCATCAGGGCCTCTGTACCCCAGGGTCCTCCATGCCACACGGTCACTGCTCTCCTCAGGGACCAGGACAAGGTGCTGCTGCCTGCCCCGGTGTTTTCCTATGGGATATGTACAGGCAAGTTGCATCATCCCCCGGGAAACATGATGCTGCCCCTCGGGCCCAGAGAGGGTTTCCAGCTGGGGGGCACGTGGGTTGGTTCTGCTGTCTTTGGCTGTTGTTCCTCTTCTGGATTCTGCGTTCTCCTCTCCAGAGACTCATGCTGGAGCTCAAGTTGATTCTCTTGATTAGATCTGTCCTTTTAAGCTCTAGTCATAGCACTTTTCAGAGCATCCTGAGTACCATTGCAGCCCAGCTGCGTCCTGCAGTGGTCCTTAGCCCCAAGGTCTTTGTTTAACAAAACCCTTTGGTACTGTTGTGGTTTTTTGTTCTTCCGGTTTACCCTGTCTCTCCTAACTATTCAAAAGTATCTTTGCTCTTTAGGCCTTTCCTTTGACCTTTTTTTCTAATCCTGCTTTGGAACTAGCCAGTGTGGGGAGAGGTACACCATGTCGGAGAGAAGGAAGAGTGTCTGTTACTTCTTGAGCAGTTTTCTATTCACATTTCTTATTTTGGCCAGTTGTTTTATTTATGCCCTTGTGACCCAGATGCTTGGGGAGCCAACTAACCTCCTGGCCTTGAGTCTCTTCAAAGGAGACCAGGCACCAAGTGAACACCAAGGAAGATATTGGCATGTTTCTAGAACTTCAGCAGAGACCAAGCCCTGCTGCTGCAAATTTGTCAGGCCAGACAAAAGGGCCAGACAGTTGCAACAATAGTGTAAATATTTTGTACAGTAAATAAATGAATGTTTAAAAGGACTAAGGAGCAAGTGACTGCTTTACGTGATGATTCAGGGCTTAAATTGGAGGTGGGGAAGGAAAAGAAAAATTCAGAAATGTTTTTGCATTTCCCCAGTAATGCCTTCAGAAGCAGTCAGCTTGGGCTTCCCTGGTGGCGCAGTGGTTGAGAGTCTGCCTGCCAATGCAGGGGACGTGGGTTCGAGCCCTGGTCTGGGAGGATCCCACATGCCGCGGAGCAACTGGGCCCGTGAGCCACAACTACTGAGCCTGCGCGTCTGGAGCCTGTGCCCCACAACAAGAGAGGCCGCGACAGTGAGAAGCCCGCACACCGTGATGAGGAGTGGCCCCCGCTTGCCACAACTAGAGAAAGCCCTCGCATAGAAACGAAGACCCAACACAGCCAAAAAAATAAAATAATTAAAAAAAAAAAAAAAACTTCCCCAAATTCTGGCAATCTTTAAGCTAAAAGAACTTCCCAAATTAAAAAAAAAAAAAAAGAAAGAAACAGCTTGGGGTTGAATGTACTCCCAGAGCCCTGGCCTGGCCCGGACTTTCTTGCCCTTTCACCCTTCCCTGATTGCTGTCCATGGTGCCAGGCAGGGCCACAGTGCTTGCTTGCACAGAGAGCCAATGGCTGGGACAAGCAAGTGCTTGTGCTCAGCTCCAGAAGAAGAAACCCGTCTGGCAAAAGTAGAGGATGTCTGTTCTCATCAGTCTTTTAAACATTAATTAGTTGTTGTTTTACTACATAAGAGACTCAGTGTAGAAGATTAGGAAATTTAAAAAAAGTACAAGAAAAAAAGTTACTTGCCATCCAGAGGGAATAACACTTTGGTGGATGGCCTTCTTATTTGCATATAATCATACATGTATTTCTCAATGTGCCCTTGACCCTCCCACAAAAGTTTGCATATGGCAAACAAAAACCCTGTTCCACAAAAGTTTTTGGGTGGTAGGCGGGACCAATTCTTTTCTAACCACAGATAAGCTTGGCAGAAAGAGAAGACCAGACCTCTGATTTGGGCCTTGTAGGAAAAGTGTTAGAGACCCTGACTTTCTTGGGGAAGTAATCATGGTGTCTTTGTGCATTGGTTCCCATTCTGGAAAATCAAGACAAAATCCCCTTTATAATTGTTTTTCTTTTTGTTTTGTTTTTTGTCGTTTTTTGTTAGTTTTTGTTTGTTCTGTTTTGTTTGGCCATGGCGTGTGCCTTGCTGGATCTTAGTTCCCCGAGCAGGGATTGAACCCTGACCCAGCAGTGAAAGTGCTGAGTCCTAACCACTGGACCGTCAGGGAATTTCTCTGTAATAGTTTTTAAAATACAGATTATTTTTTCTCCCCACCCCTACCTCCCAGACCCAGTGCATTGGAATCTTAACTTTAAAATTACTCCTTTAGAGTGCATTCAAGGTACTCCCACCTCATCAAACTCCCTTGAGTGGTATGAGATGTCTTAAACACACAAAACAAAATTCTGTCCCTCCAACTTTACACTTATAGGTTATTTAACAGTCCTACATCATTTACACATGCTGCTCTTGTAGCTTTGAATGGGTCACTATGAACATTCGTCACCGAGTGATTTCATCCCATCATGCAGTTGCTCATAAGACTCAAGAGGCTGGTAGAATTGTTCTTGAATTAACACAGTAAAATACTGCCTTCAGCTTCTCATGCACTGTTACCTTCAAGCCACTGCAGCTCAAGCTCTGAGACCTCTGCCCAGCTACACTTCTCTTAGGACACAGTAGAGGTTCTCCAGCAGGTGGCTTGACCAGAGGGCTCCTTACCTCTGCTTTGGCTTCACTTAGGCCCTCAAGCGTAATAGACCAGCTCCAGGTATCCTGTAATTCTTTCTTTTAAAAATGATTAATTCCTTTTTTCTTTTATTTTGAGATGAACATATTAAAAAAAAAAAAAGGCATACAAGCATGTACAATTTAACAAATAATTATAAGGGAAGCGCACATGTAACCACTATCCAGGAAAGAAAGAAAACATTACAGCACTGCAGAGCAAGTCTCCTCCCACCCTTCTAGAGGTAACTTTTCCTGACTTTTAGAATAATTGTTTCACCAGTTCCCTTTTCAAACAGCCTGCCCTAAAAAATCACAGTGGGGAGGGGGAAAAAAGAGCCCATGTGATCTCATTTATTTATTTATTTATTTATGGCCGCATTGGGTCTTCGTTGCCGTGCACAGGCTTTCACTGCTTTGCGGTGAGCAGGGGCTACTGTTGCAGTGTGCGGGCTTCTCATTGCAGTGACTTCTCTTGTTGCAGAGCACAGGCTCTAGGTGCGCGGGCTTCAGTATTTGTGGTATGCAGGCTCAGTAGTTGTGGCGCACAGGCTTAATTGCTCCGTGGCATGTGGGATCTTCCCGGACCAGGGCTTGAACCCGTGTCACCTGCATTGGCAGGCGGATTCTTAACCACTGCACCACCAGGGAAGTTTTAAAAGTCTTCTGAAACCATTGTTGCCCCATGAGAATCTAGTTCCCGTTCCTGATGCTGAATCTGAGGAATCATATTCAAAGACCACCACGTCTCTCTGCAGAGGTTTTTCCCCAGATATCCTAAATTGGATACTCCTTTGCTTTTATACTCTGAAGAGGTTTTATGGATTGATCTAATGTGATCATGATTCTCTTTGGTGGTCAGCAGCAGGTTCTTGAGTGTAGTAGTATTGAAAATGACTTGGTACTAAATTGTCCCCCAAATTGTGGGATGGGCTAGTATTTCTGATTCAGAGTACTGAATCTGTGCACCTTCTAACAGAAAGCCATCCCAAAGTTCTTGGAGAGCTTAGGTTTTTGCTTGGAGTACAAAGGGAGGGGATTTAGAAATATGCAGAGGCTATGGTGATGATCTTGGTCTGTATGTGATAGAGAGGTGCTGCTAGTTGGGATATGCCTTGCTACAGATACCTTCCTCACCCCCCAGATCAATTCACTTAACGTTGCTTGTATATGAATACTTTGTGGTGGCCACAGCAGGGACCTGGTTCGCTGTGGTGAACTCAGGTGTGGTCTCTACAAGATGCTCAGTGAATTCCTGGTGAGGAGATGTAGAGGACACAGTCTCTTTCGAGAAGTCAGAGGAGTGATAGCTGTAGTTCTTTTGATATGGCATCAGAGGTGGCCTTAGCAAAGTTGTCCAGGTTGTCAGTAGGGTCCTGGCTTGTTAATACCAGCCAGCAGCCACAGCTTCTTAAACACAAGGTGGAGATAATGTTGATACGTCTAGGGACAGGGATCAAACACACTAGCACAGAACCAGAGCATCTAGTCACCTTGCAAGAACAGTAGGAGGCTCCCCTTGTAGTCTTCCTTCAGGGAGATGTTGGGTAATTTATCCAGGATGAAGCCTGTGGATATGGTTGCTACTTCCTTGCAGTCCCCAGTTAGCAGGCCAGCATGGCCTTTGTAGTCTTTGATGGCCATGAATGCCTTAAACCATGTTTGGCTGGCCAACCAGGCAACTTTCCGAGTGAGCAAGGTCTTAGGACTTCATCTCTTAGGGGTGACTAGGAAGAAGTCACTCGAGCTAAGTGAGGATATAAATTTCTTTTACAAACTTCATTGTGTCCTAGACCAGGTGGCTCCTCCTGATGACAGGAACCTACTTGTATCCTATGTTTCTGACTCCAGAGCCCCTGGGCCTCCAGCCTCCCCTGCAGGACAGGCATCTCCTGTCATTTGGCCTTTTCTAAAAGAAGATGCCCTTGAATGCTTTTGCATCAAGTGTGCAGAATGGAACCCTCAAAGGGTAGAGAGCCATGAATTGATGAGCTTGAACTTTCATATTTTATTTTTAACTCCCATGGTTCAACCTTGGGCAAGACAATCTTTTAGTATTAGTTTTCTGACCTGCAAAATGATGTTGTTAACTAAAGAAAATTGACTAATAACTTGGAGCCCTTGGAAAAGTTTTCCTATATATAGTATGTGTGATAC
Source organism: Balaenoptera borealis (assembly GCF_965194805.1). Classification (NCBI taxonomy): domain Eukaryota; kingdom Metazoa; phylum Chordata; class Mammalia; order Artiodactyla; family Balaenopteridae; genus Balaenoptera; species Balaenoptera borealis. The sequence continues at coordinate 27,661,923 of NC_138866.1, forward strand.
CATATTGATTATGGCTTAGGGCCCTGGTAATTTCCACAGCAGGAGACTCTGTGGATCTGGGGGCAGTAGGGGATGCTAGAGTGGATGACTGGTATGGGGTGGGGCTCTTGCTCCACCTTGCCATGTCCAGGCAGGCCAGAGAGAATGGGTATTCAGGACACCTAGTCCAAACACCTGTGAAGAAGACCCCAGGTCAGAAGAGACCACCTCTCTCTTCTTCATGTGACCCTCCAAAGGCCAGAGGAAGTATTTGAAGGGACTGCATCTCAAGCCATGTCATGTGGTAGGCAACCTAATACCCTTGACTTTCCTTAACTCACCTGATCACTGAATCATAATAATAGCTACCGATTTTTGAGCTCTTCCCTTATGCTAGGAGCTTTAATATATATTGTCTCATGTTGACAATGACCCTGCAAGGTAAGTCTTGTTTTCTCCATTCTACACGAGACACAATTGAGACTCAGAAAGGATAAGTAGCTGCCAAGGTTCCTTAGCTAGTAAGTGGCAGAGCAGTATTTGAACATGGGTCTGTTTTATGTCAAAGCCCGAACTCTTTCCACATTGCTGGTTTGTCTCTAGCCGGTTAGCTTAGACTAAGAAACAACCCAGGCACTGGGTCACCTGTGTTCACTGACTCTGTCTCACATTCACTTGGTGACACTGTGTGACAGATGAATACTTTACCTTTGTTTACCTGTCAGTCATTTGAGGCTTTGGGGTTTATGAGGAGAAGGCCCTATTGATTGAGCATAGAGAGCGTCTAAGAGAGCTATTGGCAGTAGCTTTAAAATTTTTTTGCGTAGAAAGTTCCAAAGAAAAGCAGCTAATGACTTGAGTGAAGTGACTTCCAAGTTTAAATGAATCCTGCATAAAGTGTACAAGACACCCTTGAGGATATAACTGAGGAAGAATATCCTGAAATTTTAATATCCCCACTTTGGTTGAAAATCCATAGGTTGCATGCAAATGAAATACTAGAATGAGGTCCGACATGCTACCCGATACCCTGATGTTTATCTCTGGTAACTAAGTCTGCAGAAAAAGACTCATTTAAATAAATCTTTTGTCTCTAGACTCTCCTCACATGAAACACAGCACCGTTTGGCGTAGGGCAAATCTCTGGTGGTTATCTTGCTGAGGAAGTAAACATTTTCAAGAATGCCAGAGTTAAAGGGAGACACACACCTCAAACAAGACTGACTCTATTGGAACTATAAACATAGTATCTTCTGCAGGGTGAGGGGTCCTTTGCCTCTCTAGGGTGAGGTCACTGTTTCTGTGGATTTGCACATGGAGGAGTCTTTCTGAATCTTCCCATCTTTTGAAGGACCAACAGTGTTCCCTCTCTACTCAGAACTCCCACTCGAAGGAGTTGCCAAGACAGTCTTCTGTTTGCCCATTAGCAGAGTCAGGGATATCAGTATTTGCAAGCCAGCTGGAGAGCCTTTGATGGTGTTGAAAACAAAATGTTGTGTTATTATGTAAGAGGAAGATTATGTGTGTGTCATCATTTTGTGCTAGTTCTCATAAATCCTGGTCTAATCCTACTCTCAAGTTGTCATTTCATTTCCTATAAGTGTACCCCTTGCCCCCACTACCAAAAAAAAAACCTGATGTTTCTGTTCCATCACTGGGTTTATGGCCTCCCTTTTCCCTTTAGTTCTTTGCATCTCTGCATTTCAGCAAACATCTGTGGATCAGGCACTATGCAGGGAGCTAGGGACACAAGATAGAATGTGATCCCTGCTTCTGAACAGCTCACAGTCTCATGGGGGGAGACAGACACATAAACAATGCATTTTCCTTAGAGTTTCCTTCCCCCAAGGCTTGAGCACCCAAAGCCATCACCACCTACCCCCATAGTTTCTCCCATTCCTGTTTAATCTGGGGGGAGGGGTGCATTTCTCTTTATGCATTTAGAGATTTTCCAAAGGATAGAGTAACAGCTGCAAGTGAAATTTGTTGAGCTCCTTACACATATACAAAGGGAGAGAAGTTAGTCTCCCTGTTGATCTTCAGAGAGGCAAGAACCCTTGCAAAGATGGATTCCAAACCAAGACCCAAGGAGCAAGCCCCTAACTGTGCCATAAGTAGGCCATCACGCCTGAGCCGTTCCCAGGAAAGGGATGTCCATCATCTTAGGACCCCACTCCCCCTTTAACCTTCTCTCCCAGACAAAGCAGACCTGAGGTGTTGACTTCGGCAGCAGGGGACTGGCTAGTAGCCTGCAGATCAGTGAATGAAAGTAAAATCTTGAGTGAATGGGGAGAGGGACGTATCTCCAACACTAACAGCAATCAAAGGGTTCCTACTATGGTCAGAATAACTACGGGGTGGCAGAGGAAAGACAAAATAATGTTATTTCCCAGGAACCAACAGGCATGAAGAGGCAAACCAATTTCATGAGTAGCCATGCAGTTGGTTGTGGCCACTACAGGTGGAAACACAGCTTCACTCCAGTTTCCCCTGAAGTTTCTCAAACCCAGGAAATTGGAGTCCTTGGTCATGTCTTTGTAGTGTACTGCAGCTGATGCTTAGTCATCTCTGTGGTTTGGGCAGATCTTAAAGGTGATCCGCCTAGCTTCTGGGCTGGATCGCAGCTGGATGGGCCATTGCCTTGAGGATAACTTTCAGGCTGCTTTTCCCAGAGTGATTTCTCTGATACCTTGTCATGGTAATGCCAGGCTGCATCTCCTCAACAAGTCAGAGCAGCGGAATTACACTTGGGTGTTCTCCTATAATCTGACATTTGCTATCCCAGTAGGGGTAGACAGACGTGTTGTCGGATCCTGGCAGGCTCACGTGTGCCGCTCTGGAGAGGTCTGGAGGTGGGTGTGGGTACCGCAGCGATGCATCTGCCTGCTCCATAAGGGTCTGGTTTCAACAATTCTGACGGAGATCCCGCTACACCTTGAAAGTTCTGTTGTTTTGGCATCCAAGCTGTGTATTCCAGACAGCCTCTCATACTCGGAAGCAGCACGAAACTCTTTTGTCAGATCATATCTTGAGTTTTGGCTCGAAAAATATCATTGGGGATTAACTATGGGAGGATGAATAAAAAAAAAAGCAAAACTCCAGTCCTGACTTTTGGGGGTCAGGCTGGGCTTAGGAGCTTGGCATGGTGGGAAAAGGGGGCCAAGACAGTGGTTGGCACAAGGATATGGAGAACTTCGGAAGCAGAGCCAGAGACTCTGAGGACTGAGGCCCAGGAAAGCCTGGCACGAGTAAACGCTGGGTATTTAACCAGGAACAGTCGCTCTGTTTTTCTCAGCCTTGGCAGTAAGTCAGGGCAACAAGCAGTTCTAGCAGGGTCCACATCCTTCCTATTGTCTCCACCCCAGCCTCACTCCTCATCCCAAACATCTGCTTCAGATTTGGGCCCTTTCCTTCTCCCTGATTGCTGTACCAAACCACGGGTGGCAAGGGTGAGGGGTCTGCAGGTGTGGGACAAGGAAGAAGAGGAGGAAGACTCTGGGAAAAGCTTCTGAAACAGAAAGGTTCTGTTTCAGGTGCTGCAGAAGGGTCTGACCTTTTTTTTTTTTAATGTGCCTATATATCACCAAAATCTTACCAGTAAGTTGTTTCCCTCTCGGGGTAGAGGGAGCAACCAAGGGAGGGAATTGGGACCAGCTGGGGAAATCTCCGGGCATCACATGGCCTGCTTTTCAAAGGCAGCTCAGAGTCACTGCAGAGGGAGCAATAGATTAGTTCCCACAACGAGCAGTCGAGTGGTCGGAGGTGCTAACGAGGTATTAAACACCTCTTCTCCGGCGAGCAGCTGCGATGACAGCCTGTGAGCCAGAGCAGCAGAACTAGCCTAGGACTGGAGGCGGCAGGAGAGAAGAAACAAGCCAGTGCTAGCGGTCAGTCACAGAAGCCTCAGAAGTCTCACTAGAAGGGACCTAAGTTTCTCTGGTACTTGCCCTGAAATCCCAATCCATTTTAAGTGACAGGAACACCCCAAGAGAGAACGCTGGGACATCTAAGGGAGTAATCTCAAAACTCTTGTAAAAATAACAATAGCCAGCATCTAACACTGTGCCTTGCCCTGTTCTAAGCACCGCCTATATTAACTCATTTAATCTTCACATTGGTCTACAAGGTAAAGACAATTACTATTCCCATTTTACAGAAGAGGAAAATGAGGCACAGAGAAGCAGCTCGCCAAGGTTACATGTCCAGTGATGTGTCTAGGTGTCAAGCGGGCCCTAACACCTTGTATCACACAAGGTCAAAGGAAGTGGAGTTTGGGGGCAGGACAGTCAAATCCAGTGTTCTGTTCATCCTCCAAACCAGAGACAGATCGTGTGGGCTCTGATTTCTGGGACCACAGGGAGCCCGTCTGGCAGGTACTTCTCCATCCAGTCCCACTGCTCTGTGCCTCCTCAGGCTTCTGCTGCCCTTTGAGCCTTTGCTTTCTACTTCCGCCTGCAGGGCAAGTGGCACCCCTCCATCTCCAGACCCAAATCAGCTGGAGGAGGTTCCTCAGGAAGTTGCCTGGGCTCCTGGCCCCTAGCGGGGAGTGGAAGAGGAGCTAAAGTGCAGGAGCTGGCCAAGGTCCGCAGACCAGGAGTCCCATTAAACTTCAAAGCTGTGGGGTAGGAGCCAAGCCCATCATTTGGCCTCACTGACATCCAGCTCACCCTGGTAGGCCTCTGTCTTGCATAGTGACAGGCTGCAGGCCTCTTCCAGCTGCTGCTGCCAGGACTATGCCAGAGCCCACTTTCCACTGTATGTGGTTGCAGCCCCTTTCCACCAAGAGGGAAGAGTGCGCTGGTCCTAGGAGGCCCACCTGACTGGCCGGGGGCCCGAGGACAGCGGCTCTGCAGCCATAGTGAATGTGATCTGACCAGGCCCAGCTCATCCTGCCTTCCAGCCTTTGCTTATATTGTGGCTCCATGAGGACTGCTGCCCTTCTCATTCCATCCAGCGTCCCCATCCTTCAGACCTAGCTCGTGTCAGAGAATGTGAGGATTCATGAAAATGCGTGAAAAGCGCTAGCAGAGTCTGACACATATTAAGCCTTAAAAAAAAAAGAGAGAGAGGTATCATCATCATCATTAACAATGGTAAACCGATATCCACAGCTATCTTTGGCTTTATTGTGGATTTGAAGTTGGAAGATCTGGGTTCAAATCCTGACCTTGCCACTTCTTGGTTGAATACTCTTTGGGTAAATTGCTCAATCTCTCTTAACTAGAAAAGACGGATTCTAACACCCACACAGTGAACCCCACAGAGGGAGTATGAAGCTCGGATAAGATAAAGGATGTGAACAATATTTTGTAAATCACAGAACCTGCTACAAATGCTGGCATTTCCTTCCTTACCTCCACTGGCTCACAGGGAGCTCTGGCGCTGGTGAACCTCCTGCCCACACCATGTCTGTCCCTTGGGATGATCTCATCCCTGCTACTGGCCTAGCCTGCGGGTGGCTAAATCCATTTGTCCTTCTAGCCAACAAAAACAAGCGTGGAATTCTTTCAGAAGAAACTTTGGTTTCAAAATTAAGGAGGTAGGGACTTCCCTGGTGGTGCAGTGGTTAAGAATCCACCTGCCAACGCAGGGGACACAGGTTTGAGCCCTAGTCCGGGAAGATCCCACATGCCGCAGAGCAACTAAGCCCGTGCGCCACAGCTACTGAGCCCACGTGCCTAGAGCCCGTGCTCTGCAACAAGAGAAGCCACCTCAATGAGAAGCCCGCGCACCGCAACGAAGAGTAGCCCCCGCTCCTCACTGCAACTAGAGAAAGCCCGCACACAGCAATGAAGACCCAACTCAGCCAAAAATAAATAAATAAATAAAATTTTTTTTAAATTAGGAAGGTAAATGAAACCAAGAAAATGCAAAAGAAGAGGAGCAAGTGGACTTGCAAATACTAATGTCTCCTGCTATGAAGTCCAACCTCAGGGGCCAAATTCATTGTGAGCCCTGACCACAGGCCTCAGCCTTGCCTGGTGGATTTGGGGTTGAAAAGCACCAAAGAAAAAGAGAGCCCAGAACAACAGCGAACCACACTACACACAGACACAGACACACACACACACACACACACACACACACACACACACACGGTGGGGCTAAAACACACAGACCTTACAATGTTATGTGTCTGAGCCTCAAGGGAGTCCGGCCACCAAAGGTAGATGTCCTGAGAAGCTAACGAGGTACACTTAAGGCCCCTCACTTGCACGAGCCCTTTCCAAGTGTATGTATTTTTTCAAGGTCATAGATTTTATAATACTTGCTAAAGTAAGATTTTTTAACTGTAGTAGGTTTAGAACACTGTCTCCACCCCAGTTTCTCCTCTGTCACGCCTCCCTTTGTGTCAGTGGGGGGAAGTGGCTGTAGCATTTGGAGGTGTGACTAAGGGAATTTGAGTTGGGGATATATTCAGTTGGGTTTACTGTCATATATTCATTGGTTATGTTGGGAAAACATCCATTTGGGTCATATGTAACATTTATGTCATGTAATATATTTACTGCTAGCCAACCTGGTTAGAAATGGCTTTCTGGAATATTCCCACCGCACATTCTGGGGGTATTCTCACCTGATGCCGTGACAGGTGCAGGGCCAGAGCCTTATCACATCTGGCACCAGAAGTCTGCAGGCAGGAGGAGAGAAACAAGGGTTGAGATGGATGGAGCAGAAGCCAGTCTGTGAGAAATTCTTCCACTCCTCAGATGGTCAAAGCATATTGAGGTTTTCTGTTGCCTGAAGCTTATAAAATTTGGGGAAACTGCTTTAAGAAAAAGAATACAAAATTAGGTATGAATGAGAATATTTACTTAGAATAAGAAAAAGAATCACAAGTTACAAAATTTAAAAAAGCTAGTAAATACCACAAACATCACGAAGTCCAGAAAAATAATCCAGACCAGCATCTGGATGTGCCCCTGCCAGTGCTGTGTGTAGATCTGCCACTTCTCCTCTGATGGGATGTGGGCAGAGGGACAGTAAAGACAACTTCAGCTTACCCATTTAGGGTTCCCAGGAACGGAGAAAGGTGGCAATAATTAAATAGAATTTTATGCCATCTTTTGGCACCCTGTGCAGGCCCCTGGAGGGAGGACACAAACACTCCTGAAGCCAGTGGCTCAGACAGTTTCCTGAATTGAGGGCTGAGAGCTACAGGCCAGAGTCCCACGGCACTGGCCTTTGCCATGTTCAAATGCAGGGAGCAGAGATTTCCTCCAAGTTAGAAGCTACTGTGACTGATTCCTTAGGAACTTGGGAGGACCTGCCTAGGCCAGAGGGTGGCTCTGCAGGAAGACTGGGTCACACAGCTTAGGGGACAACTCCTAATGTTTACTTGGCACTTCCCTGTGTCTTAAATCGTGTCCCTCAAAAGCAGACCCTGCAACGAGGATTTGTGTGAAAGTGAAATTCTTAGGAGTCTTCGCAGGAGTGGGGGAGGGAGACTGAGAAGAGAGAGAGGCCAAGCGAGGGTGTGATATCAAGCAAGAGGTCACGGGGTAGGGGAGGGCGGGGAGTGGTTCAGTGTGCAGGGAGCTTGGAAGATGGAGGCGTTTATACGCCTCACTCAGAGCCGTTGTCAGTTAGGGGCTGCCTGGGGCCCGAGGGAAGCAACTTCCCAGGCACTTCCCTGACCTCCATGCAGGCAGCCAAAGCAGGTTCCAGCAGCCTGGGACAGGTGCTGGCAGTGGGGGATGGGGGTGGGGTGGGTCCTGAAGTGATACAGGGACCTGAGGACATGTGGGCAGAGCACCGACAGCATACGCTATGCCCATGCCCTGTCTGCTGCTACTAACCACTTCAGCTTCCTGGTCCTTATCTGTGGTTTGTTATCACTACCAGTTACCATGTATTGATCTCAGTGACTCCTCAAAACAGCCCCATTATCGCCCCCACTTCATGGGTGAAGCAACTGAAGTCAGAGACAGCAGCTATGACCTGCTCCAGGCCCTTCCTGGCTGCCACCCCAGGTCTTACCACCCCGTTTGCTTCCTTCAGGAGCTAAGGCACCCTGTCTGGTTTGTGCACCACTCCTACACACCGCCTAGTGCAGCATCGGCACGAAATAGGTGCTCAGTGCATAAAGGATTCCAGAACAAAGGGCTCAGCCGGGGACCATGTCTCATGAAACAGCACTGTGGTGATGCCCCCTCGGAGCCAGCCCTGTGCCAGGGACTACAGAGTGCCCCTGGGGCCTGGAGCAAATGCCTCAGGGCAAAGGCAGCCCTGAGCAGAGGCTTGGAGAGTGCCAGGCTGATGGGCCCCAGCTGTATTCTGATAGCACCCTCATTCGCATCTGCAGCAGCATTTGTGAAATTGCCCTCTAAACAATTCCAGTCTCCTGGGAACGACAGCAGCCTATTTTGGGATGGTTTTCAGTGTGTCCCTCGAGTTCCCCCGAAAAGTTGTGTCACATTCTCAGCCTGTACATGAGTTTAACGTTAGTGTGTGGGACCATTAGTGGTCTCTGGAACGTGCCACAAGTGGTCCCAAGATCCTGCCTGAGAGCTCAGAGGGCTGTGGACAGCCTCATAAAAGAAAGTAAGGCAACTGGAGGTGGAGCCCATATCAACTGGATAAAGTATTTAGACTGTACACAAGCCAACGAAAAAGCACATTTGCCTTTGGAGGCTGTCTGAGGCCCTGCAGGGGTTGAAAGGGAAGAGCAGTGAGGACTACAAAACACCCCATTCCGTCCTGCTTGCAGTGACCGTGGTGCCCGGCTGTGCTGCCTCTCCCTGCTGCTGGAGTGGGTAGGGTCTGGGCCAGGAGGGAGAGAGAGATGTTACACTGAAGGGAACCTCAAGCTGGGGAGGGGCTGCAGCCGAGCTGCTCTTGCAGGCTCGGGAGCTCCAGGCTGGTTGCCACCTGCCCTCCCCAACTCAGACTAAATATCCAGCCCTGCGGGTAAGTGAGAAATTCTTGGCCTCAGTCTGCCCGGGCCTCCCTGGCTTAAAATCGCTTTCCTTCATGGAACAGGGGCTGCCGTCTGCCCTTGGCCTGTTCTTCCTATTCCTCACTCAGCGGGCTCAAGCTGATTGGCAGACTTATCCAAGCATGGAGGGTAGGGGCACTGCCCTTGGGAAGCAGCCAGGAAGAGTGAGGGAGTGAGATCCAGAGATTGAGCACAGACATGGAGTCAGAGACTGTCTGAGAGCAAGAGACAGGGTAAGACAGGCAGTGACATGAAGACAAAGAGATGGAGTGAGAGAAACAGAGAGAGACTGCGAGACAGAAAGAGAGACAGAAGCAGAGAGAGGCAGAGGAGAGGTGGGCAAACAGACATATCGCATAGGACTGCCAGAGAAAGAGAAATGCAAATGAAGAAGAGAGAGAAGAGGGGGCAACAGCTGAGCAGACTAACTGGGCCCTGAGCTGGGGCTCCCACATCTGAGCGCAGCCTTGCCCATCAGCCTTCCGCAGGGACAGGAATGAGTTCTCCAAGGTGGGCCTTAGTGGATGGAGCGGGGACTTCCCACATCCCCACATCTGCTTCCCATCTGCATCCCACTCATGGTGGATTTGCATCCCCAGGCTTTTTCTCCAGAGCCACAATCCATTCAAAACAAACCTCGACTTTTCATTTGTAGCTGCAAATCCATGCAGAAATCTGCGGCTCTCTTGAGTTGTAGGGGGGCCCGCAGGGCTCTGGCAGTGCCAGTGCAGAACCAGGGAAGGGGAGGAGAGGCTGGAGGAGTGGAAGAGAGGTACTGGCCCCCTGGCTCTGACCTGGAGAGGACTTGGAGTCCACGCTGAAAGGCTTTTGGGAGGCGCCCAAGACCACCAGACCTCCTGGGCCCCTCCCCAGCGGCTGTACCTGCTGTGCTGGTGACATGGCCAGCTGTCCTTTCCATATCTAGGGGAGAGATACACCAGAGCAGAGCCCTCAGCCATCAAGAAGACTGACCACGTCAAAGCAAGATGCACAAAGTTCTTGATGAATGACACCTATATTAAAAAAAAAAGTTTTAAAAGCTAATAAATGGGCTCTGTAAAAGAGTCCGGGCCCAAGCCCCAGCATCTGTCTCCTTCATGTCATTCTGTCATGGTAGCTACCTATCCTCTCCTGTCTCCTTTCTCTGCTCCTCCCTTCTCTGGGCGCACCCCCTCTAGGGCTTTTTGATCCTTCTATCATGTCACTCCAGTCCTACTACTGCCTCTCCTCATTAGTCCATTCATTTAGTCATTCACTCACTCATGCCACCATTCATTCAATAATTCACATATTCAACCACTGATTTCTTCATTCAGCGTTCCCTGAGCACTGCCCTAGGCTTACAGTCCAGTTGCTGTGGATTGAATGTTTGTGTCCCCCAAGAATTCATATGTTGGAGCCCTAATCCCCAGTGTGATGGTACTTGGAGGTGGGTTTGAGAGGTAGTTAGGTTTAGAAAAGGTCGCAAAAGTAGAGGTCCCATGATGGAATTAGTGTCCTTATGAGAAAAAGAAGAGACCAGAGCTCACTCACCCTCTCTCTCTGCCGTGTGAGGACACAGCAAGAAGATGGCCATCTGCAAACCAGGAAGAGGGCTCTCACCAGACACTGAATCTGCTGGCTCTTTGATCTTGGACTTCCCAACCTCCAGACTGTGAGAAATCAATTTCCATTGTTTGAGCCAGCCAGTCTGTGGTATTTTGTTATGGCAGCCCGAGCTGACCAAGACACCAGTCAGTCAAAGAGGCAAATCATATACTGAGTGAAAGTTAACAGGAGAGGGGTTAGAGGACAGCACAAGAAAAGTTGTAAGTCAAGGTATGATGATGAAGTAGTTTAGACAGCAAGTTCTCTAGAATTTTGGAGAAGGGAGATGCAAATTTTGTCAAAGGAAGTGGAAGTTTGGGTTCCCCTGGTCTCCCTTAGGATATGGCTTCTACCAGGACATGGAGGGGGAGAGCTCCAACATCCTCAAGTCAGCCCTGAAGCTGCCCAGGCCTAGAGTTACAGGACGACCCCAGGGACAAATTAGGTAATGAAGGGGGACCTCCTAAGGTGTGAGTCTCAGTGCGACTCCTGAGGTTGCCCGCGGCGCTCTCCCGCTGACCATCGGGGACTGCGCAGGGCTCCCTCAGTCCTGCTGGAGAGGAGGGGCAGGGCCACAAGAGGCAAGACTGAAGGCTGGGAATTCAGCCAGACTTGCCTCCAAGGAGAGGCTTGGGCAGAAGAGTTTGGGGGGTGGGAGGGTCTAGGTGAGCAGCGGGGAGAGACTCCAGCTCTGGAGGATGGGGGAGGGAAGGCTGATTACTGCCCTGGGGCAGGGCTTTCCTGGGGAGGAAGCAGGGGTGGGTGGGCCAGGGGTGGGAAGCGGGATGGAGTGGAGATGTGTGTGTGTGTGTGGGGCAGGGGGTGGTGGTTTACACCTGGGGACAAGGCAGGAGATGAAGTGCTCGGATTAGGAGCAGGGACTCAGAACAGCGTCCAGCTTCCTGCTTAGGCATCAGCTTTCTCGGGGATTGAAGTAAGCTCAGGACTTCCTCAGTAATGAGTAGTAAAAGGGAATGTATTTGCTGTGTACCTGAAGAGTGCAGATTAGGACAGACTTCAGGCCCATTCTCGACATCATCAGGACTTGGTTTCCCTCCACTCTTGGCTCCACCCTATGGCAGTGGCTTATTCTCAGGCCAAGTCCCCTGCCCGCCGGCTCTTTGCTCACAGGTTCTAACCGTTAGGAGCCCCAGTGCAAAAGTCTCTCTGGTGCTGACTGGGTGTGTCCTTGCCTCAACCAATCCCCGTGGCTAAGACAATACAATGCTTTGATTGGTTAAGACCTCCATCCCATGATACCTTGGGGAAAATTACTTTCACCAGAAAAATGTGAATGGTTTTGAAACACAGTTGTCCCCAACCCCTCACTACTGTCTTAAGAAAGTATTGCAATCTCTTGTAGGGTTGGATTATTTTTATTCCAGGAGAATGTAAGCTCCATAAGAACAGACTTTGTCACTTTTGTTCAGTGTCGGAAACCCAGCACAACAGTGCATGCTACAATGCTCAATAAATAACTGCTGAATGAATTCACCGGGCTGAGTTAATTGCTGTAAACGCCAGACTCCTGGCTAGTGATTATTCAATGTTTAGTGTACCATAGACTGTTCTAAGCAGTTTAAACATTTAAACTCATTTAGCTATTACACAATTCCATGGCAAGTACTGTTATTATCACCTGCCTTTTACTGATGGGGAAATAGAGGCACAGGGAAGTTACGCAGCAAGTGGCAGACCTAGACTTCAGACCCAGGCATATGGTTCCAGCACATGTGTTCGTAAGCACTACCTCATCTGCTCGGTAGATGTGGAAAGTCCATGAGTTGGATTTTCAGGGCAGACAAATTTCCCAGACTGTAATTTCTACAGATACTGTTTCTTTTCTCTTCAGGTTAAAAGTTCCTTCAGCTTTCCTTGACCCTCATAGGGCAGTGGAAGTGAATGATTCTGTGGGACTTGGGAACAGTTCCTGTTCCTCCTTCTAGCTGAAAATTGAGTTGGATACAGCTTCCTAGTTGGGGAATCACAGAGGGGCTGAGTTTCTATACATGCACCTTCTTTTTCATTCTGTCATTCAGTCATTCAAAAAGATTTACTGAATCAGATGAGACTGGAACATCTTGTGGTGCTAGAAAATAAGGAAGTGTTTGGAAAAGGATGGGGCATGGCAGAAGGACAAGAAACCAACTTGTGGGAGTTTCCAGTGGGCGGAGCAATTTGAACAACAAAATAAAATAATAGTAAGACTGGATTATAACCCATAGAATAAAATAAGTAGCCATAGCCATGAGTCCCTACTGAAGTTAAAAAAAATATTGAAAAAAAAATGAGGAAGAAGGAACAGCTCTTCTTTATAGAAGAATTCCAATTAATAAATATAGAAGTAATGAGGGAAATACAAAGTCACCATTAGGCAAACACAATAGTAATAATCGTAGGCAAGATTCACCAGTGATGGATGCTAAAATCAGTGGGAAAAAGTTTGAGGAGAATCAGGACATTTGCATAGTTTCAAAAAATCTCCCCCTACCGAGATACAAAGGGAAGGAGAGTAGTGATTTTTACAGTAGAGAAACAGTTGAGAAACCCGGCAGACACAAGCTTAACCAAGTGATCAAGTTTAACATCATCAGTAATAGACATGTCCTCATGTGATGAGGAGGGTCCAGCATCACTTCCGTGGTATTCTTACCCAAAATGAATAACCTCAATATAATCACAAGAAAACATCAGACATACTCAAGCTGAGAGACAGACTTAAAAAATAACTGAGGAGCACTCATTAGAAGAGTTAAGGTTGGGACTTCCCTGGTGGCACAGTGGTTAAGAATCCACCTGACAATGCAGGGAACACGGGTTCAAGCCCTGGTCCGGGAAGATCCCACACACCACGGAGCAGCTAAGCCCATGCGCCACAACTACTGAGCCTGCGCTCTAGAGCCTGCAAGGCACAACTACTGAGCCCGTGTGCCACAACTACTGAAGCCCGCACACCTAGAGCCCATGGTCCGCAATAAGAGAAGCCTATGTGCCACAACTACTGAGCCTGCGCTCTAGAGCCCGCAAGCCACAACTACTGAGCCCACATGCCACAACTACTAAAACCCATGCACCTATAGCCCATGATCCACAACAAGAGAAGCCACTGCAATGAGAAGCCCGCACACTGCAACAAAGAGTAGCCCCCGCTCGCCGCAACTAGAGAAAGCCCGTGTGCAGCAACGAAGACCCAATGCAGCCAAAAATAAATTAATTAAATAAATAAAATAAAAGAGTTAAGGTCATGAAAAACAAGAACAGACTGAAAAACTGTCACAGATTAGAGGAGACCAAAGAGACTCAACAACTAAATGCCACAAAAGGTCCTGGAACAGAAGAAGAACATTAGGGGATAAACCGATGAATTCGAAAAGGGTCTGTGGTTCTGTTAATAGTCTCATAACTCTGTTAGTTTACCCCTGTTAACTTGCTCATTGTGCGATGACTACATAAACTGTGACCATTAGGGGAAGCTGGTGAGGGTATGTGTGAACACTGTACTATTTTTGCAATTTTTCTCTAAGTCTAAAATCGTTTCAAAGTAAAAAGTTAAAACATATATTTATCAAGCACCTACTTACTGCCAAGCACCTGGGATACAAAAGCTTACTTGTACAAAGATAACTCTGAGGGGGACAACTCCTGCTTCCAAGTAGCAGTGTTTCTCAAACTTCAATGTGCATTCAAATCCCTGAGGATCTTGTTAATAAACAGATTCTGATCCGATGTGTCTGTGATGAGATTCTACATTTCTAACGAGCTCCCAGGTGATGCTGTTGCCGCTGGTCCATGGGCCACACTTTGAGTGACAATGACTTGAAGTATAATAGGAGAGCAAAACGTGCACACACACGGCCACGATGAAAGCCGGACAGTACCTGTGTGGTGATGGCTGGAGGGCACGTGGGACAGGAGCCACAGGCTTCTCACATGGGTTCCTGTGCAGAGAAGGATCCTCCAGGCTATTCGCTCCTTCTGGCCTCAGCCTGCTTCTCAGAAGTATTGGCCACTTCTTTCCAGGCTGCCTCTGGCTGCAGCCTTTCTGGGCCAGGCCAGGCTGGAGTTAAGTGAGAAGGGACAGGTGCAGAACTACTGACACACTCAGAAATTCCGTCAACACCATGAGAGCCGGGCCTGGGCCTGCGGTTGCACACACGTTCCCAGTTCGTCTGCTGGCCAGCACCAGCGTCCCTTTCCCTGGAGCCATCCTTCGGATCAGCCCCTAGGCAAGGAAGTGCTGTGGGACATATTGGATTCAATTCCATCCCCGCCCCAGCCCCACCATTTTTATAGCTTAAGTGAAGTTCGAGCTTCTCCCTAAAATTTCTGTGAACTCCTACAGACTTGCAGACGCACAGGTCCTTCTGCATTCATACTTGCTGGGGCAACCCTACCACAGTCATAGCAAAACAAAACAGCTTCCTCAGAGCAAACCGGTGGTCAGTGTGGAGATGACGGAGCAGGGGTGGGTCAATCTGACTCTGGCCAACCCTCTGCCAGGGCCTCCCAAGGGATCTGTTGCCGTCATTTCTCTCCATTCTGATGCTGGACTCTCCAGGCAGACCTCACAGGTTCCGGTTCATGCTCTGAATTCTTTCTTGGACAGCTAAGTTGGCCAAATGACACTACTTCAGAAGGGAAGCAATCCCTTGTGTTCTAAGGATGGGGGACCTCCTGAGGTTGCATTTTTGAGTCCTATGAGACTTCAGGGATCATCTTCCAGCTTAAAACATCTCTCTCTTTTTTTTAAATTGAAGTATAGTTAATTAACAATGTTGTGTTAGTTTCTGGTGTACAGCAAAGTGATTCAGTTATATATATATATTATATATATATATATTCTTTTTCATATTATTTTCTATTATAGTTTATCACAGGATATTGAATATAGTTCCCTGTGCTATACAGTAGGACCTTGTTGTTTATTTATTTTATATGTAGTAGTGTGTATCTGCTAATCCCAAACTCCTAATTTATCCCCCACCCCTTTCCCCTTTGGTAACCATAAGTTTGTTTTCTAAAACAAGTCTCTCTTTTGCTTTACCCATTTGGTCCTTCCTTCAGGATCCTGTAGGGCCCACGGCCTCCAGAAAGCTTCTTTTGACTACCCCAGCACACAACATCTTCCTTCTATCCCCTGTAATGTAATTTTATTGTCAGACGCATCATCAGAGGTGTAGAGTGTAGAGGTTTCTAGGGCAGGTTCTGGACTGAGTTGTCTGAGTTCAGATCTCAGTCCTGACATTTGGGAGTTGTGTGACCTTGTTACTTAACATTTCCAGGCCTCTGTTTCATCATCTGTAAAAGGGAAACAAAAACAATTCCTATCTCATTGAATTGTTATGAAGATTAAAAGACCTATCTCATTGAATTGTTATGAAGATTAAAAGAGGTAATGTATGTAAGCTACTCAGACTAAAACCTGGCATGCAGTAACTGCTCAGTAAGTATTACTCATTAATAGCTATTGGTATCAACTATTCAATCAGTACCTAATTTTATATTGTTTTGTATCAAGGGAATCAGGGGTAACTTGGTGATGTGATCACAAGAAGAGTTCTCTTAATAATAATAATCACTGGACTTCCCTGGAGGCACAGTGGTTAAGAATCCGCCTGCCAGTGCAGGGGACACAGGTTCGAGCCCTGGTCCAGGAAGATCCCACATGCCACGGAGCAACTAAGCCCGTGCGCCACAACTACTGAGCCTGCGCTCTAGTGCCCACAAGCCACAACTACTGAGCCCACGTACCACAACTACTGAAGCCTGCGCGCCTAGAGCCCGTGCTCTGCAACAAGAGGAGCCACCGCAATGAGAAGCCCGAGCACCGCAACGAAGAGTAGCCCCACTCGCTGCAAATAGAGAAAGCCCGCGCGCAGCAACAAAGACCCAACACAGCCATAAATAAATAAATAAATTTATTTAAAAAAATAAAAATAAAAATAAAGCTCCACTCACATTATCTCCCAACTTCAGGAACCATTGGTCCAATGATTAACCAATGAAATACTGTGGAAAACATAATGTGTCATGAGGGTAATTTGAAATAAAGGACAAGTGCAAATACAAAGGTTTTAATGTATTGGCTTGTTTTTGGTTCTGCTTTGTTTTGTTTTGGTCAGCGTAAGTTGGAACAGAGAACTGAAAGGTACAGATTTGCCAAGGTTTTTCCATCCTTCTCCAGGAGGAAAAGTGGTATGATTCTTTCCTGAGGCAGAGCTGCAAATCTATCAGATGGAGCAGAGGGGCCAACCTGAAACCCTTCAGTGTAGAATCTGGGTAGCTTCATCAAATCCCTCCATCAGACCTTAATGAGGCCCAGAAGCCAGAGGCCCGTCAGCTGGGAGAGTTGTGCCTACCATGCACATTCTCTACGATTAGGTGGTTAAAAGCAAAGGCTAGTTTGGCTCCCAGCTCCACTGCTTATAAGCTGTGTGACATGGACAAGTTGCTTAACCTCTCTGAGCATCTGTTTCCTTATTTGTGAAATGAAGCTAATAATATGTGTCTCATCGCGTACCCTTGAGGATAAAACGAAATACCATATATCAAGAGCATAGTGTCTGATACTTGGCATAACCAATAGCTATCCTTACTTTCCTTATCTTAGAACATGAAAACTGCTTTATAAACTCCTCTCTTCCCAGATTCTTGGCTTTTTATATTTTAATTTTGTTCTGTTTTCTTCTAAGTTTTCTAGATAAGCTCCTTTTTGAAAAATTCTGACCATGCCTTGGCTGACCTTTGGGAAAATGAACACTTCTACCCCTAGAACCGTGAGGGCTGCCCTTTGAGCGGTCACCATGGTGACAGCTGGAAACCTGTGGAAACTGAGGCAGGTGGTGATGGGAAACTAAGAAGTGGGCTACTTGGGATGGCGAGGAACATTTCAGATTCTGTTCTCTTCTCTCATGGGGATATGAACCTGTAGTCTTGCCTCCCCAACAGATGATAAACCCCTTGGTTAAAATTCTTAATTACCCTGTGCCTTGGTTTCTCCATCTGTAAAACAGGAATAATAATGATGTCAACTACATAGGGTTGTTATGGGGATTAAATGAGATAATACACATAAGTGCTTAGAGCCTGGCAAATAGAGTGTGCTCAAAAATATTCACTTTTCCTCTTTTACGGCGTGGTGATGCAGAGCATTGCTGAGCATACAGTGAGGTCCCTGAGTCCTGGCTTCCACTCCCAAGAGTCGGTGCTGTCTGCCCTGACTCCCTGCAGTCTGCCCGAGGTTCAGTCCCACCTTGTTGATCCAATTGGGAAATGATGTTGAAAGCAGGTGATGCTGTCTGAGGACTCTGAATTGTTTCTGGACCTTGTGTCAGCAGTGTTAAAGGGAGCCAGGTTACAGCCACACTTAACGAGGAAAACAGAAGCTAAGTGCCTGCCAGAGGGCAACGGAGCGTAGAACACCAGCCCTTCCTCCAGAGGAGACGCCGTCTGCCTGGGCTCTTGGCTGAGGTGTGTTGTGAGGTCTGACTTCCCTCCTTCTGTTTTCTTTTGAAAAGAGAATAACTTTCCCTACCTCAGGCCCTCACCACCCACTCTCCAGCCCAGCCTCTAGCTTGGAAATGGGGTTTAAAACCATGGCTAACTAAATGATAGCTAACTAACATCGTTCTTTCGTTTCATCATTCAATCCTTTCTACAGTTCTATGAGGTAGGTCTTATTCTTTTGTTGTTGTTGTTTAAACTCTGCCTACTGGGGCTTCCCTGGTGGCGCAGTGGTTGAGAGTCTGCCTGCCAGTGCAGGGGACACGGGTTCGAGCCCTGGTCTGGGAAGATCCCACATGCCGTGGAGCAGCTGGGCCCGTGAGCCACAATTACTGAGCCTGCGCGTCTGGAGCCTGTGCTCCGCAACAAGAGAGGCCGTGATAATGAGAGGTCCGCGCACCGCGATGAAGAGTGGCCCCCGCTTGCCGCAACTAGAGAAAGCCCTCGCACAGAAACGAGGATACAATACAGCCATAAATAAATAAATAAATAAACCCAAAAGTTAAAAAAAAAAAAAAATCAAACAAACAAACTTGGTTTAAACTCTGCCTACTGGACACCACCTCTTGGATGTCCCATTAGCATGTCATGGTCTAGAAGTATTCATCCCATTTTTACAGAAGGGGAAGTGGAGTCTCAGAGAAGTAAGTTGTGGTCTTCACTGAAGAGCACACAGCTAAAATGGGGAGCAGCTAGGGCTTGAAGTCAGGCCTCTGATCCCTGCTTCCTCGCTCCCCTGTACCTGCCTTCCTCTGGAGGAGGATGGCAGGTGCCCGATGCTCACAGAGCAGGAGGGAAAAGTGGGAAGGAAGGAGGCTGATGTGGCATAGTTCTGCCTCAGGCCAGCCTTGGCTGATGTAACCGCCTTCAGGCCCCAAGGGACTTCCTGCCCTACGGTGCCTCCTGGTCTGGCCTGGGTGTGACTGCTTCTGCCTCCTCCTCCATCTTCACAGCCTTCTCACAGGCCTGACTTGCTTGGGCTTTGGGCCCTTGAAGGGCTGCAGAGGGCTCGGCTGTGCCTTTGCTGCCTGGTCCTGCTGGGGGGCTCTTGGTCCAGCTGCTGTCTCCAGAGTGGCGGCTGCTTTTGGCTTCTGCCCCAGGAGCTGCGAAGGCCAGCAAGGGTCACCAGAGAGGCCAGACTCCGGGGTTAATTAGATGAGGACTGGCTGGATTGGGGCAGGAAAATCCCCACCTCAGCTCGGATCCCTGCCATGCACCCCTTTTCCCATCACCAGATTCTACTTCTACTTCCTTTCAGGCCCCTCCTCCCCGAAGCCCTCCCCGAACCCCTCTTGGTGCAGCTCTGCAGCAAGAGCCAGCTGAATGCTTTCCTATCCAGCCTGTCTTCCCTGGTAGATGCCCTTCTAGGCCAGGGCAGTAGCTGTACAGGTCAGGAGGCGCCTCTGTTCCCCAGGGCTTGGGAAAATACCCCACATCTGACCCTGACCCCCGGGTGGAGAGGAATGTTGAGGCCGGAGCTTGAGTGGGATCTGCTGCCCTGGCAGGCGGCCTTTCCCTGCCTCGGGTTGAGTGATGGGGAAGGGCCCAGGGGGTCAGAGACTCTGGCAGCACGAGGGGATAGTTTGAGAGCCCCAGGGGCAGGCAAGGGACAAAATCCCATCCTTGGGGACCATCCCCCATGCCAGACGCTGGACTGGCTCTTGAGGCTCCTTCTTGAAACATTAAGATATGCAGTGTTCTTGGAGCCTGTCCCTAGATCACACCCGGCCAGTCTTCTCTCCAGGGAGGCTGGGATAGGTGCCCAGAGTTAACAGAGAGGACCCTGGGGGTGGATGACCATCAAGTCTCACTCTTCGCATCTGAAAATGGCAAGTAGGGCTGGGTTAGTGGTTTCCAAGCCATGTTCTGATAAGCTGTGTGGTTCCTCTGAGATGCCTCAGAGGCCACAAGTCAAGGGGCTGAGTGTGTGTTGGGGGGTGAGGAGGCAGGGGTGGGCCCCTTTTCAGCCAGAGCAGCTCCCCAGTTTCATTTTCATCCTTGAGCTGGCCCATGAGGCCCTGTGGTCCGGTCCCTGCATCCCTCTGTCTTCATCTGAGCTACTTTGCTCGCCTGCCTTCACCACAGCCATCTGCAGTTTCCTCTGACACAAGGGCTTTCTTGCCTCTGGGATTTCTCTTGTAATATGTCTTGTCTGGACCACCTTTTCTCTACCTCTTTGCTTATTTCCTATGCACCCTTCAGATCTCAACTCAAAAGTCACTTCTTTGGGGATGCCTTCCCCAACGTCTCTCAAGGCTATGTTAGGCCCCTTAGCTGCATACATCTTTTTCATAGCTCTACACCAATTGTAGCTCATTATTGAGTTACAATTATTTGTTCAACGTCTGCCTCTCCCAGCAGACTGTAAACTCACGAGGGCAGGAATCAGGTCTGTGCTGCTGCTGCTGTGCCCCCTAGCGCAGCGCCTGGCACACAGTAGCCACTCAGTAAATATTTGTTGAATGCTAAAATACTGCACAAAGGTTCTTGCTAATCTTCGAAAAAGTTTGGGAAGTGCTGACCTACAGGCTCCTTAGGCCTTGTCCAGTTTTGCATTTACATCTTGAAAACTTGGATGCAGTTACTTTCACCACCAAAATATTTAATGGGCCCCGCCACAATTAAAACCTTACCTGGCCTTTTCTTAACTTCCAGGGTGCCCAGAAGGGAGTGATGTGGACTGTAACGGGAAGAAAAATAAAGGAATCCCAAGAAACGCAGGGCAAGAGCCCCTCCCCTCACCAGCACTGGAGAAGCAGGTTGGGGTGGGGAGGACAGCCATGCGCAGGACCCAGGATTGAGTCCCAGGGCACACGTGTCCCATATCCAACAAGCTGCCTTGCGGAGGAGGGGTGGGCAGCCCCTCAGGCCACAGTGACCACAGCTCTCAGGCCAGCTGTTTGCTTGCCTTTGAATCAGTGGCTGACCCCATGCTGTCCCCAGCCTGTTCCAAGCAGCTGGGGAGGCTTCCAAGCATGTCTTTTGCAGGCCAGATATGTGTCCACTGGCTGTGAATTCTTGCATGGAGAACAGGTGGGTGGTAATTATTCTAGCAGGAGCCTAGCGTGACTGGAAGCTAAGTAGACAATTCTGTCGAGCTCTGAAGAACAGAAAAACAGCATTCTTTCTCTGAGCTTGCTTTTACAGGGAGAGAGGAAGATGGAATCTAGGGCTGGAGCAAGAGCCTTGGTCCCCATGGCAGATTCTGGAGTGTCCTGCAGTTTCCTATACTCCACCCCATTCATCTCCCTCCTCTGTAATTAGACATGCCATGTGTAGTGAACATCTGTTGTATGCATATGCCCAGCACTCCTCCTTCCTTAGATAACGGAAACTCAACTTTCCTTTGGGGAACTCTGCCTTGCCAATTCCAGGCATTCCTGGTGGGGCTGTCAGCCATGGGGACCCTCCCACCCATCCACCCCAAAGGGGGGGCACAGGACCCCACGTACGTCCATCAAACTCTCTCCTAGGGAATTTGAATCTGGGATGGAGTCGCTACTGACTACAGAAGGCAGTTAGCTTAGAATCATCCAAAGCCATCCAGCCCATGGGTTCCTGCCACACGGGCTCCCATAGCTGCCCTGGTCTCTGGCTTCCCAGGCCTGGCTGTTGATCACCTCCTTCAGGACCCTGTATCTTTCCAATAAATTCTTTTTCCCCAGTTAGGTTTACTAGAGTCGGCTTCTAGAACTTGCAGTCAAAGCTGATGTGTAGCCCATATTCTTGTACCTCCCTGCTTTTCTAGCCCCTCCCCTTCCTCTCAACCCACCTGCAGACCCGTTTTCACTTTCCACACCCTGAAAAACTTTATGCTGCCAACCATTTTCTCCTATCCAGGTCTGCTCTCAGGAAATGGTCTACACCCATCATTACATTTCAGAGTGAATGAAAACGTTGTCTTGCTCTTCTAAGAGAAGATGGATTTCCAGCCCTGTGTCTAAGTGTTCACTGAGTGCCTTTGTCTCTTGTTTCAAGAATGAGAGGTATTCATGAAGAGGTGGAAGAGATATTTTGGGAACAGAGTGGGCCTTCCCCCAAACACCCTGAAATGGGTCCTGACCACTTCTCGCTGGCACTCATCACTTGCATGCAGTGGGAACTGCCTTCTCCAGTAAATGCTTATATCTGCCCTCCACAAGTATCATGTTAAGTTTTGTCCCCACTGGAGTTACCTGCTTCAAGCGGTAAGATCTTGATTCAATGCAAATGAGCACCTACGGTGTGCAAGACCCTCAACCATTTGTATCCAGGATACAAATGTGCTTAGTTGTTGATGGTAGTCTTGTTGAGCAAACAGACTGCACCCCACCATGTCTCCTACAGGAGCCAAATGTTGTTGGAGAGCTGAGCTAATGGCCCTGGGACCACAAAGGAGGGAGGACGGCAGAGAGGAGGGGCCCACCATCTAATCCACGCGGCTTCTCTCTCTTGGTTTGTGTATAAATTAGGATTCTTCGCTTGCAAGCAACAAAAAGGACTCTGACTAATTTGTACATTAAAAAAAAAAAAAGGAGAAGAATGGGGTTACCAGAAAGATTTTAGGAGCAAACAGAATAGATATAAGAACTGAACAGATAAGTATCAAGAAGGTCAGGAATCTAGGCAGGGACGGGGCTCTGAGGCCCAGAAACTCCTTGGAGTATGTCTGTTTTGGGAGCTGCCATTGGGTATTCCAGTTATAAACCGTGTGTCTCTGGGTCAAATCATGAGAGAGAATCTGATTGGCCAGTTTGGGTGATGTGCCCCCTGGCAGGTATTGTAATTGGCTGCCCCATCAGAATGATCTAGAAAATGGAAGCACAGTTACCATTTAAAGGAAACGGAATGCTGATAGCAGAATAAGAGAGAGGAGGGATGCTGGGCAGATGAAATGACAAAGCTCTCCTTAGTCATAGGCTGGAGGGTGATACCCCTGTCTGCTGGATCCACCTTTAACTTGGGCTGTACCCACGGCAACCACAGGCTGAGCAAAAGGCTATAACCAATGAAAATCATGTTGTATAGAGCAGACTCAGTTGCAGGTGGATAAACTAGAGACAGGAGGTGACTTGTCCCTGGTCACAGCCTCGGTTCTAACGGGCAGCCAGTGCTGATCGAGGAGCACACAGAAAGTCAGGCTGGACCCACAGGCTTCTGCCTCTGGTAGAAATTTTCCACGCCAGCGATGGAGTAGGGGTGAGGGTCCCTATAGACACCATTGGGAGGGGTCCTAGGACCCTGCACGGGAAAGGTTAATGTGGATGCTCCATAAATATTTGTCCAGCTGCCCTGGTCCCACCCTGGTGCTGGGGGGCAAAGTGGGCTCCCCCCAAACCTGTAGTGCCACGCCCAGGATCCAAACAGACACGCCAGCATCGAGTCCTCAGATCCTGGGCCCCTGCAGGAGTGACTGTGTCTGGGGCTGTGTCCAGACCCTGGCTCTGGTGGGGCTTTCTGAGCTGGCCTTGGGGCTCCCAAAGCGACCCTTCGTCCAGGGTCGCGGGACGGTCCACTGCAGAGAATGCCAGGCTCAGGCCTCTGTCTTGGTCCTGCCCCTCCCTGCTCAGCCTCGCCAGGTCCCTGCAGACCCAGACAAGGCCCGTCCCTCTTGGTGTTTACAGTCTGTGAATGCTTGTGGCCATTTCTGCCGCCCCGGCAGGGCTGGGAGGACTCATCCATCCTGCCTGCCCTTATTAAGTCAGTAGACTGTCAGATTTGCCTCTTTTTGGCTACAGCTGACGACCGCCCTGGGGCCTTTTCCCTCCCCAGCGTTGGCAGGGTGCCTCAGCAGCCCCTTGGCTCTCTCTCCCCCTATGCCACCGACGCTTGGCATCTTTCTAATCCCCTTTCCCCTAGGAGGTCTCATTTCAGCCTTAGCCGATCTGCCCTTACCTCCCAAGTCCCCTCTCTTGGAAGTTCCAGCCTCCAGCTTGAGAATTCAGGGTGTGGAGAGGGAATGGGCCCTGTTCCCACCCATTTGGTCCTCTCCTGTCCAGCTGGCATGGGGAGGCCCTTCCCTTTGCTGGCCTTCACATGCTGGGCCGTTTCCGCCTGCTTCTAGCTCATTAGCGCAGGTACGCTGGGAGCCAGACCTGTCTCCTGCCCAACACTGAGCTCACAGCCTTGTTCCTTCCTGGGCAGCCCCTCCCTGCTTCCCTGCCCCTGCACCCTGGGCTTCCCACCCATTCTGGAGCACTTGGCACGTGGTGTGCCACCCTCCTCCCCTCCCCCACCCCCGCAGGTCCTCTCTCTCTCTCTCTGGTTTTCCCTGGCCTGGCTCTCTTTCCAGCATCTGGAATGGCGAAGCCTTTCTGCTTGGAGATCCTACGGATCTAGCCCAACCTTCCTCAGCCAATATGGAACCAGTGCAAAAGTCCACGGGCAGGTTTTGTTGGGGTGAACTTAAGAGGTCATGACTCCTAGCGCTGGATGGGACCGCCTCAAGCCATCTAGCCCTTTCCCTGTCTTCTGGAAAAAACATTAAAACCATCCTGATTCCTTGGCACTTTGGGGCAGTTCTCCTTGTACCTCAAAATGAACAGACTGCAGGCTCTATGAGAGGGCCTGGCACAAGGAAGATGCCCCACAAATATTTTCTGGACGAATGAATTGTGTCTGTTTTGGTGAACAGGCAACACCATAGCTTGTCAGATCCACTCTAGGGGCTGTTAAGAAGGATCCCTTCCCCTTCGCAATGGAATCAGAGTTCATGCTGGAGCAATGCCAGCAGCTACAGTCATGACCATAAGCAACCGGTGCCATGCAGAAGCTCCACACAGCTTTCCAAGTCCTTGAAAATAAGGCTCTTCCAACTTCTAGATGCTGGTTTTTATTTCTACACCATGGTGGCCATTCCTGGTGGGTAACGAAGACAGGGCATCAAAAAAACAAAGACCCTATTAAGAAATCTGCATTCAATTCTTCTTGAACTCACTCACATGTTGGGTCCCCAGCTCCCTTTTGCCCCTCAGGAGATGTGCAGATACATTTGTGTTTCATCACCTCCTCTTCTTCCTCCCTCAGGAACCCTCCACGTGTTTACCATGAACTTCATCTTGCATCCTCTCCCTCGCATATCTTACCTCTGGGGGTTGTTGGATGAGTGTGAGGGAGAGACACAAAGGCAGCACTGGTCCTCTCATAACATCTCTCTGGCAGTTCAGCCTATTTCCTCCGGTCCCCCAGGATTACTCAGTTCTCTGCACTGACTTTGGTGAAACCTGCTGTTGTGTGACCACTGACCCCGAGCTAGCTCATGGCTCAAGGGAACTCTCAGTGGCTAAAGGACTCCTAGATCACAGCAGTGGGGTCCCTGGGGGTTCAGGAGGCAGAGCCACTCTGCCTTCCCAAAGATCAACTCTCAATGTCTGAGATGAGGAGCCCAAGGCCAAGAGTGGAGAGGAGGCCTTGGGCAAAGAGAGGTAATGAAATCTTAGGGAAACCCTGGGCCTTTCATATACTGAGATGCTCCTTAGAAGTCTTCTTCCCGTGTAGAAGTCCTTTCTAAACGCCCATCCAGCCTCTCTCTGAACACTTCAGAGAGCACATCACTCAGCAATGGAATCTGTTCTGTTGTTGGCCAACTCTAAAAGTTGCATTTACTGTAAGTGGAAATCTGTGTTCACATGTTTTTTCTTGTTCCTGACTCTGGATATGGAACAACACTGTGAACCCTACTGTGACAGAGACAAGAAAATTAACCTTCCATTTTATGTGACATCTCAGTAGCTTTGACTACAGTTGGCCATGCTTTCCTTCTTTAAATTTCTCTTTCCTTGGATTCTGTGCCACTTCCTCCTTCCACTTTGAATAATCCTTTACTATGTCCCTTGCAGGATTATTCTCTTTCCCCCAACCTCAAAATACTAAACCCTTAACTCTTGAAAAATAACATTATTGATGTATATTTTGTAATCATGTAATGCACCATGTTCAAATTTACAATTCAATTATCTTTTTTAGCAAATTTACCAAGTTGTGCAACCATTACTAGAAATCCAGTTTAGAACATTTTTATCACCCCAATTAGGCTTGTGCTCATTTACTGTTAATACCACTCCCCCCACTCCCACCCCTGTCCCTTGAATGTATTTTCTGTCTCTATAGCCTTGCCCTTTTTGGATATTTCATATAAATGCCATCATACAATATATGGTGTTATGACTGGCTTCTTTCACTGAGCATAATGTGGTTGAAGTTCATCAATGTGGTAGTTGAAGTTCATCCATGTATTGGTAATTCACTCCTTTTTATTGCTGAATAGTATTTCTTTGTATGGATATACCAGATTTTGTCTGTCCATTCACCAGTCTATGGGCATTTAGACAATAGCTAACCTTTGGCTTTTATGAATAATGCTGTTAAGTCTGTATTATTCGTGTGTAAGTCTTTACATAGATATACTCTAACCCTTAACTCTTCTTACTCCTAAGGCAGTCTCTTCCAAATCCACAGTTCTAAAGCCCACACCCACAGCCTTTTTCCTCCTGGGCCCACAGTTAGAATACATTTTCCTTCCTTGTTGTAAGGTATGGCCATGTGACTGAGTTCTAGTCAATGAAATGTGGGCAGAGTAATGTTTGCCTCTTCCAGACATTGCCCTTAGAAAACCTGTGCTATTCTCTGCGTTTTTTTTCTCTCCCTTCATTTATTGGCTGAATGACAAGGAGGAAGAATCCCTACATTGGCACTCCATGATGGAAGGATCCTAGGGCCCTGCATGACCATGTGGATCAGAGCTCAACTTGACGTGAACAAAAATAAACTTACTTTTTTGGGGATTATTTGTTACTGTAGTTAATCTGTTATGACTAATGCAAACACAGAGCAACTCAATCCCTCTCTTACCTGATAATCCTGCAACGGTTGAAGATTGCCAGACTCTCCTCTAACAGGATTTCTCTTCTCCAGTATCTCAACTATTCCTCCTGGGTTATTTTTTATCTTCATTCAGGTCACCTTCTCCTAGACATACTTCAGGGTTGTGATAAGCCGTTTAAGACATGGCAGCAGAATTAAGCACAAAACGGTTATTGTGTTATAACAGCTTGGAGTACACTGTTACCCTCCCTGTACTGAGCCCTGGATTCTACCCAAGATGGCACTAGACCTTTTAGAAGTTTACATTGTTGGTTTATTTCACACCAATGGTTAACTAGGATCTTCCTTTTCAACAGTCTCTGCCCACCCCCACCCCCACCCCCAAAATAAGGTCATTTCACTGAACTGCTATCGAAGCAAGTGTCTCTCATTCTTTAATTATTGCCTTTTTTGGACTAAGACGCAAGACTTTTTCACTTATCTCTATTAAATCTCAATTTATCTGTATCAGTATAAATCTTGCTTCTATCCTCCAGTTTATCATTTATTCCTCCAGTTCTATGTCATGTGATAATTTAATAAAAAATGCTTTTTCTGACTTCATCCAAATTGTGAGAAGTCTTGCACAGGTCCCAGCCCTGCCTCATGTGCTACTATAGATCTCAATGACCTCCATCCATCCTTCAATGTGGGGAATAATTGTTTCCCCACATAATTGCCTTACGGTAGGCTCTGTATTTTTCCCAGCCTATCCACATTAAATATCACTTGAATTTCATTCAACTATCATTCAAAAACCTGACAAAATTTCTCTGATCAGGAACCCCATCCAAAAAAGGAAATGGGGTAGACCCTGGTGTGATTTAATTTTTGCAAACTTGGCTCTGGTAGTCATCACTGTGCCTCTTCCTCACTATCTTTTCCACCTTCTCTGGGCTGAGACTTGCCCTGCCTTCCAGACCCCACTCAGATAGAATCCTCTCTAGGATCTTCCCTGACCAATTGTCCCATATTCCCAGGCTGGAATGCTCTTCCCTTGTATGCACATTGCTCCCTGAGATTATCTCAGTCACAGCACTTACCATGATTGATAGGTGTTGCTGCCTTTCCTACTACACTGGACACTCCTTGAGGACAGGGACTAAGCCTTATTCTTCTTGGCAATGCTGATGCCTGACAAAAAGATGTTCAATAAATGATGGCTGAAATGCACAGGGCACTCCCCAGATTATCTGTTTGACATCAAGCCCATATGGCTTACCTCTCTATGGGGCAAAGCTATGAGGGAGGCTGCAGAGTGGGTGGGCTTAGATATGTATATTATGATACTCAGGCATGATGTAACTTCAGCAACATGAGCTTGTGGGATTATAGAGGGACCTGAGGCCCAGGAAGAGTGAGACTGGGGGACAGGAGCCTGACTTGGGGGCTGAGTCTCCAGGGGTCCAGAGAGAGGGGGGAATTCAGACAATAGAGGTACCTGGGGAAAGGGTTGGCAAAGAAGGGACATAGTTGGATTGGTGGGTCATGGCATCAGGAGGACAGGGGCCAGGCAAGACTAGCTCTGTTGGCTGTTCCACAATTTCTATAAAAGAGGAGCCATGTTGGGGGACAGACTGGTTGGAGGGGATTGTTTTTAAGCATGGCAGATTCACTGGCTTCATGTTGATTGGTGGATCAACATGGAGATGAGGAGCATGCCACTTCCTCCTCACACAAATGACTCCTTGCAATTGACCAGAGGACATCAGTCTCAGAATTCTAGATAAATAGTCTGTCCCCTCCAGGGCCAGCTGGTGGCTTAGATGTGGGGAACGGGTCCTTCTTTCTGAGAAAAGGAGCTGACTAGAGCTAAGCACGCCATTAATTGACCCCAGCCTACCCCTCCAGCCTCATCTCCTTCCATAACCCCATTCCTATCCAAACTCCAACCACATAAGTTACTTGTCATTCCCCCTAGCAGCCCAGGCTTCATCTTACGTCCCTGCCTTTCCCTATGCAGTGCTTCTCCTTGGCATGTCTCCCCTCCTACATAGTGAACTCTCCCTTAGCCTTCAAGATTCAAGTCAAAGTCAGGGCTCTCTGAGAAATGCTCCCTAGCCAACCCCACTTGCATGGTTAGTGGTTTTTCTTCAGTGAGCCCGCCAGACTGTTAATTCCCATCCCACAGGCAGTGAGGATGTCCTACCCACCCCCAGTGCCTAACACAGTGTTTGGCACATACCAGGTGCTCAAAAAATGTTTGTGGAATGGGAAGGCCTCATGATGCCAGCCAAGCAGGCTAAGCATTAGAAGGTAAGCAGGAGCTCAGAGGCAGCTCAGGCAGCGAAAGGAACTCCAAGCCTCACCAACTAGTACACCTGAGAATGTCAGTACACATCTTGAGACTGAAATTGCAGGTGGCAGAATGCAGCAGCTAAATAGGGTGTGTGGGGCTTCCCTGGTGGCGCAGTGGTTGAGAATCTGCCTGCCAATGCAGGGGACACGGGTTCGAGCCCTGGTCTGCGAAGATCCCACATGCCGCAGAGCAACTAGGCCCGTGAGCCACAATTACTGAGCCTGTGCGTCTGGAGCCTGTGCTCCGCAACAAGAGAGGCCGCGATAGTGAGAGGCCCGCGCACCGCGATGAAGAGTGGCCCCACTTGCCGCAACTAGAGAAAGCCCTCGCACAGAAACGAAGACCCAACACAGCCATAAATAAATAAATAAATAAACCCAAAGTTTAAAAAATAAATAAATAAATAGGGTGTGTGTGTCTGTGGTGTGTGTGTGTGTGCGTGTGTGTGTGTGTGAAAGAGAGAAAGAGAGAGAGAAAGAGGAGAGGGGGCAGAGAGGGAGGCCAGTCCTCTGTGGAGCAATGGCTCAATCAGAAAAGGGGACTGTTTCCCCTCAATCATCATGGACCCTTCTATGTTTCTTCTTCTTGCCATCTGGAAGAAGGGAGATGATGACAGCTTAACTCCAGTACACCCTCCCTGGCTCCCAGCCCCCTCCCTCCCCACCAGCGGCTTTGGCACTTGCACCTACCCTGTCAGAGACGCTCCCAGGCTCTGAGGCCCCACTGCTGACATGCACAGCCACTCTTGGCTTCCCCGGCTCAGACAGCCAAATAGCTCCCAGCTTCTTGAGGGAGTTGAAAGAGAAAGAGTTGAGAGGCCTGGGAGTCAGGAGACCCTGGTTCAAGTGCTGGGGCTGCCAGTAGCCAGTCATGTGACCTTGGACAAACATCTCTCCAGCTTTGGGCCTCAGTTTCCTCAACCGTAAATTGAAGGAATGGGCTGGCTGATCTCTCAGGGAGGTCCTCTTCAGGGTTCACATTCTGTGGATCCTGCAGTCCTTGGATCCACGCCCATCCCTTGTCTGTCTGCTCCTCAAATCAAAATCTCAGTGTTGACAGGGAATTTGAGTTCATCCGGTAAAACCCCCTCTTTTATACATGAGGAAACTGAAGTCTGGGGAGGGCCAGGGGCACGACAGGGAGACACTGGGGGCATATGCAGGACCAGAACCAGGGTCTGTGCTCCCTGCTGTGATCTGACCTTGTCCTTGAAGGACTGACTTGTTCCCAAGCTGCCCGGAACAGGTTGATGCAGGGCACAGTGAAGCCTTGGTCTTCTTCAGGCAATCAGCTCAGGGCCACTGCCTTTTGAGCCTGTCAAAGAAGCCCACTACCCTGGACCAAACTCAGGTCCAGAGACCTGAGCTTCAGCCCTCTCTGTGTTACTGACCAGCTGCGTGACCCCAGGCAAGTCATTATACCTCTTCGGCTTTATTGTTCTATGGTTATATGGACCCCCTTTGACTGTGAGCTCTCAGGAATGAGGACTTACCTGTTGTTTTAATCCCAGGGCATGGCTTTCAAAGTCAAGTGGCTTAGTTCCAATTTTCAAGAGAGGATCTTATTTGTCCAGTAACCAATGACGTATGCATTCAAATCAGACCACAGAAGTCTTAGGTACAGAAGTCTTAGGTCACTGACCAGCCAATGTAAAGGCTGCCCCGGGTCATGTGTTCATCCCTGGTCCGGTTGGCTGTGGTCCGGGGTGTTGTGTTGGTAAATACAGTTGTATCTAGGCGCTGTGCTTTAAAGGACTACTACAACAATCTCTTGTTGGTGAGGAAACTGGCTCAAAGAGGTTAAGTCACTTTAGCCAAAGACACACAGCTGGTGAATGATCGTGCTGAGTGGCGCTCCAAAGCCCCGTGTATTTCCCACTTCCCCGGCACCTACAGCGGTGGACTAGTCATGCAGGGCAGAGTGAGGTACAGGAGTTCAGCGGAGGGAGCGAGCTTTCTGGACTTGGCGGTGGGGTTCTAGGAAGTCTTCTCGGAAGAAGTGGGAGTTTTGAGATGGGAGTTAAAGGACAGGCAGGCAGGGGTGGGAAGAACATCCCAGGTGAAGGAAATGGTGTGAGCCGAGGAATTTGGGTAAGGGGACACGGGTGGGGAAACTGGGGGGAATTCTGGGTGAGTGGGACTGTGTTATCTGCAAACAGGAGGGGAAGGGTATGAAACCAGCTTGGGTGCGGGGCCAGTAAGAAGTTTGGGCTCGATTTGTGACGTAGTGGGGAGCCATTGAAGATTGTTGAGCAGGTTTTGGCCTCATCAAACCTGTGCAACCAGAAAAAGGTATGATTCGTTGTTTACAAGTCTGTTTCTCCCTCACTGCTGTCTTCGGGCAGAGGTGGGGAGGAGTGGAGTGTTGCTGAGGAGGTGCTGCTGGCACCAGCATCTTCACGCCAGGACCTGAGGAGGAGTGAGAAGGGAGCGTGCGGTGGCCAGGGCTTCAGGGCTGGAGGTGGAGGGCGAAGAGGAAGGGAAGAGCCGGAGATGCCTTTCCTTCCTCCCTTGGCCATCAGCCTCCTCTGGCCTGAGGTCTGGTCTGGTGAGGCAGAGCACAGAGCATGCCTCTGCTGTCTGTGTGAGTTCCTGAGGAGTGAGATCTTTAATTTTTGTCTGCTGAGTCCCGATGGGCGAGGGGCCAGCCTGTGTTACAACCTCCCCGAGGCCCCTGGGCCAAGGCACTCAGACCAGAGTGGACGGAAACAAGGAATGAGTCATGTAGACTGGCTGGGGCCCACTGGCATCTGGCTGCACCTCCTCCTACCCGCCCCCCACCCCACCGAAGCCTGGTGTCTGTGCCCTGTCCTGGGGAGTTTGGGGGTTTGGGCCTGTCCCTAAGGTCTTGGGGTCCTAGAGAGAGGGGATGCAGGGCACCAGGGAAAACCTCACTGAGTATCCCAATTCTCAGTGTATAATTAGGGGAAAATGGACATCAGAAGGTGGTGGCAGAAGGTGTCAACCCTCTTTCTTTGTCTTGATGAAGAGTGAGCTGCTTATGGGCTTATTCTGGGAAAGACCCTACGGCAGCCCCTGTTCTCCGTCCCCCAAACCCCTATCCCTTGGGCTGTGAGGGATGCCGCTGTGTCCCAGCAGGAAGCCAGGTGGGGACAGGCTGGGAGACCCCAGCAACAGCCGAGGAAAATTGCTTCCTTCTCAACTTGTCCTCAAATTCCTGCCCAGCCGTGCCAGAATCCAGGATAGGGCTGCATCGTCCTTCAGCCCACAGGGCTTTCTCCCTGGGCATTTGGAAAGGATAATACAGTGTGTAATCTGTCCCTACCTGAATAACCCCCTCATGGCCAGGAGAGCGCCTGAAATCCCTGTGGTCTTACTGGGGGGAAATTAAAAGAAGGAGGCCTTCCGGGCTGCTCACATCATTTTCCTGCTCAGGTCTTCAGAGACTCTGCTCGGGGAGAAGTTATGCTTCAGCCCCCAGGAGTTCTAGAGGATGCCACTCCAGCCAGAGGCTGAAGGGATTTACGCAGGTAAATAGGAAATGTGGTCTGAACTTTAGCTAAATGCACAGAGCTTTCAGGTCAGCCCACTCTTGTATCAAGGATTGGAAATGAAGGGAAACGGAGTGAAATCAGTTATTTTGAAGAGCTGCCCATTCCACATCATTGCAGGACATCCTGGAGTGAGTGCAGTGTGCACAGCACGGACTTTGGAGCCGGTCAGAACTTTTAGTTGAATCCTGGCTCTACTCCTGGCTGTATGACCTTGAGCAAGAGACTTCACCCCTCTGAGTCTGTGAAGTGGAAATTATGATGCCTACCTCACAGGGCCACGTAGATGCTCTATCTGTGCTCTAAAGAGAAAAGGTGAGGGTTGAGATGAGCCTTACTCAGAAATGGAGAACGACTTGATGTAGGGTAAGCTTATTTCCTTCCTTCCCCTTGGTGAGAGGGAATCAGATTCACTGAAACTCCCCATGATGACTTTTGTCTGCCCTTGACCTAAAATAGACCCCTAGCTGTAAATAGGCCTGAGAAGAGTGGGATGTGCTTGATGGGGGCCAGCTCGTGACAGCGATTTCGTGTGTCCATCAGCACAACCCTACACCATACCACAAAAGGCTGTGAATGCTTCTGGTTCCCAGAGATCAGCAGCCAGAGGTGCGATTCCAGAGAAATGCTCCTCTGGAAGCTGGCATTTGTATAGTGTCTGGAACCAGAAAAACCAGGAGTGAATCCTAGTATAACCAAGTACTAGCTTTGTGATTGTGGGTAAGTCATTTTACCTCTCTGAGCTTTCATTTCCTCTTCTGCTACATGATGAAATAATAGTACTTTCTTCAGAAGGTTATTATGAGGATTAAAGGAGAATGACTGTAAAACACTTAGCACAGTGCCTGGTACCTTTTAAAAGCTCCAGAAATATCAGCTGGCAAATGAAGTAGCAGTCACTGAACCCCTCCCATCACAGGGTAGATAGGGCTGGTTATCTATTTGCCCTGAAGGTGGGGTGGCAAGAAAAGCATCATTATCTCTATTTTCAGATGGGAAAATAGAAGCCAAGCATAGCTGAGAGCTGAGCTCACCGAAGACAGAAACATTCACTGCACCCGGAGGGGACAGTACTGGCAGACCAGAGCAGGGTGGCTGTGAGTACTGGGGGGTTGCCAGGCCACAGCGTCTGAGGTGGCGTGGTCTTGGCAGCCCCTGTGGGCCTTGGAGGCCTCGAGCAGGAGGGAGCTGGGGCCTTTTCATACAGCCTCCACCTTCCAGACTGGAGGCTGAGGCTGCACGATGCAGGGTCCCAGCCGCCCAGTCTCTGGGCAAGGACGTTTGAGCCCGTGAGCTGCTCCCATCTGGAAGGCTGGGGGCCCAATCAACCTTCCTTCAGCTGTTCCGCCCACTGATTAACCAGGAAATGTGTTATTTGTTCTGAGCAGGGGAACAAGCTCTCCTGGGGAGAGGAATTCAGGACTGGAGATCCAATCACTTCCAAGCAAGAAAAATCCCTGGAATTCTGTCCAGAGTCTGGGTCTCAGCAAAGGGAGCAGAAATGCAGTCCTTGTTTTTGGCCCTTATTTACCAAGTTAGTTCAGGTTCTGGTAGCTCTCTGGCTGCTGGCGTTATTCCAAGACATGGGAAAGCAATGAGGTTGCCTTGAGTGTCTAGCAGACTGCCATCCCCTCTCATGGTGCACGTGTCCCGGCAAACCTTTCCCCACTGGAATCTTTTTAGCAGCCCCTTGGGACTCTCTCTGCAGGGTTTCCGGAGACGATTTCCCTCCCCAGACGCAAGGGGTGGGTTAGTTGGCTTAGCAACATTTTGTGCCTCTTTAGGGGAGAAGCGGGAATCAGAGGTAGGGAAGTGACACGTGGTGAGTCAGGGGCCTTGCTGGAAACGGTTAGCTCCCCTTCTTTTCCTAAGCAGGGAAGGGAGAGGGGGACAGAAGTTCTGATACCTATCCCCTGGGAATTGAGTGGTGCGCTAGCCATCAGGGAAGAGGCTGGGGAATGTGTGGTGGAGAGTCTTAGGTGGGGACAGCTGCAGAGATGGCTGGAAAAGGTACCATTCAATTGTCATGAGGGCTGCCGAGGCTCAAGCCCAGAGTGAAGGCAAGGTGGTGCAGTCTTAAAAGCTTGGGCTCAGGTGGCAGATGACCAAGGTTGGAACACTTCCTCAGCTGCTTATCAGCTGTGTGATTGTGGGCAAGCCAGTAACTATTCCCAGACTCAGTTTCCTCCTCTGTGTACGTGGAAATCACACCTCCTTTCTTTGGTTAAAGGAGCCAATTCACGTAGCATGCTTAGCACAGTGCTTGGATCATAGTAGACTCCATAAATTTTAGCAGCTTCAAAAAGGAAAAACAAACAGAAAACTCCACTGTTTATGGGATTGGAGATTCTGAAGAGCTGCATCAGCAGATCCCAGCGATTACAGGGAAAGGGAGTGACAGGCAGTAAGTGGGAGGCAGGATAGGAGGATGGTGCTGGGATGGGGGAGTAGGAGATGCCAGTCTTCAAAGTAGATTAGCCTGGCTGTGGGCCCCCAGGAGAACAGGGTGGGAATTTCCAAGGACCGCTTGTACTCACCAGGGAGTGGGAGGGGCGCCTAGAGGTGAGGGAAGTGTGTCTGCATGAGGGTTTTGGCTGAGTTGGAGCAGTGAGAGGCTGAATGGGCAGCAGACTTCCAGAAGTGCAGACGGAGGAGACAGAGCAGTAATAATGACTTGGACACGTGGGAGGAAAAAATAGGTCAGGGACGAAGTTGATGCCAAGGTTTCTGGCCTTGGAAGGCTCATGGGGATCTGAGGTGAGCGTTGAGGGATGAAGAGGAGAGATGCTAAAGGAACTGGGGAGGTAGTGGGGTGAGGAAGGGAGCCCGGAACTAAAGAACTGGGTAGATAATGAGGCAGGGAGAGGGAAGTGTGGAGCTGAGGTTTTCCCATAGCTGTGAAGGAGCAGTGTCTCAGGGAGAGAGCTGAGCATTCTGGGAATTGAGATGGCATTCATCCCAAAATGCAAGGTGCAGAATTCAAGGAGATCCTTAGGGCCATCCTTAAAGGCAGCAAGCACATGAACTTGGACCAGTAACTCCCACCAGGAACTCAGTTTTTCTCTCTGAAAATGGGTCTAATGATAGCAGCCCTCCCTACTTGATGGGATTACCCTGTCATTCATTCAGTTAGCCATCCATTGAACACGTATTTCTTTTCTTTCTTTCTTTTTTTTTTTTAATATTTATTTATTTATTGGCTGTGCCAGGTCTTAGTTGTGGCACTTGGGGTCTTTTTTGCTGCATGAGGGATCTTCGTTGCAGCATGTGGGATCTTTTTTTTTTTTTTTTTTTAGTTGCAGTATGTGGAATCTTTTTTTTTTTTTAGAAATTCATGTTCTTTTATTTATTTATTTATGACTGTGTTGAGTCTTCGTTTCTGTGCGAGGGCTTTCTCTAGTTGCGGCAAGTGGGGACCACTCTTCATCGCGGTGCGCGGGCCTCTCACCATCGCGGCCTCTCTTGTTGCGGAGCACAGGCTCCAGACGCGCAGGCTCAATAATTGTGGCTCACGGGCCCAGTTGCTCCGTGGCATGTGGGATCTTCCCAGACCAGGGCTCGAACCCGTGTCCCCTGCATTGGCAGGCAGATTCTCAACCACTGCGCCACCAGGGAAGCCCCCAGTATGTGGAATCTTTAGTTGTGGCATGAGAACTCTTAGTTGCAGCATGCAAACTCTTAGTTGCAGCATGTGGGATCTAGTTTCCTGACCAGGAAAGGAACCCGGGCCCCCTGCATGTTGAGTGTGGAGTCTTAGCCACTGGACCACCAGGGAAGTCCCTGAACACGTATTTCTTGGCTGTCTATTAGAGGCAAGCACTGTTCTAGGTTTTGGGGAAACAGGGGTTAGCCAGGCAGGCAAGATATCTACTCCTTTAGAGCTATCATTGTGGCTTGGGAAGTCAGACAATAATATTATAGGTTGTTGAACAGGATTTTTCATGTGGTCTTTGAATTTCTGCTGAAGCTGCAAAGGCTAGAACGATAAGGACTGAATGTTCTCACGTGCCAAAGAGAAGTACTAGGCATCTTACTAAAGGCAGAACCAGTTCAACAACTATTAAGATACATCCCTGGATTCCAGCCTACGAATAAAAAGGGATTGAAGAAAGTCATTGAGTCAGAGAACAGTTGCATTAGTAAGCAGGGCTGAGATTTCCCCTGAGGGTACTCCCCAAGCAAGCCAAGTGAACAGGGCCCTAAGAAAACCAGTCATAGAGACTGGGGGCCTCCAAAGAAGAGGAAACTAGCATGACTCCCCATAATTCTGCCTCCACTGTTGCTAGCTGAGGTGCTAGAAGCTGCAAGCACCCCAATGCACCAAAGCACAGCAAGAAAGTTCTTGGGAGAACCCAACCTATGTCTTTAGGAATTGGGGATGTACATAAATGAAGAGGCTTGTGTGCATTTTCTGCCTGGAGAATTCTGACTGTGGAGACTGGCTGGAGTGGCCCTTATAGCAAGATGAGATGCAGCCAGCTCGCCACTGGTTTGCTGGCATGGACAGGCAAGTCCCATGGGGAGTAGGGGACACAGGGAAGATGTCCAGAGAGTGCCTTGCTATGGTAGTGCAGGGTGGAGGTCATGCAGAGAGCTTCCCAAGAACCCACAAATGTGCCCATGAAAGAGCCAGAGCTTGGCACCTGTCAGCCCAGGGCACCTGTCACACAGGACTTTACCATTTTCCCCCAACACCTCTCCCCCAACCCTGATGTGGAGGAGCCACAGCAGAAAAGCAAGGTCAGAAAATCAGACCACACCCCAGTCTCCCTAGTACATGATCTTGAGCCAGGGGACAGGCCTGTGGAGGGAGAGGAGGGGTATTAAATTGGATACGAGATTGATTAAATTGGATGAGGTTTTGATTTGGACAGAACCAGACTTTTTAGTGCCTGGAAATTGGTCTTAATTATAGAAATGAAACTGTTCTTGTGACTAACGGCGATGGGCAAGCCAAGGACTCTGCTTGAGATGCCATTAAGGGTGGAGAAGAGAAATTCACCATAATATGGTTGAAGGCAGTGAGGGGAGAAAAATAGAGCTGTTTCCTGATTGTCCCTCTTCAGGTTCAGCCCATTCAATAAATCAGTTATACAGGTAAACAAACAATTTCAACTACTCTAGAGCAATGAAGGTGAAACAGGGTGATATATTAGAAAGTGATGACTTGGGAGTGGGAAGGCTGCGCTAGGTTGGGGGGTCAGGGATGGCCTCTCCGGGGGGTGATGTTTGAGCTGAGAGGTTAAGTGATGATCGTGTCCTGTAAACATCCTGGAGATGAGTTTCAGGGAGAGGGAAGTGGGCATTAACTTAGCCTGTTCAAGGAGTAGAGAGGAGGCCAATGCAGCTGCAGTGTGGTGAGTGCCCCAGCAAGAGGTGAGATAGAGCAGAGAGGGGGCCAGTCCTGCAGGGCTTTGGAGGCCAAGGTCAGGAGTTGAGGCTGTTTTTCAACAGTAGACTGGGTCTGTCCTTTGTGTGGTGTGGGTCCTTATAAACTGGTGCCTTCCTGCCTGCTGGGTCCCTCTGCCTCTCTAGGAAGCAGCAGGCTGCAGAAATGCAGGGGGCAGGTGGGTTGCTTGGGGGAGGCAGCCATGGTTGCCAGGCCTTTAGACTTTAGGGCAGGGGACCATGGTGTGAGTGACGAGCTGACTGTTGGGGGTACTAAGATGGGTGGCCGTTGGCATTCCAGCACCCCTGCCCTCTCCCTGCCAACACAAGAAGATGTGAGCACACTCACTGCATCAGTCAGAAGCTCATCGAATCCCGAGGGAGTGAGGGGCTGGATGGGAGTCTAGGGAATGGATCTGAGCCGCAGGCTGGAGGACTGGATTTCATTCACTTCTTGGACACACGCTGTCTCCTTGAGTGACTTTATTCCAGATCCTCCATGTTTATTCCCCTGTGGAAGAGAAGACACCTCTTGTAGGATCCGCCGCCATCAACGCCTCAGGCCTAGGCTCGATCCTGACGCAGCAGGAAGGGGATTAAGATCAAGGAGCTAAGGCGGCTGGCAGCGACAGGTCTCTGCCGGCCGCAGGATAGCCAAGGACGCGGCCTAGTCCACTAGAGGGCGCGCGCCCCCAGGGGACCTTCCAGCGCTCCCGCGTCCCTCGGCGGCGGAGGCAGGCGAGCTGCCCCGTGCTGCCCCAGCTCTAGCCGCACCCCCGGCCGACGCCCCCAGTGGCTCGGGCGGAAGCGAAGGGTCCGGGGCCCGGCCTTTGGGTCCTGCCTCTGTCATGCCGTTCTTGGTACCTCTCCTGACCTCCTTCAGACCTTCGAGGCTGCAGCCTTGGTCATCGAACAGGGAGTTTGTCCCTGAGGTTAGGGGCGGGCGATAAACTCTGGACAGGTCAGCAGTTCAGCTTGCCCAGGACAAGAGAAAGGTGCCTTGGGTGCCCCTGTCCCGGCAGGCGTCATCTCGCCTACTAGCCCTCGGGCCGGCCCTGCGTCGCCCCCAGCTCCTCACGGGTTAACACCGCTCGCCGCCCGCTCGCTTCCCAGTGCCAAAGTGGGTGTTGCTGGAATTCCTCTCTCCCTCTCCCGTAATGGGGGGGCTGAGCTGTCCCTCCGAGGAGGGGGCACGGTGTGGATAAAAGAGACGAAAAATCAGGGGGAGGTTTCCAAAAATAAAAGCCTCCGGTCCCCATTCAGGAGGCTACAGTGACGGGGAGAAGGCGCGGAGGTGCGACAGCGGTGCCCACCCAGCTAGAGACGGAGCGCGGCCGCCGGGCTCATTGCGCGCAGCCCCGGGCCGCCCCCGCAGCCTGGCCCTCGCTCCACGGAGAGCCTGGCCCGCAGTCTGATTCGGGGCCCCCTAGACGGGGAGAGGCGGGCCACCGGGAGGGAACCAGAGCGCAGCCAGAGGGCGGCCGGGCGCACAGACTGCGAGCCCCGGGGCAGTTACCCGCCCGCGCCGCTTTCCGGGCGCCCCGGCGCCATGAGGCCCCCAACCACCACCCGCTGCCCCAGGCGTCGGAACCCCTGGAGGAGCTTCTTGCCGCTCACCCTGGCTCTCTTCGTGGGCATGGGTCATGCTCAGAGGGACCCGGTGGGAAGATACGAGCCGGCTGGAAGGGACGCGAGTCGGCTGCGGCGCCCCGGGGGCAACCACCCCGCAGCGGCTACAGCCAAGGTGTACAGTCTGTTCCGGGAGCAGAACGTGCCCGTTCCGGGTTTGCCGCCCGCGGAGCGGACCCAACCTGGCTGGGGGAGCCCCAGCAGGCCCGCCGAGGCAGAGGCCAGGAGGCCGCCCCGCGCGCAGCAGCCGCGGCGAGTCCAGCCACCTGCGCAGACCTGGAGAAGCCGGCCCCTGCGCCAGCAGCAGTCCGCACCCCGGGCCCGGGCCCCCCCGGCCCTCCCGCGCCTCGGGAGCGCGCAGCGACCGCGGGCTGCACGAGGGCGGCTAACGGGGTGAGCACTGGAGAGGGAAGCATGGGGGCTGGGGGAGCGAGGGCCGGTCTCCCGTACGCTCGTTCGTAGAGGGATGTGCAGGCTAGAGGAGAGGGTGCCGGGCTCCGCCTTTCATCCCTCTGTCCCCAGTACTGCGGGGAAACAGACCGAGGTCCCGGAGCTGGGGCTCCATCTGACCCACTCGCAAAGAGTTTGGAGGAAAGAGAAACACCACCCACACCCTTTCGTACCAGCTCGCCCAGACCCGACGTTAATCCTTTCGCAAGGCACCAGTGCATTCGCCCGCCCTCCTCCCTCCCGCCTCCAACCGGTGCCTGCTGACGCCCGTAGCGGTGCGGGGATCTGAAAGGGATCGGGGAGAGGGCAGCGGGGTGGGCGTTCCACGCGCTTGAGGCCCAGGGGAAGCTGAGCGGGCTGAGAGCGCGGGTAGGTGGAGGATGCCGGGAGCGCCAGAGCGCGAGGGCAGATGCATCTCCAGGACGGAGGCTGGCAGCGAAGCCTGCGCGGGGGCACGGGTCTGTGGGTTGCGGCAGAGGTCGGCCTGGGCCCGCGGATGGCTGGACGTGGAAGTGGGCGTGGGGTCGGGGGCACTTTGGGCAGGAAGCCTGCTCGCGATGTGGCTGCGGCCCTGTGGGTCCGTGGGGGAGTGGGTCTGTGTGGGCCCTTGTGCAGCTAGGTGTCAGCGCGACTCGCGCACTTTGCAGGGCTAAGTCTCCCCCCTACCCTGAGACTACCAGCTGCTTGCCGGGGGCTCCCTCGCAGCGTGGGAGAGGCTCCCCAGTAACCCCCAGCCCTGCTGAAGATCGTCATGGCTGCGGGAGGCTCAGTCTTGCCCGAGTATGACAGGTGTCTCCAGAATGGGGGGCACTGGAGGCCCGGGCAGTGCGGGGCTGCGTGGGGACACCATCGGGGAGGCTGGGAAGGAACCTGGCAGCCCTTCTTGGCTTGGGCCCGATTTGCCAGGTGGGTTCAGTCCCCTGGCTCATAGCACGAAGGACACTGCAACCCCTGTTCTACTCCCGAGGATGTTCTTACTGCCTCTCCACTCGCTATTTTCCTAGGCTGCAGCACTCTTCTCCTGTGTTTCTCTGCTTAGAGAGACCTTCTTGACTACTCCTGCCCCACCCTCTCTCTTCCTTCACCCTGCTCTACGTTTCTTCATAGCACTTATTCCCATTGGACATATTATGTTTCTGTTTCTGTGTTTATGGTCTGGTCTCCCAGCCCACGCTAATGTAAGCTCTATGAAAAGAGAGGCTTTGTTTTGTACATTGCTGTGTCACCAGTGCCTAGAACAGTGCTCGTATATAGTTGCTGCTTGTTAAGTATCTGTTGAGTGAGTGAATGAATTCCCCGCGGCCCTTGGAAGGCCCAGCTTACGGCAGACAGAGTAGACCGAGCACTGCCAAGTCGCTTACACAGAGGATCAGCCGGTGTTAATGGCCTGTGCAAGTGAATACATACTTCTTAAGAGCAAGTGTGCAGGGCCTGGGATAGGGGATGCGGCCCCGAGACAAAGGCATTGTTCCTGCCAGGAGGGCAACTCAATTACTTCAAATCGAATTGGAGAAATGAACAGATATGCACTGGTGAACATGCTTTCTAGTACCAGAAGCTTCATGTTAAGCATAAAGGAATGGACGTTTGTGGCTGAGGAGCCCGGAGGAGAAGGAGGCCCTGTGAGCAGGAGCCCCTGGGGTTCGAGGGGCGGTGTGTGGGGAAGCAGAGGGGAGGTGGCAGGAGTGGGGTGCCGAGGTGTAGCACTGCCCAAAGACAAGGGCTTTTCACTGTTGGCACTGGCCTAGGCGCAGGACTGCACCCTGGTGTAGGGGAGCCACAGGGCTGAGGCTGGAGGCATAGGTTGAACCAGATCATGGAGGAGCTTATACCGTCAGCATTCGGGTGGGAGTTGGGGGGAGATGGGATAGTGGAGTGGGGGTGGGAGGGTGCACTATTCGCAGTTGTGAAATGAGGTGGTGATGAGCAAAGCAGATTGTCACCATGATAAGGCTGGTAGATGTACACAGGTGTGTAAGGACCTGGGCTGGGTGCCACCCACAAGCACTTGCCATATACAGGTGCACACATCACATCACATGCTGGGTTTGGCTCCTCCCCCAGATTATTTTCTGCAGCTTTGATAAAGGGTGGGTTCCTCTGGCACTCCAGCTAGCCACTCCAAGTCATCTGGGGAGGGGCTGAGTGGCAATCTTGTCCATTGGCTTCCTCTCCCCAAGTCCATTCTAGCTCATGGCTTCTGGCCAGGCTGGCCTCTCTGGCAGTTGCCTTGTGAATTGCTCAGGGCCAAGGACTAAGTGCCACCTGCTGGTAAAGCTTGGAATTGCATCACCACTACTGGGGATTCTTCATTCAACAAACGTTTGGAAGGTCTCCTATATGCCCGGCACTTTGCTGGACCATGGGGATACAGCAGTGGCCAAGACAGCCTCTGTCTCCGTGGAACTTGCAATGTTAGTGGGGTTTTATTGCACACAATGAAGATTTTAAGTGTGCACCAGGCACAGTGCTAGGTGTCTGGGACACAGTGTAACCAGAGCAGAAACAATTCTTGCACTATTGAAATTCACAGTCCACAGGAAACTTTTTAAGCCGTTGTTTCCCAGCATTCAGTGTTTCTTAAGCTTAGCCTCACAGCATACCACCTTCATAATATTTTCCTCTATCTTTTCCTCCTTGTTCTATTATTTTCTTAAATTTATAAACTATTAAAATAACAGGATTTTGTGTTTTATTTATTTTTAAGTATTTTATATTATGAAGTTTTATACAAACCTACAAAAGTATTGGAAATAATACAACTAACAATCCAGCTTTTTCAAACCTTAATATTTGGGCCTATTTTGCTTCTGATTTTTTTAGTCGAAATATCTTCTATAAATTTGTCTCTCTCTCTCCCCAGAGTTAACCACTACCTTGAATTTACCCATGATTCCAATCTATGTTTTTATACCATTACTACAGATGCATGCATCCATAACATACACAATATTGTTTTGCATATTTTAAACTTAGATAAGTGGTACTATGCTGCATTATCCCTCTACAATTTGCTTTCTCCAATCCTCATTAGATGTTTGAAATTTAACTACATTAATATAATCAGCCCAAGTTTATTCTTTTTTTTTTTTAATATTTATTCATTTATTTATTTTTGTCTGTGTTGGGTCTTCGTTTCTGTGCGAGGGCTTTCTCTAGTTGCGGCAAGCGGGGACCACTCTTCATCGGGGTGCGTGGGCTTCTCACCATCGCGGCCTCTCTTATTGAGGAGCACAGGCTTCAGACGCGCAGGCTCAGTAGTTATGGCTCACGGGCCCAGTTGCTCCGCGGCATGTGGGATCTTCCCAGACCAGGGCTCGAACCTGTGTCCCCTGCATTGGCAGGCAGATTCTCAACCACTGCGCCACCAGGGAAGCCCAAGTTTATTCATTTTAATTGTTGGTTATTATGCCATTGTCTGAATATACCACAGTTTATTTATCCATCCTTCTGTTTTTGGACACTTAGATGAATTACATATTTTGGTATTACAAACAGTGCTTGGCATTTTTCTACATAAATCCATTTTCAAGGACACTTTATATCACTATCATAAGCTGAAAATAGTACCACTTGTCATAAAGAGAAAACTGTAGGGAAACTGAAATGAAAACAAAATGTTCTCAAAGTCTAGTCAAATACCATTATCATAGGAAGTTCAGCCCTGTAGTTCTCCCTATTGGAAAGGGCAATTGGCAAGTGCTGGAGAGAGAACCAGGCATGAAGACCCAACCTCCGACAGGGATTTTTTCCCACTGATCTAATCAGACTAGAACGATCACTAAAAAGGGAATCACTAAAAAAAATAAAATAAAATAAAAAAATAAGGGAATCACTTTCTCGCTGTGTGATTCAGCATTGTTGCATGTTGTGATTATGGAAACGTCAAATACGGAACCGTCAAACTCCCTTTCCTACCAGAAGTGTGTTGGGAAACATTGGATTAAGTGAAACAAAGAGGTATTAAAAGTACACCACATGTCAGGCACTATGTTAGACTCTAGGGGCACAAAGAGGAATAAGAAAGAACCCTCAAGGTACTCAAGATGGAGACATACACCAACAGCCTGAGATAATCAGTGCTAAATGGTGTGGCGGCTGGAGAATGGGGAAGGCTGGGTAGATGTCAGGGGAGGTTTTACACAAAGGAGGTGACATTTGATCTGGAAGTCTTGGAGCGTGCCACGGATTTCAGTCGGCAAAGAAGAGAGGGAAGGCAGTCTAGGCAGAGAGAGCAGCTTAAGCAAAGGCATCAAAATGTGCCCACATACAGTGCAGCTGGGGGACAACAAACTTCGTATACTTGGAGGATCATAGTTTTGGTTGTAGGTGGCCATGGAGATAAGGGGGAAAGGGGGGCAATTAGACTCCACAGGCAGGAGGGGTCCGGTTGGCTTTGTAGAGGCCAGTGGAGAGCCTTGAGGCATCTATAACAAAGGACCAGTATGACCAGATTTGTTCCAGGTGGAACAGCAGCTGTCCTAGGCTGTTAGCCAGAGGGGTTGGGCAATGATGCTGGATCCTGGGCTAATGTTTGCTGAGTG
Organism: Balaenoptera borealis; assembly: GCF_965194805.1. Lineage (NCBI taxonomy): Eukaryota > Metazoa > Chordata > Mammalia > Artiodactyla > Balaenopteridae > Balaenoptera > Balaenoptera borealis. The sequence continues at coordinate 27,706,592 of NC_138866.1, forward strand.
GTGTGGCCTGGAAGGCTGGGCTTATATAATCTCTGAGTGGCATCTTCCAGACAGTCAGAGCCACTGAGTCGTTGGCCCCAGCTAGTCAGGCTCATTTGCTCTCTCCAACTAGCCAGAGCCCACGGAGTGGTCATCTCCCATCGGGCACCTCCCTGAGCCTGTACCCAAGACTCCGGCTGGGCTTCTGTAGCCCTCTCGAGTGCCCGCTTAGCCAAGCCCTGCCCCCCTGCTTGGCAGCTTTGATTCTGACCAGTTCTCACCAGGGCCCTGACGGCCTTGAGGGCTCTACCGTGGTCGGGCAGGGCAGGACGAGCTGCTGCCTTCCTACAGTCAGCTCCGTAGCCATTCTGAAGGCATCTAGGGTACCAGCAGGCTCAGTGGGCCTCCTTGAGCTGGGATCCACTGCATGACCTCTCAGCCAGGTGGGCCCCTCAGTCCGTGCTCTCTGGACTCCCACAGACCCTAGTTTTTAGAAAACTCCCAGGGCATGCTGTCTGCTTCCCTCTCAAAGACCTCTCAGGCATCTAAGAGGCCTTGTCACCACCAGAGGGGTAATGACTCACCAATGGGTGGGTAGTCCCCACTCCCGCCAGAGCACACACTCAGAAGCCCTGGCTGTGAGGACCAGCCCCTTCCCCAGAACCCAGTGACTTGGGCCCTGATGGGGAAGAGGCCTTCGGGGAACCAGGAAACCGATGAATGCAGCGGTCCAGAGAGGCTTCTAGGTGGCTGAAATGGCACAACCCTTGGCTGGGAGGACATTCTGGGGCCTCCCTGGGAGGCAGCTCCCCACAGCTTTGGGCCAAAGGGCCAGGAATGGGCCTCAGCTTTTTCAAGCTGAAGGAATTTATTTTGAATGTTTCGTAAGGTTTCAAAAACCACACAAGCTTTGGGGGCCACACAAATGTCAAACAAACTCCTAAGTGGGACCAGATGCCCACCATGCCGGCCACAAAGGTCACAGGAATGGCCCCCGGTCTGTCCTTCACCTCACTCTTGGGCTCCGTACCTCTGCTGCCCCCCTCACCCTGAGTTTCAGCGAGTGCTCAGTAGACAATTTCTGATGGTAATGATGGGGTCTGTGAAGCAGAGCCAGGCCCAGCCTGAGCTGAGGAGTCAGGGCCCCAGAGGTCTTCTCCAAATAGAGCCCTTCTCGGGAAGTCACCTCTGTCCAGGCATTTGGGTCTTTAGACTGACAGTCAGGGTGGGTGAAGGATACTGGTGCTGCAGGGGCCTCGCTCAACACCTGAGGGCAGAGTTTGGGTGAGTTGGGTGAGTGGCCCCGGTGGCAACTGCTGGTCAGTGTCTCCTGTAGGTGTCTCGGTGCCAGCACCAAGGAGTAGCTGGGGGAAGGACTATCTCCCACCAAGTAAGTTCCATCAGCCTGCCCAAGTAAAAAATGTGCTCGCCATGCAGAGCAGCTTACCCCGAGTCCCCAGCCCCATCTTCCTCCCAGCTTGCCACCTCCTCAGCTCCTCTTAAAGAGAAATTCTGGAGCTCCGGCTCCTTCTGTCCCACCCAGCGCTCCGTGGGACCGGGCACCAGCCTGCCAGAGGGCTAAGGCTCCTCCCAGTGTGCATTTGTTGGTAGGTGATGCATATGTATGTCCTTAAGGCTGTTTTGTGTGTGTTTTCCAGCTTCCCTTGGATTATCAGAATTTGTTGGCAAGGGCCATGGTGATAATTTTTTGGTGAGAGACCATGTGGAGTTGGAGCGTGACTTAGAGTTGGGTCAGCTGAGGTTTGAATCTGGCTCTGGCGTTTACTTATTGTTTAGTCTTAGCAAGTGACTGAGCCACTCTGAACTTGCTTTTTGATCATCTTCGTGATCCCTGTGCCAGTGTGTCAGGGGCTATACATCCTATCTCATTTAATCCTCACAACAACATTAAGCAGGTATTATTATCTCCATTGTACAGATGAAAAGAATGAGGCTTCCCAAGCTCATGCAGAGAATGGCAGAGTCAGGATTCAATCTTAGATGTGAAGGATCCCAAAGCACCCGCCCATGGGCCATGCGGCCTCCCTAGAGAAGGGGGACAGTGCCCGGCCTGGCAGAGTTCCCCCAGGCCCTGCCTGTAGAGGGTGGGACCATCAGAAGGGCTCTGTGAATAGTCCCGCTCTGAGCACCCTATGCTGACCCTGTTTTGGTGACCCCGCAGGAGGAATGTCTGCGGGGGACAGTGCTGCCCAGGATGGACAACGGCAAACAGTACCAACCACTGTATCAAACGTGAGTGCCTCCACCGCATCCACCCTCTCCCTCTCTCTTCCTTGAGCTGGGCGGGGCATGGGGACTCCAGAACCTGTGCGGGGAGCACAAGTGTCTTCCCCAATCTGCCTCCTGAGCAGGTAGCCCCTCTCCAGGGGGGAGGCAGTGGAAGAGAGGAGATTGAAAAATGCCTCCAGGGCATTCCCTGGTGGTATGGTGGTTAGGACTGGCGCTTTCATTGCCAAGGGCCTGGGTTCAATCCCTGGTTGGGGAACTAAGATCCCACAAGCTGCATGGCATGGCGAAAAAAAAAAAGGCTCCAACTGAAGATGACTTTTCAAATAAAATCCCCGCTCTTGTTTGTAAAGCTTCCTATATTCCCCACCTGCTTCTCCACTGTGTTGGGGCTCCTCCCCAACTTGCCCTGTGGTGCTCACATACCCCTGTGGTCTGCGGAACACACCTGGCCCCAGAGCCTCTGCATTGCACATTCCTGGGGGGACCACTCCTAGCGCTGTGCTAGGGGAATCCACCTCTGCTCTGGCCCCTGGCCCCTGGCGGGCATCCTACCAGGACGGTCAGATGAGGCTTTCACCCTGCATCTGGAGCAGTCTTCCTTTGGACCACTCCAGGGCCTGGCAGCCTGGCCCAGATGAGAAAAAAGAGGGTAGTCATCTTAGTTATGTGGAGACCAAGCAGTGAGGTAGGAAGAGCCGGGCTCTGTGCCCTAGCCTCCACTGGTGGCGCCCTCGGAGGAGGTGACAGCAACACGAGAGCCAGTAGCTACGCAGCACTCGCTCTGTGCAAGACTCACTTCACACGTCCTGTGGGGCGGGGAGAGCCACTCACCTTTTGGCATGTGAGGAAACTGGGGCACAGACAAGTCACGTGCTCAAGGTCACATGGCCTGGAAATGGCAGGATTTGAACTCAGGTAACCTGACTCTAGGGTCCCTCTTCTTAATCTCCACACTCTGCTGCCAGATATCTTACCTCATCTTTCTGGGCCTCACTTTCTGCATCTGTGAACTGGGGATGGCCGTGTACTACTGTTTCCTTTGTTACTCCTCCTCTACCTCCTATTACTACTACCACCATCACCTCTACCATTACTACTACTACTACTACCTCTACTACCATCACTATGACTACAGCTGCTGCTGCTGCTGCTACCACTACTACCACCATTACTACTACTACCACCATTATTACTACTACTACTACTACCACCATCACCACTACCCCTACTACTACTACTACCATCACTATTACTACAGCTGCTGCTGCTACTACCACTACTACCACCATTACTACTACTACCACCATTATTACTACTACTACTACCACCATCACCACTACCATTACTACTACTACTACCATCACTACTACTACAGCTGCTGCTGCTGCTACTACCACTACTACCACCATTACTACTACTACCACCATTATTACTACTACTACTACCACCGTCACCACTACCACTACTGCTACTACTACTACTACCCCTACTACAATCACTACTACTACAGCTGCTGCTGCTGCTACTACCACTACTACCACCATTACTACTACCACTACTACCACCATTACTACTACTACCACCATCACCACTACTACTACTACTACTACCTCTACTACCATCATTACTACTACAGCTGCTGCTGCTGCTGCTACCACTACTACTACCATTACTACTGCTACCACCATTACTACTATAACAACAACTACTACTACTACTAGCTAACAGCCGAGGATTTACTATATGCCCCACACTGTGCTAAGCTCTTCACATACATCATCTTAGTTAAGTCTCCCAATCCTATAACATGAGTATTTACTGATCATCTATCCTACCTATAGTCGAGGAAACTGAGGCTCAGTTGGTTAGGAAACGTGCCCGAGGAGACAGTACTACTCCGAGTCCTGGAGCTGAGGCCTGGGGTGGGATTTGGGGCTGGAGATGAAGAGGAGGGCCCATAAGTTCTACTGAGCTTAGCAGAGAGTGTTGCTGAGGTTTGAGCTGAAGTTGGGAAGGGTGGCTTCAGAGTGGGTGGGCTTCTCCACAGCTGCCCAAGGGGTCTGGGCATGGGCCTTGCTCTGGCCCTTCAGCCCTGAAGGTTCTCAGTTTCCTAACTTTCTCATGACTTTCCAGCATCATTCTCTGCCAATCTGGAGTTTCAACACTGGAAACTCGAGGTTGGGTGAGTCTGCAGATTGTCAGAGTTGCCGTGCGTGTGCACCCTCGTGCCCTGAGCAGGGGGTGCTGCTCCAGCCGGCTGTCAGTAGCCACTCCACCCCGGGGGCCTCAGCCCCATTGTTTCTCTCCCCGGCCCTCTGCTGCTCCCCTGGTCATACCTGTGACCCTGGCACACAGGCTGGCAGCGCTCCTGGAGGAATTGCCAGTGGGCGTTAGCCTTTCCCACACGAAGTTGGCTTGCCCACTGAAGGTCTGTGTGCTAATTAGCTGGGCCCAGCGCTGTTTGCTTGTTGCTATTTTGCTGCTAATGAGCCTGATGAGAACCACGTGGGCAGTGGGGTGTTGGCCCTGGATGGCTAGGTCCTGAGCTCTGTCAAATATGGGGCTCTTGGTTCCACGCCCTGTCAGCTGGCTCTCCTGCTTCCCCCGTGGTTTGCGTCTCCCTATCCCCTCCCCACAGCTGCCCTCCTGGCTGAAGAAGAGGCTGCCAACGCCGGGGCACGCTCATGACTCTGGCCTAGTGGTTTCCCATATGTGGGGTGCCTCTCCTGGCCTGGCCGCAGGTGGGTAGTGACAGGGAGGGGTGTGTGACATCCCCCCAACTGCCAAGAATAAAGTCTAGTCCCAGAACAGTGTGGGGACTCAATCCATCCCCTGGTCTCTCCCAGATATCTGTGGGTCCAACCCACTGCCCATGCATAGCGAGTGATGGTCTTTGTCCCCTGGACCACTCCCGACTCCCACTTGCCCCTCTCACAGACTCCGAGGTTGCTGTAACATACCAGCCATCTCCTTGGCAGGCCCCTTTTTTCATCCCTGTCCAGTCACTGGACCTTGGGGACCCACTGTGTCTGCAGGTGTCCACCGCTAGAAGCCCAGCTGCTCTCTGCACCCTGGAGGGGTCTGGAGCTGCGCCCCCATCTCCTCCTCTAGTCTTGGTATCTGCCTTTTCTTCTGTGGCTTTGCCAGCTCTGGCACACAATTTATGTGTTTATGTATTTGTGGAGGCAGCTGACTGGGGCCTGCCAGCCCGCTCAGCTGAGGGGAAGCACTGCAGGGTGTGGGGTGCTTGGGTCCTGTTTACAGTTAGGGCTTTTGGAAGACTGTCCAGTCTTCCCAGACTGGCTTGCCCCAATGCACACACAGCCTTTGGGAGGCTTCTGAAGGCTCACACTGGAAGAGGATTTGAAGAATTCTTTGGCTTCTCATTTTATCTCGACTTCGATGCATGGGGACTGGGGCTGTTCTGGGGAGAAGGCTATTGAGGAGGGGGCTAGGTGGATTACCATCTTCCCCTCCATCCCAGCAGTAAGGCTCCAAGTTAAGAGCATGTGCTTTAGATTCTGGTGCCAGATTCAAGGAGTCATGGATTTGAATCCCAGCTCTGTGTTCTCAGGCAAGTGCCTGGCCCTCTTCCAGCCATAGCGCCTCACCTATTAAGTGGCTATGACAATCTTTATAGAGCTGTTTTTGAGAATTAATAATAATAACACACTGTAGCTCTTACTGTGCGTCAGAACTTTATTATTAATTTTTCATCCTCACAACAACCCTGTAAACTAGACTTGATCTTTATCCCCATTTACAGATGAGGTTAACTATTTGTCCAAGTCGTGCAGCTGGCAATCAGTAGAGCCTGGGTGTGAATCCAGGTAGCCCGCTCCAGAGGATAGGGCTTAACACCGTGCTCCTGGGAAACGAGCAAGTGTGTGTAGAGAGCCTGGAACATGGTAAGTTTAGTTGTTATTTTAGCCTAGATCCAGGAGGCTGTGCTACCTGCCTGGGTTTAAATGCCGACTCCATCACTTAGCTACAGGACCCCGGGCAAGATGCTTAAGCTTCCTGTGCCTCAGTTTCTTTTCCTGTGAAATATGACTAATATTAGTCCCTGCCTCAGAGAATTCTAAGGAACAAATGAGATAACTTAGGGCAAGTGTTTAGTTCAAGGCCTGGCATGTTCTGTGTGTTCTGTACACGTCTGGCCTTGATGTTGAGAGCAGGGACTGTCTAACAGCCCACAACATGCAGCACAGTGGCAAGTGTTCATTGGATACAAGGTAAAGGCTCAACAAGAATGTACTGAATAACACAGGGCCTTTCCCTGGCCTGTGCAGAGAAGTCCCCTTCTGCAGCCCCGGATTCATCAGCCCTTTTGGAAAACTCCCCACGGTGCTCAGGAGACCCTGGAATGGCCTAGGCATTTGTGCTTGCCTTTTAGTCCCAAGCCTGTGTGCGCATGGGGCCATTAGAACCACATGCCTTCTGGGCCACATCTCAGCGCTGTGAAGACCCTCATCCCTCCTGATCTGGGCTTCTCCTGGGCTTCCCTGAGGGAGTTCCCCTGGCCCACCCATTCCAGCCCGGTAAATGACCCCATCCCAAAGGGCAAGACTATAGCCAACCAACTTTGGAGCCAGAATCCCTGAGTTCAGAGCCTTGCTCCATCACTTACTAGCATGGTGATCTCAGGCACGTTGCTGGACTGCTCTAAGCCTCAGTTTCTCCATATGTCAAATGAGGATCAGAATAGCACCTGTAGTAGTTATAAGAATCTACAGAGGAGATATATGCAAAGAAATCGACCTCATAATGGGAAGTGCTGAACAAATGTTGAGGAAAAGGGTCAGGGCAGGGGTGGGATTTGCAGGTTCTTTACTGACTGGTTAGGAACTGCCAGGAACCAGAGGCTTGAGTCTACATATGGCTCATCTCTGGATGAACCATCCGATGAAACTCAATAGTTGGTGGGAGTGGTGGAGAGGAAAGTGGAAGGTGTTAAGGGGAATAATCACATGACTTCAGTGGAGACCCAACTAACATGAAGGGTACAGACCTAGCAAGAGACACTGCCCATCTCTCCCCTGACCATGTAGAGGTACCTTAGATCTTCCTGGTAAGCAGGTGTATGCCCCCAAGGCTTTTTGCTTAAAGGAGTATTTAGGAGATGCTTTTATCCAGGGGATCCTGAAGCCAGGGGCTGTATCCTGTTGATACCAGCAGAGTGCCTATTGGATACATGTTTGTTAAAGGACTGAGTGGGTGAATGATTTCACAGGTGACCTGGAGGTTTTCTTCTGCCATCCTCAGCTGCCTCTTCTCACCTCCTTGGTTGGCTTCTCCTCTTCTACCTAACATCTTGATGTTGGGCTGCCTCAGGACTTTCCCCAGATCTTCCAAATCCCCCACGCAAAGAGGGGGCCATATGAAGCAAGCACAGCATTAATCGCCCCCCCACCATTATTGGGTACCAGTAGACACTGTGCCAGACAATTAACACGCAACAATAAGAGTGGCAGTGCTCACTCTGTGCCAGGGACCACGCTAAACCCTTCAACTCCCTTCACCCTGTGAGTGGCCATCACATCACTCTCTGTCCTGGCCCCCTCCTGTGTCCCTGGCTGCTGCTTCTCCTCTACCCAGCTACTAAACACTGGGTTTCCCAGGACCGAGTTCTGGGTCCTCTTCTTTTCTTTCTCCCTGCACTGCTCCTGGAATGATTTAATGCATTCCCATGGATGTAAACATCGTCTCTGGGCTGATGACACTCAGATTTATATACATCTTCAGCCAGATCTCTCCTCCAACCTCCAGGCTCCTTTCGTCCTGCCGCCTCCTCGACATCTGCTCTTGATGCCTCCCAGCCACCCCCACCCCAACTTGTCCCAAGCGAGCGCATCGTTTCCCTCCCTCTGAGCCAATATCCCTGCCCAGGTCTTACCCATCCTGTTAAAGGCATCTCCATCTGTGTGAATGCTTAAGCCAGACCATTCAGGACACCTCCTCTTGCTCAGGCTTCTATCCAGTCCATCCCTGAGCACTGTTTGCTTTACTTCCTAAATCTCTTGAGAGTCTGTTTGCTTCCGGCCCCCCCCACCCCCTCCCCCCCGCTGGCTGCTTCTCTAGTCCTGGGCACCAGCACGCTCTCCTCGGTGACTGCTGCAGCTGGCTGACTGCTCCCACTGTCCCCCTTGCTCTCCAGTTCTTTCTCTGTAAATTAGATCATAACACATCCCTATTGAAACCTTCCTGTGGTGGTGTGTCCAGCCTTGTCTGTCAGCCCCTCGCTCACCAGATCCAGCCTGGGTTCCTGGAATGTGCTGCCCCCGGGCTGTTGCACATGCTGCCCTCTCTGTTTGCTTTTCCTGTCTCTTTATGTGGCTGCTCCCTGTCTTCATTTCCAGCTCCCCCTAACCACTCTGTCTAGAGCTGCCCCCAGCAGCCTTGTTATTCTGGATCCCAGCCCCTTAATTGTTTCTTCCATCATTCATATCCCAATTTCTCTTCCTCTGCTTGTTTTTTTGCTTGTTTTATGAATTTCTCTAAGTTGGAGGCTCCATGAAGAAAAAGACACTGTCTGTCTTGCTTACCATCCTAAGCAAATAGTAACTGTTGGACGCAGGACCATTTTCTAGACGCTGAGACTCGCAGAGGTGAAGGAACTTGCCTGAGGTCGTGGGGTTGGAATTCAAATGCAGGTCTCTTTGACTATAAGGCTGCTCTCTCCTCCACACTTCTGCCCTCGCCTTCATTGAGTTGTAAATGGGAATGGTGTATTCCTTCCCTCTCAACCTTTATGGGTCCTGGGCACGGAGCTGGTGTGGCTGCAGAAGGGCTTGGATGGCTCCATGCCAGCCACAGAACTGTCTTCCATGCCCTGGAGCTGCTCCCCTGGAAAAGACTGGGTCCCCGGGCTTGTCCCTGATGGGGGCTGCTCCAGGACCCCATCTTCTCTCATCTCCCCGGCCTCTCTGGCACTGAGGCCTTTAAATCCCTGCCTCCTCCCAGACAAAGCCCTCAGGGCTGTGATGGAGATGGACAGGTGACTTGTCTGCTCTAGGGCAGGAGCTAGAGGCAAACCCAGGCCTCTGCCCTGGGCCACGAGCCCTGCCCAGTGGTCCCCTCCTCATGCCTGCTGGAGCCGGTGGGGATTGGGGCTGCTCTCTATCCCCAGCCCCTGGCCCCCAGCTGGCCCAGCATCTCGGTGTTTGTTAATGCAATTAGCAGGGCGGTCCATGCTGAGGGGCTGGGGCCAAGGTCTGACTCACAACCCTCCTTCCTCCCCTCCGGCCGCCAAACGGTAGAGGCCCTCTCGGCCTGCCAGACGGCGTCTGCAGAGCGTGCGCAAGGGGCCAAGAACGGCATCTTTCTCTCATTAAAGGCTTTTATGTGAACACAACTGCTATTTTGGAGCAGGGTGCTTGGCTGGCCCCTGAGCCCCAGTGCTGTTTCCAGCCATCCTGAGCTGCGACCCCAGCACAGCTGTGGTGGGAATGGGCCGAATCCTTGAGGACCTGACTTCTCCCACAGCCTGGGGGCTTGGGGCTGAGGTCGGGGCTTGGGGGACACAGCCCCTGTGCAGAGCTTGGGTGTGGAGAGGATGAGTCCTCGGTGGATTCTGAGGGTGTGTGAAGGCCAGTGAGGGATTTCCTGGCCTCAGGGAGCTCTGACATCAGGGTCCCCTTTCTGTGGAAACCAAAGATCAAGGCTGTGGAGAAACAGCTCAGGGTCACAGGTAGACCCCCAGTTAAGTGAATTCCAAGGGCAAACTGAGGCCTCCAGGTAGGGTTCTAAGGTGAGGGGGGGCCCGGGGAAGGGCAGCACTGAGGGTGGTAGGTGACCGTCCTGCCTAGAAAGGTCTCTGGGTGTGGAAGGGACAGGGCCCCATCCTGAGGGAGGGATCAGGTACTCAGTGGGGAGGTCCTTAATGTCCCACTGACACAGAGTTTAGGAAAGATGGAGGTTTAATCTGAGGAGCAGCTGAGCTTCAGGTATGGGGGTGCGGGGCCCAGAGTCTAATCTGGAAGGTAGGTTCATCTCCCAGACAGGAGGGCCTGGTACTGGAGGCCTCGGAGGAGGGCACAGGCTTAAGGGGCCCACCCTAAAGTCGGTGCCTCACCTAATGGAATTGACGGAGGGAGACGGCACCTCTAGATCCCAGGAGAGAGAGCTGATGACAAAAGCCCTACCTGGCTGGGGTGGAAGGAGGTAGAGAGGGGACCGGGCTGTATTTAACACCTGAAGAGCAGCCCTGCCTCTGCACCACAGTGCTTGGGGTGTCTCTCTAACCAGGGCCTGCCTTGTCATTGCCTTTTCCTGGGAAAAACGTCATGGCAGAGAAGTTCAGAAGCCCTCTTGCTTCTGCCACTAGGTGTGTGGTTTTTTTGTTTTTTTGTTTTTTAACTTAGCATTGATGTCCTATACAACTTTCTGTGGAAACTTTCTGTGGAAATGTTCTATGTCTTGCCATCCAACATGGTAGCCATGAGCCGCATGTGGCTCTTGAGCCCTTGAAATGTGTCTAGTGCAACTGAGGAATGGAATTTTAAATTTTATTTAATCAATTTCCATTTCAACAGCCATATATAGCTCATGGCTACAGCATTAGACAGCATTGGACAGCACAGCTTTAGAGAGTACAAAGTACTTCCATGATCTCTGTTGAGACTCACACAACTCTTTGAGGCAGGAATTGTCAGACCCATTTTATGGATGAGACAGCTGAGGCACTGGTTGAGGTGTCTCAGTGAGACGAGACGCGCCCAAGGTCACGCAGCTGGGAAGTGGCTGAGAGGGGGTCAAGCCAAACCTTTCTGACTCCCGACCCCATGTTCTTTTTGCTACCAAGTCGCTGGTCACAAGGGCTCTGAGTGGATGGTAGGAGCAGCCTGCATGGTGGGAGCTGTTTCCAGACTCTCCCCCAGGCCTGCCCATTGTGCATTCGGTCTCCTCCCAAAGGCAGAGGTTTTGTTCGGAAAATCTGAGCAAACCTCTGCTTGACTGTTTTGGAGCAGAGTGAAGGTAGAAGGGGCACAGCCAGGAGTGGGGGAGTTGGGGAGAATGATGCCTTCTATTTCTTGTTTCAAAGTAATTTCGGGAGATTTCTTTTTATTCCCTTCTCTTTTGGCATACTGCTACCTCCACAGAGCTGAACTCCCAAAGCTGAAACTTTCCACATGTCCAATCCTCAGTGAGAAAGATAGTGCCAGGGGAGTGTGGAGAAGCCAGGGCTCAGGTGGAGCCCAAATTATGAATGGCTAAAGGCTGGCATTGGCGAGCGGGCACAGGGAGGCTGGGAGCAGCGTCACCTTCGGGCTCTGAGGATGCCAGCCCCTGACAGGGAGGGGCTGGGTGTGTCCTCGATGGCTAAACATGGACCTCGTGGCATCACGCTTGCTAACCTGTCACCAATCATCAATCACCGAAGACTCATTAAAGCCATATACCCCATCCTGTGTTGATTTCTCAAGTATAAGGCATGACCTCTGCCCTTGTGGGAAAATGGGAGGAATGAGGCTCCAAGAGCAAAACATGAAGACTGCCCAGCCTGCCATGGTTGGGAATTTTCTCTCTTAAAATTCCCACAGCACTGCATGAAATTGCCTCTCCGGGGTGCCTCGGCATTTCCTTCCTTGCTTTATGCAATACCCCTGCCATGGGGCGATTCTGCGATGGCTGATCCCCTTTCTGATACTTCAGTTTTGAAATCTGTGCTCATTTGACTTAGGAATATTTTGCTGCAGTTTCCTTTAACAAAAGGCACATGACCACTATCGCCCCCTCCTCCTTCCCAAAGGGTTCTTTTGGATTTCACGCACCAGTAAATATCCCCAAACATCTTAGGTACCAAAGTACAGTAGCCAGCTTTTCCTTTTGCTAAGTGAGGATGTTAGAAAAACAAACTACCATTTGCCATCACCTTTAATTTTAAAAGAACATTTTAACACCAGAAAAGTAATAAAATAATAATCTCAAAATAAAAAACACTTTTTAAGTGGGGAAAAAATAGCATTACAAGAAACACAGAAAACTGTTTTTATTTTTCTTGTTTCATGGCAGACCAGTAAAAACTGTCCTAAGAATGGTGCCTTTCATAGATAGGAACTTGGAGCCACCATTTGGGGCCATTTGCGGGGTGGCTTTTGGGGGAGTGGAGAGAGAGGAGAGGAGTTTATGCTCCAATCCCATAATGCAGATGCTTGGCTCAGAACAAAACGCTTGAACACTGTAGTGAGGAAATCACTTCCTGCTGAGACTTATGAAGACAACACAGAGGAGGATACAAATGAAGTTGGTGAGAGCTGGCTCTGAAAACCCAGCACTTGGAGGCCCTTTCTTAGCAGACCTGGCCTCTGTGCAGTTTCATAAACGATTGGTCCAGAAAGCTTATCTTCCCAAATGGGTTTATTTCTGCCAACAAGTCTGACTGGTTTGGAAGCCTTTTAGAACTTTTATCAACCACAGTATTACGTGCATATGTAAATGCCAATTTTATAGTTTCCCCCCAAACACCCACTTTCTGTGAGCTATTCATCATACCAGCCAAAGTCTGCCAACCCTTGTCCTCATTGAGGACCTAACCGCCTGGGGGCAAGGGGCTTCCATGATTCTGAGAACCCCCCCACCTGGCAGAGTTTCCTCCACCCAGGGACCAGCCTTGTTGTCTTTGTACGTCCGGCACCCAGTCTGACCGAGAGAGGGTGCTCACTAAATGTTTGCGGGTGTATTGGCGAATAAGGCAGAACCAGAAGTAAGCGAGTCTCAGGAAGACATGGGCTCGGCTTGCAGGATTTGGGGTCTTGGGTTTCTAGAGAGAGAAAGATCTTACTGTTGAAGTCAAGGATGGGCCATCCTTGGGGCCCAGGAGGGGAAGGACAGAAGCTAAACTGGTTTTGAAGGCTGTCTTAAGGGCAGGGACCACCCACGCAGAGGTAGAAGAGACACGGAGACTGGGAGGGGCTGTGTGACCTTCCCCTTGCCCATGCCAGGCTTTGCTGGCAGAGAGGTGTGGATCTGAGGGGCTGGGAGTGATGTAGCATCTGTGGTCCATATGGGAGACCACTCAGGCCCTCCCTTTCTACTCCCTCCCTAAAATAAACCAGGGCTGACACCTGTCCTGGGCAAACCTGCTTCCCCAGTGTTCGCTGGCCCTGGTTTGGCTACAGGGCTGGCCCCAGCAGACCGTGTCTCTGGTGGTGGTGGTGACAGTGGCCTGGCGGGTGGTCAGATGGGGGCTGACTCTGCTTGGGCAGGTGGAGTGGCAGCCAGGTGATAGGCCAAAATCCTGCCAAGGTGGCAGTTTGTGTTTGGGGAAGTGCTCAGGTTTACAATTCTCTCACACAGTCTACTTACCTGGAGGCCTGGGGCTGCCAGGAAGGGATGCCCAAGCACTGAGGAAAATGCTCTAGCCTCAGGATCTAGCTCATGGTTGGAATCCTGCAGCGAGACCTATGATTTCCCCACTCTCCCCTGAGTAAACAGGCTGCCCTTGTTTGACACGATGCCCAATCTACTCATCCTTGCTGTCTCTGGTCAGCATCACCACCTCCAGGAAGCCTTCCCTGACTTTCCCTTCTTACCTCAGCCTGGGTTAGAGACTCTGGCCGACACTTATCACATGACCTATGTCCTGGCTTCCATGTGAAACAGGACACTCCTTGAGAGAGGGCTCCTCTTTACCACAAGCCTCACACCTAGTGAGTGCTCGGTTAATGTTCACTGAATGAATGCAGGAGCTGGTAAACATCCTCCCTCAATCTAAGATTGACTGTATGGGCTTTGGAGAGAGATGGGTTTGAGGGTCTGTGGTCTCCACCACCAGAGCCAACCTGGGATGTGCAGCTTCCCAGGCCAAGGGTGCATTCGGAGGCTGACTTGAAGCCAACAGATCCCTTTTGCTTCATCAACAGCTCCAGGCCAAGGTTTAGAGATGGTTCAGCCCTGCTGGGAGGTGGTGGGGTGGAAAGAGCTTGGGCTTTTCCATCAAACAGACCTGGATTGGATCCTTGATCCACCATTGCCTAGCTGGGTGACCTCAGGCACATCTTTTAACCACTCCGAGCTTCAGAGTCATTATTTGTAAAATGAGAATCATAATCACACTTGCTGTATAGGATTGTTTCAAGCTTAAATGAGACAGTGTATGCAGAGCACAGTTCCTCGCATGTTGTAGCACCGAACAGATAGTAGCTGCCATAATAAAAACAATATTGATTGTGTCATTGTTAGGCATATGCTAGGAGTTAAGGAGGCAAAGAGGTGTAAGGAACAGTCGCTGCACTTGAGGGTGCTGACCATATTAGTTAGGGAGTTGAGACACATACATAACAAAGCCGTCACACTGACGGTGGCCTATAGGGCATGAGTGGTGTGCAAGGTGAGCACTCGTCCTAGTTGTTCAGAGGAGGGAGCAGTTGCTGGAGGTGGGTCATCAGGGATGGCGAGGGGGCCTTGAGGGAACAGTAGGACTTAGGTAAGTGGAGAGGAAAGGGAAACAGCTCCAGGGAGGGGAAGCAGCACACACAAAGGCAGAGAGAAGAGGAAGCCACACCAGCAGGCCAGGTCCCCAGCTGGACAGACAACAAAAAGGGAGCGCTTAAGTATACGTACAGCACAATGTTGGGTGTTCTGCGGGGGGTGCCGGTGTGACGGGTCACTCAGTCCTTGATGGGTTGTCCGACGCTGACAGGCGACCCTCACCCTCTCCCTGTCTCTCCAGCCGTGTGCCAGCCGCCCTGCCAGAACAGGGGCTCCTGCAGCCGGCCCCAGCTCTGCGTGTGCCGCTCCGGCTTCCGCGGAGCCCGCTGTGAAGAGGTCATTCCTGAGGAGGAATTCGACCCCCAGAACTCCAGGCCGGCACCCCGACGCTCAGCCGAGGGGTCTCCCAACCTGCGCAGGAGCAGCGCGGCCAGAGAAAGCACCACAGCCAGGGCGCGGCCACCAGCACCACAGCGGCCGCTGGCCAGGTGAGTGCCCTCCTCAGTGGGGCCTCCGGTCTGGGGGCGCAGCCTCTCTGGAGGGGCTTCTCCCTGCGGCCCGTTTGGTGAAGACCCTGGTGGAGAAGGCCAGAGAGTCCTCCTTTCCCCACTCCTGCTCTCCTCCCCTTCCCCTGAACCCACCAGAGGGGCGGCGAGCAGGGGAGCAGGTACGGGGGGTTGACACAGGCTCGGGCAGGGTGCACAGTGGAGGTGAGAGGGGAAATCTTTACTCTCCAGACCCCGGGAGAGAGCTGAGGAGGGCACATCCCTGGCACCAGGCTCTCTTGTTTCGAATCCTGGTGTTGCCACTTCCTAGGTGGGTGACCTCGGGCAAGTTACTTATCTCTCTGATTCCTCATCAGTAAGTTGGGGAAAATGGTGATAATCATAATCATGGTATTGTAAGGGTTAAGTTAGTTAATATGAGGAAAATGCTTAGAACAGTGCCTGGCACATAGTGAACTCTATAAATGTTTCTCCTCCGCCTCCCCCTTCTCTGCCTGTGGTCCCTGTGATGCAGGAAGGACTCCTCTGCCAGAAAAAGCCCCTTCAGTTCGGTCACCCCCAGTGCTAACCTCTCTCCTCGGAGGGGCAGCTGGAGCATGTAGGGGAAGGGAGAAGATTAAAAAGTGGGAAGGGGTGTGTTCATGGGCAGGATTCCCTGGCCCGCTTGCCAGCCAACCTGGCTAGACATTTCCTAGCTCAGGACAGGAAATCTGAACTTTGTAAACTGGTCCATTTCTGGGGGCTGTGTTTTCCTTTTGGTTTTTCAGGTAGTTTTTCCATTCGCTTCCTACTTAGGAAGTTCTTTCTGAAATGTTTGAACCTTGTCTTGCTGAACTCGGGGGGAAAAAAGGATTTGCCCTCCCAGAGGAAGCTGGGAGAATCAGGGAGAAGAGGCTGACCTCGAGGCCAGGTCCCCAGTGGGGAAAGCTCAGGAGAGAAAGGAAAGGAGCTCAAGGTTGTCCAGCAACTCTGAAGGGGGAGGGGCGATGGGGGCCGGGGCAGACCAGGGTCTTGGTAAGGGGGTTTCCAGGGCCCTGGCCACCCAAACAAGCAGGTGGTTTCCGGGAGCAGCCAGGAGCAGAAAGAACAGAAAGATGAACTTGGGCCAAGGCCTAGGGAGCCCCCAAAGTTAAAACCAGAAGAGCCAAACTCTTTAGCCAAGGCCTTAGGATGCTGGGGCAGAGATGGGGGGGCAGAGCTAAGGGCCAGGTGGACAATGCAGGGGGCAGGGTGAACTGCCTGGAATTGGCTGTGACCAGTTGGGCAGGGCCTGAGCCTTGTTCTCATTGGTCCCGGGTCTGGGTCCAAGGTGGGTGGGCCTGGTGTGAAGGCACTTGGAGGAGCCCCAGAGGTGGCAGCTCCAGGGCCAGCCCCGGGGCAGGGTGGGAGCAGAGTCCTTCCAGCCTGGCTTTCCCCCTGCAAGCTCTTTTTTTGGCTTGTGGGATTCATTCGTTTTATAATGCATTTATCCCCTGTGTGCGTGCACAAGTGAGTGTTGGGGGTGGTTGCTTGGCAGGTCATTCTGTTCCTTGTACCCTTGAGCCAGAACTCTTTTGACATCCCCTGCCCCATCTTCCCAGCCTATCCCGCTTCTATTTTTCAAGGCCCAGTCCTGCTTCCTCCAAAAAGCACCCCCTCCCTCATATCCGCCAGGCTCTGACCCCCTGCAGCGCACACGTGGCACACACATCGCTGAGTCTGCGCCCTGAGTCTGCAATCAGACAGTGTGGCCCGCGCCCTGGAAGGCAGCGCCTCTGTCTCACACTGGATTTCCCCACAGTGCCTCCTGCAGTCCCAGCTTGCAGGAAGTGCTCAATCTGCATTGCTTTCTGTCGCTCGCTCCCAACGGAAGACTTACCTAACCAAGGGCCCATTTGGCCCCGAACCCTCACCCTGCCCTGGAACCAAGGGCACCACCCTCAGTGGTGCTCCGAGTGCGGGAGGACGGGAGGCTCCGTGCTTCCCCAGTGTCACGCTTTTCACTCTGCCTCGGGACAGTCTGTGCATTTGCTCACTGGACCAGGAGCTCCCTGAGAGCAGGGACTACTGTGTCCTCCTCTTTCATGAACGTGTCCCTGGCACCTAATACCGCACCTGGTACCCTGTAGGTGCTCAGTCAACACAAGTTGAGTGAAGAAATGGACGAGGCTCGATGCTGGGCGGGGAGGAGGCTGGGAGGGAAGGAGGACCAGCTCTGTGAGGCTTCAGTCCCCCGGCGAAGGTCTGCTGTGTGCGAGAGGCAGGGGAGGAGGAAGGCCTGGGGTGAGGTCTCCGGCCCACAGCAGGGCTGTCCTTTTTGAGCTTCACAGACTCCCTGGCCAGGGGCTACTGTGATGTTTTTAATGAGCTGCAGCCTCCAGGCCAGCCCAGTCTCTCTCTCTCTCTCTCTCCATGTCTCTCTCTCTCTCTCTCTGCCTTGGCGCCTCAATGCCATGAAATCTGGGAAAGTCCAAGCGGCCCACTGTTGGCCCAGCTGTGTTTTGCTTTGGGAGGCCAAATCCCACTTGCCTGGTGGTGTCAGACATTTCCTGTGAACTTGGCCAGCTTTCCCAAGCAGCCGCTGGACTCTCTCCTGATGGCAACTTGGACAGGCCCTTGGTGTCCAGATAAGGGAGTGACATAAATGCAGAGGGCATTCTTGGCGGGGGCGGGGACGGTGCAAAATGTTCAGGGAGGAGAGACATTCATTGCAGGGACTGGTGATGGCCAGAGGCCATCTTCAGGAGAGCACTAGACAGAGGCCAAGAGACATGTGTCTCAGAAGGAAGACGAGAGGGAGGGGTCAGGAGAGTCTCGGGCAGCAGGCAGCACGCCCTACAGAGAGCCAGACGTGGATTGATGTTGTCCAGCTGCAGCCTGGACTGGCCGCGGGGGCCTGCAGACTCCCTCCGAGCCCGGGGTTCAGACTTCTTCCCCAGGCTGGGCAGACAGCCTACCCCACCTGTGGAGCAAGAGCGAGGCAGCTGGGGAAGGGCCTGGAGAGACTGGGGGAGGAGGTGGTTACGACAGTCGAGGACCAGCAGGCCTTGGAAAACAGTGCTTTACACCCGTGCTTCTCAGACTGAAACAGGCCTGCGAGTCACCTGGGAACGTGTTAACAGGCGGCTTCTGATTTGGCAGGTCTGGGGTGAGCGTCTCTAGCATGGTCTCCGGTGATGCCGATGCTGCTGGCCCGTGGACCACCCCTGGAGGAGTGAGGTTCTGAGCCTGGGCTTTGGATTCAGAGAATCCTGGAGTCCAAGTCTGGATTTACCAGCTGTGTGACATCAGGCAAAACATCCTAACATGTGCAAAATATCCTAACATCTCTGAGTCAATAGTCTCCACCTGGTAGGATTGCAGAGAGGATGAAATGAGACCATTTGAGTAGGACACTTAGTAGGGTGCCTGATATGGGTTAGTGCTCAATACGTGTTAGCCATCAGCAGGCTGGTTCTCTTTGCCATGAGGACTTGTGTGGCAAAAAGCAGACAGAAAACTGGGGTGCCTGTGTGTGTGTGTGTGTGTGTGTGTGTGTGTGTGTGTGTGTGCGCAGACCTGCTCTGGGGAGAAGTTAGAGCCCAGGCCCAGTCTCAGGGGTGGTGTGATCCAGCAGTAGCACCAATAGTGGTTTTTGGCTGGCTTGGCTGTTCCACCAAGACCATCTCACCAGCCCTATGGGGGAGGGGGGGGAGGGAGGTGAAACAACAATTCTCCGAATGGGAGGGACCTCCACTGGGTTTACTCTAGGACTAAGGAGGACCTAGAGGTGGAGCCCCGGGGACATCCTCAGCGGGCTTGATCAGCGCTTGGACAACAAGGGGCCTGGAGGACAGTGTTGCGGTGGACAAGCGGGGCTGGGAGGGAGATGTCTGGGAAGCTGTGGGCCCCATGATCGTGGCTCTTAGCGGGCTGTTCCCTGAGAAGGCAGCTGGCGTCAGCCTTCTTTTTACTGTCCCCGTCGGTCTCTCCCTCTTCTTCTCGATCTCCTCCTCCCTGCACACCCCACAAATTTAGCTGCTTAAAACAATGCACATGTATTATCCCACAGTTCTATAGGTCAAACGTCTGACACGGGGCTCACCAGGCTAAAGTCAAGGTATCAGCAGGGCTGAGTTCCCGGAGGCTCTAGGGAGAATCTGTTTTCTTGCTCATTCAGGTTGTTTGTTGGCAGAATTCACTTCCTTGCAGTTGTAGGACCGAGGGCCTCACTTCCTTGCTGGCTGTCACCTGAGGGCCATCACATCTAGAAGCCACCCACATACCTTGGCTTGTGGCCACCTTCCTCTCTTCAAAGCCAGCAACAGAAGGTGAACTCTTCATGTTTTAACTCTGCCCTCTGCCTCCCTCTTCGGCTGAATCTCTCACTGACTCTTCTGCCTTCTTCCACTTTTAAGGGCCTATATGATTACATGGGCCCCCTGATAACCCAGGACACTCTCCCCTATTTTAAGGTCAGCTAATTAGCAACTGTAATTCCACCTGCAACCTTGATTTCCTTTTGCCATTTATATACATATTCAAAGGCATAATACCGGGGGACAAAGATCATGGGGGTCAGCCACATCCACACACTGCGGCCCACGCCAGCTGGGACCCTCCATCTGCAGTGTAATAGCTCCTCTTATCAAGGGCTTGCCACAAGGGCGGCCCTATATGAATGACCTGGCCCCCAAAACCTTTCTGACATCTCCAACATCAGCTCTCACCACTCGCTCCCCTCATTCACTCTGCTTCTGCCACACTGGACAACTGGTTTTTCCTCAGATATGCTAGAGATGCTCCCACCTCAGGGCCTTTGTACTTGCTGTCCCCCCTCCCTGGAGCCCTGTGTTCCTTTCCTAGGGCTGCCATAACGAATGACCACAAACAGAACGGCTTAAAACAACAGAAATGTATTCTCTCACAGTTCAGGAGGGCAGAGCCCAAAATTAAAGTGTTGGTAGGATTGTTCCTTCTGGAAGCTCCGAGGGAGAATCTGTCCTATGCCTCTGCCCTAGCATTTGATGGCTCCCTGAAATCCTTGGTGTCCCTTGGCTTGTAGCTGCATCACCCTAATCTCTGCCTCTGTCGTCACATATCGTGTGTGTGTGTGTGTTGGGGGGGGTATTCTTTCTATAAGGACACCAGTCATTGGGTTTAGGGTCCACCCTAATCCAGTATAATCTCCTCTAACCCTAACTAATTACATCTGCAAAGACCCTATGTCCAAATAAGTTCATATTCATAGGTTGGCAGTTAGGACTTCAAGAAACCTTCTGGGGGGTCGGGGACCCAATTCAACCTACATTAAACCCTCTTCCCAGATACACACATGGCTTGCTTCCCTCCCCCTCCAGGTCTTCGCTTCTCAGTGGGAACCCCACCTATGCTCACCTGATTTTACACCGCACACCCGCAAACACTCCCTACTCCTATCCAACTATTTTGCTCCATAGCACTAACGTCTTACGAATTTTACTTATGTACTTATTTCTTACCTCAGTAAAACGTCAGGCCCAGGACGACAGGGCTGTAATCTGTTTTCTTTGTCAATGTATCTCCAGCACCTCGAACACGACGGGCCCAGAGTAGAGTGGAGTCAAGCCGGCTGAGGGCAGCTTGGCCCTCTCCCCGCGGTCTCTCCTTTACTCTCACAAGCCCTGCAGTGGGTTCCCAATGTCCCCACTCTGCTGACAAGGCTCCGAGGTGGGAGTGGCCGGCCCCTCGGGGGGCCTTTGTCAGTAGGGAGACGGAGGAAGGGCAGGGGCACTAGTGCAGCTCCCGTCGCAGGCCTGGCCTCGGGGGTGGGCGCCGGGCCACTGGGTGCGGGTGGGTGGCATAGGACTCGCCTCCCCAGCAGGACCCGGCATCGTTCAGCCCCACGTCGTCGCCACTCGGGCCCTCGTGGGCTTCCCAATGTGTGACCTTTAACCTGCTGTGGCGGAGGGTGAGGCCGCAGTTTTCCTGCGGGAGTGCGGCCTCCCCTCACCCCCAGGCCTTGCCAGGCCACCTACAGGGGGTGCGGGGACTCTGCCCCGAGGGGTGGTCTCTGCCAGTCTGCACCGGGAGCCGCCGCAGGGGGGACCCAGGCATCCTTCCTGACAGAAGGGCAAGCCATTTGCCCAGGAGATGGATGACCTAGAATCAAATGAGGTACCTGGGGAGAGGGCAGCAGGTGCAAGGAGGCGACCCCGGCGTGTGTGCCGGGGAAGCGCTGGGCTTTGGAATCAGGCAGCATTTAAACCCTCCGTGTCCTCACAAACTAGTCGTGCAAGTCGCTTCGCCTCACTGAAACTCAGGTTCTCTGAAGTGGGAAAGCTGATGCTCATCTCAGAGGGTGGTTGCGAGAATTCCCTGAAATAACGCACAGAGAGAGGTTAGTGGGGTGTCTGAAAAATGTGAAATGTCTTCCCGTACCTGCCTACTCCCCCATGCCTATGACAAATCAGTGAGATGCCCCGTTTGCCAGAAGGGATTTTCTTCTCCAACCCACAATCTGGGCTTATAGATGGGGAAACTGAGGCAGGATGAAGGTTGGCAGCTAGATGGTGGGCCTGCCCTGGGAACCCAGGAGATCCTGACTCTGGGCCGGTCTGAAGGCTTGCCGGGGTCCTCTGAGCCTTGCTCCAGCTGCGGCCACCTCCCTCCCACTCCCTTCCTCCGCCCTGGGCTCCAGCATGCTGCCACACACCTTTGCTCGCGCCTCTGGGCCACGTAACCCCCTGTAGGCCCTCCCTCCTCCTCATTCCAGTCCCTCGGACCCAAGGCTATTCTCCGATACACCTGGGACCTGATGAGAGACCAACTCATGCTAGCAAATCTTGGAAAAGTCCCTTGTCCTCCCTGGGCCTCAGTTTCTATATTTGTAAATCAGAAGCAACAAGTGGATCTTCTCTGAGGTCGAGAGTTAATGGTCTCAGACTCTGGCCTCCAGCCTGGCCATTTTCCATCCCCGATGGTGGAATGTGCTTACTCCCCCTTTACCCACTTCCAAGGTCATTACAAGGACACGTGATGCCTTTCACCAGGGCAGACCTTAGCTCTCCCTGATGGTAAGCCTCAAGTCCCTTGGCAAGGCTGCAGTGGGGTTAATCAGCCTACATCTTTCATCCTGCGTCACCCCCTTCCTCAGGGCCACCAAGTGGTGCCTCTATGTTGGGTTGACTCAACCCTACAATCCTGACTGAGTCAAGCTTTCAGGACCTCCGGGGGTTGAACGCCTTCCTTCATTTTCTTTTCTTTCTTTTTTTAATCTTGTATTTTTCTGATTTGTTTTTATAACTCTGAGCCCCAAGCTTGCCCCCTGGGGTTTTTCTGGAATTCCCCAACCCTCAGGATCTTCACTATACTATTTTGAAAAGATTTAGCATCAGGATATCCAATTTGGTTTCCAAGCTAGGCCACTAACTAGCCTCGTGACCTTGGGCAAGCCACTTAACTTCACTAAGCCTTAATGTCTCTATTTGTAGAAAGGGAAGAATCATTCTTTCCTCTCTGGGAGGTTTCACCCACTAAAACAATGTGGGTGAAAGATTGCTTTGTGAACTGTAATGTGCCTTGCAAATGCTGGTTATTGCTGTTATTTTGCAGTCCTGACAGGGGCCTGGGATACTTACTTATGCCTTCTGTACATGCCTGGGTCACTTTCAGGAGCAGCTCCTCACTGAGGCCTTCCCTGACCACCTTTGTAAGGTTTTAACCTTAGAATTAGCCTAAGCCACTGACCACAACACTAGGGGATGTGCTTCACATCATAGTCTCTGGGACGGGTACACCGCAGTTGTGCAGTGCACAACCCGTGCCACTGTATGTGGTGACCCTGAATCTGGCTCTTTCCCAGGAGGGAGATGTCTCCTATTTTCCTATCAGTTAATATTATAAACCCCCAACTTGAGGGTGCCCTCATCTGGTTCACTTTTTAATCTCCACAGTGCTTTCTATTTTCCGCTTCCTAACATAACATATAATTTAATTATTACGTTTATTGTGTATTGTCTGTTTTTCCCCAAGTACAGTGTGAGCTGATTTGTTCACTGACATATCCCTAGCTCCTAGAATAGTACTCAATAAATAATGGTAGGCACTCAATAAATAAATAAACAACTATCTACTGAATGAGCATCCCTGTCACCATGTATCCTCTGTTGCTGCCTGGAGCAAAGAAAGCTGGTCTCAGGTCCCTTCCCTTCTGAGCTGACACTCAGCCCATCCCCTGGCATGTTGTTGATCAGGAAGGGGCTGTCCCAATCCTCCCAACAGGTGGGTACCTGCTTACCCTGTGCCCCTTGGTCTCGGGGGTCTGGAGCCAGGCAGGCGGAGAGCAATGCTTCTCTCCTGAGGGTGACTGGAGCACAGCCAGAGCAGGGCTTAGCAGACCCTTAGGAGTTCCAGGAGTCTGTCAGGGGATGCAACAGCTGTAAAGGGGTCTCCTCCCAGTTTCTTCTATCTCTTGGGCCTTAGAAGAGTCCCATGCCTGCTCTTCCCTGGGGCTGCGGGTTTGGAAGAGGGAGGGCTCAAAGGGGAGTAGTCAGAGGGAGTAGTCAGAGGCTCACTCATGGGCCTCCAGCCAGAACAAATGGAAAGGGTTTTGTTTTCCCAAGTCTGAAGTCACAGAAGCCCTGCTGCTGCTTTCTGAAGACAGTAGAAGAGAACTGTGTCTCAGCTGAGAGCTTCCTTCACCACCATGTCCCCCTCCCTGCTGTTTGCAGAGGGTTCTAGAAACATGGCCACTTTAAGGTTTGTGTAGGGTTCCTTGGCACTTAACCCCTGCCAGCCCCACCCATCCCTGCCCAGCAGAGACTGCTTGGAGTCACGGGGTGGGTCTGAAGCATTCCATTTCCACCGAGGAGGAGAAGGAGGCAGGCTGTGTGTGCTGGACCTTTCGGTCCCCGGACACACACCAGGAGATGTCTGTCACATTCATAGTCTCTATGACAGGTACTCCAAGAATTGTGCAGTGCACAGCCTGTGCAGCTGTATGTGGTGACCCTGGACCTGGCTTCTTCGCAAGAGGGAAATGTCTCCCATTTCCCCCGCAAAGCATGTTGCTTCAGGCAGTCCTCTCCAGCTGGGTTTGGCTGCTGAGGCCCCTCCTAGGTTTCTCCGAAAGGGACGTGGACCTCTGGACTTTGTAGAGCATTAACATGCACCTCTCCAAACCACACAAATACCTGAGGCCCTCGGAGCTCAGGGCCACAGCTGGCCTTAGGGTACTTGTGTGTGAAAACAAAAAGACACAGGTTCTGGGTGGATGCAGTCTTGCAATGCTTTTGCTTTTGCTCTAGGCCGAGAGTGCCTGACAAAGGCTGTGAGGAGGGAGGGGCCGGTGTGCCGTCTCTCCAAGCAGCGGAGCCTGCAAGCCTCTTCCTTCCACCATGCTTGGCCCAGGGCAGACACTTCTGGGTCGATGAAGAGGCCAAGCTCAGGCCTCTTCATGCTCAAGGGAGAAGGGGGCCCAGGGCCTTCTAACACCTCTCCACTCCCCACGCAGGGCAAGTGGGCAGATTCCAGGGAAATGGTGTCTGCTTGCTACATACTTCTCTTCTCTTCTTCCCTCTCGTATTGAAGCTTGAAAGTGGACATCTGGCCTGAGGTGGCCCCGAAATCTCTGATGAAGACTGCCTGACTCCCTTTTCTAAGATCATCCCAGAACTGAGGATTCTCAGGACCCTCCCTAGGTTGGGTTCCAGAGAGGGCCTCCCTCCCAGCCCAGGCCTGGCCCCAGCCCTCTACAGATCTCTGAGATGAGAGCTGTTCACCTCCTATTTGCCCAGAGCCGGCAGCCAAGTGATGGAGAAGCCAGGAGTAGCTTCGTCTTCTAATTCTCCTTTCTCATCATCACCACCAACAGGATTTATTGGCTCTAGGCCTCGTGTAGGCGCTCTGCCCTCCTGGTTCACCCCACACCAAAGTCACCAGCTCAGTTACATGAGGCAAGTGGATGTTGCACAAATGCCTCTGGCCAGTTGTGTTGAGTCCAACGAGGGGAGGACAGATGGAGTGGGATGTGGGATGTTCCTGCCGCTGGGAGGGGGCAAGCTCCCAGGTGCGGAGGGCAGAGGGGCTCCCCATTCTCCCCACAGCCCTGATCTTAGCCTCCCCCGGTGGTTACAGTGAGGAATGTTTGGCTTACGATGGGTGGGATGAAGGTTGTGGTCGAGGTGACTTTCTAGTTCACAATAGGGTGGTGGTTCGGTTAGATTGGAGTGTAACTTTAGCGTGGTGTTAGAACGAGGGTTCAACCTTAGGACTGTGGTTAGGGCGGGGCTAGTGTTACGCTGGAGTAGAATTTAGGACCGTGGGATTTCTGAGTGTGGTATAGTTGTTATTTTAACCTACCATTGATGGAGCTTTATTGAGTCAGCCGGCCCTACTGTGCAAAGCACTTTACAGGCACCGCCTCACTTGATACTGGGGACCATACGGCATAGTGGTCATGAGTCAGACCTCAGCTTCATCTGATTCTGATGCTCCCCAGCCGCTTGACGTTGTGTGAATCTCTTCACTTCCATGAGTCAAAGTGGATAAAGCGCTGAGTCACATAGCTAAGGGCTCAATACTTGATAGCTGAGACTCTTTCCTTTCTGTATCAGTCAGGGTTCCAGCAGGAAACAGATGGCACACTCAGTGAGGACAATTTGATAAAGGGTCTATTTGCAAAGGTGTGGACAGGGTCAAAGGAAACAACAAGGGAAGCAGAGTATAGCGAAGCCCTTAGCCCTGCAGGTCTAAGAGACAAGGGGTCAGCGGTTACTGGAACCCAGAGTAGCTCCAGCCACAAGAGAGGACCACAACAGGGCTGTGACCTCTGGCAGAGGAATAGAGCCACCACTACCCACAGTGGCCCATCAGGAGGGAACTGGAGGATCAATACCTCCACTCCGTCTGCTGCCCTCTGCCCTCTTGCTGGGGTCCCCTGTGGGCTGAACAGGACTGGAAGACAGAGGGCGAAGGAGCCTCCTAAGGCCCAGAATGGGGCAGAGAAAGGTCCACAGAGGCAAGTGGAAGATCTCCAGCACCTTAACCAATCCTCACAAGGATCCTATGAGGAGGATACTCCACCAGGAGGAAACTGACAGGAAGGGCCATTCTAGCCCAGCTCCACTCAAAACTCTGGAACCTGTGCTTGTAGCCACTTTGCTAAGTAGCCCCGAGAGCATGTGAGCTCAGGCCAGTGCAGAGCAGCAAGCTTGGCGTGGGAGCTGCTGAGGACTGGGTCAGGCAACGCATCTTGTGTCTTTTCAGGAAACTCCAGAAAGCTGGCGAGAGCCTGGAGGAGTTGTTGGGGCATTAAAACGTTAATGTATACAGTTTCCAGCATCCGACAAAAAAAAGTAGTAACAATGAACATTTTGAGCTTGTGGCTGTACTGACCTAAGTCCTCTAGGATTTTTGTTTGAAAGGAAAGGTTAGGGAGAGATGAAGCCAGAAGGTAACAGAAAGACAGTCAATGCTCTTTTTCAGATGCCCCAGGGGGATGCCCATCCCATCCGGTTGCTTTGTACGGAACTGTGACTGCTCAGTGAATGTAGCCCTCTGGGGTGGGGTGTGTGTGTGTGTGTGTGTGTGGGGGGGGAGAGAGAGAGAGAGAGAGAGAGAGAGAGAGAGAGAGAGAGAGTGGGTGGAAAGCTGTGCAGAGAGAACATGCCTCAAAAATCATAATGGAGATTTTTCAGGCCCTGTGAATTCTCCTTTTGAGCTCAAGGTTTTCAAATATGTATCAGGTTTCACCCCTTGTCTGGGATGCAGAGGAAGTGTCTGATTTATGGGTCCGGTAGTTTTTCCAGTTATGCAATCTGTAAATCTGCCATCAGTTAATTAATTTGCCACTGTCAGAAAAGGTACTGTAAGCTTCCCAGGTGAAAATCACTTTACCAAAGTAAAGTGCTATTATGATAATATTAATAAAAAAGGGACTGTGAAATGTATACTTGTTTCCACTTGTGGAATTAACTGAATCAATGTCTCAGCATTCCTCCTCCAATCACTGGCATGCACACATGTGCACACACACACCCCACCTCTGGAGAGGGGCTAAGGAGGAAGATTTAAGCCTTGCAGTGTAATCTCCCAGAAAAGGATTAGAAAGGGAAAATGGGTGAAATGCAAAGTTATCTGATGACTGAGGTTGTAAGATTGGCGGCTTAGGACCCAGAGGGGTGTGTCTGCGCGTCTATTTGTCTGTCTGTCTGCAGATGACATAGTGAAGATTGCTAAATGATTTCCAATAACAAGATATGAAAACACATAGTTCCTTTGTTAGCCACATAGCTGTGGTTTTGTGTCCGTGATTCAATGTGGAAGTGAGTAGCTGCGACAGGCATTTTGTGGGGGGTTTTTTTCCTTCTTTTTTCTCCTAAAAAAATATTTGTGAAAGGTCTAAAATTCAAGGAAGTCCACTGCTTTTTGAAAAGAAAAGAAATCCCCATTCCTTGCAAAATGAAGATCGCAAATCAAAACCTCTGGAGATACCATATTTCTGCTTCCAGCCAGTCGCCCACGCTCGGTTTCCTTCCGGAGCCTGGGCTCCTCACTGCTACCTACGGTGTCCACCCCAGGGTGCACCCAGCCAGCGGGGGGGGGGGGTGGTGGCGGGAGGGGTTGCATCAGAGGCCTCTGGAGGGAATCTGGTACTCCAAGGGGCGGGGGTATCCTCTTGAGACCCCAGCCAAGCCACACCCTTGAGGAACAAACTGATTCCACATTTCTTTCTTTTTTTTGGAGGTTCTTGGGTCAAGGTCAGAGCCCATACAGCAGGCAATAGTGTGTGAGGGAGCAACTATGGCATAATTGATGTCTTATTGTTAGATAAGTCTGGGTTTGAATCTCAGCTCTGCCATTTAATAGTTATGCTGCCCAGAGCAAGTGATTTAACCTCACGAGCCTCAGTTTTCTCATCTGTAAGATGGGGATGCCCGCCACTAATAGAATTGTCGGGAGGATTTACTAACATATGTAAATGCATATACACACCTTTTAGGTGTCCTATGAATGGCACCAACTCTTATTTGTCCCTAGACTCTGGGGTTACTTGAGCCCTTTGTTTATAGCAACAGCGGTAACTGGAAACTCTGAGAGTTTCCCCAGACCACTTGAAGGTGTTTCTGGCTCTGGTGAGGTTTCCTATCTTAACCAAGGGTGAGCAGCATGTTGGGGAATGTCATCCACCAGAGGTACAGAGCTCAGGCCTTGAGACCCCATCCCAGCACCTCCCTGCCCGGTGGTGATAGTGGGCAAGTAAACAGCTTCTCTGTGCCTCAGTTTTCTCTTCTGTAAAATGGGGAATGATAGTTTTTATAGCATAGGTTTGCACTAATCAAGTAAAGCATAAAAAAATCACACTCTCAAGCGTAAAGAGCCTAGTAAAAATTTTTAAATGAAGTGCCTGTAGCAGGTATATGGCACATAATTGGTTGGTAGGTTTAGGATGAACGAAGCCTTCTCAGATTGGGCCCCCAGGTCTTTTAGAAATCTCCTTTTGTTTATGGTCCTGGGGAAGAGTTCCAGGCCCTGGAAGAGCAGGCTGGCTGAAGGCTGCCAAGACTTTGACCAGCCCCTGAGAAGTATATCCTTGACCCAGGCACCAGCTGCCTTTGTCTACAATGGGCCTGTCCGGGTCGGGTAAACTCATCTGAAGTCACAGGCCTGTGTTTGCCATCCTATAAGGCAGGCCAGCTAAGGTGTGTGTGTGTGTGTGTGTGTGTGTGTGTGTGTGTGTGCATGGGCACGCCCGCCCGCCAGGGGTTGGGGGAACATGCATGGAAGGAAGATGGGTCCCAAAGACCACAGGCTGGGAACTCGGGGTTCAAGAGGTGGGCGTCTCATGGCCCATTTGGTGGCGGTGAGACGTACCAAGTTCTTCATGGCTTTGGGAAGTGGTCCAAACTCAATCCCCTCAGCCTAAAGTTCTCTCCTCTGATCTGTAGCACTTTCCAGGTGCCCACACGCCCTGACTCGTGTTTTCTTTCCCTTCACCTCTTCACCTCTCCAACCACTTCCTTTTTTCACCTGCTTCTTTGTAACTCATGCAGCAGCAGCTTGTGGCGAGAGTGAGGGTGCAGTGCTGGGAGGAGTGTGATAGACCTGGTTCGAATCCTGGGTTTTGCCATTCGTGAGACATGTGAGCTAGGGCCAGAGACTTACTGTCTCTGCACCGCAAGTGCCTCACAGGTGCTGTGGGGATAGTGAGAGCCGCCTTGCAGGGCACTGGGGACCTTTCTAAAGTGATGTTTGTTCTGTGCCTGAGTTTCCATAAACAGAGCAGTTACTTGAACCAGTGGGTGTGTGTGGAGTACTGTGGCTCCACAGACTTCACTGCCTCACCTCTGCCTCACCCTGGGGACCACAGATGCCCCGAGAAAACGTCTGGGGGGCAGGGGTGGGGGAGGAGAGCACTCTTGGCCAGGCAGCCGGGCGGTCAGGGTGGGTGGGAGCTCCAGGGAGGAGTTGTCCATGCTCGCCTTCCTAAGAGACCAATTTTAACCTTGTTCCTTCCTGGTAAAAACACCTTCCTTCAAGGCTTCCCTTTTATACATGAGACCCAAAGGATAAGGCTCTAAAGCTCAGACCCAAAGCATAGCTCTCAAGCCACGATATAGTGTAGGGGTTTAGAGTACAGGCTCGGGAACGAGATGCAGATGCAGGCCTCCTGTGTTGGATTCCCAGCTCTGTTAGTCATTGGCTCTGTGACCATAAGCAAGTTACCTAGCAACTCTGTGCCTCACCTGTAAAATGAGTATAATCATAATACCTACTTCCTCATATAATGATGATTAAATTAGTTTATATACATAAAGTGCTTAGAACAGTACCCGGCAAACAAATGTAGCTATTTGCTGTTATTTATTGTCATCCTTGGCCCCTCCTTTTTTCCCTTTAACCAGACACACCTCCTTACCCCCTGAACACCATCACCAGCACGTTCTTGGATTTGTCCCTTTGCACTCATGGTTCTCTCGGACATGGGAGGACTCTGTCCTCCCCATGCCTTCCTCCAGCTAACATCACACAACTTCTAGAAAGTCTTCCCCAGGCATCCAGACCCAGGGCTACACCTGCGTAGGGAGGCCTGGAGCATCTTGGCCAGGCAGCTCACCTGACTACCTGCTGCTTTTCCACTCTTGGACTGTAGGAAACACTCACGTGCAGGGTCTTCTCCCAGGACTACTGTGCATGGGAGGGGGGGGTGTGTTGCACCCTACACAAAGGTCAGGAGATGAATGGGGCTAAACTCTAGCCTACGTTCCGCTTGCCCAGCCCTGGCACCATGCTACATCAGCCTGAAGGAAGCAGGGCAGCCTCTGTAAACTGGCTGCCCAGGGCCCCTTTTCTAATCCACACAAAGGAACCAGGTGTGCTAGCCCTCCCCTGCTTCCTGCCTCCCTGCCTGGACTGTAAGCCCTCGGTGGGCCAGAGGCTTTTCCCTCCGTGCCCATGTGGGACCACGCACCATCTAGGTGCTCACAAGTGGCCCTTGGAAGTGGTTAGATGATGAATTCATGACATCCAGGTTCCCCCACAAGCTGACAAGTCTTCCTGGGGGAACTTGGGGCCAAAGGCTTCAGACTGCTCATTGGCCCTGGATGGCTGTGGAGGGGGACCTGGCCTGGGCTGGGGAGATGGCTCCAGTGAGGCCAGAGCGCTGGGAGCCACAGAGTTCAATGTTCGACGTGATGACTATCTGGGGGGCGGCAGCTGTCTGCCCAGCGCTGTGATGACTCCGTGAAGGATATAAAGAGGGTAAGATCCAGTCCCCTCCTTTCCCCTCTGGGGGTCTGTATCCCTGGCCATCCTGCAGCCCTTTGGGTGGTCTTGCTGGGCCCAGAAGGAGGCAGAGGAGCTCCTGGAGGGGCCCTTTCTTTGTCTCCTTCCTGGCTGGAGGGAGAGGGCGATTGCTCGGTGGTTTGACACTTGGACAAAATGACACTTACGTAGAAAATGAGGGGCATTTCCTGGGGCCCTGGGCAGCCCTTCAGGGCACCTTCTCCTCCCCTCTCTGCCCCCTGAGGTGCCCTAGGTGTGATCCCAGGGCCTAGACAGCCCACTCCAGCTTCCCACCCAGCACCCTGGCCCATCCAGGAGAGAAAAAAGGCAATGCAGAGTCTCAAGGAGCAAGGGCTTGGCGGCCCGTGAGGCAGGCCGCTCAGTGGAAAAGCGTTCGCAGTTGACCAAGGCATGAGGGCTCTGGAGGGTGGAGAAGCATGACGAGGCTCAGAGGGGTCTCTGGACACTTGGGACACTGAGGCAGCACCTACGTAATGCTGCTCTAGAGGTGGGGGCCAGGCCTCAGGCCCGGGCTCGGCGTCCCACAGACAATGCCCCGGACGTGCAGAGCTCCACCAGCCTCCGCCTCTTATCTGCCTGCAAGGAAGCGGGGTGCTGTGTTCTGTCTCCAGCTGCTGGGCGAGCAGAGCAGGGTGCGGTTCTGGGCAGGCGAGGCTCCCGGGTTCTGCCCCCTCCCCACCCCTCAGCCTGGCAGGGGCGTCCCCTGGGGTCTGTAAGCCCGAGCTCCGGACCTCTCAGACCTGGGTGTGGCCACAGAAAAAAGCTAAAGGCACAGACCTCAGAGCAGGGGGATATGACTCACAGGTGGCCGGTGGGGGCAGTTTGGGGGGGACCTCAGGCAGACCGGGGAGGCCGAGGGGGTCGGGCAAGTGGGCACAGCAGGACCGGCAGCAGGAGAGGTCTTGAGACACGTAGGGGAGGCCAGCTCTCCGCCCTTCCGGGAGGGCAGCAGAGTATGAGGGTCCCAGTGTTGGGGATGCAGCAACTGTGTGCCAGGCAGCGGGAAGGGGCTGGGTCCCCCAGGACCGCCCCACTGAGCATGCCACCCCACTTGTCTCTCAGATGTCACGGGCCCAGAGCCCCGCCCTGAGCAGGAATGTCTGCTGCTTCCTTTCTGGCACGGGGTGGGGGGGTGGGGGGTTAGAGTCAGGGACCCAGCTCCTCGATCCCAAGGACAAGGTGCTCAGGCCTCTCCAGAGACCACCATGTCTCCAGGCAACCCTGGCTTTTTCGACATCCTTCCTCAGGCCATGCTGAAACCTGCTCGCCTGTGACCTGGTCCTGGGTCCATGTCTTCTGGAAATCCAGTCTCTTTCCTGCCACATCCTCAGGACAACAAGGTTTAAAAGGGTGCTGATTCCCCTGGGCCAGGACAGTCAGGGAACCCACGTGCCTGGGGGCAAAGAATGCACTGAGGGTAGCCAGGGGAAACTTTTAACCACATAGCCAAGATAGACTTTCCGGGTTCAAATCCAGACTCCTCCATTTTCTATGCTGTGCTGTCCAACGCAGTAGCCATCAGCCACAAAGGGACTATTTAAATTTAATTTAATGTAAAACTCAGTCACACCAGCTGCATTTCCAAGTGCTTCCAAGCCACAGTGGCTAGCAGGTAGCATATTGGATGGGACAGACTATAGAGCGTTTCCATCGTCACAGGAAGTTCTATTGGACAGTGCGATTCTAGATGAATGACCTTGGGCAAGTCCTTAACCTCTCTGTGCCTCAGTTTTATTTTCTGAAAAAATGTGGTTAATAACAGTACCTAGCCCCTAAGGTGGCTGCGAAGATTAGATAACATATGCAAATAGAACAATTAATATACAGCACAGAGTTAGTGCTCAATAAATGTTCATTTTTACTGTCTAGGACAAGAGGGGCAGAGTTCAAGTCATCCCCTCCTTACGGTGACACCTGGGAACCCACCAACCTGGCACCTCTGATACCCAGAGGTCGGGGAGTGATGGCTGCTGTCTTAGCCCAGCCTGGGCCACACCTGCTCAGGCCCCCAAACTATGCATCACCTAGAATCAGCAGGCTCCTCGCTTTGTGCCAAGGCCATGGTGTCCCCTCCTCTTCGCCCACCAAAGCTGGGTGCCCCCTTGTTCCCTGCCGGGGCAGGACAGGTTTGCAGCGGGGGCTGGAGCGTGATGTCTGGAAACACTACCTTGGGTCCCTGGGGATTAGGCACAAGGGCCACCTGACCGTGGTCTGGGCGTGAGGCGTGCCTGGCCAGCGAGGAGGAGAGAGGGAGCAGAGCTCTGCGAAGGCTTCCCCCTGCCTCTCCAGGACCCAGATTCTCAGGGGAGACTGAGCCACTTGGGAGGCGCCAAGGTGTGTTCACCTGTAATGAGCTGGGCCTGCAGTCACGGGAAGGCCAGGAGCAGGGATGGAGTTCAAGGAACGCCCTCCTGTCTTGGTGCTCTCTCCCTGTCCCCTCCTACCTCTCTGACATCTCCACAGCCTCTTCCTTGGTCTGCCCCTCAAGCGTTGTTGCTCCCCAGACCCCCTCCTCTGCCCTTATTTATTCTCTCTTTACTCCTGTATTTCTCAAAGTGTTTCGGTGTCAGAGCATCTGGCAGTCATAAGGAATACCATGAACTATCAATGTAATTAATTCCATGATTAGAGCTGGGAACAGTTTTACTAGCAGAAACTATGATGATCGTCTGTGTGTGCAAAATAAAAACCCGCTATAGGCACACGCACGTAGCCGTGTAGAGAGCAAGCTGTCAAGTGAAGTGTGATGGGCTGTTGCCACGTTTTCCCGTCAGTATTCCTTTTTGGCTTGCCATTTGCTTTATCGCACGCTAGCAGGCAAGCGGCACCAAAGGTTGGAGACAAATTTATGGGAGCAAAGCCTAACACGGAGACCAGTCTGTTCGTTAACACATTTCCCTCTTTGAAACTGGCAAGTGTCCAGAGCAGAGTCCAGCAGTGGAACTCTGAGTCGTGGTTTGTTATGAATACTCTCCCCGAGTGATATCATCCCTGCAGCCCCACCTCCCCACCAGGACTCCCTTGACTGTGTCTGCAGTCCCAGCCTCTCTCCTGAGTGCTACCTCCTGGGTATTTCTATCTGGAGATCCATCCTGAGGCACCAGCACTCACTATGTCCCAAACTGAGTCACTTCTTGGATCACTCCTTGAGATCTTGGCTCTTGGAATGCCCTCCACCCATTTGTCTAAGCCACAGCTGGGAACTCTCTATGTATTAAATATCCCTTGAATCCCTATCCTCTTCTTGGTCCCATCCTTGGTCCCTGCTAGCCTAGAGCACAGCCAAAGCCTTCCAGCTGGCCTCCAGCCCTCCCCTCTCTGGTCTATCCACCACCAGGTAATCTTTCATCAAAGTAATAAACATTTGAAAAGGCCCATCCCATCATGTCCTAGACCTGCTTGAAGACCACCAGCATCTCAAGGCTAATGTATGGCTCTCCTCGTACCTCCACACATGTGCTGGGATGCTGGTTCCTTTGCTCAGTCTCCACTGGAGCAGAGAGGGTAAGAGAGTCTTTGCCACCCTTGGACCTGAATGCCTGGCACGTGGCAGGCATTCAGTAAGTGCTTCTTGAATGCGTGAAAGAGGGTGGGCTGCTCCAAAATCTCTAGGGACTCCCTTTTACCCATTCAGTACAGCACAGACACCTCCCTGATATTTCAAGTCCTCCACGATATGGACCAGAACCTATTCTTCTTTAATGCCTCACAGCCTCAGTGAAATGGCGATAGAGAAGTGACAAACGGTGGGGTGGCTTGAGGATGAACTTACTTGGTTTGGTAACCTGGCTTCTGCACTTAGGAGTTCTGCGACCTTCAGCAAGGTATAGAACCTCCCTACCCTCTGTTTTCTTGACTGTAAAATGGGGGATAATGTATATCTAACTCTTAGGGTTATGGAGAGGCTTTCATGAGATAATGCATGTGACACGCGTTGTTGGCATGCAGCCTGGCACAGTACAAGCATTCATTGAATTGTAGCACCACTTTCTTCCCCATCCATCCACTTCCCACTCCCCCCCCCCCAACACACACACACACACACAGGAAACCACTTATTAATTCTCAGGGTATCCTTCCAAGGTTGCTTTATGAATATGCAAATAAATTCATGCTTATTTTCTCTATTTTTACACAAAAGTTTACATGCCCCACATCAGGAGTCAGCAAACTTCTTCCATAAAAAGCCAGATAGTAAATATTTTAGGCTTTGTACAACATATGGTGTCTGCAGCTACTCAGCTCTGCCACTGTAGAGCAAAAGCAGTTTTAGACAATGAGTGTGACTGTGTTCCAGTTAAACTGTATTTATGGAAACAAATATGAATTTCATATTGCTTTCTCATGTCATGAAATATTATTCTTCGTTTGATTTTTTCCAACCATTAAAAAATATAAAAAACCATTGTTAGGTCACAGTCTGTACAAAAACAGTCGGTGGGCCAGATTTGGGCTGTTTTTTCACTTTTCTATATATCTTGGAGAGCTTTTCCTGTGGATGTAAAAGAGCTGAATCTTTCTGTTTTGAGGGCATAGGACTCCATCCCGTGGATGTCTCTTAGTTTGTTTAACCAGTCCCCTACTAAGGGACACTTACATTGTTTCTATTCTTTTTTTTTTTTTTTTTTTCTTTTTTAAGACTTGAATTTGCCATATGCTGGCAATTATTTACATAGCATTTACATTGTATTAGATGTTGTAAGTAATCTAGAGATGATTTTTAAAGTGTACAGGAGGATGTGCATAGTTTATTTATTTACTTATTTATTTATTTTTTGGCTGTGTTGGGTCTTCGTTTCTGTGCGAGGGCTTTCTCTAGTTGTGGCGAGCGGGGGGCCCCTCTTCATCGCGGTGCGCGGGCCTCTCACTGTCGCGGCTTCTCTTGTTGCGGAGCACAAGCTCCAGACGCGCAGGCTCAGTAGTTGTGGCTCACGGGCCCAGTTGCTCCACGGCATGTGGGATCTTCCCAGACCAGGGCTCGAACCCGTGTCACCTGCATTGGCAGGCAGATTCTCAACCACTGTGCCACCTGGGAAGCCCTGTTTCTATTCTTTACAAAATATTTTGCTATTACAAAACAGTGCTACTATGAATAATCTTGTTCATCCATCATTGTGGACGTTTACAAGTGTCTTAGGTCAGATTCCCCTAGAGGTGGAGCTGGGACGTGAATTCAGGTGTGTGTGTGATTTACTGGGGGAGGGCTAAGGGCGGGAGGGAAGCAGAATGGAAAGGCAGAAAGAGCCAAACAAGGATTGGTCCCGGGAAAATCAAGCCAAAGCCTAACAGAGGGCGGAGCTTGGACAGTTGTCCCACCTTGAAGCAGGGAGGCGGGGCTTTTAAACTTCCGGTTCAGGCAGTCATTGGCTTCGTGGTCATGGTGGTGGGAGGAGCTTGTCAGGTGGTTGCCTTCCGGCCGGAGCACAGCTCAGGAGAAGACAGTGTGGGGTGCACTGGCCGCAAAGGAGACTGGGCAGGGCGGCAGCAGCGCCTACCACAGCAGGTGTATCTGCAGCACAGCCTCGGAGGTGGACCTGCAGGGGCAAAGCATTGATGCATTGCGGTGTGGATAGACATTGCCAAATTGCTCTCCATATGGGCTGTGTCGACTTACATTCCTACCAGCAACATCTGAGAGTGTCTGTTTCTGCACAATCTCACCAAATTAGTCTATTATTAAACTTTTGTATTTTTTGCTAATCTGATGGACTGAAAAATGCTATCTCAAAGTAGTTTTCATTTGCACATCCCTTCGAATGAGAAAAGTTGAGCCTATTTTCATGTGTTTAAGAAACATTTGGGGCGGTGGGAGCACCTCAGCTCGCCACCTGGGGACCCGCGCCGCGCTCCCCGACCCCGCCCGCCCGGCGCCCATCCCCCGCGCCCTCCGCTCGACGGGGTTATAATTGCCTCTCACCCCCCAAGGGGTTATTTTGGGGGTGGTTGGAGGTGGCAGCGGAGGCGAGGAGGGGAATTTCCTTGTGTCTCCTTTCCCGGGAGGGGGGAGCGGCATCGGAGGCCATGGTTTCCAGGGTCCCTACCTATGGGAGGAGTACTTCCTTCTTTCCATTGACATCAAGCTTGGCCATGGGACTTGACCAAAGTCAATGGAAGATGAGAAGTGATATAGGTCATGTCTAAGAAGAAGCTTTGGAAGCCAATGCATGAATTTACTTTTGCTCATTTTCCTCTGCCACAAGAAAAACAGGTGCCAGATAAAGGCTTTTTCTTTTGCCAGGATTCCAGAAGGAAGAAGATACCTGTAACCAACCCAAAGTCAACGTCATAACAAAAATGAGAAATATATTTTTGTTCTAGTAAAACAGTAGTTCTCAAAGTGCTATCTGTTGAGCCCAAGACCCTTTAAGGGTTAAAACTATTTTAATAATAATACTAAGTTCCTTTTTCATTGTGTTGACAATTGCACTATGGTTCATAAGGGATGGTGGGGAAAACTGCTGGTGCCTTAGGAAAAATCAGTGCAGTTCCTTCAAACTGTGCTCTTTGTCACCATATATTTATAGTAAACAACAAAAATTATACTTGAGAATGTACTTGATGAAGCAATGAAACATTAATTTTTTAAAATCTTGATCTTGAAAAAAAAAGGAAACATTTGGGTTTTTTTTTTTCTGTAAACTGTTCATATTCCTTTGCTGACTTTTCTTCTAGGGCTATTGGTCTGTCTTTTCTGTTTCTAGGCGCTCTTTAAATATTATGGAGATTGGTTCTTTATCGTGATATGAATTGCACTTATTTTTACCATTTTGTCTTTTGTCTTTTTACTTTGTTTAAAGTGGTTTTGGCCAAGCAGAGGTTTTTGATCATAGGGTTGGTTGTTTGGACAAGTAAATGATATGTTATGTAAAACACCTAGAATGATATCCACTACTTGGTAGGCACCGAATGGATGTTATTTTCCTTCCCTCCCTTCCCCTCCATTCTATGCTTTATCCAACTGTGCTCATTATCCTTCCTTAAATATGGCCCATGCTTCCCACCTTCACGCGTTATCTTATGTTACTTTTCTTATCTGGAATGTCTTCCTCCTCATTTTGGACTGTGAAATTCCTCCCCATCTCTTAAGCCCCAGCTCAAATGTCATGGTGCTGCTTACATCTGAACTCCTGTACCTCTGTTAGCCATCAGAGTCCGCCTTGGATCCTAGTAATATACACACATTGATGATGCTTTTCCTGAGCCTCAATTTCCTTATCTATAAATTGGAGTTGCTGGGGAAAATAGAGGTTTATTTTTATTACAAAATAATGCATGTTTACTGTAAAACTGTAAAAAAAAAAATCTTTTACTGAAAAAAATCTAAAAATATGGAAACATAAAGTTTAAAACAGTAGTTACACATACATAGGCATTTTCATCCCCAAGGGGCAGCCACTGTTTACAGATCCTTCCAGACCTTTCCTATGCTTATATACATACCTGTAGGGGGAGAGAGAGAGGTTTTTCTTCAAACAAAAACCTGGAAGTATTACTGCCCATATTGTTCTGCAACTTACTTTTTTCATTCAATAAACTAACATGAATAAGGTGATGCGTTTGAAGTACACGCTTCAGTGCACTATCCGTGGGAGCTGTAACTGTTCTATGCACCTTGCAGTGATGTTTTTAAACTTTCTTTTGGCAGCAGAACACTTAGCAGACAAAATAGTATGTGGAAGCCCGGTTATCAATTAGATAGAGTGGAGCCACCAGGCTAAGGTGGAAGTGGGTGGGATGGGGGGCACGGAGCCCCTCACCCACTCATCTCCCCATCACTGTTTGAGAACATCAGTGAGTTGGGCAGAATATGGGGGCACCATGCTCAGCTGAGTGGCATTATCATGGGTATGCACTGTCCAGGGAGTTTCCACTCAGGTCTGAAGATCACAGCCAGCTGGGATGCAAGGTTTTCTTCCCAAATTGGTTGAAAGAGCCGGAGAGTCCTCAGGCCAGAGCACATCTTGGTGGATCATACCCAGTGGCTCTTCCTTGGCTCCATGCTGGTCTGTGATGGAGTTTTCGTTGGTCCATGAAGAAATGAAAAAAATAAAGTCAATGAGGTGAGATTTCCACGAAGTTAAGCTTATTCAAATATTTCTTATTAGCATTGAAATGTCTTTTCTTTCATAAAGTTATGGTGGTAATAATTGGCAGTTGTGCGTGTGTGTGTGTGTGTTTTAATGTCTTACCTAAATAAAAAGTTGGCAACTTTATGTTGGTCCCCTACATTTGTTTCAAAATTTTACTGATCCATGAAATCCTGAAGTCTAGAGAGATGGATGTTGCAGTCCATTGTGGCAGCTCTGCCAAGACCTCCTTGGAACAATCCCAGAGAGATAATCTTGGGCTAGGCGAGTCTGAGAACCGCTATCCTTTAATGAAATTGAAGCAGTTCTTCCAAGGCTGAGAGTGGACAGAGCCCTGCTCCGGGCACTTTAGTCAAAGAAAGTCACCTTCCCAGTGAAGCTCTCACTTGCCTCTGTTGCTACCACTCTCTAGGAGCCAGAGCTGAGCTGAGGGCCTGAAGCCCTTCACACATGGGGTGGGGGGGGCCTCCCTCCCTGTCCACCTCCAAGGACTGGTCTGGGGTTTATGAAGGGAGATAGCTGACTCTTTAGAGGGGTGTTTTCAGTGTAAGACATAGGACCTATCAAAGAACCAAGGCTTCCTTCTTTACTTGGCTCTGAGCGTCTCAGAAGGTAGGACTTTTTGATTTCTATTGTTTAATCCGAAATCCCCATCACAGCAGTAGATGACAATGGATTGAGCTCAGAAGGCTGTGGTTGTTAAAAACGTATTAACACCAGATTAGTTACTTGGCCTTTTATATGTAAGGATGCTTGGGCAGTATAACAAGATATTTGGGGTGTCTTTTATTCCTCTTAGATGAAGAAGAATTTTTAGTGGCTTGGGGAGAGGTATTTTGTCTGAACTATAGCTAGCACTTTCTTTTCTTTGTTCATGTGATTTTAAAGTTCTGGCATAGTTTTCAACTTGTGACCACTTATTTGTATTTTCAAAATAATCACATGGTGTCACTGTTCCTCTTGGTCCTCACCATAGCCCGGTGAGGTGGGTGTCACTATTCCTGTTTTACTGATTAGGAATCTGAGTTTCAGGGGATCTCAGTGACTGGTCAAGTAGGAGGCAGAACTGACATCTGCCTGTCCTCTCTTCGCTGTACAGACAGGTCCTTTCTACAACTAGGGAAGACATTTTTTTTCTTCTCTGCAAAGTTAAACCTTTGACCCTTAAGGGATTTGAACTCAGGAATCTTGGGGCCATTAGCTTTGAGTTCCAATTAGAGAAACAAGTGATGGCAACAGTAACAACAGTGACAGCAAACCACCAAGAAAGAACCCTTTGAGTTTCCACCTTGACCAGATTGGAGAGCTCTTTGTCAGCATCAAGTTCAGAAATGTCCCAGATGGTCTGGGCAGAACCTGAACTACTCCCTTTAGCTCCCTGGGGGCTCTGTGATGCTGACACTAAGCTGAGCCATGGCACCAGCTTGGTGCCACCAGGAGGAGACTTCCACCGACCCACCAGCTCACTTACCTCTCACTCTTTGGCGAACTCTTGGAAGCCATTGGAAGGATTGTGTTTTCTGCTGCAGCTGGTTGTGCTGACCTTCTCTTCGGAGTTAGGAGCAGGTGCCTGAGGGTGGGGCCCCCAAATCTGGTCCATTACAGCTCCCAGAGCTTCTGGGGTGGCTAACGGGCCCTCTCTCTCACTCCAGCCCTCAAACTTGGGGAGCAGGCTGGGGCATGTTTGGGGCTGTCAGGGTGAGTATTTGCTGCTGGTCGCGCTGGAAGAAGAGCAACGGTGAAGCTCACGGGAGCCAAGTCCCAGACCAACAGGGCTGGGGAAGGGTTGGAAGGTGCCCAACTCTGACACCTGTGCTGGTCTGGCTCCTGCCAGGAAAGGATGAGAGGGAGATTGCTCATGGCCTGGACACCCGGGGCCAACAGAACAGGAGTAGGGATGATGGAGGGAGAGGGTCCCAGGACCCACTTGGGCAAAGAATCCAGTGGAGAGGCTAGGGGTGGGACCTACTGGAGGAAAGAGCGCCACCCCAGGCCTGAGCAGAGGCTTCTAGGCTGAGTTTCTGTCATGGTCTGGGCTGCTCTGTTGGGTGGCACAGGAGTCAAGCTCTGCTGGGTTGGAGTCCTGGGGCCTGATTTACCTGTTGTATAACCTTGGGCAAGTAATTACTCTCTCAGCTTCAATGTCTACAATGTGCTCACACCCACCACAGTCCAGACACTGTCAGGTATACAGTGGTTCATATACATTTTGACAGTGACAGAGTGTTTACAACAAGGCTGCCTTGTAGAATGACCTGCCTTATAATAAACATATAAAGAACCGTTCAAGTTTATGAGCAAACAACTCAAGTGGTAAATAGATGTATGAAAAAAATTCAACCTCAGAAATGATTTAAAAAGGTAGCTAAAGCAACATTGAAGTATCATTTATGATGATGATGATGATGATTATGAAAAATTAATAATACACTGTGCTGGCGAGGCTGCACTCCGAGTGGTGCATTTATACAGCCTTTCAGAGAGCAGTCCTCCAGTGTATACCTAGAGCCATAAATGTAACCTCTGATATGGTCATTCTAGTCCACAGAATTAATCCTAAAATAATAAGCCTTTTCAAAATGTTTCTTATAAATATTTTTCAAATATACAGAATAAAAACAGTTTAATGAATCCCCCTATACTAAAGGAATATTTTAACTGAAGAAAAAAAGCCATATGAGTCAGGATGTCCACAGTTAAAAATTTTAAAAACAATCTAAGTATGTAACAGGAGAATGTCTGAATAAATTGTGATTCATCTTCAGATAGACTACCTTGTAGCAATTAAGATGATCAATATGAAAATTGTGGAACTGTATAAAGTACGATCTAATGTTAAGTGAAAAATCAGAATTTAAATGGTATCTGCAAGTGATGACAATAGTGTAAGAACTTGAGCAAAGGTTGAAAGGAAATATGCCAAAGTATTTGCCATGTTGGGGTGGGAGGATGATGAATTGATTTTTTTCTCCTTGAATATTGTTGTTATATTATTTTTACAATAACATTAATCAGAGGGATATTCAGGGCTCCGCCCCTGAATCAATCTGTTAACGTGTATTTGCTGGGCACCTGTTCCACAAGCAATTTGTATGAAAGGTTGTATTAAGAAGTGGCAAGAAGCAGGCACAGGACTCAGTTTTAGGGCAAGGGCTGGTCCATAAGAGTCTCAAACTCTTCAAATGTCAGAGCTACATGGGACCAATCTAACACCTTTATTTTGCAGTCGAGGGCCCTGAGGCCCAGGGAGGCTCAGTGACTTGCCCAGAATACCCAGCCAAAGCCTGGCAATTCTACATAGGGGTAGGCACTCCCACCGAACTAGCCAGCTGGCCTTAGCCCTCTTCCCCTGTCTCAGGGCACCTCCATTTTCCTGGAGTTGGCAAGAAGGCAGCCAAACAGAGAACACTCTTCTAGCGCAGAGGCGGGGGTGGACGTCCTGAACAGGAAGGGCACAGAGACACTGTTCCCGGGATGCAAACCCCACGCCCCGGTTGTCTCCACAGGACCCTGAGTGGGCTCAGCCAGACACACGCCACCCAGCAGCACGTGGGGCTGTCCCAGACTGTCCGACTTTATCTGGCCACTGCGGCCAATGGCCAGCTGACCTCCAATGCCCTGCCCATGGGGCCAGGCCCTGAGCGGAAGCATGGTGCCCAGCAGGCAGCATATCTGGACCACCCGTCATCCTCCTGGGGTAAGGACACCCTGCCTCCAGGTCCTCAAAGAGCAGGACATCTAAATCTTGGACCTCCTTCTCCCCACCTTTGCTTCCCCCTTCACCCTCTCAGAAGGGCTGAGTTGTCACCCTGTCTCTTATCTTTTCAGCCAATGTACAAAACAGTTGTCAAGCATCTGCTTTGCGTCGGGCTCCAGGGGTCCTAAACCAGCTATTGGAGACTTTGCCCCTTTGAGGCACCTAGACCTTGATTGCTCCATTTCTGCCCCATCTGTCACCTGTCCTGCCTTTGCTTCCTTCATATCCAGTTGTGAACCTCACCCTCCCTGGCGCTGGTCCTTCCACCTCATCCTTCCTGCAAACCCCTTGTTACCTATAGCGGGGCCTCTGCTTCCCAGAGGAGAGAGCTGAGCATTCCTGAGGATTCAAGCCTCTGCACATTCCTGCTCGTTGCCCAGCAATCCTTCCCGGCGAGCCTGGACACTTTCTCTCATTCCTCAGAGCAGCTACTCCAAGCTGCCCCCACCTTCCCCAGCCCCATCCCATGGCCATGCTTTCCACTCCCCAGAGTCCTCACCTTCCTGCCCATTTTAAAGTGTGCACATCAGTGATGTTTAGCATATCCACAATTTTGTGCAACCGCTATCTAATTACAGGACATTGCCATCACTGCAAGAAGAAGCCCCATGCCCATTAAGCAGTCACTCCCTTCCCCGCTCCCACCCTCGCCTCGGCCCCTGGTCCCACTAATCTACTCCCTGTCCTTATAGATTTGCGTATCCTGGACATTTCATATAAACGGAATCATGCAATACGTGGCCTTTTGTGTCTGGCTCTTTCACTTAGTGTAATGTTTTTGAGGTTTATCCATGTCGTGGATAGCAGGCAGCAGTGTCCCTTTTATAGCTGATGACCTTTCTTGCCATCTTGAAAAGGAAGTGCCCCTCTTCTTGTCTAAGGCACATCCCACTGTTTCTTGACTCTTCTGGAACCCTAGGCTGTCACTTGCCCTCCCCCTCCTCCGGTTCTCCTCCCCCTTCAACCTGTCCCCCACTCAGCCCTTTCCCTAGAGCATATACAGTTACTTACAGCTCTCCCATTCACACACACACACACACACACACACACACACACACACACACATGCATGGCTATTTCTCCACTTCCCTCTGCCTTCCTTTCTATCTCTCCTCCCTTCACAGTCAAGTCTCCATAGACCTTTTATACTTCCCTTCTCAACCCCTCTGCCTCCTGGCTTCCCCGCTGGGCCTCCTATACAGAACGAATACCCCTCCTTTGTGTTTCCACTGCCACCACTTGTGTTAAATGAAGCGACCTCAGCTCACGCTGCTGCAATGACCTCCCAACCAGTCACCCTGTCTCTCCATCCACCTGCATACCCCAGCTCAGATGGCATTACCCCACTTCCTCTTTGATCTCTCACTGAAAATTTTCAGTGATTTCCCACCGCCAACTGAATAAAGTGCTCTATCCTTGTTCTGGCCATTAGGGCCTCCAAAACCCGACTCTAATCATTCTTTCAGGTGTTCTCTTGGAAAACTCTCTTCTCTGGCAAGTCTGAGCTACATTCTGTTCTCTGCCCTTTGGTGCAAAGCCCAGCTGCAGCCCTTGCTAGCTGTGTGACTTGAGATGCAACCCATCCTTCTCTGAGCCTCAGTTTCCTTAACTGTCAGATGGAAATATTTGGTCAGATATAAGAACATTGCCAATATTCAACCATTTTAACCTACAAAAATGGCAATTTCTAGTGGTTCAACCTAAAATAATACTCAAGAGGGTTGAGAGTTATTGTGCATAAAGCATGATCTCAGGTACTGGCCTGTTGGCATCTCTCAGTAGATGTTGGGCTGTGAGCTATTACTCGGCCCCCACTATGGAACCTTGCATCCAGGAGGTACTTAGCAAATGCCCTTGGGATGGATTCAACCCAGTCCCGTGGGCCTTTCTAACCAGCCCCTGGAGGTCACAGCTGTGCCTCTCAGCCTTGCCCCCTGGACCCAAGCCCTCTCTCTGCAGGGCTGAATCTCACGGAGAAAATCAAGAAGATCAAGATCGTCTTCACTCCCACCATCTGCAAGCAGACCTGTGCCCATGGGCGCTGTGCCAGCAGCTGCGAGCGTGGCGACACCACCACCCTGTACAGCCAGAGCGGCCACGGGCATGACCCCAAGTCTGGTTTCCGAATCTGTGAGTCCATTCCCCGCTCACATGGTTCCTGGCTGGCCCTGGGGCT
This sequence comes from Balaenoptera borealis, assembly GCF_965194805.1. Classification (NCBI taxonomy): domain Eukaryota; kingdom Metazoa; phylum Chordata; class Mammalia; order Artiodactyla; family Balaenopteridae; genus Balaenoptera; species Balaenoptera borealis. The sequence goes on from NC_138866.1 coordinate 27,751,522, forward strand.
GGGTGCAGGGGTGGCCAGAAGGACAGGCCTGCCTTGGGCTGGAGCCCAGCTCTTCTGCAGGAAGGAGGCCGGGTGCTCTCATACCGTGGCTCCTGTGAGTTGTCTCCAATCACACAATGCTGAGTCCTCACCCAGCTCTGTCACATGTGACTCTGAGCAAGTCACACAACCTCTCTGAATCCAAGTTTCCTCCACAGAAAAGTGAAGGCGTTAACAGTGCCACTCCCCGCCAGCCCCCCACTCCCGTCCCATCCCTCAGGTTACTGCAGGGTGGAGGAAAGGCAAGGCCTGTTATTATCCATCCTCCTTCATCCTCCCAGGCCTCCTGGAAAGTCCCTGCATTTCAGGGGGTGCCCGGTTCCCAAAGCCATCCAGATTTGGGGGTCTTGTTCCCCCTGCTTCCCTGTTGTCACCCAGCGGCCACATAGTAGGTGCTGCTGTGTTCTTCCACCACGTCACCTTGAGGTCAATGTTGTAGATTTCTGCCAGATCCCCTGCCTGAATGGAGGCCGCTGCATTGGTAGGGACGAATGCTGGTGCCCCACCAACTCCACTGGGAAGTTCTGCCACCTGCCCTCCCCCAATCTGGACAGGGAGCCTCCAGAGAAGGGGGTCCACCACAGGGCCTCGCCACCGGGCCCCTTGAAGCAGTCCACCTTCACGCTGCCTCTCTCCAACCAGCTGGGTGAGTGTGGGGCTGGGAGGCGACCTGGGTAACCGCATAGGGTGGGTGCTGGCATCTTGGTGGAGGGGATGGGAAGCTGCCTCCAGCCCTTCCTTCTCCTCTACCCTTAGCGCTCAGTTTCATTCCCTAAGTTTTTCTCTGCCCTTTTTTTTTTTTTTTTTTTTTTGCTCTTATCCCCTACTGGGTGCGATGGGGGAGACAAAAGAGTATAAGGGTAGGGTCCTGATTTCAAGGAACCTATGGTTCTGAACAATAGAGGGAGGATGGATGAGAAAGAATGGCATCATAAAACATTTCCTTTCCTCTGCCTTCCATTATTAGGTGGCAAATAAAGGGTACAAAAAATACAGAATTTTGTAGGAGATCAGGAGATGGAAAGCCCCAAGCCTGGGGAGTTCAGGGAAGGCTGCATGGGGGAGGTGGACTTCACTTAGGCCTTAAACAATGGGTAGGCTTTGGTTAAGCAGAGGGGAGTGGAGGGCTTCCTGGGCAGAGGGAGTGGTGTGAACAAAGGCATGTAGTGGGGACCATGCAGGGTCTGTTGGGCTGGAGCTCGAAGGTTGTGCAGGATCATGGGGGGAGGTGGAATCAGGAAGGTAGTTTGGAAGTTGGTAATGAAGGTTTTTCAAGAAAAGGTGTGGAGGGGAGGAGTCTGTGCTTGGTCCTGTCCTCCCTGGGCTATTGTTCTGGGTTTTGAGTAGAGAGTGAAGAAATGGAGACGAGTTTTGGGGAGACACAGCCAGTGGCTCGCCTGGCCCAGGGCTGCTGCCACTCCTCAGAGGGTGGGGCCCTGTTTCCCCACCTCTGACCCCAGCCCCTGTGCCCAGCCTCTGCGAACCCCTCCTTGGTGAAGGTGCACATCCACCACCCGCCTGAGGCCTCCGTGCAGGTCCACCAGGTGGCTCGGGTACGGGGCGAGGTCGAGGAGGCCCCAGAGGAGAACAGCGTGGAGACCAGACCCTCGCCCTGGCTCCCCGCCAGCCCCGGCCATGGCCACTGGGACAGCAACAGCATCCCGGCTCGGTCTGGAGAGGTTCCTCGGCCACCACCCCTAGTGGTGCCCAGGCCTCCGGCACTGCTGGGCCGGTGCTACCTGAGTGCTATGAACGGACAGGTGAGAAAGCAGCTCCTGCCCCAGCCCCGGGGTCTTCTGGGACCACGACTGCTCCCTGCGGTGCCCCTCCTCCTTCCCGCTCTCCTCCTTGTTCTGAGGGAATGTGAATCTACAGGGCCTCCCATTCCCCACATGGGAAAACTCAGGGCATAAAATTGCCTGAGTGTAGAGGGGTTGAGCCTCCTACTTGGTCGACACTGGGTACCTGTCAGTGCCAGGCACACAGAAGAGGACCCAAGAGAGGCCCCCTCTGGAGGGGAACAATCGTCCTTGTGTCCCAGCAAATCCTGGGCTCTCCTGGAGCTGAGTGTAGGACTCCCGGTGCGTGGGTAGTGGGGCTATTAGATCTGGTGAGAAGGAGTTTGGTCTCCAGTTAAGGGTGGAGTCACAGAGATGTGAAATTAGCAAATGCAGGTTAAACCCCAAAGCCTTGGCCGTGCAAAGATAAGACACTCCATCCCCCCTACCTCCGGTGGCATCCTCAGTCAGTGATGGGAAATCATGTGTGCTTTTCTGAGTCCAGGCACCTAAGGATAGGGGCTAAGCCAGACCCAGGATGGTTTTTCCTAGGATTGCAGTTTGGCGTTTCCGGAAACCCCTCCTGGGAACTGGGGGAGGTAGGGAGTAGCCAAGGGATAGGGATCTCTCAGCTGTGGTGTCGCTGGGCATGGACCCTGCTCACGGGAGGTGGCCTTGGCATTCCCTGGAGTTTGATGGAGGAAAGCCCAACCTCTGTGGGCTGGGAACATGGATGGGGGCAGTTTGCAGACTTCACAGAGAAGATCTTATCTGGATGTGTCCCTGCCACGCCCCTCCCAAGTTTAGGGTCTGGCAGAGTGGACTTTGGGTTTCACTGCTTCCTTCCGGGACAACTCCTCCCCTCTCCTCCCCTCCCTTGGGTGGGGGCATTCTCTGCAGGATGTGAGTGGTGAGCTCATGTCTCAGGCTTTCCTGCGACATCTCTGTGCACAGCAGGGGAGGGAAGCAGGTGAGGAGTGTCCATGGCCTTTTTTCCAGTGTGCCAACCCCCTGCTGGAGCTGACTGCCCAAGAGGACTGCTGTGGCAGTGTGGGAGCCTTCTGGGGAGTGACCTCCTGTGCCCCGTGTCCACCCAGACCAGGTGAGTGCTGGGTGCCAGGGTCCAGGGTTGTCAGCAAAGCTCTCCCAAGGCCTGGCCTCTGCTGCAGGCACCACCCCCTGCATTTCCCACCAGGGCCTCAGAGGCCAGGCAGGTAGAACAGGCTGGCAAACTAGGAAAACTTTCCAAATCTGCCTTGAGTGTGCTTTTGGCTGGTGGCGGAGGCTCCTGACGGCTCAGACCCATTGCCAGGTGCAGCGTGGCCTGCCTGCTCGGTCTGATGGCCTGGAATGGGTTACTCTCTTTTGCCAGTTGTTCTTGCTCAGATTTTAGGAATTACATCCCATGCTGGGCCCTCTTCTACTCCTCAACCCCCTTCCACATACCTCCTGCCCAGGTACCAGGGGCCCAGAGGTCTTGATTTAGTGACTCAGTGTTTCCCTCATTCTCTCCCTGGAGGGACCCCTAGGCCTCCTCCTCACCTCCTGTTTCCTGCCTTTCAGCCTTTGAATCAGTGTTGGGCATCTGTCCCAGAATGTCCTCGGCCTTGGGGTATGGGAAACTCAGCTCCCAGCCCTCTTTTTTGTGGTGGGAAAACCTAACATATTCATTCATTCATTCAGCAAATACTCACCAGGTGCCTCGCCTATACTGAGCACTGAGAATTCAGGAGTGAGCAAAATGCCACTCTCAAAGGCATTGATCTTAAAGTTGGGAAGCAGGTGGCAAGGTACCTATGCCTGAGTGTGGCTCCTGCCTGCTCAGCCTGTCTTCCTCTTGCAGGTCTCACTCCTGGGCTTGGGTCTGGGCCTGGCATGTGTTTCTTTTGCCTGTCAAAAGTCAACTTGGTGAGTCAGCTTTGTGGGGGGCCTGGCCCAGAGCCCGAAGTGGGGAGTGGCAGGGCTGTTCCTAACTTCAGACTCAGCTGTGGAACAGTGACCATATTCTCCAAACTAAAAATAAATGTGGACAGTTTCTCAGTGTGATAGAATTTTTTGGTGAAGCACCAAAGGGTAGTATTAAGCTTTCAGGCTTGAGCATCCAATACATGGCAGGTACCAGTCCCAGCTCTGCCTGCTGACCTCTCTCTGCCCCATCTCCCATCTGTGAGATGGAGACAGTAATAGTGCCAGCCTCGTAAGGCAGCTGTGGAGAGTAAATGAGATGGCACCTGTACTTAGCATTAGGTCAGTAAGTGGTAGCTGTTATAATTACTGTTAGAAGTATCCCTCCAAGAAGGGAAGAGAGACTGGACCCACTGCCCCATTGGGAGGAGTGTGTGGAGCTGCTCAGCATCTCCCCCTGCAGGCCAAAGGTGTTTTCACCACTTTTCTTCCTCCTGGTCAGACCCACCCTTGAGACTTCCATATCCCACACTCCACTCAGCCAACAAGTATTTTCATCGATGAAGTACCCATTTGAAGTACCCATAGTGTGTAGGCCTTAACAGTGGAGAACAAGGTAGAAACAGTGCCTCCCCTCTCCAAGCTTACAGGCTGGTGGCGGAGGGGGGCGCAGACAGCAGAACTGGGACCACCTTTGTGCAAATTAGAGAAAGGTGCCCCTTCCACGTGTTCAAAATAGTCTTTATAATTAGACAAATCCAGGATGCCAATGATTCTGTTAGATGTGGTGCTTTTGTGCAGTGCACAACCTGCACATCTGTACACTGAGGGGTAGGAGATCCTTCCCCAAACTGGTGGATCAGGGAAAGCTTCTTGTAGAGGTGACATCCAGGATGAGGTCTGAAGAATTATTAGAGTAGGGCTTCCCTGGTGGCGCAGTGGTTAAGAATCCATCTGCCAATGCAGGGGACATGGGTTCAAGCCCCGGTCCGGGAAGATCCCACATGCCGTGGAGCAACTAAGCCCATGCACCACAACTACTGAGCCTGCGCTCTAGAGCCCACGAGGCACAACTACTGAGCCCGCGCGCCTAGAGCCCGTGTTCCACAACAACGGAAGCCACTGCAATGAGAAGGCCCTGCTCACTACAGCTAAAGAAAGCCCGCGGGGCTACAAAGACCCAATGCAGCCAAAAATTAAATAAATAAATAATTTATTTAAAAAAAATAGAATTATTAGAGTGGGCCAAAGAGATGGGAAAGAGCTTAACAACCCAAGGAAATTGCACAGGCAGGTGAGATGGAGAGAGTGAGAACATTTCCTGGAGCACAGCACACCCAAGGCTGAGCACCCATCCCCCCACCCCTTCCCTGTCCCCTCCTAGCACCACCCCTCACTGTGTGCAGCATACCTCAGCAAGCTGGGCACCAGGGTGCAGACCCTGGAATGTTAGGCATTCCCCACACTGAGCAAGAAATTACAAAGGGCAATGTAAACATTTAAAATGCATTAAAGTGCAGCTGGGCATTGTAGAGAGAAGGGGCAAGATGCTGGGGAAACTTGTTTGTGTTGACAGGTGCCAGACACCTAGCTACAGGCCCAAGCCTGGGGCCGGGGTGGGGAATGTTTCTTTAAGTAGGCAAGACAGGCAAGCTACTGTGCCAGACTCTGGAAAAAAAGGCGAGCTGCTGGGGTAGGTTTGGGAATGGTTAGCAAGACAGGCGTACTCCTGAGTTCTGGAACATTCTCAGCCCTGGTGGCTCTGCCCCTCTGAACCTCTATTTCTCTTCTGATAAAATAAGGCTGTGCCCCTCAGGGAAGGGCTTTGTCATCCCCAACAAGGTGGTCTAGTAGGATCAGGGTGTGAGGGGAGTAATGAAGCCAGCAGCGGGAGGGGGGGGGAACCACGTGACTTCATGGCTTCCGCTAAATCACCTTTGGCTTCTGAGGCTGTACAGGACTTGAAGAAGGTCCCTGCAGAGTGCTGCTGTTTCTGACATGGGAAAGGACTGCCTTGAAGTCTCAGTTACATGGCACAGACAAATCCCTTTTCTTCCAGAAAAATTCCTCAGTGCCTTCTTTCTCAGGGAAATGGCTCAGAGAGTCCATCTAGGCCAGCCTCTGGTCCCCCCACCTTTCTCCCTTCACTCTGAGTGACAGATGCAGCTGACCTGCCAGGACCTGGCCTGAGCCACATCATCCTGACCCCTGGGGAGTTATCAAAAGTCGCAGCTCAGAGCTTCTGCAGGGTCTGGAGAGCACACAGCTCTCCAAAGCCACTTTGACTGAGGCCACATTTTTGAGTTTTCATCCGAGAAAGACAGACATCTGGGTTGACTGGAAAGTTGGCCGCTGCCCCATCTGGCTTGGCACTGGCTGTGTCAACCCCAAGGCCCCTTTGCTGGGGCAGGCCGGGCTGGCACACGGCGCGCGGCCCGCAGTGGTGGGTCGTGGCTGTTTGCCACGAGACCATCTCTCCGACTGCCCGGTGTAGGATGAGTTCACCGCAGAATCCAGGCCCCTCCCTGTGTCTCCAGGGAGAGCTGATTCTCTTGCTCTTCCCCTTCAAGGAATTCTGCATCTTTCTCTCTTAAAAACAATAATAGCTGCCAGGTACCGAAGTTTTACGCTATGCCGTGCTTTGCACCTACATGATTTCATTTCATTGTCACAACCAGCAGCAAGCTAAGGATCTTTATCCCCATTTGACGGAGGAGAAAAATGTAGCTCAGAGAGGGCTGAGGAACTCGTCCAAGGTCACACAGGTAGGACAGGGGAACTAGGATTCAAACCACAGTGTGTCTGATTCTTAGGGGACCAGGATCTCCCTAATCATTCTGAGGAGGGGGGCATTGGGCAACCTGAAGACAATACAAATCAGGATGCTAGACAAGGATTTTACAGTCAAGAGGGTGCATCCCAGGACTGTATTCCACGTATACATGAAGGACAACATCCTGCCAGAAGATTGGATTGAACAGACAGGCAGGGCAGCAACCTGCAGTACAGGCCTGTATTAACAGAGATGTGTTGAAAGAAACATCCAGGGGTTGGGGGGAAGTGGGTAGGCTTGTTCCGTGTGGTTTCAGGGGGTGGGCAAAAGCCGATGTGTGGATGTTTCTAGTAGGCAGAACTCAACTGGAAACTGAGCAGTAGGGACAACTTATTAAAAACTGCAGATGCCCAGCAATATAATGGGATGTTTCCAGAAGTACTGAACTCCCCGCCACGACGAGCATGCCTACCAAGAACAGGTGTGTGGAAGGCGTGGGGGAAGGAAATTGATTTTTGAGGGAATGTAGGTTTATATATACATCTGAAAATTTATTTGAAACTCTCAATAGGAGGAAAGCCTTGGTTTGGCTGGGTTTTGCCATGGCCCTTGCCCACAAGGAGTGCTCCAGGTGTAGGTCTGTGATGCCAGCCCCCGGGGAGAGTGGGCACGTGAAGGTGATGTCTGAGGAGGCTGGAGCAGAGAACCCTAGGGCGAGTCACGGCAGCCTCGCTCTCATCACGTCCTCATTAGCGGCCCTTTATTCAGAGGATGTAATACGCGCCAAGCACCACGTTAAGTTCATTCTCATTTCGTTGCATCCTAACAACATCTCTAGGTGGGTGTTACTATCTTCGTTTTACAGATGAGGAAATTGGGCCTGAAACTCCAGGTCTATGTGACCCCAGAGCCCTGCTTCTAATCGCTCTGTAATCCCCTTCCTCTGCTTCTTGGCTTAGGCATTCGCTGAGCTAGAGGACCCCGGCTGGGGGAACAGCTGTGCCGGGGTGGAGCTCCTGTTCTCTGTAACTCTGGGTCAGACGCCCAGTCTCCTGCCCTAAAGAAATGAGATTTTCAGGATTCCAGTTGTTGGGCTGATAAAAGCCATGATTCTTTGGCTCGGGGTTGTTCTGAGAGCTTCCAAGGGACTCGAAGCCTCCTGGGAATTGTGCCTCAGCTCAAGTTAGCACCCTCCCTACCCTAGCAGGGGTGTCACTGACACGTGGCATCTCTGGCCTGGAGAGCCCTGGGGAGGGATAAGGTTGCGGTGGCTGGAGTGGCACCTGTCTGAGCCAGGGGTCTGACCAGACCCGTCTCCACCTCACTGTTCATGGTGACCAAGACACCCACTTTGGCTCCGGAGCCTCCCAAGGAAGCAGTCAGAGCCTGTCTTTGGGTGGCATTTCCACAATCATTGGGGGATCCATTAGGACTTCACCAAGGAGGAAAATCTGGAATAATGGACATTATTATAATTACCAATATGTGATAAGCATCATGCTCAGAGTTTTGCATGCCTGGTTAGTGTTCACAATAACCCTCTGAGAAAGGAAAAGGCATCCCCATTTTGCTGATAAGAAAACCAAGGCTCAGAGAGTAACTTGCCCAAGTCTCTCCAGCCAGTGAGGGGCAGCAGGCCAGCTTGCTTTCCTTGAAACTGTGTTTCTGGAAGGAAGGAAGGAAGGGAGGGAGGGAGGGAGGGAGAAAGGAAGGAAGGGAGGGAGGGAGGGAGGAAGGAAGAGAGGGAGGGAGGCCTGAGGAACATCTACAGGGACTGTGCCAGGCATTATGCTAGTTTCAGTCTGACATTGGTTGTTTCAGTAAAGTTAATCCTCACAACAACCCACGAACTGTGTTTCTGTCCCCACTTCTACAGGTGAAAAATTTAAGACTGAAGGAGGTTAAGAAATGTGCCCAGGTCACACAGCTAGTCAGAGTGGAGCCAGGAATTAGATGTGAGTCTGGCTACCCCAGCACCCACACTCTTTCCACTGCTCCCAGGGAGTCAAAGTTTCTTTCCAGCTTACCCACCTGAAGTTTGCAGATCAAGGGTTCAGCTCCAGCCTGCTCACGTGCCCCTGGGCATCAAACTTAGCCTCGTCCAGTGTGTGTGTGTGTGTGTGTGTGTGTGTGTGTGTGTGTGTATCTGTTCTCTGGGCAGAAGGGTGTGTGGCAAGGGACCCTCCACATCTCCCTGCTGCAGCCATCTGTCATCACAGATTGAGATCAGCGTGACTTGTAAACAGCCCTGTGGCCAGACATATGTCTCCACCGTCTCCTCCCCAAGCTCTGTCTCGGAGTCAGGGCCAAAACTGTCTCCAGCAATCAGTTTGCTCTTGTTGAGGCCTCCTTGGGAATTCCAGCAGCCAAGGGTGAGAATCAGCAGGGTGGGGGCAGGCTGCAGCCAGGGGACCCTCTGCTTCCTTCCCCATCTGTGAGCAACCAAGGTGCAGCAGTGAGTGGACAGGGCCGGGGGCCGGGGCCAGAAGACCTGAGCTCCAGGCCTGCATGGCCCAGGTTTCCTGACCAGGAAAGTCATGCATGTCTGCCCTACGTGCTTCACGGGCATTTGGTGATGTTCGGACTCCTTGGAGTTGAGGTTGAGTCCAGCTGACCCCTCAGGAGCTGCTTTGGCTCCTCAGGTCAAAGTCCAAGCTGCAAGACCACTTCCCAAGAGCCTCTTTGAAGCATCCACAGGAATCCCAGATCAGCCACTCTCTTTTTCCAGATCCACAAGTCCTCTGCTCTCTGACCCTTGATTTATCCTTGATCTGGCTGAGGGGCCATGGGAGGAGTACAGGTTCTTCACTATTTCCTTTACCGATTCTACATGATGCTTTGGTTGTACACATTACGGAGCATTTGCCCAGCATCTGATTACTTCTTCTGACCTCCTTCTGGGTGTCCCTGCCTTTTTTTTCCCACTCACTCTCCTGATCCCTTGTTTTAAAAAAGGGAGAGGAGGAGTTCCCAGGAAGGGTGATATGCTTCCTGCTGGGCAGGCATCTCCCTGTGGCCTCTGGACCCTAAGATTCTTGGCCTAGACAACTCCTAAGGCTCGTCATGAATTCGTTCATTCATTTATTTATTTGTAGGCAGTAGAGAGGAATAGTTCAGAATTTATCCTCTGGAAGCAGACGCATAATCCCAGCTCAATCCACCAGCTGGGTGACCTTGGGCATGTTTCCTAACCTCTCTGTACCTCAGTTTGCTCATCTGTAAAATGGGGATAATATTAGTAAGTATCTCCAAGGCCTGTTATGAGGATTAAATAAGTTATTACCTGTAAAGCCTTTATAATAGGACCTAGCCCATAGTATGAGCTATTTTAGTGTCTGCTATTATTACTCATTCCCTTTTGATTGCCTATACTATTCCGTGTGCTGTGCTTGACTCCAGAGACATAGCAATGACAAAGAAGGCAAGGTCCCTGTCCTCACAGAGCTTATGCGCTAGCAGGGGAGATGGACAAGCAAACAGGCAGCCACAGCACAGTCCATTAAGCACTACAGCAAGGGAAGGCCTACGTGTGGTGGGAGCACTTGAGAGGTGCGCCTGGTGATACCCGCCCTCCCCCATCACTGCCGAAACCTCACCCAGAGCCGTGGGTGGGTGCTGAGTTCTCACCCCAAGCCAAGGTTTCTCCCTTCCATGTGGTCATCTCAACTTCGACTTTCTTTCCCCCAAAGAGATATAAGCAGATTTTTCTGGATTGGCTGCTGCACTTGGTCTTACAGAAGCTGGGACCCAGCCCCCTATAGGCGGCCTCTGTGAGGTTTGAGGAAGGGCGCTGAGGGCCCTGGTTCGGGGCGGGTGGGGTGCGGGGTGCTGGCAAAAATGGGCATCTCACCAGGGACGCTGGCTTTGACACTTCTTTCTCTCTAGAAGCCTGCCCTCACCAAGGGCTGTCCAGCCGACAATTTCTCTTCAGGCCAGTGAGAAGGCAGAGTCCTCTCAAGAGGAAATCACTTTCTAGAAAAAGCGCATGTTTCCAGACTAACGGATGAGCCCCGCTCTTCTCAGTTCACACATTGCTCAGCTCGGGGTACCCTGCAGGTGCCACAGCTGGTTCCCAGCCTTACTCTGAACCCAGCTCTCTGCCACCCCTCTCCTGCTCCGTAAAGAAGCAAGGTCCTTCTGCCTACCTCCTCCCTCCTGGCACCACCTTGCTGCCCTGGCCTCCTGGCTCCCCCTCCACTTCCTCTCTGGGTGCAGGAGGGATGTGCCCTTCGCAGCCAGAAGCTTGGTTGCAACCCCGACTCGGCCCCCTCTGAGCTTCACCTTCCTTCCTAACCTGTTAAATGGGGATAATGACCCCTGCTTGCAGGGTTATTATGAGAAACAGACAGGACAATATGCACCAAAGCCCTCACGCCTCCGAAGGCCTGTCCAGATGTCCCCTTGTCTCAGTTCTCCCGGCCCCTGGCATCAGCCTCAAGATATTCCTTCCCACCTTCTGCTCCTGCATCTAATCAGCTTGCTTTCTGAGTTTCTCCAAACAACTTCCCCTCTTTCTTTCTTCCTCCCTGTCTTCAGTTCATGCCACCAGGCCCCGGGCCAGGCGCTCACATTTCCCGGCCTCACCCCATCCTACTTCTCAATGTCAGCATTTTCAGAATACTCACTTATCGCCACACAGCGGCCTTTTAGGCTGAAGCCTAGTCCCCATGTGGAAGAACATGCAAACCCTGGGGAAGACCAGGGTCTCCCGTGGCAAAAAAAAAACAAACTACAACTTCAATTTACAGTTCTTTAATCTTAAAAACAAAATTAAGCTTTACTAATTTATGTCCTCACTTGATCTCTACGTCAGACTGTTGCAAGTGTCCTCAGGGAAGTGTGGGGCTTCCAGGGAAACACGGCACCTCCTCATGTTTGTCTTTGGTATCACAACATGTAATGCACGACGATGCTCTGTTTGTGGGGTTTTTCAGTTAGGTTGTCTAGTTTTAACTAAAGCAGCCCTCACCAAGTGGAGAAATGACTCCAAAAAATTCTTGCTGAGAAACAGGATTTAAAATAATAAGAGGGGCTTCCCTGGTGGCTCAGTGGTTAAGAGTCCGCCTGCCAATGCAGGGGAGACGGGTTCGAGCCCTGGTCCGGAAAGATCCCACATGCCGCGGAGCAACTAAGCCCATGCGCCACAACTGCTGAGCCTGCACTCTAGAGCCAGCAAGCCACAGCTACTGAGACTGCGCACCTGGAACCTGTGCTCCACAACAAGAGAAGCCGCCGCAGTGAGAAGCCCGCACACCGCAAAGAAGAGTAACCCCCGCTCGCCACAACTAAAGAAAGCCCACACGCAGCAACGAAGACCCAACGCAGCCAAAAATAAATAAATAAAAAAATAAATTTTTTAAAAATCCTCTTTTAAAAAATAAATAAATAAAATAAAATAATATGAATAATCCTAAGCAATCCTTTAAAAATGCAATGCTGACACTTCTCCTCTGACACATAATCGGCCATATTCCAAGGTAAAAATAATGATGACCTCTCAGATGGGACCCAAAATGGACCCCAGGAGTCAAATGATCAAGAAGTCTATATAGGGCTTCCCTGGTGGCGCAGTGGTTGAGAATCTGCCTGCCAATGCAGGGGACACGGGTTCGAGCCCTGGTCCGCGAAGATCCCACATGCCGCAGAGCAACTAGGCCCATGAGCCACGACTACTGAGCCTGCACGTCTGGAGCTTGTGCTCCGCAACGAGAGGCCACAACAGTGAGAGGCCCGCGCACCGCGATGAAAAGTGGCCCCCACTTGCCGCAACTGGGGAAAGCCCTTGCACAGAAACGAAGACCCAACACAGCCAAAAATAAATAAATAAATAACTAATTAATTTTTTAAAAAAAAGAAGTCTATATAAAATACAGCTTATATCTACTATCGTTAATACCAGACCTTGCCTTCAGTGTATAATGTGCCCAGAGATAACAGCTAATGATAGAGTAAAAGCTATCTTGATTAGAAAAACATTTTAAGAACTTCCCTGGCAGTCCAGTGGCTAAGACTCCGCTTCCAATGCAGGGGGCCCAGGTTCGATCCCTGGTCAGGGAACTGGATCCCGCATGAATGCCACAACTAAAGATCCTGCATGCCACAACGAATATCTCGCACGTGGCAACGAAGATCCCATGTGCCCCAACTAAGACCCGATGCAGCCAAATAAATAAACAAATAAATGTTCAAAAAAAAAAGAATCAAAAAAAATAAAACATTTTAAAACACTGAGACACTCACATTTTGCTGTATAACTGGATGAAGGTATAAGTATTATTAACATGTCTCTTGGTATTTGCAAGAATCTATTTCAGCAATAAAATATATGAAGAACTATCTATTGCGTAAACCACTAAAGCTTGAACCTATATAGAAGATAGAAGACCTATATTCTCAACAGTAAATGACTTCTTGAATAAAAATAAGGTTTACCCAATAACTCTATAAGTACAGCAGCTGATGTTAGGACCAGCAAGGCAATGGAGCTGGGGAATGCTAAATGGAAAGTCCCCTCCCTGTACCCTTCATAGGCAAGGTATTGCCACAAAGAAGTCAAAGCTGGGAGAAGACAAGCTGTCACAGGAAGTCATCATGCGGTTAACTTTATAAAACAAGACCTTTAAAGTATAACGGTATCTTTACGGAGCTTCATATTGGAATAGTGTCTGTGGAAATGCCTATGCCCCTTGAGAATTACTGGCTATGTCTTGGCAAAGGAATCATCAAACTGAAAGAGCAGTTCTTCTTCATTTTTTTTAAACAAAAAGATGGGTGTTCCACATTTGCTGCCTTTTTCTGTGATCACAGGTAGCTGTCAATAGTATACTACCTGCTAGCGCTTTTCAAGAAAAAAAATCTTCAAAAATAAAACACCTTCAAAGCACTTCTTTGGAGGTTGACATACGAGTCTGTCCCTCCAAGGTAGTGGAGATGTTTTCCCTGTTTTTACTGAATGTCATTTGTTTTTGTTTCCTTGTTTGTTTTTGTTTTTAAGCACACTTTCTCTCTCTCTCTCTCTTTAAAGTAAGAGGAATGGTGTGAAATCAAGATAGGACATGTACCAGCACCAAAATACTGACAGTTATTGCCTTATTGGCCCATCTGGACTCAGACCACTGCCCAGTTTTGTTATAAACTTTAAGCAGGGCTGCTTTTCAAGGAAGTTGTGGTGGGACAGAGCCTTTTGAAAATGAATGTTTGGAATAAATTCCATCATCCTGTGATTTGCTGCTATAAATCCTCTCCACTTGCCTACTTGAAAAACTCAAGAACTGGGATTTTCTAACTCTTTTTGAATTTGTAAAAACAACTAACTGACCTCAGGGAACGTGAAAATCTACTAACCAAACTTCAACAACAGCATCCCATGGTTGGTGAATGTGAGTGAATGGATATCATGGATTTATAAGTGCGATCGACGGTGAGCTTCTTCCAGGATCGGGGGAATTTGTCAGCTAGGGTGGCATTCAGACCAAGTATCAGAATAAACTGAACTTAGAACCAGACTGTGAATTGTCATATTCAGATGTTTAAAAACTAACAAAACAACTAGAGTTGTGTAAGATGCAGCCACTGGGAGAAAGTGGGTGATGGATGCACAGGACCTCACTGTACTATTTTTTGCAATTTTCTGCAAATCCATAATTACTTCAAAAACAAAAAGTAAAAACAAGCAAAAAAACAAATTTGTTCAATCACATGTTATATTGTATAACATTGATATCATATAATATATACTGTATCTAATAACTATATGACTATATATTATTATAACTATATATACAAGATATATAGTCACCAGGTATCATTTTTAGTAATAGCAAGGTGGGCTGAGAGTAGCCTGGTGAGAGCCAGGGAAGGGATTTCGGCTAAGGAGGTGCAGCTATCCAGGTCAACGGCTTGGGGGGATGGGGCCTCACAGCTGCAGAGTGGGCTGGACCTCCAGACTGCACCCCACTTCCCAGCATGGGTGACAGAGGAGCCCAAGGGCCCTCCAGTGAAACCTGTCTGTATCTTCACTCCTTAGCCTCGCCAGTGATTGAAAATGGCCAGCTGGAGTGTCCCCAGGGGTACAAGAGACTGAACCTCACTCACTGCCAAGGTAAGAATGACCAGGGACAGGGCTGGGCTTGGGGAGCAGAAATAACAGAGGCTTGATGGTGCGGGGAGACACCCCCATCCCTTCTATCTGTCACCCCCATGATAGAAGGAGCAGCTGCCACTGTCTGAGTGGTCTCCATTGGGCACCTCTAAGCGTCAGCGTGGGGGAGCTATGGGGGCTGCTGCTTCCAGGGGCCCAAGGAAGTCAGAGGATAGTGATAGAGCAAGCTGAGAAAGGGCCTGGGAGCCAAGCCCTCCCCTCCTCCCCATCTCTATCCACCCCCACCCAGATGTGGGTGTGTGCTTCTGTAGGGCTGTGTTGTGCTGTATCTCAAGGTGCCCCGGTCCCCGCACATCCACTCACCTCCTGGGCTGCTCTCCCTGGAATGGGAAGACTTTTGACTCCAGGGTGGGAGATCAAGTCAGCCTGAGTTGGTGGGGACCACTATGGACTTTTCCCAGCAAAGCACCTCAGCTGCTCAGGCCTCCTTCCCGCAGCCAGGAGCAGGGAGGGCACAGGTGGAGGGGATGGAGGGGGAGTGGGGGAGGGGGACCATAAAGCACAGTTCTTGGCCTTGCTGGCCTGGCTGGTAGGCTCTGTAAGGCCAGCTGAGGCCCAGGTGCTCTGCAGTAGAGGCCCCCAGAGAGGCAAGGCCCAGGGGCACCTCGGGACAGAAGAGTGGGAAGGGGGGCTCAGCCATGGCTCTGAGCAGGGACCCCTTGTTGGCTGTGGACCTGGCAATAGGTGAGATATGAGCTGGGCCTTCCAGCCAGTGGGAGGCTGCTGGGGTTGAGGCAGCTGCCCCTTTGGAGAGCTTTGGGAACTGGACAAATCACTGTCTGTACAGTTCGCTTTGGTTGAAGCTAGGTTAGAGACAGGGGATTGACTCAGATGGTCTCCTAGGTCCCCTCTCCCTGGAGGCTTCAGGAGAGAGGGGTCTGGGGTGGCTGAGCTATCTGCCTGTGGGGATTTCTGGCCCATGGATAAGAACAGGTGCTTGGACCAGGCAAAAGGGCAGGCCTCTGACCCAGCCCAGCCCAGGCTTAGCTTCCCTCCAGGGCAATGAGGCAAGGACCTCACGGACAGTGGTGTGGAGAGAAGTTGGTATTTTTGCCCTTAGAGAGCGCAGTGGGGCTGCTCATATCTAAACTGTCCTCAGTGGCCTCTCTGCCTGGCAGGTTTCCCAGTGTGCAGTGTTAAAGTTATTCCCAGGATCTCGAATGTGCTCTCTATCCTCCCTCCACCAAGCCCACAGGATTCAGGATGCCAAGGTGCCCTCCCCAGGAGGCCCTGCCCCTGAAACCTCTCCCTTCCCATGTCTGTGGCTATGGTCTCCCTGTCTGGGATGGGACCCGCTCATCTCTGCACCTGCAGGCACCATGCTTCCTCTCTCCATCCTTCTCTCCTACTTCCACAGGCTAATTTTGGGGTATTGCTATGAGCTGCATACACTGTGCTAGGTGTTAGTTCACAGTGATGAATAAAACACAGCCGCTGCCCCAGGTGAAGACAGATGCCTTAACAATTACACACTATGAGAGAAGTGCTCTCGAGAGAAAGAGGCACTGGGTGCTATGGGATCCTACAGTGGGACCCCTTCCCAGACTGGAGGATCAGGGAAGGTTTCAGGTGATACCTGACCTAGACTTAAAAAATGAATAGAGTTGGCCAGCTAAAAGGGGATGCGGGCATTCCAGGCTGAGGGACCAGTATGAGCAAAGGAGCAGTTTGGGCTGGCTGGAGTACAGCCAGTGCACCCACAGGAGACAACAAGGGCATCCCAGGGTCTCATCAGAGCCACCGGCCCACCCGCAGTCTTTTGGAAAATGGTGGAGGGCATTGGATACCACGTGAGGGTTTAGAAGCTCCCTCTAGGAGGTGATGGGGAGCCCAGAAGCTTCTCAAGTAGACAGGAAGCAAGTCAGATTTGTGTTTAGACATCACTCTGGCCATAGACTGGAGGCAAACAGATTAGTTCCCCTTCCCAGCTCTCCCTCCCAATAGAACATCCTGCTAAGCAGTAGTTCCCCTTGGTGCCCAAGCTGAGTCATCCTTCAGGCCCTTTATTCCTGTACTCAGTGCCAATTTCCCCAAAGCCTGTGAATCAGCAGGCGGCTCTGATGACAGTGGGCTGCCATGTGTCATCTCCTGGCACTGGATGTGGGTGACCATCACAAATCTTCCATGCTCGCCATCATCAGCAAAGGTGCCATCGCTAAGAGGGCCCCTGACTTCTTGGAGCTCAGAGTGTGAGCATTGTGATTTCCCCTGCCCTCTTAAAACTCTGCGCCACCTCCCAGCCCCTGCCTCCATCCTCCCGCCTCCTCTTCCTTGCCGGTGTCTCTCCATCCTGCAACTTCTCACTGTGGACATGGTCCCTGGATCTTGGGTCCCGCAGAGATGCTTCAGGGTCTCTCAAGGAAGACTGAATAGGAGGGACTGGGCAGCCTGTTCTCCACCCTCCAACTCAAACTCTCCCCTCATCTACTCCCCCTGTTACTTCCCAGGATGCCGCTTACTAGTTGAGTGACTTTGGGCAAGTTACTCCTGGAGCCTCAGTTTCCTCACTTATAAAAAGGCCGTGTGGACCTACTTGATAAAACTGTGAGAATTAAATAAGGTATCATAGGCAAACCACATGGCATACTACCTGACACGAGGCACTCAATAAACATTAGCTCTTAATATTATGACCATTATTACCAGTTCCTGGACCCAGCGATTTGCAATTTTTATCTCATTTTATCCCCCTAACAGGACTACATCATCATTACTATTATTATCCCCACTTTACAAATGAGAAACTGAGGCCCGGAGAGAGGGATCACACTTAGTAAACGGCAGCTCTCTTATTGCTGTCCTTCTATTTGGAGAATCATAGGAGAACTCTGCCCCGACCCCTCCCCTCCATCAGGCCTGGGTCGGGGGGCGCTTGGTCATCTCCGCCAACCCTGCAGATATCAACGAGTGCCTGACCCTGGGCCTGTGCGAGGACTCGGAGTGCGTGAACACCAGGGGCAGCTACCTGTGCACCTGCAGACCCGGCCTCCTGCTGGATCCGTCCAGGAGTCGCTGTGTGTGTGAGTGCAGGCGGGACCCAGGGTGGGGACGCTGAGAGGCGAGATGGAACCCTCGAGGTCCATGGGCCAGACTGAGAGCAGAAATGCCCCTAGACCCTATCGCAGGGTCCAGGGGCTGCTCCTCCACCTGGAACTGGGGCCCAAGTACCAAACCTGATGCCCCGTCCTGCTGGGACGGAGACAGTCACTGCTTCTCTGTTTTCTGTAGGCATTTCTTTGAGGGCTTTGCAGTTTGGGATTTTCTACCTCCTCTGTTTTTTCTCTCATCATTACTGTCCCATCTGTTGCCTCATCTGCTTTGGGAGGATGTGTGTTGCCCCTGCTGAGCTGTGGCTGCCTCTTCCAGTGCCTGCGCTTAGCAGCCTGGTCCTTTCACTGCAGACCTTTCTCAAGGAGCCTGCCCATAGCAGGAGCGGCACTGCTGCCGGCCCCGGGGCCTTTCCGTAATCCTGCGGTCCCCGTGTGTCCATGAGCGCGTACGTGTCACTAGTCGTAGCAACATCGTGTCCATGTGTGTGCATGCGTGAATACCCAGACAGCTGTTTCCAGTGGCCTCTGTGGTTTCCAGCTGGGAGAGGCCCAGGCTGGCAGTGCCCCCCTCCACCCACCACTCCCCATGGCAGAGCTGACGGTGCAGCCAGACCAGGGAGGTCTGGCCAGTACTGAATAAAACCAGTCCCGACTGGCCTCTGCAAAGTAGCCACCCAGGTCAGGTGGGCCGCCCAAGGCTCAGCAGAGTTCCCTGTGGCCAGCCAAGCCCTCAGTCTGTGAACTGCCAGGTACTGGGTCTGGGGAGGCCACAAGATGAACTGACTCCAGCACCACCCAGAGGGAGCACCCATGTGAGGGAAAGACTGCACCCAGCATCCCAGGGCAAGGAGATAGTAAGAGCCTTAGATAGTAAGAGCCTTAAAAGGACAGCAGAGAATGAGGGGACCCAGAATGGGGAGAACCCAGCTGGCCACTCTCAGGAAGAGTTCATGGTGACTTATTTATTAGTTCTGGAAAGAGACCCTTCCTGCAGGGAGGCAGAGATGGCCCTTGGTGTTGTTATTTTCTAAACCCAGCGTGGCTCACACTCACTGCAGCCCACGGGATTTTGATTCATGGATCCAGCCAGCCAGCCATCAATCTAGAGAGCATTTACTGAGTATCTACATGCACCAGACATTGCCCAGGGTGCCTGGGCTGCAAAGACGACCAAGACAGGGCCTGGTCCTCAAAGCTCCCCATCAGGCCTGTGGTTCTCGCCTCGTCTCGTCTCCTCAGGGAGGCTGTGGCTCTCAGAGCACACCGCTCCTCCCTCGTGCTCCCCAGGATGGGCTTTTGTAAACACGTATAGACTCAGAATCTGGAGACAAGCAGACACATCCACATTTCCTGCTCTCAGCTTCCCCACATGAGGATGAGAGTCAAACAGATAACATGAGGAGGTGCTAAAAGCATTCCTGCAGCTACTCTTCCTAATGTTCTGTGAGCATTTTCAGGGCCCCAACTTCTACATTGAGATGCAGGCCAAGCCAATCTGAACTCACGTGGCCGGCCACTCCTCCACCCACTGCCTTTCCCCTCCCGCTGGCCACCTGCCCATCCCCACCTGCCGTGTCTGTTGCAGCGGACAAGGCCGTCTCCATGCAGCAGGGGCTGTGCTACCGGTTGCTGGGGCCCGGCACCTGCACCCTGCCTTTGGCCCAGCGGATCACCAAGCAGATATGCTGCTGCAGCCGAGTGGGCAAAGCCTGGGGCAGCAAGTGTGAGAAGTGCCCCCTGCCTGGCACAGGTAACCCTCTGTCCGCATCTCAGCCTCAGCCACCGAAGGCCTTCCTCCAAGCCAGTGGCCAGTTTCCCCTACCTGACCTAACGTCAGGCCAGAAGACTCTTAATTTTCCTTCCTGTTCAACTCCTTAACCCAACCTGGGGCCCCTCCCTCCTTGCTGCCACAATTGCCCTGTCCCTCAAAAGGCAGGAAAAAGGAGGGCCCTGGGTTCCTGCGGGAACAGCGTCCCTCAGCTTGTGCTCTGACTGTTGAACTTGCAGAGGCCTTCAGGGAGATCTGCCCTGCCGGCCACGGCTACACCTACTCAAGCTCAGACATCCGTCTGTCCATGAGGAAAGCCGAGGAAGAGGAACTGACCAGGCCCTCGAGGGAGCAGGGGCGGAAGGGCAATGGGACCCTGCCCAGGCCAGCAGAGAGGCAACCACTCCGGGAGGCCACCGGCACCTGGCTGGAGGCCGGGACCATCCCTGACAAAGGTATCTGGGTTGGGGAAGATGCCTGAGAGATTCCCCCTCCCCTCGGGTTACAGCACCTCAAAGAGCCACTGGACCCACGGCATTCCATCTCTGGGGCTCCAGAGTTCAGAGTAGCAGCACAGCCCTGGGAAACCTGCTCTCATGGCCTGGCCTGATGACATGGCCTCACCTCCTCTTTCTCCCATATAGGATCAAGAGGTACCCATGTCCCAGGGAGCTGCTGGTGGGGGTGGGAGAGGTCCACCGCATCCTCCACTCCAGCTGACAAGGCCTTTCCATCCCTTGCCCCCGGCCATGCAGCTTCTGGGGCTGGTGCTTGCTGCCAAGCCTGAAGAGTCGGCAGGTGGATTCTGGGGAATCTGGGGCCTTTAGATCCCCTCCCGTGGCCTTAGAGTCAGAGCACTGGCTCCAGCTCAATTGCCTTGGGCCCAGGAGGCGTGGGGCTGGAAAGAGACTGGGCTCGAGGCACCACTGGCAGGTACCAGAAGGCAAGCCCGGGTTACTGGTAGCACAGAGTGCAGGAGGCCAAGGACGTATTAGGACCAGGAGAACTAAGTGATGGCCAAAGTGCTCCAGGAATTGGGAACAGACAGACGCGGAAGTCAGGCAGAGCCCCAGTCATCATGGTAACCAAACAGACAGACACGCAAGTCAGGCAGAGCCCCAGTCATCACGGTAACCAGACACAGGCCAGGCCAGGAGCAACTCCTCCCCTTCCTAGAACTGTTGCCCTGGCTTGTAGCCTGGGGCAGGGGCGGAGTGACCCGATGTGGTTGGGACGGAGGAGGTGGCAGTGCAAGGAGGGTTACAGCGAGGATGGGGTGGCAGTCCACCCGTGGGGTGGACTGGCCCGGAGCGGGTGGGACTCCTGTCACCGGGGTCATCAAAGGAACCCCGGAGGTTTCCTCTCACCAACTGACCGCTTTGTAGGCCTTCCAGACCTGGGATTCTGGGATCTGGGCTGGCCAGTGCCAGAAGGGTGGCAGGGGCAGAGGCAGGTAAGAAGAGTCTGAGCTCTCTCTACCACTGAGTCTGCCGGGGACAAGGTCAGGAGGTCACGGACTGAACCAGCCCTGGCCGTGGGTGGGAGGGAGAAGGCAGCCAGACTCTCCTCCCTGAGCTCACGCTCTCACCTTTCCTTCCCAGGTGACTCTCAGGCTGGCCAGGTAAGTGAGTCCTCCCACCAGCAAGTCGGGCAAGGGTGGCAGAGAGCAGGACCCAGTAGCACTGAGGCCACAGGGCAGCGTCCCGTGAGGGAGGGAGGGGAGAAAGATGGAGTGTACGTAGGATTTTACTTGCAGAGAAGCCGTGGTGGGAGAGTTGATCCAAAGACCCAGTTTTACCCTAAAGGAAGTAATAACAACAGCTCCTGTTTTTCCAGCAGCTGCTGTGCAAGTACTCTCATTCGGGAAGGTCTGGGGCCCCCTTCAGAAAGGAAGTAGGAACGTGTCCTGTTAGTCCTGGCTGTCACTCAGGCTTTCACCACAGCGGATGAGGTCTAGAACTGGTTCCAGATTAATTCTGGATTCAGCACTTTCTAAGCCTGACTTGCTTAAGGTCTCAGGTCTCCTCTGTGAGTGGCTCGTGGGGAAGTAGAAGCAGAGCTGTGAATAGCCTCAAACCACTTCATTGAGAAAGGGGGATCCCACCCCGTCTCCTGAGCCCAGGATTTCCCTGTAAAGAACTGAGTGTCCTCCTAGAAAAACATTCCAGAAGAGTGAAGCTGCTTCTTCCCTCATCAGTCTGCCAATCCCTACTCTATCCCTTGCCCCTCCAACCTGCATCCCTGACTCTCCCCAAATATTGTTTCCCCAGGGAGCTTCTTCTCTCCCTGGAGAGGCATGCATTGTCCTCCCAGACCAAAGTTCTTCCGTGTCCTCACAGCCCCAGCCATGCTCCTGGCCCTCTGCCATCCCCTGCCCATTTTTCTTTCCCCTGCTCCCCACAGCTCATCTACCTCTGTCCGTGGGCTATGGTGAGGGACGCCAGGTGTGGCCTGGGGTCCCAGCTTCACCACACTGGCCCTGTGACCCTCGGTGGACTGGTTAACCTCTAAAGCTTCTGTTGCTCTGTCTGAGATGTGGAGATCATAGCACTGATACGATATTTGTTGCTGTAACACTGAGCTGGCACATTATGTACATCGGCTCATTTGATCATCACAGCCTTCTACCGGAGGATAGTTGAGAAGATTCATTAAGACAGTAGACATAAAGTGCCTAGCAGAATGCCAGGGTGTAGTAAGAACTCATCAACACCTGGAATGAATGAAAGACTGAACGAGGGAGTTAGTTGGACGGGGAGCCTGGAGGCAGGGGTGAGTGTGGAGGAAGGAAGCACATCATGGAGGTGACAGGGAAGCCACCAGTGACCTCCTCCCGTTTCTGTGCAGGTCACAACCAGTGTTACCCAGCTATCTGCCTGGGTCCCAGGTGAGTGCCTCCTCCTAGTGGTGCCCAGCAAAC
Source organism: Balaenoptera borealis (assembly GCF_965194805.1). NCBI lineage: Eukaryota > Metazoa > Chordata > Mammalia > Artiodactyla > Balaenopteridae > Balaenoptera > Balaenoptera borealis. Next base: position 27,773,916 of record NC_138866.1, read on the forward strand.
AAAGGGAGGGAAGGAGAGACCTTAATCTAGGAGTGGAGATAGTACACGGGAGCTGGTGCACAGGCTCAAATCAGATGAGGCTGTGGATGACGTGACGTGTGAACACTTTTCCTGGGAGCTCTGTATACCGAAGGTGTTTTAGGTCAGTGAAAGGCACCGCGATGCCTTACAAATACCTCCCCAGCCACAGCACTCTTTCTGCCCTTCATGGTGCCGCTCAGCAAATAAACAAGACCAAAGAGGAAGGGCTGGCTGAAGCAGGGGCAGGTCAGGTACCCAGAGCCCTGCCCGCAGCCTGTCTTCCCTCAGGAAATGGTTAGAGCTCCACAGAGCCCAGCTTGCCGGTCCCTGGGGCTGGGGACAGGGCACTGTTCAGAAGTCAGCTTCAGCTTCCTCTACTATGACGTGGACACTAATGCCTGCCTCTTAAGGCAGATGAGACACTGGTGGTCGAGGCAGAGCTCTGTAAACTGTAAAGAACTCTGCAGACAGAAGGAGAGTGCTGAAGTAGGAGTCAGGAGACCCGGGCTTCGGCTCCATTCCCAACAAGCCAGCGGCCTTGGACAAGTGGCCATTCCCACGAGCCTCCACCTCCTTCCCTGCGGAGTGGAGCAGGGAGACCAGATGTGCTCTGAGCCCCATCAGGGCTCTCAGATTCTCTGACTCTGTTTGGGGCCAGGTTAAGTTTCAGGAGACTAAGAGGCAGGGGGGATGACCCGCCCTAGGCTCCACCCCTGGTTCTCGGAGCCAGATGGACCGGAGGGCAGGGAGGAGGGAAGGGCAGTGCACCTCTGGAGGGGATGTTGTCCAGGGGGTGGGAAAGTGGGCAGCCAAGGGGCTGAGGCCCACTCGCTCCCCCCGCCCCTCTCCCCTCCGCAGGAGATGCCATAGGAACAACGCCGCCACTGCCTGGACAGGGGAGCCCAGAGGCCCGGGAAGAAGAGCAAGTGACCGCCCCCACCGATGTGCTGGTGACCCCGGCCCCGTCAGGTACCTGCAGCAGCCCCATGAGGTGTGGGCGGCCAGAGCCAACTCCAGGGCTCTCCCACCAGATGTACAGTGTCCAGTGAACTCCCGCCGGGGTCAGCGGCCCCGGCCGCATTCCGCAGAGAGCACAGGGTGCCCCTAGTGATCGGGGGAGTCCCGTCTGGAGCACCAGTCAAGCCAGGCAGGAGAAAGAGAAGGGGTGCCTTCCAGAAGAATCCACGGGGCCTTCTCAAGGAAGGCGAGCACGTGGGACCTCCGGGAGCCTGGCTCTTCCAGGCTGTTGACCCTGAGTCAGCTGAGTACCCCGGCGGTGGGCAGCCTCCTGCCCACAGGGAGGGCCAACTTTAGGGAAGGAAAATGGTTCTATTTCTCAAAGTTGTTTAGCTGCCCTGGAGCCTGCGTTCCCCAGGCTCTGGCCACGGCAGTGGTTGGGGGGTGGTATGGGGGAGATCCCTGGCACATCCACCTTGCTCTGGAACGCGCCCTCCTCAAAAGCTCGTTGTCTGGGGACTTGGTCCAAGAGAAGCAGGGCCGGTGTTGCTGCAGCTGTTCCTTGCTCACGTGTGTGCTCACGTGTGTGTGCTCGTGTGTGTGCCCCCACGAGTGTCCTCATCAGGGCCTTGCTGCTTGTAACCTCATAGACTGAGGTCACCTTGGGGTGAGGGGTATTTCCAGATCCCCTCCAGTAGAGGGAGAGACCCTGCAGGTTGGTGGAACAGTCCAGAGAGTGTGGGAGGGGCTGGGAGCTTGGCCTTCCTAGGCCTGAACCAGGGTGTCCCTGCTGCCCTCTCCCAGGACCCCTCTTCTCTGGGCTCAGTGCGCTGCTCCAAGGAGTGCCCTCGGACCCCCCTCTGCTCGGCAGGCAAGATGAGCTGGGTTAAGGGGCTCAGCTGGGGATTCAGAGATGTGGGGACAGAATCCCTCCCACTATCTATAGACTTTCTCCTGATCCCCCTTCCCCCTTGCCATCCCCCAACCTCACCCCTCTGGGAGGACATTTAGAACCTGGCTGGAGGTCCTCCTGAGCCCCCAGGCTGACACAAACTTGGAGCCAGGCCAGGGGCAGGGTAGCCCGACAAACAGGCCGGTGTGCACATTCAATTCAGTCCAATTTAGCAAACGCTGTGAAGCCCCGCTGTGCACCACTACAGGCCACATCCTGACCCATTTCCTTGGGTCTCTGGGGTTCCCTCAGTGCTGTGGGGCAGGGCTGGGAGCCTGGGTGTGTGGGCTTCCGGCTGAGACCTGGAGCGAAAGCATGACTCATTCATTCAGTCATTTGTTCATTCAGCATGTTTTAAGTGCCAGGTACTTTTCTGGTATTAGGGACGCAGTTGAAAAGAGCTATAATCTCTTGCTCTCTATGCAGCCTCAGCCCTGAGTCCTGGCGAGTCTCCAAACTGTTTCTGAATTCAGTTTCCATCTCCCATTTTTACCCATTACCACCACCCAAGGCAGTCCTTGTTTAATTCATTTCAACAGGTTTCTAGGGGCCCTCTGTGCCTCCCCTCCCACCCCAGTCCATCTGCCATCTTGCTGCCTTTCTGAACAAGATGACATGCAAGATGCGTGGTCTTTCTGAGACAGTTCTGATCACACCCCACCTCCCATGACCCCCTTGCTTACAAGCCTGTCTCAACGTGGCACTCAAGGCCCTGCTCAGTTAGCCCGCGCCCACCTCTCCCCTCTTCCCCTGGCAGTTGTCCCAAGACCCCCCTCACCAGATCTGTCTGTCTGCCTAGGAAAAACTGGTCAGGAGTTGCCAGGGAAGGGAAGCACTCGCTGTGGATGAGAGCTGTCCCCGTATTCAGGGTGAGGTCAGGCTGGAGGCCTCAGCAGGGGAGCCCCTTTGCTGGGACACGGGACACTGTTCCAGGTTACTGGAACCCCCGGGGTCTCGGTCAGAGGGATGCAGTGCTGCAAGCTCCATCCTGGTAGGGCTCAGGGCCCTGGGAGGAGGTGCCGTGGGTTCTTACACAGGCCATGCTATACGTGGATGTGGGAGGGCCCAGCTAAGGCTGGGATGAGGCTTCTGTGGTCCTCTGAGACCCGTGTGCCCTGCCCCCACCCCACTCCACTGCCTTCACTCATCCGCACCCCACCATAACCTCCGCTTTGCTCCGTCATCCACAGGCATTGACAGATGTGCTGCTGGAGCCACCAACATCTGTGGCCCGGGAACCTGTGTGAACCTCCCTGATGGATACAGATGCATCTGCAGCCCCGGCTACCGGCTGCACCCCAGCCAGGCCTACTGCGCAGGTATCCACGTGGGCAGCCTGGGCTCACTCAGTGGCTGGGGTAGGTGGAGGCAGGGCTGGAGGACAGTCCAGAGTCCAGGCAGCCGAAAGTCCGAGCAGTGCTGTGTGGTGGATGGACTGAGGAGAGCAATCCCTATGGACAAAGCTAACCTTAACCTTGGGGAGGTCGGTCTCTGGGAGCACCATCTGATGAGTCCCCAGGGCTTCAGGAGAATGGGAAGCCACCCCAGGGTCCCCTGACTGGTACTTGGAGCCTTCAGCTCTGAGATCAGCCCACCCCTCAAACTGGCCATCTTGCTGTCTGCATAGCAGACTGAAGCCACGGCCATCCCTGGGGGAGAGGTTCGGAGGCACAACACGTAAATCATCCAGTGTGGGCCGAATCCACTCCCCCAATATTTTTATACAAGGGAGACACATCCACTGTGCCTTGAAGGAGAAAGGAAGTTATCACCGGGCCACTGGGGGAGGGGGGACACGGGGCAGGGAGGAGGTGCGAGGCCACTGCCCCAGGCCCTTGGTTCTTGAATGGGCCCAATGAACCGACTTCATGGCCCTCAGCCTTAGAGATTTTTCAACTCCCCAGCCTCCTCTGCTCCCTCATCCCCTCCTTGCCCCACAGCACCATTCCCTGGCCAGTCCTTAGCATGGCAGGTTGCTGGCAGGTGCCCGAAGGAAGGCCTCCCTGACTGTCCTTCTCACCTCCCTCCGCTCAGATGACGATGAGTGTCTGAGGGACCCCTGCAAGGGAAGGGGGCGCTGTGTCAACCACGTGGGCTCCTACTCCTGCTTCTGCTACCCTGGCTACACGCTGGCCACCTCGGGGGCCACACAGGAATGCCAAGGTAAGGTGAGCCACCTTTGCCCCTGGGAGGGGCACAGGACCCCACAGGTAGTGTTGGGGTGGAAGAGGATCCAAGCATTCACAGCACCCAATGACAGAGCTGCAGAGTGTGGGGAGTACGGGGGCCGCAGGAACCAAGACCAGGGCTCTAACCTGGACCTGGGAGGAAGCAGACCCTGCACTGAGGCTGAGGTCGCTGAGACCAGATGGAGGGGTAGGAACCTGAAAGGCAGCAAAATGCACCAACGCTCCAAGGAACTGTGACTGGAGCCAAGAGTGTGAGGGGACTGGGGACATGGCTGGAGATGAAGACGAAAAACCAGGTCCCCAAATCCTGGGTGACAAGGGGCTTCTTTCCTATTGGATAAAGAGGGTGACGCGTGAGGACACCAACTGGGACTCCGGGCAGCCTTGGGAGCAGGCTTGCCTTTGCTGGGAAATGCCTGCAAGGCTTTAAGCTTCCCTGGGAAGCTCTGCATGGAGCTGCTGGACAAAGATGCTTCCAACAAAGGCCCTTTAATATGCGGCATTTATACCGCATACGAAACACTCCACATACTTTTTTATGAACTACAGAGAATAGGGTGCAGCGCTTTCCGAGCAGTGCCGTAAGATTCATAACCCAGTTGGAATCCTTCACCTAGAGAATGACACTGCTGTTCTTGGGGCTCACATTGCTGGTTCTGGCCTGGGCGCTGTGTGAGCTCTAGGGTTACTGCAATGAGTAAGGTGTGAATGGTGGCACTGTGGGATGAGGAAGCACTGGTTCTGTATGGAGGAATGTGGGAAGGTTTCCCAAAGGGGTGTTTGAGCGGGGACAGAATAATAACAGCTACCATTTAATGAGCACTTCTCATACGGCAGCACCGTCCTAAGCCCTTTATTTATGAAGCTCATCATCCCAACCCCATGCAACACAAATCCCTATCCCCATTTTACAGTTTAGCAAACTGAGGCTCAGAGAGGTGAATTGAACCACCCAGAGACCTCACACCTAGAGCCGTGGCAGAGCTGGAAACAGAATCAAAGTCACCCTGGCCCCAAAACATGGTTTGCTTCCAACACCTTCCCTTACACACACGGTGAAGGAAAGGAGGGAGCAGAGGGTACTTCAGGGAAAGGGAACCGTTTCTGCAGAGGGCAGAGCAATGAACAAGCCTGGAGTGCTCTGGGAATAATGATAAATCCAGTGTGATGGGAGCGCGGGGTATGCAGAGGAAGTGTCAGGAGCCGACGCCAGTTTGCGAAGTGTCTTGAGTGCCAGGCTGAAGTGTTTGGTCGCTGTCCCGCAGACAGTGGCAGCCAACAGAGGTTTGTAAGCAGAGGTGGCGATGCGGTCAGCCAGCTTTCAGGGAGATGACTCAGGCAGCAGTGCTCAGAACAGTCTGGAGTTATCAACGGCAGAGGCTGGGAGCAAGGGGCTTCTCTGGGCTTCACAGCCTTGGCAAGTGTTGTGGGCCAGAGGCACTGGTCCCTGCAGGCCCAGCCCGCGATGCTGGCCTGAGACAAGCAGTGGCTGCTGCAGGGAAGGGTGTCGCCAGGACTGGCCCCGACAAAGGGTCCTGCCTCGTGCCAGCCTGGGTGTCCGGATGTCTCTGCCAACCCGACAGCTGGGGGAGGAGGCAGGAAGGTCAAGGTCAGCTGTCAGAGCTTCTCCCAGTGGGGTCTGGCTGCGGTGTGATGAGGCCTCATCCAGGATAACATGCACTTTCTAAATTTTGCTGCTCTGGTAAAACAATATCTCCTTATTTTAAATATTTACTTTATTCTTATTTATAAATTATTTCATTAATTTATATAATTAATTAATAGAAGGCATTACAATTTCTAGAATTGAAATTAATATAAATATAAATAATTGATTAAGATAAATTATTTGAATATTAAATATTTAAAATAACATTTACTTTACTAGTACCTATGAGCCTTTGGGTTTCCTTATCTAGAAATATCTCGTTCTTATTGTTTGCTCTCTTTTCCAGTGGTCTTTGCTACTTTTTCTTGTGGCTCTTTACGAGTTCCTTATAGATTCCAGATACTTGCCTGGGTTTAGATATGACAACTCTTCCACCTTGTCTTCTGTCCATTGACCTTATCCACATGTCCTTTTTTTAACAGAAATCATTAATTCTGATGTATTGAAATTCACCTTTTTGCCGTATTTTTTATGCTTTGGGAGCTTTATTTAACAAGTCCTTCCCCACTCTTAATTCACAAAGATATTCTCCTACACCTTCTTTCATTCAAGTTACAGTTTTGCCTTTCACGACATGTTTTAATCCATCTGGAGTCCATCCTTGCATGGGTGTTAAGATTGGGTCTTTTCCATTTCCATTTTTCTCCATAGAACAAGTCAGTTTTCCCAGGCTTATTTATCAGGCAGTCATCCTGGCCCTACCAGTTTGTGGGTCCTTTATCAGGTTCTCTTTAGCTTCCCAAAGGGAGGACCAGTTATTTCAGAATTGCCTGGAGAGTTATTAAACTGCAGGTTCCTGGGCCCGCCCAGTACTGCTGCATCAGAATCTCTGGACGCGGGCCTGGGAGTGTACATTTTATACCATCTGCCAGTGACTCCACTGTGCACTAAAGTGTCATGAAGTATTGCTCATGTCTATAAACAAATGCTTATTATTCCATTCATGTAGTAAGTACTTTTGGGGGGTCTGGGCTAGGTACTAAGGACACTAGGATAATAAGGCACATTCTCAGCAGTCAGGGAGAAAAAAAAGCAGTTACTATTCAATATAAGGGCTGATTCCTAAGGGAACCCTGGGAAGGGCCATATGGGTTGGAGGGGCGAGGGCAGCCTCACTGGGAGATGAGAAGGAAACAGCCAAGCTGGTGGGTGGGAAGCCACTCCAGGCAAGGGAACAGCACATGCAGAAGCTCCTTAGGCTAAACTCCTTAGGCTTATCCTATTGGCCTCAAAAATATCGAGCAGCTGTATTGCCTGTGTACCTCCTCATTACTATAGTAATCATGTGATTACTATATGTGCTCTTATTTGGGATAAACATGATGAGAACCTCTCCACTCAACTCCATTCATGCAATCACAGATAACTATGCCAGAAATCAACAGCAGAAGAAATACCAAGAAGAGGCCATCTCAGCATTAAGAGATATTCCTATTAGTGAAGTAAACCAAGTGTTTTTTCTTGCGGCCAAAGAACTTTACACCAAAAACTGAATTGTATGTGGACTAATACCAAACATTTATAAGTTTTTGATATTAAAATTTTGACCATAAAAGAAAAAGAAGGAGGCATGTGGGAAGCAGCAACCAAGGTGAGAGAACCAGGCGGGGGCTAGGTCACAAAAGATCTCACATGCCAGGCTGAGGAGCTTGGATTTTATAGAGTAGGTTTAATGCTAGAATAAAAATAATAATAGCTAACATTTCTTCAGTGCTCACCTTGTGTCAGGCAGGCACTGTGCTAAGCCCTTTACGTGGATTATCTCATTTCATCTGCACAAAGCCTCTGTGAAGTGTTTGAACCATTGCTACAGGTGGGGGCAAGGGTGAGTCCTCCATTAATTTGACTGTGGGGGGCAGGGAATGGGGAGTGGCCAGAGTGACCTAGAGTTGATAAATTGAACCCACCCTTTTTTTTTTTAATTTATCTTTATTATATTTACTTTATTTTTGGCTGCGTTGGGTCTTCGTTGCTGTGCGCGGGCTTTCTCTAGTTGCGGCGAACAGGGGGGCTACTCTTCGTTGCGGTGCGCGGGCTTCTCATTGCAGTGGCTTCTCTTGTTGCGGAGCACGGGCTCTAGGCATGCGGGCTTCAGTAGTTGTGGCATGCAGGCTCAGTAGTTGTGGCACACGGGCTTAGTTGTTCTGCAGCATGTGGGATCTTCCCGGAACAGGGATTGAACCCGTGTCCACTGCATTGGCAGGCGGATTCTTAACCACTGCACCACCAGGGAAGCCCTGAACCCATCCTTGGAATGGGAGTAGGGCTCTGCTGGCCATCAAACCAAGCAGAGGCATTTGTGTGAACAAAGGCTTGGTGGCTGGACCAGTGGGGATCAGCATACACAGCAAGGCTGGGGTGAGGCCTTGTGAGGCAGGCTGAGCAGCAGGGAACCCAGCAGGGGAGGGGCATGACCAGGCTTGGGTTTTCAAGCCATCACAGGGCACCATTATGCTTTGGGACAATGGCAGAAACCAAATGGACAAATCCATAGCTGCCTAAGATGCTGTCTCTCACTGGCTGCTTAATCCCTAAACTTATTATTTTTTGGCTGGGGGGGGGCATGCCACATGGCTTGTGGAATCTTAGCTCCCCTGACCAGGGATCGAACCAGGGCCCCGGCAGTGAAAGCGCCATCCTGGTCCTAACCACTGGACTGCCAGGGAATTCCAATCCCTAACCTTTAGGAAGGACCCTAGGAACTCTAGGAGCAGACTTCTGGGGGATTTATTGGGGTCAAGAGGGGGACTTTGTTGGCTTCCTCAGATAGTGCCATAGGCACAGCCACCTGACCTCAAGACCAGCCCTTGCACTGGGGTAAGGAGACAGCTGGGAGAGTCCCCGTGGGCCCCCAAAGTAGCCATCCCCTCCAGGAGAAAAGAACTCAGGAGTTTGCAGGGGCCTGAGCTAGGTCAGTCTCAGACCCTGCCCTTCATGGCTGCAGCAAGGATGCCTTCCCTGCCTGGGCCTCAGCATGGGTGTCCTTGGCCTTGGCCTCTGAACGGATGTCCCAGGACCCCCTGCAGGGCTGGCCCCAACTCAGGACTTTTCTGTGTGTTCACAGACATAGACGAGTGTGAGCAGCCCGAGGTGTGCAGCGGGGGGCAGTGCACCAACATGGAAGGTTCCTACCACTGCGAGTGTGACCAGGGCTATGTGATGGTCAGGAAGGGACATTGCCAAGGTAAGGAATGGGGTGCCGCTCCACCCTCTCCTGGTCCCTCCCTGTGCACTGCCCACCACCAGCTCCCCTTCCAGCTTATCCCCGACTGGGCCCCTTGATGCCGAGCCCCCTCCTGTGCACAGAGAGACCTATCTGTGGATTCTGGATCCCTTCTGTCCCCTCAGTGGGATTTTGGCATCCTGTCTGTCCCGGCAGCACGGAGCACAGTAACTTTATGTACATGAGATCCCGGGAGCACCCCTCCATGCACCTCTGCCCCTCACCTTGAGTCATGCGGCAGAGGGAAGGTTGATCTATCTGGGAGGTGCCTGGGGCCTTGGGCTTGGCCTACTTGCTAAAGCTTTAAGGCTGTGAGTTCCTCAGAGCTGGACCATATCCTTAGATGACCATGCATGGACACCTGACAAATGTCCATGTGTTGGACACCCCAACAAATGCTAGTGGAATAAATGAACAAACGAGCCTTCATCCTGGCCCCCTTTCCCAGGCCCTGCCATAAGTTGGCTGTGTCATTGCCAACTGATGTCCTCACAGACTGGCTTGAACCTGCCACCATCATGTCAGCTCCTGGTAGCCCTGCCACTTGCACCCCCCTGCCAGGCTGGGGGTCTCAGATGCTTGCAAGAGGCCTGGGTCATGTGCTCCCAAGACTGGCTGAGACAGGAAGGGGTGAGGGGGAATCCAGGCTCTCTCTGGAAAGAAGTCCTGCCCTGGATCCAAGGTTAGGCCCAGATGCCTCCCTGCCTCCAGGTTTCCCTGGGCCAGGATTCAGAGGGTCCTAGAGGTGAGAGATGAGCTTGTGTGTCTGGTGAAGGGAGCCCACCCCCTTCCCAATGCCACTACCACAGAAGCAGAGTCCAGAGCCCTGGCAGGTCTTGGCAAAGGGGAGAGGTCACTAGGGGTGTAGGACAGACAATGCTCTGTCTGCATCCCTGGCGTGTTACTTTCCCCTCTCAATGCCTCCCCCTTTAAACTCAGGCCCACTTATGATAAAGCCTGAACCCACTTCCCTTATCCTCACTAACTTACTGGGGACAGACAGCCTGGCATGTTCCAGGAGAAGGGAGAGTGAAGGGAGTTAGCATTTGATGTGTGCCTGCTATGTGCCAGGTGCTGTGCTAGGGATCTGATAGACTGCCTCATTTAAGCATCGAACATTATTAACTTGGCATTAGACTTTGTTAAAAAGTAAAGCAAAACTAAAGGAAATGAACTAAGAAAAATACCAGGACATTAGAAATATCAAATTTATACTAACCAGTCCATGTAAGAGCACAGGCTCTGGCGGAGACAGGCCTGGGTTTGGCTCTTGTCTCAATGTCTGAAAATGGAAACCATAATGCCCATCTTAGGGGCTCTTGTGAGGACTGAATAACCTGCCACATACAAAGCGCACATGCAGCCCCTCAGCAAGTAAGGGGCGGCACTACTGTCTGAGGACCCATTCTCCCTCACGTCTAATCTCCCCACAACACCCGAGTCCGTGCCCCTGGATTGTCCCCTTCCCTTCCGGAGGAAAGGTTCCAGACACACACCTCGGCTGGGAGGTCAGGCTGAGTTCCTGGCCCAGGGCAGACACTCTGAGTCTGCTGAGAGAAAAACGGACGTAGCCTGCACACTTCTCCAGGTTTCCACCTATAACCACAGACCCGGCCCATCACCCCGAGAGCCCAGTGAATTTCCTCTCCTTCTTTCTTCTTCTTCCAACCAAGAAACCACTCTCTCCACCTAAACTCAAAGTCTCTGGTGAAAGGCCCAAGTGGTCTGGACAGCAGCCCATCCAAAGTCTCGATGGCATTTCCATCGTACCAGGACTCTGGGCTCCCATGGAAAGGGGTTAGACTCCCCTGCAGACTGCCAGGGCTCTGCTGTCCCCACCCACGTCCAAGGTCACCTGAGCGTCTGGCCCCTGAGTGAGCACCCTCCCCACCCTGTGCTCTCACAGGAACAGAGGCAGCACCTTCACATTTCCTCACGCAGAGGCTGCAGTGCTGCTTAGAGAAGCTCCAGGATCCTCCCAGTGTACAGACAGCAGGCTGGCAAGCTGGTCCCTGGGCTGACTGTCTCCTTGGGTCTTCTGGGATCTCTTCAGCAGCCTCATACCAAGAGGATGTGAAGGTTTAGTTAGTCACATGGTCTCATTCTTTGGTCAGCAAACACTTGTTGAGTGCCAGCTGGGTCCCAGCCATGGGCTAGGAATATAGCAATAAAAAGACAGATAGCTCCTGCCCCCGAGGACCAGGGTAAAAGCTACCAAAACATACCATAAGCTTAGATTAAAATTCAAACCCTAGACTAGGCAGAAAAATCTGGCTCCAGGCACCAAGAGGTTGGTGGAACAGCCTCAAGATATCTGGTGACATCAGAGCCTGTGCCTTTAACATGGAACCCACTTCATCCAGAATCTTTATCTGGCTCCTTTAATCGGCTAGGCTAGTGTCTCCATTATATCCAACCCCACTTAGAAGAGGCCTGCCCTGGCTCAGGTAGAGACTGTGGGCTGCTTTGACCCTCTGCCCTCCCTCTCTCACCTGCTGACAGACCTCTCACACATGATCATCGCTGGCTGGGGCTCTGGTCTGAGGAAGGTGTGGCAGGTGTGCCAGTGGTGGTGTGCCAGGATAGGCCAGGTTATACTACATTAACAACCAACCTCAACCTTAGTGATTTAGGACACCACAAACTTGATATCTGACCAAGGCCACATGTCCATCATGAGGAAACATCCTGCCCCACGTTTCCTCACCCTAGAACCTGGCTTAAGGAATAGCCAGCATCTTGAACATGGCCAGTGTTCATGGAGGAAAGAAAGAACACTCTGCAGGTTTGCACACAAATAAATGTTTGGGCCCATGAATTACACACGTTATAGCTATTGGCCAGCACTAGTCCCCTGGCCCCGTCCAACCACAAGGGACCAGGAGGCACAAGCCCACCATGGCCCAGAAGTGAAGAGCTGGAATTCTTAGTGAACAGCATTCATCCTGCAAGTCTCCTCATGCCCAGTGTGAAGCAGTTCGGGCACCACCTCCACAGATGTGCCCAGAACATTTGGGGCAGGGCAGACCTCAGGGCCCTTTGCTCCTGGTAAATCTAATCTCCTTCCTATCCTGCCTGATCCCTGCAGGAGAGGTCCAAAGACTCCATTTTTCCTCAGTGTGGTCTTAGAGGAGGATCCTTGCCTCATTCTCTTTCTCTTCATCCCAGAGTCTCGCATCCCTGAAGCAGGAATTGTGGATAATTCCCAATGGCTTTGCCCATTTTCTTTCGGTACCTCAGCCAAGGCCAGCAGGCCATGGTGCTGGCCAAAGTTGGTGGCCCTAGGACCTTCATTTCCTCCACCTCTGTCTCATTCTCTCCATCTCTGTCTTTACAGAAGCCCTTAGAATAGTTTAGCCTGGTGTCACCACAGCCCAACTAGGGGCTCTTGGCTGCCCTCTTTCCAGAGGTGAGCCTTATCTCAGTGTCCCCAAGATTGCCCGGGAGTTCTGGGTATCTCCTTACACGCACCACCTGAAAAACCACCTGCGCTGTGTATGTCTTCCTCATGTGGACCCTCAGGGTGAAGTTTTGACCTTGAGAGGTACCTGGCTCCCTGGGACAGAGGGCTTTGATGTACCCGGTCTTCTGTAGACCAAACAACCTCAGAGGAGATTCATATTCACCCTCCACTTCCGGGCCCATGTCCTGTTCTATAATGACAGCCGCTGGCTTGAGTCCCTTTGCAGAAAGCCTGTGTTCTGACCCTTGGCCCTGCCTCCTGCCTTTCTTTCCTCCATGGGTGCTGAGTAGGTCTTCCTCCTGGGCAGTAGGGCCTCTGAATCTACATGAACTGGTGGCCTTCCTGCAGGAGAATGACAATTATCCACATAGGGAGGGTAAATCTGGCACTCGGTCAATCTGTCTGTCATGAAGAGTGACTGAGAGCCTCGACACTGGGCCGGAGGAGCAGAATGTCCTCCTGCAGTCCTGACCCCGAGTTCAATCCCTGTGTTACAACCTCCCTAACTCAGCCCAGGTCGCCTGGGCGCCTTGGATGGTGGACTCCCCAGTATGCAAGCTTCACACTGGGAAGAGCCCTGCATGCAGTTCCTGGGAGAAAACTCACCCGCCTGCTGCTTGTCACTGTCCCAGGACTGGCTGCTCTCTCTCTCCATGGATCACCCCTTCCCCTACTTGTCCGGTTGGTGCTCAGACTCATCCTTTCTGGCTGACTTTCCTGGATGTCACCAGAGTGGGTGCTGGAGCTCTATGTGGTTCTCAGCTAGAAGAAAAGTCTCCTTTCCAGCCGAGAAGCCTTGCCAGCCTCCACCCTTCACTCTGCATCAGCCTCAGGGCTGGTCTTGGCCACATCTAAGATTGTGGGGTCATCCTCAGTCCTCATTTCCTGGTGCAGGGAAGCCCATTTGGCCTTCATTGCCCAGCTAGGATCTATTCTGGGGCCTCTGGGATCTGCCAAGCACGTCCAAACACGTCATTGTCACCCCTTGTAAAGGAGCAAGGGAGATAGGAGGGCCCTTCCCAAGAGTCCAGCTCATGAAGTCAAGCTCTCTCACCCTCCCCTAGCTAGTGGAAGGGCAGCGTCCTTCACCAGGGAGTCTCCCTTCCTAAAGGTCTTCCATCTCTCTTTTGTCCAGGACAGTGGATGGGAGGTGGGGTTGGGAACACAGGACAGCACTCACTTTTTCCTAGTTTCCATCAGTATGGAAACTGACATCCCTCCTTCTCCCCAGCCAAGGGCAGGGTCAAGGATTTGCTTCTTCACAGCCCACCCATGTGCTGTGGTTTGCAGAGATAACCAAGGTGGGGGGGGCTGTTATTTTGCAGATATCAACGAATGCCATCACCCTGGCACCTGCCCTGACGGGAGATGCATCAACTCCCCCGGCTCCTACACTTGCCTGCCCTGCGAGGAGGGCTACAAGGGCCAGAGTGGGAGCTGTGTAGGTGAGGGCTGCTTGCCAAGGCACTGAGGAGGCTGTTTGGCCTTGGGACCCCTGGATGAGCCCACAACAGGAAGGGGAAGGGGTGGGCAGAGGGAAGTGGCTTGGAGGCTATTGTCCTCCATGACCTGGCTGGGTTCCCAGATGACGCTGGGGATGAGATGGGTGTGCTTCAGTTACTGGTGCTCTGCCCTCTGAATCAGCCGGGGCGGGGCGGCGGGGGTGGGTGCCATCAGCTCCTTGGCCATATCCGTCCAGGAGCTACAGCCCAAGGTCCCAGCGGCTTCTGTGGCTGGATCCTGCTAGGTAGAGTGAGGTACCAAGCGTCTTTGGAAGAGGCTGACACCGGTGGTGTGTTTCCTAGGGAGGGGTGGTCTTCTGCTCTTCTGCATCTCAATGTCTCAGTGTCTAACAGCAATGCCTACCTGAATACCGGGTGCCCTTCTCCCTCCAGGAGGAAGGGCGCTACATGTCATCTGTAGGAGGAATGCTCTTTCCCCTCAGCTCCCACAGGAAGAAGGACCCAGGGTTCAGCATGCCAGGAGGGACTGGTTGTGAATAGACGCTTTGAGGCTCTGGAGAGGGCAGACATTTCCCAGGCCCTTGAGACTGCCACTCAGCCACCCAGGCATAACGTGCCCTCTCTCTGCGTTGCCCACTCACCTATTGAACCTGGTGGGTGGGCTGGGAACATGAGATAATGCCAGTCTGGTTGGCGGGTAGGAGACCAGAGAGGTTCAGACTCACTATAAGGGGAGTCAGGGGTCTTAGACACTTGACCCCAGGTGTCCTCAGATGGGCCAAACCAGTCCCAGGGCTGGGGGACCTGGCCCCCTTTTCTAGGAATTTGCAGGATGTTCTGTGTCACTAGATAGAGCTGAAGTGAGCTCAGGGGGGCAGTGAGCTCAGGGGAGAAGGGTACCCTGTCTAAGTAGGTGGGGCCAGGAGCAGGAAGGACCTCGTGTCCTTCCCAGGGTGCCTATGGCCCCTCTGAATGCTGATTCCCTGGCCTCATAATTGAGATGCTCTCAGCCTGATGATGGAGGCTGCGTGAGGGAGATGAGGCCAGCCCGCCATCCTGGACTTCTCTCCCGCAGATGTGAATGAGTGTCTGACCCCTGGGGTCTGCACCCATGGAACGTGCATCAACCTGGAGGGCTCCTTTAAATGCTCTTGTGAGCCGGGCTACGAGGTCACCTCAGACGAGAAGGGCTGCCAAGGTACAAAGAAGATCTGAAGCACGCTTTGTCCACCTCGAGTCAGACTACAGCTCCTTCCCTCTGGCCCCGCATCCCTGAGCATGCTGACCCAACATGTGGCTGCGAGACCCGTCCTTTCCCCCACCCTGCCCCACTCCCGCCCCACTGGTCTCTGGCTAGCCTGGCGTGTCTGTCCTGCAGAGCCCCACACAGAGCTCAATGGCCTGTTTCAGATGTTGACGAGTGTGCCAGCCGGGCCTCGTGCCCCGCGGGCCTCTGCCTCAACACGGAGGGCTCCTTCACCTGCTCGGCCTGCGAGAGTGGGTACTGGGTGAACGAGGACGGCACCGCCTGCGAAGGTAACCCGGGGGAGGGGGGTTGGCAGAGAGGGACCGAGAACACAGGCCCTCTTACCTCTCAAAGAACACTCCATTTGTCCCCCAGCTTGGGGCTGATGCTGAGGGTCTCCAGGCTAGGCTAGAGGACCCTGTGAATGGACTTGGCCCCAGTGACAGCTTCTATTTCCTCCTCCATGAGGACAGGAGGAAAAGAGAGTCACTGAGGCAAGAGGGAAGCTGATGGCAGAGCTGCCCCGGGAGCATCCTGGGGAGAGGGTACTGGGGTTGCCCTACAGAAGGCCCACAGCCAGGGCCTCCCCTTCCCCAGGGACCCCCAGAAAGTCCTACAAGTTCAGAGAGGGAACCAGAGGCGTGGGGTGGTTCCTGCCTCACCAGGTGGAGGGAGGCCTCCTAGGCCCCCGGGTGACTGGCTGGCTGTCTGCCCCAGACCTAGACGAGTGTGCCCTTCTGGGAGTCTGCCCCTCGGGAGTCTGCACCAACACTGCCGGCTTCTTCTCCTGCAGGGGCTGCGAGCGGGGCGCCCTGGGCCGCACCTGTGAAGTGAGAGGCCCCCCCCTGGGGGAGAAGAGCGCAGACGGGGAGCGGGAGACTAACCCATCACCCTTAGAGAAGGGCGCTCACCTCAGATGGTGGGCCAGCTGGGGACACCTATTCTTGCCCCTCGCCCAACAGTAGTCGGAAAGGCGACTGCAGATCTGGGTCTAGGGGACCACTGAGCCACTGGATCACAAGCTTCAGCATGTGTCAGAATCGCTGGGGGAGTTTGTTCAACAGGCAGCTTCCTGGGGCCTTGCCGCAGACCTACTAAATCCACCTCTGTTGGGGGCCCTTGGGATCTGTCATCTAACAAGGTCCTCAAGGGTTCCTTGTAAGGGTGGGTGCTGGGACCATATTCTGAAAAACCTTAGCCTGTACCAGGCAATCTGTAGGCCAATTTAAATAATCTAGTTTCTGTTACCTTCTCAGGTTCTCTGTATCTGCTTCCTCGGCTTATTTCTCATTTGCCTTCCCACTGTTTCTCAGTGAAATCTCAGCCATGATGAGGGCAGTGGGGTTCGGCCACCCTAGGCCAGGGTTGCTGGGAGAGGCCAAGTGTCCCCAAGGTGGGCACTGTGTGAGCTGCCAGAGGCAGGGGGAGCTGGGACAGAAGGAGGGAGCTGCAGTCGTCCTGCTCCCCAAAGGCTCCCTCGCCAGCTTCTCCCAGCTGTGCTGCTTTACAAGGGAACGATGCCCCTATGGGTCCAGTCTCCTCAGGCAGGTGCCAGGTCCTCTGGAGACCTGCCCGTTGGCTCCTGCCCTTGGGAGGTGCTGCCATTGGCTGCCTCCCTCCCTGTGTGACCCTGCAGATGTGGATGAGTGTGAAGACCCCCAGAGCAGCTGCCTGGGAGGCAAGTGCAAGAACACGGCTGGCTCCTACGAGTGCCTCTGTCCCCCGGGCTTCCAGCTGGCCAATGGCACCGTGTGTGAGGGTGAGTGGCTCCGGTCTCCCCACCGGGGACAGGAATGGGGGCAGAGTGTGCGGGGAGGCGGGAGCAAACCCGGGACACAGCACAGCCCATCTTCTCCCTGCAGACGTGGACGAGTGCGTGGGAGAGGAGTACTGCGCACCGCGCGGCGAGTGCCTCAACAGCCACGGGTCCTTTTTCTGTCTCTGCGCCCCCGGCTTTGCCAGCGCAGAGGGGGGCGCCAGCTGCCAGGGTGAGGAGCCAGCAGCAGGGGGCGCTAGAGGCTATCTAGAATACTGAAATAAAATGCTCACGGTCCCACCCAGGATGGGAAGATAGGAGGCTGAGTGATGAGATGGGAGCCAGGTGTCAGGAGGGACTCAGTCTTCCTCCAGGGCCTCTCCATGGTGTCTATGGCAGGTGCCCTCACCCTCTCTCCCCTTGACACAGCCCCAGTTCCAGGGCTCTGCCCCCCAGTCGGGCCTCTGGCTTCCAGCTCTGGACTCTCCCTCGGACCTTCCAGCACTTTCCTACTTCGAGCCACTCCCTGGCCCTCCTATGGGCTCCTCAGGGCCCAGAGGAAGCTGCACAGGGCCCTGGGGACCCATGGCTGGTCCTGCTGACGGATGTCTCTATTCTAGATGTGGACGAGTGTGCAGTCACTGACCGGTGTCTCGGGGGGCAATGTGTCAACACTGAGGGCTCCTTCAACTGTCTGTGCAAGACTGGCTTCCAGCCCTCCCCAGAGAGCGGGGAGTGTGTGGGTAAGGTCTCTGGGGGGAGCAAACGGGGCTCCTCCCCACGTCTGTCCCCTCCACTCTGCCTGCTCCTCAGCTCCCTGGGACCTGGAACCCCAGCTTCCGGGAAGCAGAGAACTTTCCACAGGTTAATCATCCAATGCATTTATTGAGCCTCTGCTGACTCAGGGACTGTCTCAGGATGTCCTTGTGCTAGCAGAGCACACAATCTAGTTTTTAAAGCCAAACTGATGCAATAGATATTTATTAAACACCACCTGGGTTCAGTGTCTTCTGCTGGAACAAATAGACAGTTATGGACAATCTTGAAATTGACCAAGGGAGACAGATATGAAGACGACTCTCCATAATACACTTTGGGGAAGGTTTTCTATAAAGAGAAGTAGAAAGTGCTCTGCTGTAGAGAGCAGGGTGTGGGGAACAGGAGTGTCACAGAGGCTGAGAGCTCAGCGCTCTCCTAGATAGCAGAGCGCTCACCTCCTAGACGCTCCGCCCTGCGGGTCAGGGGAAATGATCCTGAACTTGATGTTTGGGGGTTGACATGAGCACAGTAGTTTGGAACAGATCAAGGACCCCAGAGGTTGTGGGGCATGACCTTTTAATGCCAGAGAGGTGGAGCCAGAGTAGTGACCCAGCCACTTCTGTCCCCTCTCATGACTCTGGGGACAGACACTGATGAGTGTGAGGACTTCGGAGACTCGGCGTGTGGGGCCTGGAGGTGTGAGAACAGCCCCGGCTCCTACCGCTGTGTCCCGGGCTGCCAGCCAGGCTACCACGTGGCCCCGACTGGAGACTGCGCTGGTGAGTCGGGAGGGGGTGTCCAGGGTGAGAAGCCTGAGGACACCTATTTTTCATGTATCCAGCTAGAAACTATTTTTTGCAGCTGTTTGAAGTTTGTGTATTTTCCAAACAGCAGTGCTTACACAAAAATTGAAGAGGAATATCAGTGTTAGAGTTTTCCTTTCCTGTATTCAGAAGTTAGCTTTCAGAAATCTTGGTGTTAATAGACCAAATAAATAAGAATTCCCAGCGAATAGAGAGCACACCCTACACTGTAGCCTCCACTGTCCCACAGACATAGACGAGTGTGCCAACGACACCATGTGTGGGAGCCACGGCTTCTGCGACAACACCGACGGCTCCTTCCGCTGCCTCTGTGACCAGGGCTTCGAGACCTCGCCCTCCGGCTGGGACTGCGTTGGTGAGAAGCCTGTGGGCTAGCCAGCTCTGAGCCAGGGAGGGGAAGGCCCTTGGGCCCTTGATCCCAGCTCCACAGATCTTGGCTGCCCTGCATAAAGGGGCCCTACGGCCCTCCTCCTGAAATGATCAGGGTCTAACACGGCTCCATAAGGGGTCCTCATAGAGTGGCAAGGGAGGGAGATTTCAGCTCCACCCTACAGGGGCACTTTGGCCAGGTTGGTCAAGGAAGCGAGGCCACCTTCAACCAGCGGGGGAAGCAAGCACACTAGTGAAGTCACCACCCTTCCGCAGAGACCCTAAGGTCTCAAGAGGCACATTTGGGGACCGTGCAGAGGGAGGAACCCTTCCTCTTTGTCCATTTACGGACTCTTTTCTGCCACCCTTCTCCTTCTTCCTCTTCCTTCCCATGCCCTCTGCTCATCTGTTCCTCCTTCCTGCTAACTCATAGCCACTTCCACTCTTGCCCCAAGGCCTAGCCTGTTTCTTTGGGGGGGATGAGACAAGGATCTGCCCGCTGGGCCTGAGGCCGGGGCGGGGGCCTGGGCTGCCTCTCCTCCGCCCACGAGCCCGTCCTCCTGCCTGGCAGACGTGAATGAGTGCGAGCTCATGCTGGCGGTGTGCGGGGCGGCACTCTGCGAGAACGTGGAGGGCTCCTTCCTGTGCCTCTGCGCCAGCGACCTGGAGGAGTACGACGCTCAGGAGGGGCGCTGCCGACCGCGGGTGGCTGGAGGTGAGCCCCGGACCCCACCCCGTCGTTGCGCACCACCACTCCATGGCTCACAGAGCGCTTCCACTGCTCCAGCTCTTGAGAGGGACCTGGGCCGGGCCGGACTGCAGCGCAGGGATGGAGCGCCGAGGGGTGGGGAGTCTGAGAGTGGGGTGCCGAGTCTGCTCCAGGCCAGGGAACTTCCAGGAGGCTGAAGGGTTGTGATGACCCTACAGGAGGCTCAAGAAGCTATAGTGCCAACTTAGGGGGGCCCCAGGGATCTCAGATTGAGCCTTGGAGGGACCCTCAATCCAACCCCGAGGAGCTCTTGGCCGAGGGAGACTCTGAAGCTGAACTAAGCTCGACTCTCCCCGTCCCACTCCACCAAGAGCTGCTGCTGGGTTCAGCCTCTCAGCCCCGGCTGGACTAGGGCTCAGCTGGACTTCTCTGACTTGGGAAAAGCAAGCAGGACTCAGGACAAGGGAGGGTGGGAGGGGCAGGGGTACGGTGTGAAGCAGAGGAATGGGCAGAGAGAGCTGCCCATACGGTATGCCAGGGACTGGGGGCGCCCCACTGCAGTGGAGGGAGGCAGGATGGTACGCTGGAAGGAGCGGGGGTTTGGCACCAGAGGAACGGGGGTCAACTCTCTGCTAAGCCACTAGGCGGCTGTGGCAAGTCACCTAGCTTCTCGAAGCCTCGGCTGCCTCTTCTACAACAGAGGGCTGAGGGTAAGCTCTCCGTAAGGGTGTGAAGAGCATCAGGCGAGAGGATGGAAGCATTTCGCATGCTGTAAAGCGCTATATAAATGGTTAACTTTTAAAATAAATTCAAAGGCTAGGGTGCCCCAGGGGGCCATGAACAGACAATAATAAGGGGCTTCTATCGCAAATAGGTCAGAGGATCCCTGAGGCCCCACCAGGGGAACAGCCCCCAGGCCCCATCCGCATGGGATGCTACTCTGGGCAAAAGGGCCAGCCGCCCTGCTCCAGCCTTCTGGGCCGGAACACCACGCAGGCCGAGTGCTGCTGCACCCAGGGCACCGGCTGGGGAGATGCCTGTGAGCTGTGCCCAGCCGAGGACTCAGGTAAGGCCCCCAAGGGTCCCAAATCCTCTCAGGGGCAGCTCTGCAGGGTGACACTGAAAGAAGGGGGGAGAGGAAGGGGGGGTGGCAGAACCCTTCTCCCTCTGAGCTTGGATGCCTCCCTGCACAGTCGAATTCAGCGAGATCTGCCCTAGTGGGAAAGGCTACATCCCTGTGGAAGGAGCCTGGATGTTTGGACAGACCACGTACACAGGTAACCTCCCTACAGACCCTCCTTCCCGAACGCCACTCACCTGACTAGGCCCGGCCTGGTCCTCCAGGAAGCCCCCAGGGAAGCTCTGCATGCAGTCCCTGCCTCTCAGGGCGCTTCCAACGTTCCTGTCCCAGGGCTACAGATATTTAGCTGGAAGTTCTGACCTGAGCTCCTCCTGGAGTGTCTATACAACCCCACTTCGGTTTCTCTGCTCACTCGAGGCTGAACCCTCCAAGGAACAAACTATGATGCCTTGACTAACCCAGTCACAGGGCACAGGGACACAGGCCGGAGGCAGCTGCTGGTCTCCCTGGCGCCACTTACGAAGCCCGAAACTTTGGGGAACTCACACTCAGAAAGGGTGGTTCAGGTGTGGGCTCACACCTGAAACTGCAAAAGGAAATAACAGAAACGGAAGTAGTTCCCCTTGAATGCTTGCTACGTGCCGAGCACCGTTTTAAGCACCTTACGTGTATTAACCTTTTAATCCTCATAATAACTCTAAGAGGTTAAGTAGTGGTATCCATATTTTCTAGGTAGGAAACTGAGGCAAGGAGAACTTAAGCAATTTGCCCAAAGTCACCCACCTGGCAAGTGGCAAGGCCGGAATTCGACCCCAGCCAGTTCGGCTTTGGAACCCCTAGTCCTAAGAACTGCCCCATCCTGCTTCTCGCCTTCCCCTCGCCTCAGCTCTGCCCTCCCACAGATGCCGACGAGTGTGTGATGTTTGGGCCCGGTCTCTGCCAGAACGGCCGGTGCCTCAACACGGTGCCTGGCTACATCTGCCTGTGCGATCCTGGCTACCACTACGATGCTGCCCGCAGGAAGTGTGAGGGTGAGACACCTGCCACCCCTCCCCCCCCACCCCGGGCCCAGAGCTGAACGCTCACCCACCCCTGCCAGCCAGCCCAACTCTTGCTGGGAGTTCCACTTCCCGGGGAAGACACCCGCCACAGCGGGCAGGTCTGAGGTGAGGGAACCTACTGGAAAGGCATCCCTGGGAAGGGGGTGAGGAGGGGACGCAGTTACAAGAAAACCCCCTTCCCTGAAGGTGGCCTGTGGGCAGGCCACGTTGGCACTGCCCCTGACCTTCCTCCCATCTCCCTGCCTCCCAGATCACGACGAGTGCCAGGACATGGCCTGTGAGAATGGCGGGTGTATGAACACGGAAGGCTCTTTCCACTGCTTCTGCAGCCCGCCCCTCACCCTGGACCTCAGCCAGCAGCGTTGCGTGAACAGCACCAGTGGTGCGGGTCAGTGGGGGGGGGGGCCATGGGGCGGTGGGGCAGCAGGGGGAGCGGACCTGGGCTGGGGGGTCTCACATGCCTCCGTGCCCTGTGCCACCAGAGGACCTGCCTGACCATGACATCCACACGGACATCTGCTGGAAAAAAGTCACCAATTACGTGTGCAGCCATCCCCTGCACGGGCGCCACACCACCTACACTGAGTGCTGCTGCCAGGACGGCGAGGCCTGGAGCCAGCAGTGTGCTCTGTGCCCCCCCAGGAGCTCTGGTGAGAAGGGCGGCCTGTGCCTGAAGAAGGGAAGCGGGGACACCTGCAGAGCTGGGCTGGGCCCCAGGGTAGGGGATGTCCTCACCTTGGAAGGGTGGATTTAGAACGGAGTAGGGCAAGTCAAGGCCCTGTCTTCCGTCCCTGTTGTTTGGGGACAGAGCGGGGCAGGGAGTGGCGGGGGAGAGGACGGCAGTCCCAGCACGCTCCCTCTCTCCGTGGGGTGGTGAGCGTGAGCTGGGGAAACAGCACTCCAGGCTTCAGCTACCAGGAGCCAGGCCCAAGCTTCCTCTCTCCCTCCTCCCTGACAGAGGTCTACGCTCAGCTGTGCAACGTGGCCCGCATTGAAGCGGAGCGGGAGGCCGGGGTCCACTTCCGGCCCGGCTATGAGTATGGCCCAGGGCCCGAGGACCTGCACTACAGCCTCTATGGCCCAGACGGGGTCCCCTTCTACAACTACCTGGGCCCCGAGGACACCATCCCCGAGCCGCTCTTCCCCAACATAGCCAGCCGCCCAGGGGACCGCACACCGGTCCTTGAGCCTCCCCTGCAGCCCTCAGAACTCCAGCCCCACTACGTGGCCAGCCATCCAGGTCTGTGTTGCCGCAAAAATGGGGAAGAGGTGGGCTCTGAAGCTGTTTCACTTCCATCTCCTCCATGTGCTCATCACTGTCAGCAGGGTGAGGACAGGGAAGGGAAAAGACCACCAAGGCCCCTCATGGGTCACTCAAGGGAAAACTCCAAACGCCCGGGTCACACACTAACACCTCCCTCTGACGGACTAGCACAGGGGACACACAGAGGTACAGGGCATCATCCTAACCTCAAAAGCTGCCTGTGGGAGTTGAAGAGGGGGACAGCAGCACGTCCCGCCACGCCGCTTACAGTACGCAGGATACCCTGCTCTACAGGTTCACACTCGTGACCTGAAATGGGAATCAAGGATTTCTAATCACTTTAAAGGTCCACTGTGGTGACCCAGTTTGTAAGTGGCAATGACCCCAGCACTCAGGACTTGGATTCTAATGAGGAAGTCGGGCCTGGCATCTGTGCAGTGGATGCAGTACCTGCCATGGGGACAGCCACTGCATCAGACTGATCAAAACTGCACTGAGATTAGGGACAGGGTCTTTTCCAGGGGAGGGGGGGTTGCTTAGAGAAAGAAGAGGGTTAGGCAGATCTTGGAGGAGTTTTGCTTTGTGGTGAGTGAGGGTAATTCCCTTTTGCTGCCAATCGTATCCGCCCCAAAAAAACTATGTAAAGATTTTAACAAAATACCCTGCCACCAACCACAACAAAATCAAAACTGTACAGGGACACCCAAGCGCTCAGGAACCCTGGCGTTGTGAAAGCAGTGAGTCCCAACCTCCCCAGAGCCCTCATTTAAAGTAAGCATGTCTCCCCATCTAAAAGGACACGTACTTATTTTTAAGAGTATTGCTTTTTGTCTCAGCATCTTTCTGTGAGAGTGTTATGATCCTCCCCACCCCGACCCCAGGAGTTCATTAGAGGAAACCCTCTGAACGGAGGGCGAGGGCCCCAGGGTGGAGTACAAGGCCTTAGACCCCTTCTCTCTCTGACTCCCTCCTACCAGAGCACCAGGCCGGCTTTGAAGGGCTTCAGGCAGAGGAGTGCGGCATCCTGAACGGCTGTGACAATGGCCGCTGCGTGCGCGTGCAGGAGGGCTACACCTGTGACTGCTTCGAGGGCTTCCAGCTGGACATGGCCAACATGGCCTGTGTGGGTAGGTTTGGAATCACAGAGGCAACGCCCAGGGAGCAGGACGGCCCTGCTGGCTCCATGTGGAAAAGTCAGACTGGCCCACTGCTCACTGAGGGTACAGGACTGAGCCTAGCTGGGAGATCCACTGCTGCCCCCTAGCAGGCCTGCCGGGATCCAGGCCGAGTGGTGAGAGCTCCAAAGGTCTACGCTGTGTTTAGAAAGCCCTTTCCATGGAGGTTCCCAGATAGAAGAAAGGCAGGGACAAGATAGCATGGTCACAGTATGGGCTCACTATCACCGGCTTTGTGTCCGTGAGTTGCTTCCTTTTGGGCAGTGACTTTATCCTCCGGCCGCCACATCTAGGATTCCACTGCAGGGCAGGGGTCAGGGCTTAGTGGCCAGAGGGACAGAGGCAGCAGGCCGGAGGCATGTGGGCTCCCTACAGCTCTCTCTTCCCTCTCCTCCTCTTAGATGTGAATGAATGTGATGACTTGAACGGGCCTGCAGCACTCTGTGTCCATGGTCACTGCGAGAACACGGAGGGCTCCTACCGCTGCCACTGCCCCCCAGGTTATGTTGCCGAGGCAGGCCCCCCACGCTGCACCGCCAAGGAGTAGCAGCGAGGGGTCAGTGCAGGCAGTTACCTGGAAATGGGCCCTGGCCACAGGCGGGGTCTTGAGGAAGCTTTCCTAGTTGGGGAGACGACATGAAGACACCGGGCAGCTGGCCCTGCAGCCAGCTCCCAGCCAGCCTCACCTGCTTTTCATCTGCCCCAGCTTCGGCTCTGGCTGTGAGCTTCTGTCACCAACTCCACACCGCCATGCCCTTGCTTGGCTCAAACACCACCAAATGCTTTAATGCTTCAACCACTGGCCATGAGGCCCAGTCTGCCATCTGTCCTGGCCTTGCTATGGTATGCTTACCAAAGGATGGCCCTGAACCAGCCCCTCAAGCTGTGCAAACATGCAAGGTCCTTCGGCCTCACACTGCACACACCCTTTTCCAGCCATGATCCACGTATCATCCTGATGATTCCACACCTGGATCAGAGGCTATTATCTGCCCTGGGATGGTCCTTCAGAATCTATCAAGCCAAAAAGGATTGGGGGGAGTTTGGGGAGTGACTCCAATGCCTCCTCCCAAGAACCATCACCACCACTCAGCCAATCTGGTCTGGGCCAGTTGTGCCACATCTCCACCCTGTTGCCAGTTCTGTGGCCCCGGGGAAGGGCAGAAGATCCCCTCATCTCAGAGAAGCAAGACTGATACTATATTGCTAGTAAGAGACACAGATGAAGGGGAGCAAGGAGCCTGAGAAAGCAGCAAAAAGGCAATGTAAAAAAATATGGGGAGTTGATAAAAAAAAGGGGGAGCCAGGGCTTTATACAAGTCTAAAGAAAATATTCAGTAGCTTCAGGTAAATAAACATTCAGAATCTACCCAGCAATAGCTCCTGTACACCACAGCAGGGGCTGCCACAAAGCAGGGTGCCCACCTCCAAAGACCTCTGTTAAATACATACTGCTTCTTACAGGAAGCAAATCTCTCCTGGGCTCTCCTTTTGTGGACACCAGTTTGATGTGCTAAAAATAAAGAGGTCTATTTTCTAGTTTATGAAATACAGCGTAATCTTGTTTAGGGGAAGCGAGATTTCCTATGTTGTTTCTTCTCTCTACTCAGAGGCCTCTGTCCTCTTGCCCTTCATAAAACGGCTGGCTGGCATCCCACTGAGTTTACAAGTAGAGACTCACTCCAACCTTGGCTAGCTGGGAGTTTAAAACCACGGTGGAATAAAGAAATGTACATCTGGGCTCTTCTGTTTTTGTTTTTATTTCATATTAAACCAAATTTATAAACCAAATTTCTTGGCTGAGTCTAAATGTTAGAGATGAGGCTGTGCTACCCCCTCGCCAGCTCTGCCGACAGCCTATGATTGGGTTCCAATATCCAATAGGAAAAGGTTCTTTCCTCTTCCAAGACAAAGAAAGCTCTGACTTTGCATTTCTCTGATGAATGGCAATGTAAATGAACAAGGCTCTGTGCGCCTGAAGACACGGAGATGAATGCTCTTTTCTTAATCTGTCCTGTCCTACCTGCTGCTCTGTCAGCCATCACAAAATAACTTATTGAATGCTTGCTATGTGCCAGGCCTGTGTTGAATGCTGTACACAAATTTCATTTAATCATCCAACAATCCTACTTACTATTTTTACTCCCAATTTACAGATTAGGAACTTGGACTTACAAAGCTTAAATAATTTGTTCTAGGTCACTATACTAGTTGAGAATGTTCTCAGCAGACAAAAATATATAGTTCTTAAACATATGAAAATATTCTGACCTTCATTCATAATAAAAAGAAATACAAGTTAAAACTACACTGAGACACTTTTTTAAACTGTCAGATTGGCAAAGATTTAAGTTTGTTAAAACTCCTAGTTGGCAAGCACCTGGGGAAAGAGGTACTCACGTACATAGCTGACAGGAGTATATATTGACAAAACTTCTGAAGAGGATAATACGGCAATGTCTTTCAAAATTATAAAAGCACTTACTCTTCAAATCGGTAGTTCCACTTCTCGGAATTTAACCTTCAGATATATTCTCACCAAATGTAAACTGACATATGTAAGAGGTTATTTATTATAGCATTATTTGTAATAGCAAAAGGTTAAAAGCAATTAATTGCTATGGAGCCCTAATAAGAAAAAAAAAAGTGTCTCTAAATGCCTGGGTAAGATTTCCAAAATAGATTAAGGGAAAAAGGAAGGTTATACAACAAAGGGAAGCCTACGCTGCTATTGCTATTTGTCTAAAACAGAGGGGGAAAAGAATTGGATATCTGCTAACCTCATCCTTGCCACTCCACCTCACACGCCATATTTCAGAGAACTCACCATTCCTCAATATAGCCTTCGGACACTGCACTTTCTTAAATGCTGTCCCCACTGCTCCTCCTCTCACCCCTCACCTTCCTGTTCGCCCTTCCCAAGATATTTCATGCATTACACATACTTCCTTGTATTAGAAACACAAATGGCACACTGTGCATGCTGTTCTGCACTTTTTTTACTTAATACATACTTGCACATAAATGGCTGTCTCATTCTATTTTATAACTGTATACTTCTCCATTGAACGGATAAATCATAATTTATTTAATCAGTCCCCTATTAATGGATATTTCCATTGTTTCCTATCTTTTGCTATTAAAAATAATGGTGTAATGAACATTCTTGTGCATATGTTATTTCACATTATATCTACGGAATTGTACCTGTGGGCTAAATTCTTAGAAACAAGGGTAGTTGATGGGGAGGGCAACAGAGTGGATGGGCACAGGATTGGGAGACTTTTCACTGTATTCCCTTTTGTGTCTTTTTGAATTTTGTACCATATGTCTTACCTATTCAAAAATAAAATATTTTTAAATACAGCTGCTGGACATAGACTGCTTAAATGCTCCCTCTCTTTATATACTTATCTGACTATATTTTACAATTAAAGCCAGATGCTAATTATTTCAAAACTTCTTAAAGCAAACTTCCTTTAAACAGCCCTGCGGCATTTCTGTGGAGAAATGGCAAACAAGGATTTTAAAAGAGCAATCATAAACATCAATGCAAGATATCTAGAAAAGTAGAGGAGTTTCCTGCTTTTGAGACAAACATGCAAGGCCATGATAATGTTGCAAGGGACAGTGTTAGGCTCTGCCCACTGCAGGGTGTCAGTTCAGGGCCAGAGTTCATGGGAGGGCTACCCCATGACAGTCAGTGCTGCCCACTTCTCTGTATAGGATGCTCCTGCCAAATGTTGACCCTCCGCTCATGCTTTATGACAAAAGACCAAAAGAATGGGGCGCAATTCTCAGAAGAAAAGTTAGAGAAAGAAGAGTATCTTCTTGGACACCTACCTTAGTAGTCCTTCCTAATCTCTTACTTCTGAATCCCTTGTAACTGGTCAACATTCCCAAAGAAACTAAGGGTGGGTGGGACACCTATAGTTTATATACCACTGGTCACTATCAATCATGTAACTGAAGAGTATGATTCCGCAACAAGGAAAGATCTGGATGTTGACCAAGAAGCCCCCTCTTTTGAGCCGACAACATAAAGATTCACACATAAAGCAGAGGGAGGGCTCCTGTGCCTTCAGTTCGTACACAATTATGTTTGGCTATGGCAATGGTGGGGCATGTTGCCCCAGGCAGTCACTAGCTTATGAAGTTAAATAAAACCAATTCTGCAATAAATAGCGTCTTGATAACCTCCCCTCAAAGTAATAGGGAGGCAAAAAAAATCTTCCAGCTGATACTGGAAGAGTATAACATTTTCCTAAATGAACTGCACAGTGTGGAAAATTTGTGAAAACGTCTGCTGGCTTTTACGGCCTGCCAGGAAGAGGGCATCTGGTCAGAAGAGCCTGCAGAAGATCTTAAACCTATTTTACCACCACTTACTATTATTCCAAGCCAACTGCCCTGTCCCCTTGATGCTATCAACTCCCCCTGCCCTGTGTTCTTAAAATTTCTACATTGCCCTCCTCCAATGGGGACCTCTTGTCACCACCTCAGGTTTCCCTATGAAGCTTTTCCAGTGTGATAAGGTGATTCCTCCCTAACCCACCCTTTGGAAACACAAAATTCCAATTCTTCCGTTAATAGGAGGTATTTACACATGGTCAATCAAAGAGACCCTGTTCCTGCCTAACTGACCACTGGAATTTAATTGTTTATTGAACAACTAAAGCTATTATGCCTGTGCTAAGACCACCATATAAATAAATAACCCACAAAAATATCATGGAAGAAGAGGTTTAACACCTAAAATTAACAAAATCTCCTTCTAAGGAGGATGAAAGGACTTAGTCTGAGCTGAAAATCTTATTAGGCCCAGGTATTGGCAGCAACTTTCAATGGCTTAGCAGAGTTACACACAGACACTTCCACAGTATGCTGCTTTCTGCCCCCTTCCATGCATATCTGCTAAAAAAAAAAACTGCTTAGGTTTCTGAGTGTCCCCTTCTTTCATCTTTGTACACACTGCACACACGATAGGTTTGTCTTCTCTAAGTCCTAGGTTTTCCCATATTGAAAATGTAAGTATGAAGTTTCTGTCTCAGATATTTTGTCTCTAAATTCTGTATTTCTATTTTTCTAATGGTAAATTCTTTATTGAATGACCTTAATTCCAATCCAGTCTATAAAAGTTTCAGTCCAGTCCAGAAATACAAGATTTGCTGACATGAGCTTTTAGGCTCTCGAGGAAAAGATGGGTTTAACCAATAATCCTGACAGAATCAACTTGGTTGTGGTTTCCCCAGCATTAGCATTCATTAATCATGTCATGGTGGTGGTGGTGGTGTTTTTATCTTGTTTTAGTTGTCTGTCCATGCAGTTCTGGCTGCCCCAGCTCCGTCACACACAAACCACGATTATTTCTAGCTCTTTAGCCTATTTAAGTGCTATACCAAACAAGTACTTTAAAATTCATTGGAATTTGTGGCTAAAAGGCTCTTCTTTCAGTGACTCTAAAGTCAGATTACCAAGTTTAACAAATAAATATACAGGATACCCAGTTAAATTTGAATCTCAGATAAACAACAAATAATTTCTAGTATTTAGACACACTTATACTAAAAATTATTTGCTATTTATCTGAAATTCATATTTAAATGGGCATCCTGCATTTTATCTGGTAGTCCAAACTAAAAAAAAAAAAAATCCCCAAGTATCTATTATCTATGCCAAGAAAGGGACCAATTCCTGCTATGCAATGAGACCAGAAACATTTTACACCATAAGGTAAGTGAAGCAACATATTCTAAAAAGATTCAGTCACTAAAAGATCAAAGAAGCTTAAAATGTCTGTGTGAATATGGAGTATGGAGGCTATTTGTCAAACAATTCAAGTATCAGTGAGGTTTAGGTCTAAGTTTTCTGGGTGATGGGCGATTGGTTTTGTGAATCTAGCAGATTCATGAATATGAGAGGAAAATGTATCGGCTGTAACAAATGGGTAGCAGAGAATGGGCTGCAGAGAAAATAAGGGTAAGTCAACTAGCACATTCAGGAAGGATGAGGTGAAAAAGATAACATTTCATTTGCCTTTTTCATCCTCTCTGGCCTAGTAACCAGTGTTCAACCTACCCAATCTGTGACCCTGATCCACAACACAAGTAATTAAGGACTTTCTTTAAAATGAAGCTTTTGTACATAGCTATACACATATGTACAAGTAGCTCTGAAGGCCAGAGAATTCCAAATTCTGGAACCTTGGAGGCTCTACAGATGATACTGGTTTCAACAAGTTACTAAATCTTAGGTAATATGCTAAGTCTTAGCATCTACAGGCTTGGCCTTACAACTGTGTGGGAGAAATTAAATCAAGAGTAAAAGCTTCACATTCTGAAAATAAATAGTGGTGAAACACAGCATTCCTGGATTGAGGGAAATCAAATTGTGAGAGGGACATGATTGGAAGGAAACCTCTAGAATTCTTCTAATCCCAGGTTCCTCAAATCCGTAGCGATGATAGTAATCTCTGGGTCACCTGTCATCACATCAAAGTTTGACAGAGAAGGATGACCCACAGGAGCAGCCTTGCTGTGCTTGAGGATTGTTCAACACTTGAAATGAGCTTCGGATCAGTTCTTGGCTGAAGTCCACATGGGCCCCTTTCACGAAGGCCAAGCTATCAGAGTCAACCACCACTCTTGCCCCACCCTGTTCAAATACCCTGAAAAGATGGGAGGAAGGCATTAATGAATATCATACACACCAAAAACATAACACCCTCTGAGCCCAGAGATGCACATCCTCTGTTTTCTGAAATACAGAGGAAGCTTCCCTTATTACCCCTAACAGGTGCTGACCTTCTTTGAGGCAAAAAGATTCAACGGAATGAATACTAGGAAATGTTTAGCGATTTAAGCCTGGAATCTTTCTAGTCCAGCCTGACCCTCTACCAACTACCCTATGCACCTAGACGGGCCAGTTTTCCTCCTATGACTTAGTTATTTTGAATCAAGACAACAAATCTTCACTGTATCCCCACTGTGTGAGAAGGGTGATATTAAATTATCCTTAGCAAACGTTTTAAATATGGAATAAAAGTGCACCTTAAACTGGAGACACTTTTATCCCTCCTGCACATTCTCTGGGAACCCACCCCTTTCTCCTTGCCTGTCGTCGGGGTTGATAACTGTATCCAGTGAAAATTTGTATTGGAATCCGGAGCATCCACCTCCCTCCACCTCCAGCCTGAGGAATTCTGACCCTTCGGTGATTTCCAGAAGCCTCTGAAATGCAGGAAGGGGGGTCAAGAATGCCAGGCGTGGGGAGAGAGAAAGGTGGGCCACGGGGAGATCCCCCCACTCCCGGCCCTCGCCCGCCACCGCTGCCCCGCGTCCGGCCTCTTACCTGGACGCAGCTGTCGGTGAGGTGGATCTGCCCTTCGCCAGCTTCGGGGCTGGAGGACGACAGTTCCCGAAGCGCCCGAGGTCCGCGGGAGGCCGCGAGGAGCCTGCTGCGCAAGGGGGGAGGGTGAGCCTGGGAGCAGAGAGGCAGCTGGCGCCCTCCAGCTGTACAGCCTCAAGCCAAACCTCAAGTCCCTCAAGCTGGACAGCCTCACGCCAAACCTTCACCTCCCCCACAAGCCTTAGCTTCCCTTTAGTCCTGGAGGCACAGAACCAAACACCCTTCCCAGTTGCTTTTCTAGGCTTGGTACCTGCCCCCTTACCAGGGAGTGACTGCTCTCAGAGCCGCAGCGGTTAGACACAACCCTCTGACGGCCGCCATTTTCTTCCACAAGCACCGCCCCTCGGACTGTCCCAATCCCCTTCTGCTTCTGGGCCTCGGGAGGCGGGATCCACAGAGACCCCGCCTCTGAGCACACCTATTGGGTGGTGCAGGAGGAGGGGGGATTTGATTGGCTAGAAATGCTCCCATTGCGGAAGCGGGGACGCACCCACAAAGCCCGGACGGAGCATTGGAGAGAGGGGCCGGGCCGGAGGGAGATGGAAGCCGGCTGGCCCGGCAGCAGAGCGGACCGGATGGGCGGAGTTTGCGAATGTCTGGGACACCGTGTCTGGCTCCCTGGAGCCGGGGGCGGGGCGCGGGCAGGCCTCGGACCCGGTTGCTGGTGACCGGTCGGCTGACGGGGCTCCTCCCCCGGCCCGCCCCTGAAGGTTTATCTTGTGACCGCGGAGTCTGGTTCTTCTTTCCTTGAGCTTGCGGTCTTAGCTGCGATGCGTTTCTTGTGCGCCGCGTTACTGTTCCTGGCACTCAGCGCCTCCGCCCTGGCCGAGCCGGTGCATTTCAAGGACTGCGGTGAGCCCCGGGGCCAGCCTGAGGTTCCCTCACCCTCTGCGGGAGCCCCCGACCCGGTGCTAAGATCTCCGAGCTAGGTTGGGTGGGTCCCGCGGGTGGCCAGGCTCAGCCTCGGACCCCTCGTGGAGTGGGCTGGAGTGGGTTGGGGTAGGGGACAGGGTGCTGGCCTGGATGAAACCCGACCACTCACAACTTTTCTCCTTCCTTGGAACTTGTGTTTGGGATCCCAGCACATTCCTGGAGGTGGGCCTTTTGCTGAAGTTTCCTAAAGATTGTAGGGCAAACAACCGAAGGTCCATGTGCAGCGTTGGGCGTAAGGGGTGAGGCGCAAAACTGCTTTTTATTTATGCCTTGTGTCTTGGATGTCCTCTGCCTCTCCACTCCTTTTGCTTTTTTAAATTTCCCTTTTGCTGACAAGTCGAAAGTCAGTTCTCCTTTTCATGAGTTATTCCGTTAGGGCGTCCTTTGGGCTATGGAATTTTGTGATTCTTACCAGTTTTCCCCTCCTATTTATAGAACTCATGTTTCGGGTCACAACTTGTGATGCATAACCCTCTCATGCAACTGTGGTTGGAATCTTTGTTGAGAAACACAACAGGGGGTAGAAACTGTGAGTTCCTTCAGTCAAGTCTATCAAATTGAGCAGAACTTTTCTGAAGTGGAGGGGTGTAGTAATAAATGCAAGAGGCATGAAACGGATTTTATAAAATTTATGAGCTGGAAGGAAACTTAGAGTTCCTATAGTCAATCATTGAATTCCAGAGATGTTAGGTTACTTACCCAGTCACATAGCAGAATGGCAACCAGAATAAATTTGCTCCTTCGTATCCAGTGCCCAGATAATAGTAACTGCTTAATAAATATTTGTTGGAAAAGTAAATGAGGGAAGAAATACTCTTTCCACTATATCTCCAAAATTCATGTTGAGGCAAAAGCAAAGTTGGGGGCTAGGAGACAGGTGTGATTAAGGAATAAAAATTGCTGGCCTATTTATACTTAACAAATGCTGTTCCACTGAACTAGGAGACTGGCATTTGAAAGATCCTATTATCACCTCAAATTACTGCCTTTCCCTCCATTAAACGTAGTGGCCAACATTTGGATGAAGACACTGTTAACTTTATTGTCACTCAACTCTCACAATCTATTTTACAGATGAGGAAACAGGCACGTAAAGGTACTTGCTCAAGTTCTTACAGCAGTAAGGAACCAGGTTCCTAGTAAGCAGTATGAAACTAATGGGTGTTTGTGAGTCACTTTAACAATGTTTCAACAGTAACATTAACATTAAAAAGGGGGGGGGGGGACTCGCCTGTTCGTCCAGTGGTTAAGGCTCCACGCTTACACTGCAGGGGGCACGGGTTTGATCCCTGGTCAGGAAACTAAGATCCTGCAAGCCGCGCGGCACGGCCAAAAAAATTAAAAATTAAAAAAAGAAAAACAACTAAAGAAACTAAATCCTGACATTGTTCTGCTCATGTGAAAAAAGCAGCTGTTAGACCTATGGCAAAAACCTCTTAAGGGAAGGAGAGTTTCAGTTACAGACTTTCAATTTACTTTTGAATTGGGAAATACAGTGTAAAAACTTCAGTGCCCACATCAAAAGGTTTTTTGAGTCCCACTCTATGCCCCCTTTCCCCGAAGTGGTATTTCCTCAAGTGAGAAATGGGGCCAAGCGAACTAGTTTTGCAATTTTTGCAGGTTAGGACTGAGAAGTTTGCTCTATTGACATTGGAAATCCAGGAACGTCTTGTCAGCAAAAATAAAACTGGATGAAGGAGCTACAAGTACTGCCCTCTACTCAGTTCCTACTAGATCATGTGACCCAGCCTTGAAAGAAACTAGAAGTTGAAAGCTTCAGCATGAGCACTGATTTTCAATAAGCTGTTGACTAAAATTCCGGATATTTTTTTTCCTGGCCATAGACGATAGGACAGAGTGGAAGAGAGTGCTTAAAGAAGAGAATCTTGTACTTATTGTTTGAGAACTTTGCCATGATGGAGAAGCAAGTTGGGGATAGGGAACTGCAAAGTATGATTTACAGACCTAGCTGGAGCAGTGTTAGTCAATACGACACAACTCTTCCACCCAAGAGCAGGCAGATAATGTGCTCTCAACCTGCCATTTCCTTTCTGTCTTCATGCGTTCTACTTCTGAGACAGAGTCCATATTGTCTAGATCCATAATTTCTACCCACAAAGTAAATTTGAGGTGAGAGGCTCACCTTTTGTATGAAAGGGAAACTTGCTAACCCACCCAGGAGCAGCTACTCTAGATTGAATTCATGGACTAAATCCCAATATGATAGTAATAATGAATACCTATATAGCATTACTATGTTCCAAGCACTTATTTCAGAGCTATATGTGTATTAGCTCACCTACCCTATGAGGTAGGTACCATTATTAGCCCCCAGAGAGGCTAAATATCTTGCCTTAAGGTTCCATAGTAAGTAATGGAGCCAGTGAGATTTCAAAGCCAGTTGTCGGATCCCAGAGTCTAGCTGTCAGCAGTGGTATATGAGTGGCGGAGCTTAAGCTTACCCTGTTGTTTACTTGCATTCTCTGCCATTCAGCTGTCTGGTTTCAGGGGCCTGGATGAAGTAAGGAGATTCTTAAAGATTTGTACTTAACCTTTTTTGGTCAAGGTATTTTTGTCCTTGTTTAGACTGAAAAAAAAAAAAAAAAAAAAAAAAAGGACACACACCCTGCCTCAAAGACACTTATTCTGAAGAACACAGGTTCCAGAGTAGAGTGTACGACAGGTGCATGCTTAAAATTGTTCTCATCGGTAGGAGTATACAAAGCTCAGAGACCACTGATTTGGAGAGCTACCAGGACAGGATTGAAAGATGGTAGGGAAGGGCAGTTAGGGAGCAGCCAGTCTCAAGATTCCAAATGGAAACAGTAGCCGTGCAACCTGAGCCATCGCTTATGCCCTGTGTGCTGCTTTAAAATCCTGTGTCAGGATGGAAGGAAGGGTGGGGATGACTTTCCCTGGAATAGCCCTCCCAGGATATAGAGCAGGGGAGCTGACTAGGTATACACAATAATTTCTTTAATTCCCTTTCACCTGTCAAATGTGAACAGTTTCCCGGGGACCACGGATGGTCGGAGAAAGAACTCATCCCCATTGGGAAGGCAGAGCACCTTCCCGTTAGGTAAGAGACAGCCTAGGTGGTTTGTTTTCCCACCCATTTCAATAAATTTTTCTTCTTTTGCAGGTTCTGGCGTCGGAGTTATAAAGGAAGTGAATGTGAACCCATGCTCCACCCAGCCCTGCCAACTGCACAAAGGACAGTCTTACAGTGTCAATGTCACGTTCACCAGTAGTGAGTAAAAGTGGCTCTTACCTTCAAATTCATCTTAAAGCGTAACATCAATCTCAAATATTGGAATAAGTGTGGGAATATGAGGGAGGGGAATTGCAGTCAGGAATTCTGTGACCTCCCTCTCAATGGGCAAAGCTTGGATTCACTATGCTCTTACACTATGCTCCCTTCTCATACTGGGTTCCTGTATGCCTGTTTCTCGGAATCCACAGTTGCCAGACTCCCTTCGAGCAAACAGGGGGATTTCCATGTTTTCACAGGTCAAAGAAGACAGCTTGGCTTCTCCGTGCCCTATTTTGGTCCGTATTGCACAGTGGATTTCATGGGAATGTCAACTCTGCTTAGCTACTGACTGCAGAGTGTTAGTACAGAACCCAACCCTGTAGACTCTGGAACGCCTCCAAAGTGTTATTTCAAGCAATATATCTTCCGGCTGTTAAGTCTATATTCTGCCTGAAAATATAGGAACAATTAATATTTAGCCTCTGTAAGGTTTGGGGAGCTCACTGGTGACCCAAGAAACAATCAAGAAGCTTTCTTCTTCAACTTGAAAACATGTTATTGGAACTTGTTTCTTTCTGGTACCACATTCATTTCCTTCAGATTCCCAGGAATCTAGACAATGTGAAAATCTCTGTTTCTAGAAAGAGCATCTACCTTGAATCTTTCCCTCATTTTCTATCCTATAGAACTAGACTAGACAGACTAATTAGGAACTTTGAGATTTCTATCATCTCTTCTTTGTAAGCCTAAAGACAGCTCTAAGTCCTAGAGTTGTTATCTCTCCTGGACAATACCCTGTCCCCTCTATTGTTCCAAACCAAAAAAGTACCTTCTAAACAAAAGTAATTCCCAACCCAGACAGAAAGAAAGAAGCAGAGCCAATGCTCTGGATCTCCAGAAGAATCTAATAGCGCATAACTCCAATTGCCCTAATTTTAGTATATTTATTCCTCCTGCCCAACTTGCAGTATTGGAGGGTAGAGGTTAGCAAGAAATGTTCCTCTTTCTTTCACCCAGTTTCTAAAGGGTTACCGCTTTCACTACTGTTACAGCCCGTGGCATTTCTATGGAGACTCCTCTTCCCTCTTTCCATATTGTCTTCCATTTTATTCTTTTTTTTTTTTTTTTTTAAAGAAATTCACGTTCTTTTTTATTTATTTATTTATTTATTTATGACTGTGCTGAGTCTTCGTTTCTGTCTGAGGGCTTTCTCTAGTTGTGGCAAGCGGGGGCCACTCTTCATCGTGGTGCGCGGGCCTCTCACCATCGCGGCCTCTCTTGTTGCGGAGCACAGGCTCCAGACGCGCAGGCTCAGTAATTGTGGCTCACGGGCCCAGTTGCTCCGTGGCACGTGGGATCTTCCCAGACCAGGGCTCGAACCCGTGTCCCCTGCATTGGCAGGCAGATTCTCAACCACTGCGCCACCAGCGAAGCCCCCATTTTATTCTTAATTTCTATCGGAATCCTTTGGACAGGGTATTTGAGAATTCAGAGACCAGTCTCCCCAAACCCTTTAAGATACGCAATACACTGACAGAATCTGATGTAAATAGTAAACAGAGTTTACCACCAAAAATCAGTTAGCTTGTTCGATAAAGTTATTTATCCATCCAGGTGGCTCTGATTCTCCTGCGAAACTATGAAGGCAGTGAAGAGCAAGGTGGGGTCAGCAGCAAAGAAAACAGCCCCCGCTGACTGCTTTTTTTTTTTTTTTTTTGTATAATTCAGTCATTTTTCAAATTTCAGAGTGAATGCTTGCTGTATAGCATTCATGGAGGTACTAAGTATAACTCCAAATAGAAATAGACCCTAGGAATTAAGAGGTACAGGATTTGGTTTGCTATCACAGCAATGCCGTTGCTTGAGAATATGTCTGAATTTTTTATTTAGAATTTGGAAGTAGGCTGTTTCCTTCACCATCTTATTCTCTTTTTTTTTCCTCTTAGGCACTCAGTCTCAAAGTAGCAAAGCCGTGGTGCATGGCATTGTGATGGGCGTCGCAATTCCCTTTCCTATTCCTGAGCCTG
This sequence comes from Balaenoptera borealis, assembly GCF_965194805.1. Taxonomy (NCBI): domain Eukaryota; kingdom Metazoa; phylum Chordata; class Mammalia; order Artiodactyla; family Balaenopteridae; genus Balaenoptera; species Balaenoptera borealis. Next base: position 27,811,717 of record NC_138866.1, read on the forward strand.
ATGGTTGTAAGAGTGGAATCAGCTGCCCCATTGAAAAAGACAAGACCTATAGCTACCTGAATAAACTACCCGTGAAGAGTGAATACCCCTCTGTAAGTGACATTGTAGTTGAGGACACCGAAGGTCCTGTGACTAGATTGGAAATCTGAGGAGAGGGGGCAGGAAGAAAAGATTAGAATAGGAATCCTTCATCTCTATGAGGAAGAGTCGGACACCTGGGAGAAAGGAGTGTAGGAATCTTGAGCTGGGGCCGAGAGTTTTCACTGTGTCCCTTTGTTCTTTGTCTCTTGCTTAATGGTCATCCTGGGCCTAACGATGCCTTTTTTATATACAGTATTTCACTGGATTCTTGTGACCACCTACGTAGAGGTGATACTATTCCCATTTTACAGATGAAGAGATGTTAGCCTCCAATGCTATGCAGTATGAACAGAGTCCATTCTGCCAAGAATTACAGCCTAGATTGAGACCCAGGTCTCATGATTCCAAAACCTGTGCAGTGTTACAAGATTTTAGCTAGGTACCAAATAGTTCAAGATTTCAAGTAGCCAGAGCATTGTCATCAGGAAAACCTGGTTTCTCCATTAATCTCTTAACAAGAAAGCAGTAATTTATTAGGTCCGTAGCAGAGCGGTGGCTTTTTCCTCTGCTTTCTCTCCTCTGCCACCACCACCACCCCCAACCTTCACCTCTGACTCGCCCTGCTGTACCTACTTCTTTTTCTACCAAACACATGTGAGATAGAGCCTGCTGGAATGAGCCTGTGTTAACAATATGAATCTTGATAAGAATGGAGGAAGTAAAGGGATTACTTTTTTTCCATGAAGAAAAAGAGCTGTATTTCTTAAAAGGAGATCAAGTAGAACCAGGAGCAATCTGGCCATTTATTTCCTAGAAACAGCAAGTAATTAAAAGACATTCTAAAAAGACTCAAATATAGGGAGTCAGTGCTTAAGAGGTATCAGAGACCCTAGAGGTCGGGAAAAGATTTGTAGATTAATTTGCAGAGCAGCCATGTAATCGTGGGCATATCTGAGCCTCAGTAACTCAGAGTGTCTAGTTAGGGCCTGATACCGAGTAGGCACTTAATATATGGTAGCTATTGTTAAGTGACATTTCATTTGTTTTTTGTTTGTTGGTGGTTGTTTTTGTTGGTTTTGCCATGCCACGCAGCTTAAGTGACATTTCATTTGAAAACCAGCTTAAACTATGTTAATGTGTGCACTAAGTGAAACAGTAGTTAATGTGTACTAGTCTTGAAAAACTTATCAAACAAGTTTCAAGAAGCTGGGTATCACTGTCACTCAAATGTTGCATTCTGAAGAAACATTTTGAGTACAAAAGAGAGGTTGTAACTAAAAGCAAGTAAGCTTAAGAAAGGACTGGCAAAAAAAAAAAGAAAGGACTGGCAAAGTGCCAGTGATTTATTAAGAATTAGAAGAGACAGCTCATAGTATGAGTGTAACAAGTCAAGGCAGAGATCTCTGAGGGGGTACATTGTTGGAAAAAAAAACAGTTTAAGGGCATTAATCAAAACTGTATTGCCACAAAGGTCATTGTCCCTGAAAGTATTCACACAACCCTAAACTTCTTTGAACATCCTTTGTGCTTTGACATTTCCTTTTCCAGCTAACAAGTAAGTTTCCTGAGACCTAGGAATCTAACTTTTTACTCTTCATACTTCATAGGTAAAGTTGAAAAAAGCTGGATCAGGTTGTCAAGATGCATGTGAAATTGTTTAAATGTAAAATTATTTTTCATGGATGGCTTCATTTTTTTTTTTAATTAATTAATTCATTCATTTTTTTTATTTTGGCTGCATTGGGTCTTCGTTGCTGCGCGCGGGCTTTCTCTAGTTGCAGCGAGCAGGGGCTACTCTCCGTTGTGGTGCGTGGGCCTCTCATCGCAGTGGCTTCTCTTGTTGTGAAGCATGGGCTCTAGGCACACGGGGTTCAGTAGTTGTGACACACAGGCTTAGTTGCTCCGCGGCATGTGGGATCTTCCCCGACCAGGGCTCAAACCTGTGTCCCCCGCGTTGGCAGGCGGATTCTTAACCACTGCGCCACCAGGGAAGTCCTGGCTTCATTTATGTACCATTGATCTCAGAGGGAAAAGAACGCTTTAGAAAATGTATTTGAGAAGCTAACTAGACTAGGATGTGGCACTGCTAACACCAAGTCCTAGGTGTAACTTGGTTTGCCCTTCTAAGCTTAAGGACACGGGCTGTGCCCACATCCCAAGCAGCCTTCATGATGGCATGACTTAAGAAAAGGATGAGGACTTAGGCAGTTTGTTACAATTTACATTTAGGATTCATAGTTAAACCCATTCTGGATTGAGGTGAGGTTCTAGTTTCATTTTTCCCAATTCTTTTTCTCTTTCTCCAGATAAAACTGGTGGTGGAGTGGGAACTTAAGGATGACAACGACCAACGTCTCTTCTGCTGGCAAATCCCAGTACAGATTGAAAGCTAGAGCTATTTGATGCCAATATGTCTGTCTGGGGGTGAGAGAGCACGGGTGGAGGGAGAGGAGGAGAAATAAAGTCTAAACTAAATCAGTACCATAAGATGAAAGGAATTTCTAGACTGCCGTTCTAGCTTCTCAACCTCCAAAAGCATCTAAGACCGTATTTCCTGAGAGCTCAGAACTGTCGCCCCTGTATTATCCTTTGTAAAAGGGTTGAAGGAAAGAGGAGAAAGTGAGACTGTAGGGATTGATTTAATTGTCTTCGGGGGGGGGGGGGGTTTGTTTGTTTGTTTGTTTTGGTTTGGTTTGGTTTTTGCTTTTGGAATAAGGAGGGTCTAACCAGACATGATCCAAATGAGGCTGCTTGGGGGATATTGGATAACTTGCCCTAGGGTTACCAGCCCTTGCAGCAAAGCATGGGTTCCAAACCACATCCATCTAGGTGGGATATTACATCTGCAGGTTCCTCATCTCCACGTGCCTCGCTGAGTTCAGTGCATCTGGCCAATGAGCTTCCTCACCTCCAGCTCCGCTGCTTCACCGGCCATGACTTGCTCTGCAGTGGTGTCCAGCGCGGTAGTGGAGGGGAGGTATTCTACGACAGAAATTCTCTGCAGTTAGCTCATGTCTCCTTTACTATCTTAGGTGGTTTTCATTAAATGCATCACTTGATTAGCAGATGTTTGATTTTTTTTTTTTTTTTAACAACACTAACTTGTGGCTTCTTTACGCACCTGGGAATGTCCCTTTGAATAAATAAAAACTCGTCAATCTTTTCTTCTGCATTTGGGCTGTGGACACCTGCTTCTTTCACAGAGTATGTTCCCCCAGATCCATGGGAGGTGGACACCCGGTCCCATGGTCCCAGAGTGCAGTACTGTAAAGACATGACTTTCAGAAACTGCCGTTTCTCCCCTTCACACAGTTAGGCCTCACCTCTCTGCCTTACACAAAATGACCTTGTTTGCTTCACTTTGCACAGTCTTATGCCACCAAGTGTGCTTGAAAGAAACAGTGAAAGCAAACATCACCTAGTTGAATAACAACATCTGCAAGGTCAGGGCAACTGAATTTGGGGTTGAGGCGGGGAGTAGGAAGTTACAAGTTGGCATAAGCATGGCAATCTTTGGGAACCTCCTGCCTTGAAGAAAGCTTAGAAGCTTTAAAGATGAAATGTGAAGTTGCAGGAAGTAATGGCTAGATTATTTAAATCTTGGGGTGTCCTACTCTTGAAGTACAAGTATAATCATGGGGCATATATTTTGCTGTTTTGAATCAATGTACTATCAGTCAGGTTTTAGCTGTCACAGAGATTACAGCCCTATTCACGAAGGAGTTGGGTAATGTGGAAGGTCATCTCTTTTAGGCTGGGGTGCTTATGCAGCAAATAAGTCATTTGGTCCAGTTCTTTTCATCCTACTGATTTCACTAGATTTCTTGGATTTCTTTGGCTTGTGAGTTTCCCAGGAAAACCACCAGGGGACAGCAATAGATTGGGAATAATGTTATCAACGGCCAAGATTCCCTAGTTAATTCCTGGAGCCACTCAACCACTGTACTCTAGCTAAGATGTTTTGTGTATCCTATCACATTGTGTCTAGAGGGACAGCCCACTCTGTCTCCGCATGCTGAACCCTGGGTATATCAAACTTATATGGATTCCAAAGGTGGTTAACTGCTGTGGTTTCTGGCTTCAGACTGCCGGTAGTTGGATCCTGGCTTCACTACCTGCCGGTAGTTGGATCCTGCCGATAGTTGGATCCTACTTCAATCAGTAGGATAACCAGTATGATCTTTAAATCCCTTAACTTTTCTGTGTGTCAGTTTCCTTATCTGTTAACTAGAGATAATAACAGTAGAGCTGTGAGGATTAAATGAAGCGATGCATGTAAAGCATTTAGAATGACCCCTGGCACGTAGTACACAATCAGTAAATGTTAGCTACATTCCAAGAGACAGACATTGTCCCTCATCTAGGTATAGCAGGAAAATCAGAAGGTTCAATCTGATGTGTGATGATACGTCACCTCAAAAATGAGGCAATCCTCTATGCACGGGAACTTTCTCATGTGCCTGGAAAACCTCAGTTCTCATATGCGTCCGCTCTCTCCCTAATCCCAGAAGACTCTCATGTCATTGAGCTCCTTTGAGGCTAACAGCTGCCTGCCCTGCATTTTGTACTTCTGCCCTCAGATGTTGAAGGAAGACAGAAAAAAAGCAGTTCCACTAGTGTATACCCTTCCGTTAGAGCACAAGGGTCATGCAACAGCTTAGAACTGTTTACCAGCCATTGTGAGGCTCCGTGGAGCCTGCAGCAGTGAGCTGGGTAGGGCTCCCATGGGGGGATTAGTTTGAAAGGTCGTCTTCTGTACAGAGGGTTTGCGGGCAGCCCCCTCAAAAAGGTCATGCTCTTTCCTGTGACGCTCTCACGCTTTTGTAGTCCGCTGAGCAAGCCATGGAGGCTTAGACAGCTTCTCTCTTGCGTGAGTTCCAGAGTAGAGAAACCCCAGACTCCAGTGGTTAAAAAAACATGATGCAGACCCCTGTTTACAGAATAAAGGGAATCCAATACCCAGTATCCCCAGTTTGGGAGTGTTAGATGGGAGGTCTGGCATTTAGTCAAATCTTTAGGCTAATGAAAAGCAATGAGCATGGAGTAATTTCTAATCCCCTATGTTTGGTTTGAAATTTTAGTTGACTTTTTAAAAGCAACAGATTGATCTTAATTATGCTTTGCGAAGGTTGATAAAACAGTCTGTTCTCTAAGAACACCCACGGACGTAGGAAAGTGGCTTGACATAGGTGGGGTCCAGGCTAAGGGAAGGTGATCTGGGATTAGCCATTTACATCAGACAATCCAAAAAGCAAATATTGCTTAAATGACTGGGTTGGTGTGAGGACAGGGTCATGGTGCATAGGAAGAGCATTGACACAGAGGAAAGGGTTATGTGTGAAAAATGTCGCCAAGGTGATAGTTACCTTGAATAAGTTTTTTCCCAGGGGCCCTTGGGAAAGAGACAGATCAGGAAATAGAACTTGGGGGATTTAAAGGCCTGAGATACTCAGTTGAGGAGGGTGAGGGTGTGTGTGTGTGTGTTGGGAATGGGAGAGGCAGTCTTGTGTGACCTGCGGTAGAAAGTGGCACAGGATCTCCACAGATGTTGCCTAAAAAAGTCTTTAGAAGAGTTGAGTCATTTTGGGTTGTTGTGTTTTCTTCTATGAAGAGAATCCCCTGGCCTATCCCTCAGATTCTAAACTGAATCCTATTCAGTTACAGCTGTCAGTTGACTAGCAACTAAATGGTCTGGGTGTTGGTTGCCATGGAAACAGCTAAAAGGCCCATCGCTATGGGAACCTACCATGCTCTCCAAACCAGGGATTTGGTTTCTAAAAAGGAGTGGAGGGGAGGGTGGTGGATGAGGCCCAGGAGATGGGCTGCAGAGGTGGCTTGAGGGTCCTTGGAGAAGGTGGCAAAGTGGTGAGCGCACATGGCTAGCTCCTTAGTGACTGGGGTGGAAGAGGAGCAGTGGCGTCTCCCACTTGCTGCAGGCATTCCCTGCCTGTTCTCGGCTCCTTGCCCCGTGACGCCAGAGAGTGCAGATGTTTGCTGTCCCAAATTGGGGAAAGGCATGAGACCCTGGGGCAGACCTAGCCCATCAGCGCTGCTCCCCTCATCTGCTGGGGCTCTGAGAGGAAAAGTCTTGGCTCCTCTCTGCCTGGCAGGCTGTTCTCCACACGTTGTGTGTCCCAGATAAGCAGCCAGCAGAGAAAGGATGAGCTTAGCTCTGCCTGTCGGTGGGTTAAGCCGATAAGGATCCTGGCAGACAAAATGGATGACTGCTGGCCTTGAACATGGCAGAGATGCTGGGGGTTCCACGTGAGGAAGCAGAAGGGCTTCTGTTCTCAGCGTTAGAGAAATGCATTACTCTGCTCTCCCCTACCCACCCACAGGCCTCTACCACAAAAAAAGGGGTACTGCAGGTGGAGCAAAATATTAAAGATGGGGTTTTGCAGAGGTTCTCAATGGATGTGCACAACAGTTATGAGATTCTTTTCTGGGTTTTGCAATCAAGGGAAATAGCTTACATCAGTGTTTAGTGGTAAGCTGACCTTTTACTGAAACAAAGACAAAACATCCTAGTGGCTCTGCCATGAATTACTGTCAATGTGTCATATAAAAATGGAAGGAATTGGGCTAGATAATCTCTAATGTCTCTGTCAGAACTAACAGCTTATGATTCATCAAGACACTGAAGGGAAGCTCAAGCACCACGGGCAAGCGGATGCAGACTAGTCACACCTGTGAGAACAAGGACAATTCCCGGAGTCCAGAGGGGCTTAGGACAGAGACTAAGGCCAAGATATTTGATTTAGAGGCCATCTCAGATAGGTTTGTCCCTGGGGACTTTCACCCAATTCTCCAGAATTCTGAGATGGGTGGTCTTGATCTGCTCTCCTCATCTTGCCTTCTCCTGCCTGCAGGTGCTGGTCTTGGCCCCTCCTGGGGAGCTTTAGAGTCTAGGAGCCGGGCACCAGAGAGAGATGCCAACTGCAATCTGAACCACTCCACAGGACCATTGAGCATTTCCCCAGGCTCGTAGGGGAGGTTTTCACTTTTGGAACACAGTAGTTGTTTAGATTTCTACACTGTTTAAATTTTTAAATACATACTGGGTTTCTATCCCAGCTCCAACTCTTTCCCCAGCTGATTGACTTTGGATGAGTTATTTAACTTACCCTTAAGGCTTCAATTTCCTCAGCTGTAAAACAGGAGGATAAGAGGGTCCACCTGGGGGTGGTTCTAATGATGACCCGAGGTGGTGTATGCAAAGCATTCAGCTCAATGCCTGACTCTAATAAGTACCTGATTTTTATTATCCTTCTAGATAAGAAAAGAAGCTTGCATCCATGGAAACTGCTCAGTGGCCTAGAATCGCAGGCATTTGCCATGAATTTGTCTTCTAGACTTCATTTCAGGTGCCATTCAAGACCAGTGGCCTCCTGATGGCCTCCCTGTGGTTTGCCTTCATTAAGGCAGATTCTAATCCTCTCTTTATGACACTTAACCACATTCTTTTTCATGTGTAATTTGTAATTATTGTGTCAGCTTACCTTCCTACTAGACTGTAAACATCTTGAGAATAGAGACTGCCCTTTCCTCTCTAAGTAAATGCCTAAAACTCAGCACTCAGCAATTATTTAGCAATTTTTTTTCTTTTGTTTTTTCTGTTTTTTTTTTTTTTGCCACTCCACAGGTCTTTCGGGATCTTAGTGCCCCGATCTGGGGTTGAACCCAGATCAGCGCTGTGAAAGCGCCAAGTCCTAACCACTGGACCACCAGGGAATTCCCATTTAGCAAATTTTTTTAATGTGGAAAAAAATGTCATGATTCTTTAAGTTTTGAATCTGACCATTTAACCCTACAGTAGCCTTGGTCTCCAAAGGGCTGGGAAGAGTAACAGTGGATTTGGTTTCATTCTCAGAAAGAAGGGCATGGTAGCGCCCTATCCTGGGTGGGTAGCTCTAGAGCAGGACTCAGGCTCCCATCTTGTACAAGTCAGTTGTCATCTGTGTCCGGGGCTCATTGACAACACTAGCTTGTCTCCAGCCTGCAGGTTCCCTGGCCTTGGGCTCAGGAGGAAATGTCTCCCCCTCCCTTCCTGGCAGCTGTCTGTCTTCAGTTCTGTTCTCCCAGCCTCCAGGCTGCTCTTGGCTGCTCCTGTCTGGGTCACAATGCCAGCTCTGTAGCTGCATGTTGTATCAGGTTGCTTCTGAGAGTTCGAGAGAAAGTGGATCTGGCTTATGCAACTCTATCCCCTCTCTGGTACGCTGAATCTCTGCAGCCTTTCGGCTTCCCTCCAGAGCTTGCCGGTGCTCGGCTCAGCAGGAACAAGGCCCATAGAGCTATCCAGAGCATCTCCAAGAGTGTGGCTGCTGAGAACCATCTCCTTTCAAGGTGGGGAAAGGAAAGCGCTGGGGTAGGGAGTAAGGCAGCGGAATGGATGTAAGAGAAAAGACTCTAGGCTGGACCGATTTGCCGTAGGATCTTTGGACGAATCATTTAACCTCTTTTAGTTAAATACGTTACAGAGGTGTTGTATGGACAAAAGGAAACGGTGGATGTGCACACATAGCTTGGAAATACAAAGGCTACTCATACTCAGAGTATTGATATCATAGGCTAGTGGAGAGGACTGGCAATTCATCCTGTAGATTTTCCTGCTTAGTTGCTGATGACTTGATGAGCTGGACATACCCACAGAAAAACCCACAAGAAAAACAAGGTCCTGGATTTGATCACTGTAAGAGCAAGTTTAAGATTTCCCCACAAAACGGATGTCTAAGGCAGCTGACTCTTCTGAAATGTTTGCTGTTAGTCCTAAGGGTGTATGCAGCTAAGGCAACTGCTCATTTCCATCATCCTCATTCCCTTGCAGAATTTATGTGGGCAGGACTCTGTGCATTACTTCCACCAACGCTTACTGAGCACCTACTGTGTGCCAGACACTCTGCTGGGCCCTAGGGATGAAAAAAATGAGTAGGGCAAGGTCCCTGCCTTCAAGGAGCTCAGAGTCTAGTGGTAGAGGCAAGTGGCAACCCATCACGGTGATACAATGGGACAATGCTGTGACAGTCACATGTACAGAAGGCCATGGCATCCAGAGGGAAGAGCACTGAGGGCGATTTGGCCTGGAAGAGGCAGAACCAGGTCAGTCTTCTGCTGGGAGCATGGCTGCAAATGGAGATGTCTAATATGGTACTAGATCTTTATTCGTCCATCATTTATCCTTCCTTCCGTCATTCAACAAACATGTCCCTGCTCTTTGTCTTCTGAGGTTTTCTGGAATATTTATTGTAGTGAATTTACCTTCTCCTGAACTTCTCGTCTTGGTTAATTTGTTTTCACTTTAAGTTCCTCCTCCTCTGTTTACTCTGGAACTAAGTAAGCATACTTGGTTATGTCCTATGTACCTAGTACACATATGTGTATCTCCAGCTAAAGTTATCAATTTGGATTTTAGACTTCTGGCCCCCATCTGACCCACTTCTCCTTTCTCTGTCTATGCTCCAGCCACACTGGTCTCCTTTCAGTTCCTCAAGTTGGCTCTGCTCCCCTCCCCCAGCCACGGGACACTTACACATGCTGTTCCCTCTGCCTGGAATGCTCCCCCTCACTTAGTTAACATTCATTTAGTTAACTCTTAGTCATCCTCCACATTTCTGCTGAAATACCTCTTCCTCCTGGAAGCCTGCCCTGGCCACCTCCCCCAGATCAGAGCAAGTCCGTACTTTGCTCTACATTCTCATAGCACCCTAGTTCCTCCCTTCCAGGCACTGTTCAAAGTTACACGCTGGTAGGATTATTTGATTAATGTCATTTCTCTCAATAACTTTTAACCATCATCAGGAGAGAAAACATTTCTATTTTGCTCATCACTATATGTACAGTGTCTAGCACAGCTCAGTCTGAGGAGCAGGTGGCCAATAAATATTTTTTGAAAGAATTAATTAATGGAATGATTAATGACTTTTTTTGCCACTATTTGCCTTGGGCCTAAATGGCTGTGTGTCCAAAACCAAAAACAATCCCAAACATAAAATCAAGGACCAGAACTGAACAGGGAACCTCCTCTAAGAGAGGCACAAAAAGAAGGTAAACCAGGGGCGAGATGTCCCAGAACTACGGGGCTCCTGGCTTGTAGGAGTGGAGGGCCAAGGTAGGAAAAATGGAAAGTCTGGAGCCCCCTGGCAAGGTCAGACCTAGGAGGTGGGTTGGGAAGGAGGGAGAATCAATAGGTAGGTATTGAGCTATTACCCTGATTTTCTCACAGGGTACTGGTGTTCCTTGGGTGTAAGATAATGTGCTGGGGTACAAAAAACAGGATAAGTGTCCCATTCTCCTACTGCTTCAGTTATAACTAGACTTTGAGGAGTGTGGGATTGAGGGGGAGGAAGATCATTTTATATTAAAACCAGTACTGATATAAAGTGGAGTATAAATTTCATATGATGATAAAAACACAAGATTTCAAAGACATTGATGCTATGACTTCAGTGGTAGATCAGTGAAAGAGTCTGAAAAGCATTAATACCTCAAAGTACTATATTCCAAAGGATTCCGTATGATTGAAGTTTTATAAAGCAAATATTAGATATACATGAAGAATACGCTCTTTCGAGGCAAGATTTTTCTTGTTCATTTTTGTAGCGCTCACCCCTCCCTCGAAGACCTAACACAACAGTAGTTGTGCATGAAGTGTTGAATGGAATCCACAGCAAACCACTCACTGTTAGTCTGGTCAGTAAATTGTTCACTGGATTTTATTATCAAGGTTGCTCTGCCTACCCACTCCTCCAGAGAGAGTTGGGGTCACTTCTGTGTCTCTCTGGACAGGAGCTAAATAAAGAGGCTCCATGGGGTGTTGTGTCCAAACTATTCCAGGACGGAATTGTGCGGGAGACAATGGAGAGGAAGCAAGAGTGAGATGCAAGCAGAAAAGTTTGAAGAGGATTCAACTTCCTGCCATTGCCTATAAGGAAATTATTCTCTAGTTTCTCTGCATGTTTCCTTGGTTTTCTGTGTTTACCTTGACTCCAGGAGGAACTGTGAGCTTTTTGAAGTCAGGGCTGTGTCTGTTTTTCACACAAAGCACCTGGAAACCATGCACAATAAATACTTGTCCACAGTCTGGCCCAGGGAATCCCCAGGATCAGAGTCAATAGAATCTTGGCAAAGATAACCATCCAGATTGCAAAGCCACGAAGAGCAGAGTTCTCAGAGGTAGGTGGTAGGAAGCAGGAAGTTGGTAGAGTAGGTGTGTGAGGAAGGCTGGTGGGTCCTTACGAGTGAGCTGAGCCTTGGCGAGCAGCAGTGGGGATGCGAGTGGTGATTACTGGGATTGATTCTCAGCAGGCGCTGAGATGAAGGAGACAATGTTCTCAGACTTAAATCATTGCTTTTAACTCCCCCAGCGTAATCTCTAATGGTCCCTGGCTGGTGCCACTCAGAGCATCCACCCCCAGACACCCCACTCTGCCTACCTGAGCAAATTCTTCCCAGCTTCTCAGCAACTCTGTATCTCAAATCCACGGTTGCCACCTCCCTTTCCAATGCAACGCATCCCTGTCCCTATTCATTCAGCGTTTAGGGAAGTGGAGGGAGTTTGCAGCTCGCAGTCTGGATACTGTTTCCAGAGTGTATCAAATCAACTACCCCCAGAAGCAGCTCTCTGATGAAGGGACCAGACCCTCCCGTAAAATGTAGCAAGCTGAAGGTCTTGGATGGTGAATGCACGGGAGGTGCCCGCAGCCAGTGACGTGGTTTGAAAGCAGGGCGCCAGGCTGCACCCTTGTCAGGAGAGGGTTGGAAATAAGCCAAACAGAACAGAATGGAAAAACAAGAATCATCTGCAGTTCTTAAAAAAAATAAAAATAAAAACGGGAAGCTAGAGTCAAGGACACGAGACTTGTTGCCAGAGAAGTCGGGGATGAGGGCAAGAGATGCGCGACACTTTTCTCCTCTCCTTCCTGACTGCATTTTCTCCTTTTCGCATAACCTCCCCTATAAATCACCTGTAAATTGTAACCGCGCAAGCTGCACCCACTTGAAATTGCAATCTGGCAGCCCGAAGATTGGCATTCAGGGACTGTCTTTGTCACGAAAAGCAGAATTTTTGTTTATTTTGGTAAATTAATTGCTGGCAGAGAGAGCTTTTCATTTTCCAACCCAAACGATACAAAAGAAGACTGCAGGGTTGGAAAGCACCTAAAGGGTATTCTGGGTTAAATCGCCAGCCTGAGCAGCAAACACAGACTGTCCTTGGCATCTCTGGATATAAAACCACAAAATAGGCCAGGACTGTGTGCTGAGCCCGACGTGTGCACATAAGCAGCCCCTGAGCCTTTACCCTTTAGCAATGTGCAGGCAACCAAAACAAACCAGCCTGCCATCCTGGGGATGGGTGACAATGTCTGTGCCTCATCTACAATTCCTGCCACAGGTGATGAGTGCTTCAGGTGGCATTGGAGGAGGACAGCCTGTGGCCATGTCTTAGGGAAAAGGGCTGGGACTTCCCTGGTGGTCCAGTGGTTAAGACTTCGCCTTCCAACGCAGGGAGTGCAGATTCGATCCCTGGTCAGGGAGCTAAGATCCCACATGCCTCAAGGCCAAAAAACCAAAACATAAAACAGAAGTAATATTGTAACAAATTCAATAAAGACTTTATTTATTTATTTATTAAAATTTATTTATTTTTGGCTGTGTTGGGTCTTCATTGCTGTGCGCGGGCTTTCTCTAGTTGCAGCGAGCTGGGACTACTCTTCGATGTGGCGCGAGGGCTTCTCATTGCGGTAGCTTCTCGTTGCGGAGCCGGGCTCTAGGTGCGCAGGCTTCAGTAGTTGTGGCACGCAGGCTCAGTAGTTGTGGCTCACGGGCTCTAGAGCACAAGCTCAGTAGCTGTGGTGCACGGGCTTAGTTGTTCCGTGACATGTGGGATCTTCCCAGACCAGCGATCGAACCCGTGTCCCCTGCATTGGCAGGCAGATTCTTAACCACTGCACCACCAGGGAAGTCCCAATAAAGACTTTAAAAATGGTCCACATCAACAACAACAACAAAAATCTTTAAAAAAAAAAGGAAAAGGCTCTGGAAGTCTCATTGTCATAAAGGTCACTGTGGCCTCTGCATGCGATGCTATCCTGCCATCTTCCCCAACATCAGACCTGGCCTGGTCATCTTCCTACATAATGAGTCTTACCAGTTGGTCAGCTGTCTGTACCAATCCCACCATGGGGAACAAGTGGGTGTGGTGACTTTGGGAAAGATGACTGCCACAGGACTTACCAGAACCCACAGACACATACCTCACAGGTACACACACTACAGAGATGCCAATCCTGTTCTATTCTAGAAAGTATTCAAGTGACGGAAAGGCAAGATTTCAGTGAGATTATTTGGGAAAGGTTTCCTGGACGGGAGGAGATGTTTGACCACTTATTCAAGGGGTATTTTCTTCTTGATTTAGCAGAAAGAAAGGGGAGGGCCTTTCAGATGGTGGTTGAGGAGATGGCTTGGAGGCAGGAGGAAGTAGGAAGCTGAGTGTCTGCAGGGGGCCATGTCAGGTGGTGTTTGGCAGGGTGGGGTTGGGTCAGTAAGAAGTGAGTGGCCCAGGTGACTCGCTTGATGAGTAACTCGGGCTCAGTGTGGGTTGCACACTGAACACACAGCAGGTTTCCAAGCAGGGGGAGGGGATAATGAGGCCAGCCGAGTGTGTGGGATGAACTGGAATTGGGAGGTTGGAGCAAGGGGTCCAAACAGGAACTTTGCCTTATTGGGAGCTCAGCATCAGAGGCTGGACCAAGGTAAGGGCTGGAGAAAGAAAGGGGATGGCAGGAGAATGCCTTTGAGGAGGAAGGCGGAAGGAAGTTCAAAGGAGAAAGAGAAGTAGGCCCTGGGCTTCACTGGAGCAAGTTTATAAGAGCAGGAGGAAGAAGAGCCTGGAAGAAACAGAGTCCTGCCAGCTAGACCCCAGCCCTCTGGCCATTGAGTAATACCTGTAAAGCAGTTTCAATATGTAGTAAGAAAGACTTTCACATCTATAATCTGTTTTGATCAGAATACCTCTGTGATATAGGCAGGGTCAGAGGTCATCTCCCTATAACAAGGGAAGAAATGGAGGCACATATGATTAAAATAACTTGCCCGAGGTCCCGGTCACACCTCGTTCCTTTCGCAAGGCAGACCAAGAGGAAGGGCGAGGAGTTCCCTGGGCCAGGCTTCCCTTTCCCCGCAGGCCCTCCTGCCTTGCCGGTAACCTTGTTCCCTGGGCTCCACGGGGTCAGCACCCAAGCTGGCATCCTGGTCCCAGCACACCAGGCTGCTGGATCCCCCTCTTGGGACCTCAGGGGTCTGTCGAGCCTTCCCACCTCAGGACAGTCGGGGGTGGCTGGATCCTGGCTTCAAGTCCCTCTTCTGGCTCTCTCTTCGGAACTCTTGCTGCCTCAAGTCTCCTTGCTTCTCCTCGAGGTCTAGCTGTGGGTTTGGATCAACCCCTGGTCAGCCCCTTCCAATCCACCCTCCTACTGCCCTGCAAGGGTCTCTCCTTGGCCCTTCCTCATCCTTTCTTGGGCACTTCACTTTTTTTACTGCTCAGATAAGGGGTTTTCATATCAGTCCTGAAGAGAAACAGTGGAGGGGCTATACTTGCCACCTGCTCCAAGAGGCAATTTCATTCTGGCTCCTCAAGTCTGCATGTGTTTGGGGAACTGAGCTGCCCTTTGTCTAAAAGAATTCTTGGACTTCCCTGGTGGCGCAGTGGTTAAGAATCCGCCTGCCAGTGCAGGGGACACAGGTTTGAGCCCTGGACCGGGAAGATCCCACATGCTGCGGAGCAACTAAGCCTGTGCGCCACAACGACTGAGCCTGCACTCTAGAGCCTGCGAGCCACAACTACTGAAGCCCGTGTGCCTAGAGCCCGTGCTCCGCAACAAGAGAAGCCACTGCAATGAGAAGCCTGTGCACTGCAACCAGGAGTAGCCCCCGCTCGCTGCAACTAGAGAAAGCCCGCGCACAGCAACGAAGACCCAATGCAGCCAAAAATAAATAAATTTATGTTAAAAAAAAAAAAAATACCAGTCTCTGCTTCCCAAACCAAAACATCCACTATTGTGGGTAGTTTAAGTAATTATTTAAAAAATAAATAAATAAAAATAAAAGAATTCTTTCCAGGAAGCTCAATATTCAGAATTGATAAAAGTGACTCAATCCCGATGGAAGAGGTAGGAGAGCGTTGTAGTCCATCATTTCCCTTCCTTCCAACTCAAGCGCCCAGCAGCAGCACCTTGTTTATGGAGGTGGGGTGGGGGATTAGAGGCGGAGGTGGATGTAGTGGCAGTGGTCCACGGAGGTGGTCTGAAAACTGCTTATCTAGTCCCCTTTTACAAATGAAGAAACTGAGGCCAGGAGGGGAAGTCACTCGCCCAAGACCACACGGAGTTCCTTCCGGGTCCGTGACTTGGTCTGTGGACCAGTTGGCCCTGCTCTCATCCTCTCCTCTGGGGCCCTCTGCTCCATCCGTGCTTGGCTGCATCCACCCATCCATTCAACCAGTATTAGGGGAGCTCTGTGCCTACCACCGCGCCAGCCACAGATGCAGCAATGAACACCACACAGGCCCTGCTCCTTGCAATCGTGCCACCTCAGCAAACCAGGTAGCTGCAAATTTTTCCCACCCCGGCACAAGCCCCCAGCATGCCTGTCACTCAGGCTCCCAGCAGCCAGAGCTAAAAATAAAATTGAGGGCAGCGTTTTAAGTCAGCAGCGGCAGACCTGGCTGGCCCGGTGGGGAAGGGGAGCTAGGCCGAGCTAGGAGACCTCCTCTGAGCAGGCGGCTGCATTTCTGGTAGTGGCCCATTCCCACGAGACTGGTAACAACCACTGCTGGTCTTCCTCCCCCTGTGGACACAGCCCTGGGCGGGGCCGGCAGAGCCTCCGTCTGACACCTCACTCCAGATGCCAGCCTTCGTTGGACCTCAGATATATTCTCCTGGCTTTCTTTCTTTCGTATCCACTGTTTTCCTGACCCTGGGCTTTGATTATTCGCAAAGCCAGTGAAGACCCCACTTCTACAGATCTGCTCTGCCCTCATGCTGATGTTCGCAGGTTATGGTATGGCCAGGGGAAACTGGGAGGTGAGGCCCAGGGCTGGGGAGGTCAGGAGTTCTGCCTGGAGCCCTCAGGGCTTACCTCCTGGGGGATTCTGCCGGCTGGCAGGACCTGGATGTCATCTCCAGAACTCTCTGGAGGATGAGGTCACCATCAGACCCCACCCATCTGGATTTCCTCTCCCCACCTTGGGGCCACCTACTTCTCTTGGCTGCTCCCTAGTAATGGGCCAGCTGATGCTGGCAAGCAGGAAAGTGAATAATGTGGGGGAGGAGAAAACCCTGGGTTTGTTCCCACTCCAGGCCACAGCTCTCCACTCTGCAGGCAAGGTGGGCTGCAGGCAGCTGAACAGTCCTGGGAAGCAAAGCAGGAAGAGAGAAAGGACCAGCCACCTGGAGCAGCTCATGCCTCCCCAGAAATGCAGGAGACAAGTGGAAGCTGCTTCCCCTTGTACCTGGGCCTGACTGGGGGGGTCACCTCAGCACCTCAGCATCAAATGAAGTGACAGAGACAAGATGCCGCCTGCCATCCTCCAGATGGCTGGTGTGCTGGTGTCGGCCATTCTTTCTAAATCAAAGGGTTTGGTGAGAACCCCCAAGGAGGAGCAGGCTGGAGAGCTGTGGGGGCGGGCGTCTCCGTCCGACATTCACCCCCTTCCCGCACAGTGGCAGAATGGGGACTCCCATTCCAAGAACCTGCTTTCCAGGGACAGAAATAGTATGGAAGGGTGGGGTGCGGGGGCTGGAGCTGCCACAGACTGCTTCTCCATGGGCATTCTGGGTAAGAATATTAATGAGGCTATTAATAACTTCTTACCTCTGTATAAGTCTTAAAGACCTTTCTCTAGATGTTTTCACCACCTCCACACCCATTATCTCATTTGATTTGCAAGGCAACTCTGTGAATCTGTGGGGTCATCATCCTCCATTTCAAAGATGAGGAAACTGAGGCATGGGAGAGGGATTGTCATGTGCTAACCAGGTCATTCTGCTAATAAGTGGCTGAGCAGGTACCAGAACCCAGATTTTCTTGGGTCATTTCTTCAGCTGTCCCATTGGAGTGGGCTTCTGAAAAGCCAGGGCTTTCTGCTAGGCCGTACTGAAGTTACCTCTGGGGATGATGTGATACAAAGTCCTCCAAGGCCTTTGTTCCCTAGGTCAATTAGTTAAGACTGATTTACTCAGCACTTTGCATGGTCCACATGCTGTGCCAGATCCCAGAGACAGCCGTCAACAACACATGTTTCTTGCCATCAAGGAGCTCACGGCTTGATGAGTATAGAGACAAACCCTTAGACCATCTCAGTGCCACAGTGTCCATTTGAGGACCAAGGGAGCACAGGGCATTGTGAGAGCACAGAGGTGAAGCCAGTCTGGTGGTATCAGAGGGGGCTTCCTGGAGGAGGTGATACACCAACCAGCTCCTTAGCCAAGGTTATTCTCTCTGGTTGTGCTCCTCGTCTCAATACCAATTCATGCTTGTCTTCACACCACTCCTCCCTACCTATAACCCCAGGCTCTGGCCAGTTTCAGGACTGATGCAGCCAAGCAGCAGCGGTTAGACTGCCCTGACCCTGCAGACCAGAATGAACCCATTTTGCAGCCCAGTGGCTTCTCCCGTTGCGGAGCACAGGCTCTAGGTGCACGGGCTCCATAGTTGTGGCTCGTGGGCTGTACAGCACAGGCTCAGCAGTTGCGGCGCATGGGCCTGTTTGCTCCGCGGCATGTGGGATCCACCCAGACCAGGGCTCGAACTCGTGTCCCCTGCATTGGCAGGCGGATTCTCAACCACTGCTTCACGAGGGAAGTCTCTTTTTTTTTTTTTTTAATTATTTAATTTATTTATTTTTGGCTGCGTTGGGTCTTCGTTGCTGAGCACAGGCTTTCTCACACTCCACTGCTGGAAATGGACAAGAGATTGTGTTCTGAGTTCAGTGCCACCCTGGACTTCCCCTCATGCGGCCATGGAAGATGTGGTGAGTTACCTAACCCACCTGCCCACCCTTAGCTCAGTCTACCCAGGAATCATCTCAAATGTGCAAAAACCTAACCTACTTTTAAGAATTTGCTGATCAGACTCCACTTTGCTCTAGCTAATTCCTGGCATTTAACGCTTCTCTATTTTAACCTGGATCTGTCATTACTAAAACTTTACCTTTCCCTATTTGGTTTTTGGAAGAGACAGGGCAATTGGTCATATTTCTCAAAGCAAGGGGACTCTGTAGACTTGAAAACAATAATCAAACCACCCCGCAGGCTTCTCCATCTGAGGTTGATGAATTTTGGTTACTCCCTGCATTAATTTGTGCCGTTATCCTTACTTCCTTCAGGCCTCTTCCCTCCTCCTTTAGTTGAGGAATTCAGGACTGGACAAAGAGTAGCCCAGAGGTGCTGATCTGAACTGATGACAATGGGAGGAGGGCCGGAGCCAGGAGACATTCTGCAGGGGTGCAGGGAGTGCCAGGAGATCAGGTTAGCAGAGGCCAGATGATGTTCACAGAAGGGAACCCTGAGGTCAGAACCCTGAGGTGCAGCAACCCTAAGAGATAGAGAGATGGGAGGAAAGAAGCTTGTGACCGAAACCAAGGAGGGGCCGAAAGGTGAAGGAAATCCAGGAGCCTGTGATATCACAGGAACCAAGGAAGGAAGTGTTTGTGAAGGAGGGACTCAACATGATGGAATGCTGCGGAGAGGCCACCTGAGATAAGGACTGAGAAGTAGCATTTGGATTTCAAAATAAGGAAGTCACTGGGGACTCAGTGAGAGCAGTCTGAGTGAAGAGCAAAATCTGGAGACACCCAAGGTGAACACCTCTTTGAACAGGTCTGGCTACAAAGTGGGGTGTGGTAGCCAGCCTCCGAGATGGCCCCTGATGATCCCCACCTCCTGGGGTTCTCACCTCCCACATCATATCAGGGTTCTTCTGTGTGACCAAAGAAATATAACAAAGCGAGGACATTTCAAAAGGGTCAAACAATAATCAGTATCAAGGCTGCAAAGAACAAAGAGCTTTATTTGGGGTCTTAAGAATTGCAATTCAGGAGATAACCGATTCAGGTAAAACCAGAAGCATGTTCCAGGGAAGAGAAAGAGTCAGAGGCTCATAGAAAGGCAAAAGCCATGAGGCTGTACTCTGATACAAGAAAAGAATTATTTGTCCTTAAGGAATAGGCTCTCAAGAGTGGTTTTACGGTAAGGGTCCGATAAGTAGACAGATTGTCACGAGTTATTTTAAGGTAAGAGTCCGATAAGTATCTTGAGTTTCTGGCAGATGTCCTGGATGTCTTTGTTAAGACAATAAGTGGTCAAAAGCTCAGATTCCTTCCAAGCTGAGATGTGTATGAGTCACACTTCCTCCCTGGCCTCCCGGCTCCATTTTAGAGAGCTCTGTGAGCAATACCAACTCCATTTTGATTTTCCTTTTACAAAAGATATTACAACTTCCATTTTAGCCACTTTCTCTCGGATCACTCACTCTAGGGGAAGACGGCTGCCACGTCATGAGGCCAACGTGATGAGAAACAGAGGCCACTGGCCAACAGCCGTATGTGAGCCATACTGGGAGCAGGTCCTCCAGCCTTGGTCTAACCTTCACATAATTGCTGTCCCATCTTGACTGTAGCCTCAGGAGACACGCAAGCCATCTTGCTTAGCTGAATCGAGGTTCTGGACCCTCAGAAACTGAATGAGGTAATGTTTATTGTTTTGTGTTGGTTGTTTTAAGCTTCGAAATATTGGGATGAAACTGTTACACGAGCAATAATGAACACAGGGGTATTGAGATAAGAAGGTGGGTTTAACCTAGAAGGGTGGGATGGGGAGGGTGGGAGGGAGGGAGATGCAAGAGGGAAGAGATATGGGAACATATGTATATGTATAACTGATTCACTTTGTTATAAAGCAGAAACTAACACACCATTGTAAAGCAATTATACTTCAATAAAGATGTTTAAAAAAAAAAAAAAGAAGGTGGGTTTAAGGGAGAGGATCGTTTTGTTTTGTTTTGTTTTGTTTTTAAACAGTGAATCTCAAACATGTTTAAATGCTAATGAGAAGAAGCCGGTAGAGAGGAAGAAACACAAGATGGGAGTAGTGCACGGAAAACCAAAGTTGTCCCCAGAAGAGGAAGAGCGATGTCTTCCTTGAATGAGGTGGCCTCAGGACAGCACCAAGGAAGAGTGGAGTGCAAAGCAGGCGGCGGGAACCCACTGGGGCCGGTTTTCACCGAAGAGGGCTGGGTTTAATGGTTTGTTGAGCTAGAGTCACCATCCCACCTCCTGAGCCCAGGGGCTGAGAAGGGCAGCTTCCACCTGAGACGGCCCAAAGGGAAACCGCGCTCTGAGGGGAGAGCCACAGCGCACCAGTCCATGGTGGGGCAGGAAAGGGAGAACCCAGAAGCCCAAAGAAAATTTTGGAGGAGAGAGGGCCTTGGAAGGTGAAAAAGGGAAGCTCAGAAGGACTCGGGGGTGAGTGTAAGGAAGAGCCTGGCTGGCAGAAGGGGCTGCATCCTTGGGCTCGGCGCCTTTAACTGGCTGCAGGTTTTTTTTTTTTTTAATTTTTTAATTTATTTATTTATTATTTTTGGCTGTGTTGGGTCTTCGTTTCTGTGCAAGGGCTTTCTCTATTTGCGGCAAGTGGGGGCCACTCTTCATCGCGCTGCGCGGGCCTCTCACTGTCGCGGCCTCTCTTGTTGCGGAGCACAGGCTCCAGACGCGCAGGCTCAGTAGTTGTGGCTCACGGGCCCAATTGCTCCGCGGCATGTGGGATCTTCCCAGACCAGGGCTCGAACCCGTGTCCCCTGCATTGGCAGGCAGATTCTCAACCACTGCACCACCAGGGAAGGCCCTGGCTGCAGTTTTTAAAGGAATCTGCCCAGGCAGTGAGTTATTGGGGTTGGGAGAACTGGAGCCTCTCTGAAGGGGTCAGCAGCAGCCCTGATTACTCTTCATGGTTCTGAGGGAGCCCTGGTCTGCGTGTGCCGGCTGGTGCCATGACTCAGCCTGTGTGGGAATGAGCTGTGGCCCTTGGTGGCTGGGGGTAAAGAGGTAGCCAAGGCCTGGATAATTACACTGGCTGCCTGGAAGGGACTGCAGGTTCAGACACAAGATCCTGGACCAGAGTCCGGTCCCATGACCTGAGGATGTGGGGTACCAGGTATATGTGGGTGGTGATCTGATTGGCCCAAGGTTAGCAGAGAATAAGAACAAGTCCTTGCTAGACTCTTGGGCTCCGAGCCCCACGTTCAGAATCTTAGTCACGTGACACACCATGCCTTCTCTTAGGCAGCCCCATTTCCTGCTGGTTTCTAGTCCCACCATGCCCTTTCGCTCTGGAGACAGCACCGCTTGTGCCACCTCAGCCACCTGGGCACTCTGCCACTCTCAGAGCTCCACCCCGCCTGTTCCAAATAGCTCCTCTGCCTGGCACATCACTGCATCTTTGTAGATGCTGCCCATGCCCAGGCACACTCACACATTGCCCCCCACCTTCCATCAGATGAGATGGAACAGGTATACTTCCCAGCCCACTGCAGGGGGATGGAGGGCAGGGAGGACAGGAGGGCACTGGGGGAAGTGGAGAAAACAGGCAGAATTCCCCAGACTCCGTTTTCTGGGTCTTGGCCTCCTTATCTATGGGGTGGGGCCGATCATATTTGCTTACTTACTACAGAGCAGCCACGTGAAGCTCAATGAGATGATGTATGTATGAAATTTTGTAACCGAACTGGTCAAAAGTACCCATTGAATTATTTTCTGGGTACAAAGGAGAGCCATGTAGATGCCAATAGTGGCTTTCTGCTTTTCTATAATAACAGGCATTTGCACAGCACTTTCTAGTTTACAAAGCACTTTCACAAACATGCTTAAATGCAATCCTATTCGAAAGTACCTAGCATGGAGCCTGACATAGAGAATTTACTCAATAAATGATAGCTGTGATTTTCTCACTCAGTCATCACGGCTCTGTTTTATAAATGAGAGAACTGAGGCTTAGAGAGGTTAAGGAACCTACCCAAAGTTCTCTCAGAATTAGTTCCCAAACTAGAGTCCCCTGATTCCAAATCTTGGGCCCTTTAAATGGCATCGTGTGCCTCTGTGGGAGACGGTAGCCTTCTTTCCTCGAAGATCCTAAACTTTGGAGAGGAGAGAGAGTCACCTGGAAGGGGACATGAGTGCACTGCTTTGGACATCTTTTCTGCCCCCCTCTGCAGGACAGCCCTGAAAAGCAACCCATAGCAAACCCAAATCCAGGAACAAGTGGAGGAAAAAGGAGTAGGAGGAGGGGAGAGAGAGAAAATAAACAACCAAGCTGAAGACAGCCAGCGAAAGTAACTGTGACCAGCGAGGCAGATGGCTGATGGATAGCAGTGTCTCTGGAGGAGGAGAAGCAGGGCCCAGAGGATGGAGGGAGCATGCCAGAGGCTCAGGGAGGGGCTGGGAGAGCAGCTCTTGGTGAATCAGGCGTGCAAGGGGCTGTGTGTTCCTTCTCAGCATGGGCTATTGATGGCTATTGACCCGGAGCATGGGAGAAGTGTGGCTGCAGGAAGAACTCTGCTCAGGGCTGACTGGGGGGAGTAGGGAAACGGGGCCATGGGCAAGGGTGGGAAGGGAGGCCCCAGGAGAGAGGAGAGGGAGGACCGATGTGAAAGAGGGAGGGGTGGAGAAGGTGGGTGGGGATGACTCCTTCCTTGCGGAGCAACAGAGGGCATTGACCCAACACCCAGCTTGGTGGCCTGAAGTCAGCGGGGGGTTTTTCGGGCAACTAGAAATCACCAGCAACTCTGCCCTGCCCTCCCCATGCCACATCTCTCCCTTGGACACCCTGGCCCCACTCACACGCCCACGCTGGTCCTAGATGCTTAGCATGCATCGGACAACATGCAGATGATTACGACAAAATTAGCCAATTTCCCAAACCTATTAAATATGCCTCCTGATAGCATCTCTCTCAGGGCCATTTTCAAAAGCATGAAATGCCTGGGGAGGCTTCACAATGACTGGTTCTGGGCTGTCCTCTTCTCCCCCTCGGCCTGATTCCATGAACTGAGTGATCTCTCTTGGTGGCTTTTGCAGGGGCGCTGCCCCAGCTGCTGGAATCCTCACAGGCACTCTCAGTGCCTCCCTGGGAAGTCTAATTGCATGCATCCAGCCCCGACTGATGGCCACTGCAGTGTGCCAGGCTGCTGGACTGTGGGTGCCAGCTCCGACTTTGCAGGATTGACTGTGTGACCCTCCCCCAAGCTCCAGTGACCCTTCTTTTAAGATGGAAACAAAATAAATATATAACTGACTGGGAAAAGGAAATGCAATCAAGAAAATCATAGGGTTGAAAAAGATCTTTAAAATTACCTACTCTTATCTCCCTCACTTTATATGTAAAAGAAGAAAAAACCAAGGCCCAGAGAGGGAATGTGACTGCCCAGTGTCACACAGCTCGTTAGCCGTAAAGCCAGGGCAGGAAGCCAAACCCCCAGCTCCAGGGTTTCTGCTCTCCCCATGGCTCAGTCTGGTGAAGAGCACTGGGTCGGCTATGGAATAACCATCAGACTCCTAGAAAGTGCTGGAACTAGAGTCCAAAGACCTGGGTCCAAACCCTGACCTTGTCCCTTAAGAGCTATATAACCTTTGGCAAGTTATTTAACCTTGTTTGCCTCAGTATCCTCATCTATATAATGGGGAAAACAGTACCTTTTATTTGGAGTTTGCCCATAAAACTCCCTATAAAATGGAGAAGAAGGCATTTGCCTGGCGTGTAACAGGTACTAATCATTTTTCCCCACACCCCTCTCCTGCCCTCCTTTCTCCCCTGTTCCATGAGAAATTCTACCTTTTATTTAATTATAAATTCCTCGAGGGAAAGGACTGCTTTATTCATCTTTTGTAATCCTGGCACCTGGCACATAGTAGGGCCTCAAGAGAAGATTCTGCAATACTGGGAAAACACCGCAAAGCAGTCCTTTGTCTGTCTCGGCAGCTCTTGCTGCAGTTTTCTCAGCAGGAATTTTCTCAGGCAGCACAGAGAGGGAAGAGAAAAGGGTATGAGGCAGACACACTCCCTGCTTGCACCCTGAAGTCAACGACACGGCCGCAATGGACATCTGGGAGGCATTCCCTGCAGACGTGGGGTTTAGGGCAGCCAGGGCATCTGCTGAAGGGAGGCGCACCCCTCTCCTGGAGAAAGGCACCACAGAGGGACTCAAATCAGCCACGGATGCAGGAGAGAGAACAGCAGGGGTGGGGAGGGAGGTAGCCAAGAAGGGGGCTCAGAACTTCTGGTAAAGAAGAACTGAAAAAGGAAAGGGGGTTGGAAGTCTGAGGGGAGGAGAGGCTGAAGAGAGAACAGGAAGTCTCAGAGGTCATGTCAGATTGGGGAAGAGAGAGGGATACTAGCATTTTCTGCTTCGGTGGGGCAGCAGCTCCGGATGGGATGGCATTGAGCGGGGTCAGGTGTGCCAGACTCCAGGGCAGCACAGGGACAGAGAAAGTGTTCCCGGCCAGGCCAGCCTCCTCCCTGGTTCTCCCCTTCTAAGCAGATCACAAAAAATAATAAGAATGGACAGCCCCCCAGTAGGGACGGAGGGGAGTAAAACGTGAGGTGAAAAATGGGAAGTGAAATGCAGCAGTTGAGTGACCCCTGTGCTGTCGAGACCAGCCGCTCTCAGCCCAGCTGCACATTAGAATCACCTGGGAGCACTTTCAAACAGTACTGATGCTCAAGCTCGTCCACCACAGTGGTTTGGGGTAGACCTCAGATACTGGAACTTCTAAAAAACTCCCCAGAGTATTCTAATGTGCAGCCAGAGTCGAGAGAGGATGTGGGGGACAGATGGGTCCTTTGTGTCTCTCGGTCCCTGGTGTGGCCTTCCACAGAGACCACGAGTGGGTGGAGTGTCACCATGGACAGCTCCAGGATCCCTGATAGGCACGCAGAGGAGATTCACAGCTAAACTGGGAATCCAGTGGCTCTGCCCCTCACCTGCTGTGTCCTTAGGCAAGAGACTTTGTTGCTCAGGCTTCATCTACTTAAAAAGAGGGTGGACCGTTGTGGGGGGGAGTGATTCCCAATGGCCTTGGACAAGTCTTGGGCTATAATGCTAAGAACGACCTACCTTGTGGGGACTGCATTCCTTTCCTTTCTTGTCCCCACCCCTCCAAGGTGATAGGTGAGTCCCAGAGAGGTGGGGAGGCTTGCCCATGCTGCTTCCTGCATTTCCATTCCCCACGTCACAAAGGGAGGGTTCTTCATCTGGCCCCACTTGGCCCACCACCTCTCACTCCCCTCCTCCCCACCCACTTATTTCCTTCTCACCTTGCTTTAAGAAGAAGAGTGGAAGAAATGAGTGATACGTGGGTGTATCCGTCAGGGTCCTCCAGAGAAACAGAACAGGAGGATACATATATGTTAAGAGATTTATTTCAAGGAATCGGCTTATGCGGTGGTGGAAACTGACAAGTCTGAAATCTGTAGGGAAGGTCCACAGTCTGGAAAATCTCAGGCAGGAGGTGATGCTGCAGTCTTGAGACAGAATTTCTTCCTCCTCAGGGAAACCTCAGTTTTGCTTTTAAGGCCTTCCTACTGATTAGATGAGTCTTACCCACATTATCAAAGATAATCTTCTTAAAGTCAGCTGGTTGTAGATGTTGATCACAAATACAAAATACCTTCACAGAAACAGGTTAGTAGTGTTTGATTGAGTAACTAGATACTATAGCCTAGACATGACACATAAAACCAACCATCACAATGGTTAAATTTTTTTCCTTTGAATAGATATGTATTTATTTTCATGTGTATCAGGAAAATTCCAACTGCTTATGAAAACCTATTCACAGCTATTATTGCCTAGAACGAGGCTAAGTTTAAAAAGTGAGTCAATTTAAAGAAAAATATTAAGTTAACAATAGTAGGTGGTACTTGACAAAAATCTTGACGGTGATACCGCATGACCAAAATTGGGAAAACAATGATGATGTTTTAATTATGTTAAGAAAACAGGTTTTGGAGTCAGACAAATCTGAATTTGGACCAATTCTGCCATTCTGTAACTGTGTGAACTTGGATAAGTTACTTATTTTATTTTATTAACTTATTTGTCATTTCCTTCTTTGTGTTTTTTATTCAGTTCTCTTTCTAACTTCTTTTTAAATGAGTTTTATTGAGATATAACTAACATACAATAAAATGCATATATTTCAAGTGTACCGTGTGATATTTTTTGATATATATATCCATGAAACAATCACCATATGCAAAATAGCGAACATACCCATCACTACTAAAAGTCTCCTCCTATTCCTTTGTAAACCTTTCTTTCTGTTTTTCCCCACCCTTCCCTCTCCACCCAGGCAACAACTGATCTGCTTCCTGTCACTATAGTTTTCGTTATCTAGGGTTTTACATAAATGGAGTAATACAGTGTATAGTCTTTTTTCATCTGGTTCTTTCACTCAGCGTAATTATTTTGAAATTCATCCATGTGTATCTATGCTTAATTCCATCTTATTTCTGGGTAGTTCTCCATTGCATGGATATATCACATTTCACTCATCCATTCATTAGTTGATAGATTTTAGGTCGTTTCTGGTCCGGGGCTATTACAAATAAAGTTGCTTTGAACATTAATGTACAAGTCTTTGTGTGGGCTTATGCTTTTTTTTTCTCATGGGTAAATACCTAGAGTAGAATGGCTAGTGATTTCTACAAAAAAAAATAAGGGCAGGGATTTTCATTGGAAAGCCAATGACTCTACAGATAGATTTGCAGACAATTGGCAGCTAAACAGTCTTCTGATCCATGAACTAGGAATAACTTTCGGTTTTTTTACGTCCTCTTTAATTTCCCTAAGTAACATTTTGTAGTTTCCAGTGTACAGGTCTTGCACACTTTTAGTCAGATTTACCCTTAAGAACTTCATTTTTTTGGTGCTATTATAATTGGTACAGGTTTTTAAAATTTCGGTTTCTAATTTTCATTGATGGTAATAAAAATACTATTGCTTTTTGTATCTTCTATCTTATAATCTTGCTAAGACCACTTGAATGTACATTTTTGTAGATTCCATCAGATTTTTTACCAGTCATCTTCTCGGTAAATAAAGATAGTTTTACTTCTTCTTTTCCAATATAAATAAATGTCTCTTATATCTTTTTTCTTGCTATATTTCACTGGCTAGAAGCTTATACAATGTTGAATAGAAGTGGTGAGAGCAGACATTTTCCTCTTACCCTGATCTTTGGGGAAAAATGTTCTGTCTTTGATTAAGAGTGATGTTGCCATAGATTTTCCATGGATGCTTTTTTTTTTTTTCCTAGTTGAGGGAGTTCCCCTCTATTCCTACGTAGTTTGCTGAGAGTTTTTATCAGAAATGGGTGTTGGATTTTGTTAAATATTTTTTCTGCATCTATTAAGAACATCTTATGGTTTTTCTTTTTTAGATTATTAATATGATGGATTGCATTGGTTGATTTTTGAAAGTTAAACCAATTTTGTATTCCTGGATAAACTCTACTTGGTCCATGATGTATTATCCTGTTTATATATTGTTGGATTTGATTTGCTAAAACTTTATTTAGAATTTTTTGGTATGTTATTGGCCTTTTCTTTTTTTTTTAGGTTTATTTAATTAATTTATTTATTTATTTTTGTCTGCCTTGGGCCTTCATTGCTGCCCACGGGCTTTCTCTAGTTGTGGTGAGCGAGGGCTACTCTTCGTTGTGGTGCGCGGGCTCCTCATTGCGGTGGCTTCTCTTGTTGCAGAGCACCAGCTCTAGGCACGCAGGCTTCAGTAGTTGCAGCTCGTGGGCTCAGTAGTTGTGGCTCACGGGCTTAGTTGCTCCGCGGCATGTGGGACCTTCCCAGACCAGGGCTTGAACCCGTGTCCCCTGCATTGGCAGGCAGATTCTTAACCACTGCACCACCAGGGAAGCCCTTGGGGTTTTTGTTTGTTTGTTTGTTTTGGGTTTTTTTGTCTAATCTGACAATCTCTGACTTTTAATTGGAGTGTTTAGATCATTTATATTTAATGATTATTGATATGATTAGGTTTGACCTATTATCTTAGTATTTATTTTCCATTTGTCCCATCTCTTCTATGTTTCCAGAAGATCTCCAGAAACTCTTTTCTGTCTTTTTATGGATTAATTGATTATTTTTATGATTCTGTTTTGTCTCTTTGTTAGCTATAAGTATTTGTTTTGTTACTTTAGTGCTTGCTCTAAGATTTATACTTTACATTTTTTTTTTTTTTGCCTGTATTTATAGCTACTTTATTTATTTATTTATTATTTATTTTTGGTTGTGTTGGGTCTTCGGTTCGTGCGAGGGCTTTCTCCAGTTGCGGCAAGCGGGGGCCACTCCTCATCGCGGTGCGGGGACCGCTCTTCATCGCGGTGCGCGGGCCTTTCACTATCGCGGCCCCTCCCATTGCGGGGCACAGGCTCCAGACGCGCAGGCTCAGTAGTTGTGGCTCACAGGCCCAGCCACTCCGTGGCATGTGGGATCTTCCCAGACCAGGGCTCGAACCCGTGTCCCCTGCATTAGCAGGCAGATTCTCAACCACTGCGCCACCAGGGAAGCCCCTATACTTTACATTTTAAACTTATCATAGTCTACCTCCAAGTGATATTATACCACTTTACATAGAGTATAAGAACCTTACGATATATAGTATACATAAGTATACTTGTATTTTCCAACTCCTGGCCTTTATACTATTATTGTCATGTATTTTACTTATACATATGTTATAAATCACACAATATATATTTTTTTCTTTTTTTAAATTTTTATTTATTTATTTATTTATTTATTTATGGCTGTGTTGGGTCTTCGTTTCTGTGTGAGGGCTTTCTCTAGTTGTGGCAAGTGGGGGCCACTCTTCGTTGCGGTGCACGGGCTTCTCACTATCGCGGCCTCTCTTGTTGCGGAGCCCAGGCTCCAGATGCGCAGGCTCAGTGATTGTGGCTCATGGGCCCAGCTGCTCCACGGCATGTGGGATCTTCCCAGACCAGGGCTCTAACACATGTCCCCTGCATTGGCAGGCAGATTCTCAACCACTGCGCCACCAGGGAAGCCCCAACACAATATATTTTTATTATGGTTTCATTCTCCACTTTTGGATGAAATCTTCTATATTTTACCATTAGACCAAGCTGGTTATTTGTATTTCTCAAATTTCCTATATTCTCCTGACCTTTTTGTCTGCTTAATTTATTAAATAATTATTGAAAGAAGTGTTAAAATCTCCCACTATGATAGTGGATTTGTCTAGTTTTTCCTTGCAATTTTGCAACTCTTCTTTTTTTGAGGATATGTTATTAAGAACATATAAGTTTGGAATTTTTGCTGTTGTTTGACTGGTAAACTTTTAATTATTATGATTAACCCTCTATGATTATACTTTTTCCTTTTTGCCTTAAATTTCATTTTGACTGTTATTAATATAGCTACAGCAGAGTTTTTTAAGTGAGTGTTTTCCTAGTATATAATTTTCCATTTGTTTTTGTATTGTGTTTTGGATGTGTCTCTTTTAAATAGCGTATAGCTGGATTTTGTTTTTTAATCTAGTATGAATCTTTTACAGTAGAATTTAACCCATGTATATTTATTTTAATTACAATAAACAATATTTAGATTTCTTCCTACATTGTATTTTGTACATTCCATTTGTTTTATCCTTTCATAGTTCTCCCTGCACCCCTTCTTGATTTTTTTTCACATTAATTGAATTTTTTTCACTCTATCTGCTTCTGATACTAGTTTAGAAGATATTATTCTTTTGGAGATTATCTTAGAAAAAGTCTACATGCTTAAATTATTGAAATCTAATGTAAATTAGTATTTTTACCCTCTTCTCAAACATTACAAGAATCTTGGAACACCTAGGCTCTGTCTTCTGAGCACTGGGAGTCTATAAAATCTCAAGCCTAAGTTTACTAAGGTTGAAAAGACATCCTCAGGGATTCCTTCTTTCGTTCTGAGATTCTTGCTTCCTTTCTTAATGCCAATCATTGATGCATTAAAAATATTTTATCCAGATAATTTAGTTGTTTTTAATGGAAGGGTTGTTTAATGTATCTAGACTTTCATGCTTCCAGAAATAGAAGTCTGCCTAATCTCTCTGAGCCTTACATTTAATGGGGATAATAATAATAATTACCTTATAGGGTTGTTTTGAGGAATAAATTAAAATATACTAAAGCAGTTAATACAGTATTCAAAAAATAGTTTGTCAAATTTATATGTATATAACATATATGTGTGTGTATATATGTATATATATATATATATATATTTTTTTTTTTTAAACATTGGAAGCCTCTTGTTCTCTGGACTAGCTCATTTTTGTGCAAACCTTAGAATAAATATCCTTCTGCCATCTTTGATTAATTAGAGAATATCCTGACATTGTTAGGTAAAATTGTTATTATTTGCAACTACTAATCTGAATGAATCAGAATTTGAAGGTTCTTTTATAGTTGAAACAAAATAAAGGAACAAATTGGTTTCTGAAGCCAATAGAACTCCTAATTTTCTTTCTTTTTTTTTTTTTAACATCATCAGAACAGCCTCATTTTTCTCATTTATTGATCTTATAATAAATAAATATTGAACTTATAAAATAAGTTCCTTCTAATAGATATCATTTTATCTGTTTGATTTATTAGAGTCTCATATAAACAACTGATAAATTATATAGGGTCCTCAGTGCTACAGGAGTTGATACCAGTGAGTTGAAGTAGCTGATCAAAGTTTCATGGATTTTGACTGAATTACACTGAAGGAGAGATGCTCTGGAGGTTTGGATGTCCAGAGGGAAATCGTCTCTCCCCATGCCTCACCCTTAACCGCAGTTGTTGATTCTGCTTGCCCTCCCTGACCCTGGGACCATGTGATTCCTGAAAAAAGCAGCTTTAATCTCTTCCTATCCCAGCTGTCCTCCAGGTTCCCTTTCAAGAGAGCTGAGTCCACTTTGTAGTTCTAGAATATAAGTTTCACTAATGACACGTGGAAGCACTAAAGTCAGGGTCCTTGGGTCTTTCAAACAACTCATATCTTTTTCTCTAAGACAAACACCCTCGGTCCCCAGTTTACTCTGGGTGAAGCACTGTCCTAAGTATTTTATACCCATCATATAATTTACACCTTCCAAGAATCTCAGGCTACGGTCCAATTTCTCTCCTCCCCTTCACAGTTGTAAAACACTGTTCTATACTCACTGTGATCATTTCCTCACTTCCCACTCTCTCCTCAACCCTGGCATCCACTCCGTCACTCCATATCTACCACTCTGGCTAAGGTCACCAATGATTTCTGTGCTGTTAAATGCAATGAGCATCCTTCAGTCCTATTTTACTTGACCTTTCATCATCTTTCCACATGGCTGAGCAATGCTTTCATGAATCAGTCTTGCCTTCACTTCTGTGACCCACGATTTTTAAGCTTGGTTTCACCTCCCCTACACCCTTGTCACCTTTTCAGGCTCATTCTTCTTATCCAAAAATAAATGTTGGGTTTCCTTGAGGTTGAGACCCAGGCCCTCTCCTCTCTTTACATTATACTTGATTCCTGGGGCATCTCATTCACATGCACAGTTTCAATGTCTCTGGTCTCTGCTAATATTCACCAAATTGTATTTCCAGTTCAGATCGAGCTGCCTGCTGGACAACTAAACTTGAATGTCTCAAGGGCACCACAAGCCAACAGGTCCAAAATCACTCAGGCTCCTTCCCCAACACCTGCTACTCCCCTGGGAGTACCTCTCCTACAGATTGGCAACGTTAGCCATCCAAACCAGAAACCTGAGCATCATCCGTGACAAATTCCTCTCCCTCGCTACTCCCCTCCTACTCCATCCCACCTAATCTATTACCAAGTCCTGTTTATTTTTATTTCCTAAATAGTTGTCTGATCTGTTTACTTCGCTCTAACTCCCTTTATTCCCACCCCTTTGTAAGCTACCATCTTATTTCATCTGGACTACAGTAGTGGCCTCCTAGCAGGTGTGCCTAAACTAATTTTACCACCTTCCTCCAAACCTATTCTTATTAAGAGATCTCTTCTAAAGGAAAATCTGATAATAGCAGCTCCCTGATTAAACCCTCAATGGCCTCCCACTGATTTTAAGATAAAAACAAAACATTGTGAAACCCTTCTTATCTCTTCACCCTCACCTAGTTTCCTTTTATTCTCTTCCCTCCAGCCTCACTGGTCTTCTTCCTTATCTGCCACCACAGGACTTTTGCACATCCTGTTTCCCTTCTTATTTCTTATCACATCAGATCCCCTTTTTATAGGTTCTTATAACTGCTGCTATTCTTAGTTGCACTTTTCACAGTTACAATTTTATATTCGTTAGTATGATTACCTAGTCATTGTCTGTGTTCCATCTGGTATTTCTCATAATTATATCCCAGTGCCTAACACAGGGCCTGGCTCACAGTGAGAGTGCAACAAATATTTGTAGGATGAAAGATCAAAAAGATAGGTAATATATTTAAGATAGGTGCTATTATTAACCCCATGTTACATAATGAAGAAATTGAGGCTCAGACAGGTTAAGTACATTACTAAGCTAAGAAGTAACTGAGGCAAAATTTGAGCCTGTCTTTCTGATTCCAGAGCCTGCAATGCTTAAGCAGCACTCTGCTTTCCCAAGTGGACCAAACACCAGACTAACAGAACACCAGTCTGGACAAAACTGGACTAACCAGCAGCTTTTTAAGGACACCAGTTCTCTATAGCCACATCTGCATCAAAAGCAGAATCCTGCAAATCAGAACAGAATCCTAGAATCCTGGAGTTGGATGGGATTTAGAAATCCTCTGTTGAGAAGACACAATCTGTAGAAAGCCACACAGCAAAGTGGTGGCAGATTTAGGGTTAGAACTTCTAACTCCAAACTCGGTGCTCTATACCCTGAATTCTATATATCCACCCTGCCTCCTTTTCCAGGGCAGGAGCTTAGTGTCCAAGGTCCAAAGTTCAATCTGCCAAGAGCAATGGCCTCCCAACTTTTTTGACTGTAGTCAATTTGTGATGGGGGAGGGGGAGCAAAAGGCAACAGATCCCTGGATCCACTTATTCTCACTTTCCAAGATAAAAGAACTCAGTGCTATCAATTAGGGGCTATCCTACAAGCAAATTTAGGGAGATCCTTATACATCTGCTGTAGCAGTAGGAGTGTGGCTGCTTCAGATTTGAACTACATTACTTGGTCTGCCCCAGACAACTGTACTAAACTGCTAAACCCATTAACGGCATTATCTGTTCTAGTGTATACAACTCCGTGAGGGAGGTACCATGATTAAGCCTACTTTAAAGATAAAGAAACTGAAGTTTAGAGAGATTGAGTAATTTATCCAAAATTACAAAGATTTTGAGGGACAGAGTGGGAACTTAAATCCAAATGTTCTAGGTCTAGGCTCTTAACCACCATACTAAGCTCCTTCAAAAACAAATAGCCATGGGGACTTCCCTGGTGGTCCAGTGATTAAGACTCCACACTCCCAATGCGGGGGGGGGGGGGGGGGGGGGGGGGCCTGGGTTCCATCTCTGGTCAAGGAACTAGATCCTGCATGCATGCCACAAGGAGGATCTTGCACGTGGCAACAAAGATCCCATGTGCTGCAAGACCTGGCGCAGCCAAATAAATAAATATTGAAAAAAAAAAAAAAAACAGCCATGCGTATATGTCTTAAAGTCTAGTAATTGGAACTTCATTTCTTTCACTACTGTTTGCCTAGTATCATTTCATTCTAAAAACTAGTTTAATATAAACAAACATGAGGTGTCCAGATATGGAAAGATATATTAAATGCAAATATGTTCAGATATGGAAAGATATATTAAAGGCAAAAAAAAAAAACACCCAGCCATGGTAGACTATGTCTGATCTCCTATCTGCACTAAAAAGTATATATATACTTCTGGAAGGATACACAGTAAACTATTAATCTATTAGGAGTGAGCCTGGGGAGGCCATAAGGAAGCAACCTTTTACTATTTACTTTATGAGCAATTATTATTTGTATAATTTTTAAACTTGAAACATGTACTGTAAATGTAAATAAACATCTTTTCACAGTATATTTAACTAAAAAGCCACCAGAAACTAAACTGATTCAAAACTAGCAGTAATGTAATCCCCCTTTTCACATTCAAACCAACACCCATGACAATGAAGGCAAAGAGCGGTAAAGCAATGCAAGCACTGGAATCTGATCAGAGTTCAAATCCCTGATTCCACCATTTACTTGCTTATGATTTCAGATAGGTTATCTAACCTCTATGAACCTCAGTTTCCTCATCTGTGAAATGGGCACAATCCTGCCTCCCGGGATAGTGGTAAGGATAAGAGAGATAATGAATGTTAAACACTTAGTACAGAGCTTGACAGGTAGTCAGCAGTCAATAGGACTGGTAGCCATTGTTATGCATTGATGACAAAGCATTCTTCCCCCATCAAAGGAATTCCAGCTATGCTCATGCTTGTGTGATAGGAGATGAGAGGTTGCCCAGAGTCCAGGGGCAGTCAGGCTTGCGTGTAGAAAAACGGACTACTGGGCTTCTATTTTTCAATCTGTGTGCTTCCAGGATCTCCAGCTATACTTTAAGAATTATTAACTATTTGTCCTCAGGAGAAAATTATGCTTGTGAATCTTTGTGGGTGGGGAGGTTTGAGGACTATACTTTAAGCTACTTTTCTTTGGTTTAGTTTCATTCCTCATCCATCCCCTGCCTCCAACCCCCAGTCAGGACATTTACAAGCTGAAGAAATTTGATCAACCACAGGAATTTTTGCAGGTCAGTTTGACCCAAGGTGGAATCCAAGGATGGGACCACATCCCTTAACCAAAATTCTGAAATTCAAAACACTCTAAGATCAAAAGCTTTTTCATAAGTCTAAGGCAAACAAACTCATTTGCAGGAAGACCCTGAACTGCCATGAGGCTATTTAACATCTTTATTGATCACACTTGGGATGAGTAGTCATACGTTTTTCTGAGGAAATATGGATGTGCTTGATTAAGTGGTGCTGCCCTGGACCTCACTAAGGATTTTACATAATAGGCAGTAGATGTACCGTATTACCTTGTTAAAATCTGAAAAATTCTAAATTCTGAAAAACATCTGGCTCCAAGGGTTTCAGATAATTTATTGTAGGCCTGTCTTTCCAGACAGGCTCTCAAGTCTTCCTTGTCCACAGCCCAACTGATTCCTATCATTCATCAGCTGGGTCATCTGTGAGGGCAGACAAACCTGGCTAAGACTCAGAGGCCTCAAGGCCCCACTGGGAACTCAGCACCATGGACAGTAACACACCCCATTGTTGCTGCCAAACAAATTTGCTAACATCTTGGACTTGATTTTCCTACACGTAGAAAGAGAGTGACGCAGTGCAGCATGCCAGAGAAATGCAACCATTGTTTTCTAACAGTAAAACACAAGGTATAGGGATGGGGGTGGGGGACAGCTGATGTGGTCTGGGCAGAGGAAATAAATGTGTTTCTTATCTTTCTCCTCCAGCTGGTTCCAAGCTCTTCTCCTCTGACATTATTAACAGCCTGGCAGGTACTCT
Organism: Balaenoptera borealis; assembly: GCF_965194805.1. Lineage (NCBI taxonomy): Eukaryota > Metazoa > Chordata > Mammalia > Artiodactyla > Balaenopteridae > Balaenoptera > Balaenoptera borealis. The sequence goes on from NC_138866.1 coordinate 27,847,426, forward strand.
GAATGTTTGTTTCCATTAAGTTTCCTTGCTTTTCTAATCTACAAATAATTCTGGCTAGTTTTCTTTCCTGAGTGTTCTGTGTTGCTTAGCCACTGGATTTTCCCAGCCTCATCTACCCAGCAACCAGGTAACTAGGTGGAGACCTTGTTAGACATGGAAAGGAAGTTCCTAGTGGACTCCTGCCAGCCCTGGCCACTCTAATAAAAGGGAGGTGAAGTAAACCACAGGTTCCCAATGTTGTCCATGCTCAGATTATCATTAGGTCCCTGAGGAGGAAAAGAGGGGCAACAGTGAGGTGGTTTCCATCACTACCAAGTGCAGTCACATCCAGCCTCAAAGGAAACAATGCCTCAACTGGCAAGTATAAAGTGACAGTAAGTTAGAGCTGCAAGGGTCCTTAGAGAGTCTATGCTGGAGGCGGTAGAAGCAGAATGGTTGCTTTTGTCTAGTCAGCAAATATCTATTAATTGTCTAGTTATGTCAGGCACAGCCTAGTTACCAGGGATGAAAAATACAGCCCCATCTTTCTCCCCGAAATCAGAGTCAGGTGGGAGAGAGAGACAAGTAATATTTAGAAGTACAGAGTGCTGAGTGCTATCGTAGGGAACATGGAGGGACTTAACAGGAAGCCAGTGGAAGGGAATCCAACCCAGGCTGAGGAGTCTGGGAAAAGATGCCTGAGGAGGAAACACCTGAGCTAAGATTTTAGGGATGTGCAGGAGAGGATTTCAAGAAAATAGAATAGCACAAGCAAGGGAGGGGCACTGTTCAAGAAGTCAGACTCGTCACCTCTTTGTATTTGTATGTATTTGACCTTATTCCACAGCTAAAATCATCTTGTCTCTGATGACCAAAGCCATGTCTTGTATCTCCATGTATCCCCAGAACCTGTTCCATTCCCTATATACAATAAGTGCTCCATCAGTGGTTATCAGTGATAATGGCTTTAAGGCCACACACATCAGAACTGTGCCAGGCAGATGATGTCACAGTAGAAATCAGAATGTGACAGTAGAAATTTGGACATGCTCACTCTCTGCCTCTAACCCTTGATAAGCTGCCCCAAGCAGGAACTTTGACCTGAAGTCTCCAGCAAACTGCAGACATTGAAATTGCTCCCGACTTCCCGTGGCTGAAAGTTCCTCAGGAAAGTGTGTGACCCCATACTCTCATTCTCAAGAAGATTTCATTTTGAGCCCCAGCACCTTATTAATCAGCCCATTAACACTGAGAGAATTCCATGGCCTCCCTGAGCTGCTGCTTTTCTACCCACAAATATCAAGCTTGTTCCTGGGTTACCTGTCTCAGGGGCATATTATGAGGGAAAAAGAAGGGTAGTTAGATTCACGGCGAGCCCTTTGAAAACATAAAACATCACTCACTCAGGTTATAAACGATGTTCTACCCATAAGAAATCAGAAAGCCCAAACTCCCCTGCTGCCAACCAGCTGTTGGTCTTAGCTAATTCTTTTTCTCTCTCTGGACCTCATTTCCTTCCCTGTGGTAGATTCTATAGATGACCCTTGCAGATCTCACATTGTTCCATGATTTTTTTTTTTTTTTTTAGTGCCTATAAACTAAAAGCCTTAGGCAGCCTTTGCAAACTCTGTTCTGGGACAGCTGGGTGTTAATCCTGTGTTCATGTCATAACTCCTGTCTGTTGGTACCAAAGTTCCCAGCATTGGCTGGATGAATTGGCAGCAGGCATAAGTCTAGTTGTCCCTGGCAAACTGCAGTGGCTACAGTCCAGAAAGGTCTTTTTTTGCTGGAGACTCGAGGACTGGGGAGTGGCCAGGCAGCTGGGAGAGAGATTCAAGTTGCAAGCCCAAGGAAAGGCTTCCCCTAGATGTAAGCAACATTTAACTGCAGAAAATGGTTTCTGTAACATTGGGGCAATCCACTGCAGCTTAACAGGAACCTTGGCATTGAAAAGAATTAAATCTCTTACAGGTTGCTGCGTTCTCTCTCTCTCTCAATCTCTGTCGTCCTCTTTTCTGCCCACTCTTTATCTTGCCTCATCACTGATTCACTTTCTTCCATCGCAGCTCCCTGACCCATCTTGGGGCTCCAGCTCTCCTTCCTCATTTCCCCCTTCTTCCCCAAGATGTCTCCTCTGCCCCCTCCTTCTCTCCTAACCTTATGTTTCCCAACCTCTGCATCCTCCCTGCTGCTTTCTTCTTTGCCTTCCTTTTTTCTGTGAGAATCACTAGGGCTTCAGTCCACCCAGCTGTAAGGAGAACATAACCCTTTAGAAAGGTGACCTCATTTACTATAATTCTCCCACCGCACAGGCCAGGGGGAGAGGTCACCCCCGCCTCCAGCCCCTCCATTATCCTTGCTGGAAGTGATGAAATTGAGAGAGGAGATGAGTCTTCAAAGGGCACCCAACATACAATACAGTAAATACCTGTTTTTATTTAAGTTTTAAAATAATTTTAAGGTAAAGCATGTACATTACAGAGAATTTAGAAAATACAGAAAAGAAAAAAGAGGAACATTTAAATGAACCATGGTTGCCTCCATCCAGAGACAACCCTTAATAGCACTTTGCTTTAATTCCTCCTAGGATGTTTTTCTAGTCTTTTTTGCATACTTGTGGTTATACTGTATGTACAATTTTGTAACCTACTTTTTTCCACTTCATATTATAACATAAGCATTTCCCTATTGGTATTGTAAACTCTTTAAAAACATTATTTAAATTTGCTTACCCTGTGCCCTGTTTTGGGGACATTTATATGTGTTCCAAATTTTCTATAACAATAATCAATACTGTGATAGCCATTTTTTAATTTTGTTTTTGGTTTGTTTGTTTGGTTTTGTTTTTGTTTTTTTGACCACACTGCACAGCATGTGGGATCTTAGTTCCCGGACAAGGGCTTAAACCCGTGCCCCCTGCATTGGAAGCACAGAGTCTTAACCACTGGATGGCCAGAGAAGTCCCTTTTTTTGTGTGTGTGTGATAGCCAGTTTCAGCTATCAGTTTAGCCAGTTTTATGTGCAAAGTTCATACAGTCAGTGTGGTGTAGAGTTGAAGAGTGAGGCCTTGGAGCCTGGCTGCCAAGCTTGGAATCTGGGCTCCACCCTTACAAGTCATATAACCTTGGGTAAATTATGCGTCTCAGTTTTCACTTCTGTATAAGAGGGATGATAAAAGTAACTTTTTCATGGGGTTGTTGTTAGAGTTAAATAAGATGACTCGGGACTTCCCTGGTGGCGCAGTGGTTAAGAATCCACCTGCCAACGCAGGGAACACGGGTTCAATCCCTGGTCTGGGAACATACATGCCGCGGAGCAACTAAGCCCATGGGCCACAACTACTAAGCCTGCGCTCTAGAGCCCGCGAGCTACAACTACTGAAGCCCGCTCCCCTAGAGCCTGTGCTCCGCAACAAGAGAAGCCACCGCAATGAGAAGCCCGCGCACCACAACGAAGAGTATCCCCTGTTCTCTGCAACTAGAGAAAGCCCATGTGCAGCAACGAAGACCCAACGCAGCCAAAAAAACTAAATAAATAAAAAATAAATAAATAAATAAGATGACTCATCTAAAGCAGTTAGAACAGTGCCTGGCATGAGTAGTTATAAATGTTACCTATTAGTGTTGCTTTATGGTAGATTCCCAGTAGTGGATTTAATTTGGTCCTTGATACATAGCGCCTAATTGCTTTCCAAAAAAGAACACACCCATATTGACAAACCTATCATGATTTGAACTCGGGCCTGCCTGATGCCAAGGATCCTGTTCTTTCTACTTGCCACGCCCCTCCAGTATCCCCTCAGGGAAGGGCTAGGAATCCCTGTATTAATTATTCTCTTAATGCAAAGGAAATGGATTACTGTTAAGACTAAGTGAAACATTCAGCACAATGCCTGGCACCTATTAAATTATTTGAGAGTGAATACAACTTGTGTTGTATAGTGTATTCTTACTTCATGGATTTAAAAGATGATTCATTAAGATAATACTCAGGCTCTTAGCCCAGTTCCTGGCACAAAGGCAGACACTCAAAAAAGTCAGTCATCTATCTATCCATCCATCCATCAGTCCATCTCCCTGTTGTCTATTGTACTTCTCTCTCCTTAGTTCTCCAGTGCCCAACCAGGCAAGGTGTGCCTTCACTACCCTCGTTGTTAAACATTCTCATTGACACAGCAGAACCCTGTTGTTGTGGTGTAGTCAGGGTCCAAAGTTTGTACTGGAATAGTAGGTTTGGGAGCCAGAGGGAAAGGATTGAATACCAGGATTAGATGAGAGATGGGACATAGGCTGCAGTGGAACCAAATATGTGCTCACTAAGAGGCAGGGCTTATGTGGGTGCCCCGAATGCTGCTGGGACCACGGGGGACCAGGAACCAAGACACTGACAACAGCAAGTAGCTTGGTCTCTGAGGACTTAATCCCTGTCCCTTTCTCACACACACACACACACACACACACACACACATCTCTTCCAAGACAAGCGAAGAGAAGAGCTCTTGGGAGTGGGTGTTCTGGAAGAGGGAAACAGCAGCCTGAGTGTTTCATTCTGGAATTTGTCACTTTCCTCTCAGCTGGCACACCCTGCTCGCCCCCAGGGTTGCGTTGCCACTGCTCCCTCCTCCTCCGCCCCCATTCCCTCTTGGGTCCCCTTAGCCCAGCTGAGTCAGGCCAGGATCTTCAAAAAGAACGTCAGAAAAATCAAAGAATAACAAAAGGGAAATAAACCCCCGAAAAGCACATGAAAATCCTTAGCCTTTGAGTTTGGCAAGTACAGGTTCCTGACCCAGCAGAGAACGTGGGGCCTTGTGGCATCCCAATTCCACCTGAGAGAGAATGTACATCCAGAGAGGCTCTTCTTACATTTTGAGGTTGTTTCCACTTGTTTTTTTTCCTGCTCCCTCATTAAATGTCCCAATCCCTCGGACCATGATGGAGATGAATAGGGTTGCTGGGGAAGAGAGTGGAAACGACTCAGCTTTGGCATCAGAGAGACTTGGCTTCAAACCTTGCCTGTTGTTTGCTGAATGTATGAATCTGGCACATTAACTTAACCTCCATGTGCCTTGATTTAAATTATTCTGAGGATTAAAAGATAAAAGCATTTAACACAGATTAGGGACCCAGAATGGATCTCTCTTGCTCACCCTGAGCTGAAGGATGTAACAAGTACTCAGCTTCTCTAAGAACATTTTCTTAGCATCAGTAGCTCTTTCACCATTCAGCTCCCTGCCTCCCCAGACCCTGATCTGGCGAGGACTGAAAGGTCATTTCTCTCATCAGCACATTAGACACACAGACACATGCAGCAGGGAGGCATAAGAAAGTGTCTTCCTACACACAGAGGAAGAAAAGTCTTTCCTTTCCCAGCTTAGAAATTCACCCCTGGGGCAGGCACACAGTAACACACACACACACACACAGATGGGAGTAGTACCAGGTCCTGGATGTAGCTCTTCAGAAGATTCCTTGAGGGCAGGACCTGGCAAGAGTTCGGGGCCCACTCTACATTGTCTCAGTTCAGGGTGAAGGCATAAAAGTCCTCCTCCTGGAGACCCCACCTGGCTGACTATAGCTTCCAAGGCAGGGGAAAGGCAGGATAATGCATCAGTTTTGTCAAAAGCCAGTAGAGCAGAGAAGGTGCTGAACACCTTAACTTTATGACAGGCTTTGGCCAGTGGACAAAACCTACTCTAAAGCCACACCTACATGCTTTGAAATGCTTTTCATCCCAATATCATGGAAAATAATTCAATTTTAACTTATTTCTGTTGCCTCATATTTACCATTCATTTATTTCTTCTCTACAAACCTGTTATTTCTAGATCTTTTGTATAACATAATGATAGACCATAAAATTGGTTTATCTCCTCAGAAAGAAAAAAAGTTCCCTCTCGGTGGAATTAGAATGGCACAAGGCCCCACGTTCTGGGCTAGGTCAGGAACCTGTATTTGCCAAACTCAAAGGCTAAGGATTTTCATGTGCTTTTGGGGGGTTTATTTCCCTTTTGTTTTTCCTTAATTTTTCTGATGTTCCTTTTGAAGATCCCGGCTTAACTCAGCTGAGCTAAGGGGACCCAAGAGGGAACGTAGGGGGAAGGAGCAGTGACAATGCAACTTTCCTTTGGCCTACTATTGAACTCTGACATCTTTTTCCAAGTTGGAAGTTGCTTAACTTCTCTGGGACTCATTTTTCCCAACTGTAACCTGGGAATGATACACATTTATGAGGAACATATGAGATAATGGCTGAGCAGATTTCTGAGCTTCAGAGACTGTAGCGTGCAAGGCAAATATCAAGCATTCTTATTCTTCCACTCATTCTCATTTTCATTATTGCGTCAGGTGAATAACCCAGTCAGCCTGCTTGCTGCTGCTGCTAATTCCCACGCCCACCCCCCCCAGACCCTCACACATATACGCTCACACATCCCTGCTCCGGAAAAGTGTGGAAGTGTCAACACTGCAGGTTCCTCTGCCAGTGAGCCAATGCTCACATGCCCCCAAGGCAGCCTGCAGATGCCAGACTTGATGTTGATGGAGTTCTGAGCTGTGCAGTCCGTGTTCCTCCACCTTATGCTCTGGTTCTGCCTCTCAAAGTTGCAGTAACTCACCCATTCTCCTTCCCAGACTTGAGTGAGCCTGTGCCTGGCGGGAGAGCAGGGAGTTCCGCAGGAGTGGCGCTGAGAACTCTCCTCATCTTATTTCTCTGGCATGAATGGGTGTGTTGCTAAAAAAAAAAAAAAAAAAAAAAAAAAAAATTGGCTTTGCAATTCAGTTTTGCAGTCTCCTATGGAGAGAAGTGGGCAGCTGTGGTAATGAAATCCAGAGCCCCCAAAGAAGTTTAAGGAAGAGACTACAGACCCTGTTGGTGGTGAGGGAGGGGGAGGAAGGTCTGCCTCTAACAAAGGGTCTGATTCAGAAGCAATGAAGATCTCCAGTATTCTCTCTTGAGTTCAGAGTTATGCTTATACCCAGAAATGAACCCATCCTTGGAGCCATGTCCATGGGAACAGGATTTGGCTGATGAGCAGCCCAAAGGCCTACTTGACCCTGCACTCTGCCAGCTTGTCTCCCTATCACCACCCCACCCCAACCCAGGGTTTGTGGGTCTCAGCCATGTAGCCTTGAATGTGAGCTTGACTTGGACTGAGCTCACTGGGATGGGGGTGGGGTTTGCCTTCTTCCTTATGGGGAGCATCTCTTCCAATACACAGCCTATTGATGTAGCGAACAAAGCAGATCTCCCCACACTTACATTCCTTAGGGAACGCTGTGAGCAAATCAACCCCTTGTAGAAAGAGCTAAGAGTTTGTGCGTGACAGAGCTTATGAAGGAAAAGTCCCCAGGTGGAAAGAGATTAGCAACCAGAGCTAATTCCAACAGAAATGGAGCCCATCATGCTTTTCTGTTTGGGGAATGTCAGAGAGGTGAACAGGACACGAAGGCATCTCTCCCAAGGTTTTCACCCAGTGCCTACTCTACCCCTTATCTGTGGATCTTGCTCTGGTCCCAGCTAAGTTACCTGCTGCTTCCTCCAGGAAGGCTTCCAGGGTTGCTCTGCCTCACTCACCTCTCCTGTTCCAAGCCTGAACCTTTCCCTTTTCCACTAGGACAATCAAGATAAGATGGGATTTGGGGGCCGGGGGTTAAGAAAATTTCCTAGGAACTAAAAAAAGAATAAAATTGAAACAGACAGTATAAAAGCCTAGAAACTGAGGGATTTATGGCACTCAGTAGCATTACCCAGGGTAAGCAGAGTTTGCTTGTTTCCCTCCCAGGGCCCTCTTGTAGGTAGCATCAGCTTCCCAGAAGCAGGAGGCCTCAGCATTATCCTTGATGCCCTACTCCCTTCCCCACAACCAATCTCTCCACTGTATTCTCCCCCAGAAGTGTCTCAACCCCATCCCCTGCTCCCCATCCTGCTGACTCTGCCTTATTCATGTTCTCACCATTTCTTTCCTGGACTCTGCTATAGCTTCCTCATCAGTCCTCCAGCCTCATCTCTTCACTCCAGCCTTTCTACACCGAACTTCCTCCTCTCCTGGCCTGCCTGAGGAATGTCTCATGCTTTAATAAAACTCAGCTCAAATGTCACCTCCTCCAGGAAGCCTCCTGGGACTTCCCCAGATAGAGCTAATCATTTCCTTCTCTGTGTACTTTTCACTTACCTCATGATAGTATTTATCTTGATGTGTTGGAATTGCTGGTTAACATGTCTAGCTACCCCACCACCCTTCATGGCAGCTCCTCCAGGGACACAGACTTTGGCTTTTACTTTGTATTTTCAGAGTCTAGCAGGGGAGCTGACTTTCATTACATAGCAGAAAATGCTCAATGGAGAAAGGAAGGGAGAAAGAAAGGAAGGGAATGGTGAATGGAATGGAAACTTCGCACAGCTGTAGATGCTTCAGTTCCTGAGCTGCCTCCTATATCTTGTGAAGGATAAAAGGTAATTTCCTTAAAACAAACTCATACTGGTGCATTGGCCCACCATTCTCTGTCACAAGTTTCACATGGTGCTGATGGCCCTTACACTTGCTTCAAAGCTGCTGAAGAGGCTTATAGTCCTAAAGAAGAAACGGCCCAGGGAGATTAGGCAACTGCCTAAGTTCTCACAGCCAATTTGTGACAAAGAGCAGACTAGAACTCAGGGCTCTTGGTGGGCCAGAGACCAGGGCCCTTGACACAACACCAGTGGCCTCACTTCAGTTTTCCCTCCAGGCGACAGCATATAATTGTCAACATTAGTATTTAGAATTTATAGGCAGCTTTTGCTTCACTGGCTTTTTTATTATCCTTTTGATTAGTAATTCGGTATGCAGCCCAGATGTGGAGCAAAACCAGGTTAGGGAGGGGAAAAGCAGAGGGAGGCTAAGGCCAAGTAGGGGACCATGATCCCCTGTGAAAGGGAGGACAGAGGGGAGTAAAGGTGCAAGAGGGCACATAGACTCAAGGGACAGTGTCTTGTGCGGGGGTGGGGGATGTCTGTACAGATGCTATATGGGCCTCAGGTTGAGTGGTCCAAGAGCCTTTCTTGGGGTTTCTACTCTGATGGGGCAGGGACAAGAAAAGCAAGAATATCTTCAACACCCAGCAGGTTAAACACCAATATCAACTCTGAGACAGACCACAAGGCTTAGGGAGTTCTCTGCCCAGCCCTGAAGAGAAGGAGACCCAAGCTCCATGACTTGGTCTCTTGGCTCTTATAGTGCATGCTAGGAGCTAAATGGAACTGGTCCAGATACTCCGTGTCATGTGGGAGTGAGGGTGTCCCAGAGACCACCATTCAGTGTGCTATGGTATCTTTGGATGGGGGAGGGAGGACTCCCACTGCCAGAGCCTGGTTCTCAGGGCCTCCTTCCATCCCCAGTCCCAGCTTCAGCTTGCTCCGGGGTTTACTTTGCAGGCCCATATTTACCTTCAGAAAATGTGACTCCTCTCCTTTCCCAACCTCCTGGTACTATGGTGAGACTCAACCTTGTAAAAAAAAATAGCCTCATCCACTCCTAACACTCAAGATGAGGATACCTCCGTACTTAAAAAATGGAAACTGATGGTGGGGGAGTGGGGGGCGGTGATAAAGAGCAACACAGTCAGAGAGACAAAGCAGCTGGAAACTCTGGCTGATATCTGAGGGTATCAGGTACCACTCTGGGAGAACTGAGGGGAACACTCACCCACTGAGGGCCTATTTGGGGCCAATGTGTCACACATGCCATCTCACTTTGTCCTCATATGACCCCTATGAGGTGATTCAGCTCCTCAATTTGGTAAGGAGAAACTCAAGGCCTTGATAAAGTTAAGTAACTTATTCAAAGTTATATAGTTAATAAGAGAGACACTAGGACCAAATCTTAGGCCCACAGTCTTTAAAGCCTGTGCACTTCCCAGCACAGCACTGTTACCTCTAAATCGAGAGATTTAATCTCTATGAGCCTGGCGTCTTCATGTGTAAAATAGAAAAAGAAAAAAAAAATGTATATATATACATACAGCCTCATAGAGTTGTTAAGAAAATTAAATGTAAGATAATAGTGGTTAAAAACATTAAAACCCGGAGTAGTGTCTGGTACATAGTAGGTGCTCAATAAGTGGTTTTTGTTTGCTTGTTTTTCTTTTTAGGGCAGATCAATGTTAAAACTCCGGGCTTGGGTGCCTAGGGGCTCCAAAATGGGAGTACCGCCCATCGCTTCTGGGGGAATGCGGGAGTAGGGTGAGGAAAAGGGCCGGGAAAGGGGGCTCGGCTCCAGGAACCAGAGACGCCAGTTCCAGCTGCGCGCCCATCGCTCCGCTGCCTCCTCTGGGCTCCCCCGACTTCCCGCCCCGCCCCGCCCCGCCCCAGAGCGGGTCCGGAGTGCCTGGTGGGCTGATTCCGGAGCGTAGAAGGGAGCACGGAGCACGGAGGCGAGAGAGAGGCGGCGGCGGCGGAGGGAGGCGGGGAGGCGGGGGACCCTGCTCGCTGCTCTCCCTAGTCGGCGCGGAGCCGCCTCGGGCCGGGCTGAGGGCTGCGCGGCGGCGGCGGGGCCGAGTCAGGATGAGGGGCTCCCGGGACCACGCCGGGCTGGGCGGGCTGCGGCGGCGGCGGCGGCGGGTGGCGGGAGGAAGCTGTCCGCGGTGCTGAAGAGGCGGCGGCGGCGGCGGCGGAGGCGGCAGGGACCCGGGGCCGGGAGCAGAGGCGCCCTTCTGGGAGCTTCACCGAAGCCGCGAGGCGGGGGCGCCGTCGCTCACCGGCTCATGCCGGGCCCCCCAAGCCCCGCGGAGGAGGTGGGACTGCCCTCTGCGGGACAGGTAAGGAGTCGTCTGGGGGCGCAGCGGGAGCGCACAGCTAGGCGCCTAGGGGATATTGAGCTGGGGAGGGCAGTGGGACCCCTCTCAGCGATGGGGGCTCTGACTTCCTGCTGGCGGCCCGAGATAGCGCCAAGTCCATCCTTACCCTTCCCCCTACAGGCTGGAGAAGCTGGGAGGGTCCTGAGGGACTGGGGCCCAGCCAGGCACCTGGGTACCCTGACCCTACACCACCAGGCCTTGACCCCGACCTCGGGCAGCTCTGAGACACCCTGCTCACAAGGAACTGATGAGAGTCTCTTGGACTCCGGGTACCCCAGTGTCCACCAGGGCTCTGCGACACTAGGGAAATCTGAGCCAGCTTCACTAAGCTCCCGTCTCCTCCTCCAAGCCTGTTCATAAGGGTGACTGGGGTGTCTCTGGTCCCTCCTGCCTCAACATTTCTTTGCCCTCAAATGGCCCTTGGGCCAAGGGATGGGCCAGGCCCATTTCTCCAGAGAAGGAGGGAGGTACCAGAAGATACCTCAGTTTTTTTCCTGGGGCCCTCTGGACTCTCATGGAAGGAGGCTGGTTTTGCAACACGCTGCTTGGTGCATGAGGGCAGAGCTGGGGAACCTGAGTCCCATTTTCTATTATGTGACTGAATACTGGTGACCCTCGACAGAGCCTCCATTTGGAGTCCTCCCTCTGTCTGGCAAGAGCATGCTGAATGAGCTCATTCAGGCCTGCAAAGTGCTTCCAGTTCTTCAGGACAGAGTTCTCTGAGTGGCAGAATGTAGTGATCAAGATAAAACTGCGTAGAGGAAGTCTGGCCTATCGCTGTGGCTGACCACTGCTTTATCCCCATCCTCTCGACCCAGCACAACTTCTCCACTGTCAGTCGTAGAAAGAGCACTAAACGAGGAGTTCCTAGCTGGGCGCTGGCATTTACTGGCTTTAGGGCAGTTACCTGAGCTCTCTGAACCTCAAGTTTCCTCATACCTAAGCGGCGATAAGGTAGCTGCTCTGTTCACCTCAGGGAACTGCCTTAGGAGTCAATGAAACAATGCCCATGATTGAAGGCTTGTCAGCTGTGTGCCACCATACAAGTGTGAGCTGCTGTCACTGTCCCCATCCACCAGTCAGGCCTGCTGACGGAGACCTGATCATTGCCACCCTTACCCCATTTTCTCCCAGCCCGGCCATGGCTTTCTTTGTCCTTGGCCTTCCTGGGGCACCAGAGTAAGTGAAGCTCAACTTATAAATCTTGAGGAGCCCAAAGGGTTCCCTCCCCTTCTCCTCTTCCATCATCACCTATAGAAGACAATATAAGGTGAGAGTCTGACTCACAGTTTTGTTTTGTTTTGTTTTGTTTTTTCCCAAGAATCACAGATCTAGCGAAAGAGCTCCTTGAAGGCAAGGATTGTGTTGTTTTCATCTCTTTGCTTTCCTCCACACCTCCCCTCCCCCATAGCACCTGGAAGATAGTAAGGACTCAGTAATTGGGTGTAAAATAAGAGAATGAAGTTTTAAAATATCTCAGAATAAAAGCATTTGACTGGAAGTCAACAGCCCTGTGTTCTGGTCCCAGATCTGCCACTGACTGTCTCAGGCAGCTCCCTTCCCCTCTGTGGGCTTCAGTTTTCTCATCTGTAAAAGAAGAGGGTTGAGCTAGATGAATTTTAAGATTCTAAGCCTTGATGTTCTGTGGGGCTCTCTGAGGGCCAAGCCCACAGATCCCTCAGTTCTCCTTGAACACAGAATACCAGCTTTATTAACCTGGTTTGGGGAGTAAGTTATGCCCGCTCAGTAAAGAATTAGATTTTATTAATGGAGTAGAAGGGAACAAAGGAACCAGAAAAGGCCATGTATGGTTTTGGTGTTTTCTTCAGATTTCCCTCTCTTCCTTATTTCCCTGAGAAAGTCATGAGGGTGTACAGAGTTGCTGAGCTGGGAGGGTCCCTGCCTCCAAGCCAAGAGGCCAGGAAAGCACTCCCCCCAGAACATCACTGTGAGGACCCAGTCCTCGGCCATTTCCTCCCAGGGATGCTTCCTGGTAGGGATCCCCCTTCTAAGAAGACTAGAGAAGGGCACACAGTCAGGAAAGATCCATCCCTGGGGAGAGTTTTTAAATTTAAAAACAAAATGATCTTCTCTGACAATGATTTTCCTCAACTGCGGCAGGCCCAGTGATGCTCAGAAAAACCTTAGCTAATTGGCACTTGGGTAGAGCTGAGCAAGCCATGCCAGTGACCTCCCCGACTTACCCTGCAAACGCCCAGCCAGGGTGGGGGAATCAGCCCCTCCCCCATGTCAGCACTTTCTGGCTCCCAGCTGTTGGTGCAGCGCTGGCGAGAATCAGCTCTCAGCTCTCCGGAGTTAATGGACAGTCACTAACCCTCCTAACAAAGTGACGGCAACGGTGGCAGCAGAAGGCATAGAAAGGGGCTTTATTTTCTGCGAGACTGGTCTGTCGGGGTGCTGGCCTGCTGCGGGGACTAGAACAGTGCAGCACCCCTCCTTCTGCAGCTGTCTGGATAGACTTCCCACCCCCAGAGCTGTCAGGGTGCAGGGCACCTCTGGTCACCCAGGCAGACACATCTGGCTCCTCTCCCAGCCAGGGAAAACTACCCACTGGCTACTTCTTATCTTCCCCTCCAGCCCCCTCCCTACTGAGGCTCCCATTCTGACCCTCTTCACAAGGCCTCAAAGGGAAGAAGAGAGTCACCCCTGGCACGTGACTGGTTGATCTCAGTTATCTGGAGCTGGGGGTGGAGGGGGGGATGGGTGGCAGGGAGATCTGAGGAAGAGGAAGAAATCAGTGTGACATGGTCATTCAGAAATGGTGTGTGTGTGTGTATGTGTGTGTGAAGAAAGAGATTGAAACTGAAATACTCACATGCAGGCCCCTTTCCCTGGTAGCACATACAAAGTGACAGAGGCAGAGAATATCTGGAGAAATCTGTACATTATTAATTACCTTCAGGTTCAAAAGGCCAATTCATCTGTGCATCCTCAAGGGACTTCCAGCCCTAAAGTACACCATTCCAGGGAGAAAAAAGCAGAAGGAACAGACTTCAATTTGGGAAGAAGAAACATCCCAGATCTCTAAACCTTTGGCACTTTACAACCTCCTTCCCTTCTTAGGAGCTCGGTGGACAGCCTGCCTGGAGCAGGGCCCCCTCTGCTACAAGCCAGGGGACACTAAGGACTGATCTCATTCCTGCTCCTTGTATCCAGGTCCTCTCTTCTCTTGCCTCCTCCTTTATTCTCTCTCCCTCCTCCCTGCAGCTCCTCTACCACCCTGCCCCCTCCCAACCTCACCCCCCTGCCCCAAGCAAACCAAGCAGGGAGTGAGGGCCCGATGCTAGATGTGTTATCTTCCACCATTAGATGCACTATTTGATTCTAAGTGGTTGAGAATGAGCTGCTTCAGTGGGGAGACAGGTTGTTTCAGCAAGAATAAAGATTTGATTTCCACCTGAAAATGGACTAATTTGAGTAGTGCTGTCACCATCCCAATTCTCCCAGCAATTTTCACCTCTGTCAGCCACAAACCCACCCCACAGGCAAGCGGATTTTGCTCTGAAGGAGAAGCCAGTCCAGCCTATAGGAGCCCAGGGTGGCAGTGGATAAAAAAGAGGGTGGACTGATGTTCCTGGGAAAAGAGCAACTGAGAAGCTTCCCATTGGAGCTGAGAAGTGTTCCAGCTGTTTCTCTCTCTTTCCTGGGTTTCCCCCTCAGCCCTCTTCTCCTCACTCTCCATAGGTCCTTCAATCATTCTCAAATCTCTCTCCAGCCCTGACCATCACCCAGGGCTTCAACGCTATACATCAATTGCCAGGTGGAGTTTCTACTCTTATATCACAAAGGCACTTTAAAACCAAACTCAAACACGTATTCTCATTCTGCTCTTTCGTTTGCATGTGTGTGTGTGTGTGTGTGTGTGTGTGTGTGTGTTTCTTTTTTCCAGCTTGGTACTTGATGACCCGTTTCAATCTAAATATTCTTTTTTTTTTTTTTTCAGCTCAGGAAACACGTTCTGCTTTTACTTCTTTATTTACTATTTTTCTCCTCCAGTGTCTCTGTTCTGTCTTTCTGACAATCCTGTTAGATGGATGTTCGATCTCCTGGGACTCTCCTCCATGTCTCTTAACTTGCATATCTTCCATCTTTTTGTCTTTTTGCTCTATGTCTTGGGAAATTTCATTAACTTTTTCTTTTACATGAAAAAGTTAGTCTTTAACTGTGACCATTCTATTATCCAGCTTCTCCATTGAATTTTTGAAAATTTAGACAATTATTTTCAATTTCAAAAATACTCTTTTGTTCTTTGACTGCTCCTTTTTCATAGCAGCCTGTTCTTCTCTTATGGATGCAACGTCCTCTTACATCTCTCTAAGGACATGAATTGAAAAAAATTTTTAATATCTTTTCTATAACTTGAATGATTTGGGAACCTTATTGGGTCAATTTTCTATTTGTTTATTTAATCTTTCTCTTTTATTTTCATGTAGCTGTTTTTCATAATCCTCTGAAGTTGGGTAAGTTTGTTTCCCTAACAGGCCTCTCCTTTGAACAGGAATTGTTCTTACTTCTGGTGTTTGGGACTGTGAGTGTCTCTATACTGATTTCTTCACCAGGGAATCTTATCTGTTCTTTATCTCCTAGAAATTCCTCTGTGTTTCTGATCCACTGATATCATTCTTTTCTGTTTTCCAGTTTTATTGTGGTTTTATTCTTTTGAAAATATATGTCCTGTCATTTTAATGGAAACTTAAGAGGGAGAAGAGGTGGTCATTTGTGCTCAGGCTGCCTTCTTGAACCAACAGCTTCCCCCTAGATTTTTTGCCTAAGTTGGTGGCATCACCTTCTACTTAGTCAAAAAAAAAACCCAGAACCTGGAAGTCATTCTTGCTCCTACCTCTCCCTCACGTATAGTTAGTCTCAAAGTCCTATTCATTTAGCCTCCTAACTACTCCTCAGGTATAACTCTTCATCTCCATCCATTTTGCTATAGATCAGGTTCAGATCCTCATCCTCTCCTGCCCGCATTTTTACAATATTCTCTTAACAGAACTTCTATTTTCACACTCTTCAAATCCTTTCTGCTGCCACCCAGAGTGCTCTGCCTAAAACATGGGTATGACCATATCACTTCCTTGCTACAACCATCATTGGCTCCCCACTGCCCAAAGGAAAAAGCTTCTCTGCAAGGAATAGGAAGCCTTCCCACCTCTCTTGCTTGATTCCATCAATACCAAGCCACCTGGTTTCCCCTCTATAACACCACCCCATGCCTCTGTGCTGTTTCCTCTGCTGGAAATGCTCTTCTCTCATTGTCTTACCTAATGACTCATTTTTTTCTTCAAGACTCAGTTCACATGTCACCTGCTGTGAAAGCCTTTTCCTAGTTCCCACCATTACCTCCACTTCCATCTCAGGACAGGAGTCCCACATCAGGGCACACATAACACTCCATGGACGGCTAGCACAACTTACTCCATGGCATTGAAACTTTGTATTTGCTAGTCTGTATTCTCCACTCCTCCTCAAAACAGGTACCACTTCTGGTTTGTTTTTGCATTCCAAGAACTGGTCTGAATTGCTTAAGAAATGTTTGTTGTGCAGAGCTAAATGTGCCCCAGCCAGATGTGCTCCACCCATCCCAGTCCTGGAAAGTACTTTCTTAAGGAGGAGATTCAGCACACCTAGCTCACTCATTCACTAATTCATTCACTCATTCATGAAATCAACTGTTTATGGAATGCCTACTATGTGCCAGGCAAGGGGCTGCAAGTATGAGGGAGCAGACACAGTCCCCACCCTCTCGAAGCTCACGAGCTCTGGTGAGGGAGAAAGACACTAATCAAGGAATCACACGTATATAGAGACCATGATAAGCTCTTGGAGAGGAAGAGCTGGAGCCTGGAGAGCAGATAACCAGGCAACCTAAATCCAGGCTGAGGATGGACGGGTGACCTCCCTAAGGAGGTGACTTTTGAGCTGAGAGCTGAAGTATTCTGATGTGCATGGAGACAGTGCTTCTGAGCAGTGCAGCTGTGAGGTAAAGGAGAGGGAGAGGACAGGAGCTGAAGCGGGGAAGTGGCACTGAGGACAGATGTTCCAGTTATCTGTTCCTGCCTAACTACCCCAAAATTTAGTGGCTAAAACAATGGACATTTTATTATATCTCACAATGTTTAGGGTCAGAAATTCATGCAGGTTTGAGCTATGTGATTATTCCACTCCATGTGGCATGGACAGAGGTCACCCTGTGGTATTCAGAGGACAGATGGGCTGGTTTGAAAAGTCCAAGATGGCTTCACTCATGTCTGGCATCTTGGGGATGACCAGAAGGCTGGGCTCAGCAGGCTCCACCGACCAGAGCATTACACACATAGCCCCTCCAGCATGACGGCCTCAGAGTAATCCACAGCAGCTCAGGGTCCCAAGAGTGAGTAGTCTAGCAAACAAGGTGAAGGCTTCATGGCCTTTTATAACCTGGCCTCTGAAGTCTCATAGCGTCACTTTTGCTGTGCTCTGTGGTGGAAGCAGTCACAAGCCCACTCAGATTAGACAGGAGGGACATAGACCCCTGCCTCTCGATGGGAGGAAAGGATTGGCAGTTGAGTTTTACAGTTATCACTTTTTTAAGCCAGGCGAATAACAATATGTTTAAGTGCCATTAGGAAGGATCAGGAGTTTGGAGCCTTTGAAGACAGAGGAGAGAGAAAGGATAATCCATTGCGTTAGCTTCCTGAGCAGGCAGCTGAAGCAAAGAGAGCTGAATTCCCCATTTTCCCTCAACTCTGCTGCCTTCCAACCTAACCCCAACCCCTGACTCTTGCTCTCTTTACTGTGAGATGCAACAAGCTGCAACCATGACTCCAAAGCTGGCTTGGGGGCTCTCTTGCTTACAGGCCAGAAATCATCAAATCCAGCCCTAAGCCATCTACAAACAGCCACCAAAGTCACAGCACTTCACAGTTTACAGAACAGTTTACATATTATCTGCCTGGAAGATGGTCTAGCACCTATTCTTAAAGACAGCACCTCTTCCCTGGATTGTAATCATTTCTATTTAATCTTCTGCCCTGCTAGGAAGTTCTGGCTTTTATCTTACAGCTTAGAAGCAATCTCTCCTGTTGCACTGAGAGATAGTGGTCAGAGGTTGAGCTCCCTCACAATAGCTCTGTATTTATTTGAATCCGGACCTTAAGGTTATCTAGGCAGCCATCTCTGGGCTGCTAAATCACCGAAAATCTCTTAATCTTTTCTTAAAGCTCCCATTTCCCATTCCCTTCACTAAGGCGCTGGTTTTAACCCATTCAAGACCAAGTCTTCACTATGCTCACACCCACACCATTTATCACAACCCTCTACACACGGGTAGGCTCTGAAAGGTGTAGTAAATGAAAGGCCAGGATTTGGACTCAGTTAAACCTAGGTTCAAATCCAGGGTCTGTCACTGTTTAATCTTGGGCAAGTTACTTAACTTTTCTGAGCCTCAGTTTCCTCATCTGAAAAATGAGAAATAATAATAGCCAATTTCATGAATTGTACAGTTTTGAGATAAAGTGTGTGAAACACGGGGCTCGTGTGAGGATGCAGTAAATAGTAGCTGTTATAATTTTACAGGCTTCTGATGAGGACTGACCCCATCTTCCTGGTCCCACATCACACTGTCCCTGTGGTCTCTCTCTTTTATTTATTTATTTATTTATTTATGGTTGTGTTGGTTCTTTGTTGCTGCACGCAGGCTTTCTCTAGTTGTGGTGAGTGGGGGCTACTCTTCGTTGTAGTGCACTGGCTTCTCATTGAGGTGGCTTCTCTTGTTGCAGAGCACGGGCTCTAGGCGCGCGGGCTTCAGTAATTGTGGCTCGCGGGCTCTAGAGCACAGGCTCAGTAGGTGTGGCGCACTGGCTTAGTTGCTCCACGGCATGTGGGATCTTCCCGGACCAGGGCTCGAACCCGTGTCCCCTGCACTGGCAGGCGGATTCTTAACCACTGCGCCTGTGGTCTCTTTTTAACAGTATTCATGGTGCCTCTTCCCAGACATTTCAGAGCCCACCAGGCAGTGCATGCAAAAAACTTCCTCTAAGCCTGATGCCCACAGCTAATCCTGAACTTGATGCTGTTCAGGCCAGCATGAGCTCTGATCAGACAAACCTGGGTCAAATGGGGCTCTGTCACTCTCCAGCTGTGTGTTCTCAGAAAACCTATTTAACCTCTCTGAGTTGCATCCTCCCCACCCATGTGAAAGAGGATGGATTCAATGAGATAACTGCATTTGAAGCACTTGGCATGGTGTTCAAACAAAGCAAGCACTCAATAGATGGCAGCTGACATGTAAGGACACCAGAGCACAGTCGCTCTTGAGTCAGACTTCCAGGGTCCATGCCCAACTTACCACTCACCAGCTGTGTGCCTGTGGGCACTTATAACTTTCTTATGCCTCAATGTCTTTATCTGTAAAGTGGAGATAATGATTCATAGAGTTACTGTAAGGATTAAATGAGATAATACATCAAATTTGGAACAGTGCCTGGAACACAGTAAGAATTTAGTAAGTGTTGAGGTGTTATTATTTCATCCTTTAAATCTGAATTTTTTTGTATTTCTATATTTAGGGTACATTGATTATTAGTAGGATGTAGTTGGATTGTGTTGTTTTAAAAATTTAGTCTTTGTATTTTTAAAAAAATCAGCTTTGAGGTATAATATACATACAATAATAGTCACTAATTTCAGGTGTACAATTCAGTGAGTTTTGTGAAATACCTGCAGTCATGTAACCACTACCATGTTTCTCTCTTCTGTGGAATCTTGGCACCTTGACCCCTCAAGTTCTTGCTCCCTTGGTGATTCTTCAATGCCTTCATATTTTCCCCTAGCTTTTCTAGCTATCATTGGCTAGTTCGGTGTAACACAAGTTAGTCTGCAACTGCTGGAAAGGAAGCCCTCTGTCCTATTGTTATTCTCCCACTAGAATTATAGTGTCAAAATGAGTGTTTAGAACAGTTCAGTTCCTGGCACATTGCAAAAAGCTCAATAAGTAAGTTCTTCTTCTTCTTCTCCCAGTAGAATCCCAGGGTCATGTTGAGCTGAGCTGTTAAAAATCAACCCCTTCCACTCCTTCTACCCTTTCCATACATTTTATAGATAAACAAACTAATGTCACACTGTATGACTGGACTCCAGTGCAATCAGACTCCCGTGGGAGGCTGTATTTGGACTCCGGTGGATTCCTGGGTGGTTTCCTGTCCCTAGTCTGGGAGGTGTCATTGTGCTCTCCTTTCCCAAATCAGGGCATGGAAAACCTTAGGGCCCAGTTCACTTCTCAGCTCAAAAGGAAACAAGCCAGGGACTGTGGCTTCACAGACGCACCTCTCTCCCTCTCCTCTTGCGGGGCCCAGACCTCCAGCCATGACCACACGTTTGGAGCAATCTTCTTACATTCAGAATCCCAGACATCTCATGTTTTCCTCTGGAGCTAAGTGCACACGTGCGCGTGCGCATGTGCACACACACACACACACACACACACACACACACACACAGGAACATGTTCACCAGCAAGTGTGCATGTACCCAGTACCATACACAGTTTGGAAGGACACGCAGTCCAGGTGAGACCAGGCAGCAGAGGTGGAGATGAAAATTGCTCTGCATTGAATGCTGGTCCCTTATTCCAGGGAACAGAGAGAGAGAGGCAGCCCTAAGCAACAGGCCAAAGGTCAGGCCAGGCCAAGGGCAGAGAAGGCTGGACCTGGAGCCCAGCCACCACCTCCTGCTGGCCAGGACTCGGTGCTGGGTCCCCAGGGTCAGCTCGGTGAACTCCTGTGTGGCCCTAGCAGATTATGGAAAGAACATGACCTGTTAGAGAACCGTGACCCTTGGCTTGACTGTGAGCAGGTACTGCAGCCCCTGACTTGGTTGGAGGTGTGGGTGTGAGTATGCACTTGCGTGAGTGCATGTATGTGCATGTGTGTGTGACGTGCCTCTCTGTGCATACTTGGGGGAGCGGGGGGCAGGTTTTGATGCTGTGCTCAGCCTCCAAACTCAGAAGGAATGCCCCAGCCTGGGGAGGGTTTGGTTTTTTTTTTTTTAATTTTTATTTTTTTATTCATTTATTTTTGGCTGTGTTGGGTCTTCATTTCTGTGCGAGGGCCTTGTCTAGTTGTGGCGAGTGGGGGCCACTCCTCATCGCGGTGCGCGGGCCTCTCACCATCGCGGCCTCTCCCGTTGCAGAGCACAGGCTCCAGACGCGCAGGCTCAGCAGTTGTGGCTCACGGGCCCAGTTGCTCCGCGGCATGTGGGATCCTCCCAGACCAGGGCTCGAACCCGTGTCCCCCGCATCAGCAGGGAGACTCCCAACCACTGCGCCACCAGGGAAGCCCCCTGGGGAGGTTATAAACTGATTTTAGATAATTTGGCTCAGAAGAAATCCATTAATTTTTGCCTGGTTTAAAAGTAGTGCATGCTCATCGTAAAAAAGTGAATGTGGAAAACAGAAAAAACATGGTGTCAAAAAAAAAAAAAATATGAAAAGCACCTGTGCTCCCACCCTTGGAGATAATCACTGTTGACATTTTGGCAGAGTTGAGATTACGTGCACATACGGTGTTCTTTGCTCCCCTCTTGCTGAATCTGCAGAGAGCATTTTCTCATGTTATTCCTCTTTGCAAACCTGTTTGAAGGCCTTGTACTGTTGTGTTGTTGCACCATAATTTACTTAACTTGTCCCCAAATGTTGGACGTTCAGGTGGCTTCCAGTTTGTCCCTACTGTGGAAAACCCGGGGTGAATGCACACTTCGTGTCTGTGCATGAAGTGCTGAGAAGTTCTGCTAAAGGTGCCATCAGGGTATGTGTGTGTTGGGGGGTTGGAGAGCAGTGATCCAGGCGAGGCTGTGTGGCTTGGGTTTCCGAGGCTCAGCTGGGTGTACTTTGACCAAGAGAGGGTGGCTGGTGGGAGCAGGGGGGTGAGCTGGGACACAGCCACTCCTGCCTGCCCTGGACAAGCGCCCTGCAAATGCCCCTATTGTCTTCAGAGCTCCAGGGCCTGATTCTTGGACATAAGTATCCCTCCTTTGCTTCTGGGGGATTAGAACTTGGCCTCTTGGTGAGGCAGAGCACAGAGCAGGGGTGAATTTGGTGCATTAATCTGTTCCGAGGGCCCTAGGGCTGGTCTCCCCAGCCCTACTCCCTCAGAAAGGCCACTGCATACCTCTGCCCACCTGGATGGAAGCGCAGAGGGTGGGCGAGGTGAGCAGGGGCAGGGGCCAGGTGGAGGGGCAGGGCCGGGACGGGGGCAGCCCAGGGGGAGCGGGAAGCTGGGCAATAACTCCTTGGCTCCACGGCCCATTTGGCAAATAGACGTGTTGCCTTTCCTTTGCCTCCCTCAACCTGCTGGAGGGGCCGTAGTGGGGAAGGTGACAACTGCACTCACTGGGGGCTGAATGTGCTCATCTCTTCCTGACTATTGAAGAAGGTAGGGAGTGGGGGGATTTCACTTCTGAGGGGCTCCTTGAAGCTATGGGATCACGGTATATTAGTGCCACCATCACATCAATGGCTGTTTAATCCAACCCCTCTTGTTACAGGTGGAGAAACTGACAGTAACTGTGCCAGGTCAAAAAGCTAATGGGGGTGGAGCAGGAATGGAAACTCAGCGTACCTAACTGAGTACATGTGCCTGTGGTCACATGTCCTTTAGCTCCACATCTGTGGGTCACATCTGCTGGTGGGGGGAGGCTGTGACAGGGGCTCCGAAGCTGCCCTTGGGGGTTAGAGAGACTAGCCCTGCTGGGAATCTGCCCCAAGGAGCCGAGGTGTGAGCGTGGCCCTGTGAGGCCTCTGCCTTGGGTGCCCAGCTCCCCACCAGCAGGAAGGAGCCCTTCCACGTCACTACAGTCCAAGGGCTCTCTCCCTGCATGTTTGCCCTCTGGAGAGGAAAGAGAGAGAAGTAGTGAGGCCCCTGCATTTGTGAGCAGCCCTGAAAGCAGTGACCTAAGCTCCCTCCCTTCCCCAGTCTGTATGTGGAGAAAGTTCTGCCACAGCTGGTTAACGCACCCACAGGGCCTCCAGGCGCATAGCAGTCTAGTGTCTCCAGCACCATTTGTGCCCTCCCTGGGTGAAGAGCTGGGCACCTGGACCACATGCTCTTCTTCACGCCCCTCCAGGATTCTTTGTTAGACATTCTTGGAACCCCAGCTCCAAGGCCGCACCTCTCGGTGGCTCAGTGCTTCTGAGCCAGGGGCAGTCTCTCCTTGATCCTTTGCCCCAAGGCAGGCAACAGCCCACCCTCTGCCCTCATAGCAACCCAGTCAGGAGAGCCTGGCCCCCCAAGGACACTCCCTCGCTGCCCTCCCCCAATCTTGCCTGGCCCTCTTCCTCCCCTCGCTCTGTCCCATTCCCTGGGCATTATTACTGGGGCCGTGCTCTGTCTTTAGGGTTCCCCAAGAACCAGCTTTCTAGAATCCAGCCACTTCTCTTGGGGCAGAAGAAATGTCCTTTGCAAGGCTTTGGCTGTGAATTCTTGGTGGGGAATAGGACTGGGGAAGATAAACTCAGCCCGGAGGGCAAAAATATCTCACCCTTTACCATTAGCAGAGCACCAGCTAGAAGGCCAAAAAAGGCCCTGGCCAGGGACGGGGGTGAAGACAAGTTCTAAAGCCCAGAAATGAGCATAGCAGCCCCTCCCACTTATAATCTACAACATACTTGCATCTCGGCCAGCTCTGGATCCTCAAAACAACCTCGTGTGGTGGGCAGGGATTATCATCTGCACTGTACAGGTGAGGAAACCAGAAGGGCATGAAAGTTACCCAAAGTGTCAGGGCCAGGACTGAGTCTCCAACCTCCAGGTTATAAATCCAGGGCAAGACATGACCCTGGCCCCCACCAGCTTCATGATGTGCCTGGGAGGGAGACAGCAAGCCTCCTGAGGCCACCTGGCGTGCCCCTCCTCTCTCTCCAGACCCCACTTCTACCTGCCACACCCCAGAGTGTGTATGGATTTGCTGTAGACACACCCAAAAGTTGCCTTTTTCTCCTTCAGCCAGTCCTGAGCACCCACTATGCGCCCTTCCCAAATGCACAGTAGGTGCTCAGGGCTGGCTGAAAGACGAAGAGGCAGCCCCTGAGGGTGTCTACATTTCCAGCTGGGATGTGCAAGTCCAGACCTTAGCACCCAGGAAGCCCTGCCCCAGATCCCACAATTTGCCTTATAAGGGAGGTTAGCCTAAGGTGCATCCCCCTAAGACCATACCTGGGGAGAAGCATCCTTCCTCAGGAAGAACTGACCTCTGTGAGCACATGGCATGTAGCGAGCTCTGAGCTAACGGTGGTCCCACCCAACCCTAGAACAAATCCTCTGTCAACCCAACATCCCACCTGCCACCAAGTCCTGTCAGTATCTCCCAAGGCCGGCCCCCTTTTCTCCATCTCCTCACCGTTGAGTCCCAGTTGTCCTCAACTTACCTGAAGCCATGGCAAAGCCTCCTATTGGTGTCACAGTCAGTCCAAGCCACCCCCCACACACAGCCCCAAGGAAGGCTTCAGGACCCAAATCTCATCCTATCACCCCTGCCAAGACCCCTGAAGGCCCCTTAGACCTAAACGGGGTTGCACGGTCTGGGCCTGCACTCCATCTCACACCTTTCTCTTTACCCTGAGCCACACCAGCCTTCTCTCAGCTCCCTTGCCTACCATCCTTTATTTGGCCTCTGCGTGAAACGTGTCCCCCCTCCCCTCACCTTGTCAGCTCATCTTCTTCCTTCAGATCTCAGTTCAAAAGCCTCCCCTGCGCCTCTGTGTCAGTTCTATCCATCGTACATTCTCACACCCTCTGCTGTACTTCTCCTTCAGGGCAGGCGTTTTCTCCACCGGTTGTAAGCTCTGGAAGACAAAGTGTGCATCTTTCTTCCTCTCCCCGCTTCCCGCCCTTCTCACCATCGCATCCCCAGCATCTGTCCAGTGCCTGGCCATCGCTGATGCTCAATAGCTATGTGCTGAATGGATAAATGAATGAACCAACTCTATGAGGTAAGTACTGCTGCTATCCCCAATCTGCAGACAAAGAAACGGAGATTCTGAGGAGTTGAGTGGCCAACTCAAGGTCCTGCGGCTGGCCGGTGGTACAGGAAGGGTCTAGAGCAAGTCAGACTGCAGAGTCTGTGCTCTTCACCACTTCTGGTCCTGCATCTAGAATGCCGGCCTCAGTGTCTGTCTTGCTCTCCCAGCAGGCTTTCTGAGGACTGCTCAGCTGGCCACCAAGTCCTGGGGCTCTGGGGCTCTCCTCCCCAGAGCTGCCCCCAGAACCATGGAGAGTCTGAGTGAGCTACAGAACCCACTGCTGCCTCGGAACCCCGCACACCTCCATGGCCCCTATCCCTACCCCGAGGCTTCTCCCGCCTGGCCGTGCCGGGAGAAGATCTACTCCTACCTCCTGGGTGGTGCTGGCCCTGCTCACGCCCACCAGCTCCTGGACCCAGGATCCCTGCAGCTGGCCGTGGAGGCCTGGTACAGGCCCAACTGCCGCCTGGGGAGGGACAAGGTCAAGGAGCCCAGGGCAGGCAGCTGCGAAACCAGCTTCACAGAGAGCAGGGAGCCCCCCGCTGGGCCTACGGAGCGGTCCACAGAACCTGGCCAAGCGGAAGAGGATGTCACCATCCAGACTGTGTCCTACGGGGTTCAAGAGGAGCTCCAAGGCCAAGAGGACGACCAGGAGGAGGAGGAGGAGGAGGAGGTGAGTATGTGTGTTCAAAATGCAGGTTCTTGGGTTCACCTCCAGGTGTTGAGATTCTGTAGGCCTGGCTTGGGGGCCAGGAATCTGTATGTTACCAAAGAAAAGGCACTTCTGACACAGGTGCTATCTACACTTTGAGAAACACTAGCTTGGGCTATTTTTTAAGATTAACTGCATTAGGGTATCTTTTTTACTGAAGTATAGTTGATTTACAATATTATGTAAGTAGGTGTACAACATAGCAATTCACAATTTTTAAGGGTTATGAATATTTAATTTTTTAATAGCATTTTTTGTTCTTGTTTTTTTCTAGCTCAATCAAGAGATAATTGCTATATAACATTGTTTAAGTTTAAGGTGTATAATGCCATGATTTGATTCATGTACGTATTGCAAAATGTTTACCACAATAAGGTTAGTTAACACATCCTTCATCTCACATAATTACCATTTTGCTGTTGTTGTTATAGTGAGAACATTTAAGATCTACTTTCTTAGAACTTTCAATTGTATGATACGTTATTGTTAACTACAGTCACCACGCTGTATTAGATCCCCAGAACTTATTCCTCTTATAACTGGAAGTTTGTACTCTTTAACCAACATCTCCTCATTTCCCCCACTCCCCAGCCCCTGGCAACCACCAATCTACTCACTGTTTCTATGAGTTCAACTTTTTTAGATCCTACATATAAGTGAGATCATATGGTATATGTCTTTCTTTATCTGACTTATTTCACTTAGCATAATGCATCAAGATTCATGTTGTCCCAAATGGCAGGATTTCCTTCTTTTTATGGCTGAATAATATTCCATTGTACATATAGATATAGATAGATAGATGATAGATAGATAGATAGATAGATAAATAGATAACATTGTCTTTATCCATTCATCCATCCATCTATGGACTTTTAGACTTTGAGGAAAGTTCACCTTGTTCTTGTTTTCTTAATTATATAAGTAATTTAAAGTCAATATAGAAAACCATTCAAAGATAACTATTATTTTAGTGGATGATCTTCCAGTCTTTTTTACTTATGTGTTTTTTTCCTACCCTGCTCCCCAAAAGAGATCTTGCTATATACACAGTTCTATAACAGAAACTTTCCTCTCTAAGGAACATATTTCAGTTTTGCTCCACATAATCTAATATTTTCTACAAGGTGATTTTTAAGGGTTACATGGTATCCCATTGTAGGTTCTTCCATCATTTATTAACCCAATTTCCTGGTCATTGGGTGTTGAGATTGTTTCTAATCTTTCACAATTACTATCCTATGATGAACATTCCGGTACGTGTATATCTGTATTCTTTCCTAGTGATAAATTCCTAAGGGTGGAATCACTGGGCCATTCACTGTCAAAGCTTTTGGTAGAGAGTACCAAGCCCAACCCACACTCCCACTAACAACAGATGGTCTGCCCGTTGCCCCACATCACTGCCAATGGGTGATCCTAGGCCAGGTCACAAGAGCCCACTCATGTTTTGCAGAGTGATGCAACCTCGACAGAGAGTGAAAGTGAAGACAACTTCCTTACGCTGCCTCCCAGGGACCACCTGGGTCTCACTATCTTCTCCATGCTCTGCTGCTTCTGGCCACTGGGCATAGCTGCCTTCTACTTCTCCCAGGGGGTAAGAGCCCATGGGGCCCAGGGCTTCTGCTCTGGCCACCTCGCTCCTCTGGGGGGCCTGGGGTCAGGGCCTGGCGGGCTGGGGCTGTTTTGCTGGGCGTGGGGATGCTCCCTTTCATCAGCGCCTCTCTCTCCCTAGACCAGCAAGGCCATCTCCAAGGGGGACTTCCGCCTGGCCAGCACCACCTCCCGCCGGGCCCTATTCCTGGCCACACTCTCCATCGCCATCGGGGCTGGTCTCTATGTGGCTGTGGTGGTAGCCCTGGCAGCTTACATGTCCCAGAATGGCCACAGCTAGTGGCCAAGAAGTCCTGGCGTCCCAACTCCCCTGCTCCACCTGAGGAGGCAGGGGGGCTTGGGGTAGCAGACTCTATGGGGAGTCCTGGCCCCTGAAGACAACTCATGAGGGTGGCTTATCGGGAGGAGGCCTCCCAGGCTGCAGCCTGAGGGGTGCAACCTTCACTTCTTCCTGCCTGTTGCAACCAGCCTAAAGCAGGGCTGGAAGCATCACTCTCCAGCCCAGGCTATGTTGGGAAGCAGGAGAGGGTAGGGCTGCCCACCTGGCCATCCAGGCAGGGCCTCCCTCTAGCTGGGACCTCTCCCCATTCTGCTTATTTCCTAAAGGGTCTCCTGCCCTGCAAGCACCCCACTACCCGACTCTGTTAACCTCTCCACAGAGAAAGAACAGATTACAGGGAGGGAAAGGAATGCCTGGGGAGAAGAGGAGCTGAGCCAGTCCTTGCAGCCCACAGGAATCTCCACCTGGGACACCCTGACCTTCCCCAACTCCACTCTCTGGTTCATGATGCCCAGACCTCAGCCAGCCAAGAGGGAAATACATAGAGACATAGGGACCCCTTGGTCTTTCTGGTTCTGGAGGGTGCTTACCTCTCCTGTGGGCTTGTAAGACAGTGTAGATTCTAGGTAGAGAAGGGACATCCCGGGTGTATAAACTCTGTACTGAGGGCAGGTTCTTGGAGCATCTCTGTGCAGGAACGAAAGGCAGATGAGATGACACAAAGCCTGGAGGGCCCCGGAATAGTGTTGCCCCTGTTCCCCCAACATCCTTTTCTAGGCTCCTCCCGGGGGGCTCTGAGCTGGCACCATCCCAAGTAGACAGAGAGAGAGTGCCATCAGCCCAGCAGCCACTGAGCGCAGGACCCTAGATCCAGCCCTGTAGGAACATAGCGAGGAGACCCTGAGTAGTGAGTGAGATGAGGGGAGGGACACAGGCCTGGCATGGCAGCTGAGCAGCCCAGGAAGGCTTCCTAGAGGAGGTGAGCAAGGTCTAGATGGATGAGGAGAATGTATCTAAGGGATACTAAGGGATGACCCTTAGTATTCATGGGCAGGGATGTGGCAGGAGCCTCCCAAGGAGGGTTCAAAGCTGTTTGGATTATGCCTAGAACATCCAGGCTGGAGCCAAACTGCGGGCTCCACCAACTCAAGGAAGAGGAAGGTCAGGCCTGTGTCTCAAAGGCCAGTAATGTTTTCCCACCTCTGAATGCTGGACCCCTGGTCAGCCTTGGAGCTTCTTCACTGGCACCCCGGCTCAGAGCTGCTCTTAACACCCTCAACCTCTAGGAATCCTCCAGAATTCTAGAGACATCCAGACAGGCAGGAGGAGCACATTGTGAGGGCAGGCCTTTCAGAGTTCAAGCTATGGACCTCACTGTGCACAATCTGCGGACCTGGTCATTCACGTCCCCCACCCAGAACTCGGGGCTATGAATCCACCAACTTGTCCCACCATCCTCCCTAATCCCAGGTGTTACCCAGCCCTCCATTCCCTGCATCCCCTGAAGTCTCACAGGCCCAGGATCAGCAGTTTTAATGTTCCATTATTGTATATAATTATCCTTGTAATAAACATTTCTGTAACACCTGGTGCCCTCTGGGCCTCTTACTGTCCTCGCCTGCCTCCACCTTTGCCTGCGTCCATTTCTTCCCCAAGACTGACCTCCATCCCCAAGTCTACTGCTCCTGGCCCCTAGCAGCATGTTCTTGAGAGGACATGCCCACACCCAGGCCTTAGGAGAAGGGGGAGGCACTCTGGCTTGGAGGACTTCTCTGCTCAGGGTAGCCTGAATGCAGGGTGATGGCGTGCATTTGACTCTGCGAGATAAGGCGAGGTCCATGCTGAAGAAAAATCCCTTCTAGACTCGAAGGCCTTGGAGATCAGGCGGAAGGGATGCGAGCCAGGGTGACTGAGGCTCCACTGAGCTGCCTGGAGCTATCAAGGGTGGACACAAGGTACGGGATCACCAAGGAGCCTCATTCCCCCGATGCCCTCTCTAGAGTCCCTCATACCTCCCTAATGGGGGCTGCTCACGGGTGGTATGGGGAGGAAACCATCTCTGTCTGCCTCAGACCACAGCCTCAGCACCAAATGCTCTCGGTCCCAGGCCCCCAGGAACCTGTCTGCACTGGCAGAGAGACCAGCCTGTCCTCTAGGTCACTGCATGGAGGGTGCTGGCACACTTGCACCCACATGCGCCTACTTGCAAGACACAGCTATGGACACACACACACATGTTGCACAGGCTGGGTACCCCTGAGACAGAGATTAGCGCACAATGTACATTAGGAGACGCTCTTGGGATAACATTTGAGGAAGGGAGCAGAGGCCGATCTGAATGGCGGGGAGGCCAGGCTGCGATGCTGGCCCAAATGACTGTCTGGGCCAACCCAAGGTGGGGTCTGGATCCAGGATGCCCTTCAGAGTTGACCCAAGGTAGGACGAAGGGCCAGGCCTTTATATCTGCATATCAATCAGTCATCGGATGTGGGCCACCCAGAAAAGGGCTGTGACTCAGGTGAGGCGGATCCCTTCAGCTGGAGCTGCTCCCGAAGCGGGGTTTGCCCTGAAGGCTGATTGCTGACAGCACCTGCAGCAGCTGGAGGTCTAAGCCCATCATTCCTGCGGGGCCCCCGAGCAGCACATCACCGCATCCACCGCGCCCACCAAGCAGCAGCAGACCCGGTGCTGCCACCGAGACCCCCTCGGCATTTACCTCCCCACAGCGAAGTCTGCTTCCTGGGAACTCTGTGATCCTGGGCCCACAGGCAGGATAAGCCGAAAGTGACTTCAACCACTGACAGATGGAAGCCGGTGGACCAATAACCCCAGATTTCCCGGCATCTGGAAGGGAGGACACTAGTCATATTCTACACGCTCTCAGGGTTCCCCAGCAGGACTGAGCTTCAGTTGCCTGCGGTGGCAATTTGCTTAAAAGCATGTCCCTCGCTGGCTGCCTTCCTGCCCCCATCTTCTTCCTCACTCCCCTGCCGCGCTTCCTGGGATCAGCTCCCAATAAACTACCTACGATCGAACCCTTGTCTCAGAGGGCCCCAGGGGAACCCAAACCAAAACACAGACATGCACGCACACACGCACATATACACACAGCGTGTGCGTGCTCACACACACAGGCGCGGGCATGCAGCCACGCACCCCTTCGTGCACGCGCGCACACGGGCACAGCCCACACAGGCACAAATGCTTCGTGCCCACGCTCACGTGTGCCCACACGTACAGCACGCGCACATGCCAGGGGTGAAGCAGGAGACGCGGTGGCTGAGGAGCCCCTCCCGGCCCCGTCTGGTCTGCAGTGTCCCTGTCCCCGGTCCCGCTGGGCCCCGGCCTGGGCAGCAGGCAGCACGGACTCCAGTCCAGGCCGTGCTCGGGCTGGGCATGCTGCCTCACAGCCCTGACAGCTCCCACCTCCTTCCCAGCCCTGCAGAACACTGCTCCAGGCCTGGAGACAAAGGAGAAGCCGCCGAATGATTTCCTATGTTCAGCCCTGGTCCTGCTCCCCACCGTCCTCACCCCATCCCCTTCCCTCAGCTGCAAATTCAGGCTCTGCAAAAGAAAGTGGAATCAGAAACGTAGCCCCTAGGGACTTCGCTCCCAGCCCCTTTGGAAGGGCCCATTCTGTGGAGCCTGGGCTCATCCTGATCAGCCCCTGCCACGCTGGCAGGGCCCCCTCCCCTGTCACGCCGAGCCTCTGGGCATGCCTGGGGCACTTTAGGCCTCCTGCTTCCCAGCTCTGCCTGTGTCTCACAGCCTGAGGCTCCTGGGAAGCAGGGGGCTTGCAGTTACCCCACTTCCGGCTGGTTCCTCAGGCTGGCAGAGAAGCTGGGGGCGGGGAGGGTCCCCTGGGTATAGGTGCCCATGACGAGCTGCAGTGCCAGCACATCTGTGCAAATATTACCAATTATTTTCCTCACTATAAACACCCAGCAGGAAGGCAGGGAAGCAAACAACTCAAATTGTTTAAAATAGAAACCGAAATTGCTGCCCAGGGAAGTCAGGGCAGCAGGCAGAGAAGGGGCCGTGTACCAGGAATCCGGGGTCTCCCCCACCAACTGCCCTTAAAGTGCACCTGCTCCCCCTACCCCAACCCTGCAACCCCACCTCAACTTTCTCCTCCAAAGGCCAGGCAGAATGAGATTGGAAAGGTCATCACCTGGGGGATGGGGGATAGGAGGATGGGGGCCCAATGGGCCCTGTGCAGGGGAGGGAGGATGGCTGAGAGGGGCAGACACAAAGGAAAAAGGAGCCAGTGGTTCAGGGCAGCTGGGCTAAAATGCTGTGTGGAAAGGAGCTGGGGGGAGGAAGCCTCCCTTCACTGTACCCAAGGGCAGGGGAAGGAGGGGGACCCTCAGGTGGCAGGCCAGGGGCCTTGGGACTCTGGGCCAAGTGAGAACAGTGACCTGCCACCCACTCTGAATGAAAGGAATTTTTTTGATAGTGGAAATGGCTAGAAACCAGCTCCCCGAGGGGCCCAGCAGCCTTCCCTTTCCCTCCCTCCCTCCCCACAAACAGGGTTGATAGACAGCAGGTCGCTGACACAGTCACACGGGTTGTCAAAATACTGAAACATTCCCTCACCAGTTGATAAACAGGCCCTGTCCCAAGCCCCCCAAATATTTCCCTTTCCTGCCTTCCTGGTCCCTCCCCCAGGACCCCCAGACGCCCCCCAGGAACTAAAGGGGTAACGGTGGGCGCAGCAGCCCCCCTCCCCCAGGTGCTCAGGCAGCCTGAGCTGCCCTGACTCTTAAATATCTCGGATGTCACCCCTGCCCGCAAAGACATCATCTGTGTGCCCACGGCCTCTCTCCTCCCCTAAGGATGTTCCCAGGGAGTGGGCTCTAGGCAAACCCACCACTCCTCAGTCTGCCCTTGCATCCCTGCTTCTTCCAAGACACAGTCCCAGCACATTTCCTGGGTCTAGCCAGGCCTGAACCCCACCCGGAGGACAGGAAGCGGGTGTGCTGAGGCAGGGGCCCGTGGCCAAGTTGTCAAGGGTATGAATCCTGAATGCTGCAGCGGGAAGGAAACCTGGAGGTGATCTAATCACAGTGCCTGATGCTACAGAAGAGACAACCAAGGCCCAGAGAGGGAAGTGAGTGGCCCAATGTCACACAGCGATTTATGAGCCAAACCCAGGCCTCGCCTCCCAGGCCCTGGAGTTGCTGAGCTAGGCTGGTGATATCGCTGCCTGCTGTGGAAACGCTGAAAACCCAGGGAAGACTGTTGCCTCTGCTGTGAATATTAACAGACTACTTCCCTGAGCCTTCCTCCTGGGCTGTTTCCTGCTTCGAAGGCTGTCCCAGGCAGCCCCTCCCTGGGGCTGGTACCTCTGCCCTTCTGTTTTGGTGGTGTGGCAGGGTGGGGCGGGAAGTTGAGAGCTTTGCTTAGCCTAGCTGCTCCAAGCTCACAGCAGTCCCCGCCACCACCATGGGCGCTCTCACATCCTCTCAGCAATGGGGGCGGGAGGCACTGCTCTGGAACGTGGGGGACCCACAGAGACACTCAGATGTTCTGAACGAAAATAAAAGGTGCTCGTGTAGCCCATCTGCATTTCCAAATACTTCCCACCTACATCCCTTGAACTGCTCTCACCTCCCTCCCTCTAAAGGGCCGGGCAGACTTCAAAGCCACTTGTAGCTCCACGAGGAAATGACAGAGAAAGGAATTCCCAGAGGGCCGGGTGCCCCCAGAGGCGGCCAGGAGGGGGACAGAGGGGACAGCAGGCATGTTGGCAGCAGAGGGCAGGGCTAGCGGTGAGGCGGCAGGGGCAGGCCAAGCTGACAGAGCACCTCTGGTGCACAAAAGACCGCCACTCGGGCTCCCTCTGCACTGAGGCAAGTGTTCCTGTCCCCATTTTACAGACTGGGAGAACGAGGCCAGCAAGGCTCTCTTTCGTCCTGGTGCCACAGCTCAGCGAATGGTACCATCGTGGTGTCTGAGCAGCTGACATGGCTCCACCCTCACCCCCCACCCTCATCCCATCTGAGCCCAGCTCCTGGTCATTTTTCCCTCCTTCATCCCCTCCAGCCCTGTCCTAACACTTCTGCTCAGAGCTGGCTGCGAGATGCAGCCTAACACAGTGGCTGAAAGCACAGAGTCTGGAACCAGGCTGCTCTGCTCTGTGCAACCTTGGGTGTTTTCCTGTGTGGAAAAGGGGCACCATGATGGTGACTACTGCAAAGGGTTGGTGCGACTATTACATACATTAACACTTGTATGGCTTCTACAACAGCATTAGGTGTCTAGTAAGTGCTATGTGGAATTTTTTTTTTTTTTGCCGCACCGCGCCGCTTGTGGGATCTTAGTTCCCCGACCAGGGATTGAACCCGGGCCCTCAGCAGTGAAAGTGCAGAGTCTTAACTGCTGGACTGCCAGGGAATTCCCTGGAGAATGTTTTTAACTATCTCCAAGGGACCACCACCCTAAATGGCTTCCCTACCAGAAGCTCCTCACCTTCCTCCACCCCGACACCTCCCACCACCAGAGAGACTAAAGCCAGATCCTGGTGTACGGAGACCCTGCTGACTTCTCCAGGCAGACATCTGCTGATAACAAGCTAAAGGCACGAGCCTGTTTCTCGTGTCCCCCTGCCAAGAATTCCCTTGTCTGCCCTACTGCCTGACTTTTCCCTCCAAGCCGATAGAAATCTTCCAAGACATAGTTCTAGAAAATCCCATCTCTAGCACTTTCTGACAACTCTTCCCCACTGCCCCACCCAAAACCAAGTGGAACAAACCACCTTCCTTCATGAGCCGTCGCCACACCTGTTCACACTGATATCTCTGCCACATCTACAGCCCTTTGCTCCTCC
Organism: Balaenoptera borealis; assembly: GCF_965194805.1. Classification (NCBI taxonomy): domain Eukaryota; kingdom Metazoa; phylum Chordata; class Mammalia; order Artiodactyla; family Balaenopteridae; genus Balaenoptera; species Balaenoptera borealis. The sequence continues at coordinate 27,881,686 of NC_138866.1, forward strand.
GAGGGTGGGACCCGTGTCTGTCTCGGCCTCGCTAGGTCTGGTGTGGGGCCTGGTTTCTGTAGACGTTCAACACGGGCTCTCTGGGCACATCGCTGGGAAAGAAGTGACTTGCCACACAGCTGGAGAAGGTCGGGGTTAGGATTCTTTCATCTGTGATTTCTCTCTCAGAGAGGAGAATCACCCACTTCTTCGGGGAGATGAGAGCTGGGAGGAGAGTCTCTAGGCGAGAGGGGCTTTACAATTCCAAGGAGAACAAAACAGACCAGGGACAGCAGGGTGGACCCTTGCGGTGCCCAGCCTGGTAGTATCTGAATAGGAAGGGGCAGAGCACAGAACTCTTAGGTGCCTCCTCCTACTTTTCATCTGGGTTGCCATAAAGACCCACCTTTCCCGTGCAGCAAGGTCTGTGCTCTGTAGGAGGATACAAACAAGGGGGCAAAGAAGCCAGGGCAGCTGCTCTCTCCTTGTCCTCTCTGATCTCTGCAAGACTCTGGGCTGAAGACAGAGAAGAGGTTCTTTCTCAGTTTCCTCTACTCGCAACTCAGCCCCTTGGTCACCCACATCCTCCATAGGAGCCCACAAGTCTGAGTGACGCTGGCCTGTCCACAGCCTCCTCTGAAGGCCAAGGCCAGAAGCGGGAGCCCTGCCTCACCCGACTTCATCACCTTCCCACGCTTCACCAAATCCTGTGACTCCGCCTCCCCCCAATCTCCCTGATCCCATCTCCTTCTCCCTCCTCCGTTGCCAAGTCCTAGTGCCAGCCCCCATCAGCTCGCACTCGGGCTCCTGCAAAAGCCTCCGAGATGACCTGTCACTGGCTACAACATGGATGAGCCTTGAGGACATTATGCTAAGTGAAATAAGCCAGTCACAAAAAGACAAGTACTGCATGATTCCACTTCTGTGAGGTATGTAGAAGAGTCAAATTCACAGAAACAGAAAGTAGAGTGGTGGTTCCCAGGGGCTGTGGGGAAGGGGAAATGGGGAGTTATTTAATGGGACAGAGTTTCAGTTTTGTAAGATGAAAATGTTCTGGAGATCAGTTGCACTATGTTGTGAATATACTTAATGCTACTGAACTGTACACTTAAAAATGGATAAAATGGTAAATTTTATATTGTTTTTTACCATAATTTTTTAAAAGACTGGGGGAAAGTAATAATTATTATTATAAAGAAATATTCTAATACTATTATAAATCTGTTCAGTCTCTTTTCAAAGATGATTTTAATGAAAACATAAAACCCTCCTAAATGGCCTCCCCTTTGCTGAAGTGCACTTTTCTAAAGGCAAATCTGGTCGAGTCAGCCCTTCATACTTGCAGGGTCTTTGCTATTTCCTCTGACTGAAATATTTTTCCTTCCCTTCTTGGACTAATTAACTCCTATTCACCCTTCAAATCTTGGTTCTAAAGTCACTTCCTCCAGGAAACCCTCCCTCACCCGCCTGGCTGGGTCTATTCCCATCATTGTGCATTCTCTGAGCCCCATGTTCCCATTTTCAAAGCCCAGATCCCCATTGCAACTGTACGTTTATTTCTGAATATTGGATTAATGTCTGTCTCCCTCCATTGTAACCCCAATGCCCAGATAGATGACAACTTAAGCAAACAAAAACAAATTCACTGTCACGCAAGTCAAAACCACAATGAAATATCACCTCACACCTGTCAGAATGGCTATCATCAAAAGGCCACAAATAACAAATATTGGCAAGGATGTGGAGAAAAGGGAACCCTAGTACACAGTTGGTGGGAATATAAATTGGTGCAGCCACTATGGAAAACAGTATGGAGGTTCCTTAAAAATCTAAAAATAGAAATACTATATGATGCAGCAATTCTACTCCTGGGTATTTATCCGAAGAAAATGAAAACACTAATTGCAAAAGATACATGCACCCCAATGTTCATAGCAGCATTATTTACAATAGCCAAGATGTGGAAATAACCTATGTGTCTATCAACAGATGAATGAATAAAGAAGATGTGGTACATATATGCAATGGAATATTACTCAGACATAAAAAAGAATGAAATTTTTGCCATTTGCAACAACATCGATGGACCTGGAGGGTATTATGTTTAGTGAAATAAGTCAGACAGAGAAAGACAAACACTGTATGTTATCACTTATATGTAGAATCTAAAAAATAAAACAAATGAATATAATAAAACAAATGAATGAATATAACAAAACAGAAACAGACTTACAGATATAAAAAACAAACTAGTGGTTACCAGTGGGGAGAGGTAAGGGGGATAGGGTAGGGGATTAAGAGTTACAAACTACTATGTATAAAATAAATAAGCTACAAGGATATATTGTACAGCACAGGGAATATAGCCAATATTGTATAATAACTTTAAATGAAGCATAATCTATTAAAATATTGGATCACTGTGTTGTACACCTGAAACTAATATAATATTGTAAACCAACTATACTTCAATTTAAAAAATTCACTGTCAAATACGTAAAATCAATTACATAAGCTGAAACAAAATAAGAAGATATTGAGTACTTACTCTGCGCCAAGTCTATACTAAGCACTTTACAAATATTAATCAGTGAAACCTTGCAACATCCCTAGAAGGCTGATTCTATTAGTATTTTATCCCTATTTTAGGGATAAAGAAACTGAGGTCCAGAGAGGTAAAATAACCTGCCCTTGGTCACACAGCTAGTAGGATAGTAGCTGGAATTTGAACCCAGGCCATCTGGCTCCACTGTCCACATGCCAGGGCCATTACCCCACCTTGCCCAAGCCTGATGCCACCAGAATCACAGATATATATATATATATCTGCACCCCCCCTAACTTCTCCCATTGATTCTTTCCTCTTCCCTTTCCTAAATGATACTGAGCAGGGGTTAGGGTCATGGAGAGAGGACCACATGTTTTACCCCCAACGTATTTTAAGGAATATTTGTTCACTGTAACCCAAGAAGCCCAGCAAACCTGCCCAGCACCTGTCGAGCCCCCTGGTGGATGGTGAAGACCAAGAACAGCCTCTAGGTCTCTTCTGAGAGGCCAAAGAGAAGCAAGGACAGAGTCATAGGCATCCACAGCCCATCTAGCTGTGATCCAGAACGGATCCCTAGAGGAGGAGCAGGAATCTTGGGAAACAAGACCACCAGGACCTGGGGAGGGGGGTCGTGCAAAGGTGGGTGTGGTGGCTGGTATCCAGCCAGAGACACAGGAAGCATGACTCTTTGACAGGAAAGCAGGTCCTTGCTTCCATATCCTTCCCCCAAATGCTGACCCAGTGCCCAGGGAACAGGTCAGCTGTCACCCTGCCCATGGAAGTGACCCATATGTTGCCAAGGGGAGCTGGGATGGATGGCGATAGAGTCATAAGTCCCCATGGAGAGCTGCTGCTCAAGTGAGATGAAGCAGGGATCTTCTCAACCTCAGACAGAAAATGAAAGGCAACTTCAGGGTTTTAGGCTTGGATTGTCGAGTGCCACCGTATGCTGGTTACTGGGCTCCTTCCTTTTTAATATCAACCCATATTTTATAGACAGGAAAACTGAGGCTCAGAGAGATAAGTTAAATTGCCCAACTAGCTGGGAAGCTGGGGAGCCTTAAAATTAATTGCCGAGTTTTCAGTCTTTAAATTAAATGTCTGTACCTCAAACCCCATTGATCCAGCAAGGTGAGTCAGAAAGTAAAATAAAAATGAGCGAGCAGGGGTCAGGTTCCACTCTTGCCTGAAACAACTCTTATTTTCTTCTTTACCCCAATTTGGGCAGCAGCTGTGTCTGGTTATTCAAGCAAGAAAACATCTCAGAACTCACCAGCTCTTTGCCCAGCATGGATACCGGACCTTAACTCAGAGCCCCTGCCAGCACCCACACCAGCTCCAGTCCCCCTCTTTCCATGCCCCCCCCAAAGTCTGCAGGTGGAGAGGTGATGAGCGGCTCTCTCCAGCTGCACGGTCTCCCTGGGGTGGTGCATAGAGGATTCCACACTCAGAGCAGCCAATTAAGGACCGTCATCCTGGCGGAGCTGCTGACTCAGAGCTGCTTGAACCCCTCTGCCCCACCCCCCAGGAGTCCACCCAGGAAGCCTCAGGGAGCTCCCCTCACAGGGGCCAGGGGCCAGGCTGGGTAGATGGCAGCTGCCCTGACCTCTCCGCCAGGCAAAAACCTGTGTAGCTTCAACACCCACCCCAGACTCTGCTCAAACTCTCAACTTCCTCCATCCTTGAGCATCAATTAAATATTGACTAAGTAGCTATTAAGCAGGAATGGTCTACCATGCTCTCCAGGGCAAAATGAGTCTCTCTTTCTCAGGAGTGAGGCAAGTAGAGACGGCCTCCTTGCTGGTCCTTGAAAACACCAAGCATGATCTTGCCCCGCTTCTGCCTTTGTACCTGCTGGTCCTGGTCCTTCCGCTAGAAACACCTTTCTCCAGATATCTGCTCTGCATTGCTTGCTCAAATGTCACCTCATCTTAGAGGCCCTCCCTAGCTGCCTCCCACCTACCATTTACCTGCTTTGTTTTCCTTCATAGCTCTCTCCCTGCTTGATATTTTACTACCTGTGTGTTTGTCAGCCTTCCCCCATCAGAATGCAAACTCCATGAAAAGGGACTCCTGGGTCTCATTCATGGCTGGCTGAATCCTCAGTGCTTAGAACAGGGACTGGTTCTCAATAAAGATCTGTTCTGTGAATGGGACCTGGGTTCTGGCTCTATTCCAGCTGGGACCAGCTCTGTGACCCCTGGTGAGCTGCTCCCCATCCCACCTCCCAAGGCTTCTCCTTTATAATGTGAAAGGATTTGTGGTTTCTAACTGGGGTCTTAACTGGAGTCCCTAATGGCATCAAAGGGAGAATGGAGGTGGGCTACTTTTTTATTGAGGTGAAATTCTCATAACATAAAATTAACCATTTATTTTTACTTTTTATTGAAGTATAGTTGATTTACAATGTTGAGTTAGTTACTACTGTACATCAAAGAGATTCAGTTATACATATATACACATTCTGTTTTTAATATTCTTTTCCATTATGGTTTATCATAGGATACTGAATATAGTTCTCCATGCTAGAGTAGGACCTTGCTGTTTATCCACCCTATATATAAAAGCTTACGTCTGCTGACCCCAACCTCCCACTCCATCCCTCCCCCAACCCCTTCCCCCTTGGCAACCACAAGTCTGCTCTCTATGTCCCTGATTCTGTTTCTGTTTCAGAGATAGGTTCATTTGTGTCATAGTTGAGATTCTACATATAAGTGATATCATATGGCATTTGTCTTTTTCTTTCTGGCTTATTTCACTTAGTATGATAATCTCTAGTTGCATCCATGTTGCTACAAATGGCATTATTTTGTTCTTTTTTATGGCTGAGTACTATTCCATTGTATATATGTACCACATCTTCTTTATCCATTCATCTGTCAATGGACATTTAGGTTGTTTCCATGTCTTGGCTATTGTGAATAGTACTGCTATGAATATAGGGGTGTCTGTATCTTTTTGAATTATAGTTTTGTCTGAATATATGCACAGGAGTGGGATTATTTTTAGTTTTCTGAGGAACCTCCATACTGTTTTCCACAGTGGCTGCACCAACTTACATTCCCACCAACAGTGTAGGAGGGTTCCGTTTTCTCCACAACCTCTCCAGCTTTTGTTATAAAGTTAACCATTTTAAGTGAATAATTCAGTGGCAATTAGCACATTTATAATGTTGTGCAACCACCACCTATATCTAGTTTCAAACATTGTCATCTCCCCCAAAATGAACCTCATACCCTTTTTTTTTTTAGTGAAACAAATGTTTATTAGGAGGAAAAAGAGTACATGTGAACAGGCACACACAGGCCGGCTCAGAGAAGAAGTCGCACCTTCATGGTAGTTTTAATCACTTACATGGGGCATTTCTTCTGGGTTTCCTTTGGCCAGTCATCTTGTTTGCCTGGCTCTGAGTCTGTATTTGGTTTATCTCAGGGTCCTCCCTTGTGTGTGTGCATATCTCTTAGCCAAGATGGATTCTAGCAAAGAGGCCTATGGGTAGGTTGACATCACTCCCTTTTTGACCTCCAAGGAGCATTTCTGTACATGTACAGTCAGGAAGGTCTCCTTGACTTCGACAATGAGGAATACGTGTTCTCTTTCATCTGGGCAGGGCCCAGCCTCTCCTATTATCCTCCTGCTATTGTCTTCATCCTGGACTATCTGTCCACAGTGGGGGACAAACTCCAGCTGCTCAGCCGGGGCCCATCTATCTCCTGCCTCATTATCATTTGGTGGATTGAAATACGACTCTGCACCAGTCCTGGGCAAAGTCCTGCTGGCCCTCAGATTCCTTCCTCACTCTTCTCCTACTTGCTCCGAGCCATAGAAGGACTTCCCTGTGAAAAACATTTTCCCAGAACCTCATACCCTTATATCCATTAACTAGCTGCTCTCCGTTCCCCCTCCCCCCAGCCCCTGGCAACCACCAATCTGAGTTCTGTCTCTATGGATTTACCTATTAAGAATATTTCATATAAATGGAATCATACAATACGTGACCTTTTGTGTCTGGCTTCTTTCGCTTAGCATAATGTTTTTGAGGTACATCCACATTGTAGCACTTTTCAGTGCTTATTTCTTTTTATGGCTGAATAATATTCCATTGTGTGGATATACAATTTGTTTATCCATTTGTCCATTGATAACATGAGCTATTTTTAAAAGCTTTTCCAAATCTGTGATAAGACCATACCATCTGACTAAAGTATGTTTAGTAGACAAAAGTTTATAAAATATGGACAGTACAATAAAAGAGGTGCTTGCAGGTTCCAGGCCCTCATTCCACAACTCTACATAAAGTAATGTAGCTGGGCCCACGAACACAGCCTCCATCTCTGGACCAGTCTAAGCACTGATGGCTTTCTTTCACCCTCACCCTCAAGCTCTCTGGGGTAGGGACTGTCATGATGACTCATGCAGATGAGGCAAAATCCACTGCTGAGGGTCACACAGGTAAGAGTGATGGAGTTGGCATCTGAGCCCTGATCCTGGATCCAGAGGATGAACCCTTAACCACCTGGTACACTGTCTGCCTGGGGCACTCAGGCAGCCTTCCTGGTCACACCTCACCGAGCAGTACTGCCAGCTAAGGGCCAGAATGGAGCAGGCGTGGGCTCCGGGGGAGGCAGTAGGTCAGGCGGAACTCTGACATCAAGTGGCAGCAACCTAACTTAAGGGCTGTTGAGATATTTAAATGAGATCAAGTATGAAAATACAAATCTCAAGGCTGTTATGTCATAATGACTAATATATATTGACTGCAGAGGGAGGGGAGCTCAATCTCACAACAGATGTAAAACAGTTGTGATGGATCCTGACTCTCAGAAGTGTGTGCTCTAAAGGGGAAAAGAGATCCACACCAGTGCCCACCGTACAGTCACTTGGGCTTGTGAGCTTCAGTTTCATCATCTATGAAACGCTCCTATTGCGTTTCACACGTACCCTCATTAAATCACCTGACTGGCTTGAATCATTTGTTTGCACACATGTCTCCTTATTCTTCTGTGAGCTCCTCAAGGGTAGAGACCCCCATCTGCTCATCTGGTAACCCACCATAGACATTTGTGAAATAATAAATAGTGAACTCTTTCCCTTTCCCGCTCAGAACTTCTCCACATTTGAGCTTTCTGTTCAACTAATAATCTACCATGTACTGGCCTGAGCACAGTACACTCAGTACACGCTGCAGGACACACAGAGGTAAGCCAACAACAGTACTCCAAGAACATTCACTTTTAGTGAATCCACTCTTAGGAATTCAGGCTACAGATATCCTTGCGCATATGCCCAAAGGTGTAGGTTCAAGGATAGTCACTGACTCATTGTGTTACGATAGCATTAAAAGATTACAAACAGCCTAAATCCCCATCAGTAGAGGGCTGGCTACCTAAATGCTGGTACAGTCATCTCATGGATGCTCTGCAGACATTATAAAGAATGACTTTGTAAGGCCTAGTTCAACTAATAGGTCGTAATCTCTGAGAAAGATGGTTGAGGGCAAAAAGAAATTTACAGAAGTCTGCTATTTGTGTACATATTGTGTTTTTAAAGGAATACATATGTACATGTATACTTATAAATGCAGAGTCTAGCTCTAGAACAGTGCTGTCCAATAAATTATAATGTTAGCTACAAGTGCAAGCCATATATGATATTTACATTTTTTCAGTATCCCCATTAGAAGATTTTAAAAAAACAGGTAAAATTAATTTTAATATATTTTTCACCTCATATATCCCAAATTGTATCATTTTAACATTTAATCAATATTTTAGTTATTTTTCCAGCTTTATTGAATTATAATTATGTTTTTAAATTATTGATGAGATATTTTGTATTTTTCTTTGTACTAAGTCGTTGAAATATGGCATGTATCTTATACTTACAAAATATCTCAATTCAAATTAACCACGTTTTAAGTGCTCAATAGTTATGTATAGTTAGTGGCTATTGTATGGGACGGCACAGTTCTGGAAGGACTTCACATTTGCCCCGGAGAGAGATTTTGGAGAATTGAAAATCACGGTAGGAAGAAGTTACTTTCACTATATGTTCTTTTGTTCTGTTTTGACTTTTTCCCCCAAGTGTGTGAATTAGCTCTATTTTTTAACTCACAGTTTTAAAGGTAAGGAAAAACAGAAAATCCAGAAAGAGACACAGAAAAGCAGTGATCTTAGAAGTAGGAGGTGATTCCAGACAGGCAGGTGCAACGTCAGGGAGGTCAAGAGAGGAGAGCTTTTCAGAAGATGAGGAGGAGGAGGGGGTGGAAGAAAAAGCAGTACCCTGAGGTGACTTCAGATTTGGCACCTGGGACATCGCTCGTCACTCACTGGTGACATTTGAGAGCTGTGTCAGGAGAGGGAAGGGGTGGAACAGGCCCGAAGCAGGTTGTTAGGAGGGGAGGCAATAAGTGAGGCTCTCTATGGAGAGAGACCCACAGACTCCAACATGGGAGCCAAACAACCATGACTAACTCAGAGGTGGCCCAGGCAGTAAAGGCTGCTGCGGACGGCTCCTGGAAACCTCGAGGGGAGAGGGTGTGATAGGAGGCAGGTGGAGAGCAGGTTCAGGCAGTAAACACAGCCTGGAACCAGCACCGTGCTGGGGAGTGGAGAGGAATCAGGCCCGGCTGGAACGCAGGGGGCCGGAGGAGAGCAACAATAATCAGCTTGGCTAACAGTTAACTTCTTAACCTCCTTGGAGACACAGACCCCTTTGAGGATGCACTGGCAGCTGAAGACTTGCCCCAGAAAGATGCACACCTGCACGCGCAATTTTATACACAGCCTCAGGCACACCCAGAGCCCCTACGGCCACCCCAGAGCACAAAACCTGCTGAAACTGTTCACTGTGGCCCCCAAGATGTGCCCAAAGCCCTCACCGCCCCTCGCAGTCTGGCCCCACGCCTACTGTGGCCTTATCCACTGCCCACGACACCCCCATTTTCAAGATCCCTGTGCAACGGCTCTTTGTTCCAGGCGTTTTTGATCCTAGGGTACACTTTCCCCTCAGGAACTTCTCCTCCTCCTCCTCCTCCTCCTCACCATTCAGAAGCTGCCTCTCTCCTCCAGGCATGTTTAATCATATCTCCTACTTAGCACGGTCTTCCAGGGTCAATGTTGCATATCTTTATTGTCTGTTTGCATATCTGATCTGTTCCCATCCCCTCACCCACACAGGTTTTGTGCAACCGGAGGGCCAGGACCTAATCTGATCCATAGCAGGTATGTACTAAATGAATGAACCCAAATATCACTGAATTGGGGCAGAGCCGCCAGGAGGTCCTGTTTCCCAGCAGCCCCTGAGGGCCCAGAGAAGGGTTTTTAAGGGCTGTGGTTGGTGATGGGCCATGTTCTTAGGAATAAGAATTGAATCTGATTCTGTAGTTCATGCATAGAAGTCCGTGGAACCGGGGAAGAACAAGGCACAGGGTTGGGGAGGGGCCACATGTAGGGTTGCCAGGTATCTTTTTAAAATTAATTAATTATTTATTTATTTATTTTGGCTGCGTTGGGTCTTCGTTGCTGCACATGGGCTTTCTCCAGTTGCAGCGAGTGGGAGCTACTCTTCGTTGCGGTGCATGGGCTTCTCATTGTCTTCGCTTCTCTTGTTGTGAAGCACGGGCTCTAGGTGCACGGGCTTCAGTAGTTGTGGCACGTGGGCTCAGTAGTTGTGGCTCGCGGACTCTAGAGCGCAGGCTCAGTAGTTGTGGCGCGTGGGCTTAGTTGCTCCGCGGCATGTGGGATCTTCCTGAACCAGGGCTTGAACCCGTGTCCCGTGCATTGGCAGGTGGATTCTTAACCACTGCACCACCAGGGAAGCCCCAGATATCTTCTTTAATTGAGGTGAAACTCACACAACATACAACTGACCATTTTAAAGTGTCCAATCTAGTGGCATGTAGTATATTCAACAATGTTGTGCAACTACCATCTCTTTCTAGGTGCGAAAGTTTTTCATCCCTCTAGAACACCCAGTACCCACTAAGCAATCACTCCCTGTTTCCCCCTCCTCCTCTCCCCTGGCAACCATCCACCTGCTTTCTGTCTCTATGGATTTACCTATTCTGGATATTTCATATAAAAGGAATCACACAATATATAAAATTTTGTGTATGGCTTCTGTCACTTAGCATAATGTTTTTGGGGCACATCCAAGTTGTAGCATGTATCAGTATTTAATTTCTTTTTTACAAAGATTATTTATTTATTACTGGTAAAATGTATATAATGCAATATTTGCCACTTTAACCATTTTTAAGTGTACAATTCAATGGCATTAATTACACTCACAATGTTGTGCCACCATCACCGCTGTTTCCAAAATTTCTTCATCACCCCAAACAGAAACTCTGTAACCATTAAGCAATAACTGCCCGTTATCCCCACCTACCCAGCCCCCTGATAACTTCGAATCTACTTGCTGTCTCTATGAATTTGCCTGTTCTAGGTACCTCATAGAAGTGGAGTCATACAATATTTGTCCCTTTTGTGACTGGCTTATTTCACTTAGCATATTTTCAAGGTTCAACCGTGTTGTTGCATGTGTCAGAACTTCATTCCTTTTTACTGATGAATATTGTAGGGATATACCACATCTTGTTTATCCAGTCATTTGTTGATAGATATTTGGATTGCTTCCACCTTTCAGCTATTGTGAATAATATTGCTATGAACATTCACACGCAAGTATCTGTTTAAGTATATTTTCAGTTTGGGGAGATTATACCTAGAAGTGGATTTTCTGGGTCATATGGTATTATGGACTGAATTGTGTCCCCCCAAATTCATATGCTGAAGCCCTAGCCCCCACTGTGATGGTATGTAAAGTTGGGGCCTTTGGGAAGTAATTAGGTCATGAGAGAGAATGGAGTCTCATGATGGGATTAGTGCCCCTATAAGAAGACACATGGGAGAAATCTCTCTCCTCTCGCTGCTAAGTGAGGATACAGCAAGGAGGCAAGCCAGAAGGAGGCTTCTCGCCAGAATTTGGCCATTCTGACACCCTGATCTCAGACTTCTCAGCCTCCAGAACTGGTAGAAATAAATGTCTGTTGTTTAAGCCACTCAGAACATGGCTATTGTTATAGCAGTCCAAACTGACTAAGACATATGGTAGTTCTTAACTTTTCGAAGAACCACCAAACTGTTTTCCATGGTAGTTACACCATTGTATATTCCCACCAGCAATGTACAAGGGTTCTGGTTTCTTCACATCCCAAACAACACGTTATTTTCTGTTTGTTTTCTTTTTGTTATTTATAGCCATCCTAGTGGCTGGGAAGTGATACCTCATCGTGGTCTTTTATTTGCACTTCCTTAATGACCAATGATGTTGAACATGTTTTCATGTGCTTATTGGCTGTTTGTATTTCTTCTTTGGGAAGATGTCTATTCAAATGTCCCTTTCTAAAACTCAGTTGTTTGTCTCTTTGCTGTTGAGTTGTAAGATTTCTTTATGTATATCAGATACTGAATGTTTTTAGATATATGATTTTAAAATATTTCCCCCATTCTGTTTGTCTTTTCACTTTCTTGATAATGGCCTTTGACGCACAAGTTTTTAATTTTTATGAAGAACAATGCATCTATTTTTTCTTTTGTTGCTCATGTTTTGATGTCAACTTTAAGAAGCCATTGCCATATCTGAGGTCATAAAGATTTACCCATATGTTTTCTTCCAGTAGTTTTATAGTTTTAGCCCATATACTTAAATTGTTGATCCATATTGAGTTAATTTTTGTGTATAGAGTGAGGCACTATTTCTTGAAGAGAGAATTCTTTCCCCATTAAATGTTCTTGGCGCCTTTGTTGAAAGTCAACTAGCCATAGATATTTGGAGTTTATTTCTGGAATCTCAGTTCTGTTCTATTGGTCTGTCTATCCTTATCCCAGTACCACGCTGTTATAATTACGGTAACTGTGTAATAAGTTTGAAATTTGGAAATGTGAGTCATCCAACTTTGTTTTTCCTTGTTTTTCCTTTTCAGTGTTGTTTTGGCTATTCAGGTTTCCTTGAAATTACGTATAAATGTGAGAATCAGCTTCTCCACCTCTGAAAAGAAAAAAAATCCATTGGAATTTTGATAGGGATTGCACTGAATCCGTAGATCACTTTGGGAGTATTGTTATTCTTAATATTAAGTTTTCTAATCCACGAATATGGGATATCTTTCTATTTCTTTAGGTCTTCTTTAATTTCTTTCAGCAATGTTTTATAGCTTCCAGTGTGCAAGTCTTTCATTCCCTGGTTGAATTTACTCCACAGTATTTTATTCTTTTGGATGTTATTGTAAATGGAATTGTTTTCTTAATTTCCTTTTCAGATTGCTGAATCTGAAATCTTAATTTCATTGTTGGTATATAGAAACAAAACTTGTTTTGTGATTGATATTATACCCTGAAACTTTGCTAAATTTTTTTATTAGGGCTAATAGTTTTTTTGTGGATTCTTTGGCATTTTCTACATACAAAATCATGTCATCTGCAAATAAGTAAATAAACTACTCCTTCCTTTCCAACTTGCCTTTTTTTTTTTTTTTCCCAGCTGTACTATGCAGCTTGCAGAATTTTTGTTCCCTGACCAGGGATCAAACCTATGCCCCCTGTGGAGTCCTAACCACTGGACCACCAGGGAATTCCTTCCTTTCCAGTTAGGATGCCTTTTTTATTCTTGCCTAATTTCTTTGGCTGGGACTTCCAATACATTGTTGAATAGCAGCATTGGTGCTGCCAGATTTAGCAAATAAAAATACAGGACTCCATACAATATTTGGGACATATTTATACTAAACAATTATTCACTGTCTATCTGAAATTTAAATTTAACTGGATGTCCTGAATTTTATCTGGGAGAGTCCAGGGAATGGTCCCATAAGTGCCTGCACTGCCTGCCAATCCTTCACCCTTCCCATGACCTCCAAGGCTCTTGACACACTTGCCCTGCCCTTTAGGAAGCCTGGATGCCAGGAACAGCTTTGTCTAAACCCCAACTCTGATCCCCAGGGTGCTGGGCACTAAGAAGGTGGATCAAAATAACTGCTTTCTTTTCACTCCTGCTCTCAACCAGCAGAGGTGTGGGTCAGATTTGGGAGAAGCTAGGAAGACAAAGCCTAAGCCACCATTACAATATGGCCAGATGCTGGGACCCTGAGGAGAAAGGTGTTTAAGCTTAGTCCAGAGGTTTGGGTTAGGATGGAAGAATCCTGAGGACAGAGTGAATGCCTAGGGCTTTCTAACTCCTGAAAGCTTATTCCCACATGTTTTTCTGATTGATCTTCCCAACATTCCCTGAGGAAAGCAGGGCCGCTACTATTGCCCTCAGTTCACGACTAGGGAGATTGCGTACCGAGAGCTGAAATGACTTCCCAAAGCCACACAGCTGACCAACCCTCTAAGGAGCAGGGCCTGTGCCAGGCCTCTGAGCCCCACCAAGCTCAGCGCCCTCCAGGATGGAACAGAGTGGGACTTTGACCCCCAAGCCTAATAACCACAGAGTTGCAGGAAGACCAGCCCTCAACTTGATCTGGACCATATCAAACCCCTTCCCTCCCCAAGGCACCCCACCCATCTCTTCACCCCAAATTCCAGGGTGACTGGGGAGGCAGAGCAAAGTCCATGTGCATCTAACTGGAAAATGAGCCTCATTACTTGTGCCTCACCAGTAATCCAGTTTACCTACCCTTCACCCCCAGGGCATCTCTTTTTGCCTCCCTCCCCATCCCCAAACTTAACACCAGTGATGCCTGTTTTATTGTTTTCATTTTTTATATCGTAGCATCATTATTATTGATGGTGGAAGATCCACACATTGCTTGTAGCACATTTACATTCATTCTCTCATTGAATCATTCAACCATTCATTCAACTAATATTTGTTGTATTTCTTGAGCACCTACTATGTGCCAGGGACTATGTTGGGCCCTGTGACTAAGCCAAAACACTGGCCTTCCAGCAGTGGTTCTTAACCCTGACTATATATTATGACCACATAGAGAAGTTTTTAAAATCCTGATTCCCGGCCATGCCCCAGATGAATGATTAGAATTGGGCGGGGGCAGGCGTAGGACCAACACATCAATGTATTTTCTGTTGCTAGATTATTTCCTATGTATCCAACATAGACCATGCCATAGCTAGCTGGGTTAAAGAGGACAGACCAGTCATCTTCCTCTTTAACATTTAAACACCATCTTTGATATTAAATGTTTAAAAGTGGTATATTTTAAGCAAGACCCAGTACTTCTTGGAAGAGACTTCATCAGGACATTTTATATCTCCCAAAATTTTATTATAACAAAATTTTCAAACATACAGAAAAACTGGAAGAATTTTACAGTAAACGCCCACCTAGAATCTCCCATTATTACTCTATCCTTCTATCAATCCCTTCTAATTTTTTAAATGTATTTCAAAATATATCATAGACATCTATCCACTTCTCCCTAAATACTTCAACATGTATATTATCAACTAGAGTTCAATATTTGGTTACAGTATTATTTTTTACTTTCTACATAAAATTTATATTACAATGAACTGCAAAAATCTCAAGTGTACATTTGTCAAATTTTGACAATGGCATATACCTGTGTAATCCAAACCCCTATCAAGATATAGAATATTACAGTCACTCCAGAAAGTTCCCTTATTCTCCTTCCCTTGCTAATCCTCACCCTATCCCATCCCCACCCCCTGCAGAGGCAATCTCTTTGCTGGGTTTTTTTTTTCCCCCTAAAATAGATTGGATTTGCCTGTTCTAGAACTTCACAGAAATGGAATCATACAGCATAAACTTGTTTATGTTAGGCTTCTTTCACTCAGCATAGTGTTTTTGATATTTATCCATGTCGTGTGTGTCAGTAGTCTGTTCCTTTTTATTGTTGAATAGTGTCCTTTGTATAAACAAGAGTTTATTTATCCATTTTCTTTTTTATTTTTTTATTTTTATTTTTTTCTCTTTTTTAAATTTTTTTCTATTTTATTTTATTTTTATTTTTATTTTTTTTAACATCTTTATTGAAGTATAATTGCTTTACAATGGTGTGTTAGTTTCTGCTTTAAAACAAAGTGAATCAGTTATACATATACATATGTTCCCATATCTCTTCCCTCTTGCATCTCCCTCCCTCCCACCCTCCCTATCCCACCCCTCTAGGTGGTCACAAAGCACCGAGCTGATCTCCCTGTGCTATGCGGCTGCTTCCCACTAACTATCTATTTTACATTTGGTAGTGTATATATGTCCATGACACTCTCTCACCCTGTCACATCTCACCCCTCCCCCTCCCCATATCCTCAAGTCCATTCTTTAGTAGGTCTGTGTCTTTATTCCCATCTTGCCACTAGGTTCTTCATGACTTTTTTTTTTTTTTCCTTAGATTCCATATATATGTGTTAGCATACTGTATTTGTTTTTCTCTTTCTGACTTACTTCACTCTGTATGACAGACTCTAGCTCCATCCACCTCATTACAAATACCTCCATTTCATTTCTTTTTATGGCTGAGTAATATTCCATTGTATATATGTGCCACATCTTCTTTATCCATTCATCCGATGATGGACACTTAGGTTGCTTCCATGTCCTGGCTATTGCAAATAGAGCTGCAATGAACATTTTGGTACATGACTCTTTTTGAATTATGGTTTTCTCAGGGTATATGCCCAGTAGTGGGATTGCTGTGTCGTATGGTAGTTCTATTTGTAGCTTTTTAAGGAACCTCCATACTGTTCTCCATAGTGGCTGTATCAATTTACATTCCCACCAACAGTGCAAGAGTGTTCCCTTTTCTCCACACTCTCTCCAGCATTTATTGTTTCTAGATTTTTTGATGATGGCCATTCTGACTGGTGTGAGATGATACCTCATTGTAGTTTTGATTTGCATTTCTCTAATGATTAGTGATGTTGAGCATTCTTTCATGTGTCTGTTGGCCATCTGTATATCTTCTTTGGAGAAATGTCTATTTAGGTCTTCTGCCCATTTTTGGATTGGGTTGTTTGTTTTTTTGTTATTGAGCTGCATGAGCTGCTTGTAAATCTTGGAGATTAATCCTTTGTCAGTTGCTTCATTTGCAAATATTTTCTCCCATTCTGAGGGTTGTCTTTTGGTCTTGTTTATGGTTTCCTTTGCTGTGCAAAAGCTTTTAAGTTTCATTAGGTCCCATTTGTTTATTTGTGTTTTTATTTCCATTTCTCTAGGAGCTGGGTCAAAAAGGATCTTACTGCGATTTATGTCATAGACTGTTCTGCCTATGTTTTCCTCTAAGAGTTTGATAGTGTCTGGCTTAACATTTAGGTCTTTAATCCATTTTGAGTTTATTTTTGTGTATGGTGTCAAGGAGTGTTCTAGTTTCATACTTTTACATGTACCTGTCCAATTTTCCCAGCACCACTTATTGAAGAGGCTGTCTTTTCTCCACTGTATATGCTTGCCTCCTTTATCAAAGATAAGGTGACCATATGTGCGTGGGTTTATCTCTGGGCTTTCTATCCTGTTCCATTGATCTATATTTCTGTTTTTGTGCCAGTACCAAACTGTCTTGATTACTGTAGCTTTGTAATATAGTCTGAAGTCAGGGAGCCTGATTCCTCCAGCTCCATTTTTCGTTCTCAAGATTGCTTTGGCTATTCGGGGTCTTTTGTGTCTCCATACAAATTGTGAAATTTTTTGTTCTAGTTCTGTGAAAAATGCCTGTGGTAGTTTGATAGGGATTGCATTGAATCTGTAGATTGCTTTGGGTAGTAGAGTCATTTTCACAATGTTGATTCTTCCAGTCCAAGAACATGGTATATCTCTCCATCTATTTGTATCATCTTTAATTTCTTTCATCAGTGTCTTATAATTTTCTGCATACAGGTCTTTTGTCTCCTTAGGTAGGTTTATTCCTAGATATTTTATTCTTTTTGTTACAATGGTAAACGGGAGTGTTTTCTTAATTTCACTTTCAGATTTTTCATCATTAGTATATTAGTATATTAGTATATTAGTATGCAAGAGATTTCTGTGCATTAATTTTGTATCCTGCTACTTTACCAAATTCATTGATTAGCTCTAGTAGTTTTCTAGTGGCAGTTTTAGAATTCTCTATGTATAGTATCATGTCATCTGCAAACAGTGACAGCTTTATTTCTTCTTTTCCGATTTGGATTCCTTTTATTTCTTTTTCTTCTCTGATTGTTGTGGCTAACACTTCCAAAACTATGTTGAATAATAGTGGTGAGAATGGGCAACCTTGTCTTGTTCCTGATCTTAGTGGAAATGGTTTCAGTTTTTCACCATTGAGGACAATGTTGGCTGTGGGTTTGTCATATATGGCCTTTATTATGTTGAGGAAAGTTCCCTCTATGCCTACTTTCTGCAGGGCTTTTATCATAAATGGGTGTTGAATTTTGTCAAAAGCTTTCTCTGCATCTATTGAGATGATCATATGGTTTTTCTCCTTCAGTTTGTTAATATGATGTATCACGTTGATTGATTTGCGTATATTGAAGAATCCTTGCATTCCTGGAATAAACCCCACTTGATCATGGTGTATAATCCTTTTAATGTGCTGTTGGATTCTGTTTGCTAGTATTTTGTTGAGGATTTTTGCATCTATGTTCATCAGTGATATTGGCCTGTAGTTTTCTTTCTTTGTGACATCTTTGTCTGGTTTTGGTATCAGGGTGATGGTGGCCTTGTAGAATGAGTTGGGGAGTGTTCCTCCCTCTGCAATATTTTGGAAGAGTTTGAGAAGGATAGGTGTTAGCTCTTCTCTAAATGTTTGATAGAATTCGCCAGTGAAGCCATCTGGTCCTGGGCTTTTGTCTGTTGGAAGATTTTTAATCACAGTTACAATTTCAGTGCTTGTGATTGGTCTGTTCATATTTTCTATTTCTTCCTGGTTCAGTCTCGGTAGGTTGTGCATTTCTAAGAATCTGTCCATTTCTTCCAAGTTGTCCATTTTATTGGCATAGAGTTGCTTGTAGTAATCTCTCATGATCGTTTGTATTTCTTCAGTGTCAGTGGTTACTTCTCCTTTTTCATTTCTAATTCTATTGATTTGAGTCTTCTCCCTTTTTCTCTTGATGAGTCTGGCTAATGGTTTGTCAATTTTGTTTATCTTCTCAAAGAACCAGCTTTTAGTTTCATTGATTTTTGCTATTGTTTCCTTCATTTCTTTTTCATTTATTTCTGATCTGATCTTTATGATTTCTTTCCTTCTGCTAGCTTTGGGGTTTTTTTGTTCTTCTTTCTCTAATTGCTTTAGGTGCAAGGTTAGGTTGTTTATTCGAGATGTTTCCTGTTTCTTGATGTAGGCATGTATTGCTATAAACTTCCCTCTTAGAACTGCTTTTGCTGCATCCCATAGGTTTTGGGTTGTCGTGTCTCCATTGTCATTTGTTTCTAGGTATTTTTTGATTTCCCCTTTGATTTCTTCAATGATCACTTCGTTATTAAGTAGTGTATTGTGTAGCCTCCATGTGTTTGTATTTTTTACAGATCTTTTCCTGTAATTGATATCTAGTCTCATAGCGTTGTGGTCGGAAAAGATACTTGATACAATTTCAATTTTCTTAAATTTACCAAGGCTTGATTTGTGACCCAAGATATGATCTATCCTGGAGAATGTTCCATGAGCACTTGAGAAAAATGTGTATTCTGTTGTTTTTGGGTGGAATGTCCTATAAATATCAATTAAGTCCATCTTGTTTAATGTATCATTTAAAGCTTGTGTTTCCTTATTTATTTTCATTTTGGATGATCTGTCCATTGGTGAAAGTGGGGTGTTAAAGTCCCCTACTATGATTGTGTTACTGTCAATTTCCCCTTTTATGGCTGTTAGTATTTGCCTTATGTATTGAGGTGCTCCTATGTTGGGTGCATAAATATTTACAATTGTTATATCTTCCTCTTGGATCGATCCCTTGATCATTATATAGTGTCCTTCTTTGTCTCTTGTAATAATCTTTATTTTAAAGTCTATTTTGTCTGATATGAGAATTGCTACTCCAGCTTTCTTTTGGTTTCCATTTGCATGGAATATCTTTTTCCATCCCCTCACTTTCAGTCTGTATGTGTCTCTAGGTCTGAAGTGGGTCTCTTGTAGACAGCATATATATGGGTCTTGTTTTTGTATCCATTCAGCCAGTCTGTGTCTTTTGGTGGGAGCATTTAATCCATTTACATTTAAGGTAATTATTGATATGTATGTTCCTATTCCCATTTTCTTAAGTGTTTTGGGTTTGTTGTTGTAAGTGTTTTCCTTCTCTTGTGTTTCTTGCCTAGAGACGTTCCTTTAGCATTTGTTGTAAAGCTGGTTTGGTGGTACTGAACTCTCTCAGCTTTTGTTTGTCTGTAAAGGTTTTAATTTCTCCATCAAATCTGAATGAGATCCTTGCTGGGTAGAGTAACCTTGGTTGTAGGTTTTTCTCCTTCATCACTTTAAGTATATCCTGCCACTCCCTTCTGGCTTGCAGAGTTTCTGCTGAAAGGTCAGCTGTTAACCTTATGGGGATTCCCTTGTGTGTTATTTGTTGTTTTTCCCTTGCTGCTTTTAATATGTTTTCTTTATATTTAATTTTTGATAGTTTGATTAATATGTGTCTTGGCGTGTTTCTCCTTGGATTTATCCTGTATGGGACTCTCTGTGCTTCCAGGACTTGATTAACTATTTCCTTTCCCATATTAGGGAAGTTTTCAACTATAATCTCTTCAAATATTTTCTCAGTCCCTTTCTTTTTCTCTTCTTCTTCTGGGACCCCTATAATTCGAATGTTGGTGTGTTTAATGTTGTCCCAGAGGTCTCTGAGACTGTCCTCAGTTCTTTTCATTCTTTTTTCTTTATTCTGCTCTGCAGTAGTTATTTCCACTATTTTATCTTCCAGGTCACTTATCCGTTCTTCTGCCTCAGTTATTCTGCTATTGATCCCGTCTAGAGTATTTTTAATTTCATTTATTGTGTTTTTCATCGTTGCTTGTTTCCTCTTTAGTTCTTCTACATCCTTGTTAAATGTTTCTTGCATTTTGTCTATTCTATTTCCAAGATTTTGGATCATCTTTACTATCATTATTCTGAATTCTTTTTCAGGTAGATTGCCTATTTCCTCTTCATTTGTTAGGTCTGGTGTGTTTTGACCCTGCTCCTTCACCTGCTGTGTGTTTTTTTGTCTTCTCATTTTGCTTATCTTACTGTGTTTGGGGTCTCCTTTTCACAGGCTGCAGGTTCGTAGTTCCCATTGTTTTTGGTATCTGTCCCCAGTGGCTAAGGTTGGTTCAGTGGGTTGTGTAGGCTTCCTGGTGGAGGGGACTAGTGCCTGTGTTCTGGTGGATGAGGTTGGATCTTGTCTTTCTGGTGGGCACGTCCATGTCTGGTGGTGTGTTTTGGGGTGTCTGTGGCCTTATGATTTTAGGCAGCCTCTCTGCTAATGGATGGGGCTATGTTCCTGTCTTGCTAGTTGTTTGGCATAGGGTGTCCAGCACTGTAGCTTGCTGGTCGTTGAGTGAAGCTGGGTCTTGATGTTGAGATGGAGATCTCTGAGAGATTTTCACCGTTTGGTATTACGTGGAGCTGGGAGGTCTCTTGTGGACCAGTGTCCTGAAGTTGGCTCTCCCACCTCAGAGGCACAGCCCTGATGCCTGGCTGGAGCACCAAGAGCCTTTCATCTTTTGGGAGGTCTGACGTCTTCTGCCAGCGTTCAGTAGGTGTTCTGTAGGAGCAGTTCCACGTGTAGATGTGTTTCTACTGTATCTGTGGGAAGGAAGGTGATCTCCGCGTCTTACTCTTCCGCCATCTTGCCCCTGCATACAGGTATTTACATCTAGATAACAATATCTATGAAAAGAAATCTAGTGAAGTGAGATGAGCTTGAAATTTTCACATAATGAAAGATACTCCAGGCTGCTAATACTTTTTTTCCCCCACACATTTAAATGTTTATTGACCATTTGAAATTTTCTTTTGTGAATTTCTAGTTAATGTCTTTAGCACATTTTCTTATCAGCTGTAAGAACATGTATGCATCTTTGCAAATCTGATGCCTAGTATAGAACCTTACACACAGCAGTTACTCAGTAAGTTTGTTGAATCCTCATTTGTTGGCTGCAAAGATATGTTTATTCCCACAGGACACAAGGCCAGGGGTTCTAAGTTTCAATCCTGACTACCAAGAATTTACTATCTAACTTTGTAAAATCAAATTCTTGGAATTTGAAAATGCTGACCACAGTCAGACCCCCAGTAGGCTTGACACCATATATTCCCCAGTCCAATACTTTAGAGAGAATAGCTCCTATATAAAATTTTGCTGAAGAATAGACCAGGAAGGAGAGCAGGGACCATCTACCTGGTATCATTGAGAGGTACCACATGACTGGCCTGTCCCCAAACCTCCCTCTTTCTTGGTCTTCCAGAAGCCCCAAATCCATTTTCTAGCAGTCTTATACCTTAACAAGACTTAAAGGATTTTCTTTTTAACTTTTTATTTTGAAATCATTTTAAACCTATAGAAAAGTTGCAAAAATAGTACAGAGAATTCCCATCTACCCTTCACCTAATTCCCCCTTAGATGAACAGCTTGCATGGGTATGTACAGTTATCATAACCAGGAAAATAACATTGGTACGATACTACTAACTAAACTACAGCACTTATTCAAATTTCACCCAGTTTTCCCCTAATCTCATTTTTCTGTTCCAGGATCCAATCCAGAGTCCACATTACATTTGTTTGTGTCTCCTTAGTCTCCTCCAATCTGTAACAGTTCCAGTTTTATTCTTTATAAGCTTCAGACCTTTGAAGAGTACTCATCATTTATTATGTACAATGTCTCTCAATTTCAGTTTGTCTGATGTTTTCTCAGGGTTAGATCAAGGTTATGAATTTCTGGCAAGAATTGCATAGACGTTGTATGTCTTATTACTGGTATTGCTAACCTCAATCACTTGATTTCATTGGTGTCTGTCACGTTTCTCCACTGTAAATTTATTGCTTTGATCTTTTTCCTAAGAAAAAAGGGATGGCATTGAAGGATTTTAAGCAAGGGACATGACGTGTTCAGTGACGTGTGTTTCAAAAAAGCCCTCTTTGTGGCAGCATGAAGAACAGACTAGAAGGGGCTAGAATGTACCTGGGGAAGGTTGGTTCGGGGTATAATACAGTCCAATATATGATGACGGAAGTGGGGAGAAGTGGGCAGATTTTAGAGATATTCAGAAGGTAAAATCATAAGGCAGGTTAATGAGATCATGCAGAGGTTCTGATAGAATTGGCCTGCACTTGAGCTTGGGCAAAGCCAGTTTAAAAACACTCAGGTGGGAATTCCCAGGCGGTCCAGTGGTTAGGACTCCACGCTTCCACTGCAGGGGGCACGAGTTCAATCCCTGGTCGGGGAATTAAGATCCCGCAAGCTGCACAATGTGGCCAAAAATAAAAATAAAAAATAAAAGCACCCAAGTGATTGTAATGTTTAACCACATTGAGGTCCACGGCCAGCCCACGGCTTGCTCCAGATGGGCTTCAGGTGAAAGCCACTCAGAGTGGTCAAAGTCAAGCTGCTCAGTATCTCTCTGGATACATGGGGAGAAAGATGGAGGTGGGGGGCCCCTGCCATCCTCCCACAGCCCAGAGAGAGCTGGCAACAGCTCTTGGCTGGGAGGGGAGAGGATGTTACTAAGCCCAGAGGGCTCAAGGAGCGCCTGCCAGCACATCACTGCTGACTCTCTGAGTAGGGCTGCCAGATAAAATATAGGACACCCAGTTCAATCTTAATTTCAGATAAACAATGAATAATTTTTTAGTGTATGTCTCAAATATCGCACAGAACATACTTATACTAAAGCATTATTTGTTTACCTGAAATTAACATTTAATTGAGCATCTCCTATTTCTATTTGCTGAATCTGGCAACACTATTCCCAAGGCAAGGATCTGATGGGTTTGCCCATTCCCATCTAGTGCAGGAGCTTCTAAAGCAATAGAGACTTTCCTCCTCCTCCCCCTCCCCTGCCCGCTCCCTCTCCTCTATAATCCCCAGTGTGGCCTGGCCAAGAGCAGGCCAGTACCTGGCATCAGCCTTTCCACTGCAAGCCACAGGGGGTCCCTGGCACAGGGCCCAGGAGGAAACAGCCTCCCACTCCAAACCCGCTCTTTTTGCAGTTCAATAAATATTTTTGCGCACCTACCATGGGCCAGGCCCTGTTCTGGTCAGAGGCATAAAGCAATGAACACGTCAGATGAGTTCCCGCTCTCTGGGGGCTTGCATTCCAGTGGGGGAGATGGACAGTGACGCAGAAAACAACTGTTTCAGATGGTGATGACGGCCATGAAAGGATGTGGTAATAGTGACCAGGGCCCAGGTGAGGTGGAGGGCTCAGGGAGGGCCTCTCTGAACAGGTGACATGACTTTGGCTTAAGGGACTGACAAGAGCCAGTTTTGTAAAGATCTAGGGAAGAGTGTTCCAGGGAGAGGAAAGACCACAAGGGATGTCACAGGACATCTGAGGGCGCTCCGGCACATCTGGCTGATTTGTAGGATTTGCCAGTTCTGTAGTGGAAATACTCCATCGTGGCCATTTTCAAGCTACCAACATGACCTGGTAATTTTTAAGAAGCTGATATTTTAGATGATTTGGGGCCTCATCAAGGTGCCGGGGCCAAATGGCTGTAGCAAAATCCTGCTCTCTTGGGGGTTTTTCCAGCTCCAGGCCTTTCATTCTCCTCAGTTCCTTCCTTCCCCACTCACCCCACAGGGTGATCCTATGAGCCTTTTAAGACGCTTTTCCAGAAATCTTTCCCCAATCCTCAAGCAGAGGCAGGTTTGCTCCCTTGTACGCCATAGCATCATTGTCTCCCTCTGTTACAGCTCATAACATAAAACAAGTCCCTGGTTCAAGAGACTGACTTTAAAAACCAAAGCCTTATTGCATTGAGATGTCATTCAATGGCAAGTTATCACTGTAAAAGGCCTCTGTCTTTATCTCTCTAATAACATGATTTCAGATTATCATCTAAGATCCTGAACAAAGACATAAAATTACGAACTATGCTTACTGGACCCCTGAGAACCTCTGGATTTAGGATTGAGAACCGGTTATATAGTCAATGTTTCTAAACCACTCCAAGGGGCGCTAGGTCTTATCAAGCTTTGTATACTTCCTCTCCCTCACCTCTAGGCCTCAACAAATGTGGACTGAATGAATGAATGAGTGAAGTACTGAATATCCCTTGGACTTCCCTGGTGGCACAGTGGTTAAGAACCTGCCTGCCAATGCAGGGGACACGGTTCAAGCCCTGGTCTGGGAAGATCCCACATGCCGCAGAGCAACTTAAGCCCATGCGCCACAACTACTGAGCCTGCACTCTAGAGGCCACGAGCCACAACTACTGAAGCCCGTGTGCCTAGAGCCCGTGCTCCGCAACAAGAGAAGCCACCAAAATGAGAAGCCCGCGCACCGCAACGAAGAGTAGCCCCTGTTTGCCGTAACTAGAGAGAGCCTGCACACAGCAGCAAGGACCCAACGCAGCCAAAAATAAATAAATTATTATTTTTTTTTTTTTAAGTACTGAATATCCCAAAGATACCAGCCTCCCTCCTGTCCCCACGAAGGTGACGTCTGAGGAGCGAAGGACTCCACAGCCACCAGCCCCTGTCCTGGGAACTGCAATGCAGCCTAGCTATACCCCCTCGCTGTCTCCTAATTCTGTCTTAAATGACAACAGATAACTCTGCCCAAAGTCAAGGGGTCTAGAAACTGAGCTTGGCTGACTGTCAACACGGACGAGCCATAAAACGGCATTGACCCTTCTGAGCCGGACTCGGCTGGGGACAGGCAGAACGCAAAGGCACTCAGGTGCTCCCCAAATACCTCCCTGACTCCCCACAGCCTGTGCTTTCCCTCCTCCCTGATGCTGGCCTCCCACCAGGCGGCATGCTGGGAGCTGCAATCTAGCCCAGGTGAGGCATGGGGCGGATCACCTGCAGCCTTCCGCCCTCCGCCATCCCTGTGGTTTCCTCAGGTGGAGGGCCATCCGTGAGCAGCTGTCTGCCCCATCTCTTCCTGCTGCCCTCCGATCTAGGTCCCCCTCCAGCTCTCTGCCTGGCAGAGCCGCTAGAGTTAAGCGGATTTCATGCTATTTTCAAAGTCATTTCCCATGGAAATTTTTTTTATACCGTTAAACCTACTTTCTGCTGCTTCTCATCTCCCTGAAAGCTTCCTCCTCCCCTTCCATGAGATAAACCATGGCAATATTTAGGAACCTGCTAGTGACAACCTACTGGCATCCTTGGTTGGGGAGGGGAAATCATACTAGAACCTTCCTGCTGGAAGTCAGACCAGTGAGATGAGCAGACAGCACCCAGGGCCAGAGCAGGTTCCCCTCGCCCACACCCCCTGGGCCTTCCAGCCCCACCTTAACAACTGCCTTGTGTCAGGGCGCCTGTCCCTCAGCTTCCCATCCTCCCATGACAGCCACCAAACTGGGGTGAGTTTTTACAACCAGCATCCAGAGTCATTTGAGGAGCAACTGAGGCATTTCCGAGACCCCCAGGCAGCCTACATTTCTCAGAGAATAGGTGGCCCTAGGAAGCTACAAGTTGGGAGGGGGTCAGGATGAGCTATGAGATGCCAAAGCCACCATATGCTTCCTTGTGACCCCACTGCACTTTTTGTGCATTCTGTATGAAAGCTTCTGTCGTATTGAATCAGATCTCAGGTGCCAGTAAACCGAGGCCTTTACGAGGACAAGAGTTGAGGTCAGATGGTTCTGTATCCTCACCTTACAGCACAGGGCTCAGCCTATCATGGGTTGCTGGATAGAAGCCTATTACATCTGCCAGACCCCTTTGGTGAGCAAGGCTGATCCAACACCTCAGCCACAGACAATTGGACCAGACTTGAGATGCGACCTGGCATGAGAGCTGTGCTCAGATGAAAGGATGAGAATGGCCTGGACCAATTAAATTCTCTTCCTTGTGATAATCCAGCAATGTGGAAACACTGGAAGCCTGCAGTGTTCCTACGGTCCTGCTGCAATGGAGATGTGGAGGAGAGAAAATACTAGGATGACACCCAGCTTTCTGGTCAGTTCATCTGATAAGCTGACTCTGGCAGCAACCATGGTAAAAAAAAAAAACACTGAGAGAAGAGCAGATTGGTGGGTGTTGGGGGGTGAGCCCAGATTGGTGGTTGGTGAGACTGAGATAAGGGTGGAACAGCCAGGAGAGGCAGGTGAGATATGAGGTGATGCTCAGAGCCCAAGAGTCACCCAAGGGTCTGAGTGCTGGACTTCAGAAATATTTGAGGAGAAAACCCATGCATCAAGGTAGACAAGATGATCTCCACCAAAATAGAGGATCCCTGCCCCAGACGATAAATATATGGATACTGAAATTTTTTAATTATTCATGTTTCACCTGATTGTTTTTTTAGGGTGAAGCTTTTATATTCAAAATTTTAGAACCCGTTGTTACCTTACAACAGTACCAAATGTGAAAAGCTAACCTCACATATTCTGTTTTCTCCCTTTATTCAAACATTGTTCACTTCACTGGAATTTCTTTCCACATTTGCATCTGAGATAGAAGTGGCACAAAAAAGTACAAATAATTTCAACAAATGTCAACTTCAAAATCAGCATGAAGTATTCTTAGCAAATATGGTCACTGCTTAGGTATTTCTGTCTTTCTAAGCAGGTTATAAAGGAAACAGCTTTCTACAGAAGAATAATATAACCATACTTATAAAACCTTTTCCAAATCAATAAATATTGACCTATCATTTTTCTTAATTCTTTTCCAACAGAAGCTAAAGTATCTCCCTGTGGATTTGGGCTCAGTGCTGGCCTCTGACAAAAGGAATTTTACATCTTGGGACAGGAGTGTTTTTAATCTAGAGAGTAACCTTGAGCAAGAATCTCCTTAGGCATTAGCTTCCTCCTAGAAAACAGGAATTAGATTCCCAGGGGTTCTTAGACTGGACATCATTGTTACCAACAGTAAATCCTCACCGAGCATTACTACGTGCAACATACTATACTATAGGCGTTACTATAATCCCATTTATAGATGGAGAAAGTGAGGCACAGCAAGGTTGACTAGCTCACTCCTGTGCACATACTGCTTCTCCAATGTCTAAATCAGTAGGTCCAGGTGGAGCCCTGGAATCCACACTCCTAACAAGCTCCCCCAGGGACTGAGATCCAGGTGGTTTTTAGACCCTATTGTGAGACACTGCTCCAGGCATCAGATCTGCTCTGGTTCTGAGGGTGCAGGAAGAGAGCAAACAGGAGAATCTGAGCTCCAACCAGGGCATTTCACAGGACGGAAGATGCTGCCACCCTCTGACAGCTAAGGCAGTAAGGGTGGTAGGCTGTGGCTGGAAACAGCGTGATACTGTTTCCTACTGGGAACCCAGAGACTTTGTCTCCTGCTGCACCAGAGTGCCACCTGCTGGCTGTAGGTAGCCATCGCAGGCCAGGCAGGAACATCATTTGTCCAATCTCTTCACTAAACGTTAAGGGACTACCAAGCGACTACATCGGCGCTGGGGGTTCAGTGGAGACCCCACAGAGAAAGGCAGGCAGAGACAATGCCATAACAATGCTGCATGATTCCTGGAAAAGCAGGTAGGAGGCAAGGTCAGTCTGGATGAGGGCTACGGCATGAGGGGTCAGTGGGGAAAAATAAGCCTAGAGGTTGATAGGGATCAAGCTGGGGAACCTCATTAGCGTTTGGATTTTGTGCTAAGGGTAATGGGAAATCCAGTAACAAGTCAGATTTAGGTTTCAGTGAGATCATTCTGGACTTTGTCGGGGGGGCTGGAATAGTTTGAGTGGAGGCAGAGTCAATTTGGAAACCATTCAAGTATCAGAGATGAGAGCAGCTGCTGGCCTAGATGAGGTGGTAGCTGCAGGGATGGAGAAATACGGACAATGAGAAATAGTTAGGATTAGGTTTGATTTTTTAAAAAAAACAAATGTCAAAGAATAACAGCAGGACATCACAGTGGTCCCATTTCATTCATTCCTTCTTTCAACAAATTGTAGCACCAACTGTGTGTCAGAAACTAATCTACCTGCTGGGAATACAGTGTTGTAAGCCAGTCAGGGAAGAGCCCTGCTTTTCATGGAGTTTATGCCCTAAGGAGGTGGGGGGTGTGTGTGTGACATAATCAAATAAGCAAATAAACAACAAAAACAGATGGGAATAGGCACCATGTAGAGAATGTAGAAGGGATATGCGGCAGTGACTCATATCTGAATGTTAAGGAGCCTGCCCTGTAAAGATAACAGGGAAAAGCACTCTAGGCCAAAGTAAGCATAGCACATTCAAGATCAGAGGCAGCCAATGTGGCTGGATGTGGTGGGTAAAGGCAACAGAGGGACCAGAGGCAGGAAAGATAGTCAGGGGCCAGTTTATGAAGGACTTTGTAAGGCAGTGCAAGGAATTCTAAGAGTGAAGGGAAGCCACTGACACCTTTCAGAAAGGAAAGTGACAGAATCAGATTTCGCTTAAAGATCTCTCTGGCTGCCCTTGGAGAATGGACCGTGTGGGACAAGAGTGGAAGGAGGAAGCAGGTAGAACCTGAGATGTGGGCCAGGAGAGATGGTGGTGGCAGCAGCGTGAAGGGGAGGATTCTGGGCATACTTTAAAGTCAGAGTCAACAGGACTCCCTGATGGATTGGATGTGGGGTGAAAAAATAGCAGAACCAAGAATGACTCCCCAAGACCATGAGGATGACAGCTACTGCAGAATACCTAGACACAGGGAGAAAGGGCCTAAGGGAACGTCTTCCCCAAGGATGTGGCATCCCAACAAGCAAAGGCCTGGCCTTAATACTCAGCCCTGCTGGAGGGGGCATGTGAGTGAACCACACTGAAGCTCAGTTTCCTTACCTGTGGCTGGGCTTAGCCTGCTGGGGTGCATCGCAAGGACTAAATAGAAGCCTGACACAGACTTGGCCCTCATGCTGGCCCGGCCTCTGAGCACACTGAGTTGGCCAGTTTTCTCCCATTGTTGGGAAGTATCTTTCCAGGCAGCCATAGCCCTGCCCCCAGCGGGAAGAACACCCAAGGTCAATAACCAGTTCTAAGCAGAAACCCCAGAGTAATCCCCTCCATCCTCCAAGTCCTGGACCTGGGAACATCAAGGGAGAGAAATGGTCATTCTCAGCTCCTTAAACCAAAAGGGAACGTGGGAACAGGCAGTCACATAGGACAAAACAAATACCAGAGACCAAGGGCTGTGATCACCACATCACTTTATTTCTTTGGTTTTCCAACTTCACTCTTGGACAATGAAAATTCAGTCTCTTGCCTGCCTGGCCACTGTGTGGTCTCTCACTGGAGATGGGGCACAGGCTCTGAGGAGGAGCTCAACAGAAAAACTGGGGTCCCCAAGAGCCAGCCGGGCTGGCCGAGGACTGCGGGGTCCACAGCAGATGCACCAAGCAGCAGCAAGTAGAGACCCAAGGTCCTCTCCCTGAGTCCTTTACCACACTCCTCACAATGGACAGGCCAGCCTTCAGTGGTCCCCTAGAGGCCAACTTTGATTCTTTCTCTACATCCCTGCTTCTGCTCACACTGAGCCTGGCACCCTCTCCCTTAGGGGCACCAGGCAGAAGCCATGACCTGCTCCACATCTGATCTCTTAATGTTCCTCTGGGAAACACATTTGAGTAAGGGGCGTGCCAACCCCCAAAAGGAACTGAAGACATATATTCTTCCCAATGGGACAGACGGCCATGCTACAATACTCCTTTTGTCCCCGGGAAAAGCTGAAAGCAGCTTTAGCTAACCAACCCCGCTTCGGGTCCCCACATACATACAGCTTCCAATACCAGCAAGGGGGCCCAGCCAATGCACTTAAATCAAAACAAAAGACTAAAACCAAGACACAATAATAAAAATAAGAATGGTAAACAACTGAAGAGAATATCTCCGGTCCTGTAGCTCTCTGCAGGGGGCCAGATGGCTGATCTCTGGCTCTCTCTGCCCTGGAGCTGGGAAACAACACGAACCTGCCCTTGGATTCAGGGTTGATGCTGTGAGAGCAAAAGGGATCCTGGCCAAGCCAGGGGGGTGCAACTCAGGTCTCTGACCTTCTCCAAAGTGGTCCTCCTTCCTCCCAGCCCCTTTCATACCTCCCCGTCAGCCATCCACCAGGGTGAGGCCATCGTAGAGGGCACGCTTCCACATGTAGTAGGTAGAGCGGGCGGTGAGGGGGAAGAGGGCACTGAACTCCTTGTAGGAGGGGAAGCTCTTGGACTGGAAGCGCTTCTGCAGGAACAGCTTGGCCTGGGCCTTGAACTTCGTGGTGGCGAGCATGTCCATCACCAGCACCTGGCCGTCCCTGCCACCCGCCGCTGCTGCCACCACAGGGTGGCTGGACAGGGACCCACTGGGGGGCTGGCCCTGGGCCGTGGACCCCTCTTGCAGGGCCCCCTCTCTGGAAGGCCCTCCCTGGGCCTTCCCTGGATCCTCTCCTGGAGAAGCCGCCATCTGCAGGGTCCCTGCAGGTGGGACCATGGCAGCTGCCACATTCCTGCCAGCTTCTTTCTCCCGTTTCTCCTCCGCCTCCTTCATGCCCCCTTTGCCCAAGCTGGGGGCCTGTATCTGGAGCTTGGACAGACTTCTGGGCCAGCCCCGGGCAAGACTCTTCCAGACCCAAAAGGTGGAGGGAGACAGGCTCGGGTAGCGGAGGCGGAAGCGACAGAAGGGGAGGTGCCCACTGAGCACCTGCTTGCGGGCTGCCCTGCGCAGGCGCCTCTGCCAACGGGACAGGGGCATCCTCAGGGGTAGGAACTCCCGGGGGGCAGGTGACCCCCCACCCGTTGCTTTCCCTGCCCCTTCTCCTGCCTCACCCTTCCAAGGGAGCAAGGCCTTTTCCCCAACAGATGCTGGCTGGGAAGCCCCGGCTACCGAGAGGGCTGGCGCAGGCTTGAAGCTGGGGTTCCTTCGGAGAGCCTTTCGGCGCCAATTGTAGTAGGTGGACCGGGAGATGCCAGGGAACCTGCGTTTGAAGCAGCGATAGGGTACCAGCGTATTCAGGGAGATGCAGTGCTCCAGGTACAACTTGGCCCGCTGCATTAAGACCATTCCAGGGCTTGACATGGCCGACGAGGAGCACCCCAGCCCCTTGGCAACCTGCTCCGCCGGCAGCTTCTCCAGCTCCTCCATGGCCAGCTCCTCCTTGGGGGCCAGGGCTCGGCAGGCCCCAGAGCCCAGGAGCTCGTGCTTCCAGGCGTAATAGGTGGAGCGGGAGATCTCGGGGAACCTCTGGAGGAACTGCTGCAGCGGCACGACACCCCCGCGGTGGAAGCTGTCCTGCAGGAAGTGCTTGGCCGAGAAGCGGGTGGCCACCCTCTGCCGGTGCTCCTGGGACTGCCGCCGCCAGCGGTAGAAGGTGCTCTTGGTGACGCTGTAGCGCTCACCGAGGTGGGAGTAGCTGAGGCCAGGTTCCCGGTTGAGCAGCTCCAGGGTCTTGGCGGGCGGCGGCAGCGGGGCCAGGGCAGCGGGAGTCGGGGCCAGGCCGGGGCTGGCACTTTCAGCCTCCACCTCCTCCAGCCCCACCACAGGGGCAAAGTACTGGTGGCGGAAGAGCTGGCTGGTGAGGGGCTGGCCGGCCCACATGATGTGCAGCGTGGCAGGCATGTGGTCGCAGCGGCGGGGCCGGATGACGCGGTTGAAGTATGGCCGGATCTTGAGGTTGCGCAAGGGGTAGATGGAGTAGATGTTGCGCTGAAGGACAGAGGCGAGGGCGTACAAGTGCCACACGTTGGAGAAGCTGCTAGGAAAGCAGGTGGCCTTGACGTCCGCATCAAAGATGGCCTCTAGCGTGGCGGACGGCAGGCTGGTCATCTCCGGGGACTCCTCAGAGCACAGGGAGTAGCGCACGGCCTGCAGCATCACCTTGGAGTCAATCATGCCCTGGAGGTAGTAGTGCCGGTGCAGCAGCATCTCTACCACCGTGCGGGCCCGCAGCTCCAGGCTGAGGCCCGCGTCGCCCCACAGCAGCATGCTGGCCGCCTCGAACAGCAGGCTGCCCTCGCCCTTGCACACCAGCGGCAACATGTTCCGGGGAGCGTCCTCTGGGTACAGGCTCAGGGCCACCGAGTCCACCTCCAGCACCTGGGGGCCGGGGCCTCCCTCCCGGCCGGTGGGGAGAGCGAAGGAAGACAGGACCTGCTTGGCCTCCAGAGCAGCACCAACGAGACCCTCCAGGCCCTCGGACTCCACCGCCTCCTGCAGCTCCTGCAGCACCTGCTGCACCAGCTGCTCCCGGGATGTCATCCTACCAGGGCAAAGGACAGAGGGCAGAGGTCAGCCAAGGCACCCAGATGATACCCAGCAATGGCGCCTTCTCCACACCTCTGCCTTCTCCCTCAAGATGACGCCTAGCTATTCCCATCCTCCCATAGCAGGTAATGGCTACGTGCTTCCTGGGGTTTGTTTAATTACTCAGTGGTACAAAGGAAGAGCTTGGCCTTGGAGAATGGCTTTGAATCCTGGTTCTGATATTAGCTTGAGTAAGTCACTCAACCTCTCTGTGTTTCTGGTTCCTTTTCTGTTAAAATGGGGACATAATAAAAGTATCTACCTTATAGGACTGCTGTGGATATAAATGAGACAATGAAAGTAAAGGACGGAGATATGTAAGTGTATATTTATAAGTGTACACACACATACACACACACATATATATATATATATATTCATCCTTAGAAAAGTGCCTGGCACATAGTAAAGTACTGAAGAAGCATTAGCTATTATATATTAGAGTATTATCTAGTACTATACATATTATATAGTGCAGGTATAAAAGCTGTACCTCTACACCTGTTAAAGACAGACAGACAATCACACATAACCTAAATTGGTTTCCTTTTTCCTAAAACAGTGATTCTCAAAGTATGGTCCATGAGGACTTCCCTGGTGGTGCAGTGGTTGAGAATCCGCCTGCCAATGCAGGGGACACGGGTTCGAGCCCTGGTCCTGGAAGATTTCACATGCCGCAGAGCAACTAAGCCCGTGCGCCACAACTACTGAGCCTGCGCTCTAGAGCCCGCGAGCCACAACTACTGAGCCTGTGTGCCTAGAGCCCATGCTCCGCAACAAGAGAAGCCACCACAATGAGAAGCCGGCACCGCAATGAAGAGTAGCCCCGCTTACCACAAGAGAAAGCCCGCGTGCAGCAACAAAGACCCAGCGCAGTCAAAAAAAAAAAGTATGGTCCATGGACCCTTGGGGTTTTCTGAGGGGCTGCAAGTTAAACTGTTTTCATAATAATACTAAGATAACAACACTAAGATATGATTTGCCTTTTTCATTGTGTTAACATTGGAGTACAGCTAGTACCTCAGCATGAATTAAACTAGAAATCACTGTGTTCTACCCCATCATGTAGCCACAGTTGGGAAAAAGAAAGCTAGTATCACTCCAAAATGTCCTTGATGCAGCAACAAAGATCATTATTTTTTTAAATCATAACCCTTAAATACATGACTTCAACGTTGGGAGTGACAAAACGGGGAGTACTCATAGAGGATTTCTGCCGCACACTGGTGCATAATGAATGAGTGACAATTGTTTGGGTTGCATGATGAACTAGCCACTTTTTCATGGAATACCATTTTTACTTGAAAGAAAAATTGAGTGGCATTAGTCATTTAGACTTGGATATATTTGACAGACATTTCCTCAAAAATGAATAAGGTGAGGCTGTCACTTCAAGGAAAACTACTACTATTTATGGCCAGTGAAAATTTTTGTGCTTTCATTTGAAAATTAGAATTTTGGAAAACTTGTATCCACTACAGTGAGCTTGACAGCTTCCCAATACTTAAAGATTTTTCTGATGGAACCAGTGGTGACACTAACACATGTAACTTTTTATACTATATAATGGAATGTTCAACATTTGAAGATTTGCATCACTCAATGAACTGTATTTCCCAAATAACCAATGGGATGGCACGGGTAAAAGATCCATTCAAAGTATAAAAGAAAGCAACGGATTTTTAATATAATAGGGTACAGAGGTTCCTGGATATTATTTCAGATTCTGCATTATAACTAAGCTTTGAGGAACTACCACCTGTCGAGTTTCAGTGTAGCTGTCAAAGAATATCCACTGAAAATGCTACCAAAATACACTTCCTCTGGGAACTCTCTGGCAGTCCAGTGGTTAGGACTTCACACTTTCACTGCCGTGGCCCAGGATCGATCCCTGGTTGGGGAACTAAGATCCCGCAAGCCCCATGGTGGCAAAGCCAAAGGAAAAAAAAAATAAAAATATTCTTCCTCTGTCCATCTACGTGTCTGGATGAAGTTGGATTTTCTTCATGTACTTCTACCAAAATAATGTATCACAACAGATTGAACACAGAGGCAGATAAGAATCTACTTGTCTTCTGATAACCAGATATTACAGAGATTTGAAAATTTTTAAAGATGCACTGTTCTCACTAAACTTTTTTTGTCCTGGAAAAGTTATTTTTCACAAAAACTATTATTTCTTACCATGTAACAGGTTTGTTCTTTTTTAATAAAGAAATCTTTTCTAAATGTCTAAATTTTAATTTTGAATGTAACATGTTGACAGATGTAACCTATATAAACAAAAGCTCTTCAGGGTCTTCAATTTTTAAGAGCATACAGGTGTCCTGAGACCAAAACATTTGAGAACTGCTGCCCTGGGATAAAGTTAGTCTTTTCAAAGAGGTAGCAGCAGCCTAGCCACTGTGCTGACACAGATCTAATAACTAAGGTTTACTATTTGCCATGCACCTTCCCAATCCTGGCAGCGGAACTTTAAGGTGGGTACTAACATTATCCCCAATTTACAGGTGAAAAAACTGAGACAATCAAATTTAGGCTCATTTGCCCAATTTACCCCAGGCCACGTAAGTGGTGCAGCCAGTAGTTGAAACCAGATGCTCTTTAGGGCCTGTGATTCATCTACTCCTGTTTAAAATGCCAGCCACCTTTCAATTCAAACTAATCACCCTAATTACTGGTAGGTTTTCTGTGTTGTGTTGCAAAGCAGAGTAATATTCCTTTGTGGACATTGTTTTTAAATTAAAAAGGAGACCATTATCCTTTCTCAGATCTTTGATTTTAATAAATTCCTTTAGATTAGCCTTAGGTTTAAAAATTGTGTTTGGGTGTATACATTTGTCAACTCATCAAACTGCACACCTAAAAGGAAAGGGTTTTGCGCACTTACAAGGGATGCATTTGGGTGTAAATTATGGTTCAGTAAAGTTGAAAACAAGTTTTTAAAGAACCAAAGGCTTACCACCAGAATTTTACTTGGTAACCATAAAAAAGAAAGCTTTTTAAAAACTGGTAATCAGAATCACCTTTGGATAAAACTTTCTTGCTTGTAGATTTTTTTTTAAATGTGTTTACCGTGACAAACCTGGTCTAACCTCTCACTAGATTTCTATTTGTCCCACATTATCTGACCCTGGAATTGGGCTTTTAATCTGTTCATCTTTTATATACTTCATATTTACTTTTTTAAAAACTTCGTTTTTTGGACTCAGGAGATAAACTTCACCGAGAGCACTTCCATATGCGATAAAAAGTTGAGCCCTGAGGAACAAACTGTATACACAGAAGAGCTTTTTCATTCTGGCAGACAACAAAGATGCCGGGGGTTTTGTTTTTCTTGCATGTCACCTGTAAACGCTGCTATACAGATGCATATAAATGAGAGCTCTGCTCTGCTAGATACTTCGCAAACAAAATTATGAAAATAACCACCATTCACCTACTGCTTACTATGTGCATTTAGGTAATTCAACCAAAATCTCAAAAAAAATAAGAAGGGATAATTAAATTGTGTGGGTGATTCTTCCTGCCCTTCCACACCAGGAGCAGGGCACAATGTTCCCTTAAATGATTACAAGTTTCTGTGGGCTTTGCATTGGGTGAGCGTTTGGACTTCAGGCTTTTCAGAGGTAATATTTATATGTGGTTCTCACTTTCCTTCTACATGAATTACAACTCCATCACACCTGCACCTTCACTAGGATAGCTACTTCTAGTTCACACCTAGAGAAATGGAGGCTTGGGGGTTAAATAACATTCCCAAGACCACAAGCTATTAAAACTACAAAACGTAAGCAATCTGACTCCAGAGCTCCCCTCCTAACCCCTGTAATTCCACCATACAGGGAAATACAGGGCCCAAAATGCTCATTATCCAAAGGATGCAGAAACACATGGATTCTTGGGGTTTTGAGACAAAGCTGGCCATTTTACAGATTAGGAAATTGAGGTCCAGAAAGGTAAAGTTGACTTGCCTGAATTCCCGCTGTAGTATCCAGATACCTGCCAACACGTCCAGATAGACCACACGTCTTCCTGCGCAAACCCCACCCTCCTCCCTCCCCTTCCCTGTCCCACCCTACCTACTCTTCCCATCCCAGTCCCACCCCACCCCACCCTAACTCATTCCTTCCTCTTCCCCAAAGAGGTAAGAGGAGGTGTGAGTAGGTAATACCCTACTTCTTTTTTCCTCAAAAGCTTGCTGAGAAAAAGTAGCTCCCTGGAGAGGCTCTGCACCTCGCTTCAACTCAGGTGGGTCTGGACCAGGAGAGAATGGGGCAGCGGGGAAAGGCCAGAGGCTGTACGGGGAAGCTAATCATACTTAAGTAGACAATTGGTTGATGGGGTTCAGGTGCAACAGTCTTTTTGGTGATAGCTCCCTGGAAACGCAAAGCAAAGCAGATCTGACGATTACCAGGTGCATGCGTGGAATAAGGTGCAGAAAGTGAGAGCTAATCTAGGGGTCTTGCCCAGCTGGCCTCCCCTGGCCCCACCACTCTTAGAAGGGACCTGAAAAAACATGAAACCGAGGAGGCAGGGCCCCTCAAGGTGACACAGGCTCCCCGGCTTGAGGTTGGAAGGGAGGAAATAGGACATCCAGAAAGCATCCAGCCAGCATCTTGGCACCTAAGAAGGGTTCTGGAGCCCAGGAATGAATGAATGGACACGGGCAACTCTGCAGGCAATTCAAAGCCTCACCTTCACCAAGGCCCACTTTCCTCCTCCCCCAGTCTCCTTATTTCAAGCAGATGGGGTCTCGGAGCCCAGGTCTGGCCTCTGTCCCTTGCATTTTAAAAGGGGTGAGCCAAGCGCTCTGGGCAGGGCAAGGGAAGAAAGGGCCAAAGAATCTGCTGACAGTGTTGGTAAGTCTCTGGCCTCTAGAACAAACACCCTCCCTGCCAGGCTCATCCTGGGCTCCGCATTCGCTCACCAAGGACCCCGTATTCGCTCACCAAGGACCCCGTGTTCTCCCCATCCCTCATAAAGCAGGTCCTGCAGTCTCAGTAGCCAGCCAGGCCCTACAAGCATGAGGGAGGGCCACCCTGGTCTCAGCCCTCAGTAAGACTGGCTAAGACCGTGGAGGCATGGCTGGCATCTCACCCGGCCTGGCTCCACACCTCTCTGGCCTGCCCTCCAGTCCCCCAGTCACGCCGGCCCAGCTGCCCAGGCTGCGCCTCTGGCTCGAGGGAGCGCCAGCCATCTTGGCTTCTTCCCCGGTGGCCAGGAGGCCTCGCGGGGCATGGGCGGCCACAGGTCCTGGCTGGTGGCAGGCAAGTCCCTTGGCTGTGACTTCCCAAGGAACCTCCCACCAACCAAGGGCAGCAGGAGGGCCTGGGGGCACCAGGGTGGACCTGAGGCCACCCAGTCAATCATGCCTCGGTAGTTCCCAAGCTGAGTAGCTCTAGGGGACCACGCGCCTGGAAGGGAAGAAGAATGGGCAGCGAGGCCCACGAGGGGAAGCGGAGCGAGCCGCCAGGAGGCCCTGGATAGCTGGGGAGAGAGCTGGCTGGCTGGGGGTATCTGAGACAAGGGACCCAACTGGGGAAACACCGGGAGTCTGGGGAGGGGCTAAGGCCAGACCATTGTGTAGGGTGGGGAGGGGAGATAGGCGGGCGAGCGGGGGATGGGGATGGGGAAGGGGCTGGGGGTGGGGGTGGGGAGAAGGAGAACTTGAAACAATGCGTCCCCTCTCCACACACACACACACACACACACACGCACACACGCGGCATCTTCAGAGTCACTCTATGACCCTTGAGTCCTTTAGTGTCCCAAGGCCACCCCCTCGTTCCCCTGGGGTCTCCAAACTGCTCGAGGCACCCACCCTTCCTAATTTTGAGGAAACTTCCTAGTTTACTGACCTCGAGGGTGGCCCAGAGCCCAGGGGGCGTCCGCTTCTCTCTCCACCTTCCAGCTTGGGACATTTAAGTCACCCTGTGGGCAGTGTCCCCAGCTGAGCGCCACTCTCACTCCAGAACTGGTTTCATATCTGTGGTGGACCATTGAGCATGGACCGTCTACAGCCAACTGGCCGGTGGAGAAGCGGCTTAAGCCACTCCCCCCAGGAAATCGCCCACCCTCAAGTGCTCTGGTCCCAAGATGAAAGAAGTGCAAATTCGGGGGTCACTTCCAATGGTAAAGTGATAGCAGCTATTGTCTCGTCCACTCTACCCAGCTGGGGGTGTTAAAGCGCCCTGACCTAGCTCTGAAACGGACCCCAAACTGCCCAGGGAAAACTTGAAAGAAAGTCGAAAGATTTCCGAAGAATTTGGGGGGAGGGGAAAGGGAGGGGAGGAGGTTTAGATAGAAAGACCTAAGGAAAGTCTGTGGCCAGGCTAAGACGGGGAGGGGGTGGCGAGAGCGAAGCTGGAGCCGGGAAACTAGCCTTGGGTGATTGGTTAGAGGACTTGGGGCTCTCTGAATCCCCAAGGTGCATCTCTTCCTGAGGCAGCTCCCCCATCCCTGGCTCCCAAGAGACAGGGAGGCTGGAGCACTCACTGCCCCCACCTTGGTGCAGGCCCCCTTCCCTTCCAGAAAGGCCTCCATCCCCACCTTTCCCTGAGCATCCCCCAGGCTTGAGGTGCAACACCTCTCACTCCCAAAGTGTGCCTGGGCCAAAGATGCTTCTGTCTGGGGCCAGGGCACCTATCCCAGGACACCTGGTTTTCTGAGCCCAGCAGAAAGGTAAGGACATGTGGTACCTGGGGCTTCCGTCCCTCCCCGCAGCTCACCTCAGCCCAGAGGCCTCAGATAATCCCGGAGGAACTAGTCCTATCCGCCCGTCCAGTTCCCCGCTGGTGGGGGAGGTGAGGGCTGGCAGATTGCAGCCTTTGGTGGTAGCTCCCCCCAGGGGCTTTCCTGCCCAGCCTTAACCCTTTGGAGTGCTGGGGCTAACAGCTTCTCCCGGGCTTCAGTTCCACCCACCTCTCCTCTTTATCGCCTTACCCCTCGCTACCACTGTAAAATGCCCCCCAGTGTCGGTTATGCCCCAGTTCCACTAATCATCTACTCCTCTGCCGATCATGAACCCTACACTTATCACCTAAGTCAAAACTCCTTTATCAAACATCCATCCTCAGGAAAGCTGGATGAGGGGGCCACCAGAAGTGAACTCAAGTCCAGTCCCTGCATCTTAAGCACACCAGCCCCACCCACCATGATGGCAGTCGCCTGAGGCAGTGGTTTAGACGCCTCCTGGACTTGGATTTGAATGCCAACCCTGCCCCATACTAGAGTATGGCTTTAGGCAAATTGTTTAAACCTCAGAGCCCTGATTTATTGGTTACTGGGGCCTAACATTTACGCCAGAGAGTTCGTTTACCCCCAGAGTTGTTGGGTGGATTCAGTAAGATAAACGTAAGCCTTTAGGACTGTGCTTGGCACAAAGCAAGTATATTCCAGTTCTCAGGCTCTCCAGTGAATTTGAAATTATTTTTAAGTTCTTAATATAAATGCAATATTTTAAAAGTTTCAGACAATAGTGGTGATTTTGTAGAAGGAGATGGAATTACGAGATACTTTTTCTTTCCGCATAGCTTTCTGTGTCTTTTGATATTTTATAAGGAGTCCGCATTACTTGCTATCATTTAAAAAAGGCAATGAAGATAATTTAAAATTCTTTAAAAGGCTAATAGACTCTTTTAAAGTATTTTTTAAAAAGAAACCCTAGTGATAAAAAGGTTTGTTGGCGCTCCCATTACCAAAGTAAGAGTCTTATTTATAGACTAATTGGGAAAATGAATAATTGGGAGAATTTTAAAAGTAAAGTAGTAAGAAGGAAAAATCACCTATAATCTCATTATCTAAAGACAGCTATTGTGAACATCTTGGTACATTTCTTTCTAATCTAGTTTCTTTTCTTAGGCTACACAAATTAAACTTTGTCTTTACAAAAGACCCAAATGGTACAGAGTAAAAAATAGAGTAAATTGAGCCAGTCCTCCCTTTTAGTCCCAAACCCATTCTCCTCATTATGAGAACTAAAACAACTGCCCAGTTCTTTTTCTGTATATTTTCAGCTTTTTCTGTGCATATACACATGTATATTTTTCTAGTCTCTCTGTGCATATTTTTATTCTGTGTTAAATACTTTACTTTTGACTAATATATATTATATATGTGCATATGTATTATATACATAAATGATATCTAAATAATAATACAGTAGTCCTTCCTTATCTGCAGTTTTGCTTTCCTTGGTTTCAGTTAACCTGCAGTCAACTGCAGTGGAAAAATATTAAATGAAAAATTCCAGAAGCAAATATTCATGAGTTTTAAATTGCTCGCTGTTCTGAGTAGCGTGATGAAATCTCTCATCCCCCGGCTCTGTCCCACCTGGGAAGTGAGTGAATCATTCCTCCCATCAGCCTATCCACGCTGTAGACACTACCCAACTAGTTAGTATAGGGGAAAACATAGTATATATAGGGTTCGGTACTCTCCGCGGTTTCAGGCATCCACTGGGGTTCTTAGGATGGGGTTGGGGGGGCTGAAGTAGGGAGGGACCACAGTACCACTGTATATTATTCAAAATGCTTGTAAATATTGGTTCAGGAATTTACTAAAGTATTCAAGATTCAAATTTCAGCCCTGTTCCCTTTCTACAGTTTCTCTTTTCAGAAGCAACCAATATCATAATTCAAAAAGAGACATGCACCACAATGTTCATTGCAGCACTATTTACAATAGCCAGGACATGGAACCAACCTAAATGTCCATCAACAGATGAATGGATAAAGAAGATGTGGCACATATATACAATGCAATATTACTCAGCCATAAAAAGAAACGAAATTGAGTTATTATTTGTAGTGAGGTGGGTGGACCTAGAGTCTGTCATACAGAGTGAAGTAAGTCAGAAAGAGAAGAACAAATACCATATGCTAACGCGCATATATGGAATCTTAAAAAAAAAAAAGAAGAAGGTACTGATGAACCTAGTTGCAGGGCAGGAATAAAGAGGTAGACATAGAGAATGGACTTGATGACATGGGGTGGGAGGGCGAAGCTGGGGCAAAGTGAGAGTAGCATCGATGTATATACACTACCGAATGTAAAATAGTTGGCTGGTGGGAAGCAGAAGCATAGCACAGGGAGATCAGCTCCGTGCTTTGCGATGACCTAGAGGGGTGGGATAGGGAGGATGGGAGGGAGGCTCAACAGGGAGGGGAGGGCTTCCCTGGTGGCACAGTGGTTAAGAATCCTCCTGCCAATGCAGGGGACATGGGTTTGAGCCCTCATCCGGGAAGAGCCCACATGCTGCAGAGCAACTAAGCCCGTGCGCCACAACTACTGAGCCCATGTGCTACAACTACTGAGCCTGCACTCTAGAGCCCATGCTCCACAACAAGAGAAGCCACCGCAATGAGAAGCCCGCGCACTGGAACAAGAGTAGCCTCCGCACAGCAATGAAGACCCAATGCAGCCAAAATTAAATAAATTAAATAAATAAATTTTAAAAAGAGGGAAGGGACATGGGGACATGTGTATGCATATGGCTGATTCGCTATGTTGTGCAACAGAAACTAACACAGTATTGTGAAGCAATTATACTCCAATAAAGATGTATTAAGGGAAAAAAAAGCAACCAACATCGTTTCTAAGGTATCATGCCAGAGATCTGTTATGTATAAAGAAGCAAATCTCTCAGAGAGCATTTTGTCCTTTCTTTAAAGCATAAATGTAATATACTACTCTTATGTACCTTGCTTTTTAAAATAAATTTATTTATTTATTTATTTTTGGTTGCATTGGGTCTTCGTTGCTGCGCGTGGGCTTTCTCTAGTTGTGGCAAGTGGGGGCTACTCTTCATTGCGGTGCGCAGGCTTCTCATTGCAGTGGCTTCTTTTGTTGCGGAGCGTGGGCTCTAGGTGCGCGGGCTTCAGTAGTTGTGGCACGTGGACTCAGTAGTTGTGGCACACAGGCTCAGTAGTTGTGGCACACGGGCTCAGTAGTTGTGGCACACGGGCTTAGTTGCTCCACGACACATGGGATCTTCCTGGACCAGGGCTCGAACCCATGTCCCCTGCATTGGCAGGTGGATTCTAAACAACTGCGCCACCAGGGAATTCTCCCCACCTTGCTTTTTATACTTTAATTTTTTACCCAGAGCCACCACTGTTCAATAAAATAATGACAGGCACACATTACTTTTACACTTTCTAGTAGCCACATTCGAAACATTAAAAGGAACAGGTGAAATTAATTTTAACAATAGATTTTATTTAAAAGAATATATCTGAAATATTATCATTTTGACAGGAAATCAATGTAAAAAATTATTAATGAGATAGCTCATTCATTTTTTTTTGTACCAAGTCTTCAAAATCCAGTGTGCATTTTCCATTTAAAGCATATCTCAGAACTAGACACATTTCAAATGTTCTATTTACTCATGTGGATGGTGGCAGATATATTAGCACATGTCTAGATGTAGCATGAACTCCATTTTATAAATCAACATAATGTACTATCCAGTCCTCTATTTTTTTACGTTATTTATTTATTTATTTAGTTATTTATGTGGCTGTGTTGGGTCTTCGTTGCTGCACGTGGGCTTTCTCTAGTTGCGGCGAGCAGGGGCTAATCTTCGTAGCAGTGCGTGGGTGGGCTTCTCATTGCGGTGTCTTCTCTTGTTGTGGAGCATGGGCTCTAGGCACACAGGCTTCAGTAGTTGTGGCTCGCAGGCTCTAGAGCACAGGCTCAGTAGTTGTGGCGCAAGGGCTTAGTTGCTCTGCAGCATGTGGGATCTTCCCGGACCAGAGATCTAACCCACGTCCCCTGCATTGGCAGGCAGACTCCTAACCACTGCACCACCAGGGAAGTCCCTATCCAGTCCTCTATTGATGAACCTTAAGGTCATTTCCTTCTTTTGCTCTTAAACCATGCTACAATTGGTAACCTTGCACACACATAATTTTGCACATGTGTAGGTGTAACTATACCTTCAAAGTGTATGCGTATAGTAATTTAGATAGATTTTGCCAAGTTTCTCTTCGTAGAAGTTGTACCAGTTTATTCCCCCCAAAACAAAGTATGAGTGTAGTCTTCCTACCCCTAAGCCAGCATAGTGTGTCATCACATTTTTTTTTATCTTTGACAATCTAATAGGTGAAAACTTAGTCTCTCAGTGTGGTTTTAATTTACAATTTTCATTACGAGTAAAGGAGAGCATTTTTCATCCATTTAAGAGCCATTTATATTTCCTTTCCTGTGAATATCCTTTGCCCCATTTTGCTATTTGGTTATAGACCTTTTCTTATTGATTAAAGAGAGTTTTATATAAAGACAGCCCTTGGTCTACGACAGGAACTAGAAATATTTTTTTCTGAGTTTGTGGTTTATAATTGGACTTGGCTCACGGTGGTTTTTTTATCATGAAGAAATCTGCTTATTTTTACATATATTGAACATATCTTGTCTTTAATGGATTCTGGATTTGGTACATTTTAATCTACCTTTATTTAAACCATTAAGATGAGGTGTCACAAAATTAAGGGCCTCGTCATAAGCTGTCCAAACATCAAAAATCCCAGATTCCCAGCAATAATTAAACGAACTCCTACAAGTAGATATCTTTAGTTAATATATACCTTGCTTTGAACAAAATTCAGATTTAGGAAGCAGATGAGTTCAGGGTAATCCTTCACTTATAAAGGGGCATACAAT
The DNA here is from genome assembly GCF_965194805.1 of Balaenoptera borealis. Taxonomy (NCBI): domain Eukaryota; kingdom Metazoa; phylum Chordata; class Mammalia; order Artiodactyla; family Balaenopteridae; genus Balaenoptera; species Balaenoptera borealis. The sequence goes on from NC_138866.1 coordinate 27,926,197, forward strand.
AGGACAGCTTCCTTTACATAATGAGCTGAGATAAGTAATTAACTGTGTTTAAATTTACAGCTTTCCAGGGGTTGTATAAGTGGTGGTTCACCTGTATTTGGATCAGCTACAAAAAACAAGTCCGGTATTGAGTGAAGTAATATTGATTGAACACTGACTGTATAGTGAAAAGCCTGAGCTTTGGAGCATAATGGCAGGGTTAAAATTCCAGCTCTATGCCTATGTGCCCTTGAACAAGTTTTCTCACATCTCCAGACCTAATTCCTCACTTAAAGAATGATAATAATACCGGAGAGTTTGCTCTGAGAATTAAATGAAAAACTGCTTATGAAGTTCTTAGCACAGGTCTCATGATAAAATGCTCTGGACATGTTGCTGCTGTTAGATTTAGCTGTCTTCCCACCTCATTCTTCTTCTATAGATATTTAAAGAATTCATCCATTTGTCATTCAATTAATGCAGCCACTCAATGCCTTATTAAATAATTTACATATTAGTCCATCATTTATTCAGTTATTCATTTACTCACACATTCACTCATGCACTGTCATTCATTCAACAGATATTTGAGCTCCTAGTATGGGCCAGATCCTGGGCTAGCTCTGAGTACATAGTGATGTCCATGGACCTGACTCAAGAGTTTGAGGGTTGAGGTTCAAAAGCTTCTCATTCACTCCACAGCAGAACAAATACCTGTGTTCACTGTATGCCATGGCTCTTTATCCAATGGCTGCTAGTTTTAATTCCATGACAACATAATCTCCTGGCTTCCTTTCTTTGTCCCTTTCTCTTCTTCCCCCCCCACACCCCGCCCTTTTACCCTCTCTTTGCCCAGGACTCTACCCCGGACTCAGGCCTTTACTACCACTATCAGAGTCCCTTGGCGATTACCAAGACAGATGACCACTCAGACTCTGAGTCAGACTAACCTGAGTTGAAGCTCAGCTCCTCTACTTCCTAGTTTAGGGAACTTAGACAAGTCTGACCCTCAGTTTCCTCCTCTGTAAAATAGGGATAATAATATCCACTTTATTCGAATGATTGAATTAAACAATGAAGTCACTCCTTCACTGCAAAGAAACACTTAACACCAGGGAGGTATGCTGATCAATTCACATCTCAATTAGTTGAGTGTCTACTCTATGTAGGCATTATGTTCAGTACTATGAAGACACACAATGAGCTAATGTCGGGCTTCCCTGGTGGCGCAGTGGTTAAGAATCCGCCTGCCAATGCAGGGGACATGGGTTCGAGCCCTGGCCCGGGAAGATCCCACATGCCGCGGAGCAACTAGGCCCGTGAGCCACAACTACTGAGCCTGTGTTCTAGAGCCCACGAGCCATAACTACTGCGCCCGTATGCCACAACTACTGGATCCCGCGTGCCTAGTGCCCGTGCTCCACAACAAGAGAAGCCACCGAAACAACAAAGAGTAGCCCTCGCTCGCCGCAACTAGAGAAAGCCTGCTCACAGCAACGAAGACCCAACGCAGCCAAAAATAAATAAATAAAATAAATAAATTAAAAAAAAAAAAAGAGCTAATGTCATCTCTTCCAGTCAGAAGCCATCGCCCAGGGGGGTCCACAGTAAGTGCTCAATAAGAGCTACTATTATTTGCTTTTCCCAAGGAACGCCCCTCACTCCTGGACACTGGCATTTCTCAGAGACCTGTGCTGAGAGGGCTGCTGGACTGATGCTAGCTTCTCTGGTTTCATTTGCAACTCCAATCTGGCATTCTGTATGGCTTTAAAGTCATTTAATTTTGTGGTAAATTTGAATATAGACTGGGTATTAGCTTATTCTAAGGAATTAATAATATTCTAAGGAATTAATGTTAAATTTGTTAGAGGTGATAATAGTAAGAAAAGGTCCTAAATTTTCAGATATGTTTGTAAGAATTTAGGGTTGAAATGGTAGGACTTTAGGTATTTGCTCTTTAAAAATCAGAGGAAAAGAAGAAGAAAAAGTGCCCCCCCCCACGACTGTTTGCCATTAAACACTTATCTTTTGTTCCCTGATTTTAAAAAAAAGGAAGAGAGAGAAAGGAAGGAAGGAAGGAAGAAAGAAAGAAAGGAAGGGAAGGAGGAAGAAAGAAAGGGTAAAGCATATATGGCAAAATGTCAATAATTATTGAATCAGGGGTTCATTTTACCATTCATTCAAGGTGGTTCATTATGCCATTCTCTCAGTTCTGATGTGTTTGATAAGTTTTATAATAGGAAGGTTGAATATCTATTTTTGATGAATGGGAGGATCACTTTATGGAAGCGAAGGGGAAGGAAACTTACCCGCATGCAGCATTCCCATTTAGGCGGAGGGCAGGCAGCCCTATCCTTAGCCAGGAGGAGAGCTTGCAAAGGGTGGGCTATGTCATTAGATTGACACCTGCTTTATTTACAGGGCCTTTGCAGGTGCCCTTGGGGAATTCACCTGGACAGGGAAGAAGGCTTGTGGATAACTTACCCCTCCCCTGCCCCAAGGAAACAGGCACAGGTACCCCACTGGAACAGCTAGGCCTCAGACCAGGTTTTAAGGCCTTGTGGTCCTCCCCCCCAAGTTCATTACATTTCTTCTGTCACCTCTATTTCATCCATAAAGGAGAGACAAGACCACAGGCCAAACCCAAGTTCTCCCAATTACTCTGTTCGTTATCTCAAGCCTGGTGCCTTTGATCTTGGTTAGCTTATTCCCAATTCCCTCCACTCCCCACCACCACACACAGGTAACCCCTTTCATTAGTTTCCTTCCAGACTTTCTTTTTGTAAGTATAAGTAAAATGCAAATATACATCCTCCAATAGGCTTAAAACTAACAACAAAGCAAATTGAAAATAGAGAAAATTGCGGTGTTCCAGGTAAAGAGTGAAGTAAGTCTGGGAGTTGTTAGCATATAGATGGATAAGCTCTAGAGGCAAGGGAATAGAAGAAGGAAAAGAAGGGAGAAAGAAAAGGGACTAAACTTTAGAGTCACCCAGAGGAAAAGCAAAAAGAGGCAGAAGGAAGGTAGGTGCCAGGCCCAGGCTCAGGCGCCAGGCCTCCGAGGCAGAGAGGCGCGCTCCGACGGACTGGGCAGCCGGCGCCATGACACTATTCCACTTTGGGAACTGCTTCGCCCTGGCCTACTTCCCCCCTACTTCATCACCTACAAGTGCAGCAGGCTGTCCGAGTACAGCGCCTTCTGGAAGTGCGTCCAGGCCGGGGTCACCTGCCTGTTCGTGCAGCTGTGCAAGATGCTGTTCCTGGCCACTTTCTTTCCCAGCTGGGAAGGCGGCATCTATGACTTCATTGGGGAGTTCACGAAGGCCAGCGTGGTTGTGGCAGACCTGATAGGCCTAAACCTTGTCATGTCCCAGAATGCCGGCAAGGGGGAATACAAGATCATGGTTGCTACCCTGGGCTGGGCCACCGCCAAGTTCATTATGTCCTGCTACATCCCCCTCTGGGTTGGAGCTCGGGCACTGAGTTTGGCTGGAAATACATCCAGATGAGCATTGACTCCAACATCTGTCTGGTCCATTACGTCATCACATCTGCCCAGGTGTGGATGATCACATGCTATGACCTATACCACACTTTCCAGCCAGCAGTCCTCCTACTGATGTTCCTTAGTATCTACAAGGCCTTTGTCATGGAGATGTTTGTCCACCTCTGTTCCCCGGGCAGCTGGACGGCACTGCTGGCCCTCAGCACCCTGGCCCTGTATGTCGCCCTTGTCAATATGCACTCCTAGGCTTGGTGTCCCAGACTTTCACATACCTTTTCCCCATCTCCAGGTTTTAGTGAAGTAAACAGTATTTGCAAAGTTCCAAAAATAAAAAGGCAGAAAGAAAAACCCAGAGAGAATATTTTAAGAAGAGGGGGATAAGTAGTCAATTGTGTTATCTGCTCCTAATATGTGAATAGATCTGCATGAACCACCCTTGAAAGATAGCCATGTTAAAGAGGGAGTTCAAAGTTAAATATATGTTATGATCCTACTTTTGCAAAATTGATATGTATACACACATGTTCAGTGAGTAGAAAGAAGTCTAGAAGACTTTAGAAAGAGCAGACTAACAGGGGAAACCCTGGTGAGCTTGTTTGTGGGAAAAGGTGGCCTTTTTACTTTGCACACTTCAGTTTTGTTTGCATTTTTTACCACAAGAATGCATTCTTTTGGTAAATAAAAAAGATTTGTAAAGGGGGGAAACTACTGTTTAAAACCACCTATATTCAAATTTTCTGTGGAGTAGAGAAGGTGATTAAGAACGTTGGCTTCAGAATCTAATAAACGTGAGTCTAAAACCCAGCTCAACTCCATGAACCAATTAATCTCTCTGAGCCTCAGTTTCCTCATCTGTAAAATGGTGATTATACTGATAATTACTTCAAAGGATTGCAATAAGGATTAAATGGGGAGCATGAGTAGAGCATCTAGTACAATGACTGTCATACAGAAAAGGTTCAATTGATATTAGTTATACATATATAATACATATATAAGTTATATATTATAATATTAGTTTTATATATGTAGTAAATAAAATAGCTATTACTAGATCAAACCAGCCAATCAGAGATGTACTCATTTGGACAACATTATTTTGGTCCCTCTAGAACTGCTGTCACTGAAATGCATTTTCTGTGTCATGCTTTGGTTGTTATAAGAAATGGTGATGGGCTTCCCTGGTGGCGCAGTGGTTAAGAATCTGCCTGCCAATGCAGGGCACACGGGTTCGAGCCCTGGTCTGGGAAGATCCCACATGCCGCGGAGCAACTAAGCCTGTGAGCCACAACTACTGAGCCTGTGCGTCTGGAGCCTGTGCTCCGCAACGGGAGAGGCCACGACAGTGAGAAGTCCACGCACCGCGATGAAGAGTGGCCCCTGCTCGCCGCAACTAGAGAAAGCCCTCGCACAGAAACTAAGACCCAACACAGCCAAAAATAAATAAATAAATAAATAAATGTATTTTAATAAATAAATAAATAAATGGTGATGTGAAGTCAGCCACTGTTATCTATTGCCAGGATCCATCCCATAGTCCCATAGTACCAGGGAACTCAGGAGGGTCCTGTGTCTACCCAGGGAGCGTACAAGATGGTCCTCAGCAGAATTTCCATGTGTTTTTATAGTTTCTCTCATTCTTTTCAATTTCTATTTTTGTGTTTTACAATGCACATAATATATTAGTTCATCAGTGCATATGTATAAATATAAACAAATATACCTGTATTGGGGAGTTTAACAATTTTTACCCACGGAAGATTAACTTATAAAGTTTGAAAAGCAGTGTCTTCTTGATGAGTTCTCTCAGACTCAAGGTTACAAAAAGCTGCATTTCTCCCAAGGATTTGGTTTATCGTTTCTAATAAATACAATCACTCCTGTCATTAAATGCCTTTTCTTCTTGGCTTTGACTGCTAGAAACCTCAGAGCCAGATTCATAACCCAGCTCTACACACAGAATGTCTATGGCTGGTATCCTGAGGGCTGTGGTTATGAGCACAGCTTCTGAAACCACATTGCCTGTGTTCACATCCCACTGTGTGAACTTGGGCAAGTGACTTAACCTCTCTGTGCCTCCGTTTCCTCAAATGTAAAATAATTATAACAATAATCACCTCCCAGGATTATTATAAAGATTAAATGAGGTGATGCATGTAAATCAATTAGAACAGTGCTCAGCATTAGTAAGAACTCAAATATTATTTTTGTTGTTATTATGGGCTCTCATTCCATGATTTCTTTTTTTAAAAAATTTTTATTGGCGTATAGTTGCTTTAAAATATGGAACACTCACAAATTTGCATGTCATCCTTGCGCAGGGGCCATGCTAATCTTCTCTGTATCGCTCCAATTTTAGTATATGTGCTGCCGAAGCGAGCACTCTCATTCCATGATTTCTTTACCCGTGCTTTTCTTCAGTCCCTTTTCTGCTACTCTTTATGTATTTCAGTAAGGCACTTAAAATCCTTTTTTGGAAAGAGTTTAAGCAAACAACCGTATGAATTTTTTTTTTTTCTTAATATGCCAGGCACTGAGTTAGGTTCTTGAAGAATACAAAGATAAAGAAAAGATTGTGGAAATTCCCTGGCGGTCCAGTGGTTAGGACTCCGCACCCTGCCAAGGGCCCGGGTTCAGTCCCTAGTCGGGGAACTAAAATCGCAAAAACTGCGCAGCTCGGCCAAAAAGAAAAAAAGAAAAGATTGTTTCTGCCTTCAAGGAAATGTTCAGTCTAGTGGGGAAGACATACATACAAATAGCCATAAACCAAGTACAGGATATGGAAAACCATGCAGGAGAGGTGTGCAAGTGCCGTAAGGACACGGAGTAGATGAGATCCGTGAAAGCTTCCTAGAGGAGGTGGCATAGGGGTTGCACTGCCCAGGAAACAGAGATGATAGAGCAGAGATCCCAGGTGGAGGGAGTCCTGGTGATCTAAGGCAGACTCTCCAGGACCGATGTGCTACCCACAGTGCTGGTTAAGGTGGATACTCAATAAGTCCCTGTTTTTGACTGCTGTACTTGATTCAAGTGGTGTGAAAAAGAGGAGGAAGAGACAACAGGACAAAGCCCAAGAGCACCTCCCTTTTTCAAGGGAAGTGAAAAAGAACAGGAGCAGAACCAAATCCTCTGAGGCGGGAAGATAAACTTGCCAGCCAGGCCAGGAAACACAAATGTAAAAACCAGGCTCAAGCAGTTGCTTTGAGGGAGGAGGGAATGGAAATTTTGGGGTGGGAGATTGGAGGGGTCTTCTGCCTGCATCCATCTGCTGTGCAGAACAAATGCCCAAAGCCCATAACGTTTCCTTTTGGGCTCAGAGATAGAACTTTCCTTTCCTTTCATGGTGTGGCTTCAACTTCAGGCCTTCCAGACCACTTTTGGGCACAGTCTTTTAAGGTGTCCTATCATCTCTAAGCAGAGTGATCCCAGGTAACTTCAGCCACACATTCCCTTCCTCTGAAGGCAAATGAAGAGTGAATCTAAAATAATGAGAGCCCTAATCAGAGTTAAATCCCTGCCCAAAAGGTCCCTAAGAAGGGACAGAGTGTGGTAAGCAAAGTACAAAATATAGAGTTGGACAGAACCGGCTTTTAATTCTGGTTTCTGACAAGATGCCATCCCCGGTACGCCCCAGGTTCCTCATCTGTAAAATGGGCATATGAATGTTGGCCTCAGGCTTGTTTGGATTACAGGACACGATATATATGTGCCTGGAACTCAGCAGGCACTAAGATTATCTCTGAGCTCTTTCCATTCCTGAAAATAAATAAGCTACCACATGTTAAGCACCGCCACTGTGTCAGGCGCTGTGCAAAGTGCTTCATTTGTGTTCCCATTTACTAATAAGGTGGTGGCCCACGTCCTGTCCTTCAGAAGGCGCAGCAATGCGGGCTCTTAACCTTCCTGCTGCCCTTGGAGACTTCATCTCCTGAAGTCAAGTGGTCAATTTCTAGAACCCCTCAGGTGTCATCAAAAAGTTTGGCATTGCTCAGAGCTAAACTCAACTAACTCAGTGCTTACAGAAGTCTAGTGATAATTCAAGGCGATCCAGCCCCTTTCTTTTCCCAGAAAGAGCAGAGTAGGTAATATCTGTTTAGATTTCATGTAAAGAGGTTACAACTTGATTTTCCTTTCTGAGTCAACCTTTCCTTCCTTCTGTTTCTTTAAGGTAGTGTTTCCCAAGTTGGCTGCTCATTGGGATCACCTGGGGAAGTTAAAAAACTCCCTCCCTCCCACCCCAAGAGATTGTGATATATTGATACATGGTCTGGAGTGGGCCTGGGCCTCTGGATCTTTTTAATTCCTGGGTACTCCAATGTGCAGTTAAGGTAACAACCGCCGTCCTAAATCCTCAGGTTAAAAAAATTATCTATCTACCTTCTACCTTAATAAATACATTTTTTTTAACAAAAAGGAATGACATTTATATATTGTTCTACTACTTGCTTCTTTTCACCCAACAGTACGTCATGGATTACGTTCCTTGTTAGTACATATAAAATTAGCTCACACCTTTTAGCAGCTGCAGAATATTTTATTGTAGGGATGCACAATAATGTATTTAATCAACTCTTTGCAGTTGGACATTTAGGTTGTTTCCACTTTTTCCCTGTTACAAACAATGTGAAAAGACGTATTTGCACACATTGTACAAGCATTTCTGTAAGATTCACAAAGTGGAAATGCTTAGTCAAAGAAGGTAATATGCAGAGAAGTATTTAGATACTTACGTATTTATTTCTGTGTTTTGGTAAATGAATGAAGGAAGCACTTTGTGTTGTCATTTGCTGGGTACGTGCAGTGCATAGAATTATTGTGGCTAAAGTGGCTTCTGAGCCCTTTAAGGGATGGGACTGCTGGGCCCTTTGAGGACACCAAGGGCTGGCTGGGCTGACTGAAACCATGATCACCTCCGTGGCTGTATTTCAGCTTTTCTCTCTAAGGCAGGATGTGGCCAGGTTCCAGAGTTTTCATTCCTCTCCCTGCAGGGTGCCTTTTGATGTGTTGGCCCATATCCTAGGAAGTTGCAGGCGCTTTGGGGGGCTATCAGAAGATGTGGAACATGCCAGTTAGAATCAACCAGCCCTCATTTTGTCTGAAGCTTGGCCTCAGTCCGCAAGGGCAGGGCCTGCAAGAGATGGAGGAGGGTCAGGGAGCAGCAAATCTGAGCCAGGCCTGAATCTCCACAGGGCTTTTCACAGAAGTGAGGAATAACTGTCCCTTTTCCTGGCCTGTCCTACTGAACTACTATTTGAAACAAAATGTGGGCTTCTGTAGGAGGCTACCTAGGAGGGCAAGGGGAGCCCAGGTGGGGCCAGCCCTAAGGATCAGGAAAGATCAGGATGATGGGCTGTCTGATTTTAGAGCCAGCTGGTAAACAAGTAAACAGCAGGGACTGAGGGATTGTGCAAGAGAGTTTGAGGAAGGAGTTGTCCAGTCGGTCCTCAGACTCACAGTCAAGGTGGGGGGTAGGAGGAGACCTGGGTTCATATCCTGGCACTACTGCTGACAACTGATAGGCCGCTGACTGCGTGGAGGCCCGGGGGGACACACCTCTCCTGTCTGAACCTCTTTCCTCATCTGGAATATAGGGTCCACACTTATTTCACCTGGGGTTGTTGTGAGAATTAAACGAAGGAACAGATGCACAGGCACTTCGCACTGTCCCTGGCACGCAGTAGGTGCTCAATAAATAGTAGCTGCATTTATCAGTGGATTAGGGAGCTATGCAAGAAAGATAGGGACCCATATCCTACAGGGAAGTCACTCCGTGGGACCTGGAATCAGGCTTACAAGGAACAGGGAAGCAAATTCTGGCTGCTGCTGCTGGGCGGGTGGAATAAATTGTCCCGAACAAAGGGTCTGCACCTTCAGCCCTAGATTCTAGGATGTGGACCCAGCATGGAGCCCCATCTGTATTCCTGCTGCCCTGGCTCTCTGCTTCACAGGCAACTGCCCTCAACCTCCAGGGAACTATAAGGAGAGTCCCGGAGCCTAGAGGACCTGTGGCCCTGGCCATGGCCCTAAGGGAGAGGGGAGTGGGGGGTGGGAGGGAGGCTGTAAAAAATGTAAATGGTGCGGTGTGGAGCGGCTCCAGCCGTCTGACACTCCCCGGAGCTGGCAGGAGCCCAGGGAAGGAGCCCCAGGCCCCGGGCGCCTTTTGTCCCAGGGCTTGGCTATGTAAAAGGTGGGGGAAGGGGCAAGAATTCGTGGAACTTGTCCATTCATTGGAGCCCCCGCTGCCCGCAGGTGCGAGATGGGGGAGGGAGCTGCAGACTCCGGCCTGGAAGGTTTAGAAATGAGAATTTACAACTCAGCATGTAGTGGACGACAAACAGATTCCTTGGGTTCCAGCCTCTAAGGCTGTGAACCTTCAGGCCAGCCAGACTCCATCTCGCTTAAAATTGAGGCCATCAACTGGTTCCCTGCCCCCTCAACTGGGCTTCCGAACTCCCATCTCATCCATTCCCCAAATCCCCACTTTCCAATCTGTTTCCCCAGGCCTGCTCGTAAGGCTGTTGGATTTTCTGAGGTTTCTGTTTGTTTTTACTTTTCCATTCCTATATGGCTGCTTGGGGTTCACAAAGCACCATATTCAAGCATTAGATAGCGCTTGAACCGAAGTCCTAAAAAAAAACAGTGTGAGGAGAGGAAGGACTTGGAAGCATGCAAACCTGGGTCCGAACCCTGCTCTGCCCTTCCCAGCTGAGTGAATTCCAGGCAAGTTACTAACCTTTCTGAGCAGCAGTTTTCTATAGGTAAAATGGGAATACTGTGTTTCTGCTTCTAAAGGTTTTTGACAAATTAAGTGCTGAGTTAATGTTTAGGAAATTCTTAGCACAATGCCTGGCACAGAATAGGTATTCAATGAATATTAGGTTATTTCCTTTAATAACCATAGGAAAATAAGACAGAAACTCCCTGCAATGTTGTTTCAATTTTTATTTCCCTGTTGCTAGAGAGATTAATCTTTTTTTGGTGTGTTTTTTTGTTTGTTTGGTTTTGGTTTTGTCTTTGGTTTAACGATCGATGGGACACCTTTATGCATTCTGGAATTCTTTGTTACACAATTTGCAATTTTTTCTCTTGGCTGTCACCTGCTTTTGGCTTTTTGGTATCTTTCAACATACAGAGTCTCTTTTTCTTTCTACACAGTGTATGCCCAAAACCGCCCTTAGGGGCTGGTCCTCTATAGGCTGATTTACTTGGCGGTTTGGGGGTCTCACTGACTGCCTTTGGCCAGTATCCTCCTCAGGGCTTTCTCGGGACCTCCGCTGTTCTCTAAAGGAACGTGAAAACCTGCTACTGGTGCTGCTTGACTGGTCCTGCTGTATCCCAGTTTTATCCCAAAATGCACACACTCCCCCCTCTACTGGTTTCTGGAAGGATCACATCTTTCTTTTACTGGTGTGCTGATGTGGGAAACTCCAAGATCTGACTGAGAAATTAGTGGCTCAATGAGAATTCGGATCCTCCATTAACCCTCTTTGGGGCCCAGGACTGAGTCTCAAACTCTCTATACTTCACCATCCTAGCTGCCCAAACTCACATTAACTGACCACTTAGCTGATGCATTTCTGAGAAGCTCTGCGTAAGTCTAATTTGATGGATTATACGTTAATGCTCTAGAAGAGAAGGAAATTAAAATAAATGTTACATAGCCGACTATCTCATTTATTGGGCACTTACCATGTGCCGTTTGCTGTGTTAAGTACTCTACTTGAAGACCTTATTTAATTCTCATGCCAATAAGGAAAGCTCAAATTTCTCCATTTTATAGATACAGAGACTGAAGCTTAAAGAGGGTTTTATGCAGCTTGGCCAAGGTTACCAGCTGGAAGTTTGCCAGATTGAGCAAATATACATATAGGAGCCCAGTTAAATTTAAATTTCATATAAATAATGAATATTTTTTTAGTATCACAAATATCAAATATTTCATGCAATATTTTATCTGGCAATCCCATCCAGATGGTAAGGGGTGACTGTGGACTGGAATCCAGGTTTCCTGATTCTCTGGGCTTCCAGTGGTAAGACCATGGAATTCTTTGAAAAGGGAAGAAACCTCCTGTGCTAACTCCTGGACTCCATCTCGACATACTGACTAGTATGGACGTGAGGACTTCTTAACAAGCATCTTCACCCTTAAGCCCCCACTCCTCTGAACTGAGAGCACTTTTGTATGTATCCAGCTTGTACATTTAGATGCCCATACTCAGCTGTCTTATGGCTTCCAATATTCTTAATAAGTTTTTACATTCGTTCGATCATCCATCCATTCAACTCCTTGACAAATACTTATTGTTTGAGGGCTTGTCCTGCCAACTAAGAATAGAAAGATGAATTAGACAAATTAGACACAGCCCCTGTCCTTGAGGGGCTCCTGCTCCACTGCAGGAGACTGACAAGTAAACAGACACAATTAAGTAGGTGATGGTTTGGGTGGGCTGTGTTAGAGACTATGATAGATCGAGGTTTGCTCCAGAAGCAGAGGGGCTCACGGTGGGAGCAGTCAGACACAAAACCCAGGAGATCAGCTTCAGCTGAGTATTGAAGGGTCAATAGTTTTGTTTTCCTCTGAAGGGGGAAATAAATGATAATAAACTTTAGCCGGTGGTTACAATCTGCAATAAGAAATGAATTCAGATGAAGAAGAAAGTGAGAACTTGGGCTCCAGAGCCAGACATCCTGGTTACATCCAACTTCCCCCACTTACTAGCCATGTGACCGTGGCCATGTAACCAACCGATCCTCTCCATGCCTCAGTTTTAACTTTAGTGAAATGGTGAAAACACTATAGTCTACCTCATTGGTTTGATGTACAGGTTAAATTAAATAATACATATAGGGAATTCCCTGGCGGTCCAGTGGTTAGGACTCTGCGCTTTCACTGCCGAGGGCCAGGCCTAATCCCTGGTGTGGGAACTAAGATCCCGTAAGCCACACAGCGTGGCCAAAAAAAAAAAAATTCCATATGAAATGTCTAATGCAGCTCCTGAGATGTAGTAAGTATGCAACAGAGATTAACATCAACGATTTTCCCCTCTCCACTAGATCTTCCCTTCAGCCTACAAATGTGTTGTAATATCTTTCTTTGACCCCATATCTTCCTCTAACTACTGGTATATTATCTGTTCCCCTCTTATGGCATAACTCTTCGAAAGAATTGCCTATAGCCCCTACTTCCATTTTATCACCTCTTTCTCTCTCCCAAACCCACTCCGTGGAGCCTGCTCTTATCAAGGTCACTGACAAGCTCCACGATGCAATCCCAGTGGGCAATTCTTGTCTCACCTGCATCCCCTCAGCAGTATTCAACATAGCTGATCCAGCCATGCTTCTTGAAGTGCTTGCTTTCCTTGGCTTCCAGGACACCACACTCATGTGTTTCTCCTCCTACCTCCCTGCTACTCCTTCTCCATCTCCTTTGCTGGCTCTCCCTCCTCCTCTCCAACTAGATGTTGGATTCCCAAAGGGCTCAGTCTTCTGACCTCTTTGCCTCTCTACCTGCCTTTACTCCTTAGGTGATCTCTTACGAGCTACTGATTTAAAATCCCACCTTTCTTCTGATGACCCCACATCTACAGCTCCCGCTCAGACATCTTTCCTGAGCTCCAGACTCAAACAGCTGATTGCCTAAGTAACATCACCAATAGGCATCTCAGATTTAACCTGTTGATAAACACACACTTGATTTACCACCTGTTCCCCACCCAGAATCTGTTCTTCCCCCAGAGCTCCCCATCTCAGTAAATGCTACCATCATTCACTCCGTTGCTCAGACCAAAAACCTTGGAATCCCTCGACGACTCTTTCTCTCATTCCCCACATCCAAACGCAAATCCTGTTGGCTCTGCTTTCAAAGTACATCCCTAATTCAACACTTGTCACTTTCCCTAAAGCAAGATTCCTCAGCTTCGGCACTTTGGACATTTTGGAACAGGTAATTCTTTGCCCTGGGGAGCTGTCCTGTACATTATTGTAGGATGCTTACCAACATCCCTAGCCTTACCCAGTAGATGCCAGGAGCATATCCCTGGTGGTGACAACCAAAAATATCTCCAGATATTGCCAAAAGTCCCTGGCCTGGGTAGTGCGGGGTGGAGAGGGTGGGACAAAATCACCCTGGTTGGGACACACTTCTCTACAGCTTCTGCTCTGTAATCTCAACAATTACTATCTCTTACCTGAAATACCAGAATTGCCTCCTAACTGGTTTCCCTACTTGCATTCCAGCTCCCTCAGAATCTGCATGGCTCCTTCCCTCATTTCACTCAGGGTTGCTGTTTAAACCCAACCAGAGAGACCTTCCTTGATCACTCTCTCCCGAGGAGCACTGCCACCCCGATCCCTCTCTCTCCCCGCAGCCTGTGTGACACACACAGAGATGTGCAGCCCAGAGTTCCTTCCTTGAGGAAAGATTGTCACCCCAGCTGCTCGGAGTGTAGTAAGCAGACAGCCTTCAGCTGTCAGCCCCTTCAGGGATTGCCTCAGCCACAGAGCGGACTTGCCCAAGGTCATGACCTTCCCTAGGCAGCCCGCATCCAAGAACTGAGTGGGGCTCAGCAGAAAGGAGGCAACTCAGATGGGCCATTTTAGCTCTGGAGCTCCCCATGGACTCTGCTGAGGCTGTCATCCGAGCCGCCTCTCAGCTTGATTTCTCCCTGTGCCCAATCCTGCTTCCTTCCCCACCCTTCCACACATGTGATCCTAGAATGTTCTCTCTCGACACTGAGGTGCTAAACATCTCAGGGTGTGCATCCCAAAGGATTTAACCTGGGACACCTGCTATAGTTTTCTTAACATTATGACTTACATTTCATATCATTTTTTTTGGTTTATTATATGTATCTTCTCAAGGTCTTCTTTTGTTTTTAAAGATTTTTTGATGTGGACCATTTTTTAAGTCTTTATTGAATTTGTTACAATATTGCTTCTAGGTTTTTTTTATATTTTGGTTTTTTGGCTGTGAGGCATGTGGGATCTGAGCTCCCCAACCAGTGATGGAACCCGTACCCCCTGCATTGGAAGGTGAAGTCTTAACCACTGGACTACCAGGGAAGTCCCTGTATCTGCTTAAGGTCTTGAAGGCAGGGACTTTGTTTTGAAACTGCTGTATCACTAGCACCTAGAACAATGCCTGGCACATAGAGAGTAGGTGCTCAGTAAACATTTATTGAAAGTTGAGTGAATTATTTTCGTCAACCTCAGCTCCTCACTCCTCTAAGATTACTCTACAATCAAGGAGTTGTCCTTGGGTGAAATCAAATCAGCCCTTGGGTGATTTCTAATATGAAAGCTTCAACTTTTTAACAGATGTACAGCTCAGGGGGCAAATCTTTCCAAAATGATTTACTTCTGGAGTGGAACAGGCCCAGATGATTTCAGATCTAAAAGACCTGACATCAGGGCTCTGCTTGGCTAACAACGTGATCCCTCCTGCTCTGTCCTCCTTTCGTCTGAAAATAAACTTAACAGGCTGGTCTTGTGGGGAAGCTGCCAGGAGTCTTTGGACCAGCTACACTGCAGGTGTTTTGACCTGGTCAGCCCATAGGATAAGTTTCAGATTCAGTGGCTATTCTTGAGTATTTTTACACACTGTTTCATCTTTTTCAAGAGCATTCACATTGCTCAGTAATTTCCCATGACGGCCATGAGTTGTGGGTCTACTTTACCATCCTAATTTTATATGCAGGCAAACTGGGGTCAGAGGAGTAGCTTCATTCATTCCAGAACTGTTTAGTGAACACCTACGTGCCAGGCACTGGGCTGAGTATTACAAGACATGAGGATGACAGGCAGGCTAGCAGGAGAGATGAGAAGGAAGAACTCTGTCTATTACTGAGGCGTGAACCAGGAGCTGGGAGGGTCAGAAGATGGAGTAATTTTTTCTTATTAAGAGACAACCTCTGGGAAGGTTTTACTGTGCAGGTCACGTTTAAAAAAAAAAAAAAAAACAATCTAAACACACAGGCTCTTTCGTTCAAACTGTGTTTTGCTCTCTCCATTCCTTGCATTCCTAATTCCTACAGATTCCAATCATTTTAAATAGGTATATGCTCATGCACACATAAATATGCTTTTTTTTCAAATAAAATATGGAGTATGCCATCTTTTAAAATTAATCATATTTTGGCTATATCCGAGGATATTCATTTCAACATTCTATGTAATAGCAAGCGACTATAAACCACTAAAATGTCCAGCAATAGGGAACTGGATAGTTTCTCTAGGGACTTCCCTGGTAGTCCAGTGGTTAAGACTCTTCACTTCCACTGCAGGGGGCACTGGTTTGGTCCCTGGCTGGGGAACTAAGATCCCTCATGCCATGCAGCCAAGAAATTAAAAAAAAAAAAAAAAAAAGTTTCTCCATACAGTGGAGTACTATGCAGTGGGGAAAAATGAGGTGGGTCTGTGTGATATGGAAGTATCTCCAAGATATACTATAAAATCTAAAAAGCAAGCTTCAAGGCAGAGTGTTTAAAAGGAATAGGTAGGGCTGTGTGTTTGTGTGTGTGTGTGTGTATGTGAAAAATAATCACACATATAAGTTTGCATTTACATGAAACATTTTTGTAAAGATTCCTAAGAAGCTGTGAACAGTAGTTGTCTCTGGAGCAGGAGACACACTTATTTTTCACTATATGCCTAATGATCCTGTGTGAATTTTTTTATCATGTGTTTTTAAATGTTTCCATTAAACTAGTTAATTAAAAATGAATGAGACAATACAACATAGGCATTTCTCCCATGCTACTATATAGTACACCATTTCGCCCTGATCATTGCCAGGTGCTGTTTAGATACTTCCCACAGCTCCTTGATAAGGAACCTGAGGCAACTTGCCCAAGGTCACACAGATACTAAGCGGTAGAGCAGGGATTTGAACCCGTGCAATCTGGCTCTGAAGCCCATACTCTGAACCACTATGGCCATGCAGCCTCTCTCATTCTTGTTAAGGGATGCAAAGTGTATTCCATAAAGTGATTGTGTCATACTTTTTTACGCTTTCCTCCTTTGATAGAAATTCTGGTTGTTTCTAGGGTTTTGCTATTACCTACCTACCACACTGCAGAAACACCCTCGTGATTAACCTTTGTGCTCTTGTGTAAATATATTTATAAGAGAAGACCTGGAAGTGAAACTATGGCATCATCTAAAGCTTGATAGTTATTATCAAATTACTTTCCTTTTTTTTTTTCTTTAACCGAAAAAAAAACCCTTTGTCGGGCTTCCCTGGTGGCACAGTGGTTGAGAATCTGCCTGCCAATGCAGGGGACACGGGTTCGAGCCCTGGTCTGGGAAGATCCCACATGCCGCGGAGCAACTAGGCCCGTGAGCCACAACTACTGAGCCTGCGCGTCTGTAGCCTGTGCTCTGCAACGGGAGAGGCCGTGACAGTGAGAGGCCCGCGCACCGCGATGAAGAGTAGCCCCCGCTCGCCGCAACTGGAGAAAGCCCTTGCACAGAAACTAAGACCCAACGCATCCACAAATAAATAAATAAATAAATTTATAAAAAAAAACAAAAAAACAAAAAACAAAAAACAAAAAAACCCTTTGTCTTTGTATGAGAGAGGAAGTAGCCCCAAGTCTGGCAGCTGGAAAAGGGGAATTTCAGTCCTAGTATTAAACAGTATGAGCAGAGACAATGGCCTGTGTGTTTTGTGAGGTTAGGGATTGTCTTGCTCATCTTTGTTCAACAAATATTTATTGTGCCCTTACTAAGTGCTTCTGGACAATGATGAATATAATGGACATGGTCCCTGCCCTCATGCAGCTGATAGTCTGTGGAGAGAGAGGCATTAATAAAGTAAGCACACAAAATGAAAATATAATAACAAGCTTTGATAAGTGCCATGAAGAGAAAAAATGGGGTGCTATGGGAAGGAATAATAGTGTCCTTCTTTAGAGAAAGTGGTCAGGAGAGGGCTTTCTGGGGAAGGGACATTACACTGGAGATGAAGGAAGAGTAGAAATGAACAGAAGAGTGGAGGGCACAAGGTTGTTTCCCGGCACCTAAAAAGGTTGTGGTTGGTGGAGTGAGGGCACTAGAGCCTTTGGTACCACTGAAGGGTTTTAAGCGAGGTGTTGATCTGATTTTTGCAGTCTCCCTGGCTGTTGTGTAGGAACTGCATTAGAACAGTAGCAAGAATTCAAGTGGGGAAACCAATTAGGAGGTTTTTGCAAGACAGGAGAGCGATGACAGTGGTTAATCTAAGGTGATGGGGGAGGAACCTATAGATTAAAAGGGTCTCAAAAGACATATTGATTGACTGCAATGGGTGGACCTTATTTAGATCCTGATTTTTTTTTTTTAAAGTAAAAAAAAAAAAAAAAAAAGGAAAATATCAGAGTTACAATTGGAAATTTTAACAGGATATTTGATATTAAGAAATTTTTTTAAAGATTTTTTTGATGTGGACCATTTTTAAAGTCTTTATTGAATTTGTTACAACATTGCTTCTGTTTTATGGTTTCGTTTTTTGGCCGTGAGACATGGGGAATCTTAGCTCCCCAACCAGGGATCAAACCCACACCCCCTGCACTGGAAGGCAAACTCTTAACCATTGGACCGCCAGGGAAGTCCCAATAATTTTTTTTTTTTTTTTTTTTTTTTAGGTGTTTCATTAGGTTTCCCATTACTCCGCTTCAGGATTAAAGTGTTGGAAATTATTTAGAAATATAAACTGAAATATTAATGAACAATATGATATATATAGCATTTTGTAAAGTTTAAAGTAATATACAGCATTAAGAGCCCTGGGACAAACCCCAAAGCAGAACACTATTGAGAGTGAAAGTCAACAAGAGCTACAAACCTGGATTTCCCTACCAAGGTGAGGTTGTTCACTTTGATACTTTTGTTGCCTTATTTAATTTTTCGGAAATTGTATCCTGATGTATTTATTTGTTTGATTTTCAAAGTAACAAAGACATACTTAGGAAATCACACTTGGGAATAGTTAAGCTCTTGCCATGTCGGGGAATCACTCAGTTATCTTCTCTCTCCTTTTCCCCATCCTGAGTTGGATGGCCCTCTCTACGGCTCTGCGACAGTGGTTTTCAGTGCTGGGGGGTGGGACAAGGCTAGGATTTTGCTCCTCCCCACCCCCGCCCACCAAGGGACATTTGGCAATGTCTGGAGACATTTTTGGTTGGCACAACTGGATCTGGGGTAGTGCTGCTGGAATCTAGTGGGTAGATGCCAGGGATATGGCTCAACGTCCTACCATACACAGGACAGTCTCTCCACTCGCCAAAGAAAGAATTATCAGGCCCAAAAAGTCAATAGTGCCAAGGCTGAGAAACCCTGCTGTATAGCACTTTGTCATAGCACTTCATAAAGACAACCAAAACTGTCAACTGGTTGGCCTTCCCAGCTAGACTGTCAACTCCAAGAAGACAGGTGATACATGTATCTTGTTGAGTGTTTGGAATATAGTTGACACTTAATAAGGATTGAAAGAAGGTGGGAAGGTACATCCAGGTTCAAATTTAGGGCCCTGTGAGATCATGCTGTTTGTGATCAGCCACTTGATAAGCATTTCATTCATTCAACATTTAACATATTTATTAAGCACTTACTATGTACCAGCAGCGTTTGATGCTGGGAATACAACAATGAGCAAGACAGAGTCCCTGCTCAATGAAATTTATTCTTATAAAGGAAGACAAACAATAAGCAACGAAACAAGATGATTTCAGACAGTGATAAATATTATGAAGAAAATAAAAGTATAGTGCAACAGTGAATGATGGGGCAAGGACGGCATAGCCTAGGTAGGGTGAGCAGCTGACATTTGAACTAATGATGAGAATGAGCCAGCCATTGAAAGCTCTAGGCTAGGGAGAAGACTGATCCAGGCAAAGACCGTGAGGCCAAAATAGAGTGGTCTGTTCAATGAAGACCAAGGGGAGAGGGCCGGATCACTTGCGCCATGGAAACGTTTGGATTTTATTCTAACTGAAATTGGAAGCCTGACATGTTGTTAAAAGATCACTCTGGCTTCTTTGGGAGAATGTATGAAACATCTATATTCAGAGTTTAAAATACTTCAGTCACATTCTCGGCTACTTCTTGCCAAAGGGGAAACTTCCCATATCCAGGAGGGGGCGCTCTAGGCGCCGGGTCAACAGACTCAGCACTGTGGTTCTTTTCGAGAAGTCGGTCGCTTCCGGGAGCGGCTGCGTCTCCCTGCGCCTTCCTCTCTATCCGCCCATCTCTGTGGTAGCCGGGTGCCGGGGCCCCGCCCCCCGCCCCTTTTCGGCGGCCGCGAGTTCTTCGGACTCTACCCTGAGCGGACCCGGGGGCTACCGGGCTCTCGCGTCGGTCGGATCCCGGGTCATGGCGGTCCGGGGGCCCGCGCCCCGGGCTGGCGCCCGGTGAGTACGGCGGCTGGGGAGGAGGACCGGGCCTCGGGGCGTCCTACTCGGGGCTGTGTGGGGAAGGAGCACCTTCCGCCCTCATAACATACTGTGATTTTTTTTTTTTTAACTTTTGACTCAACATGGTGTTTTTGAGATCATCCATTCTATAATAATCTAGTTTTCACTTCTGAGTGCTGCATGGTGCTACCTAAGTGCGTTAGACCCCAGTTTACTTATACATTACCCTAGTGACGGACACTTAGATTGCTTCCAGTTTTTAAGCACCACTTGCCTCCTTTGTGGATATGGGTGATCTTCTTTGGAGTATCCATCCCAGGGTAGGATGCTAGGTCACTTAATTCTGCTAAATTTGTTCTCTGGAATGGTCAAACCCAACTTCTCGACAGCATTGCCTAAAGGTTCCTGTTTCTCCTTAACCACCGACGCCCCATCCCCCCGCCCAATGTTTGGTATTGTTTGGTATTGTTTGGTTTTCTAATGTTTATCGACCTGATTAGTGTAAGGTGGTGTCCCATTGTGTTAATTTTCCTCTATTAAGCATTTGGGTTTCCCCTTATTTATATACTTTTCCCACTTTCTATGGATTTGCTGTCTTCCTGATGCAGTCATTCCTTATATGGACTAGATTTTATTACCTTGGTTATTTTCCACTCTGCAAGTAACTTCTCCAAGTCTTTTAATCTGTGGCACTATGTTGAACAAAAATACTTAATTCTAAGTTAAATCTGTTAGTTTTTCTGCTTTATAGTTTGTGGTTTGGGGGTCTTATTTGATAAATACCTTCCATTATATTTTCATTAAGATATTTCTACATTCTATTAACTAAGTAATGTTACTTTTCACATTTAGATTTTTAATCCATTTGGAGTTTTTAAAGTTTATTTTTATACATGGTTTGAGGTAATGACCTAAATTTTCCTCTACCTTCTTCAATTAATGACAAATTAATTAATAATTAAAAATTAGAGAAGCTGTATAGCATAGTTAAGAGCACAGAGCCAGGCTGCCTGTGTTCAAACCCTAAGGCTGCCAATTATCAGGTGGGTGACAAGGCAAGTTACTTAACCTTTTTACCCTCAGTTCCTCATCTTTATGGTTGTGATTATTAAATGAATTAATACACATAAAATGTGTAGAACAGTACTGGGCACATAGTATGGGTTTGGCATATAATGTGTGTTTAATATGCCCTTTCTTGTGATATAATCTCTATTACGTGCCCACGTAAACATAGGTGAATTTTTTCTTTTTGGTCTTTCTGTTCCATGGTCTTTTTGTTCCTGTATTCATACCACACTTTGTTATTACTCCAACCCTGTAATATGATATGTCTTAATAACCTGATGGTTTAGGTGGGTTTCTTCCTCCTCCTTTCCTGTTCCTCACAGTTTTCCTAACCTATTCATGGACCTTTATATTTCCATATACAGTTCCTTAAAGAACTCCTGGTTTTGACTGGTATTGCATTGCAGTTACAGACTTCTATTAGAAATGAAGTCTTTCTATTTAAGTCTTCTTTCACATCCTATAATAGAGCTTTCGGTTTTTCCTCCAAAATGTCTTCTACATTCTTTTTTAAAGTTAATTCCTGGATATTTTATGGTTTTTCTGTACTTTTCTTACTTCTGTAAATGACATCTTATTTTCTTTATATTTGCTAGTTGGTTATTGTTGGTTATTGATACTCGTGTGTTAACCCTGTATCTAGCAACATTGCTGTACTCCTTTTATTTCTCACATTTTGTCTATTTTTTAAAAAATATTTATTTTGGTGTGCTGGGTCTTAGTTGCGGCATGCAGGATCTTCATTGCTGCGTGCGGGATCTTTATTGCGGCGTGCGGGACCTTTAGTTGCGGCGTGCGGGATCTTTAGTTGCAGCATGCCTGTGGGATCTAGTTCCCCGACCAGGGATCGAACCGAGGCCCCCAGCATTGGGAGCATGGAGTCTTAGCCACTGGACCACCAGGGAAGTCCCGCTAACATTTTGTCTATTGCTTTGCTGTGTTTCCTATGTAAATGATCACATCATCTGAAAATAATGACAATTTAATCTCTTCTTTCATTCCTTTTACCTCATTTCTTTTTTTTCTTTATTGCTTTAGCCAGGATCTTAAAATCCTTGATGTAGTGGGTTTCCTTGTCTTGTTTGTGACCAAAAAAGAGGATGTGGCTTAAGTTTCTTTATTAATTTAGCTATAGGTTTTTGGTAAATAACCTTTCATAGCATTTATCAATTTAAATTCCTTTTTATCCCCTGGTCTGTTCCCCCCTACCATCTTCAGCATTCGTAAACCGTTCTTTCTGCATGGCCTGCGCCCTGCCCACCAACAGCTGTAGATAAGCTTGGTAACTGCTCTCTAAGGCTCTGTTGTCCTTTTAGGACTCTCTCTGCTTCTCCTGCTTCTCTTCTTCAGGCCCAGGTTAGATCTGCAATTTTTCCAGCGGTTCCTGCAGATACAGAAGGTTTTGTTTCCCTCTTGGTCATCACAGAATGCCTTGATGTTCCTGACCCTTTTGTGTGTGGCCCTACTGGGTGAGTGAATGAGCCCAGGCCGGTGGGGGGAGGGCAGCCCTGGTTTGAGGCCCTTTTCCTTTCGTGGGGTGTTGATGAGGCAAGGACTCAAGAGGAAGCCTCCCTCTGTCTTTTCTCACCCCTCATCACTGATTCCTGACTCCTCTCCTTCCCCTCAGAACAACTGGTGATCTACCGGGTTGGCTTGATTCCCAGTCAGTACTTTGGGGTCCTAGGAAACAAAGATTTAAATGGGTTTAAGACCCTGACGTTCCTGGCTGTTGTGCTCATCGTCCTCAACTCCATGGTAAGGTCTTCTTCCTGTGTCTCTCTTCCTCTCCAGCCTAGTGTGATGCCTCTCCAGTGCCCAGTGGGACTTAGCCATCAGGAAGCAGGAACCAAGCTGTGGGTGTGTGTTCCCTCCCTCTTCTGGGAACCT
This sequence comes from Balaenoptera borealis, assembly GCF_965194805.1. Classification (NCBI taxonomy): domain Eukaryota; kingdom Metazoa; phylum Chordata; class Mammalia; order Artiodactyla; family Balaenopteridae; genus Balaenoptera; species Balaenoptera borealis. The sequence goes on from NC_138866.1 coordinate 27,949,023, forward strand.
GGGGTCAAAACTCTAGGCAGGGCATTGATCTTGCTGTTGGCCCACATGGGACCAATTCCCAGAGTGTTTCGAGCTCCTAGGGCTTGGCCACAGGATTCTGGTTTAATCTAGCATTTGGTGGAAATGGTCCTTGTCCCTTCCATTCCCAGAACTCTTGCTTCAGGGAGCTCAGTGCACTTGAAAACTGGGCTCAGCAGCCAGAGCTACTGCTGTCCTCTGGCAGGGCTGAGGCTGTGCCTGAGCCTGGCACTTGTCACATCTCCCAGCCTTTGCACCTGCTGCTTTCTTGCAAAATGGCCTCCTTCCCCCACCCCTTGTTCACTTGCTTAACACCTGCTCACTTTTCACGATTCCTCCGCTGTCACCTCCTTCAAGTCCTCCTCAACTTTTCCTTCATGTTTCCTCCACCAAACTCTGCCCCTTCGACTACTGATCCTTTGAGTTCAGCTCTGCTCTAACAACCCTTACACCCTTGTGATTGTCTGTGTCCTCACTAGCCTGTGAGCTCATTGCTACTTCCCTCGTGCTTAGCATACAGGGGCTCCATAGACGGAATGATGAGAGTCAGGGCTCCTTTTGGACTCAAGCCTAATGCTCTCTGTCAGGCTGCACTACCTGTTTTGTTGGGGAAGCCACTTCTCATCACACTTTGGCACTTTTGATGGGTCTTCGGTCAGTAAGCACCTATGTATTCAGACCCTGTTCCAAGTTTTGGAGGACAGAAAAGTAAGAACATAAGTGGAATAGAAGATATTGTTCCCAATCTCCAGAAGCCCATGTGCTCTGGAGATGTAAGACAATACACTGTAGAGGAGGCTAGAAGGCCTTGCCTTTGGTAAGCCCTTCAATATTTGGTGCAAGTCAATAAACACATGAGTGAATGAGGAAGGGATGAATCCCATGACTTGACGCTCTAATAGGCTCAAGTGCTGAGTGGACAGCCGAATGGGCTGGGACTGGTCAGCAGAGGCTTTCCGCCAGCCTGAGCTTGGAGCTGAGACTTGTTAGAAAGAGACTTGCATCTCTCCCTTCCCCTTGTCTCCCCCGCTGCACAGCTGAAGAGCTTTGACCAGTTCACCTGCAACCTGCTGTATGTGAGCTGGAGGAAGGACCTCACCGAGCACCTCCACCGCCTCTACTTCCGGGGCCGCGTGTACTACACCCTCAACGTGCTGCGGGATGACATCGATAACCCGTAGGCGCCCCCTCTCAGTCCTTGCCACCCTCTGCGTGGTTCGTCCACCTGGGCTGACACAGCCCTGGAGAGCCCCAGCGGCAGACCCCGTGAGGTCATCCACAGTTATCTGCAAATGTTGCTGCCCAGAGCCGAGGGGGAAGGGTGCCCTGCAGAGGACCCCGGAGAGGCTGCAGGGCTGAGGACAGGGAGCTAAAAGGAAGAGACCAAGAGCAGCTGCCTGTTGTCCACTTCATATCCTGGGCTTCCCAATAAGGCGCCCTCTGAAGACACTGTCCTTGCTAGAAAAAGCTAGAAACGCAGCGCTCCAGTTTTCAGCAGTAAAAAACTACTGCTGTCTAGGACTCAGTCTGGGATTCCAGTCACCATTCTATCACCTCTCTTAGGTTCACTAAGCCCCAGGTTCCCTTACAGGTGAGGAAACTGAAGCCCAGAGAATGCAAGTGACTTGCCAAAGCTCACGTCTCACTGAGAGTAGGAGTCGTTGTGGCCTTGGTGGTGGGATGGGACATATGGGGTCTCTCTTCACCCTCATTCCCTCCCCGCTCCGCACCGTCCCAAGCACTTTGTTGCCTGAGGTAACCTCTCCTCAGCTCAAGTGGAGCTTTGCAGCAAAGACTCTTGGGAGGCTGCTGCTGCTTCTTAAGCTTCTCTTCTAGGCCTGTTCTCTATGACTCAACCCATACAGCACTTCCACAGCCAGATAGCTCACATGGGGGCAGGCTCAGGCTCGTGAGAGAGAGGTCAGGAGGAGTGAGGTAAATGAGGTAGCTTTCCTGATCATCCGGTAACTCGGATCCTCTACCCTCGGGTTTTTCATTGGCTCTGCTCAGAGCTGGCTCAGGACCCTTGTGTGCTGGATCTTTCAGTTGCCATTTTTTCTGAGGGGTAGACTGAGGCACCATAGGAAGCAACTCTTCAGAACCCTGTTCGAAAGTCCTTAGGGTCTCGTTGCCTCTAGGAAACCAGCCCTTGTCTGGGTCCATCTTCCCACGGGGTCATTGCTGACAGCACTGAAAGGCAAGGTCAGAATAAGAGGTAACCTGGAACTGTCTTAGCTCTCTCAACCCTCCAGCCCAGCTCCCCGGGCCTAGTCACTCCGTGTCATTGGCTCCAGGGACCAGCGCATCAGCCAGGACGTGGAGCGGTTCTGCCGGCAGCTCAGCAGCATGGCCAGCAAGCTGATCATCTCCCCCTTCACCCTCGTCTACTACACCTATCAGTGCTTCCAGAGGTGAAGGCTCTCTTCCTGCCGGCGCCCTTCCTCCTCCCCTGCCTGGTGATTCCCCAGAGTCCCTCACTCACACATTGGGCGGGAGTCAGCTCTCCCTGGTCAGCGTCCACGAGAGGCTGGTCTTCCCTCCCTCCCACCCGCACCCCAGGAAGTCTTCCTGTCTTGCATGCTTGGGCCCCTGCCCTCCCTGTGGCCCTGTGGTGTGTCAGTGTCAAGGCACCAGATGCCCCCGCACAGGAGCAGAAGCCGCACAGGGCTCTGAGATGGGACAGGGGCTGCCCAAAAGGGGGCAGGAGTCAGAGCAGAGGCCTGTGGGGATATGTCGCTCCCCACACCCTCCCTCTCTCTGCCTTTCAGCACCGGCTGGCTCGGGCCTGTGAGCATCTTTGGGTATTTCATTCTGGGAACCGTGGTGAACAAAATGTTGATGGGTCCCATTGTGGCAAAGCTGGTGCAGCAGGAGAAGCTGGAGGGGGATTTCAGGTGTGTCTCCCTTGCTTGAGGTTTCTGGGCCAGGCGTAGTGGTTAAGGAATGGGATCTGGAGAAAGGCTGCCTAAGTGTAAACCCCAGTTAGGCCAGCCACTAGCCATATGGTCTCGGGCGGAGTCTTGAACCTCTCTAAACTTCAGTTTTCCCATCTCTACAATGGGGATGGTACTGACAGAATTGTAAGGAGGATTAATGAGATCATACATGAGAAGCACTGAGAACGGTGACTGGTTGGCCATCATCATCATCATCATCATCATCATCCCTTGGCCTCCTCACATGCTTCTGTTCCAACCTCCCTTATTCTGGTCAGCCGATGGGTCCAGCCCCTACTCTGTGCTTCTTGGCCTCCTCCTTCAGACCCGGCCCTGGGAAGAAGAGGAGCTGTGGCAGGCATGCACCTGTCCTCTTTGGAGAGAGGCAAGTGGCTGCCCTGTCTGCAGGTCTCCTGCCATCCCTCCCAGGCCTGGAATTTCCCACCCTGTGACAGTCCAGGGAGAGGTTGGGCTGAGGCAGCCACAGTCTTGGAGTGGAGTCAGGCTCCTCTTTGCCTGGAGGTCTTCTTGATCCAGGACTCTGAAAGGAGACGGGCCAGTCCTGCCCACTGTCAGCACACCTTTGCCTTTGGTCTTCCCAGGTTCAAGCACATGCAGATCCGGGTGAATGCTGAGGCTGCTGCTTTTTTCAGGTGAGTGTAGTGGGGATAGTTCCCCTTCTGCCTTGTCAGAGCTGATAGTGGAGATGGTGGAGAAGGAAACAACCCTCCCACCATCACCAAGGCCAGGGGCCAGGCGTCCTCACACTTGGCTGTGACCCTCTCCCCTTATCTCTCACCGTCCTCGTCTGCCTCATCCTTAGGTCCATGGATTTGCTTCTGAAACTGGTTCTTCCTTTTCGTGACCTAGCGTGGGGCCTAAATTTGTTCTAAGAATGAAATGAGTGAATGCTTCATCATCTTACTGATGACTGTAAGGCATTGCCTCTGCCTCTGCTTTTCTGTCTGTAAAATGGCTTTCTGCCAGTGCCTGACGTCCAAGGCTGATCCTTTGTCTCTGTAGCATGGGAGGGAATGGAGCCTCTCAGGTCAGAAGACCTGCTCCCCACAGACACTGTCCTAGTGGAGCAAAGTGGTCTCCTGACAGCAGCATTGTGAAATCCCGTTCCTTCCCCCGGGGCCAGGGTAGGTCCCTGCACTCTGCCTCCTATGAGGACTCTGGATTCAGTATTTGGATTGACAGTAAGGGCCCAGAGGTTTGTGTTTAAGGAGTAGAAGTTACTCCTTGGATCACCTGGATCTAATAGCCCTGGGACTTTGCTCTTCTGTCCGTCTCTGCTGTAGTTTGTAGCTGCCACCACTTGGGGGCACCAAGGGTACCAGGGATCTATGAGTGGGGCTGGTCGTGGGGGCCAGGTAGGGCTGGGCCTGCGCTAGTTTTTTTTTGGATTCTGCAGTCACTGCTCATGAAGTTTTGGGCCCTGGGAAAAGCAGGTTGATTCTTGGAGCTCCGAATGTGTTTTCCTGCAGCCTCTCTGTCCTTCTTCATGCAAAGTCTGAAACGTTTCCTCTGTCCTTCCCCAACCTTTCTGCCTGGAGAATTTCTGTCCATCCTTGAAGCTCCAAGTCACCTCCTCCTGGGCGCTTTTCCAGACTCCCTTAGGGGTCACGCCTATTTGCTTCCATAGCCCTGAAGACACACGGCTTACGTAACACTTTCCATGTTCCAGGTGAAGAATGCAGCGCGTCTGCCTGCCCCCCTGAACTGGGAACTCCTCGAGGACAGGGGCTCTTTTGTCCAAAACTGTTTCGCTGGCTAACTAACACCAAGCCTGCCGCCTAGTGACTGCTGCGTGTATATTTGTTTAATAATAGCAGCTCTTTTTTATTGGGAGCCCCTCATGTGCTTGGCGCTTTAAATTCAGAAATTCTCACTCTAGCCTATTATGTAGGTATTATAAGCTCTATTTTATAGATGAGCAAACTGAGACTCAGAGGCTTAATAACCTGTCAGTGTTACCCAGCTAGTAACTGGCCAGAGCCAGGATTTGAATCCGGTCTGCCCAGTCTAGAGTTCATGGTCTTTCCGCAGACAATACCATGTTGAATGAATGAAGCAATGGCTGGCTGCTAGTGGCCGAAAGGGTCTGAGGGGAAGATCACTTGGGTGGGCTTGGTCCCTAAAGGGGAGTGTGAGGAGGCGGGCTCAGGCTCTCCAGGTGCCGTGGACATCCCAGCCTTTCTCATCAGAGCTGGGCATGTGGAGCACATGAGGACAGACCGCAGGCTGCAGAGACTCCTTCAGACCCAGAGGGAGCTGATGTCCAAGGAGCTCTGGCTGTACAGTAGGTGCAGGGAGCCCCGGGAGGCAGGAAGCATGGCGGGGGGGTAGTCTCCTTCCCTCCCCACAACTCCCTCCTCCCTCTCTGCGCTGATCAGCTTGTCTTCGCCATGAGTGACCTCAGGAGAGTGAGGATCCCCGGAATAGCTTGACCCTGCTTGGCTTCCCGTTCCCCTTGGAGCGCAGGATTGCTTCCCAGGTCTCTCACCCTAGGTCTTTCTGTCTTCCGCAGTCGGCGTCAACATGTTTGACTATCTGGGCAGCATCCTGAGTTACGTCGTGATCTCAATCCCCATTTTCAGCGGCGTCTACGGAGACCTGAGCCCCACAGAGCTCAGCACCCTGGTCAGCAAGGTGAGAATCCCTTCTGGGGACCCCCCTCATGCCATCCCCCCTGCCCTTTGGCCCAGCACCCAGGGCCTTGGAGTCAAGGCCCGCGCTCACTGCCCTCTGTCCTGTCCAGAACGCCTTTGTGTGCATGTACCTCATCAGCTGCTTCACCCGGCTCATCGATCTCTCCACCACGCTCTCCGATGTGGCAGGCTACACACACAGGTGAGGCTGCGTCCGGCCCCTCTAGGCACGCCCACAGGTGAGGCTGCGTCTGGCCCCTCTGGGTCCTGAGCAAAGCGTGTACCTCAGGGAGAAGTAGGAGAGTGAAAAAAGGAGCAGAAAAGCTCACCATATACTAGTGGGCATGAGAGAGAAAAAGGAGTAACGCCTTCACCGGGGCGCCCAGACCCTCCTCAGGTTTTCACTTCTTGCCCAGGATCGGGGAACTTCAGGAGACCCTGCTGGACATGACCCTGAAGTCGCAGGATGGGGAGATCCTGGACGAGAGCGAGTGGGACTTGGCCAGGTGAGCGCTGGGCTGGCGGTGCAGCTCGGTGGTGGAGAATGCAGGCACTGGAACCGCCCTGGGGCCCAGCCCATTCCCAGCTGGGCAGCAGAGTTAGGCAGAGCAAATGAGGAAAGCTCTGTCTTATGCCAGGCACGTTGTAAATGTTCACCATCAATGTTGCTGTTCTGGCATCTGTGTTTATTTACACCATCCCCCAGCTGATGGAAACAAAGTACAATCTGCCTGGGCCTGAGTTAACAAAAATCTGGATTGTATCCCTCCTCTTCCTTTATTCCCTCCTCCTCTCGCTGAGCCCTGCCGCGAGTCCCCTTCCTTGGGGCAGGTCTATTCTTTGTCCCCACTCAGGTCCAGAGGTGTCTTTGTTCCGGTATCTTTGCAGGCTCCGTGATGTTTCTGACCTTTCTGTGCATCAAGGATTTGTTCATGTCCTCACTTTTCTTGAGCAAACTACTTAACTGTTTTGTGTCTCAATTTCTTCGTCTCTATAAAGAAGACGTTAATGGAACCTTCGTCTTAGGGTTGTTGTGGGGATTAGATATCATAGTTCATAGAAAGTGCTTGGACGGAGGCCACAGAGTAAGCTTTCAAAAATGGAAACAGGCTGAATTTCAGGGTCTACACTCAACTGTCTTCTTAGGAGCTAATGCCTTAACTGTTCCCTCTGTTCAGAATTAAAGCTTCATGCAGCTCTGAGCCCAGATGTGGGGCGGGGCTGGTGGTGCAGGGACTGTAGGGAACTGGAGATGCTCTTCTGTGGGGGAGATGGGCATCCGTGGAGAGCCAGAAACTCCAAAACTGTGTTAGTATTTCCGCTCCCATTCTTACCATCAGTCACACGGTGATGCCATGAAAATGCATGTAATGCCACCAACATTAGAATTGGACAGATGCAGCTCTGTGCCCCTGAGCAGGTTACTCAGCCACCTGACTCAGCTTCCTCATCTGCCCAATGGAGATAATAGCTGTGGTTCATGGCTGATAAGACTGATTAAGATCAGTCATGGGCAGGACTTTGCTCAGCCTGCCGCAGAGCAGGTACCCAATCCATCTCTTATCAGTTTGCTAGGGTTGCCGTGACAGAGTACCATAAACTGGGTAGCTTAAAGAACAAAGTTTATTTTCTCATAGTTCTACAGGTTAGAAGTCCAAGATCAAGGTGTCAGCAGGGTTGATTTCTCCTGAGGCCTGGCTCCTTGGCTTGCAGATGGCCACTTTCTCAGTGTCCTTACATGGCCTTTTCTCTATGCTTGTGCACCCCTGGTGTCTCTCCCTCTTCTTAAAAGGACACCAGTCATAGTGGATTGGGGCCCTACCCTAAAGGCCTCATTTTAAGGTAATCACCTCTTTAAAGACCCTGTCTCCAAATGCAGTTACCTTCTGAGGTACTAGGCGTTGGGACTTCAGCATATGATTTTTGAGGCCACAATTCAGCCCATGGCAACCCTCCAGTCCAGAGGTGATGCCCCCAAGGAGAAAGAACTACCCCCCTGCCCCCAGCAATACTGACACCGCTTATCTTCCCAACATCTCTTCCCTTCTTGCACCCTAGGGCCCCGGGATGGCCAGCAACAGAGCGAACAGATACAGCTTTTCTCCTTGAGCGGGTCTGCATCTCCGCCCCCTCCTCTAACAAACCCTTAATCAAGGATCTGAGCCTGAAGATCTCTGAGGGACAGAGCTTGCTTATCACAGGCAACACGGGCACCGGCAAGACCTCCTTGCTCCGGGTTCTGGGTGGCCTCTGGGCAAGCACATGGGGTGAGAACCAGCCTTCCCTGCTCTGAGCCAGCCTTGGCCTGTGGGGGGTATGTGTGTAAGAATCAAGCCTCTTGTTGGGAAAGTAGAGTGAGGGGCAATTACCTTTCTGGGAGATCTTAAAATGGTGTTTTCTGTAGGCTCAGTGCAGATGCTGACGGACTTTGGACCCCACGGGGTGCTCTTCCTGCCACAAAAGCCATTCTTCACTGATGGGACCCTTCGGGAGCAGGTTAGCCGGGGCCCACTCTTCCCACCCCTTCCCCCCAACCTGGACCCTGGTGGTGTGACAGGTCTCAGCCCTGGAGAGCTATGGGACAGCAGGTGGGGTATAAAATGAACCATGCCCAGGAACTCCCTGGCTCTAAGGACTTTTTATTCACTTCTATGGATTAGACCATGTACTCAGAGCAACTTCTGGGGGCAGGTTAACCTGTGGAGGCCATAAGCCAAATATCACATGTGTTTGTTGAACACCGGCTTGGATTCTGGGGGCCCTGCCCTGCTGTCTGCCAGCCCCGCCTCTTCCACCGGACCCTCAGCCAGGACGCTCCTTGCTCTCCTCGGGTGGAGAGGAGCCTGGCCTCTGGCAGTTCCTGGGGCTGTTTCTGAGGGAGAGTAGCTGTGTGCAGCCCCACCTCTCCTGGGCCCTTGCCCTAGGCCCATGTGATTTTTCTTTTATCAGGTGATATATCCCTTGAAGGAGATCTACCCGGACTCAGGTGAGCTGAGCCTCTTCAGGACACATCCTCCCATCCCACCGTCTCTTCTCTGCCTGACTGTGGCCTCACCTGTACCTTTTGGGGGAGGCCCCAGCCAGGCTGCTGGTTTCAGGTGGGGTCCCCTCCACCTCCTCCTTTGACTGTTTACTATTCTGGGGTCTGTACCCTGACCTCATCTTGTTCCGTCTCCCCCTCCGGAGGAGAGACACCACTGGAGGAAAGGAAGGGATTACTTCCTTCACTGGGTCCTTCCCTTGTTTATTAGGTGCTGTAACCTGTCGCTTCAGAGCCTTGGCCCACATTCTGTGGCCCCCGGCCATGATGTGCCCCATCTACTCTGGCTACCCAGAGGAGCTGACTTCTTGAAGAAGGCGTCTGTGTTTTGCAGGTGCTGCTGATGATGAGAGGATCATGAGGTTCCTGGAGTTGGCAGGCCTGGTGAGTGAGGGCAGGGACCCTGAGGTCCAAGCCCACCCGGTGGCACTGACCGCAGATGCTGGCCCAGCAGAGCTGGCCCTACCGTCCCTGTCCCAGGACTGGAAGTCTGAGCCTGGGGCAGGGCGATGGGCGTATAGATCGGCAGTGGGAGCTGTTAGCCAGGTAGTGGCAACAGGCAGCGTCCACTCTCTAGCAAATTTTAAAACAATAATAAGACTATATCAGCCTGCTTTTTCTGGTCACCACGTTCCAGCAGGTCTAAACAGTGTGGCTGACGGACTGCTCCTCTCTGCCTGGGGCAGACTGCTCCCCCAGCCCCACCGTGGTACGCGACCAGGGGTCGCTCTGTCTCGGGTGTGTGCGGTGGGACTGAGGAGGTCCTCAGGATGGCAGGAAGCAGGGATGGGCCCTTTCATGGACATCGTTCCCTCTGGGTGTGTTACAGTCCAGCTTGGTGGCAAGGACAGAGGGTCTGGACCAGCAAGTCGATTGGAACTGGTAAGAAGGAGGTTGGGGTGCTCCAGAGCCAGCTCCCCCAAAGACAGTGGGTCCCAGAGGCCTGGGCAAGGGATGAAGTGACTTCTGACCCCAAATTCTAGGGGTTTGCTGGGCTGCTGGGGACCTGGTTCATGTCCGTGGTGCAGAATTTTGGCCTCGCCTTGTGTGGGCAGCGGGGCTGTGGTGGAAAGGGGGGTGACGTCCATCCGTCCTGGGGCAGCCTGTCTGCGGTGAGAGACTCTTCCTGCCCAGACCATTCTGTGCAAAAGCCAAGCTATAACCTCCTTCCTCCAGTGGGCCTCTCTCGTTCCCCTTTCTCAGGTATGATGTTCTGTCCCCAGGAGAGATGCAGAGGCTCTCCTTTGCCCGGCTCTTCTACCTGCAGCCGAAGTACGCAGGTGAGGTTCACCCTGTAGGTACACATGCTAGCCAGGTAACGTGTGCGCTCACAGGTATAGCAGCGTGTGTTCGTGTGCACCTGGAGAGGCATTGGTATGGGTAGGAGAGCACACCTGTGCCTGGCCAGGCATCTCTGTCCCTGCAGAGGAGGATGGCAGGGCTCTGCCCATGAGGCAGCAGTGCTTGGCATACTCACGTATATGTTAAACTGCCAGTTCTTAACCTTTGTGCCAGTGCAGCTGCTGGAGCCAGCCTTGAGAGGGCTTCTGATGTTATGGTCGTCAGGCTCTGCCATCAGTGAATGGGCATCCCTCTGCTGTGCCTGGCGGAGGTGTGAACTTTTCTAAGGACTGACATCCTTGGGGGAACTAGGATTCCCTAGAATGAGTGGTCCTAGGCAGTGGCTGGTGGATTAGGGATAGGATAGGAAGCTGAGGGATTTTGTCCTGCAGCTGGCAGAAGGCTTCCCGGATGGCACCTAGCCCTCCGCTCCTCTGGCCCTTGCTCTCCCTAAGGCAGGGCCCCTGTAAGCCAGAACAGCTTTCAGCCTCCCACCAGGTCCCAGCGAAGGTGCGTGTGGGTTGGAGGAGCAGCAGAGGTGGGTCTGGGGCAGGACTCCATCTCTTCCCACTGGGTTCTGTCCTCAGTGCTTGATGAAGCCACCAGTGCCCTGACCGAGGAGGTGGAGAGCGAGCTCTACCGCATCGGCCAGCAGCTGGGCATGACATTCATCAGCGTGGGCCATCGGCGCAGCCTTGAGAAGGTACCCGTGCCCGCAGGATGGCCTGAGGAGGGGAAAGAATGCCAAGGCTGGGCCTGGCCGGGGCCAGAGGCCCCTCAAAATGGAGCGTGGGGATGGCAGGGAGGGCAGGGGATCTATCACAGCCAGGGCAGCCTGATCTCTGCGTGGTGGTGGTCTCTTGTAGTTTCACTCCTTGGTTCTGAAACTCTGTGGAGAAGGAAGTTGGGAGCTGACCAGAATCAAAGTGGAATGAAGCCAAGGCTGGCCACCGGCAGGAGAGCCGAGCCCAGGAGGTCGAGTCCCCAGGAGAGACCAGGAGGGCTGATGGGGCAGGGAAGGAGCTCCAGGTTTGCCTCACAGGTCCGGTGTGGGGAGCACCAGCAGCAGTGGGCTCGGCCCACGTGTGGCCCCGCACAGGACGCCCACCCTGCCAGGGTGCCTCCTGCTGCCGCAGCCAGAGCTTCGTGCACTTGAAGTGCTGATTACTTACGTGTAACCTCGGATCGTGTTTTCTAAAGAAAACCTGACAGTGTGGGATCTATAAGAAATGAAGGGTCAAAATGGAGAGTGTATTGGACTTGGAGTCAAGAGATCCAGAAATCTTTTGGAATACATCAGTTTTGCAACAGTAGATTTTTAACTTTAATCAACTATTTAAATTTTATAACTTTTTTTAAAAGAAAAGATAAACATGTTTTTAAACTTGCAGCTTTCCCCTTTTTTCTTTCTTCTTCATCATAAGATGATCTTTTTTTTTTTTTTTTATTGATTGATTGATTGCTATGTTGGGTCTTCGTTTCTGTGCTAGGGCTCTCTCTAGTTGCGGCAAGCGGGGGCCACTCTTCATCGCGGTGCGCGGGCCTCTCACCATCGCAGCCTCTCTTGTTGCAGAGCACAGGCTCCAGACGCGCAGGCTCAGTAGTTGTGGCTCACGGGCCTAGTTGCTCCGCGGCATGTGGGATCTTCCCAGACCAGGGCGCGAACCCGTGTCCCCTGCATTGGCAGGCAGATTCTCAACCACTGCGCCACCAGGGAAGCCCATCTTTTTTTTTTTTTTTTTTTTTTTTTGGCCATGCCATGCGGGATGCAGGATCCAGGATCCATGCAAGATGTGGGATCTTAGTTCCCCAACCAGGGATCAAACCTGTGCCCCCTGCAGTGAAAGCATGGAGTCTTCACCACTGGACCCCATGGGAAGCCCCTAAGATAATCTTTTTAATTGACTCCCTAGGCTTGTCTTTGAGAGCCTGGGGGGTGAGAGCAGCACTCTCGACTGTTCTGGAACCTTCTGCCCATTGATTCTTCGCTTCACTGGCATCTCCCACTTCCCCATTGCCAGTTGTCCCTCAGCCACTAACCTCAAGGGCCCTTCTGCTTTTCTTAACCCAGATGAAAATAAATCCCGTAATATTTTTAAGTTAATTCATTTCTTAAATGAATTTTTTTTAAATATAAATTTATTTATTTTTGGCTGCGTTGGGTCTTCGTTGCTGTGCGCGAGCTCTCTCTAGTTGTGGTGAGCGGGGGCTACTCTTCGTTGCAGTGCGTGGGCTTCTCATTGCGGTGGCTTCTCGTTGCGGAGCACGGGCTCTAGGTACGCGGGCTTCAGTAGTTGTGGCTCACGGGCTTAGTTGCTCTGTCGCACGTGGGATCTTCCTAGACCAGGGCTCGAGCCCATGTCCCCTGCATTGGCAGGCAGATTCTTAACCACTGTGCCACCAGAGAAGCCCCCTAAATGCATTTTTAAAGGAAAGTTTACACTTGATATAAATAGAAAGTAACTGTAAAAATTAATACAAATAGTGTTATGAAATGGCAGCTCTGTACTGCACCTTCAAAGACTACACCTGAGGCTTGCTCTCTGTACAAAGAGAGGTTAGGGATGTTACAGAGGAGTTAGACATACTAGCACCCAACTGAGAATCTTAATAGATTTGGGGAAATGGAATGGGAACCGCAAAGGAAGTGATTTTCTCTCTCTCTAAGACCTGATTATTTAATGCCTGTTGATACCACTGAAAATGATCCCACATGCGGGGTGGAGCTCCAGACTTGGAGAGATGTTGCCCTGGGTAACATGTCTAACCCCCTCCCTCCATGGCATGGCTGGCATGGAGGCCTCAAGCCTATTCTCAGCTCTGCCCCATACGGGTGCTAAAGCAGTGCATCCAGGTGCTGAGCTGAGAGAACTCTGGGGTGGGCACCTGACCAGGTCTGATGGTGTGTCCAGTCTCCGGTGAAGCCTCCTTAGGGACCTACAGGATGTCAGCATCGGGAAGGCCCTTGGCAGCCCTTCTCATGGGGCTGAAAGGGACCGTCAAGGTCGGCATCTGCTTCAGGAGCCTTCCCATACTTGAATCTCCCAACTATATCCTGCCAAGTGCTCTTCTGGCCTCTGTTCAGACACCTCTAGCATTGGGGGCCATCCATCCTCAGACCCCTCTGAGGAAAGCTCTTCCTTAGGCCAAGGGGAAATGTATCTCCCTCAGGATCCCCCTGACTCCCACCCCTTGGGCATGTTTTAAATTGTGGGGTTCGGGTGTGGAAAGACTCCCTCTCTGGTTTAATTTCTGTACTTTCATCAATATAGCTGAAGCTCCCCTCAGCCTTTTTGGTGATAGCATTGCCTCCCTGACTTGCTTCATCCTCACAAGCTCCTTCAACTCCTAAGCCTTTTTCACAAGTGCTGCTGCTAGCAGATTATTATAGAGACCGAGTTTGTTCCTGACTCAGAGTCTTTGCACTTGCTATTTCCTCTGCCTCAAACATGTTCCCAGTGCTGTTTCTGTTCTTAATACTCAAATACTCAGCGTCCTCCCTTGCAGAAACTCTGCCAAGAGAAAGCCGTTCTTAGAGGCAGACTGTACCCTTATCCATCATTCATCTCAGAGATGGTGGCTGCTTGAGAGTTTTAGATGAATCGATACAAACCTGCATGAGGAGAAGTCAGGTTATGTGTCCTCAGTGTATGACAAGGACCAAAATGTTTATTTTAAATGTTTTAAAATAAGCCAGGCAAATGCCACCCAGGAATCTACACAGACCCACGTGGATGATACATAGAAATGTTATCCTTATATCCCTCTCATCACCCTTCTGAGGAGTCCTGGAGCCGTGGGGCAGGGCAGAAAAACAACCTTTTGTTATCTCCATCAAGTGTCCGCTTACCTTGTATCAACTTGTGTACCACCCCAGTCATTTTGGGGTGGAGCATAACAAACTAGTCTCTGTTCTGCCACAGCCCACAGGGAGCTGTGCTCTGTGTTCTGCATCCAGGACAGTCTCCCAGGAAGCCAGAGAAGAGCAATGCCAGCTGCCCTCTGTAAAGACTGCCTTTCCAGAAACATTGTCTTGTCAGTGCTATTTCCTTCTGACATCCTATCTAGGTGTCAGAATGATGGGTGGCCCTGGGCTAAACCCTGGGCCAGGAAGGAACCCCTGGAGACACGGAGTTGTCAGGAGAACTGGTGCCTGGAGAACAAGCCAGCTGAAAGGGAGGCCTGGGCTGGGGATCTGCGGAGACTGTCCTCCCAGGAAGTAGGGTAAAGTGTGGACAGGCATCAGGCAGGGGACATGTGCTGGGGAACACTGTCCTCAAGCCTCTGGCAGGGTGAGGCTGGACAACTGGCCAGTGGATTTGCCCATCTGTAAGTAGTTAAGAGTTCTGAGGGTCAGATGCCTCTGGGGAAGATTTCCCTGGGAAAGTCCAAAGACAGGGCAGAGACTTTTACCTAACATGCTATCAGACCCTGACCCCAGGCCCAGAACTGCCAGCCCACACAAGGGGGTGAAGGGGGAAACAAAGGCAAGTCTCAGTCTTGAACTGGCGGAGAGACTTGTGCAGAGCTTGCATGCTTAAGGGAAGCCCAGCTCCTGCCACATTCTCTTAAGAACCCTGCGAGGAAGATGCTTCCTTTTCTTTCCTTTTTACCCCAGTTGAAGAGTCTGAGCTCCAGGACCTGAAATGACTTGCTTAGGAATCTCAAGTTCAAAACAGAATTCCTCAGCCTCTGACCCGCCCCCACCTGCTGCATTGATCTTGCCCATCTCAGGGAATGACACTTCCACTGTCCACCCTGAGCTCAGGCTAGAGACCTGAGACCCTCCAGACCTCCTTCCCCATATCCAATCCATCACTACATCCCATGGGTTCTGCTTCCAAAATATATCTGAAGTCCACCTCTGCCCTCCCCCGAGGCCACCACCAAGTCCACCCGGACAACTGTGGCAGCCTCATCCCTGGTCTCCCTGCTGCTTCTCCCAACGCCCCACATCCTCCACAAAGCAGCCTGAGGGACCTTAAAAATGCAAATTAGCTGTGCCCAACATTAAAGTCCAAAATACTGGGGAGTCTCTTTGGGAAATTGGGGTATTCTAAAGTGACCCTGTGTACTATGGAATTTAGAAAGCCACATGCATGGCTAGGACAGTATGCATGTTTGGAAAAGACCTGAGAAGACCCTAAGCTTTCACCTCTGGCAGGTCACTGGGCTTGGTTCAAGCAGGAAATAAAGGCTAAGGCAGAGTTTTAAACTGACTGGCTAAGTGCTAAGGGAGTGGCCGGAAAAGAGCCAATCTGTAAAGACTGGAAGAGATGGGGTGTTTGTTTGTTTTTAGCTCCTGGTATTCAAGGAAATCTCTGTGAAAATACTAGTTGCACAGAGACTTCAAATGAACACACATGACAAGGATGACAGTCTTTACAAAAATAGTTTGGGAAAGTTATCAAACGAACAGATGACTGCAGTTTTCAATAATCAAAAACAGTAAACTCTGGGAAAGGGAGAGAAACTGATTTCCAGAGTTACCATATTATAATATTCAAATGTTCAGTTTTCAACAACAACAAAAAAAATCATACAAAGAAACAGTACTATGGTCCATTCAAAGGGGAAAAAATGGACAGAAACCATCCCTGAGGATGCTCAAACGTTGGACTTTCTAAACAAAGGCTTTAAATCAACTGTCTTAAATATGCTCAACTAGCTAATGGAAACCTTAGAGCTGGTTCTAGCTTTGGCTCTGGTGTTAGAGCTGGCAGCTAGCACTGGCTCTACATCTGTAATTGGCACTGGTGCTGGAGCTGGAGCTACAGCTGGATGTGGCCCTGCAACTGGTGTGAGAGCTGGTCCAGGAATTGGCTGTACCTCTGAACTAGCTCTGGCCCTATAGCTGGCCCTAGCTCTGGCTTTGGTATTAGAGCTGGGACTGGAGCTGGCACTGGCTCTGGACATGCCAATGGCTCTATCACTGGCTCTGTGTCTGGACCTTGTGCTAGAGCTAGTGCTGGTACTGGCTCTAGCTCTGGATCTGGCTCTAGTCCTAGAGCTGGTTCTGGCTCTGGCTCTGATGCAGGAGATGCTCTAGCTCTGGAGCTGACACTCAATATGGCTCTCAGTTGGCGGCAGGTGCTAGAGCTGATAACGCATCTAGCTCTTGCTCTGGAGCTGGCACTGGCTCTAGCTCTAGAGCTGGTGTTGGAGTAGGTGCCACAGCTGTTTTTAGCTCTGGAGCTAGAACTAGGACTGGTGCTAGGGCCGACGCTTGTCCTGGAGCTGGTGCAGGCTCTAGCTTTGGAGCTGACATTGGAGCTGACTCTAGCTCTAGAGCTGGTACTGGAGCTTGTTCTAGCTCTAGAGTTGGCTCTGGCTATATGTCTACAGCTGGATCTGGTGCCAGAGCCATCTCTAGCTGTGGATCTGGTGTTACAGCTGGCACTGGAGCTGGCTCTGGACAAGTTGGGCACAGCACTCCAGGTCCGAGTTGGCCGAGTTGAGATGATACACAAAGGCCACAAGCTGCTTCATGCAGGGCAAGTCTGGAGGCTGACAGGAATCCTCTGAGTACTGTCCAGCCCGGTGCCTAAGATGGAGGGGGTGGCACTCAGGTAGGAGGGCAGGTAGCAGAGTGAGAGCCCTGGCCTTTCCTTCCACACTGCCTACTACGGCACCTTTTCAGGGAGCTAGGTTCCTACACCTGGCCCTGCCCTTCCAAAGACCTGCCCCATCCCATCCCCAGCCCCGCTCTGGCCATCCTGGCAATAGCAGGCCTTGTCACCAAGCAGTGAGCTAGCAAAGAGCCTCGGTCATAGGGTGCTCTCAATAAATGATTGACCAACTCTCCCCTTCTTCAGGAAAGCCTGACATACTTCTCTGTCTGTCTTCCCTGGCCCCCGCCCACTGGAATTTTAACTCCATGAGGGCAGGGAGGGGTTGTGTCTGCTCTGTTCATTACACAGAGCTGGCACCTAGTAGGGGCTCCATAGATATCTAATGGGCGAGAAAACACGTGGAGTCTGTCCTCTTGCCCCTGTCTTCCTGTAACCAGATAGGGTAGGGGGTTCCTGGAGAAAGAACCAGGCATGGCTTTTTTGACATAAGAGAAGCCATTTTTGGCCTAGGCCATCTTGTGATCTAAGCCTGACCACTATGCGTGCCCTTGAGCAGGTCTCAGTAATTAATAATCTTAAGGAAACAAAAGAATGCAGAAACATTTAATAACCTACAATGGAAAAGCATCTGAAAAGGAAGAGAGATAGATAGATAGTTGTTAGATAGATAGATGATAGATAGAGATAGAGATGGATAGATATGAAACTGAATCACTTTGCTGTACACCTGAAACTAACACAACATTGTAAATCAACTATACTTCAATAAAAAAAATTTTTTTTAATGCAGAAACAAATGACTGTTATCAGGCAAGAAAAGTAACAATGGCAAAGATAACATATCAGTTGTAAAGACTCCCAGTTCTGTTTCAGTAGTAAAGATTAGCCTGAAGTGCTCAACCACCAGATCAACTGGAACCTAAGGAATGATGTTGACCTTTTCTGACCCTCCTGACTTCAACTAAAGCTCGCACTCTGTCGACCACCCAAGCCTCTTCATGAATATGCGTGTACCCTTAGCTTGAAATTTCCGCAATTTTGCTGTTTTAGGAGACACTGCTTTGGGAAAGATTCCCTGGTGTTCTTACTTGCTGCAAGTAATAAACCCTTCCTTCTCCTGTGCTTTGGCTTGGTTGTGTGTTTTGATCTGACACCTACCGAGAGGCGAACCCAGTTTTCGGGTAACACTCCCAGGGCACTCATGGCACCTCAACCTGTAGCTTGTGTGCTGAGGTGCTGCCTTACTCTCTGTACACCGCATGTGGTCACATCTTCCCAATGACACTGGGTACCTGAAGGGCAGGGGAGCAGCCTGCCCTAGTCCCATGTGCCGCTGAGCACGCACAACTAAGGTTCAAGGCAGACTCATAAGCAGGTTGCCCACCACACCTCCTGTTCTGGGACCCCCACCCCATCCTCGCAGGTGAAGGGGGCAGGGGTACAAGCAGAGCTGGGATGGGGCTGTGGTGAGTCTATGTCTGATATTTCCTTATGATTAGATTCAGGTTATACAACCTAATCATGAGGAAATACCAGAAAAACTCAAATTAAGGACATTCTATAAAGAAACTATCCTGAAATCTTCAAAAATATCAAGGTCAAGGAAGGCCAGGAAAGACTGAGGGCTTTTCCCAATTGCAGACACTACAGAGATTTAGCAACTAAATCCAATGTGTGGTTCTGGGGATTTCCCTGGTGGTCCAGTCGTTAAGAATCTGCCTTCCAATGCAAGGGACAGTTTGATTCCTGGTTGGGGAACTAAGATCCCACATCCCACAGGGCAACTAAGCCCTCGTGCCGCAACTACTGAGCCCGCGTGCTCTGGAGCCCACACGCTGCAATGAAAAGATCCCGTGTGCCGCAACTAAGACCCGATGCAGCCAAATAAAAAAAATAAATGTGTGGTTCTGGATTGGATCCACCACTTATAAAGGACATTATTGGAATGATCACGTGGACAAAGAATGGTGTCTGCCATTTCAGTAAACAACAAATATTACTTGCCATCAAGCTATTCACCACTGCAGCTGCCCCCGACCGTGCACCCTGAGAGAAATTCAGGATGGAGCAAAACAAGATACTGGCCTTCGATAGTTAAGATGCATATCAAAGGAATAATTTCAATGAGCCCAGGCTCTTGCATCTTCCCATACATAGAAAGTCACTAAAATCATTAACCTGAGATGTCTGTTTTTTGTGATTAGAAGTAATCTTGACGTTTGACTACATTTGTTTTTCTTTTTTCTTTTAAGCAAAACACCTTTATATCCTGGCTCTTCCCTTACTTCTTTTGAAGAGTTCCACAGCTATCTGAGAGGCTGTCTCCTGGTCTATAGTCCTCAGTAAAGTTCCCGAATAAAACATTTCTCTCAACTATTAAGTTGTGCTTTTTCTTTTCAGTTGCCAGTTTGGGTGACCAGCAAAGGGATCCAGAGCAGACTTTGTTGCCAAATCCAAGTTAATGTGTCCAACACACAATGAGGCCAAACACATGAAAACATCATGGAGTTTGGAGCAGAGAAAGGTTTATTGCAGGGTCAAGCAAGGAGAACAGGTAGCTCGTGCTCAAAACCCCAAACTACTTGATGGCTTTCAGGGAAAAGTTTTTTTTGTTTGTTTTTTTGTTTTTAATTTAGTTATTTCTGAGATATACATTTTAAAGTAATAACTAGAATTATCAGGGAAAAGTTTTTATAGGCAAAATTTGGGGTGAGTGCTGCAGGGTGTGTGTGACTTTCTTCTGATTGGTTTGTGGTGAGGTAACAGGGCAACGTTCCAGGAATCTTGTGCTCAGCCTGAAGTTACCATCCTCCACCTGGGTGGGGGCCTTAGTTCCTGTAGAAGAACTCAAAGATATTGTTATATATATCCCTTGAGGAGGACCCAGGATCCTGCTTTAATTGCTACACTATTGTTTCTTTTTTTTTAATTAATTAATTTATTTTTAATATTTATTTATTTAGCTGCACTGGACCTTAGTTGCAGCATGCGGGATCTTCCTTGTGGCATGTGGGGTTTTTTTTTTTTTTAGTTTTGGTATGCGGGATCTTAGTTGCAGCATGTGGGATCCACTTCCCTGACCAGGGATTGAACCCAGGCCCACTGCATTGGGAGCGTGGAGTCTTAGCCACTGGACCAAAGGGAAGTTCTCTGCACTATTGTTTCTTGATTGCTCCTCCTCTGTTTCTACATTCCCTTACTTCCCTAATTAGAAACTGTTTGAATCTGCCTTTTGTACTCAGCGAAGGTCTAGGAGGCTGAAGCCTTTTTTCCTAAAAACAAGAAACAGGGGACACAGATAGGCTTTTGTACCCAGGAGGACCCCACAGGTTCCTGCTTGGTTTCAACTTCTGTTCTTTGCCTGAACTCTACAACAAACCAGAGCTTTGGCACCAGCAGAGACCTCTTGAGCCACTCTGCCTCCTCAGAGAGTCCAGACAAATTTGGGTGAGTCTCTCCTGGTTCTTGGATCTCCCATTATTGACTGATGATCCTAAGTTTTATTCAGTGGTGTTAAACTCCTCACTGGGGAAGTAAGTTTTCCTTGAAACTTAGTTTCAAGAAAAGGTATCTGGGGCTTCCCTGGTGGCGCAGTGGTTGAGAGTCTGCCTGCCAATGCAGGGGATATGGGTTCGAGCCCTGGTCTGGGAAGATCCCACATGCCGTGGAGCAACTAGGCCCACGAGCCACAATTATTGAGCCTGCGCGTCTGGAGCCTGTGCTCCGCAACAAGAGAGGCCGCGATAGTGAGAGGCCCGCGCACCGCGATGAAGAGTGGCCCCCACTTGCCGCAACTAGAGAAAGCCGTCGCACAGAAACGAAGACCCAACACAGCCATAAATAAATAAATAAAATTTTTTTAAAAAAGAAAAGGTACCTGGTTATCCTCAGTTGAAAGACACTGGGAAGACTTTATTATGTACGCACAGAATAAATTTCTTGCCTATTAATTGGAATTAAAGGAATTTTCACCTTAAAAATGGCCAAACTGGGGTTCTTTTGACCTTTCTTTTTTGTTTGCTTGTGTGCACAGCTAGAAAAGGCTTGATAAAACATCTTTTCAGAACTCTGACCTTAAAGGAACAAAAGCCCTTCTCGGGGGAAACTTGCATGTCTCTCCCTGTGTTTCTGAGATGTAAGTATTCTACCTGATCTTCTTAGGCATTTTTCCCCCCTGTATTTTGAGAGCTTTGTCTCTCCCATCTGGAAGGTACACATAAGGTGTACACTTGGCAGCCAGTCAAATAAACTGGGATTTTGAGCAGTCTTTTGTCTGACTGTACCAACTCTCAGGGGCTGTTGTCATCTTAACCTTCATTGTGTCCTGTACAACAAAGGCCTTTACTTTCTTAGACTATTTTGGGGAGTAAACTTCCTAGATCTTGCGCAGGCTGCATCCTTTGCACTCTCTTGTGGGGACACCTCTTGCATCTTATTGATTTGAGTACCTACTAAGATACTACTCGTCAACGGGCAGACAATGGATCCTTTAAACTGGAAAAACTTCTAAACTGGTAAATTTTTAGAGAGTACTCATTATAAACAGCTGTTTTATTGGTACCTATGAAAAAACAAATTAGAAGGTGGATTTAAAAATATATATATATAAAAAACAGCTAACCTAAAAACTCTCTTAGTTTAAAACAAACAAACAAACAAACAAAAACCAGTTTGGGAAACCTTATTTGTGTCTTAGCGTCCCCTCAGTGGGTCTTACAGAAGCTAATAAAAATATTAGGTTAATTAATGTTAATTAGGTTGATCAACAGGAAAAAAAAAGAAAAGCTGAGGGGAAAGTCAAGAGACTTTTTCCCAACAGGATGGAAATTTTATCTTATTTTATTTTTATTTATTTATTTTTGGCTACATTGGGTCTTCGTTGCTGCACATGGGCTTTCTCTAGTTGCGTCAAGCGGGGGCTACTCTTCATTGCGGTGCACGGGCTTCTCATTGCGGTGGCTTCCCTTGTTGTGGAGCATGGGCTCTAGATGTGTGGGCTTCAGTAGTAGTGGCACGCGGACTTAGTTGCTCCATGGCATGTGGGATCTTCCTAGACCAGGGACCGAACCCGTGTGCCCTGCATTGGCAGGCGGATTCTTAACCACTGTGCCACCAGGGAAGTCCCAACAGGATGGAAATTTTAAAAGGACTCATCCTAACAGGACAGAAATCTTTAGATGGTTATTAAAAAATGAGAGGGACTTCCCTGGTGGTCCAGTGGTAAAGAATCTGCCTTCCAATGCAGGGGACGCACGTTCGATCCCTGGTCAGGGAACTAAGATCCCACATGCTGCAGGGCACCTAAGCCCTCGTGCCACAACTACTGAGTTTGTGTGCCACAGCTAGAGAGAAACCCGAGCACCACAACAAAGATCCCACGTGCCACAACTCAGACCTGATGCAGCCAAGAAAATAAATCAATAAAAATAAATAAATATTTTTTTAAAAAATGAGATAAATAGGGGACTTGCCTGGTGGTCCAATGGTTAAGACTCCACACTTCCACTGCAGGGGGTGCGGGTTTGATCCCTGGTTGGGGAACTAAGATCTCACATGCCTCTCAGCGTGGCCAAAAAAAAAAAAAAGGAAATGGGATAAATAAAACAGATGTTAATGGGATTAAAACAAAAGTTTGATACAACATTATATATATATATATATATCTCATATATATAAAGCTGGAAGAAAATTACACTGAGATACTTGACCAGCAATTGCTTGGGACAACAGTTAGGCCAATTAATCAAGTTAAAAGATTGACAAGGGCTTCCCTGGTGGCGCAGTGGTTAAGAATCCTCCTGCCAGTGCAGGGGACACGGGTTTGAGCCCTGTCCGGGAAGATCCCACATGCCGCAGAGCAACTAAGCCCGTGCACCTGAACTACTGCCTGCGCTCCAGAGCCCGCGAGCCACAACTCCTGAAGCCCGGGCGCCTAGAGCCCGTGCTCTGCAACAAGAGAAGTCACCGTAATGAGAAGCCCACGCAGCACAAGGAAGACCTAACACAGCCAAAAATAAATAACTTAAATAAATAAATAAAAAGATTGACAAAAATGCCTGAGTCCCTTGGCTCAACCCCTCCCTGGGGACCCCAAAGCCATTATACAAAAATAGATAAAATGGCTGGAGGATAAAAAGGAAAGTTTTCTGGACTCCTTGTAAAACCAAGACAGGTTGATGGGGTCCTGATGTAAACTAAAGTTAAAGGTATTAAAGATGATAGAGTTGAGATGAAAGTTTCTAAAAATTGGTATATTTAAGTGGGCTTTTTTAAAAAAAATTATTTATGGCTGTGTTGGGTCTTCGTTTCTGTGCGAGGGCTTTCTCTAGTTGTGGCAAGTGGGGGCCACACTTCATCGCGTTGCACGGGCCTCTCACTATCGCAGCCTCTCTTGTTGCGGAGCACAGGCTCCAGACGCGCAGGCTCAGTAATTGTGGCTCACGGGTCCAGTTGCTCCACGGCATGTGGGATCTTCCCAGACCAGGGTTCGAACCCATGTCCCCTGCATTGGCAGGCAGACTCTCAACCACTGCGCCACCAGGGAAGCCCTTAAGTGGGCTTTATACAATAAGATGGTTACACCTCTTTTGCCTAATTATGTCTCTGGGGGGAATGCTTCCCCTGCCTGATATTATAAGACAGGGCATATAATAAATCTGCCCCTCAGGCAATATTAAGCATGCTAAAGGAAACCAATAGGGTTACTTGAGCCCACACAATGTGAAATAAAAACTGGGAGCTAATATTCAGGGACTAATAAAAACAATAATAGAGATTTATTTGCTCTGAGTTTAACTTGTACCCTCAGAAAGAGGGCCTTTATTGAATGCTTTGTGCAAACATTTGAAGACATGATAAGTTTAATCCTAAAGTTCTAGACCATAGATCTCTTGATTTTCAGTTTAGTTGGGAATCTTCTCACTGATATAAAAAAAGCAAATTAAAGAAAATGTAGTTGGGCAAATCAATCTTTTAATATCATTTAGGTGGCAGACCAGTTCTTTGGGGAATTAAAAGCAACTGTCTTTGTCTTGCAAATCTCTACAAATCAGAAATGTAAATACAGCCCACAATGACTGAGCCTAATTGGCTCTACCAGGTAGAACCCAAAACCAAAGGGGGAAAAAAGGACGGAAAAAGGACTTTTTAAGCTCAAACCCCTGTAACAGCTCCTCATAGCCTCCTTGAGGATTCATCAAGGACAAATACAAAACTTAAAAGTCTTTTCCGCAAATAGTAGAGCCTTAGTCATCTGAGCAAATAAATTTAATGTATTCCAACTGTTATTTATAAACTAGTAAGTTTATATTGTAATACCTGATTCATAACTAAGTTTTAAAGTGAAGCTATGAAATCTCTAGTTATTTCTGTTTATATATCTGTGTGTGTATTATACGTATATGTCTCTACCTCCAGATAGTATTATGAAAATTAAATTATAAAAGAGCCCTATTTGACTTACAAGTAAGTGCTTACAAATTAAATATTTCTAAATATAAACGAAACTGACCAAAATGAATTTCAGGTTCACATGATCTGGGAAATATGAAGTATTAAATCAATATCTGGTATTAAAGTTAGTTTAGACTTTTTTTTAATATAAATTTATTTATTTTTGGCTGCATTGGGTCTTCGTTGCTGCGAGCGGGCTTTGTCTAGTTGAGGCGAGCGGGGTTGGGGGGGGCTACTCTTTGTTGTGGTGCAAGGGCTTCTCATTGCAGTGGCTTCTCTTGTTGCGGAGCACAGGCTCTAGATGCACGGGCTTCAGTAATTGTGGCACGTGGGCTCAGTAGTTGTGGCGCACGGGCTTAGTTGCTCCGTGGCATGTGGGATCTTCCCAGACCAGGGCTCGAACCTATGTCCCCTGCATTGGCAGGCGGATTCTTAACCACTGCGCCACCAGGGAAACCCCTAGACTTGTTTTAATTGTCTTTGGAGACATCAACATTGAGCATGGTACATTTATTGTACCTACGTTTATTGAAGGTCAATAAATTCATGTTATTTCTGTTGCAGACTTAGCAAGAAAAATTAACCTTATGACTTTTTCATAAGTTATAAAATAAAGGTAAGTGAGATGAGTTTATTTAGGAATAATTATGTTTTGGGTATGTCTATCAAAAATAGTTTCTTCAGGGACTTCCCTGGTGGTAGAGTATTTAAGACTCTGCAGCTTCCAACTCAGGGAGCAGGGGGTTCAATCCCTGGTCAGGGAACTAAGATCCCGCAGGTCGCATGGCACAGCCAAAAAAAAAAAAAAAAAAAGTTTCTTCAAAGTTTTGGTAACTTGAAACTTTAGAGTTTTTCTAAGTTAAGTTAAATTATGGAATTCATTGAATATTCAGGTCATTTCAAAATAAAATAAAATACTGGAGTGTGGACTGCTAAACAGGTCTCAGTTCGCCTACTTTGTCTTCTAATGAGAAGGAAACTAAAGATGTTTGGGTTTATTAGACACATGTGCCTACCACATGAGGAAAGAAATTATGCTATGAAAAGATGTATGTTTCTAGAGGTTATGGAATGTTCCTAAGTTTGCCTATCAGGAAATGCTGGTATGACAAACAGGTCACAATTACTTGCTTCTCAGTTTTCCCTAGAGATTAAGGTTTTTTTGTTTTTTGTTTTTAATTTATTTATTTTTGGCTGCGTTGGGTCTTCGTTGCTGCACGCACCACGGCATGTGGGATCTTCCCGGACCAGGGCTCGAACCTGTGTCCCCTGCATTGGCAGGTAGATTCTTAACCACTGCACCACCAGGGAAGCCTGAGATTAAGGTTTTTAAGGGTTAAAATTGTAATATATATGTATATATATATATATATATATATATATATATATATAAAACTAAAGTTACTGGGATAATAAGGGAAACATTTTAGTATGAAAGGAAAGTAGGATGTGTGTTTTCGGCAAAAGAAGGTATGAGGAATGGAAATGCATTTTGTTAAGGGGAAAGAAAGTGATTTTGTCCCAAAGCTGGTTATTTTTAAACGGGAAAGAAAAATAAGGGCTAAACTAATATAGATACAGAAAGTTGTGGAAGGTTTGTAGAATGGAGAACCCTGAGGAAATAATTTTGTGCATGGTCAGGCTGGGATTGGAATTGAATTGAGTTAGGTAAATGAATTTTGTTATTGAGGGTGGGCTGGTGCAGGACTAGAGTTTGGTTTTCTCTCTGTGTTAAGAGAACAAAGTTTTGGGCTTCCCTGGTGGCGCAGTGGTTGAGAGTCTGTCTGCCAATGCAGGGGACACAGGTTCGAGCCCTGGTCCGGGAAGATCCCACATGCCGCGGAGCAACTAAGCCTGTGCACCACAACTACTGAGCCTGCGCTCTAGCGTCCATGAGCCACAACCACTGAGCCCACGTGCCACAACTACTGGAGCCCGTGCACCCAGAGCTCGTGCTCCACAACAAGAGAAGCCCGTGCACTGCAACGAAGAGTAGCCCCCGCTCGCTGCAACTAGAGAAAGCCTGCACGCGGCAACGAAGACCCAAAGCAGGCAAAAATTAAAAATAAATAAATAAAATAAATCTAAAAAAAAAAAAAAAAAAAAAGACTAACAAAATGTTTAAAAAAAAAAGAACAAAGTTTTCTTGAAATGTTGAGCTAATTTTTTTTTTTTTTTTTTTTAAACATGTCTTTCTGAAACAGCTTTTACAACAACTCTGATTCTGTGATTGGAGTCCATATTGTTTCCTGTAGGGTCACTGAGAGCTTTTTTTTTTTTTTTTTTTTTTAATTTTTATTTATTTATTTATTTATTTATGGCTGTGTTGGGTCTTCGTTTCTGTGCAAGGGCTTTCTCTAGTTGTGGCAAGCGGGGGCCACTCTTCATCGCGGTGCGCGGGCCTCTCACTGTCGCGGCCTCTCTTGTTGCGGAGCACAGGCTCCAGACGCGCAGGCTCAGTAGGTGTGGCGCACGGGTCTAGTTGCTCCGCGGCATGTGGGATCTTCCCAGACCAGGGCTCGAACCCGCGTCCCCTGCATTGGCAGGCAGACTCTCAACCACTGCGCCACCAGGGAAGCCCTGTTGAGCTAATTTTGATAATAGATTGTGAGTTTCTTTGCCTTCTAAATCATCCGTATTTTCCTTAAAAATCTTTTATTGTCACTTTGGTTGAATGAACAAGTATTGTTTCACAGTGACCAAAGATCCTATTTGACTATGTTTTAAAACCTTTTGAGGGACTTCCCTGGTGGTCCAGTGTTTAAGACTCTGAACGCACTTCCACTGCAGGGGGCATGGGTTCGATCCCTGGTCGGGGAACTAAGCTCCCGCATGCCGTGTGGTGTGGCCAAATAAATAAATAAATAAAAACTTTTGATATCTCTGACAAACTTCCCCAAGTCAAATTCTAAATAAAGTTCTTTTGCTCTCTAGCCACCTTTGGGATGCTTCAAAAGACCCTCAAAACATCCTGAAGAGAGATATTAAACTAATTAGGTTTATTTGGTAAGTTAAATTACATGGGAAACATTGTCCAATACGTGGCCCTAACCTTTTTAGGTTATATTGTATGAGTAAATGTCATTAATACAGATATTCCAAAATTTATTTGGAATTCCTAAAACTCTAATCTGTCCTGGTATAATGTTATCAGTCATAATTCTAGTTATTACGTAAAAATGTTGTATGTCACAGAAATATCCAAGTTTCTTGTCAGTTGCTTTGTAACCATGCCATCTTAAGTCCCCAGATGAAGGAGGGCCATGTGCCTGGCTCCCGAGTCTGTTCCCACCTTTTGCGCTGTCTGCCCCCGCTTCCTGGGCTCTTGCTCCTCCTGCGTGGAAACCACAGGTGGGCTGACTCCTGAACAGAAGACACTGCGGAAGACAAACATATGAAGGAGGAGAAAGAGGCACCCTTGTTAGAGGACGCTCTTGTCCTCCAAACACTCCCCTGTATCTATCGCCATTCAGCTCAGCACTTAATATTCTCCTGTTCATAAATATATCCATCTATTTAGTTCTTGTGTCATCATCTCAACTGCAAAGCTTTGTTGGCTGAGCCCAGAATTGGCTTTTCATCATTTGTTTCTACTTCTGGGAAGGTAAAAACTGCCCTGGATGGACTTCCCTGGTGGCGAGTGGTTAAGAATCCGCCTGCCAATGCAAGGGACATGGGTTTGAGCCCTGGTCCAGGAAGATCCAACATGCCGCGGAGCAACTAAGCCCGTGCGCCACAGCTACTGAGCCTGCACTCTAGAGCCCGCGAGCCACAGCTACTGAGCCCGCGTGCCACAACTACTGAAGCCCACGTTCCTAGAGCCTGTGCTCTGCAACAAAAGAAGCCACCGCAATGAGAAGCCTGCGCACCGCAGCGAAGAGTAGCCCCCACTTGCTGCAATTAGAGAAAGCCCACGAGCAGCAACGAAGCCCAACGCAGCCAAAAATCAATCAATTAATTAATTAATTGGTTTTAAAAATCAGTCCCTCATGTCCTTTTATCACTCTCTGCCTATTCTTGGTGCATGCAGCCATCTATCGGCAGCCCGTTGGGCCTGCGGAGCCTGGAATAAAATCTCCCTTTCATGCTCCACAGGATCCTCTGGCAGAAGGGCCCCCTGGGGTGCAGTCAGTACCTAGCAGGGTTTCTCTTAGTTCTGCACCCTAGGGCCCCGGCTGTTCAGGCCCTTCCTTTCCTGTCCTGTTTTTCCCTTGTGGCATCCCAGCCTCTCCCCTCGTTGATTGCCCGGAGGCCTATGTGTATGTCCCTTTGCAGAGAGCTGCATGCCTCTTCCCAGGGTAAATCCCCTGGGTTGATCGTCCAGGAGGATTTCTGGCAGCTCCCAAGCCTCTGAGTGTCCCACTTGTCCCCGAGATCTAACTGAGGGCGGGGCAGCTGCCAGCCCCTCTCCCCCCACCCCGCCCCCACAGCTTTAGGAGGCTGCATGGTTTGGCCACCTTTCTCTCCTGCTCATGTGATACCTTTGCCATTGTCCTTGCTTCTTCCTCTCAACAGTACGAGACTGAAGGACCCAGGGTTATTATTTCGATTTAGAACACAGGAGAGGCTCAGAGGTTAAACACCTTGACCCAAGTCCCATGGATATGCTTTCATGGTCCCTCATCTAGAGCCTCTGAGGCCTTAGGACACTTGCAATTTTGTATCTTACTTCCCTCCAAATAGGACTGCTGTGCCCACTACTCTGTCCCTAGTGCCTTGTCCCACTACCTGGTACACAGTAGATGCTCAATAAATGTTTGAAATTGTTAAATAAATGGATGAGTTAGAGAAAGAATATTCAGTCATTCATTCATTTATTCATTCAACAGTGGCTTGAGTGACCCTTTGATGGGTCCTGGGGATAAAAGACGAATAAGATACCATCATCACCCTTGAAGAAATCAGTCTTGTGGGGAAGATAAACTTGTAAATAAAAAGTTACAACACAACGCATAGAGTGCAGAAATGGAGGAATGTCTCATGTGCTATATGAGAGAACAGAGGTTGTAGACTCTGCCTGGAGGGTCAGGAAGGCTCCAGGTAGGAAGGGACATGAAGGATGAGAGGCTGTGCATTTGCTGGAGTGTCGGGGGTGAGCAGGGTGAGGGCAAGGCATTCCTAGAGCCGGCGGTGACAGTGAGTCCTGCAGGGACCCGACATGCTCAGGGGTGGCCTGGGGGAGCCCTGTGTGGGCAGAACTTGAAGGCAGGCTCTTGGGCCTTTCCTTTCGGCACATAGAAGTCGGAGATCTCCCACGTGTATCCCCCAGGCTCTGGGTCCAGGAGGGTTGTACCTGGGCCCAGTCTGGGGTACAGGGACCACTGACCCCGTCATTCTCGTTTCATGACCGGCCGCCAGAAAAACCTCTCTGACAACGAGTTCCATATCTGAGCCAATTTGAAACAATCTGATGAGATTTCTTGAGCCAAAAGCTCAACTATAAACTATCTAAGTCCATTCCGTCTGCTCTGTCATCTTGTAATTCCACCCAACACATCATCAAGTCGGCGGGGCGCAGCTGTCCTCAAGTGATCTCAGGGGGTCTCCCTTACGCTGTTTCTCTTGTTTATTCTCCTCTTTCCCAGGGATTTAGCATAGGTTTATCTGACTTTCAGTTCCAGATGACTTTGCCTTTTCCATTTGTTGCTGTGTTTGAGTTGTAGGTGAGATACTCGAGTGCACATGTGTACACAAAAGGCAGGGAGTCAGTACTCTTGGGGGCCAAGGTGGGCTGTGGGCTTCACCTGAGATGCGAAGGAACTAGGGTTGTTTATAAGTAAGGACCAGAGGGAAAGGTCAATGTAATTTGTTGTGTGGGGAGCAGGAAGGAGTCACAGGTAATAACTTAGGGGCTCACTGGCTGGGATATTTCAGTTATGCCTGCAATGGAAGAGGGTCCCATATTGCAGTGACAAATAGTGACATCAGCTTAGTGGAGAAAGGCAGACCACTGTGCCTCTACAGTTGGAATAATTTTAAAATAGGAATCTAGTAATTTTGACCTAAACATGACTTCATGGATTTACTTTTTATGCTACCCATACACACAAACACACGCTATGCTCACCACTGAGGACTCCTGGATCCCTCCTCTGCCGTTTTTACATCAATTTTATTCTTACTTGTATCTTTACAGAAAATGGCACAGAAATCACAGGTTTCGAATACCTAGAAGTTATTACAGTTCCATATTTCAAACACTTCAATATCAAGTTTCTTTCTTCTGATTCTATGTACATTATTTACACACCAGGGGCTACAGTCTAACACTTCAAACCAACGGGAGACAAAGACAGGAAGAACTGGGGGGAAGGTCCATGAACAGAATGAAGAAGAAATCAACTTTTGATATGGAATTAAAATCCCAACTCACTGTCTCAGGCCTTTCTCTTGCAAGGGATCCCCTGCAAGGGTGGGTGGGACAGTAGAGGAAAATGCTATGGAGATGAGGGGGACATGTGCCTGGCCTGGGGGTGGAAGGGGCAGCTGCAGAGAGGCCATCAGTATGGACAGGTCCTCCCATCAGCTGACAGGAAGAAGCCTCGTCCCCTATTCCTACCCCATCACTGTCTGACTCTAGAGAACATGCACCACGGCTCACACCCAGCGGGAAGGTATGTGTGCCTGTAGCTTAGTTTGGGTCTAACACTGGCTCCTCCCTTGCTCTCCTTCTAGCCTTTTCTCATACTCTTCTTGTGATCAACTGTGACGGCTATTTATAGCCCCAGGCCCACTCCAGGAATGGCCTGGATCAAGTTGAGTCAAGGTCTGTGGTTTCCTATGTGTTCATTTTACAGCTGGATTGGGTTGCTCCAAGGCAGGGCACATGCGAACCAGTAATTTGCAAGAACCTCTAGGGGAAGGATGCCTTGCACAGCAAGTCAGGGTCACAGGCAGCATACTGGGGGGGGGGGGGGGGGGTGCGGTCACGATGCTCCAGAACACACACCCAGGGGCCCTGGGTGGAGGATTTGGCTTCCCAAAGGTGCCGTGAGTCACAGCAGCTGTGAGAGGTGCCCCCTGGCTGCAGGCAGACCCTGGCCTCACTGCAGGTACGGTACACTGCCCCCTGCGGCGCTGGCACCTGTGTGGGGAGGAACGGTGGGACCGGCTGGGTGTGGAGGGTGGGTTCCTGAGGCTGACTGTGGAGGGCAGAACTTGGAGGCTGGCCGAGGGGCCCAGGCTGAGACTTTCCAAGTTGAATCTGGAATCTGGGCCCCAGAGCCGGGGGCCGGCAGGGGTTGTGCCTGCGCCTTCAAGACAGTACGTCATCCACACTGAGGAAGGAGCAGGCAGGGGAGCAGAGTTTCGCTGGGGGCTGGGGCGCTCAGGACGCCGGCACTGGAGTGCAGGTCCTCCACCCCTGTCGCCGCTGTGGCGGGCAGTGTGTTTGCAGCAGCGGTCTTTGGGTCTGGGCAGAGCACAATCCACAGCGGGTGCGGCGCTGGGAAGGAGGGCGCTTTTGAGCAAGAGAACAGAGAGTAAGGGGTGGATTCGGACACGGAGAGCCGCCAAAGGACTGAGTCGAAAGCAGCTTGAGGGGGTGGTCTGGGGCGGCA
Organism: Balaenoptera borealis; assembly: GCF_965194805.1. Taxonomy (NCBI): domain Eukaryota; kingdom Metazoa; phylum Chordata; class Mammalia; order Artiodactyla; family Balaenopteridae; genus Balaenoptera; species Balaenoptera borealis. Next base: position 27,980,595 of record NC_138866.1, read on the forward strand.
AGAAGGCTTCTGAGGCAGGTCTGTTAGGAGGAGGAGGAGGGTGCTGGACAGGTCAGGACTAGGTAGGGATGTCTCAGCGTGGCCCAAAGCCTCAGCCAGGACTGAGTTGTGCCTGAAGTCCCCCGGGGGTCACAGAGGGCCTGTGGGGTGGGGGAGGGCAGCAGAAACCAGGCCTGGGCCCCGCCTCTGAGAACACCTCCCAGCACCACAGGCCCCGAGCAGAGCAGAGTCCTGGGGCTCCGGGGTCTGCGCGCCCTTGACCTAAGCCATGTCCTCGAGCTGCGGCGGACTCAGCTTCTCCGCTGGCCTGTCTTCGTCCGTGGCCTCCTCCCGCGCCGGCTCCTCGCCGTTCCGGGCCAGGCTGTCGGGCCCGGACACAGTCCCCAGCACTTTGGTGCTGTGCTCCTGCGCTCTGGCTCGGAGCGCGGCGATGCTGTTCTCCCTCAGTTCCTCCTGGGACATGGCGGCCGGGGGGTCGGGACCCCGCTCCTCCGGCTCCATCTTGTCGAGCTTGGGCAGGGCCTGACGCTCCGCCTCGGGCTTCCTCCCCGACTCGGCTGCCGCCTCCAGCGACTTTTTGTGCATCCCTAAAAAGAATTGTTGGTATTCGGGTTTAGAAAAGCGCCTGGGAAAGCCATCTTGAACTGAAAACGGCAAAGATAGAGAGAGGCCAGAATTAAGGACGAGCAGAAAGCCTTACTTTCATACACCGCAGTCACGCGAGTCCCAGGGGTCGGGGCCGGGGCAGCGGGAGGGGGGCTGGGGATGGGGCTGCGGACCAGCAGCGGGGCACCAGGCCTGCAGAGGGCTTCTCCCAGCCAAGTCCCTGGGCACCTGGCCCCCGGGAGTCCTTTCTGTCCCTTCCCGAGCACAGCACTTGCTCCCCGAGCCCTCCCTTTTGGGATTCCAGATCTCAGAACTCCAAGATAAGCTGGCGCTGCTGTCAGACACAGGTCCAGATGGCAGATGGGGGAGGATGGCAGGTGGAGAGACTTAGGGGGAAGAAGTCCTTTGGGCAAAGCCAGAATGGTGGCCAAAGGGACTAGAGGTCCCCTCAACCCCCAAGAGGGGCTGTTTCATTCACCACAACCCCAGCTCCAGCCAAGGGAAGAGGAGGATACAACCCTGGGGCAATAGCCACCCCCTGCTCACAGGACAAAAGAACCCACAGGGGGGATCCGTCCAGGATGAGAGTCCTAGGCACCCAGTAGGTGGGTGCGAGGGACAGACACCAAGCCCTGGGTGCAGCCTGCCCTCTGAGCCCCCCAAGGGAGCCCGGGAGACCGGCTTTGGAGGGCCTCTCTCCTGCCAGGCTGTTGTGGCCAGGCGTCCCTGCTCCAGGGCTCTGTCCCCTCCTCCAGGGAGCCCGCTCCCCTCACCACGGGGGCAGGGCCCCAGGGAGAGTGCAGGCTCTTACCCAGCAGCCACGGGGCGCAGGAGTCCATGATGCCATCTTTGGCGGACTTGAGGATGGACTCCGGCAGGGGGATGGAGTGGCGCACCATGGCCCCGTACAGCCCGTACTCCGCCATGACGCTGCTCCGGCCCCAGCACTTCTCCCGCTTCCTCCACTTGGCTCTTCGGTTCTGGAACCAGACCTGTAAGTGCAGACGAACAGGTCAGGGGCGTCCTCCACCAGGCAGAGGCCAGGCCACTACCCCGCTGTGTCTGCTTGGAGTTAACGGACCCGCCTCTTTGACTGCCAACGGCCCCATTCCCCTGTGACTTCGCTTTCTCCAGCAGGGCATCCTTATTTAAGCTCACCTACCCCGAAGTACCCCTGGGGTTCCTCCAGGCTCAGGGTGTCCAGAATGAGATACAAGTCCTGTGAGAATATGATGGGCAAAATTTTTTTTTTTTAAATCAAAGCAGTTTAAGGTGATGGAGTACGGACACCTCCTGGACAGGGTCTAGCAGATGGGCAGTTCCCCATGTGGTCCTCAGTTTGCAGCCGAGAAGCCCGACCCTCATAGCTCTCTTGCAAGTGTTCACACCTCCAGCATACAAACAGAATCCCTTTTCTGACTCGCAGAGGACAAAGTCCTTTCCAGTGCCTTTGGTTCAGGGCTCTTTCTCCACCTGAACGGCAGAGGCCAGAGCAGTCCCGGCAGGCGAGGTCAATGTGGACTCAGGCAGCACAGGGCTTTTCATCCAGGTGTCAGGAAGCCTGGGAACAGCTGCAAAGCACGGCAGGGGACACTCCCAAGAGGCCTGAGTCAGCCTCCCTTCTCTGCCCTGTCCTGGCCAAGTCCTGCCCCGCCATGGTGTCCTCCATTCACCCACTGTGCACAATTTTGGACCTAACTCTGAATGACATTTGGGGGAGCTGGGCAGCCATCCTTCAGTCAGGGAAGGAAGACAAAATTCTTCTGGTGTGAGGAGCACGTGAAGGTAGGGACCTAGGAGAGTGCGGTGGGAGACACTCTAGGGGATGCTTCTCTGGCCCCAAAGCTGACTGGTACGGGGTCTGAAAGAGCATGGGGTGGGCTGGGGGTATCAGCAACACTCCAGCCTGGTTTTTGGAGGAGATCCCAGGGTCCCTTTCATGCATGGAGGAGGGGGGAATTTCTTGGTCCCCCCAAGCATTTTTCCTGAGGCTTCCGCCAGATGACAGGAGCCAGAGCCAGGGACAGCTGCACTGTCCCTCAAGCAGGTGAGAGGCCCGCGGCAGACCGGGGGTCTCTGGAAGGACCTCAGGCCCGCCAGCCCCCTCTGGTCCCCTCACAGCCCCTCCAGGCCCTGACCCCGGGGACGGCGAGTCATCCAAGCGCCCCGGGAAGTGGGGGGATGGGGGGAGGGCAGAGGCGGGTTCGGGGAAAATCTATTAGTTTCCTGGGTGATTTCCATTCCCTCACCTCGGCCAGGTCCCCGCCCTTCCCTCCGGGCCCCCTCCCCCGCCCCCGGCGGCGGAGGTTTCAGCTTTTGATGAAAAATTGCTCCAGCTCTATTCAGGAGGCGGCAAAAGAAGAGTCACCCCCAGGGGCAGCCCTGGGCTGATTGAAAAATAAGTTAATTTCTGTTTGAATCGATGGGCCTCAAGCACTGAAATATCACGGGAAATTAAAGCGGCTGCTCTCTCGGGAGCCGCAGCATTGACCTGCACTAATTAATGCTGGGGAGGCAGAGCGAGCCGCGCCGCGAGCCGCTCCTCCTCCCCGGGGGACCCCAAACACTTCTCATTTAACTAATTAGACGGGGAAAATTGGGTGTTAATTTGTTTAGGATTTTTTCCCCTCTTCCCCCACGGCAGCTCCCTCCCCGGCCCCCTCCCCACGCGGGGGCGCGGGAAATGAATGCGGGGCTCGCCGGCAGATGGCTGCCCCGGTCACTCTGCAATCTTCTCCGACTTGATTGCTTGATTAGGTCGTTAGCACATTAAAAAAAAAAAAATTGCTTGCCGTCTGGCGCTGGCGTGATGAGTGGGACGCGCGGCAGCGCCTGGGTAATTTATCTTTTTATACGGCAAAGAATTTGATTTCAATCTGCAGATATATGGGGAGCCTTTGACACCTGTTTAACATCGCGCCGCTGACAGCTTAACCCTTTGCTGCCTCGGTCTCGCTCGGGGAGGCCTCGGCGGGGGCTCGGAGTCCGCGCGCCCCTGCGGTTCCCGCCGCCGCCGCCGCCAGGTGGCGGAGTGAGCTCCCTGGCAGCTCCCGACAGCCCGGAGTCTGCGGTGGAGAGCGGCCGGCCACATCCAGCAGGGGGCACCCCGGCCGCACCCCCAAGGCTCCCAGAGCCCCGCGGTCACAGACGTTCTGTGGGGCTGCTTCCAGACCGCACGGTCCTCGCACATCTTTAAGTTGACCCAAATGTGTGTAACCTGTTTTGGCATTTCTTCATTTGTAAATAACTGGGAACCTCTAAAAATGGGAGAGATGCGGCCTCAGACACCCCGGGCCTCTCCATCCTCACACTGACCCGCGCCCGCGCTGTTAGAAAATGATCGCTCGTCCCTCCCTGGGCGGCGCCGCCTCCGGTGAGCCGCACCGTTGCCACCACCGGGTTTGGCACCTGCCGTCCCTGCTGGAGAGCTGCGGAGCTAATGCAAGGCCTCCCTCTGGTCTGGACCCAGACCTCACTCAGTGAACCTGGGCCAAGGAAAGGGTTTATGTAATTTGAAGGCTACTAGATGGCTGCGCTCCGTGCACTGAAGAGCGGAAAGCGGTGCGCCATGCGAGTTCGGGCTAACTCGGCCATCGACCTAGCCTGGCTCTGCGATGTGTTTAGATCTCTCCCCTGCGGCCCTGCCTGTCCCGCAGGCCCTCTGCCCTACCCAAAGCCTGAAGTTTGTCTGAGACCTCTGTCCTGTTCTATCTTCCTTCCCATTAGCACTTAGTCGTCCTCTACAAGTACTCGTCTCAAGCTTTTTTGCACAGAGGAAAAATCTAAAAGGACTAAGCCACAGAAAGGTGTAAGTGACTTCTGGTTTCATCCACCTCACAGAGAAGACAGCAAAGAATGAACCCCTTGGCGATGGAATTCCAAGGTGGAATTCCAAGTCTGACCACAGAGGGTTGGGAAGGTTATCTTTATGAATCTAAGTAAGCCATCTACCTCCTGGGCAGATGACCTTCCTGCTTAAATATTAAATATGGTGCATTACAAAACAACAAGGCCACAAGCCCTTAACTGGAACCCATTGGGACCAGACTCCAGAATGTTTTGGATTTTAGAAAAAATATGTGATGCATATACTACATGTTATGTAACATCCTGCAGCAGCAGCAGTACCCCATAGTCAAACCAGCTTTGATTTCTGCAGCAAAACATACACATATTCATAAGGGACAAATAAACAGCATGAGGTCAGATCTGGTTTTTGCCAAGAATGAGTTCTGTTGACAAACTGATGAAAGAAGTGTCTCTTTTCAGTACGGTTTAGAGTCAGGTATTCTGGGGACTTCCCTGGCAGTCCAGTGGTTAAGACTCCGAGCTCCCAATGCAGGGGGCGAGGGTTCGAGCCCTGATCGGGGAACTAAGATCCCACATACTGCATGGCACAGCAAAAAAATAAATAAATAAAAATAAATAGAATCAGGTATTCTGGAGAAGGGATTGTGGAGTAAACAAAAGCAGAGATGCTCACTACCCACTCCCGCTCCCCCCGCCCCCCCAAGTGTGGATGCCTGGAAAGGTGCATTGCCCTGGCTTCCCCAGGATTCCATGAGCTTGAGAGGGGGGCAGGGCTCTCAGATGGAAACAGCATCTTTCTTGGAACACTGAAGAAGGGGGTGCAGACTTGGGATTCAGATCATCTCCGGGGCCTGTAAACAGAACCGTTTTCCTCAGTCTCCTAATTTGGACAAATGAATAACTGGTCTGCAGATCAGACTTTGCCCACAGATGCTCCAAGGGGAGTTGGTGCCAGCTGGTCGCTCAAACCAGGAGTCATCCAGACCCTTGGTTATGGGCTCCTGGAATGCCTGGCTCTTTGAAGAACAGATGCTGCTCCAGTTTATGGAGGAAACCTGGACAGCCAAAACAATTTCTTTGTAGGACAGCTGGCAGGGAAGCTGTGGCATTGGTGCCTTGGAGGCAAGAGGACAAGGAATTAGAATTAACCCTAACCACTCTTCATATTTGCCTTTCTCTTCCCTTCCTGGAAGCAACCAGCATGTGTGCAGAACTTAAACATTTGCAAGAAGCACTGAAAGCAGCCAGTCCTGAACTGGAATTCCCAACTGTGACAAAAATTGCTGTGTGATCCTGGGCAAGTTACTTGCTCTCTCTCAGTCTCAGTCCCTTCAAGCATAAAATAAGAATACCAAAAAAAAAAAAAAGAATACCTACTTTTCTGGGTTGTTTCAGGAATTAATGAAATAAGTGAAAGTGCCTAAAATCAGTGTTTGTCACACAGAAGGTGCTCAATAAAAACTACTTATTATTATTTCAGTGGAGGCACAGAAAGTCAGTGGGAGTCGTGCAGGGGTCAGCTTAATCAATGGCATTACCTGCCCTTCTGGCCCCCTCCACGTGCTCTGCAGCAAGGCTGGACTGACAAATAATAACAATAACAACAGTAACAACTCCAGGAGGTGTGATGGGGGGACAGAGCTAACCTTCAGGCTGTAAGATTTTAATACAGATAGCCTCGAGTTTCCCCTCTAGGGGCCAAACAGATGCCCCTGCAACTCTCCCGCATTTCTAATGTTTCCCAGACCCTTGAGGCTCAAATGCAAGAGACCATCCATGCAGTTGGCTATGATCAGGAGCTAGAAGACTTAGGTTGGAGATCCCTGCTCTATCTCCAACTGCCTTTGTGACTTTGGGTGCATTTCTTAACCTTTCTGAGCTTCCGATTCTTCATCTGCCCTATGATACCACTTCCTTGCAGGTTTGTTGTAAAAATTCAACAGAATAGTGCATGGGAAATGCCTGGCATGTTGTAAGAACTGAAAAACGTTGGCCTGATGCTGGGCGAATTCTGGGGACAAATGTGCTACGAGATGAGGATTTGCTTTCAAGCAAATGCTCGGTGACACTTTCCCCATAAAGCCGGGTCCTCCCATCTCCCACCTTTGACATGTTTTTTCAGCATTTAGGCCCCCTTTCCTGCTTGGTCTCTTGGTTCTGGCAAGCCCACAATATTCCTTCAATCTCTCTCTCACTTTCCTGACTGCGCACTTTCTGGAAGACACTGCTCCACTCTCAAGGAAGTCGGGTCTGGAACTCTTCAGGAGAGCCTGCGTGCAAGCCCCAGCAAGGACCAGAGCCCTGCCTTCCACTTCAGGGCCTCCAAGTGCCTGAGAAGCGGCCTACAAGGGACATCAAGGGTCACCAACTTGGTAGTCCCAGGGAAAGGAGAGGGGGAAGATCTTCTAGCTCAGGAAAGAGCCTGGGTTTCCTGGTACACTTCCCTTCACAGCTGGTGCCCAGCAGCACTCAGAGAGCCCAGACAGGAGGCCTCTGGCTGTCGACAGCTGGTCTGCCAGGTGCCTCCACACCTGGCAGAGAGGGTCCCAAGAGCTCGTGCCTCCAAGGATGGACTGGACCCAGGAAAGGGCTTCTTGCCAAATGGATGCTCTTCTGCCGCAGGGCACCCATCGAGCCGGCAGGCAACATTGTCAGCTGTCTTTCTCCCTTTGTGGGTAACCAGGGCTTCTCTTGTGTTCACAAGTTCCCAGCCTTGTATCCCCACAGGACTATGTGCCCAGGCCTCCTTCCCTCTGCAGTCCCTCCAGGATCGCCCCACTAAAGGAGACATCTTGCATGATAGATGCTCTGCACCTTCTGGCCCCTTGGCTACCCCAGGCCCTGCCCTCCAATCTTGCCCCAGGCCATTGGGCCCGGCTTTTTTGGCCATGTGGCACTTTCCATCATATTCACTTAGCTTCTCTCCTCTCCTCTGACTGGAAGCTGATTAATCTGGGCTCATTGCTGGCGTGATTTAACGACCTCACACTCCACATCCACTCAGCACTTCTGACAGCATATTTCAGCACACCCTTTCCAGTCCCAGCTTCAGGCCCAAAGAAGCCTGGCCTTGCTGTAGCCCCTGATGTCCACTAGGGGGCAGCTCTGCCCATGTTTCCTGGCAGCCCCATGCAGCATCCTTCCCTGAACCTCTGGACAGGTCATCCCACCAGGTTACCCAATACTCCACTTTCTTCCACTCATATTAACTCACTGAAAACACAGAAACTCTTTTCCTGAGCCTCTGACCCAGCATTTTTACACTGGCTACACACAATCACCTGGAGAGCTTTAGAAACTTCCAGGCTCCACATCAAACCAAACCTAGCATTGCTAGGTGTGGGGGGCTGGCACGGGTAATTTTAAAAAGCTGCCCTGTGATCTAATAAACGTCCCGGGCTGAGACACACGGAAACCCTTTCCCATCCAGGCAGCTATCTTCTAACTTCTGGAATATAATCCCCTAAAACTTTGTTCCCTACCCTTGGGAGGGGACCACTTTAAAAGAGGCAGAATGGAACAGTGCTAGTCAGAGAGTCCAAATCTCATCCTTCCAAACACACCAGGCTGCTAAGAGTGGAGGTGACATGTCTCTGTTCACTTTGCGCATCCATATCTCTGCAATGGAGGCATTTTAAATAAATACAACTCTTGTCAGAAAAAATACAGTAAACACATAAGTGAATATCTTAATATTCTCCTATCTTACAACTCTGAGAATGAGTGACCACACAGAGGAAATAAAGTCAATCTGGGAATCCATTTTCTCTTCCCCAGGGCTGACGTCCGGCAGGGGCTTCCAGAATGCCATACCCTAGCATTTCTCAGAGACACAAAAAGGACTTCGTGTCTGAGTCTGATATGAAGAGTGGAAATCCCTTCTTCCCCCAGCAATGCACCTTATCCCTTTACACTCCAACCCAGAGAGATGTAGAGGGAGGAAGTGCTTGCCCTCAAAGCACAAAGGCAGAGGGAATCGCCACTACTGAGGCGGCTGGTCCCTCATCACTGCAATTCGCATTAATTATTCCAGTTTCTGTAGATGGGTGCTCCCGTTTCCCTCATTTGCTCTCCCGAGATAGTACTTGAGTACCGGGTTTGAATCCCAGTCCACCACTTACTTCACCTCTCAGCCCTTCAGTTTCCTCATCCAGAAAATGGGGATAAGAATAGCATCTAACTCATCTAGCTTTTGTGAGGATGTAATGAAAAAGGGCATGGAAAGCACTTACTATCTGGGACAATGCTATGTACTAATAATGCCAATAACAATACTTTTGTTAAATTATTTTAGATAATTTTTGTTATTATTAGTTCACAAATGAGTAATCTGAGGCTCAGAGTTTGATTTGCTGGCCGTGAAACAAAGATTAGAAGTAGGTGTGTCTGACTTTTCACATCTACACTGTGTTCTCATTAGACATTGGACAGTAGGTCTCAGACACATCCAGGGGCTTACTTGGGTTGACCCAGCAAAAGTGTGTGTCCAATGGCAGCCCAGGGGCCCAGTGAGAGAGGCGATTCTGAGGAGGCTGCTCTCTGGGAGGGATGCCTCCTCTTCCCTTTACAGATGGCTTGGCCTCTGCCAGGCCTAGTGGGTGTCAGAGCCAGAACTAAGATCTGGGTCCCTGACTGGATATCCAGTCCAATAACCCTTCCATTCCACCTGAGAATGTCTAACTTCAGACTTGGAGCCTCTAATGACTGCCCTTCCCCTTAAGCCTCAACACATAGACAGAGGCCTGAAAGCTGGGGGAGGGGAGGGGACTGGCTCTGAGTGGTAGAGTCCATCCTTAGATGCACTGGTTCCACTGAACCAACATGCTGAGAGGAAATGAGGAGGAAGGGTGGCAATGTAGTGAAGTAAGTGTTGTAGAGTCTAAAGGGACTCAGGTCTGAACTCTGGGCCTCAGGTTCCCCACCTGTAAAGTGGGAATAGTAATAGTACCTAGTCCATCGGGCATTCTGAGGATTCTTTGGGAATAGAATACAGAAACTAACACAACATTGTAAAGCAATTATACTCCAGTAAAAAAATTTTTTTTAAAAAAGAATATACATAAACTATCTCTGGAAGGAACCAAACGAAACTGGTAGCCCCTGGAGGGACTGCTGGTGGACAGTGGCAAGGGTGACTCATGTTTCACCCTTTTGAACCCATGTACCTGAATTTGCCCATTCAAAAAATAATTTTTTTATGAGTGAGTTTTGGGGGTTTTTAGAACAGTACCTAGTACTCAATAAATATCGGGGTTTTTTTAAAAAAAGATTTGATACAGGCCTCCCACCTGACATCAAATCATCTCTGTTCCTCCGGCTTCAAGTCAAAGCAAAGGCTTCAAACCCAAGAGGCAGGTGGTGAATGAGTGGGCTTTAGGTGCAGCCTAAATGGACCTTAGGTGGGTCCCTGTGTCCCCCCACTTACTAGTTGCTTGGCCTTGGGCAGTTGCTGGGCCTCACTTTCCTCAGTTATCAAAGGAGGCTAATGTTCTCTCCCCCACAGGCTGTCGCCAGGATTTAATGAGATCAGAGCTCAAACCAAGTGAGCTGGGCCCATGCCGGACCCACTGGAACACACCACACACATGGCTCATCACACCTGCAGCTGTCACTGTCATCCCCATTTTACAGATGAGCAATGGGAAGCTCGGGCTGGTGAAGTAACTTGTCCACAGTCACTCAGCTGGTAACTGGTGAGGCCAGGACAGTCTGGCTCCGGAGTTGGTGTCCCTAACCACTGCACCACCCTGCCTCTCCTGTGCATGTCCCATGGTTAGAACACTGGGCACATGGGAACTGCTCTGTGGGATAGAGCTGTGACTGCCACCAATAGATGTTAAGACCTTTCCCAGGCCACTTGGTAAAACAGTTGGGGGCACAGCTATTTGACAACTCACAAACACCTTCTGGGGGCATCATTTAGCCAAAGAACCAGGCGGTGCTGGAGGAGTTGGAGAGATCCTTGCCTTGGTTCTCCCATGACCACAAATTCCACAGCCAGTCCTCACAATCCAGGGAATCAATGTACTCCACACTCTTGGCTCCTCCATGCTGGTTCTGGTGGCTTCAGACACCACCCTGTAGACAATGCCCCCGGCAATTTTAAAAAGCCTACAGTCTGACGGCTGGGCATTTACAGCAATGCAGTGACAGCCGAGGGCGAGCTTCCCCAGATCTTTCAGACACTCCCACCCACCACCACCACCACAGCCAAAGGGATTTCAGGACAAGCCACCGCAAGAGACAAGCTGTTCTTTCCTGCTGGTCAGTAGCGCAAATGTGGGACCAACCAGCGGGGAAATCGGGCAGCCTCACCCCACCCCCGCTGCTCGTCATGACCACACACACACACAAGATCCAGAAGCAACACCCAGCCTTTTCCCACTGGAACTCAGTTGCGGGGGGCTGGGGGATGATGGATCCAGGCCACCACGGATAATGCGCCAAACAGATAATCTGCTTATGAATAATTGAGCTTATTGTTAGTGTCACTGTCTAAAGCCATTGGCTGAAATTCCCCATAGACTTCCAGCGGAGAGGCAGGCTCTTCTGGAAAAGCAGCTCAAGCCTCGTTTCCCATTCTCTGGTTCTCCAGTGAGGGAGCGCAAGGAACCTACACACCTTACTTGGTTCCTCTGGACTTGTCCCCTACCCCCCCCACCAACTCACATCACACGTGGAGACACAAAGGAGGAGGAGATTCGGAGCAGAAGGGGTTTCAGGAAGTCGGGACCCTCTCCGCCCTTTTCCAGCCTGGGCAGTCAACTACTCCGGGCCACTCAGGTGTCCCGATAGGAGCAGCTTTGATTAAAGGTCTTGATCCAACTAAGGCAACCCCAAAGCTTCTGGAAGTGTTCCTCCACCGCATCACTTCTTCCTGCTCTTGGAGGCCCTGTCTGGAGAATCATCAGACTTCATCTCCTCCTGAAGAAATGATTAAGCAGCCCACTCCTGCCCAGCTAGGGGCGTCCTGGACTTGGGAGGATCTTGCCACTGATGAAAGGAGGCTGGGCGCCCAGCAGAGCTGAGGACAGCCCAGTCCAGGTCAGGGCTGGTTCCGCCACAAAACTCTCCAGCGAGGGGGAGGGGCTTAATGAGCACATTGTGGGCCAGATCTGGGAGAAGTCAAGGAGCCGGAGCCCTGGGCAAGGCCAGCTGTTGGGTTGTGAGGAGGAAGGAGGCTCAGGTAGATGGAGGTGGTGGGGAGTAGATAGGAAGGGAGGGGCAACCTCTTCTTCATGGGGAAGCAGTGGAAGGAAGGGAGACAGATGCTCCCCCAGCCCCAGGCACCCAGAGAGGCCTGGGGCCACCTCCAGGCGCATGGTTTGTCTCACATACTCCTCAGGAAGCCCACAGTGCAGCAGCAGGCCTCGCCTCCTCTGCTAAGTCTCTTGTTCTCCCAGCAGTGCCCATCTCACATGGTAGGCATTCAGCAAACACCTGCTTGCTTAAATGAACTGTTGTGCATGAGGACATGATTACAGGCAAGCACACACTCTGCTGCGGGTTGGGACATGGGTGTCTGGGAGCCTGGGGCAGTCAATGTCCCTGAGGGTAAGGAACGTGTGAGAGAGGGTCTCAGAGCTGTTACCTGTATCCTGTCTTCGGGGAGCTCCGTTTTCATGGCCAACATCTCCCGGGCATAGACGTCTGGGTAGTGGGCCTCATTGAATGCCTTCTCCAGCTCCTCTAGCTGGTAGGAGGTAAAGATTGTCCTGAGGGGAGCAAAAAAAGTCAGTCAGGACCCCCAAAATGGAAAAAGCTGTCCCAGAGTGGACAGAATGGCCCTCCCCCATGGCTCCTGGACAGACCCCAAACCCAGGCTTGGCCGGCACAATCGGATGCAACCTCGCTCCCCGCCCGCCCCCCCACCCCCATCCTCTGAACTCTTCTTCATTCAAGTCTGAGGGCCCACACTACCCTTCTGGTGGTGAGGAGTATTATTTCAGCCCTCAGTGACATGTTATACTGGGAATCTTCCTGGAAGTGCTTGGGGGGAAAGGGTGTTAAGACACAAATTTTAGAAAACTGCAGAACGCCCCTCTTCTTCCAGGCACAGCGTGGAGGGCTCACCAGGTAAATAAGTGCCTCAGCCTCATTGGGACCAGCTTCCTGGGCTCCTCTCACAGACAGGAGAGCTGATCTTTTAAATTGTACTCAGGGTTCAAAGATTCACCAGAAGGTCAAATGCAGCAGCCGCCCCAGCCCCAGCATCTGTACAGCAGAGAACTAACTGATTCTACCAGCCCCTCCCCCTACCTCAGCACGCCCGCCCTCCTCACCTGCCCAGACCTAAAGGCTCTAAGGAGCCACCCGCGGAGTCTTGGGGGCAGGGAGATGGGAAAGGGGGTGCTCTGTCCCTTCCTGGGCTCAGAAGGCAAGGGCCACCTCCCCGCCATCCCACACACAGGCTCAGCCACTCACCCAGCGGGAGCCCCATTCAAGGGAGTTTCATTCAGGTCATCCCGAGAGTGCCTTCCCACACACTCCCCCAGCGCCCACAGAGCGGTTCACATTGACCTATTTTGAGTCATAAACTGCTTTAAGAATCCAGTAAAAGCCACATCCTCTCACCCTAGCAAATGGATATGCTTCAGTACATACAGTTTTATACCTCCAAGGGGTTCATATCCCCCTTTCTTGAATAAATACACTACACACCTACTTACAGACACAAATTCTTTTTTCAGACCTGAATTTCACCAGGTTCTAGGTGACCTTTATCCTGCACCCTCATCAACAAGCTGGGGAGCAATATAGTCCAGATTTTTTCACAGACTCCACTTGTACAATGGTACATTCCCTGCTTGAGCCTCTGGGATTTGGACCCTGGAGCCAGCATGGGGGTGTGTGTGGTTTAAAATCCCTCGCTGCTGCCCTCGCCTCACCCAACACAAGGAAAAAGTACAAATATCAGCCCCGTATCCTCCTCGTGCTGGTGTTGGCTTTAACGTCTTGGAGGATGATGCGGGGGATGTGTGAGAAAGAAACATTCTGCTCTTTATAGAAAATGACTGGTTTGATTCTAAATTGTTTCTCCTATCCTCTTGGGGGGAACAGAATGCTTATGTATACAGAAAGTTAATTCTTCAGAATTTTGAAGATCTGCTGCTTTCTATTCCTCTCCTGCCACTTACTGAAGGGTCCCTGAACAGACAGTCAAAATAAACAACCAAAACATGCAAGTCTTTTTCAAAACTAGGAAAACTGAGGCACACAGCTATTGGGGCGTGGCCAAAGCCAAAGAGGAAAGGTGATGGCAGGTCATTCAGAACCATTCAAGTGCCAGCCTCTGCTTGGGAGAGCTCTCATTAAAAACAAACAAACAAACAAAAAACAAAAAACAAAAAAAAAAACCAAAACAAAAAAACAGACAAAAAAAAAAAACAAAACAAAAAAGAAAGGAATTAAGAAAGCAACAAAATGAAACAATGCCTCAAATCCCCCAAACTTCCCCTCATTCCCGCCTCAGCGCTAATCCACAAGTTTATGCTGATGTGCCCTCCAGGGAAGTCTCCCTGCGCCCCGCACAACGTGACCCAACCCCTGCTCCTGGCTTTACGCAGAACCCCAGACCCTTCAGTTTCCCATTGTAACCAGTCTACCAGAGCTGAGCCTTGCAGGAAAAGGGAAGAGCAAAATCTGAGAGACTCCCAAGGCTGCTGCTTCATCCCCACTCCCCTCTCTAACCCCTGCTAAGCCCCTTGTGTTTCTGGGTGATCAAGAGATGCTCGCCTCTCATCACCATATTCCAGGGTCTCTTACCTGAACTCCCCAAGTGAGAGACACTCAGTAAAACACATTTTTTACTAATTAAAAATTGCACCAGCCATTCTCCTCTCTCCAATAATCTGTTCCCTTCGTGTACCAGAAACAGCCCGAAACCTAGGGCTGTTGTCCTGTCTCCCTGGGAACCCTCCAGAGCACCCAAATTTTCCCTGGTGGAGACGGTATCAGGTGAGGATAGAGGGTTAGAAAACTTAAGCATGGACTTTCGGCCGTGGGTCAGTCAGCTCCAAGCGCCGCACAAGGAGATGTCCCCATGCAGAAACACTGCTCCTGGGGGTGCTTTGTCCGGGGCTCTCCTGCCTGTGGGAATCCCTCCCCCACCCCTATTCGGCCAGCAGCACAGAAGCCGGTCAGCCGGACTCCAACCTGCCCTCCGGGTCCCTGTCCCTGCTGGAGGTCCCTGTCCAGGCTCCAGAGGCTGACAGGATTACCCCCACCCTGCCACCAGCATGATATGGATGCATCGGAGGTGTTTTAATGAATATTTGCTGGACGGATGAATGTAAAAACTGACCCAGGATCAGGACTAAAAACAACGTTTCCGTTTACAATTAAACAAAACAAACAAAACAAAAACAAGCAGCCGCCTGAAGGGAACAAACCGAGGTCACCAAGAAACCAAGTCAAAGTTCACCCCCATTCAAGCCAGAACCTGTTGGGGCCTGAGAGGTGAGGAAGAGCCTTTTTAAAACTTGGGGGTCATTTCCAGGGGTGAAGGAAGAGAGGAACGCAGAAAAGCACCCAGAGAAAGGGTGCAAAGAGGCTGAGAACAGATTGGGGAGAAGAGGATGGGGTGGAGAGCACCGCAGGGGGAAACGTCCACCCAGCGATCGGGAACCCCGCGGGCGCTCCATCCGCACTGGGGCGGAGAGAGATCTGGGAAAACAGAGCCGGGGTAAGCGCAGGGGCAAGCAGCACCCGCAGGAAGTCAGGTCGATTTTTGGTTCTCACTCCTTTATTTGTTGAAAACCTCCTCATACATTTGCACAAGGAATTTGTAGCGGTGGTGCAACTGCGGAAGGGAATGCGGGTCTGGGGTGGGGAATTACTTTTCAGGATATACCTTTCAGCACCTACTGTATTTTAACTTTGTGCAAGTAATGTCTATTTTTAAAATACTTAAAGAAAAACAAAAACAAAAAAACCCTCACTCTTTAGTCTGTATCCTCCAAGGCAGCCCACTCCACTCCAGCGAGGGCTTGCGGGGTCCTTCAGGGCACGCACTCCTCCCTCCGCATTTTACAGACAAGGAAACTGAGGCTTACGGATCACAGAGGAGCAGAAGCCAAAGGAAAATTTGCCATCCATGCGGATATCACGCTCGAGATTTTGCGAACGGTGGGCGCAGAAAGATAGGGGGTTGGCGGCGCTGACAGGGACGGCGGGAGAGGAATAGGGGCCGGGGCAGAGGGCAGAGGAACCGGCTCCGGCGGGAGGGGAGAGCCGATCTGCCCGCCCGGAGGTGTGCATGGCTCTCCGAATGTGCCGATGCAGGGCTGGCACCTGGGGGCCGTCAGCTCCTCTCTGGCTCGGGTTTAGCCCTAGTTGGGGGCTTTCCTTTCTCCCAGAGAAGCAGGAGAAAGCCTGAAACGGTGCCGCTTCCCCGGCGGCCGATCAAGATCCTCACCCGGCACGGCCAGACGGCAGGGCCCCGAGCGGATGTCCCCAAACAACGTCCGGTCTCCCCGTCCTGGCACAGCAGCGGACCTCAGATCTAGAGCCGGCGAAATTAGGGTCCGAGCGACCCTACCCCCGAACAGGGGACGACGGCAGGGGATAGGTGAGCAGGAAGGTGACAGAAAACGCTGCAGGGGCCTTACCTGTGTCGCCGCTTCTTCCGTTTCTTGGTCTGGTTTAAAGCCGATTTGGACATTTTTCGGTCGCTGGAGGAAACATCTTCAGAATCTGAAAAGCGGGCGGAGGCACGTGCGGCAGAATGGGGGACGCGCTCCGCAGCACCCGGGCGCGTCAGGCTCCCGAAACCCGCGGGGGCCCCACCCCCGGCGGCCTCCGGGAGCAGCCGGGCCTGCTCCGTCTCCCCGGAGAGCCCTCCGCGAGGTCTACCCCATCCCTAAGCCGCGGCTGTTTCTACCCACGCCGGCGCCGCAATCCGGAGGTCGTGAACACATTCCGTTCTGTTTCGTTCTGAGAAGCAAAGGCCCAGACACGCCTGGGCAGGGACAGCAGGGGAGCGCGACAGCCTCCGCGGGTCGCAGGGCCCCCCGGCGGTGCCCCGGGCTCGGCGCCCTGCCCTGCACTAGCAGCCGTGGCACCGGGGTTCAGAAGGTGGCCCCCAGGAGCGGAGCCTGGGCGCGGAGAGCTGGACTCCGGGAAGGGCTGGGGGCTCCCGGGCACAACCCCCTTTCCAGTGCCCGCACCATGCGCCCCCCCCCAAGACTGGAGAGACTGCGACGCACCACTTTTCGTTGCCCCTCCAAATAAAAATAAATTAATTAAACGAGAGCGGAAAATCGGGGAAATCGCAGAGCGCGAACCAGAGCCGGAGGGCCGAGCTGGCGGAGACGTGCGGCCGGGAAAACTGCCCGCCGAGGGCGCGGCAGGGTCGTCCAGGGGTCCCGAGCCCGCGAGGCGCCGGGATCCGAGATATTGTGCCGCTTAGGTGGCATCTCGGATTGCGACCCCTTGGGCCGCCGCGGTGGCCGGGTTGTCTCAGCTCGTGAGGAGAAAATTAAAACCCAGCTGACCAATGCGGGAGGCTTGGAACGGAGGAAAGGAGGAATGAAAAGACAACTTTGGACACCAGGGCCGGGGCCCGAAGCTGGCACCTGCTTCCCGGGCCGCCAACGCCCGGAACGGAATCGGGCTCTAGAAGCGCGGGTCCTCCGAGAGGTCGGGGCCGAAGTGGAGCAATGGAAGGGTACCCCCGACTGCCCCACGCGCTCCGACACCCTAAGCCTTGTTTCCAGTGGGGCCCCAATCAGGCGCCGCGGCAGAGCCGGGCCCGACGCGGGGACCGGAGCACAGCTCGGCCGCCAGAAACACGGAGGCCAAAACGCGGCCGCAGCCGGGAGCATCCTCCGAGCCCCCGCCCCGGGCGCGCCGGCTCCAGGCCCGCGCTGCGACCGCTCGGCCTGGCACGAACTTTTGCGCCCGGAGCAGGCCTTGCGGTGCAAGCGAGAGTCGACGGCGTGGGGTTCCCGGCTCTCACCCCAGTCAGGCAGCCACACAGCCTCGCCCTCACCTACCCGAGCTGGCCGTCTGGCTGGTGTCCAGCGGCCCCGACGCTCTGCCCAGCGGCTGCAAGTGGACGCTCTGCGGGTCGGACAGCACTTCCAGGAAGGTGGGCTGTGCATAGAAACCGGGGAGCCCCCCGGGCCCCAGTAGCCCCATGCCGCCCACTCCTGCGGGACTGAGCACGGAGCGCGCAGCCAGCAAGTGCCCGGGGGCCAGACCGTCGAGGGCAGCCCGCGGGTGGGAGCTGGGGGGCTCCTTGTTCAAGCCCAGGATCTCCTGGATGCCAAACCCGGTGCACCTGCCCGGGGCGCCCCCCGAGGTACTCTTGGCCACTGTCTCGGCTTTGGGCTTGCTCAGCGCTTCCCCGGCTTTCCCCGTCATCTCTCTGCTCTTTGAAAGGGGCTGAGGCCGCAGGTCTTTTGCTCCCCCCACCCCCCCCCCCCGCCGGGCTCCCCGCTTCACGAAGTTGGTCCCAGGTGCCCCCTCCGATGTCTAATGCTCTGGAGCCCCAAGGAGATTCCCCTTTTATCCAACCAGGCGGCAGCCCAAGTGGGGTCAGAGCTGAGCAGCCAATCACCGGGGCCAGGAGCGATTAGGAATTCCAAAAAGCTGGCAGCTCCCGCCGCAGGCAGCACCGAGGGGCCAGGGCGCTGGGGGCCAGGCACCGGGTGGGCTCTGCAGGACGCCCATGGGCAGGGCCCCCAGAGACTGAGATGAGACAACAAGGTTCATTCCAGGAGGCTGGGTGGCTAGGGATTCTGGGCGGAGCCGGCTTGGACAGTCCCTGGGGTGGGGTGGAAGGATGGGCTGAGGGCAGGTGCTAGAGACTGGGAGTCCTGCTGCCTCCCTCCCTCCCTCCCTCAATCCCTCAATCCTATACAGGTTTGGCAGGGTCAAAGAAGCCCAAATATGGGACCACTCCATAAAAGGCAGAACGAGGAAGGGGCAAGTGTCCTGGGCAGGGTGTGTGGTGGCAACGGGGAGAAAGAAGGGGGTTTGAAGAGGGAGATGGGGTGGGAGAGCTCAAAGCTTGTCTCCCCAGCACAGGATACAATGCCTAGTTCAGAAGAGCTACTCAATAAATATCGCCCAATGAATGAATGAATGAATAAAGGAGTCAGGAGTAGGGGTTCCTGGAGGGAAAGAAGAGTGGTGGCGACTTCTTTTGGAGGACACCGGTGGACATCTGAACATCTTCCTAGAACAAGCATGAAGGGTCGCCAACTTCCATGGAAAGATTTCATTACTCTTCTAACCATTCACTCAAGTAATATGTATTGAGCCCTTACTAGCTCTGAGCAAGGAGCTAGGGGTTCCCAGTAAATCAGATAGACAAGTCAGGGGGTCTGCTATACCTCAGAGTTCACTAAACAGACAAATGAAGAGGATGGCATTGTTGAAGTGGAGGGAAGGAGGAGGGAGAAGGGAGAGTGTGAGAGGCAATTAAAAGGTGAGCCTCTGTGCCCATTCGATGGGGATCCCTTGACTAACTCCTGTGTTGGAAGCTGCAGAAGTGCAGCCAGCTGGGCCAGTTGAAAAGTGGTGAGAGGCTGCAGGGAACTGCTCTGGGCAGGCAGAACCCTCACCTGGAGAAACAAGAAAAGCCTGAATTCCAAAGGTGGGCAGTGGAGCTACTGGTTCCTTGCTTTCAGGGAGGATGGCTCCCTTGGGTCCAAGTGTTAAGTGAAGGTGATTCTATACATACACGCACACACACACACACACACACACACACACACGTACGTGCACCATGGACCCCGGAGTCCCTGCACTCCACCTCCTCAGCTAATTCTTCTGTGAGCTTTGTGGGGCTAAGGACTGTCTATCTACCTTGGCACCTTCCTCTCCACTGTGCCTAGCATAGCATACAGTGGTAGGTTTTTAATAAAGCTGTCTTGACTGGAAGGCACCCTCTGAGGGGAAATAAAGACAGGGTGAGTTGTTTTAGGCAGAGACTGGAAAGCAAGGCTGGGGAGAAATTCCATTCAGAATTTCTGGGCCAGTCAACTGCAAACCCCCAAATAGATTGAAACCCCCTAACTCTCCCAGCTCACTGCCAGGGTATGTAGTGCCCTCTGTGGTTGCCGTGAGGCCAAACTGAGAAGTAAGAAGAGACCCTATAGGACATGGAAGCTGAGGCCTTGCCTAAAGGGCTGTTGTGAGGCGGGTCTTCATCTGCTCTGGGCTGGTGCACACAAGATCCAGAACTAGGCAGGGACATCCCTCAGTGCAGCAGGTGTCTGGGAGAGGGGCACTGTTCACTCCAAGGGCCGCCTCCTCATCCCACAATAGCGCCATGCCTACTGTGCACCCACGCTCCCCAGCCCCTTTACATAGCATAATATCAGGGCTTCACAAGGACCCTGTTAGTATCTTGGTTCCACATTCAAAAGTTCACATACCTATTCTTACTTGCAAGGTACAGACTCAGGGATATGCAATCTCGGGGCATCTTTCACCTTTATTCTATGGAGTTGGGTTCCATGTGGCACCACTCACACAGACAACCATGTCAATGATGCCCCCTAGAGTTGTGCAAAGCAGTGGCTTTGCTTTCCAGGTAAGAATTTCTATCACCATTTTATGAATATGGAAACTTAAGTTCCTAGGGAGGTTCGGTGACTTGTCCCAAGCTACCTAGCTTGTAAGCAGCAGAGGCCAGACTCAACCTCAAATGAGTCTGGTGTCAAAAGTTGTTTTCTTTTGATTCCATCCCTCTCTCGGACTCCTCTCCATGCCAGCCTACCCTGGGAAGTTGAATGGGGAAGTTTTGTTAATGGCAGCTGTCATATCCCTGACTTATCACGGGATATCCACCATGAGCCAGATGTCAGCCTATGGGCAAGGAAGTGAATGATGGAAACCCAGCTCTTGCCAGGAGAGGAGGATGAAAAATCTCTTGACCAAACACTGTATGTGAAGCTGCCAGTTCCCACTCCCAGCGAGAGAGTCTCCATCCTGTCCTAGGAGGTTGGGAATGGGGACAACCCCAGGCCCTCTGAGAGGCACACTTGCCAGAGGCTACAGATGAAGGGAGGGCCCAGCGTCAGCCTGCAGCCAGTCCCACCCTTGGAACTGGACTCCTGAAGGACTCCTGGTTGGAGGGCTGTCTCTGAGCTGCCTAGCTGAGGTCAGACCAAAACTGAGGACATTTGTGGACTTGGGGTCACAGGGGGCAGGGCTGGGGCTACAGGGAAAGGCTGGCCCCCAGGGCTTGGCCTGGGGGAGTAAATTGTACCCTTTCAGAGGCATTTAGCTTGGTCACCTTGGACCCACATCCTGGGTCTGTCGCCTAATCGCTCTGTGGCTTAGAGCCAATCATTTAACTTCTCTTAGCCTCTATTGCTTTATCTATAAAACAGCCTGACACTGGACTTATGAGCATTCCCTGACCCCCTGAGTTAGCATAGGGGGCAAGGGCATGGGCTCTAGAGACAGATTTTCTAGGTTCAGACTCCAGTTCTATCACTTGCTTGGTGACCTTGGGAAAGTTACCCAGCTTCTCTTTTCCTTCTGTGCCTCAGTTTCCTCATCCATAAAATGAGGATAATGGTAGTACCTACCCCTTAGAACTGTCATGAAGATTAGAAATGTGCAGTGCTGAAAATGGTGAATAAGGCTATACTGTGAGTATACAAAATAAGACTACAAAATAAGGTTCCTGAGAGTGTTGGTTATTATTATCATTATGCAGGAGGATACTATACTTGGGACTGACAATATGGCAGGGAGCAAGACAGACCTAGTCCCGGCCTTCATGGAGTTTGGGCCAGCGATTGAAGGAGCTGCTATTTTTAAAGCATTTAACATGGTGCCTGGCCCTGGGGACTCCAGACATCAGGATTCTTACTACTATTATTAATGGGTGTCAGACCCCTTATGGCATTTAATCCACTCAGCTTCTCAAGTTCTTTCCCCCTTGTTACAAATAAGATACTATGGCTCAGGGAGGGAGATTAGGGATGAGGGATGATGCCATCTCCTTCTTTTGCTGTGATGCTGGTCATTTTTAGCACCAGCTGCAGCCAAGTCATTGTCTCTTGCTAGCTCCTTCCCTGAGTCACCTCCCAGCTGCCAGCAACAATTTTTAGAGGGAGGAGGGTGGAAAATGCAAGGAAGAGAAAGGATCTGTGTTTGAATCAATAATCCCATTATGAATGTCACCCACGAATGTGTTTCACTTTTTTTTTAATGCTCTTGTGTATTTTGGGCTTACCCCTTGAGAGTAAACCTTGCCTTTTGTTGTGCTGGACAGTTGTCCTGAGAGAGTGTCCTGGCAGAGTCCCTGAGCTCCAGCTCTCTCATCCTCCTCTCATCAGACATTGGAACAGATAGCCCATCTCCTCTGTTCAGTAAGTAGCTGATGCTAGGAGAAAAACAGGAGTGATTTTGATTCACATTTAAGTTATACACAATGAACATTTATTAAGTTCTGGACTTTTTCACACTGTCTCAACAAATCCTCCCAACTAACCTGAAAGATGTATATCATTTTTCAAATGAAGAAGCAACCTCAGAGAGGCTAGGTGACCTCCTCAGGAACATGCAGCTGCCAAGAGCCAACCAGAGTCCAAATCCACTGCATTCTTGTTTTCTTGAAGATGGAACCAGAGCCTCAAACAGAGGAAGGGACCTTGGGTATAGGGAGGCAACTGATGCCCCAGCAATGCTTGAGCTACCATCCTGCCCTGCCGAGAATGGCAGAGAGAAAAGGAAGGGACACCAGAAGGGATTGAGAAGGGCTACTGAGGTCAAGGCTGGTGAACCCCCAGAACCTCAGTCTACTAAGAGCACCTTACCTCAAACATCTGGGCTGGTTTCCTTCTCCTAGTTCTCCAAGGAATAATCTATACCCTTTGGACTTTTCTTGGAGGGCCCCAGGGAGTGGGAAGGAAGGAATAGACTCTTGGCACTGCCTTCAAGCCAGTCTTGTAAACCTTGTCACCAGGTAGGTGTTCCAGGTGCCATCTGCAGCTCAGAATCTTATCCCAGCAGAACACCACCCACCAGGTTTCAGGTGCCCACAACTCTCTGTCCCCTCCCTCCCTCAGCAGTAACCATTCCTTAGCCACTCAAGGGGAAAGAGAAACATCCCACATGTATCGCCCTTGTCTCTTCCCCAGTGTTCACCTATGGGCAGTGTGGAACAATGGAGAATAGCAAGGCTTAGAGGACTTGCTCCACTACCAGCTTGCTGCATGCCTCTGGGCTGTGTCCAGTCTCCCTGCAGTCTCAAGTGATGGGTCTCACAGCCCCAATTCTGCAATGAAAGTGGAGAGGCCAGACACGTGCTTTCCCAGCCTCCCTTGCAGCTAGAACATGGTCATGTGTCCTGGGCTCCACCAATCAGAAGCAACCACCCTGGACTTTGAATCCAGAGCCAGTGACACAGTGACCACATCCCTGATGCCCTTAGAGGATGTTTGTTTTGTTTTGTCCCACAGGAATGTTGCAAGATAATTTAGTCAAGAACCTTCAACAAGTATCTACTGAGCACCTACTGTATGCCAGATACTCTTAATGGGAATACTGTGGGGTAAAAGAAAGCAAAGCCTCCTGCTTTCATGGAATTTAGATGCTAGTTTGAGAGACAGTTAACAAAGTAAGTAAACAAACAGGATAATTTAAGAATCCAAAGTGCTAAGGAAAAACACAGCAGGGTGAGGGGTTTTAGACTGACAGCAGGAGGGGCCTCTTTTTGACGCAGGACAGGAAGGGGTTTCTGGGGAATCAACATTTGGGCAGAGACCTGAGTGGTGAGAGGCCAGCCATGTGGGGGGCTGGGGCAGGTGGCAGGGTTGGGGAGACAGCAGGTGTCCATGTTCTGGAGAAGAACCAGCTAGGCATTTCTGAGGAACAGCGAGGAGTTAAGGGAGGCTAGAGGGGAGAGCTGACAGTCAGACGAGCCTTTAAGGGGAACCCAGTCGTCAGGGGTCTGGGCCTGCAGGGCCTCATGGGACACTGGATGTTATCCCCAGGGTGAAGGGAAGCTGCCGGCAGTTGTGAAACAAAGAGGCCAGTCGGGAGGTGGACTATGTGATCCAGGCCAGAGACAGCATTGGTTGATTTAGGAGTTGAAGGTGGCAGTGGGGAGGGAGAGAAGAGGATGGACTGGGGATTACTACAAAAAAAAAAAAAATTGAAAGCAGCTAGCGCTATCCCTAAGGCAGAGTGCAATTTTTAAAGCTCAGAGATCTTGGAGCCCAGAAGTCTCTCTGATGGCTGCTTCTGTGTTATCCTTAGAGTCCCAGCAGCCCTCTCATCAGGCCCAGAGCTTTTCCCATGGGATCCTGATCTGGCTCAAGGGTATCTCCCTGTGCTCAGAAGTTCGGCCTCCATCTATTTATCAGAATCAGGAGGGAGGCTCAGATCCAGGCAGGTCCCAGTGGTCAGTAGAACTGCCTGCAGAAGCCATTAATATTAAGCTACTGTAAATGGGAAGAAAGTCGGGGGGCCTGGAGGAGGATCACAGAAGGGAGGCAATGGGCCTATGTCCTAGAGGGTGGCTTTACCAGAGACCCAGGAGGCAGGTGGGAGCAAGGGAACCATGGCAATTCTGCATCCAGTCAGGGAAGGAAAGAGGCACCGCCAGGGTCTGATCCCACAAATTTCCTGATTCCTTACTTATTGGCCCTCTGGGGTGGGCAGCTTTGTCCTTACTAGTTGCATGACCTTAGGCAAGTTACTTCACTTCTCTGGGCTTCAGCTTTATCGTGCATAAAATGAGTTGTTGTGCAGTTTACATGAAAGAACATCTACAAAGTCCTATGATAGTCATTTATTATTCTGTGGGCTGTCCATCATCTGAACCTGATTCCTATTTGAGAATCAGGTTGAGAATTTCCCAACTTATGAGTCCCAAGACTCTTTGGAAGACCAAGCCCCAATGCTGCAACAAAACTGGAAATGCCAGACACTTGCTTTCCCAGCTTCCCTTGCAGCTAGAACATGGCATGTGACCTGGGCTCCACCAATCAGAAGCAACCACCCTGGACTTTGAATGGGGAGCCAAGGACACAAAGAAGCAGAAATTGTTGGGAGAGCCTCCTCTGGTAGCCGTGTGGTTGCAGCAAAGCCCAACTTGCAGAGTGACAGATTAGCAGCAGAATTCCTTGCTCAGGGTTATTGGTGGCAGCAGTGGGAGATCCAGCACTTAGGATCCAGTAAAGGGGACAGTAACTGCAGTGGCTTCTTCACAAGACCAGTACAGTGACAAGCTTTTGGGCCTTGATTCTAGTTTCCCAACCTTCTGGAGACTGGAGAATCTTTGAGTTACTCAGTATCGTTCTAGTAAATTCCTTTTTGGGTCAAATCAGACAGAGTTGTTTATAACCCTGAAACCAAATTTTTAAAGTTGTGGGTATAGTACCTAACTCTACTCCCCAACACAATTTAGCCTGGGAACCTTAA
The DNA here is from genome assembly GCF_965194805.1 of Balaenoptera borealis. NCBI lineage: Eukaryota > Metazoa > Chordata > Mammalia > Artiodactyla > Balaenopteridae > Balaenoptera > Balaenoptera borealis. Next base: position 28,005,405 of record NC_138866.1, read on the forward strand.
TTTCCCTTAATAATCTAATTTGGGCCATTGAGCTATGAATAATATGGGGTAATAAAGAGAAGGGCTTTGGAGAGAGATGTCTTAGTAAAATCTATGTTTATGGGCATAGCTGAGACTGATGGTTGCCTACTCAATTTCTATTCTCTCCTCTGCCTTAGTATCAGAAGTCTAATTTTATTCAGAGTGGTGATGTCCATAGATAAAAGATTACATTTCCCAACCTCCTTTTCAGCTAAAAGTGTCAATTTGATAAAGGTGTAACCAATGAAATATGAGCAGAAATCTTAAGACATTTAGCACACACCCTTTTTTCTCTTTCTGCCTTTCTTCCAGCTTCCTGTCTGGAACACAGACATGATGGCTAGTGCCTCAGCAGTTGTTTTGGGCTATGAGGTGACCTTGAGGATGGAAGCCAACATTAGGAAATTGGAGTGAAGATTAGGAATCTGGATGCCTGAAGACCCAGGAGCCACCATATCAGCCCTGGACTGCCCCAAAGAGCTTTTTTTATACAGAGAGAAAGAAATTTCCTTTTTTTTTTCCCCCAACAGTGTCTAAACCACTGGTGTCCGGTCTCTGTTACTAGAGGCCATAAGTGACACTTCACTAATACCTTGGAGAAGGATTTGAAATCAAATGTTTTGACCTGGGAGAAAATTGAAGGGCTTGCCATCACAGCAGAGATCTGGCTTATCCCCAAGTCCTGACAGCTAGAAATCTCTCTTGGATCTGTCTCTCCTCTCCAACCTCATAGACTTTGATGCTCACTTGATTCTCTTCTTTTCTGTGCTATCTAGAGAACTTCTCCAGTGTCCCCTAGAATAGCTTTTGTAGTGGTCTAGGTAGCACCAACTTGACTTTGCTGCAGGGAAGCCCCTTAGTTTTTTGTTTTGGTGCTTTTCCATGATGCCCGGTATTCTCTGCGCACGGAGAGCTACAAACATGGTTTTGCTTCTGCCTCCAATACTTACTTGTGTGCTGTGGGGTGAGTCTTTTAGCATCTCTGTGCCTCAGTCCCTTTACCTGTAAAACGGAGATGGTGATGCCATTCCTGGCTTTCTTGGAGACCTCTTGGAGGAAAATATGCATGAAAGTATTTAGAAGGTGAAAGATCATATAGAAGTCTGGAAATCTTTTTTCTGGTTACAAATGATGGCTCAGAATATATCGACCATCTCATTTGCAAGCTTTCGTTATTTTTTTCTGCTTTATACTTACTTGTCCACAATTGCAGCTCATCTGCCCACCCTTCTGACACTTCAGTCTTTTAAGATCCGCCCTAGATTTATATCTGTTGACTTGATATTTTATCATATATCATTCATATATAGCTAGCATTTATTTATTGAGATTTACAACTACCTCTGGCAATCTCAGTTAACATTTATCGAGTGCTCAGCACTGTACCTGGATTATCTTACTCAATACTAACAAAAAACCTATGAGATGGGTGTTTCTGTTATCTTCTCTTTACAGATGAGGAAACTGAGTCATTGTATGGTTACAGTCAGGCAGCTAGTGAATTGCATAGGCAGGTTTTGTGGCAATAAGGCTGTGTCAGTTCAAGTACTCAGGAAAGCAGATGATGAGACAGGGTTAGGAATGCAAGTGGTTTATTGGGGGGGGGAGTGGGGGTAACCCTGTGAAAGGTAAAGGGGAGGGGGAGCAGGATGGGACAGGAGAGCCTCAAACCACAATGCAGCTCTGACAAAGTCTCAGCCAATCTAATGGGGAGCTCCGGAGCAAAGGCTGCCCACTAAAGAAGCCTTGAGTTGGGCAGAAATGGCCAGGCCCTAGGACCCTCACCATGCCCAGTCACTCAAACACTGGGGTGAGTGATTATAACTAGTAATTCTGGATCATATACTTTAATGTTACTAAGAGAGTAGATCTCAAATATTCTCATCACAAAAAAGAAATGATAACTATGTGATGGGATGGAGGTGATAACTAATACTATGGTGGTAATCATTTTGCAGATTATAAATGTATCAAATCAACATGCTATACACCTTAAACTTACACAATGTTATCTGTCAATTATATCTCAGTAAAGCTGGGAAAAAAATCAAACAGCACTGCAGTGGATCTGGAAGAGGCTGCAGCTGGAGGCTGTCTGCTAACTGCACTCTTGCACCTGAACAGCTAGTTCTCTCCTGAAGGGGTGTCTGAGCAGGGCAACTCCACAGCTTCTACAAATAAGGTGTAACAACAATGTCCACATCTCAGGCGGTTTATCTCTCGCTCTGGGTCCCAGGGCCCAGGCACAGCTAGGCTTGGTTGTGACCTGTGGGTTGCTTCTGGGTCTGCCTCATACCTCTCATTCTGGGACTGTGGCTACCAAAGGCATGCTCTTCTAGCAGAGGCAGCCAAACCACACAAACCCATTTAAAGCCTCTGCTTGGGTCATACCTGCTCATATCCCATCAGCTGAAGCTGGTCACATAGAAAAGACCAAAGGCAATGAAGTGGGGCAATAAACTTCCCCCACCGGGGAAGGCACGACAAGGGTAGAGAGGGAGGGAAGAATTGTGGACAAACCCATGTACTACCTGGCCAGCCATCTGGCACCAAAGCTCACACCTTGACCATTTTATCATAAGTGGCTAGTATAGCACCTGATATGAGCTATTATGGTGCAGTGGCTAAGAGCACAGTTCTGGAGTCAGATGGCTGGGATCAGACCCTGGCATTTACTTGACCTCTGGGAGCCTCAGTTTCCTCTTTTGTAAAATGGGGATAATTAAAGAATCCACATTATGGGGGTGTGAGGATTAAGTGAGAGAATGTATGTAAAACCCTTGCCACGGTGCCTGGTACATGGTAGGCACTCACAAATGTTATATTTCCTTTTAATCCTTACAACAACCTTGTATAATGGTGCTAACTATTTGCTAACCCAGAACTGTGTGTTATTCTGGGAATCCAGCCCCTTCCCCACGTGCTAAGGTAGCTTGCAGCAACGGGCCGCCCCAGTTCCTTTACCTGTGACCACCTTCCCTCAACACTTGCCCATCAAAGCTCAGGCTTAGGACGCCTCTCTGGGAAAACCCCATCCCACCCAGCATCTCCTCACGTTTCCGGTCAGTCATCCTGGGGGGAAGGTCACCCACTCCCACGTGGCCAGAGATGTTTTCCAGCCCAGCCCAATTTCCCAGAATTACCACTTGGCATAGTCCAAAGGTGGGGGTCAGGTAGGTGTTGAAGAAGGTAAGAGGAGAGACCCCCTCCCAGCACTCCCTAGAGGGAGGAGGGACTCTGGTGGGTGCAGAGGGGAGGAGGCCAACAGAACACAGAAAGTCAGCCAGGGAAAGCTTTAGCCCCGCCATCCAATTCCACTTAATATCCTATAATAAAATGCTGTCAGCATGAATTTTCCGTTCAAGTGGATTTGTTAAGTAGGCTGGGGGAGGTCAGAGGTGTATTCCTGCCCTCCTATGTGTGTGTATAGGGGGTGCCTCAGGCATGAGAGCCCCTCCTCACCCTCTCCTGCCTGCCGTCCAGACAGGAGCGGGTTTGTCATACTGGTCTGTACCCGTCAACTTTGTGATGGCTCAGGGAGGGGCCCTTGAATCCTCTGGAGGGGAGTGTGTCTCCTTTTTCTTTTTCTTTTTTTCTGTTTTCTTTTTTTGTTATTTGAGTGTGTCTCCTTTGCTAAGCATCCTGCTATTAAGGCAGAGAGTGTGATTTTAATGTGGGGAATTCAGACCTGGACCCAAAGGTGAGGGTTTCCCGGGTTGGGGGAGGTATGTGTCAGAGCCCCCGAAATCCCACATGAAGGAGGAGCCACAGATCAGCCCTGAGGCAACCTCAGGGGACACAGGGCTGCTTAGTGAGAAGCCTGAAGATCTGGAGTGGCCTCAGGCCTCTCGAGTGACAACTTAGGGGTGACCCAACCTAGTTCCTTAAAATGGCTGCTGGCCGCCCCCCTGCCTTCCAGGCTGACCCATTGCTGAGCTCTCCTGCCTTCCAGGGGCACAGGTCTGACCTCCCCAGGGTCCCTTAGTGGCCAAGCTGCCTGGGTCTGTCCTGATGTCATCTTGTTGAATCCAGGGGAGCTAGGGCGGCAGGCAGCAATGAGGTCAAGGCCGTGGAGAGAGGCTGCATAAGGGTGGAGACTAGTATTATCCGCATTTTCCCGTGAATTTAGCAGGGGCCTGGGGAGTTTAAGAAATTAAACCAAGACCTCACATAGTGAGGGGCGGTTCTGGGACAGGAGCCCAGTTCTGTCTGACCCCAGAGCCCACCCCAGGGATGTGGAAAGATGCCTAAAGGCTCAGTCAGCCTTCAGGAACCCAGCCTGGACTTGGGCTCGGAGCGGGAAGCTGGGGAGTCCGCAGGAAGCTGCGGGGCACAAGTTGAGAGGATGAGGTCAGGCAGTGGCTCCTCTCCTGGGGGCTGGTGAGTGGGTGAAGAGCTGGGCAGGCGGGACCAGGGGAGGGGGGAGTGGGCCTGGGGATGAGGAGTGTAGGCCTGGGCTTCCAGCCCTTTTGTGCGCCCTTTTAATTCGTGTAAATGAGGGTTTTTAATTTGTTATTCTGGGTTTTATTTCTATTACCATCTCATTTGACTCTAAACCCTATTTCGCCCCAGCCTGGACCGAATTCCATTTGATGCATTAGGACTAATTCTCCTCCCAAAGGGTTATATGTTTTCTCCCCCACAAAAGTCGCTTATTTTGGATAAAGAGACGATTAGATTTATCTTTAATATTTTAATGGCAGCTGGGATTAGCGGGCAAACCGCCCCGACCGGGGTTGTTGGCCGCGGATTAGGTTCTGATAAACTCTCAGATGGGGAGCCACCCCCGTCCCACTCCACTTTCTGTTTTCCAGAAAGTGCTTTTTATTATTTTTTGTTGAAAAAAAAAATTCCCTTGTCTTTTGGAGCATCATAAATTCCATTTGCTGTTTTCTATTAAATCAAGTTGATTAAATTCGTTGTGACTCTTTGCACATAGATCTTTTTAATTTTAACGTCTCCAGCAAAAAATCTTTAATGGTGCAATTCGAAATGGCTGCAATATACAGTACAGGCCTTGATAAAACAGAGGGAAATGAGGTTCTGCCAGGGAGGGGCGCCGTCAGGAGCAGGCACAGGCCTCCAGGAGAAGGCAGGGGATGACTCTGAGTCAGGCCGGAGAGGCCCGGGTCCTAATCCCTGTTCTGCCGCTTCCTAGCTTCAGGGCCTTGGCCGGTGCTTGCTGTGTGGGCAGTAACCTTGGCCGATGCTTAATGGCGTGCTTGCCATGTGTCTGGCGCTGTGCATGCATTGTCAGTAATCCTTACGAGGAGGCTCACGGAGGCCCTTTGCTCAAGGTCACACAGCAAGTTGGTGGCAGAGGTTGAGTCCAGGTTGTCTTTGGTCAGAAGAGCCTCATCTCACCTCTTGGCGCCTCCGTTTCCTCATCAGTGAAATGGGGGCGATCAGTTGGGCCCTGGCTCTCAGATGCTTGGAAAGATGAGATGTGGTCCACTTTGGGAATTTTACAGGGCTGGGCTCTCCTGAGGATGGGGCCAGGGGTGGCAAGGCTGGCCCCTCAGGGGCCCAGCGGCCCCGCATCACTGTGAAGAGCTGAGTTTTGAGACTCTGGGAAACTTCCCTAAACTCCGGGGCTGGGGAGAGACACACAGAGGCCGGGCTCGCCCTCCCACCAACAACCAGCCCTCCAGCCTCCCACCTCAGGCTTTTCTCTCCGGCCCTCCAGCTCTAATCCTGACCTCATCAAGTCCTCGGAAGGGTTGATCCACAGGAGCAAATCCCTCATTCGGAGGGACAAAATCAGCTTAATTTGCAGCAATTTGAAGCAGGTCTTTGCCAGGATTTGAATATCAAATTATCCCACAGCCCAGGCTGGCCTGGGAGGCCTCCTGCTGCAGTATGGACGGATATGCTCTGGGCTCCACCAGGGAGGTTGTCCTGGGCTGGGGATGCGTGGAGTAGGGGCTAGATGGGATGTCAGAGGGTGCTGGGCAAGGTGAGGTCACAGTCAGCCCTGTTCTCAGAGGGCACTGCAGCTCCCAGGCCTGGAGGATGGAATGGCGGTGGAAACCACCTGTTCATGAGACTTACCTAAGGTCTTGTCAAATATACAGATTCCCAGGCCCCTCCCCACACATAAGGAATCAAGACATTCATAACTGGGAATGTTTGAAAATTTCTGGAGCAGCTCAGTTAGCCAGTCAGCAAACACTTACTGTGCATACACCTTACGCCTCCTTATGTTCTGAGGAAATCAACCTTTTCTGGCATCTACCCCATCCGTTCCCAGCCTCTGGCACTGCAGACCGTGCTCCCTTTGTCGTCTGCTCCTTGATGGCCATAAGTCAGCTGCTGCAGAGGACTCTTCAGTTTTCCCTCCCTGGTCAGCATGCCTGTTTCCTCCAGGGGCTTGGCCCCTTCATGCAAGCTCAGGCCTGGCAGACATCCTCTGAAGTTGACCACGTGGGACACATGGCCCAGACCTGACCCATGAGGTCAGACCCCTTTCATGGGTGTGTTGCTCCCCGCAAAGTTGTGAGCCTCTTTGGGAAGGGCTAGGACTCTGGGTCTGACACTGAGCAGATCCTCCATCCATGGTGGGAGAAATGTGCTGGTCCTGCCCAATGTGTGCCCCCTTGGAACTTTCAGTGTGAAAGCAGCAGCCAGGACTGCTGAGATAGCCCCGTGCAGTGCAGGCCTGTTTGTCCATCCAACCCCATCAACAGAGACGAGAAGTCCAGTCCTGTTTTCAGAGATCCCACCACTGGCAAGAAAACCAAACAGTGTGACATGCACTGCAACACCCACAAGTGCTTACTAATTGCTCACTATGTACCCTGTACAGTTGTAAGTGCTTTTCTCTATTCACCCATGTCATCCTCATAAAAACCCTATGAGGGGGACTTCCCTGGCAGTCCAGTGGTTAAGACTCCGTGCTTCTAATGCAGGGGGCGCAGGTTCGATCTCTGGTCGGGAAACTAAGATCTCACATGCCGCATGGCGTGACCAATTTAAAAAAAAAAAAAACCCATGAGGTAGGAAATATTAAATACATCCATTGTATAGATGAGGAAACTGAGGCACAGTACAAGACACCTTGGGAAGAACCCAAGGTCCTGCAGTCGGAAGTAGTGGACCTGGGGTTCATATACAGGCAGTCTGACTCCGAGCTCTCTGTCTATCCATCCATTTTAATCTATAACTATTTGTCTATGTATATTACTTCTCCATAAGTGGCTTGCCTTATTTATTTATCTATCTATCTATTTATTTATTGGCCGCGCTGTGTTGCTTGCGGGATCTCAGTTCCCTGACCAGGGATTGAACCCGGGCCACGGTAGTGAAAGCCCAGAATCCGAACCACTAGGCCACTAGGGAAATCCTGTGACTTACCTTATTTTTTTTTTCATCTTCAATATTTTTTATTGTAAAAACCATCAGAGTTTCAAATGAATTTAAAAACTTTCAAAATATTATTTAATGAAAATTTCTCATATTGTTGTGTATAGGGTATATCAACATTTACTATTCATCTGTCATATTTAATGAAAAACACCATTATTGTATGCTTGAAAAAAATCTTCAAACCCATTCTCTAGTGAGTGTCCATCATAATTTAAAGGGTATTTTCTCCACTCAAAAAAAAAATCTATGTAAGGCTATAATCGTTAAGAACCAAAGCAATACCTAGTTACATGCTTTACATAGTCCTATGAAAAAATAATTAAATTGTTCCTAATCCCTGATGCAAGGCACTTCAAAGCACCTGCACAAAACATCCATGTAAACAGCAGTACAGAATGCGATTTAAATAACATGAATGACTTTTGCACAGTTTTACCTAGACTAAAGGAAAAATAAAATCCATCATTGCTACAGCTAAAAAAGCATGTTAAGATTCACAACAATAATTTGTATCTCTTATTACAAAAACAACAGGCTATATAACCTTTTAGAAAAAAAACAAAACCTCATAAATATTTTCATATCAAGAAACAGCATGCTCCCTGGGTAGGTATAAAATCAGAATATTCAGAGGTGATCAGAAGTAAATGCAAGAGAAGTCTGATTAATTATGTGGAGATTAAGTGTTATCAATATGTTTTAGTAATTGTTTACTTTTCAGGTTGAATAGAACATACTTGGATTCATGTATAATGATTGAGGCAAAACTGTTCCAAAATTGATGCTTTTATTTAGACACAAAACCCTTGTAATTTGGTAACAACTATAACACATACTTCATGAAAAAATTAAAGGTCCTGGACATTTGTCAATTAAAAAAAAAAAATTAAAAAAAAAAAGAAGTAAATACAACTGGCATTTCTAAATACCCAGCTTTGATATCCACCAGGCCTGGTAGTCTGGACTATTTGTAGCACCATGGAAAATGCATTAGAAAATCACAAAGATACATTACTTCAAAGTAACCTGGCCACAAGGTTCACAGTAACAAATAGCAATGATGAAGAGAAAGAATTTTTTTTAATTACTGGCTTATTCGATTTACCTAGCAAGAAAAATCCTGTATTATTTATTTTAGTACATCTCATGTATATAAAGCACCAGTTTAAATAAGATTATCAAACACCTCCAGCATCTTGTTACTCAACCTGAAAGTTCATTTCTCATCATTTCCATGTTACATGCTTAAAGCCAAGGAGGATAAAATTTGAATGGTGATAGATACTGAGAGAGAAATTCAGTTCCTTCCCTATCAAATGTATGTCTCTCAAGTAAAACACAGATGAAGTAGCAAAATTTGAAAGGTCTTCTGCACTCTCTGGAACTTACCATCCCAGCAGAATAGTTTCTGCCTACTAGAGGACCAGCACATGTGGGTGAGAGGGCCAAAGCCAGGGCTCATGGCCCTGACATGTAAGGCCGGGTTAGCCTTGCTGCTGCAAGGCCATACTCTCCAATTCTACTACCAAGCAACTCTCACAGACGCTCACCACTGGTAAAGCAAGGAGGTCTGAGTGTGAATACAACTAAGGAAGCCCATCAAACACCACTAAAAACTACCAAATGAGACTCCACTGAGGGTTAACCTCACAGATGAAAATCAGCACATTTGCCTCTTTACCAATGGGAATCTTATCATTAGCATGCCCTTCTTAACGTATGAAAGGGATAACGGTGCATCTAAGTTTATGCACAGTTAATAATCAAGTGTAAATATGCAGACTCTTGCATTTTTAAATTACAGGTTAAAAGTGACTCCCAAAAGAAAATCAATTTCTTCATAAATGAAAGATAGTTTATAAAAAGCTGGAATGATGATTAATTCCAATACAAAAACTCATACACAAAAAACTCTACTTTCTCCTTCCAAACTACTTAGGTCTGTACAGTTGATTCTACTGTACCATGATTACATCACCAGAGTAAAATATGTATAAAATACTTCAGTTAAGAAACCGAGGGCCAGTTCTTGACAACTGCATTAAAACTGCAGCATTTAAGCAGGGCTGAGAAACACCATTCTTAAGCATGGTTTCCTTCTTCCTGTTCTTGCATCGCACAGTGATTATTAAAGGAAGGAATCTGGTCTGTAAATGACTGGGTCATCCACTGCCCATTTGGAATGTCACTGAAAGTTGATTCTCCACTGTCAGCTGTCAGCCCATTTGAAGAGAAGCTGCAAGGTTCACTACTGCACGGATTTTCACTATAAGCACCACCGCACGCTGCTTCATAACCCAGATTATATTTTTCTTCCTTCACAGCCATCTTCTTCGCATCCTCTTGGGCTAGCCGCAGGTCAAATGTATCTTGCACCTCTTGAATGTCTGTGTTTCGTTCAATGCCTTTCAACTGATCTCTTAAGTCCTTCAGCTTAATGTAGTAATGAACTTTGTCCTGGGCTCGAGGAAACTGAGCACATCTTGCACTGGATGTTGGCATAATATAGCAGAGAGTTTCTGTGTCTGGGATCTTATGCAGTTGAAGTCCAAATTCTAAGTTCTTAACTTTTACTCCAAAAACTTCCTTACTAAAAATTTCATAAATACAGTTTCCATTAAACACTGTTATTCGTGGCTGATATTTCTGTAATTTCTGCACTAGAATACGTCCTCCTTCACAAAATTCTTTACCGGAAAGATCCTTGCTGCCTGGTGTTATCCTTTCCACCATATTGGTAAATCCAATACCCTATTTCCCTGGTGAAGTATGATCATCCATGTGATTCAGTTGGACCTCACTCAGCCCTGATATAAACAGACACTTCCAAAAATGGTTTCCAGGTCCAGGGTAATGATGCCCTTTGTAAGCAGCCATTAGTCCTGGGTTTATGCCAATAATCACAATGTCCAGATTGAAGGTCAAAATGTCCGGTAGAGTCTTGGTCAAAAGTTCAGCTTCTGAAACACTATTGAACCGGTCTACTTTTCACTTTAAACGTGTCTGTAATTTTTTCTTGCTTTTCTTTTGATTTTGTGGACTTGCCAGATTTTTTGGCCTCAGCAGGTTTTTTGGGTTCCACTGGTGTTTTTGGTTCTGTTGTTCTGGGTTTTCCTTTCCTTCCTTTTGGAGTCTCTTGTGTGGGTTCCTGAGCAGGAGCAGGAGCTGGGGATGGAACTTCTGCTGGCATTTCTTGTTCATTCATAACTGCCATATTAGGAACTTCAGTCATCTTTTGTTGGAATGGAAACGTATAAAAAGCTTGCACTTGCTGGAGGGAATAGCTGCCTGCGTCCTCCGCTTCCATTCCCTGCTGCCGATAGCGCGCGCAAGTACTCCTGCCGGGCAAGCGAGCCACTGGCCTCTCCAGTACCGCGGCCCACGCTCGTATTGCGGTAGGGTAATAACCAGACACTTACACTCGATTGCTGGCAGAACTGGGACAGCGGCTGGCGCTCAAGCTCCTCCCCCAAGTTTCTAGTCCCCCCCCCCACCCGCCCACCAGGCCAGACCCACCCTCCTCCCGGAGCTTCTGTCTGTCCTGAGCCCGACTTACCTTATTTTTAAAGGCATAATCACAGTGTACCTTGGGAGCACAGAACCCACACTAGGGCAATCACAGACGGCTTTCTGGAGGAGGTATCTTTATTTATTCAATGATGTTGTTGAGCAAAAATTGTGTACCTGGCACTGGTGGCGTAAAGATAAAAAGCTGGTCCCTGCCCTTGAGGAACTCACAAACAGGAACACAAATGCCCCATAAGCAGATGGACACCATAAGCAGGTGGACAAATATGGGAGCACTCGGGAGACCCCAAAGCTGGGGAGATCAGGGCAGGCTTCCTGGAGGAGGTGCACATGAGCTGAGGCTGAACGGATGACTGTGAATCTCAGAGACATGTCCTTGCCACTACATCCAGTCATTCACCTGAGGGCAAAGGGGCCCAGAGATCCTGCTGGGCACTCACACACTCTTTGTTTCAGCCAGTCTCTCCTCCATGGAGCCTTCCTGGTGCAACCAACCCCAGTCCCTTCTCTACCACTTACCCCAGACAGCCAGGTCCCCTTCTGGGGAGGTCTGCATCCCCAGCTGCTGTGTGTTCCTAGGAGGCACCAGACTCTTGAACCCCCAGTTCTTACACCAGCAGGGGCTGGGCAGGCTCTATTGTGGAGGCAGTGGCTGCCTTGGGAAAGCCCAGTGGTTTGCTTTCAGGGCGTCTAGACTTTAGAGCAAGAAGGGGTCCCAGAAACTACCCAACCCACTTAGAAGGACGGAGCAAGGCCCAGGGAAGTAACAGGAGTTGCCTGGGACTCAAATTCCCAGCTCCCAGTGCCCTGATCTCTCTGGGGTGGTCTGGTCCCACCTGGGCTCTCCCCTAACCCTCGTCCTCATGCCTGCCTTGCCTGATGATGGCCAGGGTAGCCCTTCCTGAATAACGATGGTATTGGCTCAGATTAAGGGCAACTAGCTGGCTCTTGGCTTTTCCTTTTTATATAACAACTAATCTCCTTCTAATCAGCCATTATTAAATTATATCCCGTTTTTAATTCATTCACAGATCACAGTTGGGACAGCTGGATGGATAATTGGGGAGAGATAATTTATGTAAATGAGGAGCAGCAGAAGGTAGGAGAGAGGGAGGCTGAGGGCCAAAGGGGGCCCCTCCTGTGCCCAGGCTGGGGAGGGGGCAGTGACCTGGCCTGGCCTGCCCTGGAAACAGGAGGCTGGGGACATTGGGGGGATTGAGGCCTGTAATGGAACCTCAGGGTTCCTGACTGGTTGTCCCTTAGCATCGCCTTGAATGCTTCTGGCAAATGGGAAGCCCATTACCTTTTGGGGGGTGGGCAGCTCTCAAACATCATCTCTCATTGAAGTGGATCCTGAAAAGCAGTAGAATACCGCAAAGAATTCTGGAGTCAGAGCTGTGTTTGATTCCAGCTCCACCACTTCATAGATGCCTTTTGTTTTTTGGGGTTTTTTTGGCTGTCCCACACGGCTTATGGGATCTTAGTTCTCCGACCAGGGATCAAACCCGTTACCTCAGCAGTGAAAGTTCAGAGACCTAACCACTGGACCGCCAGGGAATTCCCAGCTGTCTCTTAACTTTAGTTTCCAACCTGCAAAATGGGGGTATGGCTAGTACCTGCCTCATGAGGGGATGGAGAGGCTTAACCTAGCATACAGGAAGAGCCCAATACCCAGTGTACACAGTGGCTCCTATCACTAGTGTGAGGACAGAGTACCTGAGTCGTATCTACCTCCCTCTAACATCTGCCCCCAGGCCATGGAGCTGCCTTCTGGTAACAGAATACATCCACTCCCCTTGCATAGCTGACATATCCGTCCCACTGCTGGTAATTACATCAGCAACTGACACCTTGGGGGCTTCCCTCGTGCCAGGTGCTGCACTAAACACTTATTATATGGCATCTCACCGTATCATCAGATCAACACCATCTTACAGATGAAAACACTGTGGACCCAAGCTCTCATCTGATGATTCCTTCAACAGAAACTAAAACAGAAGCCTGCTTAGGAAGGGAAAGGAGGCTCACAAAACCTGGAGCCCAGCTGGAGGCCATTTTGGGAAGGCGGCTTAGGGACAGGCAGACAGGGGCAAGGCTGGCAGGGGAGGCAGGTGGAGGAGGTCGGACCTCCACAGGAATCGGGCATGGGTGGGCACAGGCAGCTGATAGGGCCTGAGGGGGTGAGGTCTGCAGGAGACTGAGGTTGGCAGGGGCCCATGGTAGGGCCTTGGACCGTTCCCAGAGGGAGGCAGGGGATTAGGGAGGGTGGTCCCAGAGGGTCCAGGAGAGTAATGGGATTAGCCCTCAGGCAGTGAGTGAAAGTTCTTAGCGTGTGGGGTCTCTGGCCTCCCACCCGAGGCTGCAGCTGTCACCCATCCACAGGAGAGAGTCACCAGCATCTGCACCCCCCACTCCCCCCCGGGGCAGGCTGGCACCCTCCGCCCCCCGCCCAGGCTCTCCTGCTGTGCTCGTCTGTCAAGGGGCTGGCCTCCCAGTGTAGCCTCCTGCCTACCCTTGACAGACTGGGCCACCCCCACACAGTGTATATACCCTACCTAGCACTGCCCTGTGCCTCGGTTTTCCCACCTGGATAGAAGGCTACAGTGAGGGGGTTTGAGACCCTTTGAGGGAGAACCCCTGAGGCAAGGAGGTCAGAACCAGGCCCCCTGGGCATCTCGTTCTGCCAAACGTTAGCTGTGTCACCCTGGGCATGACTGTTACCCTCTTTGGTCCTAATTTATAAAATGGGAGCCGAAGCACACGAGGGTTTTCAGAGGGTTGGGTAGGGGGGCTGAGCATGGGCCCCTAGGTGAAGTTCAGGGTGCTGGGCACCTGCACGAGGTCGGGGCGGCAGAGGGCAGCGGGCTTGAGGCCTGAGGACTGGAAGGGGCCCGGGCTTGCCGGAGCCTCGCCTGGAGAAGCCTGATCTGCGGTGAAGGGCCGGGCCTGGGAGTAACGGCCGGGCGCCGGGGGGCCGCTCGCGGCTCCCTCTAGTGGTGAAGGCGCGGATAGCCCTGGGAAGGCCGCCGACGTGGGAGGCAGCGCTGGGGTCGCGGGGGTCCTGAGAGCCCGCGCCCAGTCCGCCTTCCTAGGAGGCATCAAGGGGAGGGATGCCAAGGGTCCTAAGAGGCTTCCCCTGCTAACCAGTGCCTGACATCCATCGTTAGAACGTCTTTCCTTCAGCTTGTATGTCAGCCTGTTAAAATGAAATTACCTCCCAGGAGGGAGGACACGGCTGGACGTCTTACCCACTGCTGACCCAGCGGACCCGGGAGGTATTCGCCCAGTGTGGGCAGCGAGTGCCAACCAGCCCGGTGCCTGCGTGGGGCTTGGAAGAACCTGAGGTGATAGTCTGTGACCCGACACGAGTCATACCTTTTCTAGCCTCCGTTGCCCCCTGGTAAACTGACAGGGTGGGACTAGGCCAGTGGTTCCACCATTTTCATCTCAAACAACCCTTTGAAAATGTAAAACAATTCACATATTCCCTCAGGGAAGTACTTTTACTTCCCTCGTTTGACTAAGGAACCTACATAATGACCCAGCACTATTAGGCAGTCAGTAAGGCTTTTGCATGAAGTGATACTTTGTTCATCTCAACATCTGTATGTTTTAAAATTACTTTAAAATAAACATTTTTAGAACAGGTTTAAACGTGCAGAAAAGTTGTGAAGATTGTACAGAGCTCTCATAAACCCCACACCCAAATGCCCCCATTATCAACATCTGACATTAGTATGGTGTACCTGTTTTGTTTTGTTTTGTTGCTGCGCTGCACGGCTTGTGGGATCTCAGTTCCCCGACTAGGGATTGAACCCTGCCTGGCATTAAAAGCCCGGAATCCTAACCACTAGGCCACCAGGGAACTCCCTAGTATGGTAAACTTGTTAATGAACCAAGATTGATACTTTAATAGCTAAAGTCTGTGCTTTATTCATATGTCCTTTGTTTTCACTTTATATCTTTTTTCTGTCCCAGAAGATCATAGGACATCAAGTCATCATGTCTCGTTAGCCTCCTTTTGGTTGTGATGATTTTGTATAACTTAAAAAAAAAAAAAAGTACACATTCAGGCAATGGAATACTATGGGGCTGTTATTACACATTTTGAGCTGGAACAATCTCCAAGACAATATTAGTATGGAAAGGAAGCTGCAGAACAGTATATTTTACTGCCACTTGTGAAAGAGAAAAGATAGGTATATAAAACTATTTTTTTTAATCTCTGGAAGGGTATCTGAAAAACTGGTTGCTGGCTGATTGTGGGGAAGGAAATCAGAAGGCTGGAGAACAGGGTTGTGAGGGAAGCCTACATTTTATTCTATATCCCTTTGTATTTGTTTGGTTTTAAAACTGTGTTTATGTACTTTCTAGCTTGATAAACATGAATGTAAACATTAAACATAACAGTACGTACAGGTGTAATGTATTCATTGTCTCTCTCACACACTGGGCTTCTGCACTGTTTGTGTAATAAAACCATCTACCAGCCCCCAATTCTGTGGGAATATCCCTGGAGTTGGGTGCTCCTGTGACTCCATTGGAACCACTGCCTTGGCTGGTCTGTAAGATGCCTTTCCACCTGGGTGCTGGGGCTCCTCTGGCTGTTCCAGGCCGGTATATATCAGGGTGCTTTGGGGTGGGGAACTCTTGGTGGGGTGCAGGTACAGATACCTGAACTTGCTTAAGTAAGAAAGGACCACAAGGATGTGAGGGCCTTGTGGGATCTGAGATAGGGCGGGCCCCAGAAAGACGGGAACCACAGCTTCTCCTGAGTGCTGCTGCTTCCTTCTCCCCCCTGCAGCCTGGCTATGATCCTCAGTCCCACGGCCACCCTTCAGCTCCCAAACTTAGGTCTCCTCCACTTAAGCCCAGATGGAACTCTTAGTCTCAGATCCAAATTTTCCAGTGGGATAAATATGTCTGAGCTTAAAGCAAGTTCCTGCATCCATGTACACGTCAGTATGTGGTAGGGAGAAACAAATTACATTCTGCACTATTTCACAAGCTTTGCTGGGCACTTGTTCCAGTCTAGGTGCTCTGGGGTACAGAGGGAGAGAAGCAGGCCGTTCTCCGGGAAGGTAGACCACAGAATGGTATGATTTCACTGGTTTTAGGAAGGCCCACTCCCCCGATACTTCCCTTTCCTTCTGGAGCCACACAAGCGCTTCATTTGGTTAAATTATGGATTCGATGGCTGTGGAATTCAGTTCCCCTAGGAGGGGTCAGAGTTTAGGTAAGTCTTCCCAGGGGTCCCCAAATCCCTACTAGAAAGGCCTTATTTGAAGGCCCTCTGAGATCCTGCTCTTCCTCACTGCGCAGTGAGCATTTGCTGTGGCTGGTCTCGAGTACTCAGGAAATCTCTATTTGCTGAACTCTCCATATCCTTTGCATGCCTCTGGACCTTCACATATGCTGTTCCCTTCATCTGGAATACATTGCTTCTTTCAAGCCTCAGCTCCAGTTTCCCTTTCCCTGGGAGGCCTCACCTGCCCAGGCCCAGATGGAGGTAGCACACACCGGGCCCCCCCCCCCTCCCATCCCACCTCCATCCCAGGGCACAGACCTGATCTCTCCTCGTGGACAGGAGTCAGAGGTACGGGCACCCACATCCAGCTTTGCCACTTCTGCCAGCATACCATAGGTACATAATAAATCCTAGCCCCCTTCTGTTCCTCACATCTCTAGTGCATGCATTAATGATTTGTGTTTATCCAACCATCTCCCCTTTACACTGCGAGCTTTAATTAGTAGGCACAATAAATGTTTGCTAAATGACTGAGTGATTTAAACAGGGAGAGGGAAGATACTTCCAAGCTTTCAGACGCGAGACTGAGGACCTCCATTGCCCCAGGAGGCAGGGAGAGGGTGTCCTGTGCCAGGATTGAGATGGGGGGGTACAGATGAGAAATCTGGTGGGTTGATTACAGGGAATGTTTGGAGTGGGGGAGGGGACAGACCAGGCCTGTGTGTGGAGGCATTCGACCATCAGTGGGGGCAAAGATCTACCCAGCCGGCCCCCAGCCTCACCCTGCCCTGTGCTAAGAAAAGTGAGTACCAGTTCAGCCTCCAGGACCATGGCCAGGGCATGAGTTCAGTGCCTGGGGGCTGCCGGGAGACAACTTCTTCTCTAGGCTCTGCAGCCCCAAGACCCAAGGGGAGAGGGGTCCTTATGTGCTCTCTTCTTCCTGGTTGCTCGCTAGTCAGAGACTTGTGGTCCCCCTCATCTGAGCTCCATGTGGCACCCAGGGCTCGTTGGATGCAGCCTCAAAGGTGTTGGGAGATGCGAAGGGGTGGAGAGGAGGTTGTAGCCGGGACATCTCAGAATCCAGCACCCAGCATGTCTTCAGCAGCGCACTCACATTTATCAGGGAGGCACTGCAGCCTGGGGGCTCAGAATCTGGGGACAAAGTACATAGCTTGAGCGGTTCACCCACCTCCACCATTACTACTAAATCCACCGAACACTGACAGCGTGGCATGTGCTTCACAGGCACAATCTCATTTAATCCTCACAAAGGCCTGATAAGAGCTCTTAAGAAGTTATTCTCATTGTTTGCAATGATCGAAAGTGTGGCTCACAGAAGTGAAGTCACTTTCCGGGGTCACAGAGCTCACAAGCGGCAGGGCCAGGATTGGAAGCCAGGCTGCCCGTCTGCACAGGCCTGAACTCTCGGCCATGACCTAGCCTCCACTCTGCCCAGCTCTGAGCCCAGCCCCCGCCCCGGCTCCGATGAGCGCCAGGAGCTTGTCCCTTGGACCTGCCTCCGTCCCCTTCGCCACGACCTTCCTCTGCCCGGCCACACAGCTCTCACTGCCCCACTTCCCTGAAGAAGTCCCACCTGCCTCCAAGCTCTGCACCTCCGTTCACGAAGCGCCGTCCACCCCGCTGCCCAGGAGGTCCCCGGGTCCCGGTGCCTAGGGACAGCGGTGGGCAGAGGGGCCCAGTGCTGCACGGTGGGGAGACAGGAGCGATGCACAGCGCTGATCCTAACCAAGTTTGCCAGCCCGGCTTTTCTCAGGGCTCCCACACAATGGTCTGCTTTGTGCCCACCTGCCGACAATGCTTAATTAGGCGAGGAGTTGATTAATTTGAGGTAATTGACAGCTAATTAGAGGCCCACAGGCTCATTAACTTGACATCTTGTCTTCGTGAATTGGCTGAGCAGGGTCAGGTGATGGAAGCCGTTGTTTTCTCCCTCCCCAGCCCTGAAGGCCAAGGTGATCACCTGGGGGCGGGATGGGCCGACCCAGCAGGTCAGGTGAGGCGGTCCCAAGGCCAAAAATAGAGGAAATCAAGGCACTGGTTTCCTGGTGAAGGAGGGTCACAGAGAGAGGTGTGGGCCTTGACCCCAGGAAGGAGGGAGTGAGCAGGAGTAGAGGGCTCACGGGAACAGAGGCAAAGACACTGAAGAGAGGTAGATGGCTATTAACAGGGAGAGGGGAGCACCTGGTGTCCATGCAGGGAGGAGGGGCAAGGGAGGGGGGTGTGGGGAAGCCTACTGGTTCCCCAAGAAGCCCAGGCTTTGAAGTGAGATAGACCTGGGGCTAAATCCCAGCTCTGCTACTAACCAGCTAGGTGACCATGAATGAGTTAGTTAATCACTAAGTCTCAGGCTTCTCATCTGTAAAATGGGAATAATAGTAGCTACCTCATGAGAGTGTTGCAAAGAGTCCATGAGGCATGAGACATTGAATTAAAGGATTTAGGCCAGTACTTGGGGGCCTGGTGAATGCTCGGGCAGATGTCAACCACTCTTGGCAGCAAGAAGAGTGACAAGAAGGAAAGGTAAGTGGGTGGGATGGGTGGTGGGGAGGCAATGGAGCCCCCTCCCAAGAGAAGCCACTGTTATTCTGCAGGAGACCTGTATGCCTGGTAACAGCACTGTTGAGGTGGTGGGGAAAAGACCATTTTAAGGGGGCAATTCAGTAATATATATTACATTATATATATATATATAAAATATTAGAATTAAAAATGCACATGGCCTTTGAGCAAGCAGTTCCCTCACCAGGCATCTATTCTAAGGATATATCTGTACACGCACAAAGATTTAGATACAAGGATGTTTGTTCATCACAACATAGTTTGTAGTAGCAGAAGGTTGGAAGCAACCTAAATGTCCATCATAGGCACTGGCTAAATGAATTATGGTACATCCATACAGTGGGATAATGTGTAGCTGTGAAATCTGTATGTACCAATCTGAACAAGATCCAAGAAAAATTAAGTGGGAAAACAAGATGTAGGACAGGGTGTAGCTCCCACAAGCTGGTAACCAGTAGCCTGAGAGTCAGAGGATGGGAAGAAGATGTTATTTTTCACAGTGTGCTTATTTTATTTTAATTATTTTTAAATTATTTATTTTTAGAGTGTGCTTATTTTAAGTATGGTTTGTATTTGTTATCTTTCCAAAAAGCATTGTAAAATTAAAAAGCAATAGAACTTTTTTTTCCAAATGAATTCTAACTTGAAATCTAAATTCATAGGCAGAGTGACTCTCGTTGAACTGGGGGTAGGAGTCCAATCCTACTTAGTTCCTTCCTTCCCTCCCGCAATGGTTCCAAGAGGGTTTGAAGATGATCAGTCTAGTGCCAAATACAACTTTCTATGATGATGGAAATGTATGTAGTTCTGCACTGCCCAATATGGTAGTCAGTAGCCATGTGTGGCTACTGAGCTCTTTAAATGTGACTGGAGTAATGAACTGAATTTTAAGTTTTATTTATTTTTAAGTTAAATGGAATTTATGTGGCTAATGGCTACTTATTTGGATAGCACAGAAATCTCTTCGAGGAACCAAACAGTCCAGCCATCCCAGCCTCCATCTAAGGGAATTACCAAACCCAGAGAGACTACCATCAGCAGCACTGATAACTCCAGTTACCTACAGTATAGACACAGCCTCTTTGCTAGGAGTGGATGGTGCTAGGAAACTTGGTTATAGAGACAACTGGAGGTCTTTTCTGGCAGTATTGGAACTGCACTGGATGGAAGCAAGTCAGGGATGCCAGTAGCTGACCTGGAATGCCATTTCTTTTAGGAAAGGTCACCTGAATAACCCATGTGTCAAAAAGCACATCTTTGGCTTTGAGCTCAGTGGTCAGTTCCAGTTGGGGAGAATTATATAATGCCGCAGGTGACAGGAGGCCATGGATTCAGGCATCCAGTTGGCAGTGGTGCACTGAGAGCCTAAGACGTGTCAGGCTCTGGAGCAACAGGGAAGCACAGACCAGTTCCTGGCCCTGGAGCAGCCCACAGTCTCGGGACTGAATTCACAGAGCGGGGTGTAGAGAATATGCTCCCTCACAAGAGCCAAGCATTGAGATGTCAGGGACCCTGGGAGCTTGACTGACAGTCCGCCCCCACAACAAAGTCACAGAGTGAGGGCCCAGACCACAGCCCCTAGGCCCTTATGCTCAGTTGCTGGTGGAGCGTGGAAGGTAGCTGCCAAAGCAACACGTTGACCATCCTCTATCCTTCCTTCTGACCATAGCCCGGAAGCCAGATGATTTTCCTGTGTTATTGCCCCAAATCACCTCCATGGGGCTGTGGTAGCTTTCGTCAATTTCCCTTTAGAGGCTCAGAGGACCCTAAATTCATTTGTTTAAATTGACGCATAGTTTACACACAGTAAAGCACATAACTTTTAAAATTAATTAATTAATTTATTATTTATTTTTGGCTGTGTTGGGTCTTTGTTGCTGCGTGCGGGCTTTCTTTAGTTGTGGCGAGCGGGGGCTACTCTTCGTTGTGGTGCGCGGGCTTCTCATTGCAGTGGCTCCTCTTGTTGCGGAGCACGGGCTCTAGGCAAGCGGGCTCAGTAGTTGTGGCTCGCAGGCTCTAGAGCGCAGGCTCAGTAGCTGTGGCACACGGGCTTAGTTGCTCTGCGGCATGTGGGATCTTCCTGAACCAGGGCTCGAACCCGTGTCCTCTGAATTGGCAGGCAGGTTCTTAACCTCTGCACCACCAGGGAAGTCCCAAGCACATAACTATTAAATGTACAGCTTGATGAATGTTCACACACACACACACACACACACACACACACACACACACATAAACTCACATATCTACTCCTGTGTAACCACTACTCAGATCAAATAGAGAATATTTCCAACACCCTAGAAGGCTCCTTGTGCCCCTTCCCAGTCAATACCCAAGGTAACCACTATTCTGACCTCTCCCACCCTAGGTTAGTTTTACCTGTTCTAGAACTTCATACAAGTGGAATCATACAGTATGCACTTCTGTGCCTGCCTTAATTGGCTCCTCGTTCTTGTTTGCGAGATCCATCCATGTTATTCTGAGGCAGTACAGTAGTTTGTTCTTTATTGCCAATGGCATTCCATTGTAGGAATATATGACAATTTATTTCTTCATTCTCCTATTGATGGACATTTGGATTTCTGCCAATTTTTGACTCATATGAATAAAGTCGCTGCCAACATCCTTGCACATCTTTTGGTGGAAGTCAGCACTCACTTCTGTTGGATGTATCCCTGGGAGTGGAATTAACAAAGCCTGTGTATTTCTGAAGGTCACAAGGACTTGGTGACTCCACAGTCACAGCAGTGGGGCTCTGAGGTTGGGGTGGGGAGTCAGCTTTGAGAGTCCTCTTGGGAAACTATGTGCCCCCACTGGCTGTGGAGGGGAGAGTAGCTCATATCAGAAAAGAAGGAGGCAGGGAGAAAGCCAAGCAAAGAACCACAACATGGTTTTCAAATCAAGGCCATATGACAATGACATCAAAAGTGTGTCTACATGAATGGAGGCTGGGAGGACAGGTGAGCCTAGGAAAACAGAAGTCTTTGTTTTGTAGGGTGGAGCAGGTATAAGGAAGAGGCAAGAACAACTAAAGGTCCCAGAGGATTTTTGTTTAATTTACCCCATGGAAAATAAATTTCTTTTAATTTCCTCCTTGGTAACCCAAATATCATGTTTGCCTCAAACAGGCTATAAAGCTCAGTACTTGCCCGCTAGAACATATCTAGCCCTGCAGAAGGCTCCCTCCACTTCCTTCCTAGCAAGTCTCCTGACACAAGTAACCACTCTTCTGATTTCTATCATCATAAACTCATTTGTGCCTATTTTTAAACTTTCTTTACATGGATTCTGACAGTTTATGTCAACATCTACTGGGCATTTATTATGTGTCAAACACACTGCTAATACTACCATTGCTAGTATTAGCAAGGGTACCTCATTTGATACTTCTAACAACTTGGTGAAGTCAATATGTTCCCCCTTTAACTGGAGAACAAACCAAGTTCAACAAGGCTAAGAATCCTACCCGAGGCCACAAAGCTATCGAGTAGCAGAGGCTGGATTCAAACTACAGTGACCAACCATCACATTAGCTTGACTGTCCCTTGTCCCAGGAAACCCCAGGCTAACCCCGGGACGGTTAGCCACCCTAGTTCAAACCTGATTGGAGTCTTAACCATCAGGCTGGGCTCTCTTCCTTTGGCTTAAGATTTCACCAGACAGTGCCTGTGCTGTTAGCACAATCTCATGGGGAATGTTTGTCTCAAAAAAACCTCTGTGATATCAGGATTTTACCTGGTTTTCTTTGTTTCTTTTTTTGGTTTTGTTCCATTCATTCTGAAGAAAGATTTCATTGAAAGTAGATCTGGGTTGGGTAAAAACAAAATTATTCATATTAAAAGAGAATTCTAGCATATCAATCCACCAAAGAAGGTTGTTTTTTTGTTGTTGTTGTTGTTTTTTCCCAGCATCCATGCACTGAAAAAGAATTTTAAGACAGTCCCTGACTTCAAGAAGTTTATAATTTACTTGGGGAAGTTAAGAGGAAAACACAATGAATAAAATTAGAGGGTAACCAACAGGAATAATAATCACTCACCTCTGAGTGCTTACTTACTATGTGCCAGAGGCCTTACCTTATATTCTATCTCATTTAATCCTCTCAATACAGCTATGAGATACGTACCGCAGTTATACTCAGGCTTGGTGAGGTTAAGTGATTTGCTCAAGGGAAAAAAATCATTGAACTGTATGTATGTATCCTTAAGACTTTTGCACTTAATACAAGTGAGTTATACCTCCAAGCCATGTTTATTGAATGGGAAACCACTGAAGATGGGGTAAGATTTTCTTTCCTCTGCTTTTGAATATCCCGTTCCCAACAATTTTGGGCAAAGTTTAAAAATGTGTTTTGGCTTGTTTCCTTTTAGTCATTCAGGTCAAAATGGCATTTTTAGCCTCAGTGACGAGTGCAAATAGGCACAGCGTGTGGCTGTGAAGTCAGAGCCCGGCCTTGCAGGAGGCCCAGGAGCTGACACAGGTCAACAGGCCAGAGCAACCTGCGTGGCCCCCAGGCTGCACACACCGTTGGCCTCAGACTTCTTGCTGTGGTCAGTCCTGCCAGGAACACACCAGGGTATTTGTCCCCTGGGTCCTCAAGGCCAGCTCCTCTGTCTCTCCAACACACCCCAAACCTTATCCCCTCAGCCGCCTGACCCTGCCACCCATCTCTGCTTTCCAGGTTTGTGGTCCCCCACCCAGAGGCACCTCCATCATCCCTTCCTGACGTGCCGACTTTCATTTTCCTAGGGCGAATCTCATTTGACAATCTCCTGCCCATATTTCTAAGCTCTCTGGGTCTTGGCGTCCTATTTCTCTGTCCTCTCTGAGGTTTGTAACACCAATCATCTGCAGGTTTCATTAGCATGCTGTTTACCCCTGTCTTTCAGATCATTAATGAAGATGCAAAGTGAGACACCAATTCTCCCGGCTCCCACCACGTGCCCCCTCCCATGCCCGGCGCTGCTAGAATCATTATCCTTCCTGGTGTGACAGGGTCAGAACCAAACCAATTTGCATCAATCTTTGGTGATGTTGTGAAGTGTTGCCTGCCCTGCAATCCTCACGTTGTAACAACGGCTTCAGCTGTCTGTTCTGGAGTTCTCCCCTTCTTCTTCAGAGGGCTGATCAGGTCTGGCCGACACAGCTCCTCATGCTAAAAGCCCCAGAGCTAACGGAACGGTTAGGCAGGATTCAGGGCTGCACGTGGCTGACACTTTCCCTTCGTTTTGCACCCTGAGCTGGACAGAAAATAGCACCTCTTTGGGAAACAGGATGGACAAGTGCACATACTGGTGAAGTGGAGGAGGGAGTGGGTGTGGCAGGCACAAAATTTTTCTTTCTCATCATGACATCTATTTCTGCTGAAGCAAAATGAGGAGCAAGACTCCTTTGGACCCTCCAAGGCCTAATCAGATGCCTGGGCTTGTATATTCCAGCCTCCTGAGGCTGGGATGAATGAGTCATTCCTCGGGGACAAAGTCCATTCTTCTCCATGATTTTTGTATGTCCTCTGGCCCTGATGCTTTCATCTTTTATCAGTTCCATGACTCTGTATCTCATCTCACAGAGAAACTGACTTTATATACACACTTGTCTGCCCATAAAGGTGAGAACCACCTCCTACACATCCCTTGAGTCCCTTAGATCCCAGCTTGCAGGAAAGACACTTCATTCCCTTTCTCGATGGTGCAGTTCCTCTGTCTGGCTGCCTGTGATGAAAATATGGGTGTCACTCCAGGCTCTGTCCTGATCCATGCCTACTCCTCTGACCCCTAAGTCATCTTTTTTTCCTTCTCTCCCAGTTGGGAAGGGGAAAGTGAGCAGGAAGAAAGCAGAGAATGAAACGCTCACAAACACAATATATGAAGTAGTATTTTACATGCCCCAGCATTCAAATTTTAGGGGAAATTCAGCCTAAAGAGTCTACAGCAAAATTAGGTGGATATATTTTTCTCAGTGTAGGGATGGACTGAGGACAAAGTTATTTTGCAACTCTGACCAAACACCTACTGAGTGAAGATTTTTCTGTTCCAGAGCAAAGGCTCTATGGAGTAATGAGGAGGGATGGGCCATGGGACTGGGTATGGTTAGGGAACAAGTAGTTTTTATCCACATTACATGTGATGCAGTAGAGAGTCTAGGGCAGGGCTGGATGCTTCAGGTGCTCAGTAAATACTTAAAGGTTTACAGATTGACATTTTCAAACACAAGATCTAACGTCATTACAATAAACAAATGTCATCAATGAACTGAGTGTGTGTGTGTGTGTGTGTGTGTGTGTGTGTGTGTGTGTGTATGCACGCACATATGCATGTTGATAGGCTGGGCTGATAGTGCATTTTAACACTTGTATACCTATACACCCAGCTCCAGAGGTTTTTTTCTTCCTGTATTATGGAAGCAACACATGCTTCTGTACAGAGTTTGGAAAACGTAGAGG
The DNA here is from genome assembly GCF_965194805.1 of Balaenoptera borealis. Lineage (NCBI taxonomy): Eukaryota > Metazoa > Chordata > Mammalia > Artiodactyla > Balaenopteridae > Balaenoptera > Balaenoptera borealis. Next base: position 28,030,589 of record NC_138866.1, read on the forward strand.
AAAATGAAAATTACCCAAAATCCTCCAACCAGGCAGCAAGCACTCTTACCACCTTGGTCTATTTCCTTCCCCACATACTGGAGATCGTGCTGCATTTATAATTTTTAATAATCTTTCTATTCTTATAATCTTGCTCTTTTCACTTACTCTTATGACAAATCATTTCTCCCGTGATACTGTAACCTCTCTGCAAACCTACTAAGTGGCTGCACAGTAGTTCACTATGTGAATGCACCATAATATACTCAATAGCTACAGGTTTGAAGGACCTTTGGGCCAGCTGGTTTGGCTAAGCAGGGCTGATGACAGCAGTAAGATGATGGAGGCAGCAGCAGCAGAGACAGATGGAAGGGATCAGGAGCCAAGGAAGAAGTTCTCGGGAGCCTGCTTTCCCACGAGCCACCCTATTCCTCAGAGACCACTTCTGGTTCTGACCCTTGTGTACCCTCCTGGCCCTGCCCCGGGCTTTGCCAGTGGCCGCAGTCAGTGTTTCTCATTTCCACTCAGTCTCAAGTCACTGACTTTTCCAACTTGACTCTTCTCAGCTGCTCCTTTGTGTGGAGCTGCTGGCTTGGGCTGGCTCGGCTGCATCTGGGAAGGTCCTGGGATGTGACCTTTAGCCCTGCTTGACCCTGAGGCCTCGGGCTGTGGAGTCAGGCCAGGCTGTTCTCCATAGACTCCCAGAGAGGAAGACGCTGAGAAGAGGCTGCCCGGGGACCCCAGGCCCCAGTGGACCTCGCTCAGCTCTGGAAAGGGAGCAACTGGAATAGGAGTGGAGGGTTGGGGGCAGGGGTGGGAAGGACAGAGCAAAACAGGGAGGAGCATTCCTGTGCAGTGACTAGAATACCATGGATGCTTAGAATATATTAGGACCACCAAGACTAGCGAGGCACGATGACTCAAGGCTTATGCCAAGCTCAACTTCAGCTCAGAAACCTGTCAGCGTCACAAAGAATACCTTTCCCTCCCTTGCTTATCAGCAGCAAATGGTCTTCAATGGCCATTGTCTGTGCAGTCAACAGTGGTATTTGCTGCATGTCCATACCAGCACAGACTGCCTCAGAGGGCGGAAGGATGGGGGCAGGAGAAGTAGTCAGTAAACTGTCAGTTCTCCTGAAGAGTTGAGAAATGGGTTTTTGGCTTAACTGACTATTCAAGGTAATCAAAAGTTATCATATTTTCCCTTTAAGGATTATCAATTTTTAACAACTATGAGTATAATAAAAAATTAAATATGGGTAAGATATGCCATGCACTGTTCTAAACACTTGCAAGTGCTAATTTAATCTCCACAATAACTGTAGGAGTTAGATGCACTGGACCCATTCCATAAATGGGTAAACTAAGGCACAGAGAGGTTAAGCAATTTATCCAAAGTCACATAGCTAGCAGATGGCAGAAACAAGATTTGGACCCAGGCAGCCTGACATCAGGGTCTTGCTCTTATCCATGATGCTAGGCTGCTTCTTTAAAACGGAAGAGGTCCTGAGGACACTGAGGCTCAGAGAGAAGTGACTTGCACAAGCCCATCTTTCCTCTCCCTCAAATCCAAGCTCTTACTATACCTTAGACCAGCAACAAGGCTATGAACACTGAGTATCATGGCAGTTCATCCTTTCTTTCAACAAATCCTTATTAAGCACCTATTATGTGCCAGATACTGTTGTGAGTTCTGTTTATAACCAAAGAAACTATAGGAGACTGAACAAATTTGGATCAATTCTTTGACATCTCTCAAAAGTTATTTAAATAGTCAAATCTTATTACCTCTCCATGTCTTGGATAGAGAAGATGGAAAAACAACAAAGCAACTTTGATTACTTGGGTTTTCTGGCTCCTTGGATTCTAGATAATTGAGTGTTTTCTGGTTTTGGAGGTCACTTTCAGAAGCATCAAGTACAGATCAAAACACAAAGCAGAGGGCAGGATAAAGATGAAAACGTGTATGAGTCCAACTCAGCTCAGAGCCTGAGTTTAACTGAGATTCCAGCTGCCACTCTCCTCTGCATTCGTTTGTCCCTGACCAAGTTCATGGCTGTATCACCCCCAGTAATCCCTGTAATGGGCTGTAATCCTGGGGGGAGCTGTTTCTGTTTACTAAATGGCCAACCTCTGAGCCACATGGAGTATGGCCAGTTGTGGCTTCTTGCCCTGGCAGCTGATGGGCCACTTTTCTGTTTTAAAAGCAAGGAATCTTCCAGGACAGAGAATGGGGATAGCAGGCAGGGGGTGGGGAAGAGGTGATGGGTGCTGGAAGCGAGGGCCCCTTCCAGGTCATGAGCTCTTTGAGAGCAGAATTCACGTGCGTGCTGTGGGTTTGCTATCTTTGAGATCATAACTACAGTTGAATAGGGCTTCGATGTAGTTCCAGGGATGGTGCCATAGTTATAGCTGCCCGTGATGCCACCATTGTGGACCACTGAGGCGGGATGAGGAGATCAAATGGGGACAAAAGGCAGAAGGTGGGGAATGAACAAGGCAGAGTGGGCATCCCCTGAGGGTCAGGAATTCTCAGTGCTTCAGCCCCAGCTCAGGGACCAGGCGGCACCCAGGGCAGTTCTCTCAAGCCAACTACCTCTTCCCTCTCTGCCCTCAGCCCCAGTGTCTACTTCTTGGAGTTGGGGAAAGACTGCAGCAGCTGCTTGTTTAGAGACCCTGTCCCCTCACTGGGCCCCCTCCCCCCGCATCTGTCTTCTGGTTAGAGTTGTGTGAAGCGGAAGACAATTTGGGGCTTATTAGTGTCCCAGGGAGACATGTAACTTGTGTTACATGCTGGGACCCAAACAGCAAGAGTCTTAGCAGCAAACTCCAGCCGAGAAAAGACTGAGGAATTGTCTCACCTAATTACAGGGAATGGCCCTCTTTGTGTTTGCGATTCGGTACGGTTGTCCGATCGCTTTTGATCGCTTTTCTCCATTTGCTGGCTCAGGCTATGCTGGAATTGTGCTAATTAGAAGAGAAATGGACAGAGTGATCCTGTCAGCCCTGGTTACTGGTGGGGACAAAGCGGAATATTATTCTGAGGCAATGTTTTGTGAGGGCCCTTCTTCCAGCTCTCATTAGGAGGAAGGGGCCCACAGGAGGGGAAGGTTCCAAATGCCCTGCCCGTCTAATGGAGCATTGGGGTGTTCATGTGCTAATTAACAGGCTCTGCCAGCATTCGGGAGCCTCACGGTGCACCTGGTGCCACCTGAAGCCCCCAACCACTGCTGCTCGGGAAGAAAGTGTTGGGCAAAGGGTGGGAAGGCCGGTGGCCTCTTTAAGCAGAGTCAGGGACACATCCCCAAAGTGCCCCAGAGCCTAAGTAGATAGGAAAAGTCAGTTACCGGCCAGTCAGAACTTCACGCACTGGGAGAGACCACTCATTGCCCACTCTTTGGGGCTGGGGGGGGGGTACAAGGTCCTCTGGTGAAATGAAGCCCATGCAAGGGCAGGTAGTCCTGTAGTTCTCAAAGGATGAAGAAAACAGAAACTGCAGAACATAACCAAATGCTTGGAGATGGAGTTTGTGCAGAAGTTGAGAGCTGGTATGAAACCCTGTTATCTGATCCCTGGGACCATCACCGTGGCCCACTGCCCATTTCCTCCCTTCCTGCTCTGCATTTACCTTCCTGTGATGCCTTAATCCTGGAGGAAACAGAAGGGCCCAGAGCATCCCACTGAAAATGAAATTCCTTGGCTTTATTATAAAGTCCTTATGGAAGTCCAAACACCCTTCGGAAGCCACAGGGGCAATGGAATGACTTTCACCAGCTTCGTTTTCACTGCTTTGATTTGGGTGAGTTCAGAAGACAGAGGAGCTAAAATAACCTGCAGCCAGAGGACCAAAAACAAGGAGCAGTTAGCAGTTGTCCATTTAAAAAAATACAATAAGTAGGTAACAAAAAGATAAATTAATGATAGCATTTTGATATCAATGCAATTGATAGCCTGTGAACTTCTACTGCTCCAACAATGAAAAGAAAGCCAAGCAAATCAGCTGAGGCCTAAAACCTGAGAGACAGAAGAGAGCAAGAAGCAATGAGACCGTTGGTGAGAACAGCTTAGAATAAGAATTTGAAAATGTGCCTCCAGGCACCAGTGCTATGCTTCTCAGGACTGGTGCTGCTCACAGGCAACAGATGTGAGGCATGGATGGTATTTGGAACAGCAAAAGAGAAGAGAAGACAAACCTGTAGGCAAATGATACTTATTTATGAGAAAAATCATCTCTAAAGATTTAGAACAGCATATTTGTCATGCTGTACCTTTTCAGTCAATCAACCAGCCGTGCTTTTCTAGATCAGAGAAATCTACTGTCCACCCAGATGTCTTCTTGGGAAACAATGCTGAATCAATGATGCTAAGCAATTTGCTTTCCTTAAAAGGAATGTTTTCCTCTAAAAGGGCATGCTCTGGTCTGGAGCAGGTAAACTATCAGTGGGTGACAGCAGTAGTACTGATTAGCACTTCCTCTTTAGTTCCTGAACAGAGTTGTAAAGAAATGCTTACTAATGGTTTTAGCAGGTGGCAGAGAAATATTTGTTTTTGATCTGTCATGTTTAACTGGAAGCATGCAAACAGGTAGGTCATGAACCCCCAGTTCAAAGAAGACACTGACAAAGAACTAGATGTGTGGGAGACAGCCACAATCTCAGAGAGCAGATAATTTAGCGGGGCAATTAAGACATGTACTCAGATGACTTAAATATAAGGTGGATTGTAGTAGTAAGAGTCGTAAGGAGGTATACATAAATGCTGTAGGAATGGAGGGGGAAGGATTATGTCCAGCTGGATCATGCGGGGTTTACAGGAAGGATAGGTTGATGTGTAGGAAAAAGATGCAAGACTTTCTAGGAACTCAATGGCAAGAACAAAAGCATGTAAGTGAGGAATTGGGAACTGTTCGGATTAACTGGAACAGAGACTTCATATACTGGAGAGAAAGGAAACCAAACTGGAGGGTTGATTAGGACTAGATGTAGAGAGTTTTAAATGCCAGGATGATGGATCTAGACTTTATTAGTACAGGAGGCGAGGTATTATAAAGATTTTTAAACACTGTTTAGGGAGTTGAGCAGTAATGAGCTGGGTGGCTGGCAGCACAGAGTGGCAGCTAGAGACCATGCAGTAGATGACCATAAAGCCCCACACCACCCACTGTGATATTAAAGGGAAGATAGTGGGTCATCTGCCATTATAGTTGTGCTTTCTGACGAGGTCTATGCTTTAAATGTGCAAGTTGGCCTTTTGAGGAAAAACTCACTCTCCTATAAAAGGGACGTATTTATTATGATGACATAGCAACCACCATATACAAAGTACAGTCCTCTAACACCCTGAAATACATACATGCACACATTGTACATAAATTTATATTATCAATATAAAAATACATCATTAACATCTCTAAGGACGGCAAATACAAAACCAATAAATATCACAATTCTAAAACATCTACTTACATTAAGTGCTGGTGAATAAGATGACAGTAAAAGGAAGAGGCCAAAGCAGACCAAAAAACCAACTACATAGCTTCAGTTTACAGACTGGAGTTGGTTTGGGGGAGGTATCCCAATGTTCGCCATATGTTTCTCAATTTCCCCAAGCACTTAGAAGTGCCTGATGTCATCAACTCTCAAAAACAGAGCAAAGTTAGAATTTGACATTATGGCACTAGTTTTTGTACACCCCCCTTTCTCTCTCTCTCCCCATCTTTCACACTCTTTAACTGCATTTAAGATAAAGGAATGTCAATAATAAGCTTTACTTAAAATCAAAGCCTCTATAGCCTAACCTTCTATATAGCACCCAAGCAGAATGTTTTCCTTCTCATACTCTCCTGTATGTCTTGTGTTAAATTCCACCCCACTTATCAATAGGTAAAATTGCATGGATGGTCAAATGGTGCAAATGAGAGAAAAATCCAACATTAACATTAACTCTAGCATGGGAAACAAGGCAGAAGTGTCAGAAAATGGTTAATGAACCAGCTATTAAACTGAATAGTTTTGTGCCCTAGCAGACACTCAGGACCAAAACCTTGACCACAACATTCCTTGTGTCCAAACACCAACACACTACTGCCACATGGATGTTCTTTTCATAAAGTTTAGGAAACCCCACGTACTTCTACAAACAACAGAAGCCGGGGGCTGGCTTATAAGACAAAATAAGGAGAACGTGTATAATCAATTTTACCCACAGGCTAGATTTTCAGGTTTTAACATAGAGACAGATAACTGGCAAAGAGCTCCATAAGAGTTGTAAAGTCAGGAAATTCTCTTTTTCTTGTGTGTGTGTGTTTCTGTCACATGGTTGGAATATCTAATCTGTGCTGTGAGATGGGACAAGGGGGGCAAAACATTGCCACCATTCCACAGCACATTCCTTTAAGGTCAAGTAGAGTTTCTAGTTTTTAATCAAATGGGAACTCCTGCAAGCAGTCCCCTTCTCCTATCTTTCAGGCCATACTGACTTTCTCGCTTGAATCTGTAACAGATTAACTAGAACTCAAAAGTCCTTTCTGTCACCTTTAAGTTGGTCTGGAAGTCTAGAACCCAATGCAACCCTACATATGCCTTTCACTGTACAAGCTAATCCCAGGAGGGACCTGATTCACAGGGATCCCCTTCCCTGGAGTCAGACTGATGGTGGGGGCTGGGAGGTGGGGAATGGAAGGCATTGGGGGATGGGACTCTCTTGAGAGATGTAGAATTTTAAAAGCATTTCTCCAGCTGGGGATTCCTGGAACCTAGTATACAGTGGTGAGCTTGCAGGTCAAGCTGCATGGTCTGGTCCAGAATCTAATTGGTCTCTGGTCTCCTTGCATCGTAAACACCTCATAAGAGATCAAGTACAATTCAAAAGAACTCGTCCCATCAACACGTCTCAACTGACTTTGCTATCACTGAATCAAATCAACTGTAAGATCCTGGAGCTCCAGAATCATTTCCGGAAACGAGAAAGCAGGACTTTGACCTTTAAGAATGATATACCTTCTGGTGTTACCAACATCCGAGGCTGAGACGGTCACAGTCTAGAAGCTGAATGAATAACTGCACCACTGATCCTTGGGTAGAGCAGATTCTTCTCTTGCCGCCGAATGTCCTCAGAAGCGCAGAGTGCCAGGAGCAGGGGAGAGGGTCAGTCCTGGAGGTGCACCCTCTGGCCTCTGGTCAGGAAGCAGTGAGGTGCGCGTCATCAGAACTGCACCGGGAGGGAAGCACGGGTCCAGTCCCCAGGGCATGCTGTCCACAAGCAGCTGCTACTTCTTGGGCTTCTCTAGAATGTTGAGGAATTTCCCCCGTGTCATCTCTCTGGCTGGAATCACAAAGCAAATGAAAGATAAATGAAGACCTAAAATCTGAAAAAGGCTTCACAGGAAGACTTAATTTAAGAATGCAGATTGATTTAAATTGTATACAAAGTTGCTACCATAACAGATTCAATCTCTACTAACCTCCAAAATGGGAGAAAAACAAACCACTATTGACAACAAACTGTACAAAACTGTTCTGAAGTTGGTAATTACTATAAGGCACAGGCCAACTGGGGAAATCTTCATCATTTACCCTTAAAAAAAATCACCAGGGAATTCCCCCAAAACCCTCTCTCTCTCTCTCTCTCTCTCTCTCTTTCTCTCTCTCTCTCAAGAATGTAACCTAATACTGATGTCCACTATCTCAGGGGGTTTGCTCTTGGAGGCTAAAATCCAACCAAGATTAGATTAGAGTCTTCTCTGGATTGTTGGTCTCTGGACATTTATAATCTCAAATCAAAATTAGAGATCATTTACCCCATCTCTCAGCAGTGGCAGTCCCTGGATACTGTAATGTAACAGGGTATATATTCCCTCAGTGCAGTTCATCTGTGGATGGAGTAATAAAGTAGGGTGTATAGAGCTTTGGTCTTCTCTCTCTTGGCATTGTCAGTCCTTAGATATTTAATATAGCCAGGCAAGGTTTATGTGTCTTTCTCTCACTTTCAGCACCATCAATCTTTGAATGCTGTAGTTACAAGAGGGTTTATACAGCTACTTTCCTACATATGAGGCTCTGAAATGAAAGTAAAACATTTCTCAGTTACGAGACCCACTCCAGAAGCCCCCCATTTTAGCTCTGTCAAACAAATCCTCAAAAATTGTACGCGGCATAACCCCCTTCATCCTCACCCCCACAAGATCATCTTTTTATGTCTCTTAAATGGATGTAGCAATGCTGAAAGTTTCCGATGGCTGGCCTCGGGGCCAGAAGTCTTCTGGAACTATGCAATGGACACACAGCAGGCTATGGTGCCCTGTGGCTTCCAAGGACATGTCTCCATCTTGGCCAAAGGAGTGAGGTGACTAGGGAGGCACCTGCAGGGGTGAGAAGGACCTTCACCCTAGCCCCCTTGCTTCCGTTCCCCGGTGCAGAGCAGATGGTGCTAGATGAATGGGCTCCCACTCCCACACCCCACCATCTACATTTAATAGTTCTTGGTTTATTTGTACAAGGAAGAAATAAAACAATACCAACTTTGTAACCAGGAAAGCTTTTGGTAACTGCAGTCTATACATTCCCCATCTTTCACAAGTTCCAAAGCTCCAACAAAGGGAAAGGAAATCCCATTAACTAGGAATGGAAGCCCCAGCATTGGGCTTGTCTCATGTGCCCTCAGCCATACCCTGGCCCAAATCAAACTGACCATTCCTTCCTTAGTGGGTTTACGCCAAATCCCATACATACAAGTCCTATAAGACTTGCAATTACTTGTTGATATACTTGTCTTCCTCCATGGAAGTCAAAGAACTGAGGGCAGAGATTGTGTTTTATTATTCTTTATATCACCAGCACCTAGCATAGTGCTGGACCCGGTATCTGCTGAATAAATGTTGGCTGGATGAATGATAATATACAAAAGAACTAGAACCAAGTAGGAACACAGTAAAGTTAGTTTCCTTCCATTTCACAGACAAACAATAAGACTTGTTAGTGACCCTCATTGCTCCATTCTCTACATTGTGGGATTCTTTTAAAATTTACCTTGCTTATTTGGCAAGAAAAGTCATTTCCCTTGATGGAAGTAGTGCCAGATTCATGGAGAGATCCAGGGACAAGGACTAACTACTCTAGAAGAAATCCAAAGAAGTATTTTATTGCCCAGGGGAGGGAGCATGGATTTCTTTCAGAGAACACAGGATCTGAATTCAGTTTAAGTTCCAACTCTAATATTTATCAGCTGGGCGAGACCTTGAGCTGGGAAAGATCTCTGCGCCTCAGTTTCTTCATCTGTAAAATGAGTAGCATATTAATGCCACCTGCCCCGCCCTCTTGGGTATTCATCCATGATCATGCTTGGTATAGTGGTATTATTAACACAGCGCCTTTCAGAGGAGGGTAAGTAGTCTATTGCTTCTCTTGCATGCAGTATTTCCTAAGTGAATAAGTGAATGAATTGTGATAAGGGAGGCTAGCAATCTCAAAAATCCCATTCCTTGGAATCTTTTCCCTCAGCCTGATCTGTAGGAATTGACTTATACTTTTGGCCAGAGTGGGTCGCATCATTTATTCCTACTTGGATAGGTTTTCTGCCTACTCTCCAGTGCTTATTAATGAATTTAAACACAGTATCAAATGATCCTGCAAAGTGGCTAGAAGCAGGTGCTCTGGAAATCAGACTTGGGTAATACAATACTCGGCTGGGTAGAACAGAGCCCTGTTCCAAAAATCCTGGGCCAGGAGCACTGTACTGATCTTACTAATTATTTCTGCCTACTGTCCTTCATGTCCACAATTCTTTGCTCTTTTTTTCCCCAAATGGGAGAATGACCAATATTTTAAGACTTAAAATTTTACAAGACCCAATCTATTCGAGGGATCAAAAGGATTTAAAAGGAAAAAAAATGGATATTCCAAAGTCTCTCAGTGGCAAGCTCTCCTTGAATTTAACCAATCCTTTTTAACAACCCCCCTTCCACTCAGTCATTCCTCCCCCTTCAACCTAATCTAAGTACACAGAGCTGCAGCAAACCACCGTAAAAGTAGAAGGAATTCAAAAGGCATCATCTTTTACGTGGGAGGGGAGAAAGTTTTCCTACTCGCTGGTCCTATATAGGAGATATACGAATTTGTGACATAGCTAGCTGCTCCCTAAAAGAGGGCTGTGCCCTATAAATCACATCCTAAGCACCAACCCCTTTTTGTGCACAGAGAAATTGCTGTGGGTCAGGGGCTGCTCCAGAGCACATGCCCTCCTGTTCACTTGTCATCAGAGATGTTAACATCTCTGATTAATTCATATACCCCTTATATTATCCCTCATCTCTTTATCCTTGGCTCTCCCGTTCTACTGCAATGTGAAGATTCTTACCGACCTGCTATAGTAATCACCACCCGCTAACTACACCCCCCGCCAAACCTAGTGAAATTGTTTAGCGATGCCAACCGCGCTTTTAATTTGCAAGACATCAGACACAGAGGTAATTTATACCAACATCTGTTCGTTTTTGACTTCTGAAACAAACTCGCACATGCTGCTACAAAATCCCATTAGGAGTAGGGAGACAGCCTTCTGCTACTATTCTGTATTCCTCTTCTACACAGACACACACACACACACCCCTTCCAGTAGGGTTTATAATGTAAATGTGTTTTACTAAAAAACTCCCACCAACGATTTCAAATCTCTTCGGGAAAAAACCTTTAGAGAAGTCTATGCTTGCTGACAGAGGACAGTAAGGTATTTCTATGTCCTCCTGCCTAGTTTCATCCCTTCTTCCCAACAGTTACCACTTGGTATAATTCTTGCACTAATGACCAGGGTAAGATTACATACTCTTCAGCTTGGCACTTCCAATTCCTGCCTTCTCTCCTGGTTCTCTTTTCCCACAATGTGTTAGAAGACCATCCTGGGGACCATAAAATTGCTAGAGAAAGTTTTATCTGGAGTCAACACTATTTCTTAACTATTTTCTGGTTCTGGATTGATTCTCTAGGATTACAAGATTCAACGGGAAGGCAACACTGCTACCACAGTCTAATCACTATGCTAAGAGGGATCCATTGGTCATCAGCCACCAGTGTATGCTCTGCAGAAGAGAAGGACGACCTCCACGTCAAGTCATGATTTACAGGCCCTCCTATGCTGGGCACAGACCATAAACTGAGAAAGCCACAGTCAATACTGTCACCAAAGGGTGAACATGTGAACTGCTGCAGAGTGTGGGACAGGGGACACATTTAAAGACAGCAAATGGATAAACTATAATCAAATTCCAGGTTGATGCAGTTTCTATCACCCCTTCATAGTTTACCTAGGGCTGTCAGGTTCACAGCAGCTGTAAATACCTGGGTATACTTTAGAGAGGTCAGGGCTGAAGGGAGGACTCCATCCTGCTTGCTGTGAAGGTGGTGTGTGCTTTAATGTAATCTCTTCTTTAGACTCTCCAATTCCTCCATCCTACATTTAGCCTTGCCTCTGGCTCCCTTTCCACAATGGCTATCCCCAAACTGCCTTCTCTGCAGCAAATCTTCCGGTGGCTGGTTGAAAAAGATTCAGTGGTACAGACTGATTTCTCACCGGTGAGGGCATGAGGGATTACCAGAGGCACCCTGGTTAACGAGATTGGGTGCAGAATCTCTCATGAGACCAGCCCTCTATGCCAGGGCTTTGCACCTTTCGCCCATGACATATGGGTTTCATTACAGAAAGATTTTCCAGATTATAACTTTGAGGCAATTGCCTGATAAAATTCTGCTTGTATTTAATATAGGGAACAATGTAAAGATTAAGTAACTTTTAATGAAATGGAAGAAACTCACAGCATTTGGTTTGCAGTTCCAATGCAAACTACTTTAAATATTTATATTGTGCCTCAATATAATTAAATCAATATAATTAAAAACATTAGCGAGGCGGATGGTTCTCTCACATCCTGAAAAGCAACAACAGGCTGTTTAGGAGACTCTGAGTGGCCAGGAAAAAAAGGAGACAGCATAACGCTGTGAAAAGAGCAGGGTATGTATGTATGCATGTATGTATCTATGTATGTATCTATGTATGTATGTATGTATGTATGTATGTATGTATGTATTTATTTATTTAGGCTACGCTGTGCAGCTTGCAGGACCCTAGTTCCCTGACCAGGGATCGAACCCGGGCCCCCAGCAATGGAAGCGTGGAGTCCTAACCACTGGACCACCAAGGAATTCCCAAGAGCAGGGCTTTTAGTATTGGACAGGCTTGGATTCAAACCCCAGCTCCTACACTGAGCCTGAACCACTGCGGGCAAGTCACCCAAGTCATCTCTCTGTGTATCAGTCACCTCATCTGTTCAAGATGGGATTAATACAAGGGTCACACAGGCATTCTGTAAATGCTAGCTACTGTATGACTCTTTCTTTCATGTCAAACAAGAAGTTTATTTAAGCAACAAGATACTTGATGGGAAAATTATCTAGGATTCATTTCGTTTAGAGTAATTTATCCCTGCTTAAAGACAGATTGCCTTACATGTAACAGCTATGTACAAAAAAAGTTATAAAACTGCCCTGGGTTTTACAGTGATAAAGTGAAAAACATTAAAATTCTCCAATGGAACAAGGTATGCAAGGATTTTTGTTTGATTTCTGTTAAACAGTGAGAGCAAAATAACTTACTGGAATATGAAAGACAAGGGCTGAATGAGCACGCCACTAATGGAGAGAGGGGGGGACTGTTACAGAACCAGAATTCTGCCCCAGTTGTTGTCAAGCAAAACATAACACTGGTCATTTAGCTTAAAAAAAAAAAAGCCAATATGCTTGTGTACACTAGTTACTTCAACTACAATAAAGACGTGAGGAAGGGGTATATGAAAGAATAGAGAAATCCATACTGTAGTAGTCAGGATCTGGGAGAACCAAACTGCAGTCTTCTAACTGCGAATGTCTTCTTGGTCCGTGGGAACTGAGATCTGGAGTACAGAGCAAGTTCCCTTCATAGCAGACACCTCCTGTCTGCTGCTGGAACACACTGACGGCATCTTGGCTACTACAGTATGGATTTCTCTGTTCTTCCATGTACCCTTTCCTCACTCCTTTACTGTACTTAAAGTAACTGGTGATGTACACGAGCATATTCCCTTTATTTTTTTTAAGCTAAATCACCAATGCTATGTTTTGATCGACAACAACTGGGGCAGAATGCTGGTTCCGTGACAGCCCCCCCGCTCCTCCATTAGTGGCATGCTCACTCAGCCCTTGTCTTTCATAATCCAGTAAGTTATTTTGCTCTCACAGTGTGTCTGTTTCATGAATTGGCTGCCCATTAAACTGGAATCTGACCTACCTCATTGACAAACCCTGTCATTCACAGTAAGCCTTCATTAGTTTACTAAGTGGCGTATGCTTAATCTTAATCTGTGCGCCACAGAACTGTCCTGCCCCGCCACCTTCAAATTAATATGATCATTGTTCTTAGCCTTGACTCCTTCCTTGGGCTTTCCATCGGTCATGGGAAACAACGGAGTCTCCGCAGCTGCCATTTCACAAAAGAGAAAAGGTACCAGGTCAGTACCGAATGCGCACACAAGCAGCACCAGGAGTGGCAAAAAGAGGATGAATTATTTATTTTTTAAAGGCTCTCAAATGTAAAACAAAGGGAAACATGCCTGACTTGCATCTGTGTAACATGTATGCTCTGGAGGTTCAAACCTGGGTACTAGTTAGAGGCAGCGACCTTCCTTAACTACACCAGCAGCTACTTCTAGCAAAAAGGAGCACATAAAACCCTAGTTAGTTTGGTTTAAATCAATGTGCTAAAAGGTTATCTATTTAACTAGATTTATAGAAGATGTTTTGTAGAAATGATGCCATTTGTTATGATTACAGTTTCGACTTTTCTTTAACAATTATTTTTTAGTTGAAGGCGTTCTAATTCCGCTGAGGGACCTCCTAGTCATCAGTGTGTGCTATGCAGGAGAGAAGCATGAAGGGGATGGATGAATAGTTAAGTCAGCCACATAGAGAGCCTACCTACTATGTACTAGGTATTAGGGAAAATTCAAATAAATGAGAAGTGGCCTTTGAGATGGAGCTAGCTAGCTGTTCACAGGTACCTTGGTACATCAGAGGAGAACAAAGGAAACCAATGTGATTTACAGTGCTGATTTCTCTCTCACAGGAATGGGGAAGTTTTCCTGTCACTCTGGCATAGGGCCGGCGTACAGCAGAGCAGTTCCAGGCAGGCTGCCAGACTGAGATTCTTCACCATGCTCCAGTTCAGACCTCTGCAAAAACCTATCACTAAGTGATCAATAATTCAAGTCAAGGACTAAGCACTTTATAATGCCTCTGATATGAGAGTGGCTGGGGCCACTGTCAAGAGCAGAAGGTGCTATGAACTGAGCATGGTATTCCTGGATGAGAAGGAACTCTCTTGGGACCTCATTTGAATACTTGGTGGCCCTCAGAAAATGGTGTAATTGCAATATGGTCTACTGACCATTCTCAGTCAACTCTTGTGGGAGAGTCCACTCAAGTTAAGAGTTTATGGTAGAGGGACTTCCCTGGTGGCGCAGTGGTTAAGAATCCGCCTGCCAATGCAGGGGACACAGGTTCAAGCCCTGGTCCAAGAACATCCCACGTGCCGCAGAGCAACTAAGCCCGTGCACTACAACTACTGAGCCTGCACTCTAGAGCCCGTGTGCCACAACTACTGAAGCCCAAGCGCCTAGAGCCCGTGCACCGCAGTGAAGACCCAATGCAGCCAAAAATAAATAAATTAAAATAAATAAATTTTTAAAAAAAGATTTTATGGTAGAAATCTCACTTTTCTCTAAAATATATAAAAGCAGCATTTGAAGGCAGACAGAACAGCCTTAGGCTTTTGCCCAAAATTCTTTGAGAATGAAATAATATCTAAGAAAAAAACAGTCTGGATGCTATATCCATGACCAAACTATCATTGACTATGAAAATCTTCATCCTAAGAATTCTCAGAAAATCCTTTTTGGGGCACACTTCCCAGATTCTCTTTCTATTGAGTGTCTTGTCTCTCTAACATGACTTTTTCTTCCAAAAGAGTGGGGTGGCTAAGAACCGTGTTCTCTCCAGTGAATTCAGGAAAAGATAATTTTATATCAAACATGTTTTTTTCAATTCATAGCAAGGGCCACTTCCAGAGAATGTTTTATCCAAGAAGTAATATAAAAAAGAAAAGCCAGGACTCAATGTACAGGTAAATGCATTTGGACAGTTCCAATATGGAAAATAATTTTAATGGCTTTTCACAACAGGGGGAAAAAAAGGACAGAAACATCCAGCCAACAGATTTATTCTCAGAATATAAAACATCAAGCAGGAACATAAAATACGGGAAGTGTCATCCATGATGCCTGAAGACTGAAAGAAGCAGAAGAATCTTAATTGTCAGGTATTTGAAAAATGCTGTATTCAGGTGAAAGCCTATGTTTCTCCATCAACTCTCCTTGCTCTGCCCTCTTTCAAGAGCAAACCAAGACTAGATTTCAAATATTCAATCCTTTTTATCATCCTTCTCCCTACTAAAAAACAAACCAAAACAGTAACAACAAATCCCAAAGATCTGTGTTCAAGAAATGAGACCTAAAAACTTATTTGTATTTTGTTTCCTCTTCAGAGGGCCTCACAGGCCTATTTCACTTGGTTCTACTTCCAAGGGTAAACTCAGTTGAATGAAAGGCAATGAGATCAAAGCAATGGATTAATATACTCGGGGCAAACTTTTATTAAATACTCATAAATTTTTGCAGAACATTCACACTTCAGGGCCTTTACATAGTAATACATCGTGGTGAAACACTTATTGTGACCAAAGGCTAGTAGCTTCACACAGTCTTAATTTCCTCATTCATAAAGTGAGTACAGCAATAATAATCTATCATGTAAGGTTAAGAAAGAACTAGTCAAAGTGACTTCATCAGGACACAAAATATTTTGCCTCAAGTTAGAGTAATTTATTCACAGGCAATATCCCACTCCCAGGAAAATCAGACCAAGATCACAGTATAGATGAATTTCAAAGGACTTGGATATTAAGAAAATCCTCCTGCTTGGAACACCCCCACCTCAAGGTGCTGGCAGCAGCAAACGTCTACAGAGGATGGAGGCCCCAGTCTTCTTGACCCACAGGGCAGGGAAAGAGTTACATCTTCACACTGTGAAGCCAATAAAAACCTCTCTTGATTATAATTTAGATAAGAACCACTGGATTGAATAATAATGTCTGAAACTCCCCTGGCTGTTTCACCTTGAGATGTCCATCACTGGGTTAAACATGATGCTAATTGCATTTGGATTGATTAATTTCTCTCACTCCTGTCTATTCGAATAACGCTTAACAAAATAATCATAGCACCCAGAGCCAAATCTTTTCCGTCAAAGGAATGAAGCCATCAGAACAGGCAGAGATGAAAGAAATGAAGATGACCCGTAATTACAGCTACGGTGATACCATTACCATATTATACGAAATGAGTGTGGGGGGGAGGGGGAGGAGAGGGAGGAGAGGCTGAGATTATTTATTTTTTTTAATGAAACGCTACGACCTAAGAATATAGATTTGACATCAAGTGGAACACAGAGAAATATAGAACTTTAAAAAAATACAAATATTGCTCATGAAATTGCAAAATCCGACAAACACTGAGGCCCAAGATACATCAAATGTCTTGGGCTGTGAGCAGGTATTATTCATGCCACTATTTTTTCACCACAATATCACTTTGTGTATGACTTACATGGAGATATAAGATGCTGTCTTGATACCACAAGCACTCCTATAGTTACTGGAGAATTTTTCTTTAAGCCAGGGAATAATATCATTTTATTGTAATTTTGTTAGAGGTGGCCTTGTTTGTTAAATTAGAATCTGACTTTTAACTGCAGGTAGTTCCAGTTTAAGACACCAAAGAAAATGTCTATGATTGTTCACGCATGGTTCATCGGACAGTAGTATGGACTTAACTCACCAGAAAGGAAGAATATATTTCCCTACTTTCTTGTTGTTTGATATGACCTTTTAATATATATGATATAGAAAAACCTATGATCGCATAGGATTTGAGCTTTGGTCTGAATCTATGACTTCTTAGATGGTGATCTCCGGTAAATTATGTAGCCTCTTTGTGCCTCAGTTCCTTCATCTGTAAAACGGGGGTTAGTACCTACCTGAGTGGGTTGTATGAGACTTAAGACAATACATTTAAGTGCTCAGTAAGTGCTGGCACAAGAAAAAATTTCCCCCTAAGATTAATTTTATGGCTATTTACAGAACCTTGAACCTTGTTTTTGTTTTTGTTTTGGCCAGTCTGCGAGGCATGCAGGATCTTAGTTCCCTGACAAGGGACCTAACCCTCATCCCCCGCAGTGGAAGCACAGCATCTTAACCACTGGCCTGCCAGGCAAGTCCCTTGAACGTTTTGGTTATTTCATTTAATGAAGTTATTTCAAATAGACACTGTAAAGTACCTTGAATATAGATTTTAACAAATATTTGTGAAATAAATAAATAGGATACTTAGAAGGTGCATTATTTTAATAGGCTAGAAATATCTGGGGGATATTTTTGCTACGGTATTTTATTTATTTTATTTCATTTTTAAAATTTTATTTATTTATTTTTTTAACATCTTTATTGGAGTATAATTGCTTTACAATGGTGTGTTAGTTTCTGCTTTATAACAAAGTGAATCAGCTATACATATACATATATCCCCATATCTCTTCCCTCTTGAGTCTCCCTCCCTCCCATCCTCCCTATGCCACCCCTCTAGGTGGTCACAAAGCACAGAGCTGATCTCCCTGTGCTATGCGGCTGCTTCCCACTAGCTATCGGTTTTACATTTGGTAGTGTATATATGTCCATGCCGCTCTCTCACTTTGTCCCAGCTTACCCTTCCCCCTACCCGTGTCCTCAAGTCCATTCTCTAGTAGGTCTGCATCTTTATTCCTGTCCTACCCCTAGGTTCTTGCTACAGTATTTTAAACAGAGAACCATCATTAAGTCGAAAACAATAAAAACAGATATTGAAATTGTTTTACTTAGCTTGGACAAGAAGACATGTTTTTCTATTCTGTTATATAACAAATACTCCCAAAGAAAACAAGCATATGTATTCTGAATTTGTAATCATTCAGTAGTAAATGTGAACAATGCTTTAAAAGAAAAAAAACAAAACACTGTATTTCTGCCAGGTTAAAACAAGAGTCTAAACCATTTACTATGTTAAGTTGGTATTCTCTGCTTTCTTTCTGGTTAAGAGAGGCAATGTATACAGTAAAAAGGATTTCTCTTATCTGGCTTTGGAATTAAATGGGTCTAGCCTTGATTCAAATCCCAGCCCCCCCCCCACCACCCCCATTTACAGGTTTTAAGACCTTAACCAAATTATTTTTATGAGCATCAGTTTTCTCATTCATAAAATGTAATTATAAAATAGACTTTGCAGTCTTGTGAGATAAAATGAGGTATGAAAATCCTTTATATTGCCTGGCATATAGTAGGAAAGTCTATAAATGGCGGTGTTAATCATTTTTTTAATCTGTCAAATCTCAGTTCAAACGTCACCTTTTCAAAGAAGACTTCTGTGGCCACCCTATCCAAAGTGAGTCCTCTTGGTTACTTTCTTTCATATCAACACATTTACTTCCTTCACAGCACTTACCAAAATCTGAAATTAACTTTGTTTATTTCCCTTCCTGCTCCTTGAAGTTCTACAGAGCCTCCTGCTCTATCCCCAGCAACTAGAACAATACCAGGCACATGGGAGGTGGTCAACTATATATCCATTGAAATAATTTATTCATATATGAGGAAAGAGGAAATCTGCTTCCTTTTCAATTCTTAATTCAACACTGTGCATAAGAAATTTTTGTCCTAGTAAAATTACCTATGTTTTTTACCCTTTGACCCAGCAATTTTACTTCTAGGTAGCTACCCAAAGATACACCAGCAAAAATATTAAATAGGGTATTCATATTCCTATTCATTTCAGCACTATCTGTAATAACTGAAGATTGGAAACAACTCAAATGTCCATTTTTAGGGAAGGGACTCCATATTATAGAGTACTGTGCAACTGTATGAAGGAATGAAGAAGAGACCTATATATTGCTATGGAGCGATCTCCAGAACATACTGCTGAGCGGAAAAAAAGCAAGGTGCAGAACACTATGTATAGAATATTACCTTATGTGGAAAATCAGGACATGGAGAAATACACAGGTATATTTACTTATATTTTCAAAAGAAATAATGGAAGGATAAAGTTTAGTATTTGTTTTTACTAATAAAGATGGTTACCTAGAAGAGGAAAAAGAGAGGGGGATAGGATAGAAGTGGAAGGTAGACACTTTGGATGTACCTTATTTTATACGTTTTACTTTGGGACACCATATAAATATTTTATACATTAAAAAATTTATTAAATAGAAGAACGGCAATCTCTAAAAATGGAAATAAACTGAAAATAACTTGAATCTCTAAAATTTGGCAATAACCACACAGTACAAAAGTTTAAATAATTCTAAAAGACATATTCTGACTATATATCCCTACAAGTATATATCCTAAAGATATAAATGAGGCACAGAGAAATCTTAAATTGCATTCAGCAGTCTTGTTGTTATATGTAGTTAGTTCTTTTGATGCTATTCTCACTGTGGATTAAAACATAAATAATTATGTTAGTTATTAGAAATCAAGATTTCCAGAGTAAAAGACATACTATTATAAAATCAAATACACTGTATATGAGAAAAGAATCTAAAAAAGAATGAATATATGTATATGTATAACTGAATAACTTTGCCGTGCTCCTGAAACTAACATAACGTTGTAAATCAACTGAACTCCAATAAAATTAAAATTTAAAAAATCAAATACATTAAATTAAAACCCTTAAACATCTTTAATTTGAACTGGGCATATTGGTAGGAACACAATTTCTTTTTCTCTTAAAAAACAAAACAACAACAACTCATTTACCAACCCTGTCCATGGAAAAGGCCCAGAAGCAATGACAGTCCAATACCAATTAATACTCTTAGTACTTAGATTTCTACTAAAATGAAGATTTCTACTCCCAGGGTTCCTTGGAGAAATGGATGAGATTCTAAGTCTGAAGTAAATGAACAAGGAATATCTTGACACGCTGAAAGGAAGGAAGTTACCAAAGATTACTAGGGTCATGTCAAATGACACAGAAGTCAGCATAAAGGGGTGTCCACTAACTAAAGATGGGATAGTTTTGAGTGTCAAAAAGAATAATGATTATAGTACTTAGAAATACATTAAATAGTATTTTAATGTATTATATTTAATATAATATTAATATAATGTATTATATTAATATAATGTATTATATCAAATTAATATTATATTAAATCATAATACATTATATTATATATATTGTATTATATTAAATTATAATACACTAGTATACTGTATATTTAATATATTTAATATTTAATATATTATATTTTACTATAATATTTCTTAAAAGCCCTCAGTCACTTCAACTCATTTCGTGTTCTGAAAATTGGTAAGTAAAAGGGGGGAAAAAATCAAGCATTTTTTCTGCCTTTCCTCTTTGGACTGCATTTCAGGGAAACCAAATAGTTGCTGATTTATTAGAATAGTAATCATTATCATTATTATTATTATGGAAAGGATGAGACTGATACCACCTAAACCCACTGATCTTCACTGAAACTGGAACAAATGAAGGTCCTGTGTTTCATACACAGCAATACCAAGTACACTTATGAAGCATTCTTGCCAAAAAGACTGACTCCGAACCCACTTTATTCTCTAACTCTACTAGATTACAGGAAATCTGGGGGAAAAGAGGACCATGTGGAATGCTACCACCATGATAAAAATCATCCAAATTTAAAATGTGGGAGCTCCTCCTGGACAAACAACCCAGTTTCTTCAGCAATTAAATAGCATGGGGCGGGGGGGATAACCTAGAAGAAGAAGAGTGTGCTTATAGAGAAGATTAAGTGACTGACGACTGATGTCAATCAAATGCAATGTGTAGACCTTGTCCAGATGTTGACTCATACAAACCAACTGTGAAAAACACAATTTTTAACCAAACTGGACATGGACTATAAGACGTTACTACGGAATTGTTATTTTATTTTGTTTGGTGTAATAATTGTGTGTGTTTTTTAAAGGCCTTCTTGGTTAGAGATACATACTAAATTATTTATGAATGACATGGTACTAGGATTTGCTTTAAAATACTCCAGCCAACAACACAACCACAACAAAAAGTGGGATATAAGGGGGCAGAGATAAAACAAGAAAGGCAGAAAGTTGACAATTATTGAAGCTGGGGATGGGTACGTGGAGTTCATTATAGCATTCTTTCTAGTTAGTATATGCTTGGAAAATCTCCATAGTAAACAGAAAACTTCACCAAATGCTTCTCTGGAAATACAGCTTTTTCTCATTATCACTACATATCATAATACAATGAAGAGTAGGCCAGGGAACAGAGATGGGGATAGTTAATTCTGCAGAGGACTTGGAAATGGATGGACAGGAAAAGCTGTAGAAAGGGGGTGACTTTTCATGTCATGAATGTTTATTTCCATTGTTAAATTCTTTGGATGAGGAACAAATTACACATGACTAAACAATCAAAAGCAGATTACATATTTTTTAAACTCTACCAAATCTAACTCAGGTTAAGCCTAATAATAATAAGCTGCTGCCTTCCAACCTTTCTTATTTAAGAAATCATACTGACAAATCTAAGAGCACAATTTTCAATTTATTCATAAAATAGCTACGAGGGAAGCTCTCTGGTTCAACATTTTGCTTCTAAAAAATTCTTTGGGATGTGGAGAGAATGAGTCTTTGGTCACTCATTTATTTATTTATTTATTTATTTATTTATTTATTTATTTAATTTATTTATTTATTTATTCTTGGCTGCGTTGGGTCTTTGTTGCTGCGCACAGGCTTTCTCTAGTTGCAGAGAGCGGGGGCTGCTCTTTGTTGCGGTGCATGGGCTTCTCATTGTGGTGGCTTCTCTTGTTGCAGAGCATGGGCTCTAGGTGCTCAGGCTTCAGTAGTTGTGGCTCGTGAGCTCTAGAGCACAGGCTCAGTAGTTGTGGCGCATGGGCTTAGTTGCTCCGCAGCACGTGGGATCTTCCTGGACCAGGGCTCGAACCCATGTCCCCTGCATTGGCAGGCAGATTCTTAACCACTGTGCCACCAGGGAAGTCCAAGTTACTCATTTATTGAATCTTCTCAGAAAAAGCGTTAGGGTTGCTACAGCAGAAATTAACACATTGTAAATCAACTATACTTCAATAAAATTAAAAAAAAAAAAAGCTTTAGGGTTGGTAGCAAGCCTAACTTTAAGGTTGAGGCCAGTCCAATAGCTAAAAGGAGTAGCTTAATCTAAACAAAGTTACAAAAGGAATAGCTTAATCTAAACGTTCACTAGTCCAGTTAAACTTCAGCTAGTTTTTCCTCATACTATCA
The DNA here is from genome assembly GCF_965194805.1 of Balaenoptera borealis. Taxonomy (NCBI): domain Eukaryota; kingdom Metazoa; phylum Chordata; class Mammalia; order Artiodactyla; family Balaenopteridae; genus Balaenoptera; species Balaenoptera borealis. The sequence continues at coordinate 28,053,074 of NC_138866.1, forward strand.
ACAACTGTGAATATAAATGACCTCAATAATCCTACTTCACTTTCATCACTCTTTTACTTCACAGATGACGATTTGTCCAATTTTAACACAAATTACTTGTTCTACCTGATAATTTGATTTTTAATTGTTGGCATTGTGGTTTCACATATGTATGGTTCATGTTTTCAACTTGACCAGACAATAAGTTCATCAATGGTAGAGACTTTTTTTTTTTAATTTTATTTATTTATTTATTTATTTTTGGCTGTGTTGGGTCTTCGTTTCTGTGCGAGGGCTTTCTCCAGTTGCGGCAAGCGGGGGCCACTCTTCATCGTAGTGCGTGGGCCTCTCACTATCGTGGCCTCTCTTGTTGCAGAGCACAGGCTCCAGACGCGCAGGCTCAGTAGTTGTGGCTCATGGGCCTAGTTGCTCTGTGGCATGTGGGATCTTCCCAGACCAGGGCTCGAACCCGCGTCCCCTGCATTGGCAGGCAGATTCTCAACCACTGCGCCACCAGGGAAGCCCAATGGTAGAGACTTTTAAAGATATTTTCCCTAACAGACTTGGAAAAAATATCCAATATATAGTACTTATCCAGTAAGGCTTAATTTAAAAATCCTCTTTTTCCTCTAAAATAATGTAGTAGTACAAATATACAACAATTACTGTCTTCACTTGATTATGAATTTCTTTTAAAACCACATCACATCAAGGTAAGAACTTGATCATATGACATGTCTACTTAGGAAGTCATATTGAGATAGGCTGGGACCTGGGACCTTTTACTGGAGTGCTTGCACCTGGACTAACATCTCTTTGAGTGACAATACAAAGAAACTATAAGGGACTAAAAACAACTGCACACGTGCACAGTTGGGGCAATTATGATCAACAGGATTCAAAAAGGCCACAAACCAACCGCCATTTCTGAGGTGCTAAGAGCAAAAGCAGGGCACTGTGCATGATCCCTGTACATGGCACCACTAAAGGGGTGGGCAGATCACCTAAGCTACACCTCCTGCCCAACCCATGGACCACCCCCCGTTGTTACCCCTTTTAAGGACCCAAGCAGCTCCTCTCAGGAAGAGAGCAAGAGTACCTGTCTCTTGTTTTCACCCCCTTGTACTGCAGCACGAGCCCCAATAAAGCCTTGACTGGAATTCTCATCTGGCCTCTTATCAATTTCTATTGAATAAAGAGTCCAAGGGCCCAGGTCCATAACAATATGGTAGTGGTTATTTTCCTTGTGAGTAGAAATTACAGCTAGTTAACCTTTTTTTCAAAATATCCAGTTTTGATGTTTCTGAAAAATCTTATTTACAACATTTGTGAATTATTAACATAAAAGAATTAGAACACAAAAATATCCTCAGCCAGAAAATTATATTATACTGTGTATAATAGTCTGCTTCATTGAAACTCCAGAGTTTAACCTATACATAGTTAACATACTAATAGGCATGTACTGAATGAAAAAAACACTCTTTCATTGATAGTACAGGTCATAATTTAGGATCTTAAAAACAACTTATGTATGATCAATATGGCAAAATATAATAGAAGGGGAAATATGGTTAGATATTATATAAACATTTACTATAATGCTTAATAATTAAAGTTAAAATATCTTTTTCATTAATTTTATTTGCATTCAAACCAATAAAGAAGTGAAAGTGAAAAGAAGCATTTTATAGATGGTAGACCACTGGCCTCAAAATCAAAGGTCAGAGTTCTAAACTAGTTTCATCAGCTAGTCAACAAGTTCTTACTGCTCGCCCATTACATACTCTTGTGCTGCAGATAATGAGACACCAAGAGAGATCAACCAATCTTCCTTTGAAAAACCCTCCCTTCCTCCTCTGGTCACTAAACTAACTAAAGTTTGCTCATCAACAGCTTAATTGTGCTCTGTGTAGATACTTATGGAGTACTTTTTTCCCCCCAAGACCTTAAAAAGAAAGTTAGGTGGGGAAATCAGGAACAGATCCTATTTCAATATAGTAGAGGTTTTCAGGTAGGTTAGTTAGCATTTATTACCTGTATCAGTGGTTCTCAAGGTGTGGTCCCTAGACCAACCACATTAGCGTCACTTTGGGAACACGTTAGACATACACATTGTCAGGTCTCCATCTCAGATCTACTGAATCAGAAACTCTAGAGGCAGTTCTAATTCATTACTAAAAGAATTACTAATAAAATTTTAATTTTATTAAAATTATGATCATAAAGCATATTTCTTACCATAAAGTTAGAGAGGGGCTTCCCTGGTGGCGCAGTGGTTAAGAACCTGCCTGCCAACGCAGGGGACATGCATTTGAGCCCTGGTCCGGGAAGATCCCACATGCCGTGGAGCAACTAAGCGTGTGCATCACAACTACTGAGCCTGCGCTCTAGAGCCCACAAGCCACAACTACTGAGCCCGTGTGCCACAACTACTGAAGCCCGCACACCTAGAGCCCATGATCCACAACAAGAGAAGCCACTGCAATGAGAAGCCCACACACCGCAATGAAGAGTAACCCCCGCTCGCCGCAACTAGAGAAAGCCTGCGCACAGCAACAAAGACCCAATGCAACCAAAAATAATTAATTAATTAATTAATTTTAAAAATCATATTAAAAGTAGAAGAGAGAGACTATCTGCTCTATGAGCAACAAAGGGAGAAATTAAAATTCAGCCAAGGATTAGAATTTTTACCAAAACTTCAGCTCTATCTCTAGTGCCATGCATTATGCTTAATGTTAAGGTTATAATATAATCCTTAACCTTCCTTGAGAATCTGTCAGAAGACAGACTGGAAAATAAATAATTATCAAGTAATGTCATCCAAGCTATAAGAGGAGTATATAACACATTATGAAGACAGACACGGGGATAATTAATTCTGCAGAAGGTTTGGGTTGGATGGACAGGAAAAGCTTTAGAAAAGAAGTGATATTTGAACAGACCCTTTAGGAATATACTATGTAGGAACACCCCTGCAAGCTAAGGACAGCTCCTTTTTAAATGCTTTCCGCTAGGCCACCGGTGTAAAATGCAAGTGAACATTATGAAATAGATCTTAAAATAAGCTTTAAGTACCCTCTTAATTCCCAGCATCATTTGGGACTTCTTGTGGATACCAAAGTAGTATAAGAAATGGCCCTGCTTTAAGAAATTAAATCACAAATAACAAATTTGATCTATCCAAAATTTGGCAGAAACTAAACCAATTATAACTATTCACCGTATTTGGTTAAGCAAAAAGCCGTGACAGTCAACAACCAAACAACAGTTAAGTCAAGTGACTTGTTCCTAAGTCTAGTTTCTTTTTGTAGATTGACGTTTTCGCAAGATTTTTTAAAAAATGGAGACAGCTACCATGCTTTTATTTTAAAGGCTTTATTTAAATGCTTTTATTCTTATTCAGAAGAAATAATTTATAAAGTCCAGGGTTGAGAATACTATCCTAATGAGTTAAAAATTCTGTGCTTGTAAGATCAACCTGAAATAATTCCATCTAAAAACCACATTTTATTTTATTTTAGTTTATAAATTTATTTATTTATTTATTTTTGGCTGCGTTGGGTCTTTGTTTATTTTTGGCTGCATTGGGTCTTCGTTGCTGCACGTGGGCTTTCTCTAGTTGCAGCAAGTGGGGGTACTCTTCGTTGCGGTGCACGGGCTTCGCGCTACAGTGGCTTCTCTTGTTGTGGAGCACAGGCTCTAGGCACACGGGCTTCAGTAGTTGTGGCTCTTGGGCTCTAGAGTGCAGAGCTCAGTAGTTATGGCACAAGGGTTTAGTTGCTCCACGGCATGTGGGACCAGGGCTCGAACCTGTGTCCCCTGCATTGGCAGGCAGATTCTTAACCACTGCGCCACCAGGGAAGTCCCTAAAAACCACATTTTAAATCAGCTTTTTCCTCTCTATTCATGTTGATTCTAATAAACTAGCATTCCTGTAACCAAACATACCTAACACTCATTTTTTTGGAAGGTAGAGAGACTATAAAGGCTAGTTTTCATAATTTGCTAAAAAGTTTATTTTAAAGACTATTTATTAAGTCCCTGGTACTTTAGCTCTGATTTGATTTAGGGGTACTATTTCTAATAAATCCAGAGTTGAGTCAAAGGCCAGAAGACAATGTGAATAAAACACTTAAATAGTCCTACCATTAATCACATTCTTTGAACTGCTTTCTTAATGATTACCCAAGTGCAGCTTGAGTTACTGGGTACATTCACTTCATCTGTATAATCAGTGATGTGTCTTTGAGGCTAAATGTCAATACAGAAATGAATTTCTATGTGCCAGAGGCATTCTATTCTTTCAAAGTTTCACTCTATGCAAAAACAAAACAAGAATATATGACTGAGATTAAAAATAACAACAAAACAGAGGGTATGACCTATTGTTGTCATTTAGCCATGACAGTCAGCCAACTGTAATTGGATTCACAATAAGCCATTCTTCTCCATTCTAGCTCAAGATATGAAATATCAAACTCTAGAGTCCTTTGAAATGGAATCCAATACTGACAGTGATGAAAGCAAAAAGGCTTCTGTTTTTGCTTACCCAGTCAGTTTTTGAGTGACTCAAAACGACAAATGAGAGACCAATAAATGGTTGTTACCTTTAAGTTTAGCAAAATGTATTTAGATCACTGGGTGATATATATTGTACTTATACTAAGTTAAAACTATATCCAGGGTATTCCAATGCAAAACTTATAATATACAAACACACCCCCACATCAAAAGAAAGTTTAAAATGATGATGACACAAAAACTTGCACACGAATGTTCATAGTAGCATTTTCATAACAGCCAAAAAGTGGAAATTCCCAAATGTCCATCAACTGATGAACAATGTGGTATATCCATATAATGGAATATTATTTGGCAATAAAAAGGAATGAAATCCAGAGACAACAAGCAGGTTAGTGATTACTTAGGGCTGACTGGGGAGTGGGAAGTGGAGTCGGGGGAATGGGAGCGGCCACTAATGGGTATGGGGTTTCTTTTTGGGGTGATGGAAATATTCCAAAATTAGATTGTCATGATGGTTGCACACTTCCGTGAATATATTAAAAACGCACTGTACATTTTAAATGGATGAATTTTATAGTATGTGTAAAATATCTCAATAATGCTCTTTTTAAAAAAATGGGTGACGTGTAGAGCTGTGCAAAAATTAAATGCAGAAGAATAAGAAGTCCCTTGGACTCAAGTGAAACCCCTGATAAAGAGGCTTCGCACAGGGAAGATACAAGCTAACAGAATCTGGGTTTCTCCACTGAAGACATAAGCATCCAGTTCTTACCTCTACCCTGAGGCACAAAGAAAAATAGCCCTTTCCTCCTGGACTTGTTCTTGCTAAAGAACTAACTGAAAGTCTAACTAATCAACATTCTTGATAAAACTGGGTGTTGGGATATTACTGCCAATATACTTCAAGAGAAAATATACTTCATAACTTCAATTGTTTAAATTCAGGTTAAAGGAATTCCCTGGTGGCGCAGTGGTTGGGAATCTGCCTGCCAATGCAGGGGACACGGGTTCAAGCCCTGGTCCGGGAAGATCCCACATGCCAAGGAGCAACTAAACCCGTGCGCCACAACTACTGAGCCTGCACTCTAGAGCCCACAAGCCACAACTACTGAGCCCGTGTGCCACAATTACTGAAGCCCGCATGCCTAGAGACCATGCTCCGCAGCAAAGAGAAGCCGCCGCAATGAGAAGCCCGCGTACCACAACAAAGAGTAGCTCCTGCTCGCCGCAACTAGAGAAAGGCTGCGTGCAGCAACGAAGACCCAGAGCAGCCAAAAATAAATAAATAAATAAATTTAAAAAATAAATTCAGATTAATATCAGAATTTGTATTTATGTACTTTTTGAAAGCAAAGATACTATATTTTGAATTACAATAAGTATAGTACTTGGATTACTTAGACACTATGAATAATTATTTGAAAAATGTTCCTTTTGTTTAATGACTAAATATTCATCCCAGGAAGTCAGAATGCAATTAAATTTAATATAAGTAGATTAGATTAATGCAAATGCACTAAATGCAAAAGCATTTAACAAAGCTATATATTTAAGCATATCAAAATCCATGAAATGAAAGATTAAGATTTCTATGAAAGCTAAGTAATCCTCAGTATATGTAAATAATTGGGTAAATGTAATAACTGAATTATCAATCCTAACTCAGATCACGAGCAATAAAGACAATTTTATTTACACAAAAGCATTTAATTGTAGACTTCCCACGTGCTCATTATTGTGCTATTCTCTGAAGATAAGAATAATACAGATGGTTCCATTTTTTTTTAATTGGTTCATTCAATATGTACTTATTGAACACAACTTCATATAGGATTAGTAATGCTCACTTTTTCGTATTCACACTTTGAAGAGATTAAAAGATTCAGAAAATCAGTACACAAGTTATTTGTATAGTATAATTTCTCATAGGGGCCATAAAATTGTCACACTAGTTACTTGGTTGCCCTTCAGTCCTGTGTGGCTATTTGAGTAGGATCATTTTCTGATCTGAACACATTCTTACATTCTTAATATATCGGTGAAGCAGAGTTCTCACTTGTTCTAATTAGCGCCATCCTTGGTGCTGACTTGACATTACGCTTCTTACCTCTGACTCAAAACAAATTGTACTCTGCTCCACACATTATATAAAACCTGCTCAGTCCTAAATTCCACCTAACTGGCATCACTGTAATGTTAACACGTTTATTACACATTGTTCAAAATTTAGAGCTCACCCAGGGAAGAGTCTGTGCTGCTGAATGGCTAAGAACCACAATGGCTAACATTTCTGAATGGTGATTATATGTTGGGTACTATTCAAAGCACTTAATACATTATTATTTAAAATCATCACAGTATCCTATAAATAGGTGCCATTTATCATTCCCATTTTACAAACGCGGCACAGAGAGGTTATATAATTTGCTCAAGTTTAAACGCTAATAAGTGGTTGAGACAGGATTAGAATCCAAGTGGCCTTAACTCCAGAGCCTGCTACAGTTATTTCCCGATGGTCCCTGACCTAAGAGAGTTCACAGACTAGAAATATATACATCATTAATAATATAAGTTGATATTGGCTGTAATAGAGGGATGAACAGGAGCACAGAAAAAGGGCTAAGGAAGTGGACAAAGCGTTCCAGGAAGAAGAAACAGCAATCTGTATTTCAAACATTCCAGGCATAAACTTCCCAAGAAATGTGATTTAAGTTTGTTTTAAGAATTAAAATGAAAGACACACGAGATACTCGGTCTAAATCCACTTTCCAAATTCCAGGTCTATGTCAATGCAGACTTTACTCACATAATGACTGTTCATTACTTTTTAGAAAACTTTTTAAAAAAGTCTTTAGTATAATGGCTTTTGTTTTCCTTCTAATTCATGACATTTACTTAGGTTTTCTTTAATGTCTGTCAATAAAGTTTGCAATTTTCTCCATAAAGGTCTTACAAAATTTTTGAGAGATTAAACCTTTAAGTACCATTGGGAAGGTTATCTTTTTTTAAAAAACATGTTATATTCTAATTGTTTCTGGTGTATAAAATACAACAGACTTTTGTTTTTATATAATGGTTTTATAAAAAGTGCTATTTCAACATTGGTGCATTCTGTTCAACACTGTCATTCTCCAGAGAACATCACATGGACCAAATGTGTATTGTCTGCCATGTTTGAACGAACCCCAAACATTTGCTTTGTGAATGTATGCCAACCAAGAGGGATGAAGAGATAACATTTCATCTATAATTCTTTAAAATTTCCATATGATTGAAAGTGCTCTCATGTTTATGCTATGACTTTATTTTTAACTGCAGTTTGAGGGCAAGATAATTTAAGTCCCCTAAAGCTTGAAAAATTAGTGAAGAAAAAAGAAAAAGTGCAGCAAGATGCTCTTTCCAAAAACCAACTCTCTCACATCCACCTCCACAACTACCACCCGCTCAAATCTTTTCTTCCTTTGATAAACACAATAAAGCTTCATTACATTATGTTTGTTATACAATCTGTATTTATTTACTTCTACATTCTTACTACTTAAGCTTGTTTTCACTGTTCAGTTGATATATTTTTCTACCTATGAAATTTGTTTGGGTATCTGTTGGGATGGAATGCATCATAGTTTTTCCTACTAAAAGTAATAAAAATCTTTTTCATTTAATGGCAGAATTTTTCAGAAACACATTAGCTAGGAAGAAATGGGTATTCAAGTACTGGTTCTATGAAACATGTCTCTTCAGGAAATGTGTTGCCTCCCCCACAAATCCAAAATCCTCCTCCTAAAATCCAAACCAAACCTCAACTAATTCATTCTTTGAAAAGCAGCTTTCTTGAGGTATAATTTACATACAATAAATTGCACCTATTTTCAATCACAGTTTAATGAGTTTTCACAGACATTTAAAATTGTGTAACTGCCATGATAATCAAGATATAGAATATTTCTATCAACCCCAATGATTTCCTTGTGCCCTTCTGTAATGAACCCCAATATCACCCTAGTCCTAGGTAACCACTGATTTACTTTGTCACTATAGATTGGATTTGCCTTTTCTAGAATTTCATATGAATAAAATCATATACTAGGTACTCTTTAGCATAACATTTTTTATACCCATCCATATTGCTACCTGTATCAGTAGTTTGTTACTTTTTAGTACTGAGTAGTATTCCATCACATGGGTATACCACAAATTGTTTGTTTGTCCATTCACTGGTTGATAGATGTTTGGGATGTTTCCAACTTAATGGTTGTTATGAATAAAACTGTCATGAACATTTGGTACAGTCTTTGTGCAGATATATGTTTTTATTTATTTTGAGTGAAAAATTAGGAGTAGAATTGGTAGGTTATATGGTAAACATATGTCTAACACTGTAATTGCCAAACTTTTCCTAAGTGGCTGTCCCACCAGCAATGTATAAGTTCTCATTGTTCCACACCCTCCCTAGCACTTGCTATAGTCTGTCTTTAATTCTAGTTATTCCAGGACTTCCCTGGTGGCGCAGTGGTTAAGAATCCGCCTGCCAATACAGGGGACACAGGTTCGAGCCCTGGCCTGGGAAGATCCCACATGCCACGGAGCAACTAAGCCCATGTGCCACAACTACTGAGCCTGCTCTCTAGAACCTGCGAGCCACAACTACTGAGCTCGCATGCCACAACTACTGAGGCCCGTGTGCCTAGAGCCCGTGCTCCACGACAAAGAGAAGTCACCACAATGAGAAGCTTGCACACCGCAACGAAGAGTAGCCTCTGCTCTCCGCAACTAGAGAAAGCCCGCGCGCAGCAGCGAAGACCCAACGCAGCCATAAGTAAGTAATTAAGTAAATAAATAAATAAATAAAATAAAACAAAATGTTAAAAAAACCCTCACAGCCAGTGGTGCTCTAACTCATGCCTGGATGAAGCTTATTTAACACGTCTATTTTCTCCGTAAGGCACATCATAGGCTTCTTGGACTTAGGAACACTAGACAGTACTTCAGCATTATGCTTAGGGCCATTCTAAATTGCAAAATCAACAAAAATAATAAAAATGCAAAATACTGGCACTAAATAGGCCATGAAAAGGATGGCACAGCACCATTTTGTTTGACACCAGCTGGGAACACACATGTTGGGCAACTCAAATTTTTGCCACCTGGTGCATATCCACATGACCATAAAAGTACTACAAATATTGGTTTGGGGGTTATAAATTTTAGTAAGTAGGTGAATCTGCAAATATAGAATCTGTGAATGAGGATCAACTGCATATATATTGCAAATATTTTTTCACAGTCTGTGATTTGTGTTTTCATTTTCCTAACGTCTTCTGAAGAGCAAAGGTTTTCTATATTGATAAAGTACAGTTTATCACGTTTTTGTTTTATGGCATATTCTCCCTGTGTTATCTAAGAAGTCTTTGATTATCCTAAGGATGCAAAGATTTTCTCTTATGTTTTCTACTAGAAGTTTTAGGGTTTCAGCTTTTACATTTACATCCATGATCTATTTTCAGTTCATTTTTTTTATGATGTGAGGTAAGGGTCAAGGTCCATTTCTTCCCACATAGATATTCAGTTGTTCCAGCACTATTTGTTGAAAGACTATCCTTGTATTGTTTTGGCACTTTTATCAAAAACCAATTGACTACATATATATGGGTGTATTTCTGGACTCTTTATCCTGTTTTATTCATCTCTATGCCTGTCTTTATGTCAAAGCCAAGCTATCTTGATAACTGTAGTTTTACAGAAAGACTAGAAAGCAGGTTGTGTAAATCCTCCAACATTGTGGGGGTTTTTTGTTTTGTTTTGTTTTTAATTTTTTGGCCACACCGTGCAGCATGTGGGATCTTAGTTCCCCAACCAGGGATCGAACCCGTGCCCCATGCATTGGAAGCATGGAGTCTTAAACCCTGGACCACCAGGGAAGCCCCCAACATTTTGTTTTTTGTTTTCAAAATTGTTCTGGTCATTAGGTCCTTGGCATTTCCATATAAACTTTAGAATCATTCAGCTTTCAATTTCTCAAGAAGGCCTGGTAGGATTTTGATTGGAATTTCATTGAATATACACAGATAAATCTAGAGAGAACTAACATGATAATATTCAGCCTCTGATCCATAAACATGGTATATACCTCCATTTACTTAGATCCTTAATTTCGCTCAGCAATGCTTTGTAGGTTTCAGTACACATGTCTTACACACATCGGCTAAATTTATTCCTTAGAATTTCATGTTGTATTTATTTTAAAAAACTCATATACCAAATGTTCATTGCTGGTATATAGAAATAAAATTTGATATTTGTACTTTGTGTCCGGAAATCTTGCTTTAATTCACTTATTACTTGTTTTAGTAGCTTTTTGGTAGATTCCTTAGATTTCTATGTAAACAGTCATGTCATCTGTGAATAAAGACAGTTTTGCTTTTTCCTTTTCAATAGGTATGCCTTACTTTCTTCGTCTTTCCTTATTTTACTAGTTACTCGATCATGATGTATTATTATTATTTTGTATATTGCTGGAATGGACTTGCTAATATTTTGTTAAGGATTTTTGCATCTATATTCATGAGGTAATATCTGTAGTTTGATTTTCTAATCTTTGTCTGATTTTGCTGTTAAGATATTGCTGGCCTCATAATATGAGCTGGGAAAAGCTTTCTGCCTCCTCTATTTTCTACTAACTCTTCATTAAATGTTTAATATAATTTTGTATCTATATGAGACGATGGATGTTCACTAAACTTGTACTCAATCACTTCATGATGTACGTAAGTCAAATCAGTATGCTGTACACCTTAAACTTATATAGTGCTGTATGTCAATTATATCTCAATAAAACTGGAAGAAAAAAAATGTTTAATAGAATTTATCAGTGAAGCCATCTGGGCTGAAGTTTTGTCTGTGAGAAGGTTTTAAATTACAAATGCAATTTCTTTGTTAGATGTAGAGCTATTCAAGTTTTTCATATCTTCTTGAGTCAATTTTGAAAATTTGCATCTTTCAAGGAATTTGTCCTTTCCATCCAAGCTATCAAATTTATTGGAATAAAGTTAACTTATTATCCTTCCACTGTCTGTAGGATATAAAATGATACCCCCTCCTTTCACTTCTGATATTGGTAATTTGTGCCTTCTTTCTTTTTTTACTTGATCAATCTAGATAGTTATCCACTTTATCTTTTCAAAGAATGTGTTTTTTGGATTCATTAATTCTGCTCCTATCTTTTGATGCATTGACCCCTTTATCATTATGAAAAGCTACTCTTTCTCCCTGGTAATATTCCCAGTTCTGAATTCTACTTTGATATTGATATAGTCACTCCAGCTTACTTTTTTTTTTTTTTAATTTATTTATTATTTTTATTTTTGGCTGTGTTGGGTCTTCGTTTCTGTGCGAGGGCTTTCTCCAGTTGCGGCGAGTGGGGGCCGCTCTTCATCGCGGTGCGTGGGCTTCTCACTATCGCGGGCTCTCTTGTTGCGGAGCAGAGGCTCCAGACGCTCAGGCTCAGTAGTTGTGGCTCACGGGCCCAGTTGCTCCGCGGCATGTGGGATCTTCCCAGACCAGGGCTCGAACCTGTGTCCCCTGCATTGGCAGGCAGATTCTCAACCACTGCACCACCAGGGAAGCCCCAGCTTACTTTTTATTAATGTTTGCATGGAACACCTTTTTCTATCCTTTTATTTTTAGTGTATCCATGTCTTTATATTTAAGTTTGTATATAGCATATAGTAGAGTCTTATTTTTTATCCAATATGATAATCCCTGTCTTTTAACTGATGTGTTCAGACCATTTATATTTTTTCCCCATCTTTATTGAGATATTATTGACATATATGTAAGTTTAAGGTATGCAACGTGATAATTAGATACATGTATATATTGCAAAATGATTATCACAGTAAGGCTAGTTAACACCTCTATCTCCTCACATAATTGCGATTTTGTGCGTGTGTGTGTGTGTGTGTGTGTGTGTGTGTGTGTGTGTGTGGTGATAACATTTAAGATCTACTCTTTCAAGTATATTCGATCATTTATAAATATTGAATTATTGATATGATTTCATCATCTTGCCAGTTATTCTATTTGTCCCATATGTTGTTTTTTCCTTTTTTCCCAGCCTCCTTTTGGATCAACAAAGTATTTTTTAGTATTCCATTATAGTTCTACTACTGGTTTATTAGCTATGCCTTGAACGTCCTTAAACACTTCTTGTAATGTACGTTTCCTGGAGACAGATTATCTTGGTTTTTGTTTGTCTAGAAAATGTCTTTATCTTGCCTTTATTATGAAAGAATATTTTTGCAGGACAGAGAATTCTAGGTTGACAGATTTTTTTCCTTTCAGTATTTTAAAGATTTCATTCCATTATCACTGGTTTGTATATTTTGTGATGAGAAGTCTGCTTTCATTCTTTGTTCCTTTATATGTCTTTTTTTTTTCTGCCTGCTTTTAAGAGTTTTCTCTTTATCACTCAACAATTTATGATATGTCTTGGTACAGTTTTCTTCATGTTTGGGTTTCACTGACCTTCTTTGTATCATATTTGGAAAAATTTTGGCCATTTATTTTCTTAAATACTTTTTCTGGCCTCCACCTGACTTTTCTTGGGACTCCAATTACCCATATGTTAGACTGCTTGATGTTGTTCCACTGAGGTTATATAATTTTGTTTCAATATTTTTCTCTTAGTGCTTCATTTTAGGTAGCTTATATCCATTTCTATAGTTTCTATTGCTATTCATGTTGAGCAGAATTGCTCCACTAATTCATTTTTAAGTGAGTGAAATTCATCTGATTTTATGTATATCATACAGATTTTAATAACAAGCATAAGTCCAGAATGATTATTATCTTTCCTATGGTTTGTAGCAAGATGACTGGGTTTTCAGAAAAGGAAAAGGACTGAAGATTACTCAACCTTAGGAGAGGAAGGAAGAGATGGGGAGCTTATGGTATATACTATTAATTATTCCATTTTTATTATCAAGTCTTATGTTATGTAAAAAAACCCCAAAAAAACCTCACCACTCTGTAACTTTTCAATCTCTTCTGTTTTTAAGCAGAAAGAAAATGGAACATTTAAACTCCAAAGCAACTTCTAAAATGTTAAATAGGATACTGTAGAGTTTATCTTACCAAGAATTACTTTTATTTTCTTTTGCTTTGAGGTTGGTAATTAAGCAAAATGAGCACTATAAATTCTGGCAGGTAATCAAATAAATTAATACTTCATATTCACCATGGATATACACAAAAAGAAAAAAAATGCTCATCAGTAATTATGCTTGAGAATCTGTAGAAGATATAAAAATTCTAAAAATGTGAAAAAGGCTGATCTTAGTGGAAGTTAGATGAAAATTAAATTTTCTGAGCATTGTTAATTGGCAGTATTACCTAGCTTTTCCGAAGAGGGCAGCAAGAAGCTTTCTAGTGTAATGAAAGTCCTATTTGAAAGGTATGATGGAATTTCAAGCTATTTTATATATATATATATATATATATATATATGTATATATATATATAATTTCAAGCTATTATATTTTATAGATTGGGGCAATCTATAAAAACCTTATGAACACACAGCTGATAAAGATTTCAGGAGGTTCTATAACTCATTCACCTACCTTTACAAGAACTTATTAAGTTATCAAGGCAAATAACCTATAACATAAAAACTTGATTCTCTCTTACAAAGACTATATTTTGATAATATAGAAGATATTCTAAGAATGTTTACAGTAGACCAAAACAGTTAAATGACCATTAAGGCAAAATATGACAAGGGCCATAAGACAGGTAAAGAATAAGTGCTATAGGAGCCCAAAGATGGAAATAGCACTAGTAAGGACTAAAAATTCACAGCATTAAGCTTGAATTGGGCTTCAAGTGTGAATGAGATGTGGACAAATGTAAAGGAGGGGCCAAGGCATTCCAGATGGCAGTCACAAAAAGGACAAAGACATAGGGTGCTTTGGGAAAGAGAAGTGAGGTACAATCTTCAGAAATACTCACAGCTAAAGATTCAGAGGAAAGCACACAGCCTGGAAGTACAGGTTCCCAGAAGTTAGAGAAGTGTGCAAAGAGTAATGAGGCTAGAAAAGGCTATTGGATAAATGTAAAATCTGATATTTAATTAAAAGAAAAACTGTGCAGGATATGAGGGGGCACATGATTTAATAACTGAAAAACCTTGGGTTTTTGGTTGATTTTCAAGTTCCTTTTGAGCTAACTCTGGGAGATCCAAGCGCTAACAAAGAAACAAAAATCTTAGTTTCTGTTATTAGATGCAGATTCCAGATCACAGAAAACAATATTGGATTGCTCAGGAATCAGTCCACAATTAGAGTGCTGTATTCAATTTTCATTGTCATTTTATAAGAAAAATGTTGGTGAACTAGAAGCTATATCCAAAGAAAGGTAACCAGAGTAGTATCTCAAAACTGCCACAACAGGAAGTTAAAGACTGGTTTTATTTACTTTTATCTTTCCACTTCAAACCTCCTTTATCTTCTGTATCCCAATTCTAGACAGTGGGAGCAAATCTACCAAGTCACCCATATTAGAAACCAGGGAAGATCATGATGGATCCTTCTCTTTCACTCCCATCTTCAACCTGTCACTAAATCTTATTGAGTCTCTAACCCAAATGTCTCATGTCAGTTACATTTACTGCCTCACCAGTTTAGTTTAGGTCCTCTCCATCTGATCCCTGGACTATTACTGATAACCTAACTGATCTCCCAATCTAAACTTTACTCTCTTACAAAACCACTCTCTACATGACAGCTAAAGTGACTTTCCTATAGCCAAATCTAACCATATTATTCCCTGGTTTAAAAAGAAATCTTCAATTACTTCCAACAATCTTCAGAATAATGTTTTAAGTCCCCTTTCTTGTTTACAAGGCCCCTGCCTACCTCTTTATTTCTTTGTTTATCAGATTTTTACTAAGCATCTATTATGTGCTAGGTAATGTGGATACAATAATGAATAAGCCAGAAAAGGTACTGTCATTCATGGAACTTACTAATGGACAGTGTCATCTCCTGCTAGTCTCCCAGCGCTCTAGTTACACAGGGACAACTAGCATTTCCTCAGATGTACCATCTGAATTCATACTTCTGTGCCTATGTATATTATTCAAATTACTTATACTGGCCCATAGTTTCTTCTGTATTCTCCCTTCTTCCGGATTCCTATACTGCTTTATATCCACCTGGCAAATTTTTATGTACTCTTCAAGACTCAGCCTCAGGTGTCTCTTCTATGAAGCCTCTCCTGAAACCCTCACACAGGCAAAGTTGGTTATTCCCTTCCTCATGTCAGCCATGAACCACATACAAACTTCTTTTACACTGAACTATAATTATTTAATTACATGCATGTCTTTCACTGGGAGATGACTTATTCACATCTTATTTATTTTTGAGGCCCTAGAATGTAACAGTGTCCAAGGCATAGATAGGATAAGCTCAATTAATAACTGTGAAACAACTCAATTACATGATTGGCTACATGAATGAATTTATTCAAAGGGCACTATGATAGATTTCTTTAAATACACTGAACTA
Organism: Balaenoptera borealis; assembly: GCF_965194805.1. NCBI lineage: Eukaryota > Metazoa > Chordata > Mammalia > Artiodactyla > Balaenopteridae > Balaenoptera > Balaenoptera borealis. The sequence continues at coordinate 28,069,150 of NC_138866.1, forward strand.
TTTATATGTAAGAGAAATTTGCTCTTTTAAAATTTGCTACTGGGCTTCCCTGATGGCGCAGTGGTTGAGAATCTGCCTGCCAATGCAGGGGACACGGGTTCGAGCCCTGGTCTGGGAAGATCCCACATGCCGCGGAGCAACTGGGCCCGTGGGCCGCAACTACTGAGCCTGCGTGTCTGGAGCGTGTGCTCCGCAACAAGATAGGCCGCGATAGTGAGAGGCCCGCGCACCGTGATGAAGAGTGGCCCCCGCTCACCGCAACTAGAGAAAGCCCTCGCACAGAAACAAAGACCCAACACAGCCAAAAATAAATAAATAAATAAATAAATAAAATTTGCTACTAACATCTTAAGTAACAACTATGGCTATAAATTAAGAGAAGTCAGAAAGAAGGGAGAATTCTGTGGGATAATTTTGTCTAGCAATGGAAATAAGCTCCCTTCCCCTGGACATGCTGAATTGGATGCTGTAGGAGGAAGAGACAAATGATGCTGGAGAGAGAGGAAATAAGCATGAAAAGGTTGAAGGTTCCTTAGAAATCAACCAGAAAACAGAAAATAGAATACACAGAAAAAAGGGGACAATCCTCAGATAAGGACACCTCTTGGAATTAGGAAAACGAATGAGAAAACAGAGACAAAGAACTTAGGTATTAAGAGAAAGAGAAGACGGTTCACTTAAGATAATCTAGGTATTCCTAATATCAATAAAATAGGAATTTCTCTTGAAAGGAGAGAAAAAATTGTTCTGAGAATGTAGGAAAAGAAGATATTTTAGAATCAGTCACTGAGGTAAGGCTTAAGTCAATGAGACATCCCAGAGATGAAAATCTGTTTTACTTTCAAAGGTCAGTGAAACAGGCAATTTCATACTTTTGTTCAAATTTTAACATCCTTGTATGTCCAGAAATTCTTCCTGTTACCTAACTCAAGTCATTCAGACTTTGGATTAAATACATTTCCTTTTACTCTAAATGATGTTTGAAAAACTGGCTAATTTTTCTATCAGAACATTTACTAATTCAAGGAAAGTACCAATAGCATTGCTACCCCTATTAACAAATAACAACTGTTAAAATAGGGAGGACTATAAGATTAGGAATAAACAGAAATATTGTAAAACTGGAGCAGTGCAACATGGAGACTAGCTGTTTATTTTGTAGATCTTCTTTGAAAGCAAAAAGAATAGAATCCTTAATTCTTAATAGTTGAAAAGAATAGAGATCACCCAATCTAAGCCCCCAGCTAATCCTAAACAGTATCTGGTAACATTCCAGAGCTGGTCACAGAGCTCTGCCTGAGAGTTCTGCATGATGGGAAACTTGGTACGTTTTGAGAGTCCATTTAATTTCTGGAAATTTGGAAAGTACATCCTTAACACTGTGGCAAAAACAAAACAAACAAACCTCTTTCTAACTTCTCCCCATTGTTCCTAACTCTGTCCTCTGAAACAGGACATGGATAAATGCCCATGTGTAGCTAATGCAGAGCAAATGGGATGTAATGAATCTAATCAAAAGTAAGGAAAAATAGGTATAGTATTAGGGACAACTAAGTCAATAGACAGCTGCTCCTTGAATACTTTAAGAGCAATAAAACTAACTCCTTATTATCTTTCTTGACACTAGGATTCTGTTCAAACCCAAGAGGTTTATAGAAATTGTGCAATTCTTTTGTACTTGCAGATATTCAGTAATTCTTCAGATGAAACACATAATAAGGAGAAATAGCATGTGATTCTATAGCCAATCATGGATGATCCATTAAGAAGACAAGTGACAGCTCAACCCTCTCTCCAGGAACATTTGTCACCTATGCCTTTATCCTTCAGGGATTTGAGTTGAATGACATTTGCTGTAGGTTGATAATTAGTTTTTCTTTCTTTTTCATTTTTTTTTTTTTAAAGCATAGGAAGCTAATGTTGGCTTCTTCCCCATGAGGGACACTAGCCTAAGTGGTTTTGGGAATATATGCCTTGATCAGATTTGCACTATGACTCCTGAATGCATGAGCCATCCCAGCAACACCTGCTCTCCTGACAGGTCACGAGGGACTGGTAGAAAAAGGATCCATCAATTCCATTCTCCCCAGAGAGACCACCCAGACCTAGCGTTAAATGTACAGTTCAATGACATGTTAAAAAATAAAATTCCATCCACCAAAACCTACCAGTTACCAGAGGTCAATATTTAGAAGACCGTAATAATGAAAATTAGCATAAAATTTAATTTTTTTTCCAATTGGACTGTAATCCAACTAAATACTCAGAAAGGTACCACTTATATCAAGGGGGATAAGATGGAAAGGAGTGAAACTCCTTAATCAAATCATGTTACCAATATATTGCTAAGGGCTTGAGTTTTGGGTTCTATTTCTCATCATGGGGTGGAAATACAGTTGCTTCCCACCCAAAAACTGTGAATTACTTATTTTGGATTATAGTAAGTTTGAGCATGCAGATTTTACAACACAAAAACTGAAAATATGTAAGCAATCACATTTTCATTCAAAGTAATTAGCTTCCTTTTCATCAACAAAGAGAAGTATAGAACTTTTATTTTTGGCCTATTCATATACATTTCGTGTTTCAGTTTCCATTTATTTTCCTATCAAACATTATTTAGCTTTGTCTCTCTAAATGTTACAACATCCAGTCTCTGTCCTTTCTACTACCTATTTCACCTATTTTTAACAATTGTTTTTTCAAAAATTAAAGTTATACGTGTACATGTCTCAAAAATCAAATAATTCTATAAGGTTTGTTATGAAAAACTGCAGTTCACCTTTAACTACTCAGTGGGACCCATTTTTACCCTGTTTAGCTGATTATATTGTATTATTACCTCTATGTCTCTAAATGACTAAATAATATGCTTGTATCACTATTTCTCGATTTTTCAATTTGAGGCATTATCTATTGACTTCCCCCAATATAGAAAGTGATGATTTAGCTCCTTTTCCCATCCTTCCACCTTAACTCCTCACAACACATATGCAAGCATCCGACCTCCTATCTTCTCAGTTATATGTATGTTTTTAAAACATTTATTTATTTATTTGGTTGCACCAGGTCTTAGTTGCAGCACGTGGGATCTTCGTTGCCACGTGTGGGATCTTTTAGTTGAGGCATGTGGGCTCTTAGTTGCAGCATGTGAACTCTTAGTTGTGACATACATGTGGGATCTAGTTCCCTGACCAGAGATCGAACCCAGGCCCCCTGCACTGGGAGTGTGGAGTCTTAACCACTGCGCCACGAGGGAAGTCCCTCAGAGTTATATACTGTAACTTTACCTAGATCAATATTCACTTTCTACATTATTATGATTATATAAATGCTACTTATAGCTAACCCATGTAATAAACTATGATTACCTTTCCTTTCTTGCAAATCTTTTTGCTTTCCCTGAGTTTTTTTAGGTTGCTTAGTTTTCTGTGTATTTATCTCTAGTTCAACCACAGACTCTATCACTGCCTGTTGTCGAAATCTTAAGATATTGAGATGCATCATGTAATTTATCAATTTCATCTTCCTGAAGAAGTCTCCAGATGGTCTGTCCTCTGTGCCTGGTGCACAGCAATAACCCTGGATTCCTCCTCTCTCACCTGTTTTCTGTATCCCATGGGTGGTGCACAAGTGCCAATAGTGCATAGAGTTTATCAGAGGTCAATTTTTTGAGATCTTCCATATCTAAAAAATGTCTTTATTCATCTTTTCACTTGAAAATAATTTTCCCTTAGAATTTTGAAGATATTGTTCCGATGGTCTCCAATGTTGAAGACATTCTGATTCCCATCCTTTGTATGAAATCTACTTTTTGTCTTCTCTAGAAGCTTCCAGGATCTTCTCTTTTTTCTCAGAGTTCTGAAATCATGAAATGATGTGTCTTGGATTAGGTCTATTTTCATCTATTTTGGTGGTAACTGTCAGGATCTTTCAGACTGGAAACGTATGTCCTTCAAGTTTGGGAAATTTTTTTGAAGTATTTCATTAATGATGTCCTTTATGTTTCCCTTTTCCTCTCTTTCTGGAATTCCTATTATTCAGATTTTTGGCTCTCATAGATTGGTTCTCTTTTCTCTTTCATTCATGTCCTTTTGCTCTATTTTTGGAAGACTTCCTTAACTTCAACTCTGAAAATTTTTGAGTTTTTCATTTCTATCATATTTTTAAATTTCCATGAGCTCTTTCCCGTTCTCTGTATGGTCCTTTTTAATAGCATCTGTTCTTATTACGTTTGCAATACCTTATCTGTCTGAGGATATTAATGAGACAGATCGGCATAGTGTGTTTTCTCTTAGTTGATTTTTTCCATTTGTTGCTTTTGGTCTTTATTTTTTTTTTTTTTTTAATTTTTATTTGTTTATTTATTTATTTATGGCTGTGTTGGGTCTTCGTTTCTGTGCGAGGGCTTTCTCCAGTTGTGGCGAGCGGGGGCCACTCTTCATCGCGGTGCGCGGGCCTCTCACTGTCGCGGCCTCTCCCGTTGCGGAGCACAGGCTCCAGACGCGCAGGCTCAGTAGTCGTGGCTCACGGGCTTAGTTGCTCCGCGGCATGTGGGATCTTCCCAGACCAGGGCTCGAACCCGTGTCCCCTGCATTGGCAGGCAGATTCTTAACCACTGCGCCACCAGGGAAGCCCTGGTCTTTATTTTTTATGTTAGGGGCTCTTCTCAAATGTTGACAATCTTTCATTGTTTTTTCATATGTAAGAACAAAAGACTAAAAAGCTGCTTGAAAAGTCTGAGTGTAGGACTTGGGCATGTTGACTGTGAGTTTCACTGCAGTGTGACCAAGCTTTTTAGTTGTAGAACTTTCAATATCAGTGCCTTTATTCTACTTGGGCTGGTCAGATTCCCCAGAAGTCTCTTCCAACCTTCTGAATGAAGGGTGAAAGCCTGGCTGTGGAGGGAGGCGTGGTCTCAGCATGCAGTCGGCATAGTTCACTACATTTGTGGTAGAACCTCCATCCTTGGTTGGTTCCAGTTGAGGAACCACTTTGTTTTATTGTCTCTAGAGAATAAAGCTCCAGTCTTTTCTGGGACAGAATAAAGCAGGTGATCTAGGCATCTGACTCCTTCTTAAACAGACTTTAATTAATCCCCCTTATTTAAACTATCTCCCCCCTCTACCTAGTACCAATCTTTAGCCTCTTGGAGTATTGTGAGGTGTGAACTGTCTTGGTTCTTGGCTTTCCTCACTTTAGGACTGCTTTTCTTAGGTCTCCTAAGTTCACATGCCTACCAGTTGCCAAAATTTTGCTGCTGTTGACCTCTTTTCTGTTTTCTCCTTGAGGGTTCACATATTTTTTTTTTTTTAATTATTTTAGTAGGGTTTGGGACGGAAAGGAAAGCAAATGTGTGCATTAAAACCATCATTACCCTGGAAGCATTCTCTTCCCAAATTTATTTTCCATTATACATACTTCCAGGTTCCTCCATGATTCCAACTGTTCTGTCATGCTCCCCACTCCTACCTTGGTTATGTCTTTACATTCCTAATGTTAGTTACGGTCTTTCTAAAGAGCAAGGGACAGTGGATAGCTTCTGAAAAAGTAGCAATGAAAAAAATTGGTAAGTACTCTTTTGTTCTCTGATTGCTTTGAAGGCTATGTTTCCATTTCTCATTTGTAAATATAAGATTCCATCTATTCAAGAGGAATTTGGACAACACTGTTTTGTAATATACAAAGGTAGCATAAAGTGGTCCCAGACAGCAAGGGTCTTACAATTTCGTTGGGAAGACAAGCATCAATAATAATTGGATGCTAAAGAAGTCAGGAACAGGAGGGCTCAATGTGGCTAAAAACAACCAGGAGAGAATTATAACAGTTCAAGAAAAATGAAATGGTTAGAAGAGAGAATTAGTCATAAAGGAAATTAGGAGAATGCAATGTGGTTAAAAGGTTGGAAGAGCCATCTTCTATTCACATTCACATTTGTTTTGTCTTCTAAAACAAAAATTACCAGACTTTTTTTGGGGGGGGGAAAGTTTGTTAAAACCTATTGATTAATATTTATCAAACCCCTTCATGGAAAGTAGCCAACAGAATTTTGAGGGACATTTATAGCTAAGGCAATCATTGGCTCAGATGGCACTGTCTAGGTGGTGAATGCTACCCAGCCAACTGCGAAAGTTACAGGTGTACCCTGCTTTGAGAGAAATTAACATCTATTAACAAAACAAAAACTATTCATGACACAAAATGAAATCATTTACTTTATAAGAGTTAACTTTCCACAAAGCTTGTGCTCCCTGTGCCAGTTATTCATTTATTACCTCTCCGCTCCTAACTCCCCTTCTCTGCCCTTATCTGCTTCGTGATACTGGCACTGGACCCTGCAGCAGGCTACGTTTTTCCTGTCAGGTGGTTCGATGTTAAGCTTGCCAATAGAGAGGTGGGAGACTGCAAGGCTGAAGCAGGAAGAAGGAACTTTTCTTCCTTCTTACAATGTGTGGTTTTTCTGTGCAGGAAGAGCAGGTTGGCAGGTGGGGGTCCCAGCAATAGTCACCTTGCCAATGGCTGCCCTCAGTTCAGTGCCCCCAAGCTAAGATTCTTCACCACCTCACGGGTGGCTGCTCCTGCATTCACCAACAGGGTACCCTCTGGCAGTGGGCAGCATGTCCTCTCTTCAGAGGTCTGAATCTCTGCTTTGTGGAGATCTCCTCTAAGTTTCTAAGTTCCTCTGTGTTCACTCCTTCTGCCTGGGGTGAGGGGGCAGGAGCTTTCTGCAGTTGCTACCTCTATACACCTTAGAGTCTTCTTTTACCTCTTTATAAGTTAACCACCTTTCACTTAGTTAACCATTATTTATTTAAAATTTTCCCTGTTCAAATTACTCCTGACTAGATTCTGGCTAATACAATCAGCCCCAAAGACCAAATAAACAGAATGCATGCAATACCAAGTAAAGCCGATTCCCAAATCCTAATGTTAAAAAATGAATTCTAGCAATTACTGTTATAAATCTAGAGACATTCCCCAACATCAATTCTGAATAAGACAACCATAAATATAAGGTTACCCAAACCATGAGTACCGAGCACTGAAGAGCAAGAGCAAAGAACAAACTACTGCAGAGAAACTTTTGGATTTTGCTGTGATAAAATTACAAGATTAGTGGCTGACAAGAACCCAATAGATGAAAGAACCTGATTATAAGAAAGCATTTAATACTGCTTCTCCTGGCATCTTCCTTGCAAAATTAATTAAAACTAGCCAGGATATATGAGTCTCATGAATTGAAAACTGGCCTCAAGACCACAAGGAGTGATTATAAACTGCTTTAAATCACATTGAGGAAAAGTGTCTGGTAGAATGTCCAGAGAGTATTAGATAGGTTATAATCCAGTATTTCCATTAGTGCTTAGGAAAGTAAAGAGTCAGTTAATTAATATTTAGTAGACATTAACTAGAAGGGATTTGTGAAAACCAGTATGGTCTAAAGTATAAAAGATTTAGAAAAGTGAGAAAGATGTACAAAAGGTAAACTCTTTCTCCTTACTACGAATAATTAATATAAAAAGTAAATTTCACCTAGTGATCTCAAGACCTCATATGCATAAGGACTACATAAAGTTGTCAGGGAAAAATCAAATGTTTTTATCTGGGTTAACTAAGAACAGCAGCCACCTTGGGGGACCTAATTCCTTTCAGTCGACAGAGATTATAAACTCAGACAGAGAAGAGTGTTTGGATCTATAAATAATCCTTTGCACAGCTACATCATACAGCAGTTAATACCAGAATTTCCTTTTCATGTGGATTTGTACATTTACAAATACATGGAAGCAGAGACAAAACAGAAAAACCAAAAGCAGCAGTAACACCAACAGCCAAACTGAATTTTTTATAAAGATATCATTTATGCCTTAATAAAGAGATTGCCTAAACCCAGAAATTGTCTGGCCTGTTCCCTCCTCTCCTGCACCTTCCTAGCACCTATGTGTGTGTCAGGCACTGGGGACCCAGTGGAGAACAAAGCAGACACTCTAACAAGTAATTGCAATGCTGAGTTAGGGTAGGAGGAAGTAGACGGTGCTGGCAGAGCATACACTGTGGGCATGGGAGCGAAGGTAGGAATAACCTAGTCTAGGGGTCAGGCATGGCATTCCAAAGGAACTGACATTTAAGCCTGGAGTTTGCTCTAGTCCCTATGTGGGCTCCTTCTTAAGGCAACAAGTTGTCAATGGTAATTTCTTGCTATGGGACAGAAGATGGTCTGGGGCTTGTTCTCAAACTGCCAGCATCTAGTCCAAAGGAGTCCTGGTGTCTGTTTTCCTTGAGAAATTTAGGGCTCTAAAAATGCTTGCAAGTCACAATTTAGCTAGGAAAGGGCTGGATTAAGCTCCTCCCCAACCCAGACCCATACAGATATACTGTGCTTCCTGTTTCTTTCTAGTAGTTATCTGGGTAAGAGGAAGACAAGTACTGGCCTTAAGAAGTGACTACTTCATGGCAGTGCTAAGCAAGCCTCAGGAGAGCACCCAGGGCCAGGTCCAAAAGCCTTCCCTAGTTGCCATGGTCAGGGGATTTCAGCCATGCTCAGCAAGCAAGTTAAGGAGCAGAGGCTTTGGAATCACACATGCCTGAGTTCTAGTCCTGGCTCTGTCATTCAATACCTTGAGCAAGTGATCCCCTCTTTCTCCATCTGTACAATGAGAATAATAACAGTAGCTATCCCCATAGGAGTGGTATCAGGATATGGATAAGGATCTGGGCATAGGGCCAGGCATATAGCAGGACACGTTAGCTGTGAATGGTAATAAAAAACAAGAATATGATGGACCATATCTGTAAGTAGCTGAAGGAGTATATACGTATGTTTATTTGTATGCACCTAAATTGTTTATTAAACTCATATTTAGCTAAGTTAAAATGATGTCCTAGAATGTCCCACGGGCAAACAAGACACAAGTTGAAAACAAATATCTCTCAGCCCCAAGCAGTAGTTTTCCTTACATTCTCTATTCTGGTTAATTAAACCAATTAAAAACTACTCAAGTTAGAAACTGAGAGTCATTCATAACTCCTGCGTCACTGCATCTTCTAAAACTGGTCTCCCTGCCTCTAGTGGTCCACCAGTCATAAGCACCTATAATGTGCCAGACACTAAAAAAGAGAGGCAGAATTACAGTGAAGAGTAAGACAACAGCCTCTGCCCTCAACTGTCAGAGTGCTCTTCCTACCAAGAGGTCAATCGATGTCACCTCCCTGCTTACCACTCTTCAGTGGCCACACAGAGCCTTCAGACAACACCTTAGCTCATATGCACAATCACAGACTCCTTAGTTTCTATCTTCGTCTCCTGTTTACTCAGCAGTTCCCCAAACACAGCACGCCTCAGGCCTTAGTATGCTTAGGCCCAGACTATTTCTTACCCACCCTGTGCAGCAATTACCACCCCACCCCACCTACTCACTGCCCGTCCTTACAGACTGTTAGGATTACTTTCTCTGACCTTGTCTGAGATAAATAACCGGCCCTAGTGCTCTCTAATAAATCTGTACAACTGTAATCTCAAGACCAAGAATGTTCTCCTCTATAACCCTGTTTTCCCCCATCTCTGTCAATAAAACCCTGATTTTATTCAGGTACAGGATGATCATGCGCTTAGGGGAGACGGGGCTCCTTCCCAGTCCCAGAGGGTGAACCATTACTGGTCCACCTAAACCAATCATGGTAGTCTCATTTGTCTTGACAGGGATTAGTTTAGGCATAGGAATGTGACCTACGCCGTTCAGCGGCATGTGAGGGGAAATCTGCTTCAGAGCTTCTGGGGTTTTTCTCACTGATAAGAAGGTTGGGGGAGGCAGGACTCAATTCCCTTTTCTAAGGAAACTGTCGTCGGTATATGACGTCAAAAACTGTAGTAGCCATCAAATACGATGCAAGCCAAACTAAGAAGGAATACAACACATCGAAGGTGACACAGCAGAAAGATGGAACTAACAGTGGTCTCTGCTGTCACTGAATTAACCAACCCTAGAAATGAAGTATCTCTGGACTTCTTGTTATACGGAGCACCCTCATCCTTTAAGCCATCTTAGTTGGGCTTTCTGTAATTTGCAGAAAAAGGCATCCTGACTGATAGTGTATTGGTTTGCTGGGGTTGCGGTAACAAACTACCACACACTGAGTGGCTTAAACATCAGAAACTACTGTCGCACAGTTCTGAAGGCTACAAGTCCAAGATCAAAGCATCAGCAGGGTTGATTCCTTCTGAGGGCTGTGAGGAAAGGATCTGCTCCAGGCCTTTCTCCTTAGCTTTTAGACAGCTGTCATCTCCCTGTGTCTCTTCACTTCATATTCCCTCCATGTATGTCTGTCTCTGTTTAAATTTCCCCCACCCAATAAGGATACCAGTCATATTGGGTTAAGACCCACCCTAAGGACCTCATTTTAACTTGATTCCCTCTGTAAAGATCCCATGTCCAAATAAGTTCACATTCTGAGGTACTAGAGGTTGGGACTCTGATGTATCTTTTTTAGGGAGACACAATTCAACCCATAACAGAGACCTTTTAAAAACTCTAATGAAAGCCATGGATACTCTCTGCAGAAAAATATACATGTATACGTACACATACCCAATTCTGTTTATAATTTCAGGAGATTCATGGACTCTTAGGTTAAGAACCACAGCTATAGAATCTTCCTGAACAAGACAGACACTTGAGCATTACACACAAACAGAAGCTTAAATCAGTAATTGCCTAAGTAGCAAAATTACACTGCAGGTAATTCTAAGGGTACTGTGTTATGTACAGTTGTCACTGGTGTCATCGGGGAATTGGTTCTAGGACACCAAAATCCATGGATGCTCAAATCTTTTATATAAAATAATGTAGTATCTGCATATAAGCTATGCACATTCTCTCGCATACTTTAAGTCATCTCTAGATATAATATCTAATATAATATAAATGCTATGTAAATAGTTGTGAATACATGTAAATACTACATAAACAGTTGCAGCAAATTCAAGTTTTGCTTTTCTAGAACTTTCTAGAAAAAATTTTAAAAAATATATTTTCAAATCTGTGGTTGGTTGAACCTGCAGCTATGGAACTCATGGATATGGAGGGCTGATTATATATACAAAAGCAGGAAAGAGATAATTTATTAAATGAAGGTTATGCTAAGATCACCAGAAAGCTTTAGAAAAGGGAGTTACCAAGAGAGTCTTCTCTTAAAGGGATAAAGTCAATACTATTCTTTATTTTTTTACAAATTTTAGGGATTTGGGTGAGATTGTTTTAGCTCAGAATTCCTAGTATTAAATCTTTCTTATAATTAATTGAAAATATATAATCTACACTGAAAATTATTAGTACAAAGAGAAAACACATTTTGTTTGTATTAATCTGTTAATATTAAATAAGCCTTAAAACTTAAAATAGTTGAGGTCTAACCACCAGGAATGCAGAGCCTTTAAATGCTCACTTCCACAGCCCCAGCAAACCCATGTTGTCAGTAAGGTTGGAAGGAACTCTGGGGCCCTGCAAAATGGCAGGAAGCAAGGTGAGAGAGAACCGAGAGGAAAACTGTAACCATCTGGTACAACATCAATGTAACTTCCAACATGTGAAGAACTAGAAAATTCTGAAACTTTGTGCTATTTGGCTTTGAGGAATAGCATTCAAAATCATTAAAGGCCATTTGTAAACTGTGGCAATCAGGTTAAATAAATTTGATTTCTGCTCTCTAGAGATAAGTTAGTAGTAATGATAAGAACAGCAAACAGACATTTTCCTTCCTCCTTAACATCAAAAATCGCTGCAAAACTAAGTTAAATTATAAAGCAAGGTATCATAAGAACAAATCATTGAAAATTTGATATTAAGGTACCTCTGAAGTTGAAACAAAGAATTGGGAACGTCTGCAAAAACCACCTGGCAAATGATACGCAAAATCCTTAATTACTGAGACTAAGAAGTTATACATTTTTTCAGGACTTCCCTGGTGGTGCAGTGGTTAAGAATCTGCCTGCCAATGCAGGGGACACTGGTTCAAGTCCTGGTCCGGGAAGATCCCACATGCCGCGGAGCAACTAAGCCCGTGTGCCACAACTACTAAGCCTGCGCTCTAGAGCCCAGGAGCCACAACTACTGAGCCCAAGTGCCACAACTGCTGAAGTCCGTGCGCCTAAAGCCCACGCTCCTCAACAAGAGAAGCCACCGCAATGAGAAGCCCATGCACCACAATGAAGACCCAAGACAGCCAAAAATAAAATTAATTAATTAAAAAAAAAAAAGAAGTTATACATTTTTTTTCTTCCATGGGAAATCCTGTCATGGAACTCACACTGAGTGATAACAAAAATGAACTCTGCCTGAGGGAGTAGGGAGTCATTACAAGGAGAGGGTGGGATTTGAAATGGCAGAAGTTTTCCAGATAAAACTGGAAAGGCTAGGTTGATATTAGCAAAGTCCTTTTGTGAAGGCCTGAGGAATGTGAATTTTCTCTTGTAGGACCCAAGGAGCCAAAGAACTTTAATAAGTAGGAGTATGACATCACTAGCTTTGTTTTTTAAGAAGTATCTGTGGTAGCAGAGGATAGACTTTTTCACCATTGACCATGGCAACTAACAAGGCCACACACCTAACATGCTCAGTTAATACTTGTTGATTGACTGACTGAAGCCTTAGGAAAGGGCTATTAGAACTGTAGACTTGACACATAAACAAGGGTTAGTCCAAAAAGACAATCCTGAGTATTCACATAAAGAAACAGCAGTATTTAAGGCTTACTGCTTGTTTTTTGTTATTGCTCAAAAAGAGGTAAGTATTATGATCTGTAACCAAATATTGCCAATTCTTTTTCTACATTAATATGACTTTATCTGGCTTAAAATAGGAGGACAAAGCAAAGCAATAACCTTATCTACAGGAAATAAAGCCAAGTAAAACAGCATCTAAAACATCAATGTTTATTTTGGTCTGTAAGCCCTTTTTTTTTTGCTTGCCTGTACAGTCTCCAATCATCCCTGAAATGCAAGCAATTGGGCTCTTCTGGACCTACTAGTTAAGGGGAGGGAACATTTATCTACCGTCAATTCATGGGACACTAATCTCCTTCCCACTCCTCTGATTACAAGCCAGCAGGATGCTAGAGGAAAGGCCTCAACAGAAGCTTTAAAAATAAATAAATAAACCAAGCCCCTTCTGCTCCAGGAATACAGGAAAGATTGGCACTAATACAAGCGAAAGTGATCTGCCCAAACAAGAGCCAATGTGAAGGAGGAGCAAGCCGCACAAGCTAGCCTGACATTATTGCTGGGAAGATAGCACACTTGTTAAAAATGTATATTTTAATTTTCTGTATTGCAAAAGGTCCCAATTTGCCCGAGGATCTAGCTAAGCTGCCATTTTCTACTAGACAGAGTCTAATCTTTATTTAATGGATTTAGCATCTATCTTTACTAGAGTGGTCTCTAAGGAAAAGGGGAGGGGAGAATGAAGGGGCAGAAAAGAGATGATCAGATCCCCCTCCCCCTTTCATCCATCCAGCGCTCATGTTTGTGTTCAAAATTCAATTACCTCCTTATTGATACTTCACAGAGATATTTAAGCTGCAAACATGAAGCCCTGATTTCCCAAGGGGCCATGCCCCTCTCTATTTCACTGCTCTGCTTCTCCCTGGGTGAATTCCTGAGGCGTCCATATTAATAGGTAATCAGTCACAATTCATTTATTAAACAGCAAGCAAGGTTTATCAGCCTGCCCTGATTAGCCCGAAGAAACCACTGAATTCCTAATTTATTTATGGAAATGTAAGTGTCTTTTTGAATTCCATTCAGGAGCTGCAGGAGTGTTGTAGTCTTAGCATACTGCAATCTAACAGGCAGCACAAGCAGCAAGCAAGCTTTCCAGGAACAAGAGGGGCTGCTTGCCACCAGAAGGCAAAGAGCAAGGGAGATATGGAGATACACTGCAGGGAATCTTCTCTTGGCCACGGGATTTGGGTCCACATAATCCTTGGATTAGTACTTATTTGATTGCTTTCTGTTTACATAAAAGAGTTTGAAATGTTGTCACTAGGCAGCCATTACTATCCACTGTAACAAAAATCAATCTCAAGGATGTTGCTTTTGATTGGCAGAAAAGTGGCCCTTAATGGAGTACAATTGAGGACCTCAGTGAGTTAAAAGACAATCATTCTTAGCAGAGTTAAAACCAACACCAGATTGGAATACAAACCAAAACCACTAAAATAATACTTCTCGAACATTAATTTTAGATTAGTAACTAAACCAGACCCTGTTTTAATCTTACACCGTTCTAGGCTGCAGTAACAAAACAGCTTTGCGTGTAATTTCCACAATTCTGATCAATTAACAATTCACACAAAATTGCCCATTACTAATTAAAAGGCCAATACAGATTAAATAAAGCTCTTAAGAGTAGCATTGGGCCACTGCTAACTGCCCCAACAGGTGCAATTAGAAAAGACACTGTTTAAGGGACATGAGCAGATCACATAACCTAGACTCTTGTTTTCAGCTAGAAATAGGACTGTTTCTTCTGAAAAATGATAAATAATAAAAAAATTTTTAAATGTAGCCAGTGTTTCAATGCCAACAAACAACGGTGTTAATGCTATCTTTGTATGGGTTATCCACAGCCAGTGTTTTCAAATCCTAATCTGCCTTCCTCATATAGTTCACTATGATTAAGAGCAACCTCCCCATATAACCTACTGTATGAAGTGAAAGGCAAACCATAATCATGAGAAAAACATAGTCTCAACTGACAGACATTCTACAATGTACCTTACCGGTACTCCTTAAAACTGTCAAGGTCATCAATGACAAAAAAAATCTGAGAAACTGTCACAGCCAAGAGGAGCCTATGAGGAGCTATGACTACTAACTGTAATTACGGTGTCCTGGAGGGGACCCTGGCACAGAAAAAGAACAGTAGAGGAAAACTAGGTAAATCCGAATAAAGAATGGGAAAAAGAGAAAACGGAAAAAAAAGGTAAAGTTCATTAGTTGTAACAAATGTACCATGATAACAATAATAGGGCAAACTGGGTATGGGTATATGGAAACTCTCTTTCACGATTTTCATATCTAAAACTGTTCTAAAATTTAAAATTAATTTAAAAAACAGAAAGTGACAATTTATAAACTAAATTAGAAGGTGGCCAAAACATAAGTAATTTTTATATATCTACAAGGTTTTGAAAAATCATGTTTCATTAACATTATTTTTGAAATATTAAAACCCATTAATAAATGAAAATTTTCATATATATTTATTTGTTTCTATCTGATAGGAATAGCAAAAATATATTTAGTTATTAGTATATATTTAGTTATCAGTTTTAAATGTTTTCTCCAGAAAATGTCATCTCCATGCAAGATGTTAATGACTATTATAATTACAATAAATGGGAAACCCCCTAAAACAAACACACACACACACACACACACACACACACACAAATTAAAAGGTAAACCAGTTGTAATATTAAACTAAAATATAATTGGGAGGAGTATTTGTAAAGAAAATCAATATATCCTCAAACCAATATTAATACTCTCTAGATTGTGTTAATGTTACTATTCCTCTCCTTGAGTTTGAATCATCAAGAAACGACTTGTATGTGCTTTGGCTAAAGATGAAACACAGGGTCAAGTCAGGAGCACCAACTCTCCCCACCCCAAATAAATAACTGCATGCATTAGGATTCTGTTAATAATTCCGAAGTGAAACATAATAAAAAATTTCTTTTAAGGTCCAATGTCTTTATCTGAACTGTCCAATACATAAAAATACTATGTATGGCTCTGGCTTCTACACTACTAGCTGAAGAAAAGTAAAAAATGAAATGCATCATGGCAGGCATGATTATAAGAAACTGCTATGGAGTCAGAGGATTTGAGTCACAGCTCTTGGGCTAGCCCAGACCTTTGTGAACTATGAAATGAGGTCAATGGTCCAAGTTACTCAAGCACAGTTGTGAGGCTTTGGAAACTATGCACTTAAAGCACTTAGCACAGTACCTATTAGTAGGTATTAATATAATTATGGCTGTTGAAGCTATGCTTATCACTGTTTCTCAGCAGGCACCTGATGACTATAGGCAGAAAACCTGAGGAAACAAAAAGTAAATTGAACAGTATAAAAACAACACAGAGCCCATCTGTTGAATCCATTAACATTAACACAGTACCCTTGAAGACAACGCTCCTACTTGATCCACTTAACAATCTATATGGAAGGCAAAGCAGGTATTTATTACCTATATCACACAGATGAGAAAAAGAAAAATTAGGCAGGTTAAGTGATTCACCAGAGGTAATAATGAGCAAAGTCAGGACTTGAATAGTTCTGACTCAAACTGCATTGGTCTCCCATTCTGAACGACAGGCATGTTTTGTCCTTTGGCTGGTAACTCTTGACTTCTCTGGCACATTACTGTAACCCACATCAAATTCCTTACAACAAAAACCCTTATAATGCCACAAGATTTCTTAAACCCCAGTGCTTTCCTCAGGCACTACCATTTTAAGGAAATTTCAATATGAAAAAAGAGATTATTCAAATAGCATTTTATTTGTATTAAAATTACCAACAAAAACAGACCAATCACTTCAATTTTTCTTTTAATTTATGCTCAAGTACAACCTAATTTCCTCATCAATAAATTTCACTGACATCTTTGTCCAAAGCAGTATATTGTCTCACTCTTGACATATACATATTCACAAATACAAGACAGAACAAAGACATGCTCAAATCCTTCCTGAATATTCTATCCATTAAAACCCACAAAAAGCCTTACTACGTTAAACAAACTTCCTCTTGCAAGCTATCATTCTAGCGTTTTATGTGGGAAAATATGTCCTCTAGATTTGTGGACTCTAAATCTTGTTGGTTCAATCAAAATAGTAATACATGAAACAACAAATGGAAAAACAATATTAAAATGTTCTTTCTGGTCTGTTTGTCCCAGCATGTGACACTTTATCAGTCCTACTAAAAAAAAGTTGTCAAGAATTACCCCCCATGTACCCACATTTTAACTAAAAACTTCAAAGGGAACACTGCCATCTACTGAATCACGTTCATCACTATTCTCTATTACAGTGATACCTCATTTAATGACTCTCCGGGAACAAAAATTTTAATACTAATGATGTTTATGTTAAAAGTAAACTTTTAAGGCACAAAAAGTTGTATACATTCACAGCTACCCATGACAAAAATACCCCAGAAAACAATTCCTATTATTCTTACCCAATACATAAGGCCTGCTCTAAGCGATATTTTGAAATCTGGGGGGTTTTTTCCCTTCCTCTTCAACATCTTCTTTCCTAACTGGCTGGAAAACTACTAATGCTTGATAACCTTCTTTCATGAGCTTCCCATATGAAACGAGAAAGGCTGTGAGAGCTATCATTTCAATTTAAGGACAGACTGGCAATAAGACTTCAGAGTGAATTAGTTTCAATTTTTATCTTAGCCACTAATTTTAAATTTAAAAAAAAATGTAAAGTATACCATATACACAGAAAAAAGAACAAATCATAAGTATACATATGAGGAATTTCACAAAATGAACACATCTGTGTGGCAACCACGTACACCTATATAGAGAACCATTGCCAGCACCACAGAAAACTCCTTCCTCATGCCCCATTCCAGCCACCACCATATCCCAAATGTAACCATTATTTTTATTTATACCACCATAGATTAGCTTTGCTTGTTTTTGATACAGTATAATATGTACTCTTTTGTGTCTAGTTTCATTTACTCAAGGTTACATTTCTGAGATTCATTCATGTTGTTGCATGTAACAACAGTTTGTTCATTTTCATGGCTGTACAGTATTCTATTGTATAAATATAACA
Source organism: Balaenoptera borealis (assembly GCF_965194805.1). NCBI lineage: Eukaryota > Metazoa > Chordata > Mammalia > Artiodactyla > Balaenopteridae > Balaenoptera > Balaenoptera borealis. The sequence continues at coordinate 28,087,013 of NC_138866.1, forward strand.
TAATTTATTTACTCATTCTACCGACACAGAACTTTTGGGCTGCTGTAGTTTGGGTCTATTATGAATAGTGCCATTCTGAGTATTTTTTCTATGCATCTTTTGGTATACAAATGTTTGCAATTCTATTTCTAGGGTATATATCTAGCACTGGAATCTTTGGGTCACAGGTTATAAGTTCGATCAGCCTTAGTAGATACTGCCTAACAGCTTTCCAAAATGGTTGTACCAATAATCACATGCCATTTAAAGTCTCATAAATTTCTCAGCAAAGGGCCAATCTTTCAAACGTAAACTGCCCCCAGTTAGAAGAATCTGAGACACCTGGAAGTAGGTAGGGAGTTCTTTGGGGAAGAGAGGTCAGAGTTGCTGAGATCATAGCCTGAGAACTTCCCAGACTCTCAGTCTCCCCTGGAGGACTATGACCTAGAGTTCACGGGTCCCTAGAAGCCTATTTTGAGAACAGAAGAGGCTGTCTCCCATGTAACTGTACCCCAATACCAATTTACCAGCAGGTTTCTTCCATCCAGGTTCTCCTAAACACTCTCTAAACTCTAGTCAATACCTCAAACTCCCAGATAAAGATATTATGTTTTTGAGGACAAGCTAAGTTGTTTTAGTTAGAATTCAAAGACATTTTTCCTTCCTATCTAATTACACGGAATGCATTTTGAAGTAAAGAGGTTTCAGAAAATAAAACAAAACAAACAAAATCCAACAGTATTACTGGAATTGAATTGGAGTTACTATAATGGGAATCCCTCCTCCAAGATTTCTCCTATTTATAGTGACAAAGACTCTTGTCAATAATGTGAGAATTCCATGCCTAACTTCATTCATGTACTGATCAGTCCTGGTGCGGTCTTATCTCATCATGATGTCTCAACTTAAAGGCAAAAAGGAGACAGCTGCCAGAATATTTTAATACCTATGAATTTAGAGAATTGCTCTACGTCAGTCTAATCATTTTGTAGAGTTATAAAAATATCTGCTACAAAAGTGGTGCTATAAGGATGTGTCCTTATGTAGCTGAGGGTAATAAAACACTGCACAGCCCTGGGTCACAGTCTGCCAAACCAGAGCTGATGTACATCAGTGCTGCTGTGAATTTTTAAAACTGTTCTGGCTAATCTTTTTAAAGGACTCGTTTGTTTATTTAAATAAGAATTAGCTGCAATAGTAACCAACTGCTTCAGTGCATCAACAATGAGTTGTGCCTAATGAAAATTCAGAAATCATTGCTGCATGTCATAAGGAGGTTAATATTTAACATGTAGAAGACTAAAAAAAAAATCAGTATTTTTTTAAAAATTAAGGATCTGTGAGACTCTGATGGGTAGTTAATCCATTCAGCATAGAAAGGAGAAATAATCAACATCATTGTCAAGGTGCAGGTCAAACTCAGCTCATGCCAGAAATGCTTGATGGTGGCTACTTTCTTATCTCTTTGTTGCCACTTACAGGCTTAACAGGGTAAGCCCAGAGAGGCTGCTGCAAGGCTCCGTAGCCAACTTACAGTGTAAGGTTACCCTGCCTCCCTGACTATTTAACTACCGGACAAGTAGACAAACAAGCGATGCCTTTTACTATACTAGGAAACTGCCAGCAAGGGCAATGGATATGATAAAAAAGGATCTGTGCAGGTTAATCAAATAGTAACTGCTGCATGGAATGCTACATTTTACATGAAATCTTACAGAGAGAAGGAAAGCAATTTGCCAATGATGATATAGAGTATTTCTTTCACTCCAGTTTAAATATCACTTTTTAAAAAAGACTCTACCCAGCCACCTTCAGCCCACTATGATCTCTCATTTCTGAACTCCTGTGGTACTCAAGTGGCACTTAGTCATGCTCTCTTGTACACATTTGCCTTGCCATCCTAATCAGATTATAAGCGCCTTGAGAGGAGTTTTTGTTTTTGACATCTAAGGTCTGGAACACTCCTTTTCATAGTTGGCCATAGTTTTTTTATTATGATAATATCTAAATCCTAAGAAATAGATGTGAACCCCTTGGTAGGGTGAGATGTTAAAATAAGTACCAAGGATGATCAGGATATTTCAAATCTACTTTGGGAAAGAATAAAGGGAAGAGAAGAGGTAGAAAGGGCTCATTCATGAATTGAAGGACGTGGAATACAAAATCGGGATGCAGTTGACCCTTGAACAATATGGAGGTTAGGGGCGCTGACCCCTGCAGAGTCGAAAATCCGGGTATAACTTCACAGCTGGCCATCAGTGTCTCCAGTTCCATATCTGCATTCAACCAGCTATCGGTTGTGTGTAACACGTATTTATTGGGGGGAAAAAAAAACACCCCATGTATAAGTGGACCCACACCGTTCAAACCTGTGTTGTTCAAGGGCCAACTACTGTACATCAAAAAAAGACCCTTCAGTTAGGAGCAGGCCTAAAATGGACTTCTTCACATCCTTTTGGGCTTCCTAGACTGGTTTCATTTCTGTGTTTTCTTCTTTTTCTCATATAATTTAAAATTGACATATAAACCAAATACCATAAAATTCACCCTTCCTTAAATTGTGGTAAAATACTGATAACACACATTTTACCATCCTAAACATTTTAAAGTGTACATTTCAGTGGCATTAAGTATACCCATATTGTTGTGCAACCAATGTCCAGACATTTTTCATCTTGTAAAACTGAAACTCTGTACCCATTAAATAATAACTCCCCATTCTCCCCTCCCCCAGTCCCCGGCAATCATGGTTCTACTTTCTGTCTCTATGAATTTGATACTCTGGGTACTTCATATAAGTGGAATCATATAGTATTTGTCTTTTTGTGACTTAACTTATCTCAGCATATCCTCAAGCTTATCTGTGTTGCAGCATGTGTCAAATTTTCCTTCCTTTTTAAGGCTGAATAATATTCCACTGTATGAACACACCACATTTTGTTTATCCATTCATCCATCAATAGATGCTTGGGTTGTTTCCACTTTTTAGCAATTACAAATAATGCTGCTGTGAACATGGGTGTACAAATAACTCTTCCAGTCCCTGCTTTCAATTCTTTTGGGTATATGCCCAGAAGTGGAATTGCTGGATCATACAGTAATTCTGTTTTTAATTTTTTGAGGAACCACCATACTGTCTTCCAAAATGGCTGCACCATTTTTGCATTCCCACCAGTGATGCACAAGTGTTCCAATTTTTCACATTCTTGTCAACACTTGTTACTGTCCATCTTTTTTATTATAGTCATCCTAGTGGATGTGAAGTAATATCTCATGGTTTTGATTTGCATTTCCCTATTGATTAATGATGTTGAGCATCTCTGCATCTGTTTATTGGCCATCTGTATATCTTCTTTGGAGAAATGTCTATTTAAATCCTTTGCCCACTTTAAAAATGGGGCTTTTTATTGTTGAGTTGTAAGAGTTCTTTACATATTCTGGATATCAAACAATACAGAAATGATTTGTAAAAGTCTTCTCCCATTCTGTGGGCTGTTTTATTACTTTCTTGATGGTATCCTTTATTTTTAATTTTTGGCTGTGTTGGGTCTTCGTTGCTGTGCACGGTCTTTTCTCTAGTTGTGGAGAGTGGGGGCTACTACTCTTCTTTGCGGTGCGTGGGCTTCTCATTGTGGTGGCTTCTCTTGTTGCAGAGCATGGGCTCTAGGCGCATGGGCTTCAGGAGCTGCAGCACGCGGGCTCAGTAGTTGCAGCACGTGGGCCCCAGAGCATGTGGGCTTCAGTAGTTGTGGTGCGCAGGCTCAGTAGTTGTGGCGCATGGGCTTAGTTGCTCCGCGGCATGTGGGATCTTCCTGGACCAGGGATCAAACCCATGTCCCCTGCATTGGCAGGTGGATTCTTAACCACTGTGCCCCCAGGGAAGCCCCTTGATGGTATCTTTGAAACATAAAAGTTTTACATTTTGATGAAGCCCAATTTATTATTTCCTTTCTCTGCTTATGCCTTTGGTATCATATCTAAGAAACACTGCCTAATTTAAGGCCACAACGATCCATGCCTATGTTTTCTTCTAAGAGTATTATAGTTTTAGCTCTTACATTTAGGTCTATAATCCATTTTTTAAAAAAGATTTATTATTTATTTATTTATTTTCGGCTGCGTCGGGTCTTAGTCGTGGCACACAGGATCTTCGTTGCAGTGTGCAGGCTCTTTGTTGCGGTACATGGGTTTCTCTCTAGTTGTGGCGTGCGGGTTCTCTCTCTCTAGCTGTGGTGCGCAGGCTCCAGAGCATGTGGGTTCTGTAGTTTGCAACATCCAGGCTCTAGTTGAGGTGCAGAAGCTCAGTAGTTGTGGTGCAAGGGCTTAGTTGCCCCGCATCATGCGGGATCTTAGTTCCCTGACCAGGGATTGAACCCACGTCCTCGGCATTGTAAAGCAGATTCTTTACCACTGGACCACCAGGGAAGGACCCTATAATCCATTTTGAATTAATATTTGTATATGGTGTAAGGTAGGGGGTTTAATTTTGAGTTTTTGCATGTAGATATTCCATTTTCCCAGCACCATTTAAGAGACTATGTATTTTTCCCCATTGAATGATCTGGCACCCTTGTCAAAAATTAATTGACTATAAATGTGAGGGTTTATTTCTGGATTCTCAATTCTATTCCATTGATCTATATGGCTATCCTTATGCCAGTACTACACTATCTTGATTACTTGTAGCTTTATATTAAGTGTTGAGACTGGGAAATGTGAGACTTCACTTTTGTTCTTTTTTAAGATTGTTTAGCTCTTCTGGGTCTCTTGTATTTCCCTGTGAACTTTAGGATTTACTTGTTAATTTCTGCAAAACCAGCTTCATTCTTGACCTAAATAAAGTATAGGGGTAGTTCCTATATATGGAAGGATCCATAGTCCTTACAAGGTTAATCATGCAAACTGGGATCTCACTGCTTATACCCACCTAACACCAAAGCTAATGTAGGTGGGGACAGCCCATATTGGCATATGCTCATTTCACACAGTGGTGCTGAACAATAAAAACAGAATCCAATGTAATTTCTAAGGGTAGAATTATTTTTTTTAAATAAATTTATTTATTTTATTTATTTATTTTTGGCTGCGTTGGGTCCTCGTTGCTGCATACAGGCTTTCTCCAGTTGCGGCGAGCGGGGGCTCCTCTTTGTTGTGGTGCGCGTGCTTCTCATTGTGGTGGCTTCTCTTGCTGCGGAGCACGAGCTCTAGGCATGTGGGCTTCAGTAGTTGTGGCACACAGGCTCTGTAGTTGTGGCTCACAGGCTCTAGAGCACAGGCTCAGTAGTTGCAGCACACGGGCTTAGTTGCCCCACGGCATGTGGGATCTTCCCGGACCAGGGATCGAACCCGTGTCCTCTGCATTGGCAGGCGGATTCTTAACCACTGTGCCACCAGAGAAGTCCCATATAATTCTTAATTTAAAGAAAATAATTATTAGATCTCATTTGTGGTAAAAACCACTTATTTTCTTCTAACAGTGTCACAAAAATTCCAGAGAAAAATTACACTGCAACATTCTATACAATGCTAAATAATGCCATTACCAAAGAATCGAATTTTTCTATACTTTATACTTAAGTAGGAAAGCAAGTTATTCTGAACAACTCATAAATGTAAGAGTTGTAGTATCTGAATTCAAGTCTTTAATATCCATGATATTTCAACCATGAAAGTATGAAAGTCAATATAACACAGGAGTTTACTTGCAATTTTGCTGAGGCACTAATCTCAACAACACACACTGAAGGAGCAAGTCATTCAGCTAGTGAGTGAGCCTAGCAGTCCACTCACCACCTGCATCTCACTGTGACTCTGATATTCCCTATTGGTACTCGTTTACATAGTAAAAATAACACTATGGATACTAGAAAGGACTAAAAGTTTCTACAAATTTGGAATAAAGGATGGCTGGAATACTTTTCTTGGGGCTGGCTCAGATCCGTGACGTGAATAGTTCCATCACATATCCAGAAGTGTGTGGGAATGTTGCAGCAAGTGCACAAGCTTTTATCAAAACATTTATCGCACAGAGAGAAAGAGAGAGCGAGAAACTTTAATGAAAGCTGAAAAGGCAGTGAGAATGATACAGGAAACATGGGACTTATGACCACAATGTGATTTGGGAGAAAATGTAAAGTTAAAGGGTTCATAAAAAGGAAGGATTATAAGTCATAACAAGAAATTGTTTAACATAGGTAAAACTGACTTATACTAAAAGAAAATGCCTTTGTGAACATAAATCATAAAAGAGGAAAGGTAAGCTCCTATTAGACAATTAGATATTTATCATGTACAAATTATATAAGTGTTGGGAATTGAGTGGTGAAAAGCCCAGATGCTCACATATCCTTATAGAGCTTACAGAGTTTAAGATCAGACTGACTTATCTATTTTGTAGTAATTGTGCAGACTTTATGAAAAAGTTATGTTTGTCCTACTGATCTGAGATCCTCAGGCCATAAAAAGAACACCTTTCCAAATAGTGACAGGCCAATAAAAAACCTCAGATACAGGGCAATGTTTTTTGGACTGGTTTTATACATACTTTATGCCAGAAATAGAGAAATATCTAATTTCTCAAAAGCTTGAATTTCAGTTCTCCTCATCATGGACAATGTGCAAGGCTATCCTTAAGGACTATAGTTTACAACTCTAAGTCAAGGTGATGTTCCTTCCCCTTAATGCTTCTGACTTTCCACATGGAGTGTAAAACACAAGCTCAAGGTATATGACTTTGCTATACTTTCACTGGCATAAAGTGCTGTGGACAAAGATCTCAAATTTGGTAACTGCCTGCTTTAGAAGAGGTACATCCTTGATTATATAAGAAATATTATGGATGATCCAATATTGTATCACCCAAGTATTATTGGGTGATCCAAAAGGGTAGATGCTTATTGGCATGCCTTATGAAAGAAGGCAGTATATGACTTCAAGGAGATTATTTTCACAGGTAATGAAGAGTATACCATTAATACTGACAAGACAAGAGGGTGGCGAAGGTTTGGAGGGCACACATAAAAGTGACATGGAAGAATTAGAAGAGCGAGAAGACTTAGAGATGATTTGGCAAAGAATGACAAAGAGGAAGACACTGAAGATTTAGAAGAAATTTGGGGGGTTTTCATAAATTTAGTCAAAGTTCTAACATGGCAAACTGTTAATTGACACCAAAACAAGTTATGATCAGTGAACAGAGCTTTCAGTAATAAAATTTGCACTGTACCAGGGAAAATTTGATTCTGTACCAGGGAATAAAAGCAATACATAGCTACCATTCATAGTGTTCTTTAGAAAAAAGCTATCACTTCAGGAAGGTTCCCCCTCAGAATGCTGTGTCACAATTATCTCCTTGTTTCCTCTATCATTTGCCTCTTTCTCCAAAGCTAATGTTGAAATGTGACTTTTTCTGTAGTTCAGTACGTTTCATGATCTCACCATACAGTCCATAATTATCTGGTATCACTACCTTGAATATGAAGATTCAGACAAGTTCAAATTAATGCTTCTACTAATATATTGTAGTGTAACATTTGTTTTAGTGGGAGAGTTACTTTAGTTACTTCTAATTATGGAATAATTTACATCAAAAGCCAAAGGGGTAAACTGATTTTTTTCAACCACATCTTAATGCATTTTACGGCAAAAAATGACACGCTATAGGTTATCACAAACTTGGGAATTCACAAAGTACCCTCGTGAATGTCAAGGTTCTATCTTGAAAGCAACAAGTTGACTCTCTAATTTACCACAGAAATGCCAGATGCTCATTTTATAGGCAGATTTTGTAAGCTTTATATTTAATGAGAAATTGTTAGAGCTACATTTGGCAAGGGAAGATTCTCTCAGATGTTGAGAATATCAGCAGGAGAATCTTTTTGCTTCATTTTTCCTAGGAGAGATTGACTGAAGTAACTTGACAGTCAAAAATAAATTGAACAGTTAAAAACCTTCATGGTAAATTCTTTGTTGAAAGGTCAAGTGCGTCTGCTGAAATGTATTCTTTCTATTTCTTTCAGAATTAAGATGAGAGAATAAGTACTTAAAAGACACAAAATAGTGTACAAAATCAGAATGATGTTCTGTTACACTGTAGGTATTATTCACAAAGCTGTTGCAAGTCGACCATTTATACTACAAAGAATTTTACCTATTTCAAAGCTCATCCCACTTGCGCTAGCTCCAGGGAACTGATTTGTGTGAGCTCTGGACTCATTCCACAGTCTGTCTATAGAAAGAAACTTTGCTCTAAATTTGCCTAATTTGCCTGATAGATTCACAATCTTCTGATGGCTTAGGGAAACCCCTAACCTAACTTGATCAGAAAAGCTGAAATGTTATCAAGAGAAGTGGACATAGGTCCAAGTGTCAGGAAACTTTTCATGTAAAGGGCCAGACAGTTAATATGTTAGGTTTTGTGGGCCACAATCAGTCACTGTCTCATGTTCTTCCAGTTTTTGTTTTATTTTTATAACGCTTTAAAAATGTAAAAACCATTCTTAGTTCACAGGGAATACAAAAATGGGCTGTGAGCCATAGTTAGCCAACCTTTAGTTTAGAGTAGTGCCATCCGATGGAAGTGTTCTATGTCTGTGCCATCCAAAATGGTAGACAGCAGCCGTGTGTGCCTACCGAGAGCATTTACTGAGGAGTGCATCTGAGGAGTTACATTCTAAATTTTATTTAACTTTAATTAATTTAACTTCAAATACCCACACGCGGCTAGTGGCTACCGTTTTGGACAGCGCAGGTCTAGAGGACCTCGCACAGCCCACAAGAGCCCCTGAAAATCTCTGTATACCTATGTTTCCCAAGAATACTGAAGGCTTGGACAAGAAGTAAATTGGGTATAAATAGTAACTGTTATTAGTAATAGCCTCCAAGTATTAAGTTAAGCATTGTATAACAATTCAAATGACTAACATCAAGGAGAGGGAAAACGTGTAAGAAACTTGAAACAAAACAGGTTGGCATTTCACAATTTATTAGAATGACATCTTTCAACATTTGGGGAAATCAGAACTTTGAAGTGTTGAGAGAATTAGTCTAAAGGGCTTTGAGTTAAAAAAGACCTACAATGTTCCTACTTTTGATGGAAGTAAAAATTTTTACCACTCAATTTGCATAGATTCTACTGAAGACAGATGCAACTAAAATTAGGTTTCTGTTTGCCTGAGAAGACTACTGATTTCTCCCATCACTGACCTGAAATGCTCCTGGAAAACTGCTTTGCTTCATTCATCACACTGCCACTCTTAGCAAGGGCCCTAAAGTTCATGAGGCACAAACTTGCTTTGTTAGCCAAGCTGTTACACAAGAAACCTAAGTCCTCATTTTCACGTGCTGACAAATCATTACCCAAGTCCATTAATGCATTCATAACTTGATTCTTGGAACTTGTGAAGTAGAAAATTAGGGGAGAAAACACTCATTCAACTTTAGAGGAAGCCTCCAGTCAATGCCTTAGACAACATCCATTAAAGGCTATTTGTTTTCCCCACCTATCTGGGACAGAACACTTCTCATTTAACTAAGCAAAGGATTGAAAACACACAGCAGGGTGCAAATCACTACATATGTCCAGTTGATGATCCATGACAAGACTCACACCATCTTTCCAAAAAAGTTTTGCCTCTAGTATTTTCTATTTTAAAACAGTCCTGGAACTAAAGGCAACATTCCTGAAGAGAGGAAATCACTTCATGTAAAAATCATAGGTTGAACCATAGAACACAAATCAGTCATTGCAACCAATTGGTACAGTAAGTATTCACTCATAGGTCCAAGTCAAACTGTCAACAAAGAGTCTAGCATTGGTAAATCCATACAATGAAATTCTATGCAGCAATTGAGAAACAAAGAGGTAGATCTATCTGAACTGCTGTGGAAAGATATCCAAGATATATTGTGGGGAGGAAAAAACAAGTTACAAAACATTACATATACGTATTATGACCTCATCTGTGTGTGGTAACATATATAAACTTCATTAATGCATAGAAAATGTCTGGAAATGTTCATGGATGAACTGTTGGTGGTTTCCTCAGATAAGTTCAGCAGGTAAGGATTTTACTTTTCACTTTATATCCTCCCATACTATTTTAAAAAAGTTTTTAAATCAAGAGATTGAATTATCTGTATAAGTTTAAAATGTTCTTTTAAAACTCTGGAGAGAGGGGCTTCCCTGGTGGCGCAGTGGTTGAGAATCTGCCTGCCAATGCAGGGGACACGGGTTCGAGCCCTGGTCTGAGAAGATCCCACATGCCGCGGAGCAAGTGGGCCCGTGAGCCACAACTACTGAGCCTGCGCGTCTGAAGCCTGTGCTCCGCAACAAGAGAGGCCGCGATAGTGAGAGGCCCATGCACGGCGATGAAGAGTGGCCCCTGCTTGCCGCAACTTAGAGAAAGCCCTCGCACAGAAACGAAGACCCAACACAGCCAAAAATAAATAAATAAATAAATAAATTTATAAAAAAAAAAAGTCTGGAGAGATCTCTGCAGCGGTTCCCCAAGAGACTAAGAAGATGTGGTGGCCCTTTTTTACTATTGCAGTGTTGATAATTTAATGAAAAAGCCAAAGCTGTTCCTTTTGTACTTAAAGCCACTACAATGTTCCTAAGACTGCCTCTGCCAATAAACTTCTATAGTGGGAAGGGGAGAAAAAAAAAAAAAATCACAACATAATTATGAAATTGGGGAAAAAAAAAAAAGGCACACTTCAAAAAGGGCCTTGGTAGGACAAGACAATCCACAAGTGCCGACCAGCTCCAGGCTATAAAGATCCCAGGAGAGCCATCACTTTTCAATTACCATCACTAACATTACTTATTATTTGGCCTGCTCCAGTCCCTAAGGAAGGCAGCTTGTGATGACAATACCCAGCCTCTTCTTGTAAAACAATTCATTAGGCAAAGCAGAACAGCTGGGGCAGCCACGTGCATGTTCTTAAGGCACCACCCCACTGGGACCTCTGGCCCAGATATCCCTTTTGGTGAGGGCAGCTACCACCCCTGTGACAGCTGTAGAGTCCTCCAGGGACACTTCAGCTTTAATCAGTACTTCCTGCACTGGAGAGGGCCATTTGATTTCTAACATAAACTAATGGCACTCCTGCTTTCAGCAGGTTACACCAGACATCAGATAAGAGGCTTTAGGGCATTTTTATCTTGTTCTAATGCTCCAGAGTTAAGGAGGCAGCAAAAGATACTGTCATAGAGCCCCAGTGTAGCTCTATTATCCAATAAACAGACTCCTTCCAATACAGGTTTAATATGGATGGAGGAGGTAAAGAAGGCTGGCTTAATACTGATGCTATTGAGAGGATAAGAATCCAGTTACCAGAAGTAGGGCAAAATCATGCACACTGCAGCAGACAAAGTGCTACAAGGAAAGTAAGGAGTTGTCTCAAAACATGAAGAGGAAAACACTGATTTTCACTATTTTAAGCAGCATAAATCTGATAGCTTTATCTGGCATTTGGGGCCAAGTTTTCAAAAAGTGCTTCTAAATGAATCTATTTATGTATTTTGCTGAAAAGTATTCTTAGGAGTTGGATTTTTTAAACTAGCAATATAGTCATTATAAAAATAGCTTACTAATAATATATTAATAAAGGATATTACAGTTTTGTTTTTTTTTTTACTGGCTATAAAGCAAATTCTACTATGTTAAACAGTAATATCACCAGAGCCTACATAATATCAGGCTTTAGAAATAATTCAATCATTCATTCAACAATATTGATAGACTTTTATAATCAAGGCTATGTGAGACACAGTGAAGATAAAAATTAGCCTTTGGATTCCCTAGTCCAGGCCAATTGCATAAAACAAAATTTTGCTTAAACAATGTTCTTTTTTTTTTTATCTTAGAATCTTGATAAATATGTGGAAATCAGAGAACCAAGTGTTTCTCTTCATAACTAGAAATATCTACTCAGAACCTGCTGAGTAGACATAAGTATTAATAAGCTGACTACTAAAAACAGTCAATATTAAAAGATGACCATGGGCTTCCCTGGTGGCGCAGTGGTTGAGAATCTGCCTGCCAATGCAGGGGACACGGGTTCGAGCCCTGGTCTGGGAAGATCCCACATGCCGCGGAGCAACTAGGCCCGTGAGCCACAATTACTGAGCCTGCGCGTCTGGAGCCTGTGCTCGGCAACGAGAGGCCGCGATAGTGAGAGGCCCGTGCACCGCGATGAAGAGTGGCCCCCGCTTGCCACAACTAGAGAAAGCCCTCGCACAGAAACGAAGACCCAACACAGCCATACATACATACATACATACATAAACAGAATGTAAGCAGACAAGAATAGCATTAAAAAAATAAAAAATTAAAAATAAAAAAAAAAAATGACCATTTCTTGAGTTGTTTGTCTCCTAAAGATTAAAAAAAAAAAGCTGATGGGGCTCCAGTGGCGCAGTGGTTGAGAATCCGCCTGCCAATGCAGGGGACATGGGTTCGAGCCCTGGTCTGGGAAGATCCCACATGCCGCGGAGCAACTGGGCCCGTGAGCCACAACTACTGAGCCTGCGTGTCTGGAGCCTGTGCTCCGCAACAAGAGAGGCCGTGATAGTGAGAGGCCCGCGCACCGCAATGAAGAGTGGCCCCCGCTCGCCGCAACTAGAGAAAGCCCTTGCAAGGAAACGAGGACCCAACACAGCCAAAAATAAATAAATATATAAATAAATTAAAAAAAAAAAAAAAAGCTGAGATCTTCTATTTACTTCCTTGGAAACCAACCCCCCAAAGACAAAGGTCTGCAAGATCTCTTAAAAGCTATTCACTCATTTTTGGAATACCAAACATACAGTAAAGAAAACAGAAACAGTCCCTACCCTTTATTTATAATTCACACAAGATAACCAACAAATTATAAGAATGAAGTCCAATTCACAAATTAACATCCATCCATACTAAAATCACTAATTTTGAGCTTCTCAACATAACCATCACCTCATATTCTTCTACTTCTACTGACCAATCATTGCTCTTGCACAGGTCTCTTGTTCCCTGTGGCAGAGAATGTTGGTTGCTTATCCCAATACCTGTTCTCCCTTTCCTCCTTATTAAAAGAACCCCAATTCTTAGCCAGCAAAATTACAGCTCAGGATAAAAGATTATATTTGTTTGCAGCTAGGTCAGTCAGTCCAGATGACTGAATTCTGTGGGATTTCCAGGAAGGCTGCTTAAAAGGAAAGGAGTCAGTTGTATGGTACCCCTTTTTGTCTTTCTCCCTTCTCACATTCTTCTGGCCTACACCTCAGGCCCAATGCCTAGATCTCTAGCAGTCATCTTAGACCAGGAGGTATCCTTTAGGATGGAAGCCAGGCACCAAGAAAGTGGAGTGAAAAGAAAGAAGCCTCAGTTCTTGATGACACTGTAGAGCTCCCCTTCCAGTCTGTACCTAACTACCTCCAGCCTTCCTTTTTGTGGGGAAAAAAGAAATTCTACTTTGTGTAAGCCACAATTATTTTGTATTTCTTATTATATGTAGTTGAACCTCATTCTAATAGACCTGACAGCCACAATCTTTTACCCTATAACCTTGATAGTTAAGTTATTCATTTCAATGATGCCTTAATGACACTTTGGCAAACAAAACTGAAGTTTTATAATGCATACCCACTTCCACCTTAAATTGTATTCTCCTAGTCACAAGGGCTTAAAATCTTGAAATCATTTTGACTCATGTCTCTCCAGTCTATTACAATTTCATATCTATTTCCCCCCGCAAATAACCTTCCTTTGCATTCATACCCTCCTATCCAGTACAAGCAGTTACTGCATTCTTGGACTGCAACAGCTTCCTAGCTGGTCTCTTAGATCCATCACCACACCCTTCAATTCTCTCTAGGGGTGGCTACCAGACTTTTGAAAATGATTCCTCAGGCTTTCCACAATTTAGCTCCTTCTCACTTTTCCAACCACATTTTCTAGTACTCTAACCAATTCATACCCCCAAATTGCTTCTCAGTTGGAAGTGTCTTCTTTCTTCCCATACACAAATATTAGCCATTAATATTTGGAAGCCAAATAAGTAGCCATTTCTACTTAAGTTTTATCTCTTCCAAGAAGTGTTCCTTGAATTCTTACCTCAGTTTTTCCTCTTTAGGAGTTTCCCTCAGAGAGGGAAGCATGGTGTGAGATGAACATGGTGTGACAAAGGCCAGGTCATGCAGAGCTGTAAGGCCAAGTTAAAGGTTTTTTATTTTATTCTAAGAGCAATGGGAAGCCATTGATGGGTTTTAAGAAGGGAATAAGGTCACATGTCAATTTGTGTTTCAAAAATATTACTCTGTGGAGTGGAGTAGTTATTGCAGAAAAGATCAATTCTACAGCTAATTCTGCTAGGAGAAGGGGAGAATACCAGAAACAGATTAAGGAAGCTGGATAAAGCAGGCTTGGTGTAGAGGGAGAACTTGAAACTCAATATTCTAGAGGAAAATGATAGTCATTTGAGTAAATATATGTTCACCATAGGAAAAATTAAGTAAATATTTATTAAAAGAGCTGGTGTGCAGAATTTAGATAGGAGCACTAAATGTTCTCCTATCAAGAATGTATTGGCATTTACAGTGCCTTAACTTTGACTGCATCTTGGTTAAAAAAAAAAGAAAGCTACACAAAATTTAGGGACAATTGAGAAATTTTCAATGTGGAAGGATATTAGGTATTTTGCAATTACTGTTAATTTTTCTTGGATGTAATAATAGCATTATTATTTAGGAAACTGTCCTTATTCTTAGGAGATGTATTCTGAAGTATTTAGGGGTAAAGTGCCTGATGTCAGAAACTTACTTCAAAATATTTCAAGGAGGGGGGAAATAAATAAATAAATAAATAAATATTCCCATCATATATAAATATGGGGCACTCACTGGATGTTTAAAATTTTTTCATAATGAACTAGTGGAGAAAAGGAAGACAAGGGGATTTCTTCTTAAGCTAGTGGAGAGGGTCTTCTTTTCTGATGTACTCATGGCATTGATACTCATTTACTTGGTAGTTTGAAACAAGTTATCTTTAACCTATAGCTCCAAGGAAGTCTGGGATCTTAAAAAAGTAAACCACCATAGGAGGATTTCCACCCAAGAATTATCCTTTCTACAAATAGTTAACAGATCAATACTCCATCCCTGCCTTTAGTTTCAAGCCTGGCTACTCTTGGATTCCATTCTCAGCCTGATTAAGGAGAGGGAGGAAGACACTGCCTGAGCTTTCTCAAGGGTGAGACATGTTACTGAATCACTCTCCAGTGCCTATGTTTATTAAACCTTTAATACAATGTTACCAATCCCTGCTGTGGAGCCCTTTCAGAGAATAGCGGGTACACAACTTAGTATTCAAATAATCTTTTATTGTGTTGCTCTTTTCTTTGTTAATGTCATTATCCTCCAACACTGTGAGACTGTTGGCTAACTAAACCCTTGTTTTTACTGAATTTGACAGCTGAGGGCAGCAGAAACGGAAGGAGACAACCATAAACTATTTTCTCTTCAACCAGGAGAAAAATGCTTCCCTTGCAAAGCTAGAATACTACACTTTCCCCACCTATAAAACTATTTTGGGGGAGGAGAAAGTCTTAGTAATAACAAGCCTTTCAACCTGAGCAATCAGAAAGCTTATTTCTATAGTCAGACCTGATGGACATCTCATTCTTCTTTTGACTAATTGAGCAGGCAGGCATACAGATGAAACTCCTTATCTTAGTCCAAACTTAATGTGTTTATAGTTGGGTTGTATAAAATGGATAAAAGACAAAAGAAAAAATAAGTCTACAGCAAAATGGATGTCAAGCACTTCCAATATGGCATTCACTAAAGAAAACAATTTTTTAATTTCATAAAACAAAATAGGATGTTGCAGCACCAAGTTAAGAGGATAACTCGAAGTTTTGTTTGGTTGGTTGGTTTAGGTTATTGTGCATGTTTGTTAAATTGGACCTAGTAAGCCATGTACTAGATGTTTTCCCAAACTAGAATCAGGTAACAATGTAACTTCACAAGCGGATTTCATGAAGAACACTTGCTTGGCATGATGGGAAAGAAGAAAATGAGTGGAAAAGGGTCCTTGTTCTAACAGAGGGCAAGTTCACTAACAGTAACTAAAGGGGTGTGAGTAGCTTATTCCTCTCACTCAAAGAAAGCAGTTTATCCCTTGTTGAGTAAAAAGAAACTCTATCATGGCAATGGGAGAGATAAAGAATTAAAACCACAGATAATTTCAAATTTCATTTTAGCCATAGTTTTCTCTAACCATACTTTTCACCACAGCTTCTGGAAAAAAGCCAAACAATTATGTGTTATATCATCTCCTTTAATCTTCCCTCTCCCATCTACTGGTAGAAAGATGGCAAAAAGAATGCAAGCAGAAGAAGGAAGAGAAGTAAAAGGTGGTAAAAGTTGTCAACTAGATAACTCTCCATATTATTTGGACTCATGGGCTGACTAAAGGTTGAGATTTATCATGCATCTTATCTTCTCTTTGTTAAACTGTACTGCCACCTCCTACCCTTTTAAACTACCTCGCAGAAAGTTTAGGATATGCAAGGACAGTTTTGATTCTTGAGGGATCTGCTCAAATATCAAATGTAAAAAAGAAAAGTATATGTTTGCTTCTCCATCTATTTTAAAAGGGCTTCTCATAACTTCAGTTTCTTTTCACAACTGCTATAAAAAAAGCAAACACCAGAGAATTCCTGAAGGGTCTTTAAAGACAGGAATATGAAGAATTTCTCTCTATTTTAAGACTTCCTTTCTCACGGCAACTGGTTGAGGGCACACCACCTCAAGCCATCAGGAAAGAGCCATTAACAGTTGAGAATTAAGACATGGCAGACACAGTCATCATCAAGACTCTGGCTGGTTCCACTCTTGAAGAGGAATGAATGTTCTAAAAGAGAAATCCCGTGTTTTAACTCTAAGAAAAGGAAAATGGAAAGAGGAAAAAATACCCAAGTTTAATTATCTCAAGAGCGATAGAAAAGGAAAATCATCTTAAATGCATTGTGTAAAATGAAGTTAGAAAGGATTTTTCATATCTACCATATTAAAAAATAAGCTGCATTTCCACTTAGAAAATGAACATTGTCCATGTTCTATTTTCAACATACAGTTATCCAACATGAAGTCATTTGACCTTAAACAAACAAACAAACAGACAAACAAACAAGAGAGGCCAAGGTCCAGTATCAGTTCCTACCCCACCATTCCTACCTAATCTCCCAGCAAGTTAATGCAAATCAAAGCAAGCACTTCACTGCTGCTGCTGGTAGTGAAGCCGGTTCCTTTCCCAAGAGAGGCCTGTAAAACAGGACAGTCACTGACAGCAGTACAATTACTGACACAGATACAGACTTTATGGACATGTTTATCTCCGCTGTAAATCCACACTCTCTCTCCACTCCAATTCACGAGTCATAAAGAAATTGCAGATAATGAAAAAGTTGGGGAAATTTACAGCATGTCGGAAACCTCAGACAGCCAGAAGAAATTAAAGAGCTGACTAGGGATAAATCACACAGGTACAATTAAAACTTCCCGTATACCTCCTTCATTTCCAAACTGAGGCACAATCCAATGGAGATGATGAAAAGTTGAGGTCATGACTCCTCAGGCTGTAATCATTTCTTAACTAACTGCATGTTAAAAATTAGCCAATTCACAGGTCATGTGTAAATGCTGATTTCTTGCTGCTACCTTGATTTCCTTTGCTCTCCACTAGAAGCAACCACACAGCAATTCTGTCGGTAAACAGGCCAAATTGCAACAAGCAATAAACAGAAAGGTGATATCCCCTCTCCACTGCCATCTCTGTAGGTGCAGGACATCTTTCACCATAGCCACTGTGGACTGAGCATTAAAATGAGAAAGTGGAGCTACAATGGATGAATGAAAGTGGAGGTTTCTTCTTCCCCTATAAATGACCATTCTGAAGGTTTCATTTGATCTCTTTTCAACATTCCAAAGGAGATGTTAAAGGACTATTATGTTTGATACTAGAATAGGAGTTACTTCTGGTGATACTTGTTTGTTAATAGACTGAATTAATGCTCTATTCTCTTTATGTAACCATCTTTGCATGAGCTTAAAAGTGGTATAGTTTTAGCTATACCACTTCCATCAACTACCCAACTCTGTTTTTTTACATTCTTCTAGTGACAAAGGCTACAAGAGGGAAGGGAAAAACAAAAACAAACAAACAAAAAAAAGGTGAAACAAAACAAAACCTCCAAACTTTACCAGAATCTAGAAGTCTTAATTAAACTTTAACTCTTATTCCAATAAAGTAAATCAGAAAAATACCAAAGATAAGAAATAATGTTTATTTCTTAAATAATAACCTTAATAGATCCCTACTGCTGAAGACTAGAATAATGTGAGTTAATTGTTGGTCCCTCTATTCAACAAGCCTATAAAATTCTCTGTGAAGGAAAAAATGATTCTTTCACTTGCTGCACTCTTCCACTTTCCCCAACTTACTTATATGAAACTAGCAGGTTTAAAAAACATCAACCCAAACACAAGATCTGTCTGGAAAGCAGAAATGGAGAACATAGAGTTTACCAACTAACTTCCACATAAATGAACGAACCAAGAGTGTCAACAAAGTTATACACAAGTCAATAGTCATCTTTATACATCTCTATAGGACGGAGCCCTAACCAAATTAGCTCTAATATGATTTTGAAATTCTGTGCCCTGTCAAGAAATGAAGGTTAACAGGCTTTTTTAGAGATATGGAGGATGCAATTGACATGGTTTCGATTTTGTTCCTATTTGACCCCTTGATGATTTGAGATCTATTTTACACTTCAGAGAACCCAAAAGTCATTTTCAACTTATATATTAAGATTTTATTCTCTATGGAATAAAAATAATTATAAGGTGATACTAAGAGTTTCAACCCAGACATCACTACCATACAAAACTTAGGTCATATCTAGCTCATGGATCTCAATTCTATTCACTCAATAAGCATTAGACATGGCTTCTAATCAGCTTTTGCTTACAATGATAAGTTCCTTTAGTTCACGGTCAGATTGGTGTCCAGTATCAAATAAGAACTACTAAACAGAGGCAGAGTTTTATTTACAAGCTCCTAAGAGGCAAATCATATTTTATCAAATGAATATCTGAATGAAGCCAAGAAACAGATCTACTATGTAACTCTACTATCGACAGTTACTACTCTAAGAGGCAATATTACCTTTGTATTAAGAATCAGAAGACTTGGATTCTAGGCCATTTTGCAAATAACTAGGTGTGTGACTGGGCAAATCACTGAAGTTCTTTGAACCTCAGTTACCTCATCTGGTAATTGGGAATAACAGCAGAACAGTAGAGAGAATTAAGTGAAAAAGTACATGTAAGAAACATAGGAGGCTCAAAAATGTTACTTGCCTTTCCCTCTTCATGAGACATGATTCAGATTCCTGGTTCTGTCACTAATGAGCTGTGTGGCTGTCCTTAGGTAAGTCACCTAATATCTTTAGGCCTCTGTTTCTGCATCTGTAACATTAGAGCGTTGGGACTTGATGATCTCTTAGATTCCTTTCCAGCTCTAACATGCTATGATTACCAATTCTGCCACTAAATTTCTGGGTGACCAAGGTCTAAGTCACTTCATTTCTTTAGACCTCAGTTTCCTCACCTTTAAATACTGGAGGGTGAACCAACAGAAAAGTAGATAAGAACTATAAGGGGAAATTCATAAAAGGAGGAAAAACAAGTGGCCAGTAAACATAACTTTATTAGCAATCAAAGAAATACATATAAAAAATACTGAAACGTAATTTTTCATCTATAAAATGCGCAAGTACTAAAAAGTTTCACAATATCTAGAGTTGGCTATAAGATGTAGGAATGCAAGTACTTTCATTTACTGTCCTTAGAAATATAATTTGGACTAGTCTTTCTGGAGGTCACTTTGGCAATATGTAAAAATTTTTAATGTGCCATTCACCTTGATCTAGAGTAAAGAATGCTTATCGCAGCATGATTTACTTTAGTGAAACACTGGAAACAACCTAAATGTCCATTAAGAGAGAATTAATGAAATACATTATAAATAATCATATAATGGTATTCCGCACAGTCATAAAACTGATGATTTTGCTATGTTTTCATGGGTATTGAAAGATGTTCACAATGCACTAAGTCAAAAATGCAGGTTGTAGAAAAGGAATAGCATGATGCCATGTACGTAAAATATATATATATGTATATGCATATATGTGTATGTGCATGTATATGTGTATAATACCTCTTAGAAAGAAATGTTTGGAGGATTTGGAGGAGTGTTCACCAAAAAGTTAAAAGTGATTACTATTTTAGGATGCTGTGATTTGGGGTGATTTTTGCTTTCTTTATATTTTCTACAATGAATATGTATTGTTTTATAGTAGGAAAAAAATAAAGCTCATATTTAACTTTTAAAATACGTATCACAAAAAAGATTCTATGACTCTTTAACAATTCTTTTCAGTTCGATAAGCAATATCTCTTGTTCTTATAGTCTTTGACATAAACCGTGTATATAGTTACATCATTTGCACTACAATCTAGCTGCTTTACTTAGACCTATGCTAAGCACTTCACTCACATCATTTCTAATCTTCTCTACAATGTTATACGACCATTTTTATTCTAAAGAAAACCCAGCAGAGCTTTTACATTTTAGAAGCTGTTTTTCCCCACACTAGATGTTATTTTGAAAAGAGTAAGACACTCCAAACTGAGATCTTTAAGGCCAGAAAACTCTCTTTACTTCTAAAAAAAAAAAGTCATTGTGTAAATACAAACAAGTGTTTTTCTTGGTTGTCCTTTAAATCTCAGTTAGAAGCACTCCTAAGCTGACACTAGGAATATACTCAAGATTACTGAAACCCAGGCAAGGCACCATTGTGGTATCTAACAAAGTACATTGGACAATGAGGGGTGAGATTTGGGCTGGTTATTTGTTGCAGGATGGCCTGCATAGGCAAACAAGAAACCAGAGTACTTAAGAATAAAAAACTTAACTCCTAAATCATGTTAAAATTTTTGGTTGCCATCCTGCATTAAAAGCATATTTAGGGCTTCCCTGGTGGTGCAGTGGTTGAGAATCTGCCTGCCAATGCAGGGGACACGGGTTCGAGCCCTGGTCTGGGAAGATCCCACATGCCGTGGAGCAACTGGGCCCGTGAGCCACAACTACTGAGCCTGCGCTTCTGAAGCCTGTGCTCCGCAACAAGAGAGGCCGCGACAGTGAGAGGCCCGCGCACTGCGATGAAGAGCGGCCCCCACTTGTCGCAACTAGAGGAAGCCCTTGCACAGAAACGAGGACCCAACGCAGCCAAAAATAAATAAATTAATTAATTAATTAAAAAAAAACTTATTAGAAGCATATTTAATTACTCTTCATTTCCTGACATATGTTCATATAACTTAAAGTGGAGAGATACAGAAAAGGAAAATCTGTGATCCAACATAGAGGCACTCTCTCACCTTCCCATCAACTCACAAACCTGCACTTTCATCTACTCTCTCTTTCCTCTTGTTACAATCCAGTAGCTCTCTTCAATCTAAGGCCAGTACACCTGTGCTCTAAACCCTAACCCTTCAAGCCCTCTCAGGAACCTTACTTACACTTTATCCCTTTTCACCACTGTCTTCCATCTTTGCCACCAGAATTTAAACAAACATAAGTCTACTGTCCTAAAGCAAACAAGAAACTTTGACTCCACTTCTCCCTCTCGCTATCATCCTTTCTCCCTCTCAATAGCCAAACTCCTATTTCCATGTCCTACCTTTCACTCATTCCTCACTCATCCATGCATTCAACTGTCTATACAATGGAGAATTCACATCCAAAGCCAAATGCCATGTCAAAAATCAAACTCATTAAAGACCTAAATGTAAGACATGATACCATAAAACTCTTAGAAAAGAACATAGGTGAAACATTCTTTGACATAAATTGTAGCAATATTTTCTTAGATTACTCTCCCAGGGCAAAAGAAATAAAAGCAAAAATAAACAAATGGGACCTAATCAAACTTAAAAGCTCTTGCACAGTAAAGGAAACTATCAACAAAATGAAAAGACAACCTATGAAAGGGGAGAAAATATTTGCAAAAGATGCAACTGACAAGGGCTTAATTTCCAAAATATACAAACAGCTCATACAACTCATTAGCAAAGAAACAAACAACCCAATCAAAAAACGGGCAGACCTAAATAGACATTTTTCCAAAGAAGACATACAGATGCTCAACATCGCTAATTATTAGACAAATGCAAATCAAAACTACAATGAAGGACGGAGTCAAATTGGCATTCTAGGAGGACGCGGAATTCTCATCTCCTCACAATTAGGGCACCTACCAGGCACTGGTGGGGGACCACGGACACCTAAGGGGACGGGAGGAACCCCCAGCAATCGGGTATGATGTGGCGTGTGGGAGGAGTGAAGGAGGAGAAGAAGTAGAGGTAGGGCAGGGCTGGCGCCCCTGACGGGCGGCTGAGGGAGGGGAAGGGATCCCAGGCCCAAAGGGGGAAACTGGGGAACCATTGGGAGGGCAGAGGATCAAAAGGGAGCATGGCGAGCTTTCCCCTGCCCACTTGGACCCCCAGAAATCTGTTGAGATCCTGGGCCTGATCCTCTGCCCACCTAGGCCCCCTCCAGCCACGCGGGTCCTGAGGGAGTGGGAGGGAGGGAAGGGAGAGCAAAAGTAAAGGCCAGACCTCTGGGACCGGCACCCCTGAGGGGTGGCTGGGGGAGGAAAGGAGTTCCTAGCAGGACCGACCCACAGTTAGGGGTCCAGCAGCAACGGGGGATACCCTGGGAGAGATGGTGGGGGAGGGGCATGAAGGAACAGAAGGGAACCGGGCCAGTGTTTTCCTTGTCCGCTTTGGCACTGGGAAGCCTGTTGGGCTCCAGGACCTAATCCTCTGCCCTCAGAGCCTCCCTCCTGCCATGCAGAGCCCAAGCCCCACACCTACACCCCAACCCAGGGCCCCACCTCTACACTCGGAGACCCCCTCTAACGAGCTGGGCCTAAACCCCACCCACACACCCTCACTCAGGGCCCTACCTCCAAACTCTGGAACTCCACTCTCCAGAGGCCCTCCTTTCCACATGCTGCCTCTCCCCTTCTGCCAGGTCCTAAGCAGAGGCCCCGCCCCACACTTGAACATCACCCTGCCTAGGCCCCGCCCCATGTTCAAACATCACCCCCCCCCACCCGCCTAGGTCCCACCCCATCCTAAACCCGACCCCTGCCTAAGTTCCACCTCCCAACTAAACTCCACCCCCATAGCCAAGGCTTTTATTTCTTTTCTTTTTTCCTCTTTTAGATTGGGGTTCTGTTTTACCTTGTTGATTCATTGTTGTTGATTTTTTAATTTTTCTTAATAAATCTTTTACTTTCCTAATTTTATTTTATTCTTTATACTTTGTTAGTGATCTCTCCTTTTGGCTTGTTTCCCCCCCTCTCCTTTTTTGTTTCTTTTTTCGGTTGTGGTTTTAATTTACCTTGTTGCAGTTGTTTCAATTATAGTTTTATTTTTCCTAATATATTTTTTATCTTTCTAATTTTATTTTGCTTTTTATTCTTTGATATTGTACTGCTCCTTTTCTTCTTTCTTTTTTTTTTTACCATGCCACGAAGCTTGCAGGATGTTGGTTCCCAGGTCGGAGGTTGGGCCTGAGCTCCAGTGGTGGGAGCTCCAAGTCCAAACCGCTGGACTTAACAGAGAACCTCAGAACCCGGGAAATATCAATCGGAGTGAGGCCTCCTGGAGGTCCTCATCTCAGCATCAAGACTCAGCTCCATCCAACTGCCTGCAAACTCCAGTGCTGGACGTCTCAGGCCAAACAACCAGTAAGACAGGAATACAGCACCACACATCAAAAAAAAAAAAGAAACGACAACCAAATATGTTACAGACGAAGGAGCAAGGTAAAAATCTACAAGACCAAATAAATGAAGACGAAATAGGCAACCTGCCTGAAAAAGAATTCAGAGTAATGACAGTAAAGATGATCCAAAATCTCAGAAACAGAATGGAGAAAATACAAGAAACATTTAACAAGGATCTAGAAGAATTAAAGAGCAAACAAACAGTGATGAACAACACAATTACTGAAATTAAAAATACTCTAGAAGGAATCAATAAGAGAATAACTGAGGGAGAAGAACCAATAAGTGAGCTGGAAGATAAAATGGTGGAAATAACTGCCAGGGAGCAGCATAAAGAAAAAAGAATGAAAAGAATTGAGGATAGTCTCAGAGACCTCTGGGACAACATTAAACACACCAACATTCGAATTATAGAGGTCCCAGAAGAAGAAGAGAAAAAGAAAGGGTCTGAGAAAATATCTGAAGAGATTATAGTCAAAAACTTCCCTAACATGGGAAAGGAAATAGTCAATCAAGTCCAGGAAGCACACAGAGTACCATACAGGATAAATCCAAGGAGAAACATGCCAAGAGACATATTAATCAACATATCAAAAATTAAATACAAAGAAAAAATATTAAAAGCAGCAAGGGAAAAGCAACAAATAACATACAAGGAAATCCCCATAAGGTTAACAGCTGATTTTTCAGCAGAAACTCTGCAAGCCAGAAGGGAGTGGCAGGACATATTGAAAGTGATGAAAGGGAAAAAACCTACAACCAAGATTATTCTACCCAGCAAGGATCTCATTCAGATTTGATGGAGAAATTAAAACCTTTACAGATAAGCAAAAGTTAAGAGAATTCAGCACCACCAAACCAGCTTTACAACAAATGCTAAAGGAACTTCTCTAGGCAGGAAACACAGAGAAGGAAAAGACCTACAAAAACAAACCCAAAACAACTAAGAAAATGGTAATAGGAACATAAATATCAATAATTACCTTAAATGTAAATGGATTAAATGCTCCAACCAAAAGACATACACTGGCTGAATGAATACAAAAACAAGACCCGTACATATGCTGTCTACAAGAGACCCTCTTCAGACCTAGGGACACATACAGACTGAAAGTGAGGGGATGGAAAAAGATATTCCATGCAAATGGAAATCAAAAGAAAGCTGGAGTAGCAATTCTATATCAGACAAAATAGACTTTAAAATCAAGACAATTATAAGAGACAAAGAAGGACACTGCACAATGATCAAGGGATCAATCCAAGAAGAAGATATAACAATCGTAAATATTTAGGTACCCAACACAGGAGCACCTCAATACATAAGGCAAATGCTAACAGCCATAAAAGCGGAAATCAACAGTAACACAATAATAGTAGGGGACTTTTAACACCCCACTTTCACCAATGGACAGATCATCCAAAATGAAAATAAATAAGGAAACACAAGCTTTAAATGACACATTAAAAAACATGGACTTAATTGATATTTACAGGACATTCCATCCAAAAACAACAGAATACACTTTCTGCTCAAGTGCTCATAGAACATTCTCCAGGATAGACCATATCTTGGGTCACAAATCACGCCTTGGTAATTTAAGAAAACTGAAATCATATCAAGTATCTTTTCCAACCACAACGCTATGAGGACTAGATATCAATTACAGGAAAAAAACTGTAAAAAATACAAACACACGGAGGTTAAACAATACACTACTAAATAACCAAGAGATCACTGAAGAAATCAAAGAGGAAATCAAAAAATACCTAGAGACAAATGACAATGAAAACAAGACGATCCAAAACCTATGGGATGCAGCAAAAGCAGTTCTAAGAGGGAAGCTTATAGCAATACAATCCTACCTCAAGAAGCAGGAAAAATCTCAAATAAACAACCTAACCTTACACCTAAAGCAATTAGAGAAAGAAGAACAAAAAACCCCCAAAAGTTAGCAGAAGGAAAGAAATCATAAAGATCAGATCAGAAATAAATGAAAAAGAAATGAAGGAAACAATAGCAAAGATCAATAAAACTAAAAGCTGGTTCTCTGAGAAGATAAAGAAAATTGATAAACCATTAGCCAGACTCACCAAGAAAACAAGGGAGAACACTCAAATCAACAGAAATATAAATGAAAAAGGAGAAGTCACAATCGACATTGCAGAAATACAAAGGACCATGAGAGATTACTACAAGCAACTCTATGCCAATAAAATAGACAACCTGGAAGAAATGGACAAATTCTTAGAAAAGCACAACCTTCCGAAACAACCAGGAAGAAATAGAAAATATGAACAGACCAATCACAAGCACTGAAATTGAAACTGTGATTAAAAATCTTACAACAAACAAAAGTCCAGGACCAGATGGCTTCACAGGCGAATTCTATCAAACATTTAGAGAAGAGCTAACACCTACTCTTCTCAAACTCTTCCAAAATATAGCAGAGGGAGGAACACTCCCAAACTCATTCTAAGAGGCCACCATCACCCTGATACCAAAAGCAGACAACGATGTCACAAAAAAAGAAAACTACAGGCCAATATCTCTGATGAACATAGATGCAAAAATCCTCAACAAAATACTAGCAAACAGAATCCGACAGCACATTAAAAGGATCATACACCATGATCAAGTGGGGTTTATCCCAGGAATGCAAGGATTCTTCAAAATATGCAAATCAATCAATGTGATACACCATGTTAACAAATTGAAGAATAAAAACTATATGATAATCTCAACAGATGCAGAAAAAGCTTTTGACGAAATTCAACACCGATTTATGATAAAAACTCTCCAGAAAGTAGGCATAGAGAGAACCTACCTCAACATAATAAAGGCCATATATGACAAACCCACAGCCAACATCGTTCTCAATGGTGAAAAACTGAAACCATTTCCTCTAAGATCAGGAACAAGACAAGGTTGCCCACTCTCAACGCTATTATTCAACATAGTTTTGGAAGTCCTAGCCACAGCAATCAGAGAAGAAAAAGAAATAAAAGGAATACCAATTGGAAAAGAAGGGGCTTCCCTGGTGGCGCAGTGGTTGGGAGCCCGCCTGCCAGTGCAGGGGACACGGGTTCGTGCCCTGGTCCGGGAGGATCCCACATGCCGCGGAGCGGCTAGGCCCGTGAGCCACAGCTACTGAGCCTGCGCGTCTGGAGCCTGTGCTCCGCAACGGGAGAGGCTGCGATAGTGAGAGGCCCGTGCACCGCAATGAAGAGTGGTCCCCGCTCGCCGCAACTGGAGAAAGCCCTTGCACAGAAACAAAGACCCAACACAGCTAAAAATAAATAAATAAATAAATTTAAATTGGAAAAGAAGAAGTAAAACTGTCACTGTTTGCAGATGACATGATACTATATATAGAGAATCCTAAAGATGCCACCAGAAAACTACTAGAGCTAATAAATGAATTTGGTAAAGTAGCAGGATACAAAATTAATGCACAGAAATCTCTTGCATTCCTACACACTAATGATGAAAAATCTGAAAGAGAAATTAAGGAGACACTCCCATTTACCATTGCAACAAAAAGAATAAAGTACCTAGGAATAAACCTACCTAGGGAGACAAAAGACCTGTATGCAGAAAACTATAAGACACTGATGAAAGAAATTAAAGATGATACCAACAGATGGAGAGATATACCATGTTCTTAGATTGGAAGAATCAATATTGTGAAAATGACTATACTATCCACAGCAATCTACAGATTCAATGCAATCCCTATCAAATTACCAATGGCATTTTTTACGGAACTAGAACAGAAAAATCTTAAAATTTGTATGGAGACACAAAATACCCCGAATAGCCAAAGCAGTCTTGAGGGAAAGAAACGGAGCTGAAGGAATCAGATTCCCTGACTTCAGACTATACTACAAAGCTACAGTAATCAAGACAATATGGTACTGGCACAAAAACAGAAACATAGATCAATGGAACAAGATGGAAAGCCCAGAGATAAACCCACGCACCTATGGTCAACTAATCTATGACAAAGGAGGCAAGGATATACAATGGAGAAAAGACAGTCTCTTCAATAAGTGGTGCTGGGAAAACTGGACAGCTACATGTAAAAGAATGAAATTAGAACACTCCTTAACACCATACACAAAAATAAACTCAAAATGGATTAGAGACCTAAATGTAAGACTGGACACTATAAAACTCTTAGAGGAAAACATAGGAAGAACACACTTTGACATAAATCACAGCAAGATCTTTTTTGATCCACCTCCTAGAGTAATGGAAATAAAAACAAAAATAAACAAATGGGACCTAATAAAACTTAAAAGCTTTTGCACAGAGAAGGAAACCATAAACAAGACGAAAAGACAATCCTCAGAATGGGAGAAAATATTTGCAAACGAATCAACGGACAAAAGATTAATCTCCAAAATATATAAACAGTTCATGCAGCTCAATATTAAAAAAAAAACAAGCCAATCCAAAAATGGGCAGAAGACCTAAATAGACATTTCTCCAAAGAAGACATACAGATAGCCAAGAAGCACATGAAAAGCTGCTCAACATCACTAATTATTAGAGAAATGCAAATCAAAACTACAATGAGGTATCACCTCACACCACTTAGAATGGGCATCATCAGAAAATCTACAAACAACAAATGCTGCAGAGGGTGTGGAGAAAAGGGAACCCTCTTGCACTGTTGGTGGGAATGTAAATTGATACAGCCACTATGGAGAACAGTATGGAGGTTCCTTAAAAAACTAAAAATAGAATTACTATATGATCCAGCAATCCCACTACTGGGCATATACCCAGAGAAAACCATAATTCAAAAACACACATGCACCCCAATGTTCACTGCAG
Organism: Balaenoptera borealis; assembly: GCF_965194805.1. Classification (NCBI taxonomy): domain Eukaryota; kingdom Metazoa; phylum Chordata; class Mammalia; order Artiodactyla; family Balaenopteridae; genus Balaenoptera; species Balaenoptera borealis. The sequence continues at coordinate 28,115,739 of NC_138866.1, forward strand.
CACTATTTATAATAGCCAGGTCATGGAAGCAACCTAAATGCCCATCGACAGACAAATGGATAAAGAAGATGTGGTACATATATACAATGGAATATTACTCAGCCATGAAAAGGAATGAAATTGGGTCATTTGTAGAGACGTGGATGGATCTAGAGACTGTCATACAGAGTGAAGTAAGCCAGAAAGAGAAAAACGAATATCGTATATTAACGCATATATGTGGAACCTAGAAAAATGGTACAGATGAACTGGTTTGCAGGGCAGAAATTAAGACACAGGCGTAGAGAACAAATGTATGGACACCAAGGGGGGAAAGCGGCGGGGGGGTGGGGTGGGGGTGGGGTGTGATGAATTGGGCAATTGGGATTGACATGTATACACTGATGTGTATGAAATGGATGACTAATAAGAACCTGCTGTATAAAAATATGAATAAAATTAAATTAAAAAAAAAACAAAACAAAGAATAAGGAAAAAAGAAAGAAAAGAGTCATGTACCACAATGTTCATTACAGCACTATTTACAATAGCCAGGACATGGAAGCAACCTAAGTGTCCATCGACAGATGAATGGATAAAGAAGATGTGGCACATATATACAGTGGAATATTACTCAGCCATAAAAAGAAACGAAATTGAGTTATTTGTAGTGAGGTGGATGGACCTAGAGTCTGTCATACAGAGTGAAGTAAGTCAGAAAGAGAAAAACAAATACCATATGCTAACACATATATATGGAATCTAAAAAAAAAAAAAAGGTTCTGATGAACCTAGGGGCAGGAAAGTAATAAAGACACAGACGTAGAGAATGGACTTGAGGAAATGGGGAGGGGAAAGGGTAATCTGGGATGAGGTGAGAGGGTAGCATTGACAAATATACACTACCAAATGTAAAATAGATAGGTAGTGGGAAGCAGCTGCATGGCACAGGGAGATCAGCTTGGTGCTTTGCGACCACCTAGAGGGGTGGGATAAGGAGGGTGGGAGGGAGACACAAGAGGGAGGGGATATGGGGATATACATATGCATATAGCTGATTCACTTTGTTATACAGCAGAAAGTGACACAACACTGTAAAGCAATTATACTCCAATAAAGATGTTAAAAAAAAAAAAGAATATGTAGAAACTGAAAAAAAAAAAAAAACTACAATGAAGTATCACCTCACACCAGTCAGAATGGCTATCATCAAAAAGTCTACAGATAATAAATGCTGGAGAGGGTGTAGAAAAAAGGGAACCCTTGTACACTGTTGATCGGAATGTAAACTGGTGCAGCCACTATGGAAAACAGTATGGAGGTTCCTTAAAAAACTAAAAATAGAGCTACCATATGATCCAGCAATCCCATTCCTGGGTATATATCCAGAAAAACAAAAACTAATTCGAAAAGATATATGCACCCTAATGTTCACAGCAGCACTATTTACAATAGTCAAGACATGGAAGCAACACCAGTGCCCATAATATATATATGTGTATATATATATAAATTGGACTATTAATCCACCATAAAAAATGAAATATTGTCATTTGCAGCGAACATAGATGGACCTAGAGAATATTATGCTTAGTGAAATAAGTCAGACAGAGAAAGGCAAATACTGTATGATATCACTTTTAAGTGGAATCTAAAAAAGAATGCAAATGCATCTATATACAAAACAGAAACAGACTCACAGACATAGAAAACAAACTTATGGTTACCAAAGGGGAGGGGGGGAGGGGGAAATTTAGGAGTATGGGATTAACAGATACAAACTACTATACATAAAATAGATAAGCAACAAGGATTTACTGTATAGCACACAAAATTAGACCCAGTAGCCTATAATAACTTATAATGAAATAAAATCTGCAAAAAAACTCAAAAAACAAAACCTGAATCACTATGCTGTATACCTGAAACTAACACAATATTGTAAATCAACTATACTTCAATTAAAAAAAAACAAAACTTGTCTTCCCTTACAAATCTGTTCCTCCACTACTGTTCTTTCTAAAAAAGCTTTAGCGACAGACTGCAGACTCTTTTTGTCTCTTTCTCAGAAAAGCCTTTCTTCTCTGGTCACCGCCTACAGATCAGAAGAGGTCTCCCAGATATCTGCTGTTACGGAATCTTATACTTCTTCACAGCACTCATCACAACCCTCAGTACAGATTATTTTTGTAACTGTTTGATGTGTGTCTTCCACGTGATTGCCTTGCTTACCAATGCATCCCTCAACTTTTAGCACAGTGATTGGCTCATTTTAGTTAATTTAAATGTTTGTTGAATTGAATAAATCCTTGAGGGGAGAGGGGAAAAAATTAAATCAATCAATCGATTGATGGATCGATCCTTAGTGAGGTATAATTCATATATGATGAACTGTACATATTTGAAGTGTCCAGCCTGGTAAGTTTTGACAAATGTTTTCACCACTACTGAGGCAAACCCTTCTGACTCATGAGAATTTTCCAGTCTGACTGGTGGGAATAAACCCTGTGGTGCCAGCCACTGTTCCCTGTAATCCTTTCAGATGGTTCTCTCTTGAGCCTCAAGTGGTTTCCTCACAAGATTGCACCGATCAGTACTCAGCTGATTACTTTAGGAGGACCCTCTGCAGATCTCCAGGGTTCTCTCTGTGCAGCCCTCTCCCCTCCGGTACTCTGTCCTGACCTCTAGCTGCCTTGGTCTCTCCAGATGCCTAGCTCTGTTTCTTCAACTCAGGGAGCCTGCTGGTCTCTGCCTGGGTTCCCCCTCCCTGCACTGCAGCCTGGAAACTCTCTCAAAGCAGTAAGCTGAGACAATCACAGCACTCATCTCATTTACTTCCTAATTCTCAGGGATCACTATCTTTTGTTGCCTGATGTCCAGTGTCCTAAAAACCAATGTTCGTATATTTTGTAATTAACAAAAACTGTTTCAGGTGGGAAGGTGAATCTAGTCCCTGATATTCCATCTGAGCCAAAAGCAAAAGTCCTTCCATTGTTGTCTGCATGCCTCTGACTTACATGCCCAGGGGAGAAATCTTGGAGTCATCCTTTTTAAAAAACAAAAAAATATATATATTTTTGTTTGTTTGCCTGTATTGGGTCTTTGTTGCTGTGCGCGGGCTTCCCATTGTGGTGGCTTCTCTTGCTGTGGAGCATGGGCTCTAGGTGCGCGCGCTTCAGTAGTTGTAGCACGCGGGCTCAGCAGTTGTTGTGCACAGGCTTAGTTGCTCCATGGCATGTGGGATCTTCCCGGACCAGGGATCGAACCCCTGTCCCCTTCATTGGCAGGCAGATTCTTAACCACTGTGCCACCAGGGAAGACGCTGGAGTCATCCTTGACACCTCCCTCCCCCTTCTCTCATCTTCCACAGCCAATCAATCAAGACTTATTCTTTGTTGTAAATCACTCTCAAATTCAAGGACTTCTCTCCCTGTCCACTATCAGTACCCTAGTTCTAGGCACCACAGTCTTGGCTATTGCAATGACCTCCTACTTAGTCTATAGTTCTTCTCATGCCCCCCTCCAAACCATTCTCTACATGGCCAAAACCTGGATATTGCTTGCCCACGCCCTTAACTGACTTGCTAGTGCTCTTAGAATAATGTCCAACATCCTTAACACAACTGAGAAGTCTTACATGATCCAGCAGTCTATTTCAGCAGTCACTGTCTGAGTTCCAGTCACATTTGCCTTCTTTCAGTTCTTCAAAGGCACCATGCTCCTTCCCACTACCAGATTTTGATACTTCCTCTAGAAACCTCATCTCCCTTCCCTTCACTCAGTTAATTTCTACTCATTCTTCATACCTAAATATCTTTTTTCTCAGGAGAACTATTCCTGCCCCACATTGTACTTAGAACAACTTAGTGGCAAATAATTATTTGTGTAATGCCTTATCTACTAGAATGTTAGCTCTATGACAGCAGGAACTATCTCTGTCTTATGTACTGCCAAGTCCTTGGTGCCTAGCACAGTACCGTGAAGATACACAACAAATATTTGCTGCATGAAAGTCAGATAATAGAAAATATATATATTGGTCTCTGCCCCTGGTTCCTGGCACAAAGATCCTAAAACGCTTACAATTTCCTAAGAGTGTTAGAAGCATCTTTTATTTTAATATTTGGTCTTTGACTCGATTCCTGACACAAAGTTCCTAAACCCCTCGGAATCTCCTGGGTGACAGCAGTATCTTTTGTTCTAATGAGGTGACTCTTAGTGTACTCCAGGATGGGGGCTGGTCAGCAGACAGACCAAGCCATGATTAGAAGCTTGGGATTCTCAACCCCGACCTCCATTCTCCAGAGAGGAAAGAGGCTGGAAATGGAGTTAATAATGTCTCATGACTACATGATTGAAGCCTCCATAAGAAAGCTTCCAGGTTGGTGAACATGTAGAGTTGCTGGGAGAGTGACACGTCTGGAGAGGGCACGAAAGCTCCATGCCCCACCCCACATACCTGGATGTTCATCTGTATCCTTTATCATACCCTTTTATAATAAACTGGTAAACAGTAAGTAAGCTGTTTTCCTGAGTTCTGGGAGCTGCTCTAGCAAATTAATTAAACCTGAGGAGGGGATTGTGGGAACATCCGATTTACAACCAAAGCACAGGCGACAACCTGGACTTATAGTTGGCATCTGACGGGGTGGGGGGGGTGGGCAGAGGGGAGTCCTGAGGGACCCAGCCCTCAATCTGTGGAATCTGATACGATCTCCAGGTAGATAGTGTCAGAATTGAGTTAAACTGTAGAACACCTAGCTGATGTCACAGAATTGCTTAGTGTGGGGAACAAAAAACTCCCACACATCCAGTGTCGTGTTGTGAGTGTGCTAGAGATGTGAGAGTAAAGAAGACACATGGGAGGAGTAAGAGGGGGTCTTTCCTATACAAGAATTAAATACTATGTCTTAAAATATAGAATTTTAATGCTGTAAGGATCTGAGAGGTCTTTAGTCCAACAACTTCATTTTTCAACTGAGGAAACTGATGCCCAACATCACACAGCTAAATTCCTGATAAAGGCGCACTAGGCAATAGTAAAATCTAAAATTTATCAATAGCTTACTAGGTGTCACATACCATACTATGCATTTTTGTTTATTGAGGTGAATTCAAATTTTTAAAAGTGATTTTAAAGTGTACAATTCAATGGCATTTAGTATATTCACAATATTGTGCAACCACCACCTATATCAAGTTACAAAACATCTTCATCACTCCCCCACCCCCGCAAAATAATCCTATACCCATTAAGTAGTCACTCCCCATTTCCCACTCTCTCTTGTCCCTGGCAACCACCAATCTGCTTTCCGTCTCTACAAATTTACATACCCAGGATGTTTCATACAAATGGAATAATATGTGATCTTTTGTGTCTGGCTTCTGTTATTTAGTATAATGTTTCTGAGATTCACCCACGTTGTAGCGTGTATCAGTACTACATTTTTATGGCTAAATAATATTCTGTTGTATGTATATACCATATTTTGTTTATCCATTCATCTGTTAATAGACATTTGAGTTTGTTTCCATCTTTTGGCTATCATGAATAGTACTGAATGAACATTTGTGTACAAGTACCTGTTTGAGTACTTGTCTTCAATTCTTTTGGGTATATACCTAGTAGTGGAATTGCTGGGTCATATGGTAATTCTGTGTTTAACCTTTCAAGGAACTGCCAAACTTTCACAGTGGCCACACCATTTTACATGCCCACCAGCTATATATGAGAGTTCCAATTTCACCATATCCTTGCAAACACTTGTTATTTTCTATTATTATTATTACTATTATCATTACTATTACCATCTTAGTCGGTGTGAAGTGGTATCCCGTTGTGGTTTTGATTTACATTTCCCTAATGACTAACGAAAGATGTTTAGCATCTTTTTATGTGCTTATCAGCCATTTGTATTTCTTCTTTGGAGAAATGTCCACTCAAGTCCTTTGCCCATTTTAAAATTGGGTTGTCTGTCTTTTTGTTTTTGAGTTACAAGAGTTCTTTATATATTCTAGGTACTAGACCCTTATCAGATATATGATTTGCAAAAGTATTCTTTCAATACTGTATTATATATTTGAAAGTTGCTAAGAGAGCAGACCTTTAAACTTCTCACCACTAGAAAAAATTTGTAACAATGTGTGATGACAGACTTACTGTGGTGATCATTATATTGTAACATGAAACTGTTATATGTCAATTATATCTCATTTTTTTTAAAGTTTTCTCCAATTCAATGGTTGTCTTTTCACTTTCTTGATAATGTTCTTTGATGAACAAAGTTTTAAACTTTAATGAAATCCAATTTATCTATTTTTTCTTCTGTTGCTTGTGTTTTTGGTGTCATATGTAAGAATTCATGGCTACATCCAAGGTCATGAAGATTCATACTAGGCATTTAATAATCATTGTCCAATTTAATCCTCTCAAGAACCCAGTATTATTATTACCTTCATTTTACAGACAAGGAAAATGAGGCTCAGAGAGAGGTAACTTGTCAAGTTAGTATGTAGAAGAATAGGTCTGTTTCCAACGACCAGGATCTTATAATTTCCAAGTCAGTTTTTCTCTGCACACTCACAACATGGCAGCTTGTTTCCCCAAAAAGGGCATGATGGGGGACAAAACACAAGTCATGGTCTTTTTGTAACTAAATCTCAGAAGTAGCATTCCATTACTTTTGCTGTCACTGATCCAGCCCACACTCAAGAGGAAAAGATCACACAAAGGCATAAATAGAGGCTGCCTACCACACCAGGGCTGTTTTTTTTTTTTAAAGGTCAAGTCTTTTATTTATTTTTGGCTGCGTTGGGTCTTCATTGCTGTGCGCGGGCTTTCTCTAGTTAACGGCGAGCGGGGGCTACTCTTCGTTGCGGTGCGCAGGCTTCTCATTGTGGTGGCTTCTCTTGTTGTGGAGCATGGGCTCTAGGCGCACGGGCTTCAGTAGTTGTGGCATGTGGGCTCAGTAATTGTGGCTCACGGGCTCTAGAGCGCAGGCTCAGTAGTTGTGGTGCACGGGTTTAGCTGCTCTGCGGCATGTGGGATCTTCCCGGACCAGGGCTCAAACCCGTGTCCCCTGCACTGGCAGGCGGATTCTTAACCACTGTGCCACCAGGGAAGTCCCCAGGGTTCTGTTTTAATGTTACACATCTTCCCTGGCTGATCTCCTTCCCACCTGTGGCTTTAACTAGAACCTACAAACTGATGATGTCCAAAACTCAACTTCCTGTGTTCTAGATTCATACATTCAACTATCTCCTGGGTATATCCACCTAGATAGCCTACACTTACACTTACAACTGAATTCCCCAATCTTTCTTCTCAAAGGTGCTCTTCTTCCTATATTTACTCAAGCCAGAAACCTGAGTCACTCTTGATTCCTCATTCTTACTGCCCAGAACTCCCCGACCCCAATATATCCAATCAGTCACTAAGCCTTTCCATTCTACCACTCGGACTTCTAGAACCCATCCGTATTCTCCATTTCCACTGGGAAGTTAAAAGAAATCTAACTTGTCTCCCTGATACCACTTTTCTGTGTTACCAATCCATCTTCTACCATGTTGGCAAAGTAAGCCTTTTAAGAAAGTAAATATGATTACATGCCTACTATGCTTAAAACTTCTCATATGCTGCCCATAATGATAACAGCAGTTAATATTTTTAGGCACCTATTAAGTGCCAACATTTTGCTAAGGTTTTATAAATAATATTGCGTTAAATCATCAAAACAACACTCTAAGGTAACAGATCTCACAGTGAATGGTCAGGAAACCTCTGGGGACCCTGGGGATCACTAAGCCCCTTTCGGAGGGTCCCTGAGTTCAAAACTATACATATGATACTAAGATGCCTTTTTCACACATTCTCTCACAAGTGAACAGTGAACTTTTCTAGAGACTACCTAACAAAAGATAATCATAACATATTGAAAGAAGCAGCAGATATGAAAATCCAACTTTTTATCAATCCAAACATTACGGACATTTGAAAAATGTAAAAACTGCCACTCTTCTTAATATTTTTTGTTTGGAAAATAGTTATTCTTCATAAAAACATTTATGCTAACATGTAATGGGTTTATTCCTATTTTTAAATTAATTAGGGACTTCCACAGTGGCGCAGTGGTTAAGAATCCGCCTGCCAATGCAGGGGACATGGGTTCAATCCCTGGTCTGGGAAGATCCCATATGCTGTGGAGCAACTAGGCCCGTGAGCCACAACTACTGAGCCTGCACTCTAGAGCCCACGAGCCACAACTACCATGCCCATGCGCCACAACTATTGAAGCTCACACACCCTAGAGGCCACACACTGCAACTACTGAGCCCACGTGCGCCATAACTACTGAAGCCCACGCACTCTAGGGCCCCCGTGCTGCAACTACTGAGCCCACGTGCTACAACTACTGAAGCCTGCACGCCTAGAGCCCATGCTCCGCAACAAGAGAAGCCACCACAATGAGAAGCCTGCACACCACAACAACGAGTAGCACCTGCTTGCCACAATTACAGAAAGCCCACACGCAGCAATAAAGACCCAATGCAGCCAAAAATAAATAAAAAATAAAAAAGTAAATTAATAAATATTTAAAATTTTTCTGTTTTAATTTCTGAAACAGTAAATATACATATAACCCACATAAACAAGAACTCTTTGGGGTGACCATTAATTTTTAAGAGTGTAAAGAGGGCTTCCCTGGTGGCGCAGTGGTTGAGAATCTGCCTGTCAATGCAGGGGACACGGGTTCGAGCCCTGGTCTGGGAAGATCCCACATGCCGCGGAGCAACTGGGCCCGTGAGCCACAACTACTGAGCCTGCGCGTCTGGAGCCTGTGCCCCGCAACAAGAGAGGCCGCGATAGTGAGAGGCCCGCGCACTGCGATGAAGAGTGGCCCTCGCTCGCCGCAACTACAGAAAGCCCTCGCACGGAAACGAAGACCCAACACAGCCAAAAATAAATAAATTAATTAATTAAAAAAAAAAAAAAGAGTGTAAAGAAGTCCTGACACCAAAAAGTTTGATAATTACTGTTCTAAGGTTTTCATCTCCATTTCACAAATGAAGAAACTAGGGCTTAGAAAATTAAGTTACTTGCCTAAGTGGTAGATTGAGATTCATAATAAGGCTGTATGACTCCAGAATCCAAGCTCTTAATCACTATTTTGTCCTTTCCTATTAGCTATTTATCACCTGGTTCCTACTTACTTATCTTCAGGTAATTGTTCTTCCCCTTAGGTTATGTTCAGGTCATCGCTTCTCTCCACTAGCCTTAGTTTCCTCAAACAGAGGTATTTCTTAAGCTGTAGTGTGAAAATGCAATTCCTATAAGTTAGTATACTATAATAAGATAGTATACTCTTCCAAACCTTTCTTTAAACTGGACAGACTTAAGCTTTGCAACCTACCAATTATAGATAAGATATAATTCCTTGGTTCTGGCCTCTTAAGAGGTTCTCTTCTCTGGCGGTCCAGTGGTTAGAACTCAGTGCTTTCACTGCCCAGGCCTGGGTTTAATCCCTGGTTGGGGAACTAAGATCCCGCAAGCTGGCAAGCTGGGCGATGAGCCAAAAAAAAGAGTCTCTTCTTAAAAACAATCTCCCAAAATGTCTAACGATTATACTAATCTTCCAGTGGACATGTTTTGGATCCATGAAATAGGGACTTAAAGTCATTGCTCACATGTTTTACATTAGTTACAATATACTCATTTATATAAAGGGTCTATGAACTTTAAAAGAAAAACTATGCTGAACAGTAAGCCACTAAAGACTGTGTACAGTGCTAAAGCTGATTCCCTAAACCTTCACAACAAAGATGCCTAAACAAGCTCTTTTTCCCCAGGCTCTTTTTCCTTTTCTTGCTAGTTGACTGGGGAATTGGACCCAGGTTCATTTTCACAAGATGTATCTCCAATCCCCATGAAGTTGTTGCCTTTTTTTTTTTTTTTAATGTTTAAAACTATTCCTCAAAAGAAACCTATCTAGCAGGCTCAACTGTTTCTAAAATTAATCCACTGCACAGGGTGGATTTCCCACTCCAGGTCAAACTGTTAGGTCTATAAGCACAGCATTTATCTAAGTCATTAATAATCCAACTGAAATCAATGGCTCCAGTGTAATTCCCTGTGGTTTCCCCATCCCACCCAAACAACTTTTCTCTGTTCTGACAATTCTCCATTACTTAGATCTGCTGTTTCCATTTTATATTACCAATTCACTCTATATTTCTTATACCACTAGTCATAATGGTTTCCAAATACATACAAAAAGGTCTGCCTTCTGTTTTTACAATCAAGTGAAGCAAGTTTTAATTACTAATGTGAAACTAAAATCTTCCTCATTCTTTCTTTTCCTATGCTAAAATAATTATATGCATCAACTGTGTTGTTAGTTCATTATGCAAGTTCTTTTCTCATGTAGTACCCAAGTCAGTCAACAGAGAAGACAGTTAAGATGCTTTGGTTTTTCAAGGAAAGTGGTTTTCCAAGGATTTGCAAATGACAAATGGTAACACATATAAAAATGCATCACTCAACAAGGTTGTCAGGAAACTTACACATCAAATCAGGAAACCAGTGAGTTGAGGAAAACATACCTTCACTTTCTCTATTTGAATTTTTCCATTCAATAGCAATAATGATATTCTGATATTCCCAAGGGGGAGAAGAAGTGAGAGAAGAAAAGAACTAGCCAGCCCAAGTTACACTAGCAATTTACTATTTATTTCTAAAATACTACAGCTTTGACATTATCACAACCTAAATTAAAATGACAGGGGTGGCATTAACAAAAAAGGAAAATACTGCCAAACTAAAATTCAAAATTTCTGTTTAAATTAGAGAAATCTGAATATGGATTGCATATCGGATAATCATATTGTATTATGTTAAATTTCTTCAGTGTGTTAACTGTTTTGTAGATGTGTAGGAGAATGTCCTTGTCCTTAAGAAATAATGCTAAAGTATTTATGAAGTGTCATGGTGTCTGCAGCTAGTTCTCAAATAGCTCAAGAATAAAACAATAAAATTTAAAATTAAATATATATATAGATAAAGCCAATATGACAAATGTTAACAACTGATAAACAGGTAGAGGGTATACAAGTATTTATTGTACTATTCTTGAAACTTTTTAAAGAGATTTAAAACTTGACAAAACATAAATTTAAGAGAAAAAACAATCTTTGGTTCATTAAAATACACCCTTAAGAAAGTGAAAAGGTAAGCCACAGACTGGGGTAAGATATTTGCAATTTACGTAACTGACAAAGGATGCATATCAGAGATATATAAAGAACACTTGCAAATCAATTTTTAAATTGACAATCCAGTTTTTAAAGAAGGGCAAGAGATACCAATAAGCACTTCACAAAAGAGGTTATCCAAATGTTCAGTAAACATATGAAAAAGCAATCTCATCAGTCACTAGGGAAATGAAAATTAAAACTACCACTGAGATACCATTCTATCTACTTTAATAGCTAGATGTTAATAGACTGAGAATGTATCTGTTGGTTACAACATAGAACAAATGAAATTGCCCGTGGGCTTGTAAATTGGTATAACCACTTTGGAAAACTGTTTGGAACTATCCACTAAAGCTAGATAGTTATACACACACACACATCCACAACCTAGCAATCCTGCTCCTAGTTATATACACAACAAAAATGCGTGTACCAAAAAAAGACATATACCAAGAATGCTCATAGTATTTACTTGTAATAGGCAAAAGCTGGAAACAGTCCAAATGTCCATTGTTAGTAGAATGAAAAAATTAATCACATTGTATTCTTACAATGATACACCACACAGCAATGAAAATAAGCATATGACTGTTAAAGACAATGACATGGATGAATGTCATAATCAAAATGTTGAGCAAAAGCCAGAAACAAAAGAATATACAGTTTGTGATGCCATTTATTTAAAGCTCAAAATCAAGCAAAACTCTTTTATGATATTATAAGTCACAATAGTGCTTGCCTTTGGGCAAAGGGCAGGTAGTAACTGAGAGGGGTATGAAGGAGGTATTATATATATTGGAAAGGTTCTATTTCTTGATCTGTTCTGGGTGTGGTTATATGGGAGTGTTTTTATGAAAATTCATTGAGCTGTACCTTATAATTTGTGTACTTTTCTCTATGTATATTATAATTCCATTTTGAAAACTTTATTAAAGAACAAAAAAATGATGGAACAGTGGAATATTTTTATATCCTGAATCTGAAGTCTTATTTTAGTTCTTTTGTCTTTGTGTTCTGTATCTAAAACTTCAACCTGTCAAATTCAACTATTCTCTCAAAGGATTCTTCACTATTACCCAACCAATTTTAAATGTATTCTCCTATACTAGAGTCAATCAAATGTAACAGTTCTTCCTTTAAAAATATCATTCTGTTTTTACATTATATTTCTCAACTCTGTTTTTCAGTTACACCAAACATTGGCAGCTTTTGCCAAGCTTTTAATTTAGACTTAATGGTTAGAGATACTTCCCTTCTAGATACAAAAAGTCATTATTTTTCTAGATTTCCTACAGCAAAGTGCTCTGTCATCACCTATAAATTCTCATGCAATATCACCACCCTCCCAGATCATATTTCCGACACAAAACAGTGTTACGGACTAAGAAACAAAAGAAAAGAAACTGATATTACATTTAAAACAAAAAAAAACACTCTTCATTTTGTTGAAATCTCTAGATGTCAAAAACTAAATGAATAGATAAACAAACCAAAAAAAATCAGAAAATGTCAGTTTACTTCCCCAGGAGCAGAAACAGTCATTCTTACGCCCAAAGCCTGGAAAGAAACTCAACTCGTATGCATACCTACTGCAATTATTCCATTCTCCTCTCCTCTTCGTCATAACAAAGCTATATATTCCAAGCCAAAAGGAAAAAAAATTATTAGGTCCATTTTACTTCTTGACCAAACAGCTGCAATTCCATTTAAGACTAACATACATTCTAAATGGTTCTTTGCACCTACTGAGTAGTTAATACTAGAGTTCAGTTCTCCAGCTACAGGGAAGAATGGCTGAAAACATAAAGGTGGTCAAAATCTTGGCCAATGTTTGTTTATGAAAAGATGCCTCTTTCGCCAACTAAATCATCTCTTGCCCCTGACTTAACAGCTTACCATTCCTTTTGTTCCCAAACTTCTGGAAAGACATGCTAAGGATGGGAAATGAAGTATCATTAATTTTCACTTTGCTACTCATCACTTGCTTAAAATGATCAACTGTTGTTAATGGATCTAGTCATTTTTATTTAGAAACAGTCCATAAAAGAGTTTAAAATTTTAACTGTGCAGGATATTAGAAGATAGATCTTTCAAGTAACTATAATTTTGTTTCTAGAATGGGACATAATTTTTCTTTATTTTTTTAGATAGTTTTCCCCTATTCAGAATAGAATGTAACCATTGTTGATGATTTAGAAATTTCAGAAAATTTTTTTTAAAACATCACTCAAGATAGCCATTAAAACATACTGGTATTTTTCCTTCCAGTCATTTGTCTACGCCCATGCTCTCAAAACAAAACAAAACAAAAGAGAAAAAAGAAAAGGAAGGAAAAAAAACTGCTGACTTGTGTTCTGCAGTTTTTCACTTGCATTTTCATTTGCAATTATCCTTACATATAATGAGCATTCTTCTGTCCTTAAATGCTCTTTATTGCTTTAACAAGATTTTTAATGGCTATACTGTCTTCTACTGTATAAATAAACTATAATTCACTTGGTTATTCAATGTTGAACTTTAAGTTCTTTCACTATGTACATCCTCTTACCTATTATACATTTTGTAGAACTATGCAGAATGCTACTTTGAAACCAACCCCGAACAAATTAATTTAAGCCCTGCCTGCTTACCTCCATCCTTCCCCTCCCCACCCCAAAATCAGAAGAGAATAAAACACCCCAAGCATTTTACGGTAAAATCCTCTTTGTGTGTAAAACCATTTCAGAGGCAATGTTGGGTTTATGAAATAACTTGACTAATGGATAAAAGATATGAATGCTTATAAGCCTTAAAGGTAATTTGAAGCTTTGTGTATCCTAATTTGTTAACCAAGGGAAAAATGAGAAATAATGGCATGCTTTTTTTCCCCATTATCGTAATACATTTTTAAAAACAAAATACTTAAGACTACATTGACAATTTCTAATTATAAGGAATACCCTTAATCCCTTCAAAGTGGGATTTCTAGATTTTATACTGTATTACTACCTAAATAGGATGCCATGCTAATGACTATGGTGAGATGGTATGGTAATGCATAAAACAAAGAAAACAACTGGTACTTGAGAAATGCAGATTACAACACTGCCCATACGGTGCTTTTGAATCAAGTTTGCTGGCTTTATTTTTCAGGTTAAAATAATTTTAATTATATTTTCTTCAATTTCCAGTCCTTGTTAACAGAGATGATCAAGAAACATGAAAAAAGTTCATTTTTACAAGTTAAGAAATGAACATAAAAACAAGATATTAATATTCTGCCTATCAAGTTGGCAATGACTTTAAAAACTTATAATACTTGGTGTTAGCAAGGAGGTAAGGGTGGGAAGTGCCTTTCTGGAAGACAATTTGGCAGTATACTTCCTTCTCAATTAGAGATCCCACAAATCTCCAACTACATGTAAAATTCAGTCTTCACTCATAGGAAGACTTAACCCTGGTGCTGATATAATCCAAATGTTGCTGTTAATTAATAGATGCATCAACATCAAATATTTTGGGCCAATTACAGTTATTCAAATGTAAACTACTGAAATTTTTTCCAGTTAACAAAGATTTGGATGTCTACCATATACAAAGGCCATAACAATTTCCTGAATAGCTATAGGTAGCTAACTGAATGAAAAAGAACTACTGTGGAAGAAAACTATGCGAACGTAATTTATTCAACTGAGAGGCTTAATGATCTGCCAAAGCTTATAGGAACCCCAAAAATCCATTTCTGAAGTTATGAATATCCTATTTCACACATTCATTTCCCTGAGAAAACAAATAAATATCTAAAACATTACGTTACCTAGGTGATGTGACTTAACTAGACAAAAGCATTGTTTTCATCCTATTAATAACACCAACCTATACAAATGCCTTTTACTTATTTCTAAAACAATTCAGATGCCTGCCTACTAAGGGACATGTAAAAGAATTAGGTGATTTTTTTAGTTTAACCAAATCTCTCTCCTCTTTCTGACTTCCCTGTCATTAAGCAGGCTCAAAACATCATGGTAAACTCTAATTACGGTTTACCCCCTAAGATTCATCCAGACAGTTTACCTACCTAGTCTTGAAAATGATATACCTGAAACATCTACTGTTGGTATGCTTCTTTCCATTATCACTGCCACCATTCATTCAAGCCCTCAATTCTTCTTGCTGGACTCACAGTCCTTGCTAGCTTCCAGCCTCCTGTCTCTACCATTACATTCTGTCCTATGCATGATGCCTCTTAAAGGTGTGTGACTTCCCTACTCAGAAATCTTCAGTGGTAGAATTTTTAATGACACAGAAAAATACTTAAGGGGCTTCCCTGGTGGCGCAGTGGTTGAGAATCTGCCTGCCAATGCAGGGGACACGGGTTCAAGCCCTGGTCTGGGAAGATCCCACATGCCACGGAGCAACTAGGCCCGTGAGCCACAACTACTGAGCCTGCGCGTCTGGAGCCTGTGCCCCACAAGAAGAGAGGCCACGACAGTGAAAGGCCCGCGCACCGTGATGAAGAGTGGCCCCCGCTTGCCGCAACTAGAGAAAGCCCTCGCACAGAAAACGAAGACCCAACACAGCCAAAAATTAATTAATTAATTAATTAATTATTTTTAAAAAATGCAAGTTAGAGCTCTTTAAAAAAAAAAAAGAAAAATACTTAAGATAGAATGAATGGGAAAAAAAGCATAGGCAAAAACTATATACATACCCTATAACCTCGGTTATGTTAAAAAGCATGTCTGTGTATACATATGGGAACAAGAAAAAATGTAAACACACACATCCCTACATAAAGAGAAAAGGGAGGGCCAGGAAACACATCAAATGTTAACAGTGGTTATCTCTTACTTGTAAGGCTATGGTCATTTCTACTTTCTTCTTTATCTTTATAATAAACAGATCTGTGGTAAAGTGTCTTTTAGTAAATAAAGTATCTCTACAAACCATCTATAATGAAAATATAGTTAATGTTATAGTCATTAAAATACTTTTTAAAGAATATTTCACATGCTCCCCATTACCTATGTCTAATTCCTCACCCCCAAGAGTTCAAGGCCCTCCTCAGTCCAGCCCCCATCTCCCTACTCTTATTCCTTATGACCCCTAAAATAAACTGGGCTCCTTAAAGACCAGATTAAATCACTCATATTGTTCCTTGAGCGTAGCTGTTCTTTGAAACTCTGCTTGCTCCAAATGTTCACTCCACCTGGAATATGGTCCCTTCCCATTTCCATCCAACAAAAACCTGTGTTGTTTCAGGTCTATTTTCAATGATCCAGAAATAGCAAATACTACCACACCCCTTTCCCTGGTCCACAGCAGACAACACTAATTGACTTATCTGAATCAAGATTCCTCAAAATCCTCAATTCAGCAACCCTAGGAAATCCTTACTAATCAATCTATGTTGACACACAAAATGAAACTTATCTGCCATTCCTGTAGCAATCTAATGTAATTGCCTCTTCTCCCCTATCCCAAAAGTTCTTAGTACTCTATGGAGCTTATCTCCTCTACCTTCCATTAAGAATCATTTACTTAATTGTCTTATCTCCCTTTCCTACTAGACTTTAATCTGCACAGGGCAGTAATTATGTCTTATTCATCTTCATATCCCCTACAGAGCCTTGTAGGAAGTAAGCACTCAAACAGTTGCTGAATTGAACACTTCTTTCTTTTGCTATTATCTCATCACTCAAAATGGCTAAGTATTTGAAAGCTTTTTTTTTTAAAATAAATTTATTTATTTATTTTTGGCTGCACTGGGTCTTCATTGCTGCACACGGGCTTTCTCTAGTTGCGGCGAGCGGAGGCTACTCTTCGCTGCGGTGCACAGGCTTCTCATTGCGGTGGCTTCTCTTGTTGCGGAGCACAGGCTCTAGGCGCGCGGGCTTCAGTAGTTGTGGCTTGCGGGCTCCAGAGCGCAGGCTCAGTAGTTGTGGCGCACAGGCTTAGTTGCTACGCAGCATGTGGGATCTTCCCGGACCAGGCTTCGAACCCGTGTCCCCTGCATTGGCAGGCGGATTCTCAACCACTGCACCACCAGGGAAGTCCCTGAAAGCTTTATTTTAAAACAATTAAATTCTTCTTGAAAATCTAAGCTTATTTCATCAATTTTAGCTAACATTCCTATTTTAATTTAATAAGGCATTGTCTGATACCACTTGATAACCAGGAGAGTCAAAGGATAGAACAAGATAAACTGAGATGAGAGAGCTGAACCCATTCTGAGGGTCTTATACCCAGGTATGGAAGCTATTGAATTAAACTACCACATTTTTGGTTTTTTCTACCCACCTCCTTCATCAAAAGCAAAATGTTATTTCTGACAATAGGGAAACTGAGCATCAAAAATACACATTGCTTAAGAAGGGAATTTTTTTTTTAATGTGGAGAGATGAAAAGGAAAAATAAAAAGCTAAAAATCAAGTAAGGCATCAACAAAGTTAGGCAAGTAGTCCAGTAAAGACATAAGAATTTGTACCTAAATCAGAAACCCAGTTCAAGAGATATGGGTAGAGGAAAAGCCAGAAGTACAATAAGACTCATACTGCCATCTAGAGGTTAAAGGCTAGTGAAAAATCATTCTTCTCCTCAATCAATCAAGTACAGTTAATTTAACTTTTAACTATTATAGATAGAGGTACAGGCTTTGTAAAGTAAGCCGGTCAAAGAAGTCTGATGTCAGGCCACAAAGAAGAATATCCAGGGTGTAAGAGTCCCAGTTATTCTCTCCCTGCCCTCCTTCACAGATTAAAATAAGAAATTAAAAGAGCTAACTGCTCTTTAGAATTTTATCTAGATGGGAAACAATTTCTAACTACTAAAAATGGTCACTTTTTCAAAAACCACATACCTAGAGGGTGGAGAAGTCTACTTTACCACAGCCTAGCTTGGAAGCAGAAGTTTTTCTTTGGTACCACCACCAAAGAAATTTGTACCAGGGAATTCCCTGGTGGTCCAGTGCCTAGGGCTCTGAACTTCCACTGCAGGGAGTGCGGGTTCCATCCCTGGTTGGGGAACTAGGATCCTGCATGCCCCGCCACATGGACAAAAAGTAAATAAAAAAGAAAGAAAAGAAAAGAAGAGAAAAGAGGAAGGGAGGAAAGAAGGAAGGAAGTTGTACAAAATAATTTCTGGTGCAGACAACTACATCAGTGTAGACTACCGGGATGACATATCAGGTTTTAATGGGGAAATCTCAACCTTTTTTACAATAAAATGTTGCTTTTTAAAAACTGGTAAGTGAGTAAATTTAGCCAAATAACAGTCCTACCGAAACAGCTAAATGAACATACAGGGTTAAACGATAAATTAGCAGAAGCAACTACTTATATCAAAATAAGCTAAATTTCTTAAAGCTTTTTAAGACAGTAATATACTCAGTGTGATCTTATTTACTTAATAACTTCTTACCAATCTTTTCTTTATAGTACAAGGTAATTTCAAACCAGTACAAGTAAATGAGTATAAATCAAATTGAGATTTTTATTATATGGTATATGGTGAAGTGTAATCAACAACAAATGCATCAGATTCAACCTCTTCATGATAAAAACACTCAACAAACTAAGAATAAAAGATAACATCCTCAGGGAATTCTTTGGCAGTCCAGTGGTTAGGACTCCACGCTTTCACTGCCATGGCACGGGTTCAATCCCTGGTCAGGGAACTCAGATCCCACAAGCCTCGCAGTGCAGCCAAAAAAAAAAGAATAACATCCTCAAACTGACAAAGGGCATGTACAAAAAACCTAATATCAGACTTAATGCTTTCTCCCTAAGATCAGGAGGAAGACAAGGATGTCCATTCTTGCCACTTCTATTCAACACTGTACTGGAATTTCTAGCCAGGGCAATTAGGCAAAAATTAAAAAAAAAAAAAAAAAGAAAAGGAAAAGAGGAAAGAAAGAAGGGAGGGAGGGAGGTAGAAAGGAAGGAAGGAAGGAAGGAAGGGCATCCAGATTGGAAATGAAGAAGTAAAATACCTCTATTTGCATATGACATAATTCTGTGTAAGTAATCTACTAAAACACAATTAGAACTAATAAATGAGTTCAGTAAAGTTGCAGGATATAGGATCAATATACAAAAATTAATTGATTTCTCTACAGTAGCAATGAGCAAACTGAAAATGAAATTAAGAAAACAATTGCATTTATAATAGCATCAAAAAATTAAAATACTTAGGAATAAATTTTAACAAATTAAGTGTAAAACTTACACTTTGAAAACTACAAAACATTGTTCAAAGAAATTAAAGGAGACCTGAATAAAAAGAAAGACATACCACATTCATGAATCACCTTAATTTCATTAAGATGGCAATACTCCCCAAACTGATCTACAGATTCATTGCAATCCTTACCAAAACCCCAGCTGACCTCTTTGAAACAATTGACAAGTTAAAATTCCTATGGAAATTCATGGGACCCAGAATAGCCAAAAACAAATCTTGAAAAAGACGAACAAAGTTGGAAAACTCACACATCCCAATTTCAAAACTTATTACAAAGTTACAGTAGTAATCAAGACAGTGAGGGACTGGCATAAGGACAGAAATATAGGTCAATGGAATAGAACTGAGAATCCAGAAATAAACCCTCATGTTTATGGTCAATTGATTTTTAACAAAAATGCCAAGACAATTCAATGGGAAAGGAATAGTCTTTTCAACGAATGGTGCTGAAACAACTGGATATCCACACTCAGAAGAATGAATTGGGATCCCTACTTCACAATATATATAAAAAATTAACCTAAAATGGATCAAATACCTAACTATAAGAGCTAAGAATAAAACTCTTAGAAGAAAGCACAGGCATAAATCTCTAGGACCTTAAATTAGGAAATGGTATCTTAGGTACAACATCAAAATGTAACCAACAAAAGAAATAATTGATAAATTGGACTTCATCAAAATTAAACTTTTGTGTCCCAAAGAATACCATCAAGAAAGTAAGAAGACAACCCACAGAATATAAGAAAACTTTTTGCAAATTATATATCAAATAAGCAACCTGTTTCTAGAATAAAGAACTCACACCACTCAATAATAAAAATACAAATAATCCAATTTTAAAATGGGCAAACGATCTGAATACAGTTCTCTAAAAAAGATATACAACTAGCCAATAAGCACATGAAAACATGCTCAGTATCACTAGTTATTAGGCAAATGCAAATCCAAACCACAATGAGATATCACTTCTCATAATATATCCACTAGGATGGATTATGTAATAATTTTTCAAAAACAAATAATAAGTATTGGCAAGGTGTTGAGAAATTGGAACCTTCATACACTGCTGGTGGGAATGTTAAATGGTGCAGAGTCAGTATTGAAAATAGTCTGACAGTTCCTCCAAAGGTTAGATGTAGAGTTACCATATGACCCAGAAATTCCACTCCTAGTTATAAGCTAAAGAGAATGAAAACATATGTCCACATAAATACCTGTGCATGAATGTTCATAGCACCATTATTCACACTAGCTGAATAGAGGAAATTATGCAAATGTTCACCAAGTAGTGGATAAACATAATGTGAATAACTGGTAGATAAATATATCTATATAGTAGAATATTATTCAATTCTATAAAAGAAATGAAGTATTGATACATGTTACAACATAAATGAACAATGAAAACACTATGTTAAGTGAAAGAAACCAGTCACAAAAGACCATATATTATATGATTCCATTTATATGAAATGTCCACACTAGAAATTCATAGAGACAGAAAGCATATCCGTGGTGGCCTAGGCCTATGGAGCTTGGGAGAAAATGAGGAGTGACTGCTAATGGGTACAGAGTTTCTCTGAGGGGTGACGAATATGTTCTAAAATTGATTGCGGTGATGGTTGCACAACTCTGAATACACTAAAAATCATTGAATTGCACACTATAAATAAATGAATTGTAGGGTATGTGAATTACATATCAGTAAAGCTATTATAAAACAAAGGAAAAAGAAGAAATGCATCAGAACCCCAAGCTTTAGCCCTAGTTTCAAATGGCATGGTCTTCTGCTTTCCCAATCATCACATTGTATTTAAAAATATCTTGAATATAGCCAGTAAGTAGGTCATCTGCATAACTACTAAAAGGTTTGTAGCTTTAAAAGACGGTGGAAACCTTTTTTAAAAAAGGACAAACACTGTTGAGAATCAGTATTCAGTAGGATTTACTGGGTTCAATGGGTCTTAGGAATAGAACAAGGTACGTTCTGTTGCAACTTAACATGACTAAATCAGGATCATGCCCAGATCATAATAGCGATGGAGTAGGGGTCAGGTAGAAGATAAAACCAAACCATTATCAACAAGCTTCACACTATCTTTACTATGGGTGGTTGATCATCCACTGTCGTAAGAGAAAAATTCCAGATATTATGAGAACTTCAAATGTTACTTCTCATCACTAAAACAAAGACTATCCAGAAAAAGAACAATTTCTAGAAGCTTCCACTTTTTCAGTTTTAAGTCAATGGATTTCATTTTAAAAATCTGTCATTTCGGGACTTCCCTGGTGGCCCAGTGATTAAGAATCCGCCTGCCAATGCAGGGGACACAGGTTTGATCCCTGGTCCGGGAAGATCTCACATGCCGTGGAGCAACTAACCCCGTGTGCCACGACTATTGAGCCTGCGCTCTAGAGCCCGCAAGCCACAACTACTGAGCGCATGCTCCACAGCTACTGAAGACCGCGCGCCTAGAGCCCGTGCTCCGCAACAAGAGAAGCCACTTCAATGAGAAGCCCGCGCACAGCAACGAAGAGTAGCCCCTGCTCACAGCAACTAGAAAAAACCCGCGTGCAGCAATGAAGACCCAATGCAGCCAAAAATAAAAATATATATACATAATAAAATAAATTTTTAAAAAATCTGTCATTTCATCTAAAGGCATCAAGCAGTTGATCATGCATTCAATCAGCAAATACACATTGCACGTTTACCATATGCCAGGTACTCTGTGGGCTACAAAGACAGCCCCAAAATATGATTCTTACCTTAAAGAGTTACAATTAATCCAAGAGATAAGACATGTACCAAAAATCTCCCAGAATGATAAAATGAAACAAACGAACTGCTCTCTGAGCAATTTGGGAGGCCAAGAAAGCGATTTCACTTTCCAGATCAGGTATAAAAAGGAAAGGCTGATAAAAGAGGTAGGCTGAATAATGAAGGACAAATAAAAGTCCTAATATTAGAAATAGGTCAGGGAAGGTTTTCTGAGAAAAAGGAATAGCATGAATAGAATTAAGAAGATGGGGAAGTGTTCCGGGAAGAATATTTCAAATGAGGACAATGCCTAGTGTTTTGGTAGAGAAGAAGTAAGGCTAGGCATTAGGCTCCGCCCAGAGTGAAGAGGATTCTGAATGCCATGCTAAGGAATCTGAATTTTATCATATGGGTAATGAAGTACTACTAATGACTTAAGAGCAAAGGACAAACAGAAGCAAATGGTACTTTGGAAAAATTAACCTGTTAGTGGTAAAAAAGATGGACTGATATGAGGTAGTTGAAAGGCAGGGAGGGCAGTTAGAAGGTGACTACAATAGTTTCAGTAAACAGGAAGGACACTGAACTCAGATGGAAGTAACAGAAATAGAATTCTTTTTATGATAAGGCAGTTTTTTATATTTCTATATTTTTCATGGGAATTTCACATAAATTAACTGCCCAAATCAAGTCAGAGAGCCCCAATCATGAAAAGCTATAAATAGCTATACAAAACATTATTGCATTCCAAAATCTGCACACCAAAAGAGTTGTCTGAGACATAAAAATGTACCAAATCAAAGGGCAGGGTTCATCTTCCAAAAGACACAATCTAGTTACTATCAGCCCTAGAAGGTTCACATTATCTCTATACTAACATTTAACAATGCTCCAGGGAAGTGACAAACAATCTTGTTTTGAGGACAAATATTTTTTGCATTTTTTTCTTTCCATCATCTTTATCAGTGCAGATATTTGCATGAAAACAGGATCACTGGTCCTTGGGGATTCATCAGTTCCTATTGCTTATTTTTCATCCATGTCATCCTCTCAATTAATGCAGGAAAGAGGATTGAGACATCGAAACACCAGATTAGGGTGTCAAGTAAATGTCAACCCCTAGAGTAGATGAATAATCTGTAAGGACAAAAAAAAGATCTTGTTTTTATGCAAATACACTATACACAATAAAACAAAGAGACTTTGTATCCAAGAAGTCCACTCCGTATCAATGTGATTCTTTCCAATTCTAAATTTAAAAACTATTTTCTGTATGTCAGCTAATTGTTATGATTGGGGAAAATAACAATCAGTAGCAAAGCACTGCTACAGAAGTTGAAAGAAGGTTGAATTTTGAACTAGAAAATAATTTTGAAAACTCTCAGCTGTGCTCATGGAAGAATTTTGGTTCCATGCTTAAGGTGACTAAGCTAGGTGACTTCAAACCCCTACCTCCAAAGCCTTAAGTTTCAGAAATATAAATACTTAACAATAATAATGATTTTAACTGTGTGGATTAAAAACGGAAACAAACCACACCAAGTTTTTGATTCTGTGGAAAGACATTAACACAGATTTATTGATGCTCAGAGAACCGACTCATTATTCTAAAAACTGATAAAGAGAAAGAATCATTCATCCAGTAAGAACAGCTTTCAAGGTAATAAATAATACATAGTTGATAAGATAAAGTTCTTTACAGAAAAATTCTAGCTAATAAGAAGGAATGACAGAATTAGTGTATTACCATTTCGCAACCTATAATAAAATAGTGAATCTAGGCAGTTTTCAAAGGCTGCTAAAACTCTGGGTGTAAGGCTGATGGAGAATTTTACAATGAATAATAGACGAGGCTAGCAATACCTTTATCAATGAATTAATCTTAACATCACAAAGAGAGACAAGCAAACATGATGTACCCTTCTATAGGATGTATACAACACCATTTATGAAATACTCTTGCCAAATTGAAGATAAAAATAAAAATCAATCCTGTATCTGTGTGAGCTTCTAGATCTAGTTACTGGGAAATAAAAAGGGATAGATGGACATATTAAGCACTACCACAGGGATGTAAGCAAAAAAATCCAGAATGTGGAAAATTCTACAGAATAACAAATAATAATAAATGGCAAAGGAAAATAAACAGGAGGTGGAACTCTGACGGATTAAAAGACTTAAGAAACATACCAAATACAGTACCTTATTTAAATCCTGATTCAAACCAATCAACTATATAAAGACAATTATGAGTCAACCAGGGAAATCTGAATCCTGATTGGCTATCTGATGATATTAAGCAAGTATATTAAAATTTTTTAGGCACAATAATGGAATTGCAGTTATATTAAAAAGAAAAAAAAAAGGAGAGAGAGAAAGAGAGAGTCCTTGTCTTTTGGACTCACATATGAAGTTATTTGGTAGTGAGATGATGTGATGCCTGAGATTTGCTTTTAAGTAATTATGTAGGTTGGTATTAGTGAAACAGATTGGCCATATGCTAACTATTGAAGCCAAGTCATGAGTATATGAGGTCAATATTCTACTCGCTCTCCTTTGCTATATGTTTAAAATTTTCCATAATAAAAAGTGGGGAAAATAATACTTCATTATCTTTCTCAGTAGGAAAATAGAAAAAGAAAAACTAATCAGAGGAAATATAGTAATTTTATCTACAACAAACTAGAGACAACACCGTTGATAAACACATTTGGTAATATAGCATCTTCTTGATATAATGAGCATAAAACTTTATTTCATAAGAAAAACTGACACAGAGACATAAAGGATTGATCGCTGTGATCATTACAGCATGTATTATCCAGAGCTAGAAACAGAATCAAGTTCTATATTGTACAAGCCTCGCATTCATGAATTTAATAATCACAGGGTTTTCATTATAAACCCTTGAGGTCCATGACATACATGGTAATCAGTAATTTTGCCAAGACATAAACGTTAATCACGAGAAGTAAATGACTAGTACACAGAGGAGTTAGGTAACAATGAGTGAACCTAGCAGGCCACCTAGCAACCATACCTCAAAGCAGTTTTTTGTTCTCTGCTCCTTGATTCATGAAGTGATTAAAAAATGTTTTCTTGGTAAAAGAATGTCAACTGCTAATGACAGTAATGGAAATAAAGAAAACATAAAGAGGACTAAGGAAGTGTTGTTTATTAGTCAAAAATTAGAAGTTTTAAATTAAATTTTAAAGTGAAATGTTAAATTTGGTAGTAAAATCAATGATGTGGACAAATCCACTATGTGCTCTATAAACAAGAGAAACAATTTGTGAAACTATTGGTGGGATTGTGCTAATCATTACAAAACTTGCAGTTTTGAAGAAAGTTATAAGCTATAGTAGCCTCTCAAAATTGTGCATTTATGAAGGTCTCTGGAGGTACCTATCCAATGAGAACAAAGTTCTAACCACTCTAATTATGTTGAGTATTTCTTTCAATTACAAAGTGAAAATTTTCTACAATTCCTTTTCCAGTTTTATAATGAATACAGTATGGAAAGAGATACAGTTTCTAAAGAAATAATTTTAAACTAAAAGAATGGACAGCAGACAGGAATAGATGAGAACTTTAAAAGCATTACTCATGCTAGCAGATTATGTTCTTGGTCTATTATATAACCCTTCCTTTGGGGAAGCAATCCTCCCCTATTGCAGTCCACATGATTTGAGTCAGACTAACCATTCCAACCTGCCTCTGCAGCCAGGCCCCAGGCCTGGCCCATCTCGGTGCTCTATGCTACTTGGCCAAAGGACTGGTTCCAGGATAGATATGTGAGCCAAGATGGAACAGTCAGAGTCCTCCCCAGGACCTTTCTTCTGGAATGTTCAGAAAAGATGTTCTTTCCTTTGGGATTACGAGATTTAAAGACATATGAACTGGAGTTTCTACTGGCCACCTTCCCCAGTGCTAGATCAAAGAAGAATAATAACGCATGAGTGAAGCAGAGCTTTGAGAAGCAAAACTCAAAAAGTAAGAACAAGAGCACATTCCAAAGACATCATTAAGAGTCATGGATCTGGGGAGGGATGGACTGGGAGTTCGGGATTAGTAGATGCAAACTATTACATTTAGAATGGATAAACAACAAGGTCCTACTGTATAGCACAGGGAGCTATATCAAATCTCCTGAGATAAACCATAATGGAAAAGAACATAAAAAAGAATGCATATACGTATATAACTGAGTCACTCTGCTGTACAGAAGAAATTAATACAACATTGTAAATCAACTATATTTCAGGGACTTCCCTGGTGGTCCAGTGGCTAAGACTCCCCACTCCCAATGCAGGGGACCCGGGTTCGATCCCTGGTCAGGGAACTAGATCCCAAATGTCACAACTAAGAGTTCGCATGCCACAACTAAAGATCCCGCATGCCACAGCGAAGAACCCACGTGCCACAACTAAGACCTGACACAGCCAAATAAATAAATAAATAAATAAATAATATTTTTAAAAAACTATACTTCAATAAAAAGTAAATAAATAATGAGTCATGGCTCTAGAGATGCTCAAAGCTATTTCTACTCCTAGAATTTTGATTTATGTGAATAAAATCCTTCTTTTGCTTCAGCTAGTGTGATTTGGCATTTTATCACTTAAAGCTCTAAGAGTTTCCAATATACTTTCACTGTATGGCGAAAAACAACTTGTAACCTAGTGAACTCAGTAATTATTCCAGAACACTCTATCATAAGTGGCATACTTTAGATTACAATGGCTTCTTACCTTTAAAACACCTAATAAAGATACTTTCTGAATTATGCCAGAACTCATCATGAAATATACAACATGCAACCCTGAATAAATGTGATCTGGGTACTCACACTCATCCAGCCCCAACTGATAGGCCAGGTTCTGAAGGCCTCGTACCTTCTCCATCAAATTAGCTGTGGTGAGGCTCCCCAGTTCTGAAACAGAATTATTTTTTTCATTACCATTTCTTTCCACTGCTTTCTAGTAACAACTCATTCAGGTGGCAAATCCTTGTTATAAAAGTTTTCAAGCTTGATTCCTATAGAAAAATAGAAAATGGATTCATATCTCTTCTCATCCAATCATTCCCCCTACACACACACACACACACACACACACACACACACACACACAGGCATACCAGTGAATTTTCCACCACTACAAAATGCCTCAGATGAGCTTACCCACTTAATGAGAAGAGAGTCATCATAGGCACAATAGCAAATTATGTGTTTTATCCTGAGGATCCTTTTATTACATTCATTTTGCCTATCACACAAAATGAATACACCATTAAAAGATGAAACTTGTGATCCGACACAGACTTGAGAAAGCCTACAGACAGATCTCTGTCTCATTTACAAGTCCTTTACAAGTCATTTACAAGTCCTCATTATTCCAATTAATAAAATAGCAATAAAACACTTACTCCGCCCTATTTCCCTAAGTTTAGAAAAGAAAGACTAAATATTAATCCAAACTTTACCTTCAAATCAAATTCCTATAAAAATATTTATGTTCCAGATAAGAAGACAGTATACTTAAAATAAAAACTTACTTTCCGAGATTTTCATTTAAATAACACCCAATTCCTTTTAGGTTTTAGACATAGGTCAATTTGCATGAAACATAATGCTCTGATCCCTTACTAAAACTTTAAATTTTCCTTAGAAAATACATGCTGATGGGATATTATATAAATGTCTGTTTGGAACATTAGAACAATGAACCCGAGATGCCCTTGAGACTTAATTTTCCCTTGGCTGGAGGAGGGGATCTGCTTTTAAGCATTTCATGCAGAAGAATGAATTACTTCTGAAATCAAATAGAGGTGTTATTTTCTGCAACTTATCATGCCACACTCATTATCTATATCTGGCATAAGTAGACTTTCTTGATCTGTTCAGCTGCTTAAATAGCTTAAGAATCCCAGATTTTTTACCTTAACTTCAGTTTATTACTTCACAACCATCATGAATCTTATCACCAGAAGGATAATAAAAATATTAAATAAAGTAGAGCAAAATCAAGGAAAATTAATGTTTTTTAATTTAAATTTCTGCTTTGTGGTTGAGTTCCAAGTCATTTATCAGACAACAATATTCACTACAGTATTCTTACAGTATTCTTTATGAGAGAAATTGATGAGATAGAAAGAACTGAAAGACAGCTCTTAACCCACTAAGGGGCTGTCAGTTAATAGTCCTGGCAACAATATATGGCAGTAAATCCTAAATAAAGCACTTGTGTTATAGCGGTAAGAGACTAGTCTTAAAAAGATCAGGGTTTAAATTTTAACTCTTTCTAATAAACCTTGGTTAAGTTAACCTCTGAAACTTAGATATCATACCTAACGCACAGGACCTTTATGAGAATTAAATAAGAAAATTTACGTGAGAGCTTTTAGTTAACTCTAAGCATCATACAAAATAAAGTTAATATTAGAGGAATTTAGCAGCAGAAGAAATCATTATTACTGAGTCTTGAATTGGCAGGATTTCTACACATGGAAAAGTAGAGAAGGGCATTTAGACATGAAGAACCATGAATAAGGATAGTTAAATAGGCAATTTGAAGCCAAGAATACTTGTAAGGGAATAGTGAGAGAAAAATTGGAAGGGTGGTTTGTCGAGGAGCATAAATGTCAGGTTAAAGGTTAAAGGTCACCAGCACTGCTTACCTTTCAACATGTCAATATCGTCACGTTCTATTTCAGCCATCCATTTGGGTGGAGAGCTAGTAATAGGCTGTCAGAAAATAAGAATATATCCATTCAGATATATGCACAGTATGAAGAGACCCTACTCTTCTTTCTTATAAGAAAAGGAGTTTTTCACACAGCCTTCAGGTTGTTTGAAAATACTGGCAAATTATAATTTCAAAGACCTAGATTTCTCCAGGTTCAGATATGGTCTACAAATAGAACCCTTACAAAATAATACTGCTCATCTTTAAAAGCTGGTTTTAAAGAAATGATCTTGGAAGAATTAGGTCTGACCACTGTTACTGTTGTATGCATAAAAGACTGGTATAGTTGTGAAAGAAATTACTGGAAATTCAGTACTGGTGAAAGCCTCCAACTGAATTGTTTGAAACAATAATCAGGAAGTAACATTCTCTGGCAGAGGAGAAGATTCAAAGAAGAACCAAAAATGAGAAAATCTTCAATCTGAACGAGAGAAGACTGGAATGATCATTACTTGAAATTTCATTTTATTGTAAACATTTCAGAAAACTTTAGAATTTTAAGTTTCTTTTCATTTCTGAAAGTGAACTTTCAAAACATGAAAGAGAACCCATTCTTGGAATAGCTTTGGAGTAACAGTTTTCAATCCTGGTTGCACATGAGAATCATCTGTGTAACTTTAAAAAAATACAGACGACTAGGCCATAACCCAGATGTAGTGATTTAGAATATCAGGGTTTGGGAGAGGGTCCCGTGGAAAGAATGGAGCAAGGGCATTACATACGTATGTTTTAAAAGCTCCACAGTTGCACATGAACAATTCTGATGAGATTTTACTTCAACTTTGAGTCCCTTTTCTTTTCTTTTTCTTTTTTTTAATTGAAGTATAACTGCCATATAACATTATATTAGTTTCTGGTGTATAGCATAATAATTCAATATTTGTGTAAATTGTGAAATGATTGCCACAATAAGTCCAGTTAACATCTATCACCATACATGGCTACAAAAATTTTTTTCTTGTGATGAGAACTTTTAAGATCTATTCTCCTAGCAACTTTCAAATATGCAATACAGTATTATTTAGCCACCATGCTGTACATTACAAATCCAGGACTTATTTATTCCTTTTCCTTTTTTAAAAATTAACATTTATTTGGCACTATGTGACAAGCAGAACACTTTATATGCATCATGTCATTTAATTTCCAAATCAACCCTATGAAACAGGTATTATTATCCTCCTCATTCTACAAATAAAAAAAACAGATGTATAGGAAGATTATAAATCACTTGCCTCAGGTCACAAAGCTATTGGAGCCAGGATTCAAAACCCATGAAGTCTGAGTTCAAAAACCACTACTCTATACTACCTCGCCTTGAAGGCTCTAGGTCATATTCACCACTTCTACCCCAGGAGGGAATCGGACTATACCAGGGGATCTTAACCTAGGGCCCTGGGATGGCCCTGAACCCCTAGAAACAAAACTCAATATGTATGTGCATAATTCTAGGGAAAAAGTGTAGATATTTAATCAGATTTTCAAGAAACACCATGCTCTAATAAAAGTTTTTAAAAAACCACTTATTTATGTTTACAACTTAAAGTACTTAGTTGTAATGAATATAATTAACTAAACTAAAAATTCATTATGAATGAGAATTTAAGAAAATTAAATCAGGTACTTTCTACTCAATCTACTAGATAAAAGCTGATCTAATAATAATAGCTACCATGTACTGTTTATTAGTTCTTGGCACTATGCAAAGTGTTTTACATGCATTATGGCATTTTATACTAAGTTCTATGAGGTAGCTTCAGATGAGAAAACTAAGGCTCAAAAATGTTAGGAGGGCTTCCCTGGTGGCGCAGTGGTTGAGAATCTGCTTGCCAATGCAGGGGACACGGGTTCGAGCCCTGGTCTGGGAAGATCCCACATGCCGCGGAGCGACTAGGCCCGTGAGCCATAACTACTGAGCCTGCGCGTCTGGAGCCTGTGCTCCGCAAGAAGAGAAGCCGCAATAGTGAGAGGCCCGCGCACCGCGATGAAGAGTGGCCTCCACTTGCCACAGCTAGAGAAAGCCCTTGCACAGAAACGAAGACCCAACACAGCCATAAATAAATAAATAAATAAATAAAAATTAAAAAAAAAAAAATGTTAGGAAACTTGCTCATGTCACAGATAGTAAAGCAGCACATTCAGGACTCAAATCCAAGTGTGTCTGACTCCAAAGCCCTATGCTATCCTGTACTCCTCATGCTCAGGCCTTCCTGGATGCTAAAGTAGCACACTCCAGCTTTCATACAACCCTAGCTCCTGAAAAAATGAAAGAGGCTACAGAGTCAGACTCCCTTTGAACAAACATGCTCATAGGACCTGAAAGCCACCGGCCCAGAAGGGCCTTAATATTTAACTCAGCACCTTTAACCCTATTAATGAGTAGAGAATGCTAAGCATATGGTAAGGTACTAAGAGAGTTATATAACAAATCCCCAATTTGTTAATAGAAAGAGCATTAGCTTTGGAATCAGACAGATCTGTGCTCAAATCCCGGCCTGTCACACGCTAGGACTTGGGCAAGTAACTTAACTTCCAAGTTTCTCTGCCAGTCAGTGCTTTTAACTTTGGGCACAAATGCTTTTAGGTCTGGTATAATGAATATGGATGCTAGTAATTAGACTTAGGGGTTCAAAGCCTGGTTCTGCCATTTATAGCCTATGATCTTGGGTAACCTACTTAACCTCATTGTGTCTATTTCTTTGTCTGTAAAATAGGGATAATAATAGTACCTATACCTCATATGTTTATTCTTTTTCTTTTTTTGGCTGCACCACACAGCTTGCAGGATCTTAGTTCCCCAACCAGGGATTGAACCTGGGGCCACTGGCAGTGAAAGTGCCCAGTCCCAACCACTGGACTGCCAGGGAAGTCCCCCTAACATGGTTTTGTAAAGACTAAATAATGTACGTAAAGTACTTAGAACAGTCCCTGGCATATAGTATGCATCATGTACGTGCTAGCTAATATTATAATCATCATATTTTCCTGGTTGTGGGAATATATAAGAGAACATATTTAGAGCATCTAGCACAATGTCCGCTGTCCTGGAAACGGAAAAGTTGTGGCTCTAATGAATGTCTTCCTTCAGTTTCTGACGAGCTACTGAGAAATTTCAAAATCCTCTAGGGAGGTATAAGTTAAAGTCATAATGCATCACATAAACAAAAGAGAAAAGCTTCAAAATCATAGTTTGGGCAAAAAGAATACTGGCATTACATTAAATATTTCAACTGCCTTACCTTAAAATCTTTTAAGCTGAGAGAAGAGGCTAATAGTCAAAGGTCAAAATATCAAAATAGAGCATGAACATCATTAACATGATGATAATATAAACAGATTTCCAGGGCTGTGGTTACAAAATATTTTGAAGGCTATGACATTATTCTTGAAAATAAAGAAATAAGAGATAGTTGAGATTTTACCCAGAAGCAAAATGTTGGAAAAACTTCATTAGGTAAGTAAGATATTACTTACACTTTTGAAGGAAGCTGCAAATTCAGCAACACCTGGTACTAAAAAGAAAAAACACAACATCAGTCATTCAGTAAACATTTTAGTGTCTCTTACATAGAGGATTCAAATGAGAAAACAGCCTTGTCTTCCAGGAGTTTATAGTCTGGAAGAAGAGACAGAGTAAATCAATAACTATAACATTTTTTTAAGTGCTTCAAGAAAAATACCAGTTGCTATGGGAGGACAAAAAATGAAAATCTAAATCAGACTGAGGAGGCAGGAAAAGTTTCTCAGAGAAAATAATGCCTCAACTGAACTTCAAAGGATCAGGTGTTAGCTGAATGAGACGGTGGTGAGATCTAATATCTCTTACCAAAAATTTAAAATTTCCTTTTTAGGTATGCTATTCTATCAATCCAATTGTTTATTTAAATATCTCACAGAAAGAATCATATTAAAAAAGAGAAAAATAAAAATCAGATATTTAAAAATAAGGTTCAACCTCACTAATAAATATAAACTAAAAATAATAAATATCAGTAACATCCAATACTGGCTAGTATGTAAGGAAATGGGTACTCCCATACACAGTCATCCTCTTCCATATGCACAAAGATACATGTGCAAGGATACACATTGTTAAATTGTTTGTAACATCAAAACTTGGATATAACTTAGGTTTCCATACAGGGTATGAATACATAAGCTGTAGTAGATCTATACAATGAAATACTTTTAAAAAATGAAGTAAGTCTACACCTATCAACATGGAAAGATCCATTAATAAGTTACTAGGTAGAATATGTTAAGCTGTAGATCACTGTACATATGACTTCATCATAACAAAACAAAAAACTGTCTATACACTTAAAATATTTATTTGCCTATCTGCGTAAGCATTTAAAAAAAAAGGTCCAAAATATCGGTACTAAACTATAACAGCAGTTAACTTTATCAGAGTACTTAAAGGAAGCAAAGAATTACTTTATGCATCTCGTATTGTCTGACACATTACAGATGAAGTTTTTAAAAATAATTATTTTTTAAAGGCTCTCTATCATTTCCTGAGTGACACTGTGTTCTGAAAAAATTAAACTACCAAACAGCTATTCTTAACACCAGATCACAGAATTCAGTCTCTTCCTTTGAAGTAAAATTAAAATTTTAATCACTACAGCTAAATGATAACTCTTCAAAAATCTCCCTCAAAGTAGAACTGGTTTTCCTGCATTGATTTTTGAGCTTCTTCTTTCTTTAAAAAAATTAATTTATTTATTTATATTTATTTTGGCTGCACTGGGTCTTTGTTGCTGCACACAGGCTTTCTCTAGTTGCGGCGAGCGGGGGCTACTCTTTGTCACGGTGCGCGGGCTTCTCACTGCGGTGGCTTCTCTTGTTGCGGAGCACGGGCTCTAGGTGCGCGGGCTTCAGTATGTGGCATGTGGGCTCAGCAGTTGTGGCTCACAGGCTCTAGAGTGCAGGCTCAGTAGTTGTGGCTCACGGGCTTAGTTGCTCGGCGGCATGTGGGATCTTCCCGGACCAGGGACTGAACCGTGTCCCCTGCATCGGCAGGCAGATTCTTAACCACTGCACCACCAGGGAAGTCACTCCTGCATTGATTTTGATATAAAGAAACCAAAAACTTACATTGCTCTGGCCAAAGATCTGGTGAAGCTCGGTCAAGTTTTTCAAAACTTAGCAAAGATGCTTCCAGATCTGCCCCTAGAACAAAACACTCAGATGAGCTAAGAAGATACAAAACACATTATTTTATATTTTATGGCATATCAATCTCAAAGAACACAACAAACTGGAACACTCACTCACCTGGAAGTCTAGAGATTTGAGTTCTATGACTACTGATGCTACTGAGCCATGATGTTACACAAATAAGTCATTTCCCTCATCAAACCTTACTTTTCCCATCTCTAAAACAAGAACAATATTTTAGTGGGGTATTGGGAAAAATGAATGTCAACAAACCCACCTGCATCTTTACTCACACTCTTGAACTTTCCTCTCAATCAATGAAGTGTCCCTGCTCCCAAGAAAAACAAACTCCTCTGATAGGGCCCTGGATTCCATCTTCTCTTGCTTTGTCAAAGACATGATCTTGAATAATCTCTTGCACAACCAGTTTCTACCTTTCTCTACTGGCTCAAACTCAACAGCAAGTAAGCCTGCTCTGGAATTTACCTTCTTTGAAGATACTCTTCCTTGACCCCATGACTTCCTCACTCCTCCTTCACTGCAAAAGTTCTTGAGTTGTTCTTCCTGCTGTCTCCACTTCTTCACCTTACATTCTCTCCTTAGCCTACAACAAACAGGCTTCTGACCCTACATGTGTGGAAACGGCTGTTGTCAAGATTATCTATTACCTACGTTGCTAAATCGAGTGGTCACTTCTCTGTTCTCTCTTATGTGACCTCTTTGCAGCATCCACCCACTGACCACTCTCCTTCAAACACTCCACTTCCAGCTTCTATAAAACCATTATGCTGGTTTTTCTCCTTCCTCACTGACTCCTTCAGTCTCCTCTTCCACTCAGGGCCCACCCTAGGCTGACTTCACTCCCTACCAAAAGTCTCCCAAGGAAATCTCATCTAGTCCCATAGCCTTTACGACCATTTATATGCCAATGACTTCATACTTCTATATCCAGCCCTAATCTTTCCCCGGACTTTGGAGTTATATATCTAAGTGGCTACTTGACATCTCTCTCTATTAACATGTGTGAAAAACCATAATCCCCCAGTCTTCTCCATCTCAATAAATAGCACCACCATCAACGCCAGTTCTCAAACCAAAAACCCAGGTGTCATCCTTCATGGCTCCCTTTCCTTCACTCTTCCATAACCAACCCATTAGTAAGTCCAGTAGTTTATCCCTCTAAAACACACCATGAAATCACATTAATTAACCAAGGAACCATAGCTTCTCTCCTGGACTATTTCAATAGCCTCTTAATA
Organism: Balaenoptera borealis; assembly: GCF_965194805.1. Lineage (NCBI taxonomy): Eukaryota > Metazoa > Chordata > Mammalia > Artiodactyla > Balaenopteridae > Balaenoptera > Balaenoptera borealis. The sequence continues at coordinate 28,151,120 of NC_138866.1, forward strand.
GGTCTCCCTGCTCCCATTCTTACCCCTCCCCCTCCCTCCCCCTAAATCTACACTCTGCAAAGTAGCCAGATAGACTTTTTAAAAATGTCAATCAGTTCACGCCACTCTCCAGCTTAAAGGACTTCTTCCCAGCTAAATTCATGAATGCACATCTATTGTGACCTATAAAATCCTACATGATCCAGCCCCTGCCTAATTCTTCAACACCATTTCCTCTCCATTCTTGCCCTGGCACACAGGAGGTGCTCAATATTAACGACAACAGTTAGGGACTTCCCTGGTGGCACAGTGGTTAAGACTCCACACTCCCAGTGCAGGGGGCCTGGGTTCAATCCCTGTTCAGGGAACTAGATCCCACATGCATGCCACAACTAAGAGGTCGTGTGCCACAACTAAGGAGCCAGCCTGCCGCAATTAAGAAGCCCACCTGCCACAACTAAGACCTGGCACAACCAAATAAACTAATAAAAAAAAACCAAAACGACAGTTAACATTTGTTGAGTACATACTGTGTGCTTGGTATACTAATTAGCTGCATAAATTGGTTGATTTAATGATATAAACAGTGGTTCTTAACATTTTCTGGGTAAGCCACATTTTTGAAAATCTGAAAAAAAAAGCTATGGACTCACTCCCCAGAAAATATACATATTTATAAAATTTGTCAACATGTGCTTTTCTCTAAATTTTTCTCCCAAATACTCTAAGGGACCCCATGTTCATAGCAGGATTATTTACAATAGCCAAGACATGGGAACAACCTAAGTGTCCATTGATGGATGAAGACATTGTGAAAATACACACACACACAGTGGAATATTATTTGGCCATATATAACTGAGGAAATCCTATCATTTGCAACAACTTGGATGGACCTTGAAGGCATTATGCTAAGTGAAATAAAACAGAGACAGAAAAATACTGTATGATCTCACTTATATGTGCAATCTAAAACAAGCAAACAAGTAAACTCATAGAAAAGAGATCACACTTGTGGTTACCAGAAGTGGGGGGTAAGAAGAGGGGTAATTGGAGGAAAGTGGTCAAAAGGTACAAACTTCCAGTTATAAGGTAAATAAGTACTAGGGGTGTAATGATGACTATAGCTAACACTGCTGTATGATATACAGGAAAGTTAAGAGAGCAAATCCTAAGAGTTTTCATCAAAAGGAAAGAAATTTTTTTCCTTTATTCTTTTTCTTTTTATTGTATCGTTATGAGATGGATGTTAGCTGAACCTATATATTTACTCTAAGGGAATTTCCAATGGCATTCTAATTGGAAAAGAACTCAACTCTAATAAATTGCCTTAACTAAAGCATCCAAAAATGGCAACCAAACAAACAAACCAAAAAAAGCTGTGTGAAACACAAAATGCCAATTTTCAAATTCCCAAGGAATGTTACTGATGGAAAGTTCAACCATAACAAAATAAACTTATTGAGGGTAGGATCCAATAACCAACAAGTGTGACCCTATGATACCACAATCTGGGGCATAATTCAGACTCTACTGTGAGTGTTATTCTCATATATTAAGTAATTAATGGCTTTACTTAGATTTCAATTTTCTCCTTTTCAAAGATGACCCAGCAATTTTAGTGTTAAAAAGAGAAACACTAAATGACCTAAACTTTTTTCCATAGGGAGATAATTTAATGGCGATAATTTTAAATCTTAAAGACAGAAACAGGTGGAACACTAAAAATAGAAGTGAGAGAGCTAGGCAGTGGAATATTTTAGGATAAAATACTTATTTAGAAGCTAAATTTAAGTTCAAAGTGCTCAACTTGATTTTGTCAGATTAAAAAGATTACGGGGAGAGGGTGAAGCTCTGTAAAAGATGAGCATGAAAAGTTTTAAAAATCTAGAGTGCACACTGAGTGAGAGTGGATATGGCTAAAAGACCAAAGGAAAAAAATACATTTCCAGTATTCTTCCTGGCCCAAGAAAGGAAAAGAAATTGAGAGAAGACAGGGGAAAATCAAACATAAGGAACAAAACTTAAAAATATAAAGACAACTTAGTAATAAGCTAAAAATTTTAATAGCAATTACTTCTATTTCTATCACTTGGCTGGTTTTTTTAAAAACTGTGGTAAGTTATATATAAAATTTACCATTTTAATCAGTTTTAAGTGTACAGTGCAGTGGCATTAAGTACATTCACATTGTTGTGCAACCATCGTCACCATCCATCACCAGAACTTTTTCACCTTCTCAAACTGAAAGTCTGTACCCATTGAACAATAACTCCCCATTCCCTTGGCTGACTTTTTAAATGCTCTTTTTTTTTCCTGAGGGAAAAAAAAAAGGACATTTTAACAAGAGAGCACCCAGGCAAAATAATCTCTTTTGACTCCCAACACCCATAATTTCTTATACAGTATGTACCCGTGCTCAAAAAACTTAAGACTCAGTTAAACTTAAAACTTAAGACTAAGTTATTTATTATTTATGCATATATCTAATCAGTCTTTCAATAAACGTGAATTGAAGGCCTACTGCTTGCCAGGCACTGTGCTAAGCCCTGGGATCCAACTATGAACAAGACAGACTTGGAATTTACAATCTGGTGTGAAAAGGGCAAAGTTAACATAATAACTATTCTGTCGATGAAGGTACAGAGAAAGTGAATAATGGTGAAGAAGGGCAACTCCAGATACTGTGTTCTGGGAAAGCCTCTCTGGGAGGTGACATTTAAATGAGACCTGAAACTGCAAAAGTGTTTACGTGTTTGATTAATCTTTTCCTTTCCCAAAGCACCTAGAAAAACGCCTTTCATATAGTAGGATCTCAGTATAGCTTTCCTGGCTTCAATTTCCTCATTCCTGAAACGAACTTCCAAGATTCCTTCCAAACACAAAATGCCTTTGTTTGACAGAAAACTATCAGTGAAATGGACGCAGGGATGGGGGTGGTCGAAGCAAAAATTAAGTGAGTTCAGAAATGACTGCAAGATCCTAACCCTAAAGCAGAACGGAGCGCAAAACCCTGTGGGTATACCAAAACCACTCAATTACTATCTGAGATGACTTGCCTCTTAGACAACATATAAGCAGAAATCGTTCATTCACTCAGCCTTAGGAAACACCACATAAAGCAGAAGCTACAGAGGTTGAGACGTGTGCATGACTATGCTAAAAAGCTCAATTCTCATTTTCCTCGGGACTCTCATTGCGAGGGACCGAGAGGGTCTCTTCCTTAGCCGCCAGGGCAACGGTCCCAATCTAAGGAGACAGGAGAGAATCACGTTTCTCTTGCGGTTCAATCCCGGGATGAGGTCAGCCACCAACCCTAGCAAGCGTTTAAGAGAATCGTTCCGGATGCTCAGAGAGGAGAATCGACCCTTCAATGGGGCGCCCGGAGGAGAAAAGTACACTAAGGCGCCTCCTTTCCTCAGCAGTATCTCCTCCTCGGCCCTCAGCCTCACCCAAATGGGGCTTTAGCGTACTAAAGCGGACCAGGGCGGAGGACCAAGGCGACTCTCGTCCTTTTGCCCAGAAAGGGTCCCAAGCGGGTGCCCTCCTCCACCCGCCTGGTACACTGCAGAGAAACTGGGCACCTCCAGAGCCGCTGTGAAGAACCGGCGAGCTGAAGATGCACCCACCTCCCATGGAAAAGAAGTGGAAGGGAAAGGAGAGCCCACGAAAGATATGTAAGTTCGAGGGGCAGACGGAGAGTGTAAGTTCCCAAGAGAGCACAGAAGGAGGTTGCAGGCGAAGGGTCCCTAAACCGGCTCTTACCTTCTGTGGGAGACGCCATCTTCCAACCCATGTCACGTGACGTGGCCAACCGTCGGCGGGAAAGCAAGGATCCATAAGCCACGCCCCCAAAGGGAAAACCTAACCCCAACCCACGGCCTGGTCTAGTTTCCCCGCCCCATAGGGCAATGTTTCCATGGCTCCGCCCCCAGTGCTAGCCATACCCCCTCGCGCAGCGGGTGAGGCGGAGCTACTGCAAAATTCTTGCAGGATCTTATTTACTTTCTTCAGTGGGTGGGGCCGCGGTTATGTCTGTGGCCAATCGCGGTTCTGGGTTCGGGGGCGTCTTCCCCGTGCGCTCAATATAGAGTACCCAAGTCAGGGGCGTCTTCCCTACCTCCGCCAACAGAATTTGTTGGGGGTGGGAGGGCGAGAGCTCTATCACTTCTGACCAATCGCATACCCCCAGGTCTGGGACTGTGGGGCGGAGTCAGGTGTTAGGGCGAGTGATTGGCTAGGGGAAATTGTCCTTTCCACCAATGAGGAGGTGCGGCAGGACGGAGGGGCGAGGCCTGGCAGCAGTAATGCTTGTGGACAGACTCAGACTGTAGAGGTGCGGGGGGCTGAGAAGAGGCAAGCGAGAGCCATGGCGGCGGTGGCGGCGGTGGCGGCGGCGGCGGCAATGCGGGCCCGGATCCTGCAGGCGAGTGAGGGTGGCGCCAAGGGGTCGCGAAACTAGAAATTCGGTCCTTTCCGTCCGCTCTCTGAGCCAACCCCTTCATGGCTGACCCTCCTGTGCCCATCGGACCAGTGCGGCCCTATCCCACACCTTACTCAGTATCCGCCTTCGTTGGATCCAGCCCTGGACTATCACTCCTCTTCCTTTTATTCTTGAGACTCCCTCTTTCTGGCTCTGGTCCACTCTCCTCCTCCAGCCCAGCCCCGTCCCTGCCGACTCTCTCTTGCCCTCACCTCTATCGGTCTGCCCACCGTCTTTCCCTTTCACCTCTGCACCAGCCACCTCTCTGCCCCAAAAACTCCCCTTCTGGTCACCTTTCTTAGCATCCTGCCGGGAGCGTCCAGATTGGTCCCTTCCCCCACCCTTCTCTTCACTGTCTACAGTCCGAGGTAAAGGCGGGGGAAGGAGGCACACGAGGGGCGAGGGTCAGTGAATGAACTTTGAATCTCCTTCTAGAAGTGTACACTAGGTTCTCCCTCAAAGCAGCCATTTGCGGAGCCATTTTCCCCAGCTATGGCTCTTTGTATTTTCCACAGGCTGTGGGCTGTGCCCTTGCTTGCCAAGACTTTCAGTTTAACTTTCTCTCAGCAAAGTTACAGTGTTTATGTTGGCCGTGAATAAGGACACATAGTTAATGCTACCAGTTTGTTCCAAGCACATGCAAAGGACTAAACATCTCTAAAGCACGTGATAGAAAATGAGAGCCAAGGAAGACAAGAAGTGTAAGTTCCAAGTTCCCACCCCCAAGTCAGCTCCTAGCATGACTCAACTCTGCCCTTGGGGGTGGGGTGGGGGGATTAGGTCCTCTCTGAAGCCAACCTAAGGATAGGAGCTACAGAAGCTGCATGCCTGAGGCCTGTGATTTACAACTCTGTTCATAGCCTTTCCCCCCCCCCCCCGCAACCCCCCGTTGTTCACAGCCTTACAAGGACTTAGATTATGAGGCAAGATTCACTACAGGCAACATTCTGGAACCTGCAAGAAACAAATTTGCTTTTGTTACTCATTATATCCAGCCTGGGAACTTCTTCCTCTATATTGCTGGGCTGTTAGATAATATTAGTATTTACCAGGTTTCAGTGAGTTCTATTGCAGAGACCATGCATTTTTAAGATTCTTAGCAGAGTCAGCAAAGATTCCTGTTTAAATATGCTATTTAATGGGACAGTGTGGAGAATGGGTTGGAAGGGTTTGTCAAATGATTTGGCTTTCCTCATATTTCTTGATGTGATCCTAGTTCTGTTTTTCTAGGTTTGTTTGTTTTTTGTAATAGGGAAACAAAGTTTCCATCCTATACTTTCCATTACCAACTTCTCCTCAAAATCTTCTACTGAAATGGACTTTTTTCCTTTGCCTCCTCTGCCATCACAAGTCATTGAGAGCCTTAAGAAGCTATTTTGTCCTTTGCATCAAGGAAAAGAATCTCCCTTCCCAAGTACTTTATTTTGGAAATAGACACTATTTTCTTTCTTTCTTTCTTTCTTTCTTTCTTTCTTTATGGCTGTGTTGGGTCTTCGTTTCTGTGCAAGGGCTTTCTCTAGTTGTGGCAAGCGGGGGCCACTCTTCATCACGGTGCGCGGGCCTCTCACTGTCGTGGCCTCTCTTGTTGCGGAGCACAGGCTCCAGACGCGCAGGCTCAGTAATTGTGGCTCACGGGCCTAGTTGCTCCGCGGCATGTGGGATCTTCCCAGACCAGGGCTCGAACCCGTGTCCCCTGCATTGGCAGCAGATTCTCAACCACTGCGCCACCAGGGAAGCCCCAGACACTATTTTCTGATTCATTTTAAGAAACTTCTGAGTTGACCTGGAAAGAACAGAGATAGTAATTCTAAGTCAACTAGGAGTTACTGTAACATGACGCTTTGATAAAGAGTAGTCTAGATTCTGGCAGTCAAGATATTATCACTCCCATTTAAAGATAAGAAGACTGGTCTTGAAGTGACTCAATGACTTTCTTCAGTGATGCAGTGGAAAGAGAACAGGTTGCACAATCATACTTGGGTTCTATCCCAGCACCACCTCTTCCTAGTTTTAAGAATATCTGTGAAGATTAGAATTAGTGAATATAATGAAGTAAGTTACATGACACTAAAGGTCATCCAGTCTCCCAACTAGTAACTAATGGGGCTGAGAATTCAGGACTTCATCTTGGCATCTCTTTCTGTGTCAGGCACTGTCCCAAGCTTTGGGAAAGGAGAGATAAGTAAAATATTCACTGAAAACCCCCCTATTGTAATGCAATGATAAGTGCTAAACAGTAAGAGTGCACACAGTACTGCAGGAACCTAGGGAAAGAGCCCCAAATTCAACCTGTGCAATTCAGGAAAAGCTTCCAAAAGGGGTTGATCTGGGTTTAAGTATTGCAAGAGTAGGAGGCCTTTAGCTAGAGGAGAAGGGAGTTCCTGCTAAAGGAAGTAGCACGTATGAACTAAACATCTAGAGAACAAGGAGTTTGGTGTGACTGGACATAGGATAGTTTTTTCAGCAACAGTACTAATGAGTGTATCTTGGAAAATGAAGAAAAGAAAGGAGATCTAACCTTTCAAAACTATATGATAATGTTTTATTATACCAGACGCAGTGCCTTTTATGCCCTCTTGACAGCAGGGAGACTGTGTGCCGACAAAATAAAACTAAGTGGCCTAGGGCTTCCCTGTTGGCGCAGGGGTTAAGAATCCGCCTGCCAATGCAGGGGACATGGTTCGATCCCTGGTCAGGGAAGATCCCAAGTGCCACAGAGCAACTAAGCCGGTGCACCACAACTACTGAGCCAGGGCTGTAGAGCCCGTGCTCCGCAACAAGTGAAGGCACTGCAATGAGAAGCCCGTGCACCCGCAACGAAGAGTAAACCTGCTCGCTGCAACTAGAGAAAGCCCGCGAGCAGCAACAAAGACCCAACACAGCCAATAAATAAATAAATAAATATTTTTTTAAAAAAGAAAACAAAAAAAAACCTAAGTGGCCTAGAATGCTCCAGTTGGCTGATCCGTGCATTTTCTGCCCTGTAAGAGAATTTACATGAAACAAAATTAATATCCAACAATTGCTTGGTGTGTACTCATCCTTTCATTCTGCAGAATATTACTGAGTGCTTACTCTAGTCCAGGAATGGTGCTAGGGGCTTAGGACACAACCATCTAGTGATCTAAGGGAGAGAGACTTAATAATTAAATAAGCTACTATTCCCTACTGCGATATGAGAAATAGAGGAATTCAGGTGTTTTATGAACTTCATAATCAGGTACTTAGCCTAGACCTGAGATTGAGACTTAAAAACTTCCAACTCTGGGCTTCCCTGGTGGCTCAGTGGTTAAGAATCTGCCTGCCAATGCAGGGGACACGGGTTCGAGCCCTGGTCTGGGAAGATCCCACATGCCACGGAGTAACTAAGCCCGTGCGCCACAACTACTGAGCCTGTGCTCTAGACCCCACGAGCCACAACTACTGAGCCCATGTGCCGCATCTACTGAAGCCCCCGCACTCTAGAGCCCGTGCTCCGCAACAAGAGAAGCCATGGCAATGAGAAGCCCGTGCACCGCAACGAAGAGAAGCCCCCACTCGCTGCAACTAGAGAAAGCTCACACGCAGCAACGAAGACCCAATGCAGCCAAAAATAAAAAATAAATAAAAATAAATAAATTAAAAAAAAAAAAAAACCAAACTTCCAACTCTGCTACTGCCTCTCTCATTCACAGGAGTTAATCTTGTTTTTTCTACTTCAGAGGAAACAAAAACCATTAGATGAGAACGTCCTCAACTTCCTGCTAGCAAGCCTACAGAACTGACCTGTACCTGTACCTGTACCCAAAGTGATAAGGAGCTAAGGAATAGATGTGAGCCAAGCAAATGGGATGAAACAATTCCAGGCAAGAGGGAGCAGCATGTGCAAGGGCAATGCGAGCACAAAACATGTTCTGAACAGCTGGAGCATAGAGAGAGCAAGGAGGAAAGCGGCAAGCTAGGAAACTAGAGAAGTAAAGTTACTATGTAGAGTCTTCTAAGCAACATCAATGTGAGTCTTTATCCCAAGGACAATGGAAAGCCATTGGTAGGTTTTAAACAAAGGAGTGATCTAACCAGGTTTGTGTTTTAGAAAGACCCTCTGGCTATGGAGTGGAAACTAGATTCAGAAGGTTTAAGATTGGAGGCTGGGAGACCTGTTAGGAAACCATTGTTGAAGTCCAGGTGGGAGACAATGATGGTATAGACTGCGGTGAGGGTAGGAGGGGTAGAGAGAAGGGGGTGCATTTCAAAGACTTCTGGGAGGACAGATTGCCAGGACTTGTTTGATTCACTGAGGAAAGAGAGGGAGGAGTTAGGGTGACATTCAAGTTTCTGGTTGGGCAGCTAGGTGGATAGTAGCCCCATTTACTGAAAGGTGGGCTATAGGAAACAGAGCCGGTTGGTGGAAGGAAGATGAGGTCAGCTTTTTCAACATGTACCTAAATAACATCCAAGTAGAGATGTGGTGAAGACAGTTATGTAGGTATTACCTGAAGAGGAAGATTCTGGTGAGGAATTACAGATTTGGGCATCACCAGGATCTAGATAATTAAGCCACTGGAGTTGATGAAATCACCCAAGGAGAGTTCAAGAACTCCTTGTTCGGAAACTCAAGCATTAGAGGCCAGGTATAGGAGACTGAACCAGCATAGAAGGCAGAGAAAAAGTGGCCCAAGAAATAGAAAAGATACCAGGGCATCACAGAATACAAGTGGAGAGGGGATTCAGACATAGGGCATGATTAACTAACTCTTCACCTCTGCTGAGAGGTCAAGTACAAGAAGGACTGGGAAGAGTCCGTGGTAGGGAGGAAGTCACTGGTGTTCAATCATAAAGGTTGGAGTTGATTGAAGAGTTCGTGGGAGATGGGGACGTAATTAGTATAGAGAACTCTGGCTATTGGATGGAGAGAGGTTTAAGGTACAGGAAAGAAAGGATCATTGATGGAAGTGTCCAAGGCAGGAGGAACAGTTCAGAGCACAGGTGCAGAGATTAGCCTTAGATTACAAGACAGACACCTCTTCAGTCAGTCCACAGACATTGATTGTGCACCTCTGTCTCCCAGTCACTCTGTCCCTGTGAACCTTGGTAGCTACCTTCTCCACTATAAGAGGAAGAAAGGAAAAAATGGTGGGTATTGGTCAGTTTTGTAGGCTTACTAGTAAGAAGTTGAGGAAGTTCCCATCTGATGGTTTCTGTTTCCTCTGAAGTAGAAAAAAATAAGATCAGCTCTTTTTTTTTATGAAAAAAATTTTTAATTGAAATATAGTTGATTTATAATGTTGTACCAATCTCTGCTGTACAGCAAAGTGACTCAGTAATACACATATAGACATTCTTTTTTTAATATTCTTTTCCATTATGGTTTATCACAGGATATTGAATATAGTGCCCTGTGCTATACAATAGGACCTTGTTGTTTATCCATCCTATATATAATAGTTTACATCTGCAAGATCAGCTCTTAAGAGTGAGAAGGAAAGGAACAGAGTTGAGAATTGTTAAGTTTTGAAATAGCAAGGAGTGTGAGCAAATAAGTATTTATAGTAATAACAACATGTAATGAGCACCAACTACTTGCTAGCTGTTTTTCATACCTGGACAAGCTTGATCACAGTAACTCTGTAAAGTAGGTAAACAAGATTCAGTGCCTGCCCTCGTGGAACTCATAGTCTTTGGGGTAACAAACAAGTAACTAGACCATTACAACACAGACAGATAACCTCTTAGGGGAAATATTGGCTGCTATGGAGTACAAAAAAGGACAGCTAACCAAGTCTGGGGTGGGAGACAGTCAGGCAATATAGCTGCCCAGTGGGCCTTTCTTTCATTCAGTAGATATTTACTGAACACCTACGGTGTAGCAGGTACTGTGTTGGTATTGGGAACGTGACTATAAGTAAGACATGGTGATCTCCAGGAGAGTGTTGATGGTTTGAAATAGCTTTTGTGGGGACTGGGAGAGGAAGCAGACCAGGCATTTGGAAGGACTGTCTGCTGGCCCAAAGGACCAGCACCCTTTCCTCTGGGCAGTGCTGCAGGCACACAAACAAATTCTTGTACTTTATGCAGCCCTAAACTCTTTGGTTAACATGATTTCTCTTCAGACAAGGTTAACAGATTATTAGATTGCAGCTTCCTTTTAAACCCCGTCTTGACTATTTTAGTTTGCTCACTTTGATTAGACTTCAGTATTTCTTTCTTTTTTTTTTTTAATAAATTTATTTATTTATTTATTTTTGGATGTGTTGGGTCTTAGTTTCTGTGCGAGGGCTTTCTCCAGTTGCGGCGAGTGGGGGCCACTCTTCATCGCGGTGCACGGCCCTCTCACTGTCACAGCCTCTCCCGTTGCAGAGCACAGGCTCCAGACGCGCAGGCTCAGTAGTTGTGGCTCACGGGCCTAGCCGCTCCGTGGCATGTGGGATCTTCCCGGACCGGGGCACGAACCCGTGTCCCCTGCATTGGCAGGCAGATTTCTAACCACTGCGCCACCAGGGAAGCTCCTAGACTTCAGTATTTCTTAAATCAACTTGCATAGCATATATACAAACTATCTTTTTTTAGAGAGTGGCTTTATTTTAACTGATCCCCCCGACCCCTGCCATTTGCTGATTAAATCCTATTACCTGTATAACACATTCTTTTCCTATTAGGTACATGTGGCTTTTTTTTTTTTTTTTTTTTGGCTGCGTTGGATCTTCGTTGCATCTTCGTTGCTGTGTGCCGGCTTTCTCTAGTTGTGGCGAGCGGGGGCTACTTTTTGTGGCGGTGCGCGGACTTTTCATTGCAATGTCTTCTCTTGTTGCGGAGCACAGGCTTCAGTAGTTGTGGCACATGCGCTCAGTAGTTGTGGCTTGCAGGCTCTAGAGCGCAGGCTCAGTAGTTGTGGCACACGGGCTTAGCTGCTTCGCGGCATGTGGGATCTTCCCAGACCAGGGCTTGAACCCGTGTCCCCTGCATTGGCAGGCAGATTCTTAACCACTGCACCACCAGGGAAGCCCACATGTGGCATTTTAAAAAACAGCTTTATTGAAATAAAATTGACCTAAAATAAACTGTACATATTTTAAAGTGTATAAATTTTTTTTATTTGTTTGTTTTTTACTTTTGGCTGTGTTGGGTCTTCGTTGTTGCACATGGGCTTTCTCTAGTTGCAGCGAGCGGGGGCTACTCTTTGTTGCGGTGTGTGGGCTTCTCATTGCAGTGGCTTCTCTTGTTGCAGAGCATGGGCTCTAGGCGTGCAGGCTTCAGTAGTTGTGGCACTCAGGCTCAGTAGTTGTGGCTCGTGGGCTCTAGAGTGCAGGCTCAGTAGTTGTGGCGCACGGGCTTAGTTGCTCCACAGCATGTGGGATCTTCCCGGGCTAGGGATTGAACTCGTGTCCTCTGCATTGGCAGGCGGATTCTTAACCACTGTGCCACCAGGGAAGCCCTAAAGTGTATAATTTGATGTTTTAATATTTGTATACACCTGTGAAGACATCACAATCAAGATAGTGAACATATTAATTGCCCCAAAACGTTTCTCTCTTACCCCCTCCTCTTTTCCTCCTCTGTCATCTCTAGGTAACCACTCATCTGCTTTCTGACATTACCTTTTACATTTTCTAGTTTTATATAAATGGAATCATACCGTATATACTCTTTTTAAGTCTTAACTTATTTCACTCAGTATAATTACTATAATTATCCATGTTGCATATATCAATAGTCGATTCCTTTTTATTGCTGAGTAGTATTCCAACATATGGATATACCATACTAGTTTCCCTATTCACCCATCCAATTGTGGACATTTGCATTGTTCCCAAATTTTAGGCTGTTACTGATAAATTTACTATGAACATTCATGTTTTAAGTATTTGTGTGGGCATATTATATATACATTTGACACTTGGTTATATACTATCTTATATTCAACACCTATTGTGTTAGACACCATCCTAAGTGTTTTCTTATTTTTAGATTTATGGTGACTACATGTACCAGGCCAAAAATTAGAAAAATATGGTGTAATGACAAAAAAATATTTTTTTAACCAGGACTGTCCTGGAAATTGAGCACATGATCATTATGGTTTATTGTTCTCTCATAGTTTGCTGTGTCTCATAGTCTCACAACTTTTGTCTTTAAAGACTGTATGACCCTTGAGAGCAAACACCAAGTCCTTTTTCATATACCCACAGTAACTAGTATAATGTTAAGCATATAGTAGCCATTCACTAAATTTGTAATAATTTTCTGCTCTCATTTATCAAAATAACCATTCTTTTACCTCCCAGGTTTCTTCCAAGGTGAACTCCAGTTGGCACCCAGCATCCTCCTTCTCTTCATCGTCAGTGGTGAGTTTATTTGGTAATAAAGGCTGACTTCTGAGAAGGAATCCAGTATAATTTGAGGGTATTCCCATTTATCTTCTTTACGTAATTTGATCAGAGTTTATCTGAAATTTTCTATCTTGGTTTTCTTATCTCATATTATTTCTACTATGTTGTAAGTATTTCCAATATTGCAAGGTGGTCTTTATGATTATGATTTTTAATGGCTATATAATATTCTATCAAGTAGATATAGCCTGAATTAACTAATAATTTTTCCAGATAACATTTAGACTTATTCTGTTTTTCAGTATTATAAAACAAACATTTATTTATGTAGTTTTTTTCTTTCTTTTATATTATATCCCTTCTGAATTAGGATTACTGTGTCAAAAGATACATTTTCTTGGCTTCTAGAGGTTTTCTTGACCCTGCCAGAAAGGTTGTCTTCTTTACAACCTTTAGAGTTGTTTTTACAGACCTACTGTCTATCAGCCATTTGCAATAACTAAACCTGATATATAAGGACTGGTGCTCAAAATCCTGTTTATATAGAAGCATGCACATACTGTAACATAGTAATCTTTCACCTTTTTGGCCCACAGACCACTTTGAAAATTTAATGAAAACAAACTACTTCTCAGAAAAACTACACAGATAGGAATGTCTTTTAAAATCTTTTGATCGTAAAGGTAATGCATGCTCATGGTAATGTGACAGAAAGTCGGCTGGGCCAAGACGTCCTAATAGCTAATCTTTGTTAATACAGAGTCTACTGCTTTTTTAGCATAAACTTCTCAGTGAGATATGTTTACTCGTGAAGTTCCACTGTGTGATTAGCAGGGAATTTCCCATTTACAGAGAGATCACAGTATTGAGAGGCTCTGCCCCATATTAATAAGCACTATAGACAAGTATATTGTATATCTCTTTCATAGTGCTAACATTTCTAGAGGGCAGAAAATTCAGTTATCAACCCCAATTCCTTTTCTCTTTGTGAAAGAGAGAAGTAAAGCAACTAACTAATACAAAGTTTTGTGTGTTTTTTTTTTCCCCAGCCAACTGTAAAGCTTTTCATTGATGGGAAATTTATTGAATCCAAAAGTGACAAATGGATGGACATCCACAACCCCGTAAGCAAAGCTGCTTTGGGACTTAAACTTAACTAGCCTAGAATTCTGGGAACATGGTGGGAAAATAGGGACCAGGGTGTCTATTGTGAAGCACATAGAGCTGCCCCTGTGACTATATGAAAAATGAAGAAGGTGGGGCAGGAACGAAGGATGATGTGCTGCTTTTTTTTAAAAAAAAAAAATAATTATTTATTATTTGTTTATTTATTTTATTTATTTTTCGCTGCATCGGGTCTTAGTTGCAGCACGTGGGATCTTCATTGAGGCATGTGGGATCTTTGTTGCAGTGCGCGGGCTTCTCTTTAGTTGTGGCTCACAGGCTCCAGGGCACATGAGCTCTGTAATTGTGGTGTGCGGGTTCCAGAGCACATGGGCTCTGTAGTTTGTGGCACGCAGGCTCTCTAGTTGAGGGGCGCGAGCTCAGTAGTTGTGGCGCGCGGGCCTAGTTGCCCCGCCACATGTGGGATCTTAGTTCCCTGACCAGGGATCGAACCTGTGCCCCCTGCATGGTAAGGCAGTTTTTTTTTTTTTTAATTTATTTATTTTATTTATTTAGCTTTTGCTGAATTGGGTCTTCGTTGCTGCGTGCGGGCTTTCTCTAGTTGCGGCGAGCGGGGGCTACTCTTCGTTGCGGTGTGCGGGCTTCTCATTGCAGTGGTTTCTCTTGTTGCGGAGCACAGGCTCTAGGCGCGCAGGCTTCGGTAATTGTGGCACGTGGGCTCAGTAGTTGTGGCGCACGGCCTCTAGAGCGCAGGCTCAGTGATTGTGGTACATGGGTTTCTTTGCTCTGCAGCGTGTGGGATCTTCCCGGACCAGGGATCAAGCCTGTCCCCCCTGCATTGGCAGGCAGATTCTTAACCACTGCACCACCAGGCAAGCCCTAAGGCAGATTCTTTACCACTGGAACACCAGGGAAGTCCCTGATGTGCTGCTTTCTCCATCAGGCCACCAATGAGGTCATTGGTCGGGTCCCTCAAGCCACCAAGGCTGAAATGGATGCAGCAGTTTCTTCCTGCAAACGTGCTTTTCCCGCATGGGCAGACACTTCAATATTAAGCCGTCAGCAGGTCCTGCTCCGCTATCAGCAACTCATTAAAGAAAACTTGGTAAGAAATCTGAATGGTATAATTTTCCAAACTTGCCTAGGGGATACTTGTCACTCTCATAGAGGCCCTCTTAGCTGCTCTCCCTAACTGTACAATACAGAGAGACATAGATCATGGCTCTCTCCCTCATAGTACTTCTCCCTGACTTTTATTCTTTTTTGGCTGCCTGAGAACTAACAGGAGGCACATCCTTGCATTGGTTTCTATTTCTGTGTTTTCTCTCTAGAAAGAAATTGCCAGATTAATCACACTGGAACAAGGGAAGACCCTAGCGGATGCCGAAGGAGATGTATTTCGAGGCCTTCGTAAGCAGGGATTCCTCATGGGGAGTTCAGGGACATTGAGAAGAAGCAAAGGAAAATGAGAGGCAAAGACCCCAGATGGGGGATTGCTTCTTCCTTTATGTAGATTTTGCTATCCCATGATATCTTTTTTAATACTTGTGGAAAACGGCAGTACTCAGGTATCTGTGGGATTGGTTTACTTCATTCATTATTTTACTCAAATGATCTTCCAAATGGTATATGCATTGCACTGTCTCTTTCCCATTCAGGTAATCTCACTTTACGCAACCCCTTCACATGGCAAGTCAGTGTTTCTTCCCTCTCTCGTTGGTCTTGCCACTCAGGGCTGACTAGAGCATGACAAAACTAAGTAGTGCACAGTGTGGAGAGTTGGTGGCCCGACTGCTTCTTCTCTGTTCCAGAGGTGGTTGAGCATGCCTGCAGTGTGACATCCCTCATGCTGGGAGAGACCATGCCATCCATCACCAAAGACATGGACCTTTATTCCTACCGTCTGCCTCTGGGGGTGTGTGCAGGCATTGCTCCATTCAATTTTCCTGCCATGATCCCCCTTTGGATGTTTCCCATGGCCATGGTATGTGGAAATACCTTCCTAATGAAACCATCAGAGCGAGTCCCTGGAGCAACTATACTTCTTGCCAAGTTGCTTCAGGACTCTGGTGCCCCTGACGGAACACTGAATGTCATCCATGGACAACATGAAGGTAACTGCCCCTCTGTACATGGCACTTAATCTGGATACCAAAAAATCAAGGTGTTGAGTCAGTGATGGGGTGTTTTAGGATGAAGAACCTAGGGATGAAGGGATTTACTAGTAGCAACCTCCATGTTTGAACATAATGTTTGTTGATTGTTTTGCCATCTCTTTGCTAAGGTAACTAACTGGGGAGTAGCAGTGCTTCTTGCCCTACAGAATGCATTAGGACAAAGAAATATGGTTAGGGCAAGATACAGATGAGATTAAAGAGAAGTTTTCATTTCAATATTGAGAGAATTTATAAGGTTATTTAACTCAGACTTTATAGATCTCAGAGGTACTGAAGTCCTTCTGATTCATATAATAATAGCGAATACTTAAAAAGTGCTTCTGTGTTTCAAGCACTGTTCCTAATGCCTTCTATATATTATCTCATTTAGTCTTTACAACAACCCTTTGAGGTAGGTACTATTATTTTCCCATTTTACAGATGAGAAAATTGAGGCATAATGAAATTAAGTGATTTGCCCAAAGTCATGTTGCTAGAAACTGTCAAAGTCGGGATGTGTATACTTAAGAAGGCTGACCCTGGTTTTTACTTTTAAGTACTATGCTCTATTGCCTCTCACATGAGGGCACAGTAGTATCTGAGAGTCCCAGTATAAGCGACAGTTGAGGAAGTATCACATTCGTAAAGGACAAAAGGAAGAGTTGAGTATTGAAAGGCTATTATTTTGGAGGAAAATAGGAGTTGTAGCCTTCAGAGTTAGATTAAAAGTAGAAATTCTGGACTAGCAAGTGGGAAAAATAATGAAAGAGAAGAGGTTAAATAAGATTTGTAGTTCAAAGAATTTAAGAGAGGGACTCCCTGGCGGTCCAGTGGTTAAGACTCCTCGCTTCCACTGCTGGGGACGCAGGTTAGATCTCTGGTCGGGGAACTAAAATCCCACTAGAGATGGAGTGTGCCCCCCCCCCCACCAAAAAAAGAAGAATTTAAGAGAACAAGGACAGAACTCCAAAATGGGAATCCAGGGTAGAAAAACAAAAGTATGAAAACTTCTCATTCATAGCAGTGAGAAAGGGGGAAATTTGCTTTGCTGAGAATCCCATAGCCCTTTTTTCCTTTGTGGTAATCATTTATTTTCTTCTTAAAGCTGTAAACTTTATTTGCGATCATCTTGATATCAAAGCAATCAGCTTTGTGGGATCCAACCAGGCAGGAGAGTACATCTTTGAGAGAGGGTCAAGACATGGCAAGAGAGTTCAAGCCAATATGGTAACTTCATATTCCTTTTTCCCCCAAATTCTGTTATATGTATTAAAACTACCTAGAAAAAGCCCCTCAGCAGAGGGGCCACTCATCCCACTCTAATGCCAGTGTTTCTTTATTCACAATTCATCCTGGTTGTCTTCCCTTTAACCATGAACAGTGTGATGAGTTTTATTCTCTGTCACTTTAATTACCTTTTATCTTAACCAGGTAATCTTGGTGATGAAGTCACATTTCTCCTTAAGAATGATATTCAAATTCTTTGGGTTTCAGCAGTAACTGCGAAATTCTGCTTCTGGCCCTGTTTCTTCCTTCATACCATTCTTCCAGCTAGACCCCATCCTTCCTGCCTTTAAGGCGTATCCTAACTACTAATGTCAAAGATATGATCTTCCCTAAGAGCCCAGGCTATTTAAGGCTCTGGAAAGAGCCAGATATCCCTGTATGATATATGAGTGTGGTTTACTTGGCTGCATAGTTTTGCTGTTCCTTAGTGACTAGCTCCTCGCCAAATACTTGGCAATTCTTTGATACTAAATATAATGTCCAGTTGCTACTTTCTTACCCTTCCACTAATGTTGCAAAAAGGGTAGCCACCTATGTACGGGCTTGGAGACTGTTCATGATATGCCCATTTATTTCTTTTCATGGCTGGATGTGTTTTGGCCAATTTGATTTATGCCCCTCCCAGTTCACTACATATTTCTTGAATGTATTCTGTGTCTAACATTATACTATGTGTAATGGGATACAGTTAAGTAGCAGACAAGGTATTTATTTATGTACTCAACTATAGCTGTATCTGGAAACATGTGGAAATGACCATATGTCAGTCCTACATAGAAGTTTATGAGGCTGTGTATCTAGAAGCAAGCCAATTGGAATTTCTTTCCGGAAATTGTGTATCAGGAGGCCTACCTCCTATTTTGCCTTTCAGCTGGCTACTGGCAGCTCTGTGTTTACATTGCTCTTCATATAACTGGAACCTCTGACAAACAACAAATTCTTTCCTAGCTAACTTAGGAAAGAGAAGGGAGTTCTCCTTGGCTCCTGGATGCAGTGTTTAGCCTGTCAATTTGACGGAACGTGATTGAGGCAGTGTTTTTTTGTTTTTGGGGGGGGACGTTTGATAATGGTTTTGATCTAAATAAACACCTATCAGCTTTTCAGCTGAGGAAGTGAAGCAAAAGTAACCTGGAGACTTACTCAGTGTTACCAGTACTTCAGCAATATCAAAATGATAATAAATCTATTTTCAAAGCAACACAGGATAAATTCTCGAGTCCTTTCCTTAAATTCTCATCTGAAATCTCAGGTTCTTTAATTTCTTAGCCAAATTGTATTTTGCCAAGGAAGATTCATGTACTTTCTGTATTTCCTTAGGGAGCCAAAAACCATGGGGTAGTCATGCCAGATGCCAATAAGGAAAATACTCTGAACCAGCTGGTTGGGGCAGCATTTGGAGCCGCTGGTCAGCGCTGCATGGCTCTTTCAACAGCGATCCTTGTGGGAGAAGCTAAGAAGTGGCTGCCAGAGCTGGTAGAGCGTGCCAAAAAACTGAGAGTCAATGCAGGTAACCAGTTATCTGCCTGGCTTCTTTAGACTCTGCATCTGTGGCACTAAGCTCTTGATTTTCGCATTGGCCTTGTCCAATGGGAGCAATCATGTTTATTCTTACCATTGCCTCTCTTTGTACTGTACTACTTGTCATTTGGATTCATCTTTATTTAGCACTCATAATTTATGTTAATGAAGACCTTAAATACTTCTGTGTTGTTCTACAGGAGACCAGCCTGGAGCTGATCTTGGCCCTCTGATCACCCCCCACGCAAAAGAGCGAGTCTGCAATCTGATTGATAGTGGAACAAAGGAAGGAGCTTCCATCCTTCTTGATGGGCGAGATATTAAAGTCAAAGGTTATGAAAATGGGAACTTCGTTGGGCCAACCATCATCTCAAATGTCAAGGTGAACAACTCTGGATTATTTATTTTGCAAATATATAATTTTGCGAAATTAGCTAAAGGCACCTCATTCCTCTAATTTATAAATGAAGACATTTAATGACTAGAGACCTTATCTCTTGCCAGACTTACTCAGTTATTTTATCTCAAGTCTGAATGAGTCTCCCCTCCTGACTTCCAACCTCTTTCCACTATACCAATGGTTGGAAAACTTTCCATTAAGAGCTAAAGAGTAAATATTTTTGGCTTTGCAGGGATAAATAGTCTCTGTCACAACTACTCAACTCAGCCATTAACATGGTGTGGTTGTATTCCAATAAAACTTTATTTATGGATAATGGAATTTGAATTTCATATAGTTTTATATAGTTTGAAGTGTCATGATTGATTTTTTTCAACCATTTAAAAATTGTAGAAACCATTCTTTGCTTGTGGGCTGTACAAAAACAGGCAGTAAGCCACTCCAGCTCACGGGCCATTATTTTGCCAGTTCCTATCTTACGTTATACTTCTTACTTGTTTAACGTTAATTTCTTCTTCCCTCTCCTTCTTACTGCCTAGCTTATAGCTATTGCAGTGTCTCCATCAATATATCAGCCCCCAATAGTTATTGTATACCTACATCTTCGCCAGAAAATGACAAAAGAAAAAGAATTGGTGTCAATTTTTATTTATCAAAACTGAAAGTTGCTCAGCTAAAATGACAATGACTCCTCAATGACTATATTGAGGAGTTTTTTTGAAATTCAGATATCCCCACTAATCCTATTATAATCTTGAATAGTCAAGAGCTGAATCTAAGTGTAGTAGAAATTATGAGATTTCTTGCCACAGAGTCACTGAGGAAAAATCCACTTTATCAGCAACAAACACAGCTGACCAGCTGCAGTGGCAAAAGATGTTTTGAATGTTTCATGTGACCTGATACCAAAATAAAAATGTACAGACTCATTTGGGAGGCAAAGGAACAAATGAGAATAGATTGTTTATGTTACAGAAAACTTAGCACAGGATTTCTTTAAATAGAAAAATTCTCCTGTGGTGTTTTTAATATATGTTTGATTTATTAAAAAAATGAATTTTCAAGTAACTTTTCAGTAAGATAACAATTGGATAAACAAGTAATACAGGCATAAAACAGGAAGCTAGTGATGGGTCATGAGACCTAAAAATACAGTGCTTAAAGGAAAGGAGTGTAGTTATATAGTTATAGTAATAGGAATTTCAAGTTATTTATGATTGGTAGCTTGGAAGATGGAACACAGCAAGAAAGGACTTTTTTTTATAGGTGATTTAAAATGAAAAGAGATTATTACTAACATAAAAGCTGTTCATTAAGCAAGTGGGTAATAAAGTACCAAATAAGCAAAAAATACTGACTTCTTTTCTGCTGCATCACTCCTGGCAGCCAAATATGATCTGTTACAAAGAGGAGATTTTTGGCCCAGTTCTTTTAGTTCTGGAAACAGACACTTTGGATGAAGCCATCAAGATCGTAAATGACAACCCATATGGAAATGGAACTGCCATCTTCACCACCAATGGAGCCACTGCTCGGAAGTATTCCCACCTGGTAGATGTCGGACAGGTTTGTGAACAGAATTCTTAGGATATTCTTGTAGCCATTTACTGTTTCCTATGTAAGGGGAGAAGGTAAACAGCGATCAGTCACTGCCCCTCTGATCTCCCTCAGTGCCCCATTTCTTCCTCAGGAATAAAAGCTCATGGGATGCAGGATCGGGTGGAAGGTGGGTAGTTAAAATTGGTCTCTCTGATGCCAAGCATTTGGGCTTCTAAATGGAAAGTTCCTTTGTTTGAGTGTTTTTCTTAGTATTTGACATGGATTTGTTCTGCTTTAGGTCGGGGTGAATGTGCCCATTCCAGTGCCTTTGCCAATGTTCTCATTCACCGGCTCTCGAGCTTCCTTCAGGGGAGACACTAATTTCTATGGCAAACAGGTGACTTTAAGTTTAAAAAAAATATTTTTCCTCTAAGAAACTTTCTTGAACATATTCAGGAACAAGGATTCTGCAAGGAAGGGCCTGCCAGCAGCTTCTGTGAGGGTATATGTTGTTCAGCAGTGCTTGACAGTAGGTTCCCTAGAAAAGATATAAAAGTTAACAAAATTTTGCCAATTCCTGAATAACTCAAGGCAACAGAGTTTTCGGGAAAGAGCATGAGTAAATCCAAGCCTTTGTATATGTCCTCTCCTCTGCCTGTGACCCTCTCTTCCTGTATCCCCCCTTTCTCCCCCCTTTTCATCTGACTGTTAACCCCCAGTTTAAAGTGTGGACTCCTCCAGAAAATCACCTCTGACCACCACCATCCCCTTCAGTGTTAGGTTGGGTATGTCCTCATGTGCTCCCACTGCACACATTGCTCCCGTAATAGTTACTCATTTACTAAAAATTTTATTGAGCACCTTCTGTATATTAAACACTATTCTACAATAAAAATGCTATAAATGCAGCACTGAACAAAAAATAAATAAATAGAGCAGGTCTGGAACCAAATTACCACTATTATCACATCCTTCAACTGGTGCATATATCCTAAAGCAAGAACAGGCATGGCATGTTCAAACAGCAGAAATGGGCTGGAGCACAGTGAGTGAATAAGGAAGATAGTGGTAAGAGATGAGGTTAGAGAGGTAGGCAGAGGCAAGTCATGTAGTAGGACTATTTAAGCCATGTTAAGAAGCCCTCATCACACTGTAATTATTATTTACTTATCTGCAGAACGTGGCACAGAGCAAGTACCCAAATATGTATTGGGCAAATGGGCTAGTGAAAGTTCTTTGTAGTCCCACAGAAATACAGCCATTTTGGGACCTTCAGTAAAAAATTACTTGTTTTCTATACAGGTCTCCCTTTTATAGGTTAATAATAAATTAACAGTGGGATTACACAGCAGGCTATGACAGTGTAGCCAGCTGGTTAAGAAACACTGTTTGTTTGGAGGTGGATTATCCAGTCTGTGCATTAGTCACAGCTTTTGTAAAATTGACTAGTTTGATACTATTAAAAATTTCTTTCAAGGGAAGCAGAGTAAAACTCTTGCTTAAAATAGTTTGTCAGTTTTGGAGTTTTTTTCCTCCTATGTCTTTGTTTAATTACTGTAAGTTACTCTGGTGAGTGAGGCTTCTTAGAGTAAAAGACTGACCTTATATACAGTTTGAAGTCTTAAATCCTTAGGTACTTAAATTGCTATTTTGCATTCTGGAAAGAAGACATAAAAGTATCATTCTTACATAATAAAATATAAACTTCAGTTCTATCTTATATTGAAAGTATGTAATAATCTCTAAAGTTGTTTTCACTATATTAACATTGCCCAGATTTTGTCTAATAATTCTAGAAGAGTATTTTAATCAAGCTGGTGTGTTTTTTTCTAACAATATCCTTCTAGCTTGCTAGTAATTTTATGTGTTAGATCTGCAGTCTATTCTCTTTTACTCAAGCCTTTTCTTATAAAGTAAATACAAGTTTAACAGTTTACCATGTTCAATTTTTCCATTTAGATGTGCCAGGTAATATGCTAAATGTTTTACATAGATTATCTCCTGAACAATATATTTAATTTTGGTTGCACCTATTCCTCCAGTAGGAACGTGAATAGCATTTCATAGCACCTCCTTCAAAAGTGATTAAAAGAGGAATCATGAAACCCCCGGGCATATATGATAACTCTCTCTTTCTCTCTTTTTTTTTTCTTTCTTTGTTCTCTTTAGGGCATCCAGTTCTACACTCAGCTAAAAACTGTCACTTCACAGTGGAAAGAAGAAGATGCTTCTCTTTCCTCACCGGCTGTAGTCATGCCTACCATGGGCCGTTAGAAACGAGTTTGTTCTGGACTCAGTCCATCCTGAGTAATTGCCCTTTATTCTTGACCAACTCCAACTGCCAACTTTGCTCAGATCAGATCCCTGAGATTGGAATACTATGTAACTAAAATCTTTCACAGGACCATTATCCCCTGTTAAGTAGCTAATAGGGAGACTCCTAGTGTAATTCTGAAACCAGATTTTCACTTGCTCTTCATAATTTTATTTTTGAGATCACTGTCCTAACTGTGAAATGCTTCTCTGGAATAAGAGCTTAGACCTGATTTCTAAAAATTCTCCCCTTTTCTGATGACTTGAAGGAAGTGAACATTAGCGTGTGTAAAGACGATCTTCCAAGGAAAAGGATCTCTTGCATGGGGAAATAGGTCAAAAATAATTCACCCTTTGGTTGATCATCAAACACAGCCCCACATAAATGCCAGTGGGTGAGGCCTCTCTGCGAAGCTTTGCTGAGCCTCTCATTTATCCCACACCACACAAGATATAATCCATCTCTACTCATCCCACAGATGTGACAACTGCTTCTGTCTTTTCTGCTGAATGCCACTTTGTCCTAGTGACTCATGACCACTAATTCTATCATTGTCACTGTTCCTGCTTCTTAAAACCACTTCCCAAGGATACCTCAGTATGCATTGGATAAATCAACTTTTTGTGGTGTGTGCCAAGCATTAAATTTCAGGGTTTGCTTCAGCAATCAATGAATGCTTCAGTCATTAATTCAGATGCCAACAGGATTTTTTTAGAAAACTATTTCAAAAGTTATATCAGGCCCAGACATCAAGGGGTATTCCAACCATGAAAGTGAGCAAGACTCTTTTTTTTTTTTTTTGATGCTTAACAGGATCTCATGTTGAGAAGTGATTAATGGTAAAAAGAAAGGCAGTGCCCTATCCTCGTTGGCTGAATAAGAAACTGAAGAAACATTCACTACATGTTTTACAATATTTTTCTCTTCCAAAATGCATTTCTGTAAACAAGTTTTAACCACTGTTCTTAGCTTTGAAATCAAATTAATGCTGAACTTAATCAGTATAATGTATAAGAACAGAACATTTCTTAGGACTCCTAGTACTTTACTTTGAGTAACAAAGGGTCAGAGAAAATGAACCACCCTTAAAGATACAACCTTGGGTGACACTGTTAAATTCTCCAAGACAAAAGTTCTTCCTGAAAATGTTCTTCCAGTTTGGAAGGGAAAAACCAAATTCCTACTTTCTGGGGTGGAGGCTCAAAACCTTCAGACTCACGTGTTCTCCAAGTATGAGCAAGACTGTTGCCTAAAGTAAGTCTAACCTGATATTACTTGTCACATTTTTTATATTGTTCTTTCCTCTTGCCTGCATTTCTCATTTGTGACACTTTTTAATGAAAGAACCCTAATGTAAAGTAACTGACTGGGGCCTAAGAAATTTCAAAGCTTTCCATGTGTGAAGTAGTCAAAGA
The DNA here is from genome assembly GCF_965194805.1 of Balaenoptera borealis. NCBI lineage: Eukaryota > Metazoa > Chordata > Mammalia > Artiodactyla > Balaenopteridae > Balaenoptera > Balaenoptera borealis. Next base: position 28,175,642 of record NC_138866.1, read on the forward strand.
AATGCTTTGACAGATTCTTCTGCTACCATTAATTCAAGTGTCTTTATGCTTTTTGTTTCTTTGCTATAGCTCAACTTTAAGTCAGAACAGACATTTATGTGCTAAATAGAATAGATTCTGTCTTTTGCTCTACCATGCCAGTTGAATCCTGTCTTTCTGATATGGTCTTCACCCATTGAACTAGGAGAAGGCTTCTCATTTCTGATAGAGTAGTCTCTGGTCCTCAGCCAGATGACATAGGTCATTTATTTTTCTGCTTCCTCATTAGTTACGTAGATAATGCTAACCTATTCCATGGGGGTTATCTAATAAATTAAGGATGGTAAAAACCTTGAAAATGTTTGTGCACTCTCTGGATTTTAGGCTTATTACTACCACGTGTTGGATAGAATGTCAAAATCTTTAATCACTTAAGGTGACTGAACTTTAATAAAATACATTTATGACCCTCCTGGCGCTTTTTTTTTTTTTGGATTTGCCTGCCTAAAGGTGAGGCAATAGAAATTTATAATATCATAATAGAATGCCTCTTGTTTTATCTCTTATCACAGCTGACAACTGGTAGTAATATTTAATCCAGTCCAACAACTACAGGCTGGGTTGAATAAAAGGTCATACTGTCTAAATTCCAAGTGGAATTAAATATAATCACAGAGACTCCTAAGTTTTCCTTACATTTAAGGAAAATTACTTTTTAAGAAATACTAACTAATCAGAATTGTGTTGCTCTAATTGGAATCAACTCATTTGGCTAGGTACTTGCTACTCAGAAGAGTTACTTATTTCTTAGATGGAAAAAAATCTGTACAGTTGTGTTCATGCTAGTAGCCGCTAAAAAATTCAGTATTTTCTTTTTGCTCTGATGTGGCCTCACTGGAAATTTCTCAGATTTTACATTGTACTAATTGATTATGTACAACAAATTACAAGTAAAAAGCTCTTAAAAAGAACACCTGGCTTTTTTTTTTTTTTTTGGTACCGTACTTCCTTATAATGCCTTTGTCTGCTAGCTTATAGTGACCCAGACTTCCCACCTCTGTCCAAAGCCAAGAGTTACATGGTCACTATGTTTATTCTTACATAAAGGATAGTACATATTTTAACTGGGCTATATATTTCAAAAGGCAATTTATAGGTTTTCCACACTAAAAGAGGCACAAATATGCATTTGCATTAAATATATACCTTCCTTAGTGTGGATATTGTTTATTAAAATGTCCACAGTCTCACACTAATGTTATTACTCATTTCACTGATCCCTGAGAGCTCCTGGCTAGTAGAGAAAAGAACTGTGACTTAGAAGAAGGTGCATGAGGAAGGGGAACAATTATGTATATTATTTGGTTAGATTACAGACTCCTTACTATGTCAGACTCTTGTGATCCTTTCTGAATATTGGGTATCACCAGTTCACCAGTAGAGTCTAAGATTGGCACTTGCTGGGTGATGAAGGTTTGATCTTGAAGCTTACTTTCATTCCTACAATGACGACAAAGTAAGATTTGTCAACAACCACACACATGGAACTTGGTTCAGAACAATATACTTGTTATGTTATTCTCACTCAATTCTAGTATGTATAAGATGTCTACAACCACCATTGTGATCAGGCTCATGTTCATTGCTTTGTCAAGAGAGCTTACCCAAACTCCTTTGTTGTTTCATCATCAGGACCAATATAGTCTGGAACTGGAGGTCTAGAACTCTGGCTGTATTTCCTGTAGTGGGTATAAGTTAACAATGAGGCAGTGTCTCCACATGCCCTGTATTTCAACTACACTTTAAAACTGATAAAGGAAAAAATAATAAGAAGAAGAAAGAAAGAAATATAGGACTTCCCTGGTGGCACAGTGGATAAGAATCCACCTGCCAATGTAGGGGACACGGGTTCGATCCCTGGTCTGGGAAGATCCCACATGCCGCGGAGCAACTAAGCCCGTGGCCACAACTACTGAGCCTGCGCTCTAGAGCCCGCGTGCCACAACTACTGAGCCCACGTGTTGCAACTACTGAAGCCCGTGCTCCTAGAGCCCGTGCTCCGCAACAAGAGAAGTCACTGCAAGGAGAAGCCCGTGCACCACAACGAAGAGTAGCCCCTGCTCACCACAGCTAGAGAAAGCCAGCACGCAGCAACGAAGACCCAACACAGCCAAAAATAAATAAGTAAATAGAAATTTAAAAAATAAATAAAATAAAACTGCTAAAGGGAAATGCTTCAGTTGGATGGGCTTCTTATTTTCAAAAATGAGCTTTCATACACACATAGAGGCAGTATAAGGCAAGTTAATTTAAACTTACATTCTCTTAAACTTGAGACATGTTGAACTTAAGAAATGGAAATATTTATGAATATAATCATGATGATACTCATAAAATAGCTATTAAGGGCTTCCCTGATGGCACAGTGGTTAAGAATCAGCCTGCCAATGCAGGGGACACGGGTTCGAGCCCTGGTCCAGGAAGATCCCGTGTGCCGCAGAGCAACTAAGCCCGTGTGCCACAGCTACTGAGCCCACGTGCCACAACTACTGAAGCCCACGTGCCTAGAGCCTGTGCTCCACAACAAGAGAAACCACCACAATGAGAGGCCTGCACACCGCAACGAAGAGTAGCCTCTGCTCGCCGCAACCAGAGAAAGCCCACGCGCAGCAACGAAGACCCAATGCAGCCAAAACAATAATAATAATAATAATAATAATAATAAACAGCTATTAATGGTGATGGACAAGGTTGAACCAGAGTACTGACCAAAAGCAAGGCCAAAAAATTCCCTTCCCACAAAAAGAATCTCAAAACACAGGAAAGTTACCAATTTAGATAGACCCAGTATGAAAATTTTTTCTTATACTTTGGAAACTCTAGTTTAAGAACAGAAAAATAGGCCCTCTTGCCCCCTAAGATGGCTCACATTCTGTCTATTGAGTGTGTATCACCCTGAAGAAATCTGCTTTTCAATCTAAAAAAAAAACAAAACCAGGAAATCAACATCATCCCTTCAATATTCTAAATTGAAAGTGAGATTAACAGAGTTACAAAAAGTATAGTAGGTTGATTTGCCAGCAGATAAAGACATACCCCACTCCTAAAACTTGTCCTCAATTAGGTGCATATGAAAGCAGCATAACCCCATTCAAAATCTGGCTATATTAAATAGTCCAAAAATAATGCATGAAAAAAATGTACCTTAAATACTACTAGTGCCTGAGATATAGCCGGAGTGATTGTTGATGCACTAAAAGAGGGCAGTTTATTGGTTATACTCCTTTGAGTTAGTTCAATCACAAAGAAAAATATTGTACTGTTGGATTCACAATCATATACAACCAACTGTGAACTCTTACCAACTTCCTAATTACTCCACTTGCCTTGGAAGACCTTTTACCATCTAATTCCTCCCCCGCTGGTTTGAGCTTTCTCATTTCAACTCAACATTTCATCATCCTATTCCTATCTTATCTTTTTTTCACCCAACAGGCTTAGACATCATCCCATTGTGGCCAGTTCAAGTTCACTGATTTGGTGTGAAAGATTTCACCCAAATTCCTTTGTTTCTCCAAGTGTTGAAAACAACACAGTGTGGAACTTGAGGCCTGGTACTCTGGCTGTGTTTCCTGGGGTACAGAAATATCAACTCACAATGAGACAGACATTCAGTGCCTATGGTCTGGATTCTACCCCTACCTCTTCAATTAAACTCTTTGAAAGTCTACCAGAGACACAAAAGCCATTTCAAAATCCTTCATCTTCCATTCAGCCTATAACTCTTTAAACTCTTCTCTTTTGGTTGTACTGTTTCTTTATTCTCCTGTTTATTTTAATTGTGGTTATTCCTAAAGGTTCTAGTCTCAGCCCCTTTATTCCTGTATCTTCATCCACTTTTCTAAACTCAAATACCAATTTTCACTAAACATGCTCAAATCTCCCTTCCTAAACTCTCATGTGTACTCCAGTCACTCTTTGCAAATGCCTTAAGTGGTTTTCACTCCAATATGTTGCCACATCTCCAGCACTGAAAATACTACTTGTATTTCTTCTGCCTAGAATGTTTTTTCCACCCCCTTTTGTTCCTACTTACCTTTAGAGATCAGCTCAAGCTTCTGCTTCCTCAGAGACTTTCCTGATCTCCTCAATTAGGTCAGATTCCCCTAATCTAGGCTCTCTTACCACTGTATACCACTCCTTTGAACTTATGTCATAGTTGTATTTTTTATTTGTGTAATGATTTGAACAATGTTTTTCTTCCATGTAGACCAAAAACTCCCTGAAATCAAGCATGATGTCTTTATTTGCTCAACACTATATCCTCAGTAAATAGTTGGCGCTCAATATGTATATGTTAAATGAATTAATGGATGGATTAAATAAAATTTAAACATTTCCCTCACACTGGCTTTCCAGATTTTTCATTTGCCTTTCACACCACCATTCCTTCATTTCTTAAGCTAAAAATCTTAAACATTTACTCCATCTTTTCTTTATTCCTTTTGTCCTTTATCACCAAGTCCTGTTTCTCCTTCCTTAATGTCTCTCAGTTTCTCCCCTTTATTCCGACTGCCCTCACTCTTGCCTAAACCCCTCACCGCTGCGTGCCCAGAGCAGTGCAGCAGCTTCTGTTGGTCCCAACTCTTATTTCTGTCCTCTAATCCATCATACATGTCACTGTGTTAGGTTAAGGTCAGCTCTGAGAACAATGACCTGTGAACCCTTCCAGTGAGAGAGTATGAGTCTGGCTTCTTGCTCTTTGTATTCCTTCAAGGCAGAGAAGAAAACTATGTTACATTACTCTAGAATCTACAAAAGTTCAGGATTTTCTGCATGGTTTTTAAGGCTCATCATAATTCAGTCTATAGGTTAAACCTTATTTCTAATTAGTAATTTCTCTATAGCATCACCAAATTTCCTCAAGACAGGCAGTTTCTCCTCAATGTTGCCTAAATACCCTACACCCATTCCTAACTCTGGGCTTTTTCTTAGGCTGTCTACCCCTTGCCTGATGTGCCCTCCCTGCTCTACCACTATCTTACAAGGCACCCCACAGAGTCACCCGCTTTCAATCTTCCCTGACTACTCTAGCCCACTGACATATTGTCTGAATTCCATCTTTACTTTATTGCCTCACCTAATTTTTTTCCTTGTTATGCTTGGTTTTGTTTGGGCAACCAAATTGTAAGCTCTTTGAGATCAAAGGCAATGTCCCTTGATTCTTTTGAATCCCCACAATACAATGGTGCCAAGCATTTAACAAGCAATCAGTAAGTGGTTGATTTATTTTAGCCACTTTATAGTTACTATAAAGTGACTATAACCAGCGTTATAGTCACTGATAAAACATAATGAAGAAAGAGAGTGAAACTAATCATTAAAAATAATTATTTGGAGTACCTGTGGATTTCTGTTTTCCTTTCCAGGTCTTTTTCTTGGTATTAGAGATCCCCTTGATTAATAATCAGCTTTAAAATAATTTACTTATCTTTGCAGACCAATAAAATCTTAACAATTGTTATGCTTCTCTTTCGTTACCACTCATTCAGCTGAACAATGTTATACCTTCTCAGGAAGCATTACCTTAAACACCTAAGATTAATCGATTTTCTTTCCCCTTTAACTCTAATACCTCTTTCATTTTTGTGCTCACTTACACATCTCCTATTCTTTATCTCTGGGAGTTGCAGTAGCTAAGCAGTATGACCCTTTTATATTGATATTTTCTGGTCCTTTCCCAGTCCCTTAATTCTAAGTAAGAATACATTCACTTTTCCTATATGGCCTCTAGGTTTGATAGCAAATTGGTATTTCACTACTGAAATAGGGAGTTACCTAGGAACAAAGCCATTCATTTTTGCAAAGAGCAACCTCAAGACTTTCTCTTTCTGCTCCCAGGTCAAATCTCCAATGTCCATATTTCCTTGAATATCTGTCCTAAAGAATTTCAAAGAAAAAAATGAAAAAAAATGGTCAAAGTAAGCATCTCTTCTTTTTAAAAAATATAAAAAATGTAAACATGAGAAAATTTCTAAATCATAACTGAATATTATGAGGTTTCCAAATGGAATGACTACAAAGCAAACAATGTCCATTACAAAATCATAAATTTGAAAAGCACATTAACATGGTAGCCAATTTGAAGTGTTATGTAGTCATTAAACTGAAAATAAGAAAAACTAACAACATGAAAAAAATCTGTGCTCAAACATTAAGCAAATAAGCAAAAAAGAAAGTTGTAATGCAATATTATGTATCCAGATAACACAAAGACAAAAGGTACAAGAAAAAAACAGTTGTTTGGTGAAATTACTGATAAATTCCTTTTTAGCAAGTCTTTAGTATTAGATATTTTGCTATGAAAATAGAGTGATAAGAGGTAAATATATAAAATAACATGTAACTTATCTAGTCTATTTCTTACCTCCAAATAATTTCATCAAACAACTGTTTTTTTCTTGTACCTTTCGTCTTTGTATGTATCATTATCTGCTTAAGAGGCAGCTAAGCCTTCCAGGAAGGTATTTATCTATACCATAACTTTTCCAAAGGATTCATAGTCTACTTGCTATTTACAAAAGTTGGCTGACATGTAGATAGAGTATTGATGTATAACGTAAGAAATATTTTTTCATATACGTCAGTTGGGTTAGTTTTAAGTTTAGGTTTTGCCTTATAATCACCATATACTTTAATTGTCCTTCCCCAATCTGCCTCTTAAGCAGATAATGTAATATTTTAACTACAATTTCTGCCTTCCTGGCAGGATTAAAGTGATAAGTTGCTCATGAGGCAGAATAGGGAAGTGTCCACTTTCTGCAACAACAATGTGAAGAATCATTTTATGCACCTTCCTCTGAAAACTTATATACCACTTAATATACAGTAGATTTAAAAAATGTAAAAGAAACTGCCTTATGTATGGTGGGGGCTCAACTTGCTTGACTTATTAAATAAAAAAATAAAGTGACTCTCTTGGTAATAGTTATTATAATAACTATTATTAGAATAATAGTAATAGTGTTATTAACAGACTTCTGAATATGGCAAGAAGGTAAAAAAACTATAGTCTGGACATTTTTGAAGAAGAGTCACTGGCCATGTCCAACCTTCCCAACAGCTATACAATTTAAAAGAACCTACATATTAGCCTATTAAAAAATAATTTAAAACAGAAAACACATTTGGAAGCCCTCTCAATAAGATGTTAAGTCATAGTAGTAGGGAGTCGTTTTAAGTTTCTTAAGGCCTTTGAAGAATCTAATCATGTTGGGATATAAAACAATTTTTTCAGAATAATCTTTAAAATGCACTATAATTTAATCCATGGTTTATAGGAAGAAAAGTATTCAAACAGATTAAAATGCTAACAGGAAACAACCATTGTATATAGTCTACAAATGTCTCAATCATTCTACCACCTTTATCATGGTGGCAGTAGATCTCTAGTGTATTTTAAAGCCTTGTGGGGACTTTTGGTTAATACAATGATGGAGGGGGTACTACCGGGTGTCCTCCAATTCATAGGACAGTTCTGTACAACAAAGAGTTTCTGCAAAGAATTGTTATATTGATTTTTTAAATTATAGGTTTGATTAGATATTATTACCTATGAATTTCATCTCAGAATAGTAAAGGGAACATTACAAAATATTTGTGAAAACTATGTTTATCAAAAATGTTTAACCTGAATCTAATCAAACCTTTATAACAAATTTATAGGAAACAAAATAAAGGAACATGTTAAAAGATATTACAATGACATTCAAAATGGAACAAATAATCCCTTTAACAAGTCTCTGTCACACAAGAAAGGGGGGACATCTACTAAGAATACCTACTAAGTCCCACACAGTATGCTAAGCATAGGGGTTACAAAGATGAGTAAGACAGTTCCTCTCCTCAAGTAACTTACTGAGTAATCTAGTCAATACTTAGATATTACCAAACTGAACTTTTCAGGGTTTTTATTTCTGTAAAGGGCACAAGAAGAGCAGTACGAAGGCAAAATATTAAAGCGTTATTAGTACCATTTATCGGCCTCCATAAGATCCTGATTCACACTATTGGTGCTGTGCTCTCTGCCATCAAATGTTCGGATTTTGGGATATTCTGTTCTTCCTGCACATGCCTCTCTCATTTTAAAATTGAAAGCAGCTTGTGCTACCTGTTTATAATGCTTTCTGCTAAATAGGATCTGTTGCTTTACTTGGTGTAGAGCATCTAAAAAGAATCTTTCCACTTCTGTTCTTTCATCTAGTATGTTCTTGGCCAGCTTCTTTACTCGATTCATTTCCTTGTCCTTCATCTGAAGAAGATGCTGCAGCTTGAAATTTTCACTCTGACCCGCTTGGTTCTCTACCATTGCCTGCTGCTGCAGTTTTAAAACCTCAGTCTCAAACTCTTTGGTCATACAACTCAGGGCAGTCTCCAAGCTTACTACCTTCTTCTGAAGAGTTTGGATTTGTAATCTCTGCTGGGTAAGCTGCATTATCTTTTCCTTAACCAACAGATCATTGATCTCCTAAAACAGAAAGATGAGAGAGGTGAGAGATTTTTTTTTTTAAATTAATTTCAGAACTTAAAAGTTCCTCACTAATATCCATTACTTCCTGAGATTTGAGTTTGAGGCCAGGTTGCAATGGTGATATTTTGGTATTCTGTGCATAAAGAGTAAGAAACATCAAGAGTCCCTGTCTGGACTTAGGAAGGCCACAAATTTTGCTAATTAAGAAACTTTCCTTCCTCTAAAATTATAAAAAGTTCAATATTTTATATTATCAAAAAAATTTCCAAAATCAGTAAGACTGTACAGTAAAACAGTAATTTAACAACTATATACTGCAAACTGTGGCAGTCTGCTAGTTGCCTATCCTAGTGTCCATTTTCCATTTCCTCCTTCATAATAAAACCCCAATTTTATTCAGAAAGGTAGTAAGCCCAGTTTAGTAAATTCCCAGTTTCCCTTGTGTTCAGCAAAGCCACGTGACTAAGCTCTGATGGAAGAGCTGCGAGTAGAAATTTGTATAGGACTTCCAGGAAGAGCTCTAAAGGGAGGGGCATGCTGTTTTCCTTCTTGTCCTTCTTCCTCCCTGTTGTTAGAGCTCCAGCAGCTGCTGGGGGCCATGAGGTGACTCTGAGGAGATAAGCCATATGTTGCAGAACAAAGTTGAGGAGCCCGAGTGTCTGCCGAATTTGTGGCACTACCATTCCAGCTCTGGATTGCTTACCTCCAGACTTCCTTTAGGGAGAGAATACACCTTATATGGGGAAACCATTGTTGTCACAACTGAGGACTTATTCCTAAGTGATTCAGGGACCAACTCTAAGCAAAGTAAAATGAATACTAAGGTAGTAGAGGACAGGAGTTATATTTATGTTTCGGATGTATTCTTTTTTTTTTTTTTTTTTTTTTTTTAAAAGCACTTTTCTTTTTTATAGCTACTTTATTTATTTATTTATTTATTTTATTTTTGGCTGTGTTGGGTCTTCGGTTCATGCGAGGGCTTTCTCTAGTTGAGGCAAGTGGGGGCCACTCTTCACCGCGGTGCGGGAACCGCTCTTCATCGCGGTGCGCGGGCCTTTCACTATCGCGGCCCCTCCCGTCGCGGGGCACAGGTTCCAGACGCGCAGGCTCAGTAGTTGTGGCTCACGGGCCCAGCTGCTCCGTGGCATGTGGGATCTTCCCAGACCAGGGCTCGAACCCGTGTCCCCTGCATTAGCAGGCAGATTCTCAACCACTGCGCCACCAGGGAAGCCCCTGGATGTATTCTTTATAAAGCCAAGTCTAAAGTTTCTTATAAGTCATTCAGTAATTAACTTTTCACATAAGAAAAACACACCATCCAGACAGAAGAAAAATTGTCCTATTGTCCTTATGTATCACTACTATACTCAATTCTTAGTATTCACCAACCCAATCTTTACAAAAAAAGGAAACAAAATCTAAATGAACCTTTTGCTGTAAAAGGGAAGTCTGAGTCTCTTGCAACTTCTGAGAGTTTTTTTGTAGAGCATCAGCTTCCTTCAGGTGGTATGCGAGAGCTTTCTGGAGATAAACATTCTCTTTAAAAACAGCTCTTCCAGCATTGTTCAATTGCCTGAAATAGATAGATATAAGATCCCAAAACACAGACCTAAGTTTTAAATATTACCAAACTAGAACAATGACTGCTTTATCCCCTAACATTAATAATAATGATCATCTGGAATTCCCTGGCAGTCCAGTGGTTAGGACTCGGCAATTTCACTGACGTGGCCCGCCCGGGTTCAATCCCTGGTCAGGGAACTAAGATCCCGCAAGCTGCACAGGGCAACCAAAAAATAATAATATTCAATAATTTAAAAAAATAATAATGACCAGCACTTATTTACCTTATGGTGGGTACTCAATAGTTAGGTGGGGATCTTGAGAACTAAGTTCTCACCAACAGGAAAGTAAAAAGGGACGTGTTACTTCCAGTCCAAGGCAATTAAGGGCAGGTATGAGTTTCCCATGTTCTTTGTACATGTGACTGGACATGAAGAACAAGATGGAAGCAGCCCAGGTTCCTGAATCACCCCTGGAGTAGAGCTGTCAGACCCACACTAGATTAGAAATAAACCATTGAGACTTAGTTTATTAACATAGTGCAATTTAGTGTTACTTTCACTAATATACCTCATGACAACTGTGCACAGTTGCCATTATTGACCCCATTTTTAGATGAAGAAATTTAATTTCAAAAAAGTTAAGAAATCTTCTTACAGTCAGTATACATGTTGAGAACCAAAGTGTAACTTCAAAGCCCAGGTTCTTTTCTCCACACTATGCTGCTACAAAAAGGGTGGATGGAAAAGGGGTGGGTATACAGAGAGAAAGAAACAGTGCTGGAAAGTAAACCAGAAAATTTGAAGAAAGCAAACCAGGAGAGAAGGGGGTAGAAAACATGATAAGAACCAAAAAGACTAGCAAAGAGGTAAGAGAGGCTATTAGAAAGAAAAAAGAGGCAGCGATCTCCTACACAACAGCTTCATGGTGGGCTCTGTCTGCCAGCATTATTATCTTCTTCTCAGCCTCTTTTTCTAGTCGGTGCTAAAAAAGAAAATAGGCTGTTTTAATACAGTTATATTTCTAACAACAAATTCTACACATAAAAAGTTAAGTATTTATTTTATAATGTCAAACAAAATGCTCCTGTCCACATGACCTGACGTGAAGTACTCCAAGTATCAGTGGAGGAGCCAGCAAAGAGGATAGTGTGAACACAGACACTTTAGGGTACTTCCCAATTTCACCATTAAAAAAGCAAAATGACATATAAATAGAAAAAAATTCCACATCAGACCTGGAAAGCAGAGCTGGGAGAAGTTTCTGTTAAATACAATGTGATGAGAATCATTTATTCATTCATTCAACAAATTCCTATTGAGTACTAATAGTGTACCAGATTTTTTAAGATACTAGAGATGCTGTGGTGAACATAACAGATAAGGTTCCTGTTCTCATGGAGCTTATATTCTAGGATGAGATCCAAACAGTAATAATAATTAAAATGCATTGAGCATTTACTATGTGCCAGGCATGGTTCTACACATGTATTATTTACTTCTCACAACAATGTAATTAGATACCTATGAATTAGGTACTATTATTGTCCCCAAAGACAAGGACTGAGGAAATTGAGAGAAAAGTTAGTGACTTGTCCAAAATCATACAGCTAGTAAATGGCAGAGCAGGGATTCATATGCAGGCAATTTGATGCTTTACAGCCTCCCAGCAAGTAAACAAATAAGAGAATTAATAGACTGTGATAAATGCTATAAACGAAATAAATGGGGTAACGAAACAGATAGTAACTGAGGGGGGTAATTTTAGATTGGGTTTAGGGATTATCTCTTTGAGGAGATGACATTTGAGCTCTGAAGAATGAGAATAAGCCAGAACTGCGATAAGAACATTTCAGGAAGAGAGAATAGCAAGTACAAAAATATGCAGGTGGGGAAGGGTTTGGTGGTTCAAGGAACAGAAAGGATTAAATGGGAAAACACAACAAAATACTAATAACCTGAGGGAAGTCCTTTATATGATCAGGTGGAACATGCTGAGGTATGAGATGAATGAACAGGGCTTACTAGAAAGCCCATTGCCATGGACCAGCAGCACCGGGGCTCAAACCAGTATAGGAGTTGTATCTAACCATCAAGTCTGTACCTCACATGGTAAGGCAGACACTGCTGTGGCTGGACAACCCAACACTCATTCCCATCTTCCTTTTTCCTTCCCAGCTTCCACCAGTGGCTGGAGAAACAAAACACCCTCTTTTCCTGGCGTCCATTATAACATGGTTCTGGACAATCAGAGAGATGTAAGAAGAAATCTGCTAGGAGCTTCTGGGGAAAGTTTTATGGTTTCCAGATAAAAGGGACAGATACAGATGGAGCCTCCCTTCTTCCCGCCCTAAAAGAGATGACTCTCAGAGCTGCATTAACCATCTTGCAATTATGAGGGAAAGGCCAGCAGCCACCTACTTCTAGACATAAAAATCCTATTTATATAAGCACTGTCATTCAAGTAATCTGTAAACTGACCAAGCACTTCTAACATTTGTTTGTGGAATGTTACACCAAGTAGGAGAGAGATCCAGTGTAGGGTGGAGTGAGGAAAGAGGCAGCTGAGAGCAGCCCGTTCCTAGCACTTCCACTCCTAGCAGTGCCAGGAAGTGCCTGAGAGGGAAAGCATCTAGATACTGCTCCTGCCCCACTCCCAGGTTATTCAATACACAAACTGGAAACCTAGAGCCACTTTTGAAAGCAAATCCTTTTATATAAACCTGATATGAGTACTTATTTGCCTCACCCTCACTTCCCTACATTCCCACCAATTTGTGAAAAAATTTATTCATTTCTTTCCTAAGGATGAAAATTTAAAGAAAAAATTGAAAGAATTAAAGATAAACCAGGGGGACTCAGAATTAACTTTAGAAGCACAGAGAAATGTGGAAGTTTGTGATGTGCTAAGGAACATTTATGAGCCCCCTTTTTATTTATTTATTTATTTATTTATTTATTTATTTATGGCTGCTTTGGGTCTTCGTTGCTGCGCACACGGGGGCCACTCTTTGTTGTGGTGCGCGGGCTTCTCACTGCGGTGGCTTCTCTTGTTGCGGAGCACGGGCTCAAGGCACACGGGCTTCAGTAATTGTGGCTCGCGGGCTTTAGAGCGCAGGCTCAGTAGTTGTGGTGCATGGGCTTAGTTGCTCCGCGGCATGTGGGATCTTCCTGGACCAGGGTTCGAACCCGTGTCCCCTGCACTGGTAGGCGGATTCTACACCACTGCACCACCAGGGAAGTCCTGAGCCCCTTTTATTAACATCCTTAGTTGGCTTGACTAAGGGAAGACCCTCACGTGTATCAGAGCAACCTCTCTAATCCCATCTCCCCTACAAAAAGTGGTACATGGAGCTTTAGTTCCACCAGGAGACACCAAGCTGGGGTGGGGGGATGTGTCCTGAAGCCTTGGTCAGATGACAATCTCTCTTGAGGATTTCAAGAATCTCTAACTAAGAGGGGGGGAAAAGATAATCTTCTAATAAGATACCAAGTGAAAAGCTGATGTCTCAGAATACATATAAATATACTTACGTCGTTCTAGTACACAAAATATTTATTTATTAATGCAAATATGCTGTACCTTTTCTTCCAAAAACCTGCCTTCCAATCTCCTAAGAGTCTCCTGATGTTTCTGCTCTGTGTTCCTTAAGTCCTCCTTCAGCTAAAATTAAAATAACGAAAAAAAAGAATGGTCAGTAGGAAATGGGGTGGATTGGGGCATATTCGTAGAAAATTCGCAGTCAAGAAATATTTTCTGTTATACATTACCTCTTAATCCTGAACACACAGAAAAACTCCATGCCCTCCCTCTGAGTACCATACTTCTAATAATCGTCTATAGATTTACAAGATCAGTATTGAGTTTCTAAAAAGCTTTTCATGAATAACAGTTTTCAGAACATTCAGATAAGTTATTATCATACTCATTTCCCCCCCCAAATATCTTCATTTTAAATGTGTGGGCTCACAGAATCATAATATTTTAGAATTACCAGGAATCTTAGGAGTCAGACTATACAAACCTCCCACTTAATATAGGAATCTCTTCTATGAGAAAAATATCTAGAGACAGAAGTATCACTAATCAAATCCTATTAATTCACTAGGCTGCCCTTTTAAGAGTTCCTATTTTTAGAAAATTCTTCCTAGTATCAATCTAAAAAGTATCTCCCTGTGATTCCCATAGACAGATCCTTCTATCCTCTAAAGCTACATAGAATAAAAAGGACATAAAATTCTTCCAGGCAAAGAGAATTGAGCTAACTTAAAGCTATGATCCTGAAGGCTATATATACTGGCAAGAGCCAATCAGACTGAAATCGGCACACTCAATCTAATATTCATGCCACAAGAAAAGGCAGTAGAGAAGAGCTTTCCATCACACAGACCAGAGTTCAACTGTTACCTCTCTTACCAGCTGTTTGGACAAGTCACTCATCTTCTCTAAGGGTAAAAAGAGGATAATAATAGTAGCTATTCTCAGAGAGGTGTGACAAAGATTAAATAACAAATAATACACATAAAATATTTAGAATAGTGACCATTTAATACAGTGGTTAGTTATTTTATGTCTAACATTGTCCTCCCTTATACTTCACAATTTTCCTTACTGTGATCTCTCTCCTAACAGCATTAAATCTCCATTTGATCCATATCATATGATTTCAGATGTTCTTCTTTCTTCCTGTATTTTTTTTTTAATTTTTATTTATTTATTTATGGCTGTGTTGGGTCTTCGTTTCTGTGCGAGGGCTTTCTCTAGTTGTGGCAAGTGGGGGCCACTCTTCATCGCGGTGCGCGGGCCTCTCACTGTCGCGGCCTCTCTTGTTGTGGAGCACAGGCTCCAGACGCGCAGGCTCAGTAATTGTGGCTCACGGGCCTAGCTGCTCTGCGGCATGTGGGATCTTCCCAGACCAGGGCTCGAACCCGTGTCCCCTGCATTGACAGGCAGATTCTCAACCACTGCGCCACCAGGGAAGCCCTCTTCCTGTATTTTTTATACAATTTTTAAAAAATGGCCTCATATTGTCAAAGACTTCAAAATTAATGTCAATATATAAGTTTGTGGTAATGTCTACCATCCCAGTGGGATGGGGGGGTGGACCTTTCAATTGCCATTGGGCTCCCCAAAAATCTATAAATTAATAAATAAATCTTTTGAAAGATAATTAGGCAATGTATATGAAAAACCTTAAAAGTTCACGTTCTAATTTAACCTATAAATTTCACTATAACTTCTAAGAAGTTATCCTAAAAACTAATTAAAAATATAGAAAAATACTTTGTTACTTAGATGTTCCTCAGTTTATAATAGTGAAAAATTAGAAAAAAGTCCAAATGTCCAACAACAAGGGACCGACTAGTAAATCATGATATATCTACCCAGTGAAATTCCATGCATCTAGTCAAAGGGTTTTATAGAAAAATACATAATGGCATTGAAAAATGTTCACAATATGTAAAGTCAAAAAATCAGGTTAACAAACAATTTGTACATCATAACCTCATTTTTGTAAAAATAGCATATATTGTAGATACTTTAAAATATACTTATACAGGGGCTTCCCTGGTGGCGCAGTGGTTGAGAATCTGCCTGCCAGTGCAGGGGACACGGGTTCGAGTCCTGGTCTGGGAGGATCCCACGTGCCGCGGAGCAACTAGGACCGTGAGCCACAATTACTGAGCCTGCGCGTCTGGAGCCTGTGCTCCACAACAAGAGAGGCCGCGACAATGAGAGGCCCGCGCACCGCGATGAGGAGTGGCCCCCACTTGCCACAACTAGAGAAAGCCCTCGCACAGAAACGAAGACCCAACACAGCCATAAATAAATTTAAAAAATTAAACTTAAAAAAAAAAAAAGAGACCTGCTGCTACTAGATCTTGTTAAAAAAAAAAATATATATATATATATATATACTTATACATAGCAGAGGTGGAAAAAGTAAAGACAATATACCAAAATATTAACAATGGTTATCTTTAAGTTATGTAGTTGTGAGGGGAGGGTTTTTCATTTTCTTTTATCAGCTAAATTTGCTGAAATGGGTATTATCACTTTGTCAAAAGAAGAAAGACTAAAAAAAATTATTTTAAAAATATTAATTGCAACCTACCAATGTATGCTCCTTTTGTTAATCACGTAATGGAAATAATTTTTTCTTTAAATTTATGCTTTGAATACTTTTTGATAAGCTAAACTTAATTGGCCTCTTTTAAATTTGTATAATGAATCCTATAGGCACAGTATAATTAATTTTCCTCCCTTTTTTAAAATTCATGGGCCCCACACCTGCCTTAATTCTTCCATATTTGGGATTCCACAGAACCATCTTATTTTTTCCCATTAGCCAGTATCTTTTGCCTTTGAATTTTAAGTTTTCCCGGCCCACCACCCCTCTTTGAAAGGGCTGCAATTTATTTCTCCACCAGGTGGCAACATTGTTCTTTAAAAAAAAAATCACACCAAGGCGCAATAGAATATGCACAACTAGTTCTTTTTTTTTTTTTTAACATCTTTACTGGAGTATAATTGCTTTACAATGTTGTGTTAGTTTCTGCTGTATCACAAAGTGAATCAGCTATATGTATACATATATTCCCATATCCTCATAACCCCTTCCTCTTAAGCCTCCCTCCCACCCTCCCTATCCCACTCCTCTAGGTGGTCACAAAGCACTGAGCTGATCTCCCTGTGCTATGCGGCTGCTTCCCACTAGCTATCTGTTTTACATTTGGTAGTGTATATATGTCAGTGTTACTCTCTCACTTCGTCCCAGCTTACCCTTCCCCCTCCCCGTGTCCTCAAGTCCATTCTCTGTGTCTGCATCTTTATCCCTGTCCTGCCCCTAGGTTCATCAGAACCTTTTTTTTTTTTTTTTTTTTAGATTCCTTATATATGTGTTAGCATACGGTATTTGCTTTTCTCTTTCTGACTTACTTCACTCTGCATGACAGACTCTAGGTCCATCCACCTCTCTACAAATAACTTAATTTCGTTTCTTTTTATGGCTGAGTAATATTCCATTGTATATATGTGCCACATCTTCTTTATCCATTCATCTGTTGATGGACACTTAGGTTGCTTCCATGTCCTGGCTATTGTAAATAGTGCTGCAATGAACATTGTGGTACATGACTCTTTTTGAATTATGATTTTCTCAGGGTATATGCCCAGTAGTGGGATAGCTGGGTCGTATGGTAGTCTATTTTTAGTTTTTTAAGGAAACTCCATACTGTTCTCCCTAGTGGCTGTATCAATTTACATTCCCACCAACAGTGCAAGAGGGTTCCCTTTTCTCCACACCCTGTCTAGCATTTATTGCTTGTAGATTTTTTGATGATGGCCATTCTGACTGGTGTGAGGTGATACCTCACTGTAGGTTTTTTGGGGGTTTTTTTCTGGGTTTTTTTTTGTTTTGTTTTGTTCTTTTGTTTTTTTTTTTATGGCTGTGTTGGGTCTTCATTTCTGTGCGAGGGCTTTCTCTAGTTGTGGCAAGCGGGAGCCACTCTTCATTGCAGTGCACAGGCCTCTCACTATCGCGGCCTCTCTTGTTGCGGAGCACAGGCTCCAGACGCGCAGGCTCAGTAATTGTGGCTCACGGGCCCAGTTGCTCCACGGCATGTGGGATCTTCCCAGACCAGGGCTTGAACCCGCGTCCCCCGCAATGGCAGGCAGACTCTCAACCACTGCACCACCAGGGAAGCCCCCTCACTGTAGTTTTGATTTGCATTTCTCTAATGATTAGTGATGTTGAGCATCCTTTCATGTGTTTGTTGGCAATCTGTGTATCTTCCTTGGAGAAATGTCTATTCAGGTCTTCTGCCCATTTTTGGATTGGGTTGTTTGTTTTTTTGATATTGAGCTGCACGAGCTGCTTGTATATTTTGGAGATTAATCCTTTGTCAGCTGCTTCGTTGGCAAATATTTTCTCCCATTCTGAGGGTTGTCTTTTCGTCTTGTTTATGGTTTCCTTTGCTGTGCAAAAGCTTTTAAGTTTCATTAGGTCCCATTTGTTTATTTTTGTTTTTATTTTCATTACTCTAGGAGGTGGGTCAAAAAGGATCTTGCTGTGATCTTGCTTGCAGAACACATAGAGTGTTCTGCCTATGTTTTCCTCTAAGAGTTTTATAGTGTCTGGCCTTACATTTAGGTCTTTAATCCATTTTGAGTTTATTTTTGTGTATGGTGTTAGGAAGTGTTCTAATTTCATTCTTTTACATGTAGCTGTCCAGTTTTCCCAGCACCACTTATCGAAGAGGCTGTCTTTTATCCATTGTATATTCTTGCCTCCTTTATCAAAGATAAGGTGACCATGTGTGTGTGGGTTATCTCTGGGTTTTCCACCCTGTTCCATTGATATATATTTCTGTTTTTGTATCAGTACTATACTGTCTTGATTACTGTAGCTTTGTAGTATAGTCTGAAGTCAGGGAGCCTGATTCCTCCAGCTCCGTTTTTCTTTCTCAAGATTGCTTTGGCTATTTGGGGTCTTTTGTGTTTCCATACAAATTGTGAAATTTTTTATTCTAGTTCTGTGAAAAAGGCCATTGGTAGTTTGATAGGGATTGCATTGAATCTGTAGATTGCTTTGGGTAGTAGAGTCATTTTCACAATGTTGATTCTTCTAATCCAAGAACATGGTATATCTCTCCATCTGTTGGTATCATCTTTAATTTCTTTCATCAGTGTCTTATAGTTTTCTGCATACAGGTCTTTTGTCTACTTGGGTAGGCTTATCCCTAGGTATTTTATTATTTTTGTTGCAATGGTAAATGGGAGTGTTTCCTTAACAACTAGTTCCTAATTCACTTTGATTCAGAATGTATACCTACACCTAGGGTGGCTATTTTAAAGTTCCTGAAAAGTTAATGAATTTAACTTGATTCATTCTGCAGCATTTTCATATAAAACAAAACTAGATATTCTTTCTAGAAACTTTTCAGCTTTATTGAGGAATTGTAGACAAATAAAATGTATGATAGTTCAAGTGTACATCATGATGATTTGATATACATATACATTGTGAAAGGATTCTTCCCGTTTAGTTAGTGGAAAACTTGATATTCCTTCAATTACATTTTTAATAAAAGACCCACTCAGCATTTAACATAGATTTATTGAGCATTACTGTGTATCTTGTCCTTCAATGAATACAAAGCACAGTACTGTTCATGCCTCAAAAAATTTACAATCTAGCAGGGGAGATAAGACAAATAATAAATATAATATCAAGATAGAATGGGCTAAGTGGTATAAAAGAAATACAAAATGCTATGGAAACATACAAAAAAATTACTTTTTTGCTAATCATCTTTTAAAATTTTTTTCTCTTTTTTCTAGCTTAATTGAAATATAATTGATCTATAACATTGTGTAAATTTAAGGTGTACAATGTGTTAATTTGATACACTATATTGCAAAATGATTACTACCATAGTGTTAGCTAACACCTCCATCATGTCACAAAAAACTACCATTTCTTTTTCTGTAGCAAGAACATTTAAGATCTACTCTCTTAGCAACTTTCAAGTATGTCATACAGTATTATTAGTTATAATCACCATGCTGTACATTAGATTCCTAAGAAATTGTCAGTCTTATAACTGGCAGTTTGTACCCTTTGACCAACATCTCCCCATTCCTCCTCCCCCCAGCACAGGTAACCACTCTGAGTTCAGCGTGGGATTTTTTGGCCGCATCACACTGCTTGTGGGATCCACAGACCAGGGATTGAAGCTGCGCCACCGCAGTGAAAGTAACAAGTCCTAACCAAGGACCACCAGGGAATTCCCAAAGTTCAGCTTTTAAAATTATTTATCTATTTATTTATTTTAATAAATTTATTTATTTTATTTTATTTATTTTTGGTTGTGTTGGGTCTTCGTTGCTTTGCTGTGCACAGACTTTCTCTAGTTGTGGCGAACGGGGGCTACTCATTGTTGTGGTGTGCAGGCTTCTCATTGTGCTGGCTTCTCTTGTTGCAAAGCACAGGCTCTAGGCGTGCAGACTTCAGTAGTTGTGGCATGAGGGCTCAGCAGTTGTGGCTCATGGGCTCTAGAGTGCAGGCTCAGTAGTTGTGGCACACGGGCTTAGTTGCTCTGCGGCATGTGGGATCTTCCTGGACCAGGGCTTGAACCCGCATCCCCTGCATTGGTAGGCGGATTCTTAACCACTGCGCCACCAGGGAAGTCCCTCAGCTTTTTTTAGATTCCACATGTAAGTTTTATCGCACAGTATTTGTCTTTCTCTGTCTGACTTATTTCACTTAGCATAACGCCCTCAAGTTTTGTCCAAATTGTCACAAATGGCAAGAAGAAAATTATTAATTTTAAACAGCACACTGAGGAAGTCCTCGTGGAGAATATGCATTTGATCTGAGCCTCTGAAGAATAGGTAAAATTTTAATGGACAGAGCTCTATCAGGAGTATATTCCAGATAGAAGAAACAGCGTAAACAAAGAAAGGCAGAAAAGACTTCAGGGAATATCCGGGTTGGGTGGATTAAAGGTGGTGTGTATGGGAAAGTGTAGGAAAAGGAAATAATATGTTCTAAAGTAGGTGTAGGGTCTTGATTTTCATGCTAAGGTGTCTGGACAATATTCTGTTTACAATAGAGAAGATTGTTTATAATCTTCTTCACTAAAGAAGATTCTTTTTTCCCCCCTTGTTGGTTAGCAGTGTGTACATGTCAATCCCAAACTCCCTAACTATCCCTTCCCCCCACCCATCCCCCCGGTAACCATAAGTTCGTTCTCTAAGTCTGTGAGTCTATTACTAAAGAAGATTCTTGAGGGAAGTGACCAGAACATCATCAGAACTGTGATATTTTAAGATTATTCCTGCAGTAGTGTGTACTTTGTACTGCGGTGGTGTAGTGAATTTCAAATACGTCCACATTTGGAATTTCCTGGCGGTCCAGTGGTTAGGACTCAGAGGTCTCATTGCCTAGGGCCCAGGTTCAAACCCTGGTCGGGGAACTAAGATCCCACAAGCCCCAGGGACCCGCCAAAAAAAATGTTGAACTCAGAGTGGTGGTTACCTGGGCTGGGGGGAGGGGGAAATGGGGAGATGTTGGTCAAAGGGTACAAACTACCGGTTATAAGATTGACAAGTTCTTAGGAGGCTAATGTGCAGTAATAATAGTAGCAGGATCAGCAACAGCAGGTAATCTTTATCATACAATGCTAAGCATTTACAGTAAAACAGATTACAGGTATTCCCCACTTTTTTGAAAGTTCGCTTTACACCACTCTGCTTTTACAAAAAATCTACATTAGTACCTGTTTTCGCTAACCGAAAGTAATCCAGAGAGGATTTTCACTTTTATGAAAAAAAGGCGAAAAGCAAAAAAATAGTGTTCAGCAGCGAGCGGTGTTACTGAGGCAAAGCGCACCCTTAACAACGAGGGGAGTGGCACCGTCAAACTCCTTCCCTGGGAACTATACTCAGCGTCAAGCTGCCATAGCTTTGAACTATGTCTGTGAGCATCTGTGCTTTATCTTGATTTTGCGCTTCTGTTAGCAAGGTGTGTCCTATGGTAATTGCTTCTTCAGCTTAGGAAAGGTTTCATAGGAACTACTTTCAGATAGCGAGGGGAACCTGTATTTCATTTAGTCTTCACGATTACCCTTTGAAATTGGTACTATTGTTCTCACCTCCATGTTACAGATGAGGAAACTTAACAAGATACCCAAGTAGTAAAGACAGTATTTACACTCTAGCAGTATGAGTTCAAAGCACCAACTTTTAGTCCCTATACCACATGGTGTATGGCTATCTTAGGTGGCAATACTACTTCTGTTACTATTACTAATAATAGCAGCAGTTGCGTGTTAGAGCTGGCTCATACCAGGAATTTTGCTAGCACATTGTAAAAGCATTGGTAGCTTGAAATTGGCCACAACATAAGTATTTACACCAAGGAAATCAGCAAATGCTACAAATGAGGACTTTTTTTGCAGAGAGCTACACACCACTGTTAATTTTCACTAGGTAACATACACTATTTTAAGCACTTTACATATATGAACTCATTTAAGACTTATAACAACCCTATAAGCCAGTAACTCTTATCACCCCCATTTTACAGATGAGGAAACCTAGGTATAGAGAGGGTAAGTAATTTGCCCAAAACCACAAAGCTGATTTCAGCTACTAGTGCCCAGCCCTCATCTGTGCCATTTATTGCATTGTCATTAATGCAATAGAACTATATTCTGAACTGAGGGAATGGAAAGAGCTGCAAGGTCAGAGAAACTTTCTGAAAGTACTCAGTTTTCCTCACCACATCCACCCCTACCCAGAGTGTCTTAAATTTTTCTAAAATTATCATTTGTCAGTCTAAACATATTTTCCTTTAGGACTTTGCTACTTTGCCCCTAATGTTTTTCTGGATCTGTAGTTCCAAAGGTTTAACTGCTGATAAATGTGAGCGGGTGTGTTGGCTAAGATCTGGTGAATTCACAAAGAAATCAAAGCTTAGAAAAAGAAAAGTCTAAACATCAAGACTTTTTGCGTCCAGTCCTACACTGATATGTCTTCCCTGTTTCTCTCAAATAATCTCTAAAATGTCAAAGGGAGTCCTTTACTATCTCACAGGAGTAAATTTCCATGAAGGCCTTTGCAGACATAAATAGTTAATTCTAATCACCTTTAAAAAAAAAAAAAGGAAGAAAGAAAGAAACTTACATCATCTAATTCTTTCTCTACTTGGATTTTTCTCTTCTGGAATTGTTTTATTGTTTTGAGCTCTGTCTGAATCATGCCAATTTCTCTGGCTTTTTGATGGAACTGTCCCTCCAGCTCACTTATTTGTACAGTATATTTTTGTTCCTGTAGGCAAAAAAAAAAGGTAAATGAGTTAGGAAAAAGAACAGAGGTCACACAGAGTCCTGTTCCATATGAAGCCTTAAGCCATTTGTCTATCTTGAAGAAATTGTTCCCTTTTTATTTTTGCTTTTGCATAAAGTTTTAATTTTTATTAAAAGAGACCAAGTGCCTTGAATAAGGAAAAAATTCTAAAATGAGCTGATCTTGTATAGAAAATGTAGATATTTATTTAAAAGAGGTATGAGGGACTTCCCTGTTGGCGCAGTGGTTAAGAATCTGCCTGCCAGTGCAGGGGACACAGGTTCGAGCCCTGGTCCGGGAAGATCCCACAGGCCGCGGAGCAACTAAGCCCGTGTGCCACAACTACTGAGCCTGCACTTTAAAGGGCGGGAGAGCCACAACTACTGAGCCCACGTGCCACAACTACTGAAGCCCATGTACCTAGAGCCCGTACTCCGCAACAAGAGAAACCACCGCAATGAGAAGCCCACGCACTGCAATGAAGAGTAGCCCCCGCTTGCCGCAACTAGAGAAAGCCTGTGTGCAGCAACAAAGATCCAACACAGCCAAAAATAAAAAATAAATAAATAAATTTATAAAAAAAAATAAAAGTTATGAGAAGACTGAACAAATCTTTAACCTGTAAGAAAAATAAGTAACATCCCTGATCCTAAATTAAAATTAGTAAGCTAAGAGACAAAGGGAGGGCCAATATCTCTTATAAATAAAGAAGGAAGAAGGTGGGAGAAGGAGGAAGGAAAGGGGGAGACAGAGGAGGAGAAAAAAAAGAGAGAGGAGGAGAAAGGGAAGACAAGGAGAGGGTAAGGAGAAAAAAAAAAGAGGGAAATAGAGGAGAAAAAGGCCCAATAACACAATTAAAACATGAACAAGGGCTATCAAAAGAAATACAAATGACTCTCAACCACATGCAAAAATGCTCAACCTAGCTCATAATAAGAGAAATGCAGGAAGGAGGAGGGAAGTGGGGCTTCAACATGGCGGCTGTGGCCCTAGCGGTGGCTACAGTGACGGCCTGGCCTGGGGAGGGCAGAGTTGGAGGTGATGGTGTTTGCTCTCCCTAGGGGCCGTCAGGAGCTCAGCGGGGACAGAGCCTGGGAGGCCAGTCGGCGGCAGCACCTTTCAGCTTCTGAACAGCAGCGGCAGCGTTCAGGTTCTAAATGGCTTCTAAGAAGTTGGGTGCAGATTTTCATGGGACTTTCAGTTACCTTGATGATGTCCCATTAAGATAGGAGACAAATTCAAAACACCAGCTAAAGTTGGTCTACCTATTGGCTTCTCCTTGCCTGACTGTTTGCGGGTTGTCAGAGAGGTACAGAATGGCTTCTCTTTGAAAAAGAAAACCATTGAGTGGGCTGAAGATATTAAGAAAATCCAAGAAGCCCAGTGGGAAGCAGAGCGCAAGGCTGAGGAAGCAGAAGCTAAAGTGAATTCTAAGAGTGGCCCAGAGGGTGACAGCAAAATGAGCTTCTCCAAGACTCACAGTACAGCCACAATGCCACCTCCTATCAACCCCATCCTTGCCAGCTTACAGCATAACAGCATCCTCACCCCGACTCGGGTCAGCAGCAGCGTCACAAGACAGAAAGTTCTCAGCCCACCCCACACAAAGGCAGATTTCAATCCTGCTGACTTGGAGTGTGAAGAAGACCCGTTTGATAATCTGGAGTTAAAAACTATTGATGAGAAGGAAGAGCTGAGAAACATTCGGGTAGGAACCAGTGGACCCATTATGGCCCAGTTATTGGACAGTAACTTGCCTAGAGGTGGCTCTGGGTCTGTGTTACAGGATGAGGAGGTCCTGGCATCCCTAGATTTCAAGCCTCTTAACAAACCCAATGGCTTTATAACCTTACCACAGTTGGGCAACTGTGAAAAGATGTCACTGTCTTCCAAAGTGTCCCTCCCCCCCATCCCTGCAGTAAGCAATATCAAGTCCCTGTCCCTCCCCAAACTTGACTCTGATGACAGCAGTCAGAAGACAGCCAAGATGGCAAGCACTTTCCACAGCACATCCTGCCTCTGCAGTGGCACATTCCGGAATTCCCTAAAGCCTTCCACCCAAGGCAGTGCCAGTGAGCTCAATGGGCATCATACTCTTGGGCTTTCAGCTTTGAACTTGGACAGTGGCACAGAGGTGCCAACCCTGACCCATTCCCAGATGCCTTCCCTCTCTGTCTTGTCTGTGTGCACAGAAGAATCATCACCTCCAAATACCTGTCCCAAGGTCACACCTCCTAATTCCTCAATGTCACAAGTGCCCAACACTCCCAGCTGTCCCCAGGCTTATTCTGAACTGCAGATGCTGTCCCCCAGTGAGCGGCAATGTGTGGAGATGGTGATCAACATGGGCTACTCATATGAGTGTGTCTTGAAAGCCATGAAGAAGAAAGGAGAGAATATTGAGCAGATTCTCGACTATCTCTTTGCACATGGACAGCTCTGCGAGAAGGGCTTTGACCCTCTTTTAGTGGAAGAGGCTCTGGAAATGCAGCAGTGTTCAGAGGAAAAGATGATGGAGTTTCTTCAGTTAATGAGCAAATTTAAGGAAATGGGCTTTGAACTGAAAGATATTAAGGAAGTTCTGCTATTACACAACAATGACCAGGACACTGCTTTGGAAGACCTCATGGCTCGGGCGGGAGCCAGCTGAGACCAGGCCCTGCCTAGGCCCTGCCATGGAGCCCCCGCTGCCAAAGGCCCTGAGGAGACCACCTGTGGGGAAGAAGGGGCACACTTCCGGATTTTCTTTTGGGGGTGGAAGGTCAGGTGTAGAGACTGTGCTTGCCAAGTCTCTATGAGCCTAGGTCCTGAGCTGGGGAGAAAGTGGGGAAGATTTGGGCATGCAAATGCCCCCAGAACTGTCCTGGCTCCTTCCATAGTAAAAGTATTTGTATTCTGAGAAGTGTTCTTCCCACCTTGGCCATCCAGAGAGACTTCTCTGGTCTTTCTGGGGTCTGTATGGCCTCAGCCAAAACCTGGCCCAGCTGCCAAAAGGAATTGGGGAGAAGGAGGTGGGAGGGCCAGACTCAGTGCCGCTTTGGGGCTAGATGTTTCCCTTCTCTGCAAGGGTGGACTGACCTTTAATCCAAGTTGAGTGCAATTGAAATGTTCTTCCAGGGTTTTGTTTTTTTCCCCTTTTAACGACGTCATTTAGTGTTACACTGGTTCTGCAATGTCTCTGAGGTGCAAAGAATGCCCTTTTCCCCTTGGGGCCCTGAGTTTGCCTTTTCTGCCAGGCAGTTACCATACTTCCCTGCCCCAGACTGTTTCTGCTACCCCAGATTTTAGAGCCCCCTGCTCTAGAAAACAGTTGTCAGTTTAAGAAATCATTGGCCCCTTCCGAGCACATCAAGTGGGGAAGAAAGAGGCTGTGATTTAGTCACCCAGCACTAACTCCCCCTCAATTCTCCCTGGAGAACAGCCTCTCCCTCCAGCCCCTTGCTCTAGGATGACACAATGAATAACACCTAGTCATAGAAATCAGTCTCTTTGGTTTGTTTTGTATTATGTTGTACATCATTAAAGGTCTAAATACAAAGGATATACAGTCTTCATGAAGCTAAAGTAATTTGCTAACTATTTTGATTCTTCAGAGAGAACTACTAATAAAAATCTAAAAGGTAAAAAAAAAAAAAAAGAAATGCAAATTGAAGTACACTGAAATATCATTTCTTAACTATGTTGACAAAAATCCATTTTGACAATATAGTCTGGTATATTGTGGAGACATGGATAGAAGTTAGATTTCTCAGAATATACCATGTTTGATAGATTTTACTTTGGAACCATATAAATATTTTACATAATTCTAATTATATAATTACATAATTGTACATTAAATTAAACTTTTTAAAGCAACTCCTAAAATTAAAAGCAAAATGTGTTGTTGAGTTGGTGGCATACCCTCACAGGAAGGAATTATTTCAAATCATTTTTAAACCTTGTTAATTTGATTGTAGATCCCTATCAGTATATATCCTAAGGGGAAAAGTGCCCCCCCCAATCTTAAACTGTATCCACTAATTTATGTTGGTAGTAGGATTAATATTAGTATTCTGTGCCTATTGATGTATTAAGGTTTGAAGAAAATACACAATTATACTGGTATCATTAAGAACCAGGGTTTTTGGTGAGGAAGAAAGGAGACACAGATAAAGTTAAGTAAAAACCCTGTACTCCTGCATCTGAATTTAAAGTATTAGTATGGGCTCATGATATATTTTAATCTTCAAAAACTATATATTTCCTAGCTCTGTCCACTGAAAAGCCCTAGAGCTCAAGATCAGTAAACACCACTACTACCAGACGGTTTTCTACAATAACAAAATTTTATGTTATTTTTGAGCTTCTGTACAATCAAGTGTGTGGGCTTTAAGGTCACTGAGCTGCTCAGAGGATCTACTCACTTGTTATCCTTGTGTCTTAAATATCTAAACTTGCCAGAAACCTGACCACCAGTAAGTGACCATCAATGTACATACCAATTTTTCCTTCTCTTCTTGGGCTTTTTCCTTAGTTTCATTCAATTGCTGTTTCAGTTTTTCAATCTGTAGAAAATGGAAATACAGAGGAAGGTAGAGAAATTACTCTGCATCCTAACTTAATTAAGTAGCCTAGTTTTCACATGATATTAAAACCAGTAGGGTTGGAGACGTGGAGTAAGGTGGGAAGACAAGAATAGAGGACATAATCCACACTGTTAACTTGCTATTGCAGCTTCCAAAACTTGGCTATCATCACAATTGCCTGGGTAACATGTGTGTGTTTGTGTGTGGTAAAAAACACAACATTAAATTTACCATCTTAACCATTTTTAAGTATATATTCACATTGTTGTGCAGCAGATCTCTGGAAATTTTTCATCTTGCAAAACAGAAACTCTATGTTCATGAGACACTAATTCCTTCTCTTCCCTCCCCCTAGCCTTTCTGCATTGTTTCTATGATTTTGACTACTTCAGATATGTCCACTGAAGAAAAACCACACAACCTGAAAGTTGTGAATTAAGTTTTATTCTAGGATTATACTGAGGGCTATAGCCTGGGATACAGCCTCTCAGAGAGCTCTGAGGAACTGCTCAGAAGAGTTAAGAGAGGAGCCAGGATATATAGGAGTTTCTTGCTGGAAAAAAACATGTAGTCAGACATCAAAAGATTACTACTAATCACAAGGAATGGTCATTTCAAGTTAATGATTTTAGTGCTTTTCTATGTAAGGGAAGATGTAACATCTGGGCTTGTAATTATTCCTTAGATATGCATCTTAACTATCTAGGGTCAGTATCCAAAGCACAGAAGGCTTCCTGTTTTTCTCCATCCTGAATTCCCCTCAGGACACACCGTGGGGGGAGGCAGGTGGTGGGTAGGGGTAGGGGCTGCAATGGCTGATGGCTTGATCCTTATAGAACCGGAATAGTGGGCAACGTTCATTGTTTACTGGAATGTCGGGCAACATTCCCTGTCCACATACACTTCACATGAGTGGACTCATACAGTATTTGTCCTTTTGTAACTGGATTATTTCACTTAGCATAATGGCCTTGAGGTTCGTCTATGTTGTAGCATATGACAAGATTTCCTTCTTTTTTTTAAAGCTGCATAATATTCCATTGTATGTGTATACCACATTTTCTTTATTCACTCATCCATCAACAGACATTTGGGTTGTTTCCACATCTTGACTATATGAATGTGAATAATGTTTATGTGAATAATGTTTATATGAATAATGTTTCAAAAACATGGGTGTGCAATTGTCTCTTCAAGATCCTGCTTTAAATTCTCTTGGAAATGTACCCCAAAGTGAGATTGTTGGATCATATGATAATTCTATTTTTAATTTTTTGAGGAACCTCTGTACTGTTTTCCATAATGGCTACACCATTTCACACTCCCACCAACAGTGCACAAGGATTCCAATTTATCTACATCCTCAGCAACACTTGCTATTTTCTGTTTTTGTTTTCGGTTTTTGTTTTTTGGCCCTGAGGCACGTGGGATCTTAGCTCCCCGACGAGGGACTGAACCCGCACCCCCTGCATTGGAAGGTGAAGTCTTAACCACTGGATCGCCAGGGAAGTCCCTTGTTTTTCTGATAGTAGCCATCTTAATGGGTGTGAAGTGATGACTTGGAGTTTTGATTTGCACTTCTCTTAAATGAGGAATTTTTTAAAGAAAAGTTTCAAGAACAGTACAAAGAATTCTCATATACTCTCCACCCAATTTTGCCACATTTGCTTTCCCTCTGTGATAGGTCTATCTAAATATATGTATATATGATACAGATGTTTGAAACTTTTTTCTGGAGCATGTAAAAAAAAGTCTAGGACATCATACCCCTGTACCCCGAAATATTTCAGTATGTATTTCCTAAGAAAAAGGACAATCTCTTAGAAGCACAGTACAATGATCAAAATTGGGAAATTTAACATTGATAAAATACTATTACTTAATCTATAGTCCATGTTCAAACTTTGCCATCAATTGTCCTAATGGTGTCCTTTTATTGTAACTTTCCTTTTCCTGGTCCAGGATGTAATCCCTGATTATGATTACACTTAGTTGTCATATATCCTGGTCTCTTTAATCTGGGACAGTTTCTCAGTCTTTGTCTTTTATTATATCAAAGTTTTTGAAAAATACTGGCCAGGGTTGGAGTTGTCTGATGTTTCTTCATGAGAAGATTCAGGTTATGCCTTTTTGGCAGGCATACACTGCCTAAGTGATGATGTATCCTTGTCACTGCATCACATCATGAGGTGACTGACGTTAACTGTAATCAGCTGGTTAAGATTGTGTCTGCCAGGTTTCTCCACTTAGAAGTTACTATTTTTCCTTTTGTAATTATTAAGTATTTTGGGGGAAGATATTTTGAGACTATGCAAATATCCTTCTGCTCATCAAAATTTCACCCACTAGTTTTAGCATCCACTGTTGTTCTTGACTGAATCACTTATTACTCTGAAGCCAAATGGTGACTTTTCTAATTCCATCATTCCATGGAAATTTAATAATTTACTGCATTCCACTATAAGGAAAAACTTTGTATTCTCCCTTATTTACTTATTTAAATAAATTTATTTATTTTTGTCCGTGTTGGGTCTTCATTGCTGTGAGCAGGCTTTCTCTAGTTGTGGTGAGCAGGGGCTACTCTTCATTGCAGTGCACAGGCTTCTCATTGCGGTGGCTTCTCTTGTTACAGAGCACAGGCTCTAGGTGTGCGGGCTTCAGTAGTTGTGGCATGTGGGCTCAGTAGTTGTGACTCACAGGCTCTAGAGCGCAGGCTCAGTAGTTGTGGCACACGGGATTAGTTGCTCCATGGCATGTGGGGTCTTCCCAGACCAGGGCTCGAACCTGTGTCCCCGGCATTGGCAGGAAGATTCCTAACCACTGCGCCACCAGGGAAGTCCCTCTCCCTTATTTATTTATTTATAAAATTTTATTTATTTATTTATTTATGGCTGTGTTGGGTCTTCGTTTCTGGGTGAGGGCTTTCTCTAGTTGCGGCAAGTGGGGGCCATTCTTCATCGCGGTGCGCGGGCCTCTCACTATTGCAGCCTCTCTTGTTGTGCGGCACAGGCACCAGATGCGCGGGCTCAGTAGTTGTGGCTCACGGGCCCAGCCGCTCCGCGGCATGTGCGATCTTCCCAGACCAGGGCTCGAACCCATGTCCCCTGCATTGGCAGGCGGATTCTCAACCACTGCGCCACCAGGGAAGCCCTCCCTTATTTATTAATGTATGTGTTTATCTATTAGTTGTACGCGCTCCTGGACTCATTTTATTCAGTTATAATTTATTACTGTCATTATTTATCTTGAATGTCCCAGATTTGGTCAATGGGAGCCCCTTCAAGCTACCCGCCGTGTCCTTTAATTTTTTTTTACTGACTCCTGTCACAAGATATTCCAAATTCATTTTTTAGTTCAA
Organism: Balaenoptera borealis; assembly: GCF_965194805.1. Classification (NCBI taxonomy): domain Eukaryota; kingdom Metazoa; phylum Chordata; class Mammalia; order Artiodactyla; family Balaenopteridae; genus Balaenoptera; species Balaenoptera borealis. The sequence goes on from NC_138866.1 coordinate 28,206,492, forward strand.
ATTCATTTTTCACTCTCCCTGCTCCAGTCTTAGAATCGATCATTTCTCCAAGGATGCTGGTACGTTTTAGTAGGAAATCTGAGTAGCTTTTTAAACTAAAAATTCCTTGACGTGGTTATAGAATCAGAAGATACAGAAGTGAAATACTGTTGTAAATAATCTTAGAATAGTTTAAGGAAACCCTGAAAATGTTTTAAGATAAATTGAGACAGTCCTCAGTCATGTAGGACAGGTGTAAAATATAATTAGATTTATTTTGTGTTGATTGAACAAAGCCTTAAGTACCAAAACCCATAAGTGAAATCTCCTAATTTTTTCCAAGATATAATAGTTTTCAAAACACACTTCACTTCTAATATTTCTATAATTAACATGAAGTAAGACCATAAACAGTTTAAATAAAGTTTAAGCAAATAACGCATTTCTAGGATATAGTAGAATGAGTAACAAAACTCTAAGAGAGCTAATTGACCAGGGTATATTGAATCTATTTTACTTCTTCCTCCCAAAGTAGTTTCTTTGGTTTTAATGGGTATCTATGATTGTGAGAAAATGATGTATTTGCTACAGCCAGATGCTGGTCTTTGATACATGGAGGCAGATGAAAATCAGGAAATACCAGTGATACCGATAAATGCAGACCAATATCAATTAGCTAATGCAGACCACAAAGCTTCTATATAATGAATTCTGAAAATTATTTGCATGGCTGGCCTAAAGGTTTATTTTAGAATAATACTTTATAGCAGACAATTTTAATAATGCATACTATTCAAAGAGTAATTTTAAAAATGGAAGTCGCCTAGGAAAGAGGGTTAAAAAAAAGTAATGTACAAAAAAATTACACTTTATTTAATAAAACACACAAAATCCACACAAACGTTCAGTTGTCCGATTTCTCTGATATGTTTCCAATATCATCTTGATCTTAGTTTTGATTTCTATTAACTTTTTCAAAGCATCAGTGCAATCACAAGCCATTCATTCACGCATGCAAAAATATTTTAATGAGTGCCTACTATGTGCCAGGCCCATACTAGGTGCTGGAGATACAGCACTCAACGACAATTTAAAAAGGCCCCCAATTCTTTACTTCTGTGAGGTTTCATTCTAATTAGGAAAAGAGAAAATAAATACATAAGTAACATGCATATAGTATGACAGAAGGTAATAAATATTACAAAGAAAATAAAATAAGGGAGATGGTTTTAATTTTAAACAGGGTAGTGAGCAAGCGTCTCCCTGAAAATGTGGCATTTGAAAAAAATTATGGAATGATTCATGAATTTGCATGTCATCCTTATGTAGAAGAAATGCTCTGCATCACTCCAATATGTATACCGAAGCAAACACATAAAAACAATAAAAAATGGGTTAAGGAACATACAAAAGATGCTCAAGTGACTAGTAATCAGGAAAATACAAATTAAAGTGACATACCAATTTATACACATAAAATTGAGCAAAAATTATTAAGTATAATATCAAGTGTTCACAAAGATGTGGATAAATGGGAACTCACTTTAATACATTGCTTGTGAAAGTATAAATTGGTATAACCTCTTTGGAGTTCAATTTAAACCCTTGTGAAGTTGAAATTATGCATACCTCATAATATAGTAATTTAACTCCTAAGTGTCTACTCTAGAGAAACTCTCACACATGGGCACAAGCAGACATACACAAGAATGTTTACTGAAGGTCTATTTGTAATAATGAAAAAATGGAATCTAACTGACCCATAGGGTGGTATGAACAAATAAATTTTGGTTTATTTATTTATTTGATGGAATATTATAAAGCAGTTAATAATGAATGAAAAAATAAAGCATGCTCATTATCAACTTCTTAAAAATGAACTGAATCATGTGATTTTTGTAAATATACCACAAAACATGTTTTATAAAAAAAAAATAAGTTGCAAAAGATATGTACAATATGTCACTACTAACATAAATTTTAAAACAAGACTATAATATGTATTATTTGTGGATGTATAATACATAAATAGTAAAAATGCAAAAACATATATGGGAATGAAGCATGGTGTAAATTTCCTTGGGTGTCCATGGGACTCATAGAGGCAGATGGGAAAGAGAAGAATTTAAGTCACACCTAAGTTCCACCCACTAGCTGTGAGACTTCAGGCAAGTTATCTGTCCTAAGAGTCAATTTCTTTTTCTGTAAAATGGGAATGACAATTTGTAGCTACAGGGGGTTATTAAAAGGATTAAATGACACAGCAGAGGTAAAGTACTTAGTATAGTGCCTGGCACAAACAGGGGCCCCAAAATGTTAGTTCCCTTCCCTTTTTTTCCCAGATCTAAAATGATAGCTCTACTCCCAACATTTCAACAAAGTTCAGTAAGATAAATTCAAGATTCAACAGGCCAAAAAGAAGAGATTTAACTTGCTGGGTTCATAACCATGTGATCACGGATTATCGGTGAATTGCTTTACAGATCATTAATTATTTAGATAATTATCAGTATCATAAAATATATATATAGGTCATATATCATGCTCTTGTTTTTAAAATAAAGTTGACCACAATGTTCCCTTAGGATCATCAATCTTTGTTTCAGGCAAGAAAACATGGGACAAGGCTGAAAATAAGAAAGAGCCAATTCTGACAGTAAAGCCATTCTGAAATAACATGTTGCTTCAAGGAGAGATAAAGTCAATTGAAGTGTCTTAACTATGTGATGAGATTTCAAGGAATTAAAATCCTTGAAATATATAACACACCAGTATAACCACAGAGGTAGTTTCTAAGGCTCAGGAGGGTTTCTACCTACCTACCAGATTATCTTTCTCCTGATCCTGTTTCTTCAGGTAGTTCAATACAGACATTGTGTCTTTCTCCATTCTATACTGCTGTTTCTTTAATTCTTCATTACATTTTGCCAGTCTCTGGGAAGTATCACGATACTCAATCCTAGAGAGTTCTGTGACTTCCAGCCTGGCCTCCCACAGGGAGGCATTGGCCTTGGCTCTCTCCATGGCAGATTCCTCAACTTTTATCATCTTCCTGCACAGGAAGAGGACATTGACAACATATAACTATTTCTCTACTACATTAGTATTACACCTTTCTCTTTATTGTTATTTGTTTTGCTTGGCATTTGCCTAGCATATATGAGCAAATACTGTTGGATAAATGAGTTAAGAAGAAATATATATGGTCTGTTAGCCTCAGTGTTTCTCACTGTTGATATGTGCACTGCAAATGCATGGTCAAAAACAGAAAACATATGCTAGTGAGTTCCAGGAATGTGATAATCCCTTGGCACTTCTAAAAAATGCTAGACTAACTACACAGTTATACTTTTTAAAAAATCACACTGTAGAAGAATACTTATATAATACATTGGGGGAAAAAAGTTACAAATAAATTTGTATATTGGGCTATCATTTTATAAAGAAGAAAAAGAATATTCCAAAATGACAGCAGTGATTATCTTTGGATGATGGGACTACAGGTGGTTTTGTTTTGCCTGACTTTCCATGTTTCGTAAACTTTCTGTATTGAGCATGCATTACTCTCTTAAACAAGTTCTTTATAAACTTTGCAAGGATTTCCTTGTGGTCCCATATATAGTGTTGTTGGACAACGTGTATGATTCCAATGTGTCTAGGAACCACTAGGGTCATCCAATAGGTTTAGTAGCGATCTAGCAGCAACTCCAAGCCTGCAAAGCTTTAGTGCTAGCGCAATACTATCCACTTCAGAAATTCTGATCACTTTGCAGAAACATGAATAATTACCTGAATTGGTCAAATCCTTTATGTTTTCCTTTGAACCAAAAGGAATCCTTGAAAAAGCCCAAGGAACTACTTCAATCACCCAGAGATCCTTTGGATGTCCACGATCATCTCAACCACATAGCTGAGATCGATCAGGCTACAGGCAAGAAATAATGAACCCAGAGCTCTAGAGCATAGTTCTTGTGCGGGGGGGAGGGGGGAGATCCAAGTTGAAGCATAGAAAAGCAGACACCTTAATTTGTTTATTTAACAAATATTAAGCATCTGCTATGATCCAGGCTCTCTTCTAGGTGCTGGAGATACCTTGAATAATGCTTAGTGCCTATTCCAGAGAAGCTTAAAGCCTTGAGCAGGGCTTCCCAACTACGAATATTCTGAGCTACACGATTCTTTGTTTAGAGTGGGGCTGGGAGTTGTCCTGTGCAGTGTAAGATATTTAACAGCATCCTTTGTCTCTTATCCACTAGAGGTCCCCAGATGTGACAACCAAAAATGTCTCCAGATATTAACAAACATCCCCTGGTAGCCAAAAATCACCCCAGTCTGAGAATCACTGGTCTAGAGCAGTGCCGTCCAACAGAACTTTCTGTGATGGTGTTAATGCTCTATATCTGGGCTGCCCAATACAGTCACCACTACTAACCACATGTGCCTACTGAGGACATGCAATGTAGCCAGTACAAATGAGGATCTGAATTTTTAATCTTATTTAATTTTAACTAATTTTAATAGCCACACGTGACCGGTGACTACCCTATTGGACAGCACAGGCCTAGAGGCTCTTCGATATCCTAAAACATGTTATCCTGACCTTCACTTCTAGGGTCAGAACTAACCCTTCCTCCTCATTCTCAATTCTTTTTCCCTCCACTGGTACTTAACTTCATTCGGTCCTGTGTTACTTCTGTTCTTTGGGAACTTATCTGCCTCCTCCTCCTCGTTCGTTAGCGCATTACACATAGGCAGAGACTGTGTCTAAGTTACTTCAGGGTCCCAAGCCTCACACTCTTGTCTTAGTTGAAGTAGTATGGTTTGGCGTGCATTTTGGTAATATCTGAACAATGGGGGTTGTCCTTCTCAGAAGCGGGGAGAGAGGAGGGTCCAGGAGGGGAGGCGGGAGGGCGCCAGTTGGCTCGCCCCTGAGAATCCCGGGAGGGTAGGCCCAGGGAGCAGGGACCCCAGGGTGTCTTCTCCTTACTTCTTCTTCTTGTCTTTGTCTTTGCCTTTGTCTTTGCCTTTACCTTTACCCTTCCCTTTCTTTTCGTCCTTTCCCTTCGATGGCATCTTGGCTTCTCCAGGGGCCCCGCTGTCGTTGTCGCCTCTCTGCGCCGCCCAGGCCCGGCTCCATCTCCAAGGACAACCGGCACACTGAGCCCGTAACGATACGCACGGGCCGCTGCCGGCGCTTAGAGAGCGCACGCGCGCGTGACGTAATCCCGACACCGCCCCGCGGGGCCCAGCCCACTGGCCGGACGCAGGGGGCGGGGCGGAGATCGCGCCGAGGGTGGCGGGCGGCCGCCCCGTGGAGGCGCGCGCGCGCGGTGAGTGTGCGAGCGCGGACGTGCTAGAGCCAGCCGGGGGCCGGGGCTGGGAGGGCGGCGGGGCGGGCTGGGAGGCCGGAGCGGACCAGCCCCGGGCGGCTGCGCGACGGTGGGGGCGCTCTCCCCTAAGGAGGCTTGGCTTCGCGGCGGGTCCCGCCGGCGCGCCGCGGTCGTCAGAGCGCCGCTCCCGCCGGGTTTGCAGCGTTTCGCGTCTCGCCCGTGCGTCCTCTTCTTCCCTCGCGCTGCAGCCACCGTGGCCGTGGCCGCCTCGCTCTCGTCCCTGCTCCGCCTCTCCCGAAGCTGCCCCCGACTCTTTGGGTTTCCTTCTCCCTTTTCTGGCTTTTAACTCTTGCTAATTCCGTAAGGGATGGCGCAGCCAACGGGCTTCCCAGGCCAAACATTTTTTGGTGAGGCAGTTGAGGACTCCCCTGAGGGGGGGTGGGGGTGAGGCGGGCAGCGCCTGCTGGCGTCGGAGAGCCTGGCGGGGAGAGAAGGGCTGCCCCCTGGGTTGGGAGAGGCTCCGGGGCCTCGAGGAGAGTCCTTGAAGAGGAGTGTGCTGGGGTCAGGCCCTCGGTCCCGGTGGCCGGCGCTGCCCGCCCAGGGCCAGCCCCGCATTCCCATTTGCTAATAAGCTCTTGCGTTCGCAGCCCTCTTTTTTTCTGCGAGTCGCGTAAAGTTGAAAGCTCATGCATTTTGGTGCGTTTTGGTTTGGTGCCCCCCTCCGCACCCCGCACCCCCGCCAGCACACCAGTGAAAAGGAGTAGTACTGAAAGGTACTGTTCGCCTTTTTCGGGGGAGGAGCTCTGTGCTTCTGCCTTCATTCAGTGAGTTAGTCCGGGAGTCACTGAGGAAGATAGGGAATTCTAGGTGCCGGGACAACAGTTAGAAAACTTGTGATTGAAGCTCTGCTGTGCGTTATTCTCCCTTTCAAATTGAATTTTAAATTTCTTTAAAAACTTCATTGTACATCTTCCTCCATTTCGCTAAGGAGAACTTAATCCCTACACCCTTTCCAGAGGTCTCTAATGCAAACCCCACCCCCCACCTTTTTTTTTCCACTTAACGTCGTTTCTGTTTCTGAATTCAGTGGTTAGGGGGAACATGCTGATTGGTGTTAATATTAATGAGCACTGGAAATCTTTTTAGCCATACCATCTGCTTGCATGATGGTGGCTTACCCTCTTCCTGGTGCTTTCCCCCCCTCTATTTGCATGTCACATTTCCGTGAGCCCATGGTGGAATTATCATACATTGAAGGGGTTTATTCTCATATAGAAGCTATAAAGTTATTGATTTTATGTGTCTAAGGTTCTGAACATGCACACTATTGATAACTTGCAGAAAAGAGGGTAGGGCATCTTCTGTCAGAGCCTTTACATTTGGAATTCATTCTAAAAAATTGGTTACTGTGAATATGAAAGTCAGTCCAAAACTTTTGTTGTCTGTAGACTCATTTATAAACATGAAAATTTGACTGTAACAAGATTATTTCTTAATATATATGCATAATACTTTACTTACATGTACATTATAGTTATTTTATTATACAGCATATTTTTATTGACTTTAAGTTTGATTTTGTAGTTAAAGCTGTTGTAACTTGAATACGACTAAGAGAAATGCCCAGATTCACACTGTAGTAGATGTAGTTCTAGAATCTGTAGTCTTCTGAACCTCCACATTCTCTGCCAAAGAACTGGATGTTATTATTCAGTCATATGTTTGTAAAAAACATCCAATGGTACAGACAGTAGAGTAGGAAGTTGCTATTTAGCAATTCATCTGGTAGCATTTCCTTTCATACTTTCTTGTAGGTAGTTTTACCATGAAGTTTATTTCGCTGAATAAATTTGCTTTGTTTTATTTAGTTAATTAATTTATTTTTGGCTGTGTTAGGGCTTCGTTGCTGTGTGCGGGCTTTCTCTAGTCGTGGCGAGCGGGGGCTACTCTTCCTTGTGGTTCGTGGGCTTCTCACTGTGGTGGCTTCTCGTTGCAGAGCACGGGCTGTAGAGCACAGGCTCAGTAGTTGTGGCGCACAGGCTTAGTTACGCTGCGGCATGTGGGATCCTCCCAGACCAGGGCTCGAACCCGTGTCCCCTGCATTGGCAGGCGGATTCTTAACCACTGTGCCACCAGGGAAGTCCCATGCTTTGTTTTATTGTTTAGAATGCTAATGCTTTTAAAACTTGGGATAAGCACTTAGTGTTTTGTTGACTTGGTTTTGTAATTCTTTTTTGCCCAGTTTGCATGGTGCCTGGTCAACATAGAAATGTGGAGTGTCTCGGCTGAATCCTCTTGCAGACAAGATCATTATGGTCCTGGTAGGTAGGGCAAGTATCTGGATGTGAGGTAACATCTCTGCTATCTTTTTTTTTTTTTTTTAACATCTTTATTGGAGTGTAATTGCTTTACAATGGTGTGTTAGTTTCTGCTTTATAACAAAGTGAATCAGTTATGCATATACATGTGTCCCCATATCGCTTCCCTCTTGAGTCTCCCTCCCTCCCACCCTCCCTATCCCACCCCTCTCACAAAGCACCGAGCTGATCACCCTGTGCTATGCGGCTGCTTCCCACTAGCTATCTATTTTACGTTTGGTAGTGTATATATGTCCATGCCACTCTCTCACTTTGTCCCAGCTTACCCTTCCCCCTCCCCGTATCCTCAAGTCCATTCTCTAGTAGGTCAGTGTCTTTATTCCTGTCTTGCCACTAGGTTCTTCAAGACTATTTTTTTTTTTAGATTCCATATATATGTGTTAGCATACGGTATTTGTTTTTCTCTTTCTGACTTACTTCACTCTGTATGACAGACTCTAGGTCCATCCACCTCACTACAAATAACTCAATTTTGTTTCTTTTTATGGCTCAGTAATATTCCATTGTATATATGTGCCACATCTTCTTTATCCATTCATCTGTTGATGGACACTTAGTTTGCTTCCACGTCTTGGCTATTGTAAATAGAGCTGTAATGAACATTTTGGTACATGACTCTTTTTGAATTATGGTTTTCTCAGGGTATATGCCCAGTACGATTGCTGGGTCGTATGGTAGTTCTAAAGCTGTAAATGTACTTCATTTGCTCCTGGGTTGGTTTTGTTTTGTTTTCCTGAATTGGATTTTCTGTCTTTGCCAAAGATGTTAACTTTTCTCTTGTCCCATTGATTGTAATACCATCAAGTGTGGAGTTGCTCAAAAAGCCAAATAAGAACTTAGGATTATATCTCAAAATACATATTATTTCTAATTTTTTCTTCCAGTAGTTCCAGAATTGGGTTTACTCTCTAAAGTCATCTGTGACTTTATTCTGGTTTAGCTTGGAGACCGAGTTTCTACTCATAAATCATCCTTGAAGTTGCCTGATAGCTGGTGCTGTTTTATAAGTAGAAGAGACAAGGTGAACAGTTTTTGGTTTTGTTTTCACACACTCTTTAGAATCTTGGATGCATTTATTGTCATCTGAAGGAGACGGATCAATATTTCTGAATATCATGGAGAGTTACTTTCATCCTACTTTTTCATTACATGTGGTACAAATATAGAATTCTATTAAATAGCTATCATCTTGTGATATTGTTGCAGGAAGGGGGACGCCTTCCAGGCCCCGAGAGTGGGCTCTTGTCTAACACTCAGAAATGAATTGTCTGAGGAGATACACGTGCTGCCAAAGCAAGAGACTTTATTTGGAAGGGGCACCCGGGTGGAGAGCAGGAGGGTAAGGGAACCCAGGAAAACTGCTGTGCCACGTGGCTCACAGTCTCAGGTTTTATGGTAATGGGGTTAGTTTCTGGGTTGTCTCTGGCCAATCACTCTGACTCAGCGTCCTTCCTGGTGGCACATGCATCACTCAGCCAAGATGGATTCCAGTGAGGAGGATTCTGGGAGGTTGGTAGGACATATGGACTGGTGTCTCCTCTCTTCTTTTGACCTTTCCCGAATTCTTCCAGTTTGTGGTGGCTTGTTAGTTCTGCATTCCTTACCAGGACCTCCTGTCGCAAGATAACTCATGCAAATGGTTACTGTGGTGCCTGGCCGGGGTGGGCGGTTTCAGTCAGTGGTTCCCCTAACAATATAATGACTAGTTCACATCCCTACAAAGGATAAGGAATCCTGGAGATAAAGGATTTAATCTTACAAATTTTCAAATCAGTTTAACATTCACTGTTTTACTTATATACAGAATCTGTTACCACAGATTATTGTCTATTGGCAATTTATTTGCAAAATATTCAATTTTTATTAGTTGTCCTTTCTGACAAAACCATTACACAGGACTTAAAGTCAGGTGGTTTTTTTTGAATTTTATTTTATTTATTTTTTTTTTCAGCAGGTTCTTATTAGTCATCCATTTTATACATATCAGTGTATACACGTCAATCCCAGTCTCCCAATTCATGCCACCACCACCCCCCCCCAACCGCTTTCCCCCCTTAAAGTCAGTTCTTTAAGAAAAGTTATATACCGGAACTTCCCTGTTGGTCCAGTGGTTAAGAATCTGCATTCCAATGCAGGGGACGCAGGTTCGATCCCTGGTCGGGGAACTAAGATCCCACGTGCCGCAAGGCAGCTAAGCCCATGCGCCACAGCTGCTGAGCCCACGTGCTCTGGAGACCCTGTGCCGCAACTAGAGAGAATCCCGCATGCTGCAATGAAGAGCCTGCGCTGCAGCAAAGATCCCACGTGCCGCAACTGAGACCCGACGCAGCCAAATAAATAATAAATAAATAAGTTAAAGAGAAAAAAAAAGTTATATACCCAAATTTCAAGCCTGCTTATCTGCACTTTTCATTTCATGGATCTGTCAAATGTTCATTCATTTAAGAAATGTTTAGTAGGTACAGTACCAACTGAATACCAGGCTCTGATAGCTTGAGGGGTACAGTGGGAGACAAGACAGGGCCCTGCCTTCAAGTGGCTTACAGTCAGGTGTATAAGGTGCTGACCTGGACATTGACCTCTGAGAATACACAATACACATAGCTTCCTCATTGGAAGCTATGCACAAACAGTTAACAATAAAAATCACCAAGCAGTGATGGATAAAGCGGAGATGGTATGGACCCTAAGTGCTACAGGAATTTGGAGGCATGAAAGACTGTCAGAGAGAAAGTTTACGGGAGGAGGTAGGCTGAAAGTAAAAGGGAAGGCTTTCTGGGAAGGTAGAACAAATGAGCAAAATCAGTGTGTGCTTGAGACAAGGAGTAATTTAACTAGAGCAACGGTTCCCGAAGTGTGGTCCACGCACCAGTAGTATCAGCATCATCTGGTAACTTGTTAGAAATGCAGATTCTCAGTCCCAACTTGAGACCTATTGAATTGGAAATGCTGACAGTGAAGCCCAGCAATCTATGTTTTTTTTTTGTTGTTGTTGTTTTTAAATATTTATTTATTTATTTGGCTGTGCCGGGTCTTAGTTGCAGCACGTAGGATCTTCGTTGCAGTGTGCAGAATCTTTACTTGGCGGCATGTGGGATCTAGTTCCCTGACCAGGGATTGAACCTGGGCCCGCTGCATTGGGAGTGCAGAGTCTTAGCCACTGGACCACCAGGGAAGTACCCCAGCAATCTATGTTTTAACAAGCCCTCCAGGTGGCTCTGATGTGTGCTTAGAGCAAAGGGTTCTTGTATGAAAGTAGTGGGCAAAAAACTTTCGTTAAGGTAGCCTGGGACTTAGAGGGACTTAGAATGTTAGTCAAGAAGTTTGTCTTTTAATCCTACAGAGCAGAGTCACCAACTTGAAACTTGAGAGCTGGATTTGGCCCATAGATATGTTTTGTTTGGCCTGCACGGTGGTTTTTTGAGTTTTGTTTTTGTTTTTTTAATAGAATTAGTTGTCACTATTTTAAAAACCAGATTCTACATAGAAATCTGTGCTTTTAGCTTATTTTGAAAAATCAGAAGACCTGGCAATACTGAGCCTGTATTTCATCATGGCAGCAATTTGTGGGAACAGCAAGCAACTTACCCTTTAGATGGGACAGGATGGGACATGTGCTTTCCACTTTACACAGTCCCCACAACTTCCTGTTGATTACACACACCTTTACTTACTTACATTTTCTGCCTGGCCCCAGTAGGTATTTCAGTATTTGAGTTTGTAACTTCTGTTATGGACAGTGGGAAATTGATCAAAGTTTTCAGAAGGAAAGTGATGTGACTTATATATTCATTAATTCATTCAACAAACATTGATGAATTAACTAACCATTGCATATGCCAGGTTATGCAATGTTCTCAAAGATGAATGAATCCCTGCCATGATATGGATTACAGTCTAGTGAGAAAATGATGAAAGTAGTATTTAGGAAGACAGTAACGTATGAATTTGAGAAGAGAGACATTGGTTACTGGAAGACCAGTTAAGAGGCTATAGCAGTCCAAGTCTGAAGTAATACAGGCCAGACTTTAGATATCAGCAAGAGGCTAGGGGGAAGAAAGAGATGGGAAAGATATTGCAAAGTAAAAATCATCAATCCTTGATAAGAGATTGGGCATGGGAGAGGAGAATTCAAAGATGATGAAGATTTTGAGTTGTGAATTAGGAAGTTTGTGGTGCCATTAACAAAGACAGGAAATTAGAGAATCCATTTAACCCTCTCTGTATGGGGCAGGGGCATGGAGGAAGGGAGATGTTTGGAGATGCCAGTTTTAGGTGTCTCTTGTTTTGAGTTCAGTGTATTAGCATATACACAATATGAGTGTTTTTTTTTTTTTTTTTTTTTTTTTAATATGAGTGTTTTTAAAAGGAAAATTTAATAGAAATGTTGTCAAGATTGCATGCTTAGGGGTAGATACCACTCATTCCATCCTAGGATACCAAGGGAATACCTGGAGAAGCATTGAAGTTGTAAACAAAATGTAAGAAGACCTTTCTTGAAAATGTTTGCTTTGGAGGCCCTGTAGTTAGAATTTATAACATTGTTCACATCCTCTCTTAAATGTATAATTTTCAGGTTTATGTTGCATTGGTAAGTTTAACTTTCTCTTTCTGGGAGAATAGAAGATACTATATAAACTCAGATGCTCAAAGACATTTTCTGAGTATCAGTACCACCCTTCAGAATTTAAGTCATAATTGGCTCATGAGGTAGTTCAGGGATGAACATTGTCATAACTGTTGCTCTGTTGAGATAGTAGCCAAAGTTTTTCCTCTTATGAGCTTATGTTTGCAGTGCTTGGTTCCCTCTGCTTTTAAAGAAAAAGTTTTTTTAACTGTGGTAAAATATATATAACATAAAAATTGTCATTTTAACCATTCTAAGTATACAATTCAGTGGTATTAATTATATACTCAGTGTTGTACAACTGTCACTACTATCTATTTGCAAAACTTTTTCATCACCCCAAACAAAAACCATGGACCTGTTAAGCAATAACTGCCATTCTCCCCTCATCCCAGCCCCTGGTAAACTCTAATCTACTTTCTGTCTCTGTGAATTTGCTTATTCTAGATATTTCATGTAAGTGGAATCATATTTTGTGTGTGTGTCTTAGCGTAACATTTTCAAGGTTCATCAATGTCGTAGCATGTATTAGAACTTCTTTTTTGTAGCTAAATAATATTCCATTGTATTTGTGTATACTATATTATTTATCTATGCATCTGTTGATGGACACTTGGGCTTTTGCCACTTCTGACTGTTGTGAATAATGCTGCAGTGAACATTGGTATAGAAATATCTATTTGAGTCCCTGTTTTTAATCTTGTGGATATGTACCTAGGACTGGGATTGGCTTAGTTCCTTTTAACCACATACTCATTATGTAATAGTGCCACTCTCGATCACATTGTGGAACACACAACTGGTATTTGAGTTCTTCACGCCAAAAAAAGACCTCACAAAGTGCATAAACTTATGTACTTTGTTTATGGATTAGCTCTTTAATCACTGCCCCCCAATACATGTGCACACATACATTTACACAGAAATGTACTCTAGCTTTCAGAGGGAGTGTGCCTTGCCTCCCCTTGTTATTGCTGATTTTGTAAACAAGTGATTTTATTAGAATGGCTGCAGTTGGGCTTCCCTGGTGGCACAGTGGTTGAGAATCTGCCTGCCAATGCAGGGGACACGGGTTCGAGCCCTGGTCTGGGAAGATCCCACATGCCGCGGAGCAACTAGGCCCGTGAGTCACAACTGCTGAGCCTGCGCGTCTGGAGCCTGTGCTCCACAACAAGAGAGGTCACGATAGTGAGAGGCCCGCGCATCGCAATGAAGAGTGGCCCCCGCTTGCCGCAACTAGAGAAAGCCCTCGCACAGAAACGAAGACCCAACACAGCCAAAAATAAATAATAAATAAATAATAAATTTAAAACAAAAAAGCAGTACAAATAATTAAAAAAAAACAAAAAAACAGAATGGCTGCAGTTGTAGTTTGAAAATAAATTGTGAGGGCTTCCCTGGTGGCGCAGTGGTTGAGAATCTGCCTGCCAATGCATGGGACACGGGTTCGAGCCCTGGTCTGGGAAGATCCCACATGCCGCAGAGCAACTAGGCCCGTGAGCCACAACTACTGAGCCTGCGCGTCTGGAGCCTGTGCTCCGCAACAAGAGAGGTCACGATAGTGAGAGGCCCGCGCACCGCGATGAAGAGTGGCCCCCACTTGCCACAACTAGAGAAAGCCCTCGCACAGAAACGAAGACCCAACACAGCCATAAATAAATAAATAAATAAATAAATAAATAAATAAATAAAATTAAAAAAAAAAAAAAAGAAAAGAAAATGTGAAAGAGGAGAAAGAGCCCAAGAGTACTAGACTACAAGTCAGGAGATTAACTTGGTGATCTGCTTTCCAGAGCCTGAATAGATTGGAAACAGAAATGCAAAAGGAGATAATTGAATCAAAAATAGGCATACTGACAAGAGAGAAAAAAAGAGAACTTTGGTCTTATGAGTATCCATGTCCATCTTCTATAGGTTGAAAAAGTGATGCATTAGTTGAAGGAAACAAAGCGGAAAGCCTAGAAGGAAAAGAAGATATTGGTAAGTAACCTATATAAAGTAATACCCTACTTTTCCATAGGTCAGATTTATGCTTTCTTATTCCTAGCTGAGAGCTCATAGTAAATGCAAAGGGGTCAATGAGCCAGTAAAAGCTGTCACAGATTCCACAACCCTTATTTGTTGGAGAGGCCCTCATTTGTGTAAGTTGACATAAAAGTCTAATGATTATGGCTCTCTGGTTCATATCCCACAAAAGATTTTTTTAAATTAGATGATGGCAGCTTATTGAAGGAGTCAGGCACATGACAACACTGATCAGCAATAATAGATAGTATGATGTCAAGGAAAACTAGCTCAAAAAGTATAACAATCTGCGACTATTAGTTGGCAGAAGGGCAAACAGTCCTACAGACCTATAGTCCCTGAAGGCATCCCAAGTTTACAGAAAAATATAGCTGATGATCATAATCATAATTCTGAACCATAAATAAAATATGTCACTTTAGAAACATTTTTACCAAACACTATTAAAATAAAAATGTTACGGTATTTAGAGAAGAAATATTGTAAAGACATATTTGAGGGACTTCCCTGGTGATCCAGTGGGTAAGACTCGGTGCTCCCAATGCAGGGGGGCCAGGTTCGATCCCTGGTCGGGGAACTAGATCCCACATACACGCCTCAACTAAGAGTCTGCACGCCTCAACTGAAAGATACCCCCTGCAGCAATGAAGATCCTGCATGCCGCAACTAAGACCTGGTGCAGCCAAAATAAATAAATAAATAAATGTTTTTTAAAAGAGACACATTTGAGGAAATGTACGGGCGCCCCTATTCCTTGCTTTATACATGAGGTATCATTGTAATATTTGCCTTTCTCAAGTCTTTCATACTGATTCAACATGTTTGAAGGAGTAGCTGTTTTTCAGTTGATAACAAGAAAGGGAAAATATGTTTTCACTTCTCTTCCCACAAACTCCAGTATAAACAGTGACACATGGCACTAATCCTTGCAATTCCTCTTCTGCAAATAAGTGCCTCCCATGGTGGATATGGGTTTGGAGGCAGAGATAGTTTATCACCTTAGATTTTCATTATATTTGCTCATTGGGGCAATATTAATCCCCTCCTGATTAATAGTATCTTCTTACCTAAAGGACTTTCTACTTTTAATGAATAGGGAAGAAAAGGCCTTGTGACTTGTGAGGAAAGCGAGGCAGCAGTAACAACAGCTTTCCCTATGCGGTGATTATTGTAGCTAAGTCAAGCCTGAAACAATGAACAATGAAATCATGCACTGCCTGACCTCATTTCAGTATAAGACTCAGATGGTTCATTGTACAGAGTGGGCCTTCTTGACAAATGTCTAATGATGTTTTTATTAAAGTGGAATAAAGTACTGAAAGAAGTAATCTGTTTATATTTGTTGGTAACTACCAATTCCAATTCCTTTACTGAGAGAGTATTTGATCTTAGTGTTGAAGGGACCTTGAAAGAAATCTCATTCAACCAGCCTTCTGATTTGTGAATCCACTTGAACAATGTGATCAGATTTGGGCTGAGCCCTTGGGGCAAGAATTCTCCTCTCCCCACCAACATGAGACAACTCATATTATTGGGAAATTCTTCTTCCTGTTCTCTCTCTCCCCTGTAGTTTCCATGCTCACAGGTCTTATCATAGCTCCTTGGCAACAATCTAATAAAAGTTGGTTTTTTTAATAAACCTTTTTTTATCTAGTTAATATTTGAAAAATTGCTTGTTATAAAATTGTTCAGTGGTTTTCAAATCTGTGCCAGTTGTCAGTCTTATCCCTTTCTACCAAATATCTCTTCAGTACCTAAGTAATTATTTTTATTTATGTATTTATTGGCTGCTTTGGGTCTTCGTTGCTGTGCGTGGGCTTTCTCTAGTTGCGGCGAGCGGGGGCTACTCTTTGTTGCGGTGTGCAGGCTTCTCATTGTGGTGGCTTCTCTTCGTTGTGGAGCACAGGCTCTAGGCATGCGGGCTGCAGTAACTGTGGCACGCGGGCTCAGTAGTTGTGGCGCACAGGCTCTAGAGTGCAGGCTCAGTAGTTGTGGCGCACAGGCTTAGTTGCTCCATGGCATGTGGGATCTTCCCAGACCAGGGCTCGAACCCAGGTCCCCTGCATTGGCAGGCAGATTCCTAAGTGTTAATTATTAATGCTACCATTGTATTAGAATTTTTTTTCTGTATGTAGCGTGAAGAAAGTTGCTATTCTGTTAATATATTTTCACTCTATATCTTACTTGATTTAGTATTTAATTTTTATTATTCAGTTATTAACTGATGTCTGTAATCTGTAATGACTCACTTCTTTTCTTCCTACTCTTTTCTAAAATTATCTGACTTTTATTTGAAGTATTTAAACTCATTTTCACTCTTAGAAACAAGCAGGACATTGTTTGAGTTGTAGTTTTTCTGACTTTAATTCTTTTCCTTAAGTAAAATATTGGGACTGTAACAGAAAAACTGAATGGCTTCAAGTGGTGGGATGTGATATTTTCAGAGCAGTTAAAAGTCTATGACATTTTTAATTTTTAAGAGTTAATATCATTGGAGGGACTTCCCTGGTGGCACAGTGGTTAAGAATCCTCCTGCCAATGCAGGGGACACGGGTTCGAGCCCTGGTCCAGGAAGATCCCACATGCCGTGGACCAACTAACCCCATGCGCCCCAACTACTGAGCCTGCACTCTAGAGCCCGCGAGCCACAACTACTGAAGCCTACACGCCTAGAGCCTGTGCTCTGCAACAAAGAGAAGCCACCGTAATGAGAAGCCTGTGCACCACAACGAAGAGTAGCCCCTGCTCGCTGCAACTAGAGAAAGCCCGCACACAGCAATGAAGACCCAACACAGCCAAAAATAAAATATAAATAAATAAATAAATTTATAAAAAAGTTAATATCATTGGAATAACATATAGTTTCTAAAGCAAGAAGTATGTAAGTTGTGTTAATAGGAATATATATAAACTGGAAAGAAAAAGCTGAATACAAAATACTATACAACTGGTTATAACTGGCAGTAGCCAGCCTCCAAGATGGCCCCATTGATCCTCACCTCCTAGTATTTGTGCCCTTGTGTAGTCCTCTTGCACATTTCATCAGCATTGGTCTGTATGACCAATGGAATATGGGGAAAATGATAGTGTATGACTTGAAGGGTCATACAAAGCATTGCTGCTTCTGCATTGCTCTCTCTTGGATTGCCCACTCTGGAGGAAGGCATCCAGCACATTGTGAAGACATTTAAGGCTCTATAGAGAGTCCATGTGGGAAGCAACTGAGACTTTTTTCCAACAGCTAAGATCAGCTTGCCAACCATTGAGTGAGCCATCTTGGAGATTGGTCCTCAGCCTTATCCAAGCCTTCAGATGACTGCAGCCCCAGCCTGCATCTTGACTACAGTATCATGAGAGACCCTGAGCCAGAACTGTCAAATTAAGCCTCTTCCAAATTCCTGAACTATAGAAACTATGAGATAATAAATATTTATTGTCATTCTAAGCAACTAAGTTTGGGGGTTATTTTTTGTACAGCAATAGATAACTAAGGTACAGTATCCTAAAATATTTATTGGTTTGATATGTAGAAGAGAATTTGGACAATGTAAACAGTGTTTACTTTTAGATTTTTTTTGGAAAATCATTTATCACAGTTTTAACAGTTGAATGTGTTTGGTTAGAGAGATTGAATTTAGCTATAGAACTAATAGATTCAGAAAAAGAAAATTATAGCTTCTCCTAAAACAAATTGAATAGGTATTCATTAATCATTATATTCTCTCTTAAAAATTTAACTATTTATGAAAGTATTCTCCCGTTTTATGTCACTTTGCACTTTATTCCTATTGTCACTTCTCGTTGAGCACCTTCCTGGATGGACACTCTTCTAGGTGCTTGGGCTACATCAAAACAAAAAAAGATTTCTGCTCTCAAGGAGCTTATATTCTATCAGAGAAACGCAGATAGTAAGCATAGTAAATAATCTCTCTAGTATGTTAGAATTGATAAGTGGTGTGGAGAAAAAAAGTAGACCAGTGTAAGGGGGATTGAGAAAGCAGATGGAGGTAGTGGACAGTGAGGGAGAGTGGTTAGAGTAGTAAAGATAGGCCCCTATATGGAAGCGGCATCTGAACAATGATATGAAGGAGTTGCAGGAATTCATCAAGTGGATATATGGGAAAAGATTGTTCCAGACAGTGGGGACAGCTAGAGCAAAGGCCATAAGGCAGGAGCATGTGTGACGTTTAAGCACAGAGTGTGGGTGGGGCGAGTGAGGTGAAAACTGTTAGTAGATGAGGTCAGAGAGGTAATGGAGTAGGAGGCAGAGCAGGTGGATCCGTGAAGGCTATTGTTTGGACCTTGCTACTTTGAGGGAAATGGGAAGTCATTGCTGGACTTTGCAGAAGAGAGACATGCTCTAACTCATATTTTAAAAGGATGACTTTAGTTGCTTGTTAAAGATAGACTCTAGGGGAGTCAGGGTAAAAGGAGAGATCTATTAGGACAATATTAGAGTAAATCACATGACAGATGATGGCGGCTCCGGCCAAGGCAGTGGTGGTGGAAGTGGTCAGAAATGATCAGATTCTGGAAATGTAATAAAGGTAGACCAGCAGGAAACAGATCAAAAGCTCTTGGTCATGCACAGGAAAGAGATCAAGCTACTGTAAGACTTTCACATCTGATGCCAGTCTTTGACCATTTTTCTCTGCTCTGAACTGTCTTCCCCACCCCCATAGCTACCTTTCCCTAGGACCACACTGGCTGACCTTTCCTGTGACCTAGGAATTAAAACTGTGGGCTCTGGAATTAGACCATCTGGGTTTCATTTCTGGCTCTTTTCACTTATCTACTGTGTGGTCTTAAATTACTTAAGCCTCAGTTTTCTTATTTCTAGAATGGGGATGTTAATAATAGAACTACCTCACAGGGTGGTATTGTGAGATTAAATGAGATAATCCATGTAAAATACTTCACATAGTGCTTGGCAGATATTAAGATCTCTATAAATAATAGCTGCTATTATTATTATTACCTCAGATTGTGTTCCTTTGGCCTCAGTCTTTCCTCTGCATTAAATGCTAACCTTCTTATACCTCTTCCCCTCTAATCTTCTATTTTTTTGTTTTCATTTTGTTTCTCAAATCCATATGACAGAAAATTCTTGAGGAAATTTAAAAATGAAATCAGACTATCCATAATTTCCCTGCTGTCTGTTTTCATCTTTTTATAGTCCCTCTGCTCTTTGTCCGCATGTCTCTATTATTTATGTAGGTACTTCTGCTCATTTTGCATAATCAGTTTAAATGTCATCTCAATGCCTTTCCTAATCCTCTAGGTAGAGTTAGTCATCTGTGCTTTGGGCTCCTTTAGCATTTTTGTTATTAACTTTAAAAGATGTGGTTATTTGTATATGTATCTGTCACCTCTGCCACACTGAGCATCTTGAATTAAAAAGTCTGTTTATTCACCTTTAATTCTCTGGCACCTAGTACGTCGTAGGCACCAGTAAACACTTGTAGAATTAGACAAGTGAGTGGAACCTACCAAGGCTCCCCACCCTAATCCTTCTTGCATGTAACTGCCAGATTCATATTTGTGACACTCCCTTGCTCAAAATTTTCAATGGCTTCCCATCGCCTGCAAAGTAAAGTCTAAATTCCTTAGCTGAGTATTTGGTGTGTTGTACTATCTGACCTCAGTTTGCGTTTACAATTTTATTTTCTACTACAATTAGTCAAACTGCTCTGTTTACTATCCCTTGGGGTTCCCCCCATCCCCTTTCTACATCCGTGTCTTGATTCATATTATTTCTTTTTCCTGAAAAGCGCTCCTCTCCTGTCCCTAATTCCCCTCTTCAGTACCCTCCTCAAATGCCACCGCTTTCACAAGGCCTTCTCTGATCATCCCAGCTGGAAGTAATCTCTCCCTGCTTTGAAATCTCAGAGCATGGAACTGTGGTACTTGTCACATTTTAACTTTACAAAGGTAATTAAATGGACATGTATTTTTTTCCTGTTTACTGTAGTCTCTTTTTTTTTAATTAATTAATTAATTTATTTTTGGCTGCATTGGGTCTTCGTTGCTGCACGCGGGCTTTCTTTAGTTGCGATGAGTGGGGGCTACTCTTCACTGCGGTGCGCAGGCTTCTCATTGCGGTGGCTTCTCTTGTTGAGCACGGGCTCTGGGTGCGTGGGCTTCAGTAATTGTGGCACGTGGGCTCAGTAGTTGCAGCACGTGGGCTCAGTAGTTGTGGCACACGGGCTCAGTAGTTGTGGCTCATGGGCTCTAGAGCGCAGGCTCAGTAGTTGTGGCACACGGGCTTAGTTGCTCCACAGCATGTGGGATCTTCCCGGACCAGGGCTCGAACCCAGGTCCCCTGCATTGGCAGGCAGATTCTTAACCACTGCGCCACCAGGGAAGCCCTACAGTAGTCTCTTAAAGGGCAGGTCTAAGATGATTCATCTTTGCCTGCTGTACTTATAAGTAGCACTAGGCAACTGATAATTTCTGGAATGGCTAAATGAACGAATGAATATGTGAATAAATAGACTTCCTAGAATAGCACTCCTATAGGCTGCTTTGGAGGGGAAATAGGAGTTGTGGATGTGATACATAGCCAGAGTAAGACACTGGGAAAGAGGGTGCTCCCTGCCCCAGCGCTCCTGTCTGCAGATACCGTTAGCCCAATTGTACCAAGTCCATTTAGGATGTATTTCCTGATGTCTGACATGTTCCCGGCTCAGTACTTGGCTTTAGAAATACAAAAGATATTATGTACCTTCACCTATACACCCTTCAAATAGCAACGTGTTCCGGGGCTCGGGCCCTTGGTATCGGGTGTGTAAGTCTTAAGTTACATCCTCAAATGAGGCATTGCTTACCGTGCTGAAATCTGTCCCAGACTTACCTTATTAGACCAACCTTGGTTTTACTTTGCTTGGCTAACTTATGCTCTGGGTGTTTTGGCTAATCCATTCCCATGGTTCAGCTTATTGTTTAAAATTTTCATTCTAGTTACATTTTAAACTTGCTTTATGTTTAATTTTTAACTTTGTTAAAGCCAGCTATGCTGTGGAACTCAGAAGAATTGGCAGTGGGAGCTTTTTTTTTTTTAAGTGCTTTCTCAGACAAACACCTTTTAGGGATTTTTTTTTTTTTTAATTTTATTTATTTATTTATTTATTTATTTATTTATTTATTTATTTATGGCTGTGTTGGGTCTTCGTTTCTGTGCGAGGGCTTTCTCCAGTTGCGGCAAGTGGGGGCCACTATTCATGGTGGTGCGCAGGCCTCTCTTGTTGCGGAGCACAGGCTCCAGACACGCAGGCTCAGCAATTGTGGCTGACGGGCCTAGTCACTCCGTGGCATGTGGGATCTTCCCAGACCAGGGCTCGAACCCGTGTCCCCTGCATTGGCAGGCAGATTCTCAACCACTGCGCCACCAGGGAAGCCCAGCAGTGGGAGCTTTTACATTTCAGTGTTTTCAGACGTTTTGGTAGACCTTTCTAGTCACCTCTCTCATTCCATTATTTTACACTGTTGGGAAATACTGTCATTTTATTCAGGTCAGTCAATATTGATACTTGCTTAAGGAGGGAATAGAAAGCCATAAATAACTGTCAGGTGTCACCATGGAACTGTATAAGGGAAACAAGTCCACTCATTTGGAAATCTGATTTGATGCCTCCAGAACAATGGTTTCTCACCATTGTACTCATTCTGGTACACCTCTACATTCCAGCCATACTGAACTCTTAATATTTGAAGTTCTCAAGGTTCTCCTGTGTCACTTCCCCAGGGTAATTCCTGTCTCTGATTCAGGACTCAGGTTATGCCTCTCGTCCCTTAAAAAGCCTCCCACTCCCTTCCACCTCCATCCTTCTCCTTCTAAGATGAGTTACTTGTCCCTTATGTCCATTCCTGTCATACCCTGTGCATAGTTCTGTCAGAGAACTTGCCACACTACATTATAGCTGTTGGTTTGTCTGTTTCTTCTAGTAAGCTGAGATCTCAAGAGCTGGGCCTATATTTGAATTCTCTTTTGTATCTAGAAGCTAGCACAGTGTCTGGTATATATTAGAAACTCAGTGATGCTTATTAATTCGACAATTCAATGCCAGCCTTCTAAGTTCATCTCAAGGATGGAAGCTATTGAGGAGTGCTGTTCACTTCTCTACTATTGGGCTAATGTTGTAAAAACATGAATCAATAATATTCTTACATGGTTACATATTTTTAATTGTAAACATAGCATTATTAAATAATGTTGTAAAAACATTAATTATAATCTCCTGTGTAAAAACCACACAGAATTCAGTTCCTCAGCACCTTCAGCCCTATAGGCAGTAATTCTACCAGTTGGCACTTAACTATTATAAAAGTAGATGAACCAGACAATCATGTATACTCAGAAAAAAGGTGGATAAGGGAGGAATGAAGGATACAAAAGGGAGTGAGTTAGCAGAATGCCATGTGTTAGTTGCAAACTAGCACAAAGGTGAATGTGATTCATGAAGCTAGCTTGATTCAGAAAGGCTGAAATAGGAGCAAAGAGCAAAAGGCAACCAACAGTGAAAGCAACGATTCACAGAGATCGGGCAGACACGAGCAGGTGAGCACACAGGTGGGGCCCGTGTCCTGTGGGATTGTGGACTCAAGCTCTGGGTGACATGGAAGAAGGGAATCCAGAGTGTGATGCTCTGGGGAGGCTGAGGGGGAAGGACTGGTGTTTACTACAGAGACAAAGATGCACTGAAAAGACCTTAGAAGGAGATGGGCATAGTGACAAACCCTAGCTGGCACCAAAGTCTCAAAAGAAGAGAGGGCTTTGTTAGGGGTGAATAAGGAGATAGCCAGAGAGATTGAGAAGACCAATTCTGAAAGGAGTGGATTTAAATATACTGATATATACTCTCCAGTCTATGTACATTATTTTGCGTAGCATATAAAACTTTGTATATAATTAACACATTGGGAGAAACAATCCATCCTTTGATGTTTGGAATCATGATCTTCCCATGGGTGGGTTGTTAATCTCCTTTTGGAAAGAAGTCAGCTATTATATTCTTACTAAATGGATGAGATACAGTCCCTGGGTCACTGGATCACTGTTCATCCCTTCAGGGTATATATTGAACACCTACTATGTGCCAGTATTAAATTATATAGTGTATTAGAAGGTGAGAAATGCTGTGGAGAAAAATAAACAGGGAAGGAAGGTAGAAGACGTACATGTGACCAGGTGGGTTGCAATGTTAAATATAGTAGACAAGGAAGGACTCTCTGAGAAGGGGACATTTGAGCAAGCCTTGTGGGCTGTGTCATGTAAAATAGTGCACCTTTATATGTGCTCTAAGTTGTGAGCCTTTCTAATACCATCCTTAAAGTAGCTAATCTTAAAGAAAAATGAGATTGGAAGTGGTGTTAGAAGGTAAGGGTTGAGAGCAGAAGGTGCGTTTTATGTGTTCATCCTTTGCTTTTTCTAAAATCTACTGTTTAGTTTACACTGAACGCCTGGTATGACTCTGCAGTTTTCACTTCATGAAAACAGATACCTATTATGCATTTTTTTTTCTCCTTGAAATTTCTTTTGGAAGAAAACAAATGTTTGCTTAATGGAAACAGAAGCTGGAGCAGTTTTTTTCAGAAACCACAATAATAGAGAAAATATGAGTGAGCCCTGAAGAAGTTGCTGTGGAATCAGTCATAGTGATGGAAGCAGGCTGGTGACTGTAGAGCCCCTAAATACACTTCCTGAGAATGTGGAACATGGTTTGAGCTTTGAACAGGGCAATGATCTGTTAATACTCAGAATCTGAAAGGTTGTTTTTTTCAGTTCTTTAGATTGATCTACATGACCAGCCTAGTTGCTGTAAAAGAAGAATCCACCAAAGGGAGTGATTTAAGATGTGAGTATGAATCTGGCCAGGCAGCTGCCCTGTTGCAGTGGTTGATTTCCTGAGATGAGCTTCCTTTGTTTGAGATTCTAAGTTTTCCTTTCCTTAACCAATAGCTCTCATTCTTAACGGCAGAAGTTCAGCCTTGAAGAGTGCTCAAACTGATAATTCTAACTCTGCCTTTGAGGTACTTCAGAACAACTCTAGTTATTTTAAATAGTTTTACATTCCAAATGCAATGAACTTTAATTAGCTTTATTTTATATGATATGTCACCTGGGAAGGGAGGCATTTGGATAAAGTGAACCCTGGGAGATCAACAAACCTGAGAATGATTAAGGATCCTCAATCTGTACTCCAAATATACCAAGTATTCTGTTAGAGATTTGGGGACTGGGAATGGGGACTTTGGAATTAGATCTTGTTTAACTAGTAGCTATGACTCACACAAGAAGTTCAGAGGTGAAAGTGGATCAGAAGACCCAAAACTGTTTTGAGCAAAGTACATAAAGGGCAATTAAGGAAGCCTTCAATCTTAGAGGATGGATATGGCATTCTTCATTAATACCAGGAGAAAATACAGCCTATGCAGGAGACATTTTTCCATGTAACCTCATTCTAGGTTTTCTGCATCATTTGTACCCAACCTACCATGGTATACAAATCCAGAACAAACAGTGTTGAGCACTTACAAGTTTTTTGTCTTGCTAAGGACATGTTAAGAAATACAGGCAGTAACTTGCCATAACTCACCACTGACCTGCTTTATGACTTTCAACAAGTCATTGAGCCTTTCTGTCTTAATTTGCCCACCTGCTCTAAGTTCTTATGGAGATAACATGGCCTAACCTGTGAAGGATGTTTTAAAAACCGTAATGGTCTAGTTAAGTGTTTTTGAATTAAGTTGATTTATTTCCTTAAAATGTGGTTGAATGTGCAAGCCACTGGCCATGTTGTTGTCACAGGTGGCCTGATTTTTAAAGGCTGTGAACACCCCAATACCAGGGACTTTGTAACTTTTTTATAACTTTATAACTTTAATTCAGAAATTGAAGCTTCTGTTTATCAATCAAAAAGAAGAAAGAGGGAATTCCCTGGCAGTCCAGTGGTTAGTACTCCACACACTTCCACTGCAGGGGGCACCAGTTTGATCCCTGGTCAGGGAACTAAGATCCTGCAAGCCACACAGTACGGCCAAAAAAAAAGAAGAAGAAGAAGAAGAAAGAGAGGGAAAGAGAGAGGAAGTGTTAGTATATGATCTAAAGACAAAATTGTCAAAATGGAAAGAAAAAAATTAGATTCAACATTAGGAGCAGGGTGGCAGAGAGAGCCTTTGAGTATGTGAGATCCACCCTACAATTAAAAGCAGAGCATGGGAAAATATATTTTAAATCCCAGTGTCCTTTTGCAACCAGATACCCTTCAGAAAAGGTGCTAAGAGCCTATGTCACCCTGGTGTAGCTTGTTGTGCTGGTTATTAGGAATAGAGAAGGAGCAGCTTAGGGAAGGGGGTGGGATTCCTGTAATGGGTGTTTCTTCTTTTACAAGTGTAAACAAAGAGGCCAGTTGGTCTAACGTTGCGTGTCTTTGTCCTATAAGCCACTGCAGGTGTGTTAGCAGCACTGCTTCTGTAACAAAAGACTCACTACATCTTGGAAGAGAATGGCCATTTCCCAGGGGGCAGCCTTTTTCATGCTGGTAGTGTCCTGTGTTTGCAGCACTGTCTTCCACAGAGACCAGCAGACTTGGTTTGAGGGTGTCTTCCTGTCTTCCATGTGCCCCATCAATGTCAGTGCCAGCACCTTGTATGGAATTATGTTTGATGCAGGGAGCACTGGAACGCGAATTCATGTTTACACCTTTGTGCAGAAATTACCAGGTACGTGCAACTGGTACCCTCACCAGAGTCGACAAATCCATACTTTAGCAACTCCTCCCAGAAATAAATGTGCTGAGAGTGTGTGATGTCAGTTACAGCATCTTACAGCGACTGGATGTCTTTCTTCAGAGAACACTTTGGACTATAACTGAACACATATGGTTTAATTCAGTGTGAAATTAAGAGAGATCTGGACTGACTGTAGTCTGAAACCCATGTGTCCAAGAAGTATAGCTGTAATGTGTCTTTCCTTTTCTCTAAAGGTGACTATTACTCCAGGGTCCAGAATATTGAGAGTGGTCTTGAGAGAAAGATCACTACCATCCTTGGAAAAGGGGATGAGGGGACCCTGAAGATTAACGTTTTCTGAATATTCAGTGTTCTATCCTCAAGTTACAAACAGAGTCTAGGGAAAGGAGTAGAAGCTAGGTGTCCACCAGAGAAATGGCAGAAGGACCCTCAGTGATTACTTTTCATCCTCTGTCCCCCTACCCAGTACTCCTGCAAGCCATTCCTCACAGGTGGGATGACTTGGAATAGCGGGGGGGAAGTAGCAGGTTAATATGATACAGAGCCCAGAATCAGAAACAGCCTAACTTTTTTTTTTTTTAATTTTTGGTTGCCTTGGGTCTTTGTTGCTGTGTGCGGGCTTTCTCTAGTTGCAGTGAGCTGGGGCTACTCTTCATTGCGGTGCGTGGGGTTCTCACTGCGGTGGCTTCTTTTGTTGCAGGGCACGGGCTGTAGGTGCGCGGGCTTCAGTAGTTGTGGCACACGGGCTCAGTAGTTGTGGCTCACGGGCTCTATAGAGCACAGGCTCAGTAGTTGTGGCGCACGGGCTTAGTTGCTCCTTGGCATGTGGGATCTTCCTGGACCAGGGCTCAAATCCGTGTCCCCTGCATTGACATGTGGGTTCTTAACCACTGCGCCACCAGGCAAGTCCAGAAACAGCCTAACTTTTGATAATCAGCCATCTCTCTTCTGTTTTGCTCCATGGACAACATAGGACAGCTTCCGATTCTGGAAGGGGAAATTTTTGATTCTGTGAATCCAGGACTTTCTGCTTTTGTAGATCAACCTAAGCAGGTGAGTTTTTTACAATTAGATGTTTCGATTCTCAAATGCCTTGATAACTTTACCACACCACTGCTGTTAAATATCTCATGCTGTTCACTACTGATATTGAGGTCATGTGTGAGATCAGTTTTCTGTCCTAGCTAATCTCCTGGATAACAGTAATTGTACACCCCAGGCTCACCAGGGCTTAGGTAGAAGGAGGTGTGAAAATAGATTGTGGCCATGCAGGGATAACACTGTCTTTCAAGAACTACCAAATGCAAAATAGATAGCTAGTGGGAAGCAGCCACATAGCACAGGGAGATCAGCTCTGTGCTTTGTGACCACCTAGAGGCGGGGGATAGGGAGGGTGGGAGGGAGACACAAGAGGGAGGAGATATGGGGATATATGTATATGTATAGCTGATTCACTTTGTTATGAAGCAGAAACTAACATACCATTGTAAAGCAATTATACTCCAATAAAGATGTTAAAAAAAAAAAAGAAAAACTGCGCTCTTTGTATTTACTGCTTAAGATTTTGATTTGAAGCCATCAACTGCATCAATTAATGTAGATGCAGAAAATAGTTGTGAAGTTTTATAAGGTAGGAGGTATACACATGGCAATTAAGGGAATATAGATCCAGTGAACTCCATTTCAGAGTGCCCTTATACAGCACAGAACCATGCTTATATTCTAGAAATTGGGCAAAACCGACGACAACAAAAATTTTCAGTAATAGAAGATGAATGTAGAGTTCTGTCATAACTGTATTTCACATTTGAGCTCTCACAACATACAGCACCCCATGTCAGAGGCCACAATGATATAAAATAGAATAAGGCAGAATGTTGAACTTTGGTAGCATATATAAAGGTGTTGTTCAGTGTCACAAGTGTAATCATTAACCAAAGGAACACCTGATGTTAAAAATGGCTTGAACTTGAAGAACCGAGAGGATGTTTATTTTCTTAGCTTGCTGTTATGAAATGGCAGATGTGCTAGAAAATTAGGAGCTGTTGAAAGCAACCACATTATTAGAAACTGATTTGACATTTGGAGAGTAAAATTGTGTTGTGGTTGCTAATAATTGTAATGATTAAGAGGCAGCGTGTTGTCAGAACAGATGTTTACTCAGAGAAACAATGGCTTTAAAATAATGGTTTTTAACATATCATAATTTGAACATCTGCTGTGTGCCATGCAGGTAGGTGCTGGTAATGCAAAAATGGAACCTGATGTGTTCTGTCCTTGTAGAAGTCATAAAAGGAGTAGCATAATAACAGCTGCAGCTAGCATTTTTGTGGCAGCTCCACGCAGTCTGCCTCATCTAACGCATACAACAGTTTTGTATGATGGTATCTCCATCTCACAGCTGAGGAGACCAAGCCCCAGGAGCGCCAAGTGACCTATGTTAGGCCACAGGGCTAGCGATCAAGTCTTCTAACTCCAAGCCTTGTTTCCTTCACCATACCAACTTTCTGGCCTGAAGCTAATTTTTTAAAATATGTTGTTATTAGTGAATGAATATGAAATTCTTTAATATCAGATACCATTTTTCTTTTCTTTCCTTTTTTTTTTTTTTGGCTGCGCCATGCTGCTTGTGAGATCTCAGTTCCCCAACCGGGGATTGAAACTGGGCCACAGCAGTGAGAGCACCGAACCCTAACCACTGGACCACCAGGGGACTCCCCCATGAAGCTAATTTTTATTTGAGATAAAATAACAATTAAAATGACCACACTGTAAAAGAATCATTTTTATTATAACTTAATCAAAATGAAATTGCGTCTCCTTCTTCAAAGAAGCCCACTTCTCTAGGTTTCTGCTCTATGGAGCAGAGAAGGGTTGGAGCCCTCTGCCACCTCACTCCTGGTACTCTCCCAGAGCATGCTGAGGGAATAGACAAGCTCCACTAAATGAACTGTTCACTGGATACGTGAATCATCTCTTTTGCAGGGTGCTGAGACTGTTCAAGAACTCTTAGAGGTGGCCAAAGACTCAATCCCTCGAAGTCACTGGAAGAGAACGCCAGTGGTCCTGAGGGCAACAGCGGGACTGCGCTTACTGCCAGAAAAGAAAGCCCAGGCTCTGCTCTTTGAGGTAGTTTTTGTTTTTTACAAGAAACCAATAATTTCTTGCCTAGTTCCTTCTCTAGTTTCTTAGGGAAAAGGAGTGAGTTCTGCTAAAATTTTATCTAGGGAAAATGAAGAGTGTAGTTTTCTAAGCATTATAGGACACAGTCAAAATGTGGAAATCTATTCTATTGCCTTAGGGGATCCAGATTTCTTTCTTTTTTTGCTAGGTAAAAGAGATCTTCAAGAAGTCACCTTTCCTGGTACCAGATGACAGTGTTAGCATCATGGATGGATCCTATGAAGGTGAGAGAGGTATTGATGTATGTTCTAAGGGGAGAGGGCCAGGGTTAATAAAAGATCTGATTAAAGGAACTGGGAACAGGGATGGGGGTGCTGAAGAAAAAGGAACTAAGTAAGGAGAATAAATAAGGAGAACAAATAAGCAAGGAGGAAGGGGATAGCAGGAAATGGAAAGATGGGGAGAGGGAAATGTATGCTTTAGACATGAAATTTAGAGAGAAAAAGAGCAAAGATGGGGCTAGGGAATGGGGGTAAAAAATGCTCTGGATATAATCTTTGTCTTTCCTTTTTTAGGCATATTAGCTTGGGTTACTGTGAATTTTCTGACAGGTAATATATTCTCAAGTTTATCTAAGACCTTAACTGGGTTTCACACATGGTCAGGGAGCAAAAATACCTTTTTTTTCTTTGTATTGTTCTTTCTTTTGTTTAATAAAAAGGAGGGTGGGGAGGAAAGACAGGAAGTTAGTGTCTATTACCTGCCTTCAAGGCCTCAGCTGCAGCAAGAGTCCTTCTAGGTTAGCATTTGCGGGCAGCCTTTGGGGCTGGGGAGCAGTGGAATATTTACAGAATTCCTCCAATATATGACAAGAGCAGGAGAGAAATTGCAGACA
The DNA here is from genome assembly GCF_965194805.1 of Balaenoptera borealis. Taxonomy (NCBI): domain Eukaryota; kingdom Metazoa; phylum Chordata; class Mammalia; order Artiodactyla; family Balaenopteridae; genus Balaenoptera; species Balaenoptera borealis. Next base: position 28,236,600 of record NC_138866.1, read on the forward strand.
GAGGAGTGTTGGGCTGTCCAGGAAACAGAAGATGTTCAGAGCTGGCTCTCATTCACAGGTCAGCTGCATGGCCACAGCCAGGAGACTGTGGGGACTCTGGACCTGGGGGGTGCCTCCACCCAAATCACGTTCCTGCCGCAGTTTGAGGTGAGTCAGATACATATGAAGGTATGGTTATCAGCCCACTTGGCAGGCATATCGTGGTGCTAAGAAAGTGGTGCCCCATTTCAGACAGCAGCCCCACCACGAACAGGCTGAGTCGAGTCAATTAATGACTGACCGAACTTCCCCTCACTGTTCAGAGTCCTTTGATTCCTCAAGCCTTGTGAGATTAGTTGTTTAATCTTCTGCTTCATCTCTTATTTTTTTGGGGGGAGGGATAGGGATGGTGGTGATAACATCTTCAGGTAATTGGGGATCCTGAATAGTCTTTTTGCTTTTTCTGTTTTGCAGAAAACCCTGGAACAAACCCCTAGAGGCTACCTCACTTCCTTTGAGATGTTTAACAGCACTTATAAGCTCTATACACATAGGTGAAGAGGGGGACATGGAGGAATAATAATATTTCACATTGTATGACTCTCCTAACTTTTCAAAACATTTTCACATCTATTATTGCATCTGACAAGCCTTACAAAGTCTTTGCCAGTCCCTGAAGACCTGTTAACTGAAACCTAAGCTACTTACCAAAGCCCAAGGGACCCAAGAGGTTTCTCCATTCTTGTCCTCAAAAACATATAATAGTAATAAAGTAAAAAGTAATGTAAGATTTTAAAAAATAATATAAAAGAATAAAAGATAAGTAACATAAGAGTAAAAGTAATATGAGTCAAGTTTTCGCCAGAGAGAGGATACTCAGAGAAGGTTCAGCCAAAGCTCTGTGTCAGCTCCTTTTAAGCTGACCTGCAGATGTTCAAGATCCAGCCTAGAATTTGATCACAGTTGGGCTGGGAGCTAAGATAATGAGATCTCTTCTGGGGATGGTTCCCAGGGTGGGACCCTAGGAAGTGTCACTGTCTCTGGCCTTTAAAGCGTAGCTGTGGGAAGTTCTTACTGCATGGCCTTGATCTGAACTGTGCAAGAATTACTGCTGGTTGTCCACACGAGATGAATAGAGCACAGAGAACAAGGTTTTCTTCCCTCCAGAGTGAGACAGAGAAACCATGTTACTTTTGGAAGAGGGAGCTTTAGGCTAGAGAATTCAGGATCACATGAAATTAGTCAATCCTGTATTTTACAGTTACTTGGGATTTGGATTGAAAGCTGCAAGACTGACAACTCTGGGAGCCCTGGAGACAGAAGGTTCGTCTGGGTGTGCTGGTTGGGGTATGGTGAGAGTGACACCAGTACTCAGCTTGCCTTTTCCCTACCTTGGCAGTGATTCTATGGCAGAAAGGGTTATGCTGAAGTAAGAGATCTGTGTTGTATAATAGACATCATAATGGCAAATTCCTTTTCTACTTTATGAGGTCAGATGTTTTGGTATATATTATTAGCCATTTCCGGCATGAAGTCTCTCGGTATAGGGGGGAACAGTCTGTGGCCAGGAGGCTGAAGTGTCTGCAGAAATTCAAGACTCAAGGCAGGAGCTTGCTCAAGCCCTTAGCTTTACGTGAGAGGTGCAGGTAGCAGCAGTCCACTTACAAGGTGGAATAACTGAACAACTCCATTCCTTTCTTCATAGGCAGTAGAGGGGTAAAGAGCTCAGCTTTTGGGGTCAGGCAGAACTAGGGTCAGTCGCAGTCTTGTAATTTGGGGCCAGTTAGCTAAACTTTTTGTGCCCGTTTCCTCACCTTAAAAGAGATTTTGCATTTATTTTAATTTTTATGGTGTGTGGTTCACAGTAAGCTATTATTGTGATGAGTATATAGCATTTCAGAGTTTACATTTTCAAGTGTATTTTATTTAAGCCTCACAACAATCAATGAGAAAAGTAGAACAGTATTTTTTCCCTGTTTTAGAAAGGAGGGAACTTATTCCATTTTAGGTTTTAGATTTGAGATGTGATGAAAGCCATCAACCCCTCTGCCAAATGGACATAAGCATGAAAGTTTGCCTGTAGTTTCAGGGGGTTCACCAACCCCACAAAGCCCATCTATGAACCCTGAGTTCAGAATTCCCATCGTAGGATGCAGTCGTGGAACTAATTTCATATGATTTTAAGGCCCAGCCACCTTGATAATTCCTTTCAACCTTACTGACGTCTTGCTTTCCTTCCTCTCTTTCTCTCTCACACCCTTGCCTCTTACTTTGTGGTCTGGTTTCTTTCAGGAGTTGATGGACACACTTTCCGAAGTGCCTGTCTACCAAGATGGTTGGAAGCAGAGTGGATCTTTGGGGGTGTGAAATACCAGTATGGTGGCAACCAAGAAGGCAGGTGATATTTTTTCACTGGTTGAAATTACTTTTACAGTAGAAGTCTAGAAAAGTCCCATGGGAAACTTTTTCCAGAGCTAGGAGAAGCTTGTCTTTTGCAGGAACTAATTCCAAATAGATGCTGATGTGCCTCCAAGGAGTAGTGTGAAGTGACAGTGAACAAGGCAGCTGTCACTCTGTGTTCAGCTCTTTCCCTGCCCAAGTGTTGTGGATCCATTAGAAACCTCTTCTTACCCTGGGTCTAATGTATTGAGGGTCTCTGCCCTCAGCAGGGTGAAACTGTTTCAGATCCAATTAATGTTTAGCTATTTTAGTTATAGAATTGAGACGATAAGAAGAATAATTGATCTTAGGTATTATAAAAGGCATAGACCTTAAACTCGAGGAAAAAACTTGATTTTTCCCATGAAGGAAGCAGGTGAGCCTCTGCATACTTCTCATAAATGCCATGAAACATAATGCTAGGGGGCAGCTCGAGGTCAGCTGTGGCTTTTTTGGTGAACACAGGTTAGGGAGGGGTCCTGCCGTGGAGAAGCAGGTACTGGTTCTCCGGAGAGATGAGGCTGCAGAAGTTTGTTCATCTTTGTCTGTAAGCCCTTTGTCCTGAGCCTCAGCTCGCCTTGATCATCCTGCTGTTCCACTGGCTTCAGCTGCTTGCCTCTCACTTTCTCACCTTGCCCCTGTGCACCGTTTGCCCCATCAGGGGAGGTGGGCTTTGAGCCCTGCTATGCTGAAGTGCTGAGGGTGGTCCAAGGAAAACTTCATCAGCCAGATGAGGTCCAGAGAAGCTCCTTCTACGCTTTCTCTTACTATTATGACCGAGCTGTTGACACAGACATGATTGGTAAGTTCATTCCAGGTGTCAGTGCAGGGGGGAAACTGGGCAGGGCTGTGGTGGGGAAGGGAAAGGGACAAAAGGAGTATTTGCAATGCCTTGTTGAGGTGGTCACCGTACTTTTCTCCCAAGTCACCCAAGTGGAAGAGTGAATATGATTTCAAATCTTTTGGGGCTAGAAGATGGCCTAAACAAATATACATGAAGTCTTTTTTTTCTTTAAGTATTTTTATGGAGGTATAATTGACATAAAATAAACTGCACATATTTGAAGTGTACAATTTGGTAAGTTTTGACATATGTATACACCCATGAAACCATCACCAGATTCAAGTCAATGAACATATTCACCCCAAAAATTTCCTCTTTCCCCTTTATACCATTTTTCCTTATAATAGTAACACATTTTGTTTAGCTGTGAGAATGTATATATGTGATCTGTCATGGCCTGAGATATGAATTAATTTCTTATTTTCTGACCTGTTTAATGGCCCCTTTTTAATGGGCCTATTTTTTTTTTTAATATTTTATTTATTTATTTGGTTGCTCTGGGTCTTAGTTGCAGCAGGCAGACTCCTTAGTTGTGGCATGCAAACTCTTAGTTGCAGCATGCATGTGGGATCTAGTTCCCTGACCAGGGATCGAACACTGGGCCCCCTGCACTGGGAGTGTGGAGTCTTATACACTGCACCACCAGGGAAGTCCCAATGGGCCTATTTTTTGGCTGTGGTTAAATATACATAGCATAAAATAGATTATAAATAAATAAAATAAACTGTATAGATTATATTGTAGGGAAATGTCATGTTTGCTTATCCCATTCTTTAATGTTGGAAATTTTATTTTTAGTTTTTCATTATTATAAATAGGATAATTTCCTAGGATAAATTTCCTTATGTTTCCTGGAAGGCTTTTTGACATCAACTACTGTTCTGTTTCATTTCAGATTATGAAAAAGGGGGTGTTTTAAAAGTTGAAGATTTTGAAAGGAAAGCAAGGGAAGGTAAGTGTCAGTGGAAACCATTGAAGGTGAGCCCGTGAGGCTGTGCCTGCCAACCCCAGTGACCTTAAAGTGACCTAATGTGCTTCGGCCAGCAGAAAGCCTCTCAGAAGGTTGGTTTCCTGTCTTTACCAGGAGTTAAAAGCATTAAGTGTCTAAGAAAAATATAAGAATACAAGAGACTTTGGAGAAACGGTGAAAACATTTTCTTCTTTCCACATTTATTTCTTCCTTTTTTTAAAAAAAAAATTGGGCTTCCCGGGTGGCGCAGTGGTTGAGAATCTGCCTGCCAATGCAGGGGACACGGGTTCGAGCCCTGGTCTGGGAAGATCCCACATGCCACGGAGCAACTAAGCCCGTGTGCCACAACTACTGAGCCTGCGCTCTAGAGCCTGCGAGCCACAACTACTGAGCCCATGTGCCACAGCTACTGAAGCCCGTGCACCTAGAGCCTATGCTCTGCAACAAGAGAGGCCACCGCAATGAGAAGCCCACGCACTGCAACGAAGAGTAGCCCCCGCTCACCGCAACTATGGAAAAAGCCCGTGCGCAGCAACGAAGAACCAACGCAGCCAAAAATAAATAAATTAAAAAAAAAAAAAAAAAGCAAATAATTGCTCTTATCCAGTGGCCCTGAAGTAGGGCTAACTGGTATTTCCCTGTCTTAATATATAAGGGACTTAGTTGAATTAAGCCCCAACAATAAGTCATAGAATATATGTCATAGCAAATAAACTAGGACCCATGTACCTTTGAGTAGATTAGATGTCACATCAGAAATGTGCAGGTTCCTGAGCTGGGGTCTTACAGAGGCTGTCAGTGCACAGTTCTAGCCTCGAAGACTCCCAGGCATCTGGGAGAAGGAGAATGGAGGATTCTGCTTTGCTTATTCTCAGTCTGTATTTAGAGAAAATCATACACCTCTCAGTTGGCTGCAAACTTAAATTCCACTTTTCTCTTTCTATCACCTCCAGTATGTGATAACCTGGAAAACTTCACCTCAGGCAGTCCTTTCCTGTGCATGGATCTCAGTTACATCACAGCCTTGTTGAAGGAAGGCTTTGGCTTTGCAGGCAGTACCGTCTTACAGGTAGGAGAGACGACACCGGCATCACATAACAGTCCTCTTATTTGGGAGTTAGAAAGAAAGTTAAAAACTTGTTTAGGGGACTGCGCTGGTGGCGCAGTGGTTAAGACTCCATGTTCCCAGTGCAGGGGGCCTAGGTTCGATCCCTGGTCAGGGAACTAGATCCCACATGCATGCCACAACTAAGAGTTCGCATGCCGCAACTAAGGAGCCCGTGAGCTGCAACTAAGGAGCCCGCCTGCTAAGAGTTCACATGCCACAACTAAGGAGCTGCAACTAAGGAGCCCGCCTGCCACAACTAAGACCCAGCGCAACCAAATAAATAAATAAATATTTTAAAAAACTTGTTTAGTAATCAGAGTGGCTGTAGGTGGAGTTTTGAGGTAATTTTATTCAGGCTATGGACAAGGCACTGTGCAAGGCACCATGAATGTGGGAAATTACCTTGATACAATGGCAGCTTCTAAGTACCGTTGACCCTTGAATAACAGGTTTGAACTGGGTCCACTTATACATGGATTCTTTTCGATAGTAAACACTACGGTACTACACAATCTGTGTTTGGTTGAATCCATGGGTATGGAGGGCCAGCTGTAAAGTTATATGTGGATTTTTGACTGCACGGGGGTCGGCACCTATAACCCCCATGTTGTTCAATGGTCAATTGTATATTACTAGGCAAGCTATCCCAGAGGTCACAGAGCCAAAAGGCTTGCAGCCCAGGTTAAGATGCCCAAGTTACATGGTTTATTAAATCAACTTCAAAAGTCAGGGTGAGGGACTTCCATGGCGGTCCACTGGTTAAGAATCTGCACTTCCACTGCAGGGGGCATGGGTTTGATCCCTGGTCGGGGAACTAAGATCCCGCATGCTGCGTGGGGTGGCCAAAAACAAAAAACAAAAAAACAAACCCCACAAAAGTCAGGGTGAAAAGCAAGGGGTCCAGTGGGATAGGTGAACACACAGGATAGGGTACATACAAGTTGGAGGTGCTGTACTTCCTGAATCCTGGGTTCATATGTCCTGCCTCTCTCTGCTGATGATAGTGTGGTTACAGGTACTGTAGCTGAAGTTTGATCAAGGGGGCACAAGGACAGAAGGTGCCTGGGGCCATCACACAAACTTGCTCTGTTTGGAGGGGCACAGAGGCAAGTGCACTGGCCAGTAGCATTAGTTCACTCATTAGCCCATTAGATGGTTTGATGGTTCTGTTTGGCAGAGAATATGAGGGACCTCTGCCAAAGAGCATCATCAGTGAGTGGCTTATTTAAGACCTCGTGAGTATTGAATGCCTTGTGTAGTATGTCGTATGTATTTTGTGTGTGCCTCATATATTTAGTGCCTCTTGAGTCTTGGGTCCCTCTCTGTTTTCCTGACTTTATCTGTAGTAACTTATTTATTCCAAACACATCTTATGAGTTTCATCCATCCCATATATAATATTTTTTAATCTTCCGTACCATAGTTGAATAACTGCACATTATAGTTACAAAGATGATTAAGATGTAATCTTTGTCCTCAAATAGCATAGTCTATTAGAGGAGATGTGACAAAAATATAGCTCTGGCACAGGGCAACTTTGAACTTTCGGGGTCAAGGAAGTAGAGATTGTACTTTGTTTATGAAGCTCCCTCCTTCTCTTGTGTCACTTCCCCTTCCTGTTTCCTCATTTCCGGATGAGTTTATATTGCCCCATTTTTTGTGTTATACAGATTTCATAAATTCATTTGTACAAAGGTATTTGGATTTAATGTGTTGTTGTACCTGCTGAGAATATTGGCATTTAAAGAGTTACTTGCCAGTAGAGTCAGTATAGCGTAGTGTTTAAAGCATGGGCTCTGTTGTCCATCAGATCTGGGTTCAAGCTCTGATTCTGCAAGCTTACTAGCTCTGTGACCTTAGATGATTTACTTCCCCTCTAACTTTTAGGTTCCTCACTCAAAACACAGGAATCCTTAGAGTACCTGTTTCTCAGGGCTGTTATAAAAGTGGAGATAAAGCACGGTGCCTGGCACATAGGAAGTTATTAATATTGGTCTAATTGTTAGTATAGGTATTTCACACCAGTTGGAGGTAGATTTGTGGATAAGAGAGGTCATCCTGAGCCCTCAATACATACTAAGTTAACAGCTGCCTCTACTTAAGCATCAACAATAACCAAATCATTTAAGGACAATTTTCTGCCATTTCCATTTCTGCATCCTTTTAGTCTTTATTTCAATGGCAGCAGAATTTGTATCAGGGGTGAACAGTCCTCTGTCCCAGAGATCACTTCACTTTAGCATCTATATCCCTAGACTGTTGGTCCTAAGGACAGAGGAAGAACATTTTGGGGGGGTGGGGGGCACTCCCAGTTTGACTCAGGGGTCACAGACTAAATCTCAAGATAATGATTCACATGCCATTCTTCTCAGTTTTTGGCACAGTGACTATAGACTAAATTTCATCAGGTTAACACAGAAGTATTGTGTCATAAGAAGTTAGTACTAGAAGGAAAGACTAAAACCAGGTTGCTGATTTATAAACCTGGGTATGGGTATGGTGGTGGCATCTTTATTCAACAATAGCTTATGGAGAATTCCAGTAAAACTGATAAAAATGAAGCTATCTGGTTGAATCAGAGGTCGGGGGCCTGGAACTCCTTCACCGTTGCCTCCCTTTCTCCTTTGAAGCACTGTCAAGGAACCCCTAGGATTCTGAAGAAAACAATTTGATATATTGACTAATCTAATCCACTTGTTATGTTGTTGATGAAATCAAGTCTAAACTTTTGCCCAAGGTCACTGAACTAATTGAGGTACAACCTGGCCTAGAATGCCTCAAATGCCTTGGTTTGTCATTAACTAGTGCTTAAGAAGATGCACTTGCTTACAAAGTATGAATTGAGAAGCTTAGTATGTTCTTTCCTACCCCTGAATCTATTGCTAACTCCTGTTATGTTTAGTTTAAGATTAGAGAGAGAGTTCAGAAGCCTGTCTGTCTAAAAGTTCCTCTCTAGAAGTCCTGGGTTGAGACCACTTCCTGGGCCCAAAGATTCAAGGATCAAATTGGCAGGTGTAGGGGCAATGGGCAATGGCAGGATGGGAACCTACAGAGGGTTGAGAGAAGCCTCCAGAGACTGGCTACTCCCAATTCTGCCTTGGTTTGGCCGTGTGGATGATCTTTGCAGATATTCTCTGCTTGTTGTGCTTGCTGGAGTTGAAAATTGAATGAAAATATTAAGACTTTTTTTTCTCCTTCCCAACAGCTCACAAAGAAAGTGAACAACATAGAGACAGGCTGGGCCTTGGGGGCCACCTTTCACCTGCTGCAGTCTCTGGGCATCTCCCACTGAGGCCAAGCCGTTCCTCTGAGGCCTGCATTTGTCAACAACCTTGTTAAAGGGAGAACGAGAGAGGAGAGGACTCAGTTGTATTCTGAGCTAGTCTGGGGACAGCCTAGACTGAAGCCCAGCAGCTGATTTCATCTGGAGGAAGGGGCTTTTGTAGACAGGTCTTGCCCTTGAGTCTAGAGATTTGGATTTAATTAATTTTACACCTCAAATGTGAACTATTTCCTAACCACTCTTCGTGCACAGCTGGTACCAGAGTCTAAATCTTTGAGGTTCCTTGTGTGTCACAGAGAGCCAAAAGGAATAGCTTTGGAATTTAACCTTGGGGAACCCAGGGATGGAACCCTGGGAACCAAAGAAGAATCTCATTTCAACCCTTTCAGTGCCTCATTCCTTTGAACATTTTAATTTTCCTCTTACATGTTAAACTCAGTTGACTGATTGCAATTCCATGACCTATCAACACCAGTATTTTCTTTTCCCTGCACACTGCCCTGTCCTACCTTTATCTCCACTCACCTACCCTAGAAAAAAAGAAAGAAAAAAATGCCTGGTTTTACTTTCCATGTGTAATTCAAAGAGGAAAAAAAAAAAAGCCATATCTGGGGAATTCCCTGGAGGTCCAGTGGTTAGGACTACGAGCTGTCACTGCCAAGGGCATGGGTTCGATCCCTGGTCGGAGAACTAAGATCCTGGAAGCCGTGCACGTGGTGTGGCCAAAAAAAAAGGTACCATATCTGAAGTTATGTGATCAGCTTTGTGTCAGCACCAATCAGCCAGCTGAGAGCCATTCTAAATCTCAGAAGGATGGAGAGCAACTCACAACTGGGCAGAAGGGAGGCCATCCAGTTTCTAGGGACATGTTTTGGGAGGGTGTGGCTGCCTTCTACAGACTACCTTCTTTTAATCAACTTTTTATCAGTAAACCCTGGGGTAATGAACATATCCAACCTTATAGGAATGTGTGTGTGTGTGTGTTTGTGTGTGTGTTTTCAGTGCTAGTACCTCTTTTCTCAGGCTAATGTGTTTATAGTAATTTGTCATCCTAAACTTGTTTTCTTTGTATTTCTAAGAAGTACATCTATACCCTAGCTTTTGGTCTGCGGTGAGAGGCCTGTGGCTGTGCTTTTCAAGGATCTAGATTTTGGTAATAGCCCCTTTCAGTCCTTTTATTCTGTTTGCAGCAGTCTCTTTCTGCCCTGGCCCCTGATCATTTTAGCTAGCATCCTCTACATCATTTGTCTAGTTCTAGGGTTTCTGAACCCTTCTTGATGATACCTAACATTTGATTTACTTGGCCATTTTGGCCCACATCCATACAGTGGATGCTCACTTTGAGTTTGAATGTTCAGAGCTCTTGATTTTGTGAATTATTTCCCCTAAAATTCATGATCTTGTACTTTCCCGCATGACCACCATTTCCTTGTCTACCCATGCGACTGCTCTTGGACTTAAAAGATCTTCCAGTAGTCTGGCTTCTACACCTTGGCTCTTTACCTCCAGCTTCTTTCCAGCAGAGTATCTCCCCAGACTTGTACTTTTCACAGTAGACTCTCTTTCACCTTTTTCACAGAAGATGTTAAATATACCTGGCCCTCACACCAGTCCCTGGGGAACCTTATTTTTAAAAGTATTCACTGAGTCAATAAGTATTTAACATCTGATATGTGCTAATAACTAGGCAAATTTCTATACCCTCATCCCCCCAAATTTTAGTTTTTCAATTCAATGTGAAATTTTTTCTTCTTCACAGTGATTGGTTTTTTTTTAAGTTTTATTATTTTTGGCTGCGTTGGGTCTTCATTGCTGCACGCAGGCTCCCTCTAGTTGTGGCGAGCAGGGGCTACTCTTTGTTGCAGTGCGCGGGCTTCTCATTGCGGTGGCTTCTCTTGTTGTGCAGCACCGGCTCTAGGCGCGCGGGCTTCAGTAGTTGTGGCTCGTGGGCTCTAGAGTGCAGGCTCAGTGGTTGTGGCGCACAGGCTTAGTTGCTCCGGGGCATGTGGGATCCTCCCGGACCAGGGCTCGAACCTGTGTCCCCTGCATTGGCAGGCAGACTCCTAAACACTGCGCCACCAGGGAAGCCCGTCACAGTGATTTTTAATTATACTAAGGTCACCTTTATACCTACTGTCTCTTCCTCCAAAAATGCTAATACAGAGTGAAATAATGGAATCTTTAGAGTTGGAAACAGCCCAAAGATATAATCAATCCAATCTTCTACCCATTGCAGAACTCCCTTAACACTTCTCACTGGTTGTCATTCAGCTTCTGTGTAGGCATGTTTCCAGACAACTCATTCCACTTCGGGATTGCACTGATGTTAAAAAATCCTTCTCAGTAGTCTTAGTTCTGCTCTAATCCCTCCTTCCACAGCCTTTCGGTCTTCTGAAGAAAACTCCCAAGTCCTTCACATTCTTTTTAATATTATCACTTGACTTCTAGACCCCTTCCCATCTTTGTCAAGAGTATGGTATTAGAACCAGTCATCATACACGAAATGCTGTTCTACAAGATTAGGGGGAGGATATTTCCTATTAGAAACCAAGTTGTTTTCCCAAGAGAGAAGCTGTGTTCACTGAAGACTCCTCCAGCTTGATGGGTTCAGAGAGAAAAGATTTCCTGGTCTTTATCACCACAGCTTGTCTCTGAAGCTTTTCTTATAAAGGCCACATATTGTTCAGCAGACTCCTTCGGTCATCCCAAATACTTTCAGAACTCTTGGGTAGATGCATTATAACTCCAGAAATGTATCTACATATTTTCTGATAATCTTGATTAGAATATCTGGAGAATTAACCAGTTTATCCATTATAGGAGCAATTTGGAATGAGACTTTTTATTTCTTAGAAAAAACAATTTGTAATGTCCTTTTTGCCCCTAGTGTACCTTTTGGGCCTCTTATTAAGAGTCCTACAAGGTCTAATCTTGATGGTTAGGTTTTCTTTCTGTAAATGTGTTATATATTTCAAATACTAGGACATGGCCTGGCACATAGTGGATTTTGTGTGTTTATCATCATATGAAAAACACTGTGGGTTATGGAGGTCCTTGCAAGGTGTGCCTTAAAATTCTTCATGTCTTGCCTGATTCTGTTTGCATACTTCTGTAGAGTCCATGTTCTTCATACCTGGGCTACCTTTCCATTTTTTTATGAAAGATGACCTTTTTTCCCTACAGTGACCTTTCTGGACTCTGCCAGTAGTCACACAGCTTTTTCCAGTAGCTGCCATCTTTCATTCTGGGCACATTTTTTCCTGAGATTCCAGGAAGGTTTGTGACATTCACACTTTAGTATCTTTTATAAATTTTGCGCATTTACCTGAAAAGTTCCTCTGTGATAACAAATTTTCCATTCCCTAAAAATATTTCCCAAGAATAGCTTAGGTTGGGTCAAAAGCAGACTGTTATCTTCTCCTTTCATCTGCAAATCAGACTTTTGGGCAAGATGTTGTTTGTGGTACACAAATCTAATGGATCCAAAACTCTCTTCAACAGGTATCTCTGGTACTGTGAGGTAACCGCTTCTAAAGTGCACAGTAAAAGAACCCACCCCGACCCAGGCTGGCACCAGCCTGCAACCAAACATGAACAAATTCTGCTGCTAATCAGATTTTTCCTTTTGACCTGGTTCCTGAGGTCTTTAAACCTGTGCAATGAAATTATTTATTGTTTTATTACAGAATAGACAGTGGTGTCCCACAGAGGAACCATAAATGAAATATGGTGCTGTGATGAGGAAATAATAACTAGCATTTTAAGATTTGGTTTTCTTTTCAGAAAGTCTAATATACCTATAATAAAAGTTAAAGCAATTTGTGTTTATTTTGCATTCTAGTGTTACTAATTTTAAAAAAGCAATTCTAACAAAAATGCATCGACTATTTCTAATTCTTATCTTTATCAAAAAACAACTGTATAAATTTACAACCAGCATTTTTTTTAAGTTGTATAAATCTCTTTAGAAAGGACTGCTAACAAGTGAAAATGAATGAGACAGCACCTTAGCAATTTTTTAGTAATAAAAAGTTCTTTCAACCAAATCATAGTCTTCCTTTGGAGTTTTTTTCTTGGCTTGGTTGATATGCCCTCCTCACAGCAAATTATCACTCATTATTTGAGCTCCACAGGTCCATTAAGCAGAGGAGAAAAAGAGACTGCAGAATTCTAATGTAAATTTATTAAATTAAATCTTGAAAATACGTGATGGTCTTGGGAAAAGATCCAGAAGAGGAGCATTCATTTGCTTGCAAAGGCCATAATCTGTTCCTGGAGGAAAAAATGAAACAAAGTGAGTGATACTCTGACATTGTAAAGTATGTGGGCAGGTGAAAATACTTTAAAATATCTAAAGTGATTAAAGCAAAAATTTGGCAAAAGTCCCAGATAGATTCTCCTCCTGAGTCCTTCCAAAGTGTCTTTTAATGCAAGTTTCTCAGGAAAGAAGCTGGCCAAGCAGCAAAAGGAGTTTAAGCATCTTTATCTTTACAAGTCCTTATTCACTATTTTAAGCCCTTATATAAAGTTACTGCTTAGATGTGGGCCCTAGCACCAAAAACCCCGGAAGGGATATTTCTGCTCATAACCACTGGGGAAGGTATTCAGATAAAGATGATAATTTTACAGCCAAGAAAATTAATTCAAAGAAACCGAGTCATTGGCGAAGTCATTCCTCAGTGAGCAAGACTCTTGGAGATCTGGGAGAAGAACTCTCTTACTTTGAGCGGAGATACTGCATTTGTAGCCTGCAAGCCCCACGTCCTGAGCAGCACCAGTGGGGTGGCACTGGTAGAATACAGCCGTTTTAGTAGGTCAGTAGCAGCCAGAAGAGCAGTGTTGTGACGCTGTCTGTCTGTTTCATAAGCTGTGAGGTGGCTCATGGAGCCTGAAGGGAAAAGGAAAGGTTAAACCCCTAATTCAGTAGTGAAGTTTTCCTTCCTAGCAAACCAGATGCATTTATGTCCACTACATCTAGCTACTGAGGGCCATTTTCCTGATCTTCCCGTATTATAGGACCTTGGGATACCTCTCTAAGGTACTTGAATCCTTACCTAAGTCTTTCCCATTGAAGGCTGCAGTCCTGAGGTGATGGAGCAAGCTGGAGATATCCCCAAAGCCCATGTTGGCACCTTGTCCTGCAAGTGGATGGACTCTGTGGGCTGCATCCCTAAGAATAAAGCAGAGTTCAGGTGTAGCCTCCAGCGTAGAGTGAAAAGGAGTGGCCCTGCTCTGTTATTATCTTACCCAATGAGCGCCAGCCGAGGCCGGACGTACTCAGCAGCATGTCCCAACCCAAGAGGAAACAGTACTCGGCTTTTGGCATCCACCCTGGCTACACTTGGGGGCAGCTGGCGAGCTGAGATCTTAGTGGGCTTCAGAAAGGCAACCGCATACTGCAGCATGGAGCCAGCCGAGTCGATGAAGTCTGTGTGGTTGGTGTCACTCCACTGAGTAGCACCAGCCACAAAACAAAGTGAAATTTCATCAGCGACTCCAGCAGGGAATTAAAAATTCAACAAGGCAACCATTTTATAACCACAGCCAAGGGTAGTGGTACCTAACACGCCTAAACTGATTCAGACAAGTGACAAGCCCCTCAAACAAATGCAAAATGCAACTTCCCCTCACTTCCCACAGGCTCTAGGATCAAGCCAAACTGCTCATGAGCTGCCCCTACCTACCTCTGAGCTTCACCTTTCACTAATCCTACCCTCAAAATGCACATGCCAGCCACAAAGTAGCTCACTCGACAACATGCTCTTGCCTCCACACACCCCTCTACTTAGAATGTCCTCCCACTTCTGGTTCACCAGGATAACACCTCAGAGCATGCAGAAGCTGTCACCCCTTTTTGTAAACCTCCCTCCAAACCTTCTTCTGTGTGTGTCTTTCTCCTTCATGCTCCCACAGTATCCTATACATACTCTACCACTGTACCAAAACTGTCATTTCTATATCTTTCTCCCTCACTTGACTGTGAGCTTCCTGAAAGGAAGGACTATGTCTCATTTGTCCAACTCCAGAGCCTTCTATATAGAAGCACTCATAACTCTTGCTGAATGAATGTACTGCAAAGGCCTATGCCAGGAACATATACTAAATGACCCATAAAGGGTCACCATTTATCTTGGAAGCCACTTCAGTGCGTTCAGTTTTTGTTTATTCTTGTTGTTACTACAGAGCAGTGGAGCTTAAGTTCTTCACTGTAAACCAGTGTGAAGTCATTAGCGAGGCAGTAGAGTTTGGTGGTTAAAAGCATAGGCTCAAGGGCCAGCCTGATTTCAGAACCCAGCTTTGCCGCCAGCTGTATGACCTCAGACAAGTTACCTATCTCTGAGCAGGATAATAGTACCTACCTCAATGGTTCACTGAATTAAATACATAAATACATGTTAAAAAAACTCTTCACCTGTACCTGGCACATAGTAAGTGCTGGATAAATGTTATCGACCATTATCATTAGTGAATTTAGATAATGTGACATTTAAACTCCAAAAATATTGGTGTCTGTATTATCTAAAGGCTATGTCTACTCCAGTAATAATTACCATTTGTTGAGTACCCTATAATGTACTAGGTATGTTCCAAGCATTTTACATAAATTCTTTCTAAGTCTTTAGACTTTTATTACTATTAAACCCTAAGAGGTTGGTGATACTATTTCCATTTTTCAGGAGATTAACAGGTAGAACCAATATTGAACCCACATCTCTCTACAAAGCTTACTCTTAAGCTCACTATGGAAATGTGCTCAGCCCCTCCCCAGGAACACTTCTGATGAATCAGGCTTCAATGGTTCAGGTACTTGGCATCTGTTAAAAATTATCAAAGTATTACAGCTTCAAAAAAAGTTACTTATCCAAGTAACTACCACCCAGGCAGCTGTTTCAGTCATCATAGCAGCAGCCCACAACCCTCAGAAGAGCACACAAATTAATTTCTTTGTTTTACATTTTCCTGAGTCCCCTCCTCCACGTAATCCACATCAGGTGTTACAGGATCAAAGGGGCAGCTGGTTGGTTGTTCCTCTTTTCTTACTCAAAACCACCTTTCTGTATCTATCCCAGCAACATATCGTCAGCTGGTGATACTCACAAAGGCAGAGTTAACGGCATCCACAAACTTTTCCTCATCCATGCTGACCAGCTCTGTTGCATGTTCATGGGATGTGGACCAAACCAAGGAACTCAAAGTGTCTGAAAGCTGTGTCAAAAGAACATCAATACCAAGGGCTAAAACTTCTGTTCTTAAGAGCTCTCAAGCACGAAGGAAGACAAGACGGGGTAACAAAGCTAGCCTGGGCATATTCCCTTGAAACCAGAAAAAGGCTGAGAGAAAATGAAGTTCTAAAAGAGGAAGGCTTGACATGTTTAAGACTAGCCAGACTAGCCAGAAGGACTTCTTACCGGAAGCAGAGCAATGGGCCCGGAGGGGAGAAATCTCTGCCAAGCTACATTGTTTTCTGTGGCCTACAACGGAGAGAAGAGTTCTTGTGAGAAGTACCCAGTACCAGTTATTATTGTTTTGTTTTCTAGGTCATAAGATATCTGCATGTATTTTATTTTTTTTTAACATCTTTATTGGAGTATAATTGCTTTACAATGGTGTGTTAGTTTCTGCTTTATAACACAGTGACTCAGCTATAGATATACATATATCCCCATATCTTCCCAGTACCAATTAAACCCGAGCAAGGCCCCCAGATGGTGGGCTCAGGATCTTACCTCCGATAAATGCAGAGTAGCCACAACAGCGGACTGGTCATAGTTCCAGCTAACATTTTGGATTCCAGCGGCCTGCCGTACTCCTGAGTTGTGGCCATCTGCACCAATCTGCATGGAGACAAGAGCCTGCTGAGTCTTAAAACCTATTAATTAACGAAACTGTTCCAGAACTTTGTCTCTGCCTCCTAAAAGTTTTCTCTAGTTCCCACTGGTGGCAAGCCCATCTGTGGCAGGTAACTCTTTATCATGCCTGCCTCACTCCCAGCCCCTAGAGGGGTAACCCTATATATGCGATCCCAGCTTCAATTAACAGACCAAAGCTGGATATCTGATCCAAGAGGTGCCAGCCATAGGTTAAACTGAGCCAAAGTCTCTTCATATTTGAACTAGAAAGCAATAAGGCAGGCGCTGGAGCTGAAGAATCCCGAAGTAAGGTTGGGAACGGCTGCAATGGAAAAGGGGAAGCTGATGAGCAGAAAGAGAAAAAAATGGGAGATGCAAGGAGATGAACGACTACAGGACTCCTGAGAGGGAAGGAACAGCCTCAATTTCTGACCCTCTGATTCCTGTCCCTGTAAGGCCAGCTATCCTTTATTTCAAGACCTATGATGGTGCAAGAGATTGCTTCCTGTACAGGATATACAACAGAACCATCTTAACTGGAGCTGGCTTGAGTGGGTATGGGTCCTTATAACCAAAAGCTTTGCCTAAAGTTGACTTTAACTATAGCTTAGATCTAAAACTAGAGACCCTAGAATCTAACAAGATGTGGATATGCAAGACCCCTGGCAAAATAAGAAATCTTCAACTACCAACAACTTGGTCTGGAGGATGCTGCCATCACCTAGGGTAATATGAACCCAAGGGCTGGAGCCTGCCACGGAAAACGGATAAGGCCAGGTATAGCTGACTGCTTTGCTCTTGTAGAGAACGGTCACTCGGTCTAGGGAGGTCAAAAGAGAAAAAACAAAACATTAGACAGTTTGCCCACAGGCTGAGGAAAAAACTAAAGCAAAGTCCCAAGACAGCTTATCTTTATCTTACCATTTACTCCTAAACAAGAAAAGTAAAGATCTCAAAAATAACTCATGTGATCTATGCTATGGTCTAAGAGCTAATAAATGACAGAGGCCACAGGGATTAATCAGTGTGAGGAAAACAAGGACAAAAACAAGTAAGCTCTCACTGAACTGTCACCTGCATGAGGCACTCTTTCTTCCCATCTTCATGATCCTGCTCTAGTTTCACTCTATGCCTACATGAACCCACATGTGTTTTCAAAGCAAATAGGGTGGGGCATACCACAGACTCAAACAAGTTCTAGATTTCATAAGATTTTTCTTCCCACTGGAAGTCATTTTACTTTTCTGATCATAAAAAGTACATGCTTACTACTTTTACTTTGTGTAAAAGTCTGAACCACAAAGAAAGGTTTAAAAAAGGGGAAAAAATCACCTTTAATCATACCACTCAGAGACAGCTAGTTAAAGCTTTGTTGTATAGCTTTCCAAACAATTTCCTATGTGTGTATATGCACACACCCCCCACACACACTCACACACACAAGTGGGATCATATGACACACACTTTTTTTCACCTATATATTATGGGACATGTTTCTAAGTGACCATTAGATCTAAATTATCTGTAGGACCTCCCTGGTGGCGCAGTGGTTAAGAATCCGCCTGCCAATGCAGGGGACACGGGTTCAATCCCTGGTCCGGGAAGATCCCACATGCCACGGAGCAACTAAGCCCGTGCACCACAACTACTGAGCCTGCGCTCTAGAGCCTGCAAGCCACAACTACTGAAGCCTGCGCACCTAGAGCCCGTGCTCCACAACAAGAGAAGACACCGCAATGAGAAGCCCGCGCACCGCAACGAGGAGCAGTCTCCGCTCACGGCAACTAGAGAAAGCCCGTGCACAGCAACGAAGACCCAACGCAGCCAAAAATAAATAAATAATAAATAAATAAATTTTTAAAAATTATCTTTAAAAGCTACACAGAAGTTCATTGCAGGGATGAACTATTATCCCATATCAAAAAGCATTTAAGTTGCTTCCAATTTTTCTCTCTCCAGAACCCTGAAATATTTACAAATCACATATATAGGGAATTTATACCAAGAATATATAAAGAACCCTTATAACTAAAAAATAAGGGCTTCCCTGGTGGCACAGTGGTTAAGAATCCGCTTGCCAATGCAGGGGACACGGGTTCGAACCCTGGCCCAGGAAGATCCCACATGCCACGGAGCAACTAAGTCCATGCGCCACAACTACTGAGCCTGTGCTCTACAGCCTGCGAGCCACAACTACTGAGCCCGCACGCCTAGAGCCCGTGCTCCGCAACAAGAGAAGCCACTGCAATGAGAAGTCCGTGGACTGCAATGAACAGTAGCTCCCGCTCACTGCAACCAGAGAAAGCCTGTGCACAGCAACAAAGACCCAACACAGCCAAAAAAATTTGAAAAACAAATAAATTAAAAAAAAAAAAAAAGACAATCTAGTTTTAAAATGAGCAAAAGATTTTAAATAGACACTTCTCCAAGGAAGATATACAAATTGGGACTTCCCTCATGGTCCAGTGTTTAAGAATCCACCTTCCAATGCAGGGGATGCAGGTTCGATCTCTGGTTGGGGAACTAAGATCCCACATGCCGCAGGGCAACTAAGCCCACACACCACAACTCGAGAGAAGCCCAAGCACTGCAACGAAAGATCCCACATGCCACAACTAAGACCCGATACAGCCAAAAAAAAAAAAGATATACAAATAGCCGACAAGTACATGAAAAGACACTCAACATTATTAGTCATCAGGTAAATACAATCAAAACTACAAGATGGGACTTCCCTGGCAGTACAGTGGTTAAGATTCTGTGCTCCCACTGCAGGGGGCACAGGTTCACTCCCTGGTTGGGGAACTGAGATCCCGCATGCTGTGTGGTGTGGCCAAACAAAATAAATTTAAAAACTACAATGAGATACCACTTCAGTTACTAGGATGGCTATTAAAAAAAGAAAAAAAAAAAGGTTGAGGGGAATAAAGTGTTGGTGGAGAAATTGGAACCCTTATATATTGTTGGTGGGAAAGGGACATGGTACAGCCTCTTTAAAGTTTGGCAGTTTATGAAAATGTTAAACATAGAATTATTACATGACCCAGCAATTCTACTCCTAAGTATCCACCCAGAAGAAATGAAACATGTCCACACAAAAACTTGTCCATAAATGTTCATAGCTTTATTCACAATCACCAAAAAGTGGAAACAACCCAAAATGTCCATCAGCTGATGAATGGATAAACAAAATGTGATATATCCACACAACGAAATACTACTGGGCAGTAAAAAAGACTGGAGTACTAATACATACTACAACATGAATGAATCTCAAAAATGCATTTAGTGAGAGAAGTCAGACATTAAAAAATACATATTGTATGATTCTACCTACATGAAATGTCCAGAATAGGCAAATCTCAAAAAACAGAAAGTAGATTAGTGGTGCCAGGGGCTAGGAGTGGGAATGGGGAATGACTGTAAACAGGCACGAGGTTTCCTTTTGAGTAACAGGAATGTTCTATAATCATATTGTGGTGATAGTGGCACAACTCTATAAATATATTGAAAAATCACTGAATTGTACACTTAAAATCAGTGAATTATTGGTATGTAAGTTATACCTGAATAAAGCTGTTTAAAAAAACGAGAGAGAGAGAGAACATCCCTGAGATAACTGTTAGAGGGCTTCTTTATGGTGGACATCAGTATCTGTAGAAGGGATCCTTCCAGTAAGTCCCAGAATAACTCTAAGATAGTTCATCTCCCAGAAAGTGAGTGGAAGATGGAAGAGATAGATACCTCACCTGACACAGCCTCCAGCTGCTTAGTGAGAGCATGCACGATGACATCGTTCTCCACTATAAAGCCCATGTCATCTAAATTATCCTTATCGAACATTATCAGGGCCTCTGAGCAGGCATCCCACACCTGGAAACACAAAGGGAAAGTTTGTATTACAACCCAAGGAAAAGGAAATATTACTCCAGTCAAACTGAGCATTGACGGAAGCAGAAAAACCACAGTTTGTCAGTCCCTCCGGCAGGAAGTATAAGGTGGGAAGAAAATTCTCTCATGAATGCTTCCCTCCTACTTCCTTCGACTGAGTGTAAACTCCGTCTGAATTCCTCCCACATTTACAGAAAACCTGGAGAATGTGAACTCCAATATCTTAACTCAAGATAGACCAAGATAACCCAAAGGTGATAAAGGAGGCACCTGCATTCGCCGAAAGGCTCTGTATCTCATGTTGCAGATGTGGTCCCAGGCACCAAAACCTACAAAAGAAAGGAGTTATATATAGACCAGAGCAACCTGATGGGACCGGCATCCCTCCTGGGGTCCCCTTTCTCTCTCCTTCCTGTTAAGTAAGAGGTTGTTTTCAGTGTTCTCCAATAATAGGGAAATACTCTTCACTTCTATCCTGTTTGATGCTAGGAGCTAAGCTACTCTGTTCCCCAGTTCAGATTATACAGCACGAAAAAGACCCAGCTTTCATGATCAAAGGTCAAATCACATTAAAGTGGGGGAAATAATAAAGTGGGGGAAATAAACCACATCCATATTTTCTTTTCCTTCATCATCCTATTGAGGATACAAACTCCCTGGATAAAGACTATTTTTTGCTTAATTCCAGAGCACTAAACCGATTCATTCATTGAGGAAATATTTATTGAGCACTTACTATGTGCCAGATACACTTCTAGGTACTGAGCATAAAGCGGGAAACCAAACAGACAAATCTCTGCCCTTCAGCAGCTGACATTCTAGTTGGAGAGATAGACAATTAAAAAAAAATTCATAATAAAATGTCAGGTAGTGTTATAAAGAAAAATAAAGCAGTATAAGGAGTTAGAGAGTCATGCAAGAGTTTAATTTTAGATGGGGTGTTTCTAGATAGGATGGCTTGAGGGAGTAACATTTGACAAAGACCTTAAGACAATTTGCTAACTGGTTCCATGTGTACACATCCATCTATACCCTACAAGCACTTAGCATTCAGGCTCCCCAGCCCCCTATAGGGCTGACTCTGGAAATGAAGAGTATGCTGTTACTAGAAGTGAATGATCGTAATTAGTTCATATAGTTTCAATTCCACCAATTCATAATGACCCAACATCACAAATGATGTCTACATGGACCCACATGTCCCAGCGATGTCTTCCTCAGACTGGGAGTTGACACATGAACAATTCCAGGGGTCCTCATCTTCGACTATGTACTAGACTTACCAACCCCACCCTCCTCTTCCCACCCGTCTCAGTGAGCTCCCTCCTCGCCAGATGCTCTGCTGACTCTGCCCTATGGGACACACTGGGAAGTCAAGAGAGACAGGAGATTGGTTCTATGACAGAGGATCTTCTACTCACTACTGAGAAGGGTTGCGGAGCCAGGGGAAATGGAGCTGACCCTGTTGCTGTAAGTTTCTGGCAATTTCCCCAGTACTTTCTTTGGACCTGCTTCTAGCAACAGGATTTTCTTGTCACAAAAGTGAATATCATATCCTAAAAAAAAAAAAAAAGAACAAAATGTTATATCATTTTAGAAAAATCAGAATTTATTCTCTTTCTCATTTCCAAGAGAAGCAACATATTAACTAATCCCTTAGCCCTCAGGATACAAATTTCTTACACACATAAAAAGGAAAACATCATGTGGCGTCCTAAGCAATAACATATACTACCATTTCAGTCATGCAAAGCACCCTGCCCATGGTGGTAAGGACTCTCCAGACAGTCCAACACCTGCCATGTGCAAAGACACAAATAATGGCAAAACCCATAACAAGTGAATAGACTGCCCTAGAAAGGAAAAATGAAGAAAGAAAGGCTGTAGTATTTAGACACCAGATATTTATAATCTACAAAGTATTAAGTCACTAAAAATTACAAATCCTGTTCAATAGAAAAATGGGGTTAATAAGCAAAATTCATTGTGGCCTCAAGATTAAGTCAAAGATACAGAGCTTATGATAGAAAAGGGGGCCAAAAAATAACATCAACTGTGCCTAAAAATCTGGTCCTAAAACATCTGTATAGTGAAGTAAAAAGAGGACTTGGAGACTCTGTTACTGGGTCACTGTAGCACAAACACAAGTCCTTCCACAGTGTCTCAGAGAAAGATACAGGTAAAAGATAAGCAGTGAGTTGCATGTGACAGAATTTACCAGAGAAGAAACACTGCAGGTCTTACATAGTAACGCTGAGAGAAACCCCACAGACCTTGACCCCTCTTTTTATTTTGGAATCTAAATGAGAAGAAAGGCACTATTATTACATACAACAAAGAAAGTGTGAAAATCAAGGCTGGCTCCAGTCAAAAAGGAGTGAATTGTGCTGAACCCACCAGGTCAGCACGGCGCTCCCTGTCGTGCAGCAGCACCTGAGCAGCAGTTCTGCCATGGAGGATGGGAGAGGGGCCATGCCCCACAGACAGGACTACTTTCTGGTCCATCACATCGCTAGGCTTTGATCTAACAGTAGCCACTCCAACCGAATGCTCCCTGCCACCTGCTCCCTACGGATCCTACTCCCTGAAGCCTCACCTCCCCAGCAGTGTTCTTTGTACCACACCCGCACACCTCCACCCCAGGATAGGTCAGCTGCTTGTTCCTCTAGGGTAGCTTTCATTTCATTCTTCCTTCTGTTAGTTATTTACAAATCATTCTCCTTTGCTAGATTCTAAATTCCTTGGAGGCCAGAAATCATTTCTTTTCCTATCACTGTACGTCCCCAGCAGCAAATTGCTGTTATCTCCTCAATCCATAAAATAGATACTCAATGTCTTAACAGACATTTTTGTTAAATGAGAAACCAGGAAATACATAGGAAAACAGATTTCCATCCCATATTTGCCCTGGTGAGTAGAAATCGAAAAATTATAAAAATATCTATTTTAGGCTATAATACCATTACAGCTAAAGGCACAAACATATATATGACTTAGCTACTGACTGAATTAAATGAAATTATAAATTGTAGGTGACTATCTAAATTTTAACCTTGAAATCACTTCACTCTATATAGAATCCAAGTTAATTTTGATTTATCAAATAACAACCTAGTGTCATAAATTAATAACCTGCCACTCTTTCATGAATAACAGTAGATTATTATATTAATAATGTTTACTTCTTTCCTGTATATCTAAAAGGAAAGTTCCATAGAATCACTATTATCATTACCATCATCACTGCTAATGTTTATTAACACCTATATGCCAGGTACAATTATATATGATTTACTGTAGTATCATCTGATATAATCTATACCACAATTTTATGAAGAAAGAAAAGCTATTTTGCTCTGATTTTAGAGATGAGAAAAACCAATGTACAGAAATTGTGAGTAATTTATATAATTCCACCCAGATAGAACGTATTGGAGACAAGACTAAGGATTCAAATACATGTAATCTTATATGGACACTTGTTTCTTCACCATTTAACTTCCTTTAAAGGAAAGTTCCTTCCTATTTAAGAAAATCAGAAAAACAATCAGGAGGGAGATTGGTTCAAGATGGCAGAGTAGAAGGATGTGCTCTCACTCCCTCATGTGAGAACACCAGAATCACAACTAACTGCTGGACAATCATCGACAGGAAGACACTGGAACTCACCAAAAAGGGATACCCAACATCCAAAGACAAAGGAGAAGCCACAATGAGACGGTAGGAGGGGCGCAATCACAATAAAATCAAATTCCATAACTGCCGGGTGGGTGACTCACAAACTGGAGAACACTTATACCACAGAAGTCCACCCAGCGGAGTGAAGGTTCTGAGCCCCAAGTCAAGCTTCCCAACCTGGGGGTCCGGCAATGGGAGGAGGAATTCCTAGAGAATCAGACTTTGAAGGCTAGCCTGATTTGATTGCAGGCCTTCAACAGGACTGGAGAAAACAGAGACTAGACTCTTGGAGGGCACACACAAAGTAGTGTGCGCATCAGGACCAAGGGGAAAGAGCAGTGACCCCATAGGAGACTGAACCAGACCTACCTGCAAGTGTTGGAGGGTCTCCTGCAGAGGTGGGGGGTGGCTGTGTCTCACTGTGAGGACAAGGACACTGGCAGCAGAAGTTCTGGGAAGTACTCCTTGGCGTGAGTACTCTCCTCCCAGAGTCTGCCATTAGCCCCACCAAAGAGCCCGGGTAGGCTCCACTGTTGGGTCGCCTCAGGCCAAACAACCAGCAGGGAGGGAACCCAGCCCCACCCATCAACAGTCCAGTGGATTAAAGTTTTACTGAGCTCTGCCCACCAAAGCAACAGCCAGCTCTACCCACCACCAGTCCCTCCCATCAGGAAACTTGCACAAGCCTCTTAGATAGCCTCATCCACCAGAGGGCAGACAGCAGAAGCAAGAAGAACTATAATCCTGCAGCCTGTGGAACAAAAACCACATTCACAGAAAGATAGACAAGATGAAAAGGCAGAGGGCTATGTACCACATGAAGGAACAAGATAAAACCCCAGAAAAACAACTAAATGAAGTGGAGATAGGCAATCTTCCAGAAAAAGAATTCAGAATAATGACAGTGAAGATGATCCAGGACCTCGGAAAAAGAATGGAGGCAAAGGTCGAAAAGATGCAAGAAATGTTTAACAGAGATCTAGAAGAATTAAAGAACAAACAAACAGAGATGAACAGCACAATAACTGAAATGAAAACTACACTAGAAGGAATCAATAGCAGAATAACTGAGGCAGAAGAACGGATAAGTGACCTGGAAGACACAATGGTGGAATTCACTGCTGTGGAACAGAATAAATAAAAAAGAATGAAAAGAAATGCAGACAGCCTAAGAGACCTCTGGAACAACATTAAATGCAGCAACATTCACATTATAGGGGTCCCAGAAGGAGAAGAGAGAGAGAAAGGACCTGAGAAAATATTTGAAGAGATTATAGTCGAAAACTTCCCTAACATGTGAAAGGAAATAGCCACCCAAGTCCAGGAAGTGCAGGGAGTCCCATACAGGGTAAACCCAAGGAGAAACATGCTGAGACACATAGTAATCAAACTGGCAAAAATGAAAGACAAAGAAAAATTATTGAAAGCAGCAATGGAAAAACGACAAATAACATACAAGGGAACTCCCGTAAGGTTAACAGCTGATTTCTCAGCAGAAACTCTACAAGCCAGAAGGGAGTGGCATGATATACTTAAAGTGATGAAAGGGAAGAACTTACAACCAAGATTATTCTACCCCACAAGGATCAAATTCAGATTTGATGGAGAAATCTAAAGCTTTACAGACAAGCAAAAGCTTTACAGACAAGTAAAAGCTAAGAGAATTCAGCACCACCAAACCAACAAATGCTAAAGGCACTTCTCTAAGTGGGAAACACAAGAGAAGAAAAGGACCTACAGAAACAAACCCAAAGCAATAAAGAAAATGATAATAGAAACCTATACATCGATAATTACCTTAAACGTGAATGAATTAAATGCTCCAACCAAAAGACACAGGCTTGCTGAATGGATACAAAAACAAGACCCATATATATGCTGTCTACAAGAGACCCACTTCAGACATAGGGACACATACAGACTGAAAGTGAGGGGATGGAGAAAGATATTCCATGCAAATGGAAATCAGAAGAAAGCTGGAGTAGCAATATTCATATCAGATAAAATAGACTTTAAAATAAAGAATGTTACAAGAGACAAGGAAGGACACTACATAACCATCAAGGCATCAATCAAAGAAGAAGCTATAACAATTATAACTATATATGCACCCAGCATAGGAGCACCACAATACATAAAGCAACTGCTAACAGCTATAAAAGAGGAAATCGAAAGTAACACAATAATAGTGAGGGACTTTAACACCTCACTTACACCAATGGACAGATCACCCAAACAGAAAATTAATAAGGAAACAAAAGCTTTAAATGACACAATAGACCAGACAGATTTAATTGATATTTGTAGGACATTCCATCCAAAAACAGCAGATTACACTTTCTTCTTAAGTGTGCATGGAACATTCTCCAGGATAGATCACATCTTGGGTCACAAATCAAGCCTCAGTAAATTTAAGAAAACTGAAATCATATCAAGCATCTTTTCTGACCACAATGCTATGAGATTAGAAATCAATTACAGGGGAAAAAACGTAAAAAACACAAACACATGGAGGCTAAACAATACGTTACTAAATAACCAAGAGACCACTGAAGAAATCAAAGAGGAAATCAAAAAATACCCAGAGACAATGATAATGAAAACAAGATGATCCAAAATCTATGGGATGCAGCAAAAGCAGTTCTAAGAGGAAAGTTTATAGCTATACAGGCCTACCTTAAGAAACAAGAAAAATCTCAAATAAAAAATCTAACCTTACACCTAAAGGAACTAGAGAAAGAAGAACAAACAAAACCCAAAGTTAGCAGAAGGAAAGAAATCATAAAGATCAGAGCAGAAATAAATGAAAGAGAAACAAAGAAAACAATAGCAAAGATCAATAAAACTAAAAGCTGGTTCTTTGAGAAGATAAACAAAATTGATAAACCATTAGCCAGACTCATCAAGAAAAAGAGGGAGAGGACTCAAATCAATAAAATTAGAAATGAAGAAGGAGAAGTTACAACGGACACCGCAGAGATACAAAGCATCCTAAGAGACTACTACAAACAACTCTATCCAATAAAATGGACAACCTGGAAGAAATGGACAAATTCTTAGAAAGGTATAACCTCCCAAGACTGAACCAGGAAGAAATAGAAAATATGAACAGGCCAATCACAAGTAATGAAATTGAAACTGTGATTAAAAATCTTCCAACAAACAAAAGTCCAGGACCAGATGGTTTCACAGGTGAATTCTATCAAACATTTAGAGAAGAGCTAACACCCATCCTTCTCAAACTCTTCCAAAAAATTGCAGGGGAAGGAACACTCCCAATCTCATTCTATGAGGCCACCATCACCCTGATACCAAAACCAGACAAAGATACTACAAAAAAAGAAAATTACAGACCAATATCACTCATGAATATAGATGCAAAACTCCTCAACAAAATACTAGCAAACAGAATCCAACAACACATTAAAAGGATCGTACATCATGATCAAGTGGGATTTATCCCAGGGATGCAAGGATTCTTCAATATACGCAAATCAATCAATGTGATACACCATATTAACAAATTGAAGAATAAAAACCATATGATCATCTCAATAGATGCAAAAAAAGCTTTCGACAGAATTCAACACCCATTTATGATAAAAACTCTCCAGAAAGTGGGCAGAGAGGGAACCTACCTCAACATAATAAAGGCCATATACAACAAACCCACAGCAAACATCATTCTCAATGGTGAAAAACTGAAAGCATTTCCTCTAAGATCAGGAACAAGACAAGGATGTCCACTCTCACCACTATTATTCAACATAGGTTTGGAAGTCCTAGCCACAGCAATCAGAGAAGCAAAAGAAATAAAAGGAATACAAATTGGAAAAGAAGAAGTAAAACTGTCACTGTTTGCAGATGACATGATACTATACACAGAGACTCCTAAAGATGCCACCAGAAAACTACTAGAGCTAATCAATGAATTTGGTAAAGTTGCAGGATACAAAATTAATGCACAGAAATCTCTTGCATTCCTATACACTAATGATTTAAAATCCGAAAGAGAAATTAAGGAAACACTCCCATTTACCACTGCAACAAAAAGAATAAAATACCTAGGAATATACCTACCTAGGGAGACAAAAGACCTGTATGCAGAAAACTATAAGACACTGATGACAGAAATTAAAGATGATACCAACAGATGGAGAGATATACCATGTTCCTGGATTGGAAGAATCAATATTGTGAAAATGACTATACTACCCAAAGCAATCTACAGATTCAATGGCATTTTTTACAGAACTAGAACAAAAAATCTTAAGATTTGTATGGCGACACAAAGACCCCAAATAGCCAAAGCAGTCTTGAGGGAAAAAAATGGAGCTGGAGGAATCAGACTCCCTGACTTCAGACTATACTACAAAGCTACAGTAATCAAGACAATATGGTACTGGCACAAAAACAGAAATACAGATCAATGGAACAAGATTGAAAGCCCAGAGATACACCCACGCACCTTTGGTCAACTAATCTATGACAAAGGAGGCAAGGATATACAATGGAGAAAAGACAGTCTCTTCAATAAGCGGTGCTAGGAAAACTGGACAGCTACATGTAAAAGAATGATATTAGAACATTCCCTAACACCATACACAAAAATAAACTCAAAATGGATTAGAGACCTAAATGTAAGACTGGACACTATAAAACTCTTAGAGGAAAACATAGGAAGAACACTCTTTGACATAAATCACAGCAAGATCTTCTTTGATCCACCCCCTAGAGTAATGGAAATAAAAACAAAAATAAACAAATGGGACCTAATGAAACTTAAAAGCTTTTGCAAAGCAAAAGAAACTACAAACAAGACGAAAAGACAACCCTCAGAATGGGAGAAAATATTTCCAAACGAATCAATGGGCAAAGGATTAATCTCCAAAATATATAAACAGGTCATGCAGCTCAATATTAAAAAAACAAACAACCCTATCCAAAAATGGGCAGAAGACCTAAATAGATATTTCTCCAAAGAGGACATACAGATGGCCATGAAGCACATGAAAAGCTGCTCAACATCACTAATTATTAGAGAAATGCAAATCAAAACTACAATGAGGTATCACCTCACACCAGTTAGAATAGGCGCCATCAGAAAATCTACAAACAACAAATGCTGGAGAGGGTGTGGAGAAAAGGGAACCCTCTCGCACTGTTGGTGGGAATGTAAATTGATACAGCCACTATGGAGAACAGTATGGAGGTTCCTTAAAAAACTAAAAATAGAATTACCATATGACCCAGCAATCCCACTACTGGGCATATACCCAGAGAAAACCATAATTCAAAAACACACATGCACCCCAATGTTCACTGCAGCACTATGTACAATAGCCAGGTCATGGAAGCAACCTAAATGCCCATCGACAGACGAATGGATAAAGAAGATGTGGTATATATATACAATGGAATATTACTCAGCCATAGAAAGGAACGAAATTGGGTCATTTGTAGAGACGTGGATGAATCTAGAGACTGCCATACAGAGTGAAGTAAGTCAGAAAGAGAAAAACAAATATCGTATATTAACGCATATATGTGGAACCTAGAAGAATGGTACAGATGAACCAGTTTGCAGGGCAGAAATTGAGACATAGATGTGGAGAACAAACGTATGGACACCAAGGGGGAAAAGCAGCGGCGGGTGGGGGTGGTGGTGTGATGAACTGGGAGGCTGGGATTGACATGTATACACTGATGTGTATAAAATGGATGACTAATAAGAACCTGCTGTATAAAAAAATAAAATAAAATTCAAAAATTCAAAAAAACCAACCAAACAAACAAACAAAACAATCAGGAGAAAACTTGGTGAGAGAATATTCAGAAGAGACAACAACTAAAAAGAAAAAGAAAAGTTTCTGAAATGGAAGTAAGTTTAGTCTGTTCTAGAAATATGCTGTCCACTAGAAATAATATAATATGCAAAATAATAAAAATAATGTGACACATAATTTTAAATATTCTAGAAGCCACATTTAAAAAGTAAAAAAAGTGGTTAATTACATGTTAATTTTGCTTTAGTTTATCTAATATATCCAAAATAATAGCATTATGAATATTAACAATGACAAAATTAATGAGATATTTTACATTAATTTTTATACTGCCTTTGAAATGTGGTATGTATTTTACATTTACAGAACAAATGCATTTAGATTAGCATATGGTAAATATGGTATCATATTTTAAGTGATCGGTAATCACGTGTGACTGGTAGCTACCATATTGGACAATGCAGCTCTAGAGACTGAAGGGTGACCACTGTCTCTGAAGGTGCCTACAGAAGAGAATGGATCAAGGTGAATTTGGAGAGAGAGATAATATACAGATCAAATAGTGCCTTCTAGACAGTGGCAGGAAACTTGGACCATATCCCAACTACAGTAGGAGTCACTGGAGGGTTTTCAGTAGATTGAGATAATGTGATCACTGCCTGTTCTAGTCCAGCTGGGCTGTTATTTCAAAACACCACAGAAGGGGCTTCCCTGGTGGCGCAGTGGTTGGGAATCTGCCTGCAAATGCAGGGGACATGGGTTCGAGCCCTGGTCTGGGAGGATCCCACATGCCGCGGAGCAACTAGGCCCGTGAGCCACAACTACTGAGCCTGCGCGTCTGGAGCCGGTGCTCCGCAATAAGAGAGGCCGCGATAGTGAGAGGCCCGCACACCACGATGAAGAGTGGCCCCCACTTGCCGCAACTAAAGAAAGCCCTCGTTCAGAAACGAAGACCCAACACAGCCATAAATAATAAATTAATTAATTTTTTAAAAAAACACGAAGCTTTAAAAAAATGATTAAAAACACAACCAAAAAAAAAGAAAATCAGAAACTCTGGATTTTAATCCCAGCTCTCACTGTTTCTAGCTTTATGACATAGTACAATCAGTTCATCACCTACAAATGCATGTATAACATTATATATTTTATAAATTTCCTTTAGTCAAAAAAAATTAGGGACTTCCCTGGTGGCACAGTGGTTAATAATCTGCCTGTCAATGCAGGGGACACAGGTTCAAGCCCTGGTCCAGGAAGATCCCACATGCCACAGAGCCACAACTACTGAAGCCCACGTGCTCTAGGGCCTGTGCTTTGCAACAAGAGAAGCCACTGCAATGAGAAGTACGTGCATCTCAAAGAAGAGCAGCCCCCGCTCGCCACAACTACAAAAAGCCCACGTGCAGCAACGAAGACCCAACACAGCCAAAAATAAATAAATTAAATAAATAAATTTAGAAAAATTAGATTTCCAAGCACATAAAATATAGCCAGGTTCAATATTTTATTTTATTTTTCAATATTTTTTTTTTTAGTTATTTAATATAATATTTTAGGGGTTTCCTGGTGGCACAGTGGTTAAGAATCCGCCTGCCAAAGCAGGGGACACGGGTTCAACCCCTGGTCTGGGAAGATCCCACATGCCACAGAGCAACTAAGCCCATTTGCCACAACTACTGAGCCTGCGCTGTAGAGCCCGTGAGCCACAACGACTGAAGCTCGCGCGCCTAGAGCCTGTGCTCCACAAGAGAAGCCACCGCAATGAGAAGCCCGCGCACCGCAACGAAGAGTATCCCCTGCTCGCCGCAACTAGAGAAAGCCCGCACACAGCAATGAAGACCCAACACAGGCAAAAATAAATAAATAAATATTTTTAAAATTTATAAAAAAATAATATAACATTTTGGGAAACTAGCTTGGAGAAAAAATATTAAAGAATATCACTTACAAATAACAATGTGAGAGGGAAATATAGGTATTTCAAGCATAAAACATGAACTAATGTGAGTCTGAAGAAGAAAAGAATCAAGGAAAACATAAAAACTGACCTATACGGAAATATGAAGAGCCAGCTGGAAATTTTACACTTTTAAAGCAGCTGTCTAAAATTAAGTGGATGTTGAAATATAAAGGTTGATCAGCATATAAACTATTCACAAAGAATATTCTTTGGGATACATGCCATGATAATCAAGGGGAGACAGTAGCATGCACAAAATCCCAAGCAGGTAGTTTACTTGACTCCACAGGCACCTGCCCAAGGAGAGAGTCTCCTCACAGTGTTCAGCTCCGTCTATTTTATAGGAAAAAAGCAGAGGCTTGCTCACTGAATAAATTGCATGAAAGATTTCCAAACCTCCCCCCACCCCCGAGAGCTTCAACTTCCATGTTTTAACATTCAGTATCTTCTCTGAGCTTTTTAAATAGGAAATTAGCTGCTGTGTGAATGTTTCTTTTGTAAACCTACGCTTGGTAGGTTTGACTGACTTAGAGTCAGTGATTCTTACATCCCAGTGTGTTCGGCCCATGACCTTTCTTTTGTAAACTTACACAGAGAATTCTGTATTGCCAGTATCTGTTTAAAGTCAGCCCTGACTTTAAGAATTTATACTTTTGGGACTTCCCTGGTGGCGCAGTGGTTAAGAATCTGCCTGCCAATGCAGGGGACACGGGTTCAATCGCTGGTCCGGGAAGATCCCACATGCTGCGGAGCAACTAAGCCCATGCGCCACAACTACTGAGCCCGCGTGCTGCAACTACTGAAGCCCACGCACCTAGAGCCCGCACTCTGCAACAGAGAAGCCACCGCAATGAAGAGTAGCCCCCGCTCGCCACAACTAGAGAAAGCCCGTGCACAGCAACGAAGACCCAACGCAGCCAAAAATAAATTTAAAAAAAAATTTATACTTCTAAGGAAAAGACAGAAAAATAAACAATTACAATACAGAATTCTCTAAGTTTATAAAAGAATTGCTGCTTTCCCTCCTTGAAATGTGGGTAAATGGGGATGAGAAAAAGAACAATATAGGGGGCTTCCCTGGTGGCGCAGTGGTTGAGAATCTGCCTGCTAATGCAGGGGACACGGGTTCGAGCCCTGGTCTGGGAAGATCCCACATGCCACGGAGCAGCTGGGCCCGTGAGCCACAACTACTGAGCCTGCGCATCTGGAGCCTGTGCCCCGCAACGGGAGGGGCCGCGATAGTGAAAGGCCCGCGCACCGCGATGAAGAGCGGTCCCCGCACCGCGATGAAGAGTGGCCCCCGCTTGCCGCAACTAGAGAAAGCCCTCGCACGAACTGAAGACCCAACACAGCCAAAAATAAATAAATAAATAAAGTAGCTATAAAATTAAAAAAAAAAAAAAAAAAAAAAAGTACTAACCATGTGCCACAAACTCAGGAATGACAACAGAACCACAGTGGTAGGGAGTTGATTTAAAAAAAAAAAAAAAAAAAAAAAAAGAACAATATAGGAAGGAAAAAAGTTATAGAAAGAAGATAGCAAAACACCAAATTTTAACAAAATTAACAAAAATTTAGTAAAACTAAAAAATTTTTCAGGTACATATCATACAAAATTGTATAAAAAGTTAGGAGGTGAAGTCACTACAAGACAATTAAGCCTCCCCAGTGTTTTTCATTCTCAAAGTGTGGTCTTCAGATCTCCTGAATCCATCTCTGGAGATTATTCGTTAAAAATACAGGTTTCTGGGCTTCCCTGGTGGCGCAGTGGTTGAGAGTCTGCCTGCTAATGCAGGGGACGCGGGTTCGAGCCCTGGTCTGGGAGGATCCCACATGCCGCGGAGCGGCTGGGCCCGTGAGCCACAACTGCTGAGCCTGCGCGTCTGGAGCCTGTGCCCCGCAACGGGAGGGGCCGCGATGGTGAAAGGCCCGCGCACCGCGATGAAGATCGGTCCCCGCACCGCGATGAGGAGTGGCCCCCACTTGCCGTAACTGGAGAAAGCCCTCGCACGAACCAAAGACCCAACACAGCCAAAAATAAATAAATAAATAAATAATTAAAAAAAAAAAAAAATACAGGTTTCTGGGCCCCACTTGGACAAACTGAGTCAGAGTCACTGGAAGTGGAACCTGAAATCCGCATTTTAAAAATATGCTCCACAGACTGGTAACAACAATTGCCTTTGAGGAGAATTGGATGGCTAACAATTAGAAATGGAAGTCTTACTATACATGCTTTATACTATATATTCTATGCCCTTTTGTATTTCAAAATTCTCATGTGTTATGTCCCTGTCTTAGTTATTCAAAACCCAAAACCAAAACCAAACCAAAAAACCCAGATGATTCTTAAACACGCTCAAGCTTGAGAAGCACCATTATAGTCCATTTACTGAATAGGTAAAACCAAAATGGCTGTCAGGGAGCAAGGGTATATATGTCAGAAAGTCTTGTCAGTCTCAAAAAGGATTTGTACTTCCTAATTACCAACTTTTGAGAGCAAGTTACTTAAACTTTCTGAGCTTTAACTTTCTTATCTGTACAATCTACAATCAAGAGTATTATGACAATTAAATAAAATATAGGGAATTCCCTGGCAGTCCAGTGGTTAGGACTCGGCACTCTCACTGCTGGGCCCAGGTTCAATCCCTGGTTGGGATCT
This sequence comes from Balaenoptera borealis, assembly GCF_965194805.1. Classification (NCBI taxonomy): domain Eukaryota; kingdom Metazoa; phylum Chordata; class Mammalia; order Artiodactyla; family Balaenopteridae; genus Balaenoptera; species Balaenoptera borealis. The sequence continues at coordinate 28,271,050 of NC_138866.1, forward strand.
AAGATCCTGCAAGCCACTTGGCACAGAAAAAAAAAAGTATATAATATACATACATATATATGTATGTGTATATATATATATGCAAAATACTTTAAAAGATGCCTATCTATAGCAAGTGCTCAATAACTAATAACTATGTTTTACAAAATTACTTTGAGACTCAAGCCCATTAGCTCATACAAAGCACTGCTTCCCACCAGTTTCCTAGAAGAGGAACTTCTTAGGGAAGATGTGACTATCACCCCAGAACTGAAATCAGAAAAGACTTTCTCACTGTTAGTGACCTTTAATTTGTGAAGCCAGAAAACTCAAATCCAATTTCTGAAAGTCACCGTACAGTTGTTAAAAGCAAAAGAATTTGGTTGCCTGGGTTCAAATTCTGACTCTGCCTGGTGTGAGACTCTGGTCCTTACTTAACCTTGTTTCTTCATATAAAAGATGAAAATATCTACCCCACAAGGTAGGTGGAGCAGCCTAAACTATACATGTAAAAGCAAAGTCCTTACCTTAACTTGCATACAAAGTTTAACTCAAAGTGGATCATAGGGCTTCCCTGGTGGCGCAGTGGTTGAGAATCTGCCTGCCAGTGCAGGGAACACGGGTTCGAGCCCTGGTCTGGGAAGATCCCACATGCTGCGGAGCAGCTAGGCTGGTGAGCCACAATTACTGAGCCTGTGCGTCTGGAGCCTGTGCTCCGCAAGAAGAGAGGCCGCGATAGTGACAGGCCCGCGCACCGCGATGAAGAGTGGCCCCCACTTGCCACAACTAGAGAAAGCCCTCGCACAGAAACGAAGACCCAACACAGCCATAAATAAATAAATTAAAAAAAAAAATACTTTAAATAAATAAATAAAATAAAATAAAATCAGTGCTTTAAAAAAAAAAAGAAGAGCAGTAATTCTTGCATTCTTGTTCATCTCACCGGGTTGCAAAAAAAAAAAAAAAAAAAAAAAGTGGATCATAGCCTTAAATGTAAGAGCTAAAACTATAAAACTCTTACAAGAAAACACAGGAGCGAAACTTCGTGACTTTGGGTTAGATAATGATTTCTTAGATATGACACCATAGCACAAGTGGTAAGAGATTGATAAGCTGGACTTCATCAAAATTAAAAACTTCTGTGATTCAAAGGACACCATCAAGAAAGTGAAAAAAACACCCACAAAATGGGAGAACATATCTGAAAATCATTTATCTGATAAGGGGCTTGTACCCAGAATACATAAAAAACTCTTACAACTCAATAATAAAAAGACAAATAGCCCAGTTTAAAAATGGGCAAAGGTTCTGAATACACATTTCTCCAAAGAAGACATACAAATGACCAATAAACATATGAAAGAATATTCAACATCATTAGTCATTAGAAAAATGCAAATCAAAACCAGGAGATATCACCTCACACTCACTAGTATAACTAGTAACAAAAAGACAGTAACAGTGCTGTCCAGGACATGGAGAAATTAGACCCCTCGGGACTTCCCTGGTGGGGCAGTGGTTAAGAATCCGCCTGCCAATGCAGGGGACACGGTTTCGAGCTCTGGTCTGGGAAGATCCCACGTGCTGAGGAGCAACTAAGCCTGTGCACCACAACTACTGAGCCTGCGCTGTAGAGCCTGCGAGCCACAACTACTGAGGCCCGCGCGCCTAGAGCCCGTGCTCCACAACAAGAGAAGCCACCGCAATGAGAAGCCTGTGCACCGCAACGAAGAGTAGCCTCCGCTTGCCACAACAAGAGAAAGCCCGCGTGCAGCAACGAAGACCCAACGCAGCCAAAAATAAATGAATGAATGAATGAATGAAAAAAAATTAAGGAATGCCTTTCTTTCTTAAAAAAAAAAAAAAGAGGGGCTTCCCTGGTGGTGCAGTGGCTGAGAATCTGCCTGCCAATGCAGGGGACACGGGTTCGAGCCCTGGTCCGGGAGGATCCCACATGCCGCGGAGCAACTGGGCACGTGAGCCACACCTACTGAGCCTGCGTCTGGAGCCCGAGCTCCACAACAAGAGAGGCCGCGACAGTGAGAGGCCCGCGCGCCGCCATGAAGAATGGCTCCCGCTCGCCGCAACTAGAGAAAGGCCTCGCACAGACACGAAGACCCAACGCAGCCAAAAATAAATTAATTAATTAATTAATTTTAAAAAGAAAGAAAGAAAGAAAGAAATTAGACCCCTCATTTATTGCTGGTGGGAATGTAAAGTAGTGCAGCCACTCTGGAACACTGGCAGGTCTTCAAAATGTTAAACACAGAGTTTACCGTATGACCCTGCAAATCCACTCCTAGGAATATATCCAAGATAACCAAAAATATATGCTTACACAAAAGCTTGTACAGAAAATGATAGTAGCATTATTTGTTATAGCCCCAAAGTGAAAACGACTCAAATGTCCATCATCTGATGAATTAATAAACAAAATGTGCTATATCCACACAAAATATTACTTAGCCATAAAAAGGAACGAACTATTGGCACATGCTACAACCTGGAGGAACTTTGAAAACATTAAGCAGATTCCATGTCTATGGAAATGTCTAGAAAAAGCCAATCTATAGAGATAGAAAGTACATGAGTGGTTGCCAGGAGCTGAGGAGATTGGGGGAACATGGGCAGTGATTACTAATGGGTTTGGGTTTCTTTTGGGGGGTGATAAAAATGTTCTAAAATTTACTGTGGCAATGGCTGCACAACTCTGTGACTATACTAAAAATCATTAAATTCTATGCTTTAAATGGGTAAACTTCATGGTATGCAAATTATAGCTCAATGAAGCTGTTTAAAAAACAACATCAACAAAAAACTGCCTAGCCTAGCTCTATAGGCAATGCCTGATTACTTCCAACTGTGTCCAGAACTAAATAACCTTGGGCGGGTCTGTTTCCCCACGCTTTGGAAGGACTCCTAAGAGGTCCCTCCCACTTTTGACCCTTCGGAATCCTGAAGGAGCAAACGTTTGCCCCCGGAGTCCTGGGGTTCCTCTGGGCAGGGAATGGACCACAAGATCTACAACGCTTAGACCTTGGGCAAACAGTGCCAGGGCTCACACGGTCCTCATCGTTTCTCTACGGCCCCGCTCCCCGCCGCTATCGGCCTGGAGATGCGCTTACCCAAGGCACAAGCCATAGTGGCGCCCACCAGGCCTCCCCCGGACACCACCACATCGTACACGGTGTCTGACGAGGCGCCGGCCCCCCTCCGGCAGGAGACCAGCGGGACCCTCCGGGCAGCGGCAGGGGCAGTCTCCCACCGGATCCCGGCCAGCCTGGCCGCCATGGTCCTGACCTGCACCGTAATTGGCGTCCCGCTGGGCCCGCCTGGGGTTAGCACTTCCGGAGCAGAGCTCTCCAGTCACAGGCCGCTTGAGCCGCCACCTCAAAACCGGAAGTATAACGTGCAAAGAGAATAGGCCAATCAGAAAACGAACTTTGCCTGCTTGGGCGGGACAGATTAGAGGCTGCCTGGGAAGGGGACTGGTTCGTGTATCCGCCTGGGAGCCAATCAGAGGCCCAAGCTAGAAAGGGGCGGAACCTGACCCGCTTAGCTTGCACCTCCACGGCCGCTGTTATCCCCGCTGTCTCCGCCGCTTCTGCCTCTTCCCCGCTGAGACGATGACCGTGGGCAGGTCTGCAGGAGCCTCCGGCGGCGCTCAGTGGAGCCGTCAGGTGAGCGGGGAAAAAGAAGGGGAGTGATCGTGTCTGCGCCCCGGAAAGAAATCCCGAAGAGAGGAAACTGTTTGAAGTTGCCTTGGAGACAGACGGCAAGGGCGTGTCACAGGGGCGTGGGATTAAAATGGGCAGTGTTTACGGAGGCGGACTCTTATCTCCGGGACCTGAACCCCTTGAACCCTTACGTCAGGCTCTTCATAGAACCATAGACATGGCCCCCAGTTTCCGCTTATCCTCTCAACCGCCCCAGGACTAATAGCACGATTGTTGTCTCCATTTTGTAGTAGAGAAAAATGAGGCACAGAGAGATTAAGAAATTTGCCCCCAAATTCATAGAGACAAAGTAAATTGGCGGTCGCTTAGGGGTTAGGGAATGAGGAGGGTTAGGGAAAATAGGGAGTGACTGCTAAATGGAATGGAGTCTTTGGGGGGTTATTAAAATTGATTGTGGTGATGGTTGCACAACTCTGAGTATACTGAAACCCAATGAATTGTACACTTGTATGAATTGTATAGTAGGTGCGAATTATATCAATAAAGTCGTTTTTTAAAAAAGGAATTTTCCTAAAATCACACGCTCTTTAGTAGCAGAGCGAGGGCTAGAGCACATACATACCTTTGACTCAGAATCCAGTGTTCTTTTCAGTATTAGAGCTGGACCCAGTTCAACCATCACCAAGTGTCACTTGGAGGCCTGCAGCGGCCCGTCCCAACTGGTTTCCAGCCGCAACCAACCAGTCACCCTGTGCGGTCCCATCATGGCCCCGGCCTGCTTCTTTCAGGATATCTCTTGCTACTATCCTCCAAGCACACTGGCCCTCTTTCTACCTCTCCAGAAGTCCAAAATTTTGTCCCTGCCTCAAGGCCTTTGTATTTGCTTTTCTTCGAGCCCCAAACCCTCTTACCCTAGATCTTTAGCAAGGCTGAAGTTTTTCTCACCAATCAGGTGTCAGTCTAAAAGTCCTCCACAGTGAGAAAGTACAAATCATCCAGGACTGGGAAAGTAAAACTCAGACTGTAATAGACCCAGATGAGGCCAGCAGCAAGATCAGCAGAAATCGGTATTTCTCACAGGGCCACACTGTACCTGCAAAACGACTAATACCCCATACTTCTAAATGATTATGCTTACTTATCAATTACTTACTCAGCCCTACTTTGCTCTTGTCACCTTTTGAATAAAAATTGCTCATTCATCCACTTACTAAACTGTGCCCTCTTTATGACAGCATCCATCCATCCTTGCTTCCCCTAACCCTCCTCAGAATCATTCAGGACCAGCCAACCCTAGAAAAAGCCCCCACCCCGCGCCAAGTTCCCTATACTTTCCCATGGTATGCTGTAGCAAATTAATAAACCTAGTTCTGATTACAGGTACATTCCTAGTGGTCTTTATCTGACAGGCTTTTATCAACAGAAAAGCGTCCCATAGCCACTCCATCACTCTATAATCTCACAGTTTCATGGCTTTTATTGAATTTATTACCATCTTACATTATCTTTCTCCCTTCACTAGGATGTAAGCCTCGTGAGAGTAGGGACCTTGTTTGTCTTGTTCGCAGCCTAATACTCAATGCACATTAGGCACCCAATAAATGTTTTCTGAATGAATGGAGTATTTAAGCCCAGTTGGATTTCCCACTTTCTAGGACTCTTTCAGCTAGACCACACTGTCTCCTGTTAATTACTCATTCCTAGTAACAGGGTAGGAATTAGCTAGAATATGAGGAAAGCAGAGGTATAGACAAGGGAAGCAGGAAAAGGAAGATGGGCAACAAGTAGGTAAAACCCAAGTAGGGCAGGTCCCAGAGTGTGGCCAAAGTTACAGGTAGGATTCCTGGAGAGCAGGGGTGCATGGTGAAGGTAGGTTCTCCATAAATGCTCACCGGACTGCATGAACCAACTTCAGCTCTCTGTTTCCCTTTCCCGCCCTTCAACCAAGCACACCTCATATACCAATATGTGAAATTTCTTTAAAGCAAGGAACACATTTTTCTTTGTCCCCCACCCCAGTCCCTAATGTATACTTATTTAAAATGAAATTAGTAGTTAAGTTTTTAAATCACAGCTTGACCCACAGTCTATTTCATTTCAGATATTTCCTCCCAAATCCTCCTCAGACACAGAGGCAGAAGAGGAGCTGTGTGGGGATGGGCTGGTTTTGCCCAGGGCTGGCAAACTCAGTGAGTTCATCAGCCCAGAGGAGGAGACAGATTCTACTTCTGACTCAACTGCGAGTTTTTACGAGACCCTGCAGGCACTAAGGCAGAAAGGCAGGTGGTGCCTGTTGGAATCCCTTTATCTGTCTGACCCAGACAGTGATGAAAGCCTCTCTGAAGATGATGAGGACCTGGAGAGTTTCTTCCAAGACAAAGGCAGGGGGAAGCTGCAGGTGCAGTCCCCCCCGTCTCCGAGGTAAGGCAGTGCAGTTCAACAGCTGCCTCACTGCACAACTCTGCCCAAGTCACATCATGACTCTGGGCCTCATCTTCCTCCTCAGTAAAACAAAGACCACTCCTGTAAGTGCCACCTACCCAGGCTTCAGCCCAGAATCAGCCAAACGTGTTCTGATTCCTACCCAGCAGTCCTGAATCACTTTGGGTAACCTTGAGTCACCTGAAGGTTTGGAATCAATTAAAGAGATGCCTTTCCCAAATATACTACCTCCCTGAGAATGGCAACAAGGTTCATTTCCCTTGGCCAAGCCCTGCTATATGCACATATACTTTATCTCATTTAATATTTACTTTCTCCTCCCAATCACCCTGTAAGTAGATACTATTTTTGCCATTCTACAATGATGAAGAAATTGAGGTTCCAAGAGAACCTTGCTCAAGGTCACACAGCTGGTAATTGTTTGAAGCAAGATTGGAACCTGGGCCTGACTCTAAAGGCTTCCTGTGCACCACTGCACTCTTCTCTCTACCGAATGAAAATATTAAGAGTGCAAAGTGGCAATTCTTGGGTCCATTCTAAGGAGAGACTTTCTACTAGGGCTGCTAGGATGGCCTGTGGGAAGGAGAGAAGCCTGGTTGAGAAAGGCGCAGGCCTAGAGGCCTGTGGGGCTGCAATGTGAGGCTGAGAAACTAACTGTGACCTGCCGGAAGGGAGGGGGAAGGAGGAGGATCTTGGAGGAGCCAGGCCTCCTGGCCCCCCTGTGCTCCACGCACAGAGCTGCTCTCTCCCCGCAGGTGTGGCTCCATGAGGCGCTGCAGCTCCTTGAGCAACCTGCCCTCCGATCTTCCCAAGGCTCAGCCTCAGCCACCCTCCAGCTCCAGGCCTCTGTCCCAGCACAGAAGCATCAGCTCCTGGGCGTCATCCATCACCGTCCCTCAGCCGTTCCGCATGACGCTGCGCGAGGCCAGGAAGAAGGCCCAGTGGCTGGCCTCGCCTGCCTCCTTTGAGCATGAGAGGCAGCAGGCCCAGAAGCAGGGCCAGGAGGAGGCCGAGTGCCACCGGCAGTTCCGGGCACAGCCTGTGCCTGCGCACGTCTACCTGCCCCTCTACCAGGAGATCATGGAGCGCAACGAGGCACGCAGGCAGGCAGGGATCCAGAAGAGGAAGGAGCTGCTCCTCTCTTCCTTGAAGCCCTTCAGCTTCCTGGGGAAGGACGAGCAGCGAAAGAAAGCCATTCAACAGAGGGACCTGGTCGCCACAGCTAAGGCCAAAGTCCCCAAGCAGAAGGCCACCAGGAGGATCCCCAAGTCCATTCTGGAGCCAGCCCTCGGGGACAAACTCCAGGGTAAAGACATCCTTGCCTCCGGCCTGCCTCCTGCCTGGGGGTACCAAGCGGTGCTGTGGGGATTTATTCGGGCTCAGGGATCACCCTGGCTCAGAGATGGGCTGTTCGGGCGGACCCGCTAGAGGCCTTGCTCAGTGCAGGCCACGGGGTAGGGTTGGGTCTGCCCGTACAATGGGGGCGCCTAGTTGGGAGAGGAGTAGGAGGCCCCGGGTTCATCCTGTTGACCTCACCTGGCTCAGTGAGTGGATACGAAGGCCTCTGTGGCAGCATGGGTGCCAGAGCAGAGAACCACTCAGAGACATCTGAGTACCAGCCTAGGCCAGCACCACCACTAGCCAGCTGCCCCGAGGAAAGCCCCCCACATCCTCTGAGGTACTCATTTCAAGACGCATAGCTCAGTTAAAGGACTCTGGCTTTATTCGCTCATTCCATAGCATGTGCCACGTCCCAGGCGTGAATAAATAGATGTGGAGTTTGCGGACATGGGAGGGAGACAGACAGCTAATTACAAATGTGATAAGTCACTTGCAGGAGTTAAAGGGGGAAGCCTAGGGGTCCAATGTCACCTATAACAGAGGGACCTGACTTAGAGTGTGGTGAGCGGTGGGAACAGTTAGGGAAAGTCCCGAGGGAAAGTGAACGCTGACCCTGAAGGAGGAGCCATGGTGAATTCAATGAAGAGGGAAGAAGAGTGTACCAGGCAAAGATAATAGCATGGAGGTAAGAAAGCTGAGCACATTCAAGGCATGGAAAGGTAGAGGGGAGACAGAAGAGGAGCGGGGGGCGGGACAGACAGGCACAGGCCAGACCTCGGGCCTTGTAGGCCATGGGAGGGAGTTTGGACTTCATCCCAAGGGCAGGGGGAGCCACTGAAGGGTTTTAAGTAGGGTGGCTCATGATCAGATACGAAGTTCAGAAAGCTCACTCTGCTGTGGAGATAATTATAGGGGGACGGGCAAGTCCAGAGGGATGTTGATCTGTAGGAGCCTATTTCAGTGATTCAACTGAGAAATTATGAAACTAGTAGCAGGGAGGATGAAAAGAGGCTGGACCAGAGAGAGGTTAAAGAGGAGGAGGCGGCAGGACTGATGAGCGAGGAGGAGGTGAGAACAATGTGGGCAGTGGGCTTGGGCAGTTGGGTGGACGGTGGGGCCCCTGCCTGAGAAGGGAGACCTGGGAGAGGAGCAGGTGACTGGCCCATCCCTCCTGCTCCATCTCTGAAGAAGGAACTGTAGAAAGTGCTCAGTAAGTGTAAATGGTAGCTGCTTCTGCAGCCTGATTGGCACACAGCAGTGATGTCCTAGTCAGCATTCATTAAGGCACTCTCCAGGAAAAAAAAGGAAGTTGATTTGCAGTGTTTGCCGTTTTCATGGTATAAATACTCCTATCCTGGCCAATTTCAAGCTTTCCAGACGATGCCAACTAGCTCGGAAAATTCCTGAAAAGTTAATGCTGAGTTCCAGCACACTAACTGCGAGTGTTTAAGAGGGAAAGCTCACCACACCTTTTGGTTTGAGGCTTGGTCCCTTCTCACCCCTCGCTGCCCTGACTTCTTCTCCACAGAAGCTGAGCTCTTGAGGAAAATTCGCATCCAGATGAGAGCCCTGGACATGCTCCAGATGGCCTCCTCCCCCATCGCTTCCTCCAGTGGCCGGGCTGACTCACAGCCTCGAATAGCCACCCGGACCCGGGAGGAGAAGCTTGGGTTTCTGCACACTGACTTTGGATTCCAGCCTCGGGTGAATCCTGCCGTCCCTGACTATGAAGAACTTTACAAGGCCTTCCAGAAAAGAGCTGCCAAGAGAAGAGACACCCAGGAGGTGACTCGCAACAAGCCCTTCTTGCTGAGAACCGCCAGTCTGCGTTGTACTCCTCGGCCCTGTGATGCTGCCGCCTCTGAAGGGAGGAGGGTGAGAGCCCAGGCCACTGCAGGAGGGTCAGGGCTGAGGCCCTAAACACAGGAGGGGCCAGGTCTCAATGGAAGGCACTTCTCATGACACTTTTCTATCTTAATTTTTTTAAAACACCGGCTCAGCTGTAAGCAGATCCACGGTTCCTAAAAATTTAAGACCACAAGAATACTTCCCTTCCTTCCCTCTCTGTAGAGGGATTTTGCAGAAATAAGTGCAAACAAGTCTGGAAGGCAGGGAGTTGGGGTCAATTGCCATGTCCCAATACCAATTCCAAAGAACTCTTCTCATTTAATTAAAAACCTTGGGATTGGTATCCAAGTCTTGGCCCTGTTTAACTAAACTCAAGATCTCATTACCCTTGCCTTAATCCCAAGAAAGAACTGAAGATTCTGACTAGTCCTCCGCTGAAATCGATTCCTAGTTAAGATAGAAACTAATTGCACATGCTGTCCTACCAATATTAGCCTTCATTTCTTCTAGGAATCTCCACAGCCACCCGGCACACCCCTACCAAGGAGTCGTTCTCTGAGTGGCCTTGCTTCCCTTTCTGCCAACACCCTCCCCGTGCACATCACAGACGCCACCAGGAAGAGGGAATCTGCAGTCAGGTGAGTGGTCAGCCTGCATGAGACCCACAGTGCTCAGATCTTGGCCCCAATGCTGGAAAGCACTCCGCTGCTGGGCCTTCTCTCCTGTTATCAGAGAGACCGAAAGGGGTGGAAGGGGAGTCTTGATCAGGACAGGAATTCATGTGACTCTCCACACTTAGTGCTGGAGAACACTTAACCATCACTCAGCCAATATTCTTGGGGGACTTACTTTGTGCCAGGCACAGCGTTAAGGCTGGAGATACCTTATAGAACCTATAGTTTAATATCTAGTCTGAAATACAGAAAGGCAAAGAAGCAACTATCAAATCTTGTGAGTAGCACAATGATGGGGAAATGCAGGGGACTGTGTGTGGGAGGGGCACTGGGCAGCCTGGGTCTTCTGTAATAGATGCCTAAGGTGAAACCTGAAGAATGAGAAGTCAGCCAGACAAAGGCTGGAAAGAAACAAGTTTCCAAACAGAATAACATGCGTCAAGACCCACTGGTGAAAGAGGAAGGAAGCATTAGGAACAGGAATTCAGAGAAGCCTGAACCTGTGTGTGTGAGCCTGCCACAAAGAAGATGAGGCATCCATCGCATAGATTTGAGATTCTCTGAGATTCATCTTGGGGAACTATTAGAAGTCGGTTGGGAAGCAGGAGCCTCCTTATTTTTAACTCTTTAACTGACCTCTGTCCTGGTAGTCTCATCCAGCCAGCACCCCAGCAGGAGTTCCTCCGCTAGGCCTCTGAGCTGAAGTCAGCAGGAGAGGTCATGCTGTAACTGGTGGCTTAGCTCTGGGAGAGGACTGGCATCTCGGTGCCTTCCTGTGGGGCTCACAGAGGAGTACATGGAATCTACTTGGCCCTTTAAGACCCACAACAGGGATTTTAGAAATGTATTTAGCAGCCAAGGGATACTCCCTTCTTCCTCAAATTTCACAGTCAGAGTTACTAAATCAAGGCTAAATGCATCAGAATCCTGAGGTCCCACTACGATAGGTCTCATGAACCAGACGGTGGCCCACCTGCAGAGAATGTCCATATCTGCGTTCTGGCAATAGCGAGTTTGACATATTAGCAGATTAAACTGTTATACCCTCCTTCCTAATAAGTCCATTTGAATATGAACACCCTACTGCAAGAGTCTTGACTGTTTTTTCTTTTGGTAGAACTCTCCATAGTACCTTGTAGAATGATACTTGTACAAACTAAGTGCTGCAGGTTGACCCCAAATTGTGCATTGAAGGAGGCCCATTTCCAGTTCTCTGTGGAAATGCAGGTTTGTATTCCCAAAGGACCATGAACCCAGGCACCTTCCAGCCCACCATTTACAGCACAGTTGTCAAGGGCAGAGGCTTGGGAGTCAGACATCCTGGTTCTAATCTTGGCTTTTCCACTGGCATGCTGGGTAGCTTCAAGCAAGTAGTTTACCCTCCCTGAGGCTCAATCTTGTTGCCTATAAAAAGGGAGACCTACAGTCCTTACCTCACAGGGCAGCTATGAGAATTTAAGCTAATGGCTATAAAGCACTTATTGGTGCCTGTCTGCACGTGGTTCAGTGTAGGTAGCTCAGCAAATGGTAGCAATTAGTATTATTTTGTTTCCAGATGGCAAGACACCTGAGTGTAAGAATATTTTAACTCATGTTTTTCAGTTCAATTAATGAACTTCTCCTGGGGTAGAAACTCACTGTCCATAGTGCTGGGAAGGCTTCATCTGCCAGTGCATTTAATCCAGAATCTTCTTCTTTCTGAAATGCCAGTGTAGTAAATTACTCACCCATTCATAGAAAAAACCAACTGACTTTCCAGAGAGGTTACTAAGATTGCTTTTAAGTATACCCAGGTTGGTCATTTGTATTCTTTTTTTGCCTCTTCCCTTTAGACGTTCACTTGAGAAAAAGGACAAAGCAGGTCAAAGTACTCAGTGGTCGGAGATGCACAAAAAGAAGTGTCAGGCGATATCTAACTCTGTGACCTTGCGTGCGAAAGCCATGGATCCCCATAAAAGCCTGGAGGAGGTGTTCAAAGCAAAGCTGAAAGAGAATCGGTCGGTGTCCTCCGTGTGTCTAAGGGATAACTATCTTGGGAGCCATTTGCCTTGAAAATGGCAAATTGGGGTTATTACAGTAGGCTCCTATAACCAGAGAATCAAGGATTTTGCCAGGCACAGTTAGGAATTTATAATGTCTGTGGGAGTTATTCCACTTAACTGAAATTAAAGGTATTCCGGATTGGAAAAACCTGGAATTCATTCTAAAAATCTTGTTAATTCCAGGAACAATGACCGTAAAAGAGCAAAAGAGTATAAGAAAGAATTGGAGGAAATGAAGAAGAGAATACAAATAAGGCCCTATCTCTTCGAACAAGTTACCAAGGTAAATCTAAACCGTCATTCACTTTCTTTCTGTCTTAGATGAAAGGGCTCTTAGAAATTATGAAACAGCTTAATATCTGGGTATTAAACACTTCCTTTAGGCTCAGAAAGATTCTAAGCTTGGCTCATTTTATTACTACCATCTTTCACCAAAGTAAGTAGTGCACTGGTGAACATTGGACTGATTTCATCCAAGACTGGATTCCAAAGGCATCTATAAAGGGATATTTCACTTCCTGGGGTTTTCTCTATAGTCTAGCCTTCAGCTTGAATCAGAGTAGAGGTTAGATCCCAGGCACACAATTGACAGTTTGGCTGTGTTGGAGTATCTTTAACTTGCTAATGTCATCTCTCCTCCTGTAGTGCTGGTGCCCTGGGCACCCCCAGCCTCTACAGCTGTGGCACATTTATAGGTCTTCAGGGGTTGAGATGCTCACAAGCACTCCACAAGGCCTCTTCCAGATTTAGTGGCTTTCTGGCTGGAAGAGTCACTTTAAAATGTTCTCTAGATTCCTAGGGAAGTTGGACGCAGTTGAGATGTCCCTAAGGAAGCTCTGGGGCTACTTGAACAGTCTTAGAAAGGCCACCGTCCCAGATAGCTTTGAGCTGCATCAAGCTCTGTAGATCTCTCTCCTCTCCAGAGTTTCAAACAAAAGTTGGCATTCCCTAGTGACCTGGTTCCAAATGTTGGGCATTATCTTATAGCCAGTGCATTATTTAGGCATTTCCTGGGTCCAGTCCTCCCCAGTCCCCTACATATTACACACACACTGGACTGTCTTGGATTTACTTAGCAACTTGCATTGCTAAGTAAAAATTTCTCATAATGACGTTTGCTCTTCATGTTAGCTTTTTCCTAGTAAGCTCATTCTCAGATCTCAAAAGATCTTTCACCACTCTAGGAAAAATACAAAGTACTCTATATGACTTTGTTCTTGAACACTTAAACAAACAAAAAATAACCTTTTTCTGGTCTACATGCATACCATCCATCCTGTTAAGAATGTTACAAGTGCAGCTTATTTTCCATTTGTTATATTTCAGTATTCCTGATGATGGTTTGGTTGCTTTTAAATGTTAAAAATGTTTTTAGTCCATCTTTTTCATCTGGGTCTCACTTGGTCTTCCAAAAATCTAAATCCTTGCCTCACAAAGGTGTGGTTCCCAAAACAACAGTTGCCATCTCCTGAGAGTATTAGAAATACAGAATTGCAGGCCCCATCTGAGAACTACCTAATAAGAATCTGCATTTTAACCCGATCTTCAGGTAGTTCCTATGTACTTTAAAGCTTGAGAATAAGGCTCTAAGTAATTTTCATACAAATCTGTGTCCAGCACTACAGGGGGGTGGTGGGGTGGAAAAGCAGTATTACAAGCATACAGATTAAGCAAGCAATTTAGAATTATCTGGTAATTCAGCTACAGCAGATTAATTTCCATTCCACAGGACCTTGCCAGGAAGGAAGCAGAACAACGGTATCGAGACACCCTGAGGCACGCTGGGCTGGATGAAGACTTTGTGAGGAACAAGGGTCAGGGCAACCGGGCTTTACAATGGAAGGAGCAATCAGAAGTCCGTGATTGTCCCAGGTAATCAGAGATACTGCTGTCATCCTGCAGCTCTCAAGTTGCATCCCTAGTAACGCCACTGGGAGGAAGCTTTAGAACAGTCACTCATGTTTTGAGATCACAATCCTGTATTTATAGAATACTAATCTAGAGATCTCCAAGTAACACATTTAAATTTGGTGAGTAGTGCAGTTGTGAATAAAAATATAGCTATTGTGTATTAGGTCTAGATTCCTTCAATTTGAAACAGATCATTTTTCCAATCCCAGTCCAATGCCATCAGTCAAAAGTACTTCTACTTCAATTCTGAAGAAAAATCATGTATATTTTTACTTCCTATAAAATGATAAACTACACTCTTCGTTTACTTACTTATTGGATAAGTGAAAGTAAAAACCGTTACAGGGCCACAATAAAAGCTGTAAATATCCTGTACAATCAAAGCCTTTCTTTTCCCCTCAGCTTGGTCACCATGGCTTGTTCAAATCTAGCTTTTTTAAAAAAATAAATAAATTTATTTATTTATTTATGGCCGCGTCAGGTCTTCTTCGTTGCTGTGCGCGGGCTTTCTCTAGTTGTGGTGAGTGGGGGCTGCTCTTCATTGCTGTGCACAGGCTTCTGACTGCGGTGGCTTCTCTTGTTGCGGAGCACAGGCTCTAGGCACGTGGGCTTTAGTAGCTGTGGCTCGTGGACTGTAGAGCACAGGCTCAGTAGTTGTGGCGCACAGGCTTAGTTGCTCTATGGCATGTGGGATCTTCCCAGACCAGGGCTCGAACCTGTGTCCCCTGCATTGGCAGGCAGAGTCTTAACCACTGTGCCACCAGGGAAGTCCCAAATCTAGCATTTTTTAAAAGCAACTCATTAGCACCACCTCCTCCATTGATATCATATAAGTCAAAGGGAGAAAAGCACAGTATTTCTATTACTCTCAATTTTAAGTCCTAGTAGCCCTTCCCCTAATTCCTATCTCAGTTTTCCCCCTAGAAATTTGCCTTTATACCCCATACAAAATAATGATAATGTTGAAACCATGCTTAAGCCTTACACGATGCTTCCTTTGATTTAAAATTTAAAATTTTATAATTCTTTAATTTATTCTGCAGCACTCATGAAACTATGTAAACTCGGCATCAGGAATCCACGGCAGGATTTAGAAGAATCTCTAGAACAGCCTACAAGCCCCAAGAAAGAACTAGAGGAGCTGTCTTATGAATTACCAGATAATCTCAAATCATTTGGTTAATCAGTATACTTAAAACTACTGCTTTCGAATAATATCAAGCAGCTACCTTGGGGTTGAGTCAAGGCAGGCGAAACTTGGGTTTTGAGTCATGGTTGCTTTTGGAGAATGGGGGAAAGAAAAGTAGATAACAGAGAATGGTCCAAGTAAATCAAAGTGGAGAAGTTCAGGGTAGAGGGATCAGAGCTAATTAAGGGTTCTTGCTTTGTACCTCACACTTAAGCATACAGGTACAGAAAAAAGGGCATAAGCCCAAATGCCTACAGAGGCTAGTCAGGAAACAAATGGGTCAAATGGGCTGGCTGTCAGATTAGCAGGAGATAGTGGAGACTAGAGAATATCAACCCTGATGGAATACAGGCCCAGAATTGCCAGATCAACCACATTTTCAACAGAAACCAGAAATGTGCATGTCGGCAACTAATTTAAAACTTACTGGAAATTCCCTGGCCGTCCAGTGGTTAGGACTCCACGCTTTCACTGCCAAGGGCGTGGGGTTCAATCCCTGATCGGGGAACTAAGATCCCACAAGCTGCGCAGCCCAGCCAAAAAAAAAAAAATTTATTTGGAAATAATATGTGGGAAAAACAAAACATGTTTGTATATCAGATTAGCCCATGGGGGATGACAAGTTTGCAACCCCAAATACGGGGTTTCTCAGCCTCAGCACTATTGACATTTTGGGCCAGATGAGTCTGTGTTGGGTGAGGGAGCTATACATTGTAGGATGGTTAGCAGTACCCCTGGCCTCTATTTACTAGATACCAATAGCACCCCTCTCCTCAGTTACGACAACCAAAAATGTCTCCAGATATTACGAAAAGTCCCCTGGGTGGCAAAATGTCCTTGGTTGAAAACCACTGTTCTAGTATAAAAGTAAGGCTACTGGAAGCCAAAACTGGCATTTTAAGAATACAAGTAATTGATATGAACTCAGTCTATCTAGCACAGGATAATTATGCATGTCATTAACAAATTAAGAACTATAATTACTTTATTTAAAACAGCAGTTAATTCTTTGCTGTTATCTGCTTAGAATGTGACACTCTGTGCATGTGTGTACTATGTTAGCATGAGGTTCATTTTAATAAATTTGAAACTTCTGACAGCCATGATTTTCTAGTAGGTGATCTCTGGATACTTTTCTTCTCAGCAATAATAATGAAATAGTCTCTCTCAGTAACTCTAAAGACAGGATGATGGTAGCAAGAGTGCCTACTCTGACAGAAGAACCTTTCTCATGTTTTTTAAAGTATCTTTCTGGAAATATTCAAAAATATCTGTTATTATTGCCATTTTTCCAGACTCAAACATGGTCCTTTTGGTGATGACAAGAATGATACTCTGATAACTACCATGTGGGTTTGCTAGTTGGAGATGAAGATGCTCATGTCATCTTCCCCAAGACTTCTGAGCTCAGTTTTACCTGCATGGACTCCTGAGGGTAAATCAGTGCCCCATCTTAAAGGGAAAGACTGAATTATTTTCTTAATCTCCTCTCAAAAGGAAACAAATTTTGTTTAAAACAAGGAGCCAAAGAACTGACTGGCTGTTTTGTTTATTTAAAGGAAAAACAATTGAAGCTCTGAATCAGGTGATTTTTAACTTAAAAAAAAAACAAAAAGCAAAAAACAAACAACCTCTTAACATGCTACTGTATGTTCCATAAACAAAGAAAGCAAAGTGGCCAAGTAGAGGTGTATAGGACAAGATAGTACCTCAGCCTGGGCCAAGCAGGGATTCAAGTAATTTATTTTTTTGAAGACCAGTGGCAGAGAGTCTCTTACTCAGGTTGCTAAAGGGAGAATGTCACAACAGAACTGACACCACTCCCTTCTCGAAAGCAACAAGGCATCTTGAAAGCTTAACTTCTTGGTGAAGTTTTATGGTTGGTGGCAGGATTTAGTTCCATGTGAAAAGACAGCTCGGTATGGGATGAAAACTCTTCAAAGGAAAACCTCCCCTCAACAGTCTTACTGAGAAACTTCAGCCAACAAATAATCAAATTCACTTTTGGGAGAAGTCTATCCCAAAATTGTGCAGTGGGAAGAGAGGTAGGTACAGTTACCCAGCCCACATTCACTGCTTTCTTCCTTGTCTGAATCAGATGGTAGTTGAATAGAAGCTCTCCTACAGTCATCTTCTAGGCCAGGAAAGATGAACAGAGGCAAAAGTGGGGTCCTGTCCTTCACAGATTCATTTTGGTTCTGGCAAACTGTGAGCCATAAGCATCCTGTTCCCACTGCATGCACTCTGGGTTCAGGTAGAGCTGCTCTTCCAGGAGTCAGCACCCATGCTCATGTCCGTCCTTCAGTTAAATCTCCTTGGTTTAGTAACTGTAAGAGATTAAAAACAAATCTGGAATAGTTACCAGTGAATAACAGGAAAAATAATTCATACTAAGTGACAGGTTTACAATTGGGGGTGGGGAATGCATTGCAGGGGTGAGTCAGGGACAGCTAGTTCCAAATCAGAAGACATGCACAGACTGATAGATCTCATTTATGTACTGGCCTTGGGACAGCACTTTGACCATTTGATGATGCTGGCATTCCTACTATAGCAGTAAAATATCCTGATAATAATAATTATAATATCCTATAAGCCAAACTATTATTTGTGTAATCACATACTCACTAGTCAGTGATGGAGGAATCTATAACCACAGGGAAATCAGAACTGGTGGAACCAAAAATCTTACATCAGTCAGTTAGCCAAAGTACAGGCTGAAGGCTCAAGAAGAAGTAAAGGGAATGGAGTTCTACGTGAGAGCTACAACCCACTCATGAAAAATCCAGGGATTTCCTGGGCTTAAAATACCTTTCCTGTGATGAGGGAAGACAAGCCTGAGAGTCTCCAATAGGGTGGCAGCTACCGTGGACATTCTACTCTACATTCAAGGTTCCTGTTGAAAGGTGTTTTTGTATAATAATTGATGAAATTGGGTTCCATTTAATTATGAAAAGAAAATGAGATGGGAATAATACAGTGAAAACAGAATAAACATTGTTTGTTAAAATCTAATCAGATAAATTCTAGAGCTGGAGATATATTTATTTGGTGATCTTAATTTAGATGAAGGTAATTTACATAGTAGAATTCAATGGTATGGAATTTAAAGAAATGTAAAGAAAAATTTTAAACTTAGAGAAAGAAACCACAGATTTCAGTTGATACTGTGTGGTAGAGATTAGGAATGGTATATTTTTAATCTAGACCAAGATCCAGATGTTTACACTCAAACTTAGCAATGGCACTTTATGAGAAATGTTAAAGAATTTGTAATTTCTGTTTTCCTCCTTGTTTTGTTTGGGAAATATTCTAAGATATAGTCAAAGCTAACTGGCAATCACTTATACTGGTTCTTGAATTCAAGAATGTGAAGTTAGTGTGGCTATGGAACCCCATTTGGGATGACCTTTAGTCCACAGAAGGTCAAAAGCCCTGGGGTCTCAGCTGGGTCTGCACAATGAGTCCTCTGTCTGATTCTCAGAAGACCTGGCCACACTGAGGAAAAATCAGAATTGTCCAATTTGAACCATCTGAGTGAGAGTTAACTTGTAGTTTTTCATATATTTTCCATGATAATTTCTGACACTTGTTCTTGATAAGTTATTTTTATTTTTAGAGCATACTTACAGGAGTCCAATTAGAAGTGCATCAGCAGATTCTTACAGGTCTGATCTACAATGCATGGTGAAACAATTTGGAATGGGCATGTGTTGTTTTAAGGGTTGCTATTGCCTTCTCCTTCTCTGGCATCTGAGAATAATCCCTAAGGAGTCAATATTCCTCACTCACTGGAGGAACAGTCAGTTAGTACCTAGACCCCGGATGAGGAAGAGGATGAAGCCTGGAGCCTTTGGGGGCTTATAGCTTGAAAAAAAAATGAAGGTATTGGAGGATGTGATAAGCCCACCTTCAGAAGGAAAAGGAGGGGATGAGCAATGAAAATGCCTTGATGGGGGGAAGGTAATAATGGTATAGTAAAGGAAAGACAAAAGAAGTGAGGCTCAGACAGAAGTTGTATTTGTAAATACATAAGGATCCATGAGGAAAAAGTGATAGTGAAGGATTTTCAACTACATCTAAGGGCAGCACTTTCCTCTTGTGGTGTTAATATTTTTCTATTAAGTGTCTGAGGCTTCCATTCTGAAACTGGGTACACAGGACTTAAAGGCCCTTTGTGTTCTCCTGGAGTGAAGGCCAAGTTTTCCTTTGTTTTTTTTTTTTTAGGTAGTCTGTGTTATTGTGTCTGCCTGAGGCTGTGAGTGAGCATCTCCCAGACAAGGACACGACACTCGGAAGCCAGCTACAGGTTCAAGAGAACAAATGTGCTACTACTGGACTTTCTGCATACACAAATCTGACCATGTCATACCCCATTTAAAACCATGCAGTGGCTCCCCAGTGCCCCCAGGATAAAATCATGTCCTATAAGGCCCTTAAAGAGAAGAACCAGCTTGTCTTTCCTGCTCTCATCTTTCCATCCCACACCAATCTCTCCATTCCATGTCCATCACACTCAACCCTTTGTGGTTCCATAATCGGGCGTGCTCCCTTCTCCTTTGTACACATTGCTACCTTTACGCCTGTTAAACTTCTTCCAGTCCCTCCCACTTCTCCATCAAGATGATTACTATTCATCCCTCAGGTCTCAACTTAAACTCTAAAACTTATCCTGACTTCCCCCAAGACTAGCACTACTACCCTGTATAAAAATTGCCAGTTCATTGACCTGTTGCCCTTCCCATTCTAAACTCTCTGTACAGCACAACTCCAGGGGCACCATTTACATAGCTATGGAGTTATAAAAGGCAGAGGTCCTAACTCTGACTCTAAGCTCTTTGAGACAGAGATTATATTTTGTTTACTACTGTATAACTAGTACCCAGCAGAGTGCCTTGCACACATCAGGTACATAATATCTGTTGAATGAATTATCTTTATTCATCTGGCATTTATTTGGGGTAATCTGGAGTGCTTCAATTAAAAAAAGGTATTTAGCAGTATGGGAGAGAAAAACTCCAAAGTTTCAAATACAAAAAAAGAAAATGGGCTTCCCTGGTGGCGCAGTGGTTGAGAATCTGCCTGCCAATGCAGGGGACACGGGTTCGAGCCCTGGTCTGGGAAGATCCCACATGCCGCGGAGCAACTAGGCCCATGTGCCACAACTACTGAGCCTGCGCGTCTGGAGCCCGTGCTCCGCAACAAGAGAGGCCGCGCACCGCAATGAAGAGTGGCCCCCGCTTGCCGCAACTAGAGAAAGCCCTCGCACAGAAATGAAGACCCAACACAGCCAAAAATAAATAAATAAATTAATTAATTAAAAAAAAAAAAAGGAAGTGTTGAGTGTTGTGGATTGGTATATCAGGATAATAATTTGTACTAGGTACAAAAAGAAGGGGATGACTTTCCTGAACTATTTCAGAGCAACCCAATAGTTAATAAAAGTATTTCTTTTATAGAAGAATCACAGTTAATAAAAGCAGAAGGAAAAAGAGAATAAGGTATCACTGTTTTGCAAGCCCTAATGAAAAACAGATCTAGGCCATGATCAGTAATGGTTGCCAAAACTTTTACATAACCCACTGGTCAATCTTGAGATCAGTGAGGAGAACAACCAAATATCATGTGTCTCCTGATGAGATGTAGTAGGAAGCAAGAGTACCACCTATAAAATATTCTTGCCGGGCTTCCCTGGTGGCGCAGTGGTTGAGAGTCTGCCTGCCGATGCAGGGGACACGGGTTCGAGCCCTGGTCCGGGAAAATCCCACATGCCGCGGAGCAACGAAGCCCGTGCGCCACAACTACTGAGCCTGCGCGTCCGGAGCCGTGCTCCGCAAAGAGAGGCTGCGACAGTGAGAGGCCCGCGCACCGCGATGAAGAGTGGCCCCCGCTCGCCACAACTGGAGAAGGCCCTCGCACAGAAACGAAGAACCAACACAGCCAAAAATAAATACATTAATTAATTTTAAAAAATATATATTAAAAAAATATATATATATTCTTGCCAAGAGGAGAAACAAACAGTAATCTAATCAAGCCTCTAAATGTAATTACCAGTTTTCAGGAAGTCTGTGGATAGAGAAAGAAATCAAACAACAAAAGGAGTCAATCAACCAAAATCAGAATGTGGGAAATGCTATAAGACAAACAACCCAATTCCTTAAATAGATAGCCATACTGAAAAAAAGAGGGGGAGGACTATTAGAGATAAAGAGAATTATTAACCAAATGCAATGTATAGGCTTTGTTTGAATTCTTATTCAAACCAACCAACCATAAAAGATTCTTTCTGAGAAAAAATTTAGAAGGCTAAGAATCAGAGGATATCAAATTATTGTTAATTTTGTTGGGTATGATAAAGATATAGTTATGAAAAAATATCTGTTAGAGAAATATTTACAGATGAAATGTCTATGATTTAAAATACTGCACTACAAATAAAACATCAACAGCAAACAGTAGGAGGGAAGTGATAAGAACAGTAGACAGTTAATTGTTGAAGATGGGTGACAAGTACATGGATCACTATAGTATTCTCGTTCTCAGTATTTATACTCTTTGAAAACTTCCACAATAAAACATTTTAAATAGATAAACGAAGAGGGGAACAAATAAAGGAAGACTCCACAGGTGAGACATGTTCCAAAGCGGTTACCAGGAGAAGGTGACTTAGGGAAGAACCAATGATACCAAATAGCAAAAACTTTCAATATAACATAAGCAAAGAGGAGGAGAGAAGATGGCGGAAGAGTAAGACGCGGAGATCACCTTCCTTCCCACAGATACAGTAGAAATACATCTACACGTGGAACTGCTCCTACAGAACACCCACTGAACGCTGGCAGAAAACGTCAGACCTCCCAAAAGGCAAGAAACTCCCCCCGTACTTGGGTAGGGCAAAAGAAAAAAGAAATAACAGAGACAAAAGAATAGGGACGGCACCTGCACCAGTGGGAGGGAGCTGTGAAGGAGGAAAGATTTCCACGCACTAGGAGCCCCTTCGCGGGCAGAGACTGCGGGTGGCGTAGGGGGGAAGCTTCGGAGCCACGGAGGAGAGCGCAGCCACAGAGGTGCGGAGGGCAAAGCGGAGAGATTCCCGCACTTCCCGCACGGAGGCTCGGCGCTGACCAGCACTCACCAGCCCGAGAGGCTTGTCTGCTCAGCCGCCGGGGCGGGCGGGGCTGGGAGCTGAGGCTCGGGCTTCGGTCGCAGGGAGAGGACTGGGGTTGGCGGCGTGAACACAGCCTGAAGGGGTTAGTGCACCATAGCTAGCCGGGAGGGAGTCCGGGAAAAAGTCTGCAGCTGCCGAAGAGGCAAGAGACTTTTTCTTCCCTGTTTCCTGGTGCGCGAAGAGAGGGGATTCAGAGCGCCGCCTAAACGAACTTCAGAGACGGGCGCGAGCCGCAGCTAACAGCGCGGATCCCATAGCAACAGGGGCGCAGAGGGAAAAACGGAGAGACTCCCGCACAGAGGCTCGGCGCCGAGCAGCGCTCACCAGCCCGAGAGGCTTGTCTGCTCCCCCGCCGGGGCGGGCGGGGCTGGGAGCAGAGGCTCGGGCTTCGGTCGGATCGCAGGGAGAGGACTGGGGTTGGCGGCGTGAACACAGCCTGAAGGGGTTAGCGCACCACAGCTGGCTGGGAGGGAGACCGGGAAAAAGTCTGCAGCTGCCGAAGAGGCAAGAGACTTTTTCTTGCCTCTTTGTTTCGCGGCGCGCAAGGAGAGGGGATTCAGAGCGCCGCCTAAACGAACTCCAGAAACTGGCGCGAGCCGCGGCTATCAGCGCGGACCCCAGAAGACGGGCGTGAGACGCTGGGGCTGCTGCTGCCGCCTCCAAGAAGCCTGTGTGCGAGCACAGGTCACTCTCCACACCGCCCCTCCCGGGAGCCCGTGCAGCCCGCCACTGCCAGGGCCCCGTGATCCAGGGACAACATCCCCCGGGAGAACACACTGCGCGCCTCAGGCTGGTGCAACGTCACGCCGGCCTCTGACGCCGCAGGCTCGCCCCGCCTCCTCTGTACCCCTCCCTCCCGGCGGCCTGGGTGAGCCAGAGTCCCCGAAGCAGCTGCTCCTTTAACCCCATCCTGTCTGGGCGGGGAACAGACGCCCTCAGGCGACCTACACGCAGAGGCGGGTCCAAATCCAAAGCTGATCCCCAGGAGCTGTGCGAACAGAGAAGAGGAGGGGAAATCTGTACCAGCAGCCTCAGAAGAAACGGATTAAAACTCCACAAACAACTTGATGTGCCTGCATCTGTTGAATACCTGAATAGACAACGAATCATCCCAAATTCAGGAGGTGGACTTTGGGAGCAGGATATATTAATTTTTCCCCTTTTCCTTTTTTTTTTGTGAGTGTATATGTATATGCTTCTGGGGGAGATTTTGTCTGTATAGCTTTGCTTTACAATAGCTTTATTTTACTTCACTATATTATAGCTTCTTTCTTTCTTTCCTTTCTTTCTTTCTTTTTCTTTCTTTCCTTCCTTCCTTCCTTCCTTCCTTCCTTCCTTCCTTCCTCCTTCCTTCCTTCCTTCCTTCCTTTCTTTCTTTCTTTCTTTCTTTCTATTTTTTCTCCCTTTTACTCTGAGCCGTGTGGACGAAAGGCTCTTGGTGCTTCAGCCAGGCATCAGGGCCGTACCTCGGAGGTGGGAGAGCCAACTTCAGGACACTGGTCCACAAGAGACCTCCCAGCTCCACGTAATACCAAACGGCAAAAATCTCTCAGAGATCTCCATCTCAACATCAAGACCCAGCATCACTCAATGACCAGCAAGCTACAGTGCTGAACACCCTATGCCAAACAACTAGCAAGACAGGAACACAGCCTCATCCATTAGCAGAGAGGCTGCCTAAAATCATAATAAGGCCACAGACACCCCAAAATACACCACCAGACGTGGACGTGCCCACCAGAAAGACAAGATCCAGCCTCATCCACCAGAGCTCAGGTACTAGTTCCCTCCACCAGGAAGCCTACACAACCCACTGAACCAACCTTAGCCACTGGGGACAGATACCAAAAACAACGGGAACTACGAACCTGCAACCTGTGATAAGGAGACCCCAAACACAGTAAGATAAGCAAAATGAGACGACAGAAAAACACACAGCAGATGAAGGAGCAGGGTCAAAACACACTAGACTTAACAAATGAAGAGGAAATAGGTAGTCTACCTGAAAAAGAATTCAGAATAATGATAGTAAGGATGATCCAAAATCTTGGAAATAGAATAGACAAAATGCAAGAAGCATTTAACAAGGACGTAGAAGAACTAAAGAGGAATCAAGCAATGATGAAAAACACAATAAATGAAATTAACATAAGCAAGACTGAGACAATGGGTCGCAATGATGAATACAAGGAAAGGTCCTGGAAGAAACATTAACATGCATGCCCAGAGCCTTATGATCCTGGATATCCTCAGAAATATTACAGAAAAGTTGAGACCATTCAATATAGGATGCAGAGTCATTTGAATGCTGTAACAGCGGACTGTGGTCTACAGGCTATAATGAAAGGAAAAGTGAAAGATACTATAACACCAAAGCCAGAATATACAGGCTTTGGCAAAAGCTTATGCATATGAAACGAGCTCATGAGGAAGTCATCTACCTCCACGACACAAGGCCAATAAAATATCCTAAGATTCTAGAAGCCCAACTGGTTTTCATTCTGTTTTCCGGGTCAGAGCCAAAAAAACAGAGTAAGGGGTGCTTAGAATCAATCTAAAAGCCCCTTTGATTTACATGATGGTTCTCACTCAACAAGCAAGTGGACACATTCTCATATGCCCAGTTGGTTCAGCCTGGTATCTCCGAGACAACTGGCCCTAGCAAAATGAATGATAATTATTTCTAATGATTTTGTCTCTATCTTTTTTGCTCAAGGACTACTTTGTCCCAGGATGTTATTTTCTTTATAAAATAAAAGCAGCATTTTCATCGCAAGTGAGGCAAGAACAGGAGGAGCCGATCTCATTAATTAGGGCATGTGTATCAAGGAAACTAGAGCTCAGAGTCCCAGCTGTGAATGACCAATCTCCCAATTCAGCAGACCCTAATACTCAGGTTCCTTTCAAACCTGGACTCATGCTTAGCTTAAGGTAAGATATTCTAATCAAAGTCTCCAGGAAAGGGAAATTGGAGAATTTTTTCAGATCCTCTGAAATAGATTCCCAATCTTTCTCCACATTAATCTCCACAGAAACAAAGTAAGGGCAAGAGATAGTTTTACCTCCTGTGGATTTACGGCAGTTAAGACAGACACCTCATATGACTGCCTCCCTGACTGCATGGTCACCAAATGATGCGTCACATCAGGCACTGAAGACAGAGGACGTGGGGATCCTTCAGCAAGCACCTCTGAAACAGCAGAAAAATGTTTCAATGCAAAGTGAATCCACAGATCTACCTACCTACTTTCATTATCAAATCTCTCATTAAGAACTCTTAAAACTGTTCCCTGAAAAACTGAATCCCACATTCCTGTGTTTCTTCCAAATTAATTCCTGCCTGATATTCACTATCAGTGAATTTGGAAAGTATTACAAAAGGGAGATGGGAAGAAAAGGCAAGAAATCTTGATATAACAGCTGACCATTTTTCAGTATGCCAATTTAGAGTAATATGGCTTTAGCACTATTAACTGGATTAAAATTGCTTATGAATCAGGGAACCAGAGCCAACCCTTAAAGCAGTCACCAGTGATGGAAATAGTGCAATACGTGCTAGTCAAGAGCTTAAACCTGGCTCCAAAGTTCCTTCTCACTGTCTCTTCCTCCCTTGAGACTTTTCTCCTTAGTATCATTTATGAAACAGAAGAGGCTTATTGTGGAAGCACACTCTGGGCCTTGTAGGCTCCATATATAAGTTACACAAACATGGTCTTTATACCCAAAACTGACTGACTGCCACATGAGTAATGAAAACAAAGGATCTCAGACTTATTAAATGTTCATCAGCAGAATCACCACGAAGATCTTCTGGAAATTGCTTACACATAAACCACTTAGCTCTCAAATAAATTAAGAGTATCTTCTAGGGGCTTTCTAGCTTATATTGCTCTTCCAGGATACCACATAACTTAACGTTTGCTTATATACTATCTTCTTCTCACTCAATGTTGTTTCCCATATGTAAGTTTTGACTTCTCAACTAGATTTTAAGGTCCCTGTCTTCTACTTTTCTTTCCCATGGTGCCAGGTACACAGTAGGCACTGAATAAATGCATGCTGACCTCACCTGTTAAGTTTTTCAGAGAAGAGGGCCTGGCCTGTGTAACTTGGGTGAAATTTCTATACCAGAGAGGAGCAACTGTTTCCTAGAGAGCCCTTTCTTTTCTCCAGAAGATATGGCTTTTGAAGGTATGGAGAAATTGCTTTAATTCTCCTCTGTAAAACCTGGTTATGTTCTGTTTAAATATTTTAAAAGTTAAGTTCTTCCATAACTGCAATAGGAAAGATAGAAATAGTTGGGCTAGGATGCTAGGATTATGGATAATTTTCTTCTTAAAACTTTTTCTCTTTATTCTTTTGCAACATTATCTTTTCAATGAAAAAACTTTTTAAAATATTCACTTATCTACTCCAGAGACAACACAAATGCTACTCAATCATACCATTTCTACTCACAAGAAATGAACTTAATTAAAACCTCCATTTTGGAGACAACCCCATTCCTTAGTCCCTAGTTGCAGCCCATTTTCCCCAAATAAAGGAGAGTTGAAAGTCTTACCATCATCAACTCCTAGGATAGAATTGGTATTTGGTAGGTTCAAGGACTCTCCACCAAGGCTGGGCTGAGAATTCATAGGCACCAGGTTTTTACTGGTTACTGAAGCCTCTTCAAGCAAACTACTGCCCATTAGTGGCTCAGCTGCACAGAGAATAGGATGTGAGAGACATACAGCAGTCAAGGCTGTGCCTGGTCCCCATTTTCCTTCACGAGAAGCTGGCTTTTTTTTTCAGAACTAAAAGTTAACCTGTATCTTGGATGCCACCTCCTCTATTTCACTTACTTTTGGGAAGCAAAAATAAACCTAGAAGGGAAGAGTTTGAGCCTCATGGATAAATACCCTTGCTTGTGATCAGCATCTGGATAACAAACATATAAAATGGGATGGGTGCATCCTTAGAAAGGAGTATTTAGAATAAAATAATTGATTAATGAAAGACATGGAAAGGAATAATAATAAAAACGTATTATCAAATTTAAGCTAGGGTAAAAAGGGAGTCATGACTGATAAGTAAAAAATGCTTAAACTCTTGTCATACAGAAATCTTCATCACAGTGACAATCAAATGATGGTTCATGGATCAGCACTAGTTACCATCAAACTCACTAGAGGAACTTTCAAAACTATAGACTCCGGGATTTTACTTTGTTTTGTTTTGCTGGGGGAGAGGGGTGGACAAGCAATACACAATATATGTTTTTAAAGCTTGCAAACGATTTTACTGTACAGTTACATTTGGAAACCACTAGTCCATCAAATGAGACCAATC
Source organism: Balaenoptera borealis (assembly GCF_965194805.1). Taxonomy (NCBI): domain Eukaryota; kingdom Metazoa; phylum Chordata; class Mammalia; order Artiodactyla; family Balaenopteridae; genus Balaenoptera; species Balaenoptera borealis. The sequence goes on from NC_138866.1 coordinate 28,298,655, forward strand.
TCTCTACCCAAAATAGAATCAGAAAATTTCCACATCAGACAGGCCAGTTATTTGGCTTTTGGAACCCCCAAAATATAGCCCTCCACTATACCCTCTTCTCCTTACCAGTTTGTTCCTGCTCTTGACTCCCAGCTGCTCCCATCTGCAAGTGATGCTTTCTCATGTGCACATTCCTGCTCCCACTCTGAGAGAAGGTCTTCCCACAGACTTGACACTGATGTGGCTTCTCTCCTGAAACACAGACCAGGTTAAGACAGGGGAGCCAAAAAGACAGGGTACATTTCTGACAGCAAGAGAATGGACTCAAGCCCTAGATGGAGAAGCCCAGGGGATGTTAAACTAAACATTAAGAGACTACTCCTTCTCCCATTTCGCACCTTCCCCCAGCCTCTCAACCTTCAGTACACAGGGGAAGGCTGGAAAGTACACCAGGAGGGCTTAGCACACTCACTGCTCCCAGCCTCCAGTACTCTCTAGACCCACTGTACTGCTGCTTCCACAAAACAACTTCTCCGGTATAAGATCATGGTAGACACACAGAATATTTACTTCCCTTTTCAGATACAGTCTTCCATGGACCTCAAGGACATGCACTAGCCTCAAGGATTCCAACCCTGGATTCATAATATACCTTTATCCCGTTTCCTGCCACAACTCTCAGTCTTCAACGTTCACACTGGTGGTTCTTCTACACAATGATCTGAACTATCCCTTAGGTCCTCAAGTCTGAAACCCTCAACTTCTATCCCACCTACCCAGACAACCACACTTAGAGCGGGGTCAAAATCTTACGCCAAAGAACAAAAACAAAAACAAAAAAAACCCTTATGCCTACAGGGGACTAGTAGATAGCAAAACTAAGTGAAATGACCAGAAAATTTCCAGAAGAGGCAGAATATATAGAGACAGAAAGCTGGTCAATGACTGCCTGGATCTGGGAGTGGGAGCAGGAACTAACAGCAAAGGGGCACAAAGGAACTTTTGGTGCGACGCAAGTGTTCTAAAACTGGATTGTGGTGGTGATTGTACAATGCTATATATTTTCTAAAAATCACTGATGTGTATACTTACAATGGGTGAACTTTAAGGTATGTGCATTATAGGTCCAAAAGCTGTTAAAAAATAACTATAATGGATTGAAATACAGTGAATATGTAGAAACACATGAATTCAAGATAATACTAATGAGAGAGAGAGAGAAAAAAAGCAGTGAAAATGACACTACTAGAAGTAACCACAGTACCAATTTCTTACTCTGAAAACTCACAGTTAAAAGAATTACACATTTATCCTGCCTTTCGTGTACAAATTACCAAATAGCCCTAGTTGATAGAGACCCATTATACAGAAGAATTCCGGCTAACAAATGTGAATGAATAATAGAATTAGAAAAATAACATTTTACAACCCTGCTGAAATAACGAATTCAGGCGTTATTCAGAGATGAAACCATAAGGCTGCTAGGGAACATTACAATGTGGGGATCAGGGTGTTACCACCTGAACCAACTGATCAATTTTGACAACTAAGCTCTGTATGCCTCTTGATGTGATGCAAAATGAAACACAACCACCTATAACAAAACCTTGCCAAAATCTTTGAACCTTTGAAGCTTTTAGGAAATACAGGGGAACAAGTTAAATGACAGAAAAGGAGGCAAACCAACAAATCCAGAACGTGGGATGAGCTACAGGACCAACTGAGTCTGTTGTGCAATAAGTCTATAGCATGAAAAACAAAAAGTACAGATAGATCTAGATTCAAGAAGACTTACTAGCCAAGTGCAATGAGTGGACCTTGTTGGATCCTGATTTAAACAAAGCCACTTTAAAAGACATTTTTGAGATAATTGGAAAAAAATTAAACATGGAGTGAATCTCAGATAAAACCAAGGAGTTATTGTTAATTTTGATAGATATGATAACAGCATTATTGTTATGTAAAAAAGTATTTTTCTCTACTTTTATGTATGTTTGACAAAATTTTACATAATAAAATAAAGAACAGTAAAATGAAAACACTCTACAAGCCAAGCAAAACACATCTGGAAGTCCACATCTAACCCACAGGCTATCAGTTTGCTATCTCTGCTTAGAATCTGTCATCATATTAAAAAACTGCTCTACCCCTAGGATCTCAGCTTTGAAATTCACATCCCTGACTGATTATACCTCTCCAACTCCCTTGCTCCCACTGAACTGTTTTGCTGTCTTCATGATAAATAACTTCTAGTTCCTTCTCCCCACTCCTCCCATTCTGGCTTCCCTTTGCTTCCCATGGCTAGCCATTTGAACAATTAGCAGATTCCATTTTAGAATCTCTCTCCACTTTGAGTTCACTTCTGCCTTGGCAAGTCTCTGCTCTGAATAACTCCATGGACCATATCTGACATAACTTATAAAGTACCCAGTGTAGTGCCAAATAAATTTGTTGATTCCCTCAGAAAAAGGTCTCAATTAGAAAGCAGTTCAATGGCTCAGCTGAAAATAATAATAATTAGATATTTTCTCCTTGATTACATGGCCCTTTGAATGCAAGCATCAAGGGCCTTGATTTCTGATTTTGTCAGGATAGGGAGGAAACTTTACAGTGAACAGTTTGTTTCTCTTTAGATTTCTTTATACCACTACCCTAACCTTTTACCCTTTTGGCTCTCCATCTTCCCTGAAATCTATGAATGGCACAGGTTCTAGTACCTGAGTGAACCACCAAATGTTTTCGAAGACTAGAATACTCAGCAAAGGAACGGCCACATCCTTGGGCTTCACAAAGGAAAGGCTTCTCTCCTAGAGACAGAAAATAAGATAAAGACTCAGTCTTCTGATGAACTATTATTCTCTTTTCCCATCAATCTTTTCCTGTTTCCAACGACTTACTCTGATTTCCTGAATTCATGCTACATAATTTCAACCGGACTATCCAGCAGGTGTCACCTCTCAGTGATCTCCTAGTACACAGCCCTGCAGACAGCCCTGCCCTTTTCTTTAGAGTAACTGCCTCTGAGCATAATACTTCCTTCTCCCTCCTCACGCCTGAGCCCCAGCTGCACTGCACTACCTTCTTTGGTGATCCCATCCCTTCTGAGGATATCAGGAAAACAGTGTATACGCTCTCAGGATTTTTACCTTACATCAATTCTCTTTAAGGTTGAGTTTCTAGATCCATTTAAGAGTACAGATTTTTAAAGGTTATAAAATAGGTATTACATAATCCCATCTTATAAAAGCAAACAAATAAAAACAGCTGTTTAGTGAGAGGTACACAGAAAAATCTCACAATGTGTTAACAGTAGTTATATCCTGACAGTGGTATTATGATTTATTTTCTTCTTGTGCTTTTCCATAATTTTCATTTTCTACAGTATTACTTTGTTATTTTAAAAATCAAAGATGCATGGTGAAAACTGAATGAGGTCTGTAGACTAACTGACAGTACTGCTGACTTTCTGGTTTTGATATTGTACTATGGCTACATAAGATGTCACTTCTGAGTGTAAGCTGGGTGAAGCACATACAGAACTCTTTGTATTCTTTGTGACTTCTCTTGAGTCTATAATTGTTTCAAAATAAAAAGTGAAAAAAATCAGAGATGCAGTCCATATCTCCCAAGGGTCACAACCTAGTGAGAGATAAACGTATTCATAAATGACTTTAATTCTGGTATAAAAAAGTGCTATATGCAATCATAAAGGGGAGGAATTCTTACTGTGGTAACTTCTCTTTTTAAAGAAGCTGAATTTAAGCTGCTCTTTAAAGATGACAAGGATGAAAGGAAATTTCAGGCATAAGGACTAGTATGAGCACAGCCTTGAAACTGAGAGCGCCCAAAGCAAGTTCAGAAAACGACAAGTGTGAAATAAGTATATATATTGGTCTTTGCCCCAGTTTCCTGACACACAGCTTCAAAACCCTTGTACACAGGGGTGCTAGGAGAATTTTTTGTTCTAACATTTAATCCTGGATCCTAGCTCCTGATGCAGAGCTCCTGAACCCCTTGTAATTTTTTAAGTGACATGAGCACTAGGATAATCTGTTGTTCTAATATTTGGTCTTTGACAGTGATTCCTGACACAGAGTTCCTAACCCCTTAGAATTTACTGGGTGACAGCAGTGTCTCTTCTAATGAGGTGACTCTTGGTGGGCTCCTGGATGGGGGCGAGTCACCAGAAAGACCAAGCCATGATTAGAAGCTTGAGATTTTCAGCCCTACCCCCATTTTCCAGAGAGGAGAGAGGGCCTGGAAATGGATTAATCATCAATCATGCCTACATGATGAAACCTCCATAAAAATTCCAAAAGTACAGGGTTCAGAGAGCCTCTGGGCTGGTGAACATGTCTATGTGCCAAGAGAGTGGCACACCCCAACTCCACAGGGACAGAAGCTCCCGTGCTTGGGACTGTTCCAGACTTCACCCTGTGTATCTCTTTGTCTGGCTGCTCACCCGTATCCTTTATCATATCCTTTATTACATAATAAACTGGTAAACATGTTTCCCTGAGTTCTGTGAGCTGTTCTAGCAAATAATTGAATCTGGGGCGGGGTCATGGGAACTCCAATTGGTAGCCAAGTCAGACAGAGGTTGTGAGTAACCTGGGGACTTGCTACTTGCAATAAGACATCTGAAGTAGGTGGCAGTCTTGTGGGGCTGAGCCCTTAACCTGTGGGATCTGACGCTGTTTCCAGATAGTGTCAGAATTCAGTTAACTTATAGACACCCACCTGGTGTCACAGAGACTTGCTTGGTGTGGGAAAACACATTTGGTGTCAGAACTGTTATGAGTGTGACAGTGTGAGACAGTAAAGGAGAAAAACAGAAACTCAGCAAGTAAGGCTGGCATGCTGACAATACAGGAGCTGGGCCCTGAAGGAGGGAGGAGCACAGCTCTAGATGATACTGTTCTTTCAGACTATACCACATAGTTTAATGTCTGTGATTTTCCAGTGGTCTGTAACTTTTTGGAAAGCGTTATCTGTATACTCACACTAACCCCAGAATGCCAGGCACTCTAAAAGTCACCAAATGAATGAACAATATATTCATACATATGATAGAATAAACATCAGGAAAACAGAAAATTGCAGTTAATAAATAAGGTTAAATGTTTAACAAGATGAACTCAAGAACCTCAGAAAAAGATTTCAAAAAAGATTCATCAGAATCTAGTGGCAGGAATCTCATCAAGCTGCCTTAAGTTAGATGGCCTTCCTATTTGGAAACTGAGAGGATGGTGATTTTGCTGCGATAAAGAAGAGGAGGAGTCAGGAGGCAATGCTACATAATGGTTGAGCATGAGCCAGTTAGCCCTGAGTTCAAGTCTTGGCGCTATCACTTACCAGTATGGGGAAGATATTTAAAACCTATGAGAATCAGTTTTTTTATCTATAAAATTAACATAATACAACCTCAAAAGATTATTTTGAGGATTAGATGAAATGATACAAGTTAAATATATTTAAGCATAGTGCCCGGCACACAGTAAGCCACTAAAATTGGCAGCTTTAATTACTACTGTTACTACTAATAAAGATCTGAGGTCAATTTTGACATTTGAGATAAAATGAGTTGTCAGCACTTGAAAATAAAATCCTTGCAAGAGCTCTGGAGTCAGATCAGAATTCAAATGCCAGTTCTACCATTTCCTAGCTGCATAATGTTGGGCAAGTTACTTAACCCTCTAACCTTCTGTTTCTCCATCAATAAACTCAGTATCTAAAGCATAAAGGTACCTTGAAGATTAAATGAGATAATGTATATGTGCTTGGTACATATTAAATTGCCTTAATAAATGCTTTTTATTATTATTTTTTTTAATTTATTTATTTTTGGCTGCGTTGGGTCTTTATTGCTGCACGCGGGCTTTCTCTAGTTGCGGTGAGCAGGGGCTACTCTTCATTGTGGTGCGCGGGCTTCTCATTGCGGTGGCTTCTCTTGTTCTGGAGCACGGGCTCTAGGCGTGTAGGCTTCAGTAGTTGTGGCTCACGGGCTCTAGAGCAAAGGCTCAGTAGTTGCGGTGCACGGGCTTAGTTGCTCCGTGGCATGTGGGATCCTCCCGGACCAGGGCTCGAACCCGTGTCCCCTACATTGGCAGGTAGATTCTCAACCACTGCACCACCAGGGAAGTCCTAACTTTTATTATTATATTAATTATTGAGATTCAGATCTGTGAGACATCCAGGAAGAAATGATTAAATTGAAGCCTGAGACTGCAATGAGACAGCACATCGAGTAAAATGGGAGAAACCCAAAATTCTGAAATTGGTCAACAATTAGATTAACAAGGCAGAGCTAGCAAGAGTCAGAATGAAGAGAGAAAATCAGGTCACACTCTGAATAAAAGAAAGCATTTTAAAATATGTTCACTTTTATCAAATGCTACAAAGATGACAAGTGGCACAAGGATGAAGAGGTTACTGAATTTAATAAGGCACAGTGAATTCTACTACTTTCCTTAACTATTCAGCTAGATGTTTTTCCTGTTCTTTTATTCAAACTGCTTTCTTGGAGCAAGAATACTCTTTCAAGAAAGAGCTGAGGGGCTTCCCTGGTGGCACAGTGGTTGAGAATCCGCCTGCCAAGGCAGGGGACACAGGTTCGAGCCCTGTTCTGGGAAGATCCCACATGCTGAGGAGCAACTGAGCCCGCGTGCCACAACTACTGAAGCCCACACACCTAGAGCCCATGCTCTGCAACAAGAGAAGCCACCGCAATGAGAAGCCCGTGCACCACAACTAAGAGTAGCCCCCGCACGCCACAACTAAAGAACGCCCAAGTGCAGCAACAAAGACCCAACACGGCCAAAAATTAAATAATAAATAAATAGAAAGAAAGAAAGAAAGAGCTGAGAACAGAGCTATTCTGCCCTAAAATATATCCAGTGGTAATGTCAATCTAGAGGGAATCATAGGGACATGCGTAGAACAAAGGTGGCTTCAGCTTGGGTTTCACTTTTTAAATGCCATTTATTTGTACCTGCTGTCATTTTAGCAATGCAAGGATAAACAAGGAAGAGAAAGAGAAAGTGGGAAGAATAGTTACACATCCTACGGTAGTAGTCTGGGTTCAGTGATTAAGCTCTGGCAAGAGACTTAGCACAGCTGGGCCAAGTGGCTTGGAAAGTCACCCTTAAGCTTTTAGATTAAGAAATCAGGATATCTTTCTTTTGCTCCGTTGATATTAACATGCTGTTTGACTCAGGACAAGTCACTTCTCCATTCTGTTTCTCAGGTTGTGAGGCTCTTAACAAGAAAGTAAACTCAAAGTCGGGGATTAATCTTAGCTTTTGTATTTCCCCTCACCTTACCCCCCATTTAGTGCCTAGAGCAGAATCTGTGTGGTTTGTGTAACTCAATAAATGGTAACGACCAAAACTACAACTGTGTTAAGTTCGAAGATATTTGGAAAGGCTCATTTCTGTCCATATATGATCATATCATTGTTATCAGTGACGGTCTTATATCCCTTCCTACTTAAGGCTACCAGAGACAGAAATCAAACTGTCCATTCTCACACAGAGGTGACAATAAATGTTACTGAAAGAACTGAAAAGTGCCATGAGGCATTTGAAAAAAAGAAATTTCATCCTCAGAGTTCTAGCAACAACCCCAACCTTCGTCTCCTAAGGACAGCCAGCAGGCCCCGAGCCAAGCAGTAGACGGCCTGCGGGAATGCTGGGGTGGCACACACCTGTGTGGATGCGCAGGTGGTTCTTCAGGTTTCCAGCTGTAGTGAACTGCTTACCACAGTTAGACTCGGGGCACATAAAGGGCTTCTCCCCATTGTGGGTCCTCATGTGCACCTTCAGCCTCTGCAGTACATAGAAGCTTTTCCCACAACCTGCTGCAGGGCAGATAAAGGAGCGGTCGTTTCTGGGGAAAAAAAAAAATCACATACGCAACAATGCCTGAAAATGCTCTTTGCTAGAGAGGACAAGTCAAAGCTCCTACTGACTCTCAAGGCAGACAGTAAATCCCAAATCTAGATGTATCAGGATCACCTGAAGTTTGTTAAAACTACAGATGCCCTACTTCTTGAAATACTGATTTCACAGGTTTAGAGTGGGGCTTAAGCTTATGTATAATTTTTGAGTTCTCCAAGACATTATGTTTTATGATGAGATTTGAGAACTCTTGCTCTAAGATATTTAGGTGCCAAATGTTTTATTAAATATTTGTGAAGAACAAGGTAAATGAGACAATGCAAATGTTTCTATTAAAGAACAAAAGACATCTTAACCACAAGTCAGCTGGAGCCCCTGCTTTCCTTTAATCTGTCAAGTGGGGGGACTTCTGTCAAGTTCCTTCAGAAGCATCAACTTTCTTAAGCTCCAAGTACGGAATCTCAGGTTTGCTCACCGATGAGTTTTGAGGTGGTACTTAAAGTGAGCTGGCCACACAAACGTCCGGTCACAGCCTTCAACTGTACACTTGAGCTTCTTCTCCATTTGAGGAAGGGGCCCAGAATCTTTCGGTTGCCCATCACCAGAACCAAGGTGGACATTTTCTCCTGTAACAGAGTCACATATTTGTAATCTAGGGAAGGATTCCACTCAGATACTTTGGTTCAAACAATAAAGCCACTCCTAGTGATCATTAATCACATATCGATCTTCATCTTCCCCAGCTCTCTTTGCATTCATTTAACAGAAGTGAGAGGGCTCTATATCCCCATCCCCTTACTTAATCCACAGAACTACAAAAAGCCACAAGACTAGGCCTCTTTGGCAAATGTAAGAAATATCCAAAATGGTTTCATATCAAAAAGCAGAGTTCAACCTATTTTGCATTACAGATTGGTAAGGGAGCAGGTATGTCAACACCAGGAGTGGGGTCCAATAGAAGATGACTTAAAGCTCTAGGTAATAAAAACTTGTATTTTAAGGAGAAGCAGCCAGTCTGGCTTAGTTGTGAACTTACAGTAGTAATTTCTTTTGTAGATGGCCATTCTTAGATTTCTATCTTCTGAAGTCAATTTGGCTGTTTCTATCGTTCTAGAGAATAAGAATCACCTTCTAATTTCCTGTACCACCCCTCCTTAGTTACAAAATATCTAAGAATGCAAAAACTCAGCTCATTTTCAAATTTCTTACCACATTTTTAAAAGTTAGAGATAATACCTGCTCAAGTTTTTTGTTCAACAGAATAAAAGGAGGGGAGGAGAGGAGCATATGGTGCAGTGACTTCCTTAAATTTAAACGAAATCAGTTAACTGAATCTTTAAATAAATTCCGGATTAGCAGGTGGTGCACCCTTTCTTTCATTTTCTTCAATTCATAGTTGGACATCAATAGAGAAAAACATTCACAACCACTTAATTCTGTTATAAACATATGGAGTTTATCTTTCCACTACATATACCTTAGGAATAAGATTCATATTTCCAAATTTCCCTCTCAAAAGCCAAGAGTAGGATAATATGTTATACCTATCACACTCCCGGGAACCTGACAGTTGGTCAAAGGCAGTTTCTGTCCCATCTATTAACCTTACTTTCTTCCTGCCCTACATTCTCCTTGCTGTACTTCACCAAATGCTAATCATAAAACTAATTGCTCCAAGGTCAGAGCGGAACCTAAGATGCCTTATGCTAGTTAATATTAATTAACTTGTTCTTTTTAAATATTGTCCCACATAGTTTTGTTTGTTTAATTGAAACATGGGTAAATTTTAAACAGCACAGAAGTGCATATACTGTAAGGAAAATTTCCCACTAACTCAAGAGCTCCAGCTAATTAATTTCTAATGAAAGGTCTGTAGAAACCCATGCTAATCCAGAGATTTAAACCAGTGACAGGACTTCCCTGGTGGCGCAGTGGTTAAGAATACGTCTGCCAATGTGGGGGACACGGGTTTGAGCCCTGGTCTGGGGAGATCCCACATGCCACAGAACAACTAAGCCCGTGTGCCGCAACTACTGAGCCTGCGCTCTAGGACCCACATGCCGCAACTACTGAGCCCACGTGCTGCAACTACTGAAGCCCATGTGCCTAGAGCCCATGCTATGCAACAAGAGAAGCCACCGCAATAAGAAGCCCACGCACTGCAACGAAGAGTAGCCCCCGCTCGCTGCAACTAGAGAAAGCCTGCACACAGCAACCAAGACCCAATGCAGCCAAAAAATAAATGAAATTAAAAAAAAAAAAAAAAGTATAAACTGATGACAGTTGGGGCTTCATGCATTCAATTTTGTAGATATCAATACAATGAGAACATTGATATAATCATATAACGGGGGGGAAAAAATCCTTCAGAAAAGTGACCTGTCGTATTTTGAGTCATTATAAAATTTCTCAAAGTGCTCCCTAAATTACTTCGTTTTTGAAAACAAAGCACTGTTTGCAGAAGACAGATTAGCTTAAAATGACCTCAGCCAATGATAGTTTTGGATATTTAGAGGTCATCTGATGAAATGGTTTCCCCCTCCCTCACCCCCCAAGAAAAGAGAGAGCAAGAGAGACAAAGAAACTCAACACCTTATATGGTACATGTTGAATAACACTGTAAACACGTTAAAGATCCTACAGTTATGTGGGCAAGGTCTTTGCATTTGGGATATAATTTCCCGTGAAAGTAGTACTGTATAGAGCAGGTCAGTAAACTTTTCCTGTAAAGGGGCAAAGAGCAGATATTTTTGGCTTTGAAGGCCATATGGTCTCTGTCACAACTACTCAACTTTGCCACAGGATCAGCCATAGACAATTAGTAATTAAAGGGCATGCCTGTGTTCCAATATAACTTTATTTACAAAACAGGTGGTTATTTGGTCCTTTGCTGACTCCTGATATACAGCATCACACACAAAATTAAAATATTTCTGTATTTCAACTTAGATGGAAGTGATAGTATGTTTGTGGTAATGACACTATGTACCTTATCTCAATAATTTTTTTGTATTACCTTAATTGTCACAGGTTAATGAGAAAATACAGAGACAGACCTAAAACAAAAAATATTATGGCATGCTACACAAGCAAAGGTTTTGCAGTGGTTTAGGAGTGGTGTGAATAGAGCGATGTTCCCCAAGCTTTAACATGCATCATAACCACAATGAGGGCTTACTAAAAACTTCCAAGTTTCTGATTCAGTAAGATGAGACCTGATAATTTGCATTTCTAAATTACTGGTGATGCTGATGATCCAGGGACCACACTTTGAAAATTACTGGATAGAAAAAAAGTGGCACAGAGTAAATAGTACAGGCATGCTGAACTCAAAAGAAACCACATTATACCCTATTTGGATATTTAGGTCTTCTGGTGAATCGGTTCCACCCTCCCTGCCCTGCCCTGCCCACCCCCAACCCCCAAAAAAGCAGCACTATGGTAGCTGCTAATTGCTAAATCGCCATGAGCAGCAATTTAGTTTCAGCAAAACATTATCATCTGCCACACTGACTTAAAATTAATTTTATTTTTATTGGTTTTGTAGTTTTATTTCTATTAATTGATAAAACTGTTTTAATTTCATAATGGTGTAAAAGCTCTAAGTATAAGGACCATCACAATAAAAACAATTCAAGATAACACCAAGATGTGAAAAAAATTTTTTTCCTTTAAAAGGGGTTCAGTATTATTTAAAGCTGACAATTGAGAGTGCTAGTTTAGTTGATTCTGCACATGAATCTGGCATGGCTGAGTTATTTTTTAGAAAATAAGAAAAACAATTTACACATTTCTAGCCTTCTGCTCTTACCAATAAAGTAATTTGGATTATATGCAACTCAAAATATAGCCATTGTATTACCAAAATCTCTGCACAGAATTTCCTTTCCGGAAAGGAAAACACCACAGGGGTCTCACCATTGCTGCTGGTTTTCGCATTCTTTGCCAGTTGTGCACGAGTAGCAGCAATCAAACTGTCATGGGCCAACTCCTGAACCCGGAGGAACCATGGAATGCTACTGTCTGTGCTCTCACTGGAGAGGAAATCATTCCCTGAATCCTCTGCCTCATCTTGTACAAATACTAAGTGTTCAGCTGAAGAGCCCAGACCTGGAAGAAACAAGAGGATATATGAAAGTTAGCCATCAAGTAATCCTTTGATTGGCCCTGGCTCAGAAACTCTGTGTCCTGATCAGCTATTCCAGACTTTCACCTCTCCCCTCAAGCTTCTGTTCTCATACAAGATTAGGTTATCACCTTTCCACTCCCAGCTGACAGGCTGCTCTTTATCTTACCTACTCCTGTTTCAGAGGCAAAACGGTCTTTCCCAGCAACCAGGCTAACCCTCACCTCTAGGATCCCAATCCTATCTTTTAGTTTTCTCCTCTCTCCCAACTTCAACCCATTCCTCCTTAGTGGCCACCTTACAGATTCCCTTTCAGCCTTTCAATCTGTCCAAGCTCAAGTCTCTCCCATCTTTTTTTTTAAAGAATAGAAAAATCCCAAGTATGTCTCTAAATATCACCTTCTCACCTGTTCCTTCAAAGTCATGTTTCTTGAAGTTTCTTAACTTCTAACTTGTGTATCTACTTTCTCACCTGCTGTCCATTCCCTATCTCTTTAACCCTAAGCTCCACCTCTACTACCTCAATAACAATTGCTCTTGCTAAGTTTGCCGGACATACACTTCCCAGTCCTCATCTCACTGGCCCAGTATGTGGTATTTGGCATGATTCTGTACCTTTTCTTCTTTAAAACGTTTCCTTCCTTGGCTCCCCGCACATCATTCTCATTCTGTTTTCTTGAGATCCCTCTCTCTAGAAGCTGCTTCCCATTCTTCTGTTACCCTCTTAAAAATTTTTTTCAGGGTCCCAGATTTGCCTTCTTTTCTCTTTATGCTCCAGACTACTCCTGAATCAAATAATCCATGCTCATTGTTTCATACACTTCCTGAATGCTGATAAGCACTAAAACTACTTATTTCACACCAGACCTCTCTAGAACTCTGGATTCCTGTTTCTAACTCTCTAAAGGACACCTCCTCCTAAATGTCCCTGTGAAATCTCAATATCAACAGGAACTAATCATTCTCCCACAGCCCTGTTCTTCCTGTGTGCACTATCCTGGTGAATGACAACACTTAAATTTCCCAAACAAAAAATTTTTGAGTCATCTTAGAGTCTGCCTTCTCCCTCTACATATCCAATTGATCACCAAACGACACCAATTCTCCAAAATAATAAAATAATAGTTTCTTTCCACTTTAAGTATGACTAAGTTAACTATTCCCTGCTCCCCAGTTTTTTTTCTTAAGCATGAGCAGAAGTCAGAAAAGGGTAAAGAATACCTGCTCTTGTTAGGTTAAGAAGAATAAAAGAAGTGCTATCACTTGGCTGTAGATCTTGCAACAAGCTAGGAGACTCTGGAGTGGACAAAAACTCCGGAGACTTCTGTACAGTCTGAGCCCTCGTCTCTTCTCCGTCTGGACCCACATTCACCTGAAGGCTTCTCAACACAGCCGAGGAAGGAACCTCCTTGGAGGAGTTAGTATGATTTGGAGTATCATCTAGTAAAGGGAAAATACCACAGCTTTATGTAGCACCTATCACCAAGGAGTTCACCATTTTGATATATGGTACCTAACACCCTTGTAACATCCCTTAGTGGTATCTAACACCCTTACAGGAGCAGACAGCATTTTCATTTTATAAATACTAAATCTGCCTCAGAAAAGAAGAGAGAGTGAAAGGCAGCTGAAGGGTGTCAACCAAAATGTGAGGGGCAGACTCCTCTGATGGTCGGTGGTAACTAATAACGAACCATCCACATTTGGACATTATAGACCTTTGTCCTTTTGAGGCCCCAAATCAGTATATTTCCCTTGAAAAATACAGTTACACAATGAATACGAACTCAAGAACAGGACCTAAATTTTAAACTATTTTTCTTGGGAAAAGATACCTCTCTCTAATTTTTATAACATGTATGTGACAGTTCTGGTGAGTCATTAGGGGAAAAATCACAGCCTGGGATATAACTGAAATTGTATAGAATCATGAGTGTGTTTCATTATGGTTCTGGGTTTACACCAGATGTAAAGAAATAATTCAGAAGACTTGCTTCTAGAACTTTATTCTAAGGGAGGGGATGAATTTCCAAAGGTTTTAGTTGCAATATAATGAAGAATTGCACTACAGTGCTAAAGCATCCGATGTTTTCAGGGGTTTCATTCATCTTTATAGAAGGCAGGTTACATTATTTTCTTCTTTCAAGGAGGTAACAGGTAAGATTATAGAAATAAAGTGGAAGCCTAGGGACAGCACTGCCATTCCAAAGCCTAATGAAGTTGTACAACAAAGTGAATGAATTTAACGCCACACAACTGGTTAAATGGTAAATTTAACTGGTTAAAACGGTAAATTTTGTATACACTTTACCACAAAAAAACCGTTCTTAAAGTTCATAGCAGCACTGTTTGTCATAATACAACACTGGAAAATAACTACATATTCATCAGCAGTGGCATGGAAAAAGAAGTTGTGGTACACTCATATAACAGAATACTATACAGCAATGAAACCAAACAAACCAGAGCTACACACAAGGATGAATCTCACAAACATAAAAGGTACAAGATACACTCATATGATTCCACTCATTTAAAGTCCAAAATCAGCTAAAATTAGACTTGGGTGATTAAACTTGGAAAACAAAGAACGAATTTTCAAAAAATTGAGGGCAGTGGTGACCTGTGGAAGAAAAGAGGTTGCTTTTATCATGGAGGAACCCATGGAGGGCCTGGAAGCTGGCAACGTTCTACTTCTTGATTGGGTGGTGCTATCTCCTTTATAATAATTCTTCAAAAGGTATATCCATATAGTTTTGTGCTTTTCTGTGTCTATCACATATCCCAACTAAAAAGAAAATATGTAGGTCATGCATGGAATGATTCACACATATTTGGGAGGAAGGGGAATGAGGTTAGGGAGGTATGTACAGATACATTTGTGCTTGTAATACTACGTTTCATGAGCTGGGAAGTGAGTACATGGGTTTTCATTTACTATTATCTATAACCGGTTGTCTAAAATATTTTAAATCAAAATTAAAACTAAAAGAAGGTAATGTAGAAAAGAAGATGGATGCTTTTGTTCCTGTTTTCATTTCCTTTATTATTGTCAAAATATTTATTCAATAAATTAAAATTGGGGGAGAAAATTCAGGAAAAAAAAGCCTAATGAAGATCAAATTTTATTAACACATGGAAATTTTCACATATTGAAAATCCATGGATTTGGAAACACTCCCAACACACCAGTAGAAAAATGGGACTTGAGAGATGGAAGATGTGGGAAAGACAGGAGCTAGATAGAGAAACCTTAAATCAACACTGGTTGGTTGAATATATCTGCCCTTAAGTCACTTCAAAAATCAAAAAAGAACACCACTAGAGGATAGTAACCAGAAGACTTTATAACAAATAAGTTGTCACCAACAGGTGACCATCCCGATTTAACATTAATATTCCAAATTTTAAATATTTCAATTTCTAGAAAATAAAGAATCCATTGCATCCAAAAATAATGTTTTCCTTCCTAATAGTCAAGTGATAGGATCTCCTTCTTCTCATCCAAAGCTAATCTCACTACCCATGCTCAGCATTCTACTTCCTTCTACCTCTCCTGGAGCCTCCTCACCAATTATCTACTCTTTGTGTTTGCAGCTTCTCTAATGGGCTCTTTCCTCTCAGTATAAAACCACCCTCTAATATTTCAGATCTTAAAAAAGAACTCTTTAATGTACTTTATGTCCTTCTCTTTTTCCTTCCCATAGCAAGACAGCCTTTAGAAAGTATAGTTACTTCCTCAACTTGCACTGATACCTCAACCCACTGCAGCCTGGCTTTCCACTCCCTCTCCAAGGAACAGGTCCTGCCTAGGTCAACAATGACCTCATTGACCCTATCTCATTGGGACAGTCCCTGCCTCACTGGGCCTCTTAGAAGCATTTGTCACACTTGACTAGTCCCTTGGGTTCCATGCCTGCACTCTATGCCACTATTCCCCCTATTGCTCTAGCCTTTCTTTCTTCCCTCCTTCACAGGCTCTCCTGCCTCACCCCATACCTTGAATAGGGAGTTCCATGCAGTTCTGCCTTGGCCTCCTTTTCTTCTCATTCTCACTCTATGGGTGTTCATATCCATTCCTATGACTTAAACTACCAATGCAGGGAATTCCCTGGCGGTCCAGTGGTTGGGACTCCACACTCTCACTGCCAAGGGCCCGGGTTCAATCCCTGGTTGGGGAACTAAGATCCCACAAACTACGTGGTATGGCCAAAAAAAAATTTTTTTTAAATAAATAAATAAACTAACAATGCACCTATGACTCCCATGGTTGCTTTTTCTCCACAGTCCTAATTTTTACAGTTTCTACCAGTCAGTTATAAAGTCAGTTATCACATTCCACCAGTACCACAGAGAAGGCTAAGCTCTTAAGACTTGTTTATCTTATCTCTGGTGATCTTAATTTTTACCTGGTAACATTAGCCGACTGCATTCTGAGGCCTCAGTCACTGGAAGGAGGGACAAGCAAGTAATGTCTTTAGCTTCTGATTCTACTAGCCCCTGTCCCAGTGGGATGGACGTATTCTGAACAAACTGTACCAGCAGCTGAAGGGGAAAGGGGGGATGTGGAGACAACAAATAATACAGGTTATTATGAATGGATCTAAACCTCTGAATTTACCAAAAGGCAATGATGTAATTAAGTCTTGATTGCTCACTAGTCTCAACCTTATTCATAGAAAAACTAGATTAACTACAAAATAATATTTTAAATTATTTTTATCAAGTGTTCTAGATAAAAATTGAATCGTATAATTAACTTCTATCACCTTCCACAAAACAGAGAAATGATAAAAATAATTATATTTTTAAATGGTGGCTATTACAAATTCAACTGCATTGTACTGATTATATTTTATAAAGCACTCTTCTGTGTATTGGCTCTTTTAATCCTCACTGTAACTTAGTAAGATTAAACATGTATTTTAAAGACAAGGAATCAAGTTGAAGACACTAAATGACTAGTCCAAGGTCACATCACTAGTTAGGAGCAATGCCAGTCTTCATACTTAGGTAACACGATTCCAAATTCAGTGATCTTTCCACTAAGCAACACAAATGTTCTAAAATTAAAATGAGAAAAATGAATAAAAATTTTAAATGTTTAAATCCCCTAATCACATTTAAAAAGAAAACACTTTTAGATATACACAAAATTAATAAAAAATCGTTTGTGGTAGTAAATATTACATATATGTCATAGACATAAATTTTGTCATTATGTAATTATGTAAATGGATAATAATTTACACTTATTTAAATAACAAGTATAAAAAGTCATAAAAGGTAAGAATTGATATTTTAAATTTTTGAGAAAGTACTTAGTAACAGAAAAATAATAAACTAGTAGTTACAACCAAAACCATATGGCCCACAAAACCTAAAATATTTATTACCTGGCACTATTACAGAAAAAGTTTGCTGACTCCTGAACTAAGAACAAACTCTGGAATACAGCCCACCAAAAGAAAAGGAAACCAGTTGCCTGGGCTCACCTCTGGTTTGGATTCTAACTCATCTGATAACATTGATTCAGCTTCCAAATCCTGTAGCTGTTCAGGGGACAGGTTAAAATTTTAATTCAGAGTCAATGACACCTTCCTGTTATGCTCATACTCCTCTAGGAAGTGCTATGCTTTTCCTGTAAGATGCTGTGCTGGGTGGGTAATTAATTTAGCCTAAAAAAGGAAAAAAGAAAGAGAGAGAGAATTCAGAGCAGTAGGAAAATGTAGCTAAAAATACAAAGCCACTTCTTTACATATCCAAAAATCACAACAAGCAAGCAAATAAAGAATTCAGCCCAAAACACTTGTTTTAAAATAGAACAAGCCCAACAGATATCAAAACCCATAAAAAGATGTACTTTAATGTAGAATGTCTAACAATCTATTCTAAGAACATAGAGAACAGATTTGTGGTTGCCAAGGGGGAAGGGGGTGGGGGAGAAATGGATTGGGAGTTTGGGATTAGCAGATGCAAACTATTATATATAGAATGGATAAACAAGGTCCTACTGTATAGCACAGGGAACTATATTCAATATCCTGTAATAAAGTACAATGGAAAAGAATATGAAAAAGTATACACATACATATATATGTAATGATATAACTGAATCATTTTGCTGTACAGCAGAAACACAACACTGTAAATCAACTATACTTCAATAAATTTAAAAATAAATAAATAAAATAAAAAATAAGAAAAGGTCTTAAGTATGGAAAAAGCTATATGCCCAAAGAATTTCACCTTATCATCTGTGATAATAAATAACTGTAAGCAACATATAAATATACATATATATTCAATTAGATAATGGTTGATTATAGTAGGACATTGTATGACTCAAAAATACAGTTATGAAAACAATGCAACAACAAAAATGCTAATGACATTAAATTACAAAAACAAAACACAAAATTATACACTTGCTGTTATTAAAACTAGTTAAGATAAGCACAGGAAAAAGTAAAAGGAAATTCACACAGCCATGATAGTCACTGTACTGGGTGGGTGGTAGGCTGGTGTGACGTTTTTCTTTTCTTAATTTCCCAATTTTTTATAAAAGGTAATTACACAGTCAAAATTTGAACAGTGTTTCCCCAAAGTAGTATTCTCGGGACACTCATGAAGCTGTTTCCCCCCCTTACTTTAAATTCTTACTTTCTTGATGACTATCCTTAGTGTTGTGTTTGGATTCCTTTTTCTTTTTTGTGTGTATTTATCTATTATAGATTTTTGGTTTGCGGTTACCATGAAATTTTGGTATAGTAGTCTATATATACACAATTGTTTTAAGTTGCTGATCTCAATTTCAAATGCATTTTAAATATCCTGCATTTTCACTCTCCTCCTCTCATGATTACTGGTTTTGATATATTTTACATCTAATTGTTTTGCATATCCCTCAACTGCTCTTGTGGATAGAGACGGTTTTATTACTTTTGCCTTTTTTTTTTTTTTTTTTTCAAACTTTTGCCTTTTAACCTCCCTACTAGTTTGTGTGTGGATGATTTCCTACCTTGACTGTATGTTTGCCTTTACCAGTGAGCTTTCCCATTTTGTAATTTTCTTGTTTCTAGTTGTGGCCTTTTCTTTTCCACCTAGAGAAGTTTCTTTAGCATTTGTTGTAAAGCTGGTTTGGTGGTGCTGAATCCTTTTAGCTTTTGCTTGTCTGTAAAGGTTTTGATTTCTCCATCAAATCTGAATGAGAGCCTTGCGGGGTAGAGGATTCTTGGTTGTAGGTTTTTCCCTTTTGTCACTTAAAATTACTGTGGCACTCTCTTCTGGCCTGCAGAGTTTCTGCTGAAAAATCAGCTGATAACCTTATGGGAGTTCCCTTGTATGTTATTTGTTGCTTTGCCCTTGTTGCTTTTAGTATTTTCTCTTTATCTTTAATCTTTGTCAATTTGATTACTATGTGTCTCAGCACATTTTCCCTTGGGTTAATCCTGTATGGGACTCTCTGCACTTCCTGGACTTGGGTAACTGTTTCCTTTCCCACGTTAGGGAAGTTTTCAGCTATTATCTCTTCAAATATTTTCTCAGGCCCTTTCTCTCTCTCTTCTCCTTCTGGGACCCTTATAATGCAAATGTTAGTGTGTTTGATGTCCCAGAGGTCTCTTAAACTGTCCTTTCTTTTCATTCTTTTTTCTTCATTCTGTTCCGTGGCAGTGCTTTCCACCATTCTTTCTTCCAGCTCACCAATCTGTTCTGCCTCATTTATTCTGCTCCTGATTCCTTCCAGTGTATTTTTCATTTTAGTTATTGTATTCTTCAACTCTGTTTGGTCACTCTTTATATTTTCTAACTCTTTGTTAAAGACTTCTTGTAACTTCTCACTCTGTGCATCCATTCTTTTCCTGAGTTCTTGGTTCATCTTTATGATGATTACTCTGAACTCTTTCTTGGGTGGACTGCCTATCTCCACTTCACTTAGTTGTTGTTTGGGGGTTTTATCTTGTTCCTTTGTCTGGAACATATTTCTCTGCCGTCTCATTTTGTCTAAATTTCTATTTGTATTTTTATGTATGTGGTAGGTTAGTTACATTTCTCAACCTTGGAGAAGTGGCCCTCTGTAGGGGATGTCCAGGTGTCCCAGCAGTATACTCCCCTCTCATCACCCAAGGGCCAGGGACCATCTGGTCACAGGGTAGGTTCTGACTTGTGTTTGCAGACTCAGTTCCACAGGCTGCAGGACTGTAGTTTTCTTGCTTCTTGTGTCTGCCCCCTGGTGGGTGAGGCTGGGTATTGGCCCTCTGGTGGGCAAGGCCGAGTCAAGGGGCATGTCTAGAGGCGGCTGTGGGATCAGGAAGTCTTTAGGCAGCCTGTCTGCTGATGGGTGGGGTTGTGTTCTTGCCCTGTTGGCTGTTTGGCCTGAGGCATCCCAGCACTACAGGCTGTTGGGTGGGGCCAGGTCTTGGTGATAATGACCCAAGCAAGATGTCAGCCTCCAGCAAGAGTTCACACTGATGAATACTCCCTGATATCTCTGCCACCAGTGTCAATGTCCTCAAGGGGAGCCACAGCCGCCCCCACCCCCACCCCCGTCCTCCCCAGGAGACCCTCCAAGACCAGCAGGTAGGTCTGGCCCAGGCTCCTATGAAGTCACTGCTTTTGCCCTGGGTCCCACTGCGTGCAAGACCTTGTATGCACCCTCCAAGAGTGGAGCTCCTGTAATTAAGCCCCACTGGGCCTCAAAGCCAAATGCTCTGAGGGCTCCTCCTCCAGATGTCAGACACCCCAGGCTGGGGAGCCCGATATGGGGCTCAGAACGCTCACTCCCATGGGAGAACTTCTGCAGTATAACTATTCTCCAGTTTGTGGGTTACCCAGCTGGGGAGTATGGGATTTGATTATATCGCCAGTGTGCCCCTCCTACCGTCTCGCTGTGGTTTCTTCTTTATGTCTTTGGATATAGATTATCTTTTTGGTAGGTTCCAGTCTTTTTCATCGATGGTTGTTCAGCAGTTAGCTGTGATTTTGCTGTGCTCATGAGAGGAGGTGAGCTCAAGGTCTTTCTACTCTGCCATCTTGTCCTCCCATCCTCTAAATTCTTAATTTCTTAAAGTTTAACTTTTCTTTCAGGATTTTGGCAAATGAGTCCACTCTATTTCGCACAATTTTTGCTTAAATTGGAAGCACTATTATATACAAAGTAAGAATACAGTGTAAAATATACCCAGGATGGGAGTTTTCAATACGTACCGAGGTAGAGTGGAAAGTTAGAATAAGAAAGACTTACTCTACAAAAAGGGCATTTAGAAGTACGTGAATAAATGTTTATTCTCCTGTTGGTTAAACCTCTCCCCACTGCTAGCTTCCAGAAATCCTCACTTTCATCATAAAAAAAATGTATTAAGATGTAAATGAAAAGGCTCATTTTAAGTTTACCACATAAAGCTGTCATAAATACCTGACTTTTCCTTTCACATACGTTTTTCTTATTCAAGCACTATAACTGCTCAATGTAGTTTACCCATCCCTCTTTTCAGAGAGGAAGGAACCAAGGCTTAGTACAGTTACTTGCTCAAGTTATTAAGCTGCAGAGCCAGCATTCCCACCCACAGAGCAGGCTGGCATGAATAGTAATTACATCTCTCTAGGTCTGATCTTGAATCATCAGGATTCAAGAATTAAGAATTCCTTTTCCCCAATTCCAGCTCATTTCAAGAAGCCAAGAAATTACCAAATGTTTGTTTAGGTTAACCTTAGGGTTCCTCCAACTTTAAGATTCCAGGACTGTAAAATCTCTAAGAAACTAGACAACTATTTACTGTCCTTTATATTTGTTAGTTTTCTTAGGAACTAATGGCACTGGCTCCATTTCTGATATCCTTACCTAATGAAAATTTTTAAAAATTAAGTATATGAACATGTGTACCAAACAAGGGAAAAAATCAGATATACTATATTTTAGACATTTTTGCAAATCTGTAATAACAATTTAGAGAAGGGAGCTGCCACCTCTCTTACAGTTTAATAGATACCTCTAGATCACCGTTTCTCAGGCTCATGGTTATATGTGATGTTTCATTTTAGTCATTTCAATGATAATTTTTAAAAAATTAACACATGCATTTTCTGGAACAAATCAGTAACCATATTATAACTGAGTTCTACCACACAATTTTGGTGCCCAGTTTGTGGTTTGTATGTTTGCTGTATAAACAAGAGAGAGATGAGTAGGATGCAGCAGAATAGGCAGGATGACCTCAAAAGAATCTGTGTTGGAGCACTCGGTACCATATCGAGTGTATTGGGTGGATCTCATCTTTAACACAGCAACTTGCTATGTACATTAGCTGGAAGTGTGATGGCAAATATGCAATTAAAAATTTCTATTCCCAATTCAAGTTACCCACTTAACAGACTTCAAAAACTACAATTCAAATATTTTTTTACATTAACAGCTTCACTGAGACGTAATTCACACACCATACGGTTCACTCACTTCAAAAGTACAACTAAATTTTTTTAGTATATTCACAGTTATGCGACCATAACCACAATCAATTTTACAACAATTTCATCACCCCAAAACAGAAACCTATTAGTAATCACTCCCCATTTCCTCCCAAACCTTCCCCTGACCAAGCCTAGGCAACCACTAATCTATTTTTTGTCTCTATGGATTTCCCTATTCTGGACATTTCATATAAATGGAATTATATATGTAATCTTTTGTGCTTGGCTGCTTTCACGTAGCATACTGTTTCCAATGTTCATGCTTGTTATAGCATGTACCAGTACTTAATTTCTTTTTATTGTCAAATAATATTCTATTGCACGGATATACATTTTATTTGTCCATTTATCAGTTGACGGTCATTTGGGTTGTTTCCACAATTTGGCTATCATGAATAATGCTGCTATAACATTCATGTAAAAATTTTTTTAAATTAATTAATTAATTTATTTTTGGCTGTGTTGGGTCTTCGCTGCTGTGTGCGGGCTTTCTCTAGTTGCGGCGAGTGGGGGCTACTCTTTCGTTGTGGTGCACAGGCTTCTCATTGCAGTGGCTTCTCTTGTTGTGGAGCACAGGCTCTAGGCACGCGGGTTTCAGTAGTTGTGGCATGCAGGCTCAGTAGTTGTGGCTCACGGGCTCTAGAGCGTAGGCTCAGTAGTTGTGGCGCACGGGCTTAGATGCTCCGCAGCATGTGGGATCTTCCCGGACCAGGGCTCGAACCCATGTCCCCTGCACTGGCAGGCGGATTCTTAACCACTGTGCCACCAGGGAAGCCCCATGTACAAATTTTTGTGTGGACATATGTTTTCACTCTTTAGGGTATACATCTAGGAGTGGAAATGATAGGTGATACAGTAACTGTGTTTAACCTCTTGAGGAATTACCAGGCTATTTTCCAAAGTGGCTGCACCATTTTACAATCTCACCAGTAGTGCATGAGGGATCCAATTTCTCCCTATCCTCTCCTTTTAAAATACACCTTTTTTTATTACAGCCATCCTATTGAGTGTGAAGTGGTAACTCATTGTAGTTTTGAGTTGCATTACCTGATGGCTAATGATGTTGAGCATCTTTTCATGTGCTTATATGCCATTTGTACATCTTTATTGGAGAAATGCTTATTCAGATCATTGGCCCATTTTTAAATTGAGATGTCTTTTTATTATTGAGTTGTAAGAATTCTTTATATATTCTAGATACGAGTCCCTTACCAGATATAAGATTTGCCCAAACTTTCTCCCTTTCTGTGTTACCTTTTTATTTGCAACACAAATCTTATCTTCTTCTGAATAAGGTAACTCTAACTCTACAAAGTTATCACTGAAATTGGCATTCAAGGACTTCTGGCCAGTTTTGGTTGAATATGAGATCTGATTCTCGTAAACTGCTTCACCATGCCTTCACATCACAAATAGTACCTTGTATGATATTCTCTACATTGCTATTACTAAAGTTAAAATATAGAAACGGATTATATATATTAGTGAATCCAAACTAAATCTTTCCACTATTCAGATCAACATTATTTCATTTCAGTAAAACGACATCTCTACAACATAATATGAATGTCAATTTGAATTTTCTTGGGTTTTGGTATGGTTTACATCTATATACTTACTCATAAAGATATAAATCCATGGTAACAACGGACATAACACTGATAACCTAAATTGTACTATATACATGGTTCCTATGGCCATCAAAACATATTAGATTGCTTAAGAAAACAACCTTGCTTCAGCATATATTATATATTTTTAAAAATTCCACTGACCCTACCATTGCTAGTACTAAATTATTTGTAAATTTGTTTTGATTTTATAGTTGATTAAAAGGTATAGGGGTTCAACATAGGAGGGATAAGGATTACCTAGCTTTTCGTTTGAGTATATTTAAAGTATTTATAATAAAAATAATTTACCAGTATGGGGTGGGGGGGAGTGTCCAATGCAATGTCTTTCCTTCAAATGCAATTTACATGACACTAGAGTGAAAGGCACTGCTTTACTCAAAGGGAAGCTATTTTCAAGATAATTATGGGTCTCAGAGGAAATTTCTTCCCAGGCTTTCTTATATTAATTAAGATAAGAGATTAGAGATGCAATACCAAGCAGTTGCCTACACCACCCAAAGTCCTTTAATGTGGACAGTAATATTTGTTCATTTTTATTTTGTATCTTTACCCAGACAGACAAAATTTGTATTCTTATTTCCTTCTAAATAGAAAAATTACTAATTTAGCTCCATAAAAAATAAAAGAGATAATGATATTTAACTATCAGCAACAAAGGCCAGGCACATCAAATCCTATTTTCCACAAATCATAAATAAGGAATCTTGGCTCCGGATGAAGAGTTCATAACAACTAAATTTTACTGTGTGCATGGTTCCCTATGGCCACAAAAGCATATTAGACTGCTTAAAGGAACAATCTTGGTCTAGCACATATTATATTTTTTAGAAATCCACTGACCCTGCCACTGCTATTATTGAATATATTACCCCATAGTCAGCCTAAGGGTTAAAAAAAATGCAGGCAACACAAACCTTTGCAATGAACCAAAGCAAAGAACACAAGAAGCCCTGAAAAGTTCTGGGAATAAGTAACGAGAGAACGCCTAACAACAGCAAAGTAGATTTAGGACAACAGCAATCTCTATGACCATCCTGAGAACAACTCTCTTTCTGTTTTTAGCCACATAAATAAATCCTGGGAACTGAAGTTTGATAAACTGTATTCTTTTTCTACAGTACACTCAACATCATCCAGCAAATTATGCATTAACACTAAGGAGCTGAACAAGTTTAATAAAGAAGTTGAGATGTTTAAAAAAAAAAAAAACAACAAACCAAGGTCTCTTAAGCAGGAATCTAAATTCTGCCTCTGACTCGTTGGTTGAGACCTGGGCAAGCTATTCATCTTCTTGGCCCTGGGAAACTTATCTGAAATACAGAAATGAAATAGGTCTACCCTAAGATTATTTATATATCAGTCAATAGAAATAATTACAAAATTCTTCATAAACAAAGTTCTGCATAAGTGCTTAAGAAACAAGTAAATCTATCAAACGCTTAGTATACTATAAAAGGTTAAGAAATCTGCTTTTTGTTACTGAGTCCAAATTTCCTATAGAGCAGTGGTTTTCAAACTTTTTTGACTGCAACCCACAGTAAGATACATTTTCCATCATAACTCAGAGAATGAAACACACACAGAGATACACACAAATAACATATTTTCATAAAACAATAAAATACTAACATATACTAATTTCATGCACTTTGAATTTTTTTTTAAATGATAAGATCCATGAAAATGTTCTCACAGCTATTAACAGGTTATGTCTCACAGATTGAAAAACACTATAAAGTATTTTCAAGTGTCTAAAATACATATGTTTAACACAGAATCAGTCTTAAAATATAAAGCCATAGATATAAACCTGATATAAGTATATATTACAAACAATCAGCAATTACCATTGATAAAAGTCTTGGTGAAATTGAGATTACTTAAACCTCAAACCTCCTTGTGGTCTGCAAAGGAAAATACTACACACTAGGCAAAGAAAGACAAAGTAGTTTTTCTAATTAACCAGTCTTTGGTCCCACACCCCAATGAAGAACTCTCATATACTAGACAGGAATTAGTGGTAACACCATTTCCCTAGAGTAAGTATGGCCTAAAACCAGTGCAGGCTACATGGAGAAATACCGGGAGGGAAAAACCAATCCAAAGTAAACTAAGCAAGCAAAAGGAGAACAGAGCTGATACAGGTCTCTTGCCTTAGTCCTGACTGCCATACAGAAGGGAGTGTATTCCAAACAGAAAGATGACCAGGGGCTTTTAATACTCTGCATCATGAAAGAAACAGAAGAGCATTGTGTCAACCTCCAAAAAGCAATGTGATTCCACCCTAGAATACAAAGCCCAGAATACCAGTATTGCTCTTATCCTCTTGAGGGAGGTAGAAAATGCCTTGACCTTGACCCGGTTTTGGAAAGAAGGGGAAGACTGAGGGAGGCTTGAGAAAAAAGAGGGAAGAAACTGAGAAACACTGTGCTCCCCCAATTGGTCACTATTCACAAAGGTTAAAATGAAGCGCATAATTTCAACCAAGAGGACTAGTCTCTCTTACCATGGGCCAATCTGCTTCTCAGCTCCCCCAACTTCTACCTGTGGCTGACCACAGATACAGACAGGAACAAAACTCAGTAATACTTAAAAAATGAAAACAAAATTCTACTAATGTTAGTGAATTCCAAAGACCAAAAATTCAAATTAAAAAAGAGCAGTTTAAGTTCTGGCATAAAATGGTAGTGAAAGGAATAGAAAAACCAAGTAATTTTTTAATATCATATCTAGTATATGATATAGCATTAAAGTTAATTAAATTCTAATGATAAAGTGGTAACGGGTACTGATAAAAGACATTTGGAATATAGAACTGTGAAGCCAGAATTAATCTCAGAAACTGTAGCATTCATCCTGGGCCTTCCCTCTTCTCTTCCCAGGATCTTCTGGGGTGCTCCATTCCTACAGCCCTGATTTTTATTCCAGTCACCTCTCCATTTCTCTGCAATCCTTCAGAGACAAATTTAAGGCATCTTCATGCTGCCAAATTTAATGGATACTTTGCTGCCCTCATCTTACTTGACCTTTGCAAGGGACAGCTATTATTTTTGACTGTTCCACATTCATTCCGCCGTTTGGGTGACAGGATGCACGTTTTGTTTGGGGATCTATCCCTCCCCCACTGGATATATTCTTAGTGCGATTATAGATTAAGGTGTTCTTTTCTATCCTGACCAACTGTTGGACACGCAACCCATGATGAACAAATCAGATACTTTTCCTCAGAAGGTGAATTCTAAAAGAAGTAACTAAGGTGAAAACTGCTATAGGAGCCCATTCACTCCAGTACTGCAATTAGCAGCCTCCTGCTGGGGCTGCTCAGATTCCTGTCCTTTTCAAAGCCAGGGCCTTCAGCATTTCCTTTGATCCTGTCAGCTGCCCACATCCTTGTCATAAATTCCTCTTCTCCTCAAGTAAATTGGTCATTTGCAACCAGAGTCATAACTGATATTTTCCCTTAGAAGCACTGCCTCCTTCCTCAAACACTTTACTTACTCTCTTTTGCTTCTAAGATACTTCTTCCTTATTTTAATCCTACCTCATTGGCCATTCCTCCAGTTTCCTTCGATAACTCCTATATTCCTCCTCCACTCATCCTCTAAATGTTAATGTTCTTCAGGATAGTTTGCAGGCCAGGCCCTCTTCTCTTGCTAGACTCTCTTCCTAGTGTGAACTCATGGCTTTAAATGATACGGTCTCCAAAATTTTTATCTATAGCCCAGATATCTCCCCTGAGCTGCAAACTTGTACATAGGATTGCTTATTTGACATCTCTACCTCATGTTTTGATATCTCAAATTTAACATGTTCAAAATGAATTCTCTCCCAAGCCTATTTCCCATCCTCCCCTGCCAGTCCCTCTGACCACAACCCTCCGCTCAAGGGAGGATCACCATTCACCCCATTTAGAAATCACTTTTATTACTTTCTTTCCTTTGTTCCCAGTATCCAGTCCAGCTGCAAGTCTGGACCTGATTCTATCTCCAAAAGAGATCGCAAATCCACGTACTTCTATATCTACTGCCACTACTCTACTCCAGGCCACCATCAACCTTGCCTTAAAGTACTGTTACTGTCTCCTAACTGGTCTCCCTACTTCTATACTTTGCCTCCTTCCATTCTGTTCTCTTCACATCACTTAATACCATCTTAAAATGTGAATTTTCGCATTTTTTTTCACATGGCTTCCCAATGCATCTAGTAAAAATCCAAACTCCTTATCCTGGCCTATAAGGACCTATGTGATCCATTCCTTCCTCTCCAAAAACATTCCAGAGTTGTGCTCTATTACTTGCTCACCAAGCTCCAGCCAGATGACTTTCCCTTAGTTCCTTGAACACATTAAGCTCTTTCCTATGTTAGGGATTTGCACACATCATTTCCTCTACTTAGGAATGCTTTCTCTTCCATTGGTTAGCTCTTTTTCATTCTTCAGGGCTCTATTTAACTATCAACTCATGCAAAAAGGCTCTGCCTGATAACCTTATCCAAAGAAGGTTCCTCATACCCCCACTTTTATTTTCTATCTCTGCTGTCTCCATTACAGCACTTACCACAATTTCTAATTCTTTTGTTTTGATACAGTATTCACTTTTTGTCTGGCTACCCCCTAAATTGTAAGCTCCATAAACAAGGGCAAGAACTAGCCTGCCTTGTTCACTACTATAACTCCCAGAACCCAGAACCCATCACCTAGTGCCTGGCAAAGTATTGTAGGTAATTCATAAGGAATTTAGGTCTCCAAGAGTCATTTCTGATACTGTGAAGCTCTGAGATTGTCTTTACTATGAGTTTAAAGGGCTTTTATACAAACTTCCTGTAAGCAGCTAGTAGGCACTGAACAAATATTTGTATAACGAATGAATGACTCCGTGAATGATACCCAAATTTTTGTCTCTATTTCTGACCTCTCTCTGTACTCCAAACTTTCATTTCTAACTGCTTGCTAGGTATCCCCATGTGGATATCTACCTCAATTTTAACAATGTCCAAAATCCAGACTGTCACCTTCCCCACCAAACCTGTTCTTCTTCCTGTATTATCCATTTCAGTTATTGCCCAATTGTTCTCCCACTCAGCTACAAATTCTAGGTCTTGAACAATCTCTCTCATCCTCCATATTTAAATAATCCCAGTGGTTCTGATTCCTCCAAACTTACTCCTACCATAATGCCCTGTTTAGGTTTTTCATTATCTTTCAACTACACCATGAAAATAGGCTTCTAACTGGCCACCTTGCCCTTAAAATTCCCCTTTCCATTCCATCTTTTATGCAGCCACTCGAGCTATCTTTCCAAAACACAGAAATGCTTACGTCACTTCCCATACCCAAAGTTCAGTGCTTCAGAATTAACAGTCAAATCCCTATGTATGGCGTTTTAAATATTCAACAATATGTCCTCAAATACTGTTCCAACTGCAGCATCCACTATATACCTCAATGAACTCTTTTCTCCAGTACACACTGGACTGGCTACTAAATGAACATTCCAACCTATTTTAGTGCTCAAGGTCCCTTTCCCTTGTGATAGTTCTTCAGTAATAAGACCCTCCAGTAATAAAACCCTCCAATCCAGCTGTGATCTTCTGAAATCCTTTCCAGTCTTTAAAATCCAACTCATACGCCATCTTCCATGAAGACCCCTTTCCCTCCAGTCAGAACAAATCTGTCCTTCCCTTGGTGTTCTCACAGCACAGTTTAACCTCTCTTTAGCAATTATTTCAGCTTGCCTTGGGAGTTAGTTGTCTATCTGCATATTTTTCTCACTGGTTAAGGTTCAATGAATTTATTCATCCTTCTCCTTTCTCCACTGATGTTTTGCACAAACTAAGCATTCAGGAAATATTTACTGAATGAATAGGTAACCCCCTTCATTTACAGAGGGAAAAAAAAGTCCAAAGCTAGAGATTAACTTGCCAAAAATTAGACCTCTACTTAGATGTAAAACTTAAAAAACTAGAACCTAAATCTTTTGACTGCGAGTTTAGTTGACCTTGTCTCACACGAAGATAACACAAAGTGGAATTTCTCACTCCCTAACAATAACAAAATGCCCCTGGCTTTATTTTTAAATGTTTCTTTTATTCTTTGCAAATACGCTGCGTTGGTCCTTGTGCCAAAGTGAGGAAGAAATACAAATTCTTAAGTTCCAAGTTAATAATATTTAACTGCCAAATGGTTCCTAAATGCATTTCAGAGCCTCATGAGCAAGTGAGATAAACTTTAATAAACTAACTGAATTCTTTTCTCTGAAGAAACTTCAACCTGCGAAATGCATAAGGCTGTAGACTCTCATAGCCCACACCCTCGCCTTGAAATGACACGCGAAGGAGAAACCAGTGGCCCAGACCCTCCGAGTCGGCAGCCTTCCTTCTTCTAGACCGAGAAAGTAAGTGGACGTATGAAAGAAGACGGTAGATCTGGGCTGAAATGTCCAGGTCAGAGTCGCCTTGGCATCCTCGTTCCCCCATTACAACAGCCTAGTGAAGGGCCCCAAGGTCCGCAGGCAGGCCTCGCGGAGGGTGCAGTCTGGGAGCCCCCGCCGCGGGGACTCGCTGACTCTAGCTTTCTCCAGGTTGGTCTTGTCCCCATGCCCCTGGCCCCGAAACCAAGCGAAAGAGCCGAAACATCTGCCCTAAAAGCCCGCGAGGAGAAGAGCCGAAGCCGTAGGGCTTCAGACCTGCCGCTCCAGATCCGGGTGGGGTGCCCCGGGGCGGTTTCCCTGTCCTCTCCGGGGGCAAACTCGGCCCGAGCCCCCGAGGAGCCAGCACTGGCTCCCTCCCTCTCGGGGACCACTTAGCCGAGCGGGTCGGTCAGGCCCACCCCGGAGCTCACCTTTCCGTCCCCGGCAGCCGTCCGTCCGTCAGTCGGTCCCGAATTCTGTCCACACAGAGCGTCTTCCGGCTCCCGCCGGAAGCAGCTCGAGCGCGGGACAGGAAGTTTGACCGCCCCCCCCCCCCCCCACACACCCACTCGCTCGCCTCCGAGCCGGGCTGTTGCAGTCCCGCACGAGGTTCCGGCCCGGGGGCCGCTGGCCTGCGCGGGCCAGGCAGGCTTGACTTGGAGAGGGAAGGCACTGCGGTCTCCTGCCTCCCACTCATTCCCTCTCGGCCTTTGTAGCTCCGTGGTCTGCGAAGCCCGAAAAACGGGGTCAGTCAATTCTAGGCGTGACGTCACTGCTTCCCTGCTGCAGTGGATGGGGTAGTTCTCTCCTGTCAGCTGAGGTCAGTAAATGTTGCAATGGAGGCAAGAGAGAAAGAAAAGATCACTACTTAAACATTTATCAAAGTTCTTAGTGAAGAGGACCTCGAAGCTTCACTGCCCGAGCAGGGAACTTGCAGAATCTAGTTCTGCATTGCATACCAGGTGGGGTAAGAATTGAGACTCCGGTGTAGAACTTTTTTTTGGAAGGTGAAGTCCCTAGAGTCTGGGTTCCGTCAGTACAGTAGAATGTGAAGAGCTCTCCGATGTCCACACCGGTGCTAGAACACTTGAGTTTCAGGCCAGATGCCGCAACTTGTTAGAGCTTTACGTGTTTGACTGACTTTGTGAAATTACTAATTTTTTAATACTTGCTGTGTGCCAAAGGATGAAGGAGGGACTGAGCTAAGATAGTGGCAGTGGGAATTAAAGGTGTTTTGTTTTGTTTTTTTAATAGATTTATTTTATTTATTTATTTATTTTGGCTGCGTTGGGTCTTCGTTGCTGCGCATGGGCTTTCTCTAGTTGTGGCAAGCGGGGGCTCCTCTTCCTTGCGGTGCGCGGGCTTCTCATTGCGGTGGCTTCTCTTGTTGCAGAGCACGGACTCTAGGCCTGCGGGCTTCAGTAGTTGTGGCACGTGGGCTCAGTAGCTGTGGCTCGAGAGCTCTAGAGTGCAGGCTCAGTAGTTGTGGCGCACGGGCTTAGTTGCTCCGCGGCATGTGGGAACTTCCTGGACCAGGCCTCGAACCCGTGTCCCCAACATTGGCAGGCGGATCCTTAACCACTGCACCACCAGGGAAGCCCTAAAGGTGTTTTCTAAGAAGGGCATTTTCAAGGACAGAGACAAGTTTGAAGAAACCAGGGAAGTAGTTCAGTACACAAACGATGGTGATTTGAAAACAAAGAAGCAACATGTTTCAGAGAAAGATAATTCCTCTTTAGATAAGCCGAGTTTATCTATTCCCGGTGCCTATGGGATATTTACTTGGAGGTAAAGGTCCCTACCTAGCTCAAGAGGTCAGAAATAAGATACAGATTTGGGAGTTATCAACACACAGACAAGAGATGAAGCTCTCTCTGGAAAAGTATATAAAACAAGAAAGAAGCGAAGGCCACTGAGGTCAACTGGAGTGACTGATTACTAACACAGTCCGAATCTACACAAAAGTATATTGCAATTTGTAAACAGCTGACCATAAGCCAGCACAACACTCAGAAAATATCCTCAATTTTACTGTATTAAAGGGTTGATTACAATTAATAAAACAAATGCTCTTATTTAGAGGTACATTAATAGGTCTTGAACAGCCATGTTTATGAGCATTTGTTACTTTGCTCAGTCAGTTCTGTCATTTTCTGAAGCTGTATTTGTTGTTTAAATCTTTTTCATCACCTAAAACTTGAATTGATGTCTATATCTATTTGCCCTCGAAATCTTTGTAACTATTTGACAGTATGTGCCTGCTAACCTAAAATAAAGATAGGCTTTTATCAATATATATTTGAGTTTTTAGGCTATACTGTGAACTACTTGGCAAAACACATGTCTTCTGTAGTAAATCTAGTCCCTCCATCAACCTAACCAACCTCAGTTATTTAACTTCTCATACTACTCCCAACACAAAGCCTCTGCTCTCCTACCCCAAAAACTGTTCCACAAGCTCTGCATTCCCCCAAACCCCTACACACACACAGACCCTGCAATTAAGTCCCTCTTCCATCTATAATATGGAAAGACCATCCCAATTTATTCTTCAAGCTTCAGTTCAAGAATTACGTAAAGCATGTCCAGTTCAATATTTACTAAGTGCCTTCTCAAGTATTCTATTTTAAATACAACTTATGAAGTTAATAAAAGTTATTAATTTAAAAAATATTTTGTATGATTAAACAGTTACATCAAATCTCCAGTGGTTTCAGAATATCTGATATAAATTTCATGTCATATTAGTTTTAGCAAAAGAAGGAAAAATAGGTCATGTTGACTTCAATCTATTATTGTAAATAATCATATTGGATGAAGAATACATATACGATATTGAAGATATAGGAAAGAATTATGCAGCTAAGAAAATATCACCTATGATCACATTTAAATCAAAAGCTATCTGTACTCTTAAGGGTTTTTTTTAATGTATTCTTGAAATCTTTGTGCAAAACGGAAAGCAATCCATGTATTTCATAATGAAGATGTTTATAGAGATAACAAAGAGGTTTCTTCTGAAATGCAAACTATCTGCTTTCCGATGTTACCTCCTGTCATCATGGACTGGAATGCAGCTGGAAAGAAAAAAAAAACTAGGTTATCTGAAAACATAAATGTCACCATCATACATGTTTATCAGTAGGTCAGACACATACAATTAATTTGAATAATTTCTTCAATGATTTTAAGTACAGAAGGAAACTGTCATGAAAAGAAACCTCAAGTAAAACACTGGCAAAGTTACAGGACAAACTAACCCAATTAACATCTTAAAAATGTGTTTTTACCCAAACTAGAAATTATTAATTGGTGTCTACATCCATGTTCACTGTTACAGAGTCTGAAGACTAGAGGCAAATAAATATGAGGATAAATGTCAGCAATAACAATTTTTAAATAACTTAAAAATATTAGAAATCTAGTCATAAAGTTTTACTAAGTAAGTGAAATATACATCTCCAAATATATTAAATTTTTTTCTCAAAAAGGAAAAATTATCAGTTTAATCCTCTTTATTTGAAACAAAAGAGAGTGTGGAAATCTGTGTATGTAAAAAAAAAACAACCCCCAAATATTGAAAATTTGCTTCATGTAATCTTATGATGGCTTAGAACCATTCAATCTGAAAAAGTTACCTAGAGGCTAAATGACTTTCACAATTCTTACATTTTTTTTTCATAAGTTATTTACAAAACCAAAGAAACACTTACTTTACAATTTGAAATGAGAAAACAATGGCTCTTAAATACCACTAAGTTGAACTTCATGAAGTTTGATTAAGACTTTACAGGAAAGAAATGATTTAAAAAGAAAAAAACAACAAAGAAGTAGAATTAAAAGAAAAAAGAGAGTATTTGTGCTGAACTCATGTGTATAATAAAATCTACATTCATCTTACCTCCGATGTTTTCCAATCCATTTATCACAGTCTCTTTAATCTGTAAATCAAATTAGGTATATTTTATATTCTTTAGACTTCAGTGTTTCTATTTAACAGTTTTCAGTTTTGCAAAAGGCAGCAATACTATTTAGCATTTTCTGTCTAAAAAGAGAGATTCTTCTTTTTGTGTAGGTAGTCCAGAAAAGTTTCCTATCAATTCATTTTTTTAAGTACAATCCTATTTTCCCATTGTCTAATCTTCAGTTTGTAATATCACATGCTATACACCTTCTTTTCAAAAAACAAAGTATATAAGCACACACACATACAACTTTGCCTATCATTTTCATGTTTCAAGAACATCCTAGGTCAGGGTCTCTGGACCCCAGATCGATAATTCCTGATTTTCAGCCATAGCCAAGAGATCTATCAGAATGTCCAGGGAGGGCAGGAAACATGTATGGTGGTGGAGAGGTACTAGGAGGTGCTTATAAGATTTTCGAGAAAGCACAGCTTCTAACACATAGTAGCGTTCCATAAATATTTGTTAATGAATATTACAATTTGGAAAAAACAAAAACCTATTGATCTTGTAATATAGTCTAAGAAAAGTAAACGTTAATAAAATTTTAGATAAAGGGACTAATGAGAGGGTTTCTCAATCAGGAGAGTTATCCTCACTCAGGAGGTAAAGTTTATTTATAATGTTCAGTATACTTTTCTTTTGTAGAAATATTTATTATGAAACTAATATTAAATTCAAATAATACAAAAGTATATCAAGTAGCAGGAAGAATAATACTGATAAAGAACAGAAGCAAGTTCTACCTTTAGCTTTCCTTCTTTAAACCACTGACTCAGCTGGAGAATGCCAGACTCAAATTTGTCCTTAAAATTTAACACCAGAAATCTTTCTCTGTAGTGGGGAAGAAAAGGATAAAGATCAGAGACTAGGGAGGGAGTGAGAAAGCCCAAATCAAATCATTCCAGAACTCTAAAATTTGTTAATCTTTCAAACATTAGGACTTAATCACACAGAGTCTGGTCAGATATAGCTTTAGGTGTAGTTACAAGCATTAAGTATAATGGACTTCTATTGTATTGCCTGCCCAGCATCTACAATCCCATTTGGTAGTAACGCTGTGATTTTACTTTGTGGGTGACATCCTTTCCCCACCCTCATGTGACGAAAGAAAGCCAGGCGAGTCTGAGCCATTAAGTATCAGCTTGGAGATGTAATGAAACTGCAAGAAGAGAGCTGTTCTCTTTTTTGCTTGGATTGCTAATCTGGTAAAATGTAAGAGTAAAGATAACAGTCATCCTCCTGCTGCTGCAAGAGGAGAGCCTGCGACGGAGCCAAGACAATCCAGAAGAAAGCACAGCCCAGGGGTGAAGAAAAACTGAGTCATGGGACCTCCCTGGTGGCGCAGTGGTTAAGACTCCACCTGCCAATGCGGGGGACACGGGTTCGAGCCCTGGTCCGGGAGGATCCCACGTGCCGTGGAGCAACTGAGCCCGTGCGCCACAACTACTGAACCTGTGCTCTAGAGCCCACGAGCCACAACTACTGAAGCCTGTGCACCTAGAGCCCATGCTCCGTAACAAGAGAAGCCACCGCAATGAGAGGCCCGTGCACCGCAACGAAGAGTAGCCCCCACTCGCCTCAACTAGAGAAAGCCCGCGCGCAGCAACAAAGATCCAACACAGCCAAAAGTAAGAATTAAAAAAAAAAAATAACTTGAGTCATGACACCACTATGCAAACCTTTTATCCAGCCAAATCTAAGCCAGTACTAATATTGAACTTCTTAGATACATGAGCCAATAAATTTCCTTCACACTTAAGCCAATATGAGTTGAATTTCTAACACTCACAAAAAAGATTTGCAAAACATTGATTGAACAGATGCATTTTTCAAAAAGTTTTCTGCCAGGGACCTAATTAACCAAAACCTAAATGACCACCTTAAAATGTACATTTTCAAGTTTTATTTAATAAGAAAAATTATATATGAAGAACAACGTATTTTGTATACATCCATGATCTTTAAACCCCTTGAATCTGGTAATAAGGGGAAAGCATAGAACACACCTTGTGATGTTTCTTTCTTTCCGGATTGCTTCTACAGCAGAGGGTAGTGGAGGAGGATAAGGCACATCTTTGTTGTACTGAGAAATTTGACCACATAGGATGATGTGGCTGTCCTGATTCATCTGTTCAGAGAAAATTGATGATTATAACCTAAGATATACACCTTCCCTATGTTTACTAATTTTATGGCTGCCTCAATGAAAGCCTCCTTGACTGTAATATTTAATCTTTTTTTTTTTTTTTTTTTTTCAAATAGCCGCACCACTCGGTTTGTGGTATCTTAGTTCCCCGACCAGGGATTGAACCTGCGCCCTGGGCAGTGAAAGCACGCAGTCCTAACAACTGGACCACCTCCAGGGAATTCCCTATAGTATTTAATACTATAATGCCAATTATAATTGGCATTACAGTATTATATAATTAGTATTATATAATTATAATGCCAATTAATTGATTTTGTTTTGAAGACTTACCCATTATATGTATTAGAGAGCTTTAATTAGCTAGAAAATAAGTCTACTCCAAAGGAACACAGCGGTAAATAAGAGTTTGGTAATCAGCAAAAGAACTGCATTAGTTCTCATTGTCATCATTGATGCTACTTTTGTTATTATTGGTAAAGTATTTCTTAGAATTTAAATAATTTAACCTCAATTGAAAACAATTTTACATATAGTAAAGGACAATGCAGTGTTAACAGCTAATGTTGATAAATTGTAACACTGTCAATTAAAATATGTAAATACCTGCAATCTGTGAAAATCCTTTCCTTACCCAAAGTCATGGCTGTAAGTTGGTTGATGTAAGTTGGTTGATGGTTAGAAGTGAGTTAAAGGTCAGAATTTCATTTGAATAATACAACTGTATTTTTTCACAAAAATAAATTACAGGTGAAAATATAACATTGCTAGCAAAGAACTGAAATTGATGCTCACAGTGCAAATCTACAAACAAATGGAAGTAGCTTCAGCAAGCTCTTCTGTATCACTTACAATACTGACCATCATGTTTTTCACCATAAACCCTACAATTTTATAAAGTTTTTTTTTTCTCTCTCAGTATCAGGTAAAAAGATATCACATCAAATAAACTGTAGTATTCAAATTTATAACAAACAAATCAGAAAACAACCTGACTTATCACTGTATCGCTGATGTCACCGCCAACATTGTCAAAGTAAACATCCACTCCAGAGGGGCATAATTCACGGAGTTGTTCTGCCACACTCCCCTCTTTATAATTAATTGCAGCATCAAAGCCCAGTTCTGAGGTCAAAAGGAGGCACTTCTCAGGTGTTCCACAAATTCCCACAACTCTGGAACAGCCCATCAAATGGCCAATCTAGAGGGGAAATTTTTGAAAATTAAACAACTTTCTACTGTCACAATTTAAATGTAAGAATGTGAAAGTATGAAAGTTAATACAAGTACATATATGAAAGTGTTCGTCACAACTGAGGTTAGATTATAAGGCTTTTAGCTAAAAGTAATTTGAAACCAAAAGAACTGAGAACAGATATAATGGCATTCTTTAAAAAATTAAGATTGAATAAAATTAGAGTTAGTTTGAATGTTACAATCTCGCAATTTAAAGATGATGTCATAAAAGGAATAGTCAGACTCAAAATATCTCTATCTTGCAATTCAATATTTTTCAGGCCTGTGAGCAACTAAAATCACTATTAAGATAAAATGTTTTGTTTCAATGGTTTCACACTATAAAGGCTATTATTCATAAAACAATGTACTTTATAAATTTCTATCATAATATTTACTATACTTCTAGAACCCAATAAGTGCTTTCTTATTTGAAGATGATTTTTTTAAAATATAAATTTGTTTTTTAATTCATGTAATTCCAGACAGGTACTCTGTGATTTTCTTCTTCATATTGATTAGAGCAATGCTCTAGCATTTACCATGCCATTTTTGGTTAAAAGAGGACAAAATACAAAAATCTATAACATTTTTCATATTGTTAAGAAGAGAGTCTAAGCATGCAATAACATCATTTCTACCAAAAATGTGTAAAATACTCATATTATAAATTTGTTCAATTTTATATTTTAAATTATATACACATATCCAGAGATTGTTATGACTAGTTTTTTAGAAAATCAGATTATTCTCCAAAAGTTTACCTGCCCAGCTAAGGATCCACAAGCACCAGCAGCCCCACTAACAACCATTGTCTGATTAGATCCAGCAGTTATATGACCTTTTTCCTGTATCCCAATCAAGGAAGTCAAACCAGGCATCCCTATAGCTCCAAGAAAGTATGAAAGGTGTCCATCCACAAGCTGTGGGTCTACCTAAAAAACATATACATACCTTTTAAAAATAATACTAGGAATTTCCGTTTTAAGTCAACAGGGTAGAGACAACCTGTAAAGTACTGTATTGTGTCCCCCCCAAATTCATATATTGAAGACCTAACTCTTAGTGTGAGTATATTTGGAGATAGGGCCTTTAAGGAGATAAGGTTAAATGAGGTCATAAAGGTGGGGCCCTAATCTGACAGGACTTATGTCCTTAAAAGAGGAAGAGGCACCAGAGATCTCTTTCTATGCAGGTGCACAGAGGAAAGGCTGGATACTGTGTGAGGACACAGTGAGAAAGCAGCCATCTTTAAGCCAGGAAGAGAGGCTTCACAGGAAACCAAATGTTCCAGCACCTTGACCTCAGACTTCTAGACTCCAGAACTGTGAGAAAATAAATTTCAGTCTATGGTATTTTGTAATGGCAGTTCAAGTGGACTAATAAACAACCCAACATAGTTTCAAGAACAGTAAACCATTCTTCAGTCTTGTTAAAATTCTATAATTTACTTGTACAAAGTAAAAAAAAAAAAAGAATATTACTTCTCTTTATAGTAAAAAAAAACCTACAAAACCTTTAAAAAAGAATTGCCACATAAGAGATACCAAACGTTCTTTCTTGTCAATGTCCCAAATATTTCAAAAGAGAGGAAACACTTAACAGGAAAACACTAGGCAAAACTGTAAGGTTTAAAAATCTCTGAGCAATTCCAGAGTAAACATTTATCTATATAAAAATGAGCTCAAACTCTAACAGTTCTCATTACTGATGCTTAAAATGGTCCATGGAAATGTAAGGAAGGTGTGATACAATTTCTTCTAGCTTAATTACAGAATTAAATGAGGTCTCTGTCA
Source organism: Balaenoptera borealis (assembly GCF_965194805.1). Classification (NCBI taxonomy): domain Eukaryota; kingdom Metazoa; phylum Chordata; class Mammalia; order Artiodactyla; family Balaenopteridae; genus Balaenoptera; species Balaenoptera borealis. The sequence continues at coordinate 28,338,312 of NC_138866.1, forward strand.
GCTTTTTAGCATTTTACATTTATATGTTTACCAGGCCCAATCAATAACTTCTCTCACATTTTCTGTGCCTGTTTTCTTATCTGTAACATTAGGGAGAATTGAAAAAAAATTATATAGAAAGACTCCCTACCATAAAGGTTTTATAATCGTTTTTAAGGAATTGAATAATTTTGGTAAAAACTCAATAAACCACCAAAAGTAATCAAGATTCACCACCTTGCTCTGCCACAAAGAAAGAAAATGGCAGTTTGTAATCAGCAGTTTTAAATGGCTATCAGTTAAGTCTGGTGTGTGAATAAAGGTAATGGAGATATTAAAGTCTATAATATACAGAAAGGTCTACCGTACACTACACAGAAATGTATCCTGTAGTTAATAGTCATTTATTAGTAAAGCCAGTATAAAAACATTGTGAGATAAGTTTGCTTTTAGCAAAGATCATTTTTCTATCCCTTCTGAATTCCTCTTCCTCATTTCTAATACCTACTCCCCAAACATTTTTAAGCTTTCTCCAGTTGCTCAATTTCCCACTATAGCACAATGACAGGGAAAACTAGAAAGTGCTGAATGTTTCTCTTTCACTTCCTGCTATGAAATTTCTAGTTAAATATATTTTACTAGTACCATTAAGTTGGCAAATGATTGTGTAATGTCTCCCGCACCTCATTTTATCTTAACAGCCATCTTTAACTGATTATAATAATTTGTAATCATAAAAAATACTAAAATTTTATAAAGCTTTTTACAAAGCCTTAATCACATTTATCATAGCTAAATTTAATTTAATTTTCACATTCACTTGTGAGGTAGCTATTGTTTTCATTTTGCACATGAGGAAACTGAGGTTCAGAGATATAAGGTAACTTCCTTGATGACAAATATTAGGCTGAATTACATGAGGCTGCCAGTTTTTGTAGGTCAAAACAGACAAATAGGGCTTCCCTGGTGGCGCAGTGGTTGAGAATCTGCCTGCCGACGCAGGGGACACGGGTTCGAGCCCTGGTCTGGGAAGATCCAACGTGCTGCGGAGCAGCTGGGCCCGTGAGTCACAATTACTGAGCCTGCGCATCTGGAGCCTGTGCTCCGCAACAGGAGGGGCCGTGATAGTGAGAGGCCCGCGCACCGCGATGAAGAGTGGCCCCCGCTTGCCGCAACTAGAGAAAGCCCTCGCACAGAAATGAAGACCCAACACAGCCATAAATAAATAAACAAATACTTAAAAAAAAAAAAAACACAGACAAATATTGGTAATTCCACATGGTTCAGCCTAACAGTAGAAACCGAACTCAAGATTTCTTACACAAGATGGAATTTCAAACACAAACCAAATGAATTTAAGTCAAGTGGTAATTTCTCAGGAAACTTTAAAGCATACAACTATAAGGGGCCTTCTAGTTCTTAGTATAAAACATTTATGTAAAATTTGAGAAATTAAATATGGAAAACAACATCATTCATTGGCAATCTAAGAACTGTCATACATAGTTACAACCAACAGTGGAAGAGGAATAACAGCCTTTCCATATTCTGACAGCTATCTAAAAAGAAAACATGTGCTTTTATTTTTTCCCTGATAACAAACAGAACTGAGCACCAAGTGCATAAAGAAGGAATTACAGGGGGGAAAAAAATCAGATACTTTATATTATACATCACCTTTTCAAGGATATTTCCATCTAGAATAACCTTGGTTTGCCAGGGCCAATAGAAAGAAGTCACAAAATCGCCTTTAGTAAAATTTGTGTGTTTGCTTTCTTCTATAATCCCAATACCTCCACCATCAACCACCTGAGACAGCTGCCAAGGTGATATATAGTCACTGCCAGTGTCTTCATTCATTCTACAACGCTAACAAAAGAAAACATAGATTAGGATAATTCTCTCTGATAATACTGAAACATTTTACTAATTTACCCAGTGACTAAAAGAAAGTATGTAATAAGTAATGTTAAGTACAGTGTTAGCCAAACAAAACTTACCTTAATTTCTCTCTTCCTTTTAGTTATTTTTTATCCTGAAAAAAAAGTATCACCTCTCTAACAAGTAAAGAAGTGAAATTAAAAAGGAATTTAAGTATGTTCTAAAATTAGATTGTGGTGATAGTTCCACAACTTTGTGAATAGACTAAAAACCACTGAATTGTACACATTAAATGTGTAAACTGTATATGTGGATTATAGTTCAATAAAGCTGTTAAAATTCTTAATTACTTAAGAAATTTATGTAATATTATATACATTATGCTAGCAAAAATAATACAAGATACTGTGTCAATGGTTTCAATGGATTGTAGCAAATTAGGTACACTTACTGTTGCTGATAATATTATAAAACTGTCTATTTTTTTATAGACAACAAACTAGTAACATATAGACCATAATACTGCTCATTTCTTCAGCCAAGCAATACTGCTTCCTCAATGGAAATAACCCAAAAGAAAAATGAAACAATTTTTATACAGTTATTCATCACAACTTCAGACCAAGCACTACAACATTCCCCCTAACCTCAGCTGGATGTTCTTTATTCCTCAAAGACATAATGTCACAATAGCACCACACCTTTCCATAGGACTAGGGCTAAAGATTTCTCTGGGAAGTAATCTAGGCTTTCTTCCTCTCTGTGGCTCACTCTTGCCTCTCTCATGAAGGCCAAGATGTACAAGCCTACAGTGTGGTCCAGGAGATGGAATAGATGGAAGGCTGCTTGATCAAGGGGCCCCCCATGGTCTGGTTCAGTTCACCAGGGGAAAAGACCACACAGGGAATTGAGGCAGAAGCTTCTATGGGAATACACTACACTTCTGCTTGTGTGCCCCTCCCATATATTCTTGAAAAGCAAGTGCAGCAGCCACTGGATACTGGCCACACCAAGAACCTGATTCTTAAGGCTAATAGAAAAAGTGGGAACGAGTAATTCCCCACAGGTAAGCAAATGATGTCAACACAAGAAAATGTTATACAACCACCAAAATAATAATATCTGGACTAGTTTTTCATATGAAGGTATGAATATAAAATCACAAATATGAAATCAAAATAGTATATACATATTAAATATAACCATGTAAAGTACAGTACATACATAGTGATTAAAATTACTTGTGAATTTGGAATGATATAAAATTTCAATAATTTAATGTTCATCAGATTTCATTTTTCCCCTTTAAAGATGCTTATGTCCTTTTTTTTTTTTTTTTTTTTAGAATCGTGTCAAGTGAAAGCAACCAAAGTAATTTTCTTCCTTCCTTCCTTTAATACTTAATAAGCACTTACGCTTGTCACTGGAGATACAGTGATAAATAAGATCTTTGTCATAGTAAGCTTTTATTAGGGAAAATAAATATCTAATAACAACACAAATAATTATTAATTTAGGCTGAAGGTCAAGGTACTGTTTTGAGAAAATATAACAGAAAGGACTAGTCTGAGGGTTCAGAGTGGTTTTTTTTTTTTTTTATAAATTTATTTATTCATTTATGTATTTTTGGCTGCGTTGGGTCTTCGTTGCTGCACGCGGGCTTTCTCTAGTTGTGGCGAGCGGGGGCTACTCTTCGTTGCGGTGCACAGGCTTCTCATTGCGGTGGCTTCTCTTGTTGCGGAGCACGGGCTCTAGGCGCGCAGGCTCCAGTAGTTGCGGCATGCAGGCTCAGTCGTTGTGGCTCGCGGGCCCTAGAGGGCAGGCTCAGTAGTTGTGGTCCACGGGCTTAGTTGCTCCGCAGCATGTGGGATCTTCCCGGACCAGGGCTCAAACCCATGTCCCCTGCACTGGCAGGCGAATTCTTAACCACTGCGCCACCAGGGAAGTCCCTCAAATATTTATTAATCATGAGGCTTGCACAATGAAATTCAGATGCAACATGAAAAAATATGAAAATAAAATTATTTTCACTAAGTCACAAAATCCTGATTCTTACCATGTAAGGATCCACAGAAAGGTAAAGAGTTCTGACTTGTACTTGTCCTTCATTGATATTATCTGGTAAGTTTACTTCTTCTATTCGGAAATTTTCCGCCACTGGATTACCATTTTTTCCTAGAATATTAGGCAAAAATATAAAATCAAAAAGTCACTTTCCCATAGAATTATTTATTATTTTTAAAAGGTCACTCTAAGATTTAGAGCACTCCTGGAATACACACATGAATAAATCCACATTGTTTTGTAATTTTTCTGTAACTCAGCATAAATTCTTCAAATAGTTTCACTTGCTCTTGGTTTTTCCAAGAATTTCCTTTGGCAATTTGCTGTCAATGTAAAAATTTCTTTTTTAAGGTGATTACAGGTAAATCACCTCATCTGTTATAAAATTATAGAAGGATTTCAAAAAGTAAAAAAGCACAGCCAGCTTTTTTTTTTAACTATGAAAATTAAAATTCACAAAGTAACAGAAACACCACATTAGCCAAAGTAAACAGGTAAACTATCCTTCCTCATTTTAAGATGAAAAGAGAAACTTAAATGAATATAATTAAAACTTCATATTCATTGAATCATCAAATTTATAAGGTGAAAACGGAATGTAGACATTTTAATCTAATTGCTCACTTTACTAAAACTGAGAAAAGGTAAGTGTCTTTCCCAGGCCACATGCTAGGTAAGCACCAAAACCAAGGCAGCATGGGCCCAAACCTCTCAGGTTACTTCCATACCTACGCTTCTATGATTCAGGGTAGATGTCAGGTTAGATGACCTAGGATGACATAGGTCAGTGCTTTTCACATAAAACAGAAAAGCACATCTTAAGAATCAACAATACACATTATAAAGAAAAAACAAAAGCCACATATATTTGTAATATAACCTTCTAAAAATTATAATAATTTTAAAATACCTTATTTCCTCAACAAGTGGCCTTGATAAGTTATCATTTAAAAAAATGAATATTGGGACTTCCCTGGTGGTGCAGTGGTCAAGAGTCCGCCTGCCAATGCAGGAAACACAGGTTAGAGCCCTGGTCCGGGAAGATCCCACATGCCACGGAGCTACTAAGCCCATGCACCACAACTACTGAAGCCCGCACACCTAGAGCCTGTGCTCCACAACAAGAGAAGCCACAGCAGTGAGAAGCCCGCACACTGCAAGAGTAGCCCCCGCTCACCTCAACTAGAGAAAGCCTGCGCACAGCAACGAAGACCCAACGCAGCCAAGAATGAATGAATGAATGAATAAATAAATTTTTAAAATGAATATTATATTATTTAAAGAGTTTCTTCTAATATCTCTACTAGTGTTAATATCTTCCTACCTAATTTACCACATTTACATCATATTATTACTTTTTGTTCCTCCATTTGCATTAATAATTATTAAAGACCACAGCTGTTCATTCATCACAGACAAATACATACCAGGTCGGGAATTCAATACCACTCTTTGTACAATCATCACCTTGTTTGCACAGTGGTCTCACAAGACTTCTGTATAAAATAACTCCTATAAACAGAAAAGTTTTAAATCACAAGTTATGAAATATTCAACAATTTAAAAGTTAAAAAAGAAAGTACATTTGTGTTTCTGAACAAGGAGAGGAAAATATCATATTTAGGATCCAAAAAAGATGTAGTCTCCTGTTAGAGTTTGCCTCCTAAAGCAAATATATGAAGAAAGACTAAATCTAATTAGAATATTTGGCTAATAAGAACAAATTCACTGAAGATTGAGTGGAACAAAATGTTTTTGGCCTCATAATTCAAGCACATTCATCTTCAAGCCATCATGGTTAAGGCTCCTACTGTAGCTTGATTAAAAGAAAACAATATGATATATTCCTCCAGAGTTAGCCAGTTAGTCTAGTAGCAAATAAAACACTAGCCATTTAATTGAGATGTAACCAAATTTTCAAAAGTTCTTTTATTTATTTATCAAAATGGAAATTTCTTAATAGTTCTGCTGATTATAAAAGTAATACATCAAAAGCATTTTAAAATCCTCACCTTCTAGGAAATTATGTAATATAGAATGGCCAAGTGAGTAAAAAAGGATCAATTTATTGTGGGTTTACAATCTGAGCTAATGAAAGAAGCAAAATGAAGTTCCAGTGCTAGCACTATCTGACTTGGGCATGCTTACTTTATCCATCACTAAAAATGAGAACAGACCGTTAGTGTTATTCTGTACCAAGGACTGTTGTGCTATGAAACATATATATATATATATATATATATATATATATATATATATATATATATATATATATGCACATATATATTCATTTAGTATTTAACAATATTTTATACATATTTCATTTAATCTAACAATCCTATTAAATATTTTATTGTTATCCCCAATTTATAGATGAGGAAGTGTGCCTTAAAGGGTTTAAGCACTTTCCTAAGGTGGCGGAGCTGAGATTCAAACCCAAGCTGTCTGACATTCCAATCACTTAACTACTACATAAAAATTTCCATCCTATATGTCTAAGTTGTTTGATTTTTAAGTTACTAAGCAAATATTATCCTTTTTAAAATTATTTACTAGTTGTCTTCTCTCATTAGATATTTTATTTCATCCTCTTTAGTACCTAATAACATTGAGAAGCCCAAGAACAACAATTATATCAATGACAATTTTTTTACAATTGCAACATATTTTTTATTAAATTATAGTTGATTTACATTATTATATTAGTTTCAGGTATAGAGCATAGTGATTCAACATTTTTACAGCTTATACTCCACTAAAAGTTATTACAAGATAGTGGCTATAATTCCCCATGCTATACAATATATCCTTGTTGCTTATCAACAGTTGCAATATATTTAGCTCTTAGCATCATTTCTAAGTTTATACAGCAGCACACTTAGACATCTGACAACCATCTGTAGATCCATTTGATATTTAATAATGCTTGCCTTGTATCACTGGGTAATTTCATTTACCCATGACTCTACTCCTAATCTAGTTTCTAAATTTGAAGGACTCTTGAATTTCTTCATATTTCTCTATATCCCATATAGTACCTGAGTTTCTTATATAGACCTGAGATTTATGTATACTTCTCAGAAAAATGTTAAATAATCATCATGGGGTATTTTTCAAATCTTGCTTAACATAGTATTTATATGGAGATAACTTATGGAGAACTTTCACACAGATTTATTTATTTCTTAAAACAAAGTATATAGGTAATATCCTTATTTTACAACGGAAACTGAGGTACAGTTTGTACCCAAGATCACATAGCAGTTAAGCAGAGGAGTCAGGACTGAAACATAAATCTCTTCATCCCAGATCTCACTTGTCCTCACTCTTTCCACTATTGCCCCCCAATCACCTCCAAACACGGTTTGCACGTATATAGCCACATAATAATGTTCAACTCTTCTGTAGGTACCCTTTTCTAGAGGAGAGGAATTCTGCTCCTAATTAAGAACTAAATGTCTGATGTTAGTGGCATTCCATAAAATAGAATGAAGAACATGGATATTCATCCTATTTGCTTCCTTACTTTTTATAATGTATATATTTATAATCTCACTGGTTGTGACCTTAATGGCTGGTTGCTCCCAATATCCACTCTGTCCTTTCGGACACAATGTTGCCAGCTAAGGACTGCGTTCCCCAGCTTCCCATTAAAACAAAATCCCAGACATCATCCTATTTCATTCAAAAATCCCTCAGTTATGCATCTCTAATAACAGGTTGTTTTAAACATAAACACTATGCCATTAACATAACAGAATTAATAGTCCAGGTAATTCCTTGACATTATCTAATACCTAGTGCACATTCAAATTCCGTCTTTTTACAGTTGGTTCGTTAGAATCAAGGTCCATATACTGTATTTTTGAGTCTCCCCTTTTTTATTTTATGTCACTGGTTGTTGAAAAAACATGTTTCTTCATTCCTTTGTCTGTTGAATGACCTCTGACTGCATCCTCATAGTGTCTTTTTTTTTTTTTTTTTTTTGGCTGAGCAACATACAGGATCTTAGTTCCCTGACCAGGGATGGAATCCATGTCCCCGGCAGTGGAAGCACGGAGTCTTAACCACTGGACCGCCAGGGAAATCCCTATTTTTATTTATTTTTTCTCATAATGTCATTTACTTCATTCTTCTATCTCCCCTCTTATCCTTCACAGGTAGTTAGATCTAGAGGTTTGATTAGATGCAGGTTCAGACTTTTTAGGTAAGAATCTTTAAAGGTGGTGCTGTGTGCATCCTATTTCATCACAGCGAGAAGTCCATAATGTCTTGTAGGGCTAAATGTATTTTTTTAAAGAAAATCTCCTATTGAATCACCATGGGTGTAAATTACATAGGGTTAATAAGCAAAGTTTTCCAAATTGATGCTGGATCCAAAGATAACTGACCTTAAGTGGTGATTAACAGCACCAAGATGGCTAAATTTTCAAAGGAGTCTTTCCAAATGAAGTTTCATATTTGCCACCCTTTTCCCTAATTACTTTCAATGTATGCTTTATTACTTGAAATTATGCACACTGTAGATTTGTCCAAATACTGCTTATCAGCATGAAAAGTACACTATTAAAGTTTTCTCCCTCTGTATCAAATTAGAAAGTTTTCAACTATCAAACACTACAATTAACTAATGTAGGATAATCGTGCAATATCCCTCCATAGCACAACAAACAACACATTTAAAACATAAAGAAATTTAGTCACAAAATTAAAATATACAATATGATACACCAGCTCTAGATCTGAAAGGAGGTGTGGTGGTGGTGGTGTTATTCATCCCAAATGGGAGGGAAAAAAAAACTCAAGTCCTTATTGACTGACATCAAGCAGACCATATTTGCCCGTAGGTTCCAAATTGGTGGTAAGCAATATTCCAAAATAATACCAGATCAATGATCAACTGAAAAATTCTAGTGCCAGTCAAAAAGAGTGTGTTATCTGAATGTCTACCTTGGAGCTTAATATAAGGGGTAGGGCACCCAACTAGGAAAAGCAGAGTACATGTCCTGCTTCTAATCACGCGGGATCTTGGGAAAGTTCCTTCTCTCAGCCTGTTTCCTGAATATTCCTAAGTGCCAGGAACTGGGCTAAAGATTTAATAGCCATTGTCTCCTTTAACCCCTCCACCCAACAACACTCTGAGGATGGTACTGTCACTGTTCCCATTTTATAGAGGAGGAAAACGAGGCACAGAGAGGTTGAATAACTTGCCCATGGTCGCACAACTGGTAATGACTGCACTAGAACCCTACAGGCAAACACAACACACACCACTGCCATAACATGAGCTTCCTAACATCTTTAAAAAACAAAACAAAACTTCTCTACCCTGATCTTGCTCAATTATTCTGCCACAAATGACTGTTGCCCACGGCCTTATTACAAAACGTGTAAATCTCTGGGATTTCCTCCACTTTTTCTGGACGGTCGCTCTCCTTTCCTTTGAGACTTATGTTTTTTTCCTTCCTTTCCCCTAGTATGTGGGGATTCCTGCATGGCTCTTCCATTTCTCAGTGGCTTCACCTTCTATGGCTCCTACTACCAACCACTCATACGTAAATTACTAAAAATCTGCGTCTACAACCCAGAATTTCAGACTGACTTCCCAGAATGTAAACACCAAGATAGGGGCTCGTGCCTGTTTAGTTCAGTGATTTATGTTCACCCCCTATGCCTGGCACATGGTAGGTGCCCATTAAATATGTGTTAAATGAACATCCCAAGGACACCTTAAACACAATTATGTCCAAACTTGAGGTTGCTTACCACCAATTCTAAAAAAAAAAAAAAAAAAAAAGCCCTGCTTCTGCTTCTTCTCGAGCATTCCCTATCCCAGTGACGTAGGCAATAATGCTAGCGTCGCCAGCAGCTCCAGGAGGAAGCCGGGAGGTCACCCTGGTTCCTTGATCCTCCCTCACCTGAAGGACCCGACCCAGCCTCGGGCTCCCCAGCCCTAATAGGTCCTGCCGGCGGAGCCCCGCGTTTCACTCACCGCCGAGGAGCTCGGGAGGAAATCTCGCGCGGTTTGCAGAGCTTGCGAGGGGTCGCCGGGAGACCTCTGCCGTCCGACCTCAGTACGCAGGCGCACGACTAGACCTCGTTTCCTCACCCCCGCCACTCCCAGGGGCGGGCTTTTGAAGTTTAGGCTACAGACCTGCCTGCGTCACAGCGTTTCCGTGGAAGGTTGGGAAGGTGCGGAGATTTAAAGACTAGTCACATATATGGGCAAAGTGTATTAATAAGTTAACCGGGATTGGTGGCCTATGACTGCCCCTACTACCTGGACCCAAAGAACAAATCGTTCAACCTTGACCAGTGAGTTCACTTCTAGCAGTACTTTGAAGGAATTTTGTTTTATGGATTTCTCCCTGAGCCTCAGGTTGGAAAATTACAGTTAGTTAGGGGCCCGACAAGCCTACCCTTCGTTTTATAGACGAGGAAACTGAGGTTCGGAGAACGGCTGTGATTGGACCATCTACCTTTCAGCTGGTTAGGGGAAGTGCTGGGGTTACATAGTCTCTCCAGACTGCTGGCCCAGGACTCCTTCCCTTACAACAGGGCTGTCTTTTCTTTCGCAAAGAATCCCAACTTCCTCAAAGATGGATTACCCAGTGTGACCTGGCATCTCAATTTCATAATTGTTAATTGCCTCCTTTTGTGTTGAACTAGGTTGAGCAAGGCTTATTCCTAGGATAGCTGGGATTCCCCAGGGACTTCAAACCCTAAGGGAGACCATTCTGAATTAGGCAGGTGAAATAATTGCTATTTATATTATATTCATGTCAGAGCTAATAGCTCAGCATAAATCATAGCACTCAGTAGCTGAAAGGCGACTGGGATTCCGAGCCAGTGGGTAAGAATCATTAACAGCCTGGAGTTCCTCGTAGCTTCACCTCTGAAATTTTTACTTCTTCGGAAAAGCTTCAGGAAAGGACTAGAAGGATTATACTACTGTGCAAACTCCTTCATGCAGGAGGAGAAACTTACTTCTTTTATCTATCTTGTACACGTAGACCTTCGATAACGTTTTGTTGTAAAAAATTGAACCAACTAATGGAAACGAAAATAACAGACTAAAAATAATAGCATAAAATAAAGATAATCTAGAACTTGATTTTAAAAGACTCTCTCAAAGTAGAAAAGAAACCCTGCAATATTAAATTAATTTTGACTCTCTTGATAGAGGGTCTGTGAACTCCTTGTAACAAGTGTGATTTTTCTCCCCAGAATGAGTTCCTATTTCCAAAAATTCAAGAAATGAGTGTATTAATTGTGTCCTCATGAGAGGAGAGAAATTTTTCCAGAACTACCTAGTTAAACCTCTCCCCAAATCCTAAACCTCAGAAACTGTGTGAGATAATAATTGTTCATTGTTTTAAGCTGCTAAGTTTTGGGGTATTTGGTTATGCAGCAGTAGATAACCTAATATGTCCACTAAGGGAACTCCCTGGTGGCCTAGTGGTTGGGATTCCAGGCTTTTACTGCTGTGCCTGGGTTCGATCCCTGGTTGGGGAACTGAGATCAAGCTGCATGGTGTGGCCAAAAAAAAAAAAAAAAAAAGGAGAGAAATGGCAGACTCCAGGGCTGGGTCAGGGTAAGCCCAAACCAGATGAGCCTGAACATCTTTTTTTTTGACTGCACTGCACGGCATGTGGAATCTTGGTTCCCCAACCAGGGAGCAAACCCATGCCCCCTGCAGTGGAAGCACAGAGTCTTAACCACTGAATGGCGAGGGAAGTCCAGTGAACATCTTTTTGCCACCAAAAATGATGAAGTATGTCACAGGGACACAGAAGCCAGCTTGAAGGGGATCCTATTGGCCAAATCTGGGACAACTTGAGCACCAAAATAATTAATTACAATAATGCTTTACAAACCTCATAAGCATAGAAATTTATGAATCTAAACCAATAATAAGCAAACAGAGAGAATGGAGTGTTCTTCCTTACAGTAGGATGCTGAGAGCTAGCTGATAAATGTAGAGGAAGTACTAGAGTATCATAAATACTAAATGTAAAATATTAGAGTATTGTACAGCTTTCATAATAAAGATTGGATCAGACGAGAATTATCAGTGGATGCTAAGTCTAGGGGGACTAAGATTCTGCACCCAATTTGGATTCTGCACCCAATTCCAGTTAGGGGAGTTTCCCACACACCACCAAGCAATGCTCTGACACCAGCTTGGGTGACTTACAATTCAACTCAATTCTGATACTATCTACCTGGAGATAATATCAGATCCCACAGGTTACGTGGTCAGTCCTATAAGATTGCCCCCCCGACACACACACACACACATTCAGATGCCAATCGAAAGTCCACCTGTGCTTCTGAGAAACAGGCTATAGATTGGAAGTCCCAATGATCCTCTGCTTGGATTCAATCAGTTTTATAGAGCAGCTCACAGAATTCAGAGAAACATTTTACTTAATAGATTACCAGTTATTGTAAAAGGCTATAACTCAGGAACAGTCAGATAAGAGTGATGCATACGGCAAGTATGGGGAAAGGGTGCAGAGCTTCCATGCCCTCTCCAAGCTGGACAGTCTCCCTGCTTCCCCATGTGTTCACTAACCTGGAAGCTCTCCAAACCCTGCCCTTTTGGATTTTTATGGAGGCTTCATTATATAGGCACGATCAATTAAGTCATTGTCTATTGCGACTGAACTGAATCTCCAGCCCCTCTCCCCTCTCTGGAGATGGGAGGGTAGGAAAACTGAAAGTTCCAACCCTCTAATCACTTGGTTAATTACCCTGGCAACCGGCTCCCATCTTTAGGTTACCAGTGAGCTTTCCAAAAGTCACCTCATGAACATAACAAAAGATACCTTGATTCCCTCATCACTTTTGAAGTTCCAAGGGTTTTAGGAGCTTAGTGCCAGAAATGGGTAAAGACCAAATAGGTATTTGTTATTATAAATCACAATATAACAGGGATATTGTGTTGAGGAGCAGGATACTTGCATTGAAATAAAGTGCAAGTGAGGAAAAAAAGTGGTGATGATCTCAGGTGACCTCAGCCTGCAGTGGCTTGAAGCAGGATTTTGGTTCCAAGCCAGAGACTGAGGTCGGGCCGTGGCAGTGAGAGTGCCGAATCCCAGGCACTAGACCACAAGGGACCAGTGGCCAGTGACAAGGCTCCGGCCCATCAGCTGTGTAGAAGTGAATTTACACATAGAGACGGAAAGTAATGAAACAAGGAAGATATTTATTAGGAGGAAAAAGGGTATGTGAGGATAGACACATGGGCAGACTTAGAGAGTCATGCCCTCATGGTCGTTTGAATCACTATTATGGGGCATTTCTTCTGGGTTTCCTTTGGCCAGTCATCTTGTTCTGGGTCCGTATTTGGTATATCTCAGGGTCCTCCCATGTGTGCGTGTGCATCTCTTAGCCAAGATGGATTCTAGTAAAGAGGCCTATGGGTAGGCCTCTACATCACCTACTATGCGGTGGCGCCCCCTCCCTTTTTGACCTTCAGTAGGAGCCTTTCTGCGTGTGTGTAGTCGGGAAGGTCTCTTTGACTCCGAGAATGAGAAATGTGTGGTCTTTTATCTCTTATCTGGGCCGGGCTCAGCTCCTCTCTAGCTCCTGCTACTTTTGAGTACCTGTGCACAGGGGAGAGACACCAGCTGTTCAGATTGGGGTCCACCTATCTCCTGCCTCAGTGATTATACAGTAGAAAAATCTGAAAGATCTTAGTATTCCCTTAGTGAGCTTTGTGGATGTGTGGATTAATGTCATTCATCAAATTTAAGAAGTTTTCAGCCATTATTTCTTCAAAAATTTTTTCTGCCCCTTTCTCTCTCCCTTCTCCTTCTGGAATCACCGTTACATGTATGTTAGTATCTTAATGTTATCCCACAGGTCTCTGAAGTTCTGTTCATTTTTCTTCAGTCTTTTTTTCTCTCTGTTTTCAGATTGAGTTATTTCTATTGATCTATCTTCCAGTTCATTTCTGCCACCTCAAACCTGCTGTTGAGCCCCTCTAGTGAATTTGTCAGTTATTGTACTCTTCTGTTTCAGAATTCTCATTTGGTTCTGTTTTTAGAATTTTCTGTAACTTTATGGAGAACCTGTATTTGTTGATGCATTGTTGTCATGCTCTTTAAATAAAGTTTTCTGTAGTTCTTTGCACATGTTTATAAAAGCTGATTTAAAGTCTTTGTCTGCTAACTTCAACCTCTGGGAACACTGAGAGGCCATTTCTATTAACTGCTTTTTTCCCTTAAGTATGGGTTACACTTTCCTGTTTCTTTGCAGATCCCATAATTTTCTGTTGAAAATTTGACATGTTAGAGAATATATTGTAACAAACATGGATTCTGAAATTTTCCACCCTGGGGCTGTTGTTTCTGCCGTTTTTATTTCTTTGTTTCGTCCCTTCTCTTTTTCTTCTTTCTTTCTCTCCTGTTTTTCCTTTTTTTCCTGCCTCCTTTCCTTCCTTCTTGCTCACTGGCTTTCTTCCTGCCTGAGCTAAATTTGGTCTCCACTCTGGGTGTATGCAGCCTCAATTAAGACTATGCTTTGCTCCAACCACAGCTGCAGCCTCAGGCTAGTGGGGCCAAGCTGTTGACCTTCTCCTGCTCACCTGCACTGGAGATGTCGCTTCCACTGACAGTACCTCTGAGTGTGGACCAGATAAAGCTCCAGATAAAACGTCTCCCTGGGCTTCCCTGGTGGCGCAGTGGTTAAGAATCCACCTGTCAATGTAGGGAACAAGGGTTCGAGCCCTGGTCCGGGAAGATCCCACATACCACGGAGCAACTAAGCCCGTGTGCCACAACTACTGAGCCTGCACTCTAGCGCCCGCGAGCCACAACTACTGAGCCCACATGCCACAACTACTGAAGCCCGCGTGCCTAGAGCCCGTGCTCCGCAACAAGAGAAGCCACCTCAATGAGAAGCCCGCGCGCCACCATAAAGAGTAGCCCCTGCTCGCCGCAACTAGAGAAAGCCCGAGCGCAGCAACGAAGACCCAACGTAGCCAAAAATAAATAAAATAAATAAATTTTTTTAAAAAACACAAAAAAACACATCTCCCTTGGGGGTGGTGGGGATAGGAGTAGCTCCAGGCCAAAACATCTCAAATTCCCTTTGTTCTTACCAGAAATTCAGCAGTTCATGTCAAGCATAAATGCTTCTCAGGTTGTTATGTGCCTTTGGTCAATTTCCAGAGTGTAAAATGGTTGTTTATGTTAATTTTGTCCCTCTTTATAGTTTGGTTTTGGGGGGAGTGGATTTGCCAGTCTCCTTACTTGGCCATTACTGAAAGTCTATTTAGTTTATTTTTTAGTTCCAAATAATTTTAGAGAAGGACTTGAGATTTTTGTGTGCATCAAAAGAGGCATGGGGAAAAAAAAAACCCAAAAAAAAACCTTCTGAGGAACTCTGATCTAACTCGGCTCCCTCATTGTACAGACGAAGAAAAACTATATGATTTTCCCAAGATCAAACAACTTGGTTAGTTTTTAAAATAGTAGTAAATTAAGCTACCATTTGTTTAAATAGTAGTGAATAAAGTTACCTTTCCTAGAACATTTTTTCGAAATTCTTTAAAATACTGCCATCAGTTGATCACCTCTGTCCTTTCCATGTACTGTTTCTATGCCTATATGACCAGGACTTTTATAATAATGAATAATGGATCAAAATTATACCTGGTTCCCATTCTTGTTCCCAACCAAGCACTCGTTTCTAAGCCATCATTTTTAACAAAAATAATATCAAATCTGAAATCTCAGAAACATAATGTGAACAGAAAAAACAAGTTACAGAAGGAAACAGCAGTATGATTCCATTTATATAAAGTTTAAAAACATGCAAAACAATACTGTATGTTGTTTATGGATACAACTTCTGTTGTAAAAGCGTAAAAACATGCAAGGGAATGATAAACTGCCAATCCACAATGAGAATGGTTACTTCTGGAGGGAGCGAAATAAGATCCAGGAAGTGGGAAAATACAACTGTATTTCTCAAACTGAGTGGTATCTGGATGTTTCTTTTTTTTTTTTTTTTCTTTTTGGCTGCCCCTCGCAGCTTGCCAGATCTTAGCTCCCAGACCCAGGCCCTCAGCAGTGAGAGCTCGGAGTCTTAACCACTGGACCACCAGGGAATTCCCTGGACGTTTCTTATATTATCCTATAAACTTTTTGTATTCATAAAATATTTCATGATAACAAAAAAGTTAAATGCCAGATATATTATCTTAGGAGGACATGAGAGTTACATTCCCCCAAAAAAAGATCAGGTCGGCTTTTGGAACACACAAGCATCTATATAGAACTGAGATTTTTATTCCACTCAATGGTTTTATCCGTGTAGCCCAGAGATTTTAGCTTCCTATGGTTAATCTTTAAAAACCCTTTATTTTTCTGAAATCTTTTCAGAGGAACACTAAGCCTTCACACAGTGAAGCCTTATGTTGGAGGACAAGTTGCAGGCTTTATTAGTGTCGGGAAAAATTGTGAAAGACTTGGAACTTGGTGGGAAAGATTACTAGGTGCTCAGTCTAGCAGAATATCTCCACCTTTCATTGTCTTTGAGCTAATTTACAGCTCTGTGTGTTGCAAAGAAACTGATAGCAGTGCAAATGACCCTTGTCCATAGAAATATAAATGCAAGTTGTTCCTGGAGTACAGTTGATCTCTCTCCCACTCACCTAAGAAACCAGTGCTGTGTCTATTAAGCAAATTAATTTCAGCGTTGCTGAAATATATATGTGTCTACTCTCCAGATTATCTTTTGAATCAGCTGTAGTATCTTACTGGTACCCTCATTAGTTAATGAGTTAAATAAATCTTGGACACACGCTAATTTTCCATTTGTATGAGTCATGATTTTACTTTTTAAAAATAATTATCCTTTAACAGGAGGGAAGAGGACTCTTTCATCTCATCTCTGCCAAACAACACATATTACAGAATACACGAGGCAGTTCCTCCCTTGCTAAGACGCTGGTCCCTTGGAATTATTTGGTGCTATTATTTCTCTCCTGCTCTCTTCTTTTTGCTCCTCCATGGTAGATGCTTTTCAAAAATCTATTTTTAAACGTTGATTCTTTGCTCCCTTAGCAACTGGAAATATAACAAACATCTTTTACTAAGCAGGTAATATATAAGGTTTTTTTTCTGCGATTAAGGCCACATCTACACCCACTGTATGATACAAAAAATTTAAGTAGTTAGGGGGTTTCAATCAGACTCATTTCCAGCTTCCTCCTCTCCAACCTCCCTTCTCCCAAACTCCACATTGATCTTCCTCATTGTAAACACACTATATACACTTGTCAAATTAAAAAGCGAGTGAATGGATGCCTATTGTGTGTTTAACACCAGAGTAGGTGCTCAGTGGTATATCATATGTAAGTGAGAGTTCCTGACCCAGGAAGTTTACAATCCAGTTTGGAAGACAGGGAAGTAACAGTATATGCAGTATGTGATAAGTATCAAAAGGAGTGAGATTGGTGATAAATGCTTCATTCATTCATTCATTCACTGAGCAAATACTTCTTTATTGTCCATTACATGCAGGTGTTGTGGTATACATGGTGAAAAAGACCAGCACAAATTTTCCCTTTACCAAACTTAGTCTAGAAGGGACTAGGACAAGTAATCAGGCAGATACAGTACTGCGTTGTCAGGGCTACATATATAGGGGAAGTACAGGATGTTATGGGAGTATATAGGAGGACAACCTATCCTTGACTTGGGTGGGGGGGACGGATCTAGAAAGACCTCCTGGAGGAAGGGCTATCTCAACTGAAATCGGAAAGACCTTAGGCCAAATTAGGCCAGGAGTGGGGGTAGGG
Source organism: Balaenoptera borealis (assembly GCF_965194805.1). Taxonomy (NCBI): domain Eukaryota; kingdom Metazoa; phylum Chordata; class Mammalia; order Artiodactyla; family Balaenopteridae; genus Balaenoptera; species Balaenoptera borealis. The sequence continues at coordinate 28,356,052 of NC_138866.1, forward strand.
TGAGCAGATGGGTGTAGTAACGATTATTTGCATGTTTCTCCCACTACTAGACTTGAGTTTCTTGAACCTAAGAATTGGATCTTATTCATTTTTAGAAGCCCAGTGGCTAGCACAATCTTTGGCATATGTAAAGAGTGAGAATGCGACATATATTTATGATTTAGCAGAAAGTCTAGGGGCTCTTTTCCCAATTCAGTTTGCTTGCAGTGTCTCAGTCAAATCACCTAACTCTGTGGTCAGAATTTGCAGCATTAGATAAGCAGCTGAGGCTAGGAGCTGAAACCAGGAATTCAGTGTCTGCATCCTTTCTGCGACTTCTCATTCATCTTGAACCAGTCACAGAGATCCTTGTCTTAATTTTCTCCTCTGTGAAGTGACTGCCTTTATATTTACCACCAGAGATACTGAGAACCTTACTTAACGTTTAGGACAGAATTTGTAATCCTCACAACATGAGACCCATAACTGAAAGACCATACCATTATCATGGCTCATTTCATTTTATCTGTACGTTTTCTTAACTGGATTGGTTTCACATTTCAATGTGAATTAGTATGAGATGCTATTGTTAAATTAAGTGTTGAATTTCACTCCCCAGAGAGTTTTCTCCTTCAGTAACGGAAAAATGAAGCATACATTATTGCAGTAATAACATCCTCACTGTGATCTTGTCACTTCACAAGAATCTTAAAACAAGAGTTTGACTGAATTATTGCTTAGAGGGGAGAACTTCAGAGAAAAAACATGTGCCACAGGAACATCTTTACATGCTGTTGTTTTGCTTTTTCCTTTTTCCTCTTCTTTTCCACATTCGATATGTGAGAATCCAGAAGAGGAAGCCCAGCATGATTTAGCCTCAAACATTTCTTTCTTTATTTTAATTTATTTTATTGAAGTATAGTTGATTTACAATGTTGTGGTAATTTCTACTGTACAGCAAAGTGATTCAGTTATACACACACACACACACACACACACACACATATGCATATACATTCTTCTTCATATTTTTTTCCATTACAGTTTATCACAGGATATTGAATATAGTTCCCTGTGCCATACAGTAGGACCTTGTTTTTCAATCCATTCTTTATATAATAGTTTGCACCTGCTAATTGCAAACTCCCCCTCCATCCCTCCCCCACCGCCCCCAACTTGGCAACCACAAGTCTGTTCTCTATGTCTGTGAATCTGTTTTTGTTTCATAGATAAGTTCATTTGTCAAACACTTCTTTTAAATAGTTCTCGTTTCTCCCCCAGCTGCTCCACCAATCCTGTGAGGCTCCTCTCATGGACCTTCTGATACTCTGGAGAGGACTGCCCAGCTACTCCTCCTTGCAGCTGGGAAAATAGTGGGCAAGAGCTGGTGGATTAAGAGCTGCCAATCCACACCTCAGCGTGTATTCTCATCAGAACCAGACTCAGTGGTGAGGCAATCAACAGCTGCTTCAGCGTTTATCATGGCAAGAGACAGTGTCATAAAAGATGTAGAGATGTACAGATTATATAGGAATACAAATAGCTAAAGACTGTATTTACGGTACCAGTTAGGTGTCTTTATGCTCCAAATGGTGCTGTACTGGAACCAGGAGATGCTCACTGGTGTGCACGTGAATAGCACACGTGTCACCTGAGCAGCAAACTCAGGTTTTTAATCAGTTATCCCTTCACAACTACAGCCGTTCTCCATTGTTTTCTGATATCACTAATAAAAACATTGTTATAAACAAACATCCTTTAGTGGAGTTCATCAACCTGAACACAAAATCATTAAACCAACATTACAGTAGTATCTTCTGACAGCACAACGCCACTGAGTACATGTGCGGGGCATGGGGGGTGTGGAGCATGCACCTAGGGAAGGGCGGGGGAAGAGGTATGTGTAAGAAAATCAGGAATTAAGCTGAAAGGGGTGTCAAGTGTAACTAGTCTAAAACACAGTGTGCAGCCAAATCCTTGACAATGGTATGAAATTACTCTCGGAGAGAACATTCAGTTAAGCAACTATTTTCAGAAGCTAGCTGGAAAAGGATGGCTAAGCAGCAGACTGCTGAACGTCACCCTGAGAAACAGCTAAATGACAGCTACGTAGTCAAAGTGGATAGATGAACATATGAATGAAGATGTAAGCATTTTTGTGTGTTGGAAGTTATATTGCTCTGAGTAAATTATTAAGAATTTTAGGGACTTCCCTGGTGGTCCAGTGATTGGGACTCCACGCTCCCAATGCAGGGGGCCCGGGTTCGATCCCTGGTCAGGGAATAGACCCCACATGCCGCGACTAAGAGCCCACATGCTGCAACGAAGATCCCTAGTGCTGCAACTAAGACCTGGTGCAGCCAAATTAATTAATTAATTAATTAAAACAAGAATTTTATAGTTTAAGGCTCAGCCAGAAGAAACTCTCATTAAGTAGCTCTTTAGTGACGGATGTTTCAATAGGTGATGGAATCACGCAACTCTGTTCTCTGTGCTCTGTGGTGCATGCAGTGCTACAGAGGTCCCCAGTGCACACACAGTCTCCATATACCACGTATGCATGCATGTACATACAATGCATCACTTCATACTGTAAAGAACAGCATAAGGGCCCAGCTCACTGCATATCAGCATCATTGGAATGCTTGAAACTTGCTGCTTTTTTCCCCTGGAGGCCTCCCTGCACTAACTTTAATTCTGCAGCTTTAACTGAGACCCACAGGTCTGCCTTATATCCAGCTGCTTTGATGGTTCCCAGGGCTTGGCCTGTGTGGGTCAGGCATCCAGGTAGCTACACTTATGAGATCCAGTGAGATGGGCTTTTTCCTTTAATTCATTTTTAAAAATCTCTATGCTTCTGTCAGTTATCATATGAAAGTGTGTTTCCTTCAGCAGATCTTGCTTCTTTCAAGCCCTGCGATGGTGGCTGACTGAGTGGCAGCATTTTCTTTGCTGGGGGGAGTATAAACCAAAGTGATCAGCAGTTCTCACGGCGGGGTCACGGGAACAGGCAGGCTTGCCAGGCCCATAGAAACCACGAGCAGTGCTGCTGGCAGCAAGACGCATCATTTCCTCAACAGCATGTGTCTCTCGGTCCCTCAGGGTCAGGGTGTCCAGGAGTCGCCTACCCACTGCAGGCCTCACTGTGATGCCACTCCCTTCCCAGCCCATTGCCTCAGCACAACCAGGAGAATAGTCCTGAGCTGGGGGCAAGGCAGAGAGGGTGGTGACAGCCAAGGGGAACACTGGCTTCCAGCTCCAGCTGCTGTTACCACTTAAGTGTCCTTGTCCGGACACAGAAGAAGAGCCACCGCAGCCCCAGGTGCTTGGATAGCATTTCAAAAGATGAATTTTTTCTCCCTGGGTATTCTCTTTCCCATCAAGCAGGGAGCTTTATGCTTTATTACCTCAGAGAAGGTGTATGAAAGGGCAGAAGGCAGAGTCTTTCGTTTTACAGTGGAATATCTTTAATAAGAAAGTTGAAGGGAACTGATCCCCTTTAGTCCTGGCTTCCTGGTAGGGCCCCCAGGGAGGTGGCAAAGCCCCGGAGAGGAAAGGCACTGGGACCCTTAGCCGTGCAAACAAGTCCCATGTCCCAAGTGGGGCATGGGAACAAAGCTGTCACCAGATCCGAAGGGTCCTGGGAAAGGCACAATGTCTGTCTACGTGTTAACCTTCAACTGTCACTGACTGGAATTGGGACAGATCATGGAATCTTCACCTCATGTGGAACCTGTGGATGCTGAGGGCTGACAGTACTAGCCATTTTATAAAAGGGACTTGAGCATCCACAGAGTTTTGGTTCTGCGGGGGGGTCCTGGAACCAATCCCCCGAGGATACCGAGGGACGACTTGTATTTTGCTTGTCTATCAGAATGGGGCTCAGAGGCAGAAACTCAATTGATATGGAAAACAAAGAAAATGCTGTTCTTCAAGTCAGACTTTGTGGACTCAGAACCGTATCCTCTTTGTAGTCACTGGGAGAATTGTGGAGGGTTTTGTACCCTGTCAACATAGCTCAGCTGGAGCTACATTTTCCAGAGTTCCCTCCCCTGTATTGTAAACGTTAGGCTTAGCCATGACAGAAAAATCGCAAGAGATTTGGAAGGCAGAAGAGAAGCAGTGGCCAAGATGCTCTGGAGGTCGGTTTAGGGCTCTGGGTGCCGCTGGGCACACACCCGCCGTCGCTGACCTCCTTAGCTCACCTCACTGGTGAGGGGCAGCAGCTGGGCCCATACTTCCTCTAGCGCCCGCTGGTGCTTCCTAGGATGCTTCCTAAATAAAGTACTTGCACTCAAATTCTCATCTCAGGGGTGGCTTCTGAGAAAAACCAACCTAAAACAGACCTCATTGGATGGAACGATGGACTGAATCTGATAAGGCTCAATGTAAAGTTCTGTCCTAAGGTTTCAGAAACAATTCACATGTGTATGGGGGACCCACAGGTCTAATCGTTGCTGCAGCATGGGTGCCAGCAGGGCAGCTGCAGGTTTCCGAGCTGGAGCAGACTTCTGGCTGTGCCTGTGGGGAAGTCCAGGGGGGCCCATGGGTCCCAGTTTCCAAGAATTTTACATCCTGTCCAGCTGTACCAGAAGAATGCATGTTGTTTGTGTAGAGGATCTGCTGGTGCAGATAAAGGGAGGCACCTGAGTACGACCCAGATACATTTGAGCCTCCGTTTCCTTCCTTAAGTCCTACCTTAGCGCCACATCCTGGTCAAAAGAAACCCAAGGGACTTCCCATGGGGTCCAGTGGTTGACTCAGCGCTTCCACTGCAGGGGGCACGGGTTCGATCCCTGGTCGGGGAACTAAGATCCTGCATGCCACGCAGTGTGGCCAAAAAAAAAAGAAGCTTATTTAAAAAAAAAAAGAAGATGACTCTAGACAGCCTTGAAAGCAACAAAACCTTTATTAAATATCTCTGAGGTCAGCAAAGCCTTTACTAGACCTCCTCAGAGAGGTCAGTTGAGGAAGGACTAACATTGTCCATATGGCCTGAAAGACAGCAAGTTCTCCAGACTCGAAGTAGATCTCCAGGGCAGCAGCCTGTGATGGCCTCTCTCCACTCTCCCCCACCCCACAGTTTGCACTGGATTTCCAGGTCACATAAACCAAGACTTGTCCACAAGAGTTTGGGGTGAGAGAAGGGGTAATGTTGTAGAGGACTAAGGGGTGGGGGGCTGATGAATTACACTTCAAAAATTTTTGTCCCTGTCTCGTGTGAAAATTAATGATTTAAATTGACCATAAATTCAGGATCCACCACATACTCCTCACCAGAAAGTCAGGCCTCCTCTCAGGGAGAATTAGCATAGAATAATAGTACATCTACCACTCAAGTACCTCTCACTTCTCTGGAAGCCAGTTCCAAGTTCAAATAGGTATCGCGGGGAGGGTTGCTAATGACCTCCTAGCCCATTAGTAACATTCTTTATGTCAGCTTCACAGGCTGACGCAGGTAATGTGACCCATTGCCCCCTGGCAAGGTGTGAGCGCCTCGATCCGCCCGGGCACAGCCATGCTCACTGTTCTCAGGTAGCATTTCCTATTGTCCTGACAGTAAAATCCAGGCCAGTACAAAGGGCTTCAGAAATTGGCCGACTTCTAAGTCCTTTCCTATTTTATTCTCTTTGGCACTGATGTATGAAGTAAAGGATTATGTGGTGGAGACAGTGCCAAAGCTTCATTTTCTCTGCTAATGGAAAGAGAGTAGGAGGAAAGAAAACATGAAACAGGGCTCACATTGTTATTCTCACAGGGGTCACTTGCTTCCTGGGCAGCTTGCCTCTGGAAGGGACAGCAGAGCCACTGGTTGTGGGAACAGGAACTCTAAGTTGCATCAGAAATGGCAGCCACTGCCCATGAAGGCTGAGCAAACTCCCTGAGGCACCCAAGCACTAGGAATTCAGAGGCAGTAAACACTTGCTGCCTCTGTCCCTCCCACCTAGAAAGATACAGGCAACAAGTCATCGAATGGGAAAAGATATTTTCAACTAGCAAAGCCCTAATATTTAAAATGTACATATTCCAATCAATCAATAAGAAAAAGACAAATAACCCAATAGAAAAAAATGGGCAAAAGACTTGAATAGGCATTTCACAAAAGACAAAAAAATATATCAAAAAGATGCTCAAGTACATTAATTTCTAGAATAAAGCGACTTCAGACAAGAATGCGATACCTATAAACATCTTACAAAAGAAACAAAAATTTTAAAATCGACAATATCAAATGATAGTGAAGATGCAAAACAATGGGAACTCTTGGCTGGTGAGAGAATAAATTGGTTAAATCATTTTGGAAAACTGTTTGGCAGTATCTAGTGCAGTTGAATATCCACAGATGCTAAGTACAGAGCCTTCTGCCACCTGTCCCAAACCCGACCACTTCTTTTCCAGGTCTCCTAGAACCTGTCTGGATTAGCTATACAAAGAAATGAGGTCTGCTTTGGGGGGCTGGCTTTCCTGCACTTCCTCCCTCCCTCCCTCCCTTCCCTCCTTCCTTCCTTTCTTTTTGTTTTTCTAAAGAGGGAGATAAAACAGTTTACTAATAGTCGTCCCTTGGTATCTGCTGGGGATTGGTTCCACGACTCGCCACGGATACCAGAATCTGCGGATGCACAAGTCCCTTATATAAAATGGTGTAGTACAGTCAGCTCTCTGGATCGTGGTTCCACATCCATGGACACTGGAGGGCTGACTATAACTGTAAAGCAACTCTCTGCGTAACCAACAGTCAGTTCAAGAAATAGTAACTATCAGCATCCAAGAAGCCCCTGTGTGTCCCCTGACACGTGGTAGTCACGACCCCCTCCCTCCCCATTAGAATTGATTACTATTATCCTGACATTCATGATAGTAATGTCCCTCTTATTCTTTATAATCTTACCACCTATCTTTAAGCTTTACATGTATGTATTTCTACTGAATACATACTTCTGGGTCAACATTCTTTCCCTCAACATTATGTCTGTGAGATTCAAACAAGTCACTGGCCTTGTAGCTGTAGGTCACTCATTTTCATTGCTGTATTGTATTCCCTCGTATGAATACACTACAATGCATTTCTCCATTCTATTCTTGATGGATAGGGTTGTTTCCAATTTGAGACTACTAGGAGCAAAGCTGCCAAGAACATTCTTGTATGTAAACCCTGGTGCACAGGTGCAAGAGCTTTTCTAGGGTGATGACCTAGTGTGGCTTCCCTTTAACCCAGGCTTAGTGCATTCATGTTTCTTCCCTATCTCCTCTTTCAAAACTAGCTCTCAGAAAAGGTCATAAATTCACTCATGCTAAGGTAGGAATGGCTGAGAAGTATTCTTCCCTATCCTCTCCCATAGAACTGTGTGCTGACATCAAATGAATAAATTTCTAATTGTAGAATTTCAGGTATCTGGAGGCTGGGGGAGAAATCCATTAGGGCTGGCCCTGGGAAGAAAGTGTCACATAGTGGTAACACCATGAACCAAGAAAACAAAAAACAAACAAAAATCAAAACAAAACAAATAAGAAAAAATAGCCAAGCTGTTATGTTGATTATTTAAAAAAATATCACTTCATACTTTCAATAATCTTGTGAGGGGGAAAAAAGGAACCATAAAGACAGTTCTATTTGAAAAGTCAAAAACCAGGCACAGGAAGTGAAGTCCCTTCTCCCAGGGTCAGTTGGAAGTTAATGGCTGAGCTAACTGGAGTGGTCAAAAAGAAATCCTCACGGCCAGATGTCCACACTTGAAGACCATCACCATCAGCTAGGTAAGTCGTCTCCTCCAAGGTAGCTTCCTTGTCTGTGAAATTAACATGGTGATAGTACTTATTTCATGAGATTGTTGTTGTGAAGATAAAATAAGGGAATGACTAAATTGCATTTCACACAGTGCTTGCTACTTAGTAAGTGCTCAAATAGTATTAGATATTGTTCTGTTTACTTTTATTATTTGAAGCTGAGTATGGGCACTTTCTGTGAGAGCAGGTAAGCAAATGATCTGAGTAGGGTTCACTGATGCTACTGGGGATCTTGGCAGGCTTACAGTGTAAAAGCGGAGAGAGGAGGGAAAGAGAGTAAAAGTGAAGCCGGAGAGAGAAATGAAAAGGGCACATCTGCTGGGCGGGAGGAAAGTGCCAAATTTTCAGAGGGTTCTGCTGAAGGCCAGACAGTGGGGTGAGCAGAAGGCCTGAAACCAGGGAGGCAGGGGGAATGCTGTAATAGGTCCAGCCCAGGGAGAGGTTTGAGGGGGTCTTGCTGGGTCAGGACAGAGAGGTCAGATGTAGTCAATACATGAAGAGCAAGTGCAGGGAAAGAAGTGGGTCAGAGAGCAGTTGGCAGACAAAGACGTGCACACCCACAGGGCAGCCGAAAGTCAAGGCTCCTGTGAATGCTGATGGCCTCCCGTCTCAAGCACCAGCGAGTCACTCAGCTTTGCTCCTAGCTTGGAAGCTTGCTCAGTCTACTCGCAGGCACGGCCACAGCAGGAAAGTGTGTGTGTGTGTGTGTGTGTGTGTGTGTGTGTGTGTGTGCGCGCGTGTGTGTGTCTCTGTCCGTCCCAGGGGGCAACTCTCAGCCAGTGGAGAATGAAGGTTAATGGATAAATGTCCCAACCTCCCATTCTTCAGAGGGACAATTCTAGGTGGTTTTTATATGGTTCTTCAAAAGGGTCTCCAGGGAGATTGTGCCAATTGTCCACAGTGAATGCATCTCAGCTCAGTAATGCATCTTTCATTGGCTTTCTCTTCTCCCTTGTATCACTCTCCCCTCTTCCTCATTGTCTTCCTGGAATATCCTCCCAAACAAACTATTGTCACCAGAGTCCTTGTTTCACTTTTGCCTTAGGAGGGACCCAAACCAAGTCACATTATTATCATCTAACACAAATCAAACAAACAAAACAAACACGTCCCCACTCCAAACCCTAGCTCAAACAATGTCAAAGAAACATGATCAAAATGGAAATTAGGAATGTTTTTTGCTAAAAGAAAATTTCAAGAATGAATCGAGTCAAGATAATAGCAAAAGCTAAATGTGCTCAGACAGACTAACCAAATGTGGATGAACATGTGAATAGAAGAAAAAAATAAATAAAAACGTATTAGAAGAAAAGGTAAGCAATCTGGAAATACACCCTAGAAAACTTCTCACATAGGATCAACCATACATGAGGTTGTCCCTTGCAGGGTTGTTTGTGCTAATGGGATCTGAAGGCTCCAGGGGCTCACTACTGGGGGAAGGGATGAGTAGAGCAATTAGGAGCAAGAAATTGCATGTGGGGGCTTCCCTGGTGGCACAGTGGTTGAGAATCTGCCTGCCAATGCAGGGGACACGGGTTCGAGCCCTGGTCTGGGAAGATCCCACATGCCGCGGAGCAACTAGGCCCATGAGCCACAATTGCTGAGCCTGCGCGTCTGGAGCCTGTGCTCTGCAACAAGAGAGGCCGCGATAGTGAGAGGCCCGCGCACCGCGATGAAGAGTGGCCCCCGCTTGCCGCAACTAGAGGAAGCCCTCGCACAGAAACGAAGACCCAACACAGCCATAAATAAATAAATAAATAAATAAATAAATAAATAAATAAATAAATAAATAAAATTAAAAAAAAAAAAAAGAAATTGCATGTACCACAGCCATGTGGACAGCCTGTAAAACAGTGTTGAAAGAAAGTAGTAAGAAATAGAATAAGGTCTATGGCACAATATCATTTATATAAATATTCCATATATATATACTACATATTTTAGAAGGAAACATACAAACACTATCATAACTATTAAACACATCAGAAGGATTGTCTAGGGTGGGCAGGGGGAATGGGAGTGGAAAATGGGGATAAAAGGGAATTTTTAAAAAATGTCTTATATGGACTAATGACAACTATGTGGAGTATGAATTGAAGAGGTGAGGAATATGATGAACTCAACTCTGCACCTGAGGTCCAAAATGAAAAAAAAAAAAAAAGAAGAAAGAAAAGGGAATATAGGAAGACACTATGTAACCATAAAGTAGGTGAGGCCTCTTAAACAAGATATAAAATACACAAACCATAAAGTAAAAAATTATAACTTTGACTATATCCACAAGGAGGCATCTATAAGGATTTCAACATAGTATTTCAGTAATAGCTAAAAATTGGAAATGACCTAAAGGTTCATCAAGAGGGAAATGGTTAATAATGGCCTATTCATACCATAGAATACTGTTTAGGGGTCAAAAAGAGTGAAGCTGGCCTGTATGTACTGGCAAAGGGCACAAAATGTGGAAGCCATTATCAGGGTCATACAGGTCTCTCTTGCCTCACCCTAGTCCTGACCCTGCCAGGATATACTGATAGGTGAAAGAAGCAAGTCAAAGAATAAAAGTACAATACAATACAATTTATACTATAAAATAGAGCATGGCACAAAAACAAATCTAAGTTCTATGCACATGTAAATACTTAGAATGAAGTTTGGGACATTTAAAAAATAAATATATGTGTTAAAAAAGGAGGGAGGGAGCATGAATGGGTTGCTACATGATTAGTTTCCCTGTGGCAAGACCTTCCAGAATAGTTTTGAGGAATGAGGCCAGTTTTTCCAAGTGTCACTGGGCTCTTAAACATTCATCTCTCCATGGCCTTAGCCCTGGAGAAACTCCCTAGACCTGAGACTGCCCTTTCCTAAGTTATCCAGCAGGGGGCAGAAGCACCATGAGCCAGCTGCCCTGGCAAACTGCCCTGTGACCTGGAATTTAGGGCTGGGCCCTGCCTGCTTGAGCAGCAGACATTTGGCTTGGTTCTCCACCATTAAAGGCTGATTATTTTTAAGTTTTCCTGCAGAGTAGCAGATTCGAATATGTAATCTTTGCCACATGTTTTAAAAATTCTGAACATGCATTTGAGTTCAGGGTAAGACCTATTTTTAAAAAAAAATAGATTTAGTCCAATTATTTTTTTTATTATGGAAGTAAAATGTATTCATTACAATTTTTTTTGAAGTATAAAGTGGAAAACTTGTAGTTTATCTGGAGAAAATACTTTAATGTATCTCTTTTCTAGACTTTTAAAAACATATATAAACACTTTACCAAAAGGGCCATCGTATATACATACCATTTTATAGCTGCTCCTTTTAATTAGATCAATAATATCTCATAGGTATCTTTTAAGGGCTCAATATTAAATGATATTTACAGGCATGCTATTAACCCAGTTATTTCTGTTAAAGAACATCCTGATGCCGAGTGAGAGGGGACAAGATTCCATACTATTGTTTGGGATTCGGGTCTGGTTCTGTTCTGACCAAGAGGGCCTGGCATTTCTAGGAGCAAATCGACAGCAGAGGAAGCCAAGCCCATCTTTGGATCCACACCTCGAAATGGCATGGAGTTTTGACAGCCAAGAGCTTATGTGTCCTGTGGTCTTTTGTAGGTTTCCCCACACGTGGCTTCCTGGGTGATGGATGTTATTTCCATTTATTGGATAACAGAAGATAATCACAGATCAGCTTCAAAATCTCTCTTGGAAGAATGACCAAACTGTCTGTCTGCATATTGTGTGGGCTGGCTTACTAGAAAGTGAAGACTTTGGATGGCCAGATTTTAGCTTCTTCTCCCTAGGGAAGGTAATTATCTCATTGTAGAAATTTATAAATGTAGCCCTTGCTAATTACATTATTTGGGGGAGGTTTGATTCAAAAAAGGGTAAAGTAAAGATACGTTGGATTTAAACTGTCTTTCTTTTTGGCACTATTCTTCCGGTTGTGCTAAATCTAAATCCCAGGAAATTTAACCAGATGAAAAGTAGAGTTTGATTTTTTTTTAATGAATTTATTTCTTTTTTCAGAAGGGATTCAAATAAATAATAAGTTGAAGGATTCGCTGACAAGTAGGGGAACAAACATACCATTTGAAGAAGATCAACAACCATACAAAACCAACGTCCAAGGAAACTAAGACTAATTTTGTCACCAACTGTCAAAGAGCAACGAATGCAAGATTTGAGAGAAAATGTGCTATCATTTGCTCAGAGGCATAATGAGGGATTTCCAAACCCAAACATCTTGGCAGACAATGGCTCAGATAATGGCTGAATTGAATAATCAAAACCACTGGAACAATGAGCCACAGACGCAGAAAGGGCCCTGGGTGGTCGGGCTCATGGTGAGGTAACAGCTTGCCAAGCATCAAGCCCCCCGCTGAAGAGTTCTGCACTTATATTCCTTCTTCCTCTGGATTGAGGTCACAGGAGATTATCTGTTCTGGTTTAACCTACCAAGCTTCCAACTACCTCCAAAGTTTTCAATGTCTAGGATGTCTCCAGTCTTGTTCTGTGGCAGGGCAAAGCCTGATTGGAGTCTGGAAAACATATTTTATGACATATGTGTTTGTTTTTGACATAATGGAAGCCAAAGGTTGTTGAAGGTAAATGTCAGTTTCACAGAACAACTAAATATGAATAACCTTATTAAGGAAGTGTCTCATCACAGTATAAAGGCAACAGATGATGCAGAGACTATTACACCAAACGAATGTGCTGTAAAATGCATTTATCTTTGGGAGATGATAAACCAATGAAGGGAGGGGATTGTGAATCTAAATGTTAGAGTTAAAAACTATAAAACTCCTAGAAAACAGAGAAGTAAATCTTCATGACTGAGGATTAGGCAATAGTTTGTCAGATATCACATCAAAAGCACAAGTGACAAAAGAAAAAAATAAATAAATTGGATTTCACTAAAATTAAAACTTTTGTGCTGGTCCCAGTCACTGAGCCGCTGCCCAGGACTCAGCAGCCTCCCCCCTTGAGCCCCCTCGCTTCCCGACGCTCCGTCCCCCCCGCCTGCCTTCTCCAGCCGCCGCCTTCCGCAGGCCGTTTCCACCGAGGAAAAGGAATCGTATCGTATGTCCGCTATCCAGAACCTCCACTCTTTTGACCCCTTTGCTGATGCAAGTAAGGGTGATGATCTGCTTCCTGCTGGCACTGAGGATTATATCCATATAAGAATTCAACAGAGGAACGGCAGGAAGACCCTTACTACTGTCCAAGGGATCGCTGATGATTACGATAAAAAGAAACTAGTGAAGGCGTTTAAGAAGAAATTTGCCTGCAATGGTACTGTAATTGAGCATCCAGAATATGGAGAAGTAATTCAGCTACAGGGTGACCAGCGCAAGAACATATGCCAGTTCCTCGTAGAGATTGGACTGGCTAAGGACGATCAGCTGAAGGTTCATGGGTTTTAAGTGCTTCTGGCTCACTGAAGCTTAAGTGAGGATTTCCTTGCAATGAGTAGAATTTTCCTTCTGTCCCTTGTCACAAGTTTAAAAACCTCACAGTCTGTGTAATGTAACCATTTGGGGTCTGCTTTTAACTTGGACTAGTGAAACTCCTTCATGCAATAAACTGAAAAGAGCCATGCTGTCTAGTCTTGAAGTCCCTCATTTAAACAGAGGTCAAGCAGTAGGCACCTGGCAGTGTCCAGCCTGAAACAAAGCAATAACAGTGATGTTTCAGCCAAGTCCAGAGCCCCAAGATCACAGACGGCTATGTCTGGCCCGAAGCTCCTCAGCAATCCCTCTACAGAGTTCCCTGCCCTAAGAGAATGTCGCCACCTGAACAGCCCTCGGTGAAGCTGAGAGTGGAGGATGGGGTGAGGCAGCGACGGCAGCTGTACTGCTAGAGGGAGTCTTTGATCATCAGGGGAAAGATCCCCTGGTATCTCCAACGTGACCAGGTGGGCAGAGCTTAGAGCAGCCACCTTCATGCTATTGAGGTGAGAGGACATCTAGCTTGCCACCAAGGTCTTTTTGACCAGACATATCCTAGCTGATCGATGTCCAAACTAGAATGTGAGGCCAACCTTCTATCAGAGTTAAACTTTTGACAAGGGAACAAATTTCAAACCGATGTATCAGTCATGTAGCTGTAGAGCTTGCAACTTACTAGCAACAGCTGCCCAATGCCATGTGAAGTAACAAACTGGTTTTTGGTTTTTTGGGGGTTTTTTTTCCCCTTCAGTTTTAATGTTATGTAATGTATTTAAACCCTTATTTAAATAAAACTTGTTTTCAGAAAAAAAAAAAACAAAAAACAAAAAAACTTTTGTGCTTCAAAGAACATCACAAAAGTGAAAAGACAACCCACAGAATGGAAGGAAATATTTGCAAATCATATATCTGATAAGGGACTTGTAGCCAGAATATATAAAAACTCTTTAAAAAAAAATTTATTTACTTATTTATTTATTTGGCTGTGCCAGGTCTTAGTTGCAGCACACGGGATCTTGGGATCTTCATTGTGGCATGCAGGATCTTTAGTTGAGGCATGTGAGATCTAGTTCCCTGACCAGGGATCGAACCCGGGCCCCCTGCTTTGGGAGCATGGAGTCTTAGCCACTGGACCACCAGGGAAGTCCCTAAAAATTCTTACAATTCAACAATAAAAAAACCAATAACTCAATTTTTAAAGTAGGCAAAGGAATTAAATAGACATATCCATAAGCACATGAAAAGATACTCCACATCATTAGCCATCAGGGAAATGCAAATCAAAACCACAATGAGATACCACTTCATACCACTAGAATGGTTAAAATAATACAGATAATCACAAGTATTGGCAAGGATATGGAGAAACTGGACCCTCATATATTGTTAGTGGGACTGTGAAATGGTACAGCCTCTTTAGAAAACAGGCTAGCAGTTCCTCAAAAAGTTGAACAAAAAGTTACTTTGTGACCCAGCAATTCCACTCCTAGGTATATACCCAAGAGAATTGAAAACATATGTTTACATAAAAACTTGCACGTGAATGTTCATAGTAGCATTATTCAAATAGCCAAAAAGTGGAAACAACTCAAATGTCCACCAACTAATGAATGAATAAAAATGCATTGTGCCTCTACAGTGGAATATTATTCATCTCTAAAAAGGAATGAACTACTGATAAATATTACGGTAAATGAACCTTGAAAACATTATGCTTAGTGAGAGAAGCCAGATATAAAAGGCCACGTATTATATGATTCCATTTATATGACATAGCTAGTCTAGAATAGGCAAATCCATAGAGATAGAAAGTAGATTAGTGGTTGCCAAGGCCCTGGGGGGGTGGGAATGGGAAGGGGATGGGTTTGGGGATTCTTTTCAGGGTTGATGAAAATATTCTGGAATTAGGTAGTGGTGATAGTTGCACAATTCTGTGAATATATTAAAACTGCTGAATTGCACACTTTAAAGGGGTGGATTTTATGGTTATGTGAATTATATCTCAATAAAGCTGTTATAGTAAATACATAAATAAATTAGGAGAGACATAAATAAATGAATGAATAGGTGAATGGAGGTCACTGACAGCCCGATACCCTCTCCCTGATAAGCAGGAGCCCGAGGCCCCAGGTACTGACCTGGGTGGGGTGGCCAGGCTTGGCCCACATACGAGCTGCAAGGGAGGAGTGAGGAACGAGCAGGAGGAGACACCCATGGGCAGAGGTGTCACCAGTGCCTTTCAAGACAGTCACTTCTCAGTGGGAAGATCCTGGTAGGTGGCGACCCATGGAAACTGAGGAAACCTGAATTGAGCAAGAGGGCTTGGCAGGAAGGAGGAGGAGCCAGGGTATTTCCTGAGTTTAAGAGCACAGCCAATTTTATAGCTGCCTGGAACCAGGTGTGAGCAGACAGGGAGAGGTTAAGGGCACCAAGCAGAAACTGTGTGGTTTTTAAGGAGGCTGGCTTGTGGAAGTAGTCATCCACTGCCCACAAAGTGATTTGTGACACTCATTTTATTCAGTAAGATTGTGTGCCTACCTGGGACTAATTGTAGGCAATAAAAGGAATGTAAGAGCCAGGAGCTTGCAGCCTGGGAAGAGAGACAGTCAGTCTATAGCACAATAGGTGCCATGGTGAAAGTGAGTTCCAGAGTACAGAGAAGGGTCACCAGATTCAGACTAGATGGTCAAGGAGGGCTGCCTGGGGGAGGAGGCACTTGAGAGGTATCCGTGCCTTTCAGGAGATATTGCTACTTCAGGAAACTGCAGCCTAGGGAAGCTGACAATCCAGGATAGAGGCTTCATAAGAGCCCATTCCATGCTCACAAACCAGCCATCTCTTCTGTGCTGAGACCTCCATCATCCGTGAGGAAGGACTCCAACCTGGAGAAGAAGACTGTGGTCATGGGTTCTAGCTCTGATCCTGGACCAGGCACTGGGCTGCTTTGTTATCTTAGACACCTTAGATCTATTCTACCTGTGAACAATTTCCTCCCCTAAGGAATTAGAACTGTGGTCATTCTTCATGGAGGTGATATAATTTAGGTCAGTTCTTTCCTTTTATTCAGTTGAGTCAGGTGTTCGTGCATATGAGGAAAAAGTCTAGAGACACCAAATGAAGATCCACTGAGGGGGGAATGGTGGTGGTGGAGTCAGAGTCCTGCCTCTAAGGTGACATCTGAGTACAATTGTCTAGACCCAGGCTTCCCTCCCAGTGTCCATGAGTAGCTAGGTGCCGGGTGGCCTGAGGTGGTGATCTCCTTAGTCTTTAGAAAGCTGGGCAGGGCCTGCGGTGGCTAGAGGGGCCCTGTCCCTTTCCCCAGGCTTTATAAATCCTACCTTTCCCCCCAACCCCTACTGTGTGTCATGATGTAAATAAAAATGGGAAGCATTGATATAGCATCAGTGGCATTGCCAACCCTGGAACTCAAACTATTTCTTACCACAAAGGGCCAGAAATTGACAGGTAAATGACTTTTTTGCCCTAGTGATGCATCTTTGATCATAGAGTTTCTGCTCAGGAAGGAAAGGCAGAGAAATATTGTCTCCCGGAAATGAGTGACCCACAGTTAGCATGACTCTGGAGTTAGAGTTCTAAAAACCAGCAGGACAGAAAGGTTTGGCCAATCAGTCTTGGCTAATATACTGGGAAATTGGATCAACTGGAGCCTGATGATTTGTATTGACTTTCAGAAGGTAGTGGCCAAGCAGGTAACAATTTGGTTCTCTGGGTCAATTGAGTCACTGAATCCTGTTTTACTTGTACCATGTTCCAAAAATGCCTCTGTTAGGAATTGTGTTATGTTCCCCACAAAAGCATATGTTGAAATCTTAACTCCAGCACCTCAGAATCTGACCTTATTTAGAAAGAGGTCATTGCAGATGTGATTAGTTAAGTTGTAATAGCTGAGTAGGAAGGACCCCTGATCCAATATGACTGGTGTCCTTATAAGAGGATGGTCATGTGAAGACAGACACACTGGGAGAAGGCGATGTGAAGATGAAGACAGAGATCGGAGAGATGCAGCAGCAAGCCAAGGAGTGCCAGGGATTGCCAGAAAACCACGAGAAGCTAGGAAGAAACAAGGAGGCGTTTTCCTGCATGTTTCAGAGGGACTGTGGCTCTTCTGAGACCTTGATTTTGGACTTCTAGACTCTGGAACTGTAAGACAATAAATTTCTATTGTTTTAAGCCATCAAATTTGTGGTACTTGGTTACAGCAACCCTAGGAAACTAATACAACCTCCCAAGGCTGAGGTTTTATCAGTGTGCACAAAAAACAGTTTGTAGTCTTTATTTGAAGGGCAGAATTTTGGCATTTTTTTTCCCTAAATTTTTTTTTCAAATCCACTAGGACTCTGGTGCTGTTTTTGAAAGTGCTGGAGTGTCCGGATAGAGTCAGGTGCTGGCTCTAATCCTCTTACTCCCGTGGTATGGCTTCCTGGAGAAGCACCTGGAAATGCCATTTTCAGGCTCAACGTGAGACCAAAAGAATGAAAAAATTGGGCTTCTTTTTTCTAGTTTTTCACAAACGTTGCCCAACTTACACTTCCATATGCATTGGTAGTCTTTCTCAGTCACTCATTCATTCATCATACCCTTACTGCATACCTGCTGCATGTCACTGATGGACAGATAGGACTTTGCTTGTCCAGGGGCAGCCTCACATGGCTCCACTGCCGCTGACCCTTCCAGGCTTCCTCGCTGAGTCACGCCTACCTAACTCATAGCATATCCTCAGTGGTGACAAACCTCTATCCTTGAAGGAAGAGATGAGTTTTTGGACAACCCAGAGTCCTCACAGCCATGTCTGGGGAATGAGGTGTATGATTAAACTGAAAAAAAAAAAGTCTAGGTCTTCATTTTTCCCCTAAAAACCTCAGAAAAAAAATTTTTTTTACTAACAATACCAATGGGATATTTTCATAACTCAGAAGGTGATGATGTGGAAGAATAATGTTATTTGGATATTTTTAAAAATGCTTATGACATCCTGGTCGTAATAAGGAGACCCTTTTATCTCAAGCTTAAGGTCCACACTCAATAGCCTTGCCCTCATCTTTTTTCTTTGTCTTTCCTTTGCCCTCGATAAAGGGGCAGGTGAAGGAGCAGGATCTTCTCTCTCTTCTTTCTCCTTATCTCTTCTTTCTTTCTCTTGCTATTACTCTTGAGTAAATAGATGGTGACTAGTTCAAGGCTCAGAACTTTCAAAACAGCCAGTACTTCCCAGAGTGAGAACTTGTCCAGGGATCTTCTTCCAAGGTTGTCATCTACTTGTGATGTGAGCCTCATCACAGCTGACATAACATGTCACAAGACATATATACAGCAAACGCTCAGAGTTGAAGATGTAAGTGAAAACAGGAAGCAAGCTGGGCTTTTCATCACTGAGAAAAATATCTCAATATGTCTGGGAGAATGTCCTGAGCTTCTGCCTCGGTGAGCTGACCCTTATCTCTCAGTTTAAAATATTCCTTTATGGGACTTCCCTGGTGGTCCAGTGGTAAAGAATCCACATTCCAATGCAGGGGACGTGGGTTTGATCCCTGGTCTGGGAACTAAGATCCCACATGCCGCGGGGCAACTAAGCCCGCGTGCCACAACTATTGAGTGTGCGAGCCTCAACAAGAGAGCCCACGTGCTGCAAACTACAGAGCCCACACACTCTGGAGCCCGCGTGCCTCAACTAGAGAGAGAAAACCCGCACACGGCAACTAGATAGAAACCCGAGCGCTGGAACGAAGAGATCCCGCGTGCCTCAATGAAGATCCCATGTGCCGCAACTAAGACCCGATGCAGCCCCCCCTCCCAAAAAAAAAGGAAGATAAATAGATTTTTAAAAAAGAATAAATATTATTATAAAAAATAAAATATTCCTTTATGATGTATAGAAATGGCAAAGATTAAATTCAGTGTTTCATGAAGCAATTTATCTATTAACCACATTTTGGTATATCAGAAGAAGACAACCATCTCTGCAAAGGGTGAAGGGGGATTCACTCATTCATTCATTCATTCATTCAATCATTCATTCAATCATTTATTCACCAGATATGTATGAAATGACAGGCACTTTGACAGGCAGTGGGAAAGCCAAAGCTGGAAACACAGTCTCTACCGTTGAGGGGCTCATGGTAGGGAAAGAGATAGAAACAGAACCTGGTGCGATATAGCCTGAATGTAACCAGGACTTTGAGCCACCCTGCTATACCTTGAAGACCTAGGCCAGCATCCAAATCACCGTGCTCCAAAGGCCTTCCACAAGCAGGCCAAGGAGGGGCATACACCACTCATCACCAATAAAACTTCCTGATCACCCCCTCTTTAAAGCATCTCTGCTTGTTTCCCAAACCGTCTCTCACGTCGTCTCACCCCCAAAGCAGGATCTTAGCTTTTTCTCTCCTCCCCACATGACCCTTCCTCTTGCAACCTGGCTTAGTAAAACAAGACTTGATCTCAGGTGTCTCAAGATTGCTTCTGTTGCCTTGATTCAGTGTGTCTGGTGCTGCCGGACTGTAAAGTGTAAGGCAGGGGACGTGAGACCAGAGACCAAGCCGGGAGTCAGAGTAATGTGGACTTCATAAGCCAGATCATTTTTATAGTGGCTGCACCTACCCTAGATTTTTGAATCAGAATCCAATAAACTTCTCTCCTGCCTCCCTCCTTCCTCCCCCATTCTCCCCTATTTGTTGAAAACCTATTTGTTGAAAAAAATTGGGCAGTCTGTCCTCACAGTCTGCATATTGCTGATGACACTGCCGTGGTGGTGTCCTTTAACATATTTCACTGTCTCATCATGTTTCCTGGTAGTTAGATTTTGAGGCTTAATCAGATTTAGACTTTTTTGGCTAGACTACTTCTAGTGTTGCCAGACTTGGCAAATAAAAATACAGGATTCCCAGTTAAATTTGAATTTCAGATAAATAATGAATAATTTTTAGTATATCTCATGGATTATTTGATATCTATTTATACTAAACATTATTTATTATTTATCTGAAGTTCATCTCTAACTACTTTATAAGAGGCAGTGTGCCCATCTAACAGGAGACATATAATATCTTCCTGGCTCTGTATCTGCAACGTTAGCAGCTGTTGATGATCATGGCCTAGATTGATTATTTCCCTAGAGCTTGTAAAATTGTGATGTTCTAATTCTATTTTTTTTTTCTCTGTTTCTTAAATGGAATATGTATATAAAGAGAAACTTTCCCTTACCAAATATTTACCTGGTCATATAGGAAACCAACTATTTACCTGGTCATTTACCTTTCATATAGGAAAGGCAGTTCTTTCATTTACCAATTTCATTTACTAGTTTTCAGAATAATTGATTCCCTAGCATCCCCCAGAGGTAACCAATGAGTTGTGCTCTTTCCTTTCAAAGCATCATTATGGACTCAGAGACTTTGACGCATATGTATCTTGATCCATTGCTATCATTATTCTTTTAGACACTCAAATTGTCCCATCTTTGGCCAGTGGGAGCCTCCTGAACTTGACTTCTGAGTCCTTGTGATGCCGTCCCTGAGGTCTTTGTTAGCCTTTTTGCTTTCTGATGTAACAAAATGTTCCAGACTCATCTTACACATTTTTTAGCCCAGATTTGGAATCAGACATTTCTCTTAGAAACGCCTTTAGTGGGAAATGACATTTAGAGATCCAATATTTCTGACTCCCCTATTTAAAATTATAACAACTTCCCATAACAAAAACATATGCTTCCTGGGATCCCCTTACTCTGATTTATTTTGTTCCATACCATCTATCAATCTTCTAACATATCACATAATTTACTTTATCATATCTATTGCCCATCTCTCACCACTAGATTGTAAACTCCTTGAGGGCAGAGACTTTTGTCTATTTGTTCACTGCCTGTACATATTAGGCACTTAATAACTATTTCTTGAATGAAAGAATGACTGAATATCACTGAATTACATGTTAATTCTCACATGAGAATGTGAGAGTGAATTTGGGAGGTACCACTGTGAAGCAGAGGGGTCAGGCAAGAGCCTATTTCAGTTGTTCAGGTGATTGATGATGGCAGCTTAGACTAGCAAGGTGCCCGTGGAGATGGGGAGAAAAAGTGGGGAGTAGACTAGGTATATTGTCTTGGAGGTAGAACTGACTGAACATAGTGATGGCTTGGATGTGGGGGATGAGGGAAAAGGAGGAATGAAAGGTGGCTTCTAGAATCTTGGCCTGAGCAAAAGGATGGATAAAGATGCTAAAGAGGTGAGAGGGGAGAGATGAGGGGGAGAGTTCAAGATTGAAGAGAATCAAGGGCTCCATCTGGGAAATATATGATTTGAGGTGTCTATTAGACAGCCAGGTAGAGATGTAAAGGAGGCAGTTGAGTCTGGGTTCAAGGATGGAGGTGTAAGATCAGGAGTCGTCAGTATTCGGGTGGTATTTAGAGCTCTGGGACCTAATGAGATCATCTTGAGAGCTTTAGAAAGAGACTAGAAGCTGTTTTAGGACCAATCCCTGAGATACCCCAACACGGAGCAACCAGAAGGAGGAGGAGCCTGCTAAGGAGACTGAGAAGAGGAAGTTAAAGAAATAGAAGGAAAACCAGGAGAGAGTATCACCATTAAAACCAAGAAAGAAGAGTGCTTCAAGGAGGAGGAAGTGGTCACCTGTGTCAGATGCTCCTGATAGGTCAAGTTTGATGAGGACAGAGTTAGACTCATTGGGTTTTACAACATAGAAGTTGCTGGTGACCTTGACAAGAGAGGTTTCAGTAGTAGAGTAGGAGCGGGTGAGTGAACAGGAAGTGAAGACTTGAACCATGGAGAACAGATGACTAGTTCAGGAAGCTTTGTGGTGAAAGGGAGAAATGGGAGCAGTAGCTAGAGGGAGATGAGGAGGCAAGGAAAGATATATCCAAGATGGGAGATGCTGTATATAATAGTGGAGATGACGCATGTAGCAGGAGATTCTAACGACACAGGACTGCAAAGCAACTGTAGGAGACTGTTCGTGTAAGCCAGTCAAGAAATAAGACAGACCTGAACCCAGACAGGGAAATAGAGCTGACTGAACTTATGAAGCAAGTGAACCTAGAGATCTCCCAATTTCAGACCACAGGCAAATGCCAGGGTGCATAATTTCTCAGGATCCAAACCTACCTGCTAACAGCCTTTGCCCTCTTCACCATCACCCCAAACAAACACACATACCGAAACATCACACCCTTTCCAAAAGCAGAGAAAGCAGGGTGCATATTGGGATCCTGGACAAATGCCCACTGCCCCCAGGATGGCCTGATTTGGGTTCAAAGCCAAGAAAGCACACAGAGTTTCCTTGTCCCCCCACTGGATTTAAGGGAGTTTTTAAAGTGCTCTTCTCTGGCTACCCAAGGATTAGCCATGTGTTTCAACAAGTGATTTAAAATCATTACTCGTCTCTTGGTTGAACCTCAAACGTTTGAAATGTACACAGCTTGGCAGGCTGGCCAGGGCAGCTGAGCTTCAAGAGGACATGTCCCGGCCATCTGTTGCCCCGCTTCATACCAGCCTTCTGCCCTTCCCGCTGCCGAGAAGCACTGGGCTTGTCAGGCAAATTCAGGACAAAGACAACTGCAGCCTTGGCTTCAAACAGTTGCTCACACAGTGTCTTGGGTGGAGCTGGGGGGATGGGAAGTTACTGCGTTGTTTTGAAATGCTTTGCCTGGAGGTATGGAGTTTTCCCTCAATCTCAGAGATCCAGAGGGTTTTAGGGACAGGGACAAAGGACATTACTTGTGATTTCCCCTCCATCAGAGCAAACTGTGCGCAGCTACTCTGAGGAGATTAAGGGATGCAATGTGAAGATGTGAATTTCATTCTAAAAGTATTGAAGTATTTCAAAAACTGCTATTATAAAGTGTTTAGTCTATAATAACGTGAATGCATTAAATAGACAATTTTGGCACACCAAGACTTCAATTGTATAAGCTGCATCATCAGGTAAGCTAACTTTTTTGAGGGGAGGGCAGTCAATTCTATGATTCTTTTAAAACAGTAGACTTTTAAAATAAAAATTTTAGATTTACAAAGAAATTGAGCAGATAGTACAGAATTCTCATCTTACCCTCCCCCTCCCCAGCTCTCACTTTCCCCTGTTAATAACATTTTACATTGGTATGGTATATTTGTCACAATTGATGAATTGATATTGAGACATTATTATTAAGTATAGTCCATTGTTGATTCAGATTTCCTTAGTTTTTACCTAATGGCCATTTTCTGTTTCAGGATCCCATCTAGGAAACCACATTACATTAAGGAGTCATGTCTTAGGCTCCTCTTGGCTGTAACAGTTCCTCAGACTTTCCTTGTTTTTCATGACCTTGTGAATACTAGTTAAGTTTTTTATCCTACTTGCAATCCCTCTATTGGGATTAGTCTGATGTTTTTCTCATGAGTTATGGCTTTTGGGGAGGATGCTCACAGAGGTAAAGTACAATTTTCATCATATCGTATCAAAGGTACAAGCTATCATCATGATTTATGACTGGTGATGTTGACCTTGATCACCTGCCTGAAGTAGTGTTTGTCAGATTTCCCCACTGTAGAGTTTTCTTTTTATTTATTTTTTCTTTTTATTCTTTGGCTGTGCCACGCAGCTTACAGGATCTCAGTTCCCTGACCAGGGATTGAACCAGGCCACGGCAATAAAAGCCCAGAATGCTAACCACTAGGCCATCAGGGAACTCCCTAAAGTTTTGTTTTTAAAAAATTGTATGTACGTACGGACTCATGGATATTTATTTTATATTTTGGATTATAATTTGACGCTACTTAATTTTGTTCCTCAAATTGTTCCAGCTTTGGCCATTGGGAGCTCTTTCGTTTGACTCTTGTGCCCTGTGACATACCTCCATCAATGTGATATTTTTTTAGTAAACTCAGTTTTGTGTGGACTTTGGCACAAGCTCCTCCTGCCGTCTCTGAGCACAGCCTGGCCCTGATAGTGGGTGTGCCTTGCGCCAGCCTGGGCACGTCTGCTTACAAAGTCAGAGCAATGAAGAACTGAGTACTTCCTGCACTGGATCCACGAGGCTCCATAAACCACCAGGCTTGTAACAGTGAATACAGAGTGATAAAACTGCCTTGTTTGTTCAGTACGTGCTGTAAGTTTTAGTTGTTTATTGCCTGACTTTTATGTTTACAATGAGGATGAAGAGCAGTTGTTGGATATTTTGACAGTTACTCATTCAACTTTGAAACAAAACTTTTCACTTCTCTTCCTAGCTAAATTGGTTTAATTGAAGACTTTTCTAATCTCAAAAGACAAACTGAAAAAACACTGTTAGCAGGAGTTAAGCGCACAAACCCTGGTGCAGGACTGCCTTGATTTAAAACCTTGACCTTGGGCCAATTACTCCACTCCTTGGTACCTCAGTTTCTCATCTGTAAAAGGGGAAATTTAATTTTAACAGACCCACCTCGAAGATCTGTTAAGTGAGTTAATATA
This sequence comes from Balaenoptera borealis, assembly GCF_965194805.1. Lineage (NCBI taxonomy): Eukaryota > Metazoa > Chordata > Mammalia > Artiodactyla > Balaenopteridae > Balaenoptera > Balaenoptera borealis. The sequence goes on from NC_138866.1 coordinate 28,380,731, forward strand.
TGTTAAAATGATTAGAATAGGGCCTGGCATATGGTGGGTGCTATGTAATGGTGTTTATTGCTATTATTTATAACCATCTGCTACGGTCTGAATGTTTGTTTGCCCACAAAATTCATATGTTGAAATCTTAATTCCCAAGGTGATGGTATTAGGAGATGGGGCCTTTGGGAGTGATTAGGTCATGAGGGTAAAGCCCTAATGATTGAGATCTGTGCCCTTATAAAAGAGGCCCCACAGATCTCACTAGCTTCTTCTGCCAGCCTGCAGCTCAGAAGAGGGTCCTCACCCAACCATGCTGGCACTCCGATCTTGGACTTCCAGTCTCCAGAGACATTAATTTCTGTTGTTTGTAAGCCACCCAGTCTATGGTATTTTGTTATAGCAGCCTGAATGGACTAAGACATCATCCACCTGTATGATCAGAATTTTCTCAGAACTGTGTGACCGAAGCAAAATACAAAAGTAAGTTGGATGCCTAGACTGACATATGACTGTGAATTGGCCAGGGCTGTGACTTTAAAATGCAACAGGAACTGACTCTGGATGAGTTAAGCAGAAGAGGAATTCATGGGAAGGATGTTGAGTAGCCCACGGAATCTGGGAAGGCGAGAGAGGCAGGCTCACGGCATGAATGAGACCAAGGATGCTGGGAAACAGCCAGGAGCATGGCCAAAATGGTGGCACAGAAGCTATCCAGAGAGTCCTGCCCTGGCCTCAGAACCCTGGTAAGCTTGTGCCACGACCATGGTCAGAGCCTGAGTGATGACCCTGCTGCTGCTGATGCCCTGGGATCTGGACATGGCTGCCACAGCTGCTGCCACCCCACTGCAACAAGGTTATCTGAGGGGCTCGCTCTGTGGTCTCTTATTCAGAGTCCAGGGCACTGCACCTGATTGGCTGAGTCCAGGTCACATGTCTAAGCCCTGCCTATAAAAGAGGCTGGGAAGCAAGTGTCTGGCGTTTTCAGCCTCTGTAGTGAGAGGTGAGCAGTGGGTTCTAACTTCCACTAAGACTTAAGATGGAGTCTTCTACACACCTGGGGAGGGATTCTGAAGCTGGGCAGCCAAAAAGTGACAAATGTCACCCATCACCTGTGCTTTCAATTTTTGTTCCACCATGTTAGCATCATTGATGGACTTTATAATAAGTAAAAGTTTGAAAAACACTTGCCCAGTGCTGTGGTGTCCCTCACATTTTTCAAGTCAGAGGTATAGGTGACTAACTTCTATGAGTCTTAAGGAAGATGAAAGCTCTGCTGGTGGGTTTGGGTAGAAGCTTTTCATGAAAGATGCGACTCTGGGCCTTTAAGGATATTGCACCCCTAATTTTTGTAAATGACAGCAGATGCTCTTGTGATTGATAAAATGCAAATTCCTTTAAAAGATATAAAAGTGATTGTTTTTATTATTTTGCATTTTCTTTTGATCAGCAGATACCAAAATGATCACTGCCATCCCGTGGAGTCTTTGAAATTTTTTGCTTTGAAAAAGAAGTCTTTAGATTTGATGGTTGGAAATCCTTAACATTGTCCCAACCTTCCTTTTCTAAGTGGAGAAATGGAGGCCCAAGAGATAGAGTGACTTATGCAAGGCCACACAGCTGCTTTAGAGCAGGCTCCAGGCCTCATGCCCTAGTCCTCAGTATTCTCACATTGCCATGCTTCCAGCAGCTAGCCCAGGAGCAGGCCCGACCATCCAACCCCACAGCTGCTGCCTTCCTGAGGCACGTCTTGACAGGAGACCCAAAGCTGCTTTTGAATATAGGCCTGTAGCTGCTGCTGCTCCTTTATTCACCCTTACTTTTGGAGTGAGAAATCTTGAGTGGCTTTCTCTTTGTCTTCAGCCTCCTTCCTGGAGAGAAGAAGAAAACAATAGAGAACAAGCAGATAAAAGCCTCCATGCTGGTGCTAGGCTTCACCTGCTGGACTCCGACCTTTGCTGGTCTCAACTCTGCCTCTTCTCAGTGTGGCTAACCTGCTGCCCTAATTTGACTTGCTCCAAATCCTAGGAACCAGATTTCCCGGTCCTGCATTCATGCCCTGGCTCCCAGTCATGCGGCTAGGTTAGATCCTGACGTCTGCTGAGTGCACCCTGCGATAGAACTGCCCATCTCCTTGTCTGGCCAGCTAGATCTGGACCCGGCCACCCCTCAGGAAGCTCCTGAAGGCAGGGCTCATACCCTACCACCTCCCCCCCGCCCCTCCGTATCCTCAGCACCCAATAGGGTGTGGCCCAGCAAACCCTCATTGAAGGCATGAAGGCATGTCCTGCTCTGTTTGGGTGCTGCCCACACCTCATCATGACAAACTAGAGCAAAGGGAGGTGGAGGTGCTGAGAGGACAAACAGTGTGAGAGAGTTTCCTTCTACCCTACCTGGGGGTATTTCTAACTTGATTGACACCACTTATTTAGAGCTGCCATAGGCAGATTCGGGCTGTGGCCTGCCCAGGCCAGAGCAGGGACAACTGGTCTTGGGAATCCAAAGAGAACATCAGGTTCAGGCAAAGTTGACTTAGCTAAACCAGGGAGCAAGACATTCATTCATTCATTCATTCATTTGTTCAGTAAATACGTACTGAGTACCATATGTGTCAGGTTCTATGCTGGGTACCCAAAGATTTAATGGTGAATGAGACACACTCTCACACACTCTCTGCCCTCAAGATGCTTAGAGTGAGGAAGACAAAACAGGGGACTGGTCTTTACAATAGATTATGGAGTGTGCTGAAATAACAATAACTAATATTTATTGAATGTTCACTATGTGCCGGACCCTGCACTAAGCCATTGGCCATGCATTGTTTCATGTAATCCTCACAGGAACCCTACTAGTAGGTACTATTACTATCTCCATCTTACAGATGAGGAAATGGAAACACAGAGAGGTTGAGTGACTTGCCCAAGGTCACACAGCTCAGGTAAGTGGCATACCTAGCATTTCAATCCAGATAGCTTGACTCCAAGGCCTATGCTCCTAGCTCCTCCACTAGAATAGTTCTGCCTCATTACAATAGTAGATGATGCAGGATACTATTGAAGCATGTAAAGGTGCACCAACTGTGTGCCAAGGACATCCAGAAGCATTCAGAGACTGCAACTAGTGTTAACATGACTGGCTCATAGGGAGCGAAGACTGCAGAGAGAATAGGCTGAAGGGTTCAGTAGGTACCAGTTCACAAAGGTCTTTAAAGCCAGGCTAAGGGGTCAAGATTTTATCCAAAGGACAGTGGAGAAATGCTGAAGGATAAGCAGGAGAGTTTCACAATCGGGTGGCACTTCAGAAAGCTCTAACTGTACTTTGGAGAAGGAATGGAGTCAAGCAAGACTGGAGTGTGTTCCAGTTGTTCAGTCAAGAGCCGATGGTGGCCTGAAGCATGGATTGGCAGCGGCCCGAGAGAGAAGCAGCCTAAGTGCTGCCCACACACCTACTCATGACAAACTAGAGCAAAGGGAAGTGGAGGCGCTGAGAGGACAAACTGTGTGAGAGAAATTACTTTGTTGTAGGGAAGTCACCATCGAGCCAGAAGACTGGTGGAGACCAAGACACCTAGGTGAGCCCCAGAGGGTCAAGGGTCAGCACTGGTCCAATGTCAGGCAATTGTCCAAAGTCTAAACAGGCAAGAGGGTGGTAGAAGAAAAAGCCAGCAGAAGGTGGTGGGGACCCAGCAACAGAAATAAGAGGCCAATGAAAGGACTCCAGTCCCTGAATGAAGAAGAGAATTTTCCCCTGGGCAAGTGGGGACAGGGGAGACACTGGGAAAACAGGACCAGGAACCAGGGTCCCTGAGGCTGTCCCAGACTGGCAGTGAGACCGAGGATGCTCACCAGCAAGACAGGGATTCAGGGTTCCTTCTGTGTCCCCCTCTCCCCACCTCCAGCCAGGTGGTTCCTATGTAATCAGGTCTGGCTTCAAAGTTGGTGGGAGGGGCGATGTGGTGAAGGGGAAAGAGAGCTTTGACGTCAGAGAGATCGGGGTTTGAATCTCACCTGGAGCCACTGGTTCTAAGACTCCAGACAAGTTACTTAACCTCTCTGAGCCTCAGCTCACTCATCTGTAACATGAGGAGAACAATATCTACATCGTGGGGTTACTGAGTGGGAATAACAGCGCCTACTGCACAGGGTTATTGTGAGGATGTGGGAGTTAACATGTGAATGGCCAGGGCTGCAGCGGGGTGGGTGCTGAGTCAAGTTGTCAACCTTTCTCCTTTATCAGAAGTCATCTACCAGCTGGGCCCTGGGCCAAGGGTTTCGGGTGCTATGTTACTTCCTTCTTAACAAACCGAAGGAAATATTACTCTTCCCGCTTCGTGGGTCAGGGAAAAGTGCTGTCTGTGAAGTGTCTGAGTTTGAGACCTCTCTCATTGCAAAAAGGGAGACTAGCGCATATTAATGAGCTGTTAAAGACACACTAGCGGTAAACTGAGACCCTCTCTTTGGCATAATCAGAAAAACAAAAAGGGAATTGAGGGCTTCCCTGGTGGCGCAATGGTTAAGAATCTGCCTGCCAGTGCAGGGGTTCAAGCCCTGGTCCAGGAAGATCCCACATGCCACAGGGCAACTAAGCCTGTGCGCCCCAACTACTGAGCCTGTGCTCTAGAGCCCGTGAGCCACAACTACTGAGCCCGCGCGCCTAGAACCCGTGCTACACAACCAGAGAAGCCACTGCAATGAGAAGCCCACGTACCGCAACAAAGAGTAGCCCCCGCTCTCCGCAACTAGAGAAAGCCAGGTACAGCAACAAAGAACCAAAGTAGCCAAAAATAAATAAATAAATTTATTTTAAAAAAGAGAATTGAAAAGAAAATTACTTTTTCACTGTGTGATTTCATGCACATCCTTGACCTAAAATCATCTTGCTTCCTCAAGCTAAGCTAAGTGACTTGTCCAATGTCATATAGCTGGGTAGCTACAGCCTGGGCCTGGAATTCAGGCTTCTTTCTTTCTTTCTTTCTTTTTTTCAACAGCGAATAACTTTATTAGTAGAAAGAAGTGTTTTCACTGAAACCCAAACCTGAGACAATGTAACCCATGTTTTATCTAGATCTTTTATTTAATTTATTTTTTTTGGCTGCATTGGGTCATGAATGTCTAGTGACTTCTTGGCCTGAGAACTCAAATGACACCTCCCACGTCAGTGTTAAGACCGATGTCCCAGGACCAATATTTATTACTGGCAGAGGATTGTGACAAGACTTCCTCCCAATGTGCAGCAAGCTTAACCTTTGAGCTATGCACAGGAAAAAGCAACCTGCACAGAGTGATTAAACCTCAGCATGCTGGCTGACCCAGATCCCATGAATGCTGTGTAGATTGCCTTGACTCTTGGGTTTGTGTTTTTCTCTTCATTGTGAAAAGATTCATTTACAAAGGCTGGGTGGTTATACAACCTTGCTGGGGAAGTGTGGTCATCAAATGCACAGAGAATTTCCACAGCAGCTTTTGACAGCTGACTCTGGTTTACTTTTGTTAAGCATTTCCATGTTTGGCCTCCACATTTTGGCCTGCTAGCACCAACAGTTACCAAGTCTGAGAAGAAGCTCCAAGAAACAGTGTGCGTATTGGAATTCATCCCTAAGCCAGGGGACTGTATACAACTGTGCTTTCAAAGTACTGTCTCAGAGTTTCTAGCGGCCTGTTATTCTGGAAACCTCCCCGTGTGCTGGCATTCTGGGATTGTGCCTGGCCCACCCAGCCAGATTTCCTGCTCAAATTGTAATCTGAAAACCGGGGCTTCTCATACACATGGTAACACATGTAACTAATACATGATGCAAATACTTCCCAGAAAATACTACATTTAGAAAATGCTCCTGCATGAGTTTTCTATGGCTACTGTAACACATTACCACTAAATTGGTAGCTTAAAGCAACACAGATTTTTATCTAATGGGCTAAAATCAGGGTGTTAGTAGGGCTGCATTCCTTTCTGGAGTCTCTATGAGAGAATCCGTTTCCTTGTCTTTTTGAGTTTCCAGAAGCCACCTACATTTCTTGGCTCATGACCCCTTTTCTCTGTCTTCAAAGCCAGCAACCTTGTATCTCTCTGATCATTCTTCCATAGTCACATCTCCCTCTGACTGATTCCTCTTCTACCTCCCTCTTCTACTTTTAAGGATCCTTGTGATTACATTGGCCCACCCTGACAATCCAGAATAATCTTATTTTAAGATTAGCTAATTAGCAACCTTAATTCCCCTTTGTCATGAACCTAATATATTCATAGGTTCTAGGGATTTGGACATGGACATTTTGGGGAGGACTGTTATTCTGTCAACCATAGTCCCAACTGCTCAGGGACTTCCCTGGTGGTCCAGTGGTTAAGAATCCACCTTCAAATGCAGGGGACGCTGGTTCGATCCCTGGTCTGGGAACTAAGATCTCACATGCCTGGGGGCAACTAAGCCCGCGTGCCACAACTAGAGAGAAGCCGGAGCACTGCAACGAAGAGCCCACCACAACAAAAGATCCCGCGTGCCGCAACTAAGACCTAATGCAGCCAATAAATAAATAAATATTGGAAAAAAAAAAAAGAGCTGCTCAATGTCTATCTTCCAAGCCGGAATGTGTAGAGGAGCTAAACATTTTAACTTACACCATATCTTAAATGTACAGTCTATAGCTGATCCAACTTTCCCCATGATCTGATGGTTGGGGAGATTTTTACTAAAAGTCCAATTTGGAGGTCTTGGAGTTGTATGATATCCATATAGAATCCTTTTGGTTGGTGAGTGATTTCCTGATTTAACTGACACTTAAGGAACACATATATAAGAGCTTTACAAACTAGTTTAATTCTTATAACAACCTTATCAAGTATATACAATTATCCTCATTTTACAGACAAGGAAACTGGGGGAAAAAAAGGCTAAGTAACTTGTCCAAGGTCACACAGGTAGTATGTGGTAGAGATGGGACTTGAAGCCAGGCAGTGTGTGGGCAGCCCAGAATCCTTGTTCCTAACCACCATACCAAGCTGCCTCATCCTCTCGTTTTCTGCTGGCTGTGCAGGCCCCTGCTGGTACCGGTTATGGCACATGAACTTGTGGATTCTTCAGCAGAGCCACCCCCTACCTCCCAGCACTGGCTTCCCCCCTTTGCAACTTGGTGCTCATTTCCCCCTGTGTTCTCACTAGTGCAGACCCCTGACTCCCCTGAGCTTGCTGCAGGGTCACCTTGCCCCACCAGGGCAGTGCTACAGCAGGCTGCTGGCTCTAAATGTGATAGTCATGCCATGTGGAAACCATGGGGACTCAGGCGCGCTAAGCCTCAGGGACTCGCTCTGCCTACCCAGCTTGACCACCAGGTTCACTTTGATGCAGTTGCCCTCTTTTTGGTATAAAACCACTTTGGAGGCAGCTTCATCCCAGAATTCCAGTGGGGAACTGGGTGAGAACTGCACCTCCACCTCGTGTTTGCAGTGCACTCATTAGGTAATGCGCCTTTCCTGCTTCCATCCGAGACCTGGAGCGGAGGAAAAAGCATGATGCATTTCTGACCCTCTTCTCTCTCTTCTTTCCCCTCCCACCATCCGGCAGGCCAGAAAGGGGGTGGCTACTCTTTCACTGCCTTAAAGCTGGCCTATCTGGCCTGGGTGGAAGGCCTCTGCTCTGTTCAGAGAGGATTCAAGAAGCCGGTCCTTTAGGCTTGGCCTTGATTTACTAAAGAAGGAGAATTCAGAAGGATCTGGAAACTGTCTTAAGTCATGGCTTGTCTCTTCAACTCTCCAGTGGGACACCTTGAGGCCTGGCCCATCCTAGGCCATCAGTGTATGGTAGTTAGTTATTACTCTCTAAACCCAGAACTTTCACACTTCTTTGCCTGCATGTAGGAAATATGTTTTACACTATGACCCCATACAAATATACACATATATTATACACAACTGAAACAAAAGCTACACAAAACAATACTTTTTATTACTTAATGCAATGCATCTGATAATTTTTAATTTTTTTTTAAAGAAAAACACTGGTGGTGACCCATAACGCCCCTCTCCCGACAGACCTACTTGCTTCCTTCTCTGGAAGCTCATAGTGCCTGAGGCAAAACTCGATTATAATACTTCTCATGTTGCATTGTAATTTATGTGTCTTTCTCTCCACTAGGGACAGACTTTGTCCTTTTCATCTTTGCATCCCTAGCACACCCACTAGTAGACATTCAGTAAGTGTTAATTGAAGGGCTGAATGAAAAATGCCTGCTTGCATGCACCACAGAAGAGGACAGTGGTTTCTCTTACCGTGGCACACATCACCTAGTTCTGGTGTTCCAGAGCTCAGACTTGTCAGTGAGCAGCCTGGGCTCAGCACAGGATTTCTACAGAAGTTAGGACAGACATCTCCTGCAGAAAGGGCCTCAATGTGTAGAGAATGAAGACCAGAGACTTTGACTATTTCCCTTCCCTTAATTTTTTCCCCTGAGCTAATCTCTTTGCACACCCCTGCTAGAATGTCTTATGTCCCCCATAGTAATTTAATAATGTAAAACTGTGCAGACTCAAAATTCAGGGCATTTAGCATTTTTGCAAAGCCAGACTCTAGGAAACGTTCCCATTGCCGAACACACTGGATGTGGTTTAGGTAGCAAAGCAAATGACCTAACAAGGAATATATGTGCTGAGCCCAGTTCCTGTTAAATTAATAGATTCACGTTCTGGCATATCCACAACCTCATAAGTCATAGCAACCAGATGACAGCATGGCAACACAGCAGCTGCAGCCACTGTACATGAGAAAAATCAGAGCCTAGCGTCTCTGGAGGGAAAACAGAAATGGGCTCTACAGTTGCCAGCTTCTATGGGATTGGCTGAGGGGAGGTGGACATGGCGGGCAGCCATAAGTAGATGCCTGCCCTGGTAAGGGATGAAGGAGTATAATATCTTTCCTGCTTCCTAAAACTTTGTTTTGTGTTTTAAAGTAAATAATTAGCTCCAGTCAGAGAGGAAATGATGCTGAGAGAAAGATAACCACCACGTGGACAGAATGTTCTTTGTAGCCCTGCAAGCAGTGTGGAGGTGATTCTTATCAGAGATAGTTCACGGCTTGCTCTTCGATTGTAGGACCACAAGCTTACATTTGGACCCTCACTGAAGTCCCCTATCCCTTCTGGCTGCCAGGGTTGAAGTCCTGTCTTTCAAGCTCCCCTTCCAGGACTAGGGCCTGACTCCACAGTCACTGGTTGTGCCAGAGCCTTGGGGATCAGGGCAGATGTCCTGAGGAGGAGGAAGAGGGTACCTGGACAGATGTCAATCCTTGCGACATAAAGACATCTGCACCTACTATCAGGTTGATGGCATCCAATACCAGGGCTGCCAGGGACCGAGCAGCAACACACACCCTCTGACCTAGTTTAAATTCAAGGATGACACTTATTCTGCGGAAGGGGTAAGGGCTGGGTCTTCTGTTCTTAGGATTTACATGTTACTCTTAGATCTGGTCCAGGACCCTGCCTCTTTCTCCATGTTCTGCTTTCCAGGTGAGGGAGCAGGAAGTCTGTGTGGGGTTGTCATCGGGTCCACATGACTTCCTTCTCTTTTTCCTGTGCATTAGTTATCGATGCCTGTGTAACAAATTACTCCGAAACATAGCAGCTTGAGACAACAAATATTTATCATCTTACATTTTCTTTGGGTCAGGAATCCAGGCAGCTTAGCTGGATGCCTCTGCTACCAGGGCTCTCATGAGGCAGCTGTTGGCTGGGGTTGGCGGTCTCATCTGAAGCCTTGATTGGCATGGGGGAAGGGGGAGGTATGCCTTTCCAAGCTAACTCATGTGGTTGTTGGCAGGTCTCGATTCCGGTCTACAGGGCTGCCTTAGGACATGGCAGGTAGCTTCCCCTACAGTGAGTGATCCAAGAAAGAGAAAGAAAGAAATAGAGCACCCAAGATGGAAGCCACAGTAGGTTTTTTATAACCTAATCTCAGCAGTGACATCACATGACTTCTGCCATATGCTATTTGTTAGAATTGAGTCAATTAGTCCAGCCCACACTCAAGAAGAGGCAATTATATAGGGCATGAATACCAGGAGGAAGGGGATCACTATTAGCTGGGGGCTGTCTTCAAGTGTGCCTACCACAGGTTCTACACTTTGTGGAACTCCAGCAAATGCCACCCTACACAGAGAAAAAGCAATGTGTGTCTGTGCGTACATAAATATCAGGCCTTCAAACATTTACATCGTCTGCTAATTATTCCTGGGCATGCAGAAATACTGAATATTCATGAAATTGTGACTGAGAATTCAGAATCACAATTGTGAACAAAGAAATATTCTGCTCTTGTCCTAGCAAATATGGAGTATCACATGATTGTTTTTAGAAGCATATTCTCTCTACTCCTCTTGATTATGGCATTGCTTGCCTTAAGCTGAATGCATTAAGGAATTACTTCTATCTATTTCAAAATTGAAATGGACAATCCCTCCACCACCAGCCCACAATGTGTGATGTCATAAAAACTGCAGAGAATTATAATTATTGAGAGTATAATAATGCACTTATTTCTCAAAACAATGTTATTTTTCTTACATGATACATTTTGTATTTATAATGTGCCATTAATAATGTCTCAGTAGAAATCATAATTGTGCATAAAGGGCTGCAATGTGGGGGATTTCATGTTGCTAGGAGAGCTTCTATCTTCATACTCCTGGAGAAGTCTGCGTTTGTGGCTTCCCATTAGGTATTAACACAGACCTGGGGATCATTTCTCAGATGTTACTTTCTATCAATTTTACATCCACCTTTCTGGACAAAACCTTCACTCAACCCTGTGGTTTCCTGTGCTTTAGTAAAAAGATGAAGCATTAGAACGGGAGATTCTGTGATCTGGCCAATGTGCTTGTAGAAGCAGTATTTGGGGAAAAAGGGAAAATTGTTGAACCCTAACTGATGCTTTTGAGCCACCTTTGAAAAGGTCCCTGTTTTCACAAGCTACCATGAAGCTAACGTTTCTGTTACGAAAGCCCTCCACTGCAGTTTCAAATGTCTGCTTTTTTTTTTTTTTTTTCCTCAACCACAGCAAAGGCTAACCCGTTTTCTTTCCAGCTTTACCGGATCAGGAATTCTTCCCGAAAGACTGCTGTTTAACTACTTTGTTGCTATTTATCAGAAACCAAAAAGATGGCTTTTTGTTTTTGTAGTTCTGAATACGGTGAGCAAATTTATTTCGGGCAACGATAAATTTCAGAATTACTACTGCCTGAAGCTCCTTTTGTCAGGACTCCACCCTACCCTCCAAGTCACTTTTGGTCCGTGACGAAATACGGAATGCATCAGGCCCCAAAGAGACCTGTGAGTTGCCTGTAAAGGAGGAGGTGGAAATCGCGGGGGAGGATTAGAACAGAAACTATTTTTCAGCCCCAACTTGGGCGCTGAAATAGCCCCCTTAAGTCATAAACGCTGAACGTCCTGTGCCCTTATAATCAGTGGAAATGACGAAGGACAAGTGTGCAGATCTTTTGAGGGAATGTGGGAAGAGGAGACCCGCGTTTTAAGGCCCAGCTTAGGCATTATTTGGTGGGAAAAAAACCAAAAATAAAGCAAAAACAAACACAGAGCACTGTGCTTTCCAAGAGGACCTTCTAGCTGCAACACCAAACTGAAAAACTTTCTCCTTCCCCATCCTTTGTTTTTCCCGGAACCCCAGCTCTGGGTCCCTGAACCCCAACACCATCTTCCAGATCCAGCCTGAGAGCAGCCTCGACCGCACTTCTTCGGCGCGGAAACCACCCTGCTGGAGCGAGCCTCCCCCAGAGGGCTGCAGGCTCGGCGGACTGCAGCCCGCTTCCCCCCGCAGCCGAGGGCGCGCAGAGCCGGGGGCGCGGGCGGCTGCAGGGCCCGGCGCGCCACCGCGCGAGCTGCTGGGTCACGGCCCGGGCCGCGCCACCCGCTCAGCGAGGAAGTGACGACTGCGCCGTCCCGAGAGCAACAAAGTTTGAGTCTGCGGGCCGTGCTCGCCTGCGCCCCGCGCTCGCCTGCGCCCCGCGCCCCTCCGAGCGGCCCCGGGATCCAGCGCGCAGGTGAGCCGCGGAGCTCGGCGGCCCCTCCGCAGCCGGGGCGCCGACGCGGTGCCCGGAAACGTTCGGGGCAGGGGCTTGGCCGCGCGGGCGGGGATGTGGCGGGACGGGTAGGGCAGGCTGCGCTGGGCTTGCGTGCGGGGGGCGCTGCAGGGAGGGAGCTCGGCGGCCGGGATCCGGGCCCTGGGCTGTGCCCCTGTAGTCGCCGGTTTGCCGCGGGACTTAAACCAGCCAGGGCTGCAGCCGGGCCGCTCCGGGCGCCGTTGGCTAGCGGAGGGGTTCAGGGAAGGGGCTTCCCGTGTCCTGCGTCCGAGGCTAGTCCTCCGCTCGGCGCGCCCCATCGCGACAGGCTGGGCGCAGCGGTCCCCCAGTTCCCACCCGGTGCTTCCCAAGGAAGCGTGCTCTTCCTCTTTGTAGCCCTCGCTGAGGTCGCAGGAAGGAAGTTAAAGGAACTTTCCCCCCATTTTTCTTAGCTTGGCCCGACAATGACGAAGAGCAGAGCAACTCGGAAGTTTGGGAAAACAACCCTACGCATTTCCAAAATGCAAAACCAGAATTGCCCCTAAGCGCCCTTTGAACAAATCCCTCTGACTCCCCCACCCTTTCTCCTCCCACAGCACGTCCCGAGCCTGACAGTAATCACTAAGGCCTAACACTTTGCAATTTAGCCATAAAAGCTGTCAGCGCACCCACCTACATATGTGAGTGTTTTCTATATAAAACTCCAAAACCCGCTTCCAGTGGACTCTTTGAGGCATCTCGCTCTTCTCTGTTTTCGAAAACTGCTAGGGCTGCAGGAATGTGCTTGGGAACTTTGATGGTGGTTCCCGCCGCCCTCGGTAGCCTCGTGGAAAAGGCTTTTTTTTTTTTTTTTTTTTTTTAAGAACAGCTGAGAAGTTTATGACATCCCTGCAAAGTAACTTGGGACTGGCGGGCCGGGCGGGTGGCGCTCTAGCTCCCTGGCTTGGAGTCTTCAACTGTAGCAGCAGCGGCGGTGGCGGCGGGGACGCGTTGGTGTGTGCAGGAATGTACGTCCGTGCCGTGGAGACTCCTTTGACATGGGATGTCTAGAAGTTGAATGGTGCAGTTCCTAGCAGCAGCTTCCTGGCGGCCTGTAATTACAGCGTGATTGCACAGTCAGGCATTGTTGGCGTGGATGTTTATACACAGGCTATTGTGCAAGACCTCGGGGCAGAGAACAAAATGCAGATTTGCATTGCAGATGCCCAGAACAGATCTGGGTCTGAGCTGCAGTCACCAAGTTCTTTTTGGCCTTTCACCTTAGCTAGGTGATTTATTTCCTCGTTTCTCCCTAAAACTCGGACAGTTTGCCAAACACCAGAGAAGTGAAGTGGACCCGGGAGTGCAGGATCCTTTCACTTCCACCTCAGGCAGCCTGAAAACTATCCCAGGAACTGTACCCTTATTTGTGCCTGTAGAAAATGTGGGATGATGTCAGCAGGAAAAGGAGATGGGAGATGGCTATCAACATCCCTAAACGGGAAAGCAGTTTGAATTAGCAAAATTGCATGGCAACTGGATTGGGGCCTGGTTGCAAAGAGGACACGTCAGACGTGTGACTGTGCTGGTGAGCTAGACTTTGAGCCTTGAAGTGTCAGCTGCAGAAACTTAGTAGGTGGGTCCTAATTCCTTCTTTGTGTTCTGGGCAAAGGGAAGAGTGCTGGGGCTTTAGGCTGTGTGTCTGTGCCAGTGTCGGGGCGAGGGTCCGACGGGGCCGGTGGCGGTGGGGGGGGGTGGCGGAGGCAGAGGAGTGACTCATGTTCATTTTCTCCAGAGGAACTCCCCCACCCCCTTCCTGAGCAAGGCCTGCTGCACAGACCAGGGTGGGTGTCCTCACACCTCCTGAACTGCTGTGCTGCAGGAACGGAGCGAAGCCTTCAAGTGTGGAAAGAAGGCAAACAGGTTCTCCTTGAGGGCCTCAGAGGTGGCTAACTGTAGTAGAGGGATTTAAAACACAGTCAAAAACATGTACAGGATGCATGCTGGGTCCTTCTTCTCACATGCCAAATCTCAGCCCCCTCTCTCCCTGCCCTAGGTCGAGACTCTGCCAGGGTAGCACTCAGCCCTGCTAAGGGGACTGTGTGACTCGGCAGCAGGTACCGATAGCCTGGCACACCAGACCTTCCCCATGCCTGGCCTTCTCCCCAGCCTAGTAACTGAGTTTCACCTGGTGGGAAAATGCTGTTTTGCAACCTCATGCCAGCTGCGTGTCACGGGCACAGTGACCATTTGTCAAACCAAAACATTAGGGCATAATCCCTGGCAGACACCTATGCGCTTCCAGAGACTCAAGGAAAAGCATGTGAAATCAGGACGTTTCTGGAAAGTCTGGGACTTCAGACACAGTTGCCACAGGGGAATGAGGGTTAGAGCAAAAACACCACAGAAGTAGGAGTTCCCATGAGTTGCACAACCCCTTGTTTTGGGTACATTTGGGTTTTCACTGAACTTGACTGTCAAGGTCCTGGTCAGCTGTATCACCTGACCATGGCTGCTTTAGTAAGAGCCTGCTGGTACCCAGAACTAGTCTGGAGGGGCGGGGAGGGGAGCATTCCCTTCTGACTCCAGCAGAAAGACAGCTTTGAGTTTGCAATGCTTTGTGTTCATGTAGACCGTGCAGAGACTAAAAGTGCCCAAAGGCCCCAGGGAGTGTGGGCAGGAGAGCAGGGGAGAGGGACCCCTAGCAAAGGCCAAGGAAGGAAGGACTCAGACCCCTCCCCCCGCCCCCCGGAATTGTGGAGCCACCTGGAGCAGTTTCCCGTCCATGTCATCAGTTCAGCCTGGCTGATTCTTGTGCATAACTCATGCATGCCCTTCCCCTGGCTTGCTCAGCTTTGCCTCTGTATTCACAGAACTTGCCCTGCAGTTGTACCCAGCCCAGTTTAAGACCGGAAATTTAATCCTGACTTCCTCTTCCACCTTACATAAATGCTGATTTATGGCCTAAAGTTACTGCCCAGTTCATGGCCCCAGAGCAGCCCTGCCTACTGCCTCACTATGCACAAGTAGGAACAATATTGAAAAAGCTCTGAATCAAAACGTGACAGATTATAAAAAATCATTTTATTGTTTTAAGAGGAAAAACTATTTGGGTAGTTAGGAAGCTTCCAGCAACTTTGACAAAAACTCCGAGGCTCCACTGAGAGAGGCAGATGGCAAAGTCCTCTGCAAGAGGATGGTCTTAGTATGGAGGCCTTTTATGTTCTCCGGGCCCAGTATTTATATTTCTGTTCATCTGCCTCCTCCCAGCTGCCTCCCTACACCGCAATTCCATGTTTTGACATCACAACTAACCTCCAAAAAAGGAGGCAGAATACCTCCAGCCAAAAGAGGGCATTCCAGACTCTGAAGAAAGTGCTGCAGTTTTCCAGATGCCCGGCAGTTCTGTCCTGCAAATTTGTTTCCTTCTTTAAAATGAGCCCCCCTTCATTTCTCATTCTCACTGAAGCATCTCTTTGTGAGACCCTTAAACCTTTTTTTTCTTTGTCTACATGACACAGGGCAATGCTTTACGACTTTCTCTCTCAAGTGCCACTTGAAATACACACAGGTTCTTTGAAAAAGCCTGGGATAAAGGGCTCCTCTGTAATCTCACTTAAAACGCCTGTTTGCAAGGGTCAGCCTCCTGCTCAGCAACCTTCAGTGGCTCCCCATTGTCTGCACAGTAAGGATCGAACTTCTAGGATGGCAGTCAGGGCCTCCCACGCAGGGGTCTGGCCTCCACTGCTCTCCTGCCCTAGCCCTTTGCTCTGACCTGGTGACCCACTCTGTGTGTTTGTCCAAACTGCTTGTGGCAAGCATTCCTACCTTTCATGGTTCCCCGGAAGTCTGGAATGCCTCCTCTTTCCTCTCTCCCACTTGGCTCAGTCTTGCTCTCCTTTTTAGCCCTATTCATGTTCCCCTCCTTAAGAATGTCCCCTGTTCCACTCTGTGGGCCTCTCCCTGGAACTCCAGTAACATCCACTGGGGGCCCCTGATGAAGAAACGTTGAAACTTGGTCTAAAGGATTTTCAACTTCTCCTTTGGACCATAGCTCCGATCATACCCTTCACTTACCTTCTTAAATGTGCTTTTGGGTGGATCAGTGTTATCACTTTTCAACTAAACTGGAAGTCCTTGTTTTATATATCTTTGTATTCCCAGCCCTGGGGTTCCTGGTGAATATTGGATGATGAGGATGACGGTGATGATGGTGAGGATGCAGCAGATGCAGTGGCTTTCAGATATTGTTGGCTGTGCATAGGCACATACCCAAGCCAAGCACCAAGGACCATGGTTCCCAGTCTTTTTTTTTTGGCGGGGGCGGGGGGGTTATTTATTTATTTATTTATTAACATCTTTATTGGAGTATAATTGCTTTACAATGGTGTGTCAGTTTCTGCTGTCTCACAAAGTGAGTCAGCTATACCTATACATATATACCAGTTGGTTCCCAGTCTTTATTCTGAACACTTACCCAGCCCTGCCTCCTTCTGTCTGTTGGCCTCTCTCTGGTGCCTCCTAGCTTTGTACCTCTTGTTCAGCTTCTTTTCCAGCACCTCTTCCCCCTGGTTGCTAGACAGTGTCTGCCCAGCTTCAGCACTGGCTCCTCCTTGTCTTGATTTGGGCCTAGTTGATCTGCCCCAGGGTGTCCTAAGCCTGAGCACTGGCTCTGTGGGGAGAGCATCCATTACCTGGGTTGGCCTGGTCCTCCAACGGAACCAGACTGATAGAAGGAGGTAGGGCCAACTCTCAGACACACTTGTGAGGAAGGCAAAGAGATGCTTCCTGGTTGACCATAGCTTTGCTTTGCCCAAATAGGTACTGACTTATAAAACTAGGCTAAACTATAAAACTGAGTCTTGGGGAGATCCTTGCTAAACCCTAACATCAGGTTTAACTAGGAGGATTCTGTTGTCTCCACCCAGTTCTTATGCTGTTAATCTCAACCTTGCCATATAAGCTAGGTTCTTTCTTTTTTAATTGAGATATAATTCACATGCTGTAAAATGCACCCTATACACTAGATTCCTTAAAAAAGTTTTTTTAAAATAAAATCTGGTAGATTCTTTTTTCCCCAGTTTTCTTCTCAAAAAGGTAATATACAACCCAAAGGCCCATCAACAAATGAATGGATAAAGACGTGGTATATACATACAATGGAATATTACTCAGCCATAAAAAAGAATGTAATTCTGCCATTTGCAGCAACATGGATGGACCTAGAGAATATTTTGCCAGTGAAATAACTCTGGCAGAGAAAAACAAATACTGTATGATACCACTTATATATGGAATATGAAAAATAATACAAATGAAGGTATATGCAAAACAAAAACAGACTCACAGATATAGAAAACAAACTAGTGGTTACCAAAGGGGAGAGGAAAGTGAGGGGGACAAGTTAGGGGTATGGGATTAACAGATACAAACCACTATGTATAAAGTAGATAAGCAACAAGGATATATTGTATAGCACAGGGAACTATAGCTGTTATCTTGTAATAACTTAATGGAGTATAATCTGTAAAAATACTGAATCAGTATGCTATACACCTGAAATTAATATAATACTGTAAATCAACTATACTTCAATTTTTAAAAAACAGGTAATACATACCTGTAGTTCAAAATTCAAAAGAGGTAAGTTATACAGTGTAAAGTAAGTCTCAAAAATAATTTCAATATAGACAATAGATTACTATACAGATAAATACATACGTATAAAAATGCAATGGAATTAGAAAAATAAATGTGTATTTTAACCTTGAGGGAAGGAAGACCTTCTTAAGAAAGAGACAAAACAGAACTCATAAGAAAATACTGATAAATTTGATAACATAATCCTTTGAAAAAATAAATTTTCCATCCTCTATTGTTCCCCATTTCTTCATTCTGTCAGTGTCCCTGTCTTAGGCAACTACAATTTGTCATTTTTCAGCTATGCTTCCAGATGTAGCTTTTGCACATAGAAGAAAGTATGAATCTATAAACAAATGCTGGCATACTCTGCACAGCATTCTGCCTTCTGTGTTTTTCATTTTTAATGTGTCTTGGAAGTGATTCTGTATCAGTGCTCATAGAGCCACTCATTTTTTCCATTGGCTAAATTGTATTCCACTGTATGAAAATGCCATCATTTATTTAACTAGTCTACTACTGAAGAACGTTTGGGTTGTTCCCAGTCTTTTGCTGTTACATACAATGTTGCAGTCAATATGTTGAATTCACTTTTAATTGAAAATTCTTGATGAACATAAAAGGGGTGAAACTGGAATTTACCTAGAAAACTATTTCTGAAAAATTATGCATAAACTGCACTTAATAAACCAATATTGTCTAGAATCTGCTGTTTCACAAAATAATCAATTTTTAGAACTGTAGAACATTCTATAACTTTTAGGACCTTAGGGACTGCTATCATCCCGCCTCTCTTTTTGTTTTTTGTTGGATTTTTTTGGCTGCGTTGGGTTTTTGTTGCTGCACGGGTTTTTTCTAGTTGCGGTGAGCGGGGGCTACTCTTCCTTGTGGTGCGCGGGCTTCTCACTGCAGTGACCTCTCTTGTTGAGGAGCACGGGCTCTCGGCACACGGGCTCAGTAGTTGTGGTGCATGGCCTTAGTTGCTTCGCGGCATGTGGGATCTTCCTGGACTAGGGATCGAACTCGTGTTCCCTGCATTGGCAGGCGGATTCTTAACCACTGTGCCACCAGGGAAGTCCCCCGCCTCTGTTTTATAGTAACTGCAGTAACGGCATCTCAGAGAATTTAAATCTGGGAAGGGAACGTACAGTAACTCACTTTTAACTAAGGGTCAGAGACGATAATTGACTTCTCTAAGGTCGCACAGCTGCAGAATGGAAGAGTCAGGCACAAACCCCACATTCCATTTCTTTTCACCATCTTGCATTGATCATCTTAGTCATCATAATCATCAGTTCCAGCCTATTTGTGAACCAAGGATTTTGTTTACAATTCCATCTCTTTAGTTTCCTTAAGGCAGTACACAAAGATTTAAAAAGAAGAAACTTGACAAAAAACGAAACCAAAAACCAGGGTTGGAGTGAGGTCCTTAAAAAGAGGGATGCTAGAAGGCCCAGGAACACAGACTCAGCACCCCTTGGGCAGCCGGTTAACGCAAGGCTGACTGTCCTCACTGGGCATTTACAGAACAGCTGCAGTGCTCTCAACACTGCATGTGGCACAACAAGGGGTGCAAAGCAGGGTCCCACTTGCCCCTTCTCTCCAGGAGGCTGACAGTCAGCTTCTGAGATAGGTTGTAGCCAGAGGGAAAAACAGACTCAGTGTGGATCGGTCACTTAAGAACGGAATTTGGTGGAGTTGCATTTTCTGGAGGTCAGGTTCTAAAGTCAGTGTGTAAAGTGAAAAATAAGAATATAATCAAGATTAACCTTGAAAGTCCCTTAGGAGGGCACCAGGTAGGCGGCAGACGTACTGGCTCTTGATACTTAAATTCATCGTAGGCTGTTCCTCTAGTTCTGGAAGAAGTTGCAGTTTCCAAGGTCAAGCAGCAGATGAAGTGGCTTGAATTTGGGGGCTCTGTAGTATGAAATATGTGTGTGTTCAAATACTGCAGTCTCACTCAGCATGCCGAGATACTTATACTGTGATATCCCGCAGGCAGCAGGCAGCAGGCTCAGGGCTCTTAGCCCATGCTCACCCCTGAATAGACGGCAGGTTTATAAGTTAGGAAATAACCATAGGAGGTTAAGCAAAAAAGGCTCTTCGAACAGGTGAGCAGGGTGTAAAGGAGAGATCCATGGAGTGGGTTTTAACTGCAGGATTGCAGAGGAAGGACTTATGCTTGGGGTGACCTGTCATTGCTGTGGGGCTGGGCGAGGACAGTGCCATGTGGAGCAGACACTTTTCTCTGCTCTAAGGCCCTAGCCCTCCACATCCGCTCTCCTCTCCCCTTCCCCTGCCTCCCTTCCCCAGCCTCCCTATTGCAGGCCATTGTAAGGGGCCTGCAAGGAATCTACCTCATGAGTCTGTGTCTACTTCCTCTGTGGCTTCCCAATAGCATGTGCTTTGGGGCAACTTAGGAGCCAAATCCACTCCCCGATCCCCACTTCCACTTGCACTAGAGGTGGGGAAAGGCTCAAGATTTCCTCCAAGGAGGCTGTGCTGACCTACCCAGCTGGCATTTAGGATCTGAATTCCCAGTTATGGAGAAAAAAAAACCTGGCCACAGCAGTAGCAGTGGAACCCTGCCCATCCTTGTTTATAGAGTGCTTTCCCCCACATTCTTCCTTCTTTTACTCACTCATGCTGTATGCATTTATTGAGTCCCTACTGTGTGCTTAGCTCTGTGCTAGGTACTGGGGATGCCTCCCCCTTCACGGTGTTCACGGTCTGTGAGGGAGACAGACACACATAAAAGCCAAGAGCCATTAGTGCCACGGATGTCAATGTGAAACTATCCAGGGGTCTGCAGGGCTCAGAGGAGGGACAGGTCGCTTCTGCCAGGCCGGAGGAGAGAGAACCGTTAGCAAAAGTCTAGGACGGCCCCAGTGCCTTGCATGGTCCCTGTGCTCAGGGAAGCCTGGGGAATTAATGAATAAGAGGCTTTCTGGAGAAGGTGGTGTTTGAGCCGAGTCCTGAGAAACGAGTAGGCGTCCACCAGGTGGCAAAGGGGGTCAGGGCATTCTAGGCACAGGGAGCAGCTCAGGCAGGGCCTGGAGTGGAGGCGTGACACGACAGGGTCTTCTCCGGCAACTGCAAGCAGCGGTTGTGATGGAGCACTTGTACGAGGGGGGTGCAGAAAGGGACAGGCAGGGGCCACGTCACGGGCCAGCCATTTGTGTCAGCGGAGAGATTTAGAGCTTACTCTGAGGGCAGTGGGGAGCCACTGAGGACTGATTGTGTTTGTGTGTGTGTGTGTGTGTGCGTGTGTGTGTGTGTGTGAGGGAGAGAGAGGATCAGATTTTCTTTTTAAAAGGTCACTCACTGTGATGTGGAGGATTGACTGAAGCTGGGGGAAAATGGGCAGTAAAGAGACCAGTGAGGAGGTCATTGAGGGAGGTCACAGTGGTCCCTGCGGCGAGATGGAGGAGTCTGAGCCAGAGCAGTGGGGGAGGGAGAAGCTGGATTAGGAAGGTGTCGAGGGAGTTGGGTTGACAGGCCTTGAGGACCAACCAAATGAGTAGAGCAAGGGAGAAGTTGAAGTGTTTCCTTAGGTTTCTGCTTGAAACAAAGAAGGAGGAGCAGCTTTTAGGGAAGAGAAAATGAGTCTAATTTTGTACATGTTGAGTTGGAGGTGCCTCCGGGACATCCAAGAAAGCAGTTCTAGTGGGCAGTTGGACATATGGGTCTGGGGCAGGAGATTCCCCCAAGGGATGGCAATGGGCGGCATTGCCCCCTCCACGAACTCTAACCAAGCTACCCCAAATAAACATCATTTAAGTAAAAATGATTACTTACTGTGCAGCTACAGCTTCAAGACAAGTTCCAGACAAACCCAATTACCTCCCAGTAGCCCCCTCTGTCTGTCAGACACTCTGGAACAGACACTTGGGAATCACTAGAACACAGAAGGTGGTTGGAGGTAAGGGAGCTGATGGCATCACCCATGGAGAGCATGCAGTAGGAGGCAAGGGGATCACCGTTTAAGGGGTATGGTATATAAGGCAAGTCAGCAACGGAGACCAGGAAGGAACCAATGGTGAGGAAGGAAGAAAACCAGGAGAGCATGATGTCATAGATGTCAAAGGAGGAGGGAGCTTTGCATTTTATAACAGGGACCATGGTTTTGTGCACCTAGTATAGCACATGGCACATGGAAAGTTTTCCATAAGTCTTTATTAAACTGAGTTGAAATTGATCAACTGTTAATCACTGGGGACGTCAAGAAAGAGAGGACTGAAAAGAATGATTGACTTAGGAATTAGAAGGTTCCTGGGTCTTTGCCATGGGTGGGGACTTCTCATTTGATTTAATCTCCCTGAGAAATAGATGGTGCAGGTATCACCAGGTGCCCCAGGGTTGGAGTGACATGTGCAAGTTCTAGAACGCAGGTTTCTTGACTCCAAGTCCACCTTTCCCTGAACTGATGGGGAAATAGGGAAGAGTCCAAGGGAGTGATAATGCTTTTAACTTCTGATATTAATGCTCCAAATGGGGACATCTGGTTAGAACCAGGGGCAGGATGAATTGTTATATTCAGCATTTACGTCATTTGTTCATATTTGCGATTATTAGGTGGCTGTGATCCTCTCAGGTGTGTGAGTATTTAGATGAGACTCTTTTCCCGGAGGGAAAGATAGAAGCTTGAGCCTAGGTGTTGTCTTGGGGGGGTGGGGGGGGCAGTGCAGAGGAGTCAGTGTAGAGGTAGAAGGACATGCTGGGGTAGTCTAGGTCTTTGGTCTGCAAACAGCAGAAGCTGGCTCTGGCTAAATTAATGAGAAAAGGAATGTACTGGAAGGATATCTGGTGACTCACTGAATGTCCTGGAAATCTGGAGACTGAGGCTCAGAAATCAATCAGGACCTGCGGGAAGTTGGGTAGCTGAAACCAAAGACAAGGTGATGATGCCACTGGCCTGGCATCACTGCTGCCTGCTAACCTGACTGCTGCCACCACCTCCAGTATGAATTTTGAACTCTCCCTGATTCTTTGTGTCACTCAATCCACAGGCAGAGCCCAGGCTGAGCATCTGGTTGACCAGCTTAGGTCACATGCTCATGTTCTCACAGGTTCTGGAGGTTACAGCTTCCCCAGTTGCAGGTGGAACTCTCCCTCCCACAAGGACTCACAATGCCAGGTTCCTCAAACCTGCGGACAGGTATGCATGCCAGGTGGACAAGTGTCCACCATAGAAGCCAGAGCCCGTTCTAGCCCTCAGACTGGGATGACTGGGCAGTGCTGGACATGAGGTGGAGATGGGGCATCCCCCATAGGCCACTGAAAATATCCACGTTTTGATCTTAATCTTTTTGGACATCTTTCTGAATCCTTTAGCCTCCAGCTAAACTTTAGGATTCTTTTTTTTAAAATAAATTTATTTATTTATTTATGGCTGTGTTGGGTCTTCGCTGCTGCGCGTAGGCTTTCTCTCATTGCGGCGAGCGGGGGCTACTCTTCGTTGCGGTGCGCGGGCTTCTCATTGCAGTGGCTTCTCTTGTTGCGGAGCACGGGCTCTAGGCATGTGGGCTTCAGTAGTTGCAGCACGTGGGCTCAGTAGTTGTGGCCCGCGGGCTCTAGAGTGCAGGCTTAGTAGTTGTGGCGCACGGGCTTAGTTGCTCCACGGCATTGGGATCTTCCCGGACCAGGGCTCGAACCCGTGTCCCTTGCATTGGCAGGCGGATTCTTAGCCACTGAGCCACCAGGGAAGTCCTAGGATTCTTATATGCTCTGGAGATCTGAGCATTTCATTAGCAGTTGGATTTTTCCTCTGGAATTTGAAGGATTCCAGTGGAAAAGAGAGCTCATCCCAGCATCTGGATCCTCCCTGCACATTTGATTCCACTTGGAAAACTTCAGCGCTGCCTTGTAAGGCCAGAGGCCAGAGCTTGGCTCTCTCTGGCTAAAAGGCAGCTACAATGCAAATTCTGTTTCTCCTCTGGGGTTGGGCGAGACCCACAGGGCCGTGAGGTGTTTGGGAGGTGCTACCTTGCTTTTGACTGGGGTTTGGCTTCAGGCTTGCTGCCGAAGTTGTCCAAAGTGACAGGAGTAGGCTCTTCTCACCTTCCAAAGATGTCAACCTGCTGGAGATGTCCTATCCAATATCCTGCCTGAGAGAGAGCTAAAGGAGGTAGGGCTTCATCTGCCTGGGGCTGTCAGCATTGCCAGTCGCATCCCTGCCCAGTTTCCTCATCCAAACAAGAGGGTGTTTGTTCGGTGAGCACCAGCTCCCTTCTTGCCCTCAGATCCTCTGGTTATAGCTCTTTGACATCAGGGCACCCTGACTGAAATCTTGGCCGTTCAGTTCCAATAACCTTAGACGAAGGGATTAATTTGCTTTAAAGAGAAAAATGCGGTTTTGAACTTCTGGACTCATGGCTGTGGTGGCTACCAGCATTTCAAGGGTCTTTTCCACTGGTGCCTGTTAGTGGGGAGCTGCTGCCTCCACGAAGCTGGGTGTGTCAAGGGCTGGGTTCTTGCACCCCGGACTGGAGGTGATTCCTGAGGCTGAGGCCTGCTCACCAATGTGGGGTCAGGGTGACCCCCGGGAAGGACGGAGCAGGAGTGTTCCTAGCCAGTATTGGCTCTGGCACAGTTTGCACTGATTTGCCCATTTTTGTCCAGATGACACAGAATCGTGTTGAGAACAACACAGAAGCAGAAAAGAAGTCTTGGAAGGATCTGAGTTATTTTTACTAAAACACAGCTTTGATCACGTCACCCCTCTTAAAAACCTTTGAGGGCTGCCCAAGTCCTGCAGGAGGAACCTCACATTCCTCAGAAAGGCACCCAAGGCCCTGAGAGCCCCAGCCCACCTCTCCACCTCCTCTCCTGCCACTCCCCCTTCCCTAGCGCCGCCCTCTATGTTCTCTCTGCTCCTCCGCACTCCTCCAGGCCTCTGTGCCTTGTGCATTGTTGTTCCCCCTGCCTGGAGCCGTCCTCCCTGCCCTTTTCCTGGCAGAAGCCCACAGAACCGGCCAGAAGTCACCTGCTTCCTTGCTGCCTTCCTGAGCTGCCAGCTTAGCGTTTCTGCAATCGAGCTTCCCCACAGGAGGACGCTGGCATCAGCTGCAGGTGTGCCTGGCTCCTCCCTGGCCTAGCACTGTGCCTGGCACGCAGTAGGTGTCCCGTGATGGGACCGGAAGGGCGGCCTGAGGGGATGTGAGGGCGTAGGGGCAGGCCCAGGACCTGGCCTCGGTCAGGGGGCACGCGTGGTTGGTGAGCTGACAGCCTCCCATTGCACCTGCTAGTGGAGCTGCTGCCTTGGTGGCTTTGCTGTTTCTCTGAACCTGAGGGAGACCCTGGTGAGGGTGGGAAGGGGGTTTAGGGCCACAAAGCCCAGCACCTGGGTCCCCCGCACCCTGAGGATGACTCTGAGGAGGCATCTGTGGTGAGGAGCTGGTTTAAAGGCTGCAGAGACTTTCCACCCCATCAGCCCAACCCCTGAAGAAGGCTAAACACCAGCTGCCCTTGGAGGACCCCTTAGTGTCCATGCCTGGCACTGTCTGCTGGCTTTGCACGGAGAAGGAACTAGGGAGAACGAGTCAGCACACCATGAGAGGACGCACTGAGGCTCTAAAATGGAAAGCGCTGTTCAGCCGAGTGACCGTCAGGACAGGCTGTGGCTCTTTCTGTTGGAGGAAGAGGAGCACCCACCTGACAATGACTGCAGGATGCAGCAGGAGCCCCAGAGCAGGCACTTGGGGTCTCAGTTTGTCTATACAATGAGACACTTACACCACATGTGGTTCTTTCCTGCTCAGAAATTCCCCAAGCCTGTGAACGGAGACTGGCAGACGGTGTCTTTATGGTGCCTCACAGTGGGACCTGTGTTACCTCACAAGAGCCTTCCTGGTGTGGAATAGTTATCCGCGGTCTGCATGCCACCTAGAGAGAGCCGTGGAGGAGCATATTTCCCACCATACCTGATGAGGTGGACTTTCTTTCTTAAGAGATTTTCTTTGTCAAAGTTGAACCCACACATGCACGGGCCTGCTTGACTGCTGGTGAGTGCATGGCCTCTGTTGTTTGCAAAATATGTTTCCATACCTGGAATCACATCGTATTTCTAAGATCTCTTTTAGGAACCCCTTGAAGTGTGTCTTTGTTCTTGGCCCTTGGAAGATCAACTCAGAGGAAACTTGAGTGGTGGGGTGGGTTTGATGTCCTAGGGAGGTGTTGGCCCGTTTTGGGAGGGATCTGCCTTTGTTTCTGCCTCCAGGGGGCCTGCTGCCTCCTCCTGTCCAACTCAGTCCTCCACCTTCCTACTCCCATCTCTGTCCTCCTTCCTCATCCCTCCCCAGCAAATCAATGGAGCTACCTCTGAGCCATCCTACCTTGCTTGGTAGGATTGGGAGGTGTCAGGAAAACTACTTTGGAAAAAGATAGTCCAGGTAACTCACATAGAACAATATATATATATATATTTTTAATAAATTTATTTATTCATTTATTTAATTTTTGGCTGCATTGGGTTTTCGCTGCTGCACGCGGGCTTTCTCTAGTTGCAGTGAGCGGGGGCTACTCTTTGTTGCGGGGCGCAGGCTTCTCATTGTGGTGGCTTCTCTTGTTGCAGAGCACAGGCTCTAGGTGCACGGGCTTCAGTAGTTGTGGCACACGGGCTTCAGTAGTTGTGGCTCGCGGGCTCTGGAGCGCAGGCTCAGTAGTTGTGGCTCACGGGCTTAGTTGCTCCGCGGCATGTGGGATCTTCCCGGACCAGGGCTCGAACCCATGTCCCCTGCAATGGCAGGCGGATTCTTAACCACTGTGCCACCAGGGAAGCCCCAATATTATTATTATTATTATTATTTTTTTAATGGCTGTGTTGGGTCTTCGTTTCTGTGCGAGGGCTTTCTCTAGTTGCGGCAAGTGGGGGCCACTCTTCATCGCGGTGCGCGGGCCTCTCATTATCGCAGCCTCTCTTGTTGCGGAGCACAGGCTCCAGACGCGCAGGCTCAGTAACTGTGGCTCACGGGCCTAGTTGCTCCGCGGCATGTGGGATCTTCCCAGACCAGGGCTCGAACCCGTGTCCCCTGCACTGGCAGGCAGATTCTCAACCACTGCGCCACCAGGGAAGCCCCCCAATATATTTTTTTAAATGTAGAACTTGAAGCTATAAAAAATGTTAATTTCCTTTTACGTACTAGTATTACTCTTGGGAATTTATTCTAAGGAAATAATTCTAGAAAGGAAAAGAGCTATACGCACAAAGATATTTATAGCAACGTTGTTTAAAATAGCAAAAAACTGTAAACAGCCTGAGTGTTCCACATGGCTATATAATTGGTGATACCTAGACTCAGTGGAATATTGTGCCACTGTTAAATTAATATGAAGATGATATTAATTCATGCGAAAGTGCCGAAGAATTTTGGTGAAAAAGTGGCTTCTGTTTTAACAGGCAAATTGCACATACACTTGGTGAGTGCATACAAACTGATTACATTGGCTATGGTATAAATTGGCATAAGGTAAATACAAGATTTAGGTGAAGTGGTTATGAGTGGAGTATTTGTGTGTTTGAAATTGCTTTATATATATACTTTTATATAATACTTTAATATATATTATATATATATTAATATACTTGAATATATTATACCTTTATAACATTTCTATTATATATTAGTATACTTTAATATATACTATACTTATATAATAAATACATGTATATACTTACATATTATATAATTTTAAAAAAAAAGGACCTTAACTTATCAACATCTTTGGATCTGGGTGGGAAGGAGGCCAGGGGGAGGAATTCCAAGCCTCCCATCTGTTACCACCTGAAAGAAGGAACTGCTGTGTCTTATCAGCCCCCTGCACTGCAGGGGCTGGAGAGTTCAGATTGGCTGAGCCTGACTTCATAGGCTGGCTAACTACATAACTTCAGGGCTCCCAGTGGACTCGGCCTGGTGCAGGCGACCCCCAAGTGGCCTCAGAGCCCCAGATGATTGTTTGCACCTGGGTTTCTGGGGAACCAACCCAGTGAGTACATGTGGCCCTGAGGCTCTGGCTCTAAGCCGCCCACTCACCTCGAGGCTGCCCGGTCCTGCTGGCCCAGCCGCAGCGGGAGGCAGATTCTCTCTTCTGCAGTTCACACAGGCAGGGGAGAGGGTGTGCTTTGCAAAATGACCTCCTGCACAGTGTTGCACAGATTCATTATAGTATTGAAACTTAGAGTTGCCCTTTAGCCAGCCTCATGAAGCCCTCCACATTCATCCAGCCTACCTCTGGCTTGGCCTGCAGGGCCCTCTGACCCCTCCCATCTTGCCATGAGCTCTGCTGGGACTTGCAGCTGCAGGTGTGGCCTGTGGCTGAGCAGCTGACTGTCTTCTGACCGCCTTCTGACCACCTTGTATCTCTGGCATCTCAGAACCTTGGGACACCTAGTACACGGCCGTCTCACCCATCACTCCCCCTTTGGGTTGCCTCCCTGTGTGTAGCCTTTTCTTCTTAGTGGGGAACTTTCTTGTCACGTGGAGTGTCTGTTGGAGGGCCCATGATCATTCTTTCCCTGTGACTAGCACAGTCCAAGGCAGGAAATGGAGACTCCTTGTGTTGCTTGGCGTCCTGAAGTGGGTGGAGCTGGAGAGCCCTGGGCAGACCTCTAGCGGGCAGGTTGGAGCCTGCTAACGCAGAAGCCACCGCAACAGAACGTGTGGGGAGATGGGTTATCGCAAGCACATATCCGCTAAAGCCAAATTCCAGAACTGTCAAAGATTTGGAGTTTGCTGTTCCACGATCAGACTGAAATAGGGCCTTGTGGCTGGCGGTTTGCCAGAGTCAGAGAGAAACTGGAGAGCGTGTTGGGCACAGGGCTTGCTTGGATACTCATGAAGGGTACTCAGGCCGGTTTCATGTCTTCCATGACACGCAGGCTTGTGCGTGGGTTTGGAGGCAGGGGTGGGGAATATCCATGTGCTTCCCTAGAATATCGTGTCCATTCCTAGATGCCGTGGTCCCATCCCCACCCTCTACAGTGACCGCCAGCCAGCTCCAACGGGATCATTGCTGGTGGTGTATTAACTGACACAGAGTCTAAGTAACATGCTGTCTTCCCGAGCCCAGGACCCAGCAATAACTGCTCGTCTCAGTTCCCTAATTTATAGACCATGTGCGTGCCCCAGGGTTGTCAGCAGCTCAGTTTCTTGAAGCTTGAAACACATTTCCATAGAAACAATGCTATAAATGGTAGTTGGGTTCCTAGGCTAGCCCACAAAGAGCCCTAGTGTCACCTACGAAGTTGCTGAAATAAGGTATTAGTAAAATTGAGAGCGCAAATGCAGCAGTAAGAGTTAGCACCCAGGACTTTGGAGGTTAAATGGTGTGGGTTTGTGTAATAAATACAAATGGTATTTGTATTTATTACAAATAAATAAATGGTGTGGGTTTATTTGTGTAACTTTGTTTCTTTTGGTGGAGGTGTCTTTCAGAGCCCTTCTGACAAGGGAAGCTCTGGGGCCCTCCCCCTACCTACAGTCATAACCCCTCCTCTCCCAGTTTACATTCCTTCTTCCTTCCTCATCAAGCCAGGGCCCTGGGCCTACCTGCGCCCGGGACCAGGGCTGGGGTGTTTTTATTATGAGGAAATCCTGTTCAAAGGCCTTTACATCGTCTGTATCATCATCATCATCATCATCATCATCATCATTATTTAAACCATCTTGATCAACTTAACATAATAAACATTACACCTTAGCAATTTGCATTGTTCAGAATTCTCTCCTGATTGCTGCTAATGTTCCTATGGAAGTTTTAACATAGCTGATAAGTCCACCTCTACTACTATTTTTTGTACCGATTTTGTCCCTTAACATGAGTTCATCAAATGGTTTCATCAGATTGTTTCCATGTGTCAGTCCTTTCCTATTTCATTCTGTTAACATACCATTCTGTAATCTGAATGGAGTTCCATTTGGGGGGGTGTCTATATATATAGGTGCTATGAGCATCTTTTATAAAAACTCCTTGGTGGTGCTATTTTAAGTTGTTTTCATGGGATCTGGTTCCCTGACCATAATTACCTGATCGAGTCTTAAACTCTTGCAACACAATGCAAATCACATTCTAGAAAGATTTGAGCAGTTTATGTATGTGCAGCTGTTTCCTGATGACCCTGCCGACAGCTTTCTTGTTTAATTTCTTATTTTCATGTTGACTCTGGCCATAATGGGCCCTTAATGGTGTTCTAATCTGCATATCTTAAATTGCTGCTGAGACTGTACCTTTTTCCTCCTGATGATTTACTGCTTGTCCTTCCTTATGTGTCAAACGGTGCTCATCTTCTGTGACTGCGGAGCCTCCCCACGTACATGTATCTCCTTGAACCACTTTCCTGTTGGGAAGTACAAAGTCCTGCCTTCCTCCCACCCTCCCTGGGTGGGGCCCCGCCCCTTGAGCTGGGCTAGCGCTTCTCCACACCGGCCTGGTTCACCACCTCAGCCATTCCCTCCACCGCCTGCAGCCCTGGGAACTGGCTGGGACTGATGCTCTGGGTGGGGCCGGCTGGGGCTGGGAGGGACCAACAGTGGGGGCCCTGTGATGGAGGCAAAGGTGCCAGGCAGGGGCTTGCCTGAGTGGTTCTGAAATAGGTTCATGAAGTGACCTCCTTGGAGGGAGGCCACGCTGGGAGATTCTGGGAGGAGCCACAGGCTGTGAGGGCTGGAGAGGGCACAGGAGTTCATCTGGTCTAAGGGTCACCCACTCAAAGGCCTGTAGGGAACAGGGGGGATCTCAATAACAGAGGCTGGCTGGGTGCAAGAAAACAGCACAAATGAGATGATAAACAATAGTGACCCGTGGCCTAGGAAGGGGTGGAATCTGTGGAAAGTTGGAATGTGTGCGTCCCATCACAGTGCCATTCCCCCCTGACGCCACTCCCCTTGTGCTGCTACTTAGCTCCACCTGTGAGAAGGAGGGCCCAATGTGGCCAGTGTTCCAATTTTTTTCATGACAAACCAGAAATCCCGATTTTTAGCTTAAACCTCCTGATTTAAATAAATGTTGAAAATCAATTTAATTCAATTAAAATAAAATACATGAGATGGGTCAGATACAGTGTATCTGGGAATGAGAATGGCTTGTGAGCCTCCAATCTGTGACGCCTCATTATTTGACGTTTTTTCTGGGAAAATACAGGCCCAGGGAGGTATCCTCATATAGCCGAGAGAAGGACTCAGAGAGCCCAGCGGTCAAATACCATCTGTCTGACCTTGGAAGAGCTGTTTAACCTTTCTGAACCTCAGCTTCCTTATCTATAAAATGAGGATAATGGCTTCCTCTCAGGGCTCTGGGTGGACCCACTGGGCTTGCATCATGTCAAGCATTTAGTAGGTGCTCAGTAAATGTGTTGATAGGTCCCGCGTGGGGTCATCCAGAAAATTAGAGGAAGAACTAGGCTTAGAACGTTGCTTTCCTGACTCCCAGTCCAGAGCTTGTTCCACATCACATTGGCCTGCTTTCATGGGAATTTCCAGAGGTGTTTGGACACAGGGGTCCTTCTAGTCCCTGGGCAAATGCAGGTCACTTTATGAGAGCTTGCCTGACAGCTACTGAGCTCAGGTAATGGGGACTTAGCTCTGTGGACTTTGCCTTGCAGTCCGCAGAATCCAGGAGATCCAGTCTCAGTAGTAGTAGTAGTAGTAGTAGTAGTAGTAGTAGTAGTAGTAGTACCATACAGGGAATTCCCTGGCGGTCCAGTGGTTAGGACCCAGTGCTTTCACTGCCGGGGCCTTGGTTCGATCCCTGGTCGGGGAACTAAGATCCTACAAGCTGTGTGGCATGGCCAAAAATAATAATAATACCATACACCACTGAACCTAAGAAGCCAGTGATTATAAAAGACCATTATTTTATTTACAACTATGAAAAAGAAAATGCTGCTAATTAAACCTTGATGTGCTATCAATTATAAGATGCATCCTTTAATATTCAGAGATATTAAAATGGGGGGTAATGTGCATCTTAGAATGGAAGAAACAGAATAGTAATAAAAGTAGTGATAATAATACTTACATTTTATTGCCTACCTCAGAATTCCACAAATGTTATTTGTGCATTTATCAACAAGCACTTACTAAGCACCCAGCATGTGCAGGCACTGCATAGGCACCAGGGATACAAGGTGACTAAGATCTAGGCTGTGCCCTTCAGAAGCTCTGAACCTAGTAGGGAGATGGTGCAGGAAGCAGCTGTAGAGCAAGGTGTAGGGGATGGAGTCAAGATAAACAGACCGTGCCATGGGAGTTAGGAGAGAGAGTGGCTGGTCTGATCCTTAGGGACAGATACCAAGACAGTTCAGGGTGCCTGGGATTGATTTAAGTTCTCCCAGGAGGCAGGAAGTGAGGGAAGCAGATTTGGGCTGGGGAAGAAGCTAAGCAAGGAGGGACGTGTTGCAGCTGGAGCTAGCTTCAGCCAGATACCACAGGGAGCCCTGCAATAGGAACTGCATCACCACAGATTTGATCCCACCTTTCTTTTGGACCCACTCCTCTCCCCCCCTCCCCCCCTTGTCAATCATTGGCTGCAGTGCTCTCTCCTAGCAAAGGCTCCCTTTGAGAAGGGGGCAGCTGTGAGCCCTTAGCAGTCAACACTCACAGTAGCTGGGAGTCAATACTCGCAGTAGCTGCACTCACAGTGCACCAACCTGATTAAGGGGCTCTGGGAGGACTCCAGCAGTGTACACTGCAGTGGCCGTGCTCTGCTTGGAGGAGTCAAGGAAGGCTTCCTGGAAGAGCTGCCATTAAGCTTAAGTCAGGACCAGGGTATGGCGGGTTTACCTATGGATGAAAGTGGGGGGAGGAGGAGCACGTGTGAGAAAGCAGGCATCTTGGGGAACTTCAGGTTGTTAGGCTATGTGGGCCTGGGGCTGGGAAGTAGGGCAGAGCCAGATCATTCCAGAACTGCAAGTGCCTAACAGTCTGGCTAACAGTCTCAACTTTTTGCAGTAGATGATGGGAGGTCTTGAAAAGGGATGTGATCACTCTGATGGCAGTGTGGGTGATAGGTGTGCAAGACTAGAAGATCAGTTAGGAGATGAGAAAAAATGGGAGTCAATACTTAGGAAGACTTAATGTACGCCAGGCACTGTTTTAAGCTCTTATCATCCCCATCTTGCACATGAGAAAACCAGGTGGTTAAGAAACTTGCTCAAGGTCATCAAGCTAGTGTGAGCCAAGAATTGGACTCAGGTCTCAGCTTGTGCTCTTAACCTGGACATTCCCATGAATATGAATTTTGGCTTCTAGTCCAAGGCGCATCATTTGTATTTGTTTTTGTTTAAAAATAATGCCTTAAAGCATGCCCAGTGCACACCCTGGATCTCGGAGGGCCTGTTCCTCCTGGCCCACAAACACAAGGTAGGGAGCCTGGGCTCCAGGAATCAGATCGTGAAGGAGTCTGTTCTGGGGCTGGTTCTGCAGGGGACGTGGGACGGTGCTGAAACGAGGCCTTTGGGAAGCTGGCAGCTCTGGTTCTGTGAAGAAAGGGTGTTTCTGTCCCCGTGGCCCTGCTGGCCCACCCTCCGTAGTGGCCACACCTGTTTTGTCCTTCTCCCTATCCCCAGCCAGACGTCTCTCCTAGAGTGACAGCAGCAACTGGGGACATCTGCAGAAGTTCCCTCTCAGGCTTGACAAAGGCACTCACTCAGAACCTGGCCCAGGCCTGCGAGAGAGGGAGGTGGAGGCGGGGGTAGGAGGGCCACGGGATGAGGACAGCTGGAGGCTGCTGCGGCAGGCACGCACGGCCCTGCCCCGGAACAGGTGAGGTAACCGTGAACTCAGGCGGAGGGCCCCCTGGGTTTTCACGGGTAAAAGAGAAGACAGTGCAGGGACTTCTCAGCACACGGTGGCTTAACTTCACAGCTGGGGTTTTGAGCTCCCTGCTCCCTCAGAAAGGACGTGGCAAAAAAGGGGTGAAGAGAAGGCACAGGCATCAAAGGAGTGTCCCTATTCGGGCTGGGTGGGCGCACAGTGGAAAAGCTTGGAGGGAAGGACACAAAGAGCAGGGACTGGGCAGAAGCCTTGGAGAGACACCTGGATGGGACATTGAGTCAGTGTTGGAAAGAGTCTCTCTGGGCAGAGCCCAGCATAGGGTCACCCTAAGGCTGATGGGGGTGGACCTGGGGTCATTTCAGAGGAAAAAGAATCTTGACTGGACTAGGTTTTTGAAAGGGAGAAGCTAGTTTTGGGAGAAGGGGATATAGGGTAAAACATTAAAAAAAAAAAATGGTAACCTCTTATAGGTACATAGCATGATAAAGCAGTTTTCTTGTCCTTGTGATTCTCCAAAGTCCCTAGAAAGCAGGCATTCTTTTATTGTTTGTGTAGCAAATACTTACAGTACATCTAGGGATCCAAAATGCAAGACTTGGAGAAGGTAAGTGTCAACTTTCCTAAGATCACACAGTGGGTTGGCTTTAGTTAGGCAGGACCCAAACTCAGTCCTGGTTCCCTGTTCTTTCTACAACCTTGTCTCTCTTCTGTTTTAACTGTAGGTAATGAGGTCCTAGAAGTAGTACCTTTATTCTGAAAAGGGAAATGACAACAGGGACACAAGGAACATAAGGGACATAAGGAACCCAGCATTGTGGACTTGGGATTTCCTCAAAGGTATTTGTACCCCCTATTCCCCACATTCCTGTAAAGGTTGGTTATTCACTTAAACACACCATGTGTGCTGGCCTCGATGGAAAGTCCTGACAGAGAAAGGACAATGGAAAAAGGACAGGAAAGCAGGCATGGGGTTTGGGGTGAAGAAAACTCCTCTTTTAAATCGTGAATGATGGAAGCAGAAAGTTAGAGGCAGGTGGATGGGTGGTGAGAACCTGGCTTCCTTGGAAGCTTTGTTTTTTTTTTTCTTAAGAACAGCTTTATTGGGATATAATTCACATACCACAAAATTCACCCTTGGAAGCTTCTTAATGGTCTCAAGTTGTCCCAGAAGTGGATGCTGATGATGACCACTCAGGGCAGTGAGGGATCACTCTGAGCGGAGTCCAGAGAGCTGATGCCATTCTAGGAAGCGTCTCTAATGCCATATTCTACTGTCACTGGGACCCAGAGTTTGAAATCCTGTCTAGGATGCTTTGCTTCCTGGAGTGTTTCTCAGCAGATGCACTCCCTGGGAACTGGAGCTCTGTACCTCTCTCTTTTCTGCAGTTTGTAAAGAAGCTTGCTGGTGGAGAAAAGTCCGCTGTATGGGTAAGGTCCCTGGAACACCTTTATTTTTTTCTTACCCAAAGGGCACCCTTCTTAGCTGCCTCTGTAGGAAGGGCTGGAGCTTCTAAAACCAAAACTTTCACTTCACATGTCAGTGATTCTGCACTGTCATATCTGCAGCAAAACTGACCTCCAGGGCTTTCCTGGAAGAGCTGCAGCTTTCTTTATACATCCTCAGCTGCCTGCCTTTGGGAGGGAGACTTCTCCTGCCAGGCAGGGGCCATCTGGGACAGTCTTGGGCCCTCCTCCCCTACACACGCACATGCCGTTTCTCCTCCCTCTCTTCCTTTGTGAGCATGAGCTGCTCCAAGATGAGCAGGGCTGTTCCAGGTCACTGACTTCTGTTTCTCATGCATCCTGCCACCTACCTCTGCTCCCTGTGCTGCTTCCTGGGCCTGGCCCAGCATCCCGGCGTAGGACAGAGAGGAAGTCCTGGCGGGACAAGGCTGAGGAGTGCCCTTTGGAGCGGCTCCCACTTGTTCCCTGGAGGCTAGGCTCTGGCTTCATGGTGGCAGGCTCTTCTAGAAATGTGCTCCCCAGCCAGGGTTCTGCTTGGTGGGGAACATCCCTGGGCTTGTCTACACTGGCTATCGGGGGACTTGCTCTGGACTGGCTCGAGGCCAGCTCTGGGGGCCAGGCCCAAGGGGGAGGTCGGGATGGCTGCAGGTTTGCAGAGGAGTGAGCACTGCAGACCAGGCAGCTTTGCTTTTGCTTCCCTCACTTGGATGAGGTGTCAGTGGGGAGGAAAAAAATCAGACAAATGGAAAAAACAAAAAGGTTTTACACAGAACCTCTGCCAGGAGTCCTGAGAGTCCAGCCTCTACTTGGGGGCCAGCATGCCTGAGCGTCCCAGTCCCCCAATTGCTCACTGCCTTCCTCTAGGGGAGATGGGAAGAGGAACAGAGAGATGACAGACTACTGGCTTGCTTTGTGATCTTGTGCAAGTCACTCAACCTTTCTGAACCTCAATGTTTGCATCCATAAAATGAGCGGGATGAAACTCTCTCACACACAGGGTTGTTCAGTAGGCTGTGTGTGGGGACATCCTTTGAGAATTGTCAGGAACAATACTGTCAGAGCAGATGCTAAATCCGAGAGCCTGGGCTTTTCTTTGTTGGAGGTCGTTTCCCTGGCTCCTCCATTCATTTTTTACAATCACAGAATCGTGGATTTTAAACTGGAAGGAATTTTAAAAGGTCATCCGGTCCAGTCCCCTGGCATAATTATCTTTATTTTGCAGATGAGACTAAGTTGTCATGACTGTGACATGTCTGTCATACCATGGTGCAGATAAGCCCTTTTCCTCCTGGGTAAGGTGTGAGCGTCAGATGCACACAGGTGCTCCCGCCAGTGAAGGGATGGAAGAGGACAGGAAGGTCATGCCCCTTAGAAGCAAGTGTGGGGTTCTGAAGGTTTCTAGGCAGAAGGTACCAGTGTCATCTCTGTCATCCACTGGGGGCAGAGGGAGGGGCGTGGTGGGGAAGGTCCTTGCCCTGCAGGTTCAGAGGGACGTGAGAATCTGCTGCCCCTCCCCTTCCCCCTGAGAAAGCAAGGGATGCACCTGCTTCTCACGACTGGCCACAGGGGAAAAGCAGCTGCCAGGACACAGTGTATTCTTCAGTGGTTTTTCCTTCAGAGAAAAATCTCCTTCTGACCCATCTCCTTGGGGAAAAGAAAAAACAAAAACAAATGAAAGGAACTAGGAAAAAAGGGCTCCCTCCCCAGGACTTTCTCCTGGCCCTGGAGCCTCATTGTATGTGGGGGCCAGCAAGAACCTCCTGAGTAGCAGAAAGGTTTCCCATCTTCCCGCCAGTTAAGGAGGCATCAGGGGATGGTAGGGAAGGTAGGTGAAATATAGGCATGCAGTCAAAAGCTGCCTAACTTGGGCCTCAGCTGCTAGAATTAAACCAAGGAGCTTTTCACACCCAAGTAATCAAGACATGGGTCTTTCATAGGGGCTGGGAGCAGTTTCTCAATAACCTTACCACCACTAGGATGCTGATAAGCCAAAAAGTGAAGCTTGGGGAGACTGTTAATGAAGTGCCTTGGAGAGGATTAAGCATGCTTTACCGTATCCAAAACGAGAGTTTTCTTTGTGGAAGAAAGCGACTTGTGTCCTCCCCAACATCACACACATACTTTCCTGGCAGGCCCGCTGGGTTTCCAAACATTTCTTCACCGTCTCGTCCTGACCTTGGTGTGAAAGGAACGAGCCGCGTGGCCTGTTGGTTCCAGCAAAGCCATCGGGGGCGCTGGCCTGGGATGGGGGAGGGTGGCGACTGACTTGGGAGTGGAGGTGAGGTCTGCTGGAAATCCCCAGCCTGGGCAGCCGCCGGAGGTTTAAAGACGCCTTCTCCGGCCTTATTTGGTCGCAGGAAGTGGGCGGCGCCGGGCCTGCTGGCTGAGAGGCAGACCCGAGACAGTTGTGCTGATGAAGTGGTAGAGCTGGTTCCTGCTCGCCGCCGTGCCGCGCGCGCCGGCCCGCCGCTGGGCGCTCCGCGCTCCCAGCCCCGAGTTGTGCAATCCTTTGTAGCACGCCAGAGAGTCCTCCTCCTTCGCTGTTGCCTCTCGCCCTCTCTCTCTCTCTCTTTTTTTTCAAGCTGTGAGCTCAACCGATGAGTCAGAGCAGTGCAATCCTGACACTGCATCGCAGGACTGGGGGGTGACACGAAGGGAGGGAGAGCGACCGCGAGGCGGACACCACGGGCGCGGGTTGCGCCGAGGCTCCTGTGCCGGGAGCGAGGGGTGACAGCCCGCGCGTCCCGCCCGGGCCCTGCCAGCAAACTTCCCGGCCTCGGGAGGCGCGAGCTGGCGGAAATTCTGCGAGCGCCGCGGGGAGGCGGCGGCGCCTGTTTGTTTTTAAAATCGGGAGTGCGTGCAGGCGGCTGGAGCCTGGGAGGCGACCGAAGGCGGCGGCCCGCGGCGGAAAGGGGACAGCCGATGCCGGAGCTCGGGTAGGAGCAGGGTAAGTGGGGCTGTTGGGCCGGCGGCCGAGGCCTGCACGCGGCTCGGCGCAAAGCCCGCCCTGGCTGCGGCGGCCAAGGGACCCCGGGCTGCGCGCAAGCAGTGGCGGCTGGGCGCGCGGGCTGCAGCTCTGCAGGCGCGGCCCAGAGCGGGGGCGCGGAGCAACGGGGGGCGCGGCGCGGCAACTTCTGCTGCCGGAGCGGCCGGGGGTGGGGGCGCGCGCTTGTGTACGTGCGTTTGCCGCCCCGCCGCCCGCCCCCTCGGCGGCCCGCACCCCCCCCCCCGCCCGCAAGTGCCTATGCAGCGCCAACCCGCCGTGTTTGTGCAGCTACGCAGCTCGCGCGCGGCCCCCGCCCACCCGGGCGCGGCCCCGGCAGGAAAACCCTCCCGAGCCTCCGGGCCCGCGGCGGTAGCGGCGGCTCCTCCTCCGCCTGAGCGAAACGTGGTGTCCGCCAGAACCGGCTTGCGTGACCGAGCCTGGGTCTGGGAGGTACGGGAGGATCTCGCGAGCTGCGGGAACTTGGTGCGGGAGCCCTTTCCCCTTCCCGTGTGCACCCGAGAGCGGACGTGGAAACTGCACGCGCGCCCGGAGTTTGGGGGACAGAGGTGCAGGGGTGGCAGGGAACCGGGGCCAGTGCAGCTGAGGCCTAAGCTGGAGCGTTTAGGGCGGGCGGACCGGCCTCACCCCGCGCACCCCGGTGCTGCCGGCTGCTGGCGCACCTCAGACCTGTCATCCTTCGCCCAACCCCTCACGCCCCGTGCAGCTGCGGCCTGCGGAGCTTTCCCGCCGCCTCATCTTGTGCTGCGTTTGGTGGTGCCTGTGCGGAACTCGGGAGCCCGGGTTTTTTTTTCTGGAGCCTGCGTAAGGCCGGCTTGGTGGCGGTAGTCATACCCCCCTTACAACTCACACATCCAGGAGCGTGTCCACCAAGTTGCACCTCTAGGGCCCCCACCAGACTTCTGGATAAGGGCCTGACGCTTTCAAGCCTAAGCCCCAAGGAAGCCTCAGGAAGGCAGACCTAGAGGAGATACCTGCCACTCTAAAGTGGGAGCCCCTGGGTATTGCAGCCCAGCCTCCAGAGTGAGCTGCTGCAAGCATGAAAGGGGAAGTTACTCTCCCCCGTTTAAAACTTTGTTGGTCACAACTTTAGTGTCTACTTCCTGCTTCCACCGTCCCACCTGGGACCTGTGTGCCAGCCTGTGCAGCCTCGCTCAGGGGACGGTGGGATGGGGGAGAGCTGGCAGGCCTTGGGTGACTCTGGAGGCCGCCTAGGCACGTGTGTGCAGGGGATCCCTGTTGGCAGCTGTGGCTGGAGGGAGGGAAGGTCTGGCCTGCTCCAACAGGGGGAGCCTGGCCTGGTGGCAGCCGGGAGGTCTGGCCCCTCCTTGGCCTTGCAGCTTCAGGATTGAGACTGGAGGCCTGATGAAGGTAGAAGAAATGCAGCTCTGAGGAGAAGCCTCTTCTCCCTTGTGGGGCCCCGGCTAAGGGAAGGAAACCACTTGTCTTGCTCCAGAACCTCCTAGGGATGGTGTGCATGTGCCGCTTTAACATCAGAGAAATGCACCCTTTTCACAGGCTGTTAGATGGCTTCAGGATGAAGGGGAAAGGAGAAACCATCCCTGGTTGGGAATTTGTGGATCCTCTTTTTCCTACGGCTCTGGACAGTGAATAATAGGGGTGTAAACGCTCAGTTACTGTGATAAACCATCTCATTGTATGGCTCTGGCCCAGTCTCCACTCTAATTGGATTGGCCTCTGGCAGGTTACTCTGGTCTGAGTAGCTCCCAGAGGCCAGGCGGGGTGAAGAACCTGGAGGGTTCCTCCCCCCCCTCCCCAACCATGCAGCTTGCTCTGGGACAACCTGACCACTGCCAGTGTGGTCTCTCCAAGCATCGGGAAGAACCCACACTCCTCCTGGCTCTGTCAGCCCCTCACCCCACCCTAGGAAAGAGTGCCCTGGAGTGCCCATGGGGATGAGAGTTCAACTTTTAAATGTGGGATTTAAAAATAGCTTGAGTGTTTAGCCCTGTGGGCTGCTGCTTTTAATAAATGGAGAAACAAAAAGGCAATATGCAGTTACAGATTTCAGCTGAAGGCCTCCTGTGGCTGCAGAACTCAGGGAAGGGGTGCCCAGTGGAGCCAAGGCCTCTGGGCCCCTGAGTGGGAGAAGGATTGGCAGGGGGGTGCGCATGGAGCAGAGTATCCTGGAAGGGGAGTGGGTCCAGTCCAGGAATCTTTGGCATTGATAGCCCCTCTCCTGCAGTTGGGTCTCCCAGAAGGAAACCTTGCTCCTGGTGGAATGGGGATGGCCACAAGTAGCTGGCAGATTCCTGCGTATCCTTCTAATCCTGTTTCAAATGTCACTTCTTTGGAGAAGCCTCAGCCTTCTTCTGCATACTCATTTCCACCTTATATAGTCATTTGTGTACGTACTGTAATGTGGTGGTCAAAACATAAACTGGGAGCTAGAGTTCCTATACCTTCAAAGAGTCGAGGTGAAGATTTTGCAAGTTAGTACATATACATCAAATGTTGAAAGCACATTTCAGTATTATCATAGCTCTGCTCTAGCATATGCTCTATATTGTTACCACAGTGTCCGGCATCTAGTAGGTGATTAGTATATGTTAGCTGAACAAATGAATGAAAGATCTCCATCCAGAAAACGTGGACTTAGCATGTGGTGGGCCCAGTGAGTCCTGCTGCGGGATTCATACTGTGCCATTGCTTTCAAAAGGGTTGGTCCATGTGTGAATCTGCTGCTGGTGAACCCAGTCTCCTGGCACTGCCCTATGGCTGGCCTTCTGGAGAGTGTGTCCCAGTAATCCTGACCCCAGTGGGACCTCAGGGTGAAAGAGTGTTGGAGCCTCCTGCCTGGGAATCTGCTAACCTGGGCATTTCCTTTGGCCAGGCCAATTGGCACCCTTCCTGTGTGTGCTCGAATTAGTATAGAAGCAGCCTGGGGGCTCCATTCTTCCCTGACACACCACAGGCTGCAGGAAATGCAGCCAGGGGTCGTGTTCCATCGGAAGAGTTGCTTCTGCACAGGCAGGATCGCTTTGGCTGTGTGGGGCTGAACTAAAGAAACTCCTTGAGCTGGGCTGGAGCTGGGTGGAGTGTGCTGAAATTACCATTTCTTATTTGTGGGATCTGCATTTGCATTCGAAGCAACATTCAGGATATCGTGAGACTGTGAGCTCATTTTATGAATCAGAAGCGTTACAGCATAACTTCGGTGTTGGAAACTGCTCTTTGGAATCCAGATCACCCTCCCTCCACCCCCAACACACGCACACTTACAGGGGCTCTCACAGTCACACACTTGGGGACAATAACAGTTAGTGGGACATCAATTCAGATTCCAGAGCCATCAGGCAAAACTTGTGCACACCTACTTCCGTCCCCGCACTCAGAACACCATTCCTGGATGGTTTGTGGACGATAACCTGGGCAGTGACTCTGAAGGAAGCCTGGCAGGGGCATAGGAATGAGGCCTGGGCAGAGGTTCGTTCTTCAGCTTCCCCACTTGCTGTGTGGTTTTGAGCATTGCTTAACTTCCTGAGCCTCAGTTTCCCTACCTATAAAATGGGGATGATAATAATTACTCAGGGTTGCTGCAAAGGTTAAACAGGATT
This sequence comes from Balaenoptera borealis, assembly GCF_965194805.1. Lineage (NCBI taxonomy): Eukaryota > Metazoa > Chordata > Mammalia > Artiodactyla > Balaenopteridae > Balaenoptera > Balaenoptera borealis. Next base: position 28,422,206 of record NC_138866.1, read on the forward strand.
GTGCATGCAACGTGACTGGCACACAGTAGGTACTCAACAGATGATGGCTAGCATTTCACCAGTTCCTACCAAGCCCAGCTCCTGTTTGCCTTTTGCTCCTTCCAGGGAAAAGGAAATGAAGGGTGTCCTGCTTGTGGTAGGAGGGTACCCTTCCAGGCCACTGGGCTTATGTAAATGAAGCTCATTTTCGAACTCCCTAGGCCCTGGGCAAAACTGTGTGATGCACTCCAGCCTGGACCAGCCCAGACCCTGCTGCCTGTGTACTTTTGCAAGGGATTCTGTCCCTGCAGCGGAGGGTTAAGGGCTCAGCTTCCCAGAGAACAGATTGTGCTCTCGGGAACCTACCCGCCCAGGCCTCAGGCTGAACTGCTCACGTGGGTGGGAGGAAGGCTGCTTTCTAAGCCAAGGAAAAAAATCCCCTTCTCTTCGGTTCACCTGAAGCCTCTCAGTGTGACCTCAATGGAGTTCGGGTGGAGCCTGCGGTGGGAGTTGCTCCTAAAAGCACTTTGGCTGTTTCACCAAGTAGCAAGGGTGGAGTGGGAGGGTGGGGGGAACACCAAGATATTATATAAGAAGAAAGTTAACACATGTCTGAAGAGAGCTGGGGTTTTGCAGGGGTGAGGGTCGGGGGCTCCCTGCGGGACTCAACTTACTGGTTGTGGTTTTCGGGGACTGGTGGGGAGGAGAGGGGCTGGAGGCCTGAGCCGTCCCAGGCAGTGGGTCTTGATCTTGCTCTTCCTGGAACGGATCCTGGTGCTATGGCCACCCGGGGAAGGTGCTCCCTGTTCCCTCTGCCTTTCTCTCCAGCCACAGGGAGCTTGTGGTGAGTGTTATTTTTTCCAGGCAATGCTTCTTCCTCTAGGAGTCTCAGGAAGGGAGGAGGGGAACAGCCAGGGCAGGTTTGTCCTGGCCGAAGCTTGGAGAGAGGCAAGTACAACAGGCTTGCAGCCAGAAGGGGGTTCCCTCTGAGGCCACCCATCTTCTCTGGGGAAATGGGGTCCAGAGAGGAAGGAAAATAGTGAGGGATTTCGATTCCCAGCTTTTTCCCAGCAGCTGGGCAGACAGAGACCCCAAGCCAGCCTGCTGTTGCCAGAATTTGCCAGTTCCTGGGAGGGGAAGGCCCTGGAACTCAGAAGAGATCTCAGAAACGGCTTGAGTGATAACTCAAAATCCTGCAAGTTCAAGTAGTCTGGCCTTTCTCCCCCTTCCTCCTCCTCCTCCCCCCAGCCTGCCGGCAGCTCTTGGGGCGCATCTGGCTGGCCTCAGATCCTCCATCCCACCTGACCTGGCTTTGTCTGACCTCTTCAGCTGGCCCTGGGTCCTAGTTCTGGGCTCTCCAGCTCCCAGGAGTTACCCAGAGCTGGAAGACACTTTGGGACATCTAGTCCTTCACTTTCAAATGGGGAAGCTGAGAGGCAGCGAGTTCCTTGAGGTTCCATAGACTGTCCCCACTTTCGCTTCACAGAGGAAAGGCTCCTCTGTCCTGCCCCTGGTCCCTGCCCCTCCCAGTTTCGAAACGGGGGAAGGGCCGCTTCAGTGCAGGAAGAGCCCAGAGGAATACTGTCTCAGCTCCTGGGTGTGGCCCAGTCTTCAGCTGGCTCCATAGTTATTTGTCTGTTTGTGTGTGTGTGTGAGTGAGTTTTGTGGTTAGGAGACTGGATCTGACTGAAAGCAGAAGTACCCATGCTCTGTGGGCTGTGCAGCGTGCAGATTGGGCTGTACAGGGACAGTCGGGAGAGGAAGACAGGGGGCAGAGGCCCCTCTGCATGGTGGCTGCTGGTGCTCTTTTTGTCCTTGCACAGTGCTTGCACACTTGCGTGTAAACAGCCCTTCCAGGTTGCTAGCAGCTGCCTTTCCTTGCTGGCTTTGGGCAGAAGAGGTACCAAAAATAACCAGGCGGGCACTTCTACTTGTGGGACTTTCACTGTGGTGGCCTCGGGGCGGGCTTACTTGCTCCCTGCAGGCCCCGGTGCCTCTGGCATCCCTGTTCAGACTTTCTGTGACCACCCTCTCCCCAGCCTCCCTCAGGTGATGGCACTTTCCCTTTTATTGCTCTTAGAGGGAGCCCAGGAGGGTGGAGGCTCCACTATGGGCTTGGAAGCTCTGCCAGGTTTTATCTGGGGACTCTTGTCCCGCCATGTCCCTGCAGGCCCTGCTGGCGCAGCTGAGTTCTGGGGAGGCCTGTGCTGAGTGTGCTTCTCGTGGGTCCCTAGGCCAGATGCCTGCAGAGCCCAGCACTGTTGCTGGGATTCCTAGTCCCCTTGTCCTGTTCCTGTCTGGTCAGCCCTGCTCTCAGCCGGCTGTGGAACTGGAAGAGGCCATTTCATTCCCTTCCAGGTGTTGAAGACTAATAATGAATGATTTGCCCCTGGCCAGCAAGGGGGAAATGAAATCACATTTATCGAGCTCTTACTTTGTGCCAGGCACTCCATACATAATATATATATATATATAAAACCCTCATTTAATCCCACAATAACTATGAGATGAAGATATTGTGCCCATTTACTGGTAGGGAAACTGAGGCCCACAGAGAGGCAGGTGATTGGAGAAGCCAGGATACATCCTGTTTGATCCCAAAGCCCTGTCTTTTCCCCAGGCAGCTCCCACACTTCTCCTATTTTCATGTGCACAGGGAACAATACTTTGACCCTCGGAATGAAGTGTTGATGGTAGGAATTCAGGCACCATTAGCTGGCTGATAGGGGAGATATTTTGGGCTGGGAAAGGTGGGGAAGACCCCTCTGAGGCCTCCCTCTCCAAACACTTTACAGGGTAGCGAGAAGCCCAGCCTGAGCCACGGGGCCCTGCTGTGCAGGGCAATGGGCACTTGGGGGTCCACTGTGTTTGTGTGTTGGGGGGGATTGCTGGGGAGTCACTCGTGCATGGGAGGAGTGGAAAGGTTTAGTTTAGCCCTCCCAGAAACCTTGCAAGCGTCTCCATCTCCCCAAATATCCCAGCCTCCGTAGTCTGAGAACAGCTCTAGGACCATAGGCTGGGAGTGGGTGGGATCTTGGGCCTCCCTTCCTGGCTGCTGGGTCTGACCCCGGGGCCCATCAGGCCGGCTGGCTTGGCCCAGGTCCCAGAGAGCCTGGTTGGTGTGTACTCGGGGTTTGGGCTGGATGCTCTGCTGGTGCCCGGTGCCAAAGGCCTCTGGGTGTATTTCAGGAACAATAAAGAATAAATCAACACAGGAGAAGAGGGCCTGCAGCAGCTGCTCAGAGACTGGAGAAACGCAAGGAATGTGTGAGCATTTGGCCGAAGCCCTGGATCTTGACCGGGACCTGAGAAAGGCCGTGACACTGACTGGATGGCTGGACGAGGCGGGCAGGTGGCTGGCTCTCTGTGCCCGCTCTGCAGCCCGTCTAGGAGGCCCCAGGCAGCCATGTTGAGAGCTGCCCCACCTCTGCTGGCAGCAAGGTTTTGTTCTTCTTGGTCACTAGCAAGTATTGGGGAGCCATATTATCCCCATTCTTATCCTCCAAACCAGTAGGATGACCCCCTGAAAAAACTCCCCTCCCACTCTCCCCCCAGGCCATCAGGTAGGTCTTGGCTCCTTCTGGAGCTGGCCAGGCAGATGAGCCAGAGCTGATGAAGATGCCACAACTAGACACCGCTCCCACCCCCCCACCCCCGCTTCCTTTCTCCTGAGAAGAAGAGACAGCAGAGCCAGGTCTGAGGGAGTGCTGAGTGTGAGAACATCCCCTGGGAGGCCCTGACCACAGCTCTACCCAACTAATGAGCTGTGTGTCTTGGGCAAATCATGTTACCTCTCAGGGCTTCAGTCCCATCAGCCATGAAATTGAGATTTGGACCAATGATCTTTGGAGTGGGTGGGCACTATCTGTCTCCCTTATTTAGGATGTGCAATGAACAACCTTTATTTAGTAGTTTCACTTAGTGAGAGGAAACCCTTCTGAGAGCCCCATGCAGAGAGGTGGCTTGTCATGCTGGGGCTGATGCTCAGTGCCCTGGGTGGGGGGCATTGGCACTAGTAGGAACCCAAGCATGGACTGACTTGACCCAGATTTCAGTGTGCCAGGGGAAGGGGCAGGAGCCTGGGCCCCATGGGGATTTGGGGCGAGTCACGGCTTTATTTTTAAAGAGCTGTTGGCCAACTGTGGGTGTGGGGTTGGAGAGTGTGGGAAGGATGTGGCTTCCTCTTGAACTGAAGATGTTGAGCTTCACAGGTTGGCCCAGTGGTGGTAATCACCAGTAGCTTCATTTTCAAAGCCACTCGCCTCCCAGGCCTCTCTCACTCACCTTTCCTGACCAGCCACACTTCCAGGACATGACTGGTTTTCAGGCCAGCTGAAGCCGCTCTCCAGGGAGAAGATGTGAACAGCCCAGAGGCTGCTGCCATCCATCCCAAATAGCCTGATGTGTACCCAAGCAGGAGGCTGAGCCTGAAGCCCTGCAGAAAAGGCTCTGGGTTCCAGTCCTGGCATTGCCTCTATACTCCTGTGACCTCAGATCTTCAGGTGCCTCGTTGAGAAACGGGAGTGTAATAATACCCGCCTTGCCGTGAGGATTAAACGGGATCGTGTGTGTAGAGTGCTCAGCACCGTGCTTGGCACATAGTAGTGCCCTCAAGAAATGTCAGAGGTGGAGATGATGGTGAAGTAGAAGCCTTACATTTGTGATGTTGAGGTTTCACTTTGGCTCCAAGCCCTGCCCAGTGTCTTGCCAAAAGGTGCGGCCTCCTAAATGGAGGCATGAAGCGTTGTTATTGGCGTCCTTGATTCTGGGCCTTGATTCTTGCTCCTGTCTGTGTATTTGCAGGCAAGTTTCTTTCCTTCTCTGGGCTGCTTTGTGGAACAAGGAATTGGACTGAGTGAGCTGCAACATCCCTTGATATTTGGAATCTGTTCAGCTTCCGCAGCTATGCCCTGCTTTGGTGGTTGGCTCTGAAGAGAGGCACAAGCCACCTTTCTCCATGTGGTGTGGAGGCTCTTATTCCAGAGGGTGATCCTGCTGACTGCAGCTCCCAGCTCACGCCTGCAGTCCTCCCACCTCAAAGCCCTATGGGCTCTCCTAGCTTCCAGGGGGTCTTACAGATGTTCACGATCTCGAGGGGAGACTGTTTCTGCAGGCTGGGGCTGGGATTATTTCTTGGGAGGGAGTGTTATATACTATGCTGTACTTGGAAATGGCCCCAGGAAAAGCATCAGTTCTGGGAGGGAGCATGAGAAAGGGGAGGATCCACAGCTGGCTTTGTGGGGTTCTCATGTATAGCATTCCTTCTGAAGCCCACAACAAGTGTAGGTTTGGGATTTTTCTGGAAGGATGATGGAAAGACCAGGGACTTTAAAGGCAGACAACAAGATTTTGAATCTTGCTTCTGCCACCTTAATAACAGAGCCTCAGTTTCCCTCTGTAGAATGGGAACAATGAGATGCCTGGGTGGGAAGTTTGTATGCGTGGATTAGGGTATGTCAGGTGCCTGGCTTGGGGAAAGTGCTCTGTATATGTTAGCTTCCTTCTTTTGGGAAGGATCTGCCTTTTGGACATTCTGTAGACTGGCTGGGGAAGTGAAGATGTTTGCTTGTGGCCATCTTCTCAGGGAGAAGTAGGGCTGAATAACAAGCTGTTACAGCCCTAAAGGGCTCTCCCTCCCCAGCTGTTTTGATTCCGGGATCAAGATTGGGGTCAGGTTCAGTGTGTGTCTGGTGTGGAGCTACCCAGGCATTTGCAAAAATCTGAGGTCTGCAGCTTCCTAGGGCTGTGCAGAAGGTGTGGAGAATATGGTCTGAGTAAGGAAGGAGTGGCCTTTCTGAGCTGAGAACTTGACACGTTACTTCTAACTTTCATTTCCTGTAAATTCCCCAAATTTCCTTCTATTTTTGATTTCTAATTTTATCTTGTTTTGATTGGAGAACATACTTTGTATGATTTCAACCCTTTCAAATTTATTGAGACTTGTTTTATGGCCTAATTTATGATCTATCCTGGAGAATATTCTATGTACCCTTGAGAAGAATGCATATTCTACTGTTGTTGAGTGGAAGGTTCTATGGCTATGTGTTAGGTCTATTTGCTTTATAGTGTTCAAGTCTTCTGTTTCCTTACTGATCTTCTGTTTAGTTGTTCTATCCATTCTTGAAAGTGAAGGCTCCAACTCTTATTGTTGAATTGTCTATTTTCCCCTTCAATTCTGACAGTTTTTGCTTCATGTATTTTGGGGGCTCTGTTGTTAGGTGCAAATACATTTATAATTGTAATATTCTCTTAATGGGTAGACACTTTTGTCATTATAAAGTGTCCTTCTTTGTCTCTAATAAGAGTTTTTGTCTTAAAGTCTATTTTGCTTAATATAAGCATAGCCATTCCCAGCTCTCTTTTGGTTACTGTTAGCATGGTATATCTTTTTCCATCCTTTTACTTTCAACCTATTTGTGTCTTTGAATCTAAAGTGTGTGTCTCTTGTTAACAGTTGGATCATGGTTTTTTTAAACCCATTTTCCCAAACTCTGCCTTTTAATTGGGGTGTTAATCTATTTACATTTAAAGTAATTATTAAAAAGGTTGGATTTATGTCTGCCATTTTTGCTATTTGCTTTCTGTCTAATGTCTTTTTTTGTTCCTCTCTGTTACTGTCTTCTTTTGTGTTAAATAGATACTTTTGAGTATACCATTCCAGAGCTGTAAAATGGGACAAAGAAGAGTGAGGGTTAAATAAGATGTTGCCAGCAATGCACTCAGCGCAGTGTTTGGCAGATAGTAAAAGCTCGGTAAACATGGGCACTCAGTTGGGCCTTAGGCACTCTAAGAGCCATAGTCAGCCCTAGGGCTCATGGGACCCCTCATGCCTCCTGTGCAGGGCACGACACCCTGGCAGGTGGCTCCCAGGGGAGTGAGGAGCAGTGGGTCCTTGGAAACTGCACTGTGCCAGGCCCTGACCCTCTAGCCGTTCCTCTGCTCCAGCATCTGGGCACCACCTGGGCTGCTTATGAAGCATTGTGGATTTCCCACCTTGATTTCCCCCCGTTACCAGACCCATGAACTAATAATCTCTCAGGGTAGGTTTGAGAACCACTGCTCAACACTGACAGGCAACAGAGTGTGATGGAGACCTGGTTTGGACTTGGTAGGCTTGGATTAGAATCCTGGCTCCTCACAAAGGACCTCCGGCTGTGACCTGGAACAAGTTACTTTTCAGAGCCAACCTTTCCTCATTTCTCAGATAGGGATAAGTGGTTATACAAATGAGCGATACTCACACACATTGGACACATGAGCAGTGCTGGTGGCTACTATTTATTGTGGCAGTTGCTCATTACAAAGGTGATTCCTGGACACAGGCCTTCTCCACCCCCGCACCCCAACCCCCGGCTCCCAAATTCCTCAAAGGCAGAAACCATTGAGTGGCGGGTCCTGGACCAGACACCGGGTTACCTGACAACCAGTTCACTGCCCTCTCCATTGGGCCACACTGCCTCCAGGCTCTGCTTCTCCCAGCCTTGCTACGGAAACAGAAGGGAATTGCAGAAGCCTTGTGAGCTAGTGGTTAATAGCGAGTAAGAGCACCAAGATTCAGAAAGGGTGAGAACAGTATGTGCCGGAGGGCTGCCTGGAAGAGGTAGGCTTTGAAGGGAGGCAGGTTGTCAGAGTGGAGGCAGGGCTTCCAGGCAGAGGTGACAGCTCCAGCAAAGGCTCAAAGCCAGGGAACTCTCCCCAGGGTCGCTTATTCCCTGTGTGTATCTCGAGCCCCAGGACAGGCCACCTTGCATTATAATCAATGTGTGTTTCTGTTTTTCTCCCCCAATGGACTGGGAGCTCTGTGTGGGTAGGGACTGTCCCTCGTCTCCTGTGTCTCCCCAGAGCCTGGCTTACAGCCAGTGCTCAGCAAATGCTTGTTGAGTGGATGAAGGGGCAGTGGGCAGACCTGCAGGGCTACAGAGGGTGTGTGTGTGGGGGAGGGCGCAGTAAGCAGGGCAGGGCCATGTTAAGGGAGGTCCCTGTGAATGGCCTTCTCTGTATGTTGGTCTGGGACAGAGTCTGGCACTGGGCCTCAGGCACAGACTCCAGGGAGCCCTGCCCTAGACCTGCCGTTGAGCCAGGCCCTTCCAGAAGGAGAGCCAGGCCCTTCCGGAAGGGGAGGGGGGAGCTGGAGCAGCCTCTGGTGGCGTGAGCCCTGTAGGGCGTAGAGAGGGTTGTGAGGTCCTCATGAAGCCCTCTCCAGAGGCTCAGTCACTGAAGGGCTGGCTGCAGGGACACTTGCTTTGTCTCTCCTGGAGAGAGCCTAATCCTGCCAGCTTCCATTTTACCCCCTGGGAGTCCCGAGTCCTGTAGAAGGGGGTTTCCTGAGTTGCCTGTGATCCTTTGTGGCCCTTGTCTAGGAGGGAGGCAGCCAGTCCCCCCTGAGTATGGGCGGAAGCTGGGCCTGGAGGCTCAGTCCTTTCCTGGCTCTGCCTACGACTCAGTGTTTTCTCTCTGCCTCAGCTTCCCTCCTGTAAAACGGATCTGCTATCCTGACTTTTATGGACATCCTGGGGGTGTTTGTGGGGTAGTGGGGGAGGAGATGATAAAGGTAGATGCCTGAATGAAGCCCTGGGGGGTGCATCATAAGGCAAAGGATTTCCTCTTACCTGTATCCCTTTAAAAGCATCTCAGTGTTGGCATTTTTACAGTCAAAGCTCAAACTGCAGGCAGCTCGAACCCTGGCCAAGCCTCTGAGCCTGTCCAGCTTGATGGCTGAGCCCCTGGGACTCATGATGCCCTGGCCTATAAGGGCTGAAGTTCAGTCTGGAGAAGTGATAATCCAGGGACTCTCTCTGGACTGGGAACGGGCACAACGCGGGGCCTGCTCTCTCGCACCCCCAGGGGAAGTGACACTTGTGGGAGGCAGGTCCTCATCTCTGTGGCTGGCGTCTCCTTCCTTATTGGTTTTACATATCCCTTGAGAACAGGACTTGTATGTCCAGTGGCTTGGAGAAATGGGGCCCTGCAGCCTGGGTGTGAACTCCCAGTTAGAGGGGGTGTACACAGCATTGAGATGATTGCACTGTGCCCAGAGGCAAGGTCTGCCTAGGCCCTGGGCAACTCTAGCTGGCCCAAGATGGCAATTTCAGGCCACTCGCCCAGTCTGGCTGTAGCCAAAGGCCCCCGAGTATTTGAGAGAGAGCTTTTCAGGATGTGAGTCTGGACTGGAGGGCCAGCTGGGCCATGCAGGGCTCCTCTAGGGAGGGGCCCTCATCACTGCCCCGGGCATCCTAGCCAGATACCTTGGTGTCTTCAGGCTCAGCCCAGCCATGTCAGGGCATGAGATAAACAGATCCACAGGCTCATGTCCCTGGCCTTGGTCTAGGCAGGAGGGAAGCCTTGAGGGAAGAAGAATGGGCCGGGGCAACAGTGGGACTGGCACTTTCTCAGTTGTCCTGCATGTAGTGTGGGGCAGTGAGTGACAGTCAAGGGGCAAGTGGCTTATGGGCCTGCAAGTGGAGAAGGATTTGTGTTCAGCTTAGTTGGATAGGGCCTGGGGCCACTGATGGGATGGGATGGGGTGGGGTTAGGAGGCTGGGCCTCTTCACTTCATCTCAGCATGATGTGCTCAGGAGCTCTGATGTGCATCAGGGAGAGAGACCGGAAGTCAGGGCTGGGCAGGAGCCCACGGTGGATACACTGGCTGTGAGCAGTGGCTCTGACTCACCTTGGGTGCAGTCTTGAATGAGCAGCCTAAGAGGCAGGTACAAGCCAAGTGCCAAGGTACAATGATCTGCAGACTCTGCCCCCTGCGGTTTGCTGTCTGCTGGGGACTAAGAAATAGGCACCAGGAATTCAGTGTGCTGAGACCAGTTATGGGGTTTAGGAGGTATGGGCTCAGAGTATAGTACCTGGCTCAGACTTGGGATGAGGGCAGACTTCCCAGAGGAAGCAGTGTCTGAAACCTGAAAGGTGAGTAGGACTTGGTCAGATGAAAAGGTTGGGAATGTGTGCTAGGCAGAGGAACTGCCTGGTCACAGACCTGGAGGCAAAGCAGGAACAGCGTATTGGAGCAGGAACAGCACTGAGTGATGGCTCCAGCGTGGAGTGTTGAGAGAAGTGGCAGGAGCCCAAGTCTGCAGGGACCTGTGGGCTGCATAGGGAGTTTAGACTTTGTCCTAAGACAGCCTCTTTGGTGCTCAGTGAGCTGGCTGGCCTAGAGATTCGGGGCTTTGTTGGGTGCCATATTTAAGTCTGTTTGCCTCGGGTTGGAGATGCATGAGCTGTGACTCCCCCTCTTCCTAGTGCTGAGTCTGCGGGGCCAGGCGTGGCCCAGGTAAGAGCAGGAGCTTGGAGCATTAGCCTCCCAGGGTCGGGGGGTCGTTCAGTCGGCTCTCAGCCCCAGGTCAGAGCTGAGCCCCCGTGGCCACCAGGACCAAGCTGGGCACCCCTTTCCTGGCCTGTGTAACCTTGACTCACAACAGTCTTGTCTCTTGGATGGCTGCACTGAGTGCCCCAAGCTTGTGAGTGGCCCTGGTCCCCTCAGTGGTCATGCATGGCCTGGCCCCATTGCCCTGTGGTGAGGGCTCACTGGACTCCCCCAGCCAATGTCACGCATGCGGCTGGGCTGCTGATGGCACGTGGGGAGCAGTATGTGTTCTGGTTGCTGTCCTTGGAGGGCGTGGTGTCACCACGAGCATAGAACACCCAACAGCCTTTTCAGTACCGTCCCTCATGTGTCTGCAGAATACATGTGGTTTCAGCACTGTTTTCTTTACTTAGTGCACATTGCTTCTTCGGTAGAGAGAAAGTGTTTCTCACCATAGATGCTCCTGAAAGCCCCAGCGGTCCCTGGCTGTTGAGATCAGATGCTGGCTGTGTCTTCTGCCCAGGGCTGTCTGTGGTGTGGTCAGGGACTGGTTGCAGCAGCGAGGCTCCCGGAGGAAGGGAAGAGTGAATAGAGCCTTGACAGTCAAACAGACTGATAGAGTGGGTGTGAGTGTCTGGGGCCCCATGATGTCTGTGGGTTTCCTTTTGCAGTGTTTCTGCATCCGTTGTCAGAGGCCCTGCAGCTGGTCCCAAGGGTGAGCTGCCTGCAGGAGTTCCTCATTACACCCTCTTCCCTGCAACTTCAGGGAGTTGGCCCATCGGTTGGGAGCCTTCAGAAAGGATGGCTTGCTTCCTCTTCCTCATTGTGAGGAAGACCAGGCAGACTTCCACCTGAGGGACAGAGGAGGATGGCTGGGGCAGAAGAAATGGGAGGAAGTGGCTCAGTCCTGGCCAGACTCGCAGGCTGTGAGGTATGAGTGGCGTATGAGAGCTGGCAGCCCCACCTGCAGCCACCAGAACTGAGGCAGGGGTGGGCTTGCAGGGGCTGGAGGGTCCAGATCTGGAGAATGAGGCGGAAGTGACCAGTGCAGTCTCAGGCCTCCCTGCCAGTGGACCTCCCACACCTGCTGGCGCCTCTGTGAGGCGGCCCCCCTTCCCTTCCCTCCCTTCCTGTAGGTCTGAGGGTCTCAGCTGTACCAGCGCAGAATAGGAGAGGTTTACCTGCCAACAGTGCAGGTGCGGGGAAGGGGCTTCCTAGCGCCAGTGAGTACGGATATCTGTGTTGGGAAAATCCTTGCTCTGAGACTGTCAGGAGCATGCTGTGGGAGGGAGGTGTGCAGAAAGGGCCTGGTGTCTTAGCGGCATGGCTTAGGGACAGGGAATAAGAGCTTGGTCTTGGAGTCAGACGGACCTAAATTCAAGCCCTGGCTCTGCAACGTAGTTACCGTGTGACCACTGGCAATTTTTTCAGCCCTTTAGAGCTTGTCTAGCTCACCTGTAAAATGGAGGTTAAAATAACACTGCTTCATGCTTTGACTTCATGCTGCTTTATAAAGCTGTTGTGGGAATTAAACATGCACAGAGTACTTAGGCTCTGCCTGGCACAGGTGCATTGTTGTTGTTGTTGTTGTTGTTATTATTACAACTACTAGCTGTTACTACTACTGCTACATACCCTACTACATACCCTGCTGCCTTGGTGTGTCCCCTCCCCTCCTACCTCCCAGGCCTCTTCCACTCTCCCCCCGCCACCCCCCCCCCCAACAGCCGAGATAATGACCTTTCTTCTTCGAGGGTCCCAGGTCCGGGTGTCTGTGCTCTTAGCATCGTTAGCAGCCTTCCAATGGGGATGACAGGGAGGCCTCTGCAGAAGCTTCAGCCTCCCCAGAACTGGCCCCCTTGATTTCTTCTAAACAAGTCCCTGGTCCAGCTTTGGAAACCTACTGTGGTGTCAGGAGTGAAGGCCCCCCTCGATGTGTAGGGTGGGGGGTGGGAGGCAGAGCAGGCCTGACCAAGCAGCTGCAGGCGAGCCAGCGTGGACTGGGGCAGGAGCAGCCCTGCCTTGGATCCCCTTTCACAGACTCCGCCCCCATCTCCCCAGCCCCAAGTGTGCAGTCGCCCTCCCCTAGGCGCTGAGCGGCCATCCCCGCGCCTGGTACCCTCCATCAGGCAGCACGCGCACGTGCACTCAGGCCCATCTGCCACGTGTGCCTTCCCTTCCTCCAAGCCCCGAGCCTGTGCTGTGGCTCACCAGGCAACAAGGCTGCGATGGGGGGGTGCCTGTACTGCCGGGGTAGGGGAGGCTCCCAGTTCCCTGGAGGCACGTGGACCTGCCAACTCCCCCCCCCCGCCCCCCCCACAGCACGTTCTTCCTTCCTCTGTCTTGCTTCTGCAGGCACACACGTACTTATAGTTGGTTCATTCTGATTGGAGAGGCAGAGCCGGACTCCTATAGCCGGGACGGCCCCACCCTGCAGCTTCACGATGGCGCCCAGGGTTGTTTTCAGTCTGGGGGCTGGCTTTTGGGCCTCTGCTCTGTATTGGGTTGGCTGTCAGGGAATGAGAGTTTAAAAGCAAGAGAAAGGGGTTTGTTCAGAAGGCGGTTTCTGTGGCCTCAGCACTCGCTGCTTGTCCGAATCCTCCCCCCGGTGGCGGGGCCTGGGTGACTTGGACGCCCTCCTAGTCTCCCCCCTCCCCCAGCTTCCATATGCGAGACAAAGCGGGTGCGAGCACGGAGAGTCGCTCTCACTCACAGCAGGGCCGGGAGCTGAGGAAGGAAATGGAGGAGGAAGTTCCTCCCCTTCTGGGTGCTGGGTGAAAGTGAAAGGCAGCAGGGGGTTGGAGTGAGTCACGGCCGCCGCGGGAGGGGAAGGGCTGGGGAGGTGCGGAAGCGTGCGGAGGAGCGATAGCACGGCTGCCTCCCTGGGGCCAGGGGCATCGCCGGGTGTAGCCAGGGCTTCATACCAGAGCCAGCCCAGCCAGCCCTCCTCCGCGCCTCTCGGCTGGTTTCCTGGGAACTCGAGGGGCTGCTAACGATGACCTGGGGCGTCTAGGTTCTGACGTCTGGGGTCAGCCTGGACCTTCAGATTTATTCGCAGGGGCTTCCTGAGCTCCCCTCCTCTGCTAGACGGACTGGCTCAGGAGCAGAATCTTAGCATGGGGAAGAGGTGGGCCATGTAGCTTCCACCCTCACCAACTTCCCAGAGAGGCAAACAAAACAAAAGACAAAACCAACCCTCTCTGAAGAAAGAAAAAGTCTTTGAAAATACACGCAAGGTATAGGTGTAAGTTGTAACTTGCATGTAAATAATAAAAACACATGTAAATTATAAAATACTGGTCTCAATTCCTCTGTAGCAGGATAAATAGAGCAACCTTTTTTTTTTTTTTTTTTTAATCAAGTTAGAAAACAAACACAGGAACACTGTGAGCACTTTAGTCACACCATGTCATGGAGAAACCTTCTGGACTTAAGTTCTAGAAATCTGCACCCCCCTCAATATCGTAGCTATACTCTTCCTTTGCTCAAGATGCCAGGAGTTCTTTGGCAGTGGAGGAGGGTGGGTGGGGACTGTTGACCAGCTACCAGGCCAGATCCTGTCTCCAGTCAGCCCAGGCTGCAAAACAGGTTTCCATGCTTGGTTGGCGAACACTGGCAGCCACAGTTCCACCCAGCAGCTCCTCCCAGGGGTGGGGTTAGGACTGCACACACCCTTCTGAGGCCTCACCTACGTGCCTCAGTGTAAAGGACGTGGACCCAGGACTCTGCAAGGGCCTGTTGGAGCTCCCGGCCCATGGGCTGCACAGTTGGGAACGGCTAATGTTTTCTCCATTTCCTGTCTGAGAGGTGCATGGAGTGTCAGGAGGCATTGGCTGAAAACACTCCTGCGGGGTCTCCTGGGGAGGCCACTGCCTGGACAGATGTGAGAGGACCTGCTTGGCTGCCCAATAGGCTGAGGCCTGGCCTCAGAGGAGCAGGGAACCCAGCATGGCCTTTGTTACCCCTTATCCCAGCTTGACTGCAGGGGTTCAGGCTGGATCTCAGCCCCACTTGCCCCCTCGGCAGGTGCTTTTGTGCAGTGTGCAAGTTACACAACCAAACGCAGCAGTCCTGGACACTAACCAGGAGGGTGAGGTGGTGGGACAAGGGAGAGTCCCAGAGCACCCTGGGGGATGTTGCTGCCTTCTGGTAGCTTCTGGTAGCTCCGCCAAGGTCCTGGCTCCTGCCTCACCAGTGCTGCTCTGTGACCTTGGGCTTGTCCCCAGGAGGCAGTGGAACTGTAGGACCCTTGAGACCCTCCCCTCACACTTGTGCTGCTCTCTGGGGCATCCTGGGAGGCTATGGCTGACACTATTACTGTTCTTCTGTCTGCAGGCTCCAGGGCCCTGTGGAGCATCATGAACTGGGAAGAGTAGAGGAGCCTGAGAGCCTCTCTGCAAAAAGGAAGGAAGCACCAGCAGTTCTTTCTCCCCGTGCCTGACCGCATCATCCAGCGTTTCCTCTGCCCCCTCTGGCTGCTGGACTAGGGCCAAGCTTCCAGCAGGACCATCCCCCAGGGGATGGGCAACTGGTAAAGTAGGTCTCACTGCCGGGGCCCAGTTGGCCACACCATGAACCTCCAGGCCCAGCCCAAGGCTCAGAACAAGCGGAAGCGTTGCCTCTTTGGGGACCAGGAACCAGCTCCCAAGGAGCAGCTCCAACCCCTGCAAGCACCACAGCAGCCCCCGGCCCCTCCACCGTCCAGAGTGAAGGAGGAGCCTTACTTTGCGCACGAGGGTCCGGCAGGGGCTGCCCCCGCCTCCCAGCCTGTGGAACTGCCCCCTTCCAACAGCCTGGCCCTGCTGAACTCCGTGGTATACGGGTCTGAGCGAACCATGTTGTCTCAGCAGGTGGGCTCGGTCAAGTGGCCCAACTCTGTGATGGCTCCAGGGCGAGGCCCGGAGCGTGGAGGGGTTGGGGGTGTCAGTGACAGCGGCTGGCAGCAGCAGCCCGGCCAGCCTCCGCCCCACTCGACGTGGAATCGCCACAGCCTGCCCCTTTACAGTGGACCCAAGGGAAGCCCTCATCCTGGCATGGGGGTCTCCACCTACTATAACCACCCTGAGCCGCTGAAGCGGGAGAAAGCAGGGGGGCCACAGCTGGACCGCTTTGGGAACGCTGTGCGGCCAATGGTGCCACAGAAGGTGCAGCTGGAGGTTGGGCGGCCCCAGGCACCCCTGAACTCTTTCCATGTGGCCAAGAAGCCCCCGAACCAGACGCTGCCCCTGCAGCCCTTCCAGCTGGCGTTCGGCCACCAGGTGAACCGGCAGGTCTTCCGGCAGGGCCCATCGCCGCCCAACCCCGTCGCCGCCTTCCCACCGCAGAAGCAGCAGCAGCAGCAAGCGGCCCTGCCCCAGATGCAGCTCTTTGAGAACTTCTACCCCATGCAGCAGCCACCCTCTCAGCAGCCCCAGGACTTTGGCCTGCAGCCAGCCGGGCCGCTGAGTCAGTCCCACCTGGCTCACCACAGCCTGGCACCCTACCCCTTCCCCCCAAACCCTGACATGAACCCAGAACTGCGCAAGGCCCTCCTGCAGGAGTCAGCCCCGCAGCCTGTGCTACCTCAGGCGCAGATCGCCTTTCCCCGCCGTTCCCGCCGCCTCTCTAAGGAGGGCGTCCTGCCTTCCACCACCCTGGATGGGGCTGGCACCCAACCTGGGCAGGATCCCGCCAGCAACCTGTTCCTGCACCACTGGCCCCTGCAGCAGCCGCCACCCGGCCCCATGGGGCAGCCCCATCCTGAAGCTCTGGGATTCCCGCTGGAGCTGAGGGAGTCGCAGTTGCTGTCGGACGGGGAGAGACTGGCACCCAATGGCCGGGAGCGGGAGGCTCCCGCCATGGGCAGCGAGGAGGGCACGCGGGCTGTGGGCACAGGGGACTGTGGGCAGGTGCTACGGGGTGGGGTGATCCAGAGCACTCGACGGAGGCGCCGGGCGTCCCAGGAGGCCAATTTGCTGACCCTGGCCCAGAAGGCAGTGGAGCTGGCCTCACTGCAGAGCACAAAGGTGAGAGTGGCATGGGCTGGGGGCAGACCTGGCAGAGGGCAGGGCGAGCTGTGTCTGGGGCCAGGGGAGAGCAAGTGACTCCAGGGTCACAAGGGCAGTTTTCTTCCTTCATTGAGGGAAATGAAAGAACCCATCCATTTCAGGGAGTTCTGAACTCTATGCATGCAAAGAATCTCTAAGTAGGTGTATCCATACCTGAAGGGAAGATGGGTTTTATACACATGCAGGGTTGCAGGCAGGAAAATGCAGTACACCATCGTGGGTTGCCTTCTTCATTTGGGACTTGCAGGGTTGGGAGTGGAGGGAGGTGAAACCATTTCCAGATCCAGTATGCTAAAAGACAAGAATGTGGTAGTGGTTACACAGGTGGTTATAGTTGTCAAAATGCATCAAACTATAATTAAAAATAGGTGCATTTTGTTGCGTGTAAATTATACGGCAATAAAATTGATTGGAAAGAAAAGACAATCTAAATGGGGAAGAAGAATGAGTAGAATTTGAGCACCTATGTTGTACTTGGAGTTTCTTATCTTTGATCACAAGTAATTTCTCATCAAATCCTATGAGAGGGATGCTGGCATTTATCCCATTTTATTGCTAAAGAAGCTAAGGCCCAAGTGGGATTTCCCAAGGTCACAAAGGTAGGACAGAAGCTAGTATCTGACTCCAAAGCCAGTGTTTGCCCCTTCCCTCACTAGAGGTCTCAACCCTCGAAGCCTATAGGGCCAGACCTATGTGTAGGAGGCTGCAGAACTTGACTTCACTCCAGCCAGTTGCCAGTGGGGAAATAGATCCAAAGACCACCCTTACCTTGCCACAGGTTCCTTGCTTGCTTTCTTTTGCAGAGATATGTTTTGAATATGTAGATACTATTTCACATGCCATGCACCGTGTAGACCAAACAAAACACATCTATTAGCCACTTTTGGCCTGAGTTGGCCATCTGGGGATTCCTGCTCCAGGCCAGGATGGGAGAACCTGGCAGAAGGGAGGTTATGGAGAGTATTTGGGAATATGGTGGGGGAAAAGGTGGTCAGGGAAAGGCCAGGTTGCCAAAGACCATTGGGAACCATCATGGGTGTTTGAGTCCCTGAATCAGATGGGACTAGGGGTCCCGGACCAGCAGATCAGGACTTACCTTCTAACCGTCTCCATTTCCTCTCTCTCTCCTTCTCCAGGATGCCAGTGGCTCTGAGGAGAAGCGGAAAAGTGTATTGGCTTCAACTACCAAGTGTGGGGTGGAGTTTTCTGAGCCTTCCTTAGCTGCCAAGCGAGCACGAGAGGACAGCGGGATGGTACCCCTCATCATCCCAGTGTCTGTGCCTGTGCGGGCTGTGGACCCAACTGAGGCAGCCCAAGCTGGAGGTGTTGACGAGGATGGAAAGGGTCCTGAACAGAACCCCACTGAACACAAGCCGTCGGTCATCGTTACCCGCAGGCGGTCCACCCGTATCCCTGGAACTGATGCCCCAGCTCAGGTATGAGAGGCGCCCCATGCAAACAGCTCAGTACCTGAGTGCTCCTGGGGACCTAATATTATATGGGAAAAAGGAGAACACGGCATTATAGGAGGGATTCAAGTCACCCATGGGGATATTATTTGTATTTTCCAAACAAAACTTTTGGACAAATGAACTTATGAGGGACAAAGAGACAATTTTATACTTGAAATTTGGACTATTTAGGAAAATCCAGAATGTGTGAATCTCTTTTATTTCAGGTCAGCAAATTTTGATTTGGCCTCTAATACGGGTCAGGCCTTGTGCTAGGTACCGGGATGTAGAAATGTTTGCTTATTCTGTCAGTACAAACATGTATGTTGTACTCTCCTACTAAGATTGAGGTTTTGTCTATTTCTTCTTAGTTCTGTCAGTATTAGTTTTATACATTTTGATGCAATGTTAATTGCATACTTATTTAGAACTGGATTAGACACTTTATCATGAAATGTTTCTTTTTTTATTTTTAGTAATCTTTTTGCCTTTTAAAGTCTACTTTGTCAGATATTTCTCTTTCTTTCCATTAGTGTGGGTGGGAGGAGGATGGGATGTGTATCTTTTCCATCTTTTTATTTTCAGCCTTTCTGTATCATACCTTCTACTTAAGATATATCTTTCAACTGGATTTATAATTGGGGTTTGTTATCATCTGTTCTAACAACCTTTGTCTTTTCGTTAGAGCATTGATACGGTTTACATTTAATGTAATTACTGATAAACTTTGGTTTAAATCTGCCATCCACTTATCCCATCCTGCCTTTTCTTTCTTCCTTTTTTTTTTTTTCTCTTCTTTTGTTTTCCTTTGGATTGATTGGGTTTGTTATTCCATTTCCCCTCTTTATTAATTTATTAGTTATATACTTATGTATTACTCCTTTAGTGATTACCATAGTAGCCTTTATTACCTGGATTTCTGTTAGAGAACTAAGCCCTGCAGAAGGGGATTTGAGTGACCATTTTCTCAATTATCTGGAGGATGGTACATAGCTAGTACCATTCTAGATGTGTAGGAGAGAAGTCAACTTATTACATAGTGAATGCCTTATGACATTAGAGCTTAATCCTCTGGTTGAGAAGGGTTCCTAGAGATTAAAATGCATTCTTAGCATATTGAAATCTAATATAAGTTAGTGCTTTACCTCTTCTTGGACAATGCAGAGTTCTTATAACCCTTTAACTCCATTTTCCCCTAACCCCTAACTTGTAGAATTATTGACATGAATTTTCATTCTCTCTATATTTTAACATTGATAGGACATTATAACATTATGGTTTTGTTCAGTTGTTCATTTTAGATTTATTCAAATACTCAAGAGTGTTTTGTTGCTTTTTATTTCTTCTCATGTCTCCAAGCTTCCATCTCAGTTCATTTATATGCTGTTTGAAGAACATCCCTTAGTATTTCCTTTAGTGTGAGTCTATTAGTGATAAATTTTATTAGTCTTTGATTGTCTGGAAATGTTTTTATTTCATCTTCATTTTTGAAGGATAACTTTGCTGGGTAGAGAATTCTGTGTTGGTTTTTTTTTTTTTCTTGGCACTTTAAAGATGTCATTCCATTGTTTTCAGGCTTCTATTGTAGTTACAGTATTGAGAAATCACTATAACCCATATTGTTGCTCCTTTGAATGTAAGGTATCTTTTTATCTT
This sequence comes from Balaenoptera borealis, assembly GCF_965194805.1. NCBI lineage: Eukaryota > Metazoa > Chordata > Mammalia > Artiodactyla > Balaenopteridae > Balaenoptera > Balaenoptera borealis. Next base: position 28,441,651 of record NC_138866.1, read on the forward strand.
GTTGTTTTTAAGATTTTTTTTTTTTTTGTCATTGGTTTTCAGCAGTTTTGCTGTGAAACCTAAGTATTGATCTCTTTGTATTTATCCTGTTTAGAGTGCTTCTGCTCCATTTTCTCTCTCCTCTCCTTCTGGGACTCCAGTTACACGTTTTGTTAGCGCTTTTCACTGTATCCCCTATTTTGTCTGTCATGCACTTTTCTATGTTTTCCATTTCTTTTTTTTTAAGTCTGACCTATCTTTCAGTTCACCAGTTCTCTCTTTAGCTGTGTCTAATATGTTGTTAAGCCCATTCATTGAACTCTTGTCTTCAGTTATTTTATTTTTCAGTCACCTGAATTTTCATTTGGTTCATTTTTAGAGTTTCTAGTTCTTTGATGAGATTCTCAACCTTACCTTTTATTTTATTGCATAACTTAAGCATAGTTTTCTTTTCTTTTCTTTTCTTTTTTCCCTTTTTTGGCCACACCGCATGACTTGTGGGATCTTAGTTCCCCAACCAGGGATTGAACCTGGGCCCCAGCAATGAAAGTGCCAAGTTCCAACCACTGGACCACCATGGAATTCCCAAGCATAGTGTTCTTAAAGTTTATGTCTCATAGCTCCATTAATGGTATCCCTGTGGGTTTGTGTTTATTATCTGCTATTTCTTGTTTTTAAATCACGTCTTACTCTTTTGTATATCTGGTTATTTTTTATTGAATGTCAGACATTATATATGAAAAATTGTTGAGGTAATTAAAGACTCTGGATGCTGTTCTCCTCTACTGGAGAGGATTTGTCTTTGCATCTGACAGGTAGCAAAGAGCACAAGCAATCCTGGATTACTTTAACTTAATCAGATGATTTGAAGCTGGGCATTATTCCATTTGAGAACTAATCTATATCTGATTCACCTTTATTCTGAGGATATAGCCCTTTGGAGTCCCAATCCAAAGCCTAGAGGTTTACCAGGCTCTCCTTCCTTGGCAAGCTCTAAACTCCAGTTTTTATTCTGCTGGTTCCTTGAATTTATTAAAAGCTTTACTCAGTTTCTCAGCCTCTCCGTTGTCTCTTCCATAACAGCGTCTATCTCTAGGGAAAACACAGTTCTAAATGCTGGGCTCACCTTTTTGGCTTTCCTTTTTTTTTTTCCTGGATCTTGGCTCTTTAATTCTTTGCCAACTGATTTGTTCTCTGGTACCTGCAGAAATGTGGTTTTGTGTAGCATCTAGATTTTATTAGTCATTTGCAGCTGGAGAGTTGGCCTGCATGCCTGTTGTCCATAACAGAAAGGAGAGCTCCAAGATCATCATGAGTAGCACAGTCTCTGCTCTCTGGAATCTTGTTCTCTGGTTGGGGGAGAGTTTGTGGTGGAGGCTGGAGGCTTGGGCAGCTTGTCCTGAGGATGGCAGGAAGGAGCCTGAGCAACTACACAGCTCAACATGCCCATTTCATAGGTGAGGAAATAGGCCCAGAAAAGGCCAGAGGCTTACCTAAGATCATACAGCCAAGTAGTGGCAGAGCTAGCCCTGGAATTTGGATCTCTTGAATCCTGCCTGAGGACACTCACTATACTAGGCTTTTGGGGAGGTCTGTCTCTTTCTTTCTCTCTCTCTCTTGGTGTTACAGATATTTGCAATCATGCACAGAAGTAGAGAAAATGGTATAATGAGTCCTAATATTTAGCCATCACCCTCTTTTATAGTTTTCAAAATACAACCAATCTTCTTTCATTTGTACCTCTACTTCTCCCTGCTACTGGATTTTTTTTGAAGCAAATCCCAAACATCACATCATTCCATCCATAAATACTTTGGTTTTTTTTTTTTTTTTTTTTTAATTTTATTTATTTATTTATTTATTTATTTATTTATGGCTGTGTTGGGTCTTCGTTTCTGTGTGAGGGCTTTCTCTAGTTGCGGCAAGTGGGGACCACTCTTCATCGCGGTGCGCGGGCCTCTCACTATCGTGGCCTCTCCCGTTGCGGAGCACAGGCTCCAGACGCGCAGGCTCAGCAATTGTGGCTCACGGGCTTAGTCGCTCCGCGGCACGTGGGATCTTCCCAGACCAGGGCTCGAACCCGTGTCCACTGCATTGGCAGGCAGATTCTCAACCACTGCGCCACCAGGGAAGCCCAATACTTTGGTTTTGTACCTGAAGTACCCCATACATAAGGATTCTTTCCCTCCCTTCCTTCCTCCCTTCTTCCCTTCCTTCCTTCCTCCCTCCTTCCCTTCCTTCCTTCTTTCCTCCCTCCCTTCCTTCCTTCCTTCCCACAATATCGTCACACCTAAAAAATCAATATGAGGGCTTCCCTGGTGGCACAGTGGTTAAGAATCCGCCTGCCAGTGCAGGGGACACGCGTTCGAGCCCTGGTCCAGGAAGATCCCACATGCCGCGGAGCAGCTAAGCCCATGCGCCACAACTACTGAGCCTGCGCTCTAGAGCCCGCAAGCCACAACTACTGAAGCCCACACTCGTAGAGCCCGTGCTCCACAACAAGAGAAGCCACCACAATGAGAAGCCCGTGCACTGCAACAAAGAGTAGCCCCCGCTCACCACAACTAGAGAAAGCCTGTGCGCAGAAACAAAGACCCAACGCAGCCAAAATAAATAAATAAATAAATAAACAAACAAAAAATCAATATGAAAAATATTGTCAAATATTTAGAATAGTTTAAATCCATTTTCCCTATAAAATCACAAATCATTACAGCTAGCTTGAGTTCATGTTGGATTTCTTGTCTAGAAGTTTGGGGGCCTTTGACTCCACTGCATTTTTTTCTGCGCAATCATATTGTTCCCCTAAGGGGGAGAGAATGAACAATGTCATTTCTTCCTAGTCTGCAGAAGAGCAGAGAGGGCACAGATGGCTAAAAGACATGGTCAAGGCCTCATGGGGACTCAGGGCCCTCTGCTGGAAGGTCTTGTGGGAGCTGGAACCTGGGAGGGGGAGAAAGCCTGTTGTTCCTGGGCCCAGTCAGTGTGGCCAGTCTCACCTGTGCCCCCAGGGAGATGATCAATGCCACTCACTCGTGTAGGGCTCCATTCTGTCTTGAGAGGATAGGGATGCAGCAAGGAAAGGCCTCTATTCCTGTACAGCCCTGCCCTCTATTCTGTATGGAGGCCCACAAGGCATACCAAGCAGGGAGAAGTGTAAGCCAGGAGGGCTAACCTTTGACAGCAAAAGTAGAACTAATACTATGAGAACAAAAGTTCTTCAAGGACAGGGCTGTCCTGTTCACTCTGTGGTCCCATGCCTAGCTTGGGTCTTGGCACATGATATGGGCCTCCATCTAATGCAGAGCTTGGAGTTTAAGTAGTGATAGCAGTCAGTATTGATTGAGTAATTACTGTGTACCAGGTACTGTTCTCAGTGATTTCCATGTATTAATTTATTTAGTCCTCATAGCTACCCCATTAGGTAGGCATTTGTTATTCCCATGTTAAAAATGATAATGCACACAGAGTTAAGTATTTTAAGTGATAATTAAAGGAAGTAGATCCCAGTCCAAGCAATCCAGTTCCAGGGCCTGGCCCTTAACTACAATAGTTCCCTGCCCTGTAGCATACTTTATAGCAGGGGTTGGCAACTATGGCCTGTGAACCAAATCCAGCCCTAAGACAGTTTTTTACACTTTTCAAAGGATTATTTTAAAAGGGCAGGGGGTGGGGTCAGGAGAAGAAGAAGAATATGCACCGAAGAATATGTGTGTGGCTTACAAAGCCTAAAGTATATACTATCTGGCCCTTGACAGAGACAGTGTGCTGACCCCTGCCCTAGAGGAGACAGTAAGAAGAGCTTTTGGATCTGCTTCCTGTCTCAGGCTTGCCTTAGTGGGTGTGGTGGGCAGACTAAGTTCCAAAGGTGAAACTGTCAAGCAGTGGTCAAGACTTCAGTTTTTCCCAGGATGTAGGTGGCTGAGCCATCTTGGTCTGTTTCCTTCTCCAGGCTGAGGACATGAACGTCAAGTTGGAGGGGGAACCTTCAGTGCGGAAACCAAAGCAGCGGCCGAGGCCTGAGCCTCTGATCATCCCCACCAAGGCGGGCACTTTCATCGCCCCTCCCGTCTACTCCAACATCACCCCTTACCAGAGCCACCTGCGCTCCCCTGTCCGCCTAGCTGACCACCCCTCCGAGCGGAGCTTTGAGCTGCCCCCCTATACACCACCCCCCATCCTCAGCCCTGTGCGGGAAGGCTCCGGACTCTATTTCAATGCCATCATATCGACCAGCAGCATCCCAGCCCCTCCTCCCATCACGCCAAAGAGTGCCCATCGCACCCTGCTCCGGTCTAGTGAGTGACCCCCCCCTCGGCAGCCGTGAGGGCAGGCATTGTGGGAGGGTGGTGGGTAGGGAAGACTCAGCTTCTGGCACTGCTGGGGTTGGGCTGGAACGCTGTGGGAAAAGGGGCTCTACTGTCTCCTTTGAGAGAGAGAAGGAGGTTGTCCTGATTCAAGTACACGCTGGGGTTGGGGAGAGGAGGTGTCAGCCCAACTGCTTGGACTTAAATCCCAATTCCACCATTTACTGTTCCATCCCCTGTGGAAGTGATTTAAACTCCCTGGGTCTCAGTTTCTTCAGCATGTAAATGAGGATGTTAGTAGTGTTTGGTTAATGATGAAATTGCCAATATGTATTCAGCTATGTTTAGAACCACAAACAGCAGTTTCCTATGGTTCAACCTAATAGCTACCTCAGAGGGTTGTGGTGAGGTCCAGATGCATTAACACACGTAAAGCACTTTACATTGTGCCTGGCGTGTCACATTTGTTCTTAATATTAGGTGGCAGATCCTGTTTCCTGGGTCTCTTGAACAGTCATTTTGGCCCAGAGCAGACATTTTGGCTGGCCTGGGTGGTGAATTGCTGAAAAATGTTGCCCACTCCACACAAGAATTCATTTCCCCTGAAAAATGGGATAATCCTATCTCAGTGTGATAGAGAAGATTGAGAGTAATCCCGACCAGAGGTAGCACAGGGGTGAGGCAGTGCGGTCACAGGATTAACCTCTGACCCTGACCGCATCGTGGCATGCCTCTCTGGTGCCCTCTGGTGTCTGGGTGAGAAATGGCTCACCCTGGGCTGGCTGGCCTTTGGCTCTTCCACTTCTACTGGAAGCTTGGAAGCTTCTCTCCCTGCCTGGGTTGTGCAGGAAGAAGTCGCTGTAGAGACCAGCTTGAAGGCAAAGAAGAGGTCTGTCCATCCATGAGGATTTTTCTTGCACTCAGGTGTAAAGCCTGAACTGGGTCCTGTGAGGGCACCAGTAATGTGTGGGAAACCGTGGTCTGTTCTAAAGAGAGTGCTGGGTCATTAGGGAGTTGACTTGAAAGCCTGGGAGACAGGAAAGCAGAGGTTTCAGGCAGAGTGGAATCAGCAGTCAGTGCGTGAAGCCTGCAGAGGCTGCTAGCCCTAGTGGTGAGGAAAGCATTTATTGAAGAGAGGGTGGGGTTAAAGCTGAGCTTGAACTAGGAAGCAGGTGGGGAGGGCACACTAGGCAGAAGAAAGGAGAGGTGCAAAGGCCCAGAGGTGGGACTGTGCAGGGAGCGCGAGGGGCCATGAGGGGGCGGCCTGCGAAGATGGACGGTCCAGGCAAGGCGGTGGTGGGATGCATAGCTGGCCGGGGAACTGCCTTGAGCACTGAGCTGAGGAGTTGAAGTTTTCTCTCAGGTTGCAGAGGAGTCAGCAGATTTTGCTTTTGGAGCAAGAGAGTGTCTTGATCACACAGGGCGTTAAGATTAGCTCGGGAGAAACCAAGGCAGAGAACCCAGCAAGGAAGTGAGAAGAGAATTGTGAAACAGCGTTCTCCTTCACCACCTCGTTTGTGTGGCGGAAGTTTCAGCCTCTTTACGAGAGCAACCATGGTTGAATGCTGGACTTAATGCTGTACTGTGGGCGCTCCCAGGGCAGAACATGGCTCTAGTAGTGGAACTGGTAGCAGTAGTAATAAGAGTAGCTAATATTTATCGAGGGCTCAGCTTTGTGCATGATTTCATTCAATCCTCACATCAACCTAGGGAGATAGGTAGCAACAGCAGGCGTGAAAACGGAGGCACCCACATATTTGGTAAAGTCACAGCTAGTTGTCACAATTACAGGCTGCAGAGCCAGGACTCAGGGTGCCTGATTTCCCAGCGTGAACCTGAGTCACTGCTGTGGCTCTTGTGCATAAAGAGCAGCCACCTAGGGTTGGAGAGAGTGGCTTTGCTGAAGGGCAGAGGGTGCCATTTACTAACCTACCTTTTGTCCCATAGATAGCGCTGAAGTCACCCCGCCTGTCCTCTCTGTGATGGGGGAGGCCACCCCAGTGAGCATCGAGCCGTAAGTTCAGCCCAGCCTCTCACTCAGGGGGGAGGGTGGCCAACTGGAGTCCAGTGCATGCAGGTGGGCCCTACGAGGAAGAGGAGGCTTCTGTGGGCTGGGGGCTGAGCAGACCTCTCTGGGCTTCTGCACTTAGCCCTGGGCTTCACTGATCTCCCCCCCACCCCCAGCTTCTCTGTGGAAGTCACAGGGAAGGAAAGGACCAGCTCAGTTTGAATTTGCCTCTGAGGAAAAGTAGAAGAGCAGTCCAAGAGACTCTTTCCCTGTCTGTAAACCTGGAGCTGCTTCTCCCCTTTCCAGCCTCTGGGCCTTGCCTTTCTGGCAGCACAAGGTGCCACTTGCCAGGCTGTCCTCATAGAAGCCAGGTTCCCTTACACCCAGCTGAAGCCTTGCCACGCTCAGCCTCTGCCAGCTACCCCCGCATCTTCTCCATCCTCAGGGAGGAAGTTGGGTTCCCCATCCCCACATGGTGAAGCCTCCCTCCCTTCCCTTTCCGCCCCTGCAGACGGATCAATGTGGGCTCCCGGTTCCAAGCAGAAATCCCCTCGATGAGGGACCGCGCCCTGGCAGCCGCAGACTCCCACAAGGCCGACTTGGTGTGGCAGCCATGGGAGGACCTAGAGAGCAGCCGGGAGAAGCAGAGGCAAGGTGAGAGGGCACGAGCCAGCAGGCAAAGCAGGCAAAGGCTGGCTATTGGGTAGTGGGTGGGCTAGGCTCCGCCCCACCCAGTCAGCCCAGCCCAGCCCTAAAAGTGCTTTTCTCTCCTCCCTCCCCAGTGGAAGACCTGCTGACAGCTGCCTGCTCCAGCATTTTCCCTGGAGCTGGCACCAACCAGGAGCTGGCCCTGCACTGTCTGCACGAGTCCAGGGGAGACATCCTGGTGAGACACTGCCCCCGGTGGAGGGAGGGCCCCTTGGGGAGGCTGGCAGGGATCCGTGTGTGCTGTCCAGGAGCCAGGCCTGTCGGCGAGCTGATTTGAGGCAGGCAGGAGGGTCTGACCAGGTTAGGGATGGTAGGGGGTCGGCCAGAGGGAGCCCTGGTTCCAAACTACAGACTTTGCTGTGCAAGGTCCACCCCAGTCTCTGATTCTGGGTAGTGGGTCCCCACCCTCGGACAGGGCTGTCACTGAGGGCCTTCTCTATCTGTGGCTGCCTGCCTTGGGGACCATGTGTTTCCTCTTTTAAGAGGCCCTGAGCAGCCCAACCCCCATGCCCTTGCCATCCTGCCAGACCTCTTGCCCCTCCGCAGTTAAGAGGGCCAAGAGTAAGTGCCCACCCTACTCAGAGGCCCGAATTTTGCCCACCAAGACCCCGGCCAAGGCCTTGACCTTTTCTTCACTTCCCTTTCAGGAAACGCTGAGTAAGCTGCTACTGAAGAAGCCCCTGCGGCTGCACAACCACCCATTGGCAACTTATCACTACACAGGTGGGCTGGCAGGGTGGGCCTGGGGCCTGGGGCCTCGAGGGGTCTCCAGCATCAGTGGGGCTCAGTTCAGTGCTGAGTCACAGCCCAGGGTGGGGCAGGGGTGGAGAGGTGGGGGGCAGATAAGCCAAGATCCAGTGTGAGGGAACTGACACCAAAGCTGGGGTGGCTCTCAAGGGGTTTCCTGTGCCCTGCAAGGGAAGGGAGAAGGGCATAAGCAGGTGGGAGCCCATCCGAGTAGAAAAGCCCAGGGTGTGGGTATAAGGGTCAGGAACCCAGGGAGTGCCATCCAAATTGGCATCAGGTGCTGGAACTTAGAGGACCCCTGGAGTGCCATGTCCCATTCTGGGGACTGTGCTTTAAGAGGGACATTGACCAAGCAGCATAATCATAGCCTCACTGGTATCGACCCCCGTCGAGTGGTACATCCCGTCTGTGCCAGGTAGATCACCAAGGGCTCCACATGCATTGTCTCACTTAGTCTGTACCACAGCTGGTGAGGTGGCTTCTATTATTAGTTCCCGTTTCACAAGTGGGGAAAGTGAGGCTCAGAGGCTAAGCGACATGGCTAGTAAGTGGCAGAAGCAGGATGTGGAGCCAGCTCTGAATGCCTACAGAGACAGCGGCTAGATGACCTCACACTTTTCTGCTGGTCAGAATTGCCCCTGCAGTGCTCACAGTCCCACCCCCTCACTACCCTGGCTTCCTCTTTGCCCTGCAGGCTCTGACCAGTGGAAGATGGCTGAGAGGAAGCTGTTCAACAAGGGCATTGCCATCTACAAGAAGGATTTCTTCTTGGTGCAGAAGCTGGTGAGCTGGGGCTCTGTTTTGGGGGCAAGAGAGGGGCAGGAGCTGCCTGCATGATTTGGGGGCTCCCTCTGCCAGTGGGGGACCCTGCAGTTGCTTACCAAGGCCTCTTACAAAGCAGTTAGGTCAATGCCGCTAAGTAGCTTCAGAGACATTTTTTCTTTAATAAATTTATTTATTTATTTATTTATTTTTGGCTGCATTGGGTCTCCGTTGCTGCACGCAGGCTTTTTTTAGTTGCGGCGTGCGGGCTTCTCATTGCGGTGGCTTCTCTTGTTGCGGAGCTCGAGCTCTATGCGCGCGGGGTTCAGTAGTTGTGGCACGTGGGCTCAGTAGTTGTGGCACGCGGGCTCTAGAGCGCAGGCTCAGTAGTTGTGGCGCATGGGCTGAGCTGTTCCGTGGCATGTGGGATCTTCCCGGACCAGGGCTTGAACCCATGTCCCCTGCATTGGCAGGCGGATTCTTAACCACTGCGCCACCAGGGAAGTCCCCAGAGACATTTTTTTCTAAACAAAACAAGAATGGAAATGATCAGCCCTTTTCCCCCTTGGTTCTAAGCCCCTTCCCTCACCTTAGGGTAGCGTGGCCATACTCTGAAGTCTCAGTCCAGAGGGGGGCCTGAGTGGGCACCAGACCCAGTGGCACCAAATAAATAGTGACTTGCCTAAGGGAGAATAGGAAGAGAAGGAGGGCTGCAAGCAGAGGTGAGCCATCCTAAGGGGCTGGAGTACTTCAAAGGCCACAATTAGTGGGAGGAGAAATCACCCCGAGATGAGGGGACCGAGAGCTAGCAAGTGACTATAACTGACCTAGAGGGCTTCTGCCCACTTCCTGTCAGGCCCGGGGCTTCCTTCCAGTAACTCAGCTGACAGAGTAGAGGAAGCCTGGGCCTAGTTTTCCTAGATTCTCTTGTCCTCCCCCTGTGTTCTTCCCGGGAGAGTGATCTGCTAATCCAAGGGCTTGCATCTTCCCACCAGCCCTGTCTCACAAAGCCTGGGCTATGGGGAGAGTGAGCTGTGTGGACAGCTGAGGGAAGAGCACTTCTCAGAATGTGCTCTTTCCTCCTGGGATTGTAGGTTGTACCAGGAACGCCCTGGGGCCTGGACCAAGTGCTGACAAATTCTCCTACAAGGGCCCTGTTGTGAGGACAGTCGTTTGCTGGGCTCCCTGATTGGGCAATATTGCCGGGAAGTACATGCCTTGTGAAGCTCACTGAGGCGCCCCTAATGCCTTAATGAAAAGAGCAGACCATTAGTCAGGCAAACAGATGATCAGAGGGAATTGATAGTAAAAGTGTAAACAGGATCTAGTTAATAAATTTGTGACTTGGCCATTCCTGGGAGATGAGTCATGTCTGCTTCCTGCTCATGCACAGAGGGCCCTCACTGACCCCTTGGGCTCTGTGGACAGGGCACCCCAGTTCCCAGTGCAGCCCAGCAGTTGGCTGAGCAGTCTGGGAGTCTGGGGAGATGGGGGAGAGTCAGAGAAAACAGCTTGGGGTTGGGGGGAGGTAGTCCAGAAACCAAACCCAGTGGCCAAATGGATTTGTGAAACAGGAGGGCTAGGGTTTCAGAGCTTGGGAGGCCCTTGGGGATCATGTGGTCTCATCCCACTCACTACTTTCACACCAAGAGCCTTGCCTAAGGCCACACAGCCATTTAGTGGCAGAGTTAGAACAAGACTTAGCCTCCTGCTTCCTCTTCAGGTTTTCCAGGGCTTTCGTGTTAAGTCTCCCCTGAGTTCCTCCCCAACATAGGGCAGTTTGACAATTCTCTGTCCTCACTGCTCCCTGAAGAGGAATGAAATTGTTTGCTCTGATTGATGTAGAGAGGCTGTGTTGCCAGGTCTAGTCTGGCTTTGAATGTGGATGGTGCCCAGACTTTTTCCCCTTTAACTTTTCATTTTGAAAAATCTCAAGCTTACAGAAAAATGGAAAGAATAGTATAATGAACACCCATATACCTCTCAGATATACCAGTTGTTAACATTTACCACATTTGCTGTCTCTCTGTGTCCGTAAATAAACTCACACACACAGGAATTCTCTCTCTGTTTTAACTAATCATTAAAAGTTACAGACATCATGACATTTGACCTAAATACTTCCTAAAACAAAGATATTCTCCTACAAAACCATAGTACCATTATCACACCCAAGAAATTTAAACTGACACAGTAATACTCTCTAATACATGATCCGTATTCAAATTTCCCCAATGGCTCCATGTTGTCCTTTTTAGCTTTTTTTAAAAAAATAGTGCTGAAGTGTTGAATTGGTCAGTGGTTTGTGCAGAGCAGGTGTTGGAGACATGCTTGTATTTCCTGGGTTTATTGGGTTTAGTGTTTGCTAAGGTTAACGGAGGGGCATGCAGGGATAAGAAAGGCTGGAGTGCCCCCAGGCAGGTGAGCTGAACCAGGAACTCTGACCTCAGTTTTGGCTTCAAACCAGATCCAAACCAAGACCGTGGCCCAGTGTGTGGAGTTCTACTACACCTACAAGAAGCAGGTGAAGATTGGCCGCAATGGGACACTAACCTTCGGGGATGTGGATACAAGTGATGAAAAGTCGGCCCAGGAAGAGGTTGAAGTGGATATTAAGGTGACTCCCTTCCCTGCCTCTGCTGCTTAGGCTGAGATGGGAGCCTGAGGCCAAGCTCTCCAGGACTCCCTGGAGGGCAGAGAGAGGAAGGCAGTGTCCCTGACAGCCCCAGGGAGCTGATGTCCCGGACACTGGCCCTGGACCTTTGGGTTCCCTTCTCTATCTGCCAGTGTCATCGTAATAATACATTGTGTTGATGCAGAACATTGGGGGAAATTTCCCACAGTATTTGCACCAGCATTGACTTCTTGTCCCCTCGTAGCAGACCTCTAACACTGTTTCCTAAACTTTAGTCATTCTTGTATCACCTTTATGAATTCTGCTGTATCTGCATCCTACCACGTCACCATTACTATTTTTGTCATGTCCATACACCACTTGTGCTTTTAATATTTTTCTTTAAATCAACCCATTTTTTACTCAAAAGGGAAGCTTTATATCACAATCATAAATAGAAAACCGGTGTTGCTTGCCATAGAAGGTACTGGTAAAAATAAATATATCTGAAAACCAGACAATGTTATAAAATTCTAGCCAGATACTATAACCTGCCGAGGCTCTGAGATGAGGCCTGACCTCTCCTTGTTAAGTCTAGAGCAGTATAAAAGACACATTAACACCAACTCGAGACTTTGTCCTTGACATAATCAGGATTGAAAGAGAATTGAAAAGAGAATGTTATTCAATTCTGTGAAAATTAAATGTTATTTAATTCTGTGTCCGTGTATCCACCTAATATCATCTTGGGGTCACAAGTCCACACTTGGTGACATGCTGCTCTAAGACAGGGAGTGATTTAGTTCCCATTTTGCAGATGGGAAGAGGGTAGAGATACAGAAAACGTTACAAAGATAGCTTAGAATGGAGCTCAAGGCTGCTGCCTGGTTCCACCAGACCACCCTGCCCTAGAATGTGTCTCTTGGACACACCCAAGAGGACAGGTGGCCTGTGGGGAGGGACGGGCATGCTCCCTCCCTGCCCCAGCTCCATCTCAAGTGCTTGGTCTCATCCTGAGGGCTTCCAGGCCTCAAGGCTCTCTCTCATTTTACAGGCGGATTAGCGGTGGGAGAGTATAGAGTCTAGCACAGGGGGCCGCACTGGTCCAGGCCAGGCTAGCAGGACTAGCAGGGCCTAGTGAGCCCCTGGCTGGGTCAGAATTGGTGCATATGGCTGCATGACTGAGCTGTAGGCTCACTGCCCTGTTCTTGTTCCCCCATAGACTTCCCAGAAGTTCCCAAGGGTGCCTCCTCCCAGAAGAGAGTCCCCAAGTGAAGAGAGCCTAGAGCCTAAGAAGGAAGTAAAGGAGACCAGAAAGGAGGAGGAGGAAGAGATGCCAGAGACCCAGGAGAAGGGGGAGCAGGAAGAGGGGCGAGAGCGAAGCCGGCGGGCAGCGGCTGTCAAAGCCACGCAGACACTACAGGCCAATGAGTCGGTAAGTGTGACCTCCACTGGGGGAGCCCAGGGCCAGGAGGACGGCTGGAGCTGGGCCCAGGGGTGTGGGAGGGAGGGCAGAGCAGGAACATGATGATGATGATGATCATCATCATGGCAGGAAAGCACTAGATAGTTTATGCTGTTAACTCATTTTATCCTCATAACTCCATGTAGTAGGTACTGTCAGTATTCCCATTTTACAGAGAAGGAAATTGAGGTCCAAGATAAGACAGCTAGTAGGCAGCCTGACTCCAGAATCCGCTATTAATTTTACACTATACTGCTTCTGTATCTGAGTCACAGAGGAAAAAGGCTTTGTGAAAACCCAGAAGGTGTGTGGGACACTGGGGAAGCATTCCTGACTTTCAGTTCAGACAGGGCTCCCCCTAAGAGAGCTGTGTCCCTGCCAAGAATTCTGAAACTGAGCTGAGACAATGGGAATAACAGCAACAGCCCCTCACGCATGTTGTCTGCGAAGTGCTTTCCTGTTCATTATCTCATTCATCCCTCGTGATAACCCCATAAAGTGTTAGCCCCCAGCTTGCCAATGGAGGAAGCTGGGTTCAGAGATGCTAAGTGACTTGCCTGAGGTCCCACCCCAGGTCCTTCTAGTGCAGTGTTCTGTCCACCACATCACAGGCCAAGAAGCAAGACATACCAGCCAGAGCTGTTCCGTGTCAGGAGGTCCCCCAAGAGAGAGGGCTGGGTAGGGTCTGCTGCGGAACTACTATGAGAGTCTTTGTTTGTTTGTTTAATTTGTGTTGTACGCTTAAACTTGCAGGAAAACCCTCACAAACTGTAGACACACAGCTGTTTGCTCCCTTCTGAGCCTAGTCTGTGCTCCTTCTCCAAGAGCTGTGCTCTGTGTACACACTCCACTGAGTTCTGCTGAACTTTTATGAATGCTTTCCTGTGGGGTTTGATCAGTGCACACGTGTGTGACTCCTAATGGCCATCTGGGGCTCCCCTAACCCGAGGTCCATGGTTCGCATACCCTGAGCAGCACCTCTCCAGGTCTGCACCAGGCATCCTGTGCTCTCTGGCACCTGCTTGGCGTTTCCCATGGTGGCTCATGTTGTCATGAGCTAACTGCCTGCATGTCTGTCCCTTCAGACTGTGAGTTCTCTGATGGCAGGGGCTCCTGTCACCTCTGTATCCGCTGTGTAACCTGGCATGTTACACAGATTTGAAGGCCATTTATGGAATGAAGTCATGAATAGACTAAATGACTGAAAACATGAACCCATGTCATTAACAGAGACACCAAGACCCCTGTCAGATGCATCAGGAAGTCCTGTAGCAGCTAGGGCTGTCCCACGTAATTACGGTACCAGCAGTTTGTGAAAACAGAGCTGTGGGTGCCTTGTCACTGGAAAGATTCAAGAGGGTGCTAGGGGACCATTTGGAAGGAGTGTATGATCTTTAAAAGCCCTCTGTTCACTGATATTCCATAATTCGGGATCCTCTCTTCCCCAGTCTCTCAGCTCTCCTTGTTTGACCCTCTCCAGGCCAATGACATCCTCATCCTCCGAAGCCACGAATCCAATGCCCCTGGATCTGCGGGTGGCCAGGCCTCAGAGAAGCCAAGGGAGGGGCCAGGGAAGTCACGTAGGGCACTTCCTTTTTCGGAGAAGAAGAAAAAACCAGAGCCATTTAATAAGAGCCAGAATCAGGAGAACACTTTTCCGTGTAAAAAATGTGGCAGGTAAGAAGGCAGACCCAGCCTCCACGGGGACCTGGTAGGTTGGCTGCGGTTGGAGGAGGGGCAGACGCCGATTCCTGGGGAGAAGTAGGAGGAGTCACAGCTTTCGCCCTGTCTCCTGATTGGCTCAGAGGGTTTCCCCGGGCAGTGACGTCCCTTGGCAGCTTTTAGAAGAGGGATGATGGCACTGAATCAGGAGCCCATCGGTCCCCTTGTTGGAGGGTGGGGCTGGACCACGTGGCGCGGAGCAAGCCAGAAGGGCCGGGGAGCCCCCAGAACAGACACGCACGCACGCACGCGCGCGAGCGCAGGTGCTCTAGCCTGGAGGTCCCAGGGTTGGAGACAGACCTCTTACTGGAGCCCCTCCTGTCCGACTACAGGGTGTTTTACAAGGTGAAGAGCCGCAGCGCTCACATGAAGAGCCACGCCGAGCAGGAGAAGAAAGCGGCTGCTCTGAGGCAGAAGGAGAAAGAGGCCGCGGCCGCTGCGGCCACTGCGGCCGCCTCCCCCCACCAGCCGGCCCTGAGGGAGGAGAGCAGTGCGGGCGAGAGGGGCTGACGCCCGGGGCTCCGGGCCCTGCTCCAGCCTGAGACGCCCTGCCAGCACTGGAACCTCCGGAGGGAGAGATCACGTGGACTGTCTCTGCAAAACGGATACAATTAAATAAACGGCTCTTTTACTTATACAGGGCCCAGGAGCAGTGTTAAGGGCTGCAGGATCCAGTTCTCTTGCATTTGGTTTGTCGGAAGTTTCCCTCGTGCTTTCCTGGGACTGGGAGAGTCCCTGCTCGCTGGGGCTGCCCCTGGGGAGGGGCTCCAGCGCTGCCACCGCTGCCTCTCACATGGACCTCTGCCGCCACGCCACGAGGTCGCTTCTCTCCCTCTTTGTTTCCCTTTCTCCCTTAGGTCACCATGGAGAGACGAGCACAAGCGCGCCCCCTAGGCAGCATTAATCCCCCGCCCCAGGGGACCTGTACAGGCCCTGCCCTAAGCCCCGGAAAGAGGGACTCCGTAGGAAGGAGTGTGGTGGCCATCTCCGAGAGGGAGCTCAGCCTGGCATCTGTGCTGTCTCCCGCACGGCAGTGTCCAGGCCATGCTGCTCCAGTGACTATGTCCTCAGAGAGGCCACGTCCTCCGTGGGAGGGAGGCTGCCAGAACGGGTGCAGGGAGAGAGACCAGGACTGGTACCTATCCCTTTGCTGCTCGCTAGCAGCCTGCTGGGGCTGGAAAGTTTTCTCAGATGTTTGGGGAAGGAGCCAATGTTCTTTGCAAGCTCTCAGCCTGCTGGAGGGAAGGAAACTGTGCAGAGGAAGGAAGCTGCAGGGCTGCTACAGGGCTAGGCCTGAGGGAGCTTTTGATAAGCCTTGGCTTTTCCTGCTTCCCACCTTTTTGCCAAATACCTTTGGGCCCTGGAGGCTGCTAAGGGAGCTTAGCCTAGGCCCAGCCTGCTCCTCCTTGGTGCAAGTTTCCTGCCTGCCTCTGTCCTGCCCTTGGCAGCTGCCACCTAACCCCACCCCACCTGGTCTAGTGCTGATATCCACAGCTCAGCCCTCAGTCCTGCATGCTGGAGATTTCTGGATCCTTCCCTGGGAGGGGGAGGTCTCCTAGCCAGATGGGACAGGAGCCTTCATTCCTTGACTTGTGTCATTTGGGAGCTATTTATTTATTCTTAATATTTAATTTTTAACATCCTCTCAGGGACCAGGGGCTTCCTCCTTTCCAGAGGCCCAAGTGCATTTATCCCAAAACAAGGCACCTTCTTGGCACCACCCTCCCTCCCACATTTCCAAGACCCTAAAGTCCCTCGTTTTGCCAATAGGAATGATAGTAGCACTGAAAGAGGGTGGAAAGGTGGAAGATGTCGCAAAGCCACACGGAGACTAGCAGGATCAAGGGAGATCAAAGGCAGTTGTTGTTGCTACCTCTTCTTTGGCTGTACTTTCAAGTAGCTTGAGGGGATTGGCTGGAAGCCAGATTCTGGTTTTGTTTCTGGCTTGAAGAAGCCATATTTGGTGTGGAGTCACTTAAGTGGAAGGGCTGGAAGATTCTGGAGGTCCCTTCACTTGCCAGTCCCATAGGAGAGCTGAGTTATTTTTCTGATCTTGCTATTCAACTTTAGTTGTGTAAAAGAAGTTCTAAGTGAATCCATGTTAGGAAGGAGCCAAAAAGTATTCATTCTGCTACCCTTCTGAGATAGCCTAAAGGCGTCGTATTGGTAGCTGGGAGTGGGGAGGGAGTTTTATTTCTAAACTATGCACTATCAGGTATGTGTTAGCATTCATTTATGCATTAATATGGTTATACATGAGCCCAGCTATGGGAGTTAACAAAATTCTCCCCCCTCCCCAACTCCTGATGGCTACCTAGACCTCTAACTTCCCAGTTAGTTTCTTCCACAGGCTTTTACAAGCTCAACGGCCCAAGACTGCAAAAATCTGGTATACCCTCCAAAAACAGGAGGGTAGCAAATTTAGGCTCTCTTCTAAATCACATATGTAATATGAGTGCCTTCGCAGCTTTGCCCCAAAGTGCTACTTATGTTTCCCAAGGTTTTTTCTATTTAAACCGTATTTAGTTTCAGGCTTCTTTTTTGGACATGTGGTAACAGAAACCTCCTTCGTCTAGAGTGATTCTCCTAAGCTCACGGAGACCAGACCAGGTGAATATAGGTGGAGAAAATCAAGATGGTACCTCTCTGTATTAACCCCACCCAACACCGTATTTTAGAAGGGTTTATGCTCCAGAATGGATTTATAGCTAGAATGCAGTGTAAAAGGTAAAATGTTTAGAGGGCAGATGCAATTGTGGCAAGTGACCTGCCAATAAAGTAGGTGCAGCCATAGAAGCTGGCATAGGTATATCCTTTATGGTGCTTTCTCCCTGTGAACCATTAGGCTACTTTGTTTTTTCTTTTTTCTTATATTCAGAGCTCTTTGCTTTAAGAAGTTAAATGACAAACACCTTCAGCTTTATAATGTCCTCCCCACACCATCTCACATATCCATCTCTCAGCCTCCATCTACACTCAGCTAAGGGCATGAAACTAACCTAGTGCCTGTGTTCTAGACCGTTTCTGAGGTCTCTTACCCACCCACGGAGACAGTGCTTCAGCACTGTCCTCCATGCCTTCAGCAGCCCCCCTCACAACTAAGGTACACACCCATCCCTTTTGCTATCCCACTTCCACCCCTGGCACAGAGGTCGTGTGCTGCTTACGTCTAAAGGGATCCCCTATATTTAACTGCCTCAGTGACCTAACCTCTTTCTTCTCATGTGCCAGATGTTAAGATGAAGGAGGAATACAACACATACTCAAGCCTCAGCTATTTAAGTATGTTTTTACTGGGGCTCACGTTTCTGGGACGGTATTTATTACCAGACTGGCAAGCCTAACTCCTTAGGTTTATAGGAAGTATGCATATTTTTATAAAACAATTGTATGTCCTCCCCATATTTTTGCTGTGTTAAGATTTGCCTCTAACAATTTGCAGCTGTTTCAATTTTTCATTCGTCTCTCAGTCGAAGGCCTTGTTGGAGGGGACAGAGCACAGGAATAGCCTTGACAGTCTGTAATTATTGTACAAATATTTTAATAGCATATAAATAAGTATATTCCTTTTATTTTGAAAAATATCAGACACTGCCTTTTGTGTGTTTGCTGCCTGTGTCACCCTTTTTTAAAAAGACTGTTACATATTAAAATAGTGTACATATATATAAATATTACCTCTTTTGCTGTACAGTTGTGATAGACCAGACTGAAGATTTTATTTTTTGTGTGCTTTTTATAAAAAAAAATTAACACACTAAAGAAAATCTTGCTGATGTGATTGTAATGTACCTATGTAACTTATTTACTTTTGAACGTTCTTCTGTATCTTTAAACCTTTTATTAAATAAGGTTTTAAAAATTCAGAGTTGAATGCTGTGTCCTTCTGGGGAGATTTTCACCATCTGGGATTGACGTAAATAGGCCATGGTTTGCTTGCAAGGGATTACTTGACGTTTTTGAACCGTAAGGATTCTGTTTTATCAGCTAACTGTCAATGATGCCAGGACAGGGGAAATAACACAGTAGCGTTTGCCTGGCTACAAGGGTTACTAAATAGATCTAGATCTTCTTACAAAATTTTAGACAAGAAAAAGCCTCAACTCAGTGTCTCACACAAACACACGGCACATTTCCAACGTTTTAGTTTCATTGGGATGAAATTCGCGGAGGTTGCTGAGTGCGATCAGATGGTATAGGGTATTTTCTTATATAGCATTGACTTGAACGAGCGACGTGAATAGACAATCTTCCTTGACGGACGCATATCATCTTAAATTCACTGCAGAATTATATTATCATCTTTTAAACGCAGTGCTTTGTGAAAAAAAAAATCTGGAAAACGTGAAAAAGGAAACGCGCTGTCAGAGAAATTAATGCCCGCTCGCCTCTGCGGGCCTCCGGAGCACTCCGTTCGTCAGTCTTCTGGGCCGCCGTTTCCGTGGCTACGCTCGCGCAGGCTCGGCCGCGGGGGCGGGGCGGGGCGAAAGCCACTTGCCGGCCGGCCCCGCCCGCCACTGCGGCCGTTACGCCTCGGCTGGTTGCGGGTCTGACCAGTCGGAAGCCGCGCTACGCCATCGCGCCTCAACCTGCCGCAACCCGGGCGCGCTGTCGCCGCGGCCTGCCTTCGCCTGCGCCGCCTCTAGCCTTGCTTCCGCATCCTACCCGCGCCTCCGCTGCCTGTGTTTTGGATCCCCGGCCGGCCGTCCTCGCAGCCCAGACGGGCACCTGCTCCAGCGAAGGAGCCTCTCTCGGGCTGGCCCCGCTGCCACCGCTGCGACCTCGGGGTAGTCTCTTCCTCCGGGGGCGGCGCAGTTCTCGTCTGCAGGGAAGCGGCTTCTCGCGCGCCTGAAGGCCGGGCTCCGACCGCGAAAGCCCGGTTGACGCCGTGAGCAGTCGCGAGTGCCTGGCGCCGGGGCTGAGAACAGAAGGCCACGCCCCGCGATTACACCCCGGCGGCCTCTACAGCCCGGCGGCTGCTGCCTTCGCCGCCCGCCCTCACTCCTCGCCTCTGAGCTGCGACGCGACACCCTGCCTACAGGTGGAGGACCCGGCCCGCGGACCCCGACCAGAGACGCAAGATGGCGGAGGCCGCGTAACTGAGCATCCCGCAGGCTTCGCTCCGAGAACGCGGAGGACTGACATTGGGGGGCAGCGAAAGGACGAGAGCAGGACTCTGGTGTCGTTTGTTAATCGTGGTTGCGTGAAGCTTGACTCCTCGGGCATATTGCGGGGGAGTGTTTGCTGTCGTCCCAAGTCCTAGAGCACAGGGAACCACAGTAACCCGGATTTTGTAGAATTGGGGCCCTTGATAGTTGGCAAAATGGCGATGGCACTGTTGGAAGACTGGTGTAGGGGGATGGATGTGAACTCCCAGAGAGCCCTGCTGGTCTGGGGGATCCCCGTGAACTGTGATGAGGCTGAAATCGAAGAGACCCTCCAGGCTGCGATGCCCCAGGTGCCCTATCGAGTGCTTGGGAGAATGTTCTGGAGGGAAGAGAATGCCAAAGCAGCCTTGTTAGAGCTCACTGGCGCTGTCGATTACGCCGCGATCCCCAGGGAGATGCCAGGTAAAGGAGGGGTCTGGAAAGTGGTCTTTAAGCCCCCGACTTCCGATGCTGAATTTCTAGAAAGGTTGCACCTCTTCCTAGCAAGAGAGGGGTGGACCGTGCAAGATGTTGCCCGTGTCCTTGGGTTTCAGAACCCCACTCCGGCCCCAGGCCCAGATATGACAGCAGAGATGCTAAACTATATTTTGGATAATGTTATTCAGCCTCTTGTTGAGTCCGTATGGTACAAGAAGCTGACACTCTTCTCCGGGAGGGACATCCTGGGGCCTGGGGAGGAGACATTTGGTCCCTGGCTGGAGCACACTAATGAGGTCATAGAGGAGTGGCAGGTGTCAGATGTGGAAAAGAGGCGGCGGTTGATGCAGAGTCTTAGAGGCCCTGCTGCTGAGTTCATACGCATTCTCAAGATCAGCAACCCTGCGATTACCACCGCCGAATGCCTGAAGGCGCTTGAGCAGGTGTTTGGGAGCGTGGAGAGCTCTAGGGATGCGCAGGTCAGATTTCTGAACACTTACCAGAACCCGGGAGAAAAGTTATCCGCTTATGTCATTCGTCTGGAGCCTCTGCTGCAGAAGGTGGTGGAGAAGGGGGCCATAGATAAAGATAACGTGAATCAAGCCCGCCTGGAGCAGGTCATTGCCGGGGCCAACCACAGCTGGGCCATCCGAAGGCAGCTGTGGCTGACCGGGGCTGCGGAAGGGCCAGCGCCAAACCTCTTCCAGTTGCTGGTGCAGATCCGCGAGGAGGAGGCCAAGGAAGAGGAGGAGGAGGCTGAGGCTGCCCTCCTGCAGTTAGGCCTGGAGGGGCACTTCTGAGTCCCCAGAAAAGGGGCTTTAGTGCAGACCTAGATCACAGCTGCTTTTGATCGTTGTCTTTGTGCTGTCTTACAGGTGTGTCTCCTAGTAGTAAAGACTTAGCCATGTTTTTTGGGCGGGGGGAAGTCAGGCCTGCGTATTCATGTAACATTAGTAAAATCGTGCAAGCAAGCACCAGAGCTGCTGCGGTACAAGTGAGTCATGCTAGCTACGATGCCAGGGAAAGGTTTGGACATGAGTGCTCAGTGCAAACTGTCATCAGCTTGCATCATCATCAGTTGTGGAAAACGTGAACTCGTGACACTTCCCGTCGAGGCAATTAAATGTGAAATTGCACGTTCAGATGTTTAGTGCAGGGCCTGGCTAACACAAGAAGTGTTCAGTAAAAATGTGAACTGTTATTACTACTATCGTGAATAGTTTTTGTGTTTACTGTAAATTCTTCCTGATTTACATTAACGGAAAGAAATGTGAATTAGATATTCAACTTTAGAGTGCAAGTTTATTTTCATCTTTAAACATCTAAATCAGTTTAACTGAAAAGTGTTCCGAGACTACAAAATGGGTTGTTAGAAAAATACTGCACTTGTAGAGCTGTGTAAATCAAGTTTTCACTGGACAAGATACAGATTGCAAGCGGAGGTTAATATGAACCAGTTGCAGTATCTATTCCCCCGTTTCAAATCTTTGTCATTGAAGTGTAGTTTACCTTGTTCATGCTGAGTCTAAGTGTTCTAAATTCGAAGTTATCAAATACATGTATATTAATAAAAATATTTTTAAAATTCTGTTGTCTTGTTTTTCTGACATGTATAAAAAACTTTCAGTGTAATTAAGCTCCATTATATTTTCATTTCTTAGGAAGACTTCCCCATGTCACTGAAAAAAAAAAAAACCCAAACCTCAATTGTTTTACTTTAAGCTTTATATCATAGTATGTAACTTTATTTTATTTTATTTTATTTATTTATTTATTTATTTATGGCTGTGTTGGGTCTTCGTTTCTGTGCGAGGGCTTTCTCTAGTTGTGGCAAGCGGGGACCACTCTTCATCGCGGTGCGCGGGCCTCTCACTGTCGCGGCCTCTCTTGTTGCGGAGCACAGGCTCCAGACGCGCAGGCTCAGTAGTTGTGGCTCACGGGCCCAGTTGCTCCGCGGCATGTGGGACCTTCCCAGACCAGGGCTCGAACCCGTGTCCCCTACATTGGCAGGCAGATTCTCAACCACTGCGCCACCAGGGAAGCCCCATAGTATGTAACTTTAAATTGCAATACTTTTTTTTTTTAATTTATTTTTGGCTGCGTTGGGTCTTCGTTGCTGCACGTGGGCTTTCTCTTGTTGTGGCGAGCGGGGGCTACTCTTCGTTGCAGTGCACAGGCTTCTCATTGCGGCGGCTTCTCTTGTTGTGGAGCTCGGGCTCTAGGTGCACCGCTTCAGTAGTTGTGGCTCGCGGGCTCTAGAGCGCAGGCTCAGTAGTTGTGGCGCACGGGCTTAGTTGCTCCACGGCACGTGGGATCTTACCAGACCAGGGCTCGAACCCCTGTCCCCTGCATTGGCAGGCGGATTCCTAACCACTGTGCCACCAGGGAAGCCCCAGCAATACTTTTTAATATATTCAATTTTTGCATGTTTTCTACAAGACAAATGTTTGAAGGCAAAATAGACACAAGTAAATGTTAACTTACTATTAGATGTTAGAAAATCCTGAAATGGCTTAGGAGGTTATCTAGTAATGCTTTTTTTCCCCTTTTAAATCTTTTTTCAGCTAAAAATGTTTCACTGCAGGAATAACTCATCATACCTGTATAAAATTAATGCTTCAGTATTGCAGCAGCCATTTATATCAAGAGGATATAAAAAGGGAAATACGGCTTAAAGACATGTTTGTTTGGTTGCAGAGATTCAGTGACTGACGATGTCCATCTTTTGAAATTCTAGTAAATCCAGAAGTGATTAAATGAACATAAGAATTCAGTGGGGTTTTCCCCTAGTAACAAGGCTTTAAATTTATAGCCGGCCTGCATAACAATCACAAGGTAAAAAATTTTATTTATGAAGGCTGATATTGGTATACGTTCTAAGATCTTTCTGTACAATTATTCATGTCCTCACTTATCATATGTCTGTTCCTCCCTGTCACACTCTTTTCTCAACACATCTCCACATCTTGGACCCCACAACAGACACGCAAATCTTCACTTCCCCCGACAAACGTCCCCGTTGCCCCTCCTCCCGACTCATAACTTCCTCCTCCATTCCCACAGGCATGGCGCTCTGTACACTCTCCATACCTCTCACAGTCCTGTCTTCACACTCACTCCTACCTTCTCCCCAACTCCATCATAAACATACTCCCTCCTCCCACCACACACACACACACACACACACACACATATTACATTTACAACAAAAAGAAATAATAGGTTCTTCACTTTTTTCACCCAGTATGTTATGGGCATACTTTACCTGTACATAGGGATATGCCATCTTTTTATGGCTGGAGAGTTGATTCCATTTTAGAAGGGAAGGTCATCACTTAGGATTCTTTTATTATATATAATAATTGTATATATCTACATATACATACATATATTTAATGTAATATATATGGCAGAAAAAATGTCAGAATTCTAGATGTTCACCCTTTGTTCTAGGAAACAATGAACTAAAAATAACGTGCTATTTATGATCTGAATTAAGGTTTTCTCTTTTATTTAATTATTTATTTTTATTTTTGGCTGCATTGGGTCTTCGTTGCTGCGCGCTGGCTTTTTCTCTAGTTGTGGCGAGCGGGGGCTACTCTTCGTTGTGGTGCGCAGGCTTCTCATTGCAGTGGCTTCTCTTGTTGCAAAGCACGGGCTCTAGGTGAGCAGGCTTCAGTAGTTGTGGCTCGCGGGCTCTAGAGTGCGGGCTCAGTAGTTGTGGCTCACGGGCTCTAGAGCGCAATCTCAGTAGTTGTGGTGCACGGGCTTAGTTGCTCCGTGGCATGTGGGATCTTCCCGGACCAGGGCTCGAACCCGTGTCCTCTGCACTGGCAGGCGGATTCTCAACCACTGCGCCACCAGGGAAGCCTAAGGTTTTCTCTTAATAGGCACAAATTAAAATCTTTCTGCTTTTTAAAGGAGGAGAGCAGCAAGAAACATATCCTCACAACCAAAGAATTGTGGAATAAAGAAGTAGAAACTGTACTATATTCCCATTCTGTGACCAAAATTACATTTGACTGATAGCACAGAATATATGCTGGGAAAATGTGTAATATTACTGCTATTTATTGCTGGGTTCTTCCTGTTTCTTGTGTATCAAAAAAGAGCTAGCCAACGTCAGGTCATTCCAGACCACAAGTCAAGGGCCTGTCAGCCAACCTTAACCTTGTACACTTCTGGAAGTCAGGAGAGGACTAGAAATAACCAAGTGCAGTAGTAACTTGCTGTCTCTGGAAGTGCTCCTTCCAGGATCCTAGTCATTTGAAATTGTGCCCAGAGAACTTCTGGGGAAGACTTACAAACTTGAGAGAGGAGGTTATCATTGGTAGTAAACTACTGAAAAAAAATTTTTTTGGCATAAAGAAATGAGTCAATCCCTAATTCTCTCTTTCTGTCCCTCTCCCTCTCTCACACACACAAGCTGTGTGGACTATGTTATCCAAACACTGAGTTTCTTCGGAACTGAATATCATTGGAAGTTCACATAGTTGTTCTATATTAGGTAAAACTAATGGACATGTAACCAAAAAAGATACACATTAATTTTTTTATAAAATAACACAATTTATTACTATTTTAAAACGTCTCACAAAATAACGTTCAGAAACTCAACATTTCTAAATAATTTAACACAGTAAGTTTAGTCATAAAGACATGCTACAAAATTCCTGCATATAAAAGATTCTTACCGACGTATTAATAGATGTTAAAACGTTCTTCAGAATGGAGTTGGTTCTAGAAGCCAAAGATTCTGGAGTGATGCTCGTGATCATGACTGACACCCTGGGAGAAGCTAGCCATATGTATATTCTCTACAGCTACCAACTCACCAGTCTTTTGATGGGATTGATCGCTCTAGGCAATAGCACCTCAGAGGCAGGTACCCTGCTGATCAAACAAGCAAAGAACTCCCCACCCTTGTAACATTAGCCACAACTTAATCTAGCCAACATCTAAATTAATTTTTAAAATCTAGATGTAGGAAAGATAACTCACAAAGTTTCTATTCTGAGTAGGAGATTCTACTTGATACATCCCCCAGAGGGATGACTGTTAATGTAGCAGACATAGAAGATGACACCAAGTAAGGAAATAGGGAAATCCTGGCTCTGATTATGCTGACACACAACTACTGCTCAGGTGGGCTTAGAATGAGCAAGGATGAGGTTTGATTCTCTAATATCCACATGCAGGCTAGGTATTTACCCATCTGCCCTTTGAGAGTACTTTCCACCAACATCCAGTTCATTTTAAAGTGCAAATCTACTGAAAAATAGCTTACTCTCCCCCACCCCCTTGTTAAATTTGCTAGATCATAATTGGTTGGCTGGTTCCCTTCTAACCTGCCCAATATGGGAAATTAAGTAGAATCCAGTAATGACTTCTCCAAGTGTCAAGTGAAAATTTATCTTAGGTTAGAAAAAGGTAAGACTCAGTCTAGTTTTTCAGTTTTCTTTCTTTGTAGTCAGTGGTTGATAAAAAGGCAAGAATAGAGATATAGATGAGGGATTTCTAAAAGTTCAGTGATTTAAAAAAAAACACCTTTAATTTTTTTATTGCACTTACTTTATAGTTAAAAACACTCATGCTAAAATGAAGATTAAGGAATATGGTCAAGTTAGCTATGTCAGAAGCACCAACTCTGCTACACTGAATCTTGTTTTATATTTAATTATTTACAGGCACGTTAAGCAGCCCAAATAACGAAAATGTGTGCCAAAGAAATTAATTTCTGGTAAAGTATAACTTTCAGTTTAGCAGTTATTTTTTCCTCCTTTACCAATACTTAACAATGTAAGGTCTTTGTGAACAGACAATCAGACTGCAGTTAAAGAGACAATCAGACTACTCATGATTGATGCTTTGACACTTTCCCCCCAATTTTTTAAAGTTAATGATTTAATCCAACCTCTCTAGGCCCTATACTTTTTTCCATTTAGTCCTAAGAAAAATCCAGCTGGAAGATTCTGGGTCACATAGATAACCACCTTCGACTCTACTTACACATCACCAACTCTGAGAATAAGTTAACAGTTAAGATTCATTTCGTACTCCTCTTTATGCTACTTCAGACCACTGGTAAGAGGTATCAGAAGAAGCATCTATTCAAATCAAAATTTCTTTCTATACAGGAACCACATTTACGTGTCTTATACCACCACTATTTGTGGAATAGATCCAGTAACCATATCAAGTTATCATGACCAGACAGTCTTCGGTCCACATGCAAAATCAGTGCCTATACCAGCTACTTTCATATATGATTACCAAATTTTATACAATATTTTTCTGTATTTAATGACTGCTACAGTCTACAAAATTTGTGCATTATTGGACAATGAATGCTTAAAGAATGAACACCTAAGAAGGATGATCCATTTTCTAAAGTACACTTGAAATGTTAAACTTTAGAGACAAAGCAAAATCTATCATAAAGTTGGATTCTGTTGATAGTAGGAGAGAGGTAGGTTAATAATTACTGTCCTAAGATAAGAATGCTAAACAATAAAAGCTGAGGCCCTGCTAAAAAACAATTTGAACCTTCCAGCCCTGAGTTTCTAATGTTATGTGAAAATTATTAAAATGAGCATGAAAAGGAAAACACCAGTGACCATTTCCTTCCATCCACGATTATTAAATACATCACCTTCTCTCAAATAACAACTCAGGTAGCATATGGCTACAGAGTGAAAATAAATGGACCTTGGAAAAAGGAATGTTGCTACAAAGCACTGGTTCTTAACCCGGGGGCGAATTTGTTCCCACCCTTCTGCCCCAGAGGATAGATGGCAATGTCTGAAGACACTTCTGATTGTCACAACTTGGGAGAGGGTTCTACTGGCATCTAGTGTGTAAAGCCAGAGATGCTGCTAAACATCCTATACTACAAAGGACAGCCCCCCTCCCCACAACATTATCCAGCCTAAAATATTAATAGTGCCAAGGTTGAGAAACTCTGATTTAAAGGAACAAACGCCTATTTACAGAGAACACAAAAACCTTTCAAGACCTGACAAGGTAATACAGCCATAAGCTTAGAGTTAGGGAACATAGGAAAGCTGAATTCCTTGGTAGACGAAAATAAAATTTCCTGTGAAAAATTAAAATACTGTACTGATTCCATCATTATAAGAAGAGAAGAAATTGAATGATCCACTAAAATGGCATAATGCTTTAAACAAGGAGCACAGAGAGAATCTCTTCCAAGGAGGTCAAATATCTAATCCAAGAAGCATAAACCAAAAGCATTTAATATCAGCTAAATTTGCAGCAGTAAAGAATGATTTAAGGAATGATTTGAGAGAATATTCTGAACTTCTTCATATACCTTATCTTCCATTTTCTAATAACATGGATTCTGGCTTTAATTCCAAGAAAAGGAGGCACAGAAGTCATTCAATATTTGTTGAGTGGAACTGAATTATGAATTTTGTGTGAAATGGACACAGAAAAGCACCTTACACTTCTCTGAGAACTACCAGTGATTAAAAGACACTAAGAAACAAGGAAACAGAGAAAATTAGTTTCTATATTAAGAATTCAGAAAAACCAAACACCAACACTGTAAGCCATTTTATAAGTAAATTCAGTATGAAGTCATTCATTCATTCCCTACTATATTCACTTCCAGCGTAACTTTTAGAAAATACAGCCATACCTAGCAATAGGGCTTTAAGCTTACCTACTAGATGAAGTGCAGAGTACAAGAAAAGATCGTCTTCTTAGTTTAAACATCACCAAGGAAAATTCTCATTGCCTATGGTTCACAAAAGAAATAGTCAAAGGCTTTGAATGTATAAGCCAGTCAGAGTAAAGATTTCTTCCTATCAGACTGTAAGGAAGAGCAAAAGGAAGCTAAAAAAATTATTGGACCTTTATTTAGAATTGATTGTCAAAGCAGTGGTCCCTTTTGATCAGAGTGACTCAGAGAAATCATGTAATTCCTACTTAAATGACAGCTGAAAACTTCGGAAAGCCGGGACTACTTATGCAATCACTTTTTAAAGATGACTCTTCCCTCTTTGACTAGTTTTACACAAGTAAATGGGGAAATAGGAGCCAATAGTCTCTGGTTGAGGGACTTTAGGCACAATATGGCAGAGGGCCTCTGACTTCTTTTTTGCAATCTATCAGTGACTCAGTCACAGCCTACCATGGACTTCATCTGGTTACTGACTACTGTATCTTGCATTTTCCAAAAACAATTTTTTCTTATATGATAAATTCCAAGCTCTGCATCCAACTATTGCTTTGCAATTCTGAGGTTAAATCACCTGCTACGCTTCACAGACGAGACAATCCTCAAAAATAATGCCGTTTGCCTGGGATTCCATAATGAAACATCTCTTTTCCATCCACAACCATATACATAATTCACTTTAAGAGCTGTTTAACTTAAACTTTTTGAAAAAATATATTTTGAAATACTAAATTTCACTTATTGAAAGGTACCAAATCCAGTCTTTCAAGTTCTACACCCTTACAACAATCACTTCTCTCAACATGAGGGTCAACAGACAAAAGTTACTAGGGCAAATTTTAAAAAATATGAATGGCCAACATTTAGGCTAGGAATTCAGATATAACTACTGCTTATATATATTTACTTATCTAACATATTGGGTTGGCCAAAAAGTTCCTTTGGTTTTTAAGTAAAAATAAAAGACACATTTTTCACTTTAATCAAGAACTTTATTGAACAGCATATTCACCCTTTTGTTCCACTACCTTCTGCCATTTTTCAGGCAACTTCATAATTCCATCTTCCTAAAACTTTTAATTTTTTTGAGCAAAGAACTGTTCCAGGTGCCTTTTACAGTCTTCCAGGGAATTGAAATTTTTTCCATTAAGAGAATTTTGTAAAGACTGAAATAAATGGAAATCTGAAGGTGCAATGTCTGGTGAATACAGTGGATGAATCAGAACTTCCCAGCCAAGCTATAACAGTTTTTGCCTGGTCATCAAAGAAACGTGCAGTCTTGCGTTATCCTGATGGAAGATTATGTGTTTTCTGTTGACTAATTCCAGACGCTTTTCGACGAGTGCTGCTTTCAGTTGGTCTAATTGGGAGCAGTACTTGTTGGAATTAATCGTTTGGTTTTCCAGAAGGAGCTCATAATAGAGGACTCCCTTCCAATCCCACCATGTACACAACGTCACCTTCTTTGGACGAAGACCGGCCTTTGGTGTGGTTGGTGGTGGTTCATTTCACTTGCCCCACGATCTCTTCCTTTCCATATTATTGTACAGTGTCCACTTTCATCGGCCGTCACAATTTGTTTTAAAAACGGAATGTTTTTGTTACGTTTAAGTAGAGAATTGCATGCAGAAATACAGTCTAGAAGGTTTTTTTCGCTTAATTTATGTGGAACCCAAACATCAAAGCGATTCACATAACCAAGCTGGAGCAAATGATTTTCAACTCTTGATTTGGATATTTTGAGTATGTTGGCTATCTCCAACATGATATAACGTTGATTGTTCTCAATTAATATCTCGATTTGATTGCTATCAACTTCAACTGATCTACCCGACCGTGGAGCATCGTCCAGCGAGAAATCTCCAGCACGAAACTTCGCAAACCACTTTTGACACATTCGATCAGCCACAGCACCATCTCCATTCGCTGCACAAATCTTCTTTTGCGTTTCAGTTGCGTTTTTACCTTTCTTGAAATAATAAAGCATAATATGCAGAAACTGTTGCTTTTTTTCTTCCATCTTCAATATTAAAATGGCTACACAAAAATTCACCAATTTTGATAATTTTTTTTAAATGCATGCTGATACGACAGCTGTCACAATACAATCTAACAAAATTGTTTCAAATGAAGTTAAAGACAACTAAGTGCTACTAGAGCCATCTTATAGAAAAAAACCGAAGAAGCCTTTTGGCCAACCCAATATAAGGAACTATAACCAAAAAGTATGCCTAAGATCAGGTCCGTATGTGTAATAAGGCCAAAGTATTGGTCAAAGGAGTGATCATAACAGTCATTTTAACCACTGACCTGGATCATGGAATGACTGGCTGGCTGTTTGCAGGACTAGAGTGGACATGCAGGTAAACACAACATAAATTCCAGTTGACAATGCACACACTTTTGGAACAACAAATAAGTAAATATAACATGGGCTATAAGGCCTCCAAGGTACTAATTTTTCCTTTTTTCACCATAGTTTTTCCAGCTGGACTTTGGAGTCTTGATTCTAGGACTGCTGCTATATTTCTAAGAGGAGCTCTTCCCAAACCAAAGGCATGACACATTTGTGCTTCTGAGTCATAAAGAGATGGACCTTCAAGAAAGATGGCCTACAGATTCAAAAGTTAAGTGTATATATTTAAATGCCTGGCCTAAAAAAAAACAAAAACAAAAATGAAAAAACTAAACAAACTGAATAAAGAATCACATTTGTTCCTTTGTTGTTAAAAATGACTGGTCTATAAAGGTTTCAGTAGATGGGGCCACGCAGTGCATAACTGGGACTGAAGACAAAAATTGAAAATTTATAGCTTCTAAAAAGAGAACTAGAATATATAAAGTTGGCGTTATCATTTTGGGGGAGAAACACTGAATAGGTTACGAGAAAAAAAGGAATGAAAGATTTGTTTTATCTTAAGAACCATTTGCCCCACACAGAATCTTTAAAATAGACAACTATACCAAACTTATCTATTGTTCTTATGACATTTAAATAAGTTACACGAAGTGGAAAATGTGGTGTTAGTTATCTTCTTCCTCATCCTCTTTAATTACTGGGGTACCTAAAATGAAAAAGAAAATTATTACTGGTCATTCGCAAGAGATTGTTAAATTCTAAATGAAAATATTTTTCTGTTAACCTGAGGAGTTCTGAGATGCTGAGAAGTGTGCCATAATAAAAATAATATCATAAAATAATCTTTTAAATTTCTAATTAACCAAAAAGCCTCTCAGGAGAATTCCCAAATGGATTAATATAAGTAATTATAAATATTCAGGTCCCCAAATGCAGAGTTACAAATAAAAACACCTACAGGTACCAGGCAGAAAAATAAGGCCCTATACACACTAAAAACTTTGTATGTTAAACACAAAGAAATATTCATTTTTCGCAATAAAATACGCAATCCCAGTATTGCCAGAATCTGAATTTTTATGTTACTCCCCCAAATACTAAACATTGGGGATAAATTGGAAAAAAATAAAAAGAACCAAGGCACAGAAAATAAAATACATCTGCAGGCTCTCACTGGCCCAAGAGCCAGCCAGTTCTGAGCTCTGGCGTTTGAAGCATGCCCACAATCTGACCCTAGTCAACTGTTCAGTCTTCACTCTTCAGCCAGTCACCCTCTACTCCAGATGAAGTGATCAACTCATTATCTCCCAAACTCATCTTGCAGACTACTACCTCTGGACTCCTGGCTAACAAAGTTCCTCCATTTTGGAATGCCCCCGTAACACCCCTTCCATCTAGGCCCTACCCTTAATTAAGAGCCATCTCCAGTGCCTCTTCCTGTGTGATTCTTCTTTATGGCAACGAGCAGAGTCTTACCCCTCTGTACTCCCCACAGCATCTGTTTGTGGGGGGTAGTGAATGTTTTATTGAAATATACATACAAAGTACACAAATTATAAGTGTACAGATTGATAAATGTATACAAAGTGAACACATCTGGTAACCAGCACCCAGCTTAGGAAGAGAACATTACCAGAACCCCCAAAACTTCCTCAGGTCCCCTTCCAGTCACTGTCCCCCCA
The DNA here is from genome assembly GCF_965194805.1 of Balaenoptera borealis. Classification (NCBI taxonomy): domain Eukaryota; kingdom Metazoa; phylum Chordata; class Mammalia; order Artiodactyla; family Balaenopteridae; genus Balaenoptera; species Balaenoptera borealis. The sequence continues at coordinate 28,473,294 of NC_138866.1, forward strand.
CAAAAGGTATATTCTATCCTAATGTCTAACACCATGGATTATTTTGCCTGATTTTGAAACTGATATGAATAGAATGATGTAGCGTGTGCTCTGTGTCTGGCTTCTTTTGCTCAACATTATGTTTATATGATTTATGTATATTGTGTGAAGCTATAGTTCATTCATTCTCATTGCTGTTTAATATTCCATTGTACGAATATGTCATAATTTACTTATCTATTCTTTTGTTGTTGGGCGTTTGGGTTGTTTCCAATTTATAGCTATTAAAATAGTGGTGCAATGAGCATTGTCATACAGGTCTTTTGGTAAACATCCATGTTCTTTTCTTCTGGGTATACAGCTAGGAGAAAAGTTGCTGGGTCATGTGGGATATGTATGTAGAGCTTCTGTAGATAATGCCAGTTTTCCAAAGTTATACCAAGTTACATTACTATCCAGCAGGGTATGAGAGTTCTAGTTGCTCCATGTTCCACTAACATTTGGTATTGTCTGTCTTTTTCATTTTAGCTCTTTAACACCCCTCAGTTTTTCTTACAAGCAACTGAAGAGGAGCAAAAAGAGGCAAGCTAGCAGCTGTGGCCACCTGTGTTCTGGTCCATCTCACTGGTTTAGGATAGACCAGCTGGTTTTTCTAGGGGCTGTTCAGATTGGTCTGAAGTCAATATTTGGTCCAAAAGGCTGTATATAATGTGGCTTGGTCTATTCAGGGTCTACATAAGGGATTCTTTTCCATTCTTAATGGAAGGGGTTCACTTCCTGTGCACAATGAGAAAGGAAGACAAATGATTTCAACTGGTTTCTAGAGGTCAAAGTTGAACATAAAAAGGCTGAAGTCCAAGGCTCTAATGTACCCTCTCTTTTGTTCTATTTTATTTTAAATTATGAAATATTCATTCATATAGATACAATATAAATAAAGAGTAACAAAACCAATTATTGTATACCCACCACCCAGTTTAGGAAACAGAACATCACCAGTATCTAAGAAACCTGTTTGCATCTTCCTGTTTATTCCTGTACCTCCCACAAGAGGCAATCTACTGTCTTTGTTATTTTACCGCTAGGTATGTAACCAGAGGGGAAAAAGGGAACATTCTGCATGATTCCATTTATATAAAACTCTATAAAATACAAATTAATCTATAGGGACAGAAAGCAGATCAGTGACTGCCTTGGGAAGGATGGTGGTGAGCAGCAGGAGGGAGGGATTACAAAGAGGCAAAAGGAAATTTTTGGGGGTGATATATATGTTCATTATCTTTTCCCCCCAACTTTATTGAGATATGATTGATATATAACATTGTGTAGGTTTAAGGTAAAAATGGCCTGGCTTCCTCATAGGACCACTGGAAGGAGGAAAGACCCAGGGAGGTCTGTGACTCTTTTATCATTTCTGGTTTTCAGATGACAAAAGAACAAAGTTTGGTGAGATGAATTAACCAGCCCAATGACAAAAAAGCTAGAACTGGGACTTGAACCCAGTCAGTCAGGGATCTCTCCTGACATTTTCACCTATCTTAGGTATTGAGAAACTAAAATTAGGGGGGAGAGGGAGAGAGAACATTACAATTTTGATCCAATTGTGAAAAAGCAACTCCTTACTATTTATGTCTAATTATTTTGCAAAATAATACGTTTGGGACTTGAGAATAAACCCAGCTTTCTTATAAGCTTTTGGTTTAGGGATGATCTTATACCAGTCTAAATATTCTAGAAGTCTTTCATCTCACTCTGGCCCAAACTGGGACCACAAAATTTCCTATGGACAGAAATGGCCTTGGAGACCAGAGATAACCTATCATTTTCTTTAGTTTCGCTCCTTTTCATGATTCCGCACTACAAATTCAATTCTTACACCCAGAAAACGTTTCCAAGCTGGCCCAGAGTCACTCACCATCTAGCTTTTTCAGTTTGGGTACTCTCTTGGTTGCCTCGTCAATCCAGTTCCCTTCAGCAGAATGTTTCTCTTCCAAGGGATTGCCTACAAACACCAGGTCTTCTAGGCATGGCAGTTCTGCCAGCTTCACAAATTCACCTACAAGTACAAAGAATACATTCCATATTAAAATGGCAAGTTTTACTCTTATGATTTTGAAGGGTGAATCCCAGTATCACTAGCCCTCAGTTTGTGACTATTCAGAACAATTCGCTGTTGAAGATTTTGAAGGAAGTAGGGGAAATGATACCATATGAAGTCATTCTCTGAAGACACTATGGAAAGGGAGGGAAAGCGAGATGTACCTCTTCTACCTTTATGCTAATCTAAGGATGGGATAAGAAGAGGAAATGAGGTTCAGAATCAACAAATCAATCTCCAGTGACAGGTCTTCTCTATACTGTACTACATCAGTATCAGCTGAGCTAAACTGCCTTTGTCTCTACCCATTCTCTCATCTCTAAATTCTTAAAGCAACTCATTCAAGCCTCTGTTGTAGAACTTATCACACAGTTTTCTAATTATTAACTCATAAACTAATCTTTCCCACTAAGCTGTGAACTCCTTGAGGGCAGGGATAATGTCCTATTCAACTATGTATCTCAACAGCCTGGCATAGTTCATGGCACACAATAGGGCTTTAAAATGCTAAATGGATAATGTACAATAAAAAAGAAAAGCAATATATACATTAAATAAGTCTTCCACTCAAGAATTATTAAACCGATTCCTTTTGGCCTTTGGACAATAGTTTAATTTTTTTCATGATTAATAGGACCAGGACCTATTCAATTATAATCATTCTAAGTAAATATTTAAATGTAAATTTCAAGTGTTTAGATGAAATATAGGAACTCCTATAGCTATTTCCCTCTGTGCTTAGAAAGAAATGTCCCCATTTCGTATCTTGTTCCCTATAGGGCTATTTTCTATAAACATGAGGTAGAAGGTTAGCAAAGAGCCAGCCTCACTTACCCCAGTCTTTCACCAGGTTATTAGACATGTAAAGAATCTTCAATTTCTTCATTACATGGATCCCTTTCAACTTCTCAATAAAATTGTAGGAGATCCACAGTTCTTCTAACGTGTCCCCTACTGCTTCCTGAAAAAGAAAGCAATTTGATTTACATACTTATTTTTAAGCTTTTCCTTCTGTCCCCTTCCTCATAAACATAAAGACAATGGCCTTCAGAGAGAACTGAGACCAACCTGTCCACGGCAGGAGAGCTGAAGGCTGTGTGGGAGTTTTTTCTCATTAAGAAAGCCAAGTAGAACATTTTCTTCCTCTCTTCAAACTGATCTGAACTAAGAATAGCTACTGAAATCACCAAGAGGGGAAATAAGAGCACTATTTTATCATTTTTATTGAATAATATACTTTTCAAATTACTTCCCTATACATTGTATTATTTGATCCTTATTTAATTAAGATAGGCAAAGCAGGTTATTTGATTTCTATTCTAGATAGATTAAGGGATTTTTCTAAGCTCACAATGCTATTTTTTTTTTTTTTTTTGGCTGCACCACGCAGCTTGCAGGATCTTAGTTCCCCTACCAGGGATAGAGCCCAAGCCCACAGCAGTGAAAGCGTGCAGTCCTAACCACTGGACCACCAAGGAATTCCCAACAATGTTATTAAATAGTAGACCTATGTCTAAATTTCAGGGTTTTTAAAAAATATTTATTATGAAAACTTTCAAACGTAAAAAAGTTGAAAGAATATTATAGTAAATACCCATATATCTACTATCCAGCTTCTACCATTAACATTCTACTATCCTTTTCCTATAACATATCTGGTCCATCTATCCATCCTGCTATCTATGCATCAATTCACCTTATTTTTTCTGATGTATAAAACTCAACTTAAAACCCATAGTCTTTTCATTATAATGATTATGTCACACTGACCCTTAAATGCTAGATACAATCAATAGTGGCACAAAAACTTTTTCTTCTTCCATACACAAAAGACAAAATGTAGTGATTATTTGTTCCTTAAAAAACAAAAAAATGACTAGGCAGAATCAATTCAATGCTCAATCCCCTCTTAACCCTAAAGAATTTACCTACATCCACATGGTAATGCTAGAATGTAGGACCCAGGTCTATGTCCTGGTAACTGTCCCTTTGCAGACTATAAAGAGAAAAAATGTACTCTGGATAAAGATCATTAATGCATTTTCCATACAGATGGAACCAAGGGGAAAAGCTGAGAATGGAGTGGTCTGAGTTAGTTCTGTGTGTCATCCCAAGGCCCACAATTCATCTTAGTTTCAACTTTCTCAGTAGAAGAAACAACAATTTCGAAGTAAAAGAAACTTTTAAATCAGTCCATCCTGGCACTGAAAGTGTGAGGCAGCAGAAAAAATAGTGACTAAATAATACTAATTAGAAAGTTTAGGCTCAATTCTGGGTTCTGCCACTTACTTAGTGTCGTTTTACACGTGCAGATGAGGACTCTTGGTCAGTTTTCACCTAGCCAATTTGATCAATTCTCCAAACAGCCAATTTGCTGAATTTACTCTTTTACTGATTTACTGAAAAACTGGTTAACTACTTACAAATTATAGCAATTTGTTTTAGATAGGATAGGATAGAAATTACTTTAGACAGGATAACTTCTGAAGATGTCTGTTGTGCTTTGTTCATTCCTTACAAGCATTAATTGAGTTTCAGTTTAGTTTTCAGCCATTTGGATGCAGCTGTTCTGCCACGACCAAAGTTCTGTGCATTTGGGGACTTTACTTGGGAATATAAATTCTCATTGCAGAATGAGAATTTCTTATGTATATTGACTAACAAATGTTGTATAGATTTTGGGTGTCCAGGGCATAGTTTTGTCTTTCAGTACATTTTCAATCTATTCCACTGTTTTTCCTACTTCCCTAAATATAACAATTCACTACCCAACTCAATTAGATTACTATTTTTATGTGTTTTAATCATTTGAGAAGTGATCAGTGTCTAAAATATGAAACTGACATTCTACAAAGATGGACTGACAAATCTAACAGCTGGGATAAAACAGCTGCACTAAAATTAACACTAAATAAAATCTTAAAGAAAAGTTTAAAAGGTGTTGAAACCATTCCAAGCAACACAATTTTCTATATATTTTAAGTAGGTAATAAAGACAAACTTTGGTGAAGCAATCTGGTGAATGTTAATCACTAAAAACTGGCTAAGTCTGTGTGACTCAATTCAGTGAAATCTGTCATTCAATAAACTAGCCCTTTGGAGAACTGTACATTGAATGAACAGGCATTTAGCAAACTGGTCTGCTTCTGCATGTGAATAAATCACTTCTCTTCTTAGTTTCTAACTCTGTAAAATAAGGAGGCTGGCACAATGAGCTAGCACCTCATACCTGTTAGGATGACTACTGTCAAACAAACAGAAAATAACAAGTATTGGCAAGGATATGGAGAAATTGGAACACTTGTGCACTGTTGGTGTGAATGTAGAATGGTGTAGATGCTGTGGAAAACATTTTGGCAGTTCATCCAAAAATTAAAAACATTATGAACCAGCAATCCCACTCCTGGGCATATATCCAAAATAATTTAAAGTAGGGTTTCAAAGAGATATTTGGATACCCATGTTCATAGCAGCATAATTTACAACAGCCAAAAGGAAGAAACAACCCAAGTGTTCGTTGATGGATGAATGGATAAACAAAATATGGTCTATTCATACAACAGAATATTATTCATCCTTAAAAAGGAAAGAAATTCTGATATATACTACAACATGGATGAAACTTGAGGACATTATGCTAAGTGAACTAAGCCAGTCACAAAAAGACAAATACTGTATGATTCTACTTATATGAGATATCTAGAGTAGTCGAATTCATAGAGACGGAAAGTAGAATGGTGGTTGCCAGAGCTGGTGGGGAGGAGACAATGGGAAGTTACTGTTTAATAGGTATAGAGGTTTGGTTTTCTAAAATGAAAAGAAATCAATTCTCTCCAAGTCAATCTATAGATTCAATGCAACTCTACTAAGACTTCCAATGGGATTTTATTTTTTATGAACTTGATAGGCTGATTTTCAAGTTTCTCTTGAAGAGTAAATGTCCAAGAAAAGCCACAAACATTTTGAACAAAGAGAGAGGACTTGTCTCAGTAGATATCAAAACATATTATAAAGCGAAAGAAATGTAAAGCAACATGATATTGGAGCTGAAATATATAGGTAACACAACAAACAGAAAGACACTTGAGGGACTTCCCTGGTGGTCCAGTGGGTAAGACTCCACGCTCCCGATGCAGGGGGCCCAGGTTCGATCCCTGGTCAGGGAACTAGATCCCACATGCCGCAACTAAGATCCGTATGCTGCAACTAAGAAGTCTGCATGTCACAACTAAAGATCCTGCACAGCCTAAATAAATAAGTAAATATTTTAAATAAATAAATAAAATAAATAAAAAGCACTTGCCAAAAGGATTAGCCTTAAAAAAAAAAGAAAGAAAGAAACTTGACCATCCAGTAACCTACCCATGCATATACAAGAGTTTATTTAGTATGTGGCATTTCCAAACAGTAGGAAAAGGAGACTTTTCAATATATGGCTAACCATTTGGAGGAAAAAAAATAAGGTCTGATATCTGTCACATGCAATTTGCAAAAATAAACTCCAGATGGATTAAAGGTATAAACTTTTTAAATTTATACTTAAAAAACAATAGAAGTACTAAAAGAAAATATAAGATGATTTTTTTATAATCTAGAAGTGAAGACCTATATAAGATACAAAACACAGATGTTATAAAGATTTGACAAATAAAAATTTTAAAACTCCATATGGCAACTATGAATAAAGTAAAAAGATAAGTGACAAACTAAGAGAAAATATATTAAATAATTCTGAAAACTTTGCATTAAATTGCAGTGTGGAAATTGCAATCAGATTGCCTAGATTTGACTAAGTCCTCCACCTTTTCCTCTTCCCTCCTGCCCTTTTTCTCTCCTTCATCATCTTTTCTTTTGTCTGTTTAGCTATTCATTTGTAGATGGACACTTGGGTTGCTTCCATCTTTTGACTATTGTGCATAATGCTGCTATGAATATGAGTGCACAAATATTTTGTTTGTATTTTGAGGGGGGATCATTAGTTGTTTTTTTTGATTTAAAGAGTAACATACATAATCATCACCTAAATAAAAATATAAAATATTTTTTAAAAAAGAGTAACACACAAGATAACAACATAACAAAAATCAAATAGTGTAAACAAGTATAATGAAAAGTCTCTTTCTCACCCACGCCCGTTCCCTTCCCCAGAGGTAACAGCTATCATCAGAAATATTCTATGCATATATGTACAGAGAAATATCCACTTTGCTTCTTTTCATTTAATAATATACTTTGCAAATTATTCTATTTCAGCACATATAGGTAAGTCCTACCTCATTTTCCCCCTTGATATATTTTGTTTAGCTAGTCTACTACTGATAGGCACTTAGATTGTTGCAGTCTTTTATACAAGCTATATTTCAATGAATGTACTTGGTCCACCATCTTTGTTCATGTATGTGAGTATGAAAAACTCCTTGATATAGAATAGTTGGGACAAACTAAATACACATTGAAGACACTGATAGCTATTGACAGACTGTTCATCTCAGCAATAGGGTTTAACAGTGCCTGTTCACTATACCTGGGCATTTTACATAACTATCTGAGCCTCAGTTTCTTTATCTTAAAATGAGGACTGAGGATTTTTTATCTTAAAATGAGGATATTATCTACTTGTTGTGAGTTTCAAATGAGATAATGCATGTAAAGGGTCTGCTACACAGTTCATAAATGTAACAACAATAATAGGAATAACATTATCAATACTGGATAAATATTAGGAATATTGAGGAGTGCCTAGAATTTAATAAGAAAAAGATAAAAGTAGAAAATGGGTAAAAAATGTTAGGTCAATTTCCAAAAGAGGAAACATGCATAACCAATAAGTATATAAAAAGATGTTCAAAGTCACAACTAACTAAAGAATACAGATTAAAACAATGTAATACTCCCTTTTTGCCTATCATATTGGCAAATATTAAAAATATGGATAATACTCAGGGATGTTGAGGGTGGAGGGAGTAATCCTCACCCTTATACCATTGATGGAAGTGGAAACTGGCATAAGCGTTGTGGGAGCAATCTGAGGTACTTGTCAAAAATTTAAATGCACAAAAATAACCTCAGCTTTTCTACTTTTAGGAATCTAGCCCATGTAAAGATTCAAATAACTGCTAAAGGATATATGTAAAAAGATGTTCACTACAGCATGATTTGTAAAAGCAAAAAAAAGAGAGACAGACGCCCCTTCCTCAATAAAATATCTGGAAATACTCTAAATATTCAGCAGTATATGAATAGTTAAATACATTGCCATATACTGATAATGTAGAAGACAACAGCTATTGAAAAGAATGCATTAGATTTGCCGTTTTTACATGGAAGGATATTCCTGATATATTATTGAATGAAAAATCAGGAAAAATATGCCCAGTATATTATCAGTATAAATATATATTACACACACACTCACATGCATACACACACACACACACACACACACACACACACACACAGATATCTGTTTATTTGTGCACAGAAAAAAATTTAAAGTATACCAATATTATTTCAGTTACCTCATAGATTTGAAGAGGTAGGGAGAGGAAAGACTTTCACAGTGTATTTCATACATTTATGAATTGCTTGATTTGTTTTTTAAATACAATTACATCTATTACTCTTAGAATTAAAATTTTAACCTAATAGTTTTTCTAATTAGTAATATTACAAAGCATTATTAAGTCACAATAAATATTTATAGAGTGCCTACTACATGTATCAAGCACCAATGTAGATGGTGATGAACAGAACTGACTTGCTTATCAGGATTTGTGTGTGTGTGACACAGAGAGAAAGAGACAGAGACAGAGGGAGAGACAGAGAGAGGGAAAGAGAATAAACAAATAAGAAAAATGGAAAAAAATTATAGGTGATAAGAGTTATTGTCTAGAGGACTGCTTTATATATAGGATAGTTGGGTCTCTTTTGAGGAAGTGACATCTGAACTGAAGTGTGAAAGTTAAGGAGCCAGTAATGTGGAAATCCAGGGTAACAGAGTTTTTTAAGGAAGAGGAAACATCAAGTACAAATGTCCTCAGGTGGGAATGAACCTGGCATGTTCAAGGAAGAGAAAGAAGGCCAGTGGCTGGAGATTACCAACTTGGAAGAAAAGTAATATGAAATGAGATCCGAAAGGAAAGCAGAGGCCAGCCAATCACATATAAGAACAGGCTTATAATGTACCTTAATAGTCAGTTTTCCTAAGTAGTTTTAAATAGACTCCGTTTCTTCAATTTAACATTCCATGTTTCACATATTAGAGTAGTTATTTGTAACTTACTGAGGCAGCTATTCAAATCATGCTATGAGGCTGATGTGTCTAGATGAATAACTCAGTTAGCATGTGAACCTATTTGAAGTCCACCATCTGTATCCCTATGGAGACGTATTTTTCTTTAGTCTTTGCATAAGTAGTAAACCTTTTGGACTGGTTAAATGTTTTTGGTGTATGTATACACACACACACACACACACACACACACACACACACACACATACATATATCCTGGGGAAAAAACCAACTGTTGGGGGTTATTGATGGCAGTCTATAGAAAGTAAAGAGATCTAAGTAAATGATGGTTCAGCTAGATAATATCGCCATACATGCCTTTAATCCTATATTTACAATTTCTTTGTGGTTTCTAGGTATATATTACATTTATTGGGAGAAATTATACACCATATCAATAGTTGAGAATCTGGTGTTCTGTAAATACCTGGGGGAACATCAAGCATTTATCATATTGGCCCTAAAAATTTAGGGGTATATTTATTTGCAAGCTCTTCCTTTTCAGATAATTCAAAGTAATGTTTAGGCTGAAGTATAATAAATTCTGAATTTTTGTACTATAATTTAATATTTTATACATTATGAATAATGTCCCTATATATGACATTTTTACCATCTAAGGCTCACAGAATGAAGAGAAGGCAAAATGTCGTTACATTTACCAATCATTTAGAACATCAAAAAAAAATTTTTTTATAGATCATTAGGATTTTATTCATCATATCTAGCTAGAAAGCAAATAATTCATCTACTGGTTATTGTTTTGGGGGAGAAAACTCCCTTTATTTAACTACAGAATGTAATCTCTAAGAATTTCCAAGCATTTTATAAATTTATGTCAGTAAGTAGACATGTAGATGTGGGAATATTATCAGATAATTCAAGATAATTCCAAAATTGCACCTCTGAACACTGACTCCTATTCACGTGTTTTGGCTGTTTCTGTAATGGGTGGGGGAGGGGAATGGTCATTTTAGCCTGTCTGGTCTTGGGAGGTTATTGTTGGGAAGCACTGCAGTTTCAGCCTCATTGACTCTTATGAAGAACAAGCTAGAGTTATCGGGCTTGGAGGGGGACAGGAAACCCAAGTGACAAAATATTTCAGGGTTTTTATGAAGTATTTAACAATCAGCACTTTAAAAAAAAATTATTATATTTTGGGGAACATACACAAGAAAAAGAAATTAGTTTCATCTTTTCTGAAATTGCCTAGTTTTACAATATTGTTTCATCTCAACTTTGCAAGGAAATTCAAATGGCCAATAAATATACAAATAAAATACACTGTCAAAAACTTTTAAAAATTTAAAAATGCCCAAGGTTGGTAAAGGGAAATGAAAACGCTCATACATTATTGATGGTAGTATAAATTGTTACAAGCTTTCCAAAGGGTAACTTGATAATATGTCACAAAAGCCTTAAAAGAAATTCATACTTTTGACCCAGCAATTCCATTTCAAGGAATTTATCCAAGGAATTATTCATAGATGTGTGCAATAATATAGCTAAAAGGAGATTTATAACAGCATTGATTATAATAACTCCAAACTGGAAATAAATAATGAATAATAACTTATTTAAATAAATTATGGTACATCAATAAAACAGAATATTATGCTGTCATTAAAAAAGTATGGTTGAAAATTATTTTAAAAACTTAAATAACATCCTCTGATCAAAAACCTCCAATGGCTTTGCAAGCCACTTGGAAAAAAATCTAAAATCTTACCAAGTCCTATAAGGATTGGTTCTTGGCTCCCTCTCACCACTGAGGACAATTCTCCCTCATTCAACTCTTGCTCTTACTCAAGCATACCAAGGAGCTTCAGTTTCAAGACATCTGCACTTGCTGTCCCTCTTCAGTCTGGAGCACTGGTCCCTTGGTCAGCTCTAGAGCCTACATTCTCACTTTTAGAGAGGACTTCCCATCAATCTACGTTCTCTTATATGCCTCATTTTTGTTTTTGTTTTTTTTAAATCAATAATTATATTTTATTCCATGATCACCATAAAATCCATATAAATGCTACAAAGACAGAGATGGCATGTTAACCACATAGGAAGATAACATAAATTTGGAAAAATACATAAATTAGGAAAATATAAAATTAGAATTTAAAATTTTCTGGCCAGGCAGAAACTTGAGATAATTTTTAACAGTAAAATTTAATGGAAATAATTATCTATTTGGAATATATATGTCTCGTTTATCTTCATTGCATTCATCACCACCTGATGTATTATTATACAATTATTTTCTAGTCTGTCTCCCTCCACTATAATTTAAATTCAATGAGAGCAAGGACTTTATTTTATATCCTGCTGTATCTCTAGTGCCTAGAACAGTGCCTGGCTAAAAGCAGGCATTCAGTAAATATATTGAATGAATTTGCTGAATGAATGAATGACATGGAAAAAATGATCTTTATATACTAAGTAAAAAAAAGAGATGCAAGACAATATATATGGTATGATTTCATTCTCTACATACCCACCAAAGAATAGGAAAAAAAGGCAAGAAAGATGTCAATCAAAATGTTAGCAGTGGTTTATAGGTAATTTTTATATTTGCTTTTCTATTTTGTAAAGTTTCTGCAACAGACAAGTATTATTTGAATACTCAAGAAAAAGAGTGTATGCTTTTTTAAGTAATAAATAACAACCTACCAGTCCATTTAAGTTCTTTATGTTGTTTCTTCCTAAAGACAATATTCTCAAGTTTTCTGTAGAGGAAAGAAAACAATTTTGGTTTATTAGAATCATATTACACAATTGTTATAAATCTAATATAATAAAGCTTTAATACATTTATATAGGGACTTCTCTGGTGGCGCAGTGGTTAAGAATCCGCCAGCCAATGCAGGGGACACGGGTTTGAGCCCTGGTCCAGGAAGATCCCACATGCACAGAGCAACTAAGCCCATGTGCCACAACTACTGAGCCTGCACTCTGGAGCCCTTGAGTCACAACTACTGAGCTCGCGTGCCACAACTACTGAAGTCATGCGCCTAGAGTTCGTGCTCCACAGCAAGAGAAGCCGCCGCAATGAGAAGCCCATGCATCGCAACGAAAACCAGTCCCCGCTCGCTGCAACTAGAGAAAGCCCATGTGCAGAAACGAAGACCCAATGCAGCCAAAAATTTAAAAAATAATAATAATAATTTTTTTAATTAAAAAAATACACTTATATAATATCCTTATATAATAAAAAAGGCTGTATTAATAAAACGTGGTAATCAAGTAAGAAATAACATAGACATATCACTAAGGTAAACACTACAACTACAATTGCACATCATGCCAATGTTAAATTTTAAATGGTTAGCTATTTGAAATGCATGGTTTTAATATTATAAGGATAAAATAAGAGTAAAGAAGATTTGAACTTTAAATTTGGGAGCATATATATTTCAAATCTCTTATAATATGAGGACTTACACTAGAAAATAGAAAACATATTCATGTTTGGTCCACCTTGCTCCACAAAGGATTAGAAGTGAAATCAAATGAATCAGTATTTTAAAAATCTTTTGCTTTCATTTTTTAAAATAATTAAATTGTGATTGGTTAAAAAATGTCTATTTGTATTTTTTAAAAGAATGTTTCTATTTTTATATCTATAGGCTATTTCTGGAAGAGAAAAGTAGAAACAGTGGTTGGTTTGGGGGAGGAACTGAGAGTCAGTCTATGGTCGGAGGAAGATATTTTTATTTTTATTTATTTATTTATTTATTTATTTAATTTTGGCTGCAACGGGTCTTAGTTGCGGCATGCGGGATCTTCATTGTGGCATGAGGGATCTTTAGTTGAGGCATGTGGGCTTCTTAGTTGTGGCATGCGGACTCTTAGTTGCTGCATGCAAACTCTTAATTGCAGCATGCATGCGGGATCTAGTTCTCTGACCAGGGATCGAACCCAGGCCCCCTGTATTGGAAGCGTGGAGTCTTACCCACTGGACCACCAGGGAAGCCCCTGGAGGAAGACATTTTTAACTGTACCATCTTCTGAACTATTTGCATAAAACCATGTACATACATTATTTTTCAAAATTAAAATAAAAGATTTCTAGTAAAACACAGGAAACCTCACTTCTGTCCTAAAAAACTACTGTGATTACTTATGCATAAGTTATACATTTAATTTTCACAACTTAAACTTCTATAACTATGCTGTCCAGTATGGTAGTTACTAACCACATGTGGATATTTAATTTAATTAAAATTAAATACGATAAAAAATTCAGTTTCTCCATCACATTAATCACATTTCAAGAGCCTAATAGCTACATATGGCTAGTGGCAACTGAATTGGGACAGTGCAGATAATTCTGTTGGATGGCACTGTTCTATAACATCCATAATTCAATGGTTAAGAGCACAAATCCATAACTGAGTTCCAATCCTAACTCTCTAGGGAAGTAACCAAACCTCTTAAGAATCTCAGTTTTGTCATATGTAAAATGAGGAAGTATAGGATCTACCTTATAAGAGTATAAGGATTAAATGAGATAATTGTCTAAAATATTCAGCACAAGGCTTAATCCATGGTAAGTACAAATAAATGATGTACGTGTGTGTGTATCAGGCATATATAGTGAGAGAGGAGTCAAGAAATTACCAAGGAGTTTGGCCTGAGCAACTAGAAGAATGCAGTTGTCACTATCTGAGACAGACACACAAGAAGTTGGGTTAGCTAGGGCTGGGGAAGGACATCAGGACTCAGTATTGGACATGTTAAGTATGAGATGTCCAGTAGACATCCAATGGAAATGTCGGGCAACTGAATGTGTGAATCTGGAGTTCAGAGGAGATGTATGGACTAGAGATATAAATTTGGGAGCCATCAGCATATAGATGGTAAAACCATGATCTGGATGAGATAATCTAGGGAGTAGGTGAAGATAGAAAAGAGAAGAGATCCAAGAACTGAGTCCCCAGATACTCCAACATTTAAAATTTGAGGACATGAGACTGGGAAGAAGTAGCCAAAAAGGCAGGAGAAAATCAGAAGGGTACAGTGTTCTAGAAATCCAATACTGAAATTGCTTCAAACAGAAAAGAAATCATCCATGTCAAAATACACTTAGGTCAACTAAGATAAGAACTGATCTCAGAAATTAGAGATAACAGATATATACAAATCTTTTAAAGATAGTATCTAACTTAAATACACACAACTCCTTTTTTTAAAAATGCACATGAAAATGGCAATGAAAGGCTAAAGAGATCTTACTTATTGCTGTACGGGGAAGTAAATAATGATATCAAACTTAATAGATTAACTCTTCTAACATTACAGAATTACGCATTTTCCATATTTTATATGCTGCATAAGTAGAGAGCACCACTAGAAGGAAAACACTGTTTTTTTCTTCTTAGGTCCTGATGAAAATCAAAACAATATCTTAAAGTTTTATGTTTACTTATTTAGTAAACTGAAGGAGTATACTTTTTTACCAAGAAACTTTACTTTCTAGTCTTTAATATGAGAGTATTAATATTCACATTGTACAGCTTTTTAGTCACAGTTTTGAACATAGTCATGTCATACAGTTTTCTAGTCACAGTTTTGAAACAATATATACTGCTGTTAGGGTTATTCTGCCTTATAACCCCACTGTTAAATAGGAATACCTACTTATTTCAGATCCTCTTATCACAGCGTAGTAGGTAAGACTATAGTGCTCATGAAAGGAAAGGGGTGGGAGGCAAGCTAGCGTCATATATTCAATCTCTTGCATGAATCAGTTGGCTTCATTTTGCTTCATAGTCACAGACAAAGTGTATTCTCTCCATAGACTGCAGAAATACCATTTGTTATAAGCAGAACTAAAATGAGATGCATCAAATATAGCAAATACATGGTACAAATGCCTATTCTCTCTCATTCCATGCCTACATCAGACATCAATAATTGATCAAGGTACTCTTTTCCACTGAATTTTTGGAACTCTTCTTCATACGACTTTCCTGAGAGTCACTACCAATTGACCAAAGAGAATATGAGTTCAAACCCATTACCAGCCTTATATAGAAGATTTTTCATATTTTCATTTTCATATTGTCATAGTCATGTTTTTATGAAAGAAAAGCATGTTATCCATACTGATAAATAATATGTTATCAATTTAGTCTCCTTTAAGCAAGTTATTTCAAATACAGACAAAGAATAGGGAATAAAATGAAATATAAATTGTTTAATGAGTCAGTGAAAAATGGAATAGACGGAATCATCTAATACACAACTCTAATAGTGAACACTTCCTCTCCAGCACTATGTAAATACTAAGTGCACCTTTGAGTACGGTACTGGGGGGGGATGGAGATTTGGAATAGAAGATAGAAATATTAATAAGATGTGATGTTTGCCCTCAAGGAGCTCATTATCTGAAGAGACAGAACATATTCCTCACTAACTATAATAACAGCTAATATTTCTTGAGCACTTATATGCAGTAGGCACTATTCTAAGAACTTTATACACACTACTCATTTAATCTTCACAATAACTATATGAAGTAAGTAATTATTATTATAATCTAAGGTAGACTGTTATAAATGTTCCCAAGAAAGAGTAATTATTATGATGATGGAGATTAAAGAAGTCTTTAGGGGTCTCCCTCTAAATGACATTTAAACTTGGCATTCTTAATCTTAATTTTGTTTCTTGTAGGGTTTTCCTGCTAGAGGAAGGGGCTGTTCTCAATGAAAAGCACTGCATTAACAAGTGCACAAAGTCATAAAAAAAGAATTATATGTTTGGGTGTGAAGAGGATGTCACAAGCTTTTAGATGACCCTGAATGCAACCTTAAGGCATCTGGTCTTTATTAGGCAAAGGGGAGGCATTAAAGGTCTCTGATCTGGAGGAATGATAATGAGAACAATATTTTTAAAAAGAAAACTCTGGTGTCAGTGCTGAAGGTCAATGGAAGAACAGAAAGATAGGAGACAAGGAGATCAACTGGGAGGCTATAACAGAAGTTGTAAGGCAGTGTTTTTTCAAACTGTGGGTCATGTGAAATCAACTTAGTGGGTTGTGACAAGCATTTAAAAAACAATGAAATCACGCTAAAAAAATTTATACTGGAACCTATGCTATAAGGGTAAATATTGTTTTACAAATTTTAATCCAGTTCATATGTATATGCTATATTTGATATGTGTATTCATATGAATATATATACACTGAGTCGTTAATTCAAATGTATTTCTTACTGTGGGAAGTGATAAAAAACATCTAAAAAATATGACCTAAGGGGGAGATGATGAGGGTCTAAATTAAAGCTGTAGCTCCTGGAAATGGAAAAGCAACAAATTATTTGAGAGCTCTTTCAAAGAATAGAGTTAACAGGACTTACGGATGAACTTGCATGTAGAGCTTGAGGGAAGTAAAGGGAAATATGATAGGCTAAATAATGGCTCACCAAAAGATACCTATATCCTAATCCCTGGAACCTGTGAATGTTACTATACCTGGGGAAAAATTACTTTGCAGATGTGATTAAGTTAGGGATCTTAAGATGGGGAGAGTATCCTTGATTACCCAGGTGTTCCCTAAATGTAATCACATGTATCCTCATAAGAGGGTGACAGAGAAAGATATGACAGAGACAAAAGAGGAGAAGGCAATATGACGACAGAGGCAGATATTGGAGTGACACAGTCACAAGCCAAGGAATCTGGCAGCCATCAGAATCTAGAAAAGGCAAGGAAAAGATTCTCCCCTGAAGCCTCTAGAGAAGGTGTGGCCCTCTTGATTTTGGCCCAGTGAAACTGATTTCAGACTTCTGGCCTCTAGAACAGTGAGGGAATACATTTCTGCAGTTTTAAGCCACCAAGTTTCTGCAGCCACAGGCAACTAGCACAAGGAGCCTTGGCAACTGCGAAGGTGTCGATGTCATTAACAAAGACAAGGAGCACAGGAAAAACAGGGATGGTCAAGAATAAAATTTTAAATATAATAAGTATGAAACATAAGATAAATCTGAACAAAAAAATATAAAAAACCTGATTTTCTATTTAAGATATTTCAATTCTAACACTACAAAAACTTTATAATGTCTTTAAACTGCTCAGGTTTCATGTTATCTCTACTTTTCTTTGGATAATTAAATAAGACACATGGTTTATATATTCTTTCTGACATCTGACAATTACTGTGGTTAAAACAGGTGCCAGCTTCTAGGATTATGTAGTGCCTCTGGAATGTTTATTCCAAATAACTACAAAATCCAAGAACCATCTGTTACTGTGGATCACTTACTTAAGCCATTCAGGTTTGCAATTTTTTCAATGCAGTTTGTAGACAGTGAAAGCTTCCTAAAAAAAAAAAAAAAGGAACACTTGAATTAATAAGAAAAAAATGTTAATGGTATATCAGAAATTATTCCTCAAGTACCCACAGAAGATGATATTTAAGTCACATTTCCTTTTACACTGAATCCTTTTTTCCCTCTCAGACATGACATGTATTCCTTCATTTTGAAATCTTCATACTTTTTCCCTGATTACAAAAGTTAATATACACTATTGTATAAAATCAAAAAAACCTTTTTGAGGGTAATTTGGTGTTATCTATTAAATTTTTAAATGCATGTATTTTTGACCCAGTAATTCATTTCTAGGAATATGTCCTATTGAAATACTAATACAAATGCCAAAAAATATATGAATTAGATTATTTACTGTATTATTGTAATAGCAAAAAAGTGGGAAAAATTTATAAATACCCATCAGCTGAGGAATACAGATAATGAAATACTATCTGCCACTAAAGCAAACAAGATTGGGCTATACATACCAACTTGGGAAAATGTCCATGATATGTGTATAATAAAAAGTTATGTAATCCTAACCACCCCACACATTCCTCCAGAGATAATGACTTTTAATAGTTCGTATATATTTTTCTAGATTTTTTTCCTATACATACTTTAATTGTATAAAAACAAATTTTTAAAGGGAGCATAATTACACGTTATTAATCTTCCTTTCTTGACAAAAACGTTTAATATCTTAGTAAATTTCATGCAAAGAATATAATAAAAGCTAATTTTATTGAACACTTAATGTGTGCCTAGTATTCTTCTAAGTACTTTACATGTATTAACTATTTTAACCATCAGAACAATCCTATGAAATAAGTATTATTATCCAAATTTTACAAATGAGGAAACTGAGGCACAAAGATGTTAAGCAATTTGCCTGATATTATACAACCAGAATGTAGCACAGGCAAATTTAAGACGCCAAAAAACTGACTCTAGAACATATGATCTTATCCTTCTGATTTGACCTGAAGAGGAATTCTTCTTCTTCTTTTTTTTTTTTTTTTTGCTTGAAACACTAAAAGCAATTACTGTACACTGTAAATTACTGGTCAAATCTGTGTATTTTCTAGTCATTCCCCATTCTCAAGAACAACCAGTTAAAGTGAAAAATGGACTGGAAAATCTGGGACTACGGTTGGGGAATGATTCTTTAATTGTTGTTTAGGCAACCTGCTCAAAGAGTGTCAGCAAAAATATGAACAGGGTGACTCTTTCTAAGCAGTTTCCAAGGTACTTTGGTATGGGGTACAGAACCTTCTCAAATGCTTGCCTTTGAAATGGCTTTATGATAAAAAGATATTTGACCACTTTGAAATAATGCTCTTTGAAATCATGATTTTTGAAGCCAAAAACACATCTAAGGTGGGTTTTTATGTAATACATTGTGTTCTCATCACAAAGGACAAGTTGCATACAATAACTAAATACATTTGCTTTTCCCTTTAATTCCAAAGACAGGTATTAGTCTAATGCATGAGTTCACAAATATGCATCTAAGAGTCATTCAGATTGCTTATTATAAATACAGATACCTAGTTTCATCAGTAGATTCTGTTTCTATAAATTTGGAGTGGGGCTTATCTACTGCACAAGGAGATTCTTATATAGGTAGCCAGGGGACCACAGTTAGAAAAACACAGGATGAAGAGATCAGAAAGAACCCCAATTGATTCTGTAACATTCTACACCCCTGACAAGACACTGCAGCCTGAGAGCACGGTTACAAGGTGTCATGGTATAATTGCCTCAAATTAGCCACAGAACCCTGCTAAAAAGTGTGTATTTAGAAAATAAGTTAAAAGGAATAAATATAGATCTGATACTTAAAGTCTTGGATAAATAGGATTACAAATAAATGTAACTTGATCCCAATTCGGAAAAAAAAATTAGAAGGTGCTATATCAAAATGCTGAGACTTCCCTGGCGGTCCAATGGTTAAGACTCTGTGCTTCCATTGCAGGGGGCAGGGGTGAGATCCCTGATCCCTGGTCGGGGAACTAAGATCCCACATGCCCTGCAGTGCGGCCAAAAAATTTAAAAAATAATAAAATAAAAAACAAAATGCTAACACTGGTTCTCAAAAGGTGTGCAATTTTGGTTGATATTACTTCCCTTTGTGCTTTTAATATTTTCTAGGTTTTTTTTTTTTTTTAATTATTTTGTGTCCCTCATGACTTTTAAAGAGGGCTCTTTTTTTTTTTTTTTTTTTTTTTATTTATTTATTTTTGGCTGCTTTGGGTCTTCGTTGCTGTGCGCGGGCTTTCTCTAGTTGTGGTGAGCAGGGGCTACTCTTCGTTGCGGTGAGCCGGCTTCTCAGTGCAGTGGCTTCTCTTGTTGTGGAGCACAGGCTCTAGGCACGCGGGCTTCAGTAGTTGTGGCACGTGGGCTCAGTAGTTGTGGCTCGTGGGCTCTAGAGCGCAGGCTCAGTAGTTGTGGCGCACAGGCTTAGTTGCTCCGCGGCATGTGGGATCTTCCCAGACTAGGCATCAAATCCGTGTCCCCTGCATTGGCAGGCAGATTCTTAACCACTGCGCCACCAGGGAAGCCCTTCTAGGTGCTTTACAATGTATTTTCATAGTTTGAAAAGTATTTTTTAAAGCAGTATCTCTTATGTCTCTGAGTAAGTATAGTATTGACTTTGGTGGATAATCTTACAAGGGAAAGTACTAGATTTTATGACAGAGAAATAGTTTAATTGTGTTATTTAGCTTCTCCTAAGAGACAAGGAAATTTCTATTCTCCAGGCATATTGTAAAAATTGTACTGTAAAAAAATACAGTACAGGATTATTCAGGATTAATCTATTAATAATCCTAGAAACCAATAATCTTTTATGTTTGGCTTTGCCAAAGCGAGAATCAGAAAAAGAAAGAAAGAAGGGAGGGAGGGAGGGAGGAAAGAAGGAAGGAAGGAAGGAAGGAAGGAAGGAAGGGAAATGAAGATCAAGAAAATAAATATATTTTTCTAGTTTGTGTATTTAGAAAAGGAAGTGAAACTTAATAGCAATACTAGAAAGGACGAAGAAAGACAAGAGAACTTACTCGCAATTAAAGAGTGTGGACAAGGACGCATCCATCTTCTCTATAGGGGGAATCTGGGCATACAGCTTTATCTCTCTGGCTTCGGATGGCTTCTGACTGGTTTTCTCTTCCTATGATAAAAATTAATTTGGAAGAAAATAATCCAAATGTGGAACTAGAAAAGGCCAAAATTTCTCAAGGCTTTTCAACGTTTATTTCAAAACAATTATTAAAACTCAATAATTCTGTACATTCTTGACAGTTCACTTATTGACAACATTTACTTACTGAACCTGATAACTAGCCTTATACATGGCTGATTCAGATAATTCACTCTTAGGTCTCAACCAAATGGAAAAGAGGAGGAAAGAATCTAACTTTTATTTCTGTAATTTTAAAAATCCTTTTAGAGCCTATCAATTAATAAACAAAAGTAAAACACAACAACAAAAACATTTTCCTGGGAAGAATTCCTTTTCCCTAAACAAACTTTTCCTAAGTATCAGATTCAGACCTATAAGATCAACTCTTTCTGTCATCTCATCCTTCTGTTCCTATATACAATTTAGTCTGAGCTAGAACCACCAAATACCAAGAATTTGGGAAGATTTTCTCTTTATGACAAAGCTGAGGTCAAATTTATTTGCTCTACAATAATTTACTACTAAATTCTACCTTAGAGTTTAATTTCAGTACTAAGTACACAGTTTAAATTTTAATTACCAGGATATGCTGCCTAATAATAGTTTCTAAGTACCTCAGTACTTAGAGTTAGCTCTATCTCTCCAACAAAACAAGAAGATCCTACAGCTCAGGGACCATTTTCTTACTTTCCTATATTTTCTATAACCTGATATTAGACACAAAAGAGGCTTGTTTTTAAAAAATCAAATCATAACACATCAATAATAGAAAATATATAATCAGTTGAAAGAGATCTAATACACATTCACTCAGTATTTTTTTTGTGCCATACATTTATAGGTTAGGAGATGGGAGACTGACACCAAGTAGATCCTTAATAAATGTTGGGTTAATGAGTGCAAGAATGAGCATGATGTCTTCAAATAATCTTAAAGTCAAAGATTTATGGCCATAATGTAATCTAGAAATAGAACCTACAAACCAAACCAAAAAACCAACCACTTGTTACTATAAATAAATAAAATAAAATCCTAAAATCTGATTGAAGGAAATCAAACCTAATACTAAGCCTACTCCACACTTTTTTATTAAACAAAACAGATCTTTCACTAACTAAGCAGAAAAATATTTTTTTAATGTAATTAGAGTACAAAGAAGTTTATAAGCACTAAAACAAAAATTCAAATATTTCATTATCCTACCCATTTTGTCTATTTTCCCTAGACACCAAGTTTCTTGAAAGACTTTTTATTTAAAGCCCAGCTACAAAAGCAAAAGATACATTATTATACAAAAAAACAACTGATAACATAGTCAAATATGTTATCACTGGGCATAGAAATTGAGGAGCCATCTCTATACTCTATGGAAATTCTATCTATAATGCTGAAATACAACTGTTCAAACTTTATAGAATGTTATATTCAAAATATTTGTTTATATTTAATGCATTTTTTACAATGCAGTTTCCTCTCTAATATTACTATATGCTTTTTAAAAATGTATTTTGTGTATGTATTGTGTACTTTTTCCAGATATAATGACATATAGCACTGAATAAGTTTAATATATACAGCATAACAATTTGACTTATAAAATCACAAAACGATTACCACAATAAGTTTAGTGAACATCCATCATCTCATAAGATACAAAATAAAAGAAAAAGAAAAAAATTTTTCCTTGTGATGAGAACTCTTAGGATTTACTCTTTTAACTTTCATATATAACATAGCAGTGTTAATTATATTAATCATGTTGTACATTACACCCCTAGTACTTATTTACCTTGTAACTGGGAGCTTGTACCTATTGACCATCTTCATCCAATTCCCCCTACCCCTACTCCTTGGCTCTGGTTACCACAAATCTGATGCCTTTTTCTATGAATTTGTTTGTTTGTTTGTTGAAATATAATTGACCTACAATACTATGTTAGTTCCCAGTGTACAACATAGTGATTCAACATTTCTATACATTATAAAATGATCACTATTTTTTACAGATTTATTGAGATATAACTGACATATAACATTGTTTATGTTTAAGGTATACCACGTGATGCTTTGATACATGTATACATTGCAAAATGATTACCAGAAAAAGGTTAGTTAACACATCCAGCACCTCATATCATTATTTTTTTGTGTGCTGAGAACATTTACGATCTACTCTCCAGACTTCCCTGGTGGCACAGTGGTTAAGAATCTGCCTGTCAATGCAGGGGACATGGGTCCGAGCCCTGGTCCGGGAAGATTCCACATGCCACGGAGCAACTAAGCCTGTGCGCCACAACTACTGAGCCTGTGCTCTAGAGCCCACAAGCCACAACTACTGAGCCCACATGCCACAACTACTGAAGCCCACGTGGCAAGAGCCCATGCTCCACAGCAAGAGAAGCCACTGCAATGAGAAACCCGTGCACTGCAATGAAGAGTAGCCCCCGCTGGCTGCAACTAGAGAAAGCTGGCGTGCAGCAACAAAGACCCAACTCAGCCAAAAATAAATAAATAAATAAATTTATTAAAAAAAAAAATCTACTCTCTTAGCAACCTTCAAGTACATAATACAGTATTATTAAATATGCTGTACATTAGATCCCCAGAACTTATTCATCTTATAACTGGAAGTTTATAACCTTTGACCAACTTCTTCCCATTTCCTCCACTCAGCTCTGGCCACCACCATTCTAATCTGTTTCTATGAGTTCAGCTTTTTTAGATTCCACATGTAAGTGAGATCATACAATATTTGTCTTTAGCTACCTGACTTATGTCATTTAGCATAATGCACTCAAGGTCCTTCCATGTTGTTGCAAATGGCAGGATTTCCTTCTTTTTATGGCTGAATAATATTCCATTGTATACAAATATACATTTTCTTCATCCATTCATCCATTGATGAGCATTTAGGCTGTTTTCATGTCTTGGCTATTGTGAATAATGCTGCAATGAACATGGGGATACAGGTATCTCTTTTGAGATAGTGGTTTCATTTCCTTCAGATATATATGCAGAAGTGGGACGGCTGGATCACATGGTAGATCTACTTTTAATTTTTGAGGAACCTTCATAGTATTTACCATAACACTGTACCAATTTACATTTACATCCCCACCAAAGTGCAAAAGAGTTTCTTTTCTCCGCATCCTCACCAACACTTTTCTCTCGTATTTTCGATGATAGCCATTTTAACAGGCGTGAGGTGATATCTCACTGCAGTTTTGATTTGCATTTCCCTGATGATCAGCGATGTTAAGCATCATTTTAGTATTTTTATTCAATGTTTTTTCAGTTGTCTATGCATGATTTTCGTTTGTCCACATTGACTGACCCTGTTCTAACTTCCAAGAGGCTAAAACCATCACTTGTCTAAAACCTAGAAAATCCACAACACATATCAATCTATCACCTGAAAATGACATGTAGTTTAATGATGATAAAGTTGAAAAAGAAAATGTACTGTAACAGAGATTACAGCCATTACAGTAACAGATGAATCAGCCTTTCCATATTTAAATTCTCCAATGGTCAGATTTTTTTAATTGAAATTTTTATTGAGACACTTGAAAATTCACGTGCAGTTATAAAAAATAATACAGAGAGATCCCTTATACACTTTGCCCAGTTTCCCCCAATGGTAACATTTTTCCAAGCTATAGTATAATATCACAACCAGGATATTGATATTGATGCAATCCACTGATTTTAATCAGATTTTCCCAATTTTATTTGTACATACAAGTGTAAATGTGTTTGCATATGCATTAAGTTCTATACAATTTTATCACCTGTGTAGGCTCATGTATCCACTAACACCATCCAGATAGCTAAACAGTTCCAATACCACAAAGATCCCTTGTATTGAATGGTCATATTTAAATAACTATCCAAAAATTCTCCTTATGTGGTTTCAAGAAGAAGTAAAAACTCATAAACTCACCCATCTGGCTAGGGCTTCTTTGATTGTTGTTGCTTTTGCCTTAAAAAGAGAAGAAAAAACAAAGCTGTCTTTATTGGTGTGATTTGTTGACCCAATTTTCATGCAACAATTATTAGCCCTGGCATCTACCGCTAAAAAGATTAACTTCTTTTTTTGAGACTTTATATGCAAAGAGAGTGTTTTAATTTCCTGAAATCAGAAATACTCATTTAAATACTTCTCAGAGAAATTAAGGAAATCGTGATGTAATGTCAGATACTTCACTCCCACTCGGTTTACAAAAAAACATATAGCTTTCAACACTGATATTAAAATATATCTCATTTCATTGATTCTAAGATTTATATCTTCTTCTATATTTTAATATCTTTGAAATTTGGATACATCTTACAACCAGGAACAATTTATAATTGCTGCAGCCAGGTAGCACTGATGAAGTTTTAGAAAAATATTAACCATCTTGGGCTTCCCTAGTGGTGCAGAGGTTAAGAATCGCCTGCCAATGCAAGGGACACGGGTTTGAGCCCTGGTCTGGGAAGATCCCACATGCTGCGAAGCAACTAAGCCCGTGTGCCACAATTACTGCGCCTGCGCTCTAAAACCTGCGAGCCACAACTACTGAAGCCCATGAGCCACAACTACTGAAGCCCACGCACCTAGAGCCCGTGCTCCACAACAAGAGAAGCCACTGCAATGAGAAGCCCGCGTACTGCAATGAAGAGTAGCCCCTGCTCGCCGCAACTAGAGAAAGCCCGCACGCAGCAATGAAGACCCAACACAGCCATAAATAAATAAGTAAATAAATAAAAATAAGAACAGGGAACTATATTCAATATCCTGTGATAAACCATAATGGAAAAGAATATGAAAAAGAATGTATATATATATGTATATATATACACACACACATATATATATAACTGAATCACTTTGCTGTATGGCAGAAGTTAACACAACATTGTAAATAAACTATACTTGAATAAAATAAATTTTAAAAATATAAGAGAGAACAAGAGATAGAAAACAAATAAGTTAAGCATTCAAGATGTTTGAAAAAGTACATCATGAAGGCAGAAGGAGACACAAAGGAAGAAATCAATGAAAAGCAGAATGAGAGGAAAAAAGATTAACAAAACTAAAAGTGGGTTCTGAAGTCTCTGGCAAGCTCAACTGAGCTAAAAAGAGAGATATACAAATTTAAAATATAGAATAAATAAGGGGAAATAACACAGATATCACAGAGATTTTATTTATTTATTTTTGACTGCATTGGGTCTTCATTGCTGCACGCAGGCTTTCTCTAGTTGTGGCAAGCAGGGGCTACTCATCATTGCAGTGCGCGGACTTCTCATCGCGGTGGCTTCTCTTGTTGTGGAGCACGGGATCTAGGCACGCGGGCTTCAGTAGTTGTGGCATGTGGGCTCAGTAGTTGTGGCTCACGGGCTCTAGAGCATAGGCTCAGTAGTTGTGGCGCACAGGCTTAGTTGCTTCGCAGCATGTGGGATCTTCCCAGACCAGGGCTTGAACCTGGGTCCCCCGCATTGGCAGGCGGATTCTTAACCACTGGGCCACCAAGGAAGTCCCATCACAGAGATTTTAAAAATAAAATATTATAAGCAAATATATGGTAATAAGTTTGAAAACCTAGACAAAGTATGCATTTCTAGAAAAAACAAAAGTGCCAAAACTCACAAGAAGAATCAGAAAATTTGAACAGACTAATTACTATTTAAAACAGTAAAAAGATAATCAGAGATTTACCCTCACCCTCCTCCCCTAAAGCCCCAAGCCTAGATAAATTACAAGTTTTACCAAGCTTTCAGGGAACAGATATTCCTTGTTATACAAGTGGTTTCAGAAATCAGAAAAAAGAGGGAAAGTTTCCAACTTATTTTATGACGCCAGAATAACCTTGATGCCATAACCAGATAAGGAGCCCTCTTTACTTTTCAAAACAGATTTGAAAATCCTAGATACAACATTAGATCTCCAAAGCCAATGGTGTATAATGATCATGATCAAAAATGGCTTATGCCAGGATCATAAGGATTGTTTAACAACAGAAAAGTCTATAAATATAAATCATTTATTAATGGATTAAAGGGGAAAATCACATCTATTTCAGTAAGTGCAGAAAGAGCAGTTGATAAAGTTCTACAGCTGATATTAAAAGCTCTCAACTAAGGGTTAAAGTGAAATTTCTTACTTGATAAAAGCTACACATCAAAAAGCTTCAACAAACACCACACTTAAGGGAGCAATTCATTCATTTCAGCAAATATTTATTGATTACCTCCTATGTACCAAACATTCTTTCACTTGCTGAGGATATATTAGTGAACAAAACAAAGATCCCTGCCTTCATGGAATTTACATCTACTGGCGGGAGACAGTGGTAAATAATATAATAAATAAATAGATATAAATCATATAGTATATTAGAAGGTGACAATTACTAAGGAAAAAGAAAAAGCTGAGCTTGGTAAAGAGTATCAGGATGTGTGTATATGTGTATGGAGGATTTATTTTAAAAAACGTGGTCAACGTGGGCCAAACTGGGAATGTAACATGAAAAGCATTCTCAAACTCCTAGAAGAGAACATAGGCAAAACATTCTCTGACATGAATTGTAGCAATGTTTTCTTAGGTCAGTCTCCCAAGGCAATAGAAATGAAAGCAAAAATAAACAAAAGGGACCTAATCAAACTTAAAAGCTTTGCACAGCAAAGGAAACCATAAACAAAATGAAAAGACAACCTATGGACTGGGAGAAAATATTTGTAAATGATGTGACTGACAAGGGCTAATTTCCAAAATATACAAATAGCTCATACAACTCAGTAACAAACAAAACAAAACAAGACAAACAAAAAAACCCAAACAACACAATCAAAAAATGGGCAGAAGACCTAAATAGACATTTCTCCAAAGAAGACATGCAGATGGCCTATAGACACATGAAAGATGCTCAACATCACTAATTATTAGAAAAATGCAAATCAAAACTACAATGAGGTATCACCTCACACTGGTCAGAACGGCCATCACTAAAAAGTCTACATTGGGACTTCCCTGGCGGTCCAGTGGTTAAGACTCCACACTCCCAGTGCAAGAGGCACAGGTTCGATCCCTGGTCGGGGAAGATCCCGCATGCCATGTGTGGCGACCAAAAAGAAAAAAAAGTCTACACTGATTCACTTTGCTGTACACCTGAAACTAATACAACATTGTAAGTCAGCTATACTCCAATAAAAAAATTGTTTTCAAGTCTACTAATAATAAATCCTGGAGAGGGTGTGGAGAGAAGAGAACCCTCCTACACTGTTGGTGAGAATGTAAATTGGTGCAGCCAGTATGGAAAACAGCATGGAAGTTCCTTAAAAAACTAAAAATAGAGTTACCATATGATGCAGGAATCCCACTCCTGGGCATATATCTGGAAAAAACCATAATTTGAAAAGATACATGCACCCCAATGTTCATTGCAGCACTATTTACAATAGCCAAGACATGGAAGCAACTTAAATGCCCACTGACAGATGAATGGATAAAGAAGATGTGGTACATATATACAATGGAATACTACTCAGCCATAAACAAGAAATACTGCCATTTGCAGCAACATGGATGGACCTAGAGATTATCATACTAAGTGAAGTAAGCCAGAGAGAGAAAGACAAATATCATATGATATCACTTATATGTGGAATCTAAAAAAATGATACAAATGAACTTATTTACAAAACAGAGGCAGACTCACAGACATAGAAAACAAACTTATAGTTACCAAAGGGGAAAGGTGGAAGGAGGAATAAATTAGGAATTTGGGAGCAACATATATATACTACTACATATAAAACAGATAAACAACAAGGACCTACTGTATAGCACAGGGAACTATATTCAATATTTTGTAATAAGCTATAATGGAAAAGAATATGAACAAGAATATAAATATATATATATGACTGAATCACTTTGCTGTACACCTGAAACTAACCCAACATTGTGAATCAATGATACTTCAATAAAAAAATAAATTTAAAAAAATGGATAATTCAAATAGCAAAAAAAATAGATAAACAGCAAGGTCCTACTGTATAGCACAGGGAACTATATATTATTTTGTAATAAGCTATAACGGAAAAGAATATGAAAAGGATATATATATTTAAATATGTATAACTGAATCACTTTGCTATACACCAGAAAACACAACATTGTAAATCAACTATACTTCAATAAAAAAGAAAAAAGTATTCTCTCTAAGATCCCAAACACATCAAGGATGCCTATCTACTATCACTGCTACTGTTTAACATGGTACAAGAGATCTTTATCAATATTACAATAAAAAGAAATACAAATTGGAATGATTAAAGGAGGAAATAAAACTCACTATGTGAAGATGATCATCTGTGTAGAAAACACAATAGAATAAACTAACAAATACTAGAACAGATAGAGTATAGCAAATGAAGAACTCTGTTGACAAGTTAGAAAAATTAAGATGATATTTTCAATGTAAAAGCAACAAAGGACTACTATCTAGAATATACAAGGAACTCCTAAAATTCAAAACCAAACAACCAAAAAAGGGAAAAGTTGGTAAAAAATGTAAACAGAAAATTCACAGAAACTGAAAGCCAGATGACTAATAGTGAGGTATTTGAACTCAATGAAAATCAGAGAAATGCTGAGTAAAACAATGGGATATTAAAATACATCCTCAAATTGGCAAAAGTTAGAAAGTTAGTGAGAATGTAGAGAAATAGGAACTCTCATGCATTACTGAAGTAAGTAAGAACTAGTATAGTCATTCTGGAAAGCAATCTGACAATGCCTAGGGAAATTAAGTATGCATGGACTCTAGGACCCCGCAGTGTCACTCCTGGGTATACTTCCTAGAGAAATCCTTGCATGGGTCCAAAAAAAGACACCTATAAGAACACTTTCAAGTTGGAAGCAATCTAGTTATCTACAAATTGGTTTATCAGGTCACTAGTTCCCCTACAGATAGCGGGAGTCAAAACCTGAAATGCCTAAAGGACCAACAGACATCATTAATGTGTAAAGCTGGCCATGTAAAGAGGATAACCTCTATTTGGTTCTAGAAAACTGTTGGCAGGTGGACTTGGGACAAGAGTTACCCTAATATCACATTTCTCCAAATATGAAAACTCTGTTAATTGAAAGTAACACCCTTATTTTATGTACCATTAAGAAAGAAAAGATGCTGCCAATTATATCACACCAACATATTTCAGTAGTACAAAAATATGAAAAAAGATGTGTCTGATAGTGAAATATGGTATTTCTGATTTTTCAGAGAAGCCAGAAATCTGCGTTTTGATGTAAAATATGATCATTTTTAAGACACTGGAAGCTAATTTTTTTTAATTAAAAAACTATGTGGGACTGTATTTCTAGAGGGCCCCAGAACTACGAGTTTGCAGCCTCAGCTAGCTTCATCTAATTACTAGTTCTGATTCTCTATTTGAAGATTTTCAATAATTCTCATGGTTCATACTTTCAGAATTATTTAGGGCTAGTATTTCTTCACCTAAATATAAATTTAGGTTCAATAATTTTTTACTTTCCTTGGTTTTCAGCTAAATGCCTGTGGAATAAAGTAAGGAAGGCAGAGGGGAAAACTACTTTTAAAAGAGTAGGATTTAGGGACTTCCCTGCTGGCACAGTGGTTAAGAATCCGTGCCAATGCAGGGGACACGGGTTCGAGCCCTGGTCCGGGAAGATCCCACATGCCACGGAGCAACTAAGCCCATGCGCCACAACTACTGAGCCTGCGCTCTAGAGCCGGCAAGCCACAACTACTGAAGCCCGCGCGCCTAGAGCCCGTGTTCCACAACAAGAGAAGCCACCGCAATGAGAAGCCTGCACACCGCAAGGAAGAGAAAGCTCCCGCTCCCCACAACTAGAGAAAAGCCATAAAACAAATAAATTTATTTAAAAAAAAAAAAAAAGAGTAGCATTTAATCTCTTGGTTGAGGTCAGGCATGATTTCCTCATCACTTCAATTTCCTGGGCTCAATTTCTGCCCACTTATATAGCAATGGAATCACAAAAAGAAGAAAACTAGTTAAACTTATTCTTTATAAATATTTCCATCAGGCAGGACAATCACATACTTTGCTAAATAGCTTTGGCTGGGTCTGTAACTAACCAACAACATCCCTTTTTCAACTACTAGTTGGATCTACCAAGTATATAAGCAAGAGAGTGCTCACTTTACGTAGGAGTTCAGGAGCATCACTAGGTAAAACCATTACTTCATAAAGAGCTTTGATTAGATAGCCCGCCGACAGATTTCAAGTCTAAGATAGCAGTATTTCTCAAAGTGTTGTGGGAGCCCTCCAATTTTAGAATCACTTGAAATGCACATTCCTGAATCCCCCCCCAATTAATTAAACATTCATAATCTGCACTCCAACTTAGGCCAAAATCATACTCATGCGTACTGAAATTTGAGAAACACTACCCTAATATGTTGTGTTAGAGAGGGTTTTATAATGTTACAGTGTTACTAATAACTGAACTGACAGTCATTCAGAGGGCAACCTGGGCGTATCACAGGTTACAAATACTGCGGCAATCAGTGTTACACACATTCCTCTCGTAACCAACACCACCCTCTATCTCGCCGGGGCGGGGGGCGGATTACTTCCATGTAAAAAGATATCCTTATTCACACTCCCCCTTCCATCACCTTTCCCACTCTACTCCGCTCTTTGCTTTTTGCCCTCTGCTCTTTGCCCTCCCTTTTCTCTGCCAGAGTCTCTGGCAGAGATTAACCCAACCTCCAACCAGCCCCAGACCACCCGGTGCCAGGGCTTCTCTTTCGCCTCAGGCCTTAGAATCTACCGAGCCAGCATCCGCTACCGGCTTCCTTCCGCTGTTCGAGGACCTCCGCCATCCTCAACTCTCCAGTTACCCTTTTCCACTTCCAATCTTCTCTCAGCTTTGGCTACGAGGCCTGGAGGGTACTCACCATTCCGGCGGTTGCTACTGTCACTGCTCTGGTTGCTAGGGCCCGCCGGGGTCAGTGCGCATGCGCATCTCTTGGAGCTCTCCTTGGATCTCTACCCCGGCAGTGGTCTTTTCTCTCCGCCCTCAGTGTGGCGCAAGCAGGGCATTGTGGGACCGCGCGGCGTACGCCGGGGTCATCCCGCTCCGCGGTCGCTAGTTACCCAGGGACTGCGAGCGCAGCAACGCGTGGCGCGGAGGGGTCGAGAGTATAACCTCGCTGAGTGGTTGGGAGATGTCTTTTTCCCTGGTGAAAGTAATTTCAGCTAATCTGGAGTGACGTACCGGCTTAAAGTTTAAAACTTTGAAACCTCCCTGTAACAACTGCCACACCCCGTAAAGGAACTTTAAAAATTCCCTTCCTTTGCAGATTGCCCTTCCCGTTCTCTTGACTCCCTGCTGTAATTTACCTAGTTGTCCGACTGAGGATACCCAGACACGGCTGCATTTCTTCAGTTAGCTTCTCCCAACCCTTTCAGGCAGCCTGAGGCGGCTGAAGCATGAAATGCTGGTTTTACATAACCGAGGTGTCTTTTTACCCCCAACTATCAGATTAGCCAAAAACTAAAAATGTTGCTAGGGGTATGGGGAAGTGGGGACGCATACATACACTGCTGTTTGTAATTGATACAGCCTTTCCGCAGGCTGTTGGCAATATGTTTTTAAAGCTTTAAAAACTTTTGCACCTCTGTGACCCAGCAGTTCCACTTCTAGGACTTCATCCTGAAGAAATAATCAGGCAAATGCACAGAGATATATGTTCAAAGTTTTAATAGCGAAAAGAAAACCCAAATGTCAACAACAGAGAATTGGTATTATAAAGGAGTATTATGAGCGGGTTCCCTGGTGGTGCAGTGGTTAAGAATCCTCCTGCCAATGCAGGGGACACAGGTTCGAGCCCTGGTCTGGGAAGATCCCACATGCCGTGGAGCAACTAAGCCCATGCGCCACAACTACTGAGCCTGAGCTCTAGATCCCGCGAGCCACAACTACTGAGCCCATGCGCCTAGAGCCCGTGCTCCGCAACGAGAAGCCACGACAATGAGAAGCCCGCGCAACGCAACAAAGAGTAGCCCCTGCTCGCTGCAACTAGAGCCCGCATGCAGCAACCAAGACCCAACGCAGCCAGAAATAAATAAACAAATTTATAAAAAATAAATATATAAAAGTTACATGAAATTTAAAACAAAAGGATATTAGGAGGTTTTAATGTTTGTTATGGACTGAATTGTGTCCCCTCAAAATTCATATGGTGAAGCCCTAAGACCCAGTGTGACTGTATTTGGAGACAGGGCCTTCAAGGAGGTAATTAAGATTAAATGAGGCCATAAGAGTGGGGCCCTAACCCAGTGGGACTGGTGTCCTATAGGAACAGACACCAGGACTGGTGTGCAGAAAGGAAAGGCCACGTGAGGACACAGTGAAAAAGTGGTCATCTGCAAGCCAAGAACAGAGGCCTCACCAAAACCAACCCTGTCTGCTCCTTGATCTTGGATTTCCAGCCTCCAGAACTGTGAGAAAACAAACTTCTGTTAAGCACCCAGTCTATGGTATTTTATTACTTGCAACCTGAGCCGACTAATACAAGGTTCATTTTGCTTGTCTGTTTTCTGATTGTTCTATAACGTGCCTGTTTTAAATTTTGAAATAAGAAATAAATTTCACTTTGAAAAAGGTAATTTAATCAATTCCTAAAAATAGGAAAAAGTAAAATTTTTACTGAAGAAAAAAATGTATATTCATAACATATCCAACTTTTGTTCTTGTAGGTTTTTCTCGTTTTTTTTTCAGATCTCCACATCTCCACAGCTCTGCAAACTAGGATTCTTCTTCACCTGCCACAATCTGTACCAGTTTTGTTGATGTGACTGTAATGGGCATCTAATCCTTAAACATATCTCATAACCCAGCAGAGTAGTCCTTTTACTCAAAACTATGGATTATACCATGAGGAGGTGGTATTAATAATGAAATATCATTAATGAATCAATTTTATCTTCACGCTTGCTCAGAACATTACTTCTACTTCCTTTTTGTCATTGCAGTGGTAAACTTTGATCATAAATATGTTTTATTTAACACCATATAAACTATTTACCACTATATAAACAGAAATCTGCTTGTCTCTGCAAATGAACTCACAATATCTTGATACATGTCCCATCAAGTACATTTTGAGTTTCAGATACTCAAAGGTTAAAAACAGTCACACAAGAAAAAAGAATTATGTAACTGGGATCCTTCCTTTGTTTTTTTAAATCCTGCAAAATGACAAAATAGATTCAAAAAGCTATTCACCAGAGAATATAGCTTGGGGTCCACTTGCTCTTGTTGCAGGCCTGGGTAAAAGAAAGTTGAGAGAAAGGTTAAAAATCTTATTGAAACCATTTCCCCAAATTCAGAAAATCTCTGGAGAAAAGGGACCCCTCCTCTACTGTTGGTGGAAATGTAAATTGGTGCAGCCACTATGGAGAACAGTATGGAGGTTCCTAAAGAAACCAAAAATAGAGTTACTATATGGTCTTGCAATCCCACTCCTGGGCATATATCTGGAAAAGACAAAAGCTCTAAATCAAAAAGATACATGCACCCCAATATTCATAGCAGCACTATTTACAATAGCCAAGACATGGAAGCAACATAAATGTCCATTGCCAGATGAATGGATAAAGATGTGATACATACATACAATGGAATATTACTCAGCCATAAAAAGAATGAAATAGTGCCATTTTCAGCAACATGGATGGACCTAGAGATTATTTATCATACTAAATGAAGTAAGTCAAAGACAAATATATAATATCACATATGTGGAATCTAAAAAAAGATACATATGAACTTATTTACAAAACAAATAGACTCACAGACATAGAAAACAAACTTATATTCACCAAAGGGGAAAGGGGGAGAGGGATAAATTAGGAGTATGGGATTAACATATACACACTACTGTATATAAAACAGAACCCTAATGAGTTCAGTTTATTTTATTAAGAATGTTTAAATTGAATTATAAGTGAAATATAATATTAGCTTCAGGTATATAACACAGTGATTTGATATTTTTATGTATTATGAAATGATCACCATACAGAGTTATTATGATATTATTGACTACTTTCCCTATGCTGTACATTACATCCCCATGACTTGTTTATTTTATAACTGAAAGTTTGTACCTCTTAATCTGCTTCCCTCATTTCACCTGTCCCCTCTCCGCTCTCCCCTCTGGCAACTACCAGTTTGTTCTCTGTATCTATGAGCCTGTTTCTGTCTTTTTTTTTTCTTCCAGTTTTAGTGAGATATAATTGGCATACAGCACTGTATAAGTTTAAGGTTTACAGCATAATGGTTTGACTTACATACATCATGAAATGATTATCACAATAAGTTTAGTGAACATCTATCATCTCATATAGATACAAAATTAAACAAAAAAAATTTTTTTCCTGTGATGAAAACTCTTAGGATTTACTCTCTTAACAACTTTCATATATAACATTCAGCAGTGTTCATTATATTTATCATGTTGTACATTACATCCCTAGTACTTACTTATCTTACAACTGCAAGTTTGTACCTATTGACCACCTTCATCCAATTCTCTTCCACCCCACTCCCCGCCTCTGGTAACCAAAAATCTGATCTCTTTTTCTATGAGTTTGTTTGTTTTTGAAGTATAGTTTACCTACAACACTATGTTAGTTCCTGTTACACATCATACTGATTCAATATTTCCATACATTTCAAAATGATCATCACGATAAGTCTAGTTACGATCTGTCATCATACAAAGGTGTAATTATTGACTATATTCCCCACACTGTACATTTCACAACTGTGACTCATTTATTCTGCAACTGGAAGTTTTTACCTTTTAATCTTCCTCACCTATTTCTCTCCTACCACAACACCTCTTTCTTTTGGCAACCACCTATTTGTTCTCTGTATTTATGACTGTGTTTCTGTTTTGTTATGTTTGTTCATTTGTTTTGTTTTTTAGATTCCATGTATAAGTGAAATCACACAGTATTTGTCTTTCTCTGATTTATTTCATTTAGCATAATACCCTCTATGTCCATCCATGTCATTAAAAATGGTAATTTCATTCTTTTTTTAAAAAATATTTATTTATTTATTTGACTGCACCAGGTCTTAGTTGCATCACGTGGGATCTTCTTTGCCGCGTGCGGGATCTTTGTCGTGGCCTGTGGGATCTTTAGTTGTGGCATGTGGGATCTTTTAGCTGCGGCACGTGGACCCTTAGTTGCGGTATGCAGGATCTAGGTCCCTGACCAGGGATCGAACCTGGGCTTCCTGCATTGGGAGCATGGAATCTTAACCACTGGACCACCAGGGAAGTCCCGCAATTTCATTCTTTTTTATGGTTAATATTCCACTGTATATTTATACCACATCTTCTTTATCCATTCATCTATTGATGGGCAGTTACATCACTTCTGCATCTTGTCTATTGTAAACAGTGTTGCAATGAACATCGTTGTCCATATATTTTTTCAAATTAGTGTTTTTATTTTCTTCAGAAAAATATATAGAAGTGAAGTTGCTGGATCGTATGGTAGTTCTATTTTCAGTTTTTTAAGGAACCTCTATACTGTTTTCCATAGTGGCTCTACCAATTTACATTCCCACCAAAAGAGCATGAGGGTTCCCTTTTCTCCACATTCTCGACAACACTTATTGTTTCTTATCTTTTTTTTTTTTTTAGGTGATATACAAGCTGGCTTTTTATTTTTATTTTTATTTATGTATTTATTTAAACACTATTTTATTTATTTATGGCTGTGTTGGGTCTTCGTTTCTGTGCGAGGGCTCTCTCCAGTTGCGGCAAGTGGGGGCCACTCCTCATCGCGGTGCGCGGGGCCTCTCACTATCGCGGCCTCTCTTGTTGCGGAGCACAGGCTCCAGACGCGCAGGCTCAGCAATTGTGGCTCACGGGCCTAGTTGCTCCGCGGCATGTGGGATCCTCCCAGACCAGGGCTCGAACCCATGTCCCCTGCATTGGCAGGCAGATTCTCAACCACTGCACCACCAGGCAAGCCCCATGTTTCTTATCTTTTTGATGACAGCCATTCCGACAGGTGTGTGATGGTTTTGATTTGCCTAATGAGTTCATTTTAAACACATTTCTCTCCACCATTCCACTCACCTTTGGGTGACTTTGCACAAATGTAGCTGCCTCTCAAAGTAATCTAAATTTAAATCTTTCACGATTGGAGGTAGATCTTCATAACCAAAACATGGCAAATCCTTGACAAGCCAGGAGACTCGCTTAAGATTCATTTAACCCTCCATCACCAACCATGTCAATCAAACCAGGAAAAGGACCATCTCCTATAAATCAGGAAAGGGGATTAATCTTGGATTAGCTGACAGAACATTTAATGAACTATGATACCCAGCTAACATTTTCTAAATCAGAGTCTAGTTGTATGATGTATTCTTTTCTTTTTCTTTTTTAAATATTTGCCTATCTGCTTGGAAAAGAAAACATCCATTTTGGTTGAAATAGGATTATTGTTGTGGTTGAAATAGACAAATAGACTATTTTGAAGCTGTAAATGTGCAAATGGTTTTATATTTTCCCCGCATGAGAAAATCACTGGGAAATGGAAAAAATTATGAAAATTAGCACCAAAGAAATGGAAAGTGTTTTGGTTTGAAGTGTAAGTCCTGGTAAATCTAAGTAAATAGTTCTGCAGACTTTGAGTTATGAAAATATAATACCTCATTTAAAAAAAATCCAGCTTTAAAAGGCCCTTTGACTTCTCAACAAACTTAAGAAACAGAGTGACCAAAATCTGTAATTAAAGGAGGTTTAAACTATTTTAAAGGTCTAACAAAGGTGTAACATAAAGTGAACAGTATGTGTGGAAAGGTAGTAAAATGTCAAACTAATAGTCCCCCTAACATTGGTCTGTTATTTCTCTCTCAACACCTCTACCAGGGCTTCCCTGGTGGCGCAGTGGTTGAGAATCCGCCTACCAATGCAGGGGACACAGGTTCGAGCCCTGGTCCGGGAAGATCCCACATGCCGCGGAGCAACTAAGCCCTTGAGCCACAACTACTGAGCCTGCACTCTAGAGCCCACGAGCCACAACTACTGAAGCCCGCGTGCCTAGAGCCGGTGCTCCTCAACAAGACAAGCCACCGCAATGAGAAGCCCAAGCACCGCAACGAAGAGTAGCCCCCGCTCGCCACAACTAGAGAAAAGCCTGCATGCAGCAACGAAGACCCAACACAGCCAAAAATAAATAAATTAATTAATTAAAAAAAAAAACCCTACTGGAGATTATGTTACTCATTCACCACTCCAAGAGAGGAATTGCCCAGCCAATTGCTAGTATTTTTCTGATATATACCTCTGTGTTATTCCAATTAAAAGTGCTAGATAAATCTATATAAGTACAGAAGAAGAGGCAAGAACATGAGGATAGAAACCAAACTAAGAGGCCTAAAATTCCTGTGCCAGAGGCCATTTCTAAGTTCTCAAATCTAGAAACAAGTTAGGCACATCTAGCTACCAAAATGTAATCTAGGGTGTACATACTAAGGTAGTGATCTTTACAAGGTGGTTTTCTTAACATTTAGATATCTCAGCATATCTTGAACTGCTCTTTTTAAAATCAGATAAATCTCAAGCATTTCTAGATTCAAGATTAGTTCCAGAAAGCCTAAAGCAAACCATGAAAAAGACATAACGTACAGACCCTCAAATCATTCCGGCAATAGAGTTTTCCAACCGTCAGCTTCAAAATACTAACCTGCTTATCACATTAAAATAACTCAGAATTTTGTTTATTTTGTTTCAATTCATTAATTTAATCCCCAGTATGAAAATTTGCTAGGACCTTATAGGCTATTTCAAAAAAATCCTACCCACTCGCCCCCAAACCCCAGCCACGAAAATGTTAAATCTCTCATTTAAAAGATACTTAGGGAGTTCCCCGGTGGCCTAAGTGGTTAGGATTCAGTGCTGTCACTGTCGTGGCCTGGGTTTGACCCCTCGTTGGGGAACTGAGATCCCGCAAGCTGCAAGGCGCAGCCAAAATACTAAAAAAAGAAAATAAAATAAATAAATAAAAGATTAGTTAGTTGTTCCTGAGGATCCTGAGGGTGAGAGTAGGGGATAAGCCAGACTGGGCTTTTAAAAACCCAATTATTTCACTCATTGATTCACTCATTCAGCCTGTGTTTATAAAGGTCAGAGTTAGAGCTCAAAGAGTTGACTGCACCCTGATTTTAGCATCACCTAGCTGTGTGATTTGGTTAAAACACTTTGGTCCTTGGTTTCCTCATTTATATTATAAAGAAGCTGTTCTTTGATCTATGAAATAAGCAACACAACAGTTTTCTCATCATGGTGGAGGTCTCCAAAGTATTAGAATATGTCAGATAACAACAAAAAGGTCATCTTTATCTTAACATGAAGGCAGTGTAAAAGAGTGAGCAATATATAGTGTGCCTTCAGTCACTTTGGGGCTTGGACAGATACCAATGACAGATAAGGTTTGTATCCACTACTCTCGCCACTTTTTAACAAGAATTGATAATGAGAAAAGTTAACACAAAGCTCTGCCTAGCAGAGGTAGGCAAACAAGCATGTAATGCTAGAAACTGTACAGCAATTTTAGGCTTAGTAAGAGCAAACTTGCGAAGTGTATGCTCTCGAGGAATAGCTTCTGCAGCACTAGGAGTTAGGATGGGCAGCTGGCAGAAGAGAGGTATGCAAGCAGATTAAATTTAAATCCCGGCCACTGCTTAGGGGAATGAATGTCCCACCTGACGTCTAAGAGACAAAATAAAGGAATTAAGACACTCATGTGCGATTGGTTCAAGATGGCGGAGTAGAAGGACGTGCTCTCACTCCCTCTTGTGAGAGCACTGGAATCACAACTAACTGCTGAACAATCATTGACAGGAAGACACTGGAACTCACCAAAAAAGATACCCCACATCCAAATACAAAGGAGAAGCCACAATGAGATGGTAGGAGGGGCGCAATCACAATAATATCAAATCCCATAACTGCTGGGTGGGTGACTCACAAACTGGAGAACACTTATACCACAGAAGTCCACCCACTGGAGTGAAGGTCCTGAGCCCCCCATCAGGCTTCTCAACCTGGGGTTCTGGCAACGGGACGGGGAATTCCTAGAGAATCCGACTTTGAAGGCT
This sequence comes from Balaenoptera borealis, assembly GCF_965194805.1. Taxonomy (NCBI): domain Eukaryota; kingdom Metazoa; phylum Chordata; class Mammalia; order Artiodactyla; family Balaenopteridae; genus Balaenoptera; species Balaenoptera borealis. Next base: position 28,513,344 of record NC_138866.1, read on the forward strand.
AGCGGGATTTGATTACAGGACTTTGACAGGACTGGAGGAAACAGAGACTCCACTCTTGGAGAGCACACACAAAGTAGTGTGTGCATCAGAACCCAGGGGAAGGAGCAGTGACCCCATAGGAGACTGAACCAGACCTACCTGCAAGTGTTGGAGGGTCTCCTGAAGAGGTGGGGGGTGGCTGTGTCTCACCGTGTGGACAAGCACACTGGCAGCAGAGGTTCTGGGAAGTACTCCTTGGCGTGAGCCATTAGCCCCATCAAAGAGCCTGGGTAGGCTCCAGTGTTGGGTCGCCTCAGGCCAAACAACCAACAGGGAGGGAACCCAGACCCACCCATCAACAGTCAAGTGGATTAAAGTTTTACTGAGCTCTGCCCACCAGAGCAACAGCCAGCTCTACCCACCACCAGTCCCTCCCATCAGGAAACTTGCACAAGCCTTTTAGATAGCCTAATCCACCAGAGGGCAGACAGCAGAAGCAAGAAGAACTACAGTCCTGCAGCCTGTGGAACAAAAACCACATTCACAGAAAGATAGACAAGATGAAAGGCAGAGGGCTATGTACCAGATGAAGGAACAAGATAAAACCCCAGAAAAAGAACTAAATGAAGTGGAGATAGGCAACCTTCCAGAAAAAGAATTCAGACGAATGACAGTGAAGATGATCCAGGACCTCGGAAAAAGAATGGAGGCAAAGACTGAGAAGATGCAAGAAATGTTTAACAAAGACCTAGAAGAATTAAAGAACAAACAGAGATGAACAATCCAATAACTGAAACGAAAAATACACTAGAAGGAATCAACAGCAGAATAACTGAGGCAGAAGAACGGATAAGTGACCTGGAAGACAGAATGATGGAATTCACTGCTGTGGAACAGAATAAAGAAAAAAGAATGAAAAGAAATGAAGACAGCCTAAGAGACCTCTGGGACAACATTAAACACAACAACATTCGCATTATAGGGGTCCTAGAAGGAGAAGAGAAAGAGAAAGGACCCGTGAAAATATTTAAAGAGATTATAGTCGAAAACTTCCCTAACATGGGAAAGGAAATAGCCACCCAAGTCCAGGAAGTACAGAGAGTCCCATACAGGATAAACCCAAGGAGAAACACACCAAGACACATAGTAATCAAACTGGCAAAAAGTAAAGACAAAGAAAAATTATTGAAAGCAGCAAGGGAAAAACGACAAATAACATACAAGGGAACACCCATAAGGTTAACAGCTGATTTCTCAGCAGAAACTCTACAAGCCAGAAGGGAGTGGCAGGACATATTTAAAGTGATGAAAGGGAAAACCTACAACCAAGATTACTCTACCCCATAAGGATCTCATTCAGACTTGATGGAGAAATCAAAAGCTTTACAGACAAGCAAAAGCTAAGAGAATTCAGCACCACCAAACCAGCTCTACAACAAATGCTAAAGGAACTTCTCTAAGTGGGAAACACAAGAGAACAAAAGGACCTACAAAAACACACCCAAAACAATTAAGAAAATGGTCATAGGAACCTATATATTGACAATTACCTTAAACGTGAATGGATTAAATGCTCCAACCAAAAGACACAGGTGTGCTGAATGGATACAAAAACAACACCCATGTATATGCTGCCTACAAAAGACCCACTTCAGACCTAGGGACACATACAGACTGAAAGTGAGGGGATGGAAAAAGATATTCCATGCAAATGGAAATCAAAAGAAAGCTGGAGTAGCAATACTCATATCAGATAAAATACACTTTAAAATAAAGAATGTTACAAGAGACAAGGAAGGATACTACATAATGATCAAGGGATCAATCCAAGAAGAAGATATAACAATTATAAATATATATGCACCCAACACAGGAGCACCTCAATACATAAGGCAACTTCTAACAGCTCTAAAAGAGGAAATCGACAGTAACACAATCATATTGGGGGACTTTAACACCTCACTCACACCAATGGACAGATCATCCAAACAGAAAATCAATAAAGAAACATAAGCTTTAAATGACACAATAGACCAGACAGATTTAATTGATATTTATAGGACATTTCATCCAAAAACAGCAGATTACACTTTCTTCTCAAGTGCACATGGAACATTATCCAGGATAGATCACATCTTGGGTCACAAATCAAGCCTCAGTAAATTTAAGTAAGAAAATTGAAATCATATAAAGCATCTTTTCTTACCAGAACTCTATGAGATTAGAAATCAATTACAGGGAAAAAAACATAAAAAACACAAACACATGGAGGCTAAACAATATGTTACTAAATAACCAAGAGATCACTGAAGAAATCAAAGAGGAAATCAAAAAATACCTAGAGACAAATGACAATGAAAACACAATGATCAAAAACCTATGGAATGCAGCAAAAGCAGCTCTAAGAGGGAAGTTTATAGCAACCTCAAGAAACAAGAAAAATCACAAATAAACAATCTAACCTTACACCTAAAGGAACTAGAGAAAGAAGAACAAACAAAACCCAAAGTTAGCAGAAGGAAAGAAATCATCAAGATCAGAGCAGAAATAAATGAAATAGAAACAAAGAAAACAATAGCAAAGATCAATAAAACTAAAAGCTGGTTTTTTGAGAAGATAACCAAAACTGATAAACCATTAACCAGAGTCATCAAGAAAAACAGGGAGAGGACTCAAATCAATAAAATTAGAAATGAAAAAGGAGAAGTTACAACAGACACCGCAGAAATACAAAGCATCCTAAGAAACTACTATAAGCAACTCTATGCCAATAAAATGGACAACCTGGAAGAAATGGACAAATTCTTAGAAAGGTATAACCTTCCAAGACTGAACCAGGAAGAAATAGAAAATATGAACAGGCCAATCACAAGTAATGAAATTGAAACTGTGATTAAAAACCTTCCAACAAACAAAAGTCCAGGACCAGATGGCTTCACAGGTGACTTCTATCAAACATTTAGAGAAGAGCTAACACCCATCCTTCTCAAACTCTTCCAAAAAATTGCAAAGGAAGGAATACTCCCAATCTCATTCTATGAGGCCACCATCACCCTGATACCAATACCAGACAAAGACATTGCAAAAAAAGAAAATTACAGACCAATATCATTGATGAATATAGATGCAAAAATCCTCAACAAAATACTAGCAAACAGAATCCAACAACACATTAAAAGGATCATACACCATGATCAAGTGGGATTTATCCCAGGGATATAAGAATTCTTCAATATACACAAATCAACCAATGTGATACACCATATTAACAAATTGAAGGAGAAAAACCATATGATCATCTCAATAGATGCAGAAAAAGCTTTTGACAAAATTCAACACTCATTTATGATAAAAACTCTCCAGAAAGTGGGCATAGAGGGAACCTACCTCAACATAATAAAGGCCATATACAACAAACCCACAGCAAACATCATTCTCAATGGTGAAAACCTGAAAGCATTTCCTCTAAGATCAGGAACAAGACAAGGTTGTCCACTCTCACCACTATTATTCAACATAATTTTGGAAGTCCTAGCCACAGCAATCAGAGAAGAAAGAGAAATAAAAGGAATACAAATTGGAAAAGAAGAAGCAAAACTATCACTCTTTGCAGATGACATGATACTGTACATAGAGAATCCTACAGATGCCACCAGAAAACTACTAGAGCTAATCAATGAATTTGGTAAAGTTGCAGGTTACAAAATTAATGCACAGAAATCTCTTGCATTCCTATACACTAATGATGAAAAATCTGAAAGAGAAATTAAGGAAACACTCCCATTTACCATTGCAACAAAAAGAATAAAATACCTAGGAATAAACCTACCTAGGGAGACAAAAGACCTGTATGCAGAAAACTATAAGACACTGATGAAAGAAATTAAAGATGACACAAATAGATGGAGAGATATACCATGTTCTTGGATTGGAAGAATCAATATTATGAAAATGACTATACTACTCAAAGCAATCTACAGATTCAATGCAATCCCTATCAAATTACCAATAGCATTTTTTAAAGGACTAGAACCAAAAAATCTTAAAATTTGTATGGAGACACAAAAGACCCCAAATAGTCAAAGCAGTCTTGAGGGAAAAAAATGGAGCTGGAGGAATCAGAGTCCCTGACTTCAGACTATACTACAAAGCTACAGTAATCAAGACAATATGGTACTGGCACAAAAACAGAAATATAGATCAATGGAACAGGATAGAAAGCCCAGAGACAAACCCACGCACCTATGGTCAACTAATCTATGACAAAGGAGGCAAGGATATACAATGGAGAAAAGACAGTCTCTTCAATAAGTGGTGCTGGGAAAACTGGACAGCTACATGTAAAAGAATGAAATTAGAACACTCCCTAACACCAGACACAAAAATAAACTCAAAATGGATTCGAGACCTAAATGTAAGACCGGACACTATAAAACTCTTATAGGAAGACATAGGAAGAACACTCTTTGACATATATCACAGCAAGATCTTTTTTGATCCACCTCCTAGAGTAATGGAAAACAAATGGGAACTAATGAAACTTAAAACCTTTTGCAAAGCAAAGGAAACTACAAACAAGACGAAAATACAACTCTCAGAATGGGAGAAAATATTTCCAAACGAATCAATGGACAAAGGATTAATCTCCAAAATATATAAACAGCTCATGTAGCTCAATATTAAAAAAACAAACAACCCAATCCAAAAATGGGCAGAAGACCTAAATAGACATTTTCCAAAGAAGACATACAGATGGCCAAGGAGCACATGAAAAGCTGCTCAACATCACTAATTATTACAGAAATGCAAATCAAAACTACAATGAGGTATCACCTCACACCAGTTAGAATGGGCATCATCAGAAAATCTACAAACAACAAATGCTGGAGAGGGTGTGGAGAAAAGGAAACCCTCTTGCACTGTTGGTGGGAATGTAAATTGATACAGCCACTATGGAGAACAGTATGGAGGTTCCTTAAAAAACTAAAAATAGAATTACCTTATGACCCGGCAATCCCACTACTGGGCATATAGCCAGAGAAAACCACAGTTCAAAAAGACACATGCACCCGAATGTTCACTGCAGCACTATTTACAATAGCCAGATCACGGAAGCAACCTAAATGCCCATCGACAGACGAATGGCTAAAGAAGATGTGGTACATATATACAATGGAATATTACTCAGCCATAAAAAGGAACGAAATTGGGTCATTTGTAGAGACGTGGATGAATCTAGAGACTGTCATACAGAGTGAAGTAAGTCATAAAGAGAAAAACAAATATCGTATATTAATGCATATATGTGGAACCTAGAAAAATGGTATAGATGAACCGGTTTGCAGGGCAGAAACTGAGACACAGATGTAGGGAACAAACATATGGACACCAAGGGGGTAAAGAGGCATGGGGTGGGTGTGGGGGGTGGTGTGATGAATTGGGAGATTGGGATTGACATATATATAGTAATATGTATAAAATGGATAACTAATAAGAACTTGCTGTATAAAAAAATAAATAAAATAAAAGTAAAAAAAAAATAGTATCTTATTGAATAACATAACTGGCACTTCAGAGAAATAACTCTCATGTGATAGAAAACCATGCAAAACTTCACCAGATTATTGAAATACAAGTGCCTATGAAAAGCTAATTTTCTTTAAAATACTGTGTCTTTTTAGGGGGAAATGCTTCCAGAATAAACGATATCATGTGTTTAAAAAAAAAAAAAACACTCGCGTTATTCTCAGACGACAAATTAACTAGCAAAGCAAGCCAGTTTCTTAAGTCCAGTCCCTAAATCCACTGCAAGGCCCTCTGCATAAAAGGCCTCACGCACCAGGGGGCAGCAGGAAGCCGCGCAGGCGGCCAGCTCGCTGCCGAGCTCAGCGCGGAGAGAACGGTGCTGCACCTGGGCGGAGGCGGGCGCCGGGCTCAGCTGCACCGCCAGCCGACATGGCGCGTGGTGGACGGTCACCTCCACTTTGAGGGGTTTTTCATCACTCTCCTCGGCATCCTGCGGAGGAGGCATCCTCCGAGCCGGCCGGCGTTAGGCTCCACAGGAGCCCCATGGGCTCCACACCCCTGAAGTCACCGCCCAGAGCTCGGAGATCGGTCCCTGGCCGGGTCCAACACCTCCCGCCCCACTGCCGTCCGCCTCATTGTCGGCAGGCGAGAGGAAGAGGCGGCCTCGATCACTGACCTCCAAAGGGCCCCGCTCCCTGGGGCCTAAGCCTTCCACTTTAATACCCAGGAGATTATTGGTTAGTCCAGTTTTGGGCTTGACGGCCAGGGTCGCAGCCTTTTGGGAGGAAAGGGATGATGTGGACACAGACTTCCGAAGCTGGACGGGAGTCCCGGGAGTTCGGAGCACGGCCTGGGCCGCCAGTCACTGGGTGCGGGGATCTTCGCGGCTTTGAGCGCAGGCACACAGACGTGGCTTGGGTGCAAGGGGAACCGGGCTCAGTAGGCGGGGCGGGGCCGGGAGGAGCAGGGGCGGGGCCGGCCGGAGTGCAGCAGGAGGGGCGGGGCCTGGAGGGGCGGGGCCCGACGGGGAGAAAGCAGGCCGGGGCGCAAGAGGACCTGGGCTGGTTCCTGGGGAGTCACTCAGTAAAGAGCTGCAAAAAGGGGCGACTTAGGAGGGCCCGGGGTCGGTTGTGCTTTTGGAGATCCCGAAGTGGGACCGTCCGGAAGAGACAGGAGCTTATCCCTAGCCTACCCTTCGACATGTCGAGAATGAGAAATTACTGAGAAATTACTGATTTCTGACAGAAAATGCCTCCGGTCGCCTTCTCTAAAATCCCTCTCTGGCCATCAGGGGACACTGTTCCCTAAACTTAGTTGGAGGCTACATGTACTAGGCTCCCGCCAAATTCCTTTTCTTGCTTGAGGTTATTTTTGCCTGGATTAATAAAGACTGTTAAAAAAGAAAAAAAGAAAAAAAGACTGTCGAGATTAAAGTTTAAACGTTTACGATGAGGCAGAGTACAGATGTATACACTGTGGAAATAATCTATATTGTCCTGTGGCCTGGCATAATTATTAAAAATGTATATTTTTACATGCAGGGAAAAAAACTTACATTATATGACATTTATGGTTTGTTTGTTTTTTTAAAGAAAAAGGCGTAGAACTCACAAAATAAAACCGTCCATGTATACAAAATGGTTCTGGAAGGCTACACTTCAAGTTGGTAACAGTAAATACCTCTGGGAGAAGACTGCAATTGAGTAATGAGTTAAGAGGTTTTTAAATTTTATCTGTATTACTTGAATCTTTTACAATGAAGACTGTACTTATATAAGTAATTTAAAATTTGTTTTCCAGTATAGAATTCTATCTTAAAATGTACATGTAAACTGAGGTTAATTAACCCAGGTAAAACCATTCTATTAAACTGCTGTGTCAAGTAAGATGTGTGGATATGTAATCTTGAATTCCCTTTGGAACAATCTCATTTTCAGATATATATCTTATCGCTCTTACCCCATAAATAAGATTGTAATTATCATGTATTCTGATTTATGGATGGGAAATATTTGCCACTGAAAGCACATGGTTACTGGACCAAAAACCTTGTCTCTTTGAAAAGTACTTGTTTAAAGTCTGTCTTTGGAGAATACATGGCCGACTCCCAGTTTTAGAAAACAACTCAAGGAATTTTTTTAAAAAAAATAAATTTATTTATTTATTTATGGCTGCGTTGGGTCTTCGTTGCTGCACGAGCACTTTCTCTAGTTGCAGCAAGCCGGGGCTATTCTTCGTTGCGGTGTGTGGGCTTCTCATCGCAGTGGCTTCTCTTGTTGCGGAGCACGGGCTCTAGGCACACGAGCTTCAGTAGTTGCAGCACGTGGGCTCACTAGTTGTGGCTCACGGGCTTAGTTGCTCCACGGCATGTGGGATCTTCCTGGACCAGGGCTTGAACCCGTGTCTCCTGCACTGGCAGGCGGATTCTTAACCACTGCGCCACCAGGAAAGTCCCTAACTCAAATAATTTTGACTTCTGCCCCCCACATCCATCATTATAGTGGCCATGAATATTGGATTTTGTGCATCTCTGCATGTACCACCTGAAAAAACAGAATGCTTTCCACAAGCTTTTATCTTCCCAGTGTGCAAAGACCATTTAAAATGAATGTACGCAATAGCTTAACCATGATACTCTGAAAGAATTAAGAAGTGTTTGTGGTTTTCAGTTTGCTGAAATTTGTAACAGGTTTATACAAATATTTCTTAAAGGATCAGTGGTTGACAAAAACATGTATCAATATTTGCTTTCAAAATGGTTCATTGGCCTTTCTCACCCTGATGGAAGTACTTTCAAGGGCATTAGGCGTACAAACAAAAGCAGAACAATGGGCTGAATTTGGTTATATTTTCTGATTTGTTTTTTGTTGCTGTTGTTGTTTTTAAGTGTCTCCAATTAAGTTTCTTTTAGGCTTCAACTTCTTTGATCCACTAAGCATCAAGGAAAAATTACTGTCATTGAAAAACAAAAATCAATATGTTAAAAAATGGCTCCTTACTTCTTATTATTTTAAGTCTGAACTCTCCATCTTCCTCTCATGGGTGGGTCAAATAGTGGGCAGCGGGGGGAGCGCTGGTCACACCCCTGTGTCTGTGATGCCTGTGGCAAAAAGACTCTGCTGGAATAGGTCTCTGTGGGTGAGGAGAGCTCAATAAAATGGTGGTTTCCAAAATAAATATGTAAATCTGAACTCTCCAATTTGGCTTTTGGAGCCTCCATTATGGGACCCTAACTTACCCTTGACTTTCCAGTTAAGTGATCCTCATCAGTCAGCTCTGCACTATTTGAGCTTATCTCCTCAGGTTGGAAGGCTGTAGAGCCAAATGGTCAATGAAGGCCATGGACTTTGGAGTTGGACTGGCCCAGTTCTCCCATCAACCAGATATATTTCTTAACCCTCCTGGGTCTCAATTTCCTCATCTGAAATAATAAGAGCTAATATTTGAGAGTTTAAATATGTTACGTGCTTTACTTGGATGACCTAATTTAATCACAACAGCCCAATGAAGTAGTTTCTATTATTATCACTATAATTATGCCCACTTTATAGATGAGGAGATCAAGGCTTAGAGAGGTTAATAACTTACCCAAGGTCACACAGTAAGCGATGGAGCCTGGGATTTATATCTACTGTAGAGGCAACCTTGAGGGTACTACCCTTTACATCATTTAATGTTTCTTAGTACGACAGCCTTTGGGAGAAACTGATTTCTAAGCTTTGATTTTATTTTATAAAGGCTGTAAATTGTGTGTAACTGATTAGGTTTCCTTCTCTGCATAAACCACTAGAAAACAAATGACTGAACGAGTGGCCCAATCAAGACAAGTATATAGGCCTCATAATAAGCACTATTGTATTAGCCTCATTTCTGGCTCCATTTTATGGATACCTTTTCTCTTTGTCCCTTTTAATTCACATTTACCATATTTTAGGTAGCTTTGTAACAACCTGAAATTCTTTTTGAAATCTTAGAGACAGGGGGCCATATATAATCAACTCTGAGGGGAAAGTGACCAAATGTCTTAGTCAGTATAGGGCATTCCAAGGCTACTTTATTAGTAAGGAAGAAATTAGGATGTAGGGCCACCCCTACACCTAGTGCTTTAGTACACAGATATGTTTAGTCAACACCCTCATGTTTAAGCTTCTGGTGTTACCTTTCCGCCCCTTACTTCTCTCACCCTCCCAGCCATTTTCCTTATAACTTCTTCCTGTGATATCCCACCCCAAAGGCATCTCTAGAGTAGCAGGACCACCTCGGAGTGAGTTAAAGCACAGGCTCTAAGGATTCAAATCACAGAAAATTATACTCATAGTGAATAAATACACTCGACACGTATTTTTAACAATTGGTCAAAATTAAGTTACCTCTAAGGAACCCTTCTCCTCATTAGATTAAGATCTAATGGGCATTTGCTTGAATAGACTCAAATTGGTGAAAGACAGTATGTGCCCAGCAAGCCAAGTGATGTGTCTCAGAAAAATATTCTTGCACTCAGGGAAGACCCTCTGCTCTGGTCTCATGACTCTAGATAGTGCCCAGTATAAGGCAATGGATTGAGATAGACTGATCCCAGTCCTTCCCAGTAGGAAGATAATAGGAACAGATGGTGCCAGGAGGAAGTCTAATTTGTCAGGTATAAGCTGGCATCCAAAGATTAAGTCCTGAAAATCTATTGGCATCAAGGCATTCCTCTAGGTAGCCAAGTACCGAGACTGAGAATTCAGACGGTAAATACAGAGGAAGAATATCAACAGTATATATCAATAAACTGTTTTGCTTACAGCAATTTTTTTGTAAAGGATTCAATTTTACTTTGTAAAGTATCCTTTGAATTTTAAATTCAAAATTTGTAAAGGATACTTTATCAGTAAGGAAGAAATCAAAGTCTAGGGCCTCATTCATAAAATAAAAGCAAAGCTTAGGATACTAAGTATGTGAATGCCCCCAGTCTTCAGAGTGGGGTTCAGAAACAAGAATGAAGCAGAGTCCATTCCTTAAGGGACTCAAGTGCTCAGGTTCCCAAGGTTCAGACATGGTCAGTTAGGACCCAAAGAGTATATGGGACTCTTAGCAGTACAAAAGCTCAGTCCTCAGAACCAGAACACAAGGCCAAATCTAGGCCAGCAATTGAGACTTGGGCAGGCACTTCTTACATTTTTCCTGCTTAAGGTTAAGATTGGTCCTACAGATAAGATCAGAGTTAAGCCTATACACTGGGAAAAGTTCAGGGGAGAAAGGGATGGACCCAGCAGTGAAGAGAGTAGTGTTGCTAAGGCTCAGAATCCAGTAGGACCTGACAAGGAAGCTGAGATGGTTGCTTTGTTACAAAAAGGTTCCTAGGTGCTCTGGAAAACCTAATACATGTTGTATGACTAGGATTTTTATTAATAGTATATGGTCTATGATTACAATGTTACAATTTGCTGGGCTTGACAGATTTTTTACCATTGAGGTGTTTATGGAAGAAAGTTTGGATTTGCTGCCAGGCATCTACCTGTGCCCTTGAGTGAGCCTTTGGCTCACCTCCATAGAATACTGGGTGGCCCAAAACTGAATGTACAGAGGCTCTACATAGAGGAAAATAAGGCGGATCAATACAATGGCCAGTTCCTGGGTAGTAGATTATCTGGGGTCTGTCTTTCCCATGGGCTTGTAACCGTTCAGAGGCTATCTGAGCATAGAATTCACTCTTCCAGCCATAATCATCCATGCCAACGATAAACAGGAAGGGTCCCTGGGCCTCTTCCAATGGAATAAGACTTCGGTGGTTGGATTTCTCCAGTGGGTCGTTCCAAATATCCACCAAATTCAAAAGGCCTGACTCAGTGATTTTATATTTTCCTGGGTCACTGCTGAGATTAGGAATAATCATATCCTTGTAATGCAGAGGAGCTATTGTGTTGGCCACACAGGCATTAATAACTACAGTAGCTGTGATGCCCTTCAAGAAAGAGGCCATTGAGAGACACAGGTCACCTCCTTTGGAGAAGCCAAGAAGCCCAACACTAGGGCCTTTCACCTGATGAAAAGGGAGAAAGAAAGAGAGAGAGAACAAGTCTAGAATTCATAAATGGAGAACTTAAACTGTGATTTTACATTGTCTAGGCAGCTTTCTCAAATGTCATTTGCTTTCCTTTCTTAGGCAACAATCCACAAAGTTCAAATGTATCTTCTAATAAGCAAATCAATTTTTTTTTTTTTTTGGCTGCGCTGGCACGGCATGCGGGATCTTAGTTCCCTGACCAGGGATTGAACCCATGTCCCCTCCATTGGGAACACAGAATCTTAACCACTGGCCTGACATGGAAGTCCCAAACAAATCAATTAATTTCCTGGTACACAGGCCCTCCACTAACATTTATGGCGACTAGGTCAAGAGTACACACAGAGGCCCATATACCCTATACCTAAATACTTAAAAGTTATAAATATTTGAAAATTAAATAAAATATATTCTTTTCTGCTACCTTGATAAATATACCTCCATAACAACTTATAAGGTCAGGTTCAAATTTTATATCTTGGAACTTCCTGGAGTTCTGTACTGGAACATGGCATGGGGGGAGCGCCAGCCCCTGGCCCTAGTCCCTGGTCCTTGGCCAACTCTCTTTCTCTTCCCATCCCTGCCTGGCTCCATCATGTACCATAAGGGCCCTCTCACACATGCGTTTGGACAACCCAGCCTGTATGTTTAAGGCCTAGGTGTATTCACATTAATGGACCCAGAGAAGAGGCATAGGGCTTGGAAGCAGGATCAGAGCTGGTTGGCAGATAATTCTGGGGTTCCAGATCCAAAGGGCATGGTGTGAGGGGCACATGGGTTCCAGGTAGACACATTCCCTTGGTCCCTCAACTCCGCACCCGTGGTCAGGGATGCAGCCAAAGGAAGGCCAGAGAGTGGTCATCTAAAACAAAAGGTCCAGAGCAGAAGCCCCTCTTGCCTAGGTCTAAGGGCAAAACTGATAGTATATATTGGTCTCTTCTTGTTCCTGGGGGCTTATATCCCATAAATAAACCAGTCATCAGAGTTCATGATCATCTAGGTTTTAGCAGCTCTATTGAGACCAGTCCCTGAATTCTAACAGAGTTAGACCTTGCAGTACATCTTACTCCTTAACATTAGAATGTTTGGGTTTCTTGAAGTCTAGATAGTAGCAAAGACTATGTATTCCATTGATAAGCATACCAAAATGTTTTAATTAATTTTTCCAGTCTCATATAAGAACTTTCTCTACAAAACCACAATACCATTAACACACTTAACAAAATTAATGGTTCCGTAATATCATCGAATACACAACCGCTATTCAAATGTCACCAATTGTCTCAAAAATCTCTCTACAGTCAAACTTTTTTCTCTATACATTTACAATAATCTTTTTTTTTGGGGGGGGTGCCGTGCTGCACAGCATGCGGGATCTTAGTTCCCCAACCAGGGATCAAACCCCCATCCCCTGCAGCGGAAGCGCTGAGTCTTAACCACTGGACTACCGGGGAAGTCCCTACCTTTATCTTACAAATGAGACAAACTGAATTCCAGAGAGGGAAACTGCCTTATTCAGGATTATAATGCCACATGGTGGTAGACACAGAACCAGAACTTAAGGTTAGTAACTTTTTAGTCTAGCTCTTTGAATTCTGGTCAAGAACTAAAGGGAACTAAACAGTTGAGTCTTAAGGGATTGGAGAGAGATGGGCAGAAATGAAAATAATAATCCTAACAACTTTTGAAGGAGCCTTTGTGTCTCATGGCATATTTCCAGCCCTGGGTGTCCTGGTAGAGCTTTTGGATCCAGCCCTGTGTCTGCTCTACCCCCTCTCCTCTGCATTCAGGTGAGCACCAGAACCCACCTTTGGATGTTGCAGCATGAAGTCCACAGCTTCTTCAAAGTACTCCAGGCACACATTATTCAAATATTCAGGGAGGTCTTCAAATCTGAAATAAGCCAGAGCAAGCACAGCAAAACCATGTCCAGCCAGGAGGCTGGCCCTGTATTCACAAAGGCCACCACCACTTCCAAAAAGATCGAGGATTCCAGGGAATGGTCCTGTACCTGGAGAGCACCACAAATCATAAGGAGTTTCAGACACTCAAAAGACATTCTTGGGTTTCAGATTTTGGCAGTCAGCAAAGAGAAGTTTTTAAAGCAAGGAAGGTTGTGGGTGGGAGTTTGGTGGAAAAGGACCCTTTTTACTTTGTCTTTTTTTTTTTTTAATAAACTTTGGGGAGAAGGGAGGGGGAACAAAATGCCTTATTTTCTCCATAATTTTTCACATATTTGCAAACAACAACAATAATATAAACCAAATTAGAAATAACATAAGATGAAATGTACATTTTCCACCAAATTTTCCTCAAAAAAACCCCCAAAAAACTGAGAATGCTTTGACAGCTGTAAAGCGCTCTACATATACAGGGGATTATTAGACTATACTCCCCACCTCCTTACACCCTCTGCTCCAGCCTTAAAGAACTCCATTCCTAAATGTGCTATGCTCTCTTTGGCCCTGAAAATGGTGTACACTATTCTCCTCTCCTCTCCACCATTTCTGAACTGGTTGACTCATCAGTCTTCAAATCTAAGTTTAGATCTCCCTTCCTGGAAGACTTCCCAGATGCCCTCCAAGGCTGAGTTGAATTACATAGCCTTTTATATGTTCCCACCAGCACCCTGGGTCTGTACCTCCCCTATCATAGCACTTACCACACTTACAGATCCAAGTATAGTTGCCAGTATCCTCCATTAGGCAGTAGGTACAGTGAGGCCCATGTCTGAATTTGCTAGCTAATGTATGTAGCATAGTCCTTGATTTAACACATGTTTGTTAAATAATTGAACTTTTCTGCATTATTTACAAAAAGCCTTTGAGTCAGAAAACAATAAATTTTAAATGGGCCACAGAGTACATACTAAAATAGTTAACAACTGACTTGATTGAAATATCGCAACTAGGCAGTGAAAGATGTTTTTTTTTTGAAAGATTTTTTAAAAAATTAAAGTCTTTAGGAGATTCTTATTGAATCTGTCAGTATGATTTATTGAGCTCTTATTATATCCCTGTGTAAACCTCTAGGCATACAGAGATATGGAGATGTATAAGTCCCAATTCCAGACCCAGGAGTTCACAGTTGAGTGGGCAGTGCTAGTTAAGGCTGTGAATTGCTGAAGAGCTGTAAGAATAAAGCAGGGCCTCCTGTTTTGGAGAATAATCACAGAATTCAGTTTAGGGATTCTGTGAGCAGTGGCAACTCCAGCATTTCTATATAGCAGGGGTTTCAGTCAGGAATTTGGTTGGAAGGGGTGGGTCAGTTGTCTTGTTTACAGGCCACTTTTACCTACCAGCACCTTGTTTTTACTTAGACTAGGGTTTCTCAACCTTAGCACTATAGACATTTTGAGTAAGATATTTCTTTGTTGTGGGGCTGTCCCGTGGATTGTGGATGTTTAGCACCTACCCACTAGATGCCAACAGCACCCTCTCCAGTTGTGACAATCAAAAATGTCTCCAGATATTACCAAATGCCCCTGGAGTGGGGGAGAATCATCCCAGGTTGAGAACCACTGACAGACTGTTTATTATGGGGGAGGGGACCTTCAGGGAGTCTTTTGTTTGTTTTTTAGTATTATGGGGCACTGCCTGTATCTCTGGGTTTTAGTTTCCTTAGAACTTTGATGTGAAAGAAGGCAAAAATCACTCCCGCACACCAGCAGAAGTCACTGCCTAATATTAGTATCTGAGACACAGCTGCATGGCTGGCACATAGCAGCATAAATACACTTTTTGAGTACTCTGAATGAACTTTTAGCATATAGCTAAGGGAATGGCAGTACCTCCAGGAAGTGCCCTGAAATTGAGAGGAGAAACTTCCACCCAGAATTCATGATAGACTTGGGAGCTTGAGGACGAATTTAGGGAAGTTCCACAACCACGGGGTTCCCTAGCCAGGCAAGGGGCCGCCCAGGGTCTCAGGACTCTATCTGGCTTTCCACAACAGCCTGGGAAGTGGGCTGCTCACCTGGCGGCAGGAAGAGCGTGGCGCGCACCCGGCCTGAGCGCACGGGCTCGCGCCGCATCCCCGGCGCCAGAAAGTCGCGCTCCTGCACCGCCCGGCCCAGGAGCCCTCCGGCCTCCGGGTCGTGGCCATCGAGCACCTCCAGCTCCACGGCGAAGGGCGTCTGCACGTCCCGCTTCACCAGCCGCAACAAGGGCTTCTCGGACTCTAGAGCCCAGAGGAGCCCCATGGGCTCGAGCCCCGCGAAGCTGCCGCCCAGCGCGGGCGCGCGCTCCAGGTCCAGCTGGCCGTGGGCGTCGGCGCAGTAGCGCGCGTGGGCTCGGAAGAGCGCGTCCTTCTCGTCGCGCAGGGACGCGCGCAGCGTGACCTGCTGCCCCGGGGCCAGGCCGCGCACAACCATGCGCACCGGCTCGTCCCAGCGGCAGCGGCCCGCAGGCTCCAGCGTCACCGTCGCCGCCATGCGGATCCCAGCGGAGAAGGGGCGGCCCGGCGGAGTCAAGGGCAGGGCCTGGCGTCTCTCCACCTCCCTGGGGGGCGGTCGCAGTTGGAACGTTTGCGCTACTCCCTTTGGGCGGCCGAAGGGACACTTGCTAAACCGCTTTGTGAGGTCTCCTGGAGTTTGTGCGATCCACTACTGCCTGCCTGGAAGAGTATCTGCTAAAATAAGAGTTTTACGGTAATTATTAATCCTGCGGTCCAATATGGCGAGTGTCGAAATAGAAGTACAAAGATTGCTGACAGCTAAAGGATTGGGAAAGATACCGGGCAGTTCCAAGAAGCTGGAGTATTGTTGACTTAAAAAAATGCACAGCGTGAAGAGTTGTGAGTTAAGTTTTATTTGGGGCAAAATGAGGACTGCAGCCCGGGAGACAGCATTTCAGATAACTCTGAGAAACTGCTCCAAGGAGGCGGGGTGCGGGGGGTGGGGGGGGTGGGGGGAGGAGCCAGGATATATAAGAGTTTTGCAACCAAAGGAAGGTAGTCGGGAAGTCAAAAGATTATTGTTAATGAAAGAAAACCAGATATCTCAAGTTAAGGAATTTAGTGCTTTTTCTATGTATGGGAAGATGCAAGAGTCTGGGCTCACTGAAATCATTCCTTTGATATGCACCTCAGCTATCTGGGGCCAGTACCCTATATTTTCACATCCTGAGTTTCTTCAGGGCTCATTGCAGGAAGTGGCTGCAGTCTGATGGCTGCTACATGGCAGGTATTCTTTTCAGCCCTGAGTTTCCTCAGGGCTCACCAGCTCACGTTGGAGGGTTGCAATCGTTGATGACTGTGACATCCTTTGTTTATTGATATGGCAGGAAATATTCCATTTATAAATATTCCATTCGATTTATAAATATTTGATTTATCAGTATTAAAAAGCATCCCAGGTGATTGTAATTCAGGGGATCACTGGAAACATAGTCCTAATCCTACCCTTAACCCTCAATCCTTTACCGAGCCTTTTTCCTAGAGCTAAGGATACCTACAATGGCTTCCAGAGCAGGGAGATGTTTCTGGAGGGAGAACTTCCTGGGTTCCAGTCTGATCCTGCTCCTTAATAGCGTGGTGATCCTTAGCAAGGTACATAATTAAGCCTCTGAATCCAGTTTCCTTATCTGTAAAGGATTTATTGTGATGGTTAAATGGGCAAACATATGGCCTGACACTGCACTGATACTGTAGTAGGTGCTCAGTAAGAGTTTTGTTCTTCAACTCACAAATCTGGTCACTGGCAGTGTCAGTGTTTTTTTTGTTTGTTTTGTTTTCTTCTTTTTTAAATTAATTAATTTATTTTTGGCTGCGTTGGGTCTTCGTTGCGGCATGTGGGCTTTCTCTAGTTGCGGCGATCAGGGGCTACTCTTCGTTGCAGTGTGCGGGCTTCTCATTGCGGTGCCTTCTCTTGTTGCGGAGCACAGGCTCTGGGCACGCGGGGTCAGTAGTTGTGGCTCGCGAGCTCTAGAGCGCAGGCTCAGTAGTTGCAGGCTTACCTCTTCTGCGGCATGTGGGATCTTTCCGGACCAGGGCTTGAACCCGTTTCCCCTGCATTGGCAGGTGGATTCTTAACCACTGCGCCACCAGGGAAGTCCCAGTGTCAGTGTTGAGTTGTGTTGGGGTTCTGGCAGGAAACAAGTGGCACTTTAAAACTGGGCAATTGGAACAGAGTTTCATAAAGGGACTATTTGCAAAGGCATAGGCAAGGGTAAAAAAACAAAACAAAACGCAGCACGGTTTGGTGCAGAACCTTGGGTCTGAAGGCTGAAGGAGAGAGGGCTGCCTGCAGGAGCTGTAGCCTTCATGGAGGGAGGCAGGCAACCTGTGGTGAGGTGGCAAGAGTGGGAGGAATAAACACCTGACCTCACTCTCCTCCGGCCCTTCAGTGTCTTGCGAGCGCCTCTCTTTGGCTGAACACAGCCATTCAGCTCAGCCTACCTGTGTACAGAGGGGAGTGGATGGACCACGTAGAAGATGTCCAGGAAATGGAAGCTCAGTAAATACTAATAAACTGAAGAAAAAGACATCAGACTAGGCCCCAGATCGCAGAGTTCCATGAATTTTCCCCATTCTATCTCCTGAAGTAACTACGGCAGCATATTTTAAATACCTGTGGTTTCAAGTGTTACAGACTTTCCTCAATCTAGGAACACTCAGCTTACAAAAATTGACCTGGGCTGCTACAGCCACCAGCACAATTGCCCTCAGATTTCAGAAAGGCAGGGAGAAAGATGGCTTCTTCCTTCCCCTTCCCTGATGCCCAGGTTGCTGTGAAGAGGCACAGAAATGGCTCCCAGGCACATGAGGGAAAAGCAGCTAAGGAGGAGGCCTAAGCTGGGCCATTCAAAACTGCCCTACTTTGGGGAATTCCATAGGAACTCCAATGGAAGAAGTAGGTACTATGCAGGCTAACCGCCAGGGGATACCCATAATCTGCAAAAGAATCAGCTGCTATAAGAATATACTTTGCAGGCTTCCCTGGTGGCGCAGTGGTTAAGAATCCGCCTGCCAGTGCAGGTGACACGGGTTCAAGCCCTGATCCGGGAAGACCCCACATGCCACAGAGCAGCTAAGCCCATGCGCCACAACTACTGAGCCTGTGCTCTAGAGCCCGTGAGCCACAACTACTAAGCCCACGTGCCACAACTACTGAAGCCTGCACACCTAGAGCCTGTGCTCTGCAACAAGAGCAGCCACCGCAATGAGAAGCCCACGCACCGCAGTGAAGAGTAGCCCCCGCTTGCTGCAACTAGAGAAAGCCTGCACGCGGCAATGAAGACCCAACGCAGCCAAAAATAAATTAATTAATTTTTTTAAAAAAAGGAATACACTTTGCTTTCATAAGAGAGGAGTGGCTTCTTACAGATTCCAGTGCTTGTCTAGTGATTTGATGAAGTGGCTGTAGTGACGAGCTATCTTCAGTATTAAACATAAAAATTAATTTCTATGCCTCTATTTTAGGGGTAGGGACTTCATGCACGGATGAAAGCTTTTGCTTGATCTAGGGTAGAATTTCTTTGGTTATCCCAGATAAGTACACTCCCAGAAAGGTTTCTCTCTGAGAGGGCTCCTGAATTTTTCTGTGTTTAATAGCACACTGCCTTTCAGTTATAAATTCAGTATGGAAAGGCTGAGTTTCAGAAACAATTGCTTCTGAGTCACCTCTGACCAGTATGCCAGCAATATAATGAGTAATTTTACTATCTGAATTAGGTTTAGGACACCTGTTTAAATCCCACCTTCACAGATTATGACAAATGTTAGAGAATTGAAATATCTTGGAGGCAAGACTGTAAAGGTAAATCACTGGCTGCCGAGTGAGAGCAAACTGCTGTTGATATTTAAAACGTATTGGGACTGAAAACAATGCTTGTAAAATCAATAAAAGGATTTCAGTCAGGGGTGATTTAGAAAGCTCTTCCTATAGAGAAACAATGTCAGCCATAGTTAACACCAAATTCACTGTTTTCTGTAATTCTCAGTCAACACCCAGATCCATCTGCTTTTCTGATAACCCCAAGTGAGAGTTAAAGGGGAAAGAGGCAGGAGGTGGGAACAGACTCCCAGTTATTCCGGTATCATAGGTGTGGTTTCACTGATGATCCTGGGCCTGGTACTATTTCCTATTACCATTTGGTAGGACAAGAGAGCTCCACGTTTCTGTTTTTAGCAACCAGTATCTATCCATTTGAGTACATTCTTTCTCCAAGATTGCAATAACTTAATTTCAATAATCATCTCATGGTTAATAGTATTGTATCAATGTTAACTTCCTGATTTTGATGTTTGTACTATGGTTATGTAAGAAGTTAACATTAAGGGAAATCAAGATGAAGAGTATAGCTGGGCTATTTTTGCAACATTTTTGTAAGTCTAAAATTATTGCAAAATAAAAAGTTAAAATACCAGGGAGTCATGAAACCACTCTAGAGGATGCCTTTGGTCCTCTGTGTCCAACTTGTAGGGTTAATAAAACCTGCCCACCTCAGTCAGATCCTTGCTCTTCCATATCCTTGAACACTAGTCTTTCCCATTTGATTGAAGTTTCCAGGAATTTGCATTATGTCTGATCCGGTATCCAAAATCCCTTGCCTTTGGTAAAAGTAAAAATAAAAGACACATTTTTCATTTTCACCAAAAACTTTATTTAACAACATATTCACCCTTTTGTTCCACTACCTTCTGCCATTTTTCTGGCAACTTCATGATTCCATCTTCCCAAAACTTTTTATCTTTTTGAGCAAAGAACTGTCCCAGGTGCCTTTTACAGTTTTCCAGGGAATTGAAATTTCTTCCATTAAGAGAATTTTGTAAAGACTGAAATAAATGGAATTCCGAAGGTGCAATGTCTGGTGAATACAGCGGATAAATCAGAACTTCCCAGCCAGGTTGTAACAGTTTTTGCCTGGTCATCAAAGAAACATGTGGTCTTGCCTTATCCTAATGGAGGATTATGCATATTCTGTTGACTAATTCTGGACACTTTTCATCAAGTGCTGCTTTCAATTGGTCTAACTGAGAGCAGTACTTGTTGGAATTAATCGTTTGGTTTTCCAGAAGGAGCCCATAATAGAGGACTCCCTTCCAATCCCACCATATACACAACATCACCTTCTTTGGATGAAGACCGGCCTTTGGTGTGGTTGTTAGTGGTTTATTTCGCTAGTCCCACCATCTCTTCCGTTCCACATTATTGTACAGTATCCACTTTTCATCACCCATCACAATTTGTTTTAAAAACGGAATGTTTTTGTTACGTTTAAGTAGAGAATTGCATGTGGAAATACGGTCAAGAAGGGTTTTTTCGCTTAATTTATGTGGAACCCAACCATCAAAGCAATTCACATAACCAAACTGGAGCAAATGATTTTCAACGCTTGATTTGGATATTTTGAGTATGTTGGCTATCTCCCGCGTAATATAACGTTGATTGTTCTCAATTAATGTCTCGATGTGATTGCTATCAACTTCAACTGGTCTACCCGATCGTGCAGCATCGTCCAGCAAGAAATCTCCAGCACAAAACTTCACAGACCACTTTTGACATGTTCAATCAGCCACAGCACCTTCTCCATACACGGCACAAATCTTTTTTGTGTGTTTCAGTTGCGTTTCTACCTTTCTTGAAATCATAAAGCATAATATGCTGAAAATGTTGCTTTTTTTCTTCCATCTTCAATATTAAAATGGCTACACAAAAATTCACTAGTTTTGATAAGTTTTTTTTAATGCACGCTGATATGTCAGCTATCATAATACAATCTAACAAAATTGTTTCGAATGAAGTTAAAGACAACTAAGCACTCCTAGAGCCACCTTATGGGAAAAAACGAACAAACTTTTTGGCTAACCCAATATATAACGTGCTCCTATTTTTGGTACATAAATGTTTACAAATGTTATGTCCTCTTTTTGGATTGATACTTTTATCATCATATACTGTTCTTTGTTTTGTTACACTCTTTGTTTTAAAGTCTCTTTTGTGTGATATAAGTATTGGCACCCCAGCTTTCTTTTATTTTCCATTGCATCTTTTTACATCCTTTCACTATCAGTCTGTTAAGTGTCTTTGTGTTTGAAGTGAGTCACTTGTAGGCAGCATATAGAAGGGTCTTGCTTTTTTATTCAGCCACCTTATATCTTTTGATTGGCAAATCTACATTACATTTAAAGTAATTATTGATAGTTATATACTTATTGCCATTTTGTTAACTGTCTTCTGGTTCTTTTTGTAGTTCCTCTCTGTTCCTTTTTTCTTTTTCTCTCTTCCCTTGTGGTTTGACTGTTTTCTTAGTGTTATGTTTAGATTCCTTTCTCATTTTCCTTTATGTATTTACTATAAGTTTTCTCTTTGTGGTTACCATGAAGTTCACATATAACACCTTATGTATATAACAGTCTTTATTTAAGTTGATAGTAACTTAATTTTGAACACATTCCAAAGCTTTATATTTTTACTCCCCCCTATGCTTTATATTTTTGATGACACATTTTACATCTTTTTAATGTATCCCTTAACTATGGTATTTTCATTAATTTTAATACTTTTGTCTTTTGCCCTTTATAAGTGATTGATCCACTACCTTTATTATTTATTTACATATTCCAGTGAGATATTTACTTTCATATGTTTTCTTTTTATTAATTAGTGCCTCTTCTTTTTAGCTTAGGGGAGTTCCTTTAACATTTGCTGCATTTGCTGAAAGGCCAGTTTAGTGGTGATGAACTCCTTTACTTTTGCTTACCTGGAATACTCTTAATGTGTCCTTCAATTCTGAATGATAACGTTGCTGGGTAGAGAATTTTCAGTTGGCAGTTTTTTCCTTTCAGCCCTTTGAGTGTATCATGCTACTCTTTTCTGGCCTATAAAGTTTCTGCTGAAAAGTCTGTTCATAGGCCTATGGTGTTTCCTTTGTACATAATAGGTTGCTTTTCTCTTGCTGCTTTTAAGATTCTCTCTTTCTCCTTAACTTTTACCATTTTAATTATAATGTATCTTGGTGTGATTCTCTTTGAGGTCATCTTACTTGGAATTCTCTAGGCTTCCTGGACCTGGATGTCTCTTTCCTTCCCAGATGAGGAAGTTTTCAGCCATTATTTCTTCAAATAATTTTTCTGGCCCTTTCTCTCTCAGTACAGGTAAAACTATCTTTCTTGGCTTTGATGTTACTGTGAGGAAAAAGAAAATCAAACCAGAAAACCAGAAAACCACAGTTATAACTCTCAGCATGCTCCACAGATTCTTAGTAATCTATCTCATTAATATTAATGCCATAGTATCTAATTTTCACCTTTAAATGAGAGTAGTGTAAAACCCCCCAACCTCAGGCAGTCTGGGTGTTGTGAGTGGTCACAATTTCAAATGCAAGTCCAACTCATCTGACTTTAGATTGGACTGACATGCAACATAGACCCTGGACCATAGTTTTTTCATATTTTCTGGATATATACCCCAGAGTGGAATTGCTGGATCATCTGATAGAACTATTTTTAATTTTTTGAGGAATCTCCATACTGTTTTCCATAGTGGCTGCACCAATTTACATTCCCACCAACAGTGTACAGGGGTTCCCTTTCCTCCACATCCTCACAAACATTTCTTATTTGTAGTCTTTTCATGATGACCATTCTGACAAGTGTGAGGTGATATCTCATTGTGGTTTTGATTTGCATTTCTCTGGTGATTAGCGATGTTGAGCATCTTTTCATATGCCTGTTAGCCATCTATACATCATCTTTGGAAAAATGTCTATTCAGGTCTTCTGACCATTTTTTAATTGGGTTGTTTTGTTCTTTTTGATATTTAGTTGTATGAGTTGTTTATGTATTTTGGATATAACCCCCTTATTGGTTATATCAGTTGCAAATATATTCTCCCATTCAGTAGGTTGCCTTTTCGTTTTGTTGATGGTTTCCTTTGCTGTGCAAGCCCAAGTTTAGGGTAGGTCCCATTTGCTTCTTTTTGCTCTTATTTCTTTTCCCTTAGGGAACAGATCCAAAAAAATATTGCTATGATTTATGTCAAAGAGTGTTCTGCCTGTGTTTCCTTCTAGTAGTTTTATGGTTTCAGGTCTTATATTTCAGTCTTTAATCTATTTTCAGGGGTTTTTTTTTATATTGTGTGAGGAAATGTTCTAATTCCATTGTTTTACATGTAGCTGTCCAATTTTCCCAGCACCACTTATTGAAGAGAGTGTCTTTTTGTCACTGTATATTTTTGCTTCCTTTGTCATAGGTTAATTGGCCATAGGTGTGTAGGTTTATTTCTGGGCTCCCTATTCAGTTCCATTGATCTGTATATCTGTTTTTGTGCCAGTACCATGCTGTTTTGATGACTGTACCTTGATAGTATAGTATGAAGACAGGGAGCATGATACCTCCAAGTTTGTTCTTTTTTCTCAAGATTGTTTTGGCAATTCAGGACCTTTTGCTTTTCCATATAAATTTTAGGATTATTCTACTTCTGTGAAAAATGTCTTGGGTATTTTGATAGGGATTGCATTAAATCTGTAGACTGCTTTGGGGAGTATGGCCATTTTAACTATTAATTCTTCCAGTTCAAGAACACAAGATATCTTTCCATTTCTTTGTATCATCTTCAATTTTCTTCATCAATGTTTCATAGTTTTTAGTGTATAGGTCCTTCACCTTCTTGGTTAAGTTTATTCCTAGGCAGTTTATTCTTTTCAATGTAATTTTTTTTTTTTTTTTTTTTTAAAGAGAAACTGAATTTTAATTAATTAATTTATTTATTTATTTATTTATTTATTTATGGCTGTGTTGGGTCTTCGTTTCTGTGCGAGGGCTTTCTCTAGTTGCGGCAAGCGGGGGCCAATCTTCATCGCGGTGCGCGGGCCTCTCACTGTCGTGGCCGGCCTCTTTTGTTGCGGAGCACAGGCTCCAGACGCGCAGGCTCAGTAGTTGTGGCTCACGGGCCTAGCTGCTCCGCGGCATGTGGGATCTTCCCAGACCAGGGCTCGAACACGTGTCCCCTGCATTGGCAGGCAGATTCTCAACCACTGCGCCACCAGGGAAGCCCTCAATGTAATTTTAAGCAGGGTTTTTTTTTGTTTGTTTCTCTTTCTGATTGTTCATTATTAGAGTATAGAAAAGCAACATATTTCTGTATATTAATCTTGTATCCTGCAACTTTACTGAATTCATTTATTAATTCTAATAATTTCCAGTAGTTTTAAGAGTTTTCTATATATAGTATCATGGCATCTGCAAATAGTGACAGTTTTACTTCTTCCCTTCCAATTTGGATGCTTTTATTTCTCTTTCTTTTTTGATGCTGTGGCTAGGACTTCCAACATAATGTTAAATAGAAGTGGCAAGAGTGGGCATCCTTGTCTTGTTCCTGAATTTAGAAGAAAGGCTTTCAGATTTTCACTGTTGTGTATGATGATAGCTGTGGGTTTGTCATAAATGGTCTTTATTATTTTCTGAAATGTTCCTTCTGTACCAACACTGATGAGAGTTTTTGTCATGAATGGATATTGAATTTTGTCAAATGATTTTTCTGCATCTATTGTGATGATCATATGATTTTTATCCTTCTTATTGTTAATGTAGTATATCACACTGATGATTTGCAAATATTTAACAATCCTGGCATCCCTAAAATAAATCCCACTTACTGGGATATATGATCCTTTTATATATTGTTGGATTCAATTTGCTAACATTTCATTGAGGATTTTTTGCATCTATATTCATCTAAGATATTGGCCTGTAATTCTCTTTTTTTTGTACTGTCATTGTCTGGTTTTGGAATCAGGGTAATGGTGGCCCTGTAGAATGATTTTGGGAGTGTTTTGTCCTCTTCAATTATTTGGAATAGTTTGAGAAGGATAGGTATAAACTGTTCTTTATATGTTTGATAGAAGTCCCCTGTGAAGCCATCTGGTCCTGGACTTCTGTTTGCTGGGAGTTTTGTTGGTTTTTTAAAATTTAAATTTATTTATTTATTTATTTATGGCTGTGTTGGGTCTTCGTTTCTGTGCGAGGGCTTTCTCTAGTTGTGGCAAGCGGGGGCCACTCTTCATCGCCGTGCGCAGGCCTCTCACTATCACGGCCTCTCTTGTTGTGGAGCACAGGCTCCAGATGCGCAGGCTCAGTAATTGTGGCTCACGGGCCCAGTTGCTCCGCAGCATGTGGGATCTTCCCAGACCAGGGCTTGAACCCATATGTCCCCTGCATTGGCAGGCAGATTCTCAACCACTGTGCCACCAGGGAAGCCCCCCTGCTGGGAGTTTTTAAAATTACAAATTCAATTTCACTACTAGTGATTGGTCTTTTCAAGTTGTCTTTTTCTTCCTGATTCAGTCTTGGCATAGTGTACGTTTCTAGACATTTGTCCATTCCTTCTAGGTTGTTCTGTTTGTTGGCTTATAACCGTTTATGGTATTGTCTTATGGTTATTGGTTGTTATTTCTCCTCTTTCGTTTCTTATTTTGTTTATTTGGATCCTCTCTCTTTTCTTCTTGATGAGCCTGGCTAAAGGATTACTAATTTTGTTTATCTTTTCAAAAAAATAGCTCTTAGTTCATTTCATTGATCTTTTCTAATTTTTTTGTTCTCTATTTTATTTATTTTCTCTGTGATCTTCATCATTTTATTCCTTCTGCTGACTGTGGGCTGTGTTTGTTCTTTTTCTAATTCATTTACATTAGGTTGTTTATTTTAGATTTTTCATGTTTCTCCAGGAAGGCCTGTATCACTATAAACTTCCCTCCTAGAATTGCTTTTGCTGAATCCCATAGATTTTGGAAAGTTGTGTTTACCAGATAAAAAAGTCAAAGTCAAATAAAAATTCTAACTGAATTAGGGAAAAGGATAGATGAACACAATGAGAATTTTAACAAGGAACTAGAATATATAAAAAAGACCCAATCAGAAATGAAGAGTTCATTAACTGGAATAAAAAACACACAAGAAGGAATGAATAACAGATTAAGTGATACAAAAAACACATAAGTGATTGGGAAGATAGAATAATGGAAATCACCAAAGATGAACAGCAAATAGAAAAACAAATTTAATGGGTGTTCCCTGGTGGCCTAGTGGTTAGGATTCTGGGCTTTCACTGCCATGGCCCAGGTTCAACCCCTGGTCAGGGAACTGAGATCCCTCAAGCCGTGCGGTGTGGCCAAAATAAAATAAAATCCCAGCTCTATCATTAAAAAAAAAAATTTTTTTTTAATGAAAATAGTTTAAGAGATCTTTGGGATAACATCAAGCATACCAAAATTTGCATTATAGGGGTTCCAGAAGGAGAAGAGAGAGAGAAGGGGATCTAGAATGTATTTGATGAAATTATTGCTGAAAAATCCCCAAACCTGAAGAAGGAAACAGATATTCGGGTACAGGAAGCACAGAGGGATGAACCTAAACAGACCCACACTAAGACATATCATAATTAAAATGGAAAAACTTAAAGAGAGAATTCTAAAGTCAGCAAGAAAAAAAACGAAGAGTCATATATAAGGGAAACTGCATAAGGCCATCAGCTGATTTTTTCTGCAGGCCAGAAGAGATTGACATGATATATTTAAAATGTCAGAAGGGAAAAATCTTCATCCTAGGATACTCTACCCAGCAAGATTATTGTTCAGAATTAGAGAAATAAAGAAATTTTCAGAAAAGCAAAAAGAAAAAGAGTTCATCAATAATAAACCTACGCTAAAAGAAATGTTAAAGGGTCCTCTCTAAGTGGAAAAGAAGTAAGATTCCATAGGAAAGGAAAAATCCCACTAGGAAAGGAAAATATGAAGTAAGAGCTGAAGATTAACTACTTAAAGAAGCTAGTATGAAGATTCAAAGGCAATAAACTGTAAAATCAACTATAACTACAATGAACAGTTAAGGGATAAACATGAAAATGTAAAACATGACAACAAAAACACAAAATATGGGTGAGGGGAATAAAAAATGTAGATCTTTTAGAATGTGTTTGAACTTAAATGACTGCCAGTTCAAAACAAGTAGATTTAGATATAGTTCATCATATATGAAACCTGTGGTAAACACAAATCAAAAACCTACAATAGAGGAGCTTCCCTGGTAGCACAGTGGTTGGGAATCTGCCTGCTAATACAGGGGACATGGGTTTGAGCCCTGGTCTGGGAAGATCTCACATGCCACAGAGCAACTAAGCCCATGCGCCACAACTACTGAGCCTGCACTCTAGAGCCCGCAAGCCACAACTACTGAGCCCACACACCACAACTACTGAAGCCCGCGTGCCTGTAGCCTGTGCTTAGCAACTGCAACAAGAGAAGACACTGCAACGAGAAGACTGCGCACTGCAATGAAGAGTAGGCCCTGCTCACCTCAACTAGAGAAAGCCTGCACGCAGCAATGAAGACCCAACACAGCCAAAAAAAAATGAATAAAATAAATAAATTTTAAAATATATATTAAGAGAAAGCCTACAATAGATACATGAAAACTAAAGAGAAAGGAACACAAGCACACTACTAAAGAAAATCATCAAACCACAAGGAAAGAAAGAAAAAGAAGAAGAAATAAACAGAGAAGAAATACAAAAACAACTGGAAAACAAGAAACAAAATGAAAATAAGTACATACCTATCAATAGTTACTTTAAATGTCAATTGACTAAATGCTCCTATCATAAGACATAGCTGATTGGATTAAAAATAAAAACAAGACCCATCTATATGCTGTCTACAAGAGACTCACTTCAGAACTAAAGACACACACAGACTGAGGGTAAGAGAATGGAAAAAGATATTTCATGCAAATGCAAATGGAAACGACCAGAAAGTTGGGGTAGTGATACACATACCACACAAACTAGACCTTAAAATAAAGGCTGTAACAAAAGACAAAGATAAAGGGATCAATACAAGAAGAGGCTATTACACTTGTTAACGTATATGCAACCAATACAGGGGTACTTAAATATACAAAGCTATATTAACAGATATAAAGAGAGAAATTTACAATAATAATAGTTGGGGACTTTAACACCCCACTTACATCAATGGACAGATCATCCAGATAGAAAATCAATAAGGCAACAGTGGTCTTAAATGAGAAAATGGGGGAATTCCCTGATGGTCCAGGACTCAGCGCGTTCACTGCTGGGTGCCCGGGTTTAATCCCTGGTCGGGGAACTGGGATTTCACAAGCCACAGGGTCCAAGAGACAATGGACCTGTTGGACCTAATAGATAGGATATTACACCCCAAAACAGCACAGTACACATTCTTTTCAAGTGCACATGGAACATTCTCCAGGATAGGTCACATGCTAGGCCAGAAAACAAGTCTCAACAAATTTAAGAGGACAGAAATTATATCAAGCATTTTTTCTATGTGTATTTTAAACCCCGCAATATGTTATTTGTAAATATTTATATTTACATGCATATTTAACCTTTTTCATTATATTCCATTTCTTCCTTCATTTCCACCTTGAGTCATCTTCATTCTGCTTGAAGAACACCCTAGTTTTTCCTTTATTGCAGGTATGCTATTTTAATTCTCTTAATTTCTATTTTTCTGAAAATGACTATTTTGATTCTGTTAAATTTTTTTCAATCAATTTTATGAACAATATATACTTTCGTATTTAAGAATCTATTTTGCTAGAATAGGCTTCGAGGTTGTCAGATGTTTTCTTTTGACACTTTAAAGGTTTTTCAGTGGTTCCTGATTTCCATCATAGCTGTTGAGAAGTCAGTTGTTAGACTTACTGCTGTTTCTTTGAAGGTTGACTTTTTTCTGTGGTTGCTGGTAAGATTTTTTAATCTTTGTCTTTCTTTTCTGCAGTGTTCCATTGCCTTTTGCTACGTAACAAACAATTCTGTGGACAGATTGCATTTTCTAAAGATGATCGTGACAAATAACTCCCATCTCACATGCCCTTCTAGAAACTTGCCATTCCCCTATCAGGTGATAGTCTATACACATTTTCCTTGCACCTAATGTCTCTGTGTCTGCCTCAACCAGTAGAGTACAGCTGAAGCAATGATATGTGACTTCCAAAGCTAAGTCATAAAAAGGCCATGTATTTCTGCCTTCCTCTCTCGGACCATTCATTTTTAAAACCCAGATATCATGCTGTGAGGAAGCTCAAGCAGCCTGTGGAGAAATTCATGTGCACAGGTATCACAACTGTCTTTAGGACTAGGTGGAAGGTAGAAATTGGAAGGGCTCCAGGGAGACTATTAGTGAAAGCCTAAAGGAACTCATGAAGGCCATTATTGATGGCCTAAAGGAAAGTAAAATAAATTTATTGGAAGCTAGAGGCAACACTGACACCTGCAGTAATGTGAAAAAGGGTAAATATACCTAATGAATTCAATGATCTAGCTAAAGTGATTTCCCAGCAGAGTACTGACAGTGCCACCTGGCTTCTGCTTGCTGCCTATGACAAAATATACAAGAGGAAGAGGTGAGCTAAGAATGAACTGCTAAATAGGAAGCAACCAGGACTTGCCAAGCTTGACAATAATACTGTTTCTCCTTTCCAGCTTCTCCAGATGGTAAATTATTCTGTAATTAAGACAGGACCTCAAAGCAAAGTCAAACCTAGGGTGGGTCTGTGGGAGAGACTTTGTAAAGACCTCAAAGATTCAAGGTAGTGCTTCATAGAACATTTTAGAATGACAAAGGTCCTCTAAAGATTTTCAGGTGTACCTAACAGATCCTGTCTATTAAATAACAGAATTTATGGGAATCTTAAGGATGTTTGCCTGCAGCATTCTCCCAAGGAGCCCCAGATAGAAAAGTTCCTATCTCAAACAGATTTGTAGTGGTGTATTGTCTAAGGAAGTGAACCCCACTGATATTTTTTAGAAAACCTACATAATTCTTAAGAGAATGGTTCTGGTGGAAGCACAATGAGTTTGAACTAAAAGAGATAGAGACAGTGCAAAATAAAAAGAGATCTTTGGATGCCTCATCTTTTTCATCCAGGAAGCAGATCCAGGAGGCTTTTTTGCTAATTTAATTTTCTTATGGGAAATATAGGTTTCAACTCAGAGGGTGGAACCAAGAGCTACAGAGAACAACTCACAGAGAGTAAACTGAGCACCAATGGAAGAATTGGCAACATGTTCTCAGCTGGATTTCAGAATGGCTAGGGGCCAGTGACTGTCGTGTGCCTCCCATATTCCCCATTTTTGAACAGGAATATCTGTAAGAATTATCTTATACCTGCCTACCATCGTATTCTGGATGTCTGTGTGTGTGGACAGCTAACTTGTCTCTTTAGTTCACAGATCTTCAGATTGAGAAGAAAGATACTCAAGGAGCTATACCCAAGGGATTATACCTAAGGAACTTCATCTGCACCTGGACCTGATATAAATGATACAATCTTGGACTTTGAGCCTGAGCATGATGCTGTAATGGAATGAGACTTTGGGCGGGGGTGGGCTTTAAAGGAGGGATGACCATATTTTACACGTGGGAGGAATGTGAACCATTGTGGCTAGAAGGCAGATTTTCCAAAGGTGGTTACAATGTTTCCCATTCCACCTGCTCTTCTAGAATCTTTCCACTCTCCTTTTGAGAGGTGGACTCCACGTTCTCCTTGAACTTGGTGGGTCTTTGTGATTGCCTTGACCAGTAGTGTACAGCAAGAGTGACGCTATGTAGCTTCCAAGACTAGGTCAAAAACATGCCATACAATTCAACTTTGCTATGTTGGGATGCTCACTCTTGGAACCCAGCCCAATTAGCCATTGTAAAGGCCCACATGGAGAGAACTGAGACCCTGTGAACCATAGCCCTGCCTGAGATCTTAGCTGACAGCCAATACCAACTTGCCTGCCACGTGAGTGAGAAAAATTAATGGTTAATGTTTTTTTTAAAATAAATTTATTTATTTTTGGCTGCATTGGGTCTTCTTTGCTGTGCGCGGGCTTCTCTCTAGTTGCAGAGAGCGGGGGCTACTCTTTGTTGTGGTGCGCAGGCTTCTCAATGTGGTGGCTTCTCTTCTTGTGGAGCACGGGCTCTAGGCGCAGGTTTCAGTAGTTGTGGCACGCGGGCTCTAGAGCGCAGGCTCAGTAGTTGTGGCTCACGGGCTTAGTTGCTCCGCAGCATGTGCGATCTTCACGGACCAGGGCTTGAACCCGTGTCCCGTGCATTGGCAGGTGGATTCTTAACCACTGTGCCACCAGGGAAGTCCGAGAATTGTTAATGTTTTAAGCCTCTGTGTTTTGGGGTGGTTTGTTACAAAGCAATAGATAACTGAAATGCCCCCCAAAACACAGTCACATAAAAAAATATTGTGTTCACAGATCCACAATTTGGACAGTGCTTGACTGGGACAACTCTTCTCTGTTTCAGGATATCTAAAGCCTTCACTGGGAAGATTCAAATGGCTGGGGGCTAGAATCATCTTGAGGTTTTTTCAGTCACATCCCTGTACTTGGGCTGAGGTGACTCAAAGGTTGAGCTCATTTGGGACTGTTACAGGAAGAGCTTACAGTTGGCCTCTCCGTGTATTTGGGGCTTCCTCACAGCATCACAGCCTCAAAGTTGTAAAACTTCTTAGGGTGGCTCAGGGCTCCAAGAGCAGGTGTTCCCAGCAAACAAGGTGGGATCACCTTTATGGCCTTTACGACCTACCTTCTGAAATCATAAAGCATCAATTCTGCTGTACTCTACTAACTGAGGCAGTCAGAAACCCATCCAGATTTGAGGGGAGGGGACATAGATCTCCCACCTCTTGGTGGCAGAAGTGTCAAAGAATTTATGTTATAAATTCTATGTTATAAAACTGCCACAAACAATTTTTCTGTGATGTGTTAAATATGGTTAACTTGCTTGAGGTTTATGGTTGTTATGAACTGAATGTGTCCCCTCAAAACTCATATGTTGGGCTTCCCTGGTGGCGCAGTGGTTGAGAGTCTGCCTGCCAGTGCAGGGGATACGGGTTCGGGCCCTGGTCTGGGAGGATCCCACATGCCGCGGAGCGACTGGGCCCGTGAGCCACAATTACCGAGCCTGCGCGTCTGGAGCCTGTGCTCCGCAACGAGAGAGGCCGCGATGGTGAGAGGCCCGCGCACCGCGATGAGGAGTGGCCCCCGCTTGCCACAACTGGAGAAAGCCCTCGCACGGAAACGAAGACCCAACACAGCCACAAATAAATAAATAAATTAATAAAAAAGAAAGGCAAGTAACTTTATTAAAAAAAAAAAACAAACAAAAAAAACTCATATGTTGAAATCCGAAACCCCAATGTGATGCTATTTGAAGGTAGAACCTTTGGGAGGTTGTTAGGTTTAAATGAAGTCATGAGAGTGAAGCCCCCATGATGGGATTAGTATCCTTATGAAATGAGGAAGAGAAACTGGAGCTCCCTCTCTCTCCCTGCCAGGTAAGGACACAGGAAGAAGGCAGCCATCTATAAGCCAGGAAGAGGCCCCACCAGGAACTGAATCTGCCAGAACCTTGATCTTGGACTTCCCAGCCTCCAGAACTGTGAGAAATAAATGTCTGTTGTTTAAGCCACTCCATCTATGGTATTTTGTTATAGAAGCCTAAGGTGACTAAGACATAGTGCTGTTGGAATATGTGGCTGATGTCTTTGTCAGCTTTCGAAAATTCTCAGCCATTATCTCTTCAGATACACTTACACAATACTTTGTAGCCTTGATGTCAAAGAAAGTGATGATGATGCCTGTAAGAATGTCACAGTATGGTTTTCCAAAGTCTGTTCTTAGAGCCAGGAAGCAAAAAGGAAAATAGCTCATAGTCAACCACCTTTGGAACAGAGTTTTGACTTAACCATCTAGAGCCAGATGCTCCCCTTCTGACCGTAACTCCTCTCAGAGGATTCTTCTCTAATCTCCATGAGAAAAAGGTCAGTCTGGCTTTCCTTCTATCAACACCTCTCTGTATATTTTAGCCAAAGAAAATTCTACCCTGCTACCAGTAGTTGAACCAGTAGCAAACACTGAATGGCCATTCTCTCCCAGTGATGGAAAAAGTAGCCCAGTATTTGTTCAGCTTTAAATTTCATCTGTGCCTCAAAGTGTTAAGTAAAAAAATCTAGATGAAAACACAAATTTTAATAGTGGTGATACTTTTTACTATTTAGTATTGTATACTTCTAATTGAATCTTCTACAATAGGCATGTGTTACATTAGAAAAATTAATGACAAAATTAATCTCAAAAAAGTTACCTAAAATATTGCATTAATACCAATGACATGAATTTAGTGTTATCCAGGGGACAAGTGATTCACATAAGATTATTAAACACTAAAATCTGACCTTGAATCTCTCCTGTCAATAACAGACCAATTACAATTTGGGGCATTACAATTTGGGACAGGCTCCAAGGTGTTTGGTGAAGAAGGTTAGAATTTGCTTCCAAGCATCTACCTGGGCCTTAGAATGAGCCCTGGGCTCCCCACCCCAGATCACAGGTTTGTCCAATAATTTGTGTAGGGAAGCTGGGCACATGGGGAAGTAAGGAGGCTCAATGTAATGCCCAGTCCCAGGGTAAGAGATGATCTGGGGTTTTTCCTTTCCATGGGCCTGTAACCGTTCAGAGGCTATCTGGGCGTATAACTCACTCCTCCAGTTATGGTCATCCTGACCAACAATGAAGAGGATGGGCCCCTGGGCCTTCTCTATTGGAATCATGCAGGGGTTCTCACATCCCCCTACAATATCATTCCTTATATCCACAATGTCCAGGAGGCCTGAAAAAGCTACCTTCATTCTCCTCAGGTCATGGCCCAGTGGTGGAATGCTATTCTCCTTGTAGTATATGGCTTTGTTTCCATTGAAGCCAGATCCATTGATGGAAACTGTGGCTGAGATGTTCTTCAAAAATGAGGCCATGGAGAGACAAATATCAGCCCCTAAAGAAATGCCCAGAAGTCCAATGCCAGGGCCCTTTACCTGGAAGAAAAGAAGGGACAAGAGTCAAAAGTCAAGAACCTACCCAACAGAAAAATGTTTTTCTAAATGCAACTAGAGATGCTGCTAGCTTTAATTTGTGAATTGGCCACAAGAGACTCAACCTCAGCTGACAGAGTTTCTTTCCATGCAGAGACTATCTTGCTGGACACATGGCAAACAAATCTTAAACTCACTGGCAAATTTGGGAATTGGTTACAAACTTCCAGAGAGTCATCCACTAGAGAATGCTGAGTCATTGGAGCCTGTCAATTTCAGAGCTTCATTCAGATTGAATTAAAGCATCAGTGTTCCTGGGCATCTGTGTGGAACCAAATTCTGTTCCAAGAAGTGAATATTTCATCAGACCCCATCTAAATATATATTGACAAATGATTAACTTTATAGAAACAAAGTAAAACTTCAGAGTCCAACTGAGTGGTTCTAAGCTTATGAAATGGGTGGACAAGTTTTGATCAAAATCTGAGAACATACTCTGCTATCAGAAAAATAAAGATTAAAAAGCATACAAAGCTAAAAATTTAGAAACTCCACTTGCAAAAGAAATTTTAATATTATTACATAATTCCCTAAAATAAAATATCACATGAATTTTACAGTGAATTCTGCAATATTAATCCATCTGACAGAGAAAGTGGAGTAGAAGAAATTTCTGTGAAAGAAGAATAGAGCAGCATCAATGCACCTGGCACAGGTGAGTGCAAAGTGACACCCTCTCTGGAGGTAGTTCTAGAGAGAATGATAAAGGACATTAGGAGAACCTGGGTGTGTTGAAGCATGTAGCACAGGGCTTCTTCAAAGTAGTCCAGGTGTATGGTGTCGAATTTCTTGGGAAGATCTTCAAAATCACAATAAGCTAGAGCCAACGTGGCAAAGCCATGGCCAGCCAGAAGGCTGGCCCGATATTCCAACAGGGCTCCTCCAACACCAAAGATGTCAATGATCCCTGGGAAAGGTCCTGGTCCTAGAGAAGGTAATATTATAAACAGAAGGTATTATATAATTTAAAGAAATTGCTTTCCTTTTAGAGAGCTTTCTAAAGTATTTAGTGGGTTCCCCGTGAATCAAAGGAAACGTTTTCCTGAGTCATCATTGACAAGGGATACAAGTTCCAAATTATCTCCAAGGTTCTAAGAATCTTTAGTTGTAAGGGAGGGTAACAAAGTCTAATGACTGCATCATGGAAGGAGGAATTTCACCTTTTAGACAGTGTTGAATTGCAGTGTTCTGTTACAGGATTGGACACAGAGTTAAGAAAACAAAGCTTTATATTGTGTTGCACCAACCCTTGGCGTTATTTTTGATTCAGATGTTTACTTAGAGGAAAGAAAAAGAAATACCTGGCGAGGCTACAGGTGAGGAAGGCAGTAAAGTCTGAAAAGTGATCTGTGGTAGAGAGGAACATGAAAAAGTGGGTAAGGGGCCCAATGTACCCAGGACACTACAGAAGGGAGACATGGCAATAGATTCCTTTGACCGTCATCGTTTAGTGTAAAAGCGATCAGCCGATGCCTGTAGAGATCTGTAGCGTAGTTATTAATAGCAAAGTGAACCTACCGACCCCATCCAGTCCTTTTGTTTTTATCTGCATAATAACAGTATCCACCTCATTGGGATAGTATAGAGATTAAAAGAGATAATGCAAGCAAAACGCGTAGCACAGTGCGGAACATATCAAAAGCCTCCAATGTGGCTGTCAGGT
Organism: Balaenoptera borealis; assembly: GCF_965194805.1. Lineage (NCBI taxonomy): Eukaryota > Metazoa > Chordata > Mammalia > Artiodactyla > Balaenopteridae > Balaenoptera > Balaenoptera borealis. Next base: position 28,549,472 of record NC_138866.1, read on the forward strand.
CGCTGATTTAGTCAACATCCACTTCTCTGACCGTGCTCCCAAGCCAAATTCCCTGGGAGGCGGTATCAGAAACCAAGGCAGCCCAGGGAACATGCTGTCGAGGTCCCAGCACCCCAGCCTTACCCGGCGGCAGGAAGAGCGTGGCGCGCACCCGGCCCGCGCGCACGGGCTCGCGCCGCACCCCGGGCGCCAGGAAGTCGCGCTCGTGCACCGCGCGGCCCAGGAGCCACTGGGCGTCAGGGTCGTGGCCATCGAGCACCTCCAGCTCCACGGCGAAGGGCGTCTGCACGTCCCGCTTCAGAAACCGCCAAAAAGGCTTCTCGGGCTCCAGAGCCCAGAGAAGCCCCATGGGCTCGAGCCCCGCGAAGCTGCCGCCCAGCGCGGGCGCGCGCTCCAGGTCCAGCTGGCCGTGGGCGTCGGCGCAGTAGCGCGCGTGGGCTCGGAAGAGCGCGTCCTTCTCGTCGCGCAGGGACGCGCGCAGCGTGACCGGCTGCCCCGGGGCCAGGCCGCGCACGGCGATGCGCACCGGCTCGTCCCAGCGGCAGCGGCCCGCCGGCTCCAGCGTCACTGTCACCGACATCCCCGGCGCACGGCCGCGGTCCCGACCCTCAGCGTGAAAGCGCAGGCGGCTGGCGGAGTTTTGCTTCAGGCCTGTTGGATCGCGCCGTGAGGCCCGACGGGGTCAGGCGTCGCCTGGCGCCGAGAAAGGCCCGTGGCTGAGCCGCCTCAGGAGGCGTCCTGGGGCTTCAGGTCAGTGGACCCCGCGTCCTCGACTCGTCTGAGGTAAAAGCGCCAGGTCGTTCTCTAGGCGCAGGGCGGGGCGTACCGGGATGTCCTGCTGTCCGGCTGTGGCGCCCAGCCCGCCCGCGTATACGCCTCTTCTCAAACCTCTCCCTCGTGGGAGTGAAACTTGTTGGGTATGGATTCGTGGTGAAACCAGAGCTGAATGACTTTAGGCAGAATACCAAGAATTCCAGCCTCCCCATGGAAAAGGACAACCTTTTTCCCCCCTAACTTTTAATGAGTTATACACACACAAAAAGTGAATAAATTATAAGTGTGTATTTTAATGAATTTCACAACCCGAACATACTTGGGGTAACCAAGCACAAGGATCCAGAAACATCATTACTTCTCTAGAAGCCACCCTCATTTCTGCTCCAGTCACTTTCCCTTCCCCAAGGTGCTCTATCCGAGTCCAACAAAACGGGCTAGTTTTTCCCAACTCTGCATTTTATGGTGATGAATCCTTCAGTGTGCCTTTTTTAGTGTCTGCTTTCGCTCAACATTCATTACGTTTGTGAGATTCATCGTTTTGTTGGGTGTAGTTGTAGATTGTTCATTATCACTGCCAAATAATATTTCATTTTGTGATCGTAAATGTATTTGACAATTTTATTGCCTATGGACATTTGGTAGTTTTCAGTTTAGGACTCTTAGGAATAGTGCTCTGAGCATTCAGTGAACATGTGTCCATTTTGATGGACATGTATGTGCGTTTCAGTGGAGTGAATACCTAGGAGTGGAATTGCTGTATTATAGAGAATAAGAATGTTCGGCCTTAGTAGATACTAAATGTCAAGCTTTTGAATGTCACGTTAGAAGCAATATAGGTATAATGTTCAGGGATGTCCAGCATTTTATATATAGTATAGTAATGGCTACTCTTTAGCAATGTCCCACCTGTTATACATACAAAATTTAACAAGTTTATAAAACCCTGGGAGTATTTTTCAAACATTGGAAAGGAGGAACCTGAGGCTTGGAAAATGTTAAGCTGCTGAGGATTAGCCTCTAATAACTGTCAGAACCATGACTTAACTCCAAACGTGGAACTCAACAGTGAGCAGCAGCATTGCAGTGAAATATATTAGAATTCTACCTCTGAGTTCAGCACTGACTAGTTCTGAAGTCTTAAGTAAGTTTTTATCTTTTGGGGTTTAAGAGTTCTTGTGTGTAACGTGATGAAAGTCTCCTATATGGAGATAAAAGGTGATAGTGTATGTGAAAGTCTTAGAAGAATATTGGGAAGCAAAATGTCATGTTTGATTTCGTAGAGGCAGAGATTGAGCCCATGCAGTGTTTTGTTTCTCATGAGGTATTTGCCATAGGTTTGCATCCTGCTTTTTAAATTCTTTTTAAAGGAAAAAACATATTTTCCAAAGCAGATGTAAGCAATACTGAAACATTTACAGTGTGAATGATAGAGTCTTCTCTGTTCATTTGCTGCTTTCCCCTAAAGATGAGTGCATCCAACTAGATTTTGATTCTGAAGGTTTAAAGTAGGTACATATAGGGGAGTGTGAACATGCTACAGTACTATTCTTTTTGTTGTTGTTTGTTTGCTTTTTTAAATAAAAAAGTTATATACTTTCTATTATTTTCCCACTTCAACCACTTGTTTAAGATAAATTTTGATTTTTAAAATATTAATAGGCATTATTTTTGAAAAAGTTAACTTTTCAGTAAAATTCAACAGAAAGTATAGAGAATTCCCATATCCCCACTTTCCCTTCCCACACAATTTTCCCTATTATTAATATTTTGCGTTAGTGTGGCATATTTGTTACAGTGGATGGACCAATATTGATACATTATTATTAACCGAAGTCTAAGTTAGGTTATATAGGCATACCTCCTTTTATTGCTCTTTGCAGATACTGAGTATTTTACAAATTGAAGGATTGTGGCAACCCTTCATCCAGCAAGTCTATCAACGTTATTTTCTCAACAGCATTATTTTTTAATTAAGGTGTATACATTGTTTTTTTAAGACATAATGCTATTGCACATTTAATAGACTACAGTACAGTGTAGACATAGCTTTTATATGCCCTGGGAAACATAAAAATTTGTGTGATTTGCTTTATTGTAGTGGTCTGAAACCAAACCTGCAGTATCTCGGAGGTATGCCTGTAAAAATTGACAAATGCATAATGTCATGTATCCATCACTACAGTATCATACAGAATAATTTCATTGACCTAAAAATTCTGTGTGCTTCACCTGTTCGTCCCCTCCTCCCATCCCCAGGTAACCACTGATATTTTTAGGTGTAGTTTTGCCAGAACATCATATAGTTGGAGTCATACAGCATGTAGCATTTTCATATTAGCTTCTTTCACTTAGCAATATGCATCTAAGCCTCTTCCATGTTTTTCTGAAGCCTGATATGTCATTTCTTTTTATTGCTGAATAACATTCTATTGTTTGGATGTATTATACAATAGAGTGATTGCTGGATCATATGCTGAAGCTATGTTTAGCTTTGTTAAAAATAGGTAACTGTCTTCCAAAGTGGCTGTACCATTTTGCATTTTCACCAGCAACAAATGAGAGTTCCTCTTGCTCCATATTCTCTCCAGCATTTAATTTTGTCAGTATTTTAGAGTTCAGTCATTTTAATAGGTATGTAGTCGTATCTCATTGTTAATTTTAATTTGCAGTTCTGTAATGACATATGATGTTGAGCATCTTTTCATATGCTTGTCATCCGTATATCTTCTTTGGTGAGGTATCCATATCTTTTGCCCATTTTTTAAACATTGAAGAATAATTGACCTACAACATTATGTTAGTGCCAGGTGCACAACATAGGCACTCAGTATTTCTGTACGTTACAAAATGTACATAGGTCTAGTTATCATCTCTCACCATACAAAGTTATTACAATATTATTGACTATATTCCCCATGCTGTACATTTCATCCCTGTGACTCAAGTATTTTGTAATGAAAGTGTGTACCTTAATGTCCCTCGCTTCTTTCACTGAACTACCTACCCCCTCCCCCTTGGCAACCACCTGTTTCTTCTCTGTATCTGTGAGTCTGTTTCTGTCTTGTTTTGTTTTGTTTTTTAGATTCCACATATAAGTGAAATCATATGGTATTTGTCTTTCTCCGTCTGATATATTTCACTTAGTAAAATACCCTCTAGGTCCATCCATGTATTGTAAGTAGCAAGATTTCAATCTTTTTTATGGCTCAGTAATACGTGTGTGTGTGTGTGTGTGTATATATATACATATACATATATACATGCATATATCACGTCTTCTTTATCCATTCATCTATTCATGGGCACTTAGGTTGCTTCCATATCTTGTTTATTATAAATCCTGCTACAATGAACATCGGGGTGCATATATCTTTTTCAATTAGTGTTTTTGTTTTCTTTGGAAAAAACACCCAGAAGTGGAATTGCTGGATCATATGGGTGTTCTGTTTTTATTTTTGAGGAACCTCCATACTGTTTTCCAGAGCAGCTGCACTAACTTATATTCCCACCAATGGTACATGAGGATTCACTTTCTCTGCATTCAAGCCAGCACTTGTTATTTGTTGTCTTTTTGATAATGGCCATTCTGCAAGTGTGAGGTGATATCTCACTGTGGGTTTGATTTTCATTTCCCTGATGGCTAGTGATGTTGAGCATCTTTTTTATGTGCCTGGTGGGTATCTGTATGTCTTCTTTGGAAAAATGTCTATGCAAGTCCTCTGCCCATTTTTTTTTTAATCAGGCTGTTTGTTTTTGTCATGTTGTGTTGTATGAGTTCTTTGTCTATTTTGGCTGTTAACCCCTTATCAGATATATTGTGTGCAAATATCTTCTCCCATTCAATAGGGTGCCTTTTCATTTTGTTGATAGTTTCCTTTTCTGTGCAAAAGCTTTTTAATTTGATATAGTTCCATTTGTTTATTTTTGCTCTGTTTCCCTTGTGTGAAGAGACATATAAAAAAAAATTGCTAGGACCAATGACAAAGAGCATACTGTCTATGTTTTCTTCCAGGAGTTTTATGGTTTCAGGTATTATGTTTAAGTCTTTAATCCATTTTGAGTTTATTATTGTATATGGTGTGAGAAAGTAGTCCAGTTTGATTCTTCTGCAGGTAGCTGACCAGTTTTTCCAATACCATTTATTGAATAGATTGTCTTTTCCCACTGTATATTCTTGCATCCTCTGTCATAGGTAAATTGACCACATAAGCATGAGTTTATTCCTGGGCTTTCTCTTCTGTTTCATTGATCTATGTGTGTATTTTTATGCCAGTACCATGCTGTTTTGATGACTGTAGCTTTGTAGTTTAGTTTAAAATCAGGGAGCATGATACCTCCACCTTTGTTCTACTTGTTCAACATTGCTTTGGCTATTTAGGGTCTTTTGTATTTCCATAAAAAGTTTAGGATTATTTGTTCTAGTTTTGTGAAAAATGCCATTGATATTTTGATAGATTGCAGTGAATCTGTAGATTGTTTTGGGTAGTATGGACATTTTAAGGATATTAATTATTTTTAAAAAGTACCTGAAACTAACACAACATTGTAAATCAACTGTACTCCAATTAAAATTTTTAAAAATGAAGATATTAATTCTTCCAATCCATGAGCACTGTATTTATTTGTATTTATTTTTATCATTTTCAATTTATTTCCTCAATGTCTTATGGTTTTCAGAGTATAGGTCTTTCATGTCTTTGATTAAATTTATTACCATGTATTTTATTCTTTTTGATGCAGTTGTAACTGGGATTGTTTTTACATTTCTCTTTCTAATAGTTTGTTGTTAGTGTATAGAAAAGCAACAGATTTCTTTTTTTAAAAAATTTATTTATTATTTTTGGCTGTGTTGGGCCTTCATTGCTGCATACAGGCTTTCTCTAGTTGCGGCGAGCGGGAGCTACTCTTTGTTGCAGTGTGTGGCACGCGGGCTCAGTAGTTGTGGCTCACAGGCTCTAGAGCACAGGCTCAGTAGTTGTGGCTCACGGGCTTAGTTGCTCCGCGGCATGTGGGATCTTCCCGGACCAGGGATCGAACCTGTGTCCCCTGCATTGGCAGGTGGATTCTCAACCACTGCACCACCAGGGAAGCCCAGCAACAGATTTCTGTATATTAATTTTTAAATTTTTATTTTATGTTGGAATATAGTTGATCAACAATGTTGTGTTAGTTTCAGGTGTACAGCAAAGTGATTCAGTTATACGTATACATATATCTATTCTTTTTCAAATTCTTTTCCCATTTAGGTTGTTAAAGAATATTGAGCAGAGTTCCCTGTGCTATACAGTAGGTCCTTGTTGGTTATCTATCTATCTATCTATTTATTTATTTATTTTTAGCTGCGTTGGGTCTTCGTTGCTGCACGTGGGCTTTCTCTGGTTGCAGTGAGCAGGGGCTGCTCTTTGTTGTGGTGCACTGGCTTCTCCTTGCGGTGGCTTCTCTTGTTTCAGAGTACAGACACTAGGCCACGGGCTTCAGTAGTTGTGGCACGTGGGCTCAGTAGTTGTGGCTCGTGGGTTGTAGAGCTCAGGCTCAGTAGTTGTGGCTCAAGGGCTTAGTTTCTCCGTGGCATGTGGGATCTTCCCTGACCAGGGCTTGAACCCGTGTCCCCTGCATTGGCAGGTGGATTTTTAACCACTGTGCCACCACAGAAGTCCTGGTTATCTATTTTAAATATAGCAGTGTGTACATGTCAATCCCCAAATTATTTTGTATCCTGAAACTTTTTTTACTGAATTTAATTATAAGTTCTAATAGTTTTTTTGGTGGCGTCTTTACAGTTTTCTGTATATAGTATCATGTCATCTGCAAACAGTGAGTTTTACTTCTTTCCAGTTTGGATGCCTTTTATTTCTTTTTCTTGTCTGATTGCTGTAGCTAGGAATTCCAATACTGTGTTGAATAAAAGTGGAAAGAGTTGGCATCCTTGTCTTGTTTCCTGATCTTAGAAGAAAAGCTTTCAGCTTTTGAACATTGAGTATGATGTTACATTATACATGAGTATGATGTTGCATTGTACATGAGTATGATGTTGCATCATACATGAGTATGATGCAGCATTAGCTGCAGCTTGTCATATATGGTTTTTGTTATGCTGAGGTATGTTCCCTCTATACCTACATTGTTGAGAGTTTTTATCATAAATGGATGTTGAGAGAAAAGGTTTTCCTGCATATATTGAGATGATCATGTCATTTTTATTTCAATTTATTAATGTGGGATATCACATTGATTGATTTGTTGATACTGACCTGTCCTTGCATCCCTAGGATAAATCCCACTTGATTGTGGTGTATGATCTTTTTAATGTGTCATTGACTTCAGCCTGCTAATATTTTGTTTGGGATATTTACATCTATGTTCATCAGCCATAGTGGCTTTTCTTTTTCTTTTTTTTTTGGTGGTGTCTTTGTCTGGTTTTAACAGGGTGATACTGGCCTGTAGAATGTGTTCGGAAACGTTTACTTTGAACTTTTCAATTTTTTGGAATAGTTTGAGAATGATAGGTGTTAACTTTTGTTTACTATTTGGTAAAATTTTTATTACTGACTCTATTTCATTATTGGTAATCAGTCTGTTTATATATTCTATTTCTTCCTGATTCAGCCTTGGGAGATTGTATTTCCTAGGAATATATCCAGTTCTTATAGGTTGCCCATTTTATTGGCATATTATTGTAGTTATCTTGTATGATCCTTTGTATCCTTGTTTTTTACCCATTCAGCTGCTCTATGTATTCTGATTGGAGCATTTAGTCCATTTACATTTAAAGTAATTATTGATAGGTGTGTACTTATTGCCATTTTGTTAATTGTATTCTGGTTGGTTTTTGTAGTTGTTTTTCGTTTCTTCTTTCTCTCTTCCTTTGTGATTTGATGACTATATTTAGTGTTATGTTTAGATTCCTTTCTTTTGTGCGTGTGTGTATCTCTTATAGAATTTTGTTTGTGTGGGCCAGGAGGTTTATTTATAGAAATCTACATATATATGTGATTATTTTAAGTTTCTGATCTCTTAATTTCAGACACATTTTAACCACTCTGCATTTTCACTCTCCCCACCTCACCCCACTGTTTACTGTTTGTGACATCATATTTTATATCCTTTTGTTTTGTGTGTATCTTAACTACTTATTGTGGATATATTAGGTGATTTGACTACTTTGTCTTTTAACCTTGCTTTATTAGTGGTTGAACTTGTACATTTACTGTGCCTTTACAAATGACATTTTTTCTTTCATACTTTTAACATTTCTAGTTGTGGCCTATTCTTTTCTACTTAGAGAAGTTTTTTTTAACATTATTTTCTAAAGTAGTTTAGTGGTCCTGAACTTTTATAGTTTTTTCTTGTCTTTAAAACTCTTTATCTCTCCTTCAAATCTGAGTGATGGCCTTGCTGGGTATTCTTGATTGTAGGTTTTTTCCTTTCATCATTTTAAATATATCATGCTGTTCCCTTCTGGTCTGCATATTTCTGCTGAAAAGTCAGGTGACATTTTTATGGGAGTTCTCTTGTATGTTACTAGTTGCTTTTCCCTTGCTGCTTTTTAGTACTGAATTTTAAAAGTTCTTTATATATTCTAGATACAAGTCACTAACATATATGTGATTTGGAAATATTTCTTACCATTCTGTGAGCTGTCTTTTCAATTTTTTAATGGTATCCTTTGATGCATAAAGGTTTTCAATTTTGATGTCCAATTCATTTATTTTTTCTTTTGTTGCTTATACTTTGATGTCAAACCATTATCTAATCCAAGGTTACAGAGATTTACTTCTATATTTTCTTCTAAGAATTCTGTAGTTTTAGCTCTTACATTTATGTCTTTGATCCATTTTGAGTTAATTTTTGTGTTTGCTGTGAGGTAGGATTGAAATTCATTCTTTACATATGGATATCCTGTTGTGTCAACACAATTTGTTGAAAAGACCATTCTTTCTCCCTTGAATTTTCTTGTCAAAAACCAACTGACTGTAAATGTAAGGATTTATTTCTGGAATCTTATTTCTATTCCATTGATCTTTTTGTCTGTCCTTATGTATGTATCACATTGTTTTAATTACTGTTGCTTTCTAGTAAGTTTTAAAATTGGGAATTGTGAGTCTTCCAGTTTTATTCTTTTTTGTCAAGATTATGGGTTTCTTGAGTTTCCATAGGAATTTTAAGATCAACTTATCAGTTTATACAAAGAAGCCAGCTGGAATTTTGATGGAGATTGCATTGAATCTGTAGATCAATTTGCAGAGCATGTTAGTTTGCCAGGTCTGCCAGCCACAGATAGGGTGGCTATAACAACAGAAATTTATTTTCTCACAATTTTGGAGGCTAGAAATCAAGATCAAGGTGTCAGCAGTTTCTTTTTTCCTGGGGGTCATGAGGGAAGAGTCTGTTCCAGGACTCTCTCCTTGGCTTGTGGATGACCATCTTCTCCTTGTATCTGCACATGGTGTTTTCTCATACATATTTGTATCCTAATCTCCTCTTATTATAAGGACACCAGTCATATTGGACTATGGGCCACGCATATGACCTCATTTACCTTAATTACCTCTTTAAAGGCCTTATTTTCAAATACAGTCACATTCTGTTGTACTAGGGATTTGAACTTCAACATATGAATTTTGGGGAGCCACAATTCAGCCCATAATAGGGAGTACTGCCATCTTAACATAGACTAAGTTAACTCAGACTTAATATTAAGTCTTTTGATCCATGAAATGGGATGTCTTTCCATTTCTTAGGTCTTCATTATTTTTATTCAGCAATGTTTTGTAGTTTTAGGATCTGCTTTTGAGAAAACCCAAACATAAATGCTCTCAGATTTAGAAGATAAATTTCCTGTATTTTCTTCAAATACTTTTATCCTTTATATTTTGAAGTGATCTTATTAAGTGCAACAAGTTTAGAGTTGCTATATCTTTTTGGTGAATTGAACTTTTAAAAAATCATCATGGTCTCCTTTACCTATAATAATACTTGTCTGCTTTGAGCTCATTTGGACTGATGTTAATACAGCAACACAAGTTTTATTTTTTGTTAGTATTTGCCTGATGTGCCTTTTCTGTTTTCCCTTTTTAATTTTTTAAAAAACATTTTTACGTAGTTGGTATATCTCCAAGTAATGGCCACAGCTAATTTTTAAAAAAATCCAGTCTCACAATCCACTTATGTTAACAGGGAAGTTTGATCCATAGATAATTATTGTGATTACTGATATATTCAGATATTTCTACCATTTTATTGTGTACTTTCTCTATGCTTCTTTTGTATTTCTTTCTTGCCCTCTTTTGGATTTGATGAGGTTTTCCTTTTTTTATTGGGTTCTCTTCTATTCATTTGTAATTAAACATTCTTTTCTCTTAGTAGTTACTTTTGAATTTTTGAAAAGGTAACTGTTAATTTAATGGCTATTCTTGAAATGTTAACAGAGTGGACAGTTAGTATCTTTATCTTTCTCTCAAATATGACAAAGACCATAGAATACACTTGTCCCTCAGTATCCAGTTGGTTTCAGGACCCCCAAGGATACCCAAATCTGCAGATGCTCAAGCCCTTATATAAAATGGAATAGTATTTGCATATAACCTATGAATATTCTCCCATATAGTTTAAATCATCTCTAGATTATTTATAATACTTAATATAATACAAATAGTTGTAAATACAATGTGAAAGCTATGTAAATAGTTACCTGCACATGGCAAATTCAAGTTTAGCTTTTGGGAACTTTCTGGAATTTTTTTTTCCTGAATAGTTTTGATCTGCAGTTGGTTGAATCCACAGATGCGGAACTCATGTATTTGGAGGGCTGATTGTACTTTAACTCTGATCACCCTTTTCATTTTTCATATTATTGTTGCTTCCTGTTTCTATGTCTTTAGTGTCTGCTTTTATTTTTTATCAGTGCCTTCTTTCTTTCATTGATAAGGTTACATTTTAAAAAATTTATTGAGTTGAATGATTAGTTCTTCTGTTTTGTTTTTGTTTTATACTAATAAGTTTATTTAGGGCTATACTTTTCCTCTGAACACCAATATGGCTACATGTGTGATGGTTTTATATGCAGTACTGTTGACCCTTGAACACCTCAGGGTTTAGGGGTACCAACCCCCCATGCAGTCAAAAATCTGAGTATAACTTTATAGCTTTCCATCTTTGTCTGTGGTTCTGCATCCACAGATTCAACCAAGAGTGGGTTTATTGAAAAATGCCATGTATAAATGGACCCATGCAGTTCAAACTCTTGATATTCAAGGATTAACTATTTTCATTATTGTTTCATCATAACTTAAAGATAGTTTTTAGCTTCCTTTAGCTCCTTTTTAATCCAAGTTATTTAGAAGCAGCTTTTGTATAAATTGAAATTTTTAATTTTTTCTGAAGTAATTTCCACATTGTAATAAGTATAAACATAGGAAAGAACTTAAAATGCAAATCAGAAGTCTTCTTTTCCTCCCCTCCTCTGTCACAAAGTCTCATGTTCATTGAGCAACCTCTTTTAACTATCTCTATTTTCTGTTTTCACTTCTTTTTATGGTTACCTCCATTATATTAGACACTATGCCTCTTTCTCTATTTCATTTATTTATTTATTTATTTATTTATGGTTGCATTGGGTCTTTGTTGCTGTGCATGGGCTTTCTCTGGTTGTGGAGAGCGGGGGCTACTCTTCGTTGCGGTGCACAAGCTTCTCATTGGGTGGCTTCTCTTGTTGTGGAGCATGGGCTCTAGGTGCGCGGATTTCAGTATTGTGGCATGCGGGCTCACTAGTTGTGGCTTGTGGGCTCTAGAGCACAGGCCCAGTAGTTGTGACGCACAGGCTTAGTTGCTCTGCGGCGTGTGGGATCTTCCCGGACCAGGGCTCAAACCCGTGTTCCTTGCATTGGCAGGCGGGTTCTTAACCACTGTGCCACCAGGGAAGCCCTCTTTCTCTATTTCTTAATTTTTTCATTTTAGAATTGTTCACTGTCTCATGAACATTCTACTTACTCTTTCTTCTTCCTCCCAGTTTTTGATAAATGTATTAGTATTTTTGGCTCTTCTTTTGGTTTCATTTATAATTTTAAATAATATATTTAAGTCTTTATTTCTTGTTTCATCACCTTTCAATTAAATCTATGACTTTAGAAGATAGAGGTATTAGCAACCCCTGTGTTTTCCCAAGTGTTTAAACTTCCACTTTTCATCTCTCCCAGAAAGGTGTTAATGCTCCAAGTGGATTGTAACTTTTTGTTTATTTCTGATTTCCTTGTGTAGTATTTAGAGAATAAAGTCTGCATCATTTCTACTATTGAGACTTTGTTGAATTTTTTAATGTTTTGTACATTGTCAACTTCTATAAATATTCCAATAGTATTTGAAAAGAATATGTATTATCTGTCTGTTGGGAGCAAAGTTCCCTACTCTCTTTCTTGCTCTATCTTATCTAATCAAATTTATTATTTATGTAGTTCATATTATATACAGAGATTTACTTATTGTTTACCTTACATCTGTCAGTTTCTGAGAGTTTAAATACGTATATGATTATTGTAGAACTTTAAGTTTCTTATCGTATATCTAAAATGTTTGCTTTATGTATTTAAAACTATATTGTTAGGTATATAAATGTCTGTGACTATTCTGACGTCTTGCTGGATTGCGTATTTTATGAGTACGTGACTACCAGGAATAAAGACTATATTTCCCTACCTCCCTTGCAGCTTGATGTGGTCATGTAACAAAGTTCTGACCAATAGCAGAGAGGCAGATAGAATGTGAAAGTTTGGGAAAGTATTCTCAAGGGAGATAGTGTGCCCTTCCCCTCCCCCTTTCTTCTTCCTGTTGGCTGGAATCGTACATGATAGCTGGAGCTGGAGCAGCTAGCTTTCCTTATACCATGATGTGGAAGCTACTTAGTAAGGACAGCAGAGCTTGGGTGCCTGACACTGTAGAAAATAATCCTTGCCCTGTGCCCCTTACCTGCAATTTTTGTGAAGGAGAAATTAATTCTATCTTGTTTAACCCACTTTTGGGGGGATTTTCTGTCACTACCAACCATCTCTAACCTTAATGCTGTTTCTAAATTCTATTGTGATAGTTGGGCTCTGTATCCCAGCAAGTCTCATAAGACTAAGGAAACTGGACTAACTTAGAAAGGGGGTTCAGATGCTAGGCAGCCAAAGAAAAGATAAATTATCCACTTCATTATGATTGGTGCAAGGAGTTTGGGATGAACTACAAAGTTAGAGGGAACAGTTTTTTAAAAAGATCACCCTCACTTTTGACACCAATAGTAAGTTTGGGTGAGGCAAGGGTTCCCAAAACTACCCACAGTTTCAATAATTTTCCTAGAAGGACTCACTGAACACAATGAAAGCTACCATATCCCTGGTTATGACTTACTACAAGAAAAGATACATATGAAAATCAGCCAAGGGAAGATGTGTACAGGGCAGAGTCCAGGCATGTTCCTAACATGGAGCTTATGTTGTTTTCTCTTGTGAGGTCAAGACATGTTACTCTCCTGGCCTTGATGTGCAGTAATTTGCACAACCAGGAGGTTCACCTGAACCCCACTGTTCAGTTGTATTGGGGCTCCATTACGTAGGCATGATTGATTGATTGTCCACATGGTTGATCTCAGTCTTCAGTCTGCAGGTGGACTGACACCCAAAGCCCCCGCTCTAAATCACACTATTGGTCTTTCTGGTGTGGCCAGTCCCTACCCTAAGGTGTGGGCAGCCCCCACCCTAAATCATCCAGTGTGACCCAAGGCCCCCGAGCAAAGATACTGCTTTCAGGCATAACATTCCAGAAGCCTAGAGATCACCTTCTAGTAGCCAAGGGTAATGACCAGCTCTCTTGTTTGGTAGTGCTAATTCTTCAATACACAACTGGACATTTTTAACGGCTTTCTCTTCATTTCTGTATAGAGCCTTTTAATCTGAAGCCAGAAGTTGTCTACATATACTCAGCCTCATCTTCTGTGACCACATGCATCCTGAGTGCATAATGACTTTATACTGTGGCTGTGTCTTCTCTTATTCTGAATTCTTAAATCTAAGTAAACTTGGTGCTGGGTGAAGCCTATTCTGTTTTGTAAATTTGTTAATCCAAAACCAAGACCATTGCTGCTAGTAGAGCAGAGTGTGTGTTACAATCTTCTATGCCTTTTTTCTCACACATTTCCCACCTCTTGCTTCAGCAAATTGTGAGAGATTTTAAGTCTTCCTTCCGAATCCCTAATTTGGCTATTGGTCGTGTCCATTTTGTTTTTCAGCTCATCTACTGAATTGTGTATCTCAGCAATCATATTTGTAATTTCCAATAAATTCTTTTTCTCTGATTTTTAAAACTGCAACTTTTTCTTCTTTTCTGATAAAATATTCTCAAATATCATATATGAGGATGTCAGTGAGAGTTTTTTCTAAGTTGTATATGGTTCCCTGGATAATGTGTGTTTATTCTTGGGTCAGTGGTCCTATTTGCTCAATGTGGTCCTTATGGTTCATGCTGTTGGTTTTTCCTCATGGTCCATTTATATTCACAAATGAAGGGTTAGACTCACTGATTTACGTAGCTTGCATGTTTCTTCTGCAGTTGAAGAAGTTTTTTGCCCCAGCAGCCTTCTCCTGAATGGGAAGTGACTGTAGGTTCTATATAAATGTGTGGGGTGTGTGAATGTCACTATCAGGCTTAATTTCAGGTCACTGAACATGCTGACTCACTGGGGACAACCTCCCTGTCCTATTAAAAAAGGAGGACTTTATTCCTTTCTCCTTAAACTGGAGATATTTATTTAGTATAGTCTCCTCCCTGGTCAGAGCTGCCTTTTCTCCTGTCCACCTGCCCCTCCCCCCCCCCCCCCCCCCCGCCCCCGCCGCCACCCCGCCCCATCCCCTGTCTATTGTGGAGATTTTAAGCCTATATACTTACCAGTAGAAAGCTTCCCTAACCAGATTCTTCACATTTTATTGAGTGTGGTCTCAAATATTGCCTGGGGCTAAGTGTCCCAGGGGCCTGTAGCTCAGTTAGGATGTGTTTGCGGAAGAGTCTGACTGGGGAAGAGTCTGACTGGTTCCGAATGCCACAACCATCCTGAATACACTTTTAAATTAATTAACACTACCAGTTTATTTCTCTTTCCTGGAAAACAGGATAATATTTCCCAGCCTCCTCTGTAGTTCTGTAGGTTTAGATGACTAAGTTCTACCAGTGGGGTGAGGGCAAAAATGATACCCCCTGGGCTGGTCATAAAACATGATTCCCTATATTCTTTCCTTTCCATGCTAATTTTGGAAGCCACTGCAGATGTTCCAGTTGGCAAAGCTACATCATAGAAAAAAGCCTGGATCCATAAGTCAAGGCTTAAATAAGAGCTAGTGAAGACTGGTGCCTAACTTGCTTCAAAATGTGAGGAGAGTGACAAAACTTGGGTGCAACCAAGATGTCCTTCAGTAGGTGAATGGATAAACAAGCTTTGGTACTTCCAGACAGTGGAATATTATTCAGCAATAAAAAGAAAATGAGCTATCAAGCTATGAAAAGACATGGAGGAGCCTTAAATGCATATTACTAAGTGAAAGACACCAATCTAAAAAGGCTGCATTCTGTATGATTCCAACACTGTGACATTCTGGAAAAGGTAAAACATGGAGACAGTAAAAAGATCAGTGGTTGCCAGAGGTTGGAGGGAGGGAGGGTTGAATAGGTGAAGCACAGAGGATTTTTAGGGCAGTGAAACTATTTTGTATGGTACAATAAGGGTAGATTCATGTTATGATACATTTGTCCAAACCCATAGAATGTACACCACCAAGAGGTAACCCTAATGTAAACTAGGGACTTTGGGTAATAATAATGGGTCAATGTAGCATCATCAATTGTAATAAATGTAGCGTTCTGGTGTGGGATGTTGATGGTGAGGGAGGTTGTGCATATGTGGGGGAAGGGGGTGTATGGGAAATTTCTGTCCTTCTCAATTTAGTGTGAACCTAAACATGCTCAAAAAAATAAAGCCTTTAAAAATATAAGAAAATTTATTTGATAGAAAGTCAGGAATAGGTCTGGCTTCATATTTGATTGATCCGATAGCTCAATGATGACACCAAGAATGATTTCCTTCTGTCTGCTCTGACAATCACAGTGTCACATGGTGACTGCTGGAATAACTGGGGCTTCCTGCATCTTCGTTCATGTTTAATGGGAGGGAAAAAATCCAGAATTCCAAGTATGTCACCTAAATTACATACTTTCCCCTGGATGGAATGTTGAGATTGACTTAAACCCAACAGGGATGACCATCATTGCCCTTGCCATCAGGGTGGAGTTAGCTTTCCCTGATGCCCATAGCTGCAGAGGATGGCCAATTCCTGAATGAAAATCAGGAAGTCTTATACCAGGAGGAGGGGTAATGTTTGCTGGGTAAGCACTTGACAACATCCCTGAGAGCAGTGGAGGAGACCCATTACGGTATTGGTGGCTTTCTAGAAGTTAGAACAAGAAAGGAATTTTTTAGAATTTACAGAAGGAAAATATGGGACTAATAAGAATTATGACTATTAGTGGGACCAATTAAGGAATTTAGAGGTTAACTTTTAGAAGACTCTTGTGTTTTAGATTTGAACTCAGAATTTGCCATTAGAAAAAAACATGTTAGGAAACAAGAAGAAATTAAGCACACAGTATTTCACAGCAAGATGAAAATTCTCCCTCAGTTTATCTTCAGTTCTCAAAGTCAAGTGGGGATGATTGATAGACACTGTGGAAACAATTCAGGTGAAGGGTTCAGCGGATGCCACCCCAAAATATGTCACTTTGGCATACTGACTAGAGCTAAAGGCACTTGAAAAACAGCAGGCGCCAGAAGGGCACTTATCCCCCATTTTTTCCTTGAAAGCAGAAGAGGAGACTCCCATGTGAGCGGTGCCTTCCCTATACAGGAGGAAAGTTCAGTCTTATCACCAGAAATAGGAGTCAAGGCTGAGAGAGTTCTGCACATGACTGTCACAATCATTTCTCTTCCTTTAGTTTCCCCGTATATTTTACTTTTCCACAGTTTGCACTTTCTTCAAACTACTGTATAAATACTTCGGTTTTTCCACTTCTTCGGGTCTTCATTTCCTTGTTGAGACCTTGACGTACATGTAAAAAACAAAAACTTAGTATTCTTTTCTCTTGTTAATCTGTCTTATGTTAATTTTATTCTCAAGCCTAGTCAGAAACTCCAAGAGTAGAGGTAAAATTTTTCCTCCTCTACACAGGTGAGATAAGGTAAAACCACATGCATTCCTAGTAGAAATTTTGTTGATATTCGAATAGTAACAAGTATTGAGATAGAGCACAAAGGGATACTGTTGAGGAAACAGATGATGTCAAGGGGCTCTGATTAGCTAGATGTGGTCCAGTCAATGGCCACTAAAGGGATGAAGAAGCCTGAAGAGCACTGTCCTCTCCTAAAATGAAGTTTGATTAGTTCCTACCCCTGGGGCTTCTCCAGATCCAAACTGATGGCCATGCAGAACTGGTGTCCACTTACTGTTCAGAATGAAACCTCTTTTAGGAAAAGGAACAGTCCTCCTCCCTCCCTGCAGCTTCTAGGTTTAACTAGAAAGTATCAAGAAATTTTGAGATCCTATAAAGTGTGTAAGATAGAAAGGGTCACTCTTCCCATAAGCCATTGCAATAGAATCCTTCACTATTGCAATAGTGTCCGTGTGGGTACTTCACACCATATTCTTTTTCTAAAGTACAGGGGCAACTATATCACCCTCTTTCTTACCAATCTTTAAGGTCTCCCTTTGCCTGTACAATTAAACACATTTAAGACTGTCTATCACATAGCATTCTCCTCCTTTTGTAGTGTTTACACACTGCTATTTTATGTGTACCCTATACTCTAACATGGACAACTATACTTGAACACACTTGAGTTTTCCACCACTGAGCCTGTTATTTTGACTTCCTAAAATGTCTTCTGTATATAAGGAAAAACCTACAGTTCTCCTCCTGTGTCTTTCTTTTCTGTGTGTCTCCTTTACTACTCACGCAGAACACTGCACTTCTGACACTGCTGGTTACCACATGTGTGGAGGTTTTTTTCTCCACACCAGGCAAATCTCTGAGACAACCATCTGGATGTCCTACAATTTAATTCAGTCCTAACACTATCTACCTGGAGATGGTGTCAGTTGCCTGAGGTTAAAGGCTCAGTCCCACAAAACTGCTCTCACCCCTCCTCAGCTGCCAATTGCAAGTAGTAGGTCCCCAGGGTACCCACAACTTCTGTGTGATTTGGCAATAAATCCGAGGTTTCCACAACCCCCTCCTCAGGTTCAACTAATTTGCTAGAGCAGCTCGCAGAACTCAGGGAAACCCTTACATCAACTACCTTATTAAAGGAAATCACAAAGGATATAGAGAAACAGCCAGATGAAGAGATGCATGGGGCGAAGTCTGAGAGGGTCCCGACTACAGGAACTTCTGTCCCTGTGGAGTTGGGGTGCATCACCCTGCCTGTGTGGTAGTGTTTGCCAACCTGGAAGCTCTCCAAACCCCATACTATTGGGATTTTCTGGCGGCTTCCTCACATAGGCATGATCAATTATTAACTCAGTTTCTGGCCCCGCTCTCCTCTGGAGAATGGGGCAAGATGGCTGAAAATTCCAAGCTTCTAATCATGGATTGGTCTTTCTGGTTACCAGTCCCCATCCAGGAGCCATCCAGGAGCCCACCCAGAGTCGCCTCGCTAGAACAAAAGATGCTACTAGTGCTTTTATCACTTAGGAATTTACAAGGGTTTAGGAGCTCTGTGCTGGAAGTTGGGAGAAAGGTACAGGCAGAGACCAGTACACATGTTTCTTATCATTTCCAACTTCCATCATCAAGTCCATCTTGCAAAACCTGACACATATATATTCACACACATATACATAGTTTAAATGGCAAATAACAAGGTAATATAATGTTGCCAACATATATTAGAATTATCTAATATATCTACTTCTGAAATACATAATGAAATGCTGCTCTAGGTCATGAAGAAACAGGTGAACATTCTAAAGGAATGGGAAATGTAGATTAAAAGGAATACGAATATTTTCCCAATAAGAGAGGGAAATATTCAACCTCACTAACAACAAAAACAAAAACAAAAAAGCACAATATGAGATTCTCTTTTCAACCTATAAAATTTATAAAATTATAAAAATTAGACACACGCACACCTATACACACACATTACACCAGTATTGACAACATGGCTGTCTCGTACAGTGTCTTTGATGGTGTAGTTGATTGTTTCTGGTATGCATAGTAAAGGATCATAATACTGTTCAGAAGTTTGACCCAGTAATTTCCTTTCAAAGAATCTCTCTTAAAGAAATAATCAGTGACACACAAAGTCTTATACATGTATATGTCCCTTCACCATAGGAACGGACTTTATAAAGAAAAACTATCAACAATGTCAAGGGCTGACAACAGGGGACTGATTAAATGAAGGGTAGTAGCACCAATCAATGGAATACACATCACTGTTTTTAAAAAGTCATGTATTTGAAGAATATAATAACATGGTAAGAAAAACATCATACAATACTGAGGTAAAATGGATGTACACTTACTTGAGTAAAAACTCAATACACACAACAACAAGCCTAGAGGAAAATGGAAATATTCTAAAATGTTAAGTGTGCTAGTTTCTAGTGAATGGATTATATGCAACTCCTTTTCTAGTGAATAATTTTCTCTATTTTCCAAGTTTTCTATGAATTTTTATTACTCTAGATTCAGAGAAAAAGAGATCCTATCAGTTAAGACCCATATCAAAAGCCACTATCACTCTGAATTCTTTTCTAATCTTCACATCATAGTATGTAGTTTCACTCTCCCCTCCAGAACACGTGCCTATGGTGTCTCTATTTCCCCTTTTCTTAGATCCTCCTACTCAAGAGAATTTAAAGAGGAAATCATCTTTGTGTCTTTTGAAATACATGGTCTACAATTTAACTTCATCATTAATTGGCCCCCAAATTTCTGCTGCTTCTGCCTTTTATCACTCATTATCAGCCTCTAGAGAAGCCTGACACTCCAGCTTGATAGATGGCGAGATTCCTTCAAGTGTCACGGAAGACACTGTTTACAGAAAGTAGCGGAAAGAGAGATACAAAGAGAGGAAAGAGGAAGAGGAGGGCAAATCGCATACACATTGTTAACAATCAAGGGAAGGAGTGTAGGCATTTTGAGTTGCCTGTCAACTCCCGCAAAACCATACTACTATGTCAAGGGTTTAAACACGGTTCCAGATCTACTCTTTCAACATCAATGCCCTGAAATACCCCTACCCTCACACTGCAAGTCCAGGAACTCCCCTGAGAACTTAGGCAGGAGAAACACGAGCCACTTCCTTTGCCTGTGGCTGGGGCTGCTGCCCTGCACAGGGCATGGACGGGCTCGAGAGAGAAGAAACTTGATGTGGGGAGCCGGGGCCCCGGCTCTAGAGGTACCATGCAGGTACTGAGTCTCAGTTTCCTCATCTGTAAAATGAAGATGACACCTGCCTCACAATGGTATAGAAGAAAAAAACAGATGGCAAAACAAAAAGAGTTCTGTACTGTTTTTGAATTTCAGGAAAAAACACCTGTCAGGAATTGCTTTACTGAAAAAGAAAGTTGAGGAACTGGAACACCATATCACAAATTAACGTGTTTTTTATTTTAAACACATTAAGCTTTAGAAAAGTTTAGTAAGTTTAATATGGAACTATTTATATCAAGTGGTGCAAAACTGAATCATTTATTTGCACGCTAATGATTATTAAAGTCACTTAAGAAATTCGTCTAAATAATGTTTTACCAGCTTTCAAAATAACTAGATCACAAAGGTCCATATGTGAAGATACAAAAATAACTTAAAATACACTTGCATGAGGAGAATCCTTACTCATTCAAGGAGAAGATATCAAAGAACTAAAAACCTACTTGCTTTGAAAATTTTTAGTAATTTTTTTTCATCTAAGTAGTTCTGTAACTAGTATAGTAATTTACAGCTAAGATGTTCACTTCCATTCTTAAATTAGAAACTCAGATCTGATAAGATTTTTGATATTTTATATGCTTTTCTTCCACAGTAGGTAATCATTTATTTATAAATTAATTATTAAACAAAATCAATAATAAATTATTCAAATAATTACTGAGCACCAGTTGTGTACCAGGTATTACTCTTTTCCTTTCAGAGCTAAAGCCTTGTCAGTTATGTGTTGTTAGATACTAAAGGGCATGCTTTCTCCATCTGTTGTGTTTTCTGTAGAATCACTCTCCTCCCAAACAACTGAAAAAGTATGTAATTTATAAATATCTTGAAAATTTCTTGGTACGTTCACTTTAACACTGAAGTAATTATTAACAAGAAAAAAACTACACGTATACACTAATTGTGGCAGCTGTTCCCAGGATAAATGATTACAGCGTTCCTGGGACTGTCCCCTTTTCCCCACCCAAGTGTTTGTGGAAGAAAGTCTGGAGCTGCTGCCAAGCATCCACCTGGGCCCTGGCATGAGCCCTGGGCTCCCCTCCCCAGATGACAGGACTGCCCACCAACGTGTGCAGGGAAGCCCGGCACATGGGGAAGTAAGGAGGCTCAATGTAGTGTCCCGCCCCTGGGTAGCAGATGATCTGGGGCTTCGCCTTACTATGGGCCTGCAAGCGTTTAGAGGCCTCATTAGCATAGAATTCACTCTTCCAGTTGTGGTCATCCTGACCCACAAGGAACAGGAAGGGGCACTCAGCCCTTTCCACAGGAATGAAGCTCTTCTGGTCAGGTCCTTCCAAAGGGCTGTTCAGGACATCCAAAATGTCTGCTAGGCCGTCTTTGGTCACCTTGAATCGACTTCGGCTGACACCCACAGGCGGCAGTGTCTCACCCTTGTAGTGTAAGGTTCCGCCGACACTGGCCACAGAGCCATTGATTATGACAGCCGCGGTGATGCCCTTCAGGAACGCGGCCATGGAGAGGCAGAGTTCGCCTCCTTTGGAAATCCCAAGCAGCCCGACCCCTGGGCCCTTTACCTGAGAGAAGGCCAAAGGGAAAAGGAGAATGAGTCCATGAGCAGTGCAGTGTGGCGAGTAGCGCCTGGACTTGAGAGTCGGTTAGAACTGAGCGTGGATCTGGGCTCTCCCACTTATCAGGGTTTGCAGCCTTGGGATACTGACTTATCCTTCCTCTTTACCTTGCTTTCCACAATTTCTCCATCACCATTCCTGGTGTCTTCAACCATGTGGATGACAACTAAATACTTTGGCCTCGCAGTTCCTTGACCTCCAAACCTCCCATGATCTTTTTTTCTCCCCGACCTTAGACACACACTTCCATTGTCATAACCTAAACCGAGTCATCAATAAGTACATCATCTCCAAAATCTCAGCCTCAAGCATTCTACTCTCGAATCACCATCTTATTTATCTCCAGTTTAGCCATTTTAGTACTGCCCACTCCCACCTCTTTGAGACTCTGACTACCATTTTTTCCCTATCAGTACCTCTCTCATTTTCTCACTTCCCACCTCATCCAGCTTAGATTTCAAGCTTCATCGTTATTATCGCTCCCCTGCAAACACTCCTAACTCCCTTAATACCTCTCTCCCTTTGGTCCTACTTGCCTAGAAAAGTGCTAACCTCAGTTAAAAACACCTGTTATTCACTTCCTCCAGGCCTGCATTTGTGCAAATGAACACTGCTGGAGAAAAAAATACATGCTTGTCGGGCTTCCCTGGTGGTGCAGTGGTTAAGAATCCGCCTGCCAATGCAGGAGACATGGGTTCGAGCCCCGGTCCAGGAAGATCCCACATGCCGCGGAGCAACTAAGCCCATGCACCACAACTAATGAACCTGTGCTCTAGAGCCCGCGAGCCACAACTACTGAGCCCGTGTGCCTAGAGCCCATGCACCTCAACAAGAGAAGCCACCGCAATGAGAAGCCTGCGCACCACAACGGAGTAGCCCCCACTTGCCACAACTAGAGAAAGCCTGCACACAGCAACGAAGCCCCAACGCAGCCAAAAATAAATTAATTAATTAAAAAAAAATACATGCTTGTGCGGACAGATCTTACTTTCATGTCATGAACACAAATTTCAAATAAGTATCCATATTGCCCCTCAATCCTGCTTCCCTGATGTTTGCTTTCCACTTCTCCAAAAGGCCATTCCACCTTGTCTCCTACCTCTGTAAGCCCCTTTAACCCCTACTCGCCTTCACTAAAAATAGAAGCTATCAGGTAGGAACTTGTTCTCAATTTTCACTTCCAAGTCTACTTAGTTCTACATGAATCAAGCTCTCCTCCTTCCCTCCTGTTTCCAAAGTATCTCTAATTCAAGGCCACCCTCTGCTTGTGCTTGGGACCCCATCTATTCTCATCCTCAGGGACTTTGCTCCTGCAATTACTTCCTCCTTCTCTCTCTCCTTCATAACTTTCTTCTCTACTGGCTCATCCCCATCAGTGTACCCCAAGCTCTAGTACCTCTTACATTTTAATAACAATCCTTTGAGCTTAAATCCACTCTGCCCCAGTTTTCTACTCCCTTTCACAGCAAAACTTGTGGGAAACTTTGTAGTTATTTTCTTTCTTCATTTTCTACTCAATCCCCTCCAGGTTAATTTGGGTTTGCCCTATTCCATAAGGACTCTTCTTGTCAATTACCAAACTCTTCTGTTACAAATGCCTTTTTATTGACCTCTCAACAGCACTTTTTTTTTTTTTGTCATGGTTTCTACAAGAGCACCCTTAACTGTTTTCAGCCACTTATTTCTCATAGAGATACTCGGAATGGGATATTACTGTCATCCCAACTTTTGAGAGGAAGAAACAGAGGCCCCAAGGTCATGAAGCTAGTTAAGTGGCAAAATCAAACCTCAAATTTAACTTTTCTCTATCAAACATATTGTGCTGGTTCCACTACACCCCATCACATTTTCTAAGAGCTCCAGCACTTCCATCCACCTTGAGCTCTGATTGACTTATAAAATAAGCAAGGTTTATCTCCTAATCCTCTGATACCCTGAGCAAGGTGTATCTTCTAATCCTCTGATATCCTGAGCCCTCCAAACACTCCGTATTACCTAGGTTCTTTGTCACCAGGTTTTTCTTTAAAACTGAATCCTCTGCTCTCAGAGGGGCACATGGAGGAGAGGTTTATTAAACACAAACATTTAAACTAGAGACACTGATCTCCTTCCCCTTTTCCTCTACTTCCTGTGTCAAACCCAGGGTTCTCAATGTGTTTGGGCTTGTAATGAAATAGTATAAAATACTGGAATTTAAAATTCCATAATTCCAACTAGGACATCTTTACTAGCAGGAAATCTATTACAGTAACATCTAATTGCATGGAAACTGTCTGGGAAAAGCGACTATGAAAGGTAGTGTGTGTTGGGGGCAGGGAAGGGCTGTCATGAATTTGTCAAGTTCTGTGAAAACCAAGAGCATTTAAGAGAAGGAGAACTGATATGTAGAACATAAAAATTAGAGGAAGTTCCAACCTGAGGGTGATTAAGCAGGTAGTTCATAGCTTCTTCAAAGTACTCCAGGTGGAGGTTCTCTATGCTCTTGGGGAGGTCTTCATAGTTATAATAAGCCAGAGCCATCACAGCAAAACCCTTCCCAGCCAGCAGACTAGCTCGATATTCCGGAAGGCCACGTCCAGTTCCAGAAATGTCCACAATCCCAGGAAAGGGTGCAGGTCCTTGGGAAGAAACAAAACACAAGACTAAACTATAATTGAAACTCTTTGCAGTGGCATCAAAAGCCATTTTTACCTATTCGGTGATGTCAAAGTTTTCTGTTGACAATCAGAAATGCTGAACGGCTCTGGTCTTCAAAGATCCAGACTGTGGCATAGGCTAAACCGACATTCCCCACTATACCTGGGGCCTCAAGGCCCCACAGATTTTTACAAAAAGCATGTACTATTTTTTTTTTTAAATAAATTTATTTATTTATTTTTGGCTGTGTTGGATCTTTGTTTCTGTGCGAGGGCTTTCTCCAGTTGCAGCGAGCGGGGGCCACTCTTCATCGCGGTGCGCGGGCCTCTCACTGTCGCGGCCTCTCCCGTTGCGGAGCACAGGCTCCAGATGCGCAGGCTCAGTAGTTGTGGCTCACGGGCCTAGTCGCTCCACGGCATGTGGGATCCTCCCGGACCGGGGCACGAACCCGTGTCCCTTGCGTTGGCAGGCGGATTCTTAACCACTGTGCCACCAGGGAAGCCCCATGTACTATTTTTGTGATTAAAAATAATTTAAAGGGACTTCTCTGGTGGCGCAGTGGTTGAGAATCTGCCTGACAATGCAGGCGACATGGGTTTGAGCCCTGGTCCTGGAAGATCCCACATGCCATGGAGCAACTAAGCCCATGCACCACAACTATTGAGCCTGCGCTCTAGAGCCCATGAGCCACAACTACTGAGCCCACGTGCCACAACTTCTGAAGCCCGTGCGCCTAGAGCCCAAGCTCTGCAACAAGAGAAGCCACTGCAATGAGAAGCCTGTGCACAGCAACGAAGAGTAGCCCCCGCTCGCCGCAACTAGAGAAAGCCCACACACAGCAACTAAGACCCAACATCGGAGACCCAATGCAGCCAAAAAAAAAAAATTTATTTTTAAAAATAGTAATAATTTACGGATAATGAAAACAGCAAATCATTGCCCTCTCCCACCCCCCCCCGCCCCCAAATCAACAATGCCAAATGCTAGTGAGGATGTGGAACAGCTGGATCCCTCATACACTGCTGGTGATGTGAAATTAATAAAGGGAAACCTCACAATGGATCCAGAGGACAGAAGGGGAGCTCTCAGCAGTACCACTCCACATCATTTTTAGGAAGAATTGTCAAATACAGATCCCAGGAGAAGAATCATCAACAGGAAAGAATCATCAATCACAGGCCCCCAAAAGAAAAGATGTACATTGCATCCCTTCCAAGAAATCGACTACCCCAGCAACTCAAGCTAATGAGAAATCACCATCACCCTAAACTGTCACTTTTCTCCAATGGACTTTTGTTAAAAACAACCCCTACCAAATTCCTTTTTCTGTATAAAACAACATTCCTCTCCTTGTTTTGTTGGACTTGCCTATGGTTTTTGCTATGGCTTGCTTGTCCTGAATTGCAATTCTCTGGTATTGTAGAGTTAACCCATTTTTGCTGGTAAAACCACTGTTTTATTTTTAAGGGCAATATGACTTGGTGTTCAGAAGTGGGATCCAAAAAGGACCCCACAAAACTCCCAGGCTGGTGTGGACACAGGTGCCAGTACCCACAGAGCCCACTGAACTTACTGCCTTCTAGCTGACCCTGGAGTTTGAGGGTAAGTCTCTCCTGGATTTCAAGCTCCACTCTCTGCACTGTGAGCTCTCCAAGCTTTATTCAGGATCTATTTAAAGGCTTTGGGACACTGGTGGGGAGTGAGGGGGAGGAGAAGTGGAGCTCCGACAGGACCAGCTCCCCTGAGGGGTGGCTGGGAGAGGGGAGGGGTTCCCACGCCTGGAGGAACCCTTGGGGGTTCAGATGGGGGGAGCGAGCCTAGTGTTTCCCCTGCCCAATCAGCCCCGGGAAGCCTGCTGGGCTTCCAGGCTGTGTCCTCCACCCTCTGAGGCCCTCTTCAGGCCCTGTTGGTCCTAGGGGCACAGGAGGTGGGGGAGAGTGGAGAGAGAAGAGGAGAGGCAGACAGGGAAGGGCCCTCCAGGATTGGAGGATCAGGGGAGGCACGGAGGGCATTTCCCCCGCCCACTCAGGCCCTGGAAAACCTGCTGGACTCCCAAGCCTGGACCTCCTTCTCTGGGGCCCCCTCTGGCCAGGTGGGTCCTAGGGGTGTGGGAGGGAGGGAGGAGAGGGGAAGAGGAGGAGAGACTGACGGTGGGGAGGGGCCATCCAGGATCAGAGGATCAGGGGAAACACTGGAGGCATTTCCCCCACCCACTCAGCCCCAGGAAGCCTGTTGGGCTTCTGGATCTGGTCCCCTGCCTTCTGGGGCTCCCTCTGGCTGTGTGGGTCCTAGGGGCATAAGAGGGAGGGAGGGGGGAAGAAGAAGAGAGGCCAATGGGGGACGGACCCTCTGGGATTGGAGGATGGGGGGGAAACGCACCTAACCCCCCCCCCCAACTCAGGCCCAGGGAGCCTGTGGGGTCCTGGACGTGGTCCTCCACCCTCCAAGGCCAGAGGCACTGCTGGGCCCCTCCTGCCTAAGCCCTACCCCCCACTCCCGCAGGGCCTTTTCCGGCCCTTTGGGACCTAAGCATAGGCCCCATCCACCGCCTAAACCCCACTCCTGCTTAAGCCCCGCCCCCCTCCCCCAGCCAAGGCTTTTTTTTTTTCTCTCTTTTTTGCTATTGTGGTTCTGTTTTACCTTCTGGTTGTTGTTTCATCTATATATATATTTTTTCTACCATATCTTTTAGTTTCCTAATTTTGTTATTTACTCTTTGTTATTGTTCTGCTCCTTTTTTTCTTTTTCTGCCACCCCACACAGCTTGCAGGATTTTGGTTCATGGGCCGGGGGTCCGGCATGAGCTCCTGCGGTGGGAGCTCCAAGTCCGAACCACTGGCCTAACAGAGAACCTCAGACCCCAGGGAATATTCACCAGAGTGAGGTCTCCTGGAGGTCCTCATCTTGGCACAAAGACCCAGCTCTACACAACAGCCTATAAACTCCAGTGCTGAAAGCCTCAGGCCAAACAACCAGCAAGACAGGAACACAATCCCACCCATCAAAAAAAAAAAAAACAAAAAACAAAATGAGACAACAAAAAAATATGTCACAGGTGAAGGAGCAAGGTAAAAACCTACAAAACCAAATAAATGAAGAAGAAATAGGCAACCTACCTGAAAAAGAATTCAGAGTAGTGATAGTAAAGATGATCCAGAATCTTGGAAATAGAATGGAGGCACAGATTGAGAAAATACAAGAAATGCTTAACAAAGATCTAGAAGAACTAAACAAACAAACATAGATGAACAACACAATACCTGAAATGAAAAATACACTAGAAGGAATCAATAACAGAATAACTGAGGCAGAAGAATGAATAAGTGAGCTGTAAGACAGAATGGTGGAAATAACTGCCTAGGAGCAGAATGAAGAAAAAAGATTGAAAAGAATTGAAGACAATCTCGAAGACCTCTGGGACAACGCTAAACGCACCAACATTCGAATTATAGGGGTTCCAGAAGAAGAAGAGAAAAAGAAAGGGTCTGAGATAATATTCGAAGACATTATAGTGGAAAATTTCCCTAATATGGGAAAGGAAATAGTCACCCAAGTTCAGGAAGCGCAGAGAGTCCCATACAGGATAAACCCTAGGAGAAACACACCAAGACACATATTAATCAAACTAACAAAAATTAAATTCAAAGAAAAAATGTTAAAAGCAGCAAGGGAAAAGCAACAAATAACATACAAAATAATCCCCATAAGATTATCAGCTGATTTTTCAGCAGAAACTCTGCAGGCCAGAAGGGAGTGGCAGGATATACTTAAAGTGATGAAAGAGAAAAACCTACAACCAAGATTACCGAGCAAGGATCTCATTCAGATTCAACAGAGAAATCAAAAGCTTTACAGACAAGCAAAAGCTAAGAGAATTCAGCACCACCAAACCAGCTTTACAACAAATGCTAAAGGAACTTCTCTAGGCGGGAAACACAAAAGAAGAAAAAGACCCACAAAAACAAACCCAAAACAATTAAGAAAATGGTAACAGGAGCATACATATGGATAATAACCTTGAATGTAAATGGATTAAATGCTCCAACCAGACTCAACACAGACTGGTTCAATGGATACAGAAACAAGACCCAAATACATGATGGCTACGAGAGACCCACTTCAGACCTAGGGACACATATAGACTGAAAGTGAAGGGATGGAAAAAGATATTCCATGGAACATGGAAATCAAAAGAAAGCTGGAATAGCAATACTCGCTTCAGATAAAATAGTCTTTAAAATAAAGGCTGTTACAAGAGATAAGGAAGGACACTACATAATGATCAAGGGATCAATCCAAGAAGAAGACATAACAATTATAAATATTTATGCACCCAACATAGGAGCCCCTCAATACATAAGGCAAATGCTAACAACCATAAAATGGGAAATCGACAGTAACACAATAAGAGTAGGGGACTTTAACACCCCTCTTACACCAATGGACAGATCATCCAAACAGAAAACAAATAAGTAAACACAAGCTTTAAATGACACAATAGACAAAATAGATTTTTAAAAATTAATTAATTAATTAATTAATTTTTGGCTGCGTTGGGTCTTCGTTGCTGCGTGAGAGCTTTCTCTAGTTGCGGCGAGCGGGGGCTACTCTTTATTGCAGTGCGCGGGCTTCTCATTGCAGTGGCTTCTCTTGTTGCGGAGCACGGGCTCTTGGCGCTCAGTCTTCAGTAGTTGTGGCACATGGGCTCAATAGTTGTGGCTCTCAGGCTCTACAGTGCAGGCTCAGTAGTTGTGGTGCATGGATTTAGTTGCTCCGTGGCATATGGGACCTTCCCGGACGAGGGATCGAACCCATGTCCCCTGCATTGCCAGGCAGATTCTTAACCACTGTGCCACCAAGGAAGTCCCTAGACCAGATAGGTTTAATTGATATTTATAGGACATTCCACCTGAAAGTGGCAGAATACACTTTCTTCTCAAGAGCACATGGAACATTCTCCAGGATAGATCACATCTTGGGTAACAAATCAAGCCTTGGAAAATTTAAGAAAACTGAAATCATATCAAGCATCTTTTCTGACCACAACACTATGAGATTAGAAATCAATTACAGGAAAAAAACTGTAAAAAACACAAATACATGGAGGCTAAACAGTGTGCTACTAAATAACCAAGAGATCACTGAAGAAATCAAAGAAGAAATTAAAAAATACATAGAAACAAATGACAATGAAAACACTACGACCCAAAACCTATGGGACGCAGCAAAAGCAGTTCTAAAGGGAAGTTTATAGCAATTCAATCTCACCTCAAGAAACAAGAAAAATCTCAAACAATCTAACATTACAACTAAAGCAACTAAAGAAAGAAGAACAAAGAAAACCCAAAGTCAGTAGAAGGAAAGAAATCATAAAGATCAGATCAGAAATAAATGAAAAAGAAATGAAGGAAACAATAGCAAAGATCAATAAAACTAAAAGCTGGTTCTTTGAGAAGATAAACAAAATTGATAAACCTTTAGCCAGACTCATCAAGAAAAAAAGGGAGAGGAAGCAAATCAATAAAATTAGAAATGAAAAAGGAGAAATCACAACTGCCACCTCAGAAATACAGGATTATAAGATTATAAATACAGGATTATAAATACAGGATTATAAATAGGATTAAATATATGAATATAAGATTTTTAAAAAATATATAAATATAAGATCTTATATAAATATAAGATTATAAATACAGGATTATAAATACAGGATTATAAATAGGATTATAAGAGACTACTACAAACAACTATATGCCAATAAAATGGACAACCTGGAAGAAATGGACAAATTCTTGGAAAGGTACAATTTTCCAAGACTGAGCTAGGAAGAACTAGAAAATATAAACAGACCTATCACAAATAATGAAATTGCAACTGTAATTAAAAATCTTCCAACAAACAAAAGCCCAGGACCAGATGTCTTCACAGGCAAATTCTATCAAACATTTAGAGAAGAGCTTACACCTATCCTTCTCAAACTCTTCCAAAAAACTGCAGAGGGAGGAACACTCCCAAATTCATTCTATAAGGCCACCATCACCCTGATACCAAAACCAGATAAAGATATCACAAAAAAAGGAAATTACAGACCAATATCACTGATGAACATAGATGCAAAAATCCTGAACATAATACTAGAAAACAGAATCCAACAGCACATTAAAAGGATCATACACCATGATCAAGTGGGATTTATCCCAGGGATGCAAGGATTCTTCAATATACACAAATCAGTCAATGTGATACACCATAGTAAGAAATTAAGGAATAAAAACCATATGGTCATCTCAATAGATGCAGAAAAAGCTTTTGACAAAATTCAACACTCATTTATGATAAAAACTCTCCAGAAAATGGGCAGAGACAGAAGATACCTCAACATAATAAAGGCCATATATGACAAACCCACAGCAAACATCATTCTCAATGGTGAAAAACTGAAAGCATTTCCACTAAGATCAGGAACAAGACAAGGATGTCCACTCTCGCCACACTTACTCAACATAGTTTTGTAAGTCCTAGCCATGGCAATCAGAGAAGGAAAAGAAATAAAAGGAAAACAAATTGGAAAAGAAGAAGTAAAACTGTCACTGTTTGCAGATGACATGAACTATAAATAGAAAATCCTACAGATGCCACCAGAAAACTACTAAAACTAATCAATGAATTTGGTAAGGTTGCAGTATCCAAAATTAATGCACAGAAATCTCTTGCATTCCTATACACTAACAATGAAAAATCAGAAAGAGAAATTAAGGAAACAATCCCATTTACCACCACAACAAAAAGAATAAAATACCTAGGAATAAACATACCTAAGGAGCAAAAGACTTATACTCAGAAAACTATAAAATATTGATGAAAGAAATCAAAGATGACATAAACAGATGGAGAAATATACCATGTTCTTGGATTGGAAGAATCAATATTGTGAAAATGACTATACTACCCAAAGCAATCTACAGATTCAATGCAATCCCTATCAAACTACCAATGGCATTCTTCACAGAATTAGAACAAAAAAATTTTACAATTTGTATGGAAACACTAAAGACCCCAAATAGACAAAGCAATCTTGAGAAAGAAAAATGTAGCTGGAGGAATCAGGCTCCCTGACTTCAAACTATACTACAAAGCTACAGTAATCAAGACAGTATGGTACTGGCACAAAAACAGAAATATCGATCAATGGTACAGGATCGAAAGCCCAGAGATAAACCCACACACTTGTGGTCACCTAATTTATGACAAAGGAGGCAAGAACACACAATGGAGAAAAGACAGCCTCTTCAATAAGTGGTGCTGAGAAAACTGGACAGCTACATGTAAAAGAATGAAATTAGAACACTACCTGACACCATACACAAAAATAAACTGAAAATGGATTAAAGACCTAAATGTAACACCAGACACTATAAAACTCTTAGACAAAAACAAAGGAAAAACACTCTTTGACATAAACCACAGCAAGAACTTTTCTGACCCACCTCCTAGCGTAATGAAAATAAAAACAAAAATAAACAAATGGGACCTAATTAAACTTAAAACTTTTGCACAGCAAAGGAAACCATAAACAAGATGAAAAGACAACCCTCAGAATGGGAGAAAATATTTGCAAATAAAGCAACGGGCAAGAGATTAATCTCCAAAGTGTACAAACAGCTCATGAAGCTCAATATCAAAAAAACAAACAACCGAATTAAAAAAATGGGTGGAAGACCTAAACAGACATTTCACCAAAGAAGACATACAGATGGCCAAGAGGCACATGAAAAGAAGTTCAACATCACTAATTATTAGAGAAACACAAATCAAAACTACAGTGAGGTATCACCTCACACAGGTCAGAATAGCTATCATCAAAAAATCTACAAACAATAAATGCTGGAGAGGGTGTGGAGAAAAGGGAACCCTTTTGCACTGTTGGTGCGAATGTAAATTGATACAGCCACTATGAAGAACAGTATGGAGGTTCCTTAAAAAACTAAAAATAGAACTACCATATGATCCAGCAATCCCACTACTGGGCATATACCCTGAGAAAACCATAATTCAAAAGGACACACATACCCCAATGTTCATTGCAGCACTATTTACAATAGCCAGGGCATGGAAACATGGAAACAATCTAAATGTCCAATGACAGATGAATGGATAAAGAAGATGTGGTACATATATACAATGGAATATTACTCAGCCATAAAAAGGAATGAAACTGGGTCATTTGTAGAGATGTGGATAGAACTAGAGTCTGTCATACAGAGTGAAGTAATCCAGAGAGAAAAACAAATATTGTATATTAACACATATATGTGGAATCTTGAAAAATGGTACAGATGAACCTATTTGCAGGGCAGGAATAGAGATGTAGACGCAGAGAACGGACATGTGGACATGCGGGGGGAAGGGGAGGGTGGGATGAATTGGGAGATTAGGTTTGACATAAATATACTACCATTTGTAAAATAGCTAGCTAGTGGGAACCCGCTGTATAGCACAGGGAGCTCAGCTCGGTGCTCTGTGACAACCTAGATGGGTGGGATGGGGGGGTTGGGAGGGAAGTCCAAGATGGAGGGGATATAGGTATACATATAGCTGATTCACTTCATTGTACAGCAGAAACTAACACAACATTTTAAAGCAGTTATACTCCAATTAAAAAAAAAGGCTTTGTCCTTTATTCCTTTAGCCTTGGGTCTGATTTGTTTAGGAACTGGGCTGTTCCTATTGGAACTGTGCTGTTTAGGAATTTTTCTTTTTGCTCTAGAGAAAAACCTTTAAGAAATGGGATCCCAGTCATCAAAATGCTTTGACGATGCCCCCGCTTCTGGAACTCCAGCCAGTTTTATGTTTAAAAACTTTGGTCCCTCCTCATGTGCATTTCTAACTAAATGGACAGCCCTAAGAAACATAATTTAGAACACCAATCGACATGATGGGGAACTTTTGAGCTCCCCAAACTTACTTGTCTTTCCTTTTTTTAAAATAAATTTATTTATTTATTTTTGGCTGTGTTGGGTCTTCATTGCTGTACGCGGGCTTTCTTCAGTTGTGGTGAGCGGGGGCTACTCTTCGTTGTGGTGCGCAGGCTTCTCACTGCGGTGGCTTCTCTTGTTGCGGAGCACGGGCTCTAGGTGCCGGGGCTTCAGTAGTTGCGGTGCATGGGCTCAGTAGCTGTGGCTCACAGGCTCTAGAACACAGGCTCAGTAGTTGAGGTGCATGGGCTTAGTTGCTCCGCAGTATGTGGGATCTTCCCGGACCAGGGCTCAAACCCGTGTCCCCTGCATTGGCAGGCGGACTCTTAACCACTGCGCCACCAGGGAAGTCCTACTTACTTTTCTTAAAACTGAATTGGACACCCATTTTAATTGGCATTTTGAGGCTTCCAAACAATATCGGGAATCTAAAATTACCTCTCTGCAAATAACAATTTCTAAGGTAACTGAGGCAAACAAACAACTAAAGAAGTCAAAAGGCTTCTGAGGCCTCTCTTTCCCTCTCCCCTTCTTTGACTCCATACATATGGCAGCCACCTTACTGTGTTCAGGCCCCCCCTCTAATGCCACCCCCCTCCTTCCCTGCTGCACTGCCTCCACCTCCTCTATGCCTCAGTTTCCCCGTTCTAATGCTCTCACTGAGTTCCCTTTTTCCCTGAACTTCTCTCTACTCCCTCCTCCTCTGAACCTATCAGAATCTGCCCCTCTAAAATTATGTCTTCTGAGGACCCAAATAAACCCCAAATTTCTTATGTTCCCTGGACTAAAGCCAAACTGGGAGCCATAGTTGAAGAGTTTTTAAAGTAAGTGAGGACCCTCATAGGTTTGCTGAAGAGTTTAACACAGTTATTCAAACTTACCAAGCTGGTTGCTTAGATTTCTATCAGTTAGTCCACCTGCTTGTTGGTGAGGTCAACCCAAACGTTGGATGAAGCGTCCCTGATGAGAACATCCTGAACAGGATTTAGAAAAACAAACCTCTAACTTTTGGCAAAGTGCTAGAATACTTGCTGAAAACCTCTACTGAGCAATTACAGTAGCTTTTCCTAAAACTACTGATTGGAACAAAATTCAGGCTTGCACACAAAAATCTGATGAACCTGTTCATGACTAGTAGAATTGATTGCAGATTGTTTTCAAAGCAAATTCTGGTCTTCCTTCATATGGTGAATCCACTCAGGTAGCCTTTGACTCTATGTGTATTTATGTGCTGAGCCAGGATCTTCCTCTTTTAGTTAAAACAAGCAGGGTGGAATGGGAAACTATGTCCACTCCAGATTTAGTTAATCTGGCAAATCAGCTCACTTGCACCCTAGATGAGTCACCTAAAAGAAAGACCACTAGACTTCTTAATTTTCAACTCTGGCAAATGAAGTCCCCTGAACAGAGCCAAAATCCTTCCTAGTTTTTCCTATTATTGCAAAGAGCCCGGACATTGAAAAAGATTTTTACAAATTTTAGTGCTCCAGGTGCCTTCAGGCCTCTAGCCAGCCTTTCCAATGTCCTCCTAATTTCCAATGACGGGGCTCTGAGGAACTACAGGGGCCCTTCCCAATCCTCCTTCTTAATCCACTTGGAGAAACATTTCTCCAGATTGGGGATGAAGCTCTCTCTGTCCTTAATGACACACCAGAGCTACACTCTCCATGCTCAACCCCACTGCTATAAAGCAGCCCCTGCTTTGGAGTTCTAAAATAGTTCAAATAGTGGAGCTCTCTAATGAATCTCAAGAAGTTCCCGTCTCTGAACCTATTCCCTTTTGTTTAGGCCCTTGACAGATATACACCCTTTTCTCCTGAGTTCCTCTGTCCCTATTCATTTATTAGGCTGAGACTCAGAAAAGGATTATACTGGAATTTCTCTCTCCCACAACAGGGAAATAATTCTGGAATTTGACAGTAGCAATCAAAATAGCCAACCAAGTGAATTAAATGACTCTTTGACATCCTTTATTGGCTCCATTACTGACGGCACTGTAGCTGAATCTGGGAGACACTGATCAATTGTCCTGACTGGATCAGCTACCATCATCCTCTTTACAGGCAAAATTTCAAGTGATATTGGAGGAATCCACAGTGCAACTCCTATCAACATTCAAACAGATCTCTCAAAACCTCTCCCAAAATTAATCAGTACCCTGCAAGGTACCAAACCCATAATAGAGGATTACAATCCTCAGGGCTTCATTATCCCCTGTACTAGTCCCTGGAACACCCCTATTTTAGCTGTGAGAAAACCCAATGGCTGAGCCAGGAGGTTTGTCCAGGACTTACAAGCAATAAACACTGTCATCCCTTGACACGTTGCTGTTCCTAACCCACACACACTACTGACATCTAGTCCCAGCAACTTTTTCACTGTAACTGATTTATACAGTGCATTCTTTAGTATTTTAATTGACGAGCCTAGCCAATACATGTTTGCTTTCACTTGGGAAGAAAGGCAGTACACCTGGACAGTAATGCCCCAGGCTTCCCCAGAGAGTCCCTCCTACTTTTCACAAGTCTTGAAAGCTGATTGGGGTGATATGAACGTTTCTGCAGGCTCTACTTTGTCACAATACACAGATGATTTGCTTCTCTGCTCGCCTCAAAACTCTTCATGGGAAGACAACATCCACCTGTTAAAACTTTTGGCCTTCAAGGGACACAAAGTCTCCAAAGAAAAATTGCAGTTTGCTCTAATGCAAGTTGGATATTTAGGACACCTGACTATGGAAGAAGGACTGCATTTGGTTCCAAGTAGATGGGGCATCCTGTACTTCCCGAAACCTAAAATTAAGTGCCAATTATGAGGTTTTCTCAGGCTAGCTGTCAACTGTCAAAATTGGATTCCAAATTTTTTCATATGA
This sequence comes from Balaenoptera borealis, assembly GCF_965194805.1. Taxonomy (NCBI): domain Eukaryota; kingdom Metazoa; phylum Chordata; class Mammalia; order Artiodactyla; family Balaenopteridae; genus Balaenoptera; species Balaenoptera borealis. Next base: position 28,585,840 of record NC_138866.1, read on the forward strand.
CCCAGCCCCTATATACTTTACTATAAAACAACAATCTGGTCTTACCAGAAATTCTAAAATTCCCACTACTTACCACTGTACATGCATTAAGCCATTAGTCTGCTGACAAAATGATAGCATTCACGAACAAATAGTGGTGGGGAAATATTAATAAAGTCACAAAAAGTGCCTACACCTCACTTGCCCCACCTGCTAAAGCTAGAATCCAGGAAAACCTGTTCACACTGCTCCTGGACACTTACTGTCTAATGGGCCATTCAAGTTTTGGCAAATAGATTTCATACAGTTTCCTCTTTCTCATGGATCTAAATATGTTTTGGTCACGGTTTGTATGTTTTCTCACTGGACTGAAGCTTTCCCCTGTAGACAGGTCACTGCTTCTGCTATAGCTACAGTTCTGTTAGAAAAAATTATCCCTACCTGGGGAACCCCTCCTGAACTGCATAGCGATCGGGGAACCCATTTTACTGGTCAGGTACTTCAATAAGTCTGTGCTGTTTGGCTGGTTTTACAACACTTTCACTGTGCTTACTTACCATACTCGGTCTTCAGGGTAAGTCAAACAAACTAAGGGCACTATTAAGACTCAACTGGGGACTTCCCTGGTGGCGCAGTGGTTAAGAATCTACCTGCCAATACAGGGGACACGGGTTCAAGCCCTGGTCCAGGAAGATCCCACATGCCGCAGAGCAACTAAACCCGTGCACCACAACTACTGAGCCTGTGCTCTAGAGCCCGCAACGAACACCCAATGCAGCCAAAAAAAAAAAAAAACAACAACAAAGACTCAATTGGCGGGACTTCCCTGGTGGCCCAGTGGGTAAGACTCTGCGTTCCCAATGCAGGGGGCCGGGATTCAATCCCTGGTCGGGGAACTAGATCCCGAATGCATGCCGCAACTAACAGTCCACATGCTGCAACTAAGAAGTTCGCATGCAGCAACTAAGAAGTCTGAATGCCGCAACAAAGATCCCAAGTGCCACAACTAAGACCCGGCGCAACCAATAAATAAATATTAAAATTTTTTTTTTAAAAAAGACTCATTTGGCAAAATTCGTACAAACCCTCCAAACACCTTGGCCAAAAGCATTGCTGTTGGTCCTTCTAAATCTCAGATCCACCCCCTTTGGAACTCATAAACTCTAACCCTTTGAGATAGTCACAAGACATCCAATGCACCTGGCCCCTGCCTCTTTTGATTCACAGCTGATAAAAGGAGGTATATTTCATACTGTAAAGACCTAGTTGCTTCCATTAAAAATAATCATGCTTTGGTAGAGCAATCTTGTCACAGAGCAATCCCAGGAGATGAAGACCTTAAGCATCATACCTTGTATTCTGGAGATTTCCTCCATTGAAAAAAACACCTCCAGAAAGACTCTTTTAACCCCACTGGGAAGGCCCCTTTCAAGTACTGCTAACCAACCCTTGTGCTGCCAAACTCCAGAGAATAGACTCTTCATTTCACATGACACATCTAAAAAAAGCACCAAACCCTCACTGGACCTCACATCATAGGATGACCTGAAAGTAAAGATTTCCCAGAATTGAAGCACACGACATCTAACCAGACAGCTTTGCTAAGATGTCAGGGCCAGTACTGTTAGAAAGTTCAGGATTCACATTAGTCTTTTCATCTGGACTATTAACTGACTCTGGATTCTTATCCAAATTCAGGGTAACGGAACTTGCAACCTCACATGCTATGCCACTAATAACACATTTGGTTACAAACGTTTCTTTTAAGGTAAGAATACTGTTTTAAAATGTCTTTGAAGTTTTGCTGTCTTCATGAAGAGTTCATTAGCTGTTGCCTCATGTTTATGCCTGCACTGTACCTTCCTGAATGCACTTGGTTAATTGTTTTAGATCAAGTGTGCTCTTGTTGTATTCGCTAGTCTATTTTGCTTTCCTGGCTGCTTTAAACAGGGATTTCCAGGAGGCATCCATGGCTCTGGGTTCGCCTCAGTAGGGAGAACTTTTCTCCCCGAAATCAGAATAAGTGCCAATAAATATTTATTCAGTTGGCTATCTTCAGGCCTAGGATCCCGGTTTAGAATCATCATACAATTTGGAATTGTCATGTTACTTTTGATTCTATATTTGTTTCCTGTCAAACCTCTGTAAAAATGATATACGCCAAAAGAGATGATCTCTAGTTCTTAGGGTCTTGAGAAATATGGACTATAGATGGAAAGTGCCTGAAAGTTCTCCCTCCTACCCCTCCTTGTTACTCAAATGTGACCTTAGTAGGTTTCCACTCTGTGCAGTTTCCCTCTAACAAGGGACATGACAGCCAGGAAAGGTCCTTCCTGACACAGAAGGACAAAAAGCCACTCCACTGACTCTTGATCATCGATGTTTTTGGAGAAAGATCGGGATTAAAAGGGAGAAATGTGAAAACTAATAAAGGGAAACCTCACTACAATGGAGTCAGGAGGACAGAATTGGGGAGCTCTCCTGCAGTACCACTCCATGTCAATTATAGGAAGAATTGTCAAGTACAGATCACAACAGAAAGATCATCAACAGGAAAGAATCATCAACTACAGGCCCCAACAGCAAAAGATGTAAATGGCCTCCCCTCCAAGAAACTGACTACCCCAGCAACTCAGCAATGAAAAATCACCATTATCCCAAACTCTCTTTTATCTGATGGACTTTTGTTCAAAACAACCCCTCCCAGCTTCCTCCTTTTTCTCTATAAAATAGCGTTCTTCTCCTTGCTTTGTTGCACTTGCCTATGGTTTTTGCCGTGGCTTGCTTGTTCCAATTTGCAATTCTCTGCTATTCCCAAATTAACCCATTTTTGTTAGTCAAATAACTAACTTTTATTTTTAAGGGCAACAGTGGGGATGCAAAATGATACTTTGGAAAAGAGCTTACAATTTCTTATAAAGTTAAACATACACTTAGGTTATGACCCAGCAATCTCCCTGGTATTTACCCAAGAAAAATGAAAACTTGTGTTCACACAAAAACTTGGATGCAAGCGTTTCCAGTGACTTTATTCTTAATCCCCAAAGACTTGAAACCCAAATGTCCTCCAACTGGTGAAAGAATAAAACTGTGCCACATTCATCTAATGGGAAACTTCTAAGACACAAGAAGGAACTACCAATATATGGAGCAACAGGAATGAATCTCAAATACATTATGCTAGACTCAAAAAGCTACCTACTCTGTATAAGGCTAGTTATGTCACATTTTCACTATTTACATTAAAAGTTTGTATTTAATGTGCGAATTTTAAGGACTATTTATAAGGCAAATACTTTACAAGCAGAACTTTAATAATTCAGTACTAACCGTCAAAGCCCTGTTCCCCTTCCCTCACTTTCCACTATTCTGAATTTTATTAATCTCTTGATTTTCTTTACAGTCTTACTACTTGTAAGTATACCTTAAATGGCATTTTGTTTATTTTGCCTATTTTTTGAATTTTATCTGAATGTAATGATACTGAATGTGTTCTTTGGGGACTTAATGTTTCCATCAACACTGTTTTTGAGATTCATCCATTTTGATTCTTGGTTTTTAAAAAATATTTATTTTTGGCTGCATGGGGTCTTAGTTGCTGTGGCACGCGGGCTTAGTTGCCCTGCGGCATGTGGGATCTTAGTTCCCTCACCAGGGATCGAACCCGCGTCCCCTGCATTGGAAGGCGGATTCTTAACCACTGGACCACCAGGGAAGTCCCTTGATTCTTGTGACTACAGTTCAATCACTTTTGTGCTATAAATATACCTCAATTTATTCATCAGTTTTATTGCTGATGGACATTTAGGCTGTTTCCAGTTGTTTTTGCTCTTACAAACATAAATACCTATTGGTGCACCAGGAGTAGAATGCCAGTCTACTTTCTAAGTAAAAGCAATTTTTTCCAGGTAGATGAATAACTGTGTTCCTTTTTAAAAAAAATTTATTTATTTATTTATTTTTGGCTGCGCTGGGTCTTTGTTGCTGCTGGCGGGCTTTCTCTAGTTGCGGTGAGCAGGGGTTACTCTTTGCAGTTCATGGGCTTCTCAATGTGGTGGCTTCTCTTGTTGTGGAGCACTGACTTAAGTAGTTGTGGCTCACGGGCTCTAGAGCGCAGGCTCAGTAGTTGTGGTGCACAGGCTTAGGTGCTCGGCGTCATGTGGGATCTCCCCAGACCAGGGCTTGAACCCGTTTCCTCTGCATTGGCAGGCGGATTCTTAACCACTGCGCCACCAGGGAAGCCCCAACTGTGTTCCTTTTAGCAGTGTATGGGAGTTCCTTTTCCTCCACATACTGGTCAAAAACTGGTAATGTTAGACTTCTAAATTTTGAGGGTGTTTAATGTAGTGTGTAGTTTTATTTTGCATTTCCCTGATCCTAATCAGGATAAGCATCTTTTAACTTTTTCATTGGCCTGTTGCTTTTTATGTAATGGTAAAATTAACCAATAATTCAGAAGATTTCCAGTGGATAGCAAGAGGCCTTCTTCCTTCATGGTAATTTTCTTAAATCTTAATATACTCTGGGAGTTAGAAGCAAAGTTGTAAAACTGAGAAACTTTAGACAGAAAACTTTAAAAACTGGAAACTCCTTATACTTTTTTTTTTTTTTTTTAAATTACAACTATCTTTACCCTTTCCTTGCGATGTCTTCGTTCTGACCTCTGTCTTGGAGCAGCAGAGCCACCTCCCCAGCCAGCCTTACGTTCCATTCTTGTCTCCTCGAAATTTTCAGGCCCCACAGAGCCTCGGAATGTTGGGAGCTACTTACTTACTGCTTTTCTCTCTCACAGACAAGATAAACAGGGAAGCAGGGGGCTTACCCGGCGGCAAGAAGAGCGTGGCGCGCACACGGCCTGAGCGCACGGGCTCGCGCCGCACCCCCGGCGCCAGGAAGTCGCGCTCCTGCACCGCCCGGCTCAGGAGTCCTCCAGCCTCCGGGTCGTGGCCATCGAGCACCTCCAGCTCCACGGCGAAGGGCGTCTGCACGTCCCGCTTCACCAGCCGCAGCAAGGGCTTCTCGGGCTCCAGAGCCCAGAGGAGCCCCATGGGCTCGAGCCCCGTGAAGCTGCCGCCCAGCGCGGGCGCGCGCTCCAGGTCCAGCTGGCCGTGGGCGTCGGCGCAGTAGCGCGCGTGGGCTCGGAAGAGCGCGCCCTTTTCGTCGCGCAGGGACGCGCGCAGCGTGACCTGCTGCCGCGGGGCCAGGCCGCGCACGGCGATGCGCACCGGCTCGTCCCAGCGGCAGCGGACTGCGGGCTCCAGCGTCACTGTCGCCGCCATCCTGGTAGGGGCCCAAGAGTTTGGGTCACCGGTCCTCAGCTTTGTAGGCCCTGCCAGCCGCGCCCAGGGTGTCGGGTCCCATCGACAGAGTCGGAAGGGTCGCAGGAGAGCCGGAAATGAGACCACCATTTTGCGCCTTTTTCAGATCTCGGGTCAACTGAACAGGGCTGTGAAGAAAGTTAGAAACTAGAGTCCCTCTAGCGACAGGCTGCCTATCTGCAGTCTAAGGCCTAATGGGGCCGAGCAGCCTGCTATAACTCTTTGGAGGGCCGCGAAGTCCTGCCAATCAGTGGCCGACCTTTAAAAGCAAGAGCGAAAGCAGACACACAGGAACTTTATGTTGGGAAAAATTTTCCTAGTTTTGCCTCTCAGAAGCTCTTTGGCTCGTGCAGCGTGGGCTGGACCGGGCTGCCCCTGAAGGAACCTGGCACTTAACAAAGTGTCCAGTCTCCAAAATTAATGTAATAGGGCAGGGCGCGCCGGCCGGACCCCGGGGCCTCCATGATGTAGGAGCGTGAGGCCACCGCCGCCTCCTGCAGCCAGCCGCCCGATTGGCTTCGACGCGGGCCCAGGGCCGACCGGGGCGACCCCGGCCTCTGCCCCCGCCCCCGCCCCCAGCCTAGCTGCTAAGGCAGACGGCAGCTGAGGCAGCGCCGGCCCCTCGGCGGGACCGAGCCCCTGAGCCTGCCCGGGATCCTCTGGTGGAGCGGGGCAGCGAGCAGCCCTTGGCGCGCAGCCGTTGCTGTACGCAGTTACCCTGGGCGACCGGTTACCGTGAGAACCCCAAAGCGGGAAGGTTAGAGAGGCGATTAGCAGTCCTGCTCCGCCACCTGTTTGCCCGGCGTTGGTCCTCCAGCGGAGAGTGAGGTAAGAGGTGAATCAGATCACGGCCTTCTCCCTGGGGCCCTCCAGGCCCTCCGCAGCCTCCTGCCAGCAGGTGCCCTGGGGAGCCCCAGGACAGGCTGGGGGCTCTGTCCTGTAGGGCTTCAGAGCCCTTGCCAAGGCTGCCCACTGGCGGGGCCCAGGCCTTGACGCAGTGGTGAACCTCTCCCCCATGCCCGCCTCTGCGACCTAATGGCAGCGGTAGTCTGCCTGGGTCGCAGTCTGTGGGACCTGACCCCCGCCTTTTGGGCGGCCTGAGGAGCCTGAGGGACCCCTGAGGGCCAGTTGGGTCCTGGACACCTTGCTCCCTCAGTGATGACGGCTGGGCAGGGTCTAGGGACCCGGCCCTGAGGGTGAAAGTTGTGCCTTGGGACCTTGCCCTTTCAGGCCGGAACAGAGAATAACATTTGTTTGGTGGAGATTTATGAGAACATCTTTACCTGACCTTGACCTGACCTGACCTCTCAAGAACAAAGGATCTGGAACATCCCTGGTGGTCCAGTGGGTAAGACTCCCCGCTCCCAATGCAGGGGCTCGGGGTTCGATCCCTGGTCGGGGAACTAGATCCCGCAAGCATGCCGCAACTAAGACCCGGCGCAGACTAAATAAATACATACATTTTTTTTTTTTTTAAAAAGGATCTAACATCAAGAAGTTTGCAACAACTCACCACGCCCCCTCCACCTTTCCTATAAAAGCGCTTTGCTGAACGCTTTAGGGGAGTTTGGGGTTTTTAAGGCATGAGCCACCAATCTCCTTGCATGGCCCTGCAATAAACCTTTCTCTGTTCCAAACTCCAACGTTTTGGTATTGTTTGGCCTCATTGTGCGTCAGGCACATGGACTTATGTTCGGTAATATTCATAGCCAGAGGAGTGGACTGGAATTGAGTTTTGTCACTTTGAGTAATTCACATCGGCTAATAATCATAGGTCTTTTCATTTAAAAATGTCCACCATAAAAAAAAAAAAGGACCTCCCTGGTGGTCCAGTGGTTAAGACACTGCTCTTCCAATGCAGGGGGCATGAGTTCGATCCCTGTTAGGGGAAGTTCTCCATGCTGTGCGGCACGGCCAAAAAAAAAATTGAAAATAAAAATCAAATGTGCACCATGGTGTTTTGCTTGTATGTTATTTGTCTATTATGATTATTTTTCCACACCATTCCACAACTAAGGGGCCTGGCGTCTTACTAACTGTGTGACCTCACTTTCATTCCTTATGGGTGTAAAAACAGCCAAATGAGGTAATAGTTGTTATTTTGTTATCCGAACTCATATTGCTCCATTTAGGCAAACGTTATCTCCCTCTCGCCCTGGACTGCTCACCTTTTCCCACTATTTCATAAGCTATGGGTTCCATCCAGTGGTGAATTTTTCATCAAACTTAACTGCAGGCCCTTTCCAAGGCCTTGTACTTGATTCTACATTCATGAATTCATATCCTTTCTATTAGAGAAACCTGCAAATTGTATAAGCTTCAAGCCCACAAAACCTGTGTTTGCCTCTGCTCCTAATAAGGCCACCCCCATGAACTTCCCAGACAAGACTTTTTACCTAGTTTCAAATGTTCTCCTGTCCTGCTGGTCATTAATCATGCAACTCCCTTTAGCTCTAATTACTTTTGTACTGGTTCTGTGGGATACTTCACAGTGTATTTTGTGCACAAGAGACTCAAACTAAAGATGGTAAATAATAATAGCTAACTCTTAATCCTTACAAGAACCTTATGAGAAAATTAAGGCCCAGAGAGGTGAATTTATTTGCTGAAGATCACACAGCTAGAAAGTGGAAATGCTGGGATTTATACCTTTGCAATCCAATTCCAGAGCCTGTGCTCTGAACCATTATGCTTTGTCTCTCACATGATGATGTCCTAGTTGAGAAGATTTGGGAAACAGACATTCATATACTGTTGGTGGATGTATACACTGGTATGACCTTTTCAGAGCAACCTGGTTAAAAATATTTAAAAGATGCATTCTCTTTGACTCACAATTCCACTTCTAGAAACTTTGCCTAAATAAACATTCATAAATGTGCGTAGATATTTGGCTATACCAATGTTTACCATATCGTTGTTTTGTTTTTGTTTTTTTAAAATTTTATTTATTTATGGCTGTGTTGGGTCTTCGTTTCTGTGCGAGGGCTTTCTCTAGTTGCGGCAAGCGGGGGCCACTTCTCATCGCGGTGCGCGGGCCTCTCACTATCGCGGCCTCTCTTGTTGCGGAGCACAGGCTCCAGACGCGCAGGCTCAGTAGTTGTGGCTCACGGGCCTAGTTGCTCCGCGGCATGTGGGATCTTCCCAGACCAGGGCTCAAACCCGTGTCGCCTGCATTGACGGGCAGATTCTCAACCACTGCGCCACCAGGGAAGCCTCCATATCGTTGTTTTAATAGAGGAAAAAGAAACTAGCAATATAAATTTGGTTTAGTCAATTTAATTGTGATGCATTAATGCAACAGAAGAGATGTAGCAATTAAAAATGATATAGCAGAAGAATATGAGGAGGAAATTTTCATGACGTTGAAAGCAGGTAGAGAACAGTTTGTATAACTTAAGTGTATATATATATATATATATATATATATATATAAACATTAAAAAAAAAAAAAAAGACTAGTAGAAAGCTACCCTAAACTGTTGTCTCTTAGGCTTTGGGGTATCATGAGTAGTTTTTAATAAATTTTTAAATTTAATTTTATTTATTTTTGGTTATGTTGGGTCTTTGTTGCTGCATGCAGGCTTTCTCTAGTTGTGGCAAGTGGGGGCTACACTTCATTGCGGTGCGCGGGCTTCTCATTGTGGTGGCTTGTTGTGGAGCACGGGCTCTAGGCGCACGGGCTTCAGTAGTTGTGGCACGCAGGCTCAGTAGTTGTGGCTCACGGGCTCTAGAGCACAGGCTCTGTAGTTGTGGCGCACAGGCTTAGCTGCTCCGCGGCATGTGGGATCCTCCCGGACCAGGGCTCGAACCAGTGTCCCCTGCATTGGCAGGCGGATTCTCAACCACTGCGCCACCAGGGAAATCCCATGAGTAGTTTTAATTTTCTTCTTTGTGCAGAATTTCTATCACCAAAAAACACATGGCTTTTATAATTAAACAGGGTTGGTTTTTTTAAACTGTGGTAATACACAAAGATGAAATTTACCATTTTAAAATGCATAGTTACCTAAGTACATTCACATTGTTGTGCAACCTTTAACCCTATCTCCTTTTTCATCACCCAAACTGAAATTCTGTACCTATTAAACAACTCCTCATTCCTCCCTCTCCACCACAGCCCCTTGGACATCATTATTCCACTTTCTGTAGCTATTATTTGACTATTCTAAGTACCTTAGATAAGTGGAATCATACAGTATTTGTCCTTTTGTGTCTGGCTTATTTCACTTTGCATGTCTTCCAGGTTCACCCATATATGTAGAATGTATTGGCATTTTATTCCTTTTTAAAGCTGAATAATATTCTATTGTATGTATATACCACATTTTGTTTATCCATTCATCCATCGATGGACATTTAGGTTGCTTCCACCTTTTGGCTGTTGTGAATACGCTATGAGCATGGGCGTACAAACATCTGTATGAGCCTCTGCTTTCAATTCTTTGGGTATATACCCAGAAATGGAATTGCTGGATCACATGGTAATTTTAATTTCTTGAGGAACCTTAACCAGTGTTTTAATATTCAATTTTTTAATTCTTTCATTCATTTCATCTCAGAGAACATGTCCTTTCACTCTTTTGTGAGGGACCCAGGATCTGAGCACAAATTGAGCCCTAGCACTAAAGTTAGTGCTCAGGTTGGTCAGCAAGAGACGGTGACCTTGGGGCTTCCCTGGTGGCGCAGTGGTTGAGAATCTGCCTGCTAATGCAGGGGACACGGGTTCGAGCCCTGATTCTGGGAGGATCCCACATGCCACGGAGCAACTAGGCCCGTGAGCCACAACTACTGAGCCTGCGCGTCTGGAGCTTGTGCTCCGCAACAAGAGAGGCCGCGATAGTGAGAGACCCGCGCATCGCGATGAAGAGTGGCCCCCGCTCGCCGCAACTAGAGAAAGCCCTCGCACAGAAACTAAGACCCAACACAGCCAAAAATAAAGAAATAAATAAATTAAAAAAAAAAAAAAAAGAGACGGTGACCACCTGAATAGCACAGCCCCAGATCAACGAGACAGACAGAACTTTATGGCCAGAAATCTTCTTTACTGTCAGGACAAATTAGTTCTTTTCACAAGGGGAAGCCTGAAAACCAGTATTCTGTAGGCCTGGAATTTTATTATTAAAAATATAGGACTTGAAGAGTCCCCTTGTAAAAAAAATAGTGTTATTGGCTGACAACCTAGCCAGAATTTGGGAAGCAGGGGAGATGGAACTGAACTGTGTGAAGGAAGGAGATTAAGCAGGGGCAGAGATGAAAGGGGAATGGGAAAGGTCCCAAAGACACTCATTCTGCTTTACTGTTTGTTCTATCAACCTGGTGGTCTGAAGCATGCCAGAGCTGGGTGTTCATGTGTTCCCTTGCTTTGTCTCTTTCTCAGTAGGACTTATGAATGAATGGGGGCGGGGGGAGGGGACATTGAGCTGCATAGACCTAGAGGTTTATTTTTCAAAGGATGACCAAGAAATCCATTTTGCCACCAATCAGTAAATACAATGCAACTTCCCAAAGCTCAATTTACAAAGAAGGAAATTTAATAAATAGCTGAAGATACCCCTGATTGAACCCACAGGTTCTGTGAGTAGACTCATGGAATTTTAAGAGGTGGTTGCCTAGTAACCAATATAAGCAGCTTTGGAACCTAAAACTAAGGAAGGTTTAAGATGGAAGAAGCTTGCTTCCCTTTGAAGACTGTGTGTGGGAAGCCACTTTGAAGGTAGTTTCAAAACACTGCTGCTTCATCAGTATGTGAAAGGAGCTTATTAGCATCAGATGAATGATGAGAGGCAGACAGAAGTAGTTGAAAATATTTTGGATTAAGTGTCAAAGTGTCAGTGTGTTGCTTCAGGTACTAAGCAGTACTGTGATCTTAGTCACATGTCTGCTCTCCAGACCTTGGTTTTGAAACCTAATATAAAAGAGTTGTAACAGATTATCTTTATGGCAGCATTTCCAGAGTAATCTCATGAGACAGCAGTATATCTGTATGAGTGCATGGCAAAGAATGGGAATTAGAAAGTAGAGGGGAGGGAATTCCCTGGCAGTCCAGTGGTTAGGACTTTCACTGCTGTGGCCCAGGTTCAGTCCCTGGTAGGGGAACTAAAATCCCCCAAGCCACTTGGCATGCCAAAAAAAAAAAAGGAAAGAAAAAAAAGAAAAAGAAAGTAGAGGGGAAAAAAAATGAAGGGAACTTTCTGTTAAGAAAGAGGCAGCAGGGACCCCCCTGATGGCACAGTGGTTAAGAATCCACCTGCCAATGCAGGGCACACGGGTTCGAGCCCTGGTCTGAGAGGATCCCACATGCCACAGAGCAACTAAGCCCCCGCGCCACAACTACTGAGCCTGCGCTCTAGAGCCCGTGAGCCGCAACTACTGAGCCTGTGCGCCACAACTACTGAAGCCCACGTGCCACAACTACTGAAGACTGCACACCTAGAGCTTGTGCTCCGCAACAAGAGAAGCCACCGCAATGAGAAGCCCACGCACCGCAACGAAGAGTAGCCCCCGCTCGCCGCAACTAGAGAAAGCCCATGTGCAGCAACGAAGACCCAACACAGCCAAAAAATAAATTAATTAATTTTAAAAATACTTTACTTAAAAAAAAAAAAAAAAAAAGAGGCAGCAGAGAGAGGGTATTTGAAATAAGCCAGGTTAAGAGGCTGTGTTCCCTGATCCCACTCTCCCCACTAACCAAACTTCCTTCACAAATCCCACAGATACGTTTTGGAGCTATGGTTTCTCTAAATTTAATGTGTATAAAAACCTCTGAGAGCTTGTTAAAATGCAGATCTCTAGGCTTCACTTGCAGCCTACTGAATCAATATTCTAGAGTGTGGGACACAGGAATCTGCATTTTAACAAAATCCTCAGGTGATCTTGATGCAGGTCCTTTAACTGTATCTAACAAGCACTGTCACAGAAGCTGACTGTCCCCTCTTGGGCCCTTCCTCAGAACTTCAGAATCTGTGGGTGTAGATCAGAGTGTATTATTTGTCTAAAACTCTCAGAAGATGGGACTTCTGTGGTGGTCCAGTGGATAAGACTCCACACTCCCAATGCAGGGGGCCCGGGTTCCATCCCTGGTCAGGGAACTAGATCCCGCATGCCGCAACTAATAAGTCCACGTGCCGCAACTAAAATCCCAAGTGCTGCAACTAAGAAGATCCCACATGCTGTGACGAAGACCCCGCGTGACACAACTAAGACCTGGCGCAGCCAAAATAAACTAAATAAATAAATAAATAAATATTTTTTTTTAAAAAAACCTCTCAGAAGATACTGTGCTAAGGTTTATAGCCTTTTCTTCTGTGGCAGTTTCCACTGCTTTAGTAACAGAAGGAAAAAAGCAAGATATTACTCCTTTCAGCATGCATTATTTAGCCCACTTCAACTATTTCTGCAGAATAAAGGCAACAGACCAGGGGGTGAGGGTAGGGGACTGGGAAGGTGAACAGAAGAGTGGAACTAAATTTGGAACCTCTGAGATAGCACCCATTTTGAGTCTGGATTTTTATATCAGGTTTAACTGGACACATGTGGCATAAACCTTCCAGCCCCACTCCTGCCTGTCTAGCCAAGTTCCTAGAAGTGCAAGAGATAATCTGGTGGTTGCTACTTACCAGATTACAGGGCCTGATCTGCAGTTATGCCAGGTTTGAATACCTGTAGGATGTAATTTATTCAATTTCTCATGCTGTCAGTGCACAAAAGCACCTGGAACCTGCCACTCTGCTTTTGGTTCTTAAGGGCTATTTGTTGGGAGGGGACCCTGCCTCAATGTTAGTCCAAGTAACATTTAAGTTTGGATAGTATGGAGCTTCCAAACTCTGTTTGTAGGTCTTTTCTTCCCTCTCTTAATTGCCTAGGGCCCCAGTATTCCTAAACTTTTCCCTAAGTGCCCAGTGCATCTACCTGTGGGGCCCCAGAGAGTTGCCTTCTAAGGACAATACTCCAGGCTCTAAATCAATAACAATTCCTCACAGTTATGTAATACTTTGCAGCTTGCAGAGAACTTTCATACATGTTCCCTAATTTTGAGCTTCATATCAACACTAAATTAGAACAGGTATCAGACTCTATTTTCAGATTGGCAAACTAAGGCAAACAAGGGATATTAAATCATTTAAACATGGCTGGGAAGTGCAGAACCTGGCCTGACACTTGTCTTCTGACTCTAAGTCCATCCAGGACAGACCTCTTTTGACCAAACCTTAGAACATTTTGTCCTGTCCCAATTCCTTTACAAAAACATATCTATCATGTGTTTCATCCTTTTTCAACAAGCCAGTATCTTAGATGATGATAACTATTCCTTGAGAATTTATAATAACTGATAATGATAACATGGTATTCTTTCTGTGATGATAGCATTGTAACCAAAGATTCTGTATGTCACAGGCTAAAGGGCATATATCTGGGGACATCCCAAATCATTCCATATAGGTAGTCATCTTAGGGTGAAACCAGTCCTCATTCTGTTTTTCAAGTGTTTAGGCTCAAAATGCCCCCTGACTTAGGAGCAAGATACTGACACACTGATATGTTAAGAATAAGATGTTCTATTAGGCAATACACAAGGCAGGAGAACACTAATATTGTGTTCATTTCGCAGTTCATTTTCAACCAGTGAGAGTAGACACTGTTTAAAGAAAAACAGCACCTTGTGACCACCCTCTAGCCTTGCCCTAATTTTTTTAGTCTGACTTTTACTGGTAGCCATGTTGCCTTCGTGATTGTGAAGAGATGGAACAACTAAATTTAATCTTATGTGCAAAAATTCCTGGAGGGACATCACATTAATCATGTGTGACTTAATGTGAGTTAGGTCATTAATTCTGGCCTAGTGACATCTAGGTAAAAGCTGACCCTTACCAAAAAGACACACCAAGAGGACAGATTTAATACACAGAAGACAATGGAATAAATCAAGCCCTAAAAAGAGAAGGTACAGTGCTGGGTGTTGTGAAAGAGAGAAGAGTCAGATCCAGGCTAAGGGGTACCCTGTGCACAGGGCAGGAAAGGCAGGAGTTGGCACTAAGCACAACAGAATAATGGTCTCACCTTCATGCTTGGGGCAGAGGTGGGGGGGCAGTGTCACCTGCCCCTGGGAATGGCAAGACCAACAAAATGAGTGGTAGGGAGCCAAAGCCAGTGTGGCACAGAAGTTAAGTGCTCTGGGGTGGAATCTAGCAGCTGACTTTGAAGCCTGACTCTGCTACTTATGGCCTATGTGATCTGAAGTAATTTACCTACCTCTCTGAGCCTCAGCTTCTTCCCACAGGCAATAAAGACCATAATATCATCCCAGTGTAAAGCCCTTAGCAAAGTACTCATAATTGTCAATTATCATTATTAGGCCAAGGAAGTGCTTCAGAAGGAAAAATTTTTTAAAAGCACTAACTCTAGGCATTTGTTCTCTACAGTGTTTTCCATGCTAGCTAAAACCTGGAAACAACTTGCCTGATAATTAAGAGCTAAGGTGATTTACCTATTTGATAAAATATTCTGTAGCTGTAAAACATTTTAACAATGAAGACTGTGTTAACAATATAGAAAAGTACTGGGTGACTCTGAAGGACAACAGACTGGAGACGTGGTCCTTACGGTGCAGTTAAGGAGCCAAATATTTAACGATGTGACGTGTCACAGGGTTAAAAGTTAAAATAACTGGAATGGACTAGGAGTGATTTGTAAATTTGTGTATGACACGGAGGCCTGGATAGGTCAAGAAAGAGTTACGGAGTAGGGAGGAATTGAGCTGGGCCTGGAAGAATGGACAGAATTTGTGTCAAGTATGGAAGAAAGGCGTCACATGGCACAGAAGGAAGATCTCCTTGTGGAGGGAAGAACACTCAGAGAAGAGCTAGGAGAGTCGAGAGGAGAGGTTACATGTCAGGACAAGGTCATAAACTGGGGCCATACTCAGGGAGAACCCTGAATGCCAGGCTGAGTTGTCTGAACTTTACGCTGTGAGTTCTTTGAACAGGGAGAAAGCAACTTTTGGGGAAAAACTGGAAACCTGGGATACTGCTGAAAAGCAGTAATCCCTCATAAGGAGATGAGGGTCTAAACTTTGGGACAAATGTGAGAACTGTAAGCAAAGGTCTGAACAAGGACCATTTCAAATGTTGCAGCATTTCTTTCTTTTGTCTTTCTAATGCCCATGGCTTCCCCCCTCCCCTACCTGTTCTCCAAGTTCTTTTCTTACTGACTGCTGCGGGCTACCAATTTCTACTGACCTAGAGCTCTCACCAGTTCTTCCCATCCCCTTAACAGGTGCCTGGTCATGCCTCCAGGTCCTCCACTGGACCAGGCAGTGTGGAAGGAAGCATTTGCTGGGAAACAATGACTAAGACCGAGAAGGGAAAGACCTTTCTCTCCCAGCATTTCCGTCAGTCACTCTCCCCACGGCTGGGATGGGGCATGATTTTCTCCTACTTAAAACCAAGAAACAAGGAGGAGTGCGCCTCCGTTTCCAGTGTGCCTCCAGTCTTCCACTCCAGCCCGCAGCACTGTGCAAACCTCAAGAACCTATATTTGAAACAGGCAGCTGCAAACCTCACCTTTTCGCAGGAGGTGGTGCAGCAGCGAGGGCTGGCCAGCATTCCTTACAGCCGATACAGCTTTGACCATCTCTACGATGCAGACAGCATCATCCAGCCTCCCCAAGTCAGGAAGCCCCGACCTGAGAAGCCCATCAGCTTCAAGTTCTTGGATTTTTCAGGTCCCTCAACAAGGGTCACCTCCCAGGCTATGAAGACGGAAAGCTCTGCCAATCTTAAGAAGCTGAAGAAATCAAAGCCAGCAAGCGCAGTCCAGGAAGCATCTGGTCCTCTCAATCTTCATCCAAGCAGGGAGCTGGACGTGCTGGATCTGTCACTTTCTCCAGATGTGAACCTGGAGGAGAGGGAAACCTGGCTTCCACCTCCTGAGAAGGAGGCCAGAGCATGGCAGGCTGTCGTGCTGGAAAAGCTTAACAAGCGCACTGCCCGATGGATCCAGAGCAAGCGTCCTCTGAGGCCTGGGGTGTCCCCCAGTAAGTGGCAGAGCTTCTTGCACCAGCAATACGACTGGAGCCACATCCGGGATGAGCTCACTTCCTCCAGTGACCTGGAGCTCTTAAAACAGCTGGAGGAAGAAGAGACAGCAGAATTTGAGGATCGAAGTGTCGTTCTGCCCACCCAGGAGGAAAAGAAGCCAGAGCTGCTGCTTCCTATCTATTATAGGTAGACTGGCTGGGGCCTCGGGCGCGCCTTTGAGAATCCCTGGCTCCCCTTCAAGGACTCCTGGGTGGCCTCACACTCCTTACTTCAGAACACACTGTCACATTAACCTCCTGTGTTTTCCACCACCAACCTGCTAAGATTTCCACAAAGTAAGGTTTCGCAACCTCAGCACTCCTGACGTGCTGGGCTGGATGATTCTTTGTTGTGGGGCTGGTCCTGTGCACTGTAGGATGTTTAGCAGCAGCCTACTGCATGCCAGTAGCACTCTCCAGGTGTGACAACCAAAGATGTCTCCAGACATTGACACATGTCCCTTTGAGGGACAAAGCTGCTCCCAGCTGAGAACCACTGCCTTTAAAGGAATGGGTTCTCAGCCTTTCCCAGCAGACTGAGCCATTCTGCTGTTCCAGGTACTATCCAGGTGCTCCTAGAAACGAATCCATGGTGGGAGTGAGGAAGGCAGAGACCTCATGAGGTTTGGTCCTGCCTCAGTCTGAATAAGGAGCCAGTGTGTCAACTGACTCGAAAACAGACTGGCAGCAGGATGGAGAAATAAGCTTAGAGAAGAGGATTGCTGCACGTTTCTCACATTGCTTCCTTTTCATTTATAACTGGAAGGAAGACTGGAGCTATAACATCCCTGATTCCTAAAAGAGAACTAAAAATAAGTGGAAACATTTATTTATTCATTTGTTGGACAAATATAAATTGCATTGCCACCACTTTCCAGGCACTCTGCAAAGTGCTGGAAATACAATGTAAATGAACCGACATGGACCTATCCTTTAAAGAGCTTACAGTCTATCCACTAAATAACCACACACATAATAGGTAAAGTGAGGTAATGTAGGAGGTGGGTTCCCTTCCCCAAGTCCATGCACCCTCTAAGGGCACCAGTATTAAAGCTACCTGTCCCCCCTTTTCTCCCCATGTCACTCATTCCAAGATTGCCCAATTACTTGCTGCAAGTGCAGACAGTTGAAAGCATGCCTGGCATCAATAAGACTGCTGAGGACATCGATGGAAAGGGGAGCGTCTACCAGCCCCCAAGGCAGAGCCACTTCCGACAGGTGAATCCCCGAGCTGGAAAGTTTGCTTACTCCACAGACAACACCTTTGAACAGGAGATTTACTTCGGTAATGGAGCTGGGGCCCTGTAGTGGGGGCCGAGGGGGACATGGAGCAGGGAGGTGGAAGGTAGCTGGGGGATAAAACAGTCATGGGTGTGGATAAGAGGCCCTGGATGAACCAAGTGTTCATGTTGACACCTCCTGGTTACTAGCTCAGGAGGTTTTTTTTGGGGTTTGTGGGGTGGAGGCCGGGGACAGGGGGTAGGTATCTGATAGGAAGGAAACTCTTCTTCCTCTTTCCCCTCTCTCTATCCCTTTATGTTTACTAAAGAGGTAGTGGAGGTAGGATTGCAAAGTAAGCAAGATTCAGCTTTGGGAACAACCTACCTCTTCTCTGTTCTCCCTTCTCTCACTGAGATAATTCCCCCAATGAGGTGCTATGTTGGAAAAAACAATCACAGGCTCTGGAGATCTGAGCTTAAAGCCTGGCTTAGCCCCTTCCTACTAACCTTCAGCAAATTATATAAGCCGTCTGAGCCTTACATACCTTATTTGTAAAACAATATTAACAAAAATGCACTTTAAGTAGACAAGAAATATTGTGCTTCTTGCCCGATACCCATGAATGTCCACTACCTTCCCCTTCCATCCTGCTATCCTTTAGATGCCTGGGCTTCCAGGATACACAATCTAGGACTGCACGTTCCAAGCTGTTTATTCTTCCCTACCCCCATCTTGTTCTGAAACTGCTTTCAACTGAAAGTCTTCTTAAAATGTTTAACAAAATTATTCAGACAAAGGTATTTATGACTGATAAAAGATGAATTAGGTAACCCTTCATTAGTATCTAGCTTTTCATAGGGGACAATGCCTGTAAGTTAGGTTCTGACTTGGCTTCCAGGCTTTTATGAGGCCACCAGGTCATACTTCCAAGCAACAGTCACCTTCAAGGGATGCCCCCAGAGCATGGCAGTCATGAGTCCTAGAGGCTTAGAGTAGGGCAAAAGGAAATTGGGTCTGATCCTGGTGACCAAAAACCCAGGAAGAAAGGAAGGAGGCAGGTTCTAGGGACTCATTATTTATCTGTTCACAGATAAAGTCCAGATCATCCACCAGATTGGTGCAAAGAGAGACCAGATTTTCCTGGAAAACCTCAATCGATACAACAAGCAGCTATCTAAGGTCTTCCCTGAAACCCCAGAAAGGTGGACTTCCCAGCCAGTTCCTGAACCATGTAAGCAGGAAGCTGATAATGGGGGTAAAGGTGGAAGTAGGGTTAGTTCTTTAAGGCCCCTGTTTCATAGGCTGGGACACCACCAGCATCTAGGGGAGTCCCTTCCTACTAACTAAAAATCATCTCATAAAATTATAAAATACTAATTGTAACAGGAAAAGCCTTTGTGGCCCATACAGCTGAAATGAGACGGAACTTAGTTGTAACCAAGTGGTTTAGGGCCAGTAATGACTAATAAGACAGATCCCACCTTAATGCTTCCAAAGGAAGTACATCAAACCCCTGATCTAGCACTCTGCCCTTTTTCCTTGGGCTGGCTCTACCCTCCCACTCCATTCTCAGGCCCATACCTGCTTCAGGCCCTAGAATCAACCTGTGTTTCAAATTTCTGTTTCATGAGTACATCATTCTTCATTCTGTAAGTTAGGTAAGGTAGAGGGAAAGGAGTTAACCAAGAAATAAACTTATGAAACAAAAAGTGCCCATCCTCCAGAGACTATGTCTCCATTCCCCATGACTCTTTTGCAATGTCACCTTTCAGGTGGGCCCCCTGGTGTGCAGAAACTAGCAGCAGTAGTGAACCATTCTTTTTCCCACCAGCCCCAAACCTCTGTCTCCAGTGCTGCCTGGCTCTAGAGGCAATAGCCACTAGAGCAGAGGAAGTGCTAATGACGGCAGGTGTGGGCAGCTTCCACCAAACTCACACAGCCTCCTCCTTTGTTGAGGGCTACCATTATAAAGCAGTGAAGAAAGCATGTAGCAAAGCCTTGGGTTGGGTCTTGGCAAGTCACCTTCCAGGGCTTCAGCTGCCTCATTAAAACTGAGACACTAATCATTCCTACAGCAAGGCACTTGTAAACACTTAGCAGCTTATAGCACCATTCCTCCTCCCAAATTAAAAACATTAAAAAGAAAACTTAATAAATTAGGACTTAATGGCCAATTACATTCTACTTTAAATGGCAATATATCAAATATTGAATTTTATGAGCAAGCGTTGTTACATATAAACATATTTATATTCCTAAAGATTTATTAAACTTATAAAAAGGCTTATATGTATCTCAACTTTTCTTCCCCAAATTTCTCTGCCCCATCATCATGGCTTTATCATGTTTGTAGTCAGGACTTGTCATAACTCCCTATGGGACTTGTACTCAGTTTCCTACATAATCACAGGAAAGTTGGCTCTTGACAGTTTCGTTTTGCCTTAGTGCTAGCCAGGAATAGGAATGTGATGCTGGCTGGGAACGCAGGTTTAGGGCAGTGGGCAGAATGCCTCATACTGCTGCCCCGCACAGCTTGCAGGCCTGTGAAAGGAGCCATGCGCTGGACAGCTCTGCCCATACCAGCCAAGGATCTGCTGCTGCAGGTGGGTGAGGAGGACATGCCCATGAAGACCAGGAGACTGAAGAAGCAGGCAGAGTCACTGAAGGAGAATGTGACTTGGGAACTGGTGGCCCTGCGGAGGATGCTGCAGGAATGGAAGATGGGCTGGGCTCTAAGTGAGTGAAGGGGGTGGGGCGGGCGGGGGTCCTGACATATCAGCATGTTATTTGTGAAGGAGGAGGTTTTCACCTGGGACTAGTGTTTCTCAGTCTTTGAAAATCCATCCCTCTCTTGTGAAACATAAAAATCTGGTTGCCTCATCAAGGTTAGACTAGATAAGAGCTTTTCACACAATGACAGTTGCATTTATCTGGATACTTTTTGCATGGGCAGATTTTACATCAGTAATTTGTGGAAACTCATTATGCTGAGAACTCTTCACAGGCAGAGACCCTATCTCACTGACCTCTGAAACTTTGCACTCAATAAATGATGCATGAAAGAAAGGGTGAAATGTGCTGCTCAAGCAATGGAAATGCAGTGATCAAAAGAAACTTCAGTTGGCTGTGGCATATACAACCCTTTTCCAAAATTCATTTGTAAATTTGGGATTATCATATATTTACTTTGCCTTCAGCGATATGGGAATAGAAGGCTGAGTGCCTGGGACAGAGGAAGGGTCCAGCAAGGAGTGTTGAAAGCTGCAAGCTTTGAAGACTCAAGGGCTGCTGGCTTTCAGAACACGAAAAACTAGTTTAGTTAGTGCAGGAAAAAGAGAGGTGATCCATCACATAAACTGGCTCAGGTAAACAAAAACAGGGTTGGAAAAGAGATTCTGAGTAAAAGCTACCAGTAGGGAGCACCTACAGGTGGTGGGAGCACTGAAATAAAAGCTCCAAAGCTATAAAGAGAGCAGTTAGCAATAAAAGGAAGAAGCCCTTGAAAGCCAGATGGAAGAGCCCTCGAAGTCAGGGAAACCTAATGATAACCACAATCATTAACATGTGAGCCCTTATTATCTTGCAGGCATTTTGCTAAACACTTTGTCCAGTTAACTCATTTAACACTCAACGTAACTCAATACAGTGGGTTCCAGCATTATTCTCATCTTACAAATGAGAAATCTCAAGCCCAGTGAGGTTAAGTAACTTATCCAAGGCCACATAGCTAGTAATTGTGATTCCAAACCAGGTATGTCTGACGACAAAGTACCCTTAACCACTATGTTTTATTGCACCTAAATATTTACCAGGTGATAACAATAAAGTTATTTAAGCCAAAAAAGAAAAAAAAAAGAATATAGGATGGGATTAGGAGTTTTGTTTGGGAACTACCTAAGAGGGTACATGGATCATCAGAGAAATAACTTCCCTCAGGACAGGACTCCATCTCTGGAGCCCTTTATTCTTCTGAGCTGTTTTGCTTGAATTGTCCTAGGGGAAGGGGACTTCTTGTCACCTGCCTGCAGCACAATATCTAGCCCTAACCAGGTGGTTCTCTTCTAATTTTCCTCCTCATGGTATAGTCATCGAGTGGCACCATAAAACAATAGAGGGCCTGCTGCAGAGCTTGGTGGACATCCATGATGACATCCGGATCCAAGCCATCATCACTTGTGCCACAGCTGCTTTAGAACGGCCCCGTATTGCCATCAGCCAGGGAGACTCAGGTGAGAGCCAGAACTGGACTGCTTGAGAATATAAGCAATTCACAGAGCCATAGAAATTTTGAACTGGCGGGGACCCTGAAGCTTATCTGAGATCATTTCACAAAATGGAAACCAAGATCCAGAGACTGGCCTGAATATACACAACTTATCAGTAATAGAGATGAATTTAAAATTCCTGACTTCTAGTCTAGTGCTTTTTGCACGAATTTCATCACCCTTTGATGCTCAGTAGCTTACAAGTAAGTTCACATTGTTCTACCTTGAGAGATCCCATTCATAATAGCCAAAAAGTATATGTGTATGTGTGTGAATGCACACACTTTTCTCCCGACTCCATTTTAGCTCTTCTTTTGACAGCACATCTCAAACTCAACATGTCCCAAACTGAACTCATCACCCTCTCCATAGACCCCTCCCCACATTCCACATCGCAATCAGCATCCCCACAATCCACGCAGTTTCTGAGCTAGGACGCTGGGAGTCATCCTGGACAAAGTCCTTCCTCTTCCCACAACCAATCGACCAATAAATTCTACAGATTCTGCTTCCTAAACATTTTATTACAAAAGAAATATAAAGTGTCATTATCAGTCAACACAGAGGAGTATAAAAAGAGGTGGGACTTCCCTGGTGGCTCAGTGAATCTTAAGAATCTGCCTGCCAATGCAGGGGACATGGGTTCGATCCCTGGTCCAGGAAGATCCCACATGCCGCGGAGGAACTAAGCCCCTGCACCACAAATACTGAGCCTGCACTCTAGAGTCCGCAAGCCACAATTACTGAGCCCACGCAACTACTGAAGCCCGTGTGCCTAGAGCCCCTGCTCCACAACAAGAGAAGCCACCGCAATGAGAAGTCCGTGCACTGCAACGAAGAGTAGCCCCCGCTCGGCACAACTAGAGAAAGCCCGCACGCAGCAACGAAGACCCAATGCAGCCAAAAAAATTAAAAAAAAAAAAGAGGTGATTACCTTCCCCCAACTCACTTCCCAGTTCCAATCCCACCCCCATGCCATTCCCCAGGGTAACCAATGTTTAGTTTGGCATTCCAGCACTTTCCCTATGCTTTTACAAACATATGCCAACATACATGTGAGCTTTTCTATTTATTACAAAAATGAGTGTTGAATTTTACCAGCCATTTTCTAGTTTCTTCTCCTTTAATTTGTGCATATAATGAATTCTGTTGTTAAACTCTTAGAATAAATCCTAATGGATCTTTCTTTTACTACTCCACTGGGTTTGATTTGTTAATATTTTAGAATGTTTTACTACATTTGTAAGTGAAATTGGTAGTTTTGTATTTATTTATACTATCTTTATCAAGTTTTAATTTTTACTAGCCTTGTAAAATGAATTAAGGACTTGGCCATTTTCCCCAATGGTCTGTAATCTTTTGAAAAAGAAATGTCAATAGTTTTTTCTTTGCTAGCAATAAGCAGTTAAAAAGGAAAATTTCCCATCTACAAGAGCCAGAACTGTAATCTACCAAGGAGCTGGCTTAACAAGACACAGGACCCAGATGACAGAAACTATAAAATGCTGCTGAAAGGACATAAAACCAACTGACTCTTACTAACCCCCAAGTGCCCTCTCAGAAACCACCTTTTGTGAGAAGCGTGGGCTGATACTTCTTCCTTCTCTGCTGATGGTAGCATCCTTTTAACAAAATTTTTATTTATTTTTATTTTTTATTTTTGGCTGCGCTGGGTCTTCGTTGCTGCGTGAGGTCTTTCTCTAGATGCAGCAAGCGGGGGCTACTCTTTGCTACGGTGAGCAGGCTTCTCATTGCGGTGGCTTCTCTTGTGGAGCATGGGCTCTAGGCGCATGGGCTTCAGTAGTTGCAGCACGCAGGCTTCAGTAGTTGCAGCGCATGGGCTCAGTAGTTGTGGCACAGGGGCTTAGCTGCTCCACGGCATGTGGGATCTTCCCAGACAAGGGATTGAACCTGTGTCCCCTGCACTGGCAGGCAGATTCTTAACCACTGCGCCACCAGGGAAGTCCGGTAGCATCCTGATATTATTCTGCCCTAGCATTTATCATTCTGTCATAATTGTCTGTTTACTTTTCTGCCATCTCTACCAAACAAGGAACTTCTTAGAGGTGGGGACTAATTTTATCTCTACAAAGTTTTCAGGTTTTTAAAGTTTCATTTCACTTATTTCCTGTCTTCTGAGTTCCAGATATGGGCATTTTAACTCCAGGTTTTCAAATTTGCTGCTCCCTCTGCTGGGAAACTCTACCTCTCCCTCTTTACCTGATTAACTTCTACACATACCCTTCAATTTTCAGCTAAGGTATCACTTCCTCTGAGGAGTTTTCCCTGCCCCACCACCCAGACTTGGTTTGATGTCCCTGCTATATGCTTCCACATGTACACATTTTTTATTTTAAACGCTTATTTCCTTGGGTATTAAATGGGATGATGTGTGTTAGTGCCTGGCACATAGAGAAAACCTTAAATAGGTGGCAAGAGATTATCTTGCCAAATCTTCAACATACATTAGAGAATACCTTTGTCATTCCCTGTCCTGGGTGTCTAGATTTTGATTTGTCTTATTTCCTCCCCACACCTTCCCAAAGAAAATTATCTTACTCATTATTTCTTGAAATAATTGACTTCTATCTGTTCCCCTGAAATGCACATATTTCCACCTAGCCCATTCTTAACAGATGGCACAGTGGCCCACAGTAGTAGCAAAAAGGACAGATTAGAAATTCTAAAACCTTAGCTATAGAACTCGCTCTGCCACATCTTGGGAAGTCAGTTAACCTCTCTGAACTTCAAATTCCTTATCTATAAAATGAAACTTGTTGTGGACAAAAGGTTAACAAAACACTTTCCCCTCCTACTTGAGAAATGAGCTTTAGTTAAATGCCTACCTGTTGTCCCAATAACCTGATAAGGATAGGAACTATCTTTGTAGGCAACATTGCTTATGCTAAAAATGAACCCTGGGCTTCCCTGGTGGCGCAGTGGTTGAGAATCTGCCTGCCAATGCAGGGGACACGGGTCTGGGAAGATCCCGCGTGCCGCGGAGCAGCTGGGCCCGTGAGCCACAGCTACTGAGCCTGCGCGTCTGGAGCCTGTGCTCCGCAACAAGGGAGGCCGCGATAGTGAGAGGCCCGCGCACCGTGATGAAGAGTGGCCCCCGCTCGCCACAACTAGAGAAAGCCCTCGCACAGAAACGAAGACCCAACACAGCCAAAAATAAATAAATGAATAAATAAATTAAAAATTAAAAAAAAAAATGAACCCTGACTGATAAATTACATCTGGACTGGGAAGAACTGTAAGTGAAATATACACGCCTGAAGGAGGCACCATCCTTTGGGCTCCCATGAATGCTGTAACTTATCAAAGCATGCCCTTTGAGGACTTTGGAATTATATCTATGGAGTTGTTATATAAAAGAGATAATAACTCTGGTGGAACATAAGACACATACTTGGGGATCGATTCCATGCTCCTGAGCTGTCCCCAGAAGGCTCCATGGAATGCTAGACAAACCACCTCAAGAACTCTTGCCAAAAGGAACGCCTGATGCTGTCCTGTTGGCAAACTATGCTTCCATCCTATTTCCTTCCAAAGATTAGTGCCATGTGTGGCTATGATAGTCTTGTGAGACTATTTAGTTAAACCTAAAAGGACTCCTGCAATACACATATTTCAGGTGAGCTCTGCAGTCATACCTGCCTTGCCTACTTCAATGAGGGTTAGAAGACTGAATGAGATAATGAATATGAAACACTATATAAGCAGCAAAGCACTACCTAAATATATTTGCTATTATTATTAAAAATACAAAAATATATAAATAGGTTGATTTTCATCACTAAAACTAATGGTGCTGGTCACCACAGCCTAGCTGGAAACATTCTCCTTTGGCTCGAATACAGCTCTGTAGAGGCCAGATGATAAAGGATTGGGAACAGGAATACCCAGCACAAAAGTCAGCCTTAAAATCCTGCCCATTGTAGGGGCTCAGCTAAACTCTAATTATATTAAGCAGCAGTAAACATCTGCAACTGAGACTGAGGCTGGCCACCATGTGACTACGGAAAAAGCTGTGTTTCAGAGAAAAAGCAAAGGGGCTAGCTAACACCCTCTTACTGGCTTTCTTTTGATCACAGACAAGGAACCCGTCAAAGCTCCATCTATCCAGGACTTGCCAGAGGTTCTACAGCCCCCCCTAAAGGCTGCTCTTTGTGACAAGAATGCCAATGTGCGGATGGCAGCGGCAGTATGCCAATATGCCATACAGTCCCATAATCTTCTTGCCCGGGAAATCATGCAGGCTGCCCTTTTGAAGGGTGAGTAACTCCTTGTTACTTCTGACCTGGAAATATGGGGTAAAGAGAGGACATCTCACCATCAGCTTTTCCTAATCCTTTCCTCTCCACCATCATGCTCTATGATGTCTACTGTATTGGGTCTGGGCTTCCATTAGATACTCAGAGATTTGTTCTTCCCAGGTACTTTACAAAATAGGTACACTGCCACCTAGTGGTACCTGGGCTAAACGTTTCATAGGTGCATTTGAACAGAAACCGTGTCCCCTTTCATACAACCAGATTTTCAATTGAAAAGATAATGTAATAATATTAAAGAATACGTTCTAAACATTTTTTAAATCACCACTTGAACACATCTTGCTTCCATTTTTGCACATTAACTTACAGGCACTGTCCACAAGCATTGTTGGAGTAATACAAGCAAAAAGGTTCTGTCAGATGATAGGCCCAAGGTGCCGAAATGCTCTGTCTGAAAGATGTACCTGCTTCTTGCATGGCAGCAGGGGTGGAGGACAACTGGCTGACCAGTTTGGCCTTCGGCATGGAGATACTCAACAATTTAATTCATCTGTCTTAAGAAAGCCTCCACTCCAGACTTCCCCATCTCTAGTGAGAGGGACAACTGTATCTCTCACCCAGGCCAGAAGTGCCTTCCTGCTGTTACCTAACAAAAACGTATTAGGATTTGACTTTTCAGGTTAAGATTTTCAGTCTATATTTAGAACCTTGATACAATCCATTTAAATGTGATTTAAATAAGGGATTGAATTTCGAGACAGGGGGCAGAAGGAAGTGAGATATCAGGCAGGTAGCAGTCTTGTGTACCAACCCAAAGGCTGCTCTCTCTGTGGGGAGAAGAGATCGCCATTCTGGACTCCTTTTTCACCCCACTGTGGCAGGTAATAGCGTGGACAGCTGGGCTGCAGCTCAGTGCCTGGCTCTGGAAGGTGCTGCCACTTACTCCGTGATTAAGAGGATCCTCCATCAGCTGTTTAACAAGAAGAATGAGGACACTGAGCAACAGTCCTGCATGCTCCTGAGCCATCTAAGTGGGAAGACAGTACGTGTCCATTACAGGGTCAGAGAAAGAAACCACGTTTCGGGGGAAAAATTGGGTCTTTGAGGTCGGTGCATGTAAGGAACTGAAAATGCAGGTGGTTGGGTAGGGATAATCTCAAGCACAGGTAAAACCGGACTAAGTGTGGGTGAACCAGGGTGTATACAAGGAAAAGTGACAACAGCTAGCTGAGAAAGGTGAGAAAAGTAGGCTGCAGATGGTTTCTAACTGTGTAGGCAAGAAAAGTTGTGATATGCAGAATTTGCTTCTGCTAGAAGTTTACCATTGAAAACCACACAGACCTACAATTCTGTTTACTTCCAGTAGAAATGTGAAACTCACAGATTGAGGCATATACAAATCATTTTAGGGGGAAAGATAGTTAAATTAAGAAGAGAAGGTCCCAGGAATTTTCTGTTCAGATTACTAAATCTGTATTTTGTTCCCTGATTTGTTCCCCAGAAATCAGTTGGCTTGGATGTAAGAGTGCCCCATTGTAAACCCACTCTTTCCTTTGCTAGCAACGGGCATCTCATGTGTTTGTGACATTAACTATGCTGGATGCCAGGTTAGGATATAACTTCTCCAAGGTTCCAGCATCTCTAAAAGTGATCATGGATATCCATACACGTCTTCCATTTCCTCAGACCCTGATACATACCATGCTTGCCGTGGAGCTGAATAGCCATCAATGGAAAGACCGGATTGTAGCCTGCCGAGCTCTCTCCCAGATTGGTGGAAATGTCAGTGTGGTAAGCCTTCTCTTCCTGTGTTTCCAGGACAGAAAGTCTAAGCAAAACTGAGCTAGGGAGCTCTTCCACTTTTTGCTGCTATCTAGTGTCCCATTCTTGCCAAACAGATCTCTGTTCCCATATTGCTACCTCTTACTCCTAACCCAGAATTATCTTCAAATGCCAGCATATTGTTCTATTACTTAAGCCACTGCTTCTCAGCCTGGTGGCAGTCCACAAACTGTTTGTAACCTACCTACAATGAAGTAAGCAAGAAAAAAAACAGAAAAGTTTAGAAACTTTTATAGTAATTTGACATTGCCTCCACATCAAGGTACTTTATAAGTATCAGTCAATACTGTCCCTACTTTCAAAAACCTGACATTAGAGTTAGAGTAGCAAGACTAACATACACAAATGATTTAAGAACAAGTGATAAATGTAATGTACTCAAAACTTTTCAGAGAGAGATTAGTGTGAGCTGAACCTATCAGTTAAAGTTCTGTGAAGGAAGGAGTGTCGGTCAGCTGAGCAAGACTTGGGACAGAACTGAAAAAAAGACTTCCAGGCATGGGAAACCCTGACCATCATTTAGGCTTTCACCTGACATCCTTCTTGCCATTATTTTAATATCAACTTCAGCTATCCAAATGGGATTTTTCCCTTCTTCCTATGTGCCACTATCTTTTCCTTATAACACTGAGTAAGTCCAAAATGGCCCAGAACACTGCTATTCCCATGAGAAGTGAGCACCCGCCATCTTGACCCTCACATTTTGATGTGGGAAGCACAAAACCTGGCCATTCAGTGTAATCAGTGTAATTCTAGTCTGGGTTAATTCTGCCTCGACTGCCATAGTAGTACTCTGCCGCTAAAGTCCTGGACCAGCAGCATAGGTATCACCTGGGAGTTTGCTGCAAGTGAAAAATCTCACCTCGGGTCAATTCAATCAGAACCTGCATTTAACAATACCATTTTAACAACATCTGATTAATTTGCACATTTGCCTCCTCAGCACTTGTTACTCAGGATGGCCAACTGAAAGTAAAAAGCCATGCAGAGCAAGGAGGGGGCGGGGTAAAGATGAGAACTTCACATCAGACTGCTGGGGTTAAGCAATATGTCCATCAGTCCTTTCACTCATTCAGTAAGCAAGCACTTTCTGACCACATCCTACATGCTGGGCAGCATGCTACCATTGGGGATGCAAAGATAAGACGTCTTGGTAAATGTTACATGTAAATAGCTATAATAGAAGTAGCTGTAAAGTATTATGGGGATTTCCTATTGCTTACAGAAGGCAGAGGAGAGTTCACTGAGGAGATGCTTTTTGAGCTCAATCCTAAAAGAATAGGAAAACATCAGGTATCAGATAGGGGTGGAAAAGGGAGATGTTTCAGGCAGGGAGAATAGCTTTGGGCACATTACATAATCACCAACTAGTAATCTTCGTCCCTTCCCTTTTGAGAGACGTACTAACACATAGGGTGGCCAACTGTCCTAGCTTGTCCAGTACATAGGACTTTAAGTACTAAACCCAGGAAAAGTCCCAGGCAAATTGGGATGAGTTGGTCACCCTACTAACGTATCACTTTCAAATTTTAAGAGTCTCAAGCACAGATTATGCTGGCCCCGATATAATATAGTAGTTTAAAGCATGAGCTTTGGGCTTCCCTGGTGGTGCAGTGGGTAAGAATCCACCTGCCAATGCAGGGGACACGGGTTCGAGCCCTGGTCTGGGAATATCCCACATGCTGCGGGGCAACTAAGCCTGTGCGCCACAACTACTGAGCCTGCACTCTAGAGCCCACGAGCCACAACTACTGAAGCCCGCGTGCAGCTACGAAGACCCAGAGCCACCATAAATAAACAAATAAATAAATAAAAATAAATTTATGAATAAATAAAGCATAAGCTTCAAAAACAGGTCTGGGGGTGCTTCCCTGGTGGCGCAGTGGTTGAGAATCTGCCTGCCGATGCAGGGGACATGGGTTCGAGCCCTGGTCTGGGAAGATCCCATATGCCGCGGAGCAACTAGGCCCGTGAGCCGCAACTACTGAGCCTGCGCGTCTGGAGCCTGTGCTCCGCAACAAGAGAGGCCACGACAGTGAGAGGCCCGCGCACCGCGATGAAGAGTGGCCCCCGCTTGCCGCAACTGGAGAAAGCCCTCGCACAGAAACGAAGACCCAACACAGCCAAAATAAATAAATAAATAAATAATAATTTTTTAAAAAAACAGGCCTGGGTCTGAGTCCTGGCTCCAGCACTCAACAGGTTAACCTCGGGCAAGAAATCTAAGCCTCCTTTCTGTCACCTATAAATGGTAATATCTGCCTTATGGGATTGTTTGGGAGGATTATGTGATGGGTAAAAATACTTATTAGCACAGTGCCAAGTACAAAATTGACTTGGTAATAAATGGTAGCTAATTATTACACCTATGTGTAGGATATGAAACATAAGTTGATCCAGCTGATGTTGAGTGACTGGAATAAGAAAGTGAGACAAGCAGCTGCCCAAGCTCTGGGGCAAATGAGCCTTGGGAAAGAGGTGCATGACACAATCAGGTAAGACCTTGTCAATGTGGAGAAAGAAGCTTTTTTATTCTTAAAGGGTTCAGGGAGCCTGGGCTCCAGCCAGCCAGCATCTGTTGAGCTGCTCTGTCTGCTCAGCATTGTATAGATCCCATTGCAGGATTTTTTTTTTTTTAATAAAATAAAACATTAACAGCCCCTACAGACACTAACAATGTGGCTAAGGGAAGAATCATTAATTGAATGCCCACTAGGTGTTAGGCACTGTTTTAGATGTTTGAGAGTTCAAATGTATGACATGATTCTGATTATACAGGCAAGATACACAAATGCCTAGCAAAGTCAAGTTTCATGAAGGATGGGTAAGACTACGTAGGCAGAGAGAAGGTAAGACCTTCCACACTGGGAGCCAAATACAGAAATGAACATGGCACATGTGAGGACAGTGGGGAAGAGAACTTGACTGTAGCAAGAGATCCATGTTTAAAGTTTCCTTTACTCAGTCATTCAACATAGTTTAGCGCCTAGCATACTCTAGGTAATAGGGATTCAAGTAAATAAAACAGTTGAGGTCTCTCTACCTGGTGAAACTTAACATGCATAAGGCTAAGTAGGAAAGGGTGGGAATGGATAATGGAGAGCCTACAGAAGTTGGATTTTATCCTGAGGGCACTGGGGGTGGGCGTAGGGAGAGGGACCAAAAGTTTAAGGAGGGAAAATAAAAGCACCTGTGCCTTACAGAGTCAAGCTGGGCCAAGGAAACTTCCAGGAGCGTGTGGAAGCCCTCTCCCTGATTCGTGGGCTCAAGCTCATGACCGCCAAACTTCTCCCAAGCTTTCTGAACTCCTTCTCTGATGACTTCATGGCAGTTCGGCAGGCAGCTTGTTTGGCTGCTGGTGCCCTGCAGATCCATGATAATATGGTGAGTCAAGGAAACATGTACCATCTTACCTGATTAACCCAAGAGGGCATTACCCTGTGCTTCATTCGTACATAGTATACTCACCATTCTGTGCGGACACAGAATGAGAGATCAGAACCAGGAAGGTGAGGAGATATATAGGCCACACCAACAGTTAGGCCCACACTTAGGCTCCAGGCCAGCCTAGACTTCACTTTAGAGCACACCCCTGAATCCTGTTCTCACCTCAGTTAACTAGCTTCTCATTACATGGGTACTGATAGGCTTAGGGTACAACTCCAGTGAATCGAGTTATAATCCCTAGTTAATAGTGGAAAACCTGATGGAGGTATTCAAAAGAAGCCTATATGGCCATAGATCTATGAGCTGGGAAAATCAATCTGCAGATAGGAGATAAGAACACTATGCGCCTAAGCCAGTACTTCTGGCTCCAGCTCATTTTTTCACTAGGTTTGATAGAAGGCCACTTTTCCAGTTAAAGCACATTTAGACAAGAGGGGTCCCTGTCTCTGGTTCATTCTTGCTCTGATTGTCTCTACTCAGCACTGCCTTTTATCCATCCCAGGTCCTTGAATGCCTTCTGAATCTCATACAGAGAGATCCCTGCTGGAAAATCAAGGCCTTTGCCATTCGAGGTATTACAGGAGTGGCCCCAGCTCCTCAACCTCTAATACCTTCCCATATTTTAGTATAGATGATCCCCAGAATCTCTTTAGGAAGAGAGTAGAGTGTAAGGGAGGGGATAATCACAGCTTCTCAGAAGTTCCTTGCCTGAGAAATTAAAGATTATTTTCTTGTTCTTTTTAATTTTTAGTTAAGGAGTCTAGGTCTATGTCAAACGCGTTAAGGCAAAGGGCTGACAAGACAATCCCTGCCAACAGAATTAGGTATGAGTTCCAAGCAGGTATCCACTGTTGGATATACTTGCTTTCTCTGGAGGTTTCAACCATAGGACTCTGTAAAAGTCAGACCAGATTCAAGACTGCTACAAACCTAAAATCCTGCCCTCAAATTTCCTAGAGTTTCTTTTTAGGGATTTTTGGCATTGTTTCTCTCTGACAGTCTGGCAGGTCCCTTTAAGAATCAGCCCTGGGTTAAGCTGCGAAGTAACTGTGCCTTCTTTCCCCATTACCCTGCCTTGACTAGGTTGGTCTTCTGAGTTATCTATCCCATATCTCATTCCTAGGTAAATAGGTAAATTAGTATATTCTCACATCCTAATGGACAAGGATGGCATGGAATACCCCCCTTCTGGGAATTCTCTGGGGATAATGTCCTATTCTAACCCATTCCTAAAATTCTAATGGTAATTGTCATCTAAAAGGGAAGGTAAAGAGAAAATACTTAGTTTAGCATTTGCAATATTTAATTTAGCAAGTGGTTGCCTATACCTTATTATTATTATTATTTATTAATAAGGCCATTTCTGGATGCTAGGATATAGCAAACTCAATCTTAAGTGACAGTGGAACACGCTGCCCTCTAATC
Organism: Balaenoptera borealis; assembly: GCF_965194805.1. Taxonomy (NCBI): domain Eukaryota; kingdom Metazoa; phylum Chordata; class Mammalia; order Artiodactyla; family Balaenopteridae; genus Balaenoptera; species Balaenoptera borealis. The sequence goes on from NC_138866.1 coordinate 28,618,691, forward strand.
TCTGCAGCTTTGGGACAAATTGGCCACGTGAGTCCCCAACTGACAGACCTCCTGCTCTGGGCTATCCACTACGAAGAATCACCAGGTGTACGACTAGAGGCTTGCCGTAGCATCCTAGCCCTCAAACTTCAAGGAGACCGAGTCAGGGACACCTTCCTAGACGTGCTGCTCCTAGAGAACCATGATGCTGTTCTAAAGTAAGCACTAACCCTCTGGTTCCTGCCATGACCTCTTGTACTGCCAACTCTCCCAACCTTGTTAACAGAGTATGTGCCTGCCTTTCCAGGCTGCTTAATGGCTGTAAAAAGCACAGGCTCACCTGGGCCATTCATCTACTTAGCAAGTGGGTAACAGAAAAATTGGCCTGAATTAGATTAAAAGTCAAGCTCATGTAGTTTACGTACTTGTTCATCATCCCAGGTGGGTTTTTTTATTCAACTAACATTTATCAAGTGCCTACTTAGTGACGATAAGCTTTAGCGTCAAAAAGACCAGGATTTGAACCCCAGCTCAGACATGTGCTAGCTCTGTGAGTCTGGGTAAGTTACTTAAATTCTCTGAGCCCATTTTTTCATGTATCAAATGCAGACAGCAGTCTGCCTTATGGGTCTGTGGTGATGATTAATGAGATAACATGTTAGTACCTGTCATAAAGGTGTTCAATAAATAATATCTACTAGTACCTTCAAGTATATCATCTCAAAAACTACAGAACATCCCTACAAGCTAAGCATCATACCATTTTTGCAAATAAAGCTCAGCAAAACTGCGCAGTTAGGATTGGAACTTAGGATTCTTGTCTGATTCCAAGTCCTGTATTTTCCACCTCCATGCTTTAAGGATAGGAAGAACAACCTAAGAAGTTCTTCTTACCTTTCAGAGAAATTCACCATGCAATGAAGATACTCAACTTAGAAAATGAAGGAAACCAAGAAATGCTTCAGGAGATCAAGAACAGGGTAGATAAGTACAAGCTATGTTTTCAAGAAAAAATTCAGGGCTCTCAAGAGTTCCTCAGGCCCCTTTTCCCCCCTAAGCATGTACATACCCTCTTCCCCAACACAGAAATACTTTCTACAGCCCCAGATACAATATCTCACTTGAAGATACAAAATACATCTGTGCGAGATAGGATTATAAAATCCTACTAGTAAAAAGTAAAACAAAGCAAAAATCCCCTTAGTCCTCAAAATCAGTTGTTTCTGAAATATTGTTTCCTTTCCTTCCCTTTTTTTCCCCACCATCCTCTAAACCCAAGTTCTTTCTTTTTTGCAGATAGGCATAAAGAAGGAATGAGGGACTGGAATTGGCCCCCTAGATTTTTTTTTTTTTAATTAATTAATTTTTTTTGGCTGCGTTAGGTCTTCGTTGCTGCACAAGGCTTCCTCTAGTTGCTGCAAGTGGGGGCTACTCTTCGTTGCGGCGCACGGGCTTCTCATTGCAGTGGCTTCTCTTGTTGAGGAGCATGGGCTCTAGGCGCACGGGCTTCAGTAGTTGTGGCTCGCCGGCTCTAGAGCACAGGCTCAGTAGTTGTGGCCCACGGGCTTAGTTGCTCCGCGGCGTGTGGGATATTCCCAGACCAGGGCTCGAACCCATGTCCCCTGCATTGGCAGGCGGATTCTTAACCACTGCACCACCAGGGAAGTCCCTAGATTTTCTTTTTCCTTCTAAACTTTCCTTAATTCCTAATCTGGGCTCTTTCACCAAAGGAACTCTAGCTGAACAGGTGGTTCTAATTTTTCAAAGCTGTTAGAGGAGATGAATAGAGGGAAAAGGACTTTAAAAAGGCAAAAGATTCTTCATATAATTCACAAAACCAATTTCACATCAAGCAAGCATTTCTTAGCAGATTCCTTTCATCATGCCCAAAAAGCTAAAATAAATTTTTCAATAACAGATGTGAAAAATGTCCAACCAATATCACCAGGGAACAATGTTCTCGGGCATTTACGTACCACCTAATACTAATAAGCATGATGCAATGCTACTTTATTAACGCTTTTTGATGATTTACAGCCTAGTATAGTTGTTTTTTTCAACATTTGTTCTGATTCAGATTCAAACACTAAGCCAAAAGGAACTGTTGATACAGAAAATATTCAAGATTGAGACAGTCATAGGAAAAGTGAAGGAGGAAGCAAAACGTGTTTACATGCAACCCAAACAGGGGCAAAAACCACTGAAATTCCATACTTTTCTCCAAGAAACTTTTCAGGGTAAGTTTTCTAGGGATGAATCCTATGCCTTGACTCCTTTAACAAGCCTTTTTCAGGATTGGATGTTTGGGGAGTTAGTTGTGAGCCCTGTAGGATGAGAGCCAGGAAAGGACACTTTCTTTTCTTCTTGGCCACCATCCTCTCAGTCCTTCTGTTATCTTTTCCTTGTCCCCCTCCCCCAGGCTCTGATTTGCTATCTGCCCCTTAAAAAAAGAATGATGTAATTCGATCTGAACCAATTTGAAAGTTAGGTCAAAAAAAGGACGCCTTAGAAAAACAAAACAAAAAACTGCCGTGTGTATGTCTGGTTAAGCACTCAGAAAAAGCCTTGAAGCTTAACCTTGACTAGCAATATTACCTCTGGAAAGTGAGATTATACGTACATCTACACTTTTGCAACTTAAAAAAAAAAAACGATTTCATAAAGTTCTCAGCTTTATGTAACTCAACCTATCAGTTACGGTGAAAGGATCTTAAAAGTTCCAGATACAACCTAAATGATGAGGTGTAGACATCAAGCTGTACCAAAACATACTTACAAAATCAGTGTGCCCAGGCGTAGCAGCAGCCTCAGGTCATTCAGCCAACTGCCCACCAGCCACCACCCCAAACCCAGGTCTTCTGGTTCCAAGTCCAGTGCTCTCTCTGGTACACCAGGCTCTTTTCCACCAACCATGAGAATATTCACTTGCCAGATTTGGGGAAGTTTCTTCCAACTGCCAGAAAAAAATGAGAGTGGAAAGTAACTTGAACACCAGCCCTCCCTCCTGGCCAGCTTGCTACAAGTTGGCTGACTGAGGCCTATGACAGCACAACTAGGTGATATTCTGTCTCTCTGGGAGCAGTGCCAGCCACTGATGCAAGCAAACGCTGAGCAAAACCATAATACACTTTTAAAAACATAATATACTCATAACTTTTCTAATAGGATTGTGCTGTTTGGGGTTCAAGTAACATGATTAAAATGAATAAATTACCCCCAAAGTTGCAGAATTGGCCCCAATCCTACAACCGCCCCAAGTTACCTTTCACCTCAGCTGTTGATTTTCTCTGTCGACCTCCCTCCTCCCACATTTCTTCAAACCATGCCACATAATAATCTAGCCCTAGAAAAAGGAAAACATTCTCTGGCACTTTAATAACTTTTCTAACATTCACACAAACTCACAGTAACAAACAGGATACTGACCCCAACCCTCCCCCCAAACTGATGAAAGAGAACTCAAATGAAGGATGCAAATTCCAAATAAAAACTTCTAATGTCTCAAGCAGAGTAACACAGCAAATGCCACACAGTACACGGAAGCCTGAGGATGATGATGAAGTTGGTACTCTCAAACGATCAGGAATCAAGGTTACTTCAGAAAAAGCTCCTTCTTCCACCTCCAACTTCTGCTTTTACTTTTGTGCCTAGATGAGGTGGTGTTTCCTAGAAGACCGTCTGAGTTCTGTGACATTGAAGCAGTCATAAAGGTAAATGTAAGCACAGTGATGGTTATTAAGGTAAGAACGAATTTTTCCCCCCAAAAAAGTGGTGGTGGTAGGAGAGAATCACTACTGTCTTGTTTCTGGCAATCAAGGAGTAACTAGTTCAGGTTAGAGGCATCTTGGTGAGCAGCAGCCCCTTGTCATATAACATGGTCGCCAAGGAAAGCTGGTCCTCCACACTGTCGCAGGGCAAGTCCGCTACCCTCACAAACTCTGGGTAGGAGCGGAGCAGGAGTTCCATGGCATCAGCTTGCTGGGGGTATATCTCCAAGCACTTGGGCTCTTCCAGATGATAAACTCGGGAGTTTTCCACTGTATAATAGAGAAACAAATGGCCTCCCTCACCCACCAGCCGAGCTATACCATCCTGAAGCATGTGCACTTCTGTTTCTGTTGTCAACTGGGCCCCCACGTTTACAGGTTCCCCAGTCTCCCAGCGAATTGGGAGCCCATAAACGCTTAGTGCCCTCTCCCTATCAGTCAGCACAGGGGGCAGAGAATCGTGGATGAAGTCTTTGGCTCTCTGGTCAGCCACAGCATCGACAGGGGCAAAGTGTCCCAAGCGGGCAACCAAGACCCGCACTTTCTCCATGAAAGCAGTTCTTCGCGGATCCTTAGACTCCGAATGCTGGGCCCCCATGTAATCCATAAAGTCTCGGGGCAGTCCCCTACGAAACTCCACATTTTCCTCCATTGCAGCCTGCACTGCCAGAGGCAGTACAGCCTCCAGGAAGTCGCCCCAGGTATTGCGCTGGTATGTGGACAAGGTCAGGTGCAGAGAGTGCACTCCATCCTGGCATTCGGCTTGGTGAATGAAGCCTCGAGGAAAATAGAGCAAATCTCCAGGTTCCAGCACCGTCTGTAGCACCGGCTCTCCTAGGTCTTCCTGACTGAAGTTGGGGCTGGATGTCAGGGCTAGTTCCTCGGTCGGAACCCGCGGTCGGTAGACCCGCCAGAGTTTCCTACCTTCCAGCTGCAGCACAAAAGCCTCGATATCGTCGTAGTGGGGGGCAAAGCCCTGCGAGTTAGGGGGCGTGAGGTAAACGTTGGAGCCTGCCATGCTTCCAAACTGCTCCTGGAGCACAGCCAAAAACTGCCACACGGTGGTGGAGAAAGCCTGCGGACAGAGGAGGCGCAGGGAGCAGCCGGCCCTGTACAGGGACCACGCGGCGGCGGGCAGGGCGCGGCCGGGTGGGTTCAGGGTTTCGCGCCGCCCACTGATGTAGCGCGCGGCGTCCAGGTGCTGCCCGAACTGCACCTCCTCGTTGCGCAGCATTGAGTCCAGGTCGGCGGTAGAGAAAAGACCCTGGTAGTAGGTGTGGTCCTGCCGCCGCACCAGCACAGCCTCGCGCTCCCATAGGCGCCGGTAGAAATGGTCGGGCGGCATAGGCGCGATGAGCCACTCGAAGAGGCGCGCCGCCCGCCGCCGGCTGCTGGGGACGCGGTTCAGCTCAGCCAAGACGCGCTGCAGCGGGGAGTCCCAGGGCAGCTCCCCGCCCGCGCTTTCCCCCTGCGGCCCCGACAGCGTCGCTGGAGCCACGGACGGCGGGGCGGCCGCCAAGTGCTGGGCAGAGCACAGCACGGCCGAGGCCTCCACCAAGCGCGGCGGGGGGCCCGAGGCCTGCACCAGGCGTGCCGGCAGGGCGGATGCCTCCACCAGGCGCGCCGGCGGGGTCTGCGCCTCCACCAGGGCGCGGGGAGTCTGCAGGGAGCGGGACGCGGGCGAGGCCTCTAACAGCTCCGCGGGCCCGAGGTGGCCGTACGGCTCCCGCCGGGTCACATCCGAGAGGGCCGCCGCCCCGCCAGCCAGCGGGTCCCTGGGATCGTCGACCATCGACTCCACCCTCGAGTCCTCCGAGTCCTCGCTCGGCAGCGCCTGGGCCCTCAGCGCGGCCATCCGGGACGCGACACTTCTCCTCAGCTGCCTTCGGATCTTCCTGGGCCTCAGGGGCAGGGCCAGGACCGACCCACTATGTGGCTGTGGCTGGCGCCGGCGCCTCAACCGCCCGCGCCTCAGCAGCCCAGCGCTAGCCCGGAGCCCGTCCATAGTCCTACCCTCTCCCCAGCCCGGCGGGAGACGGCAAGAAGCCGGCTCAGGCCGGCGGCTTCCGCAGTGTACTCTGGGAAGTGGGTGGGCCTCCAGCCGCCTCTGGGTTGTCCCCGCCCACCATTCTTCCGCCGGCGCCTCCGGCTGGCCCCGTTAGAAAATGTTAATTAAGGGCTTCCCTGGTGGCGCAGTGGTTGAGAATCCGCCTGCCAATGCAGGGAACACGGGTTCGAGCCCTGGTCTGGGAAGATCCCACATGCCGCGGAGCAACTGGGCCCGTGAGCCACAATTACTGAGCCTGCGCGTCTGGAGCCTGTGCTCTGCAACAAGAGAGGCTGCGATGAAGAGTGGCCCCCACTTGCCACAACTAGAGAAAGCTCTCGCCCAGAAGCGAAGACCCAACACAGCCAAAAATAAATAAATAAATTAATTAATTAAAAAAATATGTACTTAAAAAAAAAAAAAGAAAATGTTAATTCAATGCATGGCTTCCCCCTAGAGCGGCGGAGTCCCTGCCAAATTAACACGGATTCCATATTTAGGGGGCAGTTTACAAATCAAGTTGCCAGGGACTCCAGGAGAAAGAAAGTTAGCTACTGAACTTTTTCCTTCTAGTGTCTGCAAATTGCAGTGTTCCTCGGGAGGTCCCCGTTTCTGAAAAACATGTTCCCCAGCAGCTTTGCATGAGGAAGCACACAATTCTTGGTTTCAAGGAATGCCCTCAGGCAAAGTTCTAGGTTCAAACTTCAGTCCACCTGGGTCTCTTTACAGACTGATTGAAGCCCTAAATTCCTCCGCCTAACTTCCCTTCCTCCTCTCCCCATTACAAATTTTCAGTCATTGCTTTCTCTCTGAAAATGAAGCTACAGACTTTTCTACGTGTATTCTTTTTTTATTTTATTTTTTTAATTTAACAAATGTTTACTGACTACTAAGTGACAGACTTGCGATGGCATCGGGGTGACAATCATAAAGAAGACAACGAAACAGACTATCACCTGCCTTCATGAGACTTAACGTTTCAGAGGACACGATCAACCTGCAAGGAAATGCACACTTTCCTTTTTCTTCCCTTCATCTTTGCTAGTTCAATCCAGCTCAAACTTCAAGTTCATCTCCAAGGCTACTTCTTAATTAAACTGGAAAGGAATATTTTCTGACTTAATAATTCCATATTCAATGAACATATGCTGACTCTACCTGCCCAGCATCCATCCCGGCCATCCCCCACCCCCCCACGAAAGACACTGAATTTCCTTTGGAGAACCATCCTGTGCTGGGGCTCCACTTGGTCTCCAGAAGTGCTGCGGAGCACAGTGAATGCTCCCAGACTGTGGAAGGCCTGGAGCATCAGTGGAATCCCGTATTCTAAGGCCACAATGATTGGCTTGTGCTTAACCAAGTGACCCAAGTTTCTCCAGTCAAAGTGACTCAAAGGAGCTTCACTATACAGACAGGCTGCCTAAGATTCTTTTTAGAGTCCACGTCTAGTGTTATCCTACTTCAGAAGGTCTTGAGAGGTGACCATATGCCAGGCGCTCTTGTAGACACCGGGGATGCAGAGGTGAGCAATATCCTCACTGTTTTTGGTGGCAGTTGAGCATCCATCCAAGAAATCTCCTGTGTCCCCGAGCTGCTGCGGGAGACCAACTCTGAGTCCCACGTGTTCTCTCCGAGCTGCCCATGCTGTTTAGGAAGAGCTGCGTGCAGCGTCTTGGTCCAGGGGAACTTTGGTCCCTCGTCAAGCCAGTTCACTCTGGCGGCAGGGGTGGGGAGGGGGCCGACCTGCGCCTCTTCAGGGGAATCGGGGCCATTCTTGTATTCTTGATAACTGCCCTTCCCACCCCCTCTGGGATTTTGTTTTATTAGCTACAACTTCCCTCTCCAGAATCTTCAAACTCGCCTCCTCTGAACCTTAAATCGACTTCTTAAATCTGGGCCTCTCATTAACAGGCACTGTGGTAGGCATGAGGGTGCAATTGTCGAGAACATGGTCACTGTCCCCATGTAACTATTGTTGCTTTATACATAAAGATTACTTGTCTTCATTTGAATCATTTATGATAGATTACCAGGAATGGAATTGCTGGGTCAAGGTAATTTTTGTGATTATTATAGGGCAAGATAATTTTTGTGATTATTATAGGTTTTACCAAACTCCCTCCCAAAGAGTTTACAACCTTGCAAGCAATTATAAGCAGGTTAGACTACATGGCCTCTAGGGCCTTTTCTATGGTTCTGTTTGATCTCTCAATCCTCTTCCTCACATTCCTATCCAAACCCTTGAGAAAGCATTTAGATTTTACCCCTACCCAGGTGTCGCATCTACCCTTTTAATTTCTCACATGGTCTATTACAGTGGTCCTCAAGTGGGGGCAATTTTGCCTCCCCAGGGAACACTTTGAAATATTGTATGTTAACACATATATGTGGAATCTGAAAAAATTGGTATAGATGATCTTATTTACAAAGCAGACATAGAGACACAGACATAGAGAACAAACCTATGGATACCAAGGGGGAAATGGGGGGGGGTTGGGATGAACTGGGAGATTGGGATTGACATATATACACTACTGATACTATGTATAAAATAGATAACTAATGAGAACCTACTGTATAGCACAGGGAACTCTACTCAATGCTCTGTGGTGACCTAAAGGGGAAGGAAATCCAAAAAAGAGGGGATATATGTATACATATAGGTGATTCACTTTGCTGTACAGTAAAAACTAACACAATACTGTAAAGCAACTATACTCCAATAATGATTAAGAGAAAAAAAAAAAAATTGCAAACTCTCCAGGCAGCTCAACATGTGGGCTTATACTGGGCCTTGATGGGAAACAATGTTGCTGGTTTCCCCTGCGGTATTCTCTGGAACTCAAAACAAGAGACCTGATCAAGAATAGGAGAGAAACTTCAGTTCAAGAAAGAAGCCTTTTGACCTAATCAAACGTATAAGCTTTTGCACAGCAAAGGAGACCATAAACAAAATGAAAAGACAACCTACGGAATGGGAGAAAATATTTGCAAATGATGTAACCAACAAGGGCTTAATTTCCAAAATATACAAACAGCTCATACAGCTAAATATTAAAAAAACAAAAAACCCAATAAAAAAATGGGCAGAGGGACTTCCCTAGTCGTCCAGTGGGTAAGACTCAGCACTCCCAATGCAGGGGGCCTGGGTTCGATCCCTGGTCAGGGAACTAGATCCTGCATGCATGCCACAACTAAGAAGTCCACATGCCGCAACTAAAAGATCCCACATGCTGCAACAAAGATCCCGTGTGCTGCAACTAAGACCCAGCGCAGCCAAAATAAATAAATAAAAATAAATAAATCTTAAAAAAAAAAATGGGCAGAACACCTAAATAGATATTTCTCCAAAGATGACATACAGATGGCCAAAAAGCACATGAACAGGTGTTCAACATCACTAATTATTAGAGAAATGCAAATCAAAACTACAATGAGGTATCACCTCACACCAGTCAGAATGGCCATCATCAAAAAATCTACGAATAATAAATGCTGGAGAGGGTGTGGAGAAAAGGGAACCCTCCTACACTGTACGAGGGACTATAAGTTGGTGCAGCCACTATGGAGAACAGTATGGAGTGTCCTTAAAAACCTAAAAATAGAGCTACCATATGATCCAGGAATCCCACTCCTGGGCATATATCCAGAAAAGACAAAAACTCTATTTCGAAAAGATACATTCACCCCAATGTTCATAGCAGCACTATTTGCAATAGCCAAGACATGGAAGCAAACTAAGTGTCCAAAAACAAATGAATGGATAAAGAATATGTGGTGTGTGTATATATATATATATATGCCATAAAAAAGAATGAAATTATGCCATTTGGAGCAACATGGATGGACCTAGAGATTATCATACTAAGTGAAGTAAGTCAGACAAAGACGAATATCATATATCAGTTATATGTGGAATCTAAAAAAAATGATACGAAGGAACTTATTTACAAAACAGAAATAGACTCACAGACATAGAAAACAAACATATGGTTACCAAAGGGGAAAGCGGGGAAGAGGGATAAATTAGGATCTTGAGATTAAGATTAATATACACATTACTGTATATAAAATAGACAAACACCAAAGTCCTACTGTTTAGCACAGGGAATTAGGGAATTATATTCAATACCTGTAATAACCTATAATGGAAAAGAATCTGAAAAAGAATATGTATATATCAGAATCACTTTGCTGTACACCAGAAACTAGCACAACCTTGTAAATCAACTATATTTCAAAAAAAAAAAAGGAAAGAAAGAAGCCTTTTAATTCTACCTAGTGGGCCTTCTACATTGCCTCCCAAATGTTTTGCAAACTGCTGTGGGGAAAGTAATACATGTTTGTGATTTAAAAAAAAAAAATGGTCCACATCAAAAATATCTTAAATAAAAAAATACCCTTATTAAAGCCCATTTCATATTCCATCTCCTCCCCAAAGGCTCTCCCATCTCCCTAGTCACAGGAGAACTTTGGCCCTTTCACATCGCTTTAGCACATTGTGCATGTACTGGTGTATTATATATTTGTCAGATTCCTTCTTAAACTTCCTAGACTGTAAACTCCTTCAAGCAAAGGACTTCCTTATGCCTCTTTCTCTTGCTTTTAGCACACTGCTCTTCACAGAGAAGATGCACAGGAAATGTTTGTGGGAAGCAGACCAACCAGAACTGAGTCCCTGCTACTCATTGTCTGTGGCATTAGCTCAGTCAAGTTACTCTCTCAGATCTCGGTAATCTCATCTGTAAAGTAGGAATAGTCATTGAACATACTTCTTCATAGATGTATGGAGAAAATAATGTTTTGTTGTGAGCATAAAATAATGCATGCAAGGCACTTAGCACAGGATCTGGTACAGATCTAAACACTTAAAAAAATTGTAGCTATAATTTATTATTATGGAGCAAGGACCTGTATGATGGCTTTTGTGCCTCTGGCCTAGTTCAGAGAAACTAGGAGTGCGGGAGTCAGAGAAGTTCTTAAATTGGCCAGGATGACAGCATGGGATGGGAAGATTGATTGTTTTTGCCTGTGCCCTGTGGAAGTTTAAATGGGTCAGTGGGACCGTTTCAGACAAGGCCATCGTGTGAGGTATCGCTCTGCACAAAGTTACCTGGCCAAGGGCCAGAGGAGGGTCTGAAACCAACCGATGTTATCCTCGAAAGTACTGTGCCCTACTCTAGGGCTGCAGTGTCTGAAGGAAGGGCCAGCAGAGGGGGAGCCCTCTTCCTAATTGACATACATGCTGTGTATGTTGGCCAGACCCTGATATCAGATTCCCCAGGGAAATATTGCAAAGGGCAGGTCAAGGATGTCACTGGGAGGTTTCGCTTTTTCAAAGGGAGCGGTTTTCAATAGACAGTGGACACATCCTGTAGTGAACTGGGGGGATGAGCTATGCTTCTCTGCTGGCAAAGCTGGGAAACACTGGGCTTAGCTAGACGAGAGCTGTAAATTTGTCTTTTCCACATCCTGTACAAGTATTTCCTCCTCTTAGTCTTTCCTGTGACCTCATCCTTTTCTTTTTTCAACATTTTATGATTTCCTCAAGTAAAGAATGTTGTTGCTATCTGTCTTCTAGTTTCCCTTGTGACTGGGAGACACCTTTTGGAGACTGAGTTACTTTTAATTTCATCATTTTCCTGTGGCTCTACTTAGTTCAACAAAAGCAGCTATTAATAACCATTTTCAGAAATATATTTACTGAGACTTCCCTGGTGGCGCAGTGGTTAAGAACCCACCTGCCAATGCAGGGGACACAGGTTCGATCCCTTATCCAGGAAGATCCCACATGCCACAGGACAACTAAGCCCAAGCGCCACAACTACTGAGCCTGCGCTCTAGAGCCCGCAAGCCACAACTACTGAGCCTGCGCACCTAGAGCCCGTGCTCCGCAACAAGAGAAGCCACTGCAATGAGAAGCCTGCGCACCGCATCGAAGAGTAGCCCCTGCTCCTCGCTGCAACTAGAGAAAGCCCGCGCACAGCAACGAAGACCCAACACAGCCAAAAAAAATAAAGAAAAAGAAATATATTTACTGACATGGAATAATGTTCTCAATATATCATCGAATAAGAAAAAAAAGCAGACAAAATAAGTATTACGGTAGGATCCCATTTGGGAGATATATATGTGTGTGTCGATATGTATGTGTATTTCTATCTATACATCCATCCATATATACGTACTACTGAAAAAAGTTTAGGAGTCTTTATGCCACAATATTTAACAGTGATCGTCTTTGGATGGTGGGATTCCAGGTGATTTTTATTTTCTTCTTCTTTGCATATTTGCATGGTCTGGGTTTTCTACATTGTACATATCATTTGTGCAATTAAAAATATAGTGTTTTTTTTTTTGAATTCCCTAGCAGTCCAGTGGTTAGGACTCCGCGCTTCCACTGCAGGGGCATGGGTTCTATCCCTGGTTGGGGAACTAAGATCCCGCAAGCTGCGGGGCACGGCCAAAAAAAAAAAGAAAAAGATATATAGTGTTTTTTTAAACAACAAACTTCACTCTCCCTAATTCATTTCATTTCTTCTGATCTCTAATCATTGCTTGCCTTGCTCTTATTTTTTTGAGTTGATATTATCTTTGTTTAATGAAAGAAATTTGACATTGAGATTATAGAAGTTACTAATTGTTCATCAGAGAAGCTGCTGTAGAAAAGAGGTTGAATAGAGCCAATCCCATGTTTAAATCTACATAGAATGATCTGAATCCTCTCAGAAAAGTTATCTCCCCCACCAAATCCCATTGTTAGATAGTTATACCTTTGGATGTCATTGCCTTTTTCATTCATTTTTATTTAAAATTCAAATACACTGGGAAGGTGTATTAATTTGCCAGGGCTGCCATAACAAAGTACCACAGACTGGCTGACTTCAACAACAGAAGTTTATTTTCAGACAACAATTTCTGGAGGCTAGAAGTCCAAGATCAAGGTGTTGGCAGGGCTGTTTTCTGGGGCCTCTCTCCTTGGCTTGTGGATGACTGCCTTCTCCCAGTCTTTATATGGTCTTCCCTCTGTACAATTCTGTGTTAAAATTTCTCCTTTTTATAAGAACATCAGTCATATTAGATTAGGGTCCATTCTTACAATCTCATTTTAACTTAATAACCTCTTTAAACCCTATCTTCAAATACAGTCACATTCTGAGGTACTGGGGGTTAGAACTTCAACACATGAATTTTGGGAGACACAATTTATCCCATAACAGAGGGGTGATATATACTAAGTCACAAATTCCTTTAAGCACTTTTCCTTTTTGAAGGAAGGATAACATGATAAGTTGTTGAAAGGGGGATAGGGAGAAAAAGAAATTAAAGAAAAAAGAAAAACAAGTGTCCAGGGTAGTGGTTCTCAGCCCAAGATGATTTTGCCCCCCCTCCCTTCCAGGGGACATTTGGCAATATCAAGAGGCAGTTTTGGTTGTCACAACAGGGGAGATGCTACTGGCATCTAATGCGTAGAGGCCAGAGATGCTGCTAAACATCCTACAATGTGCAGTACAGCCCCACAACAAAGGATTATCCGGCCCTAAATGTACCAAGGTTGAGAAACCCTAGGATGAACTTTTGGATGACTTCATCAACATAAAAATGTGAATATCTTTGATCCAGTAATACTGCTTCTAGGAATCTATCCTACAAAAATATTCACCCATGTGTACAAACATATATAGAGATAGAGAGAGAGATAGAGACAGAGATATATACAGATGCTCATTGCTTATCATTTCAAAATTGGAAATGACTCAAATGTCGACTAAGTTTCAAGAATTCTTGTTAAAAATAATAACTAGGAAAGACATTGAAAATATATTGTAAACTGAAAAATCAAATTGCAGAACAATATATATGTTGTCCCTTTTTTAAAAAATCCATATACATTTATATATAGTTTCTTTAAAACCACATATGTTGTATTTGTGTGTGTGACTGCACAGTTGAATATCTGAAGTCAGAGGTTGCCTCTGGGGAATGGCATTATTGGCAATAGAAGAACTTTCATGTTTAACTTTATACATTTCTGAATAATTTTGCTTAAGACCTCAAGGATATAGGACTTTGCTTTGGTAAATGTGAGACAGATTACAGTCTAACTTTGAGACTACTGACTCACTAATTTGTAAAACTATTTTACCAAATTACTGTAAATTAGGGATCAACAAATTATAACTCTCAGGCCAAATCTGGCCTGACTCCTGTTTTTACACACCCTGTGGACTAAGAATGATTTTCATATTTTTAAATGGTTGAAAAAAATCAAAAGAAGAATAATATTTTCTGAAATAAAATTTGTACAAAACTCAAATTTCAGTGCCCACAGATAAATTTTATTGGAATACAACCACACTCATTCATTACAAACTGTCTGTGGCTACTCTCATACTACAATAGCAGAGCTGAGCAGTTTTGACACAGGCCATCAGGCCCACAAAGCCTAAAATATATACTATTAATATTTGGCCCTTCACAGAATTCTGCCAAGTCCTGCAGTACATCATGTAAGATGCTGTCTAGGATGTTGAACTTCCAACTCTTTTGCTCATGGACCCTCTAAAAGAATTGTGAAAAGCTATGTCACCTCTTCACCTTTTTTCATTGACATCAAACATTTTTTTAAGTTTAAATAGACACAAAGCGTCTAATTTCTAACATCTACATAGTCCAGCATTTATATATATTGATATTTTGAATTAAAACTGTTACATCACTTTAAAATGCATCCAACAAAATCTATAACAGTTTGATACCTACCATCATCCATTTAAAAAAATTATAAAATAAACAAGCTCTTCTTTGAAGTTGAAAATTTAATATCTTTTTTTAAGCTTACATTTCCATTTTGAAATAACTTCCAGACAGAATTTTATTCTAATATACTATATGTTTATGCTTGAAAATATTTTTCATCATCATAACACTGTCTCTAACAAAAATATGTATTTAAATTGAGGTTACAGTTATTTTCTCTTGTCATAGTCTGGGTTTTTCCTGGGATTCCCTGACCTCCTAAATGATTTTTTTTTATTTGTATTCATTAAGTTTCATTCTTGTGCTGTATAGTTCTACGGGTTTTCACAAATGCATAATGCCATGTATCCACCATTTCAGTATCATGCAGAATAGTTTAACCACGCTAAAAATCTTCTGTGCTTCCTCTTTTCCATCCTCTCTTCCTCCCCGCAAACAACTGACAATCAATGATCTTATTATCTCTGTAGTTCTGCCTTTTCCAGAATGTCATATAATTAAAATCATACATATGTAGCCTTTTCAGGCTAACTTGTTTCACTTAGCAATACATATTCAAGGAGGTTCACCCAAGTCTTTTGTGGCTTGAGAGCTTATTTCTTGTCTGTGAACAATATTTCATTGTATGGATGTACCACAGTTTGTTTTTCATTTCACCTACTGAAGGTTGATTCTAGTTTTTAATGATTATGAATAAAGTTGCTACAAACATTCATGTGCAGGTGAGACTTACTTTTTATTATGACTTCATTTTTCATTTCAAGTATAATATTCAAAGAATATAATACAAGTAATTGACAGAGAAATACATCTTGAAAGTCAAAATTAAAAGTTAAAATTAAAATGATATGGCCCATCACAATTGATTTATTCAATTTTTTAAGTAATGAAAAACAAGATAATAAATAATGTGTTGGTTCTTATTACTTAAATAGCAAAAGTACAATATAATATGTAGCTGAAATTGTAAGTTATTTGTGAAATAAGAAATATTATACAAGGCATGGTGTTCTTTCTGCATATATGTAAGTGGGCATATATCAAACTTTGGGGTTAGGCTTTTGAGATTAATTAAAGAATAGTCAAGTATGGGTTGGCCAAAAAGTTCGTTCGGGTTTTTGTAGCATCTTATGGGAAAAACCCGAATGAACTTTTTGGCCGACCCAATATAAAAAATCAGAAATAATCCCATTAAATTCATTAGACATCATAATAAAATTTTTCCTATTTATTTAATGAAGGAGGAAGATATATACATACACAAGGGACTTCCCTGACTGTGCAGTGGTTAAGACTCCATGCTTCCACTGCAGGAGGCACAGGTTTCATCCCTTGTCGGGGAACTAAAATCCTGCATGCTACACAGCATGGCCCAAAAATAAATTAATTAAATTAAATTTTTAAAAAATTCACCATTTGTAGTACCACTACAGGTTTGCTCCCTGCAAATACACAATTCTGATGTATTCTATTTTGCTTGATTCCTATCACACAAGAAAAACATGGTGCATTTATTTATAATGCAGTTTTCCTGCACCACCACATTCTGGTAAGGAGCTCCAAAGACTGCAAAAATTCCAAATTCAAACCTGGTCTTTTTGTCAATGTAGGTGATAGTATGTATTTTAGTTAACAGTTTGGGGACTTCCCTGATGGTCCAGTGGTTAAGACTCCGTGCTCCCAATGCAGGAATCCCCGGTTAGATCCCTGGTCAGGGAAATAGATCCCACATGCCACAACTAAGACCTGGTGGGGCCAAGTCAATAAATATATTATTTTTTTAAAAAAACAGTTTGTTAACTTGATTTTTAAAAAATATTTATTTGGCCGCGCCCAGTCTTAGAAGATCCTGCGGCACGCGGGATCTTTTAGTTGCGGCATGCGGGATCTAGTTCCCTGGCCAGGGATCAAACCGGGTCCCCTGCATTGGGAGTCTTAGCCACTGGACCACCAGGGAAATCCCCACTAGCTTGATTTGTAACATTTAAATATTTAGACGTTTAGTAAATGGGATTCCATTTGTACTTTGGCCCTAAGCTAAGAATACATTTGGAAATGAGATAGATAACTCTCTTACTATTCCATAGAGTAACACAGAAACCTAGATTAACATTAGAACAGCCTAGATTCCTGGGAACACTTTAACTTAGGTACAAACTCAACCGTGGCCATCACTACTTTGGTTTATAAGGTGAAAATAGAGCAGCGCTGTGTCCCCAGGGGCTGTTCACCCTGAGTGAATCCACCTTAGCACACATGAAGAATAAAGCTCTTTAGTCATTGCTACTGCAGTTCCCATAGCTGCTGCTACTACTACATATTAATAAAGACATAGGAAACACAGGCTAACCCCAAAGATCACCATGTGGAGGTCCAAGCCTTGGGTGGGAAATTCAGGCATATTCTCCACATTAGGCTGCTGACTGCAATCAAAAGAGGCAGGTCTTGGACTCATAGATTCTATTCTCTTATTTATTATGGTAGTTCACAGAGCTATTCTGATAAAACCATGGCTGAAGAGGCTTTCTCTTTGGATCTGTCACATGAGACCACATTTTGCACACGCGCTCACATGTTAATATCTCTCTGCAGCCTGTGAGGCCCCGCACACCAAATCCCTGGTCACAGAGTCCAGTCCTGGGCCTAAACACAAGAAGCAGAGGTCATTCATCACTTGTCAAAGATCTACGCACTGCCCGGGAAAAAAGGATTGCGATGGGACCATTTGGATCTGACAACCAAGATCTCTAGCTAAGTAAAAACTCAAGTTTTTTCCAGGGTCATGTCCTCTTCCCCTAGAAGGAAAGGTAATTATTTCTAGGATGAGCCCTTCTCTTGCTCCAAGACACAGGCAGCCGTGGACCTAGTCACATTCTTCTCTTTAACTGATGTTGTGTAATCTCTTTGTCATTATATTTATAAAGAAAAATCTGTTTAACAGTAAACCTGGCTCTTCAATGTGCACCATTTACACAGAGGGTTAAAGAAAATTGACATCACATTAGGTGACAGTCCATATTTTTCCATAACCCAGAAAAGTCATATACTAAATATAGGTCAGAACTCCAAAGTTTACTAGAATAGAAATATTCAAAGACCCAGAATCTTTTGTAAGCTATACAAAGAGCCCTTTGAAACCCAAACTAGAATCCCATTAGTCTAGGAAAGAAAATCTTAAGTGATGTTTTCTATCTACAAGTCTAGTCTTGTTCTAGAGCAAGTTCTTTAACTGCAGCCCAGAAGGCAATAAGGAAGCCACGTCACTGGACTATTACAAGAAAACAGAGCTAGTACAATATTTTCCACCTTGTACTGCGTGGGTGGGTGTGAATACTTTTAGATCCCTAGGAAGCATTGCTGCAGTTTCACAAGGCTGATTAGCAATTCTCATGAGCCTCCTTAATGTTAATGTTACTTAATGCTTAAAAGATTATGGCATCATGGGAGAGTTACCAACTGTATCTGTATCCTAAGCTGGGATCCTGTAAGAGCACACAATACCCAAAAAATTGCCATGGAAGAGGAAAGATCCAGAACTCATAGTAGTGTGCATCCAGCTTTCTTTCCTATATATTAATTGCTGTTTACGCCCTAAATAGCTTTGGGACATTTAGTGATTAAAATAAAGCCAATATGAATCTCTCTCTCCATTTTTCTCCCCCTAATCAGATCCTCTCTTCTGGTTGCACTGTTATGATCAGAAATATAAAAAGCAATAATTTCCACTATGAACACCTAGCAGCTATTGAACATGGGGGAAAAAAGGACTTTGGGGGATATCAGTTAAGTATGTAAAAGAAAATCTTCCCTTTTCCTGACTCATGTAACCCATGTTTTTATTTATTAATTTACACACATCATCCAAGTTAAATACTAATCCAAAAAGCACCATCACATACATCAGAATTATTTCCACATCTATCAAGTCTGAAGATTCTGAGATCTGGCTGCCATGAGACATTTGAGACAATAAATAATTCTGTATGAGTACTTTCTCAGCCCCTCTATCTTTGACTTTGTCATTTCATAATGAAAGGACTTTATTGTGCTCTCTGCATCACTGGCAGGAAGAAGAAGCCTGAACGGAACCCTTCAGTCAGTCAGCAAGGCCAAACAGAGGGTCTGTTAGGCCTTCGGAACTCTGGGAGATGTAGCAGAAGCAGCAGAAATGGCCCTTGTCTTTGAGGAGTGTACAAAGGGTTCTATAAAATACACATATAAGAACCTTTGAAAGACAGTATGCTTAATCTAGTAGGAATTGCGGGGTACACAGCAGATGTGTTGTAGGAGTCCAGGGGAGAAGGGCGCTGGAGTAGTCATGGGTCTCAGGGATAGCACGAGCCTTAGATAGAGTGAGGGGAGGAGGGAAGATCTTCCAGGTGGGGGAAGGACAGGAGAAAAGCTGGAGGACGGAACTCGGAAGGGCTCCACGACAGCTCCATTTTCCTCTTGTGTTTCCAAATCGGTTCACTTATTGCTTCACAATAAAGAAGCAGGTCATCCATTCTCCTTGCCCCTGTGCTTTCTAGCTGTATCTATTCATGTTAATAAACTGTTATAATGACAAAATATTCCAGAGATCCTTACCTGTCCTACCAGACTGAGGCAGTTGTAGGAGAGTCTTCCCGCACAGAATGTTTCGGCTGTCTCCTTTCCATTGCTCCTCTTTCCATTTTTCGTCTCCTTTCTTCTGCCACAGACATTCGCTAACTCCACAGGTTGATTAGACAAGGGATTGCTGCCTATCCTACTTTAAAAGGAAGCTTCTGTTTGGCCCAGCTTGTGGGAGAAACACTATGCTGACCTTCTCTTGGTTGAGATCTAGAGAAATTTTCCATTTTTCAACAAAGATTCGTGTCCTTATTAGTTTACATAGTCCATCTAAGTTAGCATCCCTTAGTGAACTACATGAACAGAAATCTTCCTGACCAGACTAACAACAAAGAGGGGGCAGTGGGTCAGAAGGAAAACACCTGCGTTAGAATTTATTCTCTCCCATCCCACAACCTCCCATTGGTTATCACTTAATCCTCCCACTCCATCACATCCTTTCTGGAAGAGCTATACTGTCAGCAAATAGTTACCAAATGCATGTATTATATTTAGGCATCATGGCTGTACCAGGAAGTGTAAGACAGTTTTTCTGACTCTGAGGAGTTTGTTTTCTTACTGGATAAAAGGGGCTCATTTGTTGGAGGCAGCAGCATCAGGGCCTCTCAGAAGTCAAGAGTGAGCTGGATACTCTAACTTTTTTGAGACTTCAGCTATATTTTTAAAAACGAAGTGCCAAAATGAAATTTTTAAAAATACAGTAGGTTTTTAATGTATACACTTAAATTATTGCTTTTAACACAAAAAATTACAATGACTAACTTTTGAAACAATGTCAAAAATCTAAATGAACATGAATGTTCACAGCAATATTATTCATAATAGCCGAGAAGTGGAAACAACCCAAATGTCCATCAACTGATGTATGGATAAATAAACTTTGGTGTATCCATACAATAAAATATTATTTGTCAATAAAAAGTAATGAAGTACTAGTCCATCGACAGATGAAAGGATAAAGAAAATGTGATTTTATATATATATATATATATATATATACATATACACACATATACATGTATACCCACATATACAATGGAAATACTACTCAGCCATAAAAAAGAATGAAATAATGCCTTCTGCAGCAACATGGGTGGACCTAGAGATTATCATACTAAGTGAAGTAAGTCAGACAGAGAAAGACAAATATTATATGATATCACTTATATGTAGAATCTAAAAAAATGATACAGATGAACTTATTTACAAAATAGAAATAGACTCACAGACATTGAAAACAAACTTATGGTAACCAAAGGGGAAAAGGGGTGGGGAGGAATAAATTAGGAGTTTAGGATTAGCAGATACACACTACTACATACAAAATAGATAAACAACAAAGACCTACTGTATAGCACAGGGAACTATATTCAATATCTTGTAATAACCTATAATGGAAAAGAATCTGAAAAAGAATATATAACTGAATCACTTTGCTGTATACATGAAACTAACACATTATAAATCAATATACTGAAGTACTGATAAATGCTACAACATGGCTGAACCTTGAAAACACTATGCTAAGTGAAGGAAGCCAGTTACCAAAGATCACATATTGTATGACTTCATTTATATGAAATTTCCAGAATAGACAAATTTTTTTATTTGTCTGTTCCTTCTTAAACCAATCGTCTGTTGATGCGCACTTGGGTTATTTCCATGTCTCGGCTATTGTAAATAGTGCTGCTATGAACATTGGAGCGCATGTGTCTTTTCAAATTGGAGTTTTCAACTTTCCCAGATATATGCCCAGGAGTGGAATTGCTGGATATATGGTAGCTCTATTTTTAGTTTTTTGAGGAACCTGCATACTGTTCTCCATAGTGGCTGCACCAATTTACATTCCCATCAACAGTGTAGGAGGGTTCCCTTTTCTCCTCACCCTCTCCAGCATTTGTTTTTTATAGACTTTTTCTTTTTTTAACATCTTTATATAGACTTTTTGATGATAGCCATTCTGATTGGTATGAGGTAATGCCCAATTGTGGTTTTGATTTGCATTTCTCTAACAATTAGTGGTGTTGAGCATTTTTTCATGTGCCTGTTGGCCATCTGAATGTCTTATTTGGAGAAATGTCTGTTTAGGTCTTCTGCCCATTTTTTGATTGGGTTTGGGGTTTTTTTGATACTGAGTTGTATAAGCTGTTTGTACACTTTGGATATTAACCTCTTGTCAATTGCATCATGTACAAATATTTTCTCCCAGTCCATAGGTTGTCTTTTAATTTTGTTGATAGTTTCCTTTGCTATGCAAAAGCTTATAAGTTTGATTAGGTCCCATTTGTTTATTTTTGCTTTTGTTTCCTTTGCCTTAGGAGACAGGTCCAAAAAAATATTGCTACGATTTAGGTCAGAGAATGTTTTGCCTATGTTCTCTTCTAGGAGTTTATGGTGTTATGTCTTATATTTAGGTATTTTAACCATTTTGAGTTTATTTTTGTATATGGTGTGAGGGAGTGTTCTAATTTCATTATTTTACATGTAGCTGTCCAGCTTTTCCAACACCACTTGCTAAAGAGACTCTCTTTTCTCCGTTGTATATTCTTGCCTCCTTTGCAGTAGATTACAGAATATCAAATTTATGTAAACAGAAAGTAGATTAGTGATTGCTTAGGGCTGAGAGAGGTGGGAATGGGGGAGGGAGAGTTGGAGAGGGGAATAGGAATTGACTGTTAATGGGGTTTCTTTTGGGGGAACAGATATGTTCTAAAATTAGATTGTGGTGATGATTGTTCAACCTTGTGAATATAATGAAAAAACATTGCATCATACACTTTAAGTGGGTAAATTGTATAGTATGCTAATTGTATCTCAATTCAGCTGTTTTTTTTTTTTTTTTTAAACTTGTATTCACTGTCATGAGCTTGACAGTTTCTAAATACTTGAAGCTTTTCTGATGAGATTGGTGGGGATGTGAATGCGTGGGATTTTTTTTTTTAATTAATTAATTAATTATTTATTTATTTTTGGCTATGTTAGGTCTTCGTTTCTGTGTGAGGGCTTTCTCTAGTTGCGGCAAGCGGGGGCCACTCTTCATCGCGGTGCGTGGGCCTCTCACTATCGTGGCCTCTCTTGTTGTGGAGCACAGGCTCCAGACGCGCAGGCTCAGTAGTTGTGGCTCACGGGCCCAGTTGCTCCGCGGCATGTGGGATCTTCCCAGACCAGGGCTCGAACCCGTGTCCCCTGCATTGGCAGGCAGATTCTCAACCACTGCGCCACCAGGGAAGCCCAATTCAGCTGTTTTTTAAAAATCTAAATCGAAAGGCTTATTGTGACTGTGAAAGGCCCACAAGTGTAGGATGCTGTGCAGTGTGGAGTAGTGAACAGAACACTGGCTTTGGAAGTCAACATGCTTGAGTCCAAATATTTTGCTGCTTATTAATTATGTGACCTTAGGTGAGTGACTTAAATTCTCTGAGATTTCTTTTTTTTAAAATAAATTTATTTTATTTGTTTATTTTTGGCTTCATTGGGTCTTCGTTGTTGCGTGTGGGCTTTCTCTAGTTGCGGCAAGTGAGGGCTACTCTTCGTTGTGGTGCGTGGGCTTCTCATTGCAGTGTCTTCTCTTGTTGTGGAGCATGGGCTCTAGGTGCACGGGCTTCAGTAGTTGTGGCACATGGGCTCAGTAGTTGTGGCTTGCAGGCTCTAGAGTGCAGGCTCAGTAGTTGTGGCACACGGGCTTAGTTACCCTGCGGCATGTGGGATCTTCCTGGACCAGGGCTCAAACCTGTGTCCCCTGAATTGGTAGGCAGATTATTAACCACTGTGCCACCAGGGAAGCCCTGAGATTTCTTTTATTCACTGTAAAATGGTGACAATAATTCCTACTTCATAGGACTGGGTTTTTTTTTTTTTTAAAAACATTGATTCAAAAAAATATTTATTAAAGAGTTATTACATTCCAGGAACTGTTCTAGGTTCTGGGATACCGCAGTGACCAGGATAGTCAAGGCTCTCTACATTATAACTCATGCAAAAAAATCTAGAGTTTTACATGAAACTTGTCCACTGTAAAACATTGGCAATTACTTTAAAAATATTAAAAACACTGAAAACTAACACTGTGCAAAATACATCTGTGAGCCAAATTTTGCCCTTGGGCTGAGAGTTTGTGACCCCTGATATAGGCTTTTCAGATGGTGAGTTTCTAGGCTATTGCTCACTTGGCTGAACCTCAGCACCCTCAGCCTGTTCCCATGTGCTGCCCAGCACCAACCAAAGAAAAATTCCTCATAAAATTCAGGGAAATCGTCCTAGCAAGTAATTGAGTTAGGCAGTGGCCTGGATCTCACCCATCTCTATAAGATGCTGCAGGCTTCTTCAATGATCCAATGAGGCACCATTCATTTTCCATGCCTGGGCTGAGCTGGCACTTTCTACAGGGTAGGTTTGGAAGGCACTTGTGCTTCCCATGCCTTTCAAAATCATCTGTCCTCTGAGAATCTCTTTGGGAGGCCAATTTAGGACACAGTCTCAGATGTTAGGATTTAGCCCTTTCATTCTTCTTTATCTGCTGATACCTGTCACCTCAATTGTTTTTGGCCAAACATATAAGTGTGCACTAGTTGTATAGGAGGCTGTTTCCTGGAACTCAATAATGGTTAATTAATCTGTTTTAGTTCTCTAACATATCCCAGATCTCAGAAAAGAAAAAAAAAGCTTTAAATATATCTTGTAGCTATTCAATTCAGAGTCGAACAAATTTACATTGCTCATTTATCCATCAACAGAGCAGCAGAGTTTAAAGCTCTGGGAAGAGGGATTCTATAGAGAGAATTCAGGAAGTCAGTGCCTTCATTAGGCCATATTACCCTCTCAACACCAAAATGCTGTTTGGAGTACTTCACCCCATAGGGTCATGGAATTCTCCAGTGCCTCTGAGTTTGAGACTTTCACAGGCAGAAGCTAAGTGGAGCACATCAGACTTCCAAAAGCCTCTACCAAGACAATGTGATACCATATCTTTGATAAAGGAGGCAAGAATATACAGTGGAGAAAAGACAGCCTCTTCAATAAGTGGTGCTGGGAAAACTGGACAGCTACAAGTAAAAGAATGAAATTAGAACACTCCCTAACACCATACACAAAAATAAACTCAAAATGGATTAAAGACCTAAATGTAAGGCCAGACACTATCAAACTCTTAGAGGAAAACATAGGCAGAACACTCTTGACATAAATCACAGCAAGATCCTTTTTGACCCACCTCCTAGAGAAATGGAAATAAAGACAAAAATAAACAAATGGGACCTAATGAAACTTAAAAGCTTTTGCACAGCAAAGGAAACCATAAACAAGACGAAAACACAACCCTCAGAATGGGAGAAAATATCTGCAAATGAAGCAACTGACAAAGGATTAATCTCCAAGATTTACAAGCAGCTCAGGCAGCTCAATATCAAAAAAACAAACAACCCAATCCAAAAATGGGCAGAAGACCTAAATAGACATTTCTCCAAAGAAGATATACAGATTGCCAACAAACACATGAAAGAATGCTCAACATCACTAATCATTAGAGAAATGCAAATCAAAACTACAATGAGATATCATCTCACACCGGTCAGAATGGCCATCATCAAAAAATCTACAAACAATAAATGCTGGAGAGGGTGTGGAGAAAAGGGAACCCTCTTGCACTGTTGGTGGGAATGTAAATTGATACAGCCACTATGGAGAACAGTATGGAGGCTCCTTAAAAAACTAAAAATAGAACTACCATACGACCCAGCAATCCCACTACTGGGCATATACCCTGAGAAAACCATAATTCAAAAAGAGTCATGTACCACAATGTTCACTGCAGCCCTATTTACAATGGCCAAGACATGGAAGCAACCTAAGTGTCCATCAACAGATGAATGGATAAAGAAGGTGTGGCACATATATACAATGGAATATTACTCAGCCATGAAAAGAAACGAAATTGAGTTATTTGTAGTGAGGTGGATGGACCTAGAGTCTGTCATACAGAGTGAAGTAAATCAGAAAGAGAAAAACAAATACCGTATGCTAACACATATATATGGAATCTAAAAGACAAAACAAAAAAATGGTCATGAAGAACCTAGGAGCAAGACGGGAATAAAGACTCAGACCTACTAGAGAACGGACTTGAGGATAGGGGGAGGGGGAAGGGTAAGCTGTGACAAAGTGGGAGAGTGGCATGGACATGTATACACTACCAAATGTAAAATAGACAGCTAGTGGGAAGCAGCCGCATAGCACAGGGAGATCAGCTCGGTGCTTTGTGACCACCCAGAGGGGTGGGATAGGGAGGGTGGGAGGGAGACGCAACAGGGAGGAGATATGGGGATATATGTATAAGTATAGTTGATTCATTTTGTTATAAAGCAGAAACTAACACACCATTGTAAAGCAATTATACTCCAATAAAGATGTTAAAAAAAAAAAGACAATGTGATATAGAGAAAAATGGCAGAGTCACGTTCAAACTCCCTTCTGCTATGAATAACTGTGACTCTGTGAAAAGTACTTTATCATTCTGAGTTTTACTTTCATCATTTGTAAAATGGGAAGAATGATAATTATCTCATGGGTCTTTTGCAGTGGTTCTCAACCTGGTTGCACATTAACATTGCTTTTTAAAATGTGGCAGCCTGGGACTTCCCTGGTGGTCCAGTGGTTGAGATTTCACCTTCCATTGCAGAGGGTGCAGGTTTGATCCATGGGTGGGGATCTAAGATCCCACATGCCTCACAGCCAAAAAAAAAAAACTAAAACATAAGACAGAAGTGGGCTTCTCTGGTGGCGCAGTGGTTAAGAATCCACCTGCCAATGCAGGGGACACGGGTTTGAGCCCTGGTCTGGGAAGATTCCACATGCCATGGAGCAACTAAGCCCGTGCACCACAACTACTGAGCCTGAGCTCTAGAGCCCACAAGCCACAGCTACTGAACCCACATGCCACAACTACTGAAGCCTGCGCGCCCAGAGCCCGTGCTCCACAACAAGAGAAGCCACGACAATGAGAAGCCCGGGCACCGCAACAAAGAGTAGCTCCCGCTCACCACAACTAGAGGAAACCCATGCACAGCAACGAAGACCCAGCACAGCCAAAAAAAAAAAAAAAGACAGAAACAAATTCAATAAAGATTTTAAAAATGCTCCACATCAAAAAAAATTTTTTTAATTAAAAAAAAAATGTGGCAGCCTGTTCTACAAATTAAGTCAGAATCTCTGAGGGTGAGATCCAGATAGCAGTAGATTATATAAGCTCTGTAGATTATTCTAATATACAGTCAGGATTGAAAATCACTGGTGAGGATTAAATAATATTACTTGTGTAAAAAAAAAAAATTGTTACCTGGGTAAAGCCCGTCTTATAGTTCCTAGTTACTCCCTAACTTAAATTTCAATCCAGCAATTGACTATACTTTTGGCATAGGTTCTAAGATTGCACCACCAGGTGTCAGTCTGACCATACAAGTTGGTTCCTGGAAGCTTCTGTTTACCTGTTCTCACAGTAACAGCCATGTACCATCCCCACAACCATTTGTTGAGTACCTGCTTGCCTTATGCCAGCTACAGTGCTAGTGCCCATGTGATTTCTAATCGTATGACAGGTAGGTAAGGTAGTTATTGCCTCTATCATGAGGAAGCAGAGGGTCAGAAAGATTCCGTGACTTGTACAGGATGCACAGTAAGCAGCAGAACTTAGATTCAAGCTTCATTCATTCATTCACTCATTCAAAAACACTGAACCTTACTATGCACAAGGTACTATACATGGAATTGTGGATCCAAAGGTGAACAAAGTATAGTTCTTATCTTCTGGAAGCTCATTTTATCCTTTACTTGTAGGTACATTTGGAAAAAAAAAGGGGGGGGGGCATCTCATTTTACAGTTGTTCTTGGCCTCAGGCGAGCTATATCTAGAACTCAAATGCTATGTCCCTAAGAGGGTAGAATGGCCCTCATAGAATTTCCTGGGATGGCTGTTCCACTGTACCCAGCCATTATAAAAAAATAAAAAGAATTTGAGAGCCTATTAGTTATTTATGAAGCTAGGGACCACATCTGTTTTACCACTGTCTTATTTGCTTATTTACACCCTCAGCAGCAAACTATTAGCATAGAGTACGTGTCTAATTTTTAGTCAATGGATATTTACTGAATGAGTGAATGCCTAGTATTGTAAGCACTGCACATGAAGAGTCACAAGGGAAATGTTTAAAGAAGTCTGCACTGTATTCTGGTAAGCAGATTTGAATATTTCCTTCCAAAGGTTGTTCTAAAAAGCTCCAGTTGATTCATCCCTGAGGTGGGAAAGTCTCACAGATCTTGCAGAAGGTTCTAAATGAGCCAGGGGCCAGAGAATTATTATATTATTACATTTGATCAGTGGATCCAGAGTCTAATGGCTACTCAGGAGTTTGTTCCGTATCACAAAGATACCAGCTGTTATGTCTCTGAGTTGTCATTCACTAACCAAGCAGTTTGACAGTTAGGACCATAAGGATTACCAGGTTGAGACAGACCTATAGTCCATTTAATATTCTCTTACCTTGGACGAAAGGTTATTCAAGTAGTGGTTCTTAAACCTGGTTATGAATCAGAATCACTTGGTGGAGCTTTGCAAAAATAAAGTACAGATCCCTGGACCCTACTCCAACCTAATGAAGTGGAACCCCTGGAACTAGGAAAGGGATCTGGGACTCTGCAGTAGGACTGGGGTTGAAAAATGACTGGTTCATTCATGTATGGCTCTGCAATTCATAAATTTGCTCTAATCATTTCTGTATTCTGACTATATTCCCTCCCTGGATGAAGAGTTCCATGCATTTATTACCTACACCTTAAAGTATTCTTTTTTTTTTTTTTTACCAGTTCTCATCTTAACTCTACTGGAAGTTTGTCAATGATGTTATAATCCTAGGATTTGGGGATTTGGGAGCAGAGTTCATGTTGATCTTACCCATGCTGTTTGTGATACTATAGAGTTAGCTCAGCTCTCCCCCTAAAGCATGCCTAGCAGTCACATGCCCATTCTTGAGATTTTTCTTGGTTTACAAGCAGCTCTGGCTTTATTAAGTGATCCATTCCGCATCAGTTAGACAACCTTTGTCCACTTTGTGCAATAGCAGAAAAATAATATCTGTTCCTGTGATGATTGTGACCTGGGATTGTTACTGCTTAGGTCATTCAGGACAGGTAAGTACTTGTTGCAGGCTCAGGTTAAAGTCCTGTTATGAATCTAGTCAGCCTGTTAGCTTTGGAGACACCAGGAAGGGGAATATACTTTCACTTAAGAACTCAATCACTAACATATCACTTTGGAATGACAATCTGGTTGGTTTGTGGAACAGAGACCAGAAGAGGTAGTGGGGCAGGAGCATTTATAGCAAAGTATACAAGGGAGTGAATAGAGAAGTAGAATACCAGGGTCACATACCTGTCAAATAGAATGAAAAAGGGTCTGGTTTAACCACTTCCTTAAAAAAAAAAAGGGCTAAGTGGTGGGAGATGGAGAGCCACAGTTGGGGTGATCATTTTGGAGTCTCCAAATATCCTTTGATAAGTCAAAGTTTCTAAGTAGCCTTACACATGTAAAAAAAGAGGAGAGGAGAGAGAGGGCTTAGGAGAGAGAGAGAGAGAGAGGGAGAAGTGTTACCAGGTCACAGCCTATACATCCCTCCACACAAATTAGACCTGGCCAGGATCTGTTGCACAGAAAACTAACTGGTGCTTGGTTGGAAATTTGTAATCCTCCAATGATGGGGATTTTTGGTTGTATTCCTTACAGACCTCGGCAATGAACATGTTCTCAACTGAGGTTATTAGAAAACAGATCTCCAGGGACTGGTCCACCCAAGATGAAAATACTGTGGCCTCTGATTCCAATACAGGGGCTCAAAGATGCTCCGGGTCCTCTATGAATCAACAATCAAAATAATAATAACTTTTCCTGGCATTTCTTTTCATCTAGAGATTTCAAAGCATTTCACAAACATCTGCCCATTCCTTGGGTAGCTGATTAAGCCACATCTCTGACAATCATCTTTTGCATGGGGTCCTTCCATCAACTGATGGCTGAGCAGGAAATAGAGTGTGGGCCTCCTGATCCAAGACCTCACACTCAACACTCACTCCCTCTCTTTACTACCCAATCTGCAGCAATCTGTGCTCCCGTGGGGCATAGTTCTTCATAGGGCCTGTGTGTCAGATCTGCCTGCTTCTTTGCTGTCATCACTTCCCACTGACTGCATTTCTGATTCCCTGTGTCCTGGCAAGTGGGCTGTGCCTTGGTTGTTTGGAATGTGAGAACTGTTGAAGGATCTCTAGGGATTCTTCATGTCTTGTCATCCTTCATCCCAATTCACAACTCCCCCACAATCTCAGGGCCATCAGAGTGCTGTGTCCTGTGGTGTGTCCTTCCTCCTTCTCTATTTCCATCCTCACTTCCCCTCTGCAGAAGAAGAGGAAACCACAGACCAAGAGCTTTTGAGGTAAGAAGGAATGGGAAGGAAAAGTTTTGTCTTTTCTCTCAGTTTATCCTCTTGTTCCCAAAGAGGAGGCCGAGACCATGAACAATGACCCCCAACGGGAGGATTAGCAGGATGAGTTTTTGCTTGCATCACTCATCCCGAGGGAGTTGAATTTTTTTGTTTTTTATCTGGAGCAGGAATGACTCAGTGCAGACCCTTGATGGGGAAATCCATCCCAGAGCCTGAGAGGGAAGTAGCAGAGGGCCACCACCAGCCCAGCATTTTAATTTAATTTTCAGACCAGAACAGTTTCACTGAGTCAGAGGAAACTGAGTTCTCCCTCTCCCCACTGTTGGCAACTGAAGGAATGACCCTGTCTCTCTATGGGAGTCCAACAGAGACAGGCAATGAGATTTCAAATTCATAATGCAGGGAAGGCCCTGTACACACTGGTAGAAGGCTTTATTTAGTCATATCCCCCCACTGTGCTTTTACCTACTAATTACTGTAACCACTAGTGATCATTATATGATAATTAGCACATGCCTTTTTTTATAACTCTCATAGCACCACCCCAAAATAAATGATGGTGTAGAGTGGGAAGGCTGCTCCTAGAGACAACTCCTGACTCATTCATTCACTAAACATTTAGTGAGCTACTTTGGGTCAGGCCTCGTGCTAGGAGCTGTGAGCAGGATGGATGAGTTTCCTGGTATCACAATGCTGCAGGAGAGATAGGCACTATGCAAGTTTACACATGGGATGTGTGTATTCCACACAGAAGTGCAGTGTGTATAAGAGGGGCATCCAACCCAGTGGTGGCTGGGAGAGGAGGTGTCAGCAGGCTCCACTGTAGTAGTGACTTTGAAGGTGAGATCTGTAGGATGAGTAGCAGCTAGTAAATGGAATCTAACTTAGGGTAAACCTATACTA
This sequence comes from Balaenoptera borealis, assembly GCF_965194805.1. Taxonomy (NCBI): domain Eukaryota; kingdom Metazoa; phylum Chordata; class Mammalia; order Artiodactyla; family Balaenopteridae; genus Balaenoptera; species Balaenoptera borealis. The sequence continues at coordinate 28,649,239 of NC_138866.1, forward strand.
TTGGTATAATTTCCCCAGAACATAGAGTTAAACCCAAAGCTGCCTCCTTATATCAACCCTCCAAAGTAACTCCCAGGCTCCTTCAAATACAGTGCCTCGGAGTCTGCTTCTGTACAGTGTGACGATACCTTGGGAAAGTGTGAAATTCTACACAAGTGGAAGATGTAATTATTGTATCCCATTAGAGAGACTATTTCAGGGAGGAAGATGGCACGAGGGAAACAGGTGTGAAAATCAGGTTCTTCTATTTCCACACCCAGGCTCAGTTCTCCATGCCCTTGGGATGAGCTGGGTCTGCCTCAGGAAACATGTTTGTCTGCCTTCACTTGAGCAACAATATGCTTCTTATCAGCTGCTGCTCTGAGAAGACACTGATGTCCTTTTGCAGGAAACTAACAGGAAAAGAAAGAAAGCCTACCACTAAATACACTTCCTGAGGGCAAAATGAAATGCCTGTTGCTCTGGCTGCCTGTAGGAAAAGGCTGAATAAATAAACACACCATCCCTATTGTGTAGGCAGACTTCCTGGGGGCAAGTCCTCATCTCCTCAGCCCTTCTTTCCCTTCTATAATTGGCCATCCTGCAAAAAAGCAGACAGAGATCTTCTCTGGCTGCAGAGCGGTACTGAGCCTTATTTATAATTCTCCCCTTTCTCAAACACAGAGGAAACACAGAGTTAGAAGAAGAGACAAGAGTGACAGGAAGAGGAACTTGATGTTGCTATACACCTCTCCTTTAACCTCACAGAACTTTCCCAGCAGCTTCTGCTTTGAGCCTTTCTGTGCACTAATCTGGAAACACCTGGGAACATGCCCAGAGGAGAAGGGACCAGAGCTGGTGCATCTCAGAAAATCAAGGGGCCTGTTTAAATCACAGCTGCACAGGTGACTTGATTTGGAGGCAGAGGTGTAACTGTTATTACCTGTGAGTATTTATTGAGCTCTAATGGTCTAGCACCACGGAAGAAACTGTTGGAGACGGTGACTCTGGATCAGGAAACAGCTCCAGTTGAAAAGATCCTAGGGTACTTCCTTGTGAGGATAGTTTCTTCTTCTGCCTGGAACACAGACAAAAGGAAAGAACATGTACAAATATAAAGAGAGGGAGGGAGGGAGGGAGGGAGAGAATATTTGAGTAGATACTCCTGGCCTGAAAAGATCAGATGAGGTGAGCTATGCACTTGGACCTTTGTTCTTCTATAATGTTTTCGGTTTAAAGATCATTTATATTTTAGGGGTATTTCCCTGCCATTTTTCTTATATAATAATCATGGGTGAGCCCTGAGAAATGACTCAAAGCCAAAATAATGGGGTTTCCTTGATTATAGTTCCTCATTTTCTCTGGCCACCAGCCAGCCCTCAATATCCTCCTCCCTTACAAGGAAGCCACTCAACGCAGCCCTGCTGGGTCACTCTAACCTTGTATTGATCTTTCGTTCATGTTGCAAACTGGACTCTCTTCTTCCAACTTTCTAATTGCAAAATTTCTCTTTCTTCAGTCTCTTGATTCTGACTTCTCCCAATCCAGGTGTGCAATCCGCCTCTTGGGTGCCCTTACTCCATCCACGGAGCCTGGGTAGAATCCCCCTTTCTCTCATCCTCAGTTAACGACTGACAGCAGACTACACAGTGACCAGCTTCTTTTGAAAGGGACAAAAGTCACACAGCCAAGTCCTTGCTCATTCTGGGCACACTCCCCTCTCTCTGGAACTTTAATGGATCCAGGCTCAGATTTCTGCATAAAGGAAGGTGCTGCCATACTTAGCCCATCTTGCTTGTTTTGAGCATGCCTTTCTTAGTATAGCGCAGGCAGGAAATTAGACTGGATCATGGCTTTGTTGGTCATACTTTATGAGCCCCAAATCTAGAATTGTGTTCTGGCAAGTATAGGGTACACATGGATAAATGAGGCAAAACATTTGAAAATTAGACCATTCTGGAAGTTACTGTAATCATAGCATATCTTTCCAGTAGCTGGGAGGGGCAACCAGATAGCATACACTCATATAACGTTAATAATAATTAATGGTTACTGAGCGCTTACTATGCATCACGTCCTTCCTGAATTATGTAGATTATCTCATTTATTGCTCATAAAAGTTTCCTCCTAGTAGCTAGAAGGGAGAGAAAACCAATCATTATATACTCAATAATAACATTAATAGTAATAATAGTTATTGTATACACCAGGTACATAATATATGCCAGGCCCTGAATTGAACATATTCTCTCCCTTAATGTTTAAACAAAACCTACAAGTAGGTATTATTATTATTATTATTATACTAAGGTAGTCTGCTTCTAAAGTGACTCCAATGATCCCTCTTCTGGTATTTACATCCTTGTGTAATCCCCTTTCCTTGAGTGTGGGCTGGACCTAATGACTTGCTTTTAACTAATAGAATGTGGCAAGAATTTTGGGATGTCACTTCTGTGATTAGATTACAAAAGACTGTGACTTGCGTCTTTTTAGCAGTCTCACTCTTACTGGCCCTCTCTCTTGCCCTCTTGCTGGCTTGCTCTGATGAAGTAAGCCGCCATGTTTTGAGGTGCTCTATGGAGAGATCCACAAGGCAAGGCACTGAGGGAAGTCCTGAGCTAATAGCTCATGAGGATCTAAGGCCTTAGCCTAAAGCCTGTGAGCTAAGGAACCCTGCCAACAATGATATGACTGAGCTAGGATGCAGATTCATCCTAATTGAGCCTTTTTTTTAAAAAAAATTAATTTATATCTTTGGCTGTGCCAGGTCTTAGTTGCAGCACGCAGGATCTTCGTTGCCGCGTGGGGGATCTTCGTTGTGACATGCAGGATCTTTAGTTGTGGCATGAGGGATCTAGTTCCCTGACCAGGGATTGAACCCGGGCCGCCTGCATTCAGAGCATGGAGTCTTAACCACTGGACCACAAGGGAAGTCCCCCAATTGAGCCTTGAGATGACTGCAGCCTTGTGAGACCCCCAGAGCCAGAGGACCCAGTTAAGCTGCATCAGGATTTCTGAACCACAGAAACAGAGATAATAATTACTGTTTTAAGCTACTAAGTTTTTGCGTAATTTGTTGTGCAGCAAGAGATAACTAATACATATCCCGTTTTGTGGATGAAGGAACTGAAGTTTAGGTAGATGAATCAACTTTCCCAAAGTCACACAGCTACGAATGGCAGAGCCAGGATCTGAACACATTTAGGTTCAAGAGTCTGAGTTCAAGTCTACTTTCTTATGAGATTCCAAGTGATTAGAAAACTGGAGCTCTAGAAGGTATTCTACTCTCTGAAATCCTTGGAGTGTAGCCATGTTTCCAGGAAACTCTTTGTGTGTGTGTAAAACTGGGATGGACAAAAGTTTAAAAGTGCTTTGAGAGGCCCACTCCCTGCTGCAGAAGAATGGCTGGTCCACCCATAGATCTGGTGATAGTAACCAGGGGTTCCATTCAATAGCACAATGGCAGAGCTAAGAGCTGCAGCCCATCCATTTTACAAGCACTCAAGCCATCTTACCTATGCTATGCAAGGTGGGTAGAGGGGTACATACACTTTTCTTGAGGATGAAAATTCATGCATTGAGTAATGAGAAGGTATGGTGTGCTATTTAAAAATCACATGAGCTCTAGAATTGGAAAGCAAATGGTTCTGCCTGAGGGAACACCCTCTTCCACTGACTTTTTTTTTTTTTTTCTTCTTCCCTCCATGGAACAGAGCCTTGAATTTTGAAACCACAGTGCTTTGTTCCAGCATGGAAAGCAGCTTGGCACGTCCCTTTGTTGGAAGCTCCCCAGTTTGGGATGGCAAAAACATCTTCTTCCAGAAAATTTCCCTTTGTTTATCCAGAGCTTCATGCCAGTGGTCACCTTTATGAAATCAAATGAAGATGCACTCGATGCAGTTGGCTGCAGGAATCTATCCTTCCTTGTCAGCTTTGCCCTGGTACAGAAGCAGCACCTGGGGATTTCCAGGTGGCAGGAGAACAATGATCCTATAGGGTAGCCTTCTGGCCCCATTCTCCTTTCAACCAGTGGCAGAGGCTGCGCTTGGTTGGTGCAGTTGTGCAACCTGGTGTAAAGTCCATAGCTGCGGAGGTGGGGGTAGGACTCTAAGCTGGCTCAGCACTCTGATTGTGGCCTCTTGACTCTTTCTTGATTTCATTACCCTCTTCTCTATGGGCCCTCTCTCTCTTTTTCTTTCTCTTTCTCTCTCTCTCTCAGTTCTCATTTCCTCTGTCTCTGTCTCTCTTTCTCTCTCTTTCCTCCCTTCTCTCCGATGCCTTCATCCCTGTCAACCTCCACCTTCAGGGGTCCCAAACTCAGGGAACCATCGCTTATCAAATATCATGGCTTTGCCCCTAACTGCTAGCAGCAGGCAGCTCTGGCCCTTGTCTGCTTACCTGAGTGATTTTCTTCTCCACCAGTTGTCTGTTTCTCGAATCCATTTGGAATTGTGTGTAGAAACCAGGGAGGAAAAAATCCAAAAACAAACAAACAAAAACCCCCAAAAGGAGCTTTTCCATTGTGAGATTGACTCCTGGACTAAAATAGAAATGAAAAGAGACTTAGATTTTGCTCCCTTGAAAAGTGATATGATGAAAAGAGAGGAGTAGCAAAGAAAAGAGAGCAAAAAGCACCAGCATACACTAGACCCCAAGGCAAACCATACAACTCAGATATTGGGGCATCACTCTGAGTCCATCATTTTCCACTTAATCAGGATTTATAAAGGTTATTTTTGCCTGTACTATACCTGTCATCCTGGTCTTGCTCAAGTGGTTTTGCACAGATACCATCTGCACCACCTCCACAGCCAGCCACGCGACACAAAGCTGCAGACTCCCTGACCCCAGTGCTCTTGCTTTTTAAGAGGGGGCCTTGAGAGTGATGTAGAAGCACATAACACAGGAAAGAAAAGAGAAGCTGGATGGAGTAGTTATGTTACAAGGTTACTTTGTGCACACAAAATCAAAACAAAAGTAAAACGTAGGGTTCAAGCATTAACTTTTCCAGTACTGCATGGGCTTCAATAACACAATAGCCTTCTGTTGGATCAAAGAATGTTCCTTAAAACCTTCCTTCTTTAAGGTTTTCTCTCTTCTTACTGCGTTGTACATGTTTATATTACATTTTTCTTTTCCTTTTTAAAATTTATTTATTTTTGGCTGTGTTGGGTTGTCACTGCTGCGCATGGGCTCTCTCTAGTTGTGGCGAGCGGGGGCTACTCTTCATTGTGGTGCATGGGCTTCTCATGGCAGTGGCTTCTCTTGTTGCAGAGCACAGTCTCTAGGCGTGCAGCCTTCAGTAGTTGTGGCACGTGGGCTCAGCAGTTGTGGCTCACAGGCTCTAGAGCGCAGGCTCAGTAGTTGTGGTGCACGGGTTTAGTTGCTTCGCGGCATGTGGGATCTTCCCAGACCAGGGTTGGAACCCGTGTCCCCTGCATTGGCAGGTGGACTCTTAACCACTGCACCACCAAGGAAGTCCCCATTTTTCTTCTTAACTGATTTTCACAAGGAACGGGAGGGTAGGAGTATATATGTATGTATGAGCAAAAATATTTATAAATGCTTTTTTTTCTTTTAGTGTATGAAATAGGAGGGGGACTTCCCTGGCGGTCCAGTGGTTAAGACTCTGCTCTTCCAGATGTGGCACATACATACAATGGAATATTACTCAGCCATAAAAAGAAATGAAATTGAGTTATTTGTAGTGAGGTGGATGGGCCTAGAGTCTGTCATACAGAGTGAAGTAAGTCAGAAAGAGAAAAACAAATACTGTATGCTAACACATACATATGGAATCTAAAAAAAAAAGGTTCTGAAGAACCTAGGGGCAGGAGAGGAATAAAGACTCAGACATAGAGAATGGACTTGAGGACATGGGGAGGGGGAAGGGTAAGTTGGGACGAAGTGGGAGAGTGGCATGGACATATACACACTACCAAATGTAAAACAGATAGCTAGTGGGAAGCAGCCGCATAGCACAGGGAGATCAGCTCGGTGCTTTGTGACCACCTAGAGGGGTGGGATAGGGAGGGTGGGAGGGAGACACAAGAGGGAGGAGATATGGGGTTATATGTATAAGTATAGTTGATTCACTTTGTTATAAAGCAGAAACTAACACACCATTGTAAAGCAATTATACTCCAAAAAGATGTTAAAAAAAAAAAAAAAAAAAAAAAAAAGCCCAGTAAGGAGAGTCTCAGCAAGCACCCGGGCAGATGGACAGCCTTGAAGAGTTGCTGTACCCTCTCATGCATGGGAGCAACCAAGTGATTTCTGTGTCCCCAAGAGAAGCGGGGAAGTCACAGAGGGGCCCTCCAGACCTGAAGGAGTCATACAGCTGGGATCTAGGGACACCTCTGCAGCACACTGCTTGGCTGATGTTCAAAGCCCAGTCCAAGTGACTGCCATCGCTGTGGGTGTCAGTGTGAGCAGACGGCACCAGGGACTATGCACCCCTCGCCCACTCCTTAAGTCCCCAAGAAAAGGAGGAAACAGAAATCCCCAAAGCCACTAATGGCATCTTCTCTATGCCAGGCACTTGTTCTAGGCACTTGTATTACAGCAATAAATAAAACATTAAAAAAAAAAAAAGACTCTGCTCTTCTACTGCAGGGGGCACAGGTTCGATCCCTGGTCAGGGAACTAAGATCCCACATGCCATGTGGTGTGGCCAAAAAATAAAATAAATAAACAAATAAAATGAAATAGAAGGAATAGCTGACCTTGATGGCAATTTTCCTAGTTTTGTGATAGTAATTCTGCTCAGTTCCTGAACTTGGATGACAAGTCCTCTTAGTGAGGCTGGCCTAATTCTATGTTCTCTATGGCACATAGTCACTATGGCTGTGCAAGAGCCATTACTACCCAAAGTACCATAATAATGGCCATGTCCTCCTATGACGTTATTGTTTCCTATCTGCCAGGACATTAATTGCCTTCTAACTTGCTCTAAAATTGGTAGGTAGGACACACTGCCAAGACTAGAGAGAAGAAAGCTGCTGGTAATATATTAAAAAGCTGGGTAAAGGACGTACTGCTACCTCCTTCTTCTCATTGGAGCGTCTTCACATTTACATGTTACTTCTTTTGTTATGGGATGTTAGTTCAGGCTGGCCTTATGTCTTGGATTCCATCTTATCATGGTCAATGTCTGATCTTTCCTTCAATTGAATGATTCAGACATCTCTGAAGTTATTTTGGCTTTTCCACTTTCCTTTTACAGGCTTTTTATGAGTCATTGAATTGAAGGGGAGGTTATTTCTAAATTGGAAGGTAAGGATGAGAGAAGGGGGAGGAAAGTTCTGGAAAATAACTGGGAAAAGACACCTTATTGTTATGTAGAGTTACTGGAGGAATAATTTCCGCTTAGTTTGGTGATAGAGGTATGTAGTTTATTTAAACCTGACTAAAAATATATGTTAGAAAATAGACAATTTTTTTTTGGATAATGAACCATGCAGTTTTAAACTCCTTATACCTTGCTGGAACAGAATAGGAGGGTAAATAGAAGAGATATGGAACAAAGAGTTAGTGGGACTAAGAAAGGGGCAAAGTCCAGATTCTTGGTGCCACAGAAAGTCCCCAACCATTAAAGGGATGCTTAAGAGGGAAGTACCCTTGACCTGTCCCAGTCCATTCCTGAGTGTATGTTTCATGACCCACGGGTTTGTGTATGATAGGTGGAGTTGTGAGGAAGGTACATTTAAATCTGATTTAGAAATTGAAAGAATTAGGCCAGCATTTTGCTATTTAGGAGCAGGAAAAGGGGTGGAAATGAAAAAGAAATGCAAAAAACTAATGATGGATGTATTTCTAGGAGCACAAGAGTTTTTATAGCAACACCAAATTTCTCAAAAGTGTCTACTGTGATTTGTACCCAAATGAGTAAAAATGCAATCATTTATTCTTGTGCATTGTGCCAATATGAGAAAGGAACTGCAGTCATTCAATGGTCCTAATTTAGACTGCTTAGGAAGAGGAGAGGTTTAGAAAAAAAGGCAAGTTTTTAAGTATCTGACACACAACTAGTAGGGCTATTTAAGAACTGCTGAGCATAAAAATCAAGTTGCGGGAGCCGAATTCTCTTGTCCAGAGCATCACAAGGGTAAAATATGGCCCACTTAGTCCAAACTTGCTGTTGGTTGCCTGGTCACTTCGCAGGAGCCAGCCAGGGGTGAGTCTGGAAGCTGGAGAACCCTCAACACGCCACTTCAATTTATTAACTGCAACCAAAGTGGACTGACCTCTGCAAAATAAACGGTTGTGCTTTGCCCTTTAGCATGGAGCCTTCTGGAAAGAACGTCAAGGAAATTGGGCATCTTAGGACCTCAAGAAGGGGAAATTTTAATCTGTATACTGCTTTTCTCTCAAGGGGTTGTAAATGATTTTTAAACACAACCTCTGATGTTGCTGTTTTGTAAGTACTACCCTCTGGGTAAGCTAGCAGTGATAAGCTTCTCCTTATAGGGAGGAAGTTGGAGAAACGGACGAGTTTCCAGAGTTAACTCTACCACGAAGAGTTAACCCTTCCCCTCGGACGTGAGCGTCTGCCCCTTCCTTGCTTTCTACTGCGCAACCAAACTGCGCCCAAGCTCGAACCAACCATGGCGGTCACATCCTTTGCCAGTTGACTTAACAGACACTTTCGGCAGCCTATCAGAACTTTGAACTGCCCAACCATCAGCCAATTACAACTAAAGCTTGGTCTAGGACGCTCCAGGTCCGGGAGGGGGGTTAATACCGGGTCAGGAAAAGGGGTGGTAAGGAAGCTTTGACGGACGGGTAAACTAAACCAATAAGAGCAGAGAGCTGCCGCCCCACTACCCAATGGAGAGATAGGAAGTGTGAAGCGGGGTGGGCCTGTTGTCATGGGGGAGGTGGTGGCGCTAGGTGGCTACTGGCGCCCGAGGTAGAGGCAGTGGCACTGGAGTTGGCCGGGGGCAGCGGCAGGTGAGTACCGGTAACGCTGACCTGAGGTCTGGGGGCAGTCGCGGGGCGGAAACTCCAGCTTGGCGCTCCCGAGGCGGAAGCCAGCGGAAGGGGGCCTGGACTGCGGGCCGGGTCGGGCCCCGGTCGGGGCCAGGGCGGGGGCGGCGGCGGCGGCGGCGGCGGCGGCCAGTTCGCGCTGACTGGGCTGGTGGGAGAGCCGTCCGGCTCCTGGCGGCGGAGTTCGTGGTGGCAAGGTAGGCTGGGGCCGGACCCAAGCGGGTCAGGCCGGGAGGTCCCTTGGGACGCTTAGCTGCGCGGGTCTGGGGCACTGCCCGGCGTCCGGTGTTTGAGGGGTAGGTCCTTGGGGAGATGGGGGTGTCTGGGGTCCCAGAGAACGGGGTGACCCGGGGTGACCGGTTACGACCTGGTCCGCGGGCGGGGTGACTCGGGAATACCCAGGACAGCTTGGGTGCGAGGAGGAAGGGGAACCCGGGAAGCCCGGGAGCGGCCCGAGAGGAGAAAGCTGGGGGGCCGGGAGACTGGGAGTGGCCCGGGTCCGAGGGAGAAGGGAGGCCGAGGGCGGCCGGGGTCTCAGCGAGGGCGTTGAGGAAAGGCAGGGAGGCACCTGGGGATCCTCCTGAGAAAGGCGGCCATCCGAGAGAGGAGCGCTCTTGGGGTTCTTGCGGGGCTTTGGAGTGTCGGACTCGTGGAGACCTTGAACAGCTTGGGGAGGAACGGGAGCGCCCTGCCCCCCACCGCTGGTCTGGGATGGGAAATCCAAGACTGGCCTGGGAACTCCTGGGTCTGAGGGTCCCCGGGAAACCAGGGTTTTGAAAAAAGTCCTGGAGGGGTAGCTTGGGTTTGAGACTGTGGTGAGGGGTTTAGCTGAGGAATGGAAGTTCTCTCAGTTGGAGATAAGTCAAGCAAAATGACACGGGGGTGGGCGGGAGAAGTTGTTTCCTTGTAGGAAGGGAGTAGGAGGTAGGGCGTAGTAGGAGGGAGCGAGAAAGTTGCTCAGGAAGAGACTAGTGGTCTTGTGGAAACTGGCCGGAACAGTAGATATGAGAAATTAACATGGGGCCCTTAATAGGTTCTAAGGACTTTAGAAATAGAAGAACCTTCAGCTTCATAATACTAAGATGCCATCTAGGAGCAGAGAAAGGGTTCTAAAAGCAAGGTTGTGACTTACATTCCAATGCTTTAGAAAAGAAATTTGTTTTAGGACGCGAGCAATAATGTTAGAAAATAAGGACATTGACAAGATGGGTAATTTGAAAGGGGAAAAGGGGATAGCTGAACTAAAGGAGTGGGACCGGGGACTTAATCAGAAAGAAGAGAGGCATGAAGAGGACAGGCTTAACTTTCGCCAAATTAGAAATAAATTTGAATTCTAGTTCTACCACTTAGCTTTGACAGCTTAATCTCTCTCTGTGTGGAAGTTTCATCTGTGTAATAGGGATAACAATACTTCCTACTTCTTAGGGTTGTATTTTCACATGAGTTAATATCTGTGGAACTTTTAGAATAGTGACTGGCACAAAGTAAGCACTGTACTGGATTATTAAATGTGTAGAGGATAAAGAAAGTCCTGAATTCTTTAATGCGTTGTTCTCAAACTTTAACTTGAACCAGAATCACCTGGACGGCTTGCTAAAATGTAAACTGCTGGCTCCACCCAGAGTTTCTGGTTCAGTAGGTCTGGGATGGGGCCTGAGAGTTTGCATTTATCTCAGGTGATGGCTTATGTTGGTCAGGGGAACCACTTGCTTTATTGAAAACAGTAGTAATGTAGCAACCTTAAAATACTTGTCTACCCTGCTAGAGACAGGTAGAAGCAAATTGCAAGGAAAAGATCCTAATACTGTATAAGGGATGCCCTATTTTAAGCCTGTGTTTTTCAAACTGTGGATCATGATTTATTAGTAACTTATAAAATCAATTTAGTGGGTTAAATTGATTAAAAATAAAATAGAATAAAAATAAAACAGAATAGAACAGAATTGACTACCATTGTACGTGGCAAGGAAAAATATTGTTTTGGGAAATTTTGCTCATACATGTGTATACTAGGTCACAATGTAAAATGTATTTCTTACATTAAAAGGAGTTTGTAAAACTGTTTTGAGCCATGCACTGCAGCAAAAGCAGCCCTTCAGTAGGGACATCCAGGGACTGGGTTTATTGTTTATTTATTTTTCTTTTTGTGGTAATTTTCTCAGGTGTTGATACATTCTATTAAATTTCTTCAGTTTCTGATTTGGTTTCTCCTGTGTTTGCCTTATCATACATTGTGTTGTGCTTCTTTTTAAATACTGAGAATCTTTAGCATGAGGACTAAAGGGAATTTGAGGTAGAGAGGTGAAATTGAGTGGTGTTTCTCAGATGTGGTCCACTTTTGTTTCACTCATGCCCTCTTGTTTACCTTTTCTTTTTTACCAGTGTACTGTAAAGCACTGTCTGTAAAAAACCTAAGTATACACAGACGTGTTGACAGTAAACAACCAACACAAATAGACTGGTTTGAGAACAGTTCAAGTATAGAAAGTAAGCAAAAACCAAATAAGACACATTTCAAAAGAGAAAAGCAAAAGGGTGTTTCCTTTTTAGAGAGTAAAGGAATTCTAAAGTTTTCATGGCCTTAATACAAAATATGTAATATAAAAGCATTTTTAAGGGAACCAGATATACTTGTGTATTTTAGATTTCTAGGTTTTTGAAGAGAGGAGACATAGTAATAATGCTCAGATGCACCTGGGTAGAGTTTTAACTACAAAGTAAATAGTTTATTAAGCAGGAGCTTTTGTTTTGATGGTTTTCTCCCTTGAGAATGATCTGGATGTGGCATAGAGTTGTAAATTTAACTTGTTTGAGGGACCCAAATGTAATCTATATACTTATTTTAAGCTATATTAAGAATATATATGTATGTTTTGTGCTGTTCTTCGTTTGATTTTTCTTCTATAAGACTAGATGGTTTATATTTAGAAAGAGTTGATTTATGTTTGTTTTAATGGACATAAGGACAGAGAAAACAGTATTGAAAACTGAAAGATTCTTACAGCTCTCTTTAAAATCTTTAATCTAGGGGATTTATAACCCTTTCATTAATGTTTTATGAAATTGTGAAGAAACTTTTGGAGTAGCTTTGCATCAGGATTTTTAGATTTTTTTCTCTCTCAAAAATAATTTTTAGTTCTATTTCATGTTTTTATTATATTTTATTAAAATTTTAATTTTTGTTTGGAAGACTATAAAACATGTAATTATTTCATTTTTGAGTTGAAAAACGTAAGCAGTCTTTTCATAAAACAAATTTACTAATTTTTTGTGACAAAGGTTCCAAGGATGAAAGCTTTTGAATTCCTTGCTTTGAGTTAAATGAAGTATCCCTACCACCAAAATGGTTGTTAAGTCATTGTACAGTTGATGGGCACTTTTGTACAGATCATTGTTCTTTACTAACTGATGGAAGAATGTAAAATCTTAGTAATCGAGTGTGGGAAAAATATAAAATTCATTCTTCATAATTGTGGACATTAACTAGTTTGATTACTTACTTGCTTTTTTTTTTTTTTTTTTTTAAATTGTGAGTCACTTTGGGTGTTCACAAATTGCTCAGGGGTGACCTGTTGACTGATGGACAACGAACCAAAGCGAGAGTAGGAACTCTCTCTTTTTTTAAAATTTTATTTATTTTATTTATTTATGGCTGTGTTGGGTCTTCGTTTCTGTGCGAGGGCTTTCTCTAGTTGTGGCAAGTGGGGGCCACTCTATATCGCGGTGCGCGGGCCTCTCACTGTCGCGACCTCTCTTGTTGCGGAGCACAGGCTCCAGATGCGCAGGTTCAGTAATTGTGGCTCACGGGCCCAGCTGCTCCACGGCATGTGGGATCCTCCCAGACCAGGGCTCGAACCCGTGTCCCCTGCATTGGCAGGCAGATTCTCAACCACTGCGCCACCAGGGAAGCCCCCACTTACTTGCTTTTTAATGAATGGACTTTACTCAGTTGACTTATTATTCACCCATAATTTAATCATACTTATCTAGGAATAGCTCTGATTGCTCAACCGTTTTTACAGTGAGATTTGTTAATCTGTAGTTGAAAAAATGGTGGTTTTTAAATCCCAGAGAAACTGCTCCTGATGGTACAATTTAGTGAGGCTCATTTTCCAGTTTCAAAGATTATTCAGGTAAATGGTTTTTAAAAGTGGAAGTTCAATTAACACTAGTTAATTAAGTTTATTTTCTATTTCAATAAAGTTTTGTCTGTTACAAATCGCTTCTGATCTGCTTTCTCTGCTTCTTTCTCTTCAACTACTCATACAATAAATCCTAATGGAAATGTGCTGCCTGAAAATCTAGTTCTGTGAAAGTACAAAACCCCAATGTCTGGTTTTTAGTTTGCTGGGAGAATTCCTTTTATCAGAAAAGGTCCCTTGGTAAACTTATTACCTTAAAAAAAAGTCTTTTAATAGAGTACTTGGAAAGCTACGTTTTATTTTGGACTTGCCAAAATACATCTATTGTGTTTAATAAATTTTGATTTCTATGGAATGGATCTTGAGTTCTGCCAGTTTCTGAACTCTGATATATGTTTCCTTGGTGGGGCTAGGGAGAAAGGAAACAATTGTACTCCTTCAATTAAAAAAAATTTTTTTTGCTATCTTATTTTTTATCTTGACATTATGATAAATCCTTTATTTGCAAAGAAATACAATTTTTTAAAAATAAAGAAAAATTTATTTGCAAAGAAAATTTATATTCAGTAATATAACGTATTGGAAATCTCATTATTAAAGATGGAAATTCTATATAAGGCTTTAGGATGTTTGTTCAAATATGAGACACAGGTACTGATAAATAGGATGTCATTATCATATTGCCATATATTTTTGAGAATATAAAATATGCACTTGGAAATCTTGGGGCAAAAGGTTTGAGACTAAGGGAGAATGAGGAGAATACTGATATGTTTAAGGAGGAGTCGGAGGATCTGCAGGAAGTATGTCTAGAGGAGTGAGCCTTTCTTGGCAGTTTTCCTGGAGTGACATATGTAAAGGAGGATGATCCTATTTGCAACATTCTCGCACGGACATATTTTTCACTCTGCTTGTTAGAACTCTTTCTTTGTTGTGTTCCACTCAGGAAAGCATGTCAGAATACAAATGAATACACTGAGAATTGCTAGTCCTAGGATGGGAGCCTTTGCAGGACCATGTGGATTTAGAAGGCTGGACACTTGTCTCTGCTTCTCCAGTTCTTGGGAATAGGTGCCCAACAGTTGTAACTAGGCCAGGTCTTCCCAGTTGTCCTTTCTAATGGAGTCTGGGATTAGGCAGTAGGAAGAGACTCCCAGTCATCTTAAATGGATTAACCAAGGGGCTGCTTAATAATTAATGTTCAGTGACTTCCCTTTCTCTCTCTACTGAAACTCTGTTTCTCCCTACTTGCTTGCTGATACCTTACGTTCAGGATCAAAGTCTTGAGTTCTCTGATTAGATAGCAAAATATTAATTGTGGTAACTTGTTTATATTAAGGTGGATATAGTTAATTAGGAAAATGATTATTATCCAGTTTTTTTCCAGTTTAGTTAGGGAGGAAGAGGGATTTAAAGCCGTAGAACACTGCTTGGCTCCTGAATAAAGGCAAAGTCAGGGAAGTCGGGAACACAGAAAAAGCAAAATGTATATCTTTAAGATTGACTACCTTTGACCTTAGAAAAGTAAAAGTGATGCTTTTGTCCTGGTCAGCTGTGCACAAGTACTCCATGGGTACCTTTCAATTGTGTCATGTGGTACTGCTTTGCATAATTTATAAGGGTTTATTTACTTAGTTATTTTTAATATAGCTGACTTTGTTATCAGGAATTTTAGCTCCCAGTATTATTTCATCAAGATAAACTTTTTTTTCAACCTAGAATGTCACGGAATCATAGAATAGCCTGATGATCACAGAAGTATATTTGTAACTAGCATATTATGAAATTGAAAAAAACATCATTTGTGTTCTGAGAAAGAATGATAGAATGGAAGAAAAATCCAAGTTTTATCATTGTATGACCATGTTTTTGAATCCTGGATCTGTCATTTACTAATTGACTAATTGGGCAGTTTATTAAATCTCTTGTAGCCTCAGTTTTGTCATCTATAAAATAGAGCTTATCCTCCTTAACTAAGCTGAGAATTAAATGAAAAGCATTTTATATAGTACCTTGCTTATAGTGGGCACTCAACACATGATGATGTTAATTTTTTTTATTAGTAATTATAACAATATTAGACTTCTCTTTCTAGGAAGGGCTAATATCCCAGATACTGTGATTATAAGCAATGTGGCAGTTAGAAAAACTGGAATTGACTTTATTTATTTATTTTTAAATTAATTAATTTATTTTTGGCTGTGTTGGGTCTTCATTTAAAAATGGGGTCATCTTTTATTATTGAGTTATGAGTGTGAAAAACCTTTATATGTTCTGGATACAAGTCCCTTGTCAGATGTTGGATTTGCAAATATTTTCTCCCAGTATGTGGCTTGTATTTTCACTTTCTTCCTTTCTTTTCTTAAATTAATTAATTAATTTATCTTTGGCTGTGTTGGGTCTTTGTTGCTGCATGCAGGCTTTCTCTAGTTGCGGCAAGCTGGGGCTACTCTTTGTTGCTGTGCGCGGGCTTCTCATTGCGGTGGCTTCTCTTGTTGCGGAGCACGGGCTCTAGGTTTGCGGGCTTCAGTAGTTGTGGCACACGGGCTCTGTAGTTGTGGCTCGCAGGCTCTAGAGCACAGGCTCAGTAGTTGCAGCGCACGGGCTTAGTTGCTCTGCGGCATGTGGGATCTTCCTGGACCAAGGTTCTAACCTGTGTCCCCTGCACTGGCAGGCGGATTTTTAACCACTGCGCCATCAGGGAAGCCCCTATTTTCACATTCTTGATGCACAAAACTTTTTTTGAAGCATAAAACTTTTTCATTTTGTTATAGCGCTATGTTTGTGCTTTTGGTATAATATCTAAGAAACGATCGCCTAATCCAAGGTCATGAATATTTATGCCTATGTTTTCTTCTAAGAGTTTATACAAATTTTAGTTCTTATGTTTAGTTCTTTGATCTATTTTGAGTTAATTTTTGTGTATGGTATGGAGACGGGGCCCAACGTAATTCTTTTACATATGGTTATCCAGTTGTCTTAGCACCATTTGTTGAGACCATTACTTTTTGTTTATTGGCTTGTTAGAAAAGTTTAATAAAATTTTCTGCTTTGTTACTGATTCTTTGAAGTAGCATTTTGTTGGCCTTTTGGTCTAGTGTGGCAGTTGGGGTCATGGTGCTGCGGGAAGCAGTTTAGAGTTGCAAGAATGGGTTATAAATGAACCCACTGATTTAAATACATGGTTTTCTAATTTCATCTTTACATTACTTTATACTTGAATACTAAATGAAGTTCAGTTGCCGTTTTTCTGCCTGCTAGGCAACCATGTCCCATAGTTCTGCAGAAGCTTCAGTGCTGGACCGTTTAATGGAAATCAGGGTCAGAATTTTAAACATGTGACTTAAAAGAAGAAAAGCTTCTATTATGACCCCTTTTCCTACCCCTCCCCCCTTTTCCTTCTTTAACTCACCTATCCTATTACCTTTTTATCTTAAGAAGACTTTTCTTTTGGATTATTAACAGATAGTCTTTTTCTGAAGGAAGATCAAATACTAAGGCATTTTTTTTTAAGTTGGAGATTGAAGGAAATGTTTTGTAGTGACGATTGAAAACATTATAGAGAAATTATAAGTATTTTTGTTAACCTTGGTAAATTTAAAATCCAGAATTAATATCAATAATATCAAAGTTTCCTTTTCCATGTAATCCTAGTTGAAGGTTAGAAATAGCATGGTATTTTCCCTTCATTTAAAAAATAATAAAAATACAGTTATTTTACAACTTGTGAGATTACTTAGCATTTTGAAAGAAACATTATTTATAGAACATTTAACTCTAAATTGGGCTTTTAACTTTTTTCCTATGTTTTAAGAGGCATTAATTATTCTCTTTTGGAGGTCTTACAAGCAAAGGGAAAAGTGTACATCTTTTACAGAGTATTTGAATTTTGTGTCTCATCTCTATTTGTAGAGTTCTGCTTCTTTAGAATATGAGGCCGGTACTTTGCCAAGAAAGAGCTAATTTCCTGGGAAATCAGATTGCTGGCTTGACTTCTTGCTGTGCCTTTCCCTTCTTCTTTTGTTGCTTTGTAAAAGAGCTGAGCTCAGTCCTGTGGAAAATCACTGAATTATCTAATTATTTTCCCCAGTTCAAATTAAACATGATTGGTATATATTTGCGCTGCATTGAATTTTGTGAGTTTTTCTTGTTATAGATTTGTTAGCATACCCTGAAGGACTTTGACTTCATTTGCTGAGTTGGCTGTTCGTATCTGAAATAATATAATACTAATGGTGTGCTCCTTTAATGAATGTTCTTATTCTTTTGGTCTCTTTTTCCCCCTCCAGTAGACCTAGTTAGTGAGGGGTATCACTTGTGTTCTTACAATAAAACCCAGACACTTGTGAAATATAATACTAGTTTCTATGATGTTGGCCCCGAATTATTATTTTTAATGATGTTAACATTTTTTGTTTTTAATTTTTCTCATTGCATATTTTACTGTATACATAATTTTGAACCTGCTTTTATTAACATACATTTTAATATCATTACAATTATTTTAAAACAGTTTAAAAGAGCTGAAGAATATTCCAATAATGGATACATCATTTATACAACCAGTGTCCATAGTGTTCATATTTAGATTGTTAATTTCCAATTATTATAAACAAAACTTTAGTGAATATGCGAAACCCAAATCTTTGTCCACATTTCCGTATTTTTTTTTTTTTTTTAATCTATATCTTTTTGGCTAGGCACTCTGTGAGTTGTATTTGTCTGTGCTTTCCACGGGACAGACACCACAGAAACTTTTTTTTTTTTTTTAAATTAATTAATTAATTTTTTTGGCTGTGTTGGGTCTTCGTTTCTGTGCGAGGGCTCTCTCCAGTCGCGGCGAGCAGGGGCCACTCTTCATCGCGGCACGCGGGCCTCTCACGGTCGCGGTCTCTCTTGTTGAGGAGCACAGGCTGCAGACGCGCAGGCTCAGCAGCTGTGGCCCACGGGCCCAGCCGCTCCGCGGCATGCGGGATCCTCCCAGATCAGGGCTCAAACCCGTGTCCCCTGCATTGGCAGGCAGATTCTCAACCACTGCACCACCAGGGAAGCCCTTTTTTTTTTTTTCTTTAAAGAGGGTGAGAATCATTGTTTTGGACCTCTAAATTTTCAAGAGACACCTAAATGATAATGTGATAATGTTGGGCTATGGAAAGCTGGAGTTTAAGGAGAGGCACTGCTGGAAATTGTCATTATATAGATGGGATTGAGAGCCATGAGGAAAGGGTGAGATCAACTATCTGGTCCTCAGCTTGGAGGAACTCCAAATATAGCTGTCTGGTGAAGGAGGAAAAGTGACTTTTATGTAGGGGGAAACCAGGATTTGTCGTGTCATGGAAACCAAGAGAGGAGGGAAGGTCAGTGCTCATTTGATTTACCAAAATGGAAATTATTGGTGATCCTGTGTTGGTTATTCTCTGTATGTCCCTCCAGATTCATTTTTGCCCTTTTCTTCCCTGCTTTGTGCCTCAGAAGGCTGACCTCTGTTTATTACATGACTCAGGCTTCTTTGCCTTCTGACTTCAGGTTGCATTCAGCCAGTAGAGGTACAATTGACAGGAGATTGGACAGCAGAAGGAAAAATAGCATATTTATTCCCTTTCCTCCTTCCTGCCTGGCTGAAGTTTAGGCAAAGGTTGCATTTCTCTACCTGTACCTGCATGGTGCCTTTTCTGGTTCTGGTAACCTCAGGCTTCGCAAATGTGAGAGTTTGTACTCTTGTACCTTCTACGAGTTTAGAGGAGTTAATAGCTTCCTGATTGCTAGTCCCTGAGATACACATACACATACAGAGAGAGAGAGAGAGAGAGATCTCCTTAATCCTGCCCACACCTTTGTAAATAGTCTCTCCATTTAAACTCTATTTATCCCTTTAAGAGTGCCATCTGTTTAAGTCTGTTTAAAGGGCAGTTTCAGTGAATTTGTGGAGGCAGACCAGTTTGGAGCAGGTTGAATAGTGAATGGAAGATTAGGAATTAGAGATGGTGAGAGCTGATACTTTTTTGAGAAGTGTGGCTGTAAAGGGTAACTAAGAAATGGGGAGGAGGTGGAGCATAGCTGTGTAGGGAATGATAAGACTTTTTAAAAAAAATTTTGTTATTTTTATTTATTTATTTATTTTGGCTGTGTTGGGTCTTCGTTGCTGCACGCGGGCTTTCTCTAGTTGCAGCGAGTGGGGGCTACTCTTCATTGCGGTGCGCGGGCTTCTCATTGCGGTGCCTTCTCTTGTTGCGGAGCATGGGCTCTAGGTGTGCGAGCTTAGTAGTTGTGACTCGCGGGCTCTAGAGCACAGGGTCAGTAGTTGTGGCGCACGGGCTTAGTTGCTCCGCGGCATATGGGATCTTCCGGGACCAGGGCTTGAACCCGCGTCCCCTGCATTGGCAGGCGGATTCTTAGCCACTGTGCCACCAGAGAAGCCCCGGGAATGATAGGATACTTTTAAAAATATATAAATATGGGAGATAATGGTACATCTTTACATGATAATGGGAATGGTCTTGTAGAAGAGGAAAGATTGATGATACAGGACAGAGAGAATTATGGAAGGAAGGAAATCTTGATGTGAAAGAGAAATAATACAGAGAGCAAACTCTAATAGTCAGTCACAGATACTCATTTTAAAGTGGGGGGAAAAGGAGATGACTGGTTCAGTTTGGGGGAATGTTACAGATTTGACTGTGGAAAGAACAGGAAGGTTTCCTCTGATGGCTTCCATTTTCTTAATGAAAGTGTCAAATTAAAAGAGTTGGGAGGGGGACTTCCCCGATGGCACAGTGGTTAAGAATCCGCCTGCCAATACAGGGGACATGGGTTCGAGCCCTGGTCCAGGAAGATCCCACATGCCGTGGAGCAACTAAGCCTACGTGCCACAACTACTGAGCCCGCGTGGCACGACTACTGAAGCCCGCGCGCCTAGAGCCCGTGCTCTGCAACAAGAGAAGCCACTGCAATGAGAAGCCCGCGCACCGCAACGAAGAGTAGCCCCCGCTCTCCACAACTAGAGAAAGCCTGTGCGCAGCAACGAAGACCCAATGCAGCCAAAAATAAATAAATAAATAAATTAAAAAAAAAAAAAGAGTTGGGAGGAAATGGAGAGGAGGGGAGAGATGTTTAAGAACTGAGGAAAAAGTATAAAGCAGCAACTACAGGGAACTTTTAGAGCAATATTGAAACTGGGCGGGACCCTGTGGGGCCCTCCCAGGCACAGAGGCCTTTCCGTGTCCCTGTTTCTTGTTTGTAGAAAAAAGGCTTTCAGTCTGCTAGACCTTCCCTGAGTTCCAAAGGGCAGATTCAAACAGTTGCTAATTGGGGGAGTGTAGGAATGCAGAAAGAAGCCACAGTGCAATGATGGGCAGAGTCCTGGTTCTTCCTCAGAGGATGTGCGTAGCAATTTGATACATACATACCTCTGAGTTCTATAGGAACTAAGGCCCCCCACCCAGGTGGAGTGTGGTAACTTCAGGCTAAGCATAAGCATGTGGACCCCAGACTGGTTAGAACCAGAGGCTGATGATTGAGATTCCTGGAACAACACCCTGTTACCTCATCACCAACCACTCAGAGGAAGGTCACACACCGTGCAGCCCTCCCTGCAAATTTTGCCTATAAAACTTCTTCCCTGAAAACCATCAGGGAGTTAGGGCCTTTTGAGCATGAGCCGCCCCATCCTCCTTGCTTGGTCCTTGCAATAAATTTTTCTTCACTCCAAACTCCAATGTTTTGGTTTGTTTGGCCTCACTGTTTGTCAGGTGCACGAACTTGGTTGAAGTTGTTAAGTGTGAATTTATGACAATAACCATTCTGCCTGGATATGTTATTTTCTTCAAGATTCCACTGCTGTGTTGCAGTCTTGGAGAAGGTTAGCTGGAGTTTTGCTAGGAGAGTGTGAAGGAGAGAGACATGGGAAACATTGAATTGAGTTCAAGGAGTGATTATATTGTTGGACTGTGAAATCTTAGTTGGATAAAAAAGAGAGGGACTTCCCTGGTGGTCCAGTGGTTAAGACTCTGCGCTTCCACTGCAGGGGGCACAGATTCGATTCCTGGTCAGGGAGCTAAGATCCTGCATGCCATTTGGCAAGGCACCCCCCCCCCCCAAAAAGGGGGGAGTGAAACCAGGAGATTGATAAGGACCAAGTGGAGACTTTCATGAATCGGTCCTCTCATTAAGAACTAAGAATTATTTCTTTCTTTCTTTTTTTTTTTTTTGGCTGCTTTGGCTCTTTGTTGCTGTGTATGGGCTTTCTCTAGTTGCGGTGAGTGGGAGCTACTCTTCATTGTGGTGCGCGGGCTTCTCATTGCAGTGGCTTCTCTTTGTTGCGGAGCATGGGCTCTAGGCACTCGGGCTTCAGTAGTTGCAGCACGTGGGCTCAGTAGTTGCAGCACGCGGGCCCTAGAATGCATGGGCTTCAGTAGCTGCGGTGCATGGGCTCAGTAGTTGTGGTGCACAGGCTTAGTTGCTCTGTGGCATGTGGATCTTCCCAGACCAGGGATCAAACCCGTGTCCCCTGCGTTGGCAAGCGGATTCTTAACCACTGCACCACCAGGGAAGTCCTAAAAACTAAGAATTGTTTCTGACGGCCAGTTGAACAAGTGAGTTGGAAAGATCAAATCTTTTTTATTATGTCTTTCTCATTTATGCTCCAAATGACCAGGATTTGTGAAGACTTACCCACTTGGAACCTTCCATTCTAAATAGACAGTTTAAACCCACATTCTAGCTAGATTGAAGTGGGTGCACACACGTTAGTTAGTGACCTATAGAGCTTTTTTTTAAAAAGAAATTTATTTATTTATGTAGCTGTGCCGGGTCTTAGTCGCGGCACACTGGATCTTGGGATCTTCGTTGTGGCATGGGGGATCTTTAGTTGTGGCATGCAGGATCTTTAGTCGCGGCATGTGGGATCTAGTTCCCTGACCAGGGATCAAACCCGGGCCCCCTGCATTGGGAGTGCGGAGTCGTAGCCACTGGACCACCAGGGAAGTCCCTGTAGAGCTTACGACTGTGATTTCAAACATGACATTTTTAAATTTTATTTTAACATCTTTATTGGAGTATAATTGCTTTACAATGGTGTGTTAGTTTCTGCTTTATAACAAAGTGAATCAGTTATACATATACATATGTTCCCATATCTCTTCCCTCTTGCGTCTCCCTCCCTCCCACCCTCCCTATCCTACCCCTCTAGGTGGTCACAAAGCACCAAGCTGATCTCCCTGTGCTATGCAGCTGCTTCCCACTAGCTATCTGTTTTACGTTTGGTAGTGTATATATGTCCATGCCACTCTCTCACTTTGTCACAGCTTACCCTTCCCCCTCCCCATATCCTCAAGTCCATTCTCTAGTAGGTCTGTGTCTTTATTCCCATCTTGCCCCTAGGTTCTTCATGACCTTTTTTTTTTTTTTTTTTTCCTTATATTCCATATATATGTGTTAGCATGCAGTATTTGTTTTTCTCTTTCTGACTTACTTCACTCTGTATGACAGACTCTAGGTCCATCCACCTCACTACAAATAACTCAATTTCGTTTCATGGCTGAGTAATATTCCATTGTATATATGTGCCACATCTTCTTTATCCATTCATCTGTCAATGGACGCTTAGGTTGCTTCCATGTCCTGGCTATTGTAAATAGAGCTGCAATGAACATTTTGGTACATGACTCTTTTTGAATTATGGTTTTCTCAGGGTATATGCCCAGTAGTGGGATTGCTGGGTCGTATGGTAGTTCTATTTTTAGTTTTTTAAGGAACCTCCATACTGTTCTCCATAGTGGCTGTATCAATTTACATTCCCACCAACAGTGCAAGAGGGTTCCCTTTTCTCCACACCCTCTCCAGCATTTATTGTTTGTAGATTTTTTGATGATGGCCATTCTGACCGGTGTGAGATGATATCTCATTGTAGTTTTGATTTGCATTTCTCTAATGATTAGTGATGTTGAGCATTCTTTCATGTGTTTGTTGGCAATCTGTATATCTTCTTTGGAGAAATGTCTATTTAGGTCTTCTGCCCATTTTTGGATTGGGTTGTTTGTTTTTTTGATATTGAGCTGCATGAGCTGCTTGTAAATTTTGGAGATTAATCCTTTGTCAGTTGCTTCATTTGCAGATATTTTCTCCCATTCTGAGGGTTGTGTTTTCGTCTTGTTTATGGTTTCCTTTGCTGTGCAAAAGCTTTTAAGTTTCATTAGGTCCCATTTGTTTATTTTTGTTTTTATTTCCATTTCTCTAGGAGGTGGGTCAAAAAGGATCTTGCTGTGATTTATGTCATAGAGTGTTCTGCCTATGTTTTCCTCTAAGAGTTTGATAGTGTCTGGCCTTACATTTAGGTCTTTAATCCATTTTGAGTTTATTTTTGTGTAAAACATGACATATTTTAAAGTCTTTAAAAAATCTTTTTTGTCTATTTGATAAATACAGATATTTATCAGTATGAATATTTATTATTTATCAAATCGACCTCCTTTGTTAACTCCTACTTCCTATAAATAGAGCATAGGAAAATAATTTCCTCTGATAAATAATTTCTTCTGGATCTATTTAGGATCTTTCTATGAAATTTGTGACATAAGATCTAAACTTACTTTTCCTTAAAACCATTAAAAAACTTATTCATTTTTGGTATAATCTTTTTAAAAAACAGTTTGGCAGGTTCTTTTTTTTTTTTTTTTTAATTAATTAATTAATTTTTGGCTGCGTTGGGTCTTTGTTGCTCCGCGTGGGCTTTCTCTAGTTGCGGCTAGCAGGGGCTACTCTTCATTGTGGTGCGTGGGCTTCACATTGCGGTGGCTTCTCTTGTTGCGGAACATGGGCTCTAGGCGCGTGGGCTTCAGTAGTTGTGGCACACGGGCTTAGTTGCTCTGTGGCATGTGGGATCTTCCCGGACCGGGAATCGAACCCGTGTCTGCTGCATTGGCAGGCGGATTCTTAACCACTGCGCCACCAGGGAAGTCCTGGCAGGTTCTTATATATAGTTAAACATACAGTTAACATAATGATCCAGTAATTCCACTCCTAGGTATTTACTCAAGTGAAATGAAAACTTATAGTCACACAGAAACCTATATGCTAATGCCCCAAACTGGAAGCAAACCCAGATGAACCTCAGCTGGTGAATTGATAAACTTTGGTACATTCATAAAAATGGAATACTATTTGGCAGTGCATGCAACAACATGGATGGGTATCAAATGCATTATGCTAAGTGAAAGAAGCCAGACTCAAAAGGCCACATACTGTATGGTTCCATTTTAATGATATTTTAGAATAAACATAACTAAAGGGACAGAAAGCTGACTAGTGGTTGCCAGGGTGTGGGGGGATGGTTTAACTACACAGGGTAGGAGGGAGTTTTTTGTGGTGTTCTATATTGTCTGTAACTGTTCTATATCTTGACAGTGGTGGTGGTTACATGACTATGTGTTTTTCAAACTCAGAAGTGTACACTTAAAAGTGAATTTTAGTGTATATAAATTATACCTCAGTTAAAGTTCTAGCATGTAATATGTTACCATATTAAAAAGTATTTTGGAAAACTATCTCAAGAAAATGTTGTTTTATTTATTTTTAGATTTTGCTTATGTAACTTTTTGGGAGGAGAGAGCGGTGGACAGGCATCATTGGCATTTATAAAATTCTTTGATGCTCTAGAAAATGCATACATGCTGAATTTGTCTGCATTTAGCAAACATTCTTACCGTAAGTTTAAAAGAATGTTACAATGTTAGAATTAGTAAAGTCCTAGAGACTTACAGTGTTTGTTTTACAGGTAAAGATGAAGCCTAATTTAGGTTAGCTAAAGTCACATAGCTAGTTAGTGGCAGAGGTAGGTCTAGAATTTAAATGGTGGATTACTAATTTGATGCTTGTTTTACCAAAACACTTTTTATCCGAGTTATTCTTTCTAGAGACTATTTTAAATTCCCGTTCAGAACCTTTCAATTGTGTCATCTTTAAGCTGGAAACCACTCCCTTCCTAGTGGTAGGAAAGTCCTGTGTCTGGTTGATAATAGGAAGGCTGAATTTGAGAGATACTACATCACTTAAAGTTTGTGTAGACATAGTCAACACATTTAGTTATAAAGACAGTTTGCTTTAACCGTGGGAAACTGGATGCTAGATTTTGGAGTTGTCAGAGGCTATCATTTAGAAATAGGTTTTTGACACTTCATTGCATATAAAAAAATAATCTTTTCAGATTATCATGATTATTGGTTTGTTGGGAAGGTAGAAAAGGTTTAAGAGTGTTAGGTTTTTCTTGGTTACCTTAAGTAATGAGGATTTATCTTATAAATACTGAGATGTAAGAGAAAGCCCTGGAAACGGTCTTAATAGTTATACCTTCAGGAAATGGATAATGGAATGTCATTCAGAATATAACAGCAGCTTTAGTTGTCTTTTTTTTTTTAATATTTATTTATTTATTTGGCTGTGCCAGGTCTTAGTTGCAGCACGTGGGATCTTCGTTGTGGTGTGCGGGATCTTTAGTTGTGGCATGCGGGATCTTTTAGTTGTGGCATGTGGGATCTTTTAGTTGTGGCATGTGGGATCTTTTAGTTGTAGCATGCAGGCTCTTAGTTGTGGCATGCGGGATCTAGTTCCCTGACCAGGGATCGAACGCGGGTCCCCTGCATTGGGAGCACAGAGTCTTAACCGCTGGACCACCAGGGAAGTCCCTTTAGTTGTCTTCTATTCTTGAGTCTCAGCTAACTTTCCTTGTCCCTCTTGTGTTCACCTCCCTCCTTGTATAGTAGTTTCACACTTGTCTTTGGACTCCAGTTCTAGAACCAGGCTTAGAGTTCCTGCCCCTCAGAGATATTGGTGATACTGTGGATATTGCAGACCCAGTCACAGACCTAGCAGGTGGCCTGGTTTCTTTCTTGGTTTTGAAGCTGTGTCTGTATTCTGCAGCCTTCCTGGGGGTTATTTCCTGTAACCCATAACCTCAGGCAGAGTTGGCAGTTGTTTTCTTTATAAGGGAGCCCTACCCAGCCCTAGCTCTGGCCTAGCTCTAAGTCCTCTGTCTCATATGGAGCACTTTTAGTCCCTGTTCCCCAGGAAAGCCAAAGTCCCAGCTGCCACTGCCTGTTTCTAGACCAGGAACCCAGTGGGCCTCTGGCTTCAGCATCACATCATTTTGCATCTCTGTTCCTTATCACTGCCTGAGAGATATTTATATTGTTTTTTGAGCCAGCTATGCATTGTTTGTTTATTCTTTTAATTTATTTATTTTTAACAAATTTATTTTATTTTTGGCTGTGTTGGGTCTTTGTTGCTGTGTGCGGGCTTTCTCTAGTTGTGGTGAGCGGGGGTTACTCTTCATTGCGGTGCATGGGCTTCTCATTGTGGTGGCTTCTCTTGTTGCAGAGCATGGGCTCTAGGTGCGCAGGCTTCAGTAGTTGTGACACACGGGCTTCAGCAGTTGTGGCACGCGGGCTGTAGTGTGCAGGCTCAGTAGCTGTGGCACACAGGCTTAGTTGCTCCGAGGCATGTGGGACCTTCCTGGACCAGGGTTCGAACCTGTGTCCCCTGCATTGGCAGGCAGATTCTTAACCACTGCGCCAAGTCCTGCATTGTTTGTTTATGTATTTGATACATTTATATATTGATTGTTATTTGGGTGAATTTACTGTACCATCTTGAGAAGCCTTTTACACACTTGTATATAAATTCTTAGAACAATACCTAGCATAAAGTCAGTTCTCTATATATGGGAGCTGTTGTATTTTCAGGTGAGTCCTAGGATTCCTTGTTGGTTTCTGTGTTTAGACAGTGTGTGTGTGTGTGTATATATGTAGTGTGCATTATATATATGTAGTGACCCCAAAACACTTGCCAATCATTATTTGAAATTTCTGCAAATGTGTCTGGGGATTATGGCATGTTTTGAGGCTTTTGGGTGGGACATTTAAATTGAATTTTAATCTGTGTTTTGGCAAGCTTGAATTGGAAATTTTTCAGGAGGAATTGCAAATTTTTTTTTCAATGTAATAAAGTGCTGAAGTGCTTTATTCTTTGTGTTTGTGGTATTCCGGTAATTGATATTCTTTTAAGCTCTATTGCATGTACTTTCCATTAGCTACTAATCAAAAAAGTCAGTGCAGTATGTGTGAAGATCATAGAGATTATGGAAGTTGTAACGGAGTGAATTTTAAGTCAGGAAAAGGGAATGTTAAAAGTGTGCATGAGGGAGGAAAAAGGGTGGTTTTGAGGGAGAGGTTTTGGCTTTGACAAGCATAGTTACGCTGAGGTAAAGATCCTCTTTGGGAAAGAGGAACAAAAAGGAGGGATAAAATATTATGACAGATTTCCAGTTTGTGTGTTTAGGTATAACTAATATGCTTGAATATTGTAACCCCTAAAGCCTTCACTCTAGTCTGTTAAACTTTACCCATGAATTCAGAAGCATAAATTAAAAATTTTTTTCTTTTAAAAGAGAAATGTCAGTTAAATTATTCTTTCTTCTTGGATTTTGGGTTTGAATTAGTGGAAGGATGAGTCTGATAGATTATCAGCTACTACTGTTTTTAAGGTTATGCCGAATCGATTATTCTGCCCTTTAGAGATGTGTCTAAGATTGTGCTTGCTGATAAATGATCTTACTTCCTTATTTCTTCAGCTGAAATAATAAGACACACTACTTCCTTTTTCCTCTTGCATCAAGCCCTGATGCAAGGGCTTTTATTTTTGTCTTATGTTGTAAACTATTGTGCGCATATAGGTATTTGGAACCAAGAAAGTGGTTCAAAGTAAGAAGCATGGCACAATACCATTTAGAGTCTTAATCTACTGGTCATGAATGAGAACTAATTCGATATGTCATCCCATCATGTAGTCATTCTCAGGTGAACTTTAGATATGTGTTTCAGAGAGGACTGATCCAGCTAGTGACTACGTTAGTGGTATTTTGCTTGAGATTTTTATAGAGTTCTTAATGGTTATGCATTTCTCCCCAAACTGAAGGTTTTTAAAAAAGACTTCGTTAACTCTTTGTCAGAATCTGCGGTGGGATTCTGAAGTGTTTGATTCAGTAGAAGATTCATTAGGATTCTGATCCAGAATCTTTCTGATATTAGGAAATAATTAGATACTATATGTCATGGTAACTGCTAAAAGTTTACTTTTTTCTTTTTAAGTATTTTTCTTTTTCTTTTTCAATATGAGACAAGACTGTTAACATTTAAAAATTTCTCATATTGAGAAACAACTGATATATGTAGTATAAGTGCAACTATCTGTCATATATCAAAATAGATTGAGGCTTTATATTGATCCTTTCCCATTGAGACGTCTGTTGTACTGAGTGATGAATTTCCTTTGATCTGTATTGCCATATTGGGCCTTTGTGAAGCAGATACTAGTTTGAGGGAAAGACGCAGGATTTGAAATCAGAGGGCTTAAAGTTCTGTCTCTGTCAGGTTATTAGCTCTGTGACTTTGACCTTTTTTTAAAAAAGAATTATTTAATTAATTAATTTATTTTTGGCTGTGTTGGGTCTTTGTTGCTGCACGCAGGCTTTCTCTAGTTGCGGTGAGCAGAGGCTACTCTTCGTTGAAGTGCGCAGCCTTCTCATTGCAGTGGCTTCTCTTGTTGCAGAGCACAGGCTCTAGGCACGCGGGCTTCAGTAGTTGTGGCACACGGGTTCAGTAGCTGTGGCTCGTGGGCTCTAGAGCGCAGGCTTAGTAGTTGTGCCACACGGGCTTAGTTGCTCCGTGGCATGTGGAATCTTCCCGGACCAGGGCTCGAACCCGTGTACCCAGCATTGGCAGGCAGATTATTAACCACTGCGCCACCAGGGAAGCCCTGACTTTGACCCTTTTTAGATTGTTTTCCTTATAAGTAATTTGAAAAGAATAATGATATCTGTCTCATAGAATTGCTATAAATATTAAAATTAAAAATGCTTTGTGATCTATAACATACTCTTTGTTACAGTGTTTTTCAGTTGTGACATTTGTTGTATTTTAGCAAAATAGCAATACTGTCCTTAAAGATTGCCATCATTTGGGTGAAAAGACTGCCAACTTTTGGTTTGATGTATCAACTTTATTTAAGGCGAATATCCTTAGGTTTTTGCCTGCCTTTATATTTTCCCTAACGATAAATTCTTCACCTTATGAGGATTCCTCCTTTGCCAAAGTTACAAATTGGTTAGACTTTATCATTTACATTCAGCTTCGTGATGTCATGAAAAATAAGGGCTGTCTAGAATCCAAGTTGGGACCTAGCCTTTCTCAAAGTCACCTGTTCTCAGTGGAGTCAGTACTTCCCCTATGATGTGCTTGGATCTTTGAGCGTGCACCTTTGGTTGCCACAGTGATTAAGGTGGGGTAGGTGCAGCATTGGCATTCAGTGAGCAGGACTCAGGAATGCCATACATCTCACAAGGTATGAGACAGTTCTGCATGAATTTTGAACATTTCCCCAGACCTTCTTAAGGGTGAAAAACCTGTTTGTACTTATCTGATCCTAGTTCTGTTTTAGGTTTAAACACAAAGTGGTTTTTTGCATGGCTTTAATAGACACTGAATTTTCCAGGGATGTAACTACTGGGTAAATGGAGAGCAAATTGTACTTTGTTTTGTTCAGAACTATAACAAGAGTTGTTAACTGTTGTGGAAAATCATATTACCAATGGCATTGCCCCTTGTGGTATTTGATTTCCCAACACAGCTCATTTGTGTCCGTCTTCATTTGTAGCTGTCATGTTCATGGCATTTCTTTTCTTTTTGTATTTATTTATTTATTTTGGCTGAGCTGCGTCTTAGTTGCAGCATGAGGGATCTTCATTGTGGCATGTGGACTTCTTAGTTGCGGCATGTGGACTCTTAGTTGCGGCATGTGAACTGTTAGCTGCAGCATGCATGTGGGATCTAGTTCCCCAACCAGGGATCAAACCCAGCCCCCTTGCACTGGGAACACGGAGTCTTACCCACTGGACCACCAGGGAAGTCCCTGTTCATGGCATTTCTGTGTGTGGGAGCAAGCGTCTATTTTCTTATTAATATGAATTTCAGGATGGTTATACTGGAACATTTACATATTAAAATATTTTATTAAAAATTACATTTTTCCCCTCTTATATTACATTAGGCATTATCTTTTTTAAAAAATTGTTATTTATTTTATTTATTTATTTTTCGCTGCATCAGGTCTTTGTTGCCGCGCGGGTTTTCTCTAGTTGTGGCGAGCAGGGGCTACTCTTCGTCGTGGTACATGGGCTTCTCATTGCAGTGGCTTCTCTTGTTGCGGAGCACGGGCTCTAGGCCCGTGGTCTTCAGTAGTTGTGGCTCATGGACTCTAGAGCGCAGGCTCAGTAGTTGTGGCGCACGGGCTTAGTTGCTTCGCGGCATGTGGGATCTTCCCGGACCAGGGCTCAGACCCATGTCCCCTGCACTGGCATTCTTAACCACTGCGGATTCTTAACCACTGCGCCACCAGGGAAGCCCTAGGCATTATCTTAATTTTTAAAAACTGAGGATAGGTAAGTTACCTAATTGCGTTTCATTTCAGATTTATGCTTTCAAAACAAACTTTTGTTTTAGTGGGGTTTCAGGATGGAGCCTATATTTAATGGAAGTTTATGTGCTCTTTGCAGGGAGAGATAGGAGGTTCATGTTGACCATGGTCCATTATTGATGTTTGTCCTTCTTCCCTTTCCTTTTCTTCTCTCTCCCTTCCTTTTCTGTTTTCCCTTCCCATTATGAACTATTTGATATATAGATTAGAATATGGTACTGTGTATGTAAGTAATGAGGCATATAATAAAACCAATACCTGTAAACCTACCACCCAACTCAAGAAAAAGAACATTACCAATGTTGTTGGTATATTTCCCCTTGTTTTCAATCTACTTGTCTTTCCACCAGGGATGAAACTATTCAGGATTTTGTTTTGGAATGTTTATCATTCCCTTCCTTTTTTTAAAGTTTACCACATTTGTATGTATTTCAAAAATATATTGTTTAGTTTTATTTATTTTTTAACTCTAAAAATAGAACCATGGTGTATGTATATTCTTGCTTGCTTTGGCTAATCAACATTATGTTTTTAAAGATTCATTCTTATGGATATGTGTAACTGTGGTTAATTTTCTCAGATATGTGTATTAATTGTATGACTACCACAGTGTATCTTTTCTCCTAAAGATGGACAGTTGTTTTTTTCCATTTTGTTGGTGTTACAAATATATGCTTACTTATGTCTTCAGGTGCCTGTGTACAAGTGTTTCTCTACAACAGTGAATTTTTAAACATTTTTGATGTTGATAACCCCCTACTGCCTCCACCCACATACCCAGACAGAGTTGACAGAAAAATGAGAATAAGTGTTCACCCTTACTACATGTGATGCATTCCTCTATTTCTCTCTATTCTGTTTATGTGCTGACTATGCCCTAAATGACATCACAGTTCATTTTCACAGTTCCAGGTAGTTGACTTGGTTTCCTTTGGAGAACAGGTGTGTTGATCCAGCTTTCCTTTGCTTGTGGAGTGTGTCAGAGGGCAGCATTTCATGAGGTGAGAGTGCAGCTGGCTAAGCAGGAGCACTGCTCCCACACCTGGAAACATCTGGCTTTTGAGCTCGATAAAGTTTCAGCCAGCACTAAATTTGGATTCGGCCCTTAAGTACCTGCCACTCCTTGATGGAATGAATTCCCTAGGTATGCCTTAACTAAATATTTTGAGTTATGTCAGAGTTACACCATTCTCTGAGGATGCAAGGAGCAGGATGGGATTGGTTGGGGCTTTCTATTCTTGATATTTACTGTGATGTCAGACATGGCTCTCCATTTTACTTATCTTAACCATAAACTGTGTATTCTTTAAGGCTCAGATCTCAATAGATTATTCTTCAGTTTTCTGGTGACTTGCTAATGTGCATATTCAAATATTTCTGATTTTTCCTCTTTCTTGAACTCTTTATTCTGCTTACAGTCTAGATAGCTTGAATTTTTTGCTGAAGAGGAAAAGAGAGTTAATTTACATGGGAATTTATTTGACTTTAATCTTAAGTAATTGTAAAGTTAGGCAAAGAAGCTACATGCTTTAACTCTGATTCAATGTTTAATTATTTAGAATTATTAGAATTGTAACTTACAGAGCTAGGCTTTGAACCTCAGAGGGAGAATATTTGTACTTGGTACTATTCTTGATGACTTGTGTAGGTGGTCCTGAATAATGAGACTAGGAACAGGAATAACCAAGGTACTGTTTTATATATATAGTTTTAAATCTCGTTTTTATGAACGTAGGACTCAAAAATAATAAAGACACTGTGTTCATTGCAGTCTAGAAGTTGTGTTATGGTTTGCATTATTGTTTTTTGTAGCAAAATATATGTAACATAAAATTCACTGTTTTGACCATTTTTAAGTGTACAGTTCAGTGGCATTCAGTACATTCACATTGTTGTGCAACCATCACCACGATCTATCTCTGGAACTTTATCTTTCCAAACTGAAACTCTGTACCTGTTAAACATTAACTCCCCATTCTCCTCTCCCCTCAGCCCATGGCAACCTCCATTCTTCTCTCTGTCTCTACGAATTTGACTACTCTGAATATCTCATATACATGGAATTATACAATATTTGTCCTTTTGTATCTGGCTTTATTTCACCTAGTGTAATTTCTTCAAGGTTAATCCATGTTGCAGCATGTATCAGAACATTGCTTTTTTTTTGAATTTTTGAATTTTATTTATTTTTTTATAGAGCAGGTTCTTATTAATTATCTATTTTATACATGTTAGTGTATATATGTCAATCCCAATCTCCCAATTCATCCCACCACCACCAACGCCCCCCCGCCCCCACCACTTTCCCCCCTTGGTGTCCATACGTTTAGAACATTGCTTTTTAAGGCTGAATAACATTCCATTGTATGTCTATTTGGAATAATATTCCATTGTATGTACATTTTGTTTATTCATTAACCTGTCACCTGACACATGAATTGTTTCCATCTTTTGGCTGTTGTGACTAATGCTGCTGTGAACATTGGCGTACAAATATCTGAGTCCTGCTTTCAATTTTTTTAGGTATATACCATATGCAATTGCTGGATCATATGGTAATTCTATGTTTAATTTTTTGAGGAATGGCCATACATTTTACTGGTTTTCTTTTACATCTATAATTTATTATAGGTGTATTTTTAATCAATAATTATAGGTCTGTTTTTGACAGCTGCATAGGGTTTCAGGGTAGGGGTATGTCATGGTTTATTTGTAGACATTTCTCCTGTTAGCAGTTCTTGCTATTATAAACAATATTATGGTTCATTCATCAAGTATTTATTGAACACCTGCCATATGCTAGGCATATGTAATGGCTCTTCTGTACACACATATTTGCACACATCCATTTATTTAGAATAAATTTTTTAGAAGTGGGACTGTTGGGTCAAAGGATAGGCGCATTTTGAAATGTGATTATTTTCCTAAAAGTTTTTATAAACTATTTTAAAATATAGTCCCTTTAGACTATACTACAAAACTATAGTCATCAAAACAGTATGGCACTGGCACAAAATAGAACTATAGGCCAATGGAACAGGATAGAAAGCCCAGAAATAAACCCACGCACCTATGGTCAATTAATCTATGACAGAGGAGGCAAGACTATACAATGGTGGAAAAACAGTTTCTTCAACAAATGGTGCTGGGAAAACTGGACAGCTACATGTTAAAAAATGAAATTAGGGGGCTTCCCTGGTGGCGCAGTGGTTAAGAATCTG
Organism: Balaenoptera borealis; assembly: GCF_965194805.1. Lineage (NCBI taxonomy): Eukaryota > Metazoa > Chordata > Mammalia > Artiodactyla > Balaenopteridae > Balaenoptera > Balaenoptera borealis. The sequence continues at coordinate 28,683,089 of NC_138866.1, forward strand.
CCTGCCAATGCAGGGGACACGGGTTCGAGCCCTGGTCTGGGAAGATCCCACATGCCGCAGAGCAGCTAAGCCCGTGAGCCACAACTACTGAGCCTGTGCTTCTGGAGCCTGTGCTCCGCAATGGGAGAGGCCGCGACGGTGAGAGGCCCGTGCACCGTGATGAAGAGTGGCCCCCTCTTGCCACAACTGGAGAAAGCCCTCGCACAGAAACGAAGACCCAACACAGCCAAAAATAAAATATAAATAAATAAATTAATTAAAAAAAAATGAAATTAGATCATTCTTTAACACTGTACACAAAAATAACCTCAAAATGGATTAAAAACCTAAGTGTGAGACCGGACGCTATAAAAATCCTAGAGGAAAACATAGGCAGAACACTCTCTGACATAAATAACAGCAATGTCTTTTCTGATCTGTCTCCCAGAGTAATGGAAATAAAATCAAAAATAAACAAATGGGACCTAATTAAACTCAAAAGCTTTTGCACAGCAAAGGAAACCATAAACAAATGAAAAGACAACCCAGAGATTGGGAAGAATATTTGCAAATGATGTGACCGACAAGGGATTAGTCTCCAAGATCTACAAACAGCTCCTGTGGCTTAATATCATCAAAACAAACAACCCAATAAAAAAATGGGCAGAATACCTAAATAGACGTTTTTCCAGTAAGACATACGAATGGCCAAGAGGTACGTGAAAAGATGTTCAGCATTGCTAAAGATTAGAGAAATGCAAATCAAAACTACAAAGAGATTCAAAAAAAAAAAAAAAAAAAACTACAAAGAGATATCACCTCACACCAGTGAAAATGGCTATCATCAAAAAATCCACAAACAATAAATACCGGAGAGGGTGTGGAGAGAAGGGAACCCTGCTACACTGTTGGTGGGAATGTAAATTGGTACAACTACTATGGAGAACAGTATGGAGGTTCCTTAAAAAATGAAAAATAGAGCTACCATATGACCCTGCAATCCCACTCCTGGGCATCTATCTGGAGAAAAACATGGTCTGAAAGGATACATGCACCCCCAATGTTCTTGCAGCACTGTTTACAATAGCCAAGACATGGAAGCCACCTAAATGTCCATCGACAGAGGAATGGATAAAGAAGATGTGGTACATATATACAATGGAATATTACTCAGCCATAAAAAAAGAATGAAATAATGCCATTTGCAGCAACATGGTTGGACCTAGAGATTGTCATACTGAGAGAAGTAAGTCAGACACAGAAAGACAAATATTGTATGATATCGCTTATACGCAGAATCTAAAAAACAGAAACAGACTCACAGACTTAGAGAATGAACTTATGGTTACGGGGGGAGCGGGGGGAAGGGTGGAGGGAAGGGATGGTTAGGGAGTTTGGGATTGACATGTACACACTGCTATGTTTAAAAAGGATAACCAACAAGGACCTACTGTATAGCACAGGGAACTCTGCTCAATGTTATGTGACAGCCTGGATGGGAGGGGAGTCTGGGGGAGAATGGATACGTGTATATGTATGTCTAAGTCGCTTTGCTGTGCACCTGAAACTATCACAACATTGTTAATCGGCTATACTCCAATATAAAATAAAAAATTAAAAATAAAATGCAAAAAAATATATATATATAGTTCCAATAATAGTGAATAGGAGTGCCAGATTCCCCATACCTTATAGAACACTGGGTTTTATTGATCATTTTCGTATTTGTCAAGAAATTATAGTAATTTGCATCTCTTTGGTCGCTAGTAGTGAAGTTGAATAGCTTGTGCTTATAATTTTGTTTCTTTTTTTGTCAGTTGGTATTCAGGTATTTCTGCTCCTGTCTTTTTCTTATTAATTTGTAAGAGCTCCTTATACACTAAGGATAGTAAACCTTTGTTTTATATTGTAGATATTTTCCCAATTTGTCATTTGTCTTTTAATTTTTCTTCATAATGTCTTTTGCCATGTAGATGTTTTACATTTTTATAGTCAGTTTTAGTAGTCCTTTACTATTTCTATTTTGGTCCATTGTTCTGGTGGTCTTGGCCCACCCTGATTTAACCTTTTATATATATATATATATATATGTATAAAATTGAGAGATTTCTAGAAAATGTTTTTTAGAAATAGAAATCTCTGCATGAACTGATTAAATCTGTTTTGAATTAAATCTGATATTGTAAGTAGTTTGGGAAAATGAAATGTAAAAGGCAGGTGAGGAATCAAAACTTTATTTTAACCTTTTTTTTTTTTTTGGATGAAAATCTTCATAGAGATTGATGAAAACTTTTCCAAACCAATATTTAACTTGCCATAGAAAACATAGTACATATTGAACCTAATTTGCTTTTTATTGATCTCTAAGGGTTTGGGATGTATTTCCTTGTTAATTTAGATATGTAGGATATAGTAGATGGGAGAAATGGTACACTAACCTCATGAGATATTCTACAGTCTACTAGCTCTAAAAATTTCTTGCATTATGTGTCATCATTAGAGGTTGTTGACGAGGATGCTGCTTCGGTTGGTATTCTGCTCTTTGTCTTTGTAGCCACTTTTGCCTATATCTCATTCCTTGTGACCTTTGATTACTTTTAATCCTGATCTCTTCTTTTCTATATCTTGTTGCTATATCTGGTTCCTGATTTTTTTTGTCTTTTCCATACCTTTATTCATTTCTTTTCCTTTTGTTTCTTTTCTCTATTTCAACAAGAGCTAGATAAGGATCGAAAGAACTTATTTCTTCTGGTTTTAAAAAAATTAATCATACCATGTAGTCTTTAATTTTTATGTACAGATTCTGTCCAGCAGTGTGTACATTTCAGGCTTCCTTAAACTCTGAGTGCATAACTCTCCTGGACAGTTGAATTGCTAGCTACCTAGATGATAGTGGAGGATGTTTTGATATACGTAGAGGAAGTATTATAGTCATTTGGCCTAGAATATAATAATGAAATACAGTAATATTAATAATGATGTAATGATTTGATTAAAATGTTGTTGAGTCTTATGAACTTAATCATGAACCTGCCTTGTGACCTCGATCAAACCCTTTAAAGTGTTATATTTTTCATTTTTAAAATTCAGATGATCTCATATTTTAGCTTCCCTTGACTTAGATAGAATTTTGCTTACATAACAAATGGAAGAGCCAAAGAGTTAAGAGTTGGAGAACTTTAGGGATCATCTGCTATCTATTTTGTTCCCTTTACAAATATTTGCCTGGCACTGTTTTGGTTTTGAGGATACAATGAAGTCCCTGGCTTCATGGAGTTTACAATCCTTTATGAAAAGGTTAGGAAGAAACTATGTAGTGTTATTTAAAGATTCCTTATTTCATTTTGGTGGGTTTCAGTATGCTCAAAAGAAAAAGGATCTGGTCCCTTATATGCCAGATAGGAAGTGAGGAACTGTAAAGCAGGAGGAAAGAGACCCTGAATGAGTGAATAAGGACAGTGCCTCTCAAATTTTTCTATGTGTATGAATCACCTGAGGATCTTGTTAAATTGCAGATTCTTAACCAATAGGTCTAAGGTAGGACCTGAGATTCTGCAATTCTGACAAGCTTCTGGGTGCTGCTTCTGCTACCAATCTGTGAACCACACTTTGTGTAGCAAGGAATTTGTATATAAAAAAGAGAAAAGAAGAATAGCCTGCTACCATTTTGAGAGGAGTGATTTGGGGCCATGCAGCACAGACTTGGAATTCTGAGCAGCACATCACTCAGAACTTGGCCTTGGTGAAATGAAATGATAAGAGCTGTTAATGTTCATATACAAAGAAGGGGTATTAAGGAGGTAATCAACTGAGGTTGGATAGTGGGTGAGTCTAAAACCTTCGAAAAGATACTAGGCGGTGAAAGAGATGAGGATCTTCAGGTATGATAAAAGTAAATATCTAGTCAGAGAAACAAAATTTGTAAGAGTTAGGTATTGACTAGGAGGACTTAGTTTGTAATTGGGAAGATTTTCTCTCCTCTTTATACTTACTCTAATTGGCATAGTGATTCTAGTAAAAAAAAAAAAAAAAGTAAAAATAAGTAAGTGTTGGTTTTTTTTTTCTTTAAATAGTATAATTTTTTCCATAGGCATATTCTAGGTGGAGAGTATGTCAAATTTCTTTGTTTTACAGATCTGAATAAAGCTTAAATGTGATTAAGTTGCCCTTCTCTGATCTGTTCCTCTAATGACAGCTACTTGGAGCATAAGCAACCTGGAAATTCATTTATCTTCATAGAATTAGCAGAAGACTCTAATCTTGGAGGTGATATAAAATGTCCAGTGGGTATCAAGCATTTAGCCATAGAGAAAAATCTGGCAAGCCAAATCTTTGAACCAGCAACCTTTTATTTAGTTTTATGAATTCACAATGCTGTTGTTTCCAGTTGTGTTTTTAGAAGTTTAGATTTTTTTTTTCCCCTTTCTGGTACTATTTTAAAAGTAATATGTATTCATATATCCTCTTTAATATAACACCTAGTTTGTTCCAATCTGAAGATATTGGGGAATTGCTACTAACATCCATAATTTATTATGGCTCTTTGTTTTAGTGTCATTGGAATATGTTGGTTTCCTTTTAAAATATTGGGTTGGCCAAAAAGTTAGTTTGGGTTTTCCGGAAGGAAAAACCCGAACGAACTTTTTGGCCAACCCAATAGTTATAATATTGTAAGGAGACTTAGTTATTGTACTGTTATGTAGGCAGAAAGATGTGAAATGTAATCATGGACAAAATCTCAGTGTTCCTTTAACTGTATTGGTTCATTATGATTAAATGAACCACATGTCAAGTTTTTTCACTAGTTATATACCCAGTGCGATTTCTGGCATATTTGAAAAGCGTTTGCTGCACCTATTGTTATTTCAGTATTTAGTTCTCTTTTAACATAACTGTTAAAACTGAAAGTAAAACATCAAAAGCATTATAGTCTGTTCTAGAATCAGGCCAAGGAAGAAATTAGGTAAAACACATTATAGGCTAAAAATATGTTTTGCAAATTACATCTGAAATTGTTTTGTTAGAGCATGTACTGGAAATGAAATTCAGCTGTTCTTATTCTGTGGGTTTTTAAAAATGTAATTATCTGGGGACTTCCCTGGTGGCCCAGTGGGTAAGACTCCTCATCCCCAGTGCAGCAGGCCGGGGTTTGATCCCTGGTTGGGGAACTAGATCCTGCATGCATGCTGCAACTAAGAAGCCCGCGTGCCAAAACTAAGATCTGGCTCAGCCAAAATAAATAAAATAAATTTAAAAATAAATAAAAAATAAAAATAAAAATGTAAATATCTGAAAGTAGATGTCCATACAAAATAAGTTTCTAATGTCTTCCAGTTTTTAACCCAGTTTTCCTTTAGAACCATATAAGCCTTTCCTATATATTCTGAAAACTCAAGATAGTAATACCTGGAAATGTAATTGAAATATAAAATAAATGAAAAAGTAATGTAAATGTAAAGTAAATGAGAAAGAAAATACAGATAAGTCTAACATTGAAATAATTAAATTTAAAAGAATAAAATTAGGGTGTGACTTGTTAATATTACACCACCACATTGGTGTATAATTAAGCCTTTGAGGGCAGGAACTATATTATATATTTGTGTTTAGCACACATATTGACTCTTTGTTTAGTTTTTTTTTTAAGACTTATTAGGAGCATATGTTTCTAGTTCTGGTAAAATCTGTTTTGTTTTTTCTTAAAGTTATTTAGTTAAAGAAAAATAAAAAGAGGAGTTTGGAGTCATGCAGCCTGATTTTTTTTTTTTTTTTAATCCCAACCCTACTGCTTAGTAGTTTTGTGATGTTGGAAGTAACTTGACTTCTCTGTGCCTCAGATTTTCTAGTTATAAAATTATTAATAGTCCATTTCATAAGTATTGTTGTCAGGATTAAGTGAGATAATTAATCCATGGAAAATGCTTTGAAGAGTTTTGACACACAGTAAATATTCAATAAATGTTAGTTGCTGCTAGTCTTTTTATTTGGGAACACCACTATTGCATTGTCTATGGTGAATTTATTTTGCTTTTTAAAACAGGCATGCATATCCAGGTTCCAATACAACAGGTTTGGGTGCTTAACATATACACTTAAAATTAGTTTTGAATAAAAATCTTAAGAATTTTTACTTTCAGCTACTATAACTTTAATTCCTGTGTAAAAAAAGAGAGAGAAGCCATTCATTCAATAAGTCATTTTTTCCTAATAAACTATTTATTGATACCTGTTCTTTATAAGGCATTGTACGAGGTGCTAGGAACGTAAAATGGAGCAAACTTGGTTGTGTCCTTCAGTTGTTCAGAGGCTAGTAGAGAAAGGTACCACTGAGTGTAAATCAGTGTTGTAAATAACCCCTTTTGTGCCAGCTCATTAATACATGATACATTTTTATTTTGTCTTTTGGAAGGTATATAAGCCAAGTTTGTGGGTGGATTGGCCCTTTATTTTTAGCATCTTGTCTAGTTACCACAACTCAGTGGTATCTGTAATCATTCCTGTTTTGCAAATACGGAAATTTGCAAATTGAGATTCAAAGAGGTAGTTTCCTCATACAGCTACAAAACTCAATCCAAAATCCTACTTAATTTAAAAACTCATTCATTCTACTATTCTACCTCCTGTATGTTTGTCGTAGGTGCAAGACCTCTCTTTGAAGACTTAACCCATTAAATTGTATTTGAGGTTTATGTGTCTGTTTCCCTGTTAGATTGGGAGATTTTTTTAGAGCAGGGACTAGTCTTAAGTATTTCTGGGGCCCCCCAGCAACTAGTAGAGTACTTGTCACATATTAGGTACCTAATAAATATTAGTTGAGTAGTGAATGAATATGTAGAATGTTAGAAGTAAAAGGAATTTTAGAGCTCATGTAAATATTAGACACTAAATTTCTAAAATAGAATTTTTGATTGTTTACATAGGGCTTCAGCTTTTGATTTTGACAATTTAGGGTATTTAAAACACAACTACTACTGTCTATCACATCATCTCATAAAAGAAGCCATTTTAACACCAAAAAAGTAGGAAAGGCAATCTCATAGTAAGCACAGTTTGGTAACTTTAAACCCATCTCTTTTTTGTCATGGCTGGTACCTGTTCAAGAATTAGATTTCAGGAACTATTATCTAATGCAATCCTCTCCTTTTAGAGATGATGTATCTGAATCTAGAGAAGTATCCAAGTTCTTACAGCAAGGCAGAATGACCACTGAGTTTAGAACCCAGGTCTTCTGACTCTCAGCCCCAAATTTTGATCCTGTCCCCTCAGTCTTCATTCACATGCTGAGATTAAGGCACAATTTGTGCCTTCACTAAGATCGTATAGCTGTTAAGAAGTAGAGTTGGACTGAATCCATGTTACCCAAATCCATTTTAGCGAAACCTGTGCATTCACTTCCATGTAATTTTAACCTACTCTAACAGCTCCCATTCAGTTGTAGAGATGGAATTATAAGTGATTTTAAAAAGATGTCTATATTTAGCGTTTTCTTTCCTTGAAAATTTCAGATTTGGGGCTTAAACAACTTGCAGGGAAGAAGGCCAGTGCAGCTGCTGTTGCAACCCAAGATTTTGATTCACATCCATAGATTGAAATATTGGTGGGCCAGCCATCCTCAGACACCTCACTGAGGACAGGTAAGTGAAAGAGATAATAAGGATAAGAAAAGTAGAATGAATGCTAATACACTTCCTTCCTATTTCTTGTTAGATGCAAACAGTTGACTGCCTTTAAGAATTTAACCCGTTATCCTGTTAAAAACAAAGCATTTGGAATTCTAGGTGGGTGGGGCAAAACATTTTCTTTTTTTTTTTTTTTTAAACATTTTCCTGATTGTAAAATATGTGTCAGAATGTTAACAGTGGTGAAACTCAGGGTAATTAAAACATTTTTCTTTCTCTTTTTGTATGTTTTTCCAAATTGTATTTATGAACTTGCGTTAGTTACCTATTGTTGCGTAACAAACTACTCGAACTTAGTGGTTTGAAACACATCAGTCATTTATTTTGCTCATGAATCCGCAATTTGGGCAAGGCTCGCTTGGTGGGGACAGCTTGTCTCTGTTAAGAAGTGGTGTGAGGTGGGGTTGCTGGAGGGAGGGTGGTGGCTCAATGGCTGGGAGCTAGAATCATTTTTTTTTTTAACATCTTAATTGGAGTATAATTGCCTTACATTGTTGTATTAGTTTCTGCTGTATAACAAAGTGAATCAGCTATACGTATACTTATATCACCATATCCCCTCCCTCTTGCGTCTCCTTCCCACCCTTGAATCATTTGAAGGCTTGCTCACTCATGTGTCTGGTGGTTAATGCTCGCTGTAGGCCAGAACACCTGCAGATGACCTCTCTTTTTGGCTGCTTGGCTTCCTCACAGCATGGTGGGTTCCAAGCGAGAGCATCCCAAAAGAGCAAGGTGAAGTTACATGGCATATTTGACTTAGTTTTGGAAGTCACCTAGTGTTACTCTGCTCTCTTCTGTTGGTTGAGGTAGTCATAAAGGTCCACCCAGGTTCAGAGGAGGGGCTGGACATAGACCCCACCACTTGAAGGGAAGAGTATCAACATCAATTTATAAGAGCATATGGGATGGAATCTGCCATTGTAGCCATTTTTGGATGATATAATCTGCCACAATTTGTATTACTTTTAAGATAAAGAATATAAACATGGGTATAATAAATGAAAAACTGGAATATTTGCAGGAAATTATGATGTATGAGTCCAATAAGAATTTTGTGTGCTCTTCTTGTCTACTAGAATATGATATTGAAAATAAGATGCCTAAACAGGAAGAAGTGAAATAGATTTTGAATTGTCTTTCGTATCAACAAAGCAGCATACTGCTACAATCAAAAGTAGAGACAAAAATTTATACACAAGATGTAAAATAAGATTTGTAGTTTGGGTTTGTTGTTTTTTAGAAAATGCTAGTTATTTTTGTTCAAAGTCTACTTGGGTTTTTTTTTTTTCTTGTTTATTTTAATAATTTGAGAATTATTTGGGAAAGTGATTTCCAATACAGTATTTAGATTTGAGAAACTAGTGCCAGTGTTATCATCATATGTATCAAGTTTGTCTCTCTGCTTCTTTTAAGAAAAACTATGTAATCTTTTTCAGGATTTTTTTACCTGCTAAACTTCCAGTAAATACATTTTTTCATTGGGACAGGAAAACTTGGAAGGTTATAGAATATTTGGTTGTCTTATTGATCACACTTACCAATTATATAAATCGTGGCATTTATATAATTATATAAAATTATATAGATCTGTGGCAATTTTGAATATAGCTAATACTCAATTTCTGGATGTAACGGGATATTTTTAGATAATCTTTTAAGCATTACATGAGGGTGTTGATCCATTCACTATATCTGGGAAATAAGTTCCAGGGAGCAAGCGTCTCATTATCTCTTAGACCCAGAACATTTTCTTGCTGTCTAGATGCTTTCCCATTCCTAGTTGATTTATGTTATAATGAGCCTAATTCAGTTGAGTTGGTTCACTACTATTTCCCCACTACTCACAGTAGATAGATATTTTACAATGGAAAATGACTGAACTAGCTATTGTGACAATAGAGGTAATCGTTTTCTCTCAACTGTGAATAATAAGAATTGACTGAATTTGTGAAATAATATATTTTAGTTCAAAAGGTACAATAATTGGGAAAGCTGTTTTTGTTTTTTTTGGCATCTAAAAACAAGATGAGATGGTTTCCAGGAGAATTAGATTGGGAATAATGATTACAGATATTACAAAATAGTGTATCTTATACAACAACAAAATACATGCATATATGTACGAACATATATAAAGTCTTTAAGCAACTAACTTGCTGCCTTTTTTGTTTTAAGCATTTTTTTAGCCCACTTTTGCCTTTAAGTAGTCTGAATAGGTGAATTGCTGATAACATCTTCAGGTTTACTGAAGGTTTGCCTTGCCTCCTTTCCACAAGGCCATGCCTGAGGGGATAAAAATCCCTTAAGTAAGTGAGATACTGCTTTCTGATTGAAGCTAAAACAAACGACAATGGAAACTCCTAAAACACCATAGAGAAATTGCAAATATGGTGGTGTTTAGTCTGTGGTACTTTATTCAATTCATGGAAGGAGGTAAATGATGAGGTTCTCTTGTAAATATGAATGGCTATGTAAATATTCTTTTAAAACACAAAAAATTTTGAATAATTGTGGAAGGCAGACATATTTCTTTGGGGTTGGTGGTTCTCCTACTTACCATAATCTTTTGGTGAGATTCTTATTTCTAACAAATGGTGTTCAGTTCATGCTTATTCAGGTTTTTGGCAAAACAGAAGTTGTGTGACTTTCTTCTTGTGTGTGCCCCATTATTAAAAGGTATGGTACCTTTTATATATGAAATGTTTAACAAAAGTATTTAAAATCTGTGGCAAGGAATTGATTGGCCTAGCATAAAATTGACCATATTGGGGACTTCCCTGGTGGTCCAGTGGTTAAGAATCCGCCTTCCAATGCAGGGGGCGTGGGTTCAAGCCCTGGGTGGGGAACTAAGATCCCGCATGCCATAGGGCAACTAAGCCCCGCGTGCTCTAGAGCCTGTGCGCCACAACAAAAAGATCCCACGTGCCGCAACTAAACACCCGAAGCAGCCAAATAAATAAATAATTTTTAAAAACTTTGACCACATTAATCTTTTTTTTTTGGCTACACTGCGTGACATGTGGGATCTTCGTTGCCTGACCAGGGCTCAAGTCTATGCCCCCTGAACTGGAAGCATGGAGTCTTAACCACTGGATTGCTAGGGAAGTCCCCATATTAATCATTTTTTTTTAATAAATTTATTTTTTATTTTACATTTATTTTTGGTTGCGTTGGGTCTTTGTTGCTGCACGTGGGCTTTCTCTAGTTACGGTGAGTGGGGGCGACTCTTCGTTGCCGTGTGCGGTCTTCTCATTGCAGTGGCTTCTCTTGTTGCGGAGCACGGGCTGTAGGTGCGTGGGCTTAAGTAGTTGTGGCTTGCGGGCTCCAGAGCACAGGCTTAGTAGTTGTGGCACACGGGCTTAGTTGCTCCGCGGCATGTGGGATCTTCCCGGATCAGGGCTCGAACCCGTGTCTCCTTCATTGGCAGGTGGATTCTTAACCACTGCGCCACCAGGGGAGTCCCCATATTAATCATTTTTAAGTGTACAGTTCAATAGTATTAAGTATGTTCACATTGTTGTGCAACCAATCTCCAGAACTCTAAGTCTTGCAAAACTGAAATTCTACCCAATAAACAACTCCCTATTCCCTCCCTCCCTCTAGCCCCTGGCAACTAACATTCTACTTTCTGTGTATGAATTTGACCACTCTAGGTACTTCATGTAAGTGGAATCATACACTATTTATCTTTTTGTGACTGGCTTATTTCACTTAGCATGATGTCCTCAAGGATCATACATGCTGTAGCATGTATCAGAATTTCCTTCATTTTTAAGGCTGAATAATATTCCATTGTATATACCACATTTTGTTTATCCATTTATCCTTTGATGGACACTTGGGTTGCTTCTGCCTTTTGGCTACTGTGAATAATGCTGCTATGAATACTGGTGTACAAATATCTCTTTGAGCCCCTGCTTTCAGTTCTTTTGGGTGTATACCCAAAAGTGGAATTGTGGTAATTTTGTTTAAATTTTGAGGAACTGCCATACCATTTCCATAGTGGCTGTACCATTTTGCATTCTTACCAACAATGCACAAGAGTTCTAGTTTCTCCATATCCTCATCAACACTTGTTATTTTCTGTTTGTTTTTCAGTAATAGCCTTTCTGTGCAAAAAGCATGGACTTTTGATCAGATATACTGGAGTGAGTGCTCTGGGGAGCCCACCTCTTCATACCCATGTGACCTGGAGCACATTTGTTAACCTCATCTGTTAGAAGGGTACAATTGTCCTTACATCATTCAGTATTAAATGTTAGGATACGTGCAAAATGGCCTGGCACAGTCTAGACATTCAGTAAATGTTGCTTGCCTCCTTGGCCCCATCACTCCTGGAAGTCTTCATTGATTCCTTCTGTGTCGTCTTCTCTCCCCTGAGCAGCCAGCTCCAGTTGGAATTAAAGCTTGGGAAAAAAAAAAAAAAAAAATAATAGCCTTTCTAATGGGTGCTAGGTGGTATCTCATTGTGCCTTTGATTCGTATATTTCTAATGATTAGTGATGTTGAGCCATCTGAGCATCTTTTCCTGTGCTCGTTGGCCATTATACAAATATAAATATACTTTCTGTGGAGAATATCTATCCAAGTCCTTTGCCTATTTTCTAATCACGTTGTTTGGTTTTCTTTGTTGTTGCATTGTTGGAGCTCTGGATATTAACTGCTTATCAAATATAAGATTTGTAGACAATTTTTCCTATAGGTTGCCTTTGACTCTGTTGATTGTGCCCTTTGATGAGCAGAAGTTTTTAATTTTGGTGTAGTCTAATTTATCTATTTTTACTTTTGTTGCCTTTGATTTTGGTGTCATATACAAGGACTTATTCCCAAGTCCAATGTCATGAAGCTTTGCGCCAGTGTTTTCCTCTAAGAGTTTTATAGTTTTAGGTCTTACATTTAAGTCTTTGATCCATTTCAAGTTAATGTTTGTATAGGGTGTAAGGTTGAGTTAATTTTTTTTATATGGTGTGAGGTAAGGGCTCAGCATCATTCTTTTGCATGTGGTTATCCAGTTGACCAAGCACCATTTGTTGAAGAGACTATTCTTTTCCTCATTGAATGGTCTTGGCATCCTTGTTGAAAATCAGTTGGCCATAGATATATAGATTTATTTCTGGACTCTCAATTCTTTTCCACTGATCTATATGTCTGTCCTTATGTCAGTACCATACTGTTTGATTACTGTAGCTTTGTAGTTAAGTTTTGAAATGAGGAAGTGTGAGTCTTCTAACTTTGTTCTTCTTTTTCCAGATAGTTTTGGCTGTTTGGGACCCCTTGAGATTCCATATGAATTTCAAGATTGGCTCTTCTATTTCTGCAAAACAGGCTGTTGGAATTTTGGTAGGGATTGCATTGAATCTGTAGATTGCTTTGGGTAGTATTGCCATTTAAAAAAAAAAAAATTATTTATTTATTTGGTTGCACCAGGTCTTAGTTGTGACAGGCGGGCTCCTTAGTTGTGACAGGCGGACTCCTTAGTTGCAGCATGTGGGCTCCTTAGTTGTGGCAGGTGAACTCTTAGTTGTGGCATGCACGTGGGATCTAGTTCCCTGACCAGGGATAGAACCTGGGCCCTGTGCATTGGGAGCTCAGAGTCTTATCCACTGTGCCACCAAGGAAGTCCCAGTATTGCCATTTTAACAATATTAAGTTCTTCAGTTCATGAGCATGGAATGTCTTTCCATTTATTTAGGTCTTTAATTTCTCTCAGCAGTGCTTTGTAGTTTTTTTCAGTATAGAAGTCTTAGTTAAACTTATTTCTAGGTATTTTATTCTTTTGGATGCTATTATAAATGGCATTGTTTTCTTAATTGCCTTTTTGGATATTTTACTGCTAGTATAGTTGACCCTTGAACAACATGGGTTTGACTGAATCACTTTGCTGTATACCTGAAGCGTAAGATAACTATACTTCAATTAAAAACAAAAACAAAAGCATGGGTTTGAACTGCAAGGGTCTATTTATATGTGGATTTTTTTCAATAAATGCATATAATACTATGAGATCCAAGATCGGTTGAATCCACAGATGCGGAACCTCGGACTGGGAGGAACGGATAGGTAGGGCAGATTATAAAGTTTTACATGGATTTTCGACTGCATGGAGGGTAGTGCCCTTAACCTCTGTGTTGTTCAAGGGTCAACCTTATACAGAAACACAACTGATTTTGTATATTGATATTGTACCCTGGAAATTTTGCTAATTTCATTTATTAGCTCTAGTGCTTGTGTGTGTGTGTGTGTGTGTGTGTGTGTGTGTGTGTATTCTTTGGGGTTTTCTATATGTAGAATCATATCTGAGAATAGAGATAGCTTTACTTCTTCCTTTGTAATTTAGATTCCTTCTATTTCTTTTTCTTGCTTAATTCTCTAGCTAGAATGTGTAGTACAATATTGAATAGGACATTTTTTAAAAAATAAATTTATTTATTTATTTATTTTTGGCTGTGTTGGGTCTTTGTTGCTGCACGCGGGCTTTCTCTAGTTGTGGTGAGCAGGGGCTACTCTTTGTTGCGGTGCACGGGCTTCTCATTGCGGTGGCTTCTCTTGTTGCGGAGTGCAGGCTCTAGGCATGCAGGCATCAGTAGTTGTGGCACACGGGCTCAGTAGTTGTGGCTTGCGGGCTCTAGAGCACAGGCTCAGTAGTTGTGGCGCATGGGCTTAGTTGCTCCACGGCGTGTGGGATCTTCCCGGACCAGGGCTTGAACCCTTGCCCCTGAATTGGCAGGCGGACTCCCAACCACTGCACCACCAGGAAAGCCCCAAGGACGTTCTTTTTTTTTTCATAATAACTTTTTTTTAGCATCTTTATTGCAGTATAATTGCTTTACAATGGTGTGTTAGTTTCTGCTGTATAACAAAGTGAATCAGCTATACATATACATATATCCCCATTTCTCCTCCCTCTTGAGTCTCCCTCCCACCTTCCCTATCCCAGCCCTCTAGGTGGACACAAAGCACCAAGCTTATCTCCCTGTGCTATGCGGCTGCTTCCCACTAGCTATCTTTTTTACATTTGGTAGTGTATATATGTCCATGTCACTCTCTCACTTCATCCCAGCTTACCATTCCCTCTCCCTGTGTCCTCAAGTCCATTCTCTACATCTGTGTCTTTATTCCTGTCCTCCCCCTAGGTTCTTCAGAACCACTTTTTTTTTCTTTTAGATTCCATATATATGTGTTAGCATATAGTATTTGTTTTTCTCTTTCTGACTTACTTCACTCTGTATGACAGACTCTAGGTCCATCCACCTAACTACAAATAACTCAATTTCATTTCTTTTTATGGCTGAGTAATATTCCATTGTATATATGTGCCACAACTTCTGTATCCATTCATCTGTCGATGGACTCTTGGTTGCTTCCATGTCCTGGCTATTGTAAACAGTGCTGCAGTGAACACTGTGGTACATGACTCTCTTTGAATTATGGTTTCCTCAGGGTATATGCCCAGTAGTGGGATTGCTGGGTCATATGGTAGTTCTATTCTTAGTTTTTTAAGGAACCTCCATACTTTCTCCATAGTGGCTGTATCAATTTACATTCCCACCAACAGTGCAAGAGGGTTCCCTTTTCTCCATACCCTCTCCAGCATTTATTGTTTGTAGATTTTTTTGATGATGGCCATTCTGACTGGTGTGAGGTGATACCTCATTGTAGTTTTTTTTTTTTTTTTTTAAGATTTTTTTTGATGTGGACCATTTTTTTTTTTAAATTTTATTTATTTATTTATTTATGGCTGTGTTGGGTCTTCGTTTCTGTGCGAGGGCTTTCTCCAGTTGTGGCAAGTGGGGGCCACTCTTCATCGCGGTGCGCGGGCCTCTCACTATCGTGGCCTCTCTTGTTGCGGAGCACAGGCTCCAGACGCGCAGGCTCAGTAATTGTGGCTCATGGGCCTAGTTGCTCTGCGGCATGTGGGATCTTCCCAGACCAGGGCTCGAACCCGTGTCCCCTGCATTGGCAGGCAGATTCTCAACCACTGCACCACCAGGGAAGCCCTCGTTGTAGTTTTGATTTGCATTTCTCTAATGATTAGTGATGTTGAGCATCCTTTCATGTGTTTGTTGGCAATCTGTATATCTTCTTTGGAGAAATGTCTATTTAGGTCTTCTGCCCATTTTTGGATTGGGTTGTTTGCTTTTTGATATTGAGCTGCATGAGCTGCTTGTATATTTTGGAGATTAATCCTTTGTCAGTTGCTTCGTTTGCAAATATTTTCTCCCGTTCTGAGGGTTGTCTTTTTGTCTTGTTTATGGTTTCCTTTGCTGTGCAGAAGCTTACAGGTTTCATTAGGTCCCATTTGTTTATTTTTGTTTTTACTTCCATTTCTCTAGGATCTTGCTGTGATTTTTGTCATAGAGTGTTCTGCCTGTGTTTTCCTCTAAGAGTTTGATAGTGTCTGGCCTTACATTTAGGTCTTTAATCCATTTTGAGTTTATTTTTGTGTATGGTGTTAGGGAGTGTTCTAATTTCATTCTTTTACATGTAGCAGGACATTATTTTTTTATGCTTAACTATTTACAGTGTTTAATGGAGGCTAGGCTGTTTTCTACATTTTGCCAAGGAGGTCTTGCCTTTTGATACATGTGGTGATGTTTCACATTATGTGGAATACTAACTCTTCATTTTATCAATTCAGTAAATTAGAAATTCTACATGTTATTATTATTTTTTAAAGGTGGTGTTTTTAAAAAATTAATTAATTAATTAATTTTGGGCTGTGTTGGGTCTTTGTTGCTGCGTGCAGGCTTTCTTTTTAGTTGCGGCTAGTGGGGGCTACTCTTTGTTGAGGTGCGCAGGCTTCTCATTGCAGTGGCTTCTCTTGTTGTGGAGCCACGGGCTCTAGGCACAAGGGCTTCAGTAGTTGTGGCACATGGGCTCAGAAATTGTGGCTCGTAGGCTCTAGAGCGCAGGCTCAGTAGTTGTGGCACATGGGCTTAGTTGCTCCGCGGCATGTGGGAGCTTCCTGGACCAGGGATCGAACCCGTGTCCCCTGCATTGGCAGGTGGATTCTTAACCACTGTGCCACCAGGGAAGCCCAATTCTGCATATTGTAAGAGCTTAATCATTCATAATGACTGGGCCATTTTTATATTATATCAGTAGAGATATAAATTTGTCTTGGTTTTAACCTGATTATAATATTTTAAAAATGTTAGCTTCTGAGAGATGGAAGTTTACTAACTCCAAGTTACTTTGACTGATTGAACAGTCTGTGTCAGAGGATTGACAGTAAAAACTTCATGACATGAGCCTCTGTTTATAAGGGCACAGATTGTATGTTAATCAGTAAACATTAACATTAGAGATACTTTGCACAGGTGTTTTTCTTTCATCTTCTAGCTATGGAAGAGAAAACTTATCAACTCCAACTCACAGAGAACCATTTAAATTTACAGGAAAGGTGAATCCTAAGAGCCTTTTCTGACTACAGTAGAAGGAAGTCAGAGCTCCCCCTCCCGTTGGGATAATTTAATCTTCAGAAAAGGGAGCCTTTAAGAATTTTGATATATTTGAATCTCTGGAGAGTCTTAAAACGATAAACATCAGGAGAGTTCAGTTCTGGCAGTGGTTAAAGGTAAATTAGAAAACTCAGTGCTCAATAAAACCAGGGTTAGAATGAGCAGCGAAGGATGAATTAAAGATTAACAGGATATTTGGATATTTATATTTCTTTACATTATATCTCATCCTTTTGAATATGTTAATACTAGTTAATATTTATTAAGAACTGTTTTACAGAAAAATATGATCGAATGAAAAATGTGTTATTTTCTGAGTCCAATAACTATATAAGAAAAACCTGGTTATTCATATCATAAAACTGCACCATTTTCAGCAATTGCATTTTACCCAATTCGTGACACGTTGATTAAGAAAAAGTAAAGGAGGACTTTTAGAGGCTTGAGCAGCTTGCAAAGTAAGTCTGTAAAGTGATGACAGTGCCATAAGAAGGAATTTCCCAGAGCTTGGGGTACTGTATTGAAATTAACTTTTTTTGCCAGAGCAAAACTGAGATAGTATTGATTGGGTCTGGTCTTTGGAATTTTAAGATTAATAAGAATATTGTCATTTATTTTATCAGTGTAATATGGACCTGCTAAACATGGAATCTCAGGATGATTTTGTGATGTGAATAATTTAATAGTCTTACTCTGCGTTTTAACTTTAAGCAAGTCTTTTTCTTTGCATTCTCACTGTCACTGTCTTGCATTTAGGTGTCATTGATGTCTTTCAACTGTCAAGTAGGCCCCCAACCAGCCTTTTTACTGCCAGCTTTGTGTTCTAGTCTATTAGGAACTTGCTTTGCATAGATATCTGCATTAAAAAATTTTAATTATATTTATTTCTTGTTTTTAGGTAGATTTATTGACAATACAGGCATACCTCATTTTATTGCACTTTGCTTTATTGTACTTCACAGATACTGCGTTTTTTACAAATTGAAGGTTTGTGGCAACCCTGCATGGAGCAAGTCTGTTGGCGCCATTTTTCCCAACAGCATTTGTTCACCTCATGTCTCTGTGTCGCATTTTGGTAATTCTCACAATATTTCAGATATTTTCACTTTCATTATATTTGTTATGGTGTTCTGTGATCAGTGATCTTTGGTGTTACTGTTGCAGAAGATTATGACTCACTGAAGGATCAGGTGATATTTAACATTTTTTAGCAATATAGTATTTTTTTTTACATGATTTGTTTTTCATTTTTTAAATGCACAATATGATGTTAAAACACACGACACTGTTGAAAAACAAATATTTCACAATTGTTTTTAAATGACATGAAA
This sequence comes from Balaenoptera borealis, assembly GCF_965194805.1. NCBI lineage: Eukaryota > Metazoa > Chordata > Mammalia > Artiodactyla > Balaenopteridae > Balaenoptera > Balaenoptera borealis. The sequence goes on from NC_138866.1 coordinate 28,701,539, forward strand.
TCCACTGATGTCCAGAATCCTTAACAAGGTAATAGATCATCCTGAATAATTCTTTTACTCCAATAAGAAGGAAAATAAAGTTTCACGCTTTCTGGAGAGTGGTTAATAAAAGTTCATTTTGTCACCCTGAGTAAGTTGAAAAAGACAGACCAAATACTAGTGATGTTTCTGGACCTAACATCTTAGAACCAGGTCTTGCAGTGGGTGCTGATTCTTTTTTTTACACTACTGGATTGGTTCCAGAGGGCCCAGTGACATGATGGGAAATCAGGAAACTCAAAGATTGGCTTCGTACTTCACCAGATCATTCTCTCCACCTAGACATACTTTTGCTCTGTCTCATGTCTGTTTCCCCAGGTGGCGTAATAGGATCCTTAAATAACTCAGGGCCCATCTCCTGCCCTTAGGAACATCACTCAGCCATCCTATCACAGTCAGGCTGCTTTGGACAGGGCAAAACTGCATACCTATTGGAATGTAAATGTTGATGGCCATTGTCCCAACCTAAATTTTTAATCTTCTGTAAGGGAATTTGTTGCAGTTGTACCAAAGTGAGGTAAAGTTGAATAACCCCATTTTTTTCTGAACCGGTTGCTCTGGGGTCAGGATGGACGAATGCAAATATACTGCAATGTTAACAAAGGGCAAGGTTGTCCAGCTTGGCTATTTTGGGCAATATTTTTTTTAAAAACAAAACAAAACAAAAAACTCTTAATAACATTTCTTTTCATTAAGAGATTTTTGGAAAGAAAGTCCTTCCAAGAGTAATGTTTGAAAAACACTTAACATTTTCACTTGAAATCTTTATGTTGGAAGATGATCATGGCTTGGTCCACTTTCGTGTAATGGGCAGTCATAAGGTTGATGGATGCCTCCAGCTACCCACAGGCCCCACTTGCTGGGAAGGGTTCTTTCCTCTAAGGAACCTAAAATCCATCTGCATCATTAACAGAGCAGATGCTTTCATGTGAGAATAGTGATTTAGTAAACTCCCTACCCGGAGAGTAAGGACCTCACTGAATTCTGTTATAATGTTGAAAATGTGAATGGATATGCCTGGAAATTGACAATCTCAACTGTGTAAAGGATTAAGAAAAAAACAAACATATAGTCCAAACTTCCACCCAGTACATCCTCTCTATCACTGAACCTCTCGATAATCAAGGCCTCTCCAATTTCTGATTTCTTACAGTTCTTACTACAGGGAAGGGAGTGCTCGGTTCTAACACAATGGCTGGAAACTAGATTGATTTCTCCATCTCTCTCCTTCCAAGTAACTCTCCTTGGTTCCTCTTTTCACGGTGGGAGGAAACATCATCATGTTGGTTCTTTGGTTGCAGTGGTGGTGATGTTCAACATTTTTTAGCAATATAGTATTTTTAAATGAAGGTATGTACATTGTTTTCTTAGACATAATGCTATTGTACACTCTAAATATTTAGACTACAGTATAGTGTAAAAATAACTTTTTTCCAGTTTTATTGAGATATAATTTACATACAGCACTATATAAGTTTAAGGTATACAGCATAGTGATTTGACTCATATATATCATGAAATGATTATCACAGTAAGTTTTGTAAAACTTATCCATCATCTCATATATATATACAAAATTAAAGAAATAGGAAAAAAATTTTTCCTGTGATGAGAACTCTTAGGATTTACTCTCTTAACAACTTTCATTTATGACACACAGCAGTGTTCATTATATTTATCATGTTGTACATTACATCCCTAGTACTTATAACTGGAAGTTTGTACCTTTTGACTGCCTTCATGTAATTCCCCCTCCCTACACCCTCCTGCCTCTGGTAACCACAAATCTGATTTTTTTTTCCTATGAGTTTTATTTGTTTTTGATGACCTCCAACACTATGTTAGTTCCTGTTATACAACATGTTGATTTGATATTTCTGTACATTTCAAAATGATCACAATGACAAGTCTAGTTACAATATGTCACCATGCAAAGTTACTGACTGTGTTCCCCACACTGTACATTTCATACCCGTGATTCATTTATTTTGCAACTGGAAGTTTAGACTTCTTAATCTCCCTCACTTATTTCTTTCCTCCCCATCCCCTCCCCTCGGGCAATCACCTATTTGTTCTCTCTGTCTGTAACTCTGTTTCTGTTTTGTTGTTTGTTCATTTGTTCTACGTATAATAAACATAACTTTTATATGCACTAGGAAACCAAAAAATTTGTATGCCTTTATTGTGATATTTGCTTTATTGCAGTGGTCTAGAACTGAACCTGCAATATCTCCAAGGTATGTCTGTAATTTATATACCACAAAATTCACTGGTTATAAGTGTACAGATCAGTGACTTTTAGTAAACTTACAAAGTTATATGACTATCTCCAAAATTCAGTTTTAGAATATTTTCATTACCCCCCCTTCCCCCCCCCGCCAAATTCCTTGTGCCCATTTGCAGTCAATTCTTATTCCTACCTCCAGCCTTAGGTAGTCAGTAATCTACTTTCCATTTCTAAAAATTTGCTTTTTCTGGAGATTTCATACAAATAGAATCATACACACATCAATATGTGGTCTTGTGTCTGGCCTTTTTCACTTAACTTAATGATTTTGAGGTTTATCCATATTGTAGCATGTATCAAGCAGCGTTGTTCCTTTCCATTGTTGGATAGTATTCCATTGTATGGATATAGCACATTTAAAAAATTCATTCATCAGTTGATAGATGTTTGGATTGCTTCCACTTTTTGACTGTTATTATATTTATATCATTATATTTATCATTTCATCCTTTAAACATTTTCTACTTATGTGTTTACTATGTGACTATAGTAATGTCTAGATGTAGTATACATACACACACATTGAGGGATATGCACAAAATTTTTGGTAATGGGGTACAGGATCAAAAAAGTTTGGAGGTCACTGTTCTAGTCCAGAACAGTCAGAAAACAGAAAATAACCAGAATTATCTTAAGTCACAGGTCTGATTTACCACTCATAAATAAACCCTACTACTTGTGAAATAAATTCCTAAATGTGGTGTTTAAGGAGCCCTACCTTACGGGCCTAAACTTTATCTGCTTTCTAGCTACCACTTCAGTTTTACAGCTCACTGCTTCCTTTTAGATTATTCTCACCATATTCCTTGTAGTTCCTTTAATACATTCTGCCTTTGAGCTTTTGCCAACTATTCCCCTTGCTTAGAATGCTATTTTCCTGCCCACCTTTAGCCTCTTGGGGGTACTATGATAAATTATTTAAGCTCCAGCTAAATCACTTCTCTGAATTGCTTCCTGGCTTACCCAAGTCAATTTAACCACTTCATCTTCTGTGATACCTCTGTATCTAGTATGTACCTTTATTATAGCAACTCTCAAATTAAATTGCAATTATTTATTAGTGTATCTGCATCCTTCACTGCATTGCTACCTCCCTGAGAACAAGGAATGTGCCTATTCATCCAATACTTGTTGAATAAATGAATGGGTAGTAGCTTCATGGGTGAGCCACTTGCATGACCCTGAGTGTGAGTGCCACCTTAAATTTTGTGCTAGGGTACCTCACTTGCCTCATCCTAGTTTATTAGACCCTGCTTGCATCTAATAAAACTAGGCTAGATCCCCCTGGCTTATAACTGGACCTGATAAGCTTTAGATTGGTTTTAGATTGGCCACACTGCCTTCTATTTTTAATACTTCATATCACAGGAAATAAATCTTTGTTAAGAGACTTTTAATAAAATCTAGACTGAAAATTGGAGATCAGTTTACCGTGATTTGTCTTGTATCACACACTGCATACTATTTGGTACATAATAGGAGTTTAATTAAGGTCTGGTAAATGTAATAGTAATAGCAAAGAGTGATTGACCTTTTACTGTGTGCCAAGTACTGCTCTAAATCCTTTACATGTATTAACTCATTTAATCCTCATAGCAAGTTCATAAGGTAGGAACTGTTGTTATCCTCATTTGGCAGCCGAGGAATCTGAAGCTCAAATATCCACATAAGTAAAGGGCATGTGACTCAAACCTGAGCAAAATCTGGCTCTAGAGCCATCCCACTTAATCACTGTTCAGAGCAAAGGAAGAGATTTAGTTTTTCATATAGGGTGGTTCCAAAAATAGTTTTCAGATAAATAGATATCCTGTTAGAGTAAATATTTTAGTGGCAAAGTTTGATCATTTAATAATTCAGCGTTAGGAATGATTATTTTTCTAGACTCAGCTTAAAAATTAGCTTTACCAGGAAGCTTTTGATTTTTTTTTTTTTTTTTTTTTTTTTTTTACTCTGTGTTCTCTAGCTCCCTTTAAAGAGTTTAAATACACTTACAGTGTTTTGTGTTTGTTTCTCTGAATAAATGAAACTACTTAAGGGACAAGACTTACTCAGTTCTTTATCCCAAGGCTTAGAACAAAGTTACTGTTCAATAAATGTAAGTTGAATGAGTGAATTGGTGAGTTTGGTATTGTAACCCAGGTTCTCTCATCCTAGGGTCTATGCTTCTACCTGGTTTAAACACTACTCCCTCCCTAGATGTTTTTTTTTGGTTGCTGTTGTTAGCCTTTGGGATCTTAGTTCCCCAACCAGGGATTAACCCCTTGCCCTCAGCAGTGAAAGTATGGGGTCCTAACCACTGGACCACCAGGGAATTCCCCCTAGATGTTTTTATCCCTGCCAAAACTTATCTTTTGTCCTAATAATTCCTGTAGGATATTTTATGTATAGTGATTTATTCCTTCTAGTATGTATACTTCTGTTATTTGTATGTTTCTGTTTAATTTTTTATTTTTGAATTTTATTTTATTTATTTTTTTGTACAGCAGGTTCTTATTAGTTGTCTATTTTATACATATTAGTGTATATATGTCAACCCAATCTCCCAGTTCATCCCAGCACCACCACACACCCGCCACTTTCCCCACTTGGTGTCCATGCATTTGTTCTCTACATCTGTGTCTCTATTTCTGCCTTGCAAACCAGTTCATCTGTACCATTTTTCTAAGTTCCACATATATGCATAAATATACGATATTTGTTTTTCTCTTTCTGACCTACTTCACTCTGTATGACAGTCTCTAGATCCATCCACATCTCAACAAATGACCCAATTTCGTTCCTTTTTATGGCTGAGTAATATTCCATTGTATATATGTACCACATGTTCTTTATCCATTTGTCTGTTGATGGGCATTTAGGTTGCTTCCATGACCTGGCTATTGTAAATAGTGCTGCAATGAACATTGGGATGCATGTGTCTTTTTTTTTTTTTAACGTTTTTATTGGAGTATAATTCCTTTACAATGGTGTGTTGGTTTCTGCTTTATAACAAAGTGAATCAGTTATACATATACATATATCCCCATATCTCTTCCCTTTTGCGTCTCCCTCCCTCCCACCCTCCCTATCCCACCCTTCTAGCTGGTCACAAAGCACTGAGCTGATCTCCCTGTGCTATGCGACTGCTTCCCACTAGCTATCTATTTTACATTTGGTAGTGTATATATGTGCATATATACACTACCACTCTCTCACTTTTTCCCAGCTTACCCTTCCCCCTCCCCGTGTCCACAGGTCCATTCTCTAGTAGGTCTGCCTCTTTATTCTCGTCTTGCCCTAGGTTCTTCATAACCATTTTTTTTTTTTTTAGATTCCATATATATGTGTTAGCATACGGTATTTGTTTTTCTCTTTCTGACTTACTTCACTCTGTATGACAGACTCTAGGTTCATCCACCTCACTACAAATAACTCAATTTCGTTTCTTTTTATGGCTGAGTAATATTCCATTGTATATATGTGCCACATCTTCTTTATCCATTCATCTGTCAATGGACAGTTAGTTTGCTTCCATGTCCTGGCTATTGTAAATAGAGCTGCAGTGAACATTGTGGTACATGACTCTTTCTGAATTATGGGTTTCTCAGGGTATATGCCCAGTAGTGGGATTGCTGGGTCGTATGGTAGTTCTATTTTTCGTTTTTTAAGGAACATCCATACTGTTCTCCATAGTGGCTATATCAATTTACATTCCCACCAGCAGTGTATGAGGGATCCCTTTTCTCCACACCCTCTCCAGCATTTATTGTTTGTAGATTTTTTTGATGATGACCATTCTGACCAGTGTGAGATGATATCTCATTGTAGTTTTGATTTGCATTTCTCTAATGATTAGTGATGTTGAGCATTCTTTCATGTGTTTGTTGGCAATCTGTATATCTTCTTTGGAGAAATGTCTGTTTAGGTCTTCTGCTTGTTTTTGGATTGGGTTGTTTGCTTTTTGAGATTGAACTGCATGAGCTGCTTGTAAATTTTGGAGATTAATCCTTTGTCAGTTGCTTCATTTGCAGATATTTTCTCCCATTCTGAGGGTTGTGTTTTCGTCTTCTTTATGGTTTCCTTTGCTGTGCAAAAGCTTTGAAGTTTCATTAGGTCCCATTTGTTTATTTTTGTTTTTATTTCCATTTCTCTAGGAGGTGGGTCAAAAAGGATCTTGCTGTGATTTATGTCATAGAGTGTTCTTCCTATGTTTTCCTCTAAGAGTTTTAAAGTTTCTGGTCTTACATTTAGGTCTCTAACCTATTTTGAGTTTATTTTTGTGTATGGTGTTAGAGAGTGTTTTAATTTCATTCTTTTACATGTAGCTGTCCAGTTTTCCCAGCACCACTTACTGAAGAGAGTGTCTTTTCTCCATTGTATATCCTTGCCTCCTTTGTCATAGATTACTTGACTGTAGGTGCATAGGTTTAGCTCTGGGCTTTCTATCCTGTTCCATTGATCTAGATTTCTGTTTTTGTGCCAGTATCATATTGTCTTGATTACTGTAGCTTTGTAGTATAGTCTGAAGTCATGGAGTCTCATTCCTCCAGCTCCGTTTTTTTCCCTCAAGACTGCTTTGGCTGTTCGGGGTCTTTTGTGTCTCCATATAAATTTTAAGATTTTTTGTTCTTGTTCTATAAAAAATGCCATTGGTAATTTGACAGGGATTGCATTGAATCTGTAGGTTGCTTTGGGTAGTATGGTCATTTTCACAAGATTGGTTCTTCCAACCCAAGAACATGGTATATCTCTCCATCTGTTTGTGTCGTCTTTGATTTCTTTCATCAGTGTATTCTAGTTTTCTGAGTACAGGTCTTTTACCTCCTTAGGTAAGTTTATTCCTAGGAATTTTATTCTTTTTGTTGCAGTGGTGAATGGGAATGTTTCCTTAATTTCTCTTTCTGATCTTTCGTTGTTAGTGTATAGGAATGCAAGAGATTTCTGTGCATTAATTTTGTATCCTGCAACTTTAACAGATTCATTGATTTGCTCTAGTAGTTTTCTGGTGGCATCTTTAGGATTCTCTATGTATAGTATCATGTCATCTGCAAACAGTGACAGTTTTACTTCTTCTTTTCCAATTTGTATTCCTTTTATTTCTTTTTCTTCTCTGATTGCTGTGGCTAGGACTTCCAAAACGATGTTGAATAATAGTGGCGAGAGTGGACATCCTTGTTTTGTTCCTGATCTTAGTGGAAATGCTTTCAGTTTTTCACCATTGAGAATGATGTTTGCTGTGGGTTTGTTGTATATGGCCTTTATTATGTTGAGGTAGGTTCCCTCTGTGCCCACTTTCTGGAGAGCTTTTTATCATAAATGGGTGTTGAATTTTGTCAAAAGCTTTTTCTGCATCTATTGAGATGATCATATGGTTTTTCTCCTTCATTTTGTTAAAATGGTGTATCACATTGGTTGATTTGCATATATTGAAGAATCCTTGCATCCCTGGGATAAATCCCACTTGATCATGGTGTATGATCCTTTTAATGTGTTGTTGGATTCTGTTTGCTAGTATTTTGTTGAGGATTTTTGCATCTATATTCATCAGTGATATTGGTCTGTAATTTTTTTTTTTGCAGTACCTTTGTCTGGTTTTGGTATCAGGGTGATGGTGGCCTCATAGAATGAGTTTGGGAGTGTTCCTTCCTCTGCAATTTTTTGGAAGAGTTTGAGAAGGATGGGTGTTAGCTCTTCTCTAAATGTTTGATAGAATTCACCTGTGAAGCCCTCTGGTCCTGCAGTTTTGTTTGTTGGAAGATATTTAATCACAGTTTCAATTTCATTACTTGTGATTGGCCTGTTCATATTTTCTGTTTCTTCCTGGTTCAGTCTTGGAAGGTTATACGTTTCTAAGAATTTGTCCATTTCTTCCAGGTTGTCCATTTTATTGGCATAGGGTTGCTTGTAGTAGTCTCTTAGGATGCTTTGTATTTCTGCCGTGTCTGTTGTAACTTCTCCTTTTTCATTTCTAATTTTATTGATTTGAGTCCTCTCCCTGTTTTTCTTGATGACTCTGGTTAATGGTTTATCAGTTTTGGTTATCTTCTCAAAAAACCAGCTTTTAGTTTTATTGATCTTTGCTATTGTTTTCTTTGTTTCTATTTCATTTATTTCTGCTCTTATCTTTATGATTTCTTTCCTTCTGCTAACTTTGGGTTTTGTTTGTTCTTCTTTCTCTAGTTCCTTTAGGTGTAAGGTTAGATTGTTTATTTGAGATTTTTCTTGTTTCTTGAGGTAGGCTTGTATTACTATAAACTTCCCTCTTAGAACTGCTTTTGCTGCATCCTATAGGTTTTGGATCGTCGTGTTTTCATTGTCATTTGTCTCTAGGTATTTTTTGATTTCCTCTTTGATATCTTTAGTGATCTCTTGGTTATGTAGTAACATATTGTTTAGCCTCCATATGTTTGTGTTTTTTACGTTTTTTTCCCTGTAATTGATTTCTAATCTCATAGTGTTGTGGTCAGAAAAGATGCTTGATATGATTTCACATTTCTTAAATTTACCAAGGCTTGATTTGTGACCCAAGATGTGATCAGTCCTGGAGAATGTTCCATGTGCACTTGAGAAGAAAGTGTAATCTGCTGTTTTTGGATGGAATGTCCTATAAATATCAATTAAATCTATCTGGTCTATTGTGTTATATAAAGCTTGTGTTTCCTTATTAATTTTCTGTCTGGATGATCTGTCCATTGGTGTAAGTGAGGTGTTAAAGTCCCCCACTATTATTGTGTTACTGTTGATTTCCTCTTTTATAGCTGTTAGCAGTTGCCTTATGTATTGAGGTGCTCCTATGTTGGGTGCGTATGTATTTATAATTGTTATATCTTTTTCTTGGATTGGTCCCTTGATTATTATGTAGTGTCCTTCCTTGTCTCTTGTAACGTTCTTCATTTTAAAGTCTATTTTATCTCATATGAATATTGCTACTCTAGCTTTCTTTTGATTTCCATTTGCGTGGAATATCTTTTTCCATCCCCTCACTTTCAGTCTGTATGTGTCCCTAGGTCTGATGTGGGTCTCTTGTAGACAGCATATATATGGGTCTTGTTTTTGCATCCATTCAGCAAGCCTGTGTCTTTTGGTTGGAGCATTTAATCCATTCACCTTTAAGGTAATTATCGATATGTATGTTCCTATGACCATTTTCTTAATTGTTTTGGGTTTGTTTTTGTAGGTCCTTTTGTTCTCTTGTGTTTCCCACTTAGAGAAGTTCCTTTAGCATTTGTTGTAGAGCTGGTTTGGTGGTGCTGAATTCTCTTAGCTTTTGCTTGTCTGTAAAGCTTTTGATTTCTCCATCAAATCTGAATGAGATCCTTGCCGGGTAGAGTAATCTTGGTTGTAGGTTTTCCCTTTCATCACTTTAAATATATCATGCCACTCCCTTCTGGCTTGTAGAGTTTCTGCTGAGAAATCAGCTGTTAACCTTATGGGACTTCCCTTGTATGTTATTTGTCGTTTTTCCCTTGTTGCTTTCAGTAATTTTTCTTTGTCTTTAATTTTTGTCGATTTGATTACTGTGTGTCTCAGCATGTTTCTCCTTGCATTTATCCTGCCTGGGACTCTCTGCGCTTCCTGGACTTGGGTGGCTGTTTCCTTTCCCATGTTAGGGAAGTTTTCGACTATAATCTCTTTAAATATTTTCACGGGTCCTTTCTCTTTCTCTTCTCCTTCTGGGACCCCTATAATGTGAATGTTGTTGTGTTTAATATTGTCCCAGAGGTCTCTTAGGCTGTCTTCGTTTCTTTTCATTCTTTTTTCTTTATTCTGTTCCATGGCAGTGAACTCCACCATTCTGTCTTCCAGGTCACGTATCCATTCTTCTGCCTCAGTTATTCTGCTATTGATTCCTTCTGGTGTATTTTTCATTTCAGTTATTGTTTTGTTCATCTCTGTTTGTTTGTTCTTTAATTTTTCTAGGTGTTTGTTCTTTAATTCTTCTAGGTCTTTGTTAAACATTTCTTGCATCTTCTCGATCTTTGCCTCCATTCTTTTTCCGAGGTCCTGGATCATCTTCACTATCATTATTCTGAATTCTTTTTCTGGAAGTTTCCCTATCTCGACTTCATTTTTTATGTTTTTTAATGTTTTATCTGGTTCCTTTATCTGGTACAAAATTTTCTGCCTTTTCATTTTGTCTGTCTTTCTGTGAATGTGGTTTTCCTTCCACAGGCTGCAGAATTGTATTTCTTCTTGTTTCTGCTCTCTGCCCACTGGTGGATGAGGCTATCTCTGTATGTTTCTTATTATACTAGAACCTCGCTGAGGGCATGTTCTGTTATTTTCCATAATATTTTATGTGGGTTGTGACTTACCCAGAAAATGTATTGAGTAAATATTTCTTAAATGCATAAAAAATTTTTTCATTAATAGGGAAAGGCTTTAGACGTTCCTCAGTGGCTGTTGGTGTATTTTTAGTTCATTGTGAGCCAGAGGTTCTGTTATCTGTCAGACGTGTGTCGGACAGATGTGAAATTTGGTGTCTGTGTTAAGAAATACTGCATAAAAATTTGTGGAAGTATAACAACCTTGTATATTTTTAAAACAATTATTTTCATGGGTCTAAGAATTACATGAAAATGCATCTAAAAGCCTTAGCACAGTGCTTGGCATGTATAAATGTTGCTTATTGTTAACAATCATAGTGATAGCCAACAGTGAGTTTGATTTATTAACAACTTGTACCCACCAACTCTAGTTTGTTCAGTGAAATTTAGAAATGTATATATGTCCCAAGTTGAAAAAAATCAATATTTGGTATCTGAATTTACTAAGAAATTAAAGCAGGGGAGTAGCCTTTCACTATAGGTTAAGTAGGTTAGGTTAAATTTTTTCTTTTTAAAAATGTGTAATTGGGTACTTCCCCCCACCCCCTTTATATGATTTTCCTATATCCAGAGACTAGCAAGATTTGGATAATTCCTTGTTATTGTTAGATGCAGAATTTTCTTTTTTTCTTTTTTTGGTGGCCCCCCGTGTCTTGCGGGATCTTAGTTCCCCCAGCAGGGATGGAATTCCGGCCGTGGCAGTGGAACCACTGAGTCCTCACCACTGGATTGCCAAGGAATTCCCAGAATTCTCTAATTCTGTCATTTTCGGAATCATTTAGAAATGTAGCTTCCCTCCCTATTTTCTAAATTACGTCTTGCCTTTTTTTAAAAAGCAAGTGATACCACACTATCTAGTGGAGATTAGGAGAAGTTTTGCTTTTTAGAAGGGGCATTAATTTGTTTGGAAAGGATAGTAGCAATTGTTAATGGAAAGGCTTCAGGACAGTCAGGTGATATGTTGAGACTTCTGTCCTATTAGAAGTTCAGTTTGTTTCTTCAAAAGGTTTTTCAAGCCTGCTGATAGTTCCATCTCAGGCACAGAGGAAGAAGACTTTTGGTACTTAGTCATTTTAGGGGTTTAAGATTTTCATTAGTAAACAGAATGAATGATATCAGAATTCCTGTGTAGAGCAGGACAACTAAGGGTTGGAGGAGCTGGAAAAAGAACGTTTTCTCTGTGGTTCTGCTAGTGGTGAAATGATAATACCAACTGCTGTTTACTGTGCATTTATTTGTATACCAGTTGCTATGTTAAGCCATGTATATACTTTCCTATTTAATCCGGATGAGGTAGATGGTTTTACAGATGAGGAAACTGAAGCCTAGACTGGTTAAATGACTTTGAAAGCCAGAATGAGAATTTAAATCCAGGATTAATTCCAAAAAGTGGATGTTCTTTCCACTGCCCATAGTACTGATTTGGGTGTCTTTTACTTGTAGTGAACTGTCTATAATTTTTAGCCCAAAGGATAGATGTTAAATTGGACTTCTGGGGGGTAGAAGGGAAAGTTGATTTTATAGTCACCTTCTATGCCTGTTTTATAGTATGGCATTGTTGTGTATAGATAAGAAATTTGAGAGTAGGCAATAATTGATAGCATTACAGCCGTTTGTTTAAAGTTGAAGGTGGTTATTACAACTTTTAAGTTAATCCCATTTTAAAGGATCGACTTTAACTCTTTTATCCTAACAAGTTATATCTAAATTCCTTTGTCTTCTATTTGCCTGACTATCGGGGGACTAAATTATAATATTATTTCTTTTCTCTTTTAAAAGAAACTTTTGTAAGAAAAGGAGTAAGAATATGTCTCTTTTTCCATATTACATGTTTCTTAAAAAAAATTAAGTATAGTTGATTTACAATATTGTGTTAGTGTCAGGTGTATGGCAAAGTGATTCAGTTATATATATATATTTTTCCAGATTGTTTTCCATTATAGGTTATTATAAGATATTAAATATAGTTTCCTGTGCTATTCAGTAAATCCTTGTTTCATTTTTTTGTGAAAAATGATGATTTGTCATTGTGTAGATTATGTAGGTTTTGATTCATAAACAAAACTAAAACAGAGAAACTGAAAGTTTTGATGTAGCTCAAAGTTCTTTAATTAAAACATTTTGTTTCAAAGATCTTTTAATAACTGAAGTTAAATTCAACAAATTTGTATTAATCAATTCAGTGAAGATGTTGAGGTGGGTAAGAGCTGGGAGCCAAACTTCATGGTCTGAAAGCATTTTAAATCTTTTAGAAGAGATGGAACTTGTAAATAACCATAAAAAAGAAATTATATTTCTTAGCATAGATGCCAAATTTCAGTGTGCAACTTATAGTACTTCTTGAGTTTATAGGTGAGAAATGTTCTTTCTTACTTGCTTCATGGATATGGCATTTGAGCGGTGTCCTGTGATTGAGCAGGATTTTAGGTAAGTTGGAGTCTGAAAAGAGGTCAGTCTACATTGAGAGGTTGGTTAAAGATGAGGAAGAAGAGTGGTAGGTGCCTCCTGGTTCATTATGTGAGATGAATGGTTTCCGAGTTTTTTTCATTCCTTTTTTCTTTTTTTTAGACTGGACGTATTCAGTAGTTTGATTTTTTTGAAAACATTAAAATGGGAGGGAAAGAAAAAGTATATTTTAATTCAAAGGACATTGAAATCTTATTCACAGCTTTTGTTTTGGTTATTTTATTTTTCAGTTCTAAAATTTGTTCTTCTTTATGTCTTATATTTTTTGCTAATGATTTCTAATTTAACATTTATTTCAAGAGTGTTTGATGTTCATTTGAGCATTTTTTTTTAGCAGATATTCATTTTTTAAATTATTTATTTATTTATTTATTTATTTTTGGCTGTGTTGGGTCTTCGTTTCTGTGCGAGGGCTTTCTCCAGTTGCGGCAAGCGGGGGCCACTCTTCATCGCGGTGCGCGGGCCTCTCACTATCGTGGCCTCTTGTTGCGGAGCACAGGCTCCAGACGCGCAGGCTCAGTAGTTGTGGCTCACGGGCCTAGTCGCCATTTGAGCATTTTTACCATACCTGCTTTAAAGTCCTTGTGAGATAATTCCAGTATCTAAGTTCATCTCTTCATTGGTGGTGTGTTTTCCCATTGAGCAGAGATTTTTGTGGTTCTTCTTATGTTGAGTAATTTTGGTTTGTATCCTGGACCTTCTGAGTATTATGTAATGAGATTCTAGATTTTCTTTAAAGTCTGTGGAAAACGTTGATATTTTTGTTTTAGCATTCTGTGGGTTGTGGTTCCAATGTCAATTCAGTTTTCAGAGCTTTGTCAGTGTTTTTCAGATCTGTCCCATGTGTGTTCCACTCGTTGGTCAGTCTGGGATCTGGGTGGAGGTCTACTCATTTTCTCAGTGTTCAAAGATTTTATTATGTTAATTAGCATCAGATTCATACCTACACAGGTTGAGAGTGAGCTCAGGAGTTCATAAACATCTTTATGGCGTCACTTTCCTGAGAACGGAGAGAGAAGGAAAAAAATAATGGAGTTTGGCCTGCCCACTTGGAGGCAGGGCTCCATTGAATGGAGAGGAATGTTCCCCTCACAATTTTCACTCCTGAAGGCTTTCCATTCCCAGTTGATCTTGCTATTGTTGCTGTTGCACCCACCACAGAAGACCTGGGGACTGGGACATGAGAGAGAAAGGAGAATGAAAAAATACCCAAGTGATTTCCCCACTTTCTTTGCACTTTAGGAGTTCCCTTTTCTGGCCTTGAGCCAGAGCTAGAGGGTTTCTCCTGTGTCTCTCTGCCTGCACAATAGTGCTCACTTCTGGGTTTTGGGTTGTGTTGAGTGCAGGCTGGGGGATACTAGAGGGGAAAAATGGTAAACTCACAGCAAATTAGGTGATACTTTTAATTCTGGTGCTCTTCCCAGATCTACCTGTAATATTTACATTTCAGAGTATTCAAATAGTTCTTCATGCATTCTGTCCAGGTTTTATAGTTTAGTTCAGTGGAAGTGGAAGATAAAGAGAGGTGTGTGTTTATTACTAAACTGGAAGTCTTCCCAGCGTTTTGTTTTAACATTTTATTTTGATATAATTTTAAATTCATAGGAAGTTGTAAAAAGAGGACAGAGAGGTTCTGTGTGTTCTTTACCCAGTTTCCTCCAGTGGTTACATCTTACATAGCTATAGCACAATATCCAAACCAGGAAATTAACATTAACACCAACTTTTTATTATGAAACATTCAAATGTATAAGAATGTTGAAAGAATAGTACTGTTATCCAATACCATTATCATACCTAAGAATATTAACAGTATGAGGTTTTTTTTGGACGGTAGTCTTAATGTTCCAGGGCTTTTATTTTGACTCTTGAAGGCTTAAGTTATTGTTCAAGGAAATGGCTCTCCTGATGATATACTCTTGGTGATTATTTTGAAAGTCTGGGCTCTTACGATGTGTGCAATTCAGAGCCTAGAGAACTTCCTGATTCTATATTCTTGTTCTCTCTCATTCTTCCCTCAGCTCAGACTTCTTACAGGTCTGTGAGGAGATACTCATTAGAATAGTCCTTATCAGGAGGTTAGAACTTTGTCAGGCTAATTTATTACTTACAGATAAAGTTGTAGAGTTTCTGATATGGTGATATATAAGGACTGTATAAACTGTAAGTAATTAAAAATCTGACTACAAGGCTTAAACAAAGAGAAGTTTGTTTTTCTTACCTAAGTCTGGAAGTAGGCAGTTGCTCATGTTGCTTCAGTGACTCAACAGTGTTGGGACCCATATCTTTGTGATTTGCTTGGCCTCCATGGTCCTAAGATAACTACTGTAGCTCTAGCCTTCCACGCACAATTAAGGAGGAAGGCAAAAGATCCAGGCCAAGCAAAAGCTTTCCTAGAAGTGACTTGCTCAGAAGTGCTTCTAATGCCTCATGGGCCAAAATTGGGTTATATGGACACCTCTAACTGTAGTTAGCCTTTTGGCCTCTATAGTTAGAGGCAAGGAGGGAGGAAGGATTTGGGAGTGGCTTTTTGGGTAGCCAGTAAACAGCATCTGTCAGAATTATATGATTGCATTCATTTTACTTTAGAAATGCATTCATTTTATTTCAGTATGATGTTCAACACATAGGTGCTTTATAATTACATAATAACATCTTACTGGGTACTATGGGAAACAGGAAACAAAATGAATTTTAAATTTAGTTGTGCAGGTGAGATTTTGGTTATGCAAGATGCAACTGGCTTGAATTTTGGGACCTTGGTATAATGATTTTGTGCTGGGAATTTCATTCTTTTTTGCTCAACACTGTTTTAAGACTTAAACATGTATAAATCTAGTTTATACCTACTGACTGTTGTATAATATTGCATTTTATATGCATTTCTATATTTTACTTATGTATTTCTCTGATAATGGATTTCTAGGTGTGGCTTAAAAATTACTAATACAGTAGTACTGCTATGAACTTCCTTATACATATCCCCTATCGACTTGTGCAAAGGTTTCTCTGTAGTACATACTGAAGAAAGGAATTCCTGACTTGTGGTCCATACACATACTTAATTTCACTAAATACTGCTAGATTGTTTTCCAGAATGGTTTCCCAGTTTATGCTCCCACCAGCAGTGTATTAGGGTTCCCATTTCCTTAAATCCTCACCAGCATTTGGTCTTATCCATCTGTTTAGTCTTGTCAATCTGATGGGAATAAAGTAGTATTTTGTTTTAATTTACATTTCTGTGATTGAGAGTGAGGTTGGGTATCTCTTTATTTACTTTGATATCATTTGTGTCTCCCCTGCATATTGACTAAAAAAGTTACCCAAATAATACTTGTTAGTTGTAGATATTTTTGAAAATACAAATAGGCAGATACAAAAAGGTCATCTCTAATACTCCAGTCCAGAGGTAATTGCTATTAATATGGCTGTATCTTTCTGGTCTTTAAATATTCATACACATACAAATTCATATACACATACACAAATATGTATTTTTGATTATTAATAGAATCATATACACAATTTTATAACTTATACTTTTCACTTCACAATAATTTATGACCATTTTCCCCTGTTGTTGGAAATTTTTTTACATCACCATGTAATAGGTGCATATCATTCCGTTTTCTGGCTTTAAGTTATTTAATCTACTATGGCACATTTATGCTTTTTACGGTTTTTCCTCTCATTATCAGTACCTTGGCGAACTATTAATCAAGCCTGCATTTTGACGAGGCAGGGCTAGAGGCATCATGCTTTTGCTCCCTTTGTGAAACTGGGTTTATAGCAAGTTGCAGGCTCAGTCTGTTTTCTGCTTGGATTCTAGGGCAGCTGTTAATGCTTCATTTTATAAAGATGACATCTAGCCCTTGATGTTCCAGGGCTAGAGTTCAAAGATTTCCTCCTTGGGCCTTATCTTTCTCTCTTTTTTTTCCCACTTTGGCAAGGCCAGGTTAGCAGAGAAGGATAGCGCAAGAGTAGACTTAGACCTGCATTTAATAAATATCACTGTCTCCTCTGATAGAGGGCTGTTAAATTTCAACTATAAAAAACTCTAATCTAAATTGATAATTTCATTTTTCAAAATATTAATAGCTTTTTATTATAAAAGTGAGAATGTTCATTGCAAAACAATCAAGAAAATATAGAAAGCCATAAAGAAAATAAAATTCCTGTAATCCTTCTACTCAAAGATAGCTGTTACCATTTTACCTTATATCATTTTTTTTTGACATACAGTGTCTGTGCATTTATTTTAAAATATTTATTTATTTATTTATTTGGTTGTGCCAGGTCTTAGTTGCTGCAGGCGGGTTCCTTAGTTGCAGCTCACAAGCTCCTTAGCTGCAGCACTTGGGATCCTTAGTTGGGGCATGCAAACTCTTAGTTGCGACATGCGAACTCTTAGTTGCAACATGCATGTGGGATCTAGTTCCCTGAGCAGGGATTGAGCCTGGGCCCCCTGCATTGGGAGCATGGAGTCTTAACCACTGTGCCACCAGGAAAGTCCCTTACCTTATATCTTTTTTGATATTTTTCTAAATCATTGACTCACCAGAGCCAGTAATTAAAGAATTATGCAAGTCCATATCATTGGTAACTTGATATTAGCTATGGTGGGAGTAGTTACACTAAAGAAATTGGCAAATGCTACAAATCAGGGCTTCCCCTTCCCTGCTGAGTTCCGTCCAGAACCAATTTATCAGCACACTACTGCATATATACATTATATCAATATAGACCTACTTTATTTTCAGTGGCTTCATAGAAGTCCATTCTGTAGCTCAGTGGTTCTCAGTGTGGTCCTTAGACCGGCAGTATCAGTGTTAACTGGGAATTTGTTAGAAATGCAAATTCTTGACCTCTACCCAGACTTACAGAATCAGAAACTCTTCTGTTGGGGCCCCAGCAGTCTATGGTCTTACAAGCTCTTTAGGTGATTCTGATGCATGCTGAAGTTTGAGAAGCACTGTAGAGTATATAGATGTACTGTAAATTATCTGATTGATCTGATGATTTCTATATGATAAATTCCTAGATATATTTTTATTTAAAAGTTTTTGGATGCATATTGCCAAATTGTATTCTAAAAAGGCTGTACTAGTTCCCATTCCCACCTGAAGTCTACATCAACTTCATTTTAGGTTCTTTTTCTATTTAGAGAAAAGTTGCTGTATTAAAGATCTTACTTCTTTTTTAGCTGTTTGTATCCATTTATACATCCTAGAACTCAGTTCACCTGCATTATCTTCAACAATAAAGTACTTTAATGTTATTTATACTTTTAAAAAGAGAACAGTTTAAAAAGACAGAAAAAAACTATGCCTTTCCTGCTGCATCATATGTGGCTATACCTGTGAGTACCTGCCTTTAATCCCTGTTGTGAATGGTTAGATCATTCTTCTTTCCTTACCTCTGGCACGGTATTTCATTCTGAAACACAACTTTAAAATGTACGAAGACTTGCTTGCTGTGAAAGTTGCTACTAATGGTGCCAAGCTGGTAAAACAGGGGAAAAGATCCCAGTAAGAACTTGTGACTCTTCTTGGCCCACATAGACAATAAGCTGGAAGTACTTTATTTTAAAGACTTTTGTTAAATTAGGAGCCAGAATTTATAAGTATTGGGAATTTTTTTCTGTATAGCCGTTGTATATTTTGACATTCAGATTTTAAAATTTTACTTATTTAAATTTGATTTTATCTACTTTTAACATCTGACAATGGAAAAGAGAATGGCTAGCTTCTTGGCTGAAACTCCTTTTCTTTAAGAAAAGAAAAAGTCTAGCAGTGCATTTATTTCAGTTCTTAAGTAAAGATGAATGTGAGTGAATTTCCAGCTTTTTTCTGGAATTTATATTATATCTGGAATGTTCTGTATTTCTAAATATTTTGCTTCTAACAGTGAGTGAAATATGGTAAAGTGAATGTCAATATATTTTATAGCAATATGAATATTGAACACAGTGCATTATTTTTTCATGTAATTTATTAAGTGTGTTCTGTAGTCACATTAATAAGTGATCTGGGGACTTCCTGGTGGTCCAGTGGTTAAGACTCCGCACTCCCATTGCAGGGGGCCCAGGTTTGATCCCTGATCAGGGAACTAGATCCTGCATGCTGCATCTAAGATGTGGTGCAGCCAAATAAATAAATAAATATTTTTTTAAAAAGGTGATACGGTTTGCAGTATTTCCATTTTTTTCTTCTAGAATTTGTCAAAATTCTTGAAACTTTCTGGAAAACAAATTCAGTAAATATAGTTGTTTCGACCTTTCTTTCATTTGAACCACTGTTCTTTTTTTTTTGGCCGTGTGGTTTGTGGGATCTCAGTTCCTTGACCAGGGATTGAACCCAGGCCACGGCAGTGAAAGCCCGGAATCCTAACCACTAGGCCACTGGGGAACTCCCTGAACCACTGTTCTTAATAGGGAATATTAATCTTGCCCCTGCAGGAGCTTTTGGTCTGTTATGAAATAAATTAACTAATTGGATGTGTATCTGTCAGTTTTCTTCTTTAATATTTGATTGACAAATGATTAAAAATGAGTTCTCAGAGCCACAATAGACAATAATGATTTTTAAAAGAAATAATGAGGGCTTCCCTGGTGGCGCAGTGGTTGAGACTCTGCCTGCCAATGCAGGGGACACGGGTTTGAGCCCTGGTCTGGGAAGATCCCACATGCCACGGAGCAACTGGGCCCGTGAGCCACAATTACTGAGCCTGAGCGTCTGGAGCCTGTGCTCCGCAACAAGAGAGGCCGCGATAGTGAGAGGCCCACGCATCGCGATGAAGAGTGGGCCCGCTTGCCGCAACTAGAGAAAGTCCTCGCACAGAAACAAAGACCCAACACAGCCAAAAATAAATAATAAATAAATTAAAAAAAACAAAAGAAATAATGGTATAATTATGTATAAATCATTTATTCTAATAAACTTCTACCAAATTTGCTTTCTGCTGTAATACAATCATTAAAAGTTTTAAGTCATTTCTCACTTAAAAAAAAAGTCCTCACAAGGAAGTTATATCTTACAAGGGAGAGGTTTTCCATAATTTTCATTTTAGTGATAAAGTTTTTTTCTATTAGACTGCTTAACAAAACATCTGATAGATTGAATATCCTTTATTACCTTTCCTTTGATTTATAATCTCAGTGATTATAATTCGGCTGATAACATATGAGTCTCAACAAAATCTCTGTGGGTTGCTAGGCACTGAGGGCGTTTAAAATCTTTAGACTTCACTATATAGAACAAATTTTGAATTGGAACTTTCTTTACTTCTGTTTTGTTTTGTTTTGTTTTGCTGTCAGAATTTCCTGGTAGTATTCAGTTAAGACTCAGAGATTTTCTTCTAGAGATTAGGCAGCCTGTTCTTCCCTTAGGAGAGTTATTCAAAGTCTTTTTTTTCTTTGTGTTATGTGCTTACCAGGCTGAGTAGCCGCTGTATTCTAGTAAGAAAACCTATTGCCAAAACACCCAATAGAGCAGAAAACTGACCTACTTAATGCTGACAAGTTAAAAAAAAAAAATCTTTGGAAATGTACCAGCATTGGATTAACTTCTTCCTTCTCTTGTGGTGGATAGGGTGGAGTAGAGAAGAGGATAAGAAAGGAGAGTGAACTGCTGCAGGGGAGTAAATGAATATTTAATTACCTGAAATGATTTGATTAAAGGCTATTCACTGTACAGCACAGGAAACTACTCAGTGCTCTGTGGTGACCTGAATGGGAAGGAAATCTAAAAAAAGAGGGGATATATGTATACGTATAACTGATTCACTTTGCTATACAGTAGAAACTAACACAACATTGTAAAGCAGCTATACGCCAATAAAAATTAATTTTTACAAAAAGCTATTCATTTGGTACAATTTGAAGGCCTCTAAAGTGCAGCATTTCTTCTTGGATCACTTTAAACTTTGGGGGGGGGGGGAAGCCCTAGGAAATTCCTAGGGCTTTCATGCTAATAATCTAGAAAAGCCCTCTGGTTAAGGTTGTCAGTCAGCATTTCCTGAATAATTGTTTTTTTTGCAGGATATGGTAAATTTATTAAAAACTTCAGTTATAGTTTTATCAGTGTAGTACATTTCAGAATTGATAGATATTGAAACAGAGAAGAATGTTTGGAATATTTATTTGTAGCAAGTGACTATGGACCTTAACTTTATCAAACCCGTTTCCACTGTTATCCAACCTAATTTTCACTACTCTCAGTATCACTAGCTTTAAATTTTAGAGCTGTGCTATTCAGTACAGAAGCCACTAGCCATATGTGGCTACTTAAGTTTAAATTAATTAAAACAATAAAATTTAAAAGTAATTCCTCCATCAAAGTAGCCACATTTCAAGTGCTTACTAGCCAAATGTGGCTAGTGGCTACCATATTGGGTAGTACAGATATAAAACATTTTCATCATTGTAGAAAGTTCTGTTGGATAGAATTGTTCTAAAGTCTGCCTCATTCTGTAATTCTTTACTTTTTGTTTCCCAACCTGGGCACTGTTGACATTTTGGGGAGGATAATTTTTTGTTGTGGAGACCTTATACGATGTTTATCAGCATCCCTGGTCTTTACTTACTAGATGCCAGTAGCACTCAACCAGTTGTGACAATCAAAAATGTCTCCAGACATTGCCACATGTCCCCTGGGAGCAAAATCAACCTTGTTTGAGAACCACTGACTACTTACACATATTAGCGCTGTATCAGTTAGTTTTTACTTAATAAAAGGCTTAGTAGCTTAAAATAAATCATTTAATAGCTCATGGTTCTGTGGATTGTCAGTTTGGGGTATATTGGTCTCCGTAGTCTGGTGGTGGTTTGGCTAGGGCCAAATGGTATAGAATAGCCTCACTTATATGTGTGTTGGTTGGCAAGCTTTTGGCCAGGGTAAGGGTGGGGAGTTTGTTCTCCATGTGTTCTTTCCAGCAGGCACATTCATTCACCTGATGACTCAAAGTTCTAAGAGTAGCAGAGAGATTGAAATGTGCAAGCACTTTTAAAGTCTCTGCTGTATGACATTTTCTAATGTCCCATTGGCCAAAGCAAGTCATATGTCCAAGCCCAAATTCAAGAGGTAGAGAAAATGAATTCCACCTCTTGATAGGAAGAGTAGCAAAGTCACATTGTAAAGGCATGTGCATAAGGAATGGGAGGAATTATTGTGGCCATTTTTGTACACAGTCTACTGCTATTATTTTCTGGACACTACAAGTACCTTACAGCTCTTTCATTCCATTTATCGTTCCCGTTTTGGGTTTTGTTTATTTGTTTGTGTTGGGGTTTTTTATGCTTTGTTTTTATTTTATTATTGTTTTAAATAATTCATAGTTATTTAATTTTTCTCATGTTTTCTCTTTCTGGTGTTCTTGAGTCTTTCCTGTTTTATCATGCTTTCATCTGAGAGTATTTCTTTCTTCATAGATAATTTCTTTTTAAATTTTTAAATGAAGTATAGTTGATTTACAATATTGTGTTAGTTTCAGGTATACAGCAGAGTGATTCAGTTATATGTATATATATTTTTTCAGATTCTTTTCCATTATAGGTTATTACAAGATACTGAATATAGTTCCTTGTACTATAGTTACTTATCTATTTTATGTATAGTAATTTGTATCTGTTAATTCCATACTCCTAATTTATCCCCCTCTTTCCCCTGTGGTAACCATAAGTTTGTTTTCTATGTCTGTGAGTCTGTTTCTGTTTTGTATATAGATTGATTTGTATTATTTTTTAGATTCCACATATAAGTGATAACATATAATATTTGTCTTTGTCTGACTGACTTCACTAGATAATTTTTTTCTTTTACTGTGAGTCTACTGGTAGTGAATATTCTCTTTTTGTCTGAAAGCACTTTTTATTTTGTTTTCACTTTTAAAGGATATTTTCATTGGGCATAGAATTCCAGGTTGGTAGTTATTTTCTTTCAGCATTTTAAGTATATCATCCCATTACCTTCTGACTCCATTGTTTTTGTTAGAGAGGTAATGTCTTTGGTTTTCATGTTTTCAGTAAGGCCTTTTAGGCAGTTTTCTTTGTATTTAAGGTGCTTGAGTTCCATAGATACTCTTGAATCTGTAGCTTGATGTCTTTTGTCATGTTTGGAATATTTCTTCTGATATTGCTTCTGCCCCACTCTTGCACTCACTTTCTTCTGGGGTTTTAGATGTGTGCTAGATCTTTCTCTGCATCCCATATATCTCTCATGTGCTGTTCAGTATTTTCTTCCTTCCTTCCTTCCTCCTACTCTCCCTCCCTTCCTCCCTCCCTCCCTCCCTTCCTCCGTTCTTCCCTCCCTTCCCTTCCCTTCTCTTTTCCTTCCTTTCTCCCTCCCTTCCTTCCTTCTTTCTGTATTTTCCCTCTTTTTTTTTTTTCCCTGTTCTTCATCTGGATATTTTCTGTTGATCTATTTTCTATTTCATTTAGTGTCCAATCTGCTGTTACAAGGATCTGTTTTATTATTATTTTTTTATTATGTATTTCTTAGTTCTAGAATTTTAATTTAATTATTTTTCATTTGTTTTTGTAGATTCCACTTCTTTGGTGAAATTCTCATCTTGTCATCTATTTTCCTGAACATATTAATCACAGTTATTTTAAAGTGTGTGTCTAATAATTATAATATCTGGATCCCCTTTTGGTCTTTTTCTATTGTCTGCTTTTTCTCTTGGCTTTCAGTCATCTGGTCTTGTCTCCTAGGATTCCTGGTAATTTAAAAAATGAATGTCAAACATTATGTATGAGAAATTATAGAGGCTCTTGATGGTGATATTGTTCTCTAGGGAGGATCTAATTTTCTTCTGGTGGTAGTTAGAAGCAGGAGCAGATGACCCTGATTCAATACAGGCTTGAGATGACTTGAGGCTTTGTTTTAAGCCTCCTAAGGGCCGGTTTAAATCCAGTTTCCCCTTAGTCCAAGAGCGCTGTCCTTCAGAGGTATCAAATAGAATCCTGTGGTGTTTGCCAGGGCCTCTCCATCTTGGCAGGCCCTGAACTGTAATTTTTCTTTTCCTGGCATTGTGAGACTACCAAAAATTCTACTTACCATTTTGCTTTAAAATAGGCACTTTGCTTGGTTTTTGGCCTCTTGGCCCCACACAGGTTAGAATTCAGTAAATAGCCTGAGGGCAAAAACAGTACAGGATGTCCAGATTCACTTTTCTATGGTTGCCTTCTCTTTGAAATCTTAGCCCCTCAAATCCTGCTTGTCTTGATAAGCCCTGAACTCTGATTTCTGTCTCTGCAGGCCTGTAAGACTGCTAAAAGCTCTAGTCTGCAGTTAGTTGCCTCAAGAGGAAAAAGTAGTGGAGAATGTTAGGCTTAACTATGCATTTCCTTTTTCACTGGTATTTTGTTTTTTTCATTTTTTGGCTGCGTTGGGGCTTTGTTGCTGTGCACAGGCTTTCTCTGGTTGCAGCGAGCAGGGGCTACTCTTCGTTGCGGTGTGCGGGCTTCTCATTGCGGTGGCTTCTCTTGTTGCGGAGCATGGGCTCTAGGTGTGTGGGCTTCAGTAGTTGTGGCACACGGGCTCAGTAGTTGTAGCACACGAGCTCTAGAGCGCAGGCTCGGTAGTTGTGGTGCACGGGCTTAGTTGCTCAGCGGCATGTGGGATCTTCCTGGGCCAGGGCTCGAACCCGTGTCCCCTGCACTGGCAGGTGGATTCTTAGCCACTGTGCCACCAGGGAAGCCCCTGGTATTTTGACTTCTTACATCCCGGCTGCCTTCTTTAGTTTTTTTTGTTTTTATAGTTTATCTTGCCAAGAGAATTGGTCTGATCTACTCTATAATAATTTGTAATGGATGTCTCTACTTATTAAGTCATTTATTAAATAATATTAATAATTTATAATAATAAAGCAGGGCTTCCCTGGTGGCACAGTGGTTAAGAATCCACCTGCCAGTGCAGGGGACATGGGTTCGAGCCCTGGGCTGGGAAGATCCCACAGGCCGCAGAGCAACTAAGCCTGTGTGTCACAACTACTAAGACAGTGCTCTAGACCCCATGCTCCGCAGCAAGAGAAACCACCACAATGAGAAGCCTGCGCACCGCAATGAAGGGTAGCCCCGCTTGCCGCAACTAGAGAAAAGCCCGTGTGCAGCAACGAAGACCCAACGCAGCCAAAAATGAATGAATGAATAAATAAATAAATTTATTTTAAAAAATAATAAAGCAATATTATAAACGATTTAAAGCATATATTAATCGTTGTAGTGAACTTGACGTATGGGTATCCTGCCTTCATGCAGCTTATATTCTTGTAGGGAGGAGAGATACCAAGAACGTGACAGTAGAGGAGACGTACAGGGTATTATGAGCTTATTATAGAGATTTAGTTCAGATGATGGGGGTGGTCAAGGATAGCTACTTTGAGGAAGTGATATTTGACCAGAGCTCTGAAGGATGAATAGAATTATTTAATATCTCTGAACCAGAATTTTCCCATGTGTTATATACTAATAATAGAAGCAATAATAGAAGGATTAAATGAGCTCTAATTGACAAATGTATTCAGTGAATGGTAGGCCTTTTTACTATTGTACAACTATAAACCGTGAACTCTGCTCTCAAGGTATCTAAGCTCTATAGGACATGACATATACCAATAGTTACAATATATAACTATCTCATTTGTAAACTTCTACATTTTGTCAGGCTTAACAACCAAACTTCTGATTTACCCCCTTCAGCCTACTCCACCTTCTGTCTTCTGCATCACAGTAAATGCAACTCCATTCTTGCGATTGCTCAGCCCAGCAACCTTAAGGTCATTTTTCATTCTTCACTTTCTCTCACTCTGTACATTCAATTCATCAGCAAAATCCTGTCAGCTCCATTCTTAAGATATATCTTAAGATACATGTCCTGGAAAATGACTGTGGATTATTGTAAATTTATTCATTTGATGATTTCTCATGCAACTGCTGCTCCAGGTGTGGTCTCTTCTTGAGCTGAGGGCACAGATAGAAAGTGGACCACCTATCTCTCTGACCTATCTTATCTCCACTGCTATCACTCTGGTCCAAGCCACTATCACGCCTCACCTGGATTAGTTTAATAGCCTCCTAACTAGTTCCAGCTTTATGATCTGTTTACCTACAGTAACCAAAATGATCCTTTAAAAATATGAATCTCATTATTCCTCTGCTCAGAACCTTCCAGTGGCTTGTCTTATTAAGAACAGAAGACCAAGATTTATTGTATTTCTGATAAATAGACCAAATATCCTGTGAAACCCTTTGAAGCACTTGGCTTCCTTTCTGACTTCAGTTTCTACCTTCCCTTCACTGTGGGAGCTGCAGCCACATCATCTCCTTGCTCTTCTCTAGCACAGGGAACATAGTTCTGCCTCAGGACTGGTGCACTTGTTCCTTTGACCTGGAATGTTCTCTCCCACCTCTCTACTTGGGCTTACCCTCTCGCTACTCAATACCTTCAGAATTGTCTGCTCAAGTATAACCTAATGAGCAAAGCCTTCCTTTACCACTTTATTTAAAAGAGAGTCCTTTCTAGCTACCCTCCAACCCCAACACTTTCTTTCCTCTCACCATGTTTGATTTTTCTTCATAACATAACATATTATATATTTGTTTCTTTATTATTTTCACAGTCTCCCCAAATAGAATACACCACCAGGAGGATAGGGACTTTGGTTCATTCTCTGCCTTATTTCCACAGTCTAGAAGAGTATCTGTCCTATAATTGGTCCCCAATTCATATGATATGTTTTCTGGTTCAAATTACAATGTTTTTTACAAACTGCATTAAAAAATAATTCTAGAATTAAGAAGCAGCACTTAGATGTTTTTGTCTAATATAGGAAGAGGAACTGTTACTCTTTTGAGACATGTTTTTGGATTAAGATTTAGAAACATGTGTTTCTTTTTTAATTGAAATATAGCTGACAAACAGTATTACATTAGCTTCAGGTATACTGCATAGTGATTTGATACTTGCGTACGTTATGAAATGATCACCACGATAAGTCTAGTCCCTATACAAAGTTATTGTAATATATTTTTAAAATGTATTTAATTGATTAATTTATTTATTTTTGGCTGTGTTGGGTCTTCGTTGCTACATGCAGGCTTTCTCTAGTTGAGGCGAGCGGGGGCTACTCTTGGTTGCAGTGCGAGGGCTTCTCATTGTGGGTTCTCTTGCTGTGGAGCATGGACTCTAGGCATGCAGGCTTCAGTAGTTGTGGCACATGGGGTCGGTGGTTGTGGCTTGTGGGCTCTAGAGTGCAGGCTCAGTAGTTGTGGCACATGGGCTTAGTTGCTCTGTGGCATGTGGGATCTTCCTGGACCAGGGATTGAACCCTTGTCCTCTGCATTGGCAGACAGATTCTTAACCACTGTGCCACCTGGGAAGTCCTATAATATTATTGACCATATTCCTTATGCTGTATGTTATATCGCTGCAGCTTGTATATTTTCTAACTGGAGGTATGTACTTCTTCATCCCTTTCATCCCTTTCTCTACCTCCACCCAAAATGTGGGTTTCTTGATAGTTCAGGTAGGTGAGTTGATAACTGGGTAAAATGCTAAACACAAAGGGCAAACATATATGGTTCCATGCCTACTTGATCCTGGAGAGAAGTCTTTTTGGCCTGTTGTAAGTATCCTCATTGGGTCTGGTCTTTTTTTCTTTTTTCTTTTTTTTAACAGACTTTATTTTTAAGAGCAGTTTTAGATTCACAGCAAAATTGAGCAGAAAGTACAGGGAGTTCATATATTCCCTCTGCCCCCACATATACACAACCTCCCCGACTAGTAATATTTGGCACTGGAGTGGTGCCTTTGTTACAATCAATGAACCTAAATTGCATATCATTATTACCTCAAGTCTGTAGTTTACATTAGGGTTCACTCTTGGTTTTGTACATTCTATGGGTTTTGGCAAATATATAGCATATCCAACATTAGAGTATCATATAGAATAGTTTCATTGTCCTGACATTTTCTGTGTTCTGCCTCTTTATCCCTCAAAACCCTCTAGTCCCTGGCAACCACTGGCAATCTTTTTAGTGTCTCCATATTTTTGCCTTTTCCAGAATGTCATAGAGTTGGAATCATACAGTATGTTTAGATTGGCTTCTTTCACTTAGTAATATGCACTTAAGGTTTCCCCATGTCTTTTCATGGCTTGATAACTCATTTCTTTTTAGTGCTGAATATTATTCCATTCTTTAGATGTATCACAGTTTACTATTTATCCATTCATCTGTTAAAGGACATCTTGGTTGTTTCCAAGTTTTGGCAGTTATGAAGTAAGCTTTTATAAACAACCATGTGCAGGTTTTTGTGTGGAGTTTTCAGCTCCTTTGGGTAAATACCTGGGAGGAGGGAATTGCTGGATTGTAAGGTAACAATACGTTTAGTTTTGTAAGAAGCTGCCAAACTCTTCCAAAGTGGCTGTACCATTTTGCATTCCCAGTAACAATGAATGAAAATAACTGTTGTTCCGCATCCTTGCCAGAATTTGGTGTTGTCAGTGTTCTGGATTTTAGTCATTCCAATAGGTGTGTAGTGGTATTTCATTGTCATTTTAATTTGCAGTTCCCCAATGGCATATGATTTTGAACATCTTTTCATGAGCTTATTTGCCATTTGTATATCTTCCTTTTTGTTTAGAAATTTATTTATTTATTTATTTATTTATTTTTTGGCTGTGTTGGATCTTCGTTGCTGCGCGCGGGCTTTCTCTGGTTGCAGTGAGCGGGGGCTACTCTTTGTTGTGGTGCGTGGACTTCTCATTGCAGTGGCTTCTCTTGTTGCCAAGCATGGGCTCTAGGCATGAGGGCTTCAGTAGTTGTGGTGCACGGGCTCAGTAGTTGTGGCTCGCGGGCTCTAGAGTGCAGGCTCAGTAGTTGTTCACGGGCTTAGTTGCTCCGCGGCATGTGGGATTTTCCCAGACCAGGGCTCAAACCCGTGTCCCCTGCATTGGCAGGTGGATTCTTAACCACTGCGCCACCAGGGAAGTCCTGTATATCTTCTTTGTTGAGATATCTGTTCAAGTCTTTTGCCCATTTTTTAAATTGAATTGTTAGTTTTAACAGTTCTTTGTATATATATTTTAAAATATTTACTTATTTATTTTGGCTGCGAAGGGTCTTAGTTGCAGCATGCAGGATCTTTAGTTGGGGCATGTGGGCTCTTAGTTGCAGCATGCAGTCTTCTTAGTTGCGGCATGCAAGCTCTTAGTTGCGACATGCATGTGGGATCTAGTTCCCCAACCAGGGATTGAACCCAGGCCCCCTGCATTGGGAGCGTGGAGTCTTACCCACTGGACCACCAGGGAAGTCCCTCTTTGTATATTTTGGATTACAGTCCCTTGTCAGATGTGTCTTTTGGAAATATTTTTTCCCATTCTGTGGATTGTATTCTCTTCTCTTGACAGTGTCTTATACAGAGCAGAAGTTTTTAATTTTAATGAAGTCTAGCTCATCAGTTATTTCTTTCACAGATCATGTCTTTGGTTTATTTTAAGAGTGATTATCATACCCAAGAGTATCTAGATTTTTTTTTTCTGTGTTATCTTCTACAAGTTTTATAGTTTAGCAGTTTACATCTAGGTTTCCGATGCATTTTGAATTAATTTTTGTGAAGGGTGTAAAGTGTGTGTCTAAATTAATTTTTTTGCATGTAGCTGTCCAGTTGTTCCAATATCATTTATTAAGAAGACTATCTTTTCTCCATTATAGTGCCTTTGCTCTTTTGTCGAAGATCAGTTAACAATGTTTATGTGGGTCCATTTGGGGCTTTAAATTTTAGAATGAGTTTGTTGATGTCTGCAAAACAACTTGCTAGGATTTTGATTGGAACTGTATTGAATCTATAGATCAAGTAGGGAAGAATTGATACCTCAACAATATTGAGTCTTCCTATCCATGAACATGGATTATCTCTCCATTTATTTAGTTTATCTTTGACTTTGCTCATCAGAATTTTGTAGTTTTCAAGATCTTGTATGTGTTTTGTTAGATTTGCCATAAATTATACCTAAGTATTTAATTTTTTAGGTGCTAATGTAAATGTATTATTTTTAATTTCAAATTTCACTTGTTCATTGCTGATATAAGAAAGTGATTGACTTTTGTATATTAACCTTGTATCCTGCAACCTTGCTATAGTTAATTGCTTATTAGTTCCAGGAGTTTTTTGGCCGGACTCTTTTGGATTTTCTATATAGATGATCATATCATCTGCGAACAAAGACAGTTTTATTTTGTCCTTCCTATTCTGTATACCTTTTATCTCCTTCTCTTGTCTTATTCCATTAACTAGCATTTCCTAGTTAATGATGTTAACTAAGAGTTATATGATGTTACAAAGGAGTGGTAAGAGGAGACATCTTTGCCTTGTTCCTTTTTTTTTTTTTTTTAATATTTATTTATTTGGCTGCCCTGGGTCTTCAGTTGCAGCATGCGGGCACATGCATGGGATCTTCAGTTGCAGCATGCTGAATCTTTAGTTGCGGCATGTGGATTTTTAGTTGTGGCATGTGGAATCTTTTAGTGGTGGCATGCAGGATCTTTTAGTTGTGGCATGCAGGATCTAGTTGCCTGACCAGGGATAGAACCCGGGCCCCCTGAATTGAGAGCACGGAGTCTTAACTGCTGGACCACCAGGGAAGTCCCTTTGCCTTGTTCTTGATCTTTTCAGGAAGCCTTCTAGTTTCTCATGATTAAGTAAAATGTCAGCTGTAGGTTTTTGTAGATGTTCTTTATTAAGTTGAGGAAATTCCTCTCTACTCCTAGCTTGCTGAGAATTTTTATCATGAATGAGTGTTGCATTTTGTCAAATGCCTTTTCTTTATCTCTTGATATGATCATGTGACTTTTCTTTTCAACCTGTTAATGTGATGGATTGCATTAAATGATTTTCAAATGTTGAATCAGCCGTGCATACCTGAGAATAATCCCACTTGTCTGTGGTGTATAATTCTTATTATACATTGTTGGATTTGATTTGCTACTATTCCTGGTCACATTTTTATTAATAGTTTCATTGGACCCTTTCATGGCATGGTGATCAAGTATTCAGTTGAAGCTTTGAAAAATAGTATATATATGGGATGACAGCATTGAAGTCAGATTTATTTTCCCTCCATAGGCTGAATTGGTTAAATCTAGCAAGATAGAATTTAGAACACATTATGTAAAGATTTTTTGAGAATCAGCTTAATATGTGCAGTTAATGGCACAAACTAACTGCCTGCCTGTTTTTTAATTCCAGCTCTATCACTTAGAAGCTTTGTAACCTTGAGCAGGTTGTTTAACCTCTTCATTTCTCAATTTCTTCATCTATAAAAGGGATGTACTAATGGTACTTATCACGTAGGGTTGTTTTGAAGTATAAAAGAAGTAATATACATAAGCCATTTAAAACAATACCTGGGACATGGTAAGGGCTGATTAACTGGTACCTGTGGTTATTATAAAGTTCTGCACTTAGGTTCAAACAAACTCAGTTGTTTAGGATTTGAGTGGTATGATCTAGCACAACTGAGAAAGATTAGCTAGCTTAGTCTTTTGTTGATTGTAAACGTAGGGGAGTGATAGTGTGATTTGGTTAGGATTAAAGGCCTAAAAGAGTGGTTAACAGCCCTGATATTGCCTCTATCAATTTCCCACTAAAATCATTTGAAGAAAAAAAGAAATTTAATATTTTGAGTTTGAGATTGATGGAAAGCCCTTTGCCAGAATCTAGGAAAGATATGTAATTACTTACAAAGTAGAGGATCTGGATTGAGAAAAACCAACCTAAATATTTCTAGATTTTGGCTAAGATTCAGTGAAAGAAGGAAGGAAAATGTTTTATGACTTTTTTCTCATGGTCTGTCCCTGGGCCTGTAGACATAAGGTTAGCACCAACTGAAAAATTGGATTGCTCTTCTTCTCTCCTAATGACTTTCAAACTTAAAAAAATTATTCATATAAAAGGAAGCTTTCTTTTTTCAGTGAGACCTAAACTGGACATGCTATATAATATTGCAAACTATCTTGTTGAATTTTTTCTATAACTTTCATCTTTTAACTAACTATACAGTTTACTTAGGTTTATAGTTTATCTCTCCCACAACTAGAATTGTAAGTCCCATGAAGGCTTTTTTTCACTGAAGCACCTACAACAGTGCCTGGGACAACATAGACACTCAGTGAATGTTTGCTGAATGAATTGGATGAACAAAATCTCAGACTGAAGCTCAATATATTATATCAGTAAAAGCAATAGCAACTTGAATTCAAGTCAGGGCAGGGACCTGGAGTTCTACCCACTGGGTCCTGCCCTCTTCTACCCTGTGGCATCTCTCTAAGTAGCATAGTTTGAAAACTATTTTACAAGTAATATCTGTTGCTGGAGTAGGGTTTTCCCATTTCATTTTATCCTTCTTTCTATATCTAGAAACAGTAATTCCCAGAAAACAGCTGGGCCTCAGTGGGATGGTGGTAGATACATGTGATTGGCTACAGAAAGGCTCATTTCTTGTGGGAAATATACTTACTAAACTGTGAAGTTGTATTACAATCACTGGTTGAGAGAGAACCCCTGGTAGCATTGCATGTGATATCAGTGCAGAATATCAGAGAACACTGTCATGCTAATGTTTTAGATACTAAACGAAACAAAACAAAAAATCAGCAAAGAAAATCAATAAAGTTGGGATAAAACCCTAAAATATAAACAGAAACAAATAAACCTAACTGTGTTTCAAATTAATAACATAATTTAAATAACATAATATAAACAAATTAATAGCATAAACACACAAATTAATAAACCTGTGTTTCAAATTAATAACATAAACACACTGAAAGGAGAAAGTAAGCCAAATAACTTTTGAGCATCCTATACTTTGAAATTCAAGATAAAAAGAGCTGTAAACAGATAACAAACCCTAATTTGTAGGCTGTTTTTTGTAATGGTGTAAATCGGTAATTTTGAAACTATTTTCTATCTATTTTAGGACTCAACAAATGAATGAGTGTATTGAGGAAAATGGGAGCCAGGTTTTTCATTGTTGGAGAAGGGAGTTTTAGATATAAGGAAGAAAAGACTCCAATGAACCCTGTGACGCTGGATTTGAATTGGAGGTTATGAACTCATGGTTTTTAACATTTATTTATATAAAGACAGAGAAACATACATGTATGCATGTATACACTTACGTATCTTTCTCTTAGAGACATATGTGTATATTTGTATGTATACATATATATGTGTATGCATATGCGTAGATGTGTGTATTTGTGTATATTCCAGCTTTGTTTGCTAAGAGGCCTAGAAGCAGTTACAGTGAACACACCTAACTCCCATATGCTGGTTTCAAAACCATTCTCCACTTAAAGGAAACCACAGCTCCTTGGAGAAATGGCTGATCCCAGGAGGAACTGGATCAGGGAAAGTACAAGAGGAGGCTGGAGCATATTATTGTTTCAGAAAGTAAGGAGATAGTCAAAGAATGGTGGGGACAGTCAAAAGGAACAAGAACCAGTTTGGAGAAGCATCCACTGGCCAAATGAATAATGATAGTTATAGATTATAACCCACTGAAAAAATAAGAACCATACAAATATAAGTAAGTGAATGAATAAATTACTAAGTTGGGGAGAAGTGAAAGTTATTCATTAAAATGGCTAATAGGCGTAGAACTGTTGGAATTAGAAAATGACCATTTTGGAACAATTAAAATAGTACTTTCGCACGAGAATCTTCTGCAGGTACCAAAACTATGGGGTAAAAGTTTGATGAGGAATATATTTACGTAGTCTCAAGACAGTTCCTAACAAAATATTTACTTATTACAAAGAGAAAAACAATAACTTCACAGGGGGGAAACTTGGCAGATACTCCTTAGCCAAGTGATCAAAGTTAGCATCACTGGTAATAGAACCCACTAGCCTCTTGCAGCTTTTGATACGATGCAGTGAGAAGCACCCACCATGACTTTGTGACATTCCTACAAAAAATGCATAGCCTGAATTTAAACATGAGAGACCATTAGACAAACCTCAATTGAGGATCATTCTACAAAATAAATGGTCTGTGTTCTTTAAAAATATCAGACTTAAAAGACATAGACTAAGGAACTGTTCCAGATGGTAGGATTCTAAAGAGACATTACCACTAAATGCAGTACATGATCCTGAATTGAATTCTGGACTGGGGAGATCAGAGGACATTTTTAAATGGACATTTAAAGGACATTTAATGGCTTTATAGGATATTTTTAAGGCAGTTAATGACATTTGAATATGGGCTGTAATTATATAGTAGAAATTTGAACATTGACACAATACTGATTTGGTTAGCTATACTGTAGTTATCTAAGTGAAAGTCTGTGTTCCTAGGAAACTACATGAAAATATTGAGGGCCGAAATGCTATAGTGTCTGCAGCTCACTCTCACGTGGTTCAGAAAAAAATGTGTGAGGAGGAAAGAGACTGACAAAGCAAATGGGGTAAAATGTAAATAATTAGTGATATTTGCAAATTTTCTCTAAGTTACATAAAAAATTTAGGTAAAAAATTTACCTAAAAATTCCTACATTAAAATATTTGAGTTGTGATTGAACCGACTTGACCTTATCCGTGAATGGTAGAACTCATGAAAAGGACAAAAAAATTATTCTCATCATTTAGAGAAAGTAGAGTAGTGAAGGAAATGCTGATCAGGTAGAAAAACTCCAAATTGTTAAGATACAGAGTCAAAGGACCTGATTTTTTTTGTTTGGATTTCCGTCCTGGCGTATAACCTCGAGCACCTCATGTCCTATGTTCATTTCCTTAAACTTTTATAAAATAGGTAGTTTAAGGATTTCCTGAACATTTCCTATATAGCTAATAAGTTTTCTTTAAAAAGGTGCTTTGTAAAAATTAGATGGCCTTTGTTCTAGACAGATAATTTTACAAATTTATTAAGAAAATTTGAAGGCCATTTTTGCAATTATTTGTTAAAAGGGGATATTTTGGGGGATGGAAGTTCTTTCCTTATTAAATCTTTGAGCTACAATGAACACACAGTCATTTTAATAATTATTTTTATGTAATATGTCATTTTAATAATTAATATAATTCATATTTTAGACTAGTAACCTTCATAAAGACTCACCTTGATGATAGTATTGATGAGCTGTTTAAAAAAATTATCCTATAGGATTTTTGTATAATGTAATTCCTATTTTTCCTTTTTTAAAATGGTCATTGTATTGTATTGCTAAAATCACCCCCGTCAAAGAAACACCTAACCTTATCACAGATGGACGTATTATTGGTAAATGCAGGTATTGATAGAAATCTCATTATTCATTGTAAAATTATTTTATTGAGATTCTAAAGACAGCAGTAGTGACAGTTTCACTTGTTTTGACTAGTGTAAAATGCCTGGTGTAAAGGGACACAATCACTCTTTGGTGGTAACGATAGTTGTACCCTACTTTGATGACATGTCTATTTCTTTCTGTTTTTCTCTTAAAAAAATTTCTTCCTACCAGTGCCAGGAATCACTCCTTCTTGACACCACTCTTCCTGTTTTGGGCCCCTTGAATACTACTAGTCTCAGAAAGTGTATGCGTGGAATGGGATTCGTGGGAGTCATCAACAAACAACGTCTTATCTATTTGTCTCTTTCTCTATGTATATATGGTATTTTATATTTCAAAGATTCAGTAATTTACCTCTAGGCATTTGACTTTTATCCAGGGGAATTATTTATTATGAATTAGAGGGTATTCTGTTTGTATGTGAGTCTTATAGTTGCTGTGGAGACTTAGAGTGGTCATCTTCGTTATTTACAATAAAGCCCTGATTTCTGGGGGAAATTGTGAACCTCCTTTTTTAATTTTGTGTATCTGTTGTTTTGTTTGGATTTACATATCAATCTAATGTAGCAATAATTATGTTACCAACAACAATTTTGTGAGATGTTTATTATTCTCATTTTACAGATGAGGAAACTGAGGCTTGGTGAAGTTACGAAACTTGTCCAAAGTCACACAGCTTGTAAAGGGCACAGTCAAGATTCAGAGCCAGGTCTGTCCAACTTCAAAACTCTTAATCATGGCCATGAAACTTTGAAATAGCTGTGAAGTATCAACCTATGATAAGTTGTATTGATATTAATATTGCTTAACTGTCGTTTAACTCTTATTGATAATTTTTTTAATGGTGAGTTTTTTCATCCATAGTAATTTTGTGTATCTTTTAAATATTGTGAAAAGAAATATAATATAGTGATTGAGGGTCTGGGCTCTGGAGACAGCTACCTGGGTATGAATCACTAAGCGTCTCC
The DNA here is from genome assembly GCF_965194805.1 of Balaenoptera borealis. Taxonomy (NCBI): domain Eukaryota; kingdom Metazoa; phylum Chordata; class Mammalia; order Artiodactyla; family Balaenopteridae; genus Balaenoptera; species Balaenoptera borealis. Next base: position 28,737,937 of record NC_138866.1, read on the forward strand.
ACTTACTTGTGTGACGTTGGGAAAGTTACTTAACTTTTCTGTACCTCAGTTTTCCTATCTGTAAAATGGTGATAGTAATATTATCCACCTGATAAGGGTTATTGTGAAGATTAAATGATTTACTGTATACAAAGCACTTACAACAGTGCCTGCCACACACTAAGCATTCAATAATTGTTAACTATTAGTATTATCATCTCCTAGCAACCAGTAAAACAGATGATCATTATTTTTAATACTCTATTAGGAAATTTGGATAAAGTAAAGCTTAAGCAGCTCATGAAATCTATGTAAACCAAAATTAAAATTGAATAAGTTAGGGACTTCCCTGGTGGCACAGTGGTTGGGAGTCCGCCTGCCAGTGCAGGGGACATGGATTCGATCCCTGGTCTGGGGGGATCCTACATGCCGCGGAGCAGCTAAGTCTGTGCGCCACAACTGCTGAAGCCCATGCGCCTAGAGCCTGTGCTCTGCAGCGGGAGAGGCCACCGCGGTGAGAGGCCCGTGCACCACAACGAAGACCCAATGCAGCCAAAAGTAGATAAATAAATAAATTTATAAAAAAAAAAAAAAAAAATTGAATAAGTTAGACCTAAAGAAAATCATTCATTTGATCAAGTTCAGATCTATTATAAAAGCAAACTGGGCAACTGCTTATCGGTCTCACATGTACAAAGGGTATTGTATGTGTAAGCACCACACGTAGTAGGTCCACTAGAGGTACTCTTTGAGCTCAATATGATCATTGTATGATGAATGTGTTTTGTCTGTTTTCCTCTTGTAAGAGGAATTTGTATTCAAAATAAATGTTTACATTTTTAGGTGACTTTTAAGGAGATGGTGTTTTGGCAATGTTCACAGATAATTATCAAGAATGAAAACTTTACGTGTTATGTAAAATGTTGGCAACATTTCATCACTTGCAGGAGTGGTTATTAGAACTTACATTGTGGTGATTGTGCACACTGAATGACCTTTGAATCAGTGGGACCACAGCACATTCAACTAGAACTCAGCCATGTACCGATCATATGCTCCTCACTCATACTTGTTCCTTGCATCTGTCAGAATTCTGAAGTGTGATATCAACTCTTGCTACAATTAGTTAAAAAGTATATATAATTAGTGCCTAATAAGTTTATACCAATTGCAAAAATTTCCATCAAAGTGAGTAATTTGAGTCAAGTTACATAAAAATTCAAAAGCTGTTATTAAAAATGGGACTTGCTTGTATATGAGCCCAAGATTCCAGAAGCTTTAATCTACACATGCATTTACTTTATTCCCTTTATTTTATGATATTGAGCCTTCCCTTCCTTGAACATAGTATATTTTTCTAGCTATTTAGATATTTAAAAATATCTTTCAGTAAAGTTTCTTTTTCTCCATAAAGGTCTCTCAAATCTTCTCTTAAATTTAATTATTAGATACTTTATTTGTTGTTACTATTGTAAATAGTATGTTTTCGTCTTTTTTTCCATTTTCTGTTTGCTGATATAAGCTTTTTTTGGTATAGAGATCTTTGTTTAGTATCTAGTTACTAAAGTATGATGATTGTAATTGTGTCTTCCTTTCCAATGCTTACACTGTTTCTTTTTCTTGCCTTACTATGCTACTTAGGACTTTGACTACAGTATTCAATACAGGTGTTAACAGTGGGCATTCGTTTTTTGTTTCTGTTTTTTTCTTGAATTTTTTTTAAAGATTGATTTTTTATTATTTATTTAATTTATTTTTGGCTGTGTCAGGTCTTAGTTGCAGCATACAGGCTCTTTGTTGTGGTGTGCGGACTTCTCTCTAGTTGTGGCGTGCGAGTTTTCTCTTCTCTAGTTGTGGTGCACAGGCTCCAGGGCACGTGGCCTCTGCAGTTGTGGTGCACGGGTTCCAGAGCGCATGGGCTCTGTAGTTGGCAGCATGCGGGCTCTAGTTGCGGCGTGTGGGCTTAGTTGCCACGCGGCATGTGGGATCTTAGTTCTCTGACCAGGGATCAAACCAGTGTCCCCTGCATTGTAAGGCAGATTCTTTGCCACTGGACCACCAGGGCAGTCCCAACAGTGGGCATTCTTATATTGCACTTAGTTTTTAAAAGGAAGTGCTCCTTATGTTTTACCATTAAGAAAAATCTTTGCTATAGATTTTTGATAGATACTCTGTAGGTTAAAGGCATTTCTGTTGCTATTTGGCTAAGATTTTGTATGTGTGTGAAGAATGAGTATTGAATTTTATCAGATGCTTTTCCTACGTTTGTGAGATGGTCATGTGGTTGTCCTCATTCTGTTAATATGATGAATGACATTTATCAAGTTTCTAATGTTGAATCACCCTTGCATTGCTGGGATGAACCCAACTTAATCATGATGGTCTTTTTAAAAAATATGTAGTTGAGGGACTTCCCTGGTGGTCCAAAGGTTGAGACTTCACACTTCCACTGCAGGGGGCGCAGGTTCGGTCCCTGGTCAGGGAACTAAGATCCCACATGCCATATAGAGTGGCCAAAAAAAAAAAGTATAGTTGAATTTTTAATATTTCATTTAGAATTGTTGTATGTATGTTCACAGATGAAATTGGTCCATAATTTTTATTTCTTACAGTATTGTCCTTATTTGATTTGGTATCTAGATTATGCCAACCTTAAAGAATGAGGTGGGAACTAACCCCCCCATCCCCACTTCCCAGAAGGATTTGTATAAGACTCGAATGATAGGGCTTCCCTGGTGGCATAGTGGTTAAGAATCCGCCTGCCAACGCAGGGGACACAGGTTTGAGCCCTGGTCCGGGAAGATCCCACATGCTGTGGAGCAACTAAGCCCGTGTACCACAACTACTGAGCCTGTGCTCTAGAGCCCACAAGCCACAACTACTGAAGCCTGCGCACCTAGAGCCCATGCTCCACAACAAGAAGCCACTGCAATGAGAAGCCCGCGCACCGCAACAAAGAGTAGTCCCCGCTCCCCACAACTAGAGAAAAGCCTGCCCACAACAATGAAGACCCAACACAGCCAAAAATAAAATAAATAAAAGAAAAAAAGAAAAGACTGGAATGATCTATTTTTTGAAAGTTTGGTTGAATTTCTGTTTGACTCTCTGGGCTTAGTGTTTTGGGGGGAGAGGTGTGAGCTTAGTGTTTTGGGGGGAGAGGTGTGAGCTTAGTATTTTGGGGGGGAGATATGTATTTGGTTTTCTAAATGGTTTTATCTAGGATTTCTGTTTCTAGTTAAGCCAGGTTTTAGAAGGTTTTTCTCTTTTTTTTAGGAATCCATCCGTTTTGTCTGCGTTTTTAAAGTATTTGGCATAAAGTTGTTTAAAGCATTCTTTTTGTTATCTTTTAAATTTCTGTTGTATAAGTATTTATCTGTCTTTTTTATTCCTCATATTTTTTGTGCCTTCCTTTTTTTCCTTCATCAGTCTTGCTAGAGATTTTATGTATTTTCTTAGCCTCATCAGAAAAACAGTGCTTGACTTTGATTTTCTCTATTGTATGTTTCCAATTTCATTAATTTCTGACCTTTCTCCTTTCTTCATTTTTAATGGAAATGCAGAATCTAACATAAGAACAGTGGGGTGTCTCCCAGTTTCCAAGGACAGACTTTCATTAGGGATTAAGAACAGCTGGAACCAGGGCTTACAATTGTACTAGGACCTTACTTCTTTCTCTTTCCTTTGAGTCTGTTTCTTTCTTTCTTGCTATCAACTGGCTTTTCTACTCTTCAGTGTACATGGCAGAAAACAGTGAAAATGAGTCTCTGAAATTTGATGTCAGTTCCAGCTTGGTGTGCTCTTGATTCCTCTAAAGATTTCAGATTTTTCCATCTGCATACTGTCTTTCAGAAAATTTTTTCTTTAGAATTCTCTTTAATGAGATTTTCTATAGTAAACTCAGTTATTTTGTCTAAAAGTCTTTATCACCCTCATTCTTGATAGATGTTTCTTTAGGTATAAAATCATGGGGTGGTAGTTATTTTCGCAGTCATTGGAAGAGGTAATTCCACTGTCTTCTGGTGTCCATTGTTGCTATTGATAAATCAGCTGCCAAATAGTTCTTCATTTAAGCAAATCTTTTTTACCTCTAACTGCTTTTGAGTTCTGTGGTTTTTGGTTTTCCGAAGTTTCATATGTTGTGCCTAGGTTTGATTTCTTTTATTTATCCTATGTGAGATTTTGACTGTGAACTGCTTATTTTCCTTGGAAAAAATATTTGTGGGTGTTCTTTGAGGCCTAAGAAGGAAATTGCATTGCTTCAAGAGGATTTACCTCTGTTTTTTTTTTTCCAGATGCCTCAGGTACTACAGTTTGGTGACTAGATTCATCCTTTGAGATTCTGGACCACCCAAAGGAAGTGAATTTGGGTTGCAAGTGTGTGTGGGCTTGCTTGTCTTCACAGTCTCTTAGGAATCCTTGTTCTCTTTTGCCACAGGAAGACAAGTTTCCTTGTAGTCCTTTGGGGATCCCATGTGGCAATGGGTGGACTAGGTTTACTTCTGGTTCACTTGTTTCCTGAGGACGAAACTTTTGGCGGGGTGTGTGTGTGTGTGTGTCCCAGCTTTATGAAGAAAGGTCTTCTGTTGGATTTTCCATGTTGGGTGGGTCTTGAACTTTGACTTCTGTTCTTTGCCAGGAGATCATCAAATCTGAAGCTCAACATTGTGAATTAGGCAGATGTCTATAGGACAAAGACAGTTTTATTAAGCCACTTATCTCTTTCTTATAGATTTTGGTCTGGTTATTCCCTTTACCATCTTTTGAGCTCCTCAATGCTTTTAATATTTTTTGAAATAAAATTTTATCCATCACTTTTAGTTGTTTTCAGTGAGAGAATTGGGTGAATAATCTAGCCTAATATGTTACTGGAGGTGGTCTTTTATTCTAATTTCCTTGGGTTTTCTTTATTCTTTTTCTGATTCCTTCAGATAGATGTTTAGCTCACCAGTTATTGGCCTTATTTCCTAATATAAGCATTTAGAGCTATACATTTATAAGTGGCTCATGAGGTTTGAAATGGAGTATTTTCATTATTATTAACTACACATTTTTAAGATTTTTAATTTGCTGTTGTGATTTTCAGTTATGCTTGCCTCCTTAAGCCATGACCTAGGACCCACAAGTCAATTGGAATTTTGAAGTACGTGGATTTTAAAAGATTTATCCTGGGACTTCCCTGGCGGTCCAGTGGTTAAGACTTCACCTTCCAATGCAGGGGAAGTGGGTTCGATCCCTGGTCGGGGAGCTGGGATCCCACATGCCTCGTGGCCAAAAAACCAAAACATAAAACAGAAGCAATGTTGTAACAAATTCAATAAAGGCTTTTAAAAAATGGTCCACATCAAAAAAATCTTAAAAAAAAAAATTTATCTTTTTGTTATATTTAACTCACCTTTAAAAAGAAACAGGATTTTCAATTTGTATTACAAAGCAGGACTCAACTATGCTGTATACAAGAGACACACAGGTGATATAGAAAAAGAAAAGGGATAGGTGAAGATATACAAGGCAAATGGAAACACTAAGAAAGGAAGAGTTGCTCTGTGACCATTCCTTTCAGTGGCTTTTTGTCCCCTTCCTGATGGCAAACTTTAGTAAATAACTAATATTCCATATCATTGAGATGTTTTGAGGAAGTCTCAAAAAGATGGATTTTGTGTTAATCATAGAATAGTCATTTTCTTTTTCTTTATTCTCCTCCTCCCCGTTCTTTTCCTGCTCTTCTCCCTTCTCCTCTTCCTTTTTCTTTACACTTGAACATATTTGAACTGGGATGTATCTCTCATATTGAGACGCATCTTACTATTGATGATATTTCACAATTAATGAACAATTATTAATTAACAGTTAATTTTGGCAGCATTTTTTTCTCTTTTGGAACATAAAATAATGATATATCTTGCAACTGACGGTATCTTAGCTTTGATGAAATATACATTTTTACATACATACCATGACTCTTTATCCTACCCCATCCTCTACTTGAAATGCCCCATTTTTTTGTCTCTCCCATCCTATGCTTATATCATTCAAGATCTTAATGGAGGAAATAATCCTTATTTTCTCATCCTGACTCCTCTTCTTTCAGCACTTAGCACAATACTTTGTTAGACACAGGGTTGTATTTAATTAACAATTAAGGGAAGTGTGTAGGTATAATGAATCATAGCACAGACTGTGACACATTTATATTAGTGACCACTTTTTTAGCTTATTGGTGAGAGGAGATTAATACCTACATTAGTTAAGATTGTTTTGAATATAAAGAACAGAGTCCAGTGTTTCCTACATTAAGCAAGTTAGAGAATTTATTAGATGGATGTTTAGTCATCTGATGATGTTCAAGAAAGAGTTTAACCAATGAAACAAAAAAAGTAAGTAAAGGGAATTCCCTGGTCGTCCATTGGTTAGGACTCTGCACTTCTACTGCAAGGGGCACAGGTTCGGTCCCTGGTCAGGGAACTAAGATCCCGCATGCCGTGTGGCATGGCCCAGAAAAACAAAACAAACAAACAAACAAAAAAACCCCAGTAATTAAAAAATATAAAACACTGTGAAGGAAATGAAAAGAGTAGTAACAGTAAAGAATTACAGGGGAGGAAGGAGCTTCATGATGGCAGAAGAGTAAGACATGGAGATCACTTTCCTCCCCACAAATACATCAGAAATACATCTACATGTGGAACAACTCCTACAGAACACCTACTGAACGCTGGCAGAAGACCTCAGACCTCCCAAAAGGCAAGAAACTCCCCATGTACCTGGGTAGGGAAAAAGAAAAAAGAAAAAACAGAGACAAAAGAATAAGGATGGGACCTGCACCAGTGGGAGGGAGCTGTGAAGGAGGAAAGGTTTCCACACATTAGGAAGCCCCTTCGCGGGCGGAGACTGCGGGTGGCGGAAGGGGGAAGCTTCAGAGCCACAGAGGAGAGTGCAGCAACAGGGGTGCAGAGGACAAAGTGGAGAGATTCCTGCGCAGAGGATCTGTGCCCACCAGCACTCACCAGCCCGAGAGGCTTGTCTGCTCACCTGCCGGGGCAGGAGGGGGCTGGGAGCTGAGGCTCGGGCTTCGGAGGTCAGACCCCAGGGAGAGGACTGGGGTTGGCTACGTGAACACAGTCTGAAGGGGCTAGTGCGCCACAGCTAGCTGGGAGGGAGTCCGGGAAAAAGTCTGGAGCTGCCGAAGAGGCAAGAGACTTTTTCTTGCCTCTTTGTTTCCTGGTGTGCGAGGAGAGGGAATTAAGAGTGCCGCTTAAAGGAGCTCCAGAGATGGGCATGAGCCGCAGCTATCAGCGCAGACCCCAGAGACGGGCATGAGACGCTAAGGCTGCTGCTGCAGCCACCAAGAAACCTGTGTGCAAGCACAGGTCACTATCCACACCTCCCCTCCCGGGAGCCTGTGCAGCCCGCCACTGCCAGGGTCCCGTGATACAGGGACAACTTCCCCAGGAGAACACACAGCGCACCTCAGGCTGGTGCAACGTCATGCTGGGCTCTGCCACCGCAGGCTCACCCCGCACTCCGTACCCCTCCCTCCCCCTGGCCTGAGTGAGCCAGAGCCCCCTAATCAGCTGCTTCTTTAACCTCGTCCTGTCTAAGTGAAGAACAGACGCCCTCAGGCGACCTACACGCAGAGGCGGGTCCAAATCCAAAGCTGAACCCCAGAAGCTGTGCGAGCAAAGAAGAGAAAGGGAAATTTCTCGCAGCAGCCTCAGGAGCTGTGGATTAAATCTCCACAACTTGATGTACCCTGCATCTGTGGAATACCTGAATAGACAACGAATCATCCCAAATTGAGGAAGTGGACTTTGGGAGCAATGATATATATATATTTTTCCCTTTTTCTCTTTTTGTGAGTGTGTATGTGTATACTTCTGTGTGTGATTTTGTCTGTATAGCTTTGCTTTTACCATTTGTCCTAGGGTTCTGTCTGTCTGTTTTTTTTTTTTAGTATAGTTTTTAGCACTTGTTATCATTGGTGGATTTGTTTTTTGGTTTGGTTGCTCTCTTCTTTCTTTCTTTTTTTATTACTTAAAAAATTTTTTTAATAATTATTTTTTATTTTAATAACTATTTTATTTTATTTTACTTTATTTTATCTTCTTCTTTCTTTCTTTTTTTCCTCCCTTTTATTCTGAACCGTGTGGATGACAGGCTCTTGGTGCTCCAGCCAGGCGTCAGGGCTGTGCCTCTGAGGTGGGAGAGCCAAGTTCAGGACACTGGTCCACCAGAGACCTCCCAGCTCCACGTAATATCAAACGGCGAAAATCTCCCAGAGATCTCCATCTCAATGCCAAGACCCAGCTCCACTCAACGACCAGCAAGTTACAGTGCTGGACACCCTATGTCAAACAACTAGCAAGACAGGAGCACAACCCCATCCATTAGCAGAGAGGCTGCCTAAAATCATAATAAGGCCACAGACACCCCAAAGCACACAACCAGACATGGACCTGCCCACCAGAAAGACAAGATCCAGCCTCATCCACCAGAACACAGGCACTAGTCCCCTCCACCAGGAAGCCTACACAACTCACTGAACCAACCTTAGCCACTGGGGTCAGACGCCAAAAACAATGGGAACTACGAACCTGCAGCCTGCAAAAAGGAGACCCCAAACACAGTAAGTTAAGCAAAATGAGAAGACAGAAAAACACACAGCAGATGAAGGAGCAAGGCAACAACCAGACCTAACAAATGAAGAGGAAATAGGCAGTCTACCAGAAAAAGAATTCAGAATAATGATGGTAAAGATGATCCAAGATCTTGGAAATAGAATGGAGAAAATACAAGAAACGTTTAACAAGGACCTAGAAGAACTAAAGAGCAAACAAACAATCATGAACAACACAATAAATGAAATTAAAAATTCTCTAGAAGGGATCGATAGCAGAGTAACTGAGGCAGAAGAACGGATAAGTGACCTGGAAGATAAAATAGTGGAAATAACTACTGCAGAGCAGAATAAAGAAAAAAGAATGAAAAGAATTGAGGACAGTCTCAGAGACCTCTGGGACAACATTAAACGCACCAACATTCGAATTATAGGGGTCCCAGAAGAAGAAGAGAAAAAGAAAGGGACTGAGAAAATATTTGAAGAGATTATAGTCAAAAACTTCCCTAATATGGGAAAGGAAATAGTTAATCAAGTCTAGGAAACACAAAGAGTCCCATACAGGATAAATTCAAGGAGAAACACGCCAAGACCCATATTAATCAAACTATCAAAAATTAAATACAATGAAAAAATATTAAAAGCAGCAAGGGAAAACCAACAAGTAACACACAAGGGAATCCCCATAAGGTTAACAGCTGATCTTTCAGCAGAAACTCTGCAAGCCAGAAGGGAGTGGCAGGACATATTTAAAGTGATGAAGGAGAAAAACCTACAACCAAGATTACTCTACCCAGCAAGGATCTCATTCAGATTTGACGGATAAATTAAAACCTTTACACACAAGCAAAAGCTGAGAGAATTCAGCACCACCAAACGAGCTTTACAACAAATGCTAAAGGAACTTCTCTAGGCAGGAAACACAAGAGAAGGAAAAGACCTACAATAACAAACCCAAAACAATTAAGAAAATGGTAATAGGAACATACATATCAATAATTACGTTAAATGTAAATGGATTAAATGGTCCAACCAAAAGACATAGACTGGCTGAATGGATACAAAAGCAAGACATGTATTTATGCTGTCTACAAGAGACCCACCTCAGACCTAGGGACACATACAGACTGAAAGTGAGGGGATGGAAAAAGATATTCCATGCAAATGGAAATCAAAAGAAAGCTGGAGTAGCAATTCTCATATCAGACAAAATAGACTTTAAAACAAAGACTATTACAAGAGACAAAGAAGGACACTACATAATGATCAAGGGATCAATCCAAGAAGAAGATATAACAATTGTAAATATTTATTCACCTAAGATAGGAGCACCTCAATACATAAGGCAAATATTAACAGCCATAAAAGGGGAAATCGACAGTAACACAATCATAGTAGAGGACTTTAACACCCCACTTTCACCAATGGACAGATCATCCAAAATGAAAATAAATAAGGAAACACAAGCTTTAAATTATACATTAAACAAGATGGACTTAATTGATATTTATAGGACATTCCATCCAAAAACAACAGAATACACTTTCTTCTCAAGTGCTCATGGAACATTCTCCAGGATAGATCATATCTTGCGTCACAAATCAAGCCTTGGTAAATTTAAGAAAATTGAAATCATATCAAGTATCTTTTCCGACCACAAAGCTATGAGACTAGATATCAATTACAGGAAAAAAATCTGTAAAAATACAAACACATGGAGGCTAAACAGTACACTACTTAATAACCAAGAGATCACTGAAGAAATCAAAGAGGAAATCAAAAAAATACCTAGAAACAAATGACAATGAAAACACGACGACCCAAAACCTATGGGATGCAGCAAAAGCAGTTCTAAGAGGGAAATTTATAGCAATACAATCCTACCTTAAGAAACAAGAAACATCTCAAATGAACAACCTAACCTTACACCTAAAGCAATTAGAGAAAGAAGAACAAAAAAACCCCAAAGTTAGCAGAAGGAAAGAAATCATAAAGATCAGATCAGAAATAAATGAAAAAGAAATGAAGGAAACGATAGCAAAGATCAATAAAACTAAAAGCTGGTTCTTTGAGAAGATAAACAAAATTGATAAAACATTAGCCAGACTCATCATGAAAAACAGGGAAAGGACTCAAATCAATAAAATTAGAAATGAAGAAGTTACAATGGACACTGCAGAAATACAAAGGATCATGAGAGATTACTGCAAGCAACTTTATGCCAATAAAATGGACAACCTGGAAGAAATGGACAAATTCTTAGACATACACAACCTTCCGAGACTGAGCTAGGAAGAAATAGAAAATATGAACAGACCAATCACAAGCACTGAATTTGAAACTGTGATTATAAATCTTCCAACAAACAAAAGCGCAGGAGAATGGCTTCACAGGTGAATTCTATAAAACATTTAGAGAAGAGCTAACACCTATCCTTCTCAAACTCTTCCAAAATATAGCAGAGGGAGGAATACTCTCAAAGTCATTCTACGAGGCCACCATCACCCTGATACCTAAACCAGACAAAGATGTCACAAAGAGAGAAAACTACAGGCCAATATCACGGAGGAACATAGATGCAAAATTCCTCAACAAAATACTAGCAAACAGAATCCAACAGCACATTAAAAGTATCATACACCATGAGCTAGTGGGGTTTATCCCAGGAATGCAAGGATTCTTCAGTATATGCAAATCAATCAATGTGATACACCATATTAACAAATTGAAGGAGAAACACCATATGATCATCTCAATAGATGCAGAGAAAGATTTCGACAAAATTCAACACCCATTTACGATAAACACCCTCCAGAAAGTAGGCATAGAGGGAACTTACCTCAACATAATAAAGGCCATATATGACAAACCCACAGCCAACATTGTCCTCAATGGTGAAAAACTGAAAGCATTTCCACTAAGATCAGGAACAAGACAAGGTTGCCCACTCTCACCACTATTATTCAACATAGTTTTGGAAGTTTTAGCCACAGCAATCAGAGAAGAAAAAGAAATAAAAGGAGTCCAAATTGGAAAAGAAGAAGTAAAGCTGTCACTGTTTGCAGATGACATGATACTATACATAGAGAATCCTAAAGATGCTACCAGAAAACTACTAGAGCTAATCAATGAATTTGGTAAAGTTGCAGGATACAAAACTAATGTACAGAAACCTCTTGCATTCCTATACACTGATGATGAAAAATCTGAAAGTGAAATTAAGAAAACACTCCCATTTACCATTGCAACAAAAAGAATAAAATACCTAGGAATAAACCTACCTAAGGAGACAAAAGACCTGTATGCAGAAAATTATAAGACACTGATAAAAGAAATTAAAGATGATACAAATAGAGAGATATACCATGTTTTTGGATTGGAAGAATGAACATTGTGAAAATGACTATACTGCCCAAAGCAATCTACAGATTCAATGCAATCCCTATCAGATTACCAATGGCATTTTCCACAGAACTAGAACAAAAAATTTCACAATTTGTATGGAAACACAAAAGACCCCGAATAACCAAAGCAATCTTGAGAAAGAAAAACGGAGCTGGAGGAATGAGGCTCCCTGACTTCAGACTATACTACAAAGCTACAGTAATCAAGACAGTATGGTACTGGCACAAAAACAGAAATCTAGATCAATGGAACAGGATAGAAAGCCCAGAGATAAACCCACACACATATGGTCACCTTATCTTTGATAAAGGAGGCAAGAATATACAGTGGAGAAAAGACAGCCTCTTCAATAAGTGGTGCTGGGAAAACTGGACAGCTACATGTAAAAGAATGAAATTAGAACACTCACTAACACCATACACAAAAATAAACTCAAAATGGATTAAAGACCTAAATGTAAGGCCAGACACTATCAAACTCTTAGAGGAAAACATAGGCAGAACACTCTGTGACATAAATCACAGCAAGATCCTTTTTGACCCACCTCCTAGAGAATGGAAATAAAAACAAAAATAAACAAATGAGACCTAATGAAACTTAAAAGCTTTTGCACAGCAAAGGAAACCATAAAGAAGACGAGAAGACAACCCTCAGAATGGGAGAAAATATTTGCAAATGAAGCAAGCTGACAAAGGATTAATCTCCAAAATTTACGAGCAGCTCATGCAGCTCAATATCAAAAAAACAAACAACCCAATCCAAAAATGGGCAGAAGACCTAAATAGACATTTCTCCAAAGAAGATATACAGATTGCCAACAAACACATGAAAGAATGCTCAACATCATTCATCATTAGAGAAATGCAAATCAAAACTACAATGTGATATCATCTCACACCGGTCAGAATGGCCATCATCAAAAAATCTACAAACAATAAATGCTGGAGAGGGTGTGGAGAAAAGGGAACCCTCTTGCACTGTTGGTGGGAATGTAAATTGATACAGCCACTATGGAGAACAGTATGGAGGTTCCTTAAAAAACTAAAAATAGAACTACCATACGACCCAGCAATCCCACTACTGGGCATATACCCTGAGAAACCCATAATTCAGAAAGAGTCATGTACCACAATGTTCACTGCAGCTCTATTTACAATAGCCAGGACATGGAAGCAACCTCAGTGTCCATCAACAGATGAATGGTTAAAGATGTGGCACATATATACAATGGAATATTACTCAGCCATAAAAAGAAACGAAATTGAGTTATTTGTAGTGAGGTGGATGGACCTAGAGTCTGTCATACAGAGTGAAGTAAGTCAGAAAGAGAAAAATACCGTATGCTAACACACATACATGGAATCTAAAAAAACAAAAAAATGGTCATGAAGAACCTAGGGGCAAGATGGGAATAAAGACACAGACCTACTAGAGAATGGGCTTGAGGATATGGGGAGGGGGAAGGGTAAGCTGGGACAAAGTGGGATAGTGGCATGGACATATATACACTACCAAACGTAAAATTGATAGCTAGTGGGAAGCAGCCGCATAACACAGGGAGATCAGCTCGGTGCTTTGTGACCACCTAGAGGGGTGGGATAGGGAGGGTTGGAGGGAGGGAAACGCAAGAGGGAAGAGATATGTGGACATATGTATATGTATAACTGATTCACTTTGTTATAAAGCAGAAACTAACACACCATTGTAAAGCAATTATACTCCAATAAAGATGTTTTAAAAAAAAATTATAGTGGATTGTATTTAGAAAGAGAGGAAAAGAAGGCCTCATCAATGAGGTGACATTTAGGTTGAGACTTGAAGTATGAGTGGAAGACAAGTTTTTTTGTGTTGTTGTTTTTTTAGTATTTATTTATTTATTTGTCTGTGCCAGGTCTTAGTTGGTGGCATGTGGGATCTAGTTCCCTCACCCCAGGGATTGAACCCGGGCCCCCTGCGTTGGGAGCACAGTCTTAACCCCTGGACCACCAGGGAGGTCCCGAAGACAGAAGTTCTTGAAGGTTCTGAGAGAAAAGCATTTTAGACAGAGGGAAATAGTAGGCCCAAAGTGGGAAACAGCTTGCAGTTAACTGAAAGAATACTAGTTAGTTGAGGAGAGTGCCACCTCGAGGTAGGAGAGCAGGCAGGGGCTATACCTTAATACGCTAACATCTGCTGCGCATTTGTGAAGTGCTGGCCACTGTTCCAAGCACTTTTTGAGCAGTGTGAATTATTATGCTATACTGACTCTGAATGCTGAGAGTTTGGATTTAATTTGAAGATGCATTGGGAAGCCATGGAACTATTACTCAGTGCCATGATCCATTTTTAAAGATTACGCTGGCTACTTTGTACATAGTTGATCAGAAGGGGACAGCAGAGGAAAGAGAAATGAATACTAGTTGATGGTGGTTCAGGTAGGAGATGAAGTAATCTTGGACCATGGTTCTGATGGTAGAGGTGAAGAGCAGTGGACAGATTTAAGATATATTTACAAGTCTTTTGTTGATGGCTTGGATGAAGGGAGAGGGCTGTGAGGGAAAGGAAGGAGTCAGATTGGAGAGAGTTAAAGAATTGAAGAGATGGTATGTGTAGATAATTTGTGAAGTTATTCGTCAGAAAGGAGAGCAGAGCTGTTTTCAACCTTCTTGTGTCTGTCATTTTTCCAGTGGCATTTCTGTCTTTTAAAAAAATTCTTGGAACCAAATATATTTTTATTCTAGTCTGCCTCTCCAGATTGCAGCACCTTTTTCTTATCCCACACTTGACAGATGCTTAGAGGAGGAAAGTCAGTTGAAAAGTAGGCTAGCATTCTCAGCAGTTCTGCCCTTTTTCATCAAGATGTTCCTTGCTAAATCAGTCCTTGCTATATCAGAGCAAAACAATTTTGTTCTATAAGTAAAGGTTTAATTCTTGAAGGAACAGCATCTTAGGAAGTCAGTCTCTGTATATGTGTGTTGTGGGATTAGGGGTGATGGTCATATGTATTTTTATCTGTTAAGTCTCAACATGCCTTAAAAGATAAAGGTAAGGATAGCTGAACCACAAATTCAGTTCACCAATTGTTTTCTCAGTTGAAAGGCAAGTGATCAACTAAAAGATAAAATTGGTTGTGTAACTGAAAGAAAACTCTCAGAAGAGATAGCTTCCTTTTTTAAATGTTTCTTAAATATATATAGGTTCAGCTTTTGAAACCAACTTTGACTGCAATTTTATTTTTATTTTTTAATTATCTATCTATCTATCTATTTTGGCTGCTCCGGGTCTTAGTGACAGCATGCGGAATCTTCGCTGCGGCATGCGAACTGTTAGTTGTGGCGTGCGTGCGGGATCTAGTTCCCTGACCAGAGATTGAACCTGGGCCCTCTGCATTGGGAGTGCGGAGTCTTATCCACTGGACCACCAGGGAAGTCCCTGACTGCAGTTTTAAATAGACAGGGTCTTTCCTCATTTTATGAAGCTCTAGTTTTCCACTATTTTTAAGGAGTGAATAAAGAAGCCATGTATCAAAACAAAAGGGAGAATTTTGTGGACAATATGAAAATTAGTAAAGCAGAAATCTGAAATTAAAGTCAGATAATAGATAAGGATCATGGAATACTGTTTAAATCAGTGGTTCTTAAATTTTTGGTAGTTACAGAATCCTTTGAGATACCAAAGAAAGTTGAAGAATCTGGCCCCAGAAAGTGCACAGATACATGTGCATTCAGATTTGTACATAATCTTAGGGCACTGCTAAATCTGAAGAGCCTATGCAGATGCCCTGGTCGAGAACACGTGGTCTGAATGGTAATCAGGGCTGAGGAGTAGAATGTGGCTAGAGAGCTTCAACATTCATACTGTGACAGTAATCTCTTCTCAAATACCAATCTTTAGGGCAGCCCAGACTCAATTTGTTGTTGTTTTTTTGTTGTTGTTTTTAAACCTTTGGTCTCACAGCTGATAAAATAATTTTTAGTTTTAGCTATTGAAAATTAAAGTAATCTGTTCTTAAATTGTTTTTCTTTGAAAATGCCATAGATGGCAGGGTTTTCTGAAATAAGGCAATACAGTATTCAGGATACCCTAACATATGAAACCCATTAATAAAAAAAAGTCAAGGTGAAATGCAAATTTCAAATTTACTGACACCTAGGATTATACATGAACTGAATGAATGTTTCCTTTGAGAAGTAGATTCAGAAAACAAACGAACCAACCCTTTGTTCTCTCTACTTTTCCATGAATCTGTTTGTAACATAACTTTCTCACAAAACTGAGCGTGAACTTTTAAAATGAACTTTATTAGTCCTATAGGTTAAGTACTGGACATATTTATTTCACAGTTGGTGATGGATCTGTACTTTGTTACTTTTCATTTGGCTCAGTGCCTAAGTGGAACACTGAGCTAGTGATACAACTTAATAAATTATAAATTCTTTCCTGTTAGGCAGACTATGCCAGTTAGACCAATATTTAATGAAATCCAGAACTCTTAGGATTCACTGATTGAGTAGGTGATTGACTAGATGACCTACCTCTAAGTCCTTTGGCCATGGTAAGAGTCTAGGATTCCTTACATTTTTTTCACTTACTTAACTTGATCAAATAAAAGGATTTCTTTCCTTCACTCTAAATCTTGAAAGCAAGTTTCACATCATAAGAAAAAGTAGAAATCAAAGAAAGAAAATTCAAAAATGAAATACTTTATGGTATAATATTATACTTTAAATGGTGATTTAATATATGGCATTTTTAGCTTACATTTTTAGTGACTGAACAGATTATTATTATTATTACTATTATTGGCAGATGGACAGTCAGTGCAATTTTTTTCTTGTAACTTATAGAATTCTGGAGTAGAAGTGTGATGAAGAATATAGTGGAATTGTATATATTCACATTCAACCATGTTTGTTCAGAGAACAGTAAAATAAAAGTGAGAGTTAAAACCAATATAATTAAATTTAAATTTAGATTCTCTGCTGTTCTCAATGAGTTTCTGCTGTACGGTGTTTTTGTGCCTCCCATGTTGTGAGCATGCTCTGCAGTTCTAGTGCTAGGTAGATATTTTTCTCGTAGCATAATTCCTAAACATTAGCAAGCTACTTCAACTGTGTTCAGTTGAAAACAGCGAACTGTTCCATATTACAAATAATCCTTGGCTGTGTTGCATTTATTGCAAGAGAGTGTACTGTGGTACTTTGTGGATGATTTAAAGTATTCCCAGTGTTGGGACTTCCCTGGTGGCGCAGTGGTTAAGAATCCGCCTGCCAACAGGGAACACAGGTTCGAGCCCTGGTCTGGGAAGATCCCACATGCCGCGGAGCAACTAAGCCTGTGCGCCACAACTACTGAGCCTGCGCTCTAGAGCCTGAGAGCTACAACTGCTGAGCCCGTGTGCCGCAACTACTGAAGCCCATGTGCCTAGAGCCCGTGCTCCACAACAAAGAGAAGCCATCGCAATGAGAGAAGTCTGCACACCGCAATGAAGAGTAGCCCCCGCTCTTGCAACTAGAGAAAGCCCGCGCACAGCAACAAAGACCCAAGGCAGCCAAAAAAAAAAAAAGTCATCCCAATGTTATTTTGAATTTAGGTGATTTTTTGCTTTTAGTGCTATCTTTGGAACTTAACCCTGTGAGATTAGAGTGTCCTGAAAACATAAATTTAGCTACTCTAAGGAAATTTGTGAGTTTATTATTTTTTTTTCAGCTATTCAGAACGGTACCCATGGTTTTATATTTTAGTTCATATATTTTTACATTTGAAACCAACTAATACTGTTGTAACAATTAGAGTAATTTTACCATTTTCCCTAACTTTGATTTTTCTTTTTCTTTCTTTAAGGGAAACTATCTTAAGTGTCAGGGTCAAGTTTCCTGTACGTGTCTTGTCTATATCTGTGTATATCAAGTATGTGCTATTTAGCGTTTATGTTTTTTTTTCTCATAGTGAATTTTCTAAAGCATTGTCTTGTCCAATCTTCCTTATAACTTATATACAAGAGGGGCCTAAAGTTAGAGGTGTAATTGTGTCAATAGAACAAAGAAAAACAAACAAGCATAATTTAGAAGGAAGAAAAACTCTAGAGAGAAAAGTCCCCATTTTCCTAAGAGTTGTAGCTCTCTGTTGGCCCTGCAGAAGCCTCTGGTTCATTTTATTTTATTTTCTCTTTTTAAAAATTTTCTTTTAATTATCTTTTTCTTTTTTTTCTGGCTCATTTTATTTTATTTTATTTTATTTGGCCGCGCCGCGTGGCTTGCGGGATCTTAGTTGCCTGATCAGGGATGGAACCTGAGCCCTCAACTGTGAAAGCATGGGGTCCTAACCACTGGACCGCCAGGGAATTTCCATCTGGTTCATTTTCAATTGGGCTGGACAGACTGAATTTCAGTAACTTTATTCTTTTTAGTAAAAGTGAGACTTAAATTTTATAACTAAATGTGACTTGTTTTTCTTTTTTTATTTATTTATTTTATTATATATTTATTTATTTATTTGGCTGCATTGGGTCTTGTTGCTGCGCGCGGGCTTTCTCTAGTCATGGTGAGCGGGGGCTACTCTTTGTTGCAGTGCGTTGGCTTCTCATTGTAGTCGCTTCTCTTGTTGTGGAGCATGGGCTCTAGGCACGCAGGCTTCAGTAGTTGTGGCGTGTGGGCTCAGTAGTTGTGGCTCACAGGCTCTAGAGCACAGGCTCAGTAGCTGTGATGCACAGGCTTAGTTGCTCTCCGGCATGTGGGATCTTCCCGGACCAGGGCTTGAACCTGTGTCCCCTCCATTGGCAGGCGGATTCTTAACCACTGCGCCACCAGGGAAGTCCCGTGATTTGTTTTTCTTACCCCTTGTTAGATATCTCATAATTATAGGTGTGTATGTATTTATATTTCTACGCTCCCCGTCTCTATCCTCAGAAGGATTTTAGGTGACTTTCTTTCCACCTAATTAAAATTATAAAATAGTTGATGTATACAAAAGAATATATGTACCATATGTAGGTTATACAGCATAATGAAATGAAAACTTGTGTATCTTCTACTCAGCTTAAGCACTACTAAAACTTTTGAAGTCCCCATGTGAACGTTTCCCAATTATGTCCCCCTTTCTTTTCCCTCAGAAGTAACAGTGCCCTTAATTATGTTTATCATTCTCTTGTTTTTCTTTCTATTTCTATACACATATCCCTAAATGTTATCATGTTTAGTTTTGCATAATCTTGAGAGGTAATGTGAGGGGACTAAGAGCACAAATTCTGGCGCCAGGCAAATCTGCCACTTAACTAACCATGTGATTTGGGCAAATTACTTAACTTTTCAGTGCTTGTTTCCTCATTCATGAAATAGAGATTAAAAATAGAATCTACCTGATAGGGCTATTGTGAGAATAAAATGAGTTATTATATGCAGAGTGCACAGTGTACAGTGCCTGGTACGCAGGCAGTATTCTCTTAGTTGTTAGTATTTGTATAAAGGAATCATAAACAGTTTGCTTCCCTCCTCCCTCAACATTATGATTGTGAGATTCATCCATGTTGATCGTTATAGCTGTAGATGATTTATTTTTACTTCTTTCTCTCTTAATTAAATTTTTTATTTTTTTTAAATTTTTTTTCAAGTTATTTATTTATTTATTTATGGCTGTGTTGGGTCTTCGTTTCTGTGCGAGGGCTTTCTCTAGTTGTGGCAAGCGGGGGCCACTCTTCATTGCGGTGCGCGGGCCTCTCACTATCACGGCCTGTCTTGTTGCAGAGCACAGGCTCCAGACGCGCAGGCTCAGTAATTGTGGCTCACGGGCCCAGTTGCTCCGCGGCATGTGGGATCTTCCCAGACCAGGGCTCGCACCCATGTCCCCTGCATTGGCAGGCAGATTCTCAACCACTGCGCCACCAGGGAAGCCCCAAATTTTTTATTTTTAAAAATATTTAAATTGAGGTCTTATTTTTATTTCTGCATGGTATTCTAATAGTGTGAATATTCTGTATTTCTTGTGTTGATGGATAATTAGATTCTAGTGTTTATTTTACTGTTACAAATAATAAATAATGCTATGCAGACATTATCTTGCACACCTTCTTGTGCACATGTTTAAGAGTTTCTCTAAGATACACACCTAGAGAAGAAACTGCTGAGTTGTAAGGGTATGTGAGTCTTCAACTTTCCTAGACAGTGCCATCAAAATGGTTGCACTAGTTTATGCTCCTGTAAGAGTATGAGAGTGCCCGTTGCTCCATATTTTATTGTCTGATTCTTTAATATTTGCAAAACTGACAGATGTATAATGGTATATAGTGTCTTTTTAAAAATTATTTGTTTATTTTATTAATTTTTAATTAATTTGGCTGCGTTGGGTCTTTGTTGCTGCACGCGGGCTTTCTCTAATTGTGTCGATGGGCTTCTCTTTGTGGTGGCTTCTCTTGTTGTGGAGCTTGGGCTCTAGGCATGCAGGCTTCAGTAGTTGTGGCACGTGGGCTTAGTAGTTGTGGCTCGCGGGCTCTAGAGCACAGGCTCAGTAGTTGTGGCTCACGGGCTTAGCTGTTCTGTGGCATGTGGGATCTTCCCAGACCAGGGCTCGAACCCGTGTCCCCTGCATTGGCAGGCGGATTCTTAACCACTGCGCCACCAGGGAAGCCCAGGGACAGTATTTCTTAACAATCTGTAAATTTGCACATGAAACTCCTGTTAAAGTACCATTCACAGTAGATGCCTAATATTTATTATTTCTTCTTGTTCTTTTTTTGGTCTTTCCTGGGTAGAGCAAATTACCACGTGTGCTTGTAATCCTTCATACACTCATATACTTAGGTAGTGTTCAAGAAATCTATTTATCTTGTCAAGCATGAGGTTAATTACCATGAAAAGTATGATAATTTAGCTGATCTTTTGATTAATATTATAGATAAGATTTCCTATTTGAAACAGTCGAGCAAATACTTTTAGAAAACTGCCTTTAATTCCAGCACTGGAATTTAATACACCTTTCTCCCACTTAAATACTCTGAATCTGATTTCAACAGATATTATATCAGCAAATAGTGCATTTTCTAGAGCAGGTATGAAAACAAGATTCAGGAGCACTTCTAGTACTAACCGTCTGGATTCAGTTCACTGTCATCTCCTGGATTATTATAGTAGCCTCCTAATTGTCTCCCTGCTTCATTCTTGTTCTCTTCAATCTATTCTTAACCCAGCGGCCAAATGTAAAATATAGGTGCTTCCTTTTAGAACCCTCCAGTGGCTCCCCATTTCTCTCAGAGGAAAAACCAGTGTTTGGCCCACAGGGTCCTATATTACTTTGTCCTGTGTAACCCATCTGGTCTCATCTCTCCTATTCTCTTGTCTTCATTTTGCACTGGACGCACAGACCTTCTTTTGTTTGTCAGACACTCTAGGCAAGCTATCCCCTCAGGACCTTTGCATTAATTATTTTCTTTTTCTGGAATGCTCATCCTACTGCATGGCTCACTTTTTTACCTTCTTCAGTTCTTTGCTCAAGTGTTACTTTCTTAATTTAAAATTTCATCCCTGCCTCCAGTACTTCTAATCCCCCTCTTAACCCTGTTCATCTTTTTCTGCATGGCATTTACCACCTCTAACATACCACAGGGTTGGTGGTGTTCGGGTAAATGTTTCACAATTAGTTCTCCAAGTATAGTTCCAGCATGAATGATGGTTGATATTTTTGCTTGTTTAGTGAGTAAGATGAAAGTGAAGCAATGAAGATGTGTGTCAACATTTCACTCATTTGTCATTGACGTAAGAGACTTCTTTGCTGAATTGGATAATAGTTTTCAAGTAATGGAAGAATATTTCCTCAAAATTTTTGCACTATTCATAATGTAATGGTTATAGACACCACACACTTTTAAGTTCAATCTGCATCTTAACATTTTCTCCATCAGTTTCTTAGATCTAGACAATCACAGAACAATAAATCAAGCAGTGATTGGTAGTTTTTGCCAAATTCTGTAGTATAAATACTTCCACCATGGCCAATTTCAAGTTACCAACATGAAGTCGCTGAACTGAACATGTTGTTGGGAAGAGATGTACAATAGCCCGGCATTAGATAGTGTTTCTACCTTACAGATAGAAAATCATAAATAACCCCAAGAGCATAGATAATAGTAAAATGTAGTTAAAAAAAAAAATAGGAAGTGATGAGTTTTTACCTTTGTTTTAAAGTAACTTATATAATTATAAGTTATTATATAACTTAGATAATTATAACATATAATTATAATTTAATTTGTAATAAAGGCTATGTTTAGCACCCAGTTCACAAACTTGCTGAAAATTTGACAGTTGGATCTTGTCAGTCAGCACACCACTGTGAATAATCTGGCTGTTTATTTTCTGTCTAGCTCCTTCATAGAGGCAGGGGTTTTGTTCTGTATTGTTTACTGCAGCATGGCATGGTAGGCAGTCAATAGATACTTGTTGACTGAATTTTAATTAAAATATTTGAGGTCTTTTATATATAATTTAAAATTCATATAAATAAATGAACTAGGTGCTGAGTGAAAAATAAATTTTGTCTTCAAATAAATTGAAACTTTTTTCTTCATTTTTAAATATGAAGTTTTGATTATAACTAGCATAAAATTCTTGTTTCTCTGAATTATTGACCTAGATTATAAATAAAAGCATGCTACTCTGAAAGGGATGGAAAGATTTTCAAATTTGCCTTGCTAAGAGAAAGATATCATGTGATCCCTCTTTCATAAAAAGAAAAAATTGAAGCATATATGCATAGAAAAAAAACAAAGGAGAAAACTCTAAAATGTTGATGGAGGTTATTTCTGTTTAGTGGGATTACAGGTCATTTGTATTTCATTCTTTGGATTTTTCTGTTTTTCCTGTTCTTTACAAGTCACATCTGTTACATGATAAAATTATTTTAAAATCAGCTTCCTTATCATACCCTAGTATAGTATTTTAGTTGAATGAGGAGGAAAGTAAAATATTACAAGTAGAATATACAGGGTGAAGAAAGAGAAAGAAGTGAGAAAGCCACAGCATATTTGAAAGGTCTGATCTTCATAGGATTATGCAGGGAAGCATTGGGAGACAAGGCTGGACTGTTGAAGATCCTAAAGTTTAATGTCTGAGTCTGGCATTCAGGAGCCTCCACAACTTGAACCCAACCTTTTTCCAGCCCAACAGTTTTTGAACACATTCAAAGAAGAATTTTAGGAATATTAATCTGGCACAACTATGTAAGGAGATTAGAGGAAAGGGGACTTGGAGTCCAGGGGTTGTTGCAGAGGTTCATGGATGAAGTGATTTTTCTGCCAGGGCAATTAGGAATAGAAATGCTGAATGGCTGAATACCAGAGATATTGATACCTATTCCCATCCAGTAGCACCTATTGATGGACTTGGTATGGAAGAATTATGGAAAAGTGTCAGAGATGAACCTTAGAGTATGCTCTTCTCATTTCAAAGCTTTGATGGATGTAAAGGTGTTACGTAGAAATAGGGAAGTCAGGAAGAAGAGCTTGTTTGAAAGGAAAGATAAATTGATTTGGAGACATTTGAATTGGAGTTGGAAGTACAAGACTAGAAATCACAAAGAAGTCAGGGCTGAATATGAACTCTATGGGAGATAGAGAAAGAAAAGAATTTATGCTTATAATTAGTTGAATTTTAACCAATTAAAAAAAAATCTCAGTTCAGTATATAATCTGTTTGTGAATTCGGAGAAGGAAAGGTACAGTTTGTCATGAGCTATAACCTTACATATTGACAGGGACATTTTTAGTTTGCTAATAAGGTGACTTATGTTGATTGATTTTCAAATGTTGACTAACTGCATTTATTAGAAAAACTCCATGTAGTCATGATATATTTTTAATGTATTTTTGTAGTTTGATTTGCTAAAATTTTGTTCAGAATTTCTGTATATATGTTCATGAGAGATATTGGTCTATTTAAGAAGCTTAAATAATACCTTTGTTTGGTTTTGGTATCAGGTAATCTTAGCCTGATAGAATGATTTGAGAAATATTCCCTCCTCTTCAATTTTTTGGGAAGAGTTTGTGTAGAATTGGTATGATTTCTTCCTTAAATGTTTGGCAGAATTCACCAGTGAATCCATTTAGCCAAGGAGTTGTATTTGTGGAAAGATTTTAAACTATAAATTCAGTTTCATTAATAGATATAGGACTATTTTGGGTTATCTATTTCTTCTTGAATAAGCTATGAAAGTTTGTAACTTGAAAGGAATTTTTCCATTTCATCTGAGTTGTCGAATTTATGGACGTAAAATTGTTCATAATATTCCCTTATTATTTTTGATATCTGTAGAATATTAGAGATGACACCTCTCTCATTCTTGATATTGGTAATTTGTATCTTTTTTCCCCCTAAATAGTCCAGCTATAGGTTTATCAGTTTTTTTAATCTTCTCAAAGAGCCAGCTTTTGGTTTCCTTTTCTCTGTGTTTCTATTTTCCTACTTTATTGTTTTCTGCTTTGATTCCTACTGTTCCCTTTTTTTCTGCTTACTTTGCATTTCTTTGTCCTTTTAGTTTCTATAAGTAGAAGCTAAGGTCATTGTTTTAAGTAAGACCTTTCTTATTTTCTAATATAGACGTTTAGTGCAGGGTTTCTCAGTAGTGACACTATTGACATTTTAAGCTGGATAATTCTTTGTTGTCAGGGGCTGGCCTATGCATAGGATGTTTAACAGTATCTCTGGCCACTATCCATGAGATGTCAGTGGCATCTCCCTAGTGACAACCAAAAATGTCTCCTCCAGATATTGCCAAATGCACAAGATTGCCCCTCCCACCCCCGGTTGAGAACCACTGGTTTAGTGCTATAAATTTCTAAGTACTGCTTTTGTTACATCCCACAAATTTTGATATATTGTGTTTTCATTCAGCTCAGAATACTTTCTAAATTCCTTTTCGATTTCTACTTTGACCCGTGGGCTATTTTGAAATGTGTTATTTAGTTTCCAAATATTTGGCAATTTAATTCCATTGTGGTCAGAGATCATACTTTGCGTGACTTGAAGCCTTTTAAATTTGAGACTTGTTTTATGGCCCAGAAAATGTTCTGTATTGGTAAATGTTCCACATGCACTTGATTAGAATGTATATTCTGTTGTCACTGGGTGGAATGTTCTATAAATGTCAGTCAGGTCATGTTGGTTGATACTGTTGTTCAAGTCTTGCTGTTTATATCCTTGATGGTTTTCTTCCTACTTATTCTGTTAATTATTGAGGGGGGCATATATAGCCACTCCAGCTTTCTTCTGACTTGTATTAATATGGTATACTGTTTTCTATCATTTTACTTTTAACCTATTTGTGTCTTTATATTTTAAGTGGGTTTATTTATTTATTTTTGAATTTTATTTTATTTTTACATTTTTATACAGCAGGTTCTTATTAATTATCCATTTGATACATATCAGTGTATACATGTCAATCCCAATCTCCCAATTCATCACACCACCACCCCCACCCCACCCGCCACTTTTCCCCCTTGGTGTCCATACATTTGTTCTCCACGTCTTTGTCTTTATTTCTGCCCTGAAAACCGGTTCATCTGTACCATTTTTCTAGGTTTAAGTGGGTTTATTGTAGGCAGCACATGGTTGGGTCTTGCTTTTTTATCCAGCCTAACGAAGAACTAGTTAGTCTGTTTGACTACTGGGAAGCTAGTGTCACCGCTAAAGGTACTGTCTCCCCTAACAAGTTTATTCCACATTTCACTGGGAGAACATGTGGCGATGGGGGCCAACATTCAGGACCATGGTGGACAGGGTGGAGGGCTGGTGAATACTGTTGTATCATCCTTGCTGTGCCTACCTGGGACCGGACAGAGGCACATGAAGGCAGGCCAACCCTCTGGGGACCCTGTAGGAAGCCAACAACTGTGCCTGAGAGAGATGAGACTTTTGGAATCTGACTTACATTGTTACTGACCAGTCAAAACATTCACTGGCCTTACTACTCAGCTGAACCAGTTGTTGGATTGTGGAAGGTCAAGGGGTAGATCCTAGGCTAGGGGCTCAGCACAGTGGCTGTTTACTATCCAGAATGCAAGCATTGCAAAAACTTAATCACTGCTATGGCTATGTAAATTCATACTGGCCAGTTATATGGTGTGTGTACCTCTATTTATTCATGTTTGAGTGTGCTGGGTTTAATTCTACTTACTGTATCCTAACTCCTATTAGGAAAAATAGGGAAATAATGAGATCATCACAAGAAAAGTTTCACCCATCGTGACTGCTTGTGGTTGCCCTGATCTCTTCCCTGAACTTCAGGCTTATACATATCTCCACCTAGAAGCCCTATAAACAGACCCCTCAAATTCAACAATTCAGTTTGCTGAATTCATCTATCCATTTTACTGAGGCCTAAAACTTAGGACTCATATTTGGATTTCTCCCTCTTCCTCACCTTCTGTAATAATTCCTGCTCTTGACTTTCCCCATAAAGAGAGTCCTGTTGATCAAGCAAAGCTGAGTTTATTAAACTTACTGCAGCAAGGGAGAGCACCACTTTGACAGAATCTTGGTAGTTAGGGGAAGTTAGGAAAGGGTATTTCTAGGGTTTTGAGATCTGGACTCACATGGTTTAAGGCAGGTCCTTCAAGGTGGGGAACTGGCTGGGATGGGCAAAGTTTGTGACACAATATTTAAAATTAGTGGACTTAACAAGAAAAGGTTCTTGAAGCAGTCTGTTATCCTGTCAGGAGAGCTGTTTGCCCTGATGTACAAATTGTTTGCCCAGATAAATTAGTTCGTAAAACTTTCCTGACACAGTGAAGCTAATTCTTGGCTTACAGTCTTATCATTTTCATTTTGGGCAAAATACTTTCCTGGAGCACAGTTACATCATGTTGACTCAGTTAATTCATAGATTTCCTGAATCTGTGTTTTGTTGATGCTGTTGCCTCTACCTGAAATATCTTTTCCCTCCTACTCCACACAGTATGTGGCTAATGTTTGTTCTTTTAAAACTTAACTCAGGCAGTATCTCCTACAGGAAATGTTTCCTGAACCTAGACTGCTTCTAGGCCATACTGTGTATAGTATTATTATTACATTCCCCATATTGTGCAGAAATTAACCTTTTATAGGGGAAGAGAGCCACCAAAAGGCAAGTTGTCTTACTAATTTCTGTATCCACTAGCATTAATAACAGGGCCCAGCACATGGTAAGTTTTCAAACAGTTTTTACTGACCTAAACAAATTGGGTCAGAGGAGGGAAGACCGAAGGAATGGGAGATAAGAGGTGATGATTTAACTTTAAATTAATGTGATTGAGACAGCGCTGATGCACCCAAATGTAGAAATTTGAGTAAGAGAGTAAGACTTAAGAGTACAATTAGGAAATGATCATAGTTGAGGTAATAGTTTGTGTTGATTATTTCTCCAAGAGTGATAATGCAAAGAGAACACCAGTGGAGGACTGATATTTGGGGAATACCCTCAATGTGTAGGAGAAGGTAGAGGAAGCCCTCAAAGGCATCAGTAGAGACAGAAGTGAAGAAGATAAACCAGAGGAGTAGAGTATGGGGACGGTGGAAGGCAGGGAGGAAACACATATACAAAGGAGAGCTGGAATTGTGGTGTCAAATTTTGCAGAGCATTTAAGGAATGAGAACTGTGAAAAGATTTTCTGAATTTGGCAATTAAGTTGTACCTAGTGATCTTTGAAAATTCTAGTAGAATGGGGATTTCATTTTTTAAAAATTTAGTTTGTAGGAAAGGACAAAATAAGTTGGTTCTCAGGTTTTATAGTTAAAAGAATATATTCTTTACCCATATTCAACCAGGACTGTCACAAGGGGTATGATTTTCTTTATTTGGGAGTAAAGTTCAACCTTGCTGAGGACCAATAGTAAACGTTACTTTGAATTAACATTTTTTATTTTTTTCTTATTATCTGTTTTTTTTTTTGTAAGCAAAATCATTATACATAGATTACTTGAAAACAGAATGTTTGGTTTCTTCCTTGTATTAATTATTATCTTAATTGCTAGATTATTTTACAGGCCAGTGGTAGTTACTCGTTAAGAAGTAACAAGCAAGATACTATCATTGTGTATTTTCACTTTGCCAAGTTCATTTTAGAACAATTATAATTAATATCACTAACTTTCAAAAATTTCTGGCTGTGAAACCCTTTCCTTAAACTTTTACATGGAACCCCAACATGTAAATCAGAGAAGGTGGAGCTTGTCTGTTTGAAGCTGTGACAGGGACCTGAAGCTCCTCCTGAGAGTTTTGTCCAGTCTTCTAACCTCCTTCTCTTCCCTTCCAAACAACTGGTGGTCCTGGGTACTCCTCTGTGGAAATCCTAGGGCTACCTAAAGCATAGTTCAAGAATCACTGACACATAATTTTCTTTGTAGAAATGCTGATTGCAAAGCATTTTAGTACTGAAAGTGACATGATATTTAGACCCCCAAACCAATTGACACTTCCGGTCTGTTCTCTTATTGGTCAGTAGAGTGGTACAACAATAAATAGCTGCCCAAGAGCAAATAAATTTGTAATAGAGCTATTTAGACAGAGGTTGGATGTCTTCCTCTAAGGGAAGTTGTCAAAGTAGTTCCTTTGTCAGTGGGAGTTTGGCCTACTATTAAATGCAGTCTCTTGCAACATCAATGATTCTCTGGTCTTACATGTCTACATTTATCCTACCTAGTAAATATCATCTAATACGATGGGGTTTATTTTATCTTTCATTTCTTCACATTTATAGTATGCCGTATATATGACAGGTACTGTATTAGGATGCAGGGGTACTATATAAACAAGTAAGTTTAAACAAATAAGATATAGCCTACCATAAAGGAAATAGAAAATTGCTGTAAGTCTTGAGGAGTAGAGTAATAGAGTTAAGCGGAGGGTGTTCATGGGAATCATATGAAATGCAAGGACCCAGACCAGATAGGGGCTTGTCAGAAAAAATGCTAGCTTCTATGAAGACTGTGAGCTGACTCTTTAAAAATGAGTAAACTTCAACAGAAGCAAATAGAGAAAGGTCTTTCTAGGCAGATGAAGGAACATGTGCAGAGCCTCTGAAAGGTAGCATGCCTTGTTTGGAGAACTGTAAGTAGTTTCATATGGCTGGAGCTTAGCATGTGAATGGGGCTGGTGAGTAAAGCCAGACAAAAAAAGGACTGTGTTTGCCATGCTTGGGAATTTGGACTTTATCTTGAAAGTGATGTGATGCAATTGAAGGATTTTAAGCAGAGTAATTGCATGGTCAGATTTGTGTTTTAGAAAGCACTATGGCAGTAGTCAGGAGAACAGATTGGAATGGACCTCTCTTGGAAGCAAAGAGACCATTAAGTTGTTAAGCTTTTGCAATGATTTAAGCAAAAATGAGGATAGTAGAACCGATGTGGTGGGTGGGGGAATTAATTCAAGATATACTAAGGAGGTAAGATCCATAGGTATTGGTCAGAGAAAGAATAGAAGTGGGGATGACTTTCAGGTGTTTGGGTTGGCCAGCTGGGTAGGTGTGTAGTCTTTTTTTGCTAAGAGAAAGAAATTAAAAAGAAAGGAATCATATAGGCTTTTTGCCTCAAGATTCTTAGGGTGCCAACTTGAGCAAGGATATAGGTGCTTTTTATTTTCTTATATTTGTATCTGTGTATATTTTTAAAATGTGATATGAAAGTATATAACAGGATGTATTATCAAGGAAGGTTATGGAATTCTTTTTGGAAGTCTGTTAGATTAAGGTAGACTCTCATTTAAGGTAGTTTAGGAATGAGTGATCACTTAAAGGCAAAGGGATGGATTACCTTTTGTTGAGTCCTTTGATTGTTTAATATCTACCTCATCTACTCTATAAATCAACTTTGAATTGAGAAATAATAAATTGATTTTTAGAAAATCCAGAGATTTTTACATTACCATTCATCTGTCAGAATTTTTACCTTTTAAGAAAAATGTGTGGTAAGATTGGCCTGTCTGTGTGAATTAGCTAATTTGGTAATAGTTCTGCTGTGGCATTATGAACTTTAAAATACAAAATGATTTTTCCTCAGAATGCAAACTTTGATTTTCAAGTCTTTCATTGGTGTTATGTGGGAATTAATGTTCCATCCCTTGTTATTTAACACTCCTGACAGAGAAGATGTTTCCTTTATATAGCTTTGTCACATCATTTTCTCAAGTTAAGATCTCTTTTTTAGGCTGGTTGAGGTGCTTAAATCCCTCATGGAAAGAATGAGCAATGCTCCTTAACAGAAAACTGAAGGTATTGGTTTCAGATTTTGAGATTTGCCCTATAAAGGGACACTTAATCATTATGTTTATTCATTGGCTCTTAAATGCTCCATTGTTTCTTATCAGATAAGTCTTCCTTCCCTGTAGTTTTGTGATTTCTGCTGTACCTTTGAAAGCATTAGAGAAGTGCCTCTTCCAGTAACAAAACAAAAACACTGACTGTAGTTTAATACTTTTTAATTTACAGAGTTAATGATGAGACTTGGACCTTTGTCATCGAAAACTATTAGATTACTTTCATATCTGTAATGATTATGAATGTGAAAGTACATTCTGATGTCATACTACTTGCAAGAAATTTCTTCTTTAGAATAATGTAATCCTAGAACTTTTTCTTCTTTAAGTATGTTTAAAGGAAACTTTATTTCTTTTTATAAAATATCTTTTACAAAAGACTATTAAAGTCCCTGCTTTGCTTAGTGTCTTCTGATAGTAAGCCAAAAAGATCCCCAGATTTCAGTGTTCCAGAATGATTTTTTCTTAATAAGGATCAAAGTTTTCAGAATATTTTCAAAAATTGTTAGCAGTTTATAATTTGGCTACAGGTACAAATTTCCTTATTCAGGAGTTAGAATGGATTTGAGAGGTAGATCAGGAGGAATACTCATTGGATTATTGCAATTAAAGTGCTTGAAAGTTCTTAGAATAACATCTCTTCAGATCCTACAACAGGTTATTGTTGTTTTACAAGAATAGCATTATAATTGTCTTTTCAAAAAGTGAAGTGGTTTGTTTGTTTGAATTTAGAGTTACTCTAAGAGGAAGTATACTAATTGCTCATTTCCCCCTAAAACAAAATCTTTAATTTGGGATACTAGTTTTTTATTAGGACGGTAATCCAAACTTTAAATATGTGAGAAAGTAATAACTTCCTTTTCGTACTTCTTTTACAGCTTGTAAAAATTAAAATGAATAAACTACGGCAAAGTTTTAGGAGAAAGAAAGATGTTTATGTTCCAGAGGCCAGTCGTCCACATCAGTGGCAGACAGATGAAGAAGGAGTTCGTACTGGAAAATGTAGCTTCCCAGTTAAGGTAAGAGCTCATGTTTCTATAAATCTAGACGTTGAAAAGAATTGACAGTTTATTATATGTGAAATTCCATTAATTAGGACAGTTAAAAGAAAACACTAAAAGCTAGTCCCTTTATATTCTGCTTCAGTGGTAGAATTAGTAAGAAGAAAAACAGATTATAATTAATGATTTTTCTTTTTATATTTATTTATTTATTTATTTATTTAAAATTTAGAGGACAGGGAAGGTTAAGTTGAATTTATTTATTTATTTATTATTTAATTTTCACACACACACACACACACACACACACACACACACACACACTGTATTTTATTTTTACAAGAGATAAATAGACTGACACCAAGCATTGTACATGGATGACCACAACAAAAGCAACAATGATTGCAATTACCAAACATGAAACACACTCATACTATGTCATAATATTGACATTCAGTCCAGTAATCCTCCACTGTAACAGCTCCTTTACTTTGCAGTGAAAATTGATTTGTATATTCTTTGCCTCTGAGTCCTTGTGGGATTTTTTTTTTTAAATTCAAACAGAAAGTCACAAAAATTATACTCATCCTCATCAGTTCACTCAGTCCCATGTAATTAATTTTTTTTTTCATCTTGATCTTTTGTTAGCACTTTTATGAGTTCATCAGTTTTTCATTAGAGTTCTGAAAATGCTTATTCATTCACTTCAGCAGTACAGTCAGTTACCAGAAACCTGTACTTGTCAGAGTCTTTTCCATGAATTTCTTGAAGATGAAACCCTTTTATAGGAACATATTTGCAAAAGCATCAGAGTACACCCAGAACTGTCTGTAAATGACAAAAAACTTAAAAATGACCACGGTTAAAGTATTGATGAAAGTTCACAATAATGCAGTTGACAAGAAAATTAGTCACTTCTGAGATATACATTTTAAAGCAACAACCAGGACCATGACCTACAACATTATACCAGAACACACAAGACCCCTAGAAACTTCATGCAATGTCCGAAACATCTATACCAACATATTTCCATACAAATAACCCAATGAAAGCCCAGCATTAGCTGTTCTGTCTGTTTGTCCTTTTATACTGCAGGTTCCCACCAGTTATCAACTTTACACACATCAGTGTATACACGTCAATCCCAATCGCCCAATTCAGCACACCACCATCCCCACCCCACCGCAGTTTTCCCCCCTTGGTGTCCATATGTCCGTTCTCTACATTTGTGTCTCAACTTCTGCCCTGTAAACCGGCTCATCTGTACCATTTTTCTAGGTTCCACATACATGCGTTAGTATACGATATTTGTTTTTCTCTTTCTGACTTACTTCACTCTGTATGACAGTCTCTAGATCCATCCACGTCTCAACAAATGACTCAATTTCGTTCCTTTTTATGGCTGAGTAATATTCCATTGTATATATGTACCACATCTTCTTTAGCCATTCGTCTGTTGATGGGCATTTAGGTTGCTTCCATGACCTGGCTATTGTAAATAGTGCTGCAGTGAACATTCGGGTGCATGTGTCTTTTTGAATTACAGTTTTTTCTGGGTATATGCCCAGTAGTGGGATTGCTGGGTCATATGGTAATTCTATTTTTAGTTTTTTTAAGGAACTTCCATATTGTTCTCCATAGTGGCTGTATCAATTTACATTCCCACCAACAGTGCAAGAGGGTTCCCTTTTCTCCACACCCTCTCCAGCATTTGTTGTTTGTAGATTTTCTGATGATGCCCATTCTAACAGGAGTGAGGTGATACCTCATTGTAGTTTTGATTTGCATTTCTCTAATAATTAGTGATGTTGAGCATCTTTTCATGTGCTTTGTGGCCATCTGTATGTCTTCTTTGGAGGAATGTCTATTTAGGTCTTCTGCCCATTTTTGGATTGGGGTGTTTGTTTCTTTAATATTGAGCTGAATGAACTGTTTATATATTTTGGAGATTAATCCTTTGTCCGTTGATTCGTTTGCAAATATTTTCTCCCATTCTGAGGGTTGTCTTTTCGTCTTGTTTATGGTTTCCTTTGCTGTGCAAAAGCTTTGAAGTTTCATTAGGTCCCATTTGTTTATTTTTGTTTTTATTTCCATTACTCTAGGAGGTGGATCAAAAAAGATCATGCTGTGATTTATGTCAAAGAGTGTTCTTCCTATGTTTTCCTCTAAGAGTTTTATAGTGTCCAGTCTTACATTTAGGTCTCTAATCCATTTTGAGTTTATTTTTGTGTATGGTGTTAGGGGGTGTTCTAATTTCATTGTTTTACATGTAGCTGTCCAGTTTTCCCAGCACCACTTATTGAAGAGACTGTCTTTTCTCCATTGTATATCTTTGCCTCCTTTGTCATAGATTAGTTGGCCATAGGTGCGTGGGTTAATCTCTGGGCTTTCTATCTTGTTCCATTGATCTATATTTCTGTTTTTGTGCCAGTACCATATTGTCTTGATTACTGTAGCTTTGTAGTATAGTCTGAAGTCAGGGAGTCTGATTCCTCCAGCTCCGTTTTTTTCCCTCAAGACTGCTTTGGCGATTCGGGGTCTTTTGTGTCTCCATACAAATTTTAAGATGATTTGTTCTAGCTCCGTAAAAAATACCATTGGTAATTTGATAGGGATTGCATTGAATCTGTAGATTGCTTTGGGTAGTATACTCATTTTCACAATGTTGATTCTTCCAATCCAAGAACATGATATATCTCTCCATCTGTTGGTATCATCTTTAATTTCTTTCATCAGTGTCTTATAGTTTTCTGCATACAGGTCTTTTGTCTCCCTAGGTAGGTATATTCCTAGGTATTTTATTCTTTTTGTTGCAATGGTAAATGGGAGTGTTTCCATAATTTCTCTTTCAGATTTTTCATCATTAGTGTATAGGAATGCAAGAGATTTCTGTGCATTAATTTTGTATCCTGCAACTTTACCATATTCATTAATTATCTCTAGCAGTTTTCTGGTGGCAGTTTTAGGATTCTCTATGTATAGTATCATGTCATCTGCAAACAGTGACAGTTTTACTTCTTCTTTTCCAATTTGTATTCCTTCTATTTCTTTTTCTTCTCTGATTGCCATGGCTAGGACTTCCAGAACTATGTTGAATAATAGTGGTGAGAGTGGACATCCTTGTCTCGTTCCTGATCTTAGAGGAAATGCTTCCAGTTTTTCACCATTGAGAATGATGTTTGCTGTGGGTTTGTCATATATGGCCTTTATTATGTTGAGGTAGGTTCCCTCTATGCCCACTTTCTGGAGAGTTTTTATCATAAATGGGTGTTGAATTTTGTCAGAAGCTTTTTCTGCATCTATTGAGATGATCATATGGTTTTTATTCTTCAATTTGTTAATATGGTGTATCACATTGATTGATTTGCGTATATTGAAGAATCCTTGCATCCCTGGGATAAATCCCACTTGATCGTGGTGTATGATCCTTTTAATGTGTTGTTGGATTCTGTTTGCTAGTATTTTGTTGAGGATTTTTGCATCTATATTCATCAGTGATATTGGTCTGTAATTTTCTTTTTTTGTAGTGTCTTTGTCTGGTTTTGGTATCAGGGTGATGGTGGCCTCATAGAATGAGTTTGGGAGTGTTCCTTCCTCTGCAATTTTTTGGAAGAGTTTGAGAAGGATAGGTGTTAGCTCTTCTCTAAGTGTGTGATAGAATTCACCTGTGAAGCCATCTGGTCCTGGACTTTTGTTTGTTGGAAGATTTTTAATCACAGTTTCAATTTCATTACTTGTGATTAGTCTGTTCATATTTTCTGTTTCTTCCTGGTTCAGTCTTGGAAGGTTATACCTTTCTAAGAATTTGTCCATTTCTTCCAGGTTGTCCATTTTATTGGCGTAAAGTTGCTTGTAGTAGTCTCTTAGGATGCTTTGTATTTCTGCGGTGTCTGTTGTAACTTCTCCTTTTTCATTTCTGATTTTATTGATTTGAGTCCTCTCCCTCTTTTTCTTGATGAGTTTGGCTAATGGCTTATCAATTTTGTTTATCTTCTCAAAGAACCAGCTTTTAGTTTTATTGATCTTTGCTATTGTTTTCTTTGTCTCTATTTCATTTATTTCCGCTCTGATCTTTATGATTTCTTTCCTTCTGCTAACTTTGGGTTTTGTTTGTTCTTCTTTCTCTAGTTTCTTTAGGTGTAAGGTTAGATTGTTTACTTGAGATTTTTCTTGTTTCTTTAGGTAGGCTTGTATAGCTATAAACTTCCCTCTTAGAACTGCTTTCGCTGCATCCCATAGGTTTTGGGTCGTCGTGTTTTCATTGTCATTTGTTTCTAGGTATTTTTTGATTTCCTCTTTGATTTCTTCAGTGATCTCTTGGTTATTTAGTAACGTATTGTTTAGCCTCCATGTGTTTGTGTTTTTTACGTTTTTTTCCCTGTAATTCATTTCTAATCTCATAGCGTTGTGGTCAGAAAAGATGCTTGATATGATTTCAATTTTCTTAAATTTACTGAGGCTTGATTTGTGACCCAGGATGTGATCTATCCTGGAGAATGTTCCATGTGCACTTGAGAAGAACGTGTAATCTGCTGTTTTTGGATGGAATGTCCTATAAATATCGATTAAATCTATCTGGTCTATTGTGTCATTTAAAGCTTCTGTTTCCTTATTTATTTTCATTTTGGATGATCTGTCCATTGGTGTAAGTGAGATGTTAAAGTCCCCCACTATTATTGTGTTACTGTCAATTTCCTCTTTTATAGCTGTTAGCAGTTGCCTTATGTATTGAGGTGCTCCTATATTGGGTGCATGTATATTTATAATTGTTATATCTTCTTCTTGGATTGATTCCTTGATCATTATGTAGTGTCCTTCCTTGTCTCTTGTAACATTCTTTATTTTAAAGTCTGTTTTATCTGATATGAGTGTAGCTACTCCTGCTTTCTTTTGATTTCCATTTGCATGGAATATCTTTTTCCATCCCCTCACTTTCAGTCTGTATGTGTCCCTAGGTCTAAAGTGGGTCTCTTGGAGACAGCATATATATGGGTCTTGTTTTTGTATCCATTCAGCAAGCCTGTGTCTTTTGGTTGGAGCATTTAATCCATTCACATTTAAGGTAATTATTGATATGTATGTTCCTATGACCATTTTCTTAATTGTTTGGGGTTTGTTTTTGTAGGTCCTTTTGTTCTCTTGTGTTTCCCACTTAGAGAAGTTCCTTTAGCATTTGTTGTAGAGCTGGTTTGGTGGTGCTGAATTCTCTTAGCTTTTGCTTGTCTGTAAAGCTTTTGATTTCTCCATCAAATCTAAATGAGATCCTTGCCGGGTAGAGTAATCTTGGTTGTAGGTTCTTCCCTTTCATCACTTTAAGTATATCATGCCACTCCCTTCTGGCTTGTAGAGTTTCTGCTGAGAAATCAGCTGTTAACCTTATGGGAGTTCCCTTGTATGTTATTTGTCGTTTTTCCCTTGCTGCTTTCAATAATTT
Source organism: Balaenoptera borealis (assembly GCF_965194805.1). Lineage (NCBI taxonomy): Eukaryota > Metazoa > Chordata > Mammalia > Artiodactyla > Balaenopteridae > Balaenoptera > Balaenoptera borealis. Next base: position 28,774,628 of record NC_138866.1, read on the forward strand.
TTCTTTGTCTTTAATTTTTGCCACTTTGATTACTATGTGTCTCGGCGTGTTTCTCCTTGGGTTTATCCTGTATGGGACTCTCTGTGCTTCCTGGACTTGGGTGGCTATTTCCTTTCCCATGTTAGGGAAGTTTTCGACTATAATCTCTTCAAATATATTCTCTGGTCCTTTCTCTTTCTCTTCTCCTTCTGGGACCCCTATAATGTGAATGTTGTTGCGTTTCATGTTGTCCCAGAGGTCTCTTAGGCTGTCTTCATTTCTTTTCATTCTTTTTTCTTTAGTCTGTTTCGCAGCAGTGAATTCCACCATTCTGTCTTTCAGGTCACTTATCCGTTCTTCTGCCTCAGTTATTCTGCTATTGATTCCTTCTAGTGTAGTTTTCATTTCAGTTATTGTATTGGTCATCTCTGTTTGTTTGTTCTTTAATTCTTCTAGGTCTTTGTTAACCATTTCTCGCATCTTCTTGATCTTTGCCTCCATTCTTATTCCGAGGTCCTGGATCATCTTCATTATCATTATTCTGAATTCTTTTTCTGGAAGGTTGCCTATCTCCACTTCATTTAGTTGTTTTTCTGGGGTTTTTTCTTGTTCCTTCATCTGGTACATAGCCCTCTGCCTTTTCATCTTGTCTATCTTTCTGTGAATGTGGTTTTTGTTCCACAGGCTGCAGGATTGTAGTTTTTCTTGCTTCTGCTGTCTGCCCTCTGGTGGTTGAGGCTATCTAAGAGGCTTGATGGGAGGCTCTGGTGGTGGGTAGAGCTGACTTGCTGTGGCGGTCAGAGCTCTGTAAAACTTTAATCCACTTGACTGTTGATGGGTGGGTCTGGGTTCCCTCCCTGTTGGTTGTTTTGCCTGAGGCAACCCAACACTGGAGCCTACCTGGGCTCTTTGATGGGGCTAATGGCAGACTCTGGGAGGGCTCACACCAAGGAGTACTTCCCAGACCCTCCGCTGCCAGTGACCTTGTCCCCACGGTGAAACAGAGCCAGCCCCCGCCTCTGCAGGAGACCCTCCAACACTAGCAGGTAGGTCTGGTTCAGTCTCCCCCAGGGTTACTGCTCCTTCCCCTGGGTCCCGATGCGCACACTATTCCGTGTGAGCCCTCCAAGAGTGGGGTCTCTGTTTCCCCCAGTCCTGTCGAAGTCCTGCAATCAACTCCCACTAGGCTTCAAAGTCTGATTCTCTATGAATTCCTCCTCCCGTTGCCGGACCCCCAGGTTGGGAAGCCTGACGTGGAGCTCAGAACCTTCACTCCAGTGGGTGGACTTCTGTGGTATAAGTGTTCGCCAGTCTGTGAGTCACCCACCCAGCAGTTATGGGATTCGATTTTACTCTGATTGCGCCCCTCCTACCGTCTCATTGTGGCTTCTCCTCTGTCCTTGGACGTGGGGTATCCTCCTTGGTGAAGTCCAGTGTCTTCCTGTCGATGATTGTCCAGCAGCCAGTTGTGATTCTGGTGCTCTCGCAAGAGGGAGTGAGAGCACGTCCTTCTACTCCGCCATCTTGGTTAATCTCTCTTTATATTTAAATAAGAATTTCTTGTATATAATCTGGAATCACTACAAATAAAGTCACTTCTTTTTTTAAATTAAATTTAATTTGATTTATTTATTTTTGGCTGTGTTGGGTCTTCGTTGCTGCCTGCGGGCTTTCTCTAGTTGCGGCAAGCGGGGGCTACTCTTCATTGCGGTGCCTGTGCTTCTCATTGCGGTGGCTTGTCTTTGTTGCGGAGCACGGGCTCTAGGCGTGTGGGCTTCAGTAGTTGTGGCTCATGGGCTCTAGAGTGCAGGCTCAGTAGTTGTGGCGTATGGGCTTAGTTGCTCTGCATTATGTGGGATCTTCCTGGACCAGGGCTTGAACCCGTGTCCCCTGCATTGGCAGGTGGATTCTTAACCACTAAGCCACCAGGGCAGTCCCAAGATCACTTCTGATGAGAATACTAATCCTGAAATATCTAAAAGTCCTGAATTATCAAGAATCACAAGAATCAAATTATTTTCAACAGGATATGCTTACTAAGTGGTGGGACAGAGGAAGCTGGCGTCTGCCTTCTTAAATACAGGCCTGGTATGTTCTAGAAAAGCTTAAATGGGAAGAGTTAAGTCAAAAGGGATTTCCTCTTTAATCTTGTAACTTTTAATCATATAGAGGTCGTTTAAACTAATGCTGTCATTTGTCAGATCAGAAAATGGAAGCTTAAAGAGGTTAAGAACATAGTGAAGATCTCGAGAAGGGGGTGCCATGCAGGTGCTTTTTGTTACTGCTACTTGAGACTGGAGAAGAAGGGTCTGTATTTAAGGTCATGGAAGAAATAAACGTACATGCTATACTGCTTAGTGAAAAGAAGCAATTAATAGTAGTATAAGCATGCTATGACGTGTATTAAGTATGAGGACAAAAAATAGAAAGAACTACAACAAAATGTTAATATGTTGAAGAAAAAAATTTAGTTTAATATAAAGTGTTAGCATTTTTCTCTATTTTTTGTATATTCTTATGTGTGAATATTCTTACTGTGATTTTCTGCTCCTTTTTACTGCCTCAGTACTATGACTGAAACATGGACTAAAGTCTTAGAAAAACAATCAATATGACAGGAAAAGTGCTTTTGAGAATCTGTAGGTTAAATTAATACATGATTTTTAAAATACACAAATTATCCACAGTCTGTCAATGATGAAACATTTTCCTAATCACTTAGCTTTGTCTACGCAACACATTTGCTGAAACTTCTTTTATAAGAATAATAAACTTAATTTTTAATTTTAAATGCTTAGTATGATATTAAAATACAAACAAAACCAAACAAAACACCTCTCTTACATAAAAACTAACACTCTTCTCTATTATCCCACACCCAGCCAAACAGTAGGTTCATTTTTTTTTTTTTTTAATAAATTTATTTATTTATTTTTGGCTGTGTTGGGTCTGTTGCTGCACGTGGACTTTTCTCTAGTTGCTGCGAACAGGGGCTACTCTTGGTTGCAGTGAGCGGGCTTCTCATTGTGGTGGCTTCTCTTGTTGTGGAGCACAGGCTCTAGGCACACAGGATTCAGTAGTTGCAGCACACAGGCTCAGTAGTTGTGGCTCGTGGGCTCTAGAGTGCAGGCTCAGTAATTGTGGCGCACGGACTTAGTTGCTCCGTGGCATGTGGGATCTTCCCAGACCAAGGCTTGAACCTGTGTCCCCTGCATTGGCAGGCGGATTCTTAACCACTGCACCACCAAGGAAGCCCAGTAGGTTCATTTTGATTATACAAATTGAGTATTAAGTATATCGAAGTTGGTACTGTTACACATTGTTGATTGCTTGGAGGATACTTTTCAGCCTTACAGGAGCATAATTTGGAAATATTAGTTAAAATTTTAAATGCACTTTTCATTTGACCAGCAATTTTACATTTAAGAATTACGTTAAATACATTCATAGATATACACTGGCATGAGTGATCATTCTAGCAGTTTGTTTATAATAGTAAAAATCTGGAAACAAGTTAAATGCCATCATTCTGGGATTGGGTAAAGAAATTATGACATCAATTATGGGGAATTCTTTAACACTTAAAAAAAGAATAAGGTAGATCTGTATTCACATACTTGGTAAATTATTTTGAACACCTGCTATGTGCCAGACAGACGCTAAGTGGTAAGCAAATAAGATATAGTTCTTGCTCTTGTAGAGTTTATAGTTTCCTTGTGGGAGAGAAAGACTTTAATTAGATATTTGTGTTAATAATATATGATTACAAACCGAGATATGTGCTTTTTAAAACTTTTTTTCTCTCTTTTAAAAAATTTTTATTGAAATATAGTTGATATACAATGTTGTATTAATTTCAGGTATAGAGCAAACTGATTAGTTATATATATATTCTTTTCTTTATATTCTCTTCCATTATAGGTTATTATAAGATATTGAATGTAGTTCCCTGTGCTATACAGTAGGTCCTTGTTGGTTGTCTATTTTATATATAGTAGTGTGTATATTTTAATCCCAAACTCCTAATTTATCCCTCCCCCACCCTTTTCCCCTTTGGTAACCCTATGTTTGTTTTCTATGTCTGTGAGTCTATTTCTGTTTTGTAAATAAGTTCATTAGTATCTTTTTTTTTTAAGATTCCACATATAAGTGATATCATATGATATTTGTCTTTATCTCTGTGGCTTACTTTACTTAGTGTGATAATCTCTAGGTCCATCCCTGTTGCTGCAAGTGGCATTATTTCATTCTTTTTTATGGCAGAGTAATATTCCATTGTATGTATTTACCACATCTTCTTTACCCATTCATCTGTCGATGGACACTTAGGTTGCTTCCATGTCTTGGCTACTGTAAATAGTGCTGCTGTGAACATTGGAGTGCATATATCTTTTTGGATTATAGTTTTCTCTGGATATTTGCCCAGGAGTGGGATTGCTGGATCATGTGGTAGATCTGTTTTTAGTTTTTTAAGGAACCTCCATACTGTTCTCCATAGTAGCTGCACCAGTTTACATTCCCACCAACAGTGTAGGATGGTTTCTTTTCCTCCATAGCCTCTCCAGCATTTATTATTTGTAGACTTTTTGATGGTGGCCCTTCTAACTGGTGTGAGGTGGTACCTCATGGTAGTTTTGATTTGCATTTCTCTAATAATTAACGATGTCAAGCATCTTTTCATGTGCTTTTTGGCCATCTGTATGTCTTCTTTGGAGAAATGTCTACTTAGGTCATCTAAGTAGACATTTTTGATTGGGTTGTTCGTTTTTTTTGATATTAAACTGTATGAGCTGTTTGCATATTTGGGAGATTAATCCCTTGTCCGTTGCATCATTTGCAAATGTTCTTTCCCATTCTGTAGGTTGTCTTTTTTTTTTTTTTTTCTTGTGGCTGTGTCGGGTGTTAGTTGCGGGATCTTCGTTGTGGCACACGGGGTCTTTCCTTGCAGTGCGTGGCATCTTCGCTGCAGCGCGTGGGCTTCTCTCTAGTTGTGGCATGCAGGTTTTCTCTTTCTCTAGTTGAGGTGCGCAGGTTCAGTAGTTGTGGCACGCAAGGGCTTAGTTGCCCCGCAGCATGTGGGACCTTAGTTCCCTGACCAAGGATCGAACCTGCGTCCCCTGCATTGCAGGATGGATTCTTTACCTTTGGACCACCAGGGAAGTCCCTGTAGGTTGTCTTTTTGTTTTGTTTATGGTCTGTTTTTCTGTGCAAAAGCTTTTAAGTTTAATTAGATCACGTTTGTTTGAGGTAAGTGCTTTTTAAAAGGGAATCTGGTTCTGTAAGAACGTGTAACAAAAAACTTGACTTAGACTACAGGATAAGGGAAGACTTCCCTGAGAAAGTAAAGTTTGACCTGATATCTAAAGACTGAGTAGGAATGAATTAGGTACAAAGATAGGCAGAACATTTCAAAATTATGGAAAGTGTATATACATAGGCCCTGGTGGTGGGAGGAAAGAATATCAAGGAGCTAAAGGAAAGCTGTAGTATAGGAAGTTAGATGAACCTGGAAAGAAGTAAGGCAGAGCTTTGTAGACCATGTTAAGGATTTTAGACTTTTAGAGTAATGGGAAGCCATTAAATGGTGTGTTGTTCATTATTTGTTTATTGTATTATGATAAAATATACATAACAAAAAAATTTAATAACATTCATATTGTTGTGCAGTCATCAGCACTATCTATCTCCAGAACTTTTTCATCTTCCCAACCTGGGACTCTAGCTGCAGTTGTTTGAAGGTCACCCATAGTGGTTACAAGGAATCTGGTGAAAGATTACTAATCCAGAGGGGAGATAATGGTAGGCTGGACTAGGGTGGTGGCTGTGGAGATGAAAAGAAATGAAATAAATTGAAAGATAATTGAGATAAAGGCAACAGGAATTGGAGACAGATTGGATCTAGGAAATGAAAAAGGGTCATATTAAGGATGATACCTAGTATCTTGTCCCAAACTGATAGTGATGATCATTGATATAGGAAACATGAAAGAATATTCTCTGCATGTGCTTATACAGAATGATTTTAGTGTATTATTAAGTGATAAAGACAAGGTACAGAGCAGTTTATATAGAATGATTCTGTTTATGGTTAAAAAGAAAAAATCATGTATATGCTTATATATATGTAAGAAATATCTGTAAGAAGATGACATAGGTAATTCTGAACTCTGAATGGTAATGAAGGATTGGGGATCTTTTACTTTTCAATATATATCCTTTGGAACTAGTGACATTTTTTATCATGAGCATGTATCATATTTGTAATAAGCATATATATATATATGTATATATATATATTTTTTTTTTTTTTAAAACCTCATTCACAGGATTCTGAGAGACTCGTATACAGTGTTGAAATAAGTGTAGTAAAGTTAATTGAAGATTTGTATCTTATGCAGGTAGGGCAGCTTATTTAGGGTGTTTTTGTTTGGTCTTTTCCAAATGGTCTTTTGAAATCCTTTCTACAAGATATTCATCCTCTCTGCTGTGTTGTGCTCCCCTTACCTGCCTTCCTTCCCAACCCACCCTATCCCCCACCATCCCATACTCTTACATACAGGTGACCCAGGATAGAATAGGAGAATCAAAACCTGAAATTCTTTTCCCATAGCCTAGAAATAGATGCATTTCCTCAGTCAGATATAACTGGGCAAATGATATCTTATCTGGGCTTGCCTTAGAAACCACTGAATTCTGAGCTAGTAATGGATTGGTATAAATAAATTTCCCATGTAGGCAACTAGTAAGGTGGTGGGCATGCTTACTGAGGGAGAACATGTTTGGGGGTAGAGAAGATGAGTTCCTTTTGAGGTGCATATGAGACATGCACATGCAGATCCCCACTGACCACAAAAGCTCCATGAGCTTTGATTTTGAGGTTACAAATAAACTTTAGTGAGTAGGTGAGTTTGCAAATATGGAATCCTCGAATAACAAGGGTTGGCTATATATAAATTAACATTAGAGTCATGAGTAAGTAAGATTGCCTAGGGGAAGTGAGAAGAGAAGAAGACCTGGGACAAACATAGAAAGGACAGGCAGTGTAATAGGTATCTTCAAAGGAGAATAAGAATGAGTAGCCAGAGAGATAGAAGGGAAACCAGGAGAATGTGGTCTCAGAAACCAAAGTTTCAAGGAAGAGGAAAGTGGTCAAGTGCTATAAAGAAATCAAGTAAGAAATGAAACTTCATTAGATTAAATATTTGGAAGTGTTGGTGACTTACAGTGGAGTCATGAGGATGGAATCTAGGTTGAGTGGATGGATGCAAAATAAGGAGACAACAAATCTAGAGATTACTAATCCAAGAAGTTTGTCAGACAAGGTTATGTGATGGGGGGAGGGGTGGAAGGGGGCAGTATTGCAAGAGGTAGAAGGAAACTTTGGTGGTAATGGCTGTCTATTACATTGATTGTGATGATGGTTTCTCAGGTATATACATGATTCAAAAACTCAGCAGATTGTGTACTTTAAATATGTATAGTTTATTGTATGTCAGTTATACCTCAGTAAGGCAGCTAAATTTTGATTTTAATGAAGAAGTCTGTCTTCAAAGGAGACCAGAAAGACAGAGTAACAAAGGGAGTGTGAGGTTGAAAACATGTGTGTGTGTGTTGGGGGTGGAGGGGTATTTTGTTTTGTTTTTAAAAACAGTTTTATTAGATAATTTACGTAAAATGAAGTTTACTCATTTAAAGGGTGTAAATCACCATGGTTTAATTTTGTGTTGAATTTTGTTTTTAAAATGGGAGAGACTTGAGCATAAATAAAGGTCTTCACAAAGAAGCATGTAGAGAGTGGATTAGTTTTATACTGGAGGAAGGATGCTGCTTCTATTTTAACAATAGCAAAGGTGAAAAACAGGGTAAATGCACTTAAATTTATGGTGTTGGTGGCATGAGATTGATGGAGTTCTATTCTAAAGACGTATTTTCTCAAGGAAATAGGAAGTGAAGACATCTGTAGAAGAGAGAGGGGAGAAGTTGTGGAATTAGATTGGCATAGCTACTCTAGAGAATAGGCGATACAGAATTTGCAATTACTAGAAATAGAAATGCAATTACTAGACACTAATCAAGTGAAGCTACAGCTGGTTTGGGCTCTGCCATGTATGTTTAAATAAACTGGTGCCTGTAGAAGTGTAATAATTTAGTATTAGAGTAGTGATTAGTTAGAGTTAAGTAGGTTTCAAAGCTTGTCTTGCAATTCTGTCTGCTAGTATAAGAGATACTATTAATAAACAGAATCCAGCAACCAAATTAAAGAATAATTTATGTCCTCATTATTATCAAAAGATAAAGATCGAGGGAACAAATACCTTTTATATCAGAATGGGACAGCTCTTTACAACCATACACACAGAGACTTCCCACTACTTTACATTGGCTAAGATTGAATCAAATCAAATCCATAGTTGCAAGCAAAGTCAAGAAAGCAATTATTTGGTTTTTAAAGCCTGTACCGTGGAGGCAAGCTCTTCTGGCAGGGAAACCATCTGAAAGAATGGCTGTCATGTAGGCAACTAACAATGTCAGCCACAGTCACTATATCATATATAATCTTCTTAAACATCTGTCCTCTCTTTTTTTGTTCTTTTTCCTACTGCCACTGCTTTAATCAAGTCCTCATCTTTGTTTTCTCCCTCAGACCATTACAAGAACTCTTGACTGTTTTTCTTGCTTTTGATCTTGTTTCCCTTCCAAACTATTGTCTTAGTGCATAATAGTGATCTTTCTAAATTGCACATATGGTTACGTCACTTACCTGCTTCCTGTCCTTCAGTGGCTCTGTAATAAAATTTTGGAGAGGCATCTAGACTTCTGTAAAAGCATATACTTTTAAGCCAAACTACCTGAGTTGAGTTTGATGTATGCCAGTTATTATTAACTATGTGATCTCTCTTAAAAGTTACTTAACCTCTGTTGAATGGATGAAGAAGATGTGGTATATACATACAATGGAATATTACTCAGCCATAAAAAAGAATGAAATAATGCCATATGCAGCAACATGGATGGACCTAGAGATTATCATACTCTATGAAATAAGCCAGTGAGAGAAAGACAAATAACATATGATATTGCTTACATGTGGAAACTTAAAAAAAAAAAGATACAAATGAACTTATATACAAAACAGAAATAGAAGCACAGACATAAAAAATAAATTTAGCACCAGCTTCTGGCAGCCACAGATCTATTTTTCTCTTCTGTATTTTTGCTTTTACCAGAAAGTCATATAAATGGAATCATATGATATTTTGCCTTTTGAATATGGCTTCTTTCACTTAACATGATGTACATGCGATTCATCTATGTTGTTGTGTTTAGCATTTAATTGAAGAGTAGTATTTCATTGTATGGTGTACCACATTTTACTTATTAGTTCTCTAGTTAGAGGAAATTTGGGTTTGGCCAGCTTGGGGGGATTGCAAATAAAGCCTATAAACATGACTGTGTAAGTTTTCATACAAATATAAGTTTCCATTTTAATAAGGTAAATACAAAGGAGCAGAATTGCTGGACCATATGGTAAATCTGTGCTTAACTTTGTAAAATACTGCCAAATTATTTTCCAAAATGTCTCTACCATTTTGCATTCCCACCAACAAAGTATAAGTGTTACAGTGATTCTACATCATTACCAGAACATGGAATTGTCAGGTTTTAAAAGTTCTAATTATTTTGTCTATTCTAAACATATTTGGTTGTATCTCATTGTGGTTTTAATTTGTTTTTCTATAATGACTAGTAGTGTTGAGCATCTTTTCATGTAACTATTTTGCCATTCATACTTTTTTTTGGTAAAATTTCTATTTGTATCTGATGCCAATTTGAAAAATTAGATTATTTGTTTTCAGATTTTTGAGTTTTGAGAGCTGTTTATGTATTCTATATATATATGTACTTTATTAAATATATGATTTGCAAATTAAAAAAATAAATAAATTTAGGGTACCAAAGGGGAAAGGGGGAGATAAATTAGGAGTTTGGGATTAACATATATACACTACTGTGTATTAAATAGATAGCCAATTAACATATATACACCACTATGTATAAAATAGATAACCAACAAGGACCTACTGTATAGCACAGGGAACTGCACTCAGTATTTTGTAATAACCTATAAGGGAAAAGAATCTGAAAAAGAATATATAACGGAATCAGTTTGCTGTACATCTGAAACTAATACAACAGTTTAAATCAACTATACTTCAATAAAAAAATAAAATTAAAAAAGAAATTACTTAACTTCTCTGTGCCTCAGGTTTTTTATCTGTAAAATAAGAACTAGTACTAGAATTAGTATAGTGTTATGAAAATTAAATGAGTAGATACAGTATATGAAAAATACAACACTCTCTGGCACATAGTGAGTGCACAATAAATGTTTGCTGCTGCTGCTACTCTGATTGTTGTTATTGGTTAGATGACAACTGAATACTTGAGTTTTTAATCTGCATTTCTTATGTTTTTGGTGTTTTCCTTAATTGATTTTTTTAACACTGGAAGTTAAATGTCTTCTCTTGAAAAGGAGCCGGAAGTTTTTGATAGATGTTTGGTGCCTGAGGACTTATGCACTGGTTATACCAACCTCTCCCAGCTTTAAAAATTCTGTTTATCCCAAGAGATGAGATATTTTCTGCTGCTTATACTTTTATTGCTTGTGTGTGACAATCTTCTGCATACGTAATGTTTTGTTTCAAAGCTGCCTCACACTGTAAAACTTACTGTTCAGCCACGTGTGATACCAATGAAATAAATCGACTGAAGTGACAATTGGTTGAACAGATACATTGTATTCACATCTAAGTTTGGTAGCACGCTGGCAATGACAAATACATCATAATTTGCTCTTCTTTCTGAAACATTAAAAATTTGGAAAAATCGGTCTTTGGATCAGAGCAATGAGATATTTCAGATAAGTTTTTAACATAAATTGTGAAATGTTTACTGGCTTATTCGTCCCAAGCATTTCAGTTACTCATGATTTGCTGTATAGTTTACAAAGAAGTTTCAACTCTATTCAGTAACTCTTTTAAAAAAAAATTTACTGAACTATAGTTGATATACAATGTTGTGTTAGTTTCAGGTGTACAGCAAAGTGATTCAGTTATACATTCTTTGTTTACATTCTCTTCCATTATAGGTTATTACAAGATATTGAGTATACTTCCCTTGCTATACAGTAGGTCCTTGTTGGTTATCTGTTTTACATAAACTAGTATGTATATTTTATTTTATTTATTTTGTAAACCTGTTTTTAAAAAAAATTTATTTATATTATTTATATTATTTATTTATTTTTGGCTGTGTTGGGTCTTCGTTGCTGCGCGTGGGCTTTTTCTAGTTGTGGCAAGTGGGGGCTACTCTTTGTTGGGGTGTGTGGGCTTCTCATTGCAGTGGCTTCTCTTGTTGCAGAGCATGGGCCCCAGGCACACAGGCTTCAGTAGTTGTGGTTCTTGGGCTCTAGAGTGCAGGCTCAATAGTTGTGGCTCACGGGCTTAGTTGCTCCACGGCATGTGGGATCCTCCCAGACCAGGGCTCAAACCCATGTCCCCTGCATTGGCAGGCGGATTCTTAACCACTGCGCCACCAGGGAAGCCCAGTATGTATATTTTAATCCCACTACTAATTTATCCCCCCCACCCCTTTCCCCTTTGGTAACCCTAAATTTGTTTTCTATGTCTGTGAGTCTATTTCTGTTTTGTAAATAAGTTCATTTTTATCTTTTTTTTTTAGATTGCACATATAAGTGAAATCATGATATTTGTCTTTCTATGGCTTACTTCACTAAGTGTGATAATCTCTATGTCCATCCATGTTGCTGCAAATGGCATCATTTCATTCTTTTTTATGGCTGAGTAATATTCCATTGTATGTATATATCACATTTTCTTTGCCCATTCATCTGTCGATGGACACTTAGGTTGCTTCCATGTCTTGGCTATTGTAAATAGTGCTGTTACGAACATTGGGGTACATGTATCTTTTTGGATTATAGTTTTCTCTGGATATATGCCCAGGAGTGGGATTGCTGGATCATATGGTAGCTCTATTTTTAGTTTTTTAAGGAACCTCCATACTGTTCTCCATAGTGGCTGCACCAGTTTACATTCCCACCAACAATGTAGGATGGTTTCTTTTCCTCCACAGCCTCTCCAGCATTTATTATTTGTAGACTTTTTGACGGTGGCCCCTCTAACCAGTGTGAGGTGGTACCTCAGTAGTTTTGATTTGCATTTCTCTAATAATTAACATTGTGGAGCATCTTTTCATGTGCCTTTTGGCCATCTGTATGTCTTCTCTGGAGAAATGGCTATTTAGTCTGTTCAGTAACTCTTAAGAATTTATTTTCTTTGTGGAGTAAAATGCAGTAAGATTACATGATATTGTTAGGGAATAGTTGATGATATCTGATTATTTGAAGTTAGGATTTGAACTTTGGCAGTCTAGATTTAGAGGGTTGTGTTCTTAAGCACTATGTTATAATTTTATAACACAATGTGTGAATTAAAAATTACTTTATTAAAACAGTGTTGAATATAATTAAACTTTAAAAAAATTCATGATATATGCTTTTCATTCATATGATATATGCTTGTGGCTAAAAAACAACAGTGCCTTCCCTACCCCTAATCCCACTCTCCAGTGACACTTTTAACCATTTTTATTTCTGCTTCCCATTGGTAATATTTTAACTTCTTTAGATAATATGATTTTACTGTCTGTTCTTCATTTACCAATGCTTATCATTGGTTCTCCACTATAAAGAAGAGAAAGGATGATTTAACCCACACATCCTGCCCTTCCATCTTCTCTTTGCCCCTTCTCCACCCAGACTTCAGGGATTAGATTATTTTTAGTTTTTTCTCTTGGTTTCCTATACTCATAAAATTTTTGTTCTATTAATTTTAGATGGTATGTCTTCATTCCCTACCATGTAATATAAAAATACTAAAACCCTTTGTTCTCTTACCTTCAAACTGATATCAACTATGCTTTTCTTTTTAACATTATATAGGTCAATAATAGTTGCATTCTACACCATAAATTGTCTCCCTTTCTTTGTCTTGAGTTTATTGTAAAAGTTTTCATTATTATGACTCTTATTATTGTTTAATGTAGCACTAACTAGTGTATACATTTCCTTCTCTGTCCAGTAATTCATTGATGTAGTCAAAAGATATTCACTGAGTGCCTGCTCTGTTGTAGGCATCTAGGCACTGGGAACACAAGGGAACAAAACAGACAAAATCCTTGCACAGTGCATACATTCTAGTGGGTGGTAACAATGAACAAATAAGTGTACCTGGAATACAAAAAGGGAATTAGGTGTTAAGGGAGTATGTGGAGGGTGAGATTTAAAATAGGATGCTTAGGGAATCCCTCACAGAAAAAGTGATTTTTTAGGAAAGACCCAAAAAAAGTAAGAAAGCAACATTCAGGTGTCTGAGGAGGCAGATTGTAGACAGCGGGGCAGCAAGTGCAAAGGCTCTGGGGTAGGAGAAAGCCTGTTGTGTTGGATGCACAGCAAGGAGGCCAGTGTGTTAGAGCAGATGGCACAAGTAGAGGTGAGGTCAGGTAAGTAGCAGGGTCCCCTGATTATGCATGTACTTTAGTACTTTTCAGTACTATCAGACCTATCACCTGTTAATTTACTAGTAATATAACCTTGTCTGAAGCACGTAACTTTTTTGACACCTAGTGTCTCATTTGGAAGGTGAAGTTTTTTGATCTCTTTAAGTTTTTTTAAGCTTTAAATTTACGTGATTAGATTTAGTACATATGCTTAGTTTAGTTTTTTTTTTGGGCCACACTGCGCAACTTGTGGGATCTTAGTTCCCCGACGAGGGATTGAACCCTGGCCCTTGGCAGTGAAAGTGCGGAGTCCTAACCACTGGTCCGCCAGGGAATATACTTAGTTTAGATCACTTGTTCAAATGCAATTGTATTATTCCAAATTTATACTTAAAGAATAGTCCATTTTAATTTAACTACTCCTTTTTGATTAAAGACCCTTAACAAGTTTTGATGTCATGTTCTGCACATCTGCATCCTGTATTTGCTAAATAACATAGGCTATATGTATGTGATAATGTGCCTTATAGCTTCTTATAAATTAATGATTCTGTCACTTTTTGTTAATGCTGGGAACTGCTGACTGTACAGTCTCTCACATCAGAGCTCTGCAATTTCTTCTCATGGATAACAGTAGCAAAGCAGGGGGGAAATCTACTTTTTAAATAATTTTTTTCAAGAAAAGGAAAAATGCCTTAATTCATCCAAGAATGAAATTCCACATACTAGTTTTTCTAAACTACTTTTTGTGAATAAAAGTCCCTGACTCAGAGGGAGTTTGGAAATGGTAACAGACAAAAGAAGTCCCAGAGTCAAATATTTTAGCCATTAAAGCATAAATCAGCTGCAGTTCTTCAGTGAGATAGTGTCTCAGAGAAGAAAAGAGACCTCTTTAATAATGTTTTTTCAATTGGCATGTTTTTTTTCATAGTCTAATAAGACACAAGGCTGATTTCCATCTCCACATTTCTAAAATAGATTATGCGACTGAGTTAGTCCATATGTGAGATACTTTTGTTTTCTTCTTTCCACCAAGTCTTCCCTCCTTTTTTTTTTTTTTCCTGGCATAAGTACCCATATGTGACCAGTTGAGATGATCAAGATGATAGAATAAAATCCCTTGGAAACCTCTATTCATTTCTCAGCACCTAAAGGTAACTCAAAGATCATAAAACCCTACTTTCTCATTTTATTATTAATATAAAATAGAAACAGAGGTTAAATAACTTGGAGGTAGTATTAGAAATGAACCTTAATAAAAAACAAGAAATAGGGAATCCCCTGGTGGTTCAGTGGTTAGGACACCACATGTTCACTGCCAAGGGCCCAGGTTCAGTCCCTGGTCAGGGATCCCACAGGCTGTGTGGTGCAGGCAAAAACACCCCCCCCACACACACACAGATAGGTAATACTAGAGATAAGAAAGTGTGAAGGGACTTCCCTGGTACTCCAGTGGTTAAGATGCCATGCTTCCACTGCAAGGGGCGTGGGTTTGATCCCACACACCACGTGGCACAGCAAAAAAAAAAAAAAAAGGAAAAAAAGAAAAGAAAGAAAATGGAGAGACTCAGTTACAGACTAAATATGTGAATACTGTATAGTTTGATAAATTTGAAAATTTAGATTAAGAATATTCTAGGAAAATATGCATTATTAAAATTAGCTAAAGGGGCTTCCCTGGTGGCACAGTGGTTGAGAATCTGCCTGCCAATGCAGGGGACACGGGTTCGAGCCCTGGCCTGGGAAGATCCCAATGCCGTGGAGCGACTAGGCCCGTGAGCCACAATTGCTGAGCCTGCGTGTCTGGAGCCTGTGCTCCGCAACAAGAGAGGCCGCGATAGTGAGAGGCCCGTGCACTGCGATGAAGAGGGGCCCCCACTTGCCGCAACTAGAGAAAGCCCTCACACAGAAACAAAGACCCAACACAGACATAAATAAATAAATAAATAAATAAATAAATAAATAAAATTTTTAAAAGAATTAGCTAAAGTACAAGCATAAAAGTTGAATAGACCCCTAACCATGAAGGAAATAGAGAAAGTTATTAAAACTCCAAAGCTATCCCCAAAAGACTTAGTATAGATGGTTTTTACAGGTCAGTTTTCTTTCACAACCTTGAAGCATAACTCTTATGCTATTTAACTGTACCAGAGCTGACAGGGGGAAAAAAATAGAGAGAAAGAAAGGGAAGAAAAAGAGGACAGTTTCCAATTTTTTTTAAGGCATTAACAAAATCCTGATACAACTACCTAACAAAGATAGCACAAACACAAAAAATCATAGACCAACTCCACTTAAGAATATAGATGAAAAACTAGGCAGAAAAGTAGAACAAATGCGAACTAAAAGTAGGGTTTATCTCAAGAATCCACAAATGATTCAGTATTAGGAAATTTGATATAGTTCATCACATTGATGGGCCTAAGAGGAAAAGGACTTCATCATTGCAATGGAAGCGACATTGAAGGACTCACACTTTTTGATTTCAAAACTTAGTACAAAGCTTAAGTAATCAAACCATTGTAGTAATGGCATAAGGACAGATGTATAGAACAATAGAATAGAATTGAGAGTACAAAAATAAACCTAAACATCTATGGCCAACTGATTTCTGACAAGAGTACCAAGACCATTCAATGGGGAAAGAATAGTCTTTTCAGCAAATGGTGATGGGACAACTGGATTTCCACGTGGCAAAAAATGAAGCTGGACTCCTACCTCACACCATATACAAAAATTAATTCAAAATGGATCAACAACCTAACTATAAGAGTAAAACCATAAAACTCTTAGATGAGAACATGGGGTAAATCTTCATGACCTTCATATACATGACACCAAAAGCATGAGTAAAAAAGGAAAAAATATATGAACTGGACTTCATTAAAATTAAAAACTTTTGTGCATTTGACGTTATCAAGAAAGTGAAAAGAGAACTACAGACTGGGAGAAAACATTTGGAAATCATATGTCTGATAAGAGTCTAGTATCCAGAATATATAAAAGAACCTGATTTAAAAAGGGACAAAGGACTTGAATAGAAATTTCTCCAAAGAAGATACACAAATGGCCAACAAGCACATGAAAAGATAGTCAGCATCATTAGTCATTAAGGAAATACATATCAAAACCACAATGAAGTACCACGTCATACCCACTTGGATGCCTATACTTAAAAAAACAAAAAGGAAATCAAGTGTTGATGAGCATGTGGAGAAACCAGAACCCTCTTACATTGCTGATGGGAATGCAAAATGGTTCAGCTTCTGTGAAAAGCAGTTTAGTGGGTCCTCGAAAAGCTAAACATAGAATTACCTTATGACTCAGCAATTCTACTGCTAGATATACACCCAAAAGAGTCAAAAACAGATACTCAAATAAATACATGTACACTCATGTCTATAGCACCACTATTCATGATAGCTGAAAGGTGGAAACAGCCCAAATGTCCCTTAGTGGAAGAATGGAAAAACAAACTATGGAAATACATATACATCAGCTATAAAAAGCAATAAAGTACTCATACATACTACAATGTGGTGACCCCATACTACAATGTGGTGACCTCAAAAACAGTATGCTAAGTGAAATATATCAGACATGAAAGGTCACATATTGTATGATTCCATTTATTTGAAATATCCAGAATATGTAAATCCATAAAGACAGAATGCAGGTTACTGATTGTTAGGGGCTGTGTGGAGGGGCATTGGGAAGCAAATGCTTAATAGGTACAGGTTCTTCTTTTGGTGTAAAGAAAATGTTTTGACTATAAAGCTACTATAGGGCTTCCCTGGTGGCGCAGCGGTTGAGAATCTGCCTGCCAGTGCAGGGGACACGGGTTCAAGCCCTGGCCTGGGAAGATCCCACATGCCGCGGAGCAACTAGGCCCGTGAGCCACAACTACTGAGCCTGCGCGTCTGGAGCCTGTGCTCTGCAACAAGAGAGGCCACGATAGTGAGAGGCCTGCGCACCGCGATGAAGAGTGGCCCCCGCTTGCCGCAACTGGAGAAAGCCCTCGCACAGAGGCAAAGACCCAACACAGCCAAAAATAAATGAATAAATAAATAAAATTTTTTTAAAAAGCTACTGTAAAGTATGGTACTGGCACAAAAACAGAGATACAGATCAATGGTACAGAATAGAAAGCCCAGAGATAAACCCATGCACCTGTGGTCACCTAAGCTATGACAAAGGATGCAAGAATATACAATGGAGACAAAGCAGCCTCTTCAATAAATGGTGCTGGGAAAACTGGACAACTACATGTAAAAGAATGAAATTAGAACACTACCTAACACCATACACAAAAATAAACTCAAAATGGATTAAAGACCTAAATGTAAGGCCAGACACTATAAAACTCTTAGAGGAAAATATAGGAAAAACACTCTGACATAAATCACAGCAAGATCTTTTATGACCCACTTCCTAGAGTAATGAAAATAAAAACAAAAATAAGCAAATGGGACCTAATTAAACTTAAAAGCTTTTGCATACAAGACGAAAAGACAACCCTCAGAATGGGAGAAAGTATTTGCAAATGAAGCAACAAAGTATTAATCTCCAAAATATACAAACAGCTCATGCAGCTCAATATCAAAAGAACAAATAACCCAATCAAAAAATGGGCGGAACACCTAAATAGACATTTCAGCAAAGAAGACATACAGATGGCCAAGAGGCATATGAAAAGTTGCTCAGCATCACTAATTATTAGAGAAATGCAAATCAAACCTACCATGAGGTATCAGTGGTCAGAATGGGCATCATCAGAAAATCTACAAACAATAAATGCTGGAGAGGGTGTGGAGAAAAGGGAACCCTCTTGCACTGTTGGTGGGAATGTAAATTGATACAGCCACTGTGGAGAACAGTATGGAGGTTCCTTAAAAAACTAAAAATAGAACTACCATACGACCCAGCAGTCCCACTACTGGGCATATACCCTAAGAAAACCATAATTCAAAAAGACACATGCACCCCAATATTCATTGCAGCACTGTTTACAATAGCCAGGACATGGAAATGACCTAAATGTCCATCGACAGATGAATGGATAAAGAAGATGTGGTCCATATATATAATGGAATATTACTCAGCCATAACAAGAAATGAAATTGGGTCATTTGTAGAGATGTGGATGGACCTAGAGCCTGTCATACAGGGTGAAGTAAGTCAGAAGGAGAAAAACAAATATCGTATGTTAACACATATATGTGGAATCTAGAAAAATGGTACAGATGAACCTATTTTCAGGGCAGGAATAGAAAGGCAGACATAGAGAATGGACATGTGGACACAGTGGGGCAAGGGGGGGTGGGATGAATTGAGAGATTAGGTTTGACATAAATACACTACCATGTGTAAAATAGACAGCTAGTGGGAACCTGCTGTATAGCACAGGGAGCTCAGCTCAGTGCTCTGTGATGGCCTAGTTGGGTGGGATGTGGAGGGAGGGAGGTCCAAGAGGGAGGGGATGTGTGTATGCATATGGCTGATTCACTTTGCTCTGCAGCAGAAACTAACACAACATTGTAAAGCAATTATAGTCTAATAATAAATAAATAAAAAGAAAATGTTTTGGAACTAGATAAAGGTGGAGATTGTACAACATTGTGAGTATACTAAATGCCACTGAATTATTCACTTTAAAATGATTAATTTTATGTTATGTGGATTATATCAGTAAAATAGAAACATTAAAAATATTATTTTTCAATCCTGATAAATCTTCTTATCAAAATCAGAATAGCATAATACTTTCTTTCAATGACTGAAAAACTATCCTAGAGTCATGCATGATGGTGAAACACGTACAATGAATTCAGGAGGAAGGTCAGGTTGTTCTTAAACATCATTATTATTCGACAGTGATTGAGACATGGTAGTAAGTACCTTTGGATAAGAAAATAAACAAAAGTTGTAAATGTGGGAAATCCAGATATTTTCTGTATTTTCTTTTTCTGCAGATGATGTCTATCTGAAAAACCCAAGAGAATCAACCCAAAAAACTGTTGAAAATGATAGGAAATTCTAGTATTTTGGCTGCTTTTAAGATAGACTGAAATCAGTGGATAGAAAAACCAGTTAGTTTAGTTGGGAAATATTATAGGTCTTGGATCCTGGCAGAATGTGGATTAAGCTAACACAGTAATACTCCCAATACAAATATCTAGAAATGCTGACTGTATTCTCAAACAAACTTTTCTCTTAAACCATAGCTGAGCTTTCAATAAAGACATCTCCAGTTACCAGAAATTAAGAGGGAATTTGAGAGCAAGGCAGAAATCACACTAGCAGCCTAAGAGGGAAACGATTTGTGAGCTAGAGCCTTTGGTTTTAACATCCATTCTGAAGGTCCTGGACTCATAAAAAGCAGAGAATTAGAACTGAGAACCCAGCATGGAACAGAACCTTCAGTGGGCTTTACAAGCAGTGAAGTAGAGAACTAGAAGGAAAAGCAAAAAAAAAAAAAAAAAACCAACAAAAACAAAAAAGGAAGCATCCCTCTACCCAGACCTTGGGTGAGAAAAGGAATCTTCCAGGAAAAATTGAAACCATGGATTTGGACTTGATGTGCTAAAATCTGCATGATGTAAGAATCTTCAAATTAATATACAGTAGGTCTTAGGCTACTAAACATCTGTGGTACCTTTTAGAAGCAAATGTAAAACCACTCCACAATCTAGAATGCATGAAATTTCCCTACAAAAATTGAGCTTCACTAGAGATGAACTAACAGTTTTTTAAAAGTTTTAAATCATATGTGGAAATGATCAGCAGATACAGTAAAGGATTATACAATAAAGATCAACAAGAGGATTAGCACTCTAAGAACTTGAAATAATAGGCTATAGAGGAGACTATAAAATGTGTATATATAAAATTATTAGAAACATAAAAAAATGATTTCAAACCATAGGAAAAAAAATAAAACAGTGAAAAAAGGAATGGGCAGATTTGACAAAGAATCAAATCTCACCTTCTAAAAATGAAAAATACTGTTACTGAAATTGAACTTAGTAAATAGATTAAATAGTGAATTAGAGCTGGCTGAAAAGGCAGTTGGTAAACTGGAAAATAAATTCGATGAAGTTACCTAGAATGCAGCACAAGGTGATAAAGAGAAAATATGAAAAAGAGGTTAAGAAACGTGGATGAACAAATTTAAAAGTCCAGTGACACTAGCAGACCTAATGGAAGCTCCAGGAGGAGAGAAGAGGATGAATTCATTCAGAGCAGTATTTGAATCCTCAGATTGAAGAAGCAAATGGGATAAATAAAAATTAGTCTAATACATCTACATTCAGGTGATTTTTGACAAGGGTGCAAAGTTCATTCAATGGAGAAAAAATTGTCTTGTCACCCAGTGGTTCTGGGACATCTGGATTTCCAAATGAAAAAGAGTGAAGTTGGATTTCTGCCTCAGACTATGTAAAAAATTAACTCAGTGAATCAATGACCTAAATATAAGAGTAAAAACCATAAAACTCTTAGAAGAAAACACAGGGGTAAATCTTCATGACTTTGGACCTGGCAGTGGAGTCCTTAGCATGAGCAACAAAAGAAAAGAGAAATAAATTTTTTTTGTTGTTTGTTTATTTTTGGTTGCTTTGGGTCTTTGTTGCTGTGCGTGGGCTTTCTCTAGATGCGGCAAGCGAGGCTACTCTTCATTGTGGTGCACAGGCTTCTCATTGCAGTGGCTTCTCTTGTTTTGGAGCACAAACTCTAGGGTGCACAGGCTTCAGTAGTTGTGGTGCACAGGCTTCAGTAGTTGTGGCTCGTGGGCTCTAGAGCGCAGGCTCAGTAGTTGTGGCACGTGGGCTTAGTTGCTCTGCGGCATGTGGGATCTTCCCGGACCAGGGCTCGAACCTGTGTCCCCTGCATTGGCAGGTGGATTCTTAACCACTGCACCACCAGGGAAGCCCAAGATAGATAAACTGAACTTCATCAAAATTGAAAAATTTTATGCATCAAAGGACGTTTTCTTTTGAAGAAAGAAAGTGAAAAGGCAACCCAAAGAATAGCAGAAAATATTTGGAGATCATATATCTAAAGACTAAAACCCAATTTTTAAAATGGGCAAAGGATGTGACTAGGCACTTCTCCAAAGAAGATATACAAATGGCCAATTAGCATATGAAAAGATAGGTGCTCAATATTATTAGTCATTAGGTGCATGCAAATCAAAATCACGAGATATGCTTCACATGTATTAGGTTGGTATAATTTTTTTAAAAGGAAAATAAAGTGATGATGAGCATATGGAAAAATTGAAACTCTCATACATTTTGATGGGAATGTAAAATGGTGCAACACTATGGAAAGCTGTTTGGCAGTTCCTCACAAAGCTAAACATATAATTACCCAGTAATTCTACTCCTAGGCATATACTCAAAGAATTGAAAGCAGGGATTCAAACAGATACTTCTATGTCAGCATTCATTGCAGCATTATTCATAATAACCAAAAGGTGGAAACAACCCAGGTGTCTTGTCAATAGGTGAATGGATGAACAAAATGTGGTATATACATACAATGGAATATTATTCCACCATTAAAAGGAATGAAGTTTTGATATGTGCTACAACATGGATGAACCTTGAAAACGTTATGCTAAGTGAAATAAGCTATACATGAAAGGACAAATATTGTGATTCCACTTATATGACATATCTAAAATAGGCAATTTCATAGAGACAGGAAGTTGATTAGAGATTACCAGGAGCTGAAGGAAGGGAGAACTTGGGAGTCATTGCTTAATGTTTTCAGCGTTTGTGTTTGGAGTGATGAAAAAGTTCAGGAAAATAGGTAGTGGTAATGGTTGTACAACATCGTGAATATAATAAATACCACTGAACTATACACTTAATAGTTTAAATGGCAAATTTTATGTTATATGTATTTCACCACAATTTAAAAAAATTAATTGATGACTCAGTGGTGTATGTTGAGTGAATTGTATGGTACGTGAATTATATCTCAATCTAAAAAAAAAAGTCTGTTTCCTAGACACGTGAATGAAACTGTAGATATCAAAGACTAAGAAAATCTTAAAAGCAACCAGAGAGGGAAAGACAAATTATATACAAATAAAAATATAATGAGTTTACACACCTATCAAGAATGGTCAAAATCCAGAACACTGACAACATCAAATGCTGGTTAAAACGTGGAGCAACAGGAACTGTAATTCATTGCTGGTGGGAATGCAAATGGGACAGCCACTTTAGAAGACTTTAGAAGTTTTCTCATAAAACTAAATATACGGTTACCATATGACCCAGCAATCACACTCAAACCAAATGAGTTGAAAACTTATGTCCACACAAAAACCTGCACACAGATGTTTATAGCCACTTTATTCATAATTGCCAAAACTTGGAAGCAACAAAGATGTCTGTCAGCAGGTGAATGGATAAATAAACTGTGATATGTCCAGACAATGGAACATATGAAAAGACATGGGAAACCTTAAATGCATATTACTAGTGAAAGAAGCCAGCCTGGAAAGGCTACATACTGTATGATTCCAACTCTATGACAGTTCTGGAGAAGGCCAAACTATGGAGAAAGTAAAAAGATCAGTGCTTGCCAGAGTTTAGGGGAGAAGAAGAGATGAATAGGAGGAACATAGAGGATTTTTAGGACAGTGAAACTATTCTGTATGATACTACAGTGGTGGATACATGTCATTATACATTTGTCAAAATCCATAGAATTTACAGCACCAAAAGTAAAACCTAATATAGACTGTGGATAAACTATAGGTTTGTTGATTGTAACGAATGTACCACTCTGGTGTGGAATGTGATAGTGGGGGAAGCTGGGGGGGCAGTTCAGAGGGTATATGGGAACTCGGTACTTTTCTGCTCAGTTTTTCTGTGAACCTAAAACTACTCTAAAAAATAAAGTCTATTAAAAGAACATATATTCACAAATATATACATAAATAATGGGTGTAAAACCAGTTCACAGTAGCAACAAAAATTATTAAATACTTATTCTAGAAAATGTGTATTTGAAGGCTACCTTAAAACTTCAGAGACATAAAAGACTTGAATAAATAGTATTAGATGGAATGGGTCAATATTATGTCAGTTTTTCTCAAATTAACCAGTGAATTTAAGGTAATCTTAATTAAAATCCCAAAGGTTTTATTTGTCAGCAACTGAGCAAAATTACTCCAAAGTTGATCCCAAAGAATAAACATGGGAAATAACCAGGAAAATTCTGTGGGATAAAAATTAGCGAAAGTGATTGTGCCAAAGCAGTTGTTAAAATAATGATCAAAATAGCATCTTGTGCCAAAATAGAAAGAAATATTGGTAGAGCAAAATAGAAAATTCAGGATAATATAATTTTTAAAAATACATATTTGGCATTGAGTCAGTGATCAAGGATAGAGAATAAATTAAAAAACAAAATAACAAATTTTTAAAAATTGATAGTATACATGGCAAGGTACCCAGAATGAGATGTCAGAATTTCTTAAAATGTTAGAACAGCAATGCTGAGAGCTCAATTGCTGAGATTTTACTCTTTCCCAGTACTTGACTTTCTTTACTTATTGGACCAAGAAATTAAGAATATATTATTAGGCTTTGAAGAAAGCCAAGTATCAACATAACATGAAGGAATATTTTCTAGAGCCGAATTCAATCAAAGAATTATTTAAATGGCCATTCATCACTGTCTCCAAGCTGAAAAATACAACTTTCCAGGATTTGAGTGTAATATGTAGTATATCACTGTAGCATCTGACTGAATGATGAAAAGCAGTCTTCAGTGACAAAGTGCTCTATTATTTCTGTGTGTGAGCTCAATCTCAACATCTAGAACTAGTTCACAGAGCCACCAAACACTTGACATTTCTGACAGCCTATAATTTTGAATTAAAATTTTTCTAATCTAGACAAGAAAAAGGAACAGAAGGTATCCAAATTGGGAGGGAAGAGGTAAAATTGTCATTATATGCAGATAGCATGATACTTTATATACAAAACCCTAAAGACTCCACACAGAAACTATTAGAACTGATAAATGAGTTCAGCAAGGTAGCAGAATGCAAGATTAACATACAGAAATCTGTTCCATTTCTTTACACTAACAATGAAATATCAGAAAGTGAAAGTTAAAAAAAAATCCCGTTTAAAATTGCATCAAAAAAGATAAAATACCTGTGAATAAACCTGACTAAGGAGATGAAAAATTTATAGCTGAGAACTATAAAACATTGATGAAGGAAATTGAAGACAATTCAAAGAAATGGAAAGATATCCCATGCTCTTGGATTGAAAGAATTAATATTGTTAAAATGGCCATACTACCCAAAGCAATCTACAGATTTAATGTGATCCCTATCAAATTACCCATGACTTTTTCACAGAACTGGAACACATACTCCTAAAATTTATATGGAACCACAAAAGACCCAGAATTGCCAAAGCAATCCTGAGGAAAAAGAACAAAGCTGGAGGCACAACCCCACCCCCCAACTTCAGACAATGCTACAAAGCTACAGTAATCAAAATAATGTGGTATTGGCATGAAATCAGACATATGGATCAGTGGAACAGAATAGAGAGCCCAGAAATAAACACACACACCTATGGTCAATTAATCTTCAACAAAGGAGGCAAGAATACACATTGGAGAAAAGATAGTCTCTTCAGCAAGTGGTGTTGGGAAAGCTGGACAGCTGCGTGTAAGTCAATGAAGTTAGAACACTCCCTCACACCATACGCAAAAATAAACTCAAAATGGCTTAAAGACTTAAATACAAGACATGACACCATAAAACTCCTAGAAGAGAACATAGGCAAAACATCCTCTGACATAAATCGTAGCAATATTCTCTTAGCTCAGTCTCCCAAGGCAAAAGAAATAAAAGCAAAAGTAAACAAATGGGACTTAAACTTAGAAGATTTTGCACAGCAAAGGAAACCATAGACAAAACGAAAAGACAGCCTATGGGCTGGGAGAAAATATTTGCAAACGATGTGATCAACAAGGGCTTAATTTCCAAAATATACAAACAGTTCATACACCTCAATATCAAAAAACAAACAACCCAATCAAAAGATGAGCAGAAGACCTAAATAGACATTACTCCAAAGAAGACATACAGATGGCCAACAGGCACATGAAAAGATGCTCAACATTGCTGATTATTAGAGAAATGCAGATAAAAACTACCATGAGGTATCACCTCACACCAGTCAGAATGGCCATCATCAAAAAGTCTACAAATAATAAATGCTGGCGAGGGTGTGGAGAAAAGGGAACCCTCCTACACTGTTGGTGGGAATGTAAATTGGTACAGCCACTATGGAGAACAGTATGGAGGTTCCTTAAAAAACTAAAAATACAGTTACCATATGATCTAGCAATCCCACTCCTGGGCATATATCGGGAGAAAACTGTAATTCAAAAAGATACGTGCAGGGACTTCCCTGGTGGTCCAGTGGTTAACCACTCCATGCTTCCACTGCAGGGACACAAGTCCCATCCCTGGTTGGGAAACTAAGATCCCACATGCTGCATGGCGTGGCCAAAAAAAAAAACCCAAAAAGATACATGCACCCCAGTGTTCATAGCAGCACTATTTACAATAGCCAAGACATGGAAGCAACCTAAGTGTCCATCGACAGATGAATGGATAATGGTGATGTGATATATACATACAATGGAATATTACTCAGCCATAAGAAAGAATGAAATAATGCCATTTGCAGCAACATGGATGGACCCAGAGATTTTCATACTAAGTGAAGAAGTCAGACAGGGAAAGACAAATATTATATGATATCACTTATATGTGGAATCTAAAAAAATGATACAAATGAACTTATTCACAAAACAGACTCACAGACATAGAAAATGTACTTACAGTTACCAGGTGGTAAAGGGGAAGGGAGGAATAAATTAGGAGTTTGGGATTAACAAATGCACACTACTATGTATAAAATAGATAACCAACAAGGACCTACTGTATAGCACAGGGAACTATTCAATATCTTGTAATAACCTATAATGGAAAAGAATCTGAAAAGGAATATATATAATATATATTATATATAACTGAATGTATATATTATTTGATTCACTTAAAAGTGAGCATTCTTGCTATTTTTTATAATGTTTATTCAAAATTATAGCTGTTACAATTCTTTAATGTCCTTAGTCTATGATCTTTATGATTGATACCTCAGGTATTTTGTTACCTAAAGTCTAACAGTTTCCTAAATTGATTTTAATATGTTGGTTTTATGCATTTATTCAGTATTGAAAAGATAGGGATAAAAATGAAAAATTCAGTATATGAGCATTATAGGCCTGTCCTGGGTCAGGCTGCTTGGGTTTGAGCATTCACTAGCTGAATGGTTTTGGGGAAGTTACTTAAACTCTCCATGCCTGTGTTTCATAGGGCACTGGTTATTGTGCTCATGAATTACTACTGTTTCATCTTCATCCAGGGCCAAATGGTGGGAGATTCAGAGAGGGGGGAAAAAGCAGAAGTGGGGGTGGGGGTGTTGGCTCACCTTCCTGGAATCACAGTCTCTTTAAACAGAGGACAGCTGCCTTTTCTCAGAGGTGCGTGGCTCTTGCAGGTTTCCCTTGCTGCTACCACTGACACCACCACGGAATTTCCTGGGGACTGGGGTGTGAAAGTTCAAAAAAAGATAAATAAAAGGGAAGGGGATTCCTATACTCTCTGAGGATAAGGAGTTACCTTACCTGGTCCTTGGGCCAGAACTAGAGTGCTTTTCCCAGAGTTCTGTCTGTGCCATAGCACTCACTTGGATATCTGACTGTGTTAAGTTCAGGCTGGAGGTACCAAAGGGGAGGAGGGGCAGGGAAGGTAAACTCCCTGCCAGTTCAGAAATACCTTGAATTCTGGTATTCTTCTCTGATTCATCTTATACTCTTTACAGAGAACTCAAATAGGTGCTTCCATGTATTCTGTTCTGGTTTTATGGTTTCATTCAGAGGGTGGGACAGGGTAAAGTATGTCTACTCCATCTTACCCAGAACCAGACTCTAAATTTCCTTTTAAAAGAGAGCACTTGTGATATTGCCATCATCCTTTGTGCTTTCTAACCCAAGACTATTCCCATACTAAGGTACAATTTGAATAATATTACTACCTTGCAAAAACAAACCAAATACAGCTTTATTAGCTCTCCATTGCCTCTAGGATTAAGTACAGACTCATTTCAGTGTTCAAATTCCCCAGCTGCATATACCTCATATTCTTGCCAGACAGGAATATTTGCTGATATATAGTTATTCTATTATACACCTATAGCTTTTGTTAAATTCTACCTGCCTAAAATAGTTTCCCAACCTTTCCAATACAGCTTCTTCAAGTTCTGCACATCTTCTAAAGCTCAGATGCCCTACCTTCTTGAAATTTTAGTTTTCTGCCCTGTTCTTATGTGCTTCCCATAAAAGGAGTATGTGATCTCTTCAGCCCTTGAGTAACTGTTATTTTTATTTGT
The DNA here is from genome assembly GCF_965194805.1 of Balaenoptera borealis. Lineage (NCBI taxonomy): Eukaryota > Metazoa > Chordata > Mammalia > Artiodactyla > Balaenopteridae > Balaenoptera > Balaenoptera borealis. Next base: position 28,802,695 of record NC_138866.1, read on the forward strand.
ACCTTATCAATACACACACACACACACACACACACACACACACACACACACACATTGTTCTAGGACTATTTTTATGTCTAGAGATATAGTAACTGTGTCTAGCATAGGCTGTTATGCCTCAGATCCAATAGATTCAGGTAGCATTTAGTGCTTATCATGTACTTTTTCACCTACGCCTCTATAACAGCTCTTGGAGACCTTTATTCTAAATCTCAGTCACATGAGGACACTGAGGGTAAGTAAAGTAACATTACCTTAACTCTTCTATAATGGCTGTGAGTTTCTTGAGTGCAGGAATTTTAATATTCAATTTTCTACCATGTAATATCTACCATATAGTAGCTACTCAGTAAACAGCAATAGCCGTAACTTTTCTCTTCTTTCTACAGTACCTTGGGCATGTAGAAGTTGATGAATCAAGAGGAATGCACATCTGTGAAGATGCTGTAAAAAGATTGAAAGCTGTATGTATTTGATGGTTGCCAGTGTTGATCTATATGCTGTAAATATTTTCTCAAAAGATTTTGCTTAGTAAATTTTAGTGACCCACTATCCAGTAAGAACAGTGTTTCTCTTAAGGCAAAAGATGTGGGCTCATTAATAAAGAGCATTTCATGTTGTCCATCCAAAGGTGTAAGTTACAATGACCAACTTCTTCAATTTAGGCCAGACATTATCTAAAAGATACTTTTAATTCAGAACCCATATTAAACAAGTGGTATGAATTCTTATAGATGAATAATATTCTAAAACCAGGATAAAACTATTACAGTTAGTCTTTTAACCTAACTGTGACAACTGGGTTATAAATTACTGATTTTAAATCTATAAGAAACAGCTTTCCAGGAAAACGTATAAAATAGAGATATCTGTGTTGACGGCTGGTGAGGTTTACATTTTGGGGAGACTTAATTATCATTACTGCTACTCCCCAGTTTCCTTCTCTATACTTCTCTAACATAAACAATGTATTTCCCTGCCTTTTGCACAAACTTCAGCATACTTGAAATGGAGAGTCCTTTTCCAGGATAAATAATGTCTGTTTTGCCTATTATGCCGTAGAACACATCCCAGGCACATGCCTGTGTATTTAATAAAAGGAGAGAATGAGTTCAGAGTTTATAAAGGTTCAGATTAAAGTGTTAACTTCATATTTTGGATAGGTTTGAAGAATGTTTCTTAAATTCTGACAGCCCTCTTCACAACCTTCTCTCCAATGTGTGGCCTTTCCCCCCTTTGCTGTGAAAGCTTTAAGCATTACTTCTGCATGCCCTTGCCCCAGAACAGCATTAAATACTTGTTGCTTTGGGTTTGCTGGTATGGTGGGCTGCCACAAGTTTGGCTACTAATGAGTGCTTTTTTTCCCCCTCAATTTGCTTAATCAAAACTTTTCTGCTTCTTGGTACGTTCTATATGACCTCTTATATACAATTCCTCAATATAAAAGATATAAAATCAAGGAAGCAACCAACTCAGAGAAGTGGATTATGTTTTCGAACAAATGTCTGAATCTATTATAGAAAGGAGAGGAGGAGAAAAATAACTGATTATGGTATGCAAAAAACTAAAAAACAAAACAAAACAATATATAGACACACATACATACCCTTTACTGCAGATTTTGGTCATTTAAATTCTTAAATGTTTGAAGCCCTTCTTAGTCTATCTGTGCTCTCCATTTAATCATCATTAATGTTAAAGGGACTTTATATAATAATTTATAGACTTGCCATGTCTACCTAAATATAGTCCCCAGTTAAACACAGCCTCAGATAATGCAGTTTTCCAGGAAATTTAAAGTCAATCTCTTATTTAACAAAATAATTCTAAGTTCACTAATAGAATAAGATTTTCTAAGAACATTTTAAAAAGTAATGCAGTGATTTGCCCTACTAGTCATTAAACATCATAATGCTAATAACTGAAAACAACAGATGAATCAGTGAATAGACTAGATAGACCTGAAACAAACCTTAAATAGTTATTAAAATCTTAGAGCCTACATAAACTTAACATTTGGAAGGTCACTGTGGAATGAGCCTTTGGAAAGTCTTAATTCAGCATATGGCTTCACGTTTACTCTCTAAATAAGGAAAAACTAGGGATGGTTTACGTTTGCCCAGAAGATAATTAAGAAGTGGTATTTAGTTGTTTAATGAGCAGTCAGTCCTCTTCACTGTCTAGTTTTCTTTAACCTACTTTTAATTAGAAACCTCTCTTTATTACATAGGTAGTATACGTTCATTCTGTAAAATACAAATGAACAAAAACAGTACATAAAATCTCTTGCAGTCCCAGAGATAGCCACTATTCACTGTCTAGTTTTATTTTTTTTTATTTATTTATTTTTTATAAGGGCAGAGTACCTGCCTCTTTTTAAAAATTATTTATTTATTTATTTATTTATTTTTGGCTGCGTTGGGTCTTCATTGCTGTGCCCGGGCCCTCTCTAGTTGCGGCGAGCAGGGGCTACTCTTCGTTGCGGTGCGTGGGCTTCTCATTGCAGTGGCTTCTCTTGTTGCGGAACATGGGCTCTAGGTGTGCGGGCTTCCATAGTTGTGGCACACGGGCTCCAGACGCGCAGGCTCAGTAGTTGTGGCACATGGGCTTAGTTGCTCCGCGGCATGTGGGATCTTCCCGGACCAGGGCTCGAACCCGTGTCCCCTGCATTGGCAGGTGGATTGTTAACCACTGAGCCACCAGGGAAGCCCTGTCTAGTTTTAAAACTGATTTTTTAGTTGAGTGAATTTTTTTGTTTTATTTTACCTTTTGGTTTTTAACCAAGGAAATTGTAAACTATAAGCATGATTATTTGAGATACAGGACTTATTTAAATATTAAAATTATTGAAAAAATGAGTTTTTATCTTTACCAGAAATAGGAACCAAATTGCTGTTTGAAAAATTATATCTATGCCTGGAACAGTGTCTGGCACATGGTAGCCACTCAAAAAATATTTCTGGAATAAATATACAGAAAACAATTCAGTCCTCAATATGGGGTCAAATTGAATTTCGTAGTAATCATCATAACAATATGTTATATTTAATGTTTAAAGTTTATGAAACCCTTTTGCATATCTCTAAAAGATCCTTATTTCCCTGTGGTCTCTTACAACTAAAATGAAATTGTGCATGTTTGGATTGCTTTTCTGGACATACTTAAACTTTTGAACTTTGAAGGAAGATTGACCACTTCTGACTTTTGATTCAAGAAGTTCTTTAAAATTTTTCTGACTAACCCTACCCAGAAGACTTGGAGCAAGTGTTGTATAATAATTTTGCACAGGCAAACAGGTATTTTTAAAAATAAGATTGAAGTTTTGGGAGACTAGTGCCATTTTCCTATTTATTATACTCACTGAAACTTCCCCTTCTATTAATACCCTTTCTAATGCTGTATGAAAAAGGCTGCAGAAAGTTGGAAGTCTTCAGATGTTGTTCATCTCAGATCATGTTAGTCCACAAAAATTCATGCTTTTTGTCTTCTTTTCATATTTTTACTATACAGAAATTTGTAGATGCCTTTTTCCCTTCTTTTACCGAACATTCATCTAACAAACATGTATAATCTACTGTGCCAGATGCTTATATTGTGCCAAAAGCTATGTGTCTGGAGATGTTTGTTTATTTTCATAGATGATAAATATTCCTCTTATCGTTTCAAATAAATGGAAGCAAATGTAAAAATGTACAGACCTACAGATTAAAGAAGAAATAGCATGTCTGGAACAAGTTTGAATGCCAAAAAAGTTTTAAAATTTAAAGAATTATGTAGCTCAGATGTAGCAGTTAAATAGGAAAACAAACATCTTAAACCTATCACTCAAATGATCTTTGAACTAAAAATGTAACATTCTAGCACTTTTTAAATTTGTGTGGACTTGAAGAAGCAGGATAATTTGCAAGTACAGTTTTTTTTTTTTCCTTCCAAGTAGTCCCTTACAATTTAGGATTACTTTAACTTCAGTTAGAAGTTATCAGCATACTTAATATTTTCAAATGAAAAGGTATTGTAACTAAACAACATATGCTTCTCAGAGCATAAATATGTTTAATTTTTTTTTACTTTATATGTATAAAGTTAGTTACAGTTATTTGCAATTCATTTACTTTGTGGCGTAATTTTACCAGTTAGCCACTTAGGGACTTAGATTATATAGGATAAATGACAGAAATGACTATAGCCCATTTTCAGTGCCTTAATGGCAGAGTTAGTTGCAGGGGGAGGAGTACTGTCATTTATCAATCTATTTTGTAAAAAGTGTATTGGGCCTTAGGTTATCTTGCTTGATACTGGTGCAAGATGCCTTTCCTTTTAAAATGTCTTTTCTTCCCATTATCTCTGTAAGTGTCTCTCCCTCTCTGTCTTGGTTTTAGACTAGTTTCATTACACTACCAGTTTCTAATATGTTGATTTTTTATTCGCTATTTGATAAATTTGTTTTAATGTATGTTCTTGTTTTAGCAGGTAAAAGAATCATAATTTTTTTTAAATTAATATTATTCTCTAATAACTGTCTTTTGATGCATTTTGCACGTCAACTTTTTTCATTAACATCTGAGGTCTTTTATAAATAGAAGGCAAACTCCATGTTTAACAGGAGCTTTTCTGGGAGCTAAATTAAATATTAACGAATCTCCTTCCCGCATCTTCCTATCCCTAAAGAATGGTGAATCTTTTAACTTGGGCTGCATCTTTTAAAAGCTGGTGGTTACCTAAAAGTCTAACGAAACTAGGGTCACCAAACTTGGCAGCAGAAATAAGCTTAGTCTTATTGTGATAACTATCCCAATTACCTTATTATATTTCTAGCTTAAGTTCAAAACATTTTGTGGATATATTTGATGCTGTTTGTGATTTTCAAAACCTAGAGAAAAAACAAACCATTCAGTGTTTGAGAGTATTGAATGAGTTTTATGAGTCAAATTTCTGTAGAGTTGTCTTTTCTAGACATTTATTCACTATTAATAATGGATTATAAAAGGTAAAGGCTTAAAGTATAGTTCAACCAAAACTAGGAAATGTTAAAGTTAAGCTAGCTTGGGTGAGTTAGAACTCATCTACTTCGCGTAAGTTCTTCAGATTTTAAATGGTGGCCAGTTTTCAAAATTTGTATATGCTTAAAAATTGGTGCTGGGACCACAGACAGTTGTGTCTCTCTTACCTACGTAGTTTTAGAATTGTATACTTATAACTGTCAGTACAAATTTCTTTCTTCTAAAACAGTAGCATTTAAAAAGAAAACAACCCTATTCTTCAAATTTTAGTTGTAGTTAACAGATGTGGTTTGGTTCTCAAATGTATTAGTTTTCTCAGCTCCAGTGAAAGCATTGGCCATGTGTTCTTTATAGATGATTTATTCTGTGTTTGAAATAGAACATATCTATTATTTCCCCACGATTGCTATGGAATCGATCAGCACACACATACATACAAACCTATCCTAATGCATAAGTAAGAATTCTCTAAGTGACATCTTGAACTCAGCAAGAAAAAGTCTGACAAGGACCCTCCCTTCACACTCATAATTTAAGTGTAGCATTTTTTAATGTTACTTTGTGATCATTTGAGTGTGGACTGGTTTTTTCATTGGTGACTTCCACATATTTGACCACTGATTTTAAATTGAAAAATGTATGTGAACCAATCAATTTACCACTCACTATTATGAAAATTTAAATGCAAATCTCACAAACCAGTATGTCCTAGTCTTTTTCTCTGCTGCCAAATTTGAATAATCTCTGTTTTAAAAGTCAGTAGAGAATGCTAAAGTAACTAGTTGCTCTGCATGGATACAGGTTCTGATTTCTTCTCCTTCTGCGGATTCTTAGGCCATACAGTATGTTTCGCTGCGTTTTCATGCACCCTTCCTTTTTCCCTGTCACTCCTGGTATGGATAACTCTTTAAAACTCTCACTCCCTTCCCCTTCTCCTACTTTGCCCTTCACCCAACCTCTGTATGTGCTTATTGCTGTGAAACCCTGGGACATTTAGCCCATACAATAATAGCGCTCGACTTGTCCCCCTGTTCCTCCAGGAAAGGAAGTTCTTCAAAGGCTTCTTTGGAAAAGTAAGTTTGATGCCACATTCATGCTTGCTTTATAAGGAGTTACACCCCTAGTATAGCACTGACACATTTTTTGAAAAAGAAGTACAGCTTTGGTTTCTTTGTAATACAGGAATTGATTTGACTAAGTATGGAAATTAATGAATTGGAAAGCTGCTATCTATGATATTACCTGTATGTCTGTTGATACTAAATCTGATGATTCCTAGGAAAGTCCAATAAATAAATCAAGTAGGTTAGAAAAGAATTGCTTCCTCAAGACTAGGTGTTAAAATAAATTTAATTTGATCTTGCAAAATTGTTCATATTAGCATATTTGTTGAGTTTTTTAACAAGTAAGTTTTACTTAGTGTTCAATATTGACAGAGAAGTGGGAAGAAATACTAAATTCAAGTGAAAATTAAATGTATCCCAAATTTTACATTCATTGCTATTACTTTTTTTCAATCTAAGTTAAATTTCAGGTGAAGTAAGTGAAAGTACATAAACTTATCTTTGGGGATCCTATGCTTTTTAACCTGGGATGGTAACCTAAGAAAAACTATCTTAATTAGTAGTCTACCAAATGTCTGTCATATGTGGAATGTTCTTTATGTAGATGCTTTTCAAAGAATACTTGTTCAATGTTCAGATTTCCTTAGAATTAAGAATATATAGGATGGGACTTCCCTGGTGGCGCAGTGGTTAAGAATCCGCCTGCCAATGCAGGAGACATGGGTTCAATCCCTGGTCCAGGAAGGTCCCACATGCCGCGGAGCAACTAAGCCCGTGTACCACAACTACTGAAGCCCACGCGCCTAAAGCCCGTGCTCCGCAACAAGAGAAGCCACTGCAATGAGAAGCCTGCGTACCGCAACGAAGAGTAGCCCTCACTCAACGCAACTACAGAAAGCCCACGTGCAGCAACAAAGATCCAACACAACCAAAAATAAAATAAATAAATAAAAATAAAAAAAATATATATATATAGGATGACAGTACAGAAATAGATAAATACATTTCTAACATTTTTGAGTAAGTGCTACGAAATAAGTCAGACTGAGACAGTATAAGAAAAAACTACTGTCACTGTATAACTGAGTGTACATTACTAAAAGTTTATGTGAATATGAAAATCCCATCACAGTTCGTTTTTCACTGGGTGGTTTTTTTACTTTAAAGGACGATTTTTTTTTTTCTGGCCCTGCCATGTGCCATGCGAGATCTTAGTTCCCTGACCAGGGATCAAACCCGTGCCCCCTGCAGTGGAAGCTCGGAGTCTTAACCACTGGACCTCCAGGGAAGTCCCTAAAGAACAATTTTTAAAAATTATTAGTTTCCACTTTCTTCTCAATTAAATATTTTAGTTGTAACCCATTTTTTTTTTTTTTTACATGTTCTGGTTTAGGTCACCTTTATATTAATGTAAACAAATTTGAAGGATTTTAGATTGAATGGTTTAATTCAGTAACTTCTGTCAATCTGAAATAAAAAGTCGTATAATTTACCCACACATGTCACAATAAAATTTTTTAGTAGATATTTTGAGCCTGAGTCCAATTAACAGGTCCGTAGAATGTGGGATCTATATCTACAAAGAATAAATCCTATAGACATTTGCATCATTATAAATAGACACTATAATTGTTAAGCAGATTTTTTTGGTGGAGCATTTATTCTTTCCTAAATAGAATTTCTCAAAGCAATTTCGCATCACCCCAATTACAATACAATTTTAATTATCTTCTAAGTGATCAGTTTTTAATATGTCAACTTTAGTAAAACAGTCTTTCTTGTCCATGAAGGCTAGGTAGAGAAAGCTAAAGGAGAAAATATTGATTTGGTTTATAGAAAAAACATGTTAAAGTATATTTTTTAAAAGGTTATAACATGATGTTAAAGAACAAAGATAGCTCGCACTTGAGAATCAGCTCCAAGGTGGCAATATTCATTGCTATAATGGGGTCATTGTGCATCTACAGTGTCACCAAACTGGGTCACACTGTGCTTCTTAGCTGTTTTCACTGCATTTTGCTACATGGCAAATCTATATGGTATGAGAAAGAAAACTATGAATTATCTCAATCCTTACAGTAACCCTGAAATTATTATTTTCCCCTGTTTTACAGTGAGAAAACTAAAGTTTACAGAGGTTAAGGGACCTGCCTGAATCCACAGATACAATAAGTGGTAGAATCTAGGATTTGAACCCAGATAATCTGATTCCAGAGTCTACACTCTTAATCACTATGCTATACAATCACTCAGTTTTCAGATTATTTACAAGCAAAGTTTAAAAGATTTAACCTTAAAAGATGCTAGTAAATAAAGAGCTTCCTGGAAACTCATTTTTACTTTCTAACTTTCTTCTTTAAAGGTAGTAATTTTTAAAAAAAATTTATTTATTTATTCACTTTGGCTGTGCCGGGTCTTAGTTGCGGCATGCGGGATCTTTAGCTTCGGCATGCAGACTTCTTAGTTGCGGCGTGCCTGTGGTATCTAGTTCCCCGACCAGGGAATGTACCCGGGCCCCCTGCACTGGGAGCGCGGAGTCTTACCCACTGGACCACCGGGGAAGTCCCTAAAGGTAGTAATTTAATTTTGGATTTTTGTCTCTTGTCAATTTACTTTGTTACTAGTTAATGCTTTAAAGAATCTTTTTCAGTGGTTCAGACTAACATTTTATTTATTTAGAGATGTTTAAATCATACTAGTGAGATTTTCTTAAAAGATACTGATTGATCCCATAATGTGAACAAATATGAACCTCAGAATTTTTTTTTCTTCCAGTTTTATTGAGATATAATTGACTACAGCACTGTATAAGTTTAAGGTGTACAGCATAATGATTTGACTTCATACATCATGAAATGATTACTGCAATAAGTTTAGTGAACAACTCTCATCTCACAGAGATATAATACAGAATTCTTATGTTATTGTGGGGAGAATTCTTTTTATGGCCAGGCAGTTTTATTCGTATGTACAATTTTTTTAATTACAGTAAGTCATTCAAAGAGTTTGGAAAATCAAGGGAGAAAAAACCATCACCTATAACTTTCCAGAAATGTGCTTTTAAGTGAAAAACTTTTCTTTAATTTGGAGCCTTTTAAACCTTTCAAGTTGCCATCATTCAACTCACATTCACACTAATCTACAAGAAGTAGTCTGGTGAAAGAGATTTGGTTTGTTGAGTTTGCTAGGTCAATTGTGTTTTGATGAAAGCTAAAAATGAAGAATCTCATAGGGAGTTTTTATCTAGTAGAGTTCCTCATAAATTTTGATACTTTCTTAGCCTTCTTATCATGTATGGTTTAATGGTCCAGGATAAAGAGAACAACAGTTACCAAGTGTTTCCATCAAACACATTTGGAGAAAAGTAGGTAGATGGGAGAATTATTAGCCCTGATTCTGAATTTGTAAATCATGGCCAGGAGAACTGCTGCTGCTTTTCCCTAAGTTGCATCCTGGACCTGACCACCCTGTCCTATTCCTGTCAGGGGCCTGACCTCCCTGTTCCTCCAGCAAATGGGAGCAGTACCTTCAGAAGCTTTAGCAGTGAAGAACAGATAAACCTGGGTGTGTTACAGGGCTGTATTATTAACCCGTTGTAAGATTACACACATCTTAAAAGAGAAGGAAAAAAAAACCTGAGGCTCTGAAATACCTTTTTCTAAACTTAGCTACATTAAATTGCTCATTTTTTTAGGAAAGTCAAGAATGTACTCAGCTTTTTAGGAAGTATTACATACAACTTCTAGTGTATTTGGCCATACTCGGCAAATATTTTATTACCAAGCAATTACGTGACACTTAACATTTGAAAAGGATATTAAAATTTTAATGTATTTGGGGAAACTCATGAGCTAAGTAATCTATATTACCATTTTATGAGGAACTGACTGAACACAGAGATATAAAATGTTTTTGGGCCACCCTATTAGGTCTCTTTTTAAAGCCATTGTATTAGAAAAATTCAGTTCAGTCTACCTCCTGTGAGTCTTTCTCCTGGGTGTGTCCTTTACTACTGACACAAAACACTTTACTTCTAGTCATCAAATGTGTAGAGATTTTTTTCCCTAACCAAACAATTCTCTGTGACACCAGCTAGGTGTCCTACAATTTAACTCAATTCTAACACTATCTACTTGGAGATAGTGTCAGATCCCACAGATTTAAAGACTCAGTCTCACAAGACTGCTCCCACCCACTTCAGATGCCAATTGCAATTGTAGGTCCCCAGGTTACCCATAATAACGTCTGTCTAATTTGGCTACAAATTGGAGGTTCCCATGACCTCCTCCTCAGGTTTGATTAATTTGCTAGAACAGCTCACAGAACTCAAGGAAACACTTAATGTTTACCAGTTTATTAAAGGATATGATAAAGGATACAGGTGAAGAGCCAGATGAAGAGATACATAGGGTGAAGTCTGGGAGTGTCCCAAGGGCAGGAGCTTCTGTCCCTGTAAAATTGGAGTGTGTCACCTTCTCCATGTGGATGTGTTTGCCAACCTGGAAGTTCTCTGAACCTGGTACTATTGGGATTTTGTGGTGGCTTCCTCACGTAGGCTTGATAGATTATTTATTCCAATTCCAGCTCCTCTTCCCTCTCTAGAGGATAGGGGTTAAGGCTGAAAATCCTAAGCTTCTCATCATGGCTTGGTCGTTCTGGCAACAAGCCCTCATCCAGGAGCCCACCCAGGGTTGTCTCATTAAACAAAAGATGCCCCTCACTTAGGAATTTACAAGGGTTTTCAGAGCCCTGGGTCAGGGATGGGGTCCAAGACCAAATATCAGGACAAGAGATGCTCTTTGTGTTCTTATCACTTAGGAAATTACAAGGATTTCAGGAGGTCTGTGCCAGGAACCAGGGACAGAGACCAGTATATATTTTCTACTATCTCATAGCCATCTACTTGTATTTATGTAGTACTTTATAGTTTGTGATGTGTTTTGACCTACTTTCTAACTTGTTACTCACAACAGCTCACTGAATTAGACGTGATAGTTCATGAAACTACATTTTACAAATGAATAAACAAGCTCAAAGAGGTCCACCCAGCTAGTAGTAAATGGCAGTGCCTACCCTGAAACCAAAGTTTTCTGAAACTTAGTGCAGAGTTCTTTCACCTACCCTGTGTTGTTCTGTCCTTCAAAAGCGTTGGCCTCTGCTTTCCTCGGATAGGCTTTAATTATAGTGAATGGAGAAGTGTCAAATGCAGGGGGCACTAGACAGCTCAAGGGCCTGAATGCTTCCCACAAACATGCATTGTATGGCCTGCGCACAGTTCATAAATTTGGATTCGTTGCTAATATTTCAAACATTGAAAGTTTTCACATCAAAACTATTACATCTATCTTAAGATTGGAAGATCTGGCAAAACGGCATGCTTTGTATGCAGCACCAGTGGCTTGAGCTGAGTACCAGTTGTGCCCTTTGGTTGCCTGTTTGCCACATCCCTGCAACTCCCTGTGGTCCCTACATTCAGCCTGCTTCACTCATTTTGTTACCGCTTTTATCTGTAGGTGTTTGAGTTTGTGAACTCCTCCCTGGGCTATTATTTGATTGTGGTGTGTGGGGGGGTGGCGCCTGTTAACCACTTCTAACTGCATTAAAAGCACCAAAAATATTATAATATTTGTTTTAACAGATACTGTTAATGTACTGCCAGATGTAATTTTTCAAGTTTTGATGCTGTTACAGTTGTTAAATGGCATCATTAGAAATGGATATGTTTTAGAGAATACATAGTTGAAAAGTAATGCAGGGTTATATTGTTTTCAACTAATTATCAAGAGTAAAACATTTCATGGTATTTATGACCACTGTTAAGTCAGTGTACTCACATCTACATTCTAATTAGATTTCCTAAATTTTCTCCTCAATGGCAAATTGTACTTAGTGCTTATCTTCACTCTGGATCCTTTCCTTTACACGTGAGGAAATATCACTTGCTGCCTCTTTCCTTTTCTTCCTTTCTGTTTTTTAAATTCTCATGCCCTTTCTTCTATAAATTTTACCTTCTTTTGTATTTTATTAGGTGCATCTTTTAGGATTTGGTTTATTTATCCTTTTGAAGTGCAATATAACAAATTTCTGAAGAAGAAAAAAGACAATCCCAAGAGTACTCAGAAGATTTCCATTGATCCTTGGTTTCAGTATTTCCTGTGACATGATCAACTAATATGTCAAAGCCCTGGCCATTGATCTTTTCTAGATTTAAAAAAAATTCATTAACCTTTGGAGTTACCTTTTTTATTTGTATTCATGAAGACTTAGTGGTTCTCAAGCCTCAGGTCACAGTGTCTAAAACATACTAGGGACTGTGCTAGGCTATCCAGATCAAAGATGAGCAGACAATCTCCATTTTTTAAGTCCAGTTTACTCTCATTTTCAGATGACTATTTGACTCCTCCTTCCTTTTCCTTAAACCTCCAGAATTTCTTACTCTGTTCTCTCTTTCAGTTGATGACCTTGCTTCCTACTTCACTGAAAAAATAGAATCAACCAGAAGAGAACTCTCGAACATGACACCACATCTACTCACCTACGTGAATCTGTGCATATATACTCTGCTTTCCCTCCTATTCAAGGGATGAACTGTCTGTGCTCCTAGCTGAGGCCAACTCCTCCGCAAGATTCTTACACTAGCTCTTACTCATTCCAGTAATGCTAACCCCCTCCTCCATAAGCAGTTTTTCTTTCTCTAGTGGATCATCCATTAGCATTAAAACAAACCATCTTTCTAAAAAAAGGTTTCTTCTTGGTGCCTTCAGTTTCTGCTCTCCTTTCCCCTATTAAACTCATTTAATCAGACTTTTATTTACTCAACCTATCAGCAGCATTTGGTGTAGCAGCCAAATCCCTCCCGCTCCTCGAAACAGTCTATTCATTTGGAGTTCAGGTGTCATACTCTCTTGATTTTCCCTTGTGTTGATGCCTACTTCTTAGTCTGTGGACTGTTCTCTACCTACACTTCTCCCTTGATGATCTCATCCAGTGTCATGGATTTAAATACCATCTCTATGCTGATGATTTTGAAAGTTCTGTCTCCAGACATCTGCCCTGAACTCCATAGTGGTACTTCCATCTTAGAAGCAGTATAGCATAGGGGTCAAGGACACAGGCTGGGGATCTGGATTAATTGTATTTAATCCTGGCTCAGCCACTTATTAGCTTTGTGACCTTGGGAGAGGTTCTTAACCATTCTGTACCTCAGCTTCCCCACTTATAAAAAAAGGATAATACTAATTCCAGCTTCATGTGATTCTTATGAAGATTAAATGAGTAAATATAAGCAAAGTGTACAGAATAGCCTGTCATATGAATGTGTCAGTATCATCATCATCATTCAGCATTTCACACTAACGTGTCACAGACCAAATTCCGAAACGCTCTCCCACATTACTCTTCCCTAGTCTTTCCCATCCCAGGCCATGTGCTTTAGCCACAAATCCTGGATCTGATCTTGACTCCTCTCTTTCTCTTTTACCCTGTATCCATCCCATCAACAGTTCCTGTCTCACTACCCTCCACCACTACTGCCGTGGTCCAAGCCATCTTCTCCGCTCACCTGAATCATTGCATTAATGTTCTACACAATCTGCTTTCATTATTGTCACCCTGCCATCTGTTCTCAGGATATCAGTCGGAGTGATCTTTTTAAGACAGAGGTCTGATTGTGTTGCTCCACTGCCCTAGATCCTCCAGTAGCTTCCTGACCTACTCAGGGTAAAAACCAGTCTTTTAGGCCTAGCAGGCCATTATACATGCATTATCTCTGTCCCTTTTCCTATCTTCTCCTATTCTTGCTTCCTGTGTTCCAGCCACACTAGCCTCCTTGCTGTTCCCTGAGCATACCAGGTATGCTTCCACCTCAGGACCTTTGCACTTACTGTAACCTCTAATCTGGAACACACATCATCCAGATATATGCATGGCTCACTTCCTCATCTCTTCCCATTTGTTCAAAAGCCTCATTTTCACTGAGGCAGTCACTGAGAGAACCTTATTTTAAATTTCAAATACCACCCTCCTCCATATACAAACACTCACTATTCCCCTTCCTAGCTCTATTTTCCTCTGATAGGGGTAATCACCATTTGTCATAGCATACATTTTACTTATTTGTTTTTTTTTATCTCTTCCTCACTAAAACATAAACATTTTGTGGACAGAGATCTTCACCTAATTTTGTTCACTGCTGAATCTTCAATGCCTAGAATAATTTGTGGTCCATAGTAGCTGCTCCAAAATGTCTGAGTTAGTGAATGACAAATGCAGTGCTTTCAAGTTCACCCTGTAGTGGGAAAAACCAGACAGGTAAAAAAAGGTAGTTAACAAATTGTGTAACAATAATAGGTACTACTGGAGCAGAAAGGGACAGTGAATGTTGGAGATTGTGATTAAGGCTTCTGAGAGGAGATGATAACCTGAGGCTGAGACTTAAAACTATGACTTCCAGTTAAACTAAGTTAGAGGAAAAAGGCATAGAAGGAACAGCATTAACAGGGCCACTGGGGCGACAGAGAACCTGCTCCAACTCATTCACTTATTCAACCTAGGGATATACAGAAGGAGACAGAAGATAAGATCCAAGTTTATGGTATGGATGAAAGATGGTGGGGAAATCATTCACTGTGAGAAGAGGTATGATGAATTTGGTTTTGGACAGGTTGAATTTGAGGTCCCTGTGGAATTTTCACTCTTTCTCTTATATGCATTTGAAACTTAATATGAACTTAATGAACTTAATATGAACTTAAATGAACTTAATATTAGAATAATTTCTGTTCTAGGTTCCTTCCTCCTCTCAATTAAAAGTGATTTGTAAACTAGAAGAGCTAAGTAGCCTCCAAAAATCTCGCCTTTGTTGTTTGGTTCATGACGTGCTATTATCCTTATTTTCTCGAAAGCCTTTAAAGGCCCTTCTCACTTAAGAAAGTGCAGGTTAAAAGTTACTGTACTTTTAAGGAAGCAGCCATTGGAGATAGTACCAGTCTCAAATCCTACAGAAAGTTGTGTTTCTCTGAGGTACATACTGTATCTTGGAATTATAAGACAAAATTTGTTCATTACACAGTTCTATTCAGAAATTCAAATGTCATCAAATGATAGATTTGAAGGCCCTCTCAGATTAAAAAAGAAGAAGAAGCCAAGTTTCCTGTTAAGGAAGTCTCTCATTCACTCATTACAAGACACACCGTGTCATGGTTGCCTACTAATATATCATTATTACTCCATAATGACTGGGTTATCTCTGTGTGTAGGTGTGACAGAAAGACTGACCAGAGATTCTTTACATATTGGGTACCCTTGAAGACCTCTTTGGTGTGTAGCAGAAAGAGCTTTGCACAATAGAATGGCAAATCACCGTTGCTCAGAAAGAGTGACTTGCTCTACCCTTCCTGCCCAAATTTGTCTGTTTGCTGCTGTTGATTCTTAACATTTCATAGCTATGCCAAATTATGCTTCTGTGTGTCTTTAGCATTTCTTTGCTTTGGCTTACATAACACCTTTTTGCTCTTGTCTATCATATGCCCAGCACAATTGTCTTGCCTCCAAATATCACTTCTATTTATGTTGATTAATTGTGTGTTCTTATCTCACTGGTGGCCTTGGGAATCATAGAACTTTAGAGTTGGACTGCGCCTGAGTTTGGGTCTCAGTTTAAAATAATAGGATATAAGCACATTTGTTCAAAAAAAGAAAAGAAATAGAATTCAGGGACAATTCCAAACAGTTCTAGTATTTCAGTATAATGAATTGTCTTTCCAAAACAGGTTTAATCACTTTCCAGGGATTATGATGATTTATATCAGAGGTCATCAAATTATGGCCCACTACCTATTTTTATAAATAAAGTTGTATTGGAACAAATCCATGTCCATTTGTTTACATATTGTCTATGGCTGCTTTTGTGCAGCAGGGCAGAGTTGGGTAGTTGTGACATAGACTGTATGGCCTGCGAAGCCCTAAATATTTGATATCTGGTCCTTCACAGAAAAAGTTTTCCAATCCATGATTTAAACAGTTTAGAAACATACTTCTCCAACTGGAAATCCGAAGTACTTCCCCTGATAACAATATGTAAAACAAGAGTGACTGTGAGGATCTGTCAGCATACTGAGAACACTACCAACTTGTGATCTCCATCCATTTAAAAAAATTTTTAAGTGGTGTCTACTAAAAAAACAAAAAACAAAACAAACAAAAAAACCCCTGGAGATTAATAGGTAGGTAGATGGCAGTTCTTTATTGTAATTAGTTATTTCATTGCCTTTTATTGTGAGTAGCTTTTATATTTAGGGGAAATGATCTTAGTGTACTGAGTTTGTTTAGTTACTATCTCCATGTCATTTTTGCAACCTTTTTGTCTTTCTTCACTGGTATTTTCACGTTAAGATTACCTGTGCATTCTCTTACTTGCAGTACAAGTTTCCTGATTTAATAATTTGTAATAGACCTATTTCCTGCTATCGTTTTCTCCAGTGTCAGAGTCTGCTTAATTTCTGTATTGGTTTATATCTACCCAAAATAAAAGGTGTTTAAGGGAAATGTTAGTTTTAAAATTTTAACATGGATATTTAGAGAGTTGAGTGGTTACTTGAAAATTATACTTACATTTGACATTTTTCACTCATAGGGTAGCTTGATCCTTCTCAGTTTAAATTCTAAGTTACTGAAGTTCTGTTCATGTTAGACCCATTTTCTTTCCTTGAAGAATAAGCAGTTTTCTCTTTGTTGTAAAACTATTTTTCATGCATTAACACTATTCATTGTGAATTCTACCTATAACCTTGAAATTATTATTAAAATAGAAAGTGTTGGAACCGTGGTGATGAAATAATTCTTACTGTCTCACATATACGTTACCCCTACCACATTTTTATTAGTGTCTGAAGTATTATGTAGTCTTTTTTTTTTTAAGGGGTGTTTGTGTCACTAAGATGTATGTATATTCTATCATATAATAACGCATATATGTGGAATCTAGAAAAATGGTATAGATGATCTTATTTGCAAAGCAGAAATAGAGACATAGACGTAGAGAACAAATGTATGGATACCAAGGGGGAAAGGGGTGAGGAGGGAGGAATTGGGAGACTGGGGTTGACACATATACATTATTGATACTATGTAGAAAATAGACAACTGATGGGAACATACTGTATAACATAGGGAGCTCTACCTAATGCACTGTGGTAACCTAAGGGAAGTCCAAAAGGGAGGGGATATCTGTATGTGTATGGCTGATTCATCTTGTTGTGCAGTGGAGGCTAACGCAACATTGTAAAGCAACCATACTCCAATAAAAATTAATTTTAAAAATTTTTAAAAAGTTTTTAAAGATGTATGTATATTCTACATTTTATACTTACTCTGGGTTATCTCTTTTTTTAGTCCTGTGGCTAGCTAACTTTGGCCTTATCTCCTGAGGTATTGGCTTAAGTAGATAGTTTTAGGGCAAACAAAAGGAAAACTTTCATCTTCTATGACTTTTATCATTTTCTAAAAAGTGTTTAGGAATCTTAGTTTGTATTATCAGAATGAAAGACACTAAAGTTTACAGGTAGTTCAGAGGCATTACTACTTTAGAATTTGTGAGAGGAAGTCCGGACTTAATTTCAGCTGCAGGTGTCTTTGAGTGTTAATATCTCAATACCTGACTGAAGTAATTGTAATGTGGCAAACTATACTGACATCCAAGAACTGGCACTCAAATGTATGAACAAATGGAAGAATTCATATTATCTGTTTTCTTTCCCTATTTAGAGAAATCAGATGCTGTGAAATATAAATACAATGCTTCACTGATATATTAGTACAACACTATAAAAATTAATATAGAGACATACCTCAAAAAGCAGAGATATTTTCATAATAGTCTAATAGGGCCAATAAAATATTTCCCTGTATATGATAAGGAAACTAAATGGGGAACAGTCCTATTCTAAAATGACCTTTTATTTTTCCCACTGTTAGTCTCCCAACCTTGTAGTAGTTCTGTCTGTTGCCTCCGATGCTGAACACTGTAGGCTGCAGTTGCACAATGAGCATATTGATATAACTGCAAATTGAAATTTCTTACACAGGATTTTCAGTGCCTTTTGGCAGTCTTCTGTGTCACTGATTAGCTGTCTCCTATTTCCTACAGCAGATATTTAGCAAATTTATTCTTTCAACAAATATTTCTTAAACTCCTACACTGTACCAGGCATTGTTCTAAGCTCTGAAGTTATAGCAGTGAACAATAAGGATGGAAAAAACCCTGCCATCATGGAGCTTACGTCCCAGCAAAATACTAAATGCTACATAAGCGTTGGTTAAATATGGGCAGTTACAGTTGTTGATGGGGTGACTGTTGTCCCAGTTGGCCTGAACAGCCCCAGCTTAACACCTGTTTCTGGGTTTTAATAGTGTCCCCTTTCACTTCCAAAGTGGTCCCAGTTTGGACAGTAAATTATAGGGCCACCATAGTTCTAAACCTTTTACATCTGTTTATTTATTGAATCCTCATAATAATCCCATGAGGTATGTGACATTATTAATATCATTATGCAGATGTGGAAACTGAAGCATAGAGAGGTTAAGTAATTTGCCCTTGGTCATACTAGTAAGTGGCAGAACCAGAATTCAAACCCAGACAAGAACCTGGCTCCGGAGTTTGTGCTGAGTCACTACACTGTACCACCCCAGTACTGCTGCGGGAAATCTGCTTTCTTATTCTGCCTGTCTGCCTTCTTCTCCCTAGCAGAGTAAATCAGGTAGTCTCATCTCCTTGACAGATGAATTTGTGGCTCTTTGGAGTGAACTTCCTCAACTTGTCACTCACTCCTTTACAAATCTGTCTTCATTTTTACTTGGCTTCACTCCATCCCTCTATTTCAAGGAAGGGACATCCCTCTTCCCATCTAAAACTTGTATTCTAGCCTCATCCCATTTTGCCTCCTGGAGGACTTTGTTCTTCTCTACATTACTCTTTTTGGGCCTTCAGTCTCCATCTTTCCACTGGCTTTTCCCATTCAGCACATAAGCATGATCTGTTGTTGTTGAAAGTGGGTGTTACTCCTTCAAGAAGCTTTATTGTTGGGAGAATTTTTTTTAAGTTTATTAATATAATGATGATAAATGAATACCAATTATTTATTACCCTCTTTAAATTCCAGGTACTGTATATATCTCTGATCCTTTTACCAACCCTACAGATACTTTACAGATGAAGAAATGGAAGCTCAGAGGACTCCATAACTTGCTTAGCTTATGGATAGTGGCATTGACTTCAGACTTGTATTTGTCTTACTCCAAAATCCATTCTATTTCTAGTATATCATGTTTACCACAATTCTGAAAGGACGTCCCTTGATCCTCTGCTTGTCCTCCATCGCCTTATAGCTCTTTTTGTAGAAAAGCTTTTTTAAAGAGAGTATTTAACATGTGTAGACTCCTCTTGCCTTTCATTTACTTCTCAACCCATTCTAGTCTGACTTCCACCTTTTTATTAGTCAGATCCTCCAAAGAAACAAAACCACCGTCTGTCTCTCTCTTTCTCTCTGTCTCTGTGGATGTGTGTGTGTGTGTACACACAGAGGCCAGCAGGCTGGAAATTCAGGCAGAGTTTCTGTTACAGACTTGAAGCAGAATTTCTTCTCAGGGAAACCTCAGTTTTTAACCCTTAAGGCCTTCAACTGATTGGATGAGGCCCAGCCATATTATCAAGGGTAATCTCCTTTACCTAAAGTTAGTTGACTGTAAATGTTAATCATATCTGCAGAATACCTTTATAACAACATGTAGACCAGTGTTTGATCAAACAACTGGGCAACCATAGACTAGCCAGTATGACACATAAAAATAACCACCACAACCTCTATCACTCTGTGGTGTCTTACTCATTGCTAAATCCAGTGGACATTTTTTACATCTTTCCTTAACTTGGTCACTTTGCAACATTTGACATTTTGGACCACCTGTTACTTCTCGAAACCCCTCTCCCTTTGTTTCAATGACCCTAATCTCTTTTCATTCTCCTGTCCCTCTGGCTATTCCTTTTCTGATATTTCATTACTTGTCTCCCAATTCCTTAATTATTAATGTTCTCTCCTGTCCTTGGCCCTCTTATTACTCCCGCAATTGATGTCTCCCCAAACTAAAATTCCATCTTAGAATTCTCTACTGAGCTTCAGACCTGTATATCCAATTGCTTGGATGTTGCACAGACATCTCAAACTTTGCTTGTCTAAAACTGAAATCCTATTCTCCCACTCTCCAACTTGCTTCTGCATCTCTTCTTTCTCTATCTTAGTTTGTGGTACCGTCTCCACCCAGTTAGTTTACCAAGCCAGGAACCAGAGAGGAGTCTTCAGCATCTCTCTTACATTTACCATTTAAGACTTTCTCATCTCCATTCCTATCTCAACCAAGAGAGCTCAACCCTCATTTTCTCTCACCTAGAATCTCGTTGTGGTATTTCTACCTCCCATCAGTCTCTTTCCAACCCCTCTACACTGCTGCCAAAGTGATATTTTAAAAATGCAAATCTGTTTATTCGTGTTTCAAATTCTTTCAGTAGCTCCTAATTGCCCACAGAATGAAGATAGAATTCTTTAGCAGGCACGCAGTCCTCCATGGCTAGGCCTTTCTGCTCTTTATATTCCACTGCGCCTCGCTCACCCATCCTACTTCAAGCCACACTGAAATATTTATAGAGCCCAGATTTGCTGTATTGTTGGCTTCCACGTCCTATTCTGCTGTTTCTTCTGCCTGGAATGTCCGCTACCTCTATTACTTCCCTGCCTTCCTACCCCCACCTGGGGCATCTAGAAAAATTATTTTAGTACCCAGTTCAATCTTTGGTTTGGAATAACCTTCCCCCAATTCCACAAATAGATTTGACCATACCTCCTTTCTGACATTGTTACAAACTTTTCAACTCTACTGTAGCACTTATTACTGTATTATTTATTTTTTGTTTATCTGTCACCTTTCAATGGACTGTGTGAACTCTTCAAGTATTTCTAATGCCTGGCATATAATAGTCTCTCATCAGATATGTCGTGGTGGTGGAAACGGAGCCCAGAGTGGATTATACAGTTCACTTAAATAAGGCCATGCCTTATTGAGGAGTGCTGGGCTTGGACATGTATAGTGAGGAATGGCAGACATTTCTTTATCTTCCTTTGTTCCTTCTAGAGGCTGCTGTTCCAACCTTTAGTACCAGATTCCTTTTGATCTATACTTTTTATGATGTTCTGATACCTATTCTCAGCCTTCACTTTGCTTTTGTTTTATTTTGCTTGTATCTTTGGAGCAGTTAAAAAGAAAGGAAGCTATTTAAATTACTATTACAAACTCCCACTGTCCCATTTTCATTCCATCACAGGAGAAATCATACATCAGTTTGTTCTCATGTGATTCTTGTGTGCCAAAAGTCTTTTCTCAGCCAGTAAAAAGAATTGATGTTATAATGACTATTTTTCCAACAGTTTTTAAATTCTCCTATGTCCCCAAAATGTCTCCATGCATTTAATGTCAAATTAAAAACTAAACCAGTTCTGTGTTAATCCTGAGAGAAGAAATAATGGTTTTTAAAGATTGTTAAAGGAATAATGAAGGCTTCTTGGGTTTTTAATATGAAAATTTCACGTGACCAAGGGTCCTGCTATACACATTGGGGCCAAAGGATAGTAGAATGGCCAGCATCTCAGTTTAGACTTATGTATTACTTTCTACTCTAAATGCACTTGTAGAAGCTACTTGTGGTGTAACTCCTTATGTATTTAATATTTATCTAACTCTTGGTTTTCGTGGTTGAGTTTTGAAATGAGTAAAGAATCTACTTATTCTTTGCCCTTTACAAAATGTGATATCTTGGTTTTTATTCCATCTCTCCCCCTTACCCTTTACTTAATTTTATCTTATTATTTTGCATTGTGTTTCTAAAATAATGGCTTTGGCTTGTTTTTTCTTGAATGTTTCTGCAGTTTGGTTTGAGTATCTAGCTTTGGCACCCTTCCTGTACTTGTGACTTTTGGAAGGCAGAAGTCAGTGTTTTCTAGGGAGATGACTATTTTTTAATATTATATATGTGTATGTCTCCCCCACCCCCTTCCTTTTTGGTTTCTCTTAAAAGACTGGAAAGAAAGCAGTTAAGGCAGTCCTGTGGGTATCGGCAGATGGACTCAGAGTTGTGGATGAAAAAACTAAGGTAAAACTTTCATAAGCTTAAATGTTACTGCTCATATGTTTTTTATCCCTATGATCAAATATAATGCCATTAAGCTGTTGTAGTCACTCTATATCCTTCCACTTTGTCCAAAGAACGATCTTTGGAGAGACTAGTTAATGTTCAGAAAAACCAATTTAGTTACTCATTTACCTTATGAAAAATAGAAGAGAATTCTCTCAACATTTTGGTCTACATGACACAGCATGTTTAGCCTACGGCGTATTAGCATTTAATGTTAAGATCTGAGTTCTGTTTTTGTTCTGACACGTTAAAAAGGTTTACCCCCACAAATATGATGTGAAAAATTATGGACCTTTTATTGATATCACAGTTAAAAATTAAAAAAAAAAAAAGTTGATAGACCATATCTAAAATTTCTTCTTGTTCCTTAATAAAACACTATTTTTAGAAAGTGATATTTGAACTGATTAACCTACTATTTAACTGAAGACTCAATTTAAGTGAAATCTTAAGGACTAGTAAATTGCTCGTTTGGTTAACATTTATTTAGAATCCACACAATATCTCTAATAATACGTAGCACTTTGCATTTGAAAGAAAGTGATCCTACATGCCTAAATAAGAATAGACATAGACTCTGCCCTTAGAGAGCATAAGGTGTTATTTATATAAGTACATTTAATCATTAATTCGAACTTTCTAAGAGACCTAAATCTGGAGAAATTTTAACAGGAAGGCAATTTTCAAAAAGAAAAAAGGAAAAAAACCCTCAGGTGTCACTGGAAGGAGGAGAAAGTCTGGCAGGTAAAGAACAGTTTTCATGGGTAGCTTGCCTGATATATTGTAAGTGATTTAATTTAGCTACATTTTAGTTCTTTTCACTAAGGCTTTTCTTTTTTTTTAAGTTCAAGAGAAGTGGTAGTCTTAAATGTACATTACAATTGGAAATAACTGTCATTGTAATTAGCTTATTTTGTGTAGTTTTCATTAGTGCTTTGGGTGAAATTTGTTGTATGTGGAGGTTATATTTTTAATTGCTTTACACGATAGTTAGAAAGTGATGTTGCCCCCTAGTGGTTACTTATAACACTGGAATTAATTAATTTACTTCTTCCCGCATTGAGTGATAATAGTAATTGATGACTTGTCATCCTGGGACACATCATGAGCAGAAAAGAAATTTTGCAATATGTATAACAAATGAAGGGCTCATATTTAGAATATATAAATGACTCCTACATATCAAAAGAAAAATGGCAGATAATCCAAAAGACTTGAATCACTTTGCTGAAGAGGAAATTCATAGTAATCAAGGTTATACAAAATAAAATTATAATGAGCCACCAGCATTGCAAAACTTTAAAGAATTGACTGGCAAGTTTGTGGAGCAATAGGAATTCTCATAGTTATGCTTTATAAAAGCCATTCTGTTTGCATGTTTTAGCCCTTACAGCCCCCATCTCAGCATCTAGGAATTCTAGGCCACTGGAATATCACACAGAAGAGCCAAAGAGCGTCAAGATTTTAAAAAACATTTTGTGCAATGTTTATACTATGTGTAGACGATGTCATTCAGCAAGTATATAAACATAGAGAGTCATACTCAAATGATCAGTAAGTTAATAAATACATAGAGCTGTTCTGGAAATGATGTTATTTGAATGTAAGTTATTTGGAAATTGGATTAAATTTATTGATTTACATATATTGTAAAATTGAACATGGAATTTACCATCATAAAACTAGAATCAGCAGGCATATATTATATACATGAAGATGAAGTGAGGGAGGCATCTGGGGAAAGTGCCTCTTGGGATTTCTCCTAGGTCAAATTCTTAGTATTCAGACTTCTGGCTCAGATCCAGCTATTCTATAGCCTTGATGCATTAGATGTAGAGATTTTGTGTTGTGAAATGAACATCCTGTGTTTCTTCTGAGAAACTTGATTAACCTCATAAGTCCTCTATTCCTTTGTGTTTTCCTTTTTTCCAGGACCTCATAGTTGACCAGACAATAGAAAAAGTTTCTTTCTGTGCCCCAGATAGGAACTTTGATAGGGCCTTCTCTTACATATGTCGTGATGGCACAACTCGGCGCTGGATCTGTCACTGCTTCATGGCTGTCAAGGACACGGTGAGTCCAATAGCATGGATTTCATCATGACTAGCCTCAGTCACCAAGCTCCTTCTGGGTTGGCTCAGCCCAACAGTTTCCACTGCATTTTTAACAAGTACGTGCTGTTACAGCACTTGGAAGTGCCTAAACTAGCCTGCTTTCACTCCTTTTATTCAAGTAATTCACACTCTTGATATAACCCTACCACTCACAGAGCAAGATGATTGGCTGAGATCCAAGGTCATTAAAGGAAAGTAAAAGTTCTCTGGTGATGGTGGCTGCTAAACTTTCTTTGAAACTTTTCATTATTAGAACTATTTTCAAGATCCTTACATGCATTTGTTTGCTAATTCATCTGGGTAGAAGATATTGGCATTTGAAAGGCACTTATAAATTCATTTACAAAGCGACTCTACCACAAGAACTGAGTGGGAGTATATTTTCAATTAAAAAAATAGAAATACTGGGCTTCCCTGGTGGCGCAGTGGTTGAGAATCTGCCTGCCAGTGCAGGGAACACGGGTTCGAGCCCTGGTCTGGGAAGACCCCACATGCCGCGGAGCAGCTAGGCCCGTGAGCCACAATTACTGAGCCTGCGCGTCTGGAGCCTGTGCTCTGCAACAAGAGAGGCCGCGACAGTGAGAGGCCCGCGCACCGCGATGAAGAGTGGCCCCCACTTGCCGCACCTGGAGAAAGCCCTCGCACAGAAATGAAGACCCAACACAGCCATAAATAAATAAACAAATAAATTAAAATTTAAAGTAAAAAAAAAAAAAAATAGAAATACTAAATTATGGTACAGTGAACTATGCTAGAAATTGTTACATAGTAGAAATTTTGGTTTTGTTTAAAAGTAGAGAATAGGGACTTCCCTGGTGGCGCAGTGGTTAAGAATCCTCCTGCCAATGCAGGGGACACGGGTTCAAGCCCTGGTCCAGGAAGATCCCGGAGCAGCTAAGCCTGTGCGCCACAGCTACTGAGCCCGCGTGCCTAGAGCCCGTGCTCTGCAACAAGGGAAGCCGCCACAATGAGAAGCCTGTGCACTTCCACGAAGAGTGGCCCCCGCTTGCCACAACTAGAAAAAGCCCGTGTGCAGCAACGAAGACCCAATGCAGCCAAAAATAAATAAAATAAAATAAATTAATTTAAAAAAAATAAAAATAGGGAATAATTGAATCTATCATTCTTCATATAAATTACCCAAAATTCTGATATGAAAGACAAGTCTCTTAGACGATGATGATCTTAATTATAATATAGCATTGAGTGTGTAATTTCTGAGTTTTTAAACGTCCAGACAGAATAAGGCAGTTGTAGCCATTCATGACTACAACTTGGTGAACTCTTGCTAAGGTTTAACCTGAAGGGAAGTGGTGGCCGTACTCTAATATTGACCAAAAACTTTTTTTTTTTTAATTTATTTATTTATTTTATCTATGGCTGTGTTGGGTCTTCGTTTCTGTGTGAGGGCTTTCTCTAGTTGTGGCAAGCGGGGGCCACTCTTTATCGTGGTGCGCGGGCCTCTCACTATCGTGGCCTCTCTTGTTGCAGAGCACAGGCTCAGTAATTGTGGCTCACGGGCCCAGTTGCTCCGCGGCATGTGGGATCTTCCCAGACCAGGGCTCGCACCCGTGTCCCCTGCATTGGCAGGCAGATTCTCAACCACTGCGCCACCAGGGAAGCCCCCGACCAAAAGCTTTTTAAAAAGCAGTTGTATAAACAAATATTAGGAGCTCAAGCTCTGAATCAGATATGGGTTCTGTTCCTCTTTCTGGTTCTTACTAGCTGTGGGATTTGGGGCAGGTTATTTAACATTTTCTAAGTCTTAGTATCCACTTCTATAAGATGGAGATAACAGTTGTGGGGACTAAATTTGGTAACAAGTATAAACACTCATAGCATAGGGTCTGGCCCATGGTAACTGCTCCACTTCAAGAACTTCTGCCATAAGGCCTAGCCGAAATAATAAGTTTCCTTGGCCTATAGTTCTGTCCTTGTAATAGAGCTGTGTTCAAATGCACACAGGTTCTAAAATTCTTTCGGTCCTCTCTCCTATTTCACCCTTCAATGCCTAGCCTTGTATCATCCTACTAAGAATCTTAGTTAGATGGAAACTCATGCAGATTCATAAAGAGTGAGTCTGTCAGTCTTTAAATAGGCAGTCGTGTGAGATCTTACAGTTTACAGTCATGTGAAATCTTAGGGACAAAAGCATTTCAGACATTTACCTCTCCTTATGATATCTGATATTGGCATATAAAATGCGGTGAAATTACTTACTCAGAGTGATATGTAGGAGCACCTGCTTACATGGTATGATTTTGGAAACTCCACAAAGGTTTCCCTGTTCTCAGATATCTCTTCTCGCTGTTAAAGACGCCAACAGTTATTATATCATCCCTAACTTTTTTATTCCACAATTAGGGATATAGTTTAAAATACAGATAACCCTGGTAAAAAATAACCCACCGAATTTGTTAAATTTACTCTAGGTAATCCAGTGGATCTTTAAAACAATATTTAGTTTACATAAGCCTTCCTCTCCTCCCACACACAAAAAATTCAGGTTTATCTGTTTAATTCCTTTATAAGTAGAAAATGTGGGTGAAAACATGCTTTTACTCTTGCCTGTGTGTGGTTGGGAGGTAGAGTTGGGGTTTGAGAGAGCTGGAAGATAGGGAAGTTATGGGAGAGAGCCTACAAGCACTGAGGGCCCAGATGGGGTGGGGGAGGAGCATTCAGAAGGGGAGACTGAGAAAGCTAAGCTTTCCTCTGCCTGATTGCTTCTCATCGCTGCAGTTGTATTTATTTATCTGAAGTTTTAAGTTTGCGCCTTTTTTTCCTAGACATGTTGATAGTATATTTAAGCTCTGAAATTTGCCCTGCCTTTCCAGTGGTTTCTTAGAAATGCTTGGTACAGATTCCTACTATTCCCCTAAATGGCAAATAGAGGTTTGTGTGTCAAGACTTAGGGCTTGGAACCTTGAGCAGTGTCTTCTAAGCTGGTGACCAGAGTTAACGTGAGCGACAGAGGGACCTGACTAATAAGGAAGTGTTGGTGGCTGCTCAGAAAGCACCGCTTACCGATGGTCGCTTTACCCAGTGCCTACTACAGTAAAGGATCATAAGCATTGCCTAAGGTAATGATTCATTTAGATTAATTTGGCATATTAATATACTAAAATCTAATTTTAAGCTGGAGTTCCTAACATTTTGCCTGTGTGGAAACAGACTTATTTTGTGGTCCAAGCTAACGTGTAATTTTTGACACCGTAACTCTAAAAAAGTTCTTTAAACCTTCTGTTACATACAGGGTGAAAGGCTGAGCCACGCAGTGGGCTGTGCTTTTGCAGCCTGTTTAGAACGTAAGCAGAAGCGGGAGAAGGAATGTGGAGTGACTGCTACTTTCGATGCCAGTCGGACCACTTTCACAAGAGAAGGATCATTCCGTGTCACGACAGCCACTGAGCAAGCAGAAAGAGAGGAGATTATGAAACAAATCCAAGATGCTAAGAAAGGTACAATCTGTTCTACTGCAATGTGTGTTTATTTAAACAGTTTTTCCCAACAGGTTAATATTTGGAAGCTGTCAGGGGCAAGCTTTTCACAGTCAAAGAGAACTCTTAGCAATATATGAAGACCTTAAAACAAAGCTAAAAATTTAAACAGAGTCCTTTCCTTTAGAGTGGCTTGTTTAGTGGCTGCAAAGTGTTTACTCTTCCCATTATGTTAAACTACCGGGGAAGCTGAGAGTGCAGTTGAAGAAGCTGCAAAGACATTCAAAAGCAAAATTGGGAAAACCTGCGTCCTCAAACAGATTTTTAAATTCTGATGCATCTGATCTTTGTGAGAAGCAAATGCTATCAAGGACCTACATTTTAAAGGAAGAAGTACAAGTCCCAGGTTTAGGCTGCAGAGGACCCACTGATGGTGATGCTGGGTGTAAATGCAGGCAGAAATTTCTCAGTGATACTCTTATTAGATTATTACTGTTGTTTTAGTGCTTTTGTGAAAAAAGTCCACAGATTTTGAGACGCTGGCCCTCCTTTTTTCCATAGCCCCATTAATTTTAGTGTGTGGTTTTGCAGAATGTGTTTTTTTTTCAGGTACCCATAGCAGCATAGCAGAAATGCCTGTACAAGCATTCAGGTCACTCAGGAGGCTGTTGTCTAAAGTTGAGTCAAGTGTATTTTAGAACTGAGTGATAGGGCTTAGGGAAAATGCTTTGCATTCTTGTGTATAACTAGGGCTGAAACCAACAAGGAATATTTCGGAATTAAACAGTTCGGTTTAAATATATATTAATATAATTTTGCTAATTTTTTACTATATTCTTTCAATTCTAAACCAGCCATTTTAGGTAACTTCATTAATACTGACCCAAACAGCTCTAACTTTTAAGCCAAAAAATGGATACATATTTTTATTTGAAATTAAATTATTGATTGTGATGTTTTTTTCATTTCTTATAAACATTTGTGCCAGGATACCAAAGAATAAAAAAACACCATGCTATTTTAATTAGAAAATGTAGTATGTATACCTGTTATTTAGTATGCTTCAGTGATTTTCAGACTGGATGCATGTTCTTTAATACCACCAAAGAATACTTTTTGATACACACAGCAACTGCCAAAATGGTTGAGGCCTAGCATCTACAGAGGATTGTAAGGGGAGGGGAGTAGAGATTTACCACAATCAGAATGGGACACAGTGGGTACAGTGGAAACAGTCTTGTATTTATGTTTACTCCAATTTAAAATTTTACTTCTGTATGCTTTTATTCAAATGAGCCACAAATGCCTAATGTCCATGTCTGCTTTATGACATTCTTTAACATCTAATCAAACTTATGCTTATTTAGACCTTTCTGACTCTGCCACTCCTAAATCCTCTCCCTCAAACAAAAAAGCAAACAAACGTCGAAAACTGTGAACCATCATTCTCTAAAGGACCTTATGCTAGGAGTTCATAGGTAGTTTTGTTTTGTTTTGTTTTGTTTAATCTTGTTCAAAGTCTTAATCACTGCATGGGAATAAAAGATCTAATATTTGTGTCTTCGTAGATATACCATGTGACATGTAGTAGATTACTAAACGTTTTATTTGTCTGAAAAATAGGAGATCTGAGCCCCGCTTCTAACCTGTCTTTTAAGAGACATGGTGAAGGAGATGGGTAAAAAGACCTAGAAGAGATTTTTGAGTTCCTCAGCGGTATAAGCTCAAATTATTTGAAGACATTGCTAAGGTCCTCTTTCTCTTGACTTTCTTGAGCTGAAACAGATAAGACAGTTGTTGGTTCATCAGTGGCCCCTGGCAACACTGCCCCATCCCCATCCTCTCCCACCTCTCCCACTTCGGATGCTACTGCCTCTCTGGAGATGAACAATCCTCACGCCATCCCACGCCGGCACGCACCAATTGAACAACTTGCTCGCCAAGGCTCTTTCCGAGGATTTCCTGCTCTTAGCCAGAAGATGTCACCCTTTAAACGCCAACTATCCCTGCGCATCAACGAGTTGCCTTCCACTATGCAGAGGAAGACTGATTTCCCCATAAAAAATGCAGGTAATGCAGCAGCCACCTAACTCCCTGGGTGCTCTGGCACTGAAGCGTTACCATCACTTCCAGTGGAATCGCTGATCCCATCAAACTAGCACACCCCTCTTTCTGAGGCTGGTTGGTGGTTACATATCTTGTATCATTTCCCATTGGAAGAAAATGGAGATTCATGGAGAGGGACGTGAGTCGTTCCTTTCTCTTCAACAAATAGGTAACAGAGCCATGATGGGAATTCCCAGCCTGAGCTACAAGGTTTGTGATTTGTCCTGATGAAAGTGTACCTGCTTCCAAACATCAAGGGTCTCAAGTTTCCGTTCTTATTCTGCCATCTGGGACCCAGCAGGGAATTAATTTAAAAGGCTTTGGAAACACATCCAGTTAAATAGCATTACTGTCAGATGTACCAGAAGAAATGGATAAGTTCTCAGTGTCCTTGTGGCTGGTTGGCTCCACAGGGAGGAAACTCTAAACGGGTCTCCTGTATAAATCTAAGATCTGTTGTTCATCAGAGACAGTGGGATTGCTCACACACATTCATTACCTTTCAGAACTGCCACACAGGCCTTTGTGTGGCCTGTGTACAGCTGAGCCAGCCCTGGTAGCTCTATCCTCATCATAAGATCCGGAGCTAAAGTGTCAGATCTGGTCAGTGCTTTTATTGGGCACTATTTTACTTCACTCTGAGACATGTTGAGCTAGTGCTATAACAATCTGAGGAAGCTCTGTCTCAATAGGGCACTCCCACTGCTGGTGGTACAAAAGTACAGAGAGTTAAGTTCTTTGATGGATAAAACTCAGCCTAAAGAACAGTTAAACTAGATGATTACTGAGGGTCTTTCCACCTCTCAACTCCTGTAAAAACTGAAACTCCAGATGCTTCAAGTACCTCATTTTCAGTCTCCCGCTGGAGCAGATGGGAAACAAAAACGATTATTCTCTTTTCACAGTTGAGGAAACAGAGGTTCAGCACATATAATTAGCTTCCTCCGCGACACAGAAGTATCCCAGCATCAATTTTTTTTGTTTTGTTTTGTTTATTTATTTTTGGCTGTGTTGGGTCTTCGTTGCTGCATGTGGGCTTTCTCTAGTTGTGGCGAGCGGGGGCTACTCTTCATTGAAGTGTGCAGGCTTCTCATTGTGGTGGCTTCTCTTGTGGCGGAGCACAGGCTCTAGGTGCATGGGCTTCAGTAGTTGTGGTACACTGGTTCAGTAGTTGTGGCTCAGGGACTCTAGAGCGCAGGTTCAGTAGTTGTGGCGCACGGGCTTAGTTGCTCCATGGTATGTGGGATCTTCCCGGACCAGGGCTCGAACCCGTGTCCCCTGCGTTGGCAGGCGGATTCTTAACCACTGCGCCACCAGGGAAGCCCCCCAGAGTCAATATTAAGAGCAAAGCCTCTGGAGTCCTGGACCTCAGTTCACTTTTTCATGTTATCACAGCTCAGGTACTTGGTACTTTGGAGAAAAATGAGAGTGATGACATTGTCGTAGTTTATTGCAGAGAAAAGGACTGAGCACCCACTGGTGCCCCTGACTTAAACCCATTTTTTGACAAGAGTCACTGGAGGGTTGCAGAACTTAGCTCAGACCACAGCCTTGGGACCTGGTCGGAAGACAAACAGGTCGTAGATGTCTTCCAGAAAGATTTTACTGACTGAACATCTTGGCACAAAAAGAGAACAGCAAGTTCTCAACAGTGTCACACAGGAGAGGAAATAAGGAAATCTGAGGATTTGCAAGGGAGGAAGATAGACCTTAGTACAGGAATTGTTATCATTTTATACCTTCTCATGTGAAAAGCCAGTGAATAGTGGTCAGGAAATTTTTTGAAGCTGCTTTTATATCCCCGACAGTTGAGTCTTTTCCTTCCACAAATAAAAGATTCAGTGTAAAATGCCACCTTGTGTGATACTGTTCTGTTTCAGGATTGTTCCGTTTTTCTGTCTGGAGCCATCTTCTGTTTGTCTTGCAGTGCCAGAGGTAGAAGGGGAAGCGGAGAGTATCAGCTCCCTGTGCTCACAGATCACCAATGCCTTCAGCACACCCTCCGAGGATCCCTTTTCATCCGCCCCAATGACCAAACCACTGACAGTGGTGGCACCACAGTCTCCTGCCTTTCAAGGTTGGTGCCCACTTAGCTTGCTCACCTGGTCTCTTTGAAACTAGTACTTTTATGACACTGCTCACTAACTGTAAGTTGGCATTCTGAGCTTCCCAAGACCTGGTCATACCCACTAATTCCCTGTTTGATATTATCTCAGAATCGTTAAATTTCCCTATTTGACAGTGTCTTTGTGCTTTGTTCCCCTTCCTGTTTCCTGAGATGTCTGCATTTGTCATTTTGCACGTACCTACCCATCTTTCATCCCATTCTATCAGGAGCATCTATAGTCCCAACCCACTGCTTTATTTGCTACTTAACTGTTAAGAGTCAGAGTATCCAGCCAGTTCTCCAGAAACAGCAGTCATCAGAGTTGGTTCTAGCCTTATGCTTTCTTTAGCACAGTGGTTCTCAACCTGGGGTGATTTTGACCCCTCAGGGAAAATTCGGTATCCATTATCTGGAGACATTTTTTGGGTTTCGCAATGTGGTAGCAGGTGCTTACTGTTGACATCCTGGTAGAGGCCAGGGATGGCATTAAACATCCTTCAGTGTACACAATAGCCACCCTCACAACAAAGAACAATCTGGCCCAAAATATCAGTGGTGCCAAGACTGGACTCATCTAGTCTCTACCCTGTCACAAGAGGCCCATAAAGAAAAAGGTACTTCTTTTGAGCTCTTCAGTTCATTTCATTTTCCATAACAAGTATCCTAAAATTAGCCTTTGTGGCATTGAAGAATTAGTAAAAGTTGTTGTTTTCAGAGATACTGAATTAATAGTTGGTATTGACTCAAAGGTCAGCAAAGAGTCTATATAACTTAAATTACAGACTTTTAGAATTTGAGCTCCTGTAATTGATCTTTCTTCATTTCTTTTGGGAGAGAGCTCAGAAAAAGTTTTGTTGTGGAGACTTTTTTTGCCTGCTCTTATTGAAAAGCTACAGCATGCTTTTCCTCTAGGAGGGAGTCTCTTTTAAAAAAAAAACAAAAAACCTTAATAGTCATGTGCACCAAGTGGCTTTTCATTTCATCTAACAAATATTTATACTACCAATAATAATAGGCACAATTTATTGGGCACTTAGCACAGTGTCTGCCACATACATCATGGTAAGGACTCATGCATTTTTTTCATCTCATTTAATCCTCACAACAACCCTTTAAGGTAGGCATCACAGATAAGGAAAATGAGGCTCAGAGAGGTTAAGTAAATTGCCCAAATCACACAGCCAGGATTTAAACCCAGGTCTTTCTGAATATACTTCCTGTTACATTCCACTTACTCTGTGCCTATTTACAGGGCAGTGGGTGTACAAAACTGAATAGAATATAGTCCTTTCCCTGCCTTTAAGGGACTCTCAATGTGTGGATAAGCTAGTCTTTTAGGCAAGCCCTGGGTAGATCATACCAATGCCATAAGCATAGTCGCTGAGTCCTAAAGAGGGACTGATTGGTGTAGGGCAGGAGAAGGTGCCTGCTTGTCTGTTCCATACGAAATGTAGAGAGCTAGGCTAAGGAATAGAAAGTGATGGAATAGATGTCTGGAGTAAAGGAGCAAGGGTTAGGAGATTTTAATAAAGGGAGACAGGAAAGAATAGTAGGTGCCTTGAGATATCACAAACATTACTGAGGGGAAAAAAACCTTTAAAAAAGATGAAATTAATTCTGTAGCAAATTAAAAAATTATTAAGCATATGAAAACATATGCCAAGTTTGATTTTTCTCATCTGTAATATGGGGGTTTTGAGAGAATTAATTGAGATGATGCACACTAAAGTAATATTAGCATAGTGCCTAGCACATAATAAGGAGTTATTGTATTTAACCATTGTTGTTATTGTTGGCATAATTTGATCTTTTGGAATAGTGGTAGGAGAAGAAAATACTTTATATCATTATGCCAAAGGCTAAGCTGTATCTTAGAATAGTTAGATTTTTTCCTGCTTGTAATACAAAGCAGCTCTGTTCAACTTAATTTGAAATTGTTTTTCTAGTCTTCCTCTCTCTCCATACACTTATTTTCCTAAAAGAGTCATATAACTTTATCAGTACACCCATTTTAATTACAGCCTCTAATTCCCTCTTTGCCAAAAGGTTTGTGTATCCATTGCAAATGGCATAGTTATCCCAACACCAACTTTTCTGTCTTATCTGTTCCATCAGTATTGCACATTGGCCTGACTTACCCAGCTCCAAGGGGCCGCCTGTACACCCTGCATGAATTTAACTCCATTGGTGTTGTCTGCTCCCATTGTAGCTAATGGCACTGACTCAGCCTTCCATGTGCTTGCTGCTAAGCCAGCCCATACTGCTCTAGCACCCGTAGCAATGCCTGTGCGTGAAACCAACCCTTGGGCCTATGCCCCTGATGCTGCTAACAAGGGAATTGCAGCCACACATTCGGGTAAGGTGACCACAGATGGTGGTGAGGATTCTGGGATCAGATAAGTGACCCTTGTTCAAAAATCAGCCATTTAGCTGAGTGGGAACCAGGGAGGAGTCCTTTTAGGAAAAGTATGATCCCTCTTGGAAATAAACTACTATTAAGAAAGGATGGTGTCACAGACATAGAGAACAAACATATGGATACCAAGGGGGCAAGGGGATGAATGGGGAGATTGGGATTGACACATATATACCACTATGTATAAAATCGGTAACTAATGAGAACCTACCGTATAGCACAGGGAACTCTACTCAGTGCTCTGTGGTGACCTAAACGGGAAGGAAGTCCAAAAAAGAGGGGATATATGTATACGTATGGCTGATTCGCTTTGCTGTACAGCAGAAAATGACACAGCAGTGTAAAGCAACAATACTCCAGTTAAAAAAAGAAAAAAGAAAGAAAAAGGAAATGATGGTGTCAGAGAGGAACTAAAGAGGTTAGGTTGATAATTCTTAGGACTATAGAACCACCCATAGAGCTTCATAATATCCAGATTCCTGGGCCCTACCTCAAGAGAGCCTATCCCTGGATGTGGATCCGTGGCCGTGCCTGTAGGAAGAGACGACTCTGCCTCTTACAATGGCAGGCCTACAAAAAAGGCTACAAGAAGCACCTTATATTTGCTTTTCTGTACTTTCTAGTTTTTCTACAATGAACATTTATTAACAAAAAAAAATTTTAGTAATATTAAAGGCAGTTCACCAGGAAGACAACATATGTCTGGAAGCCAGGAAGGGGCCACAAAGTACAGCACCAGGTCGCTGGTTATTTTCTTTTCATTCTGTTAGAGCAGAAGGTAAATTACCTCGGGCCCTTTAGAGTATGTGCAAGCCACAGCAATGGTGGGGATGGGTTCTGATGCCAGCCAGCAGCCTTGGTTCGATGCAGTTGAGCCATGTCTTGCAGCTCCTCAGTGTGGCTGAGATAGCCACATGGTCTCATGGGTTCTCCCTGTCCTACCACAAAACCTGGTAATAGAGACTTTCCTCCCACCTATCAAAACCACAGAATATCCCACTGAGGGGCTTGTTCCACATTAGGCTCATTCAAATAGCCAAGATAATCCGGTGAAGAAAGAAGCCCCTAATAATTCTGATTCTCTCCTCTCTTCCTCTCGTTGGTTCCAGGGACCGAGTGGGGTCAATCTTCTGGTGCTGTCTCTCCAGGTCTCTTCCAGGCTGGTCACAGACGCACTCCCTCTGAGGCCGACCGCTGGTTGGAAGAGGTGTCCAAGTGCGTCCGGGCTCAGCAGCCCCAGGCCTCAGCTGCCCCTCTGCAGCCAGTTCTCCAACCTCCTCCACCCAGTGCCATCTCCCAGCCAGCGCCACCTTTCCAAGGAAATGCATTCCTCACCTCTCAGCCTGTGCCAGTGGGTGTGGTCCCACCCCTGCAGCCAGCCTTTGTCCCTGCCCAGTCCTATCCTGTGGCTAACGGGATGACCTATCCAGCCCCTAATGTGCCTGTGGTGGGCATCACTCCCTCCCAGATGGTTGCCAACGTGTTTGGCACTGCAGGCCACCCTCAGGCTACCCAACCCCATCAGTCTCCCAACCTGGTCAAGCAGCAGACATTCCCTCAGTACGAGACAAGCAGTGCTACTGCCAGCCCCTTCTTTAAGCCTCCTGCTCAGCACCTCAACGGTTCTGCAGCTTTCAATGGTGTAGACGATGGCAGGTTGGCCTCAGGAGACAAGCACACAGAGGTTCCTGCAGGCACCTGCCCAGTGGATCCTTTCGAAGCCCAGTGGGCCGCATTAGAAAGCAAGTCCAAGCAGCGTACTAACCCCTCCCCCACCAACCCTTTCTCCAGTGACTTACAGAAGACTTTTGAAATTGAACTTTAAGCAGTCCTTATGGTTTACGTATTTTGTCTGTACTTAGGCAAGGGCGGAGGGTGGAGGTCAAAGGAGCAAAGGGGACTTTGTGTTCCCAACCAGTACGCTTTTCACTAATCCCAAAGGTCCCCAGGAGCATGTCCAGGCATAGAGTGCTGAAGGGGTGATTGATTGAAAAAAGTGGAGAAAACCATTCCTAGAGAAGAGCTGTCTTGCAGTTAGACTAAAGAAGTTAAGGAAATGTTACCCTCTGCCTCCCTCTTCCTCCCTCAGCCCCCTCACAAATCTCTGGCAACAGAGAGGCAGAAGTATCTGAACAGGAACCTGTATTCAAAGCACATTTACTGGAATATAAAACACAACGGGAAGCAAAACGATCTCCCTTTGTTTTTCAGGCCATTCACCTGCCTCCTCTCTCAGTACTGGCCTGTCTTAAAGATCAAAAACAGGGTGGCCTGTGCTTGGGCTGGGGACAAGAGGCAGGCTGTGCTGCCAGAATTCCCAGGAGGGCACATCAGGAGCCGCCCAGCAGAGCTATATTTTAGGGGTAAAGTTGAGCTTCCATTTTGAGTAAGAATAAATATTATAAATATAAAAAAGCCAAAATCTTTATTTTTATGCATTTAGAATATTTTAAATAGTTCTCACTATTAAAAAGTTGTATGAGTTGTAAGTAATCTTGCCAAAGGTAAAGGGTTAGCTGTAAGAAATTGTACATAAGATTGATTTATCATTATGCCTATTGAAGTAAAAAGAGGAAGGGTTGGAAGTTGCAGACGGGATCCCTAGCTTACTTGGTATCATTTACTGTAAGTAGCACATTGCAACAACAATCATGCTTATGACCAATATAGTCAACTAGGTAGTAGTTTTAAATAAAGAGCGAGCAGTATTGTCCTGGTTTTAAACCTATAAAGAAATTCTAATGTCATTATTTTAATGGAATCAATCTAAATAGAGAATATGTATTTTCTTCTATATATTGCTGCAGTTTCCTTATGTTAATCCTTTACTTTGTTTTAACACTAAGGTGACAATGACATAATCATATCCATAGACAGGAACACAGGTTACTGTGTTGGTTTGTCATGTAGGTCTTGGTGGGTTTTGCTTTGTCCTTTAAGTTTTGTTCCCACGAGTTTTGTGGGGATGGAGGTTCTAGTTTTATTAGCACTGCGTGTGCGTGTGCGTGTGGGTGTGTGTGTGTGTCCATCCCTCTCCCTCGCGGTGAGCAGAACATCCCATTTGCCAGTTGCAGCCACTTGACCTCTGGTAACAACATGAGATCCCATCTCATTTTTACTTTTGAACGTTGGCCTTACAATCAAATGTAAGTTATATATATTTGTACTGATGAGAATTTATAATCTGCTTTAACAGAAATAAATGTTCGTGGTAGAAGCTTTTGGCCATGAAGGGCTATTCTTTCCCCTTTTCTATTAGCAAGTGAGTTTTGGTTCTTTTTGGTCTTGTCCTCTCTCCATTCTACTGCTGCCACAGATCTCTAGGTTGATGGCTAGAAAATCTTTCACTGGGACTAGTATATTCTTAAAATTCATATTTGTATCCACACTTTAGGCTTTGGTTGTTCCTAAGCACATCTCTGATGTCAGATTCTTCTTGCTCAAAGTGCAGACTTCAACCTGGCAGCTGGTTAGAGATACAGAACCTCAGCCGACCCCAGACCTAGTAATCAGAATCTGCATTTTAACAAGATTCACATTCTGAGAAGTTAGTTAGGCTGGAGCAGTGATTTCCAACTTTGAATACATTTTAGAATCATCTGGGAGATTTTAAAATCCTCATGCCTGGCCCATACTCCAGACCAATTAAATCAAAATCTCTGGGGAGTAGAACCCCAGGTTCAGTTTTTTAAAAAGCTCCCAGTATGGAAGAGGGTTGAGAACCACTGGTCTAGATTGAGTTTTACTCTCACCTCTAACCTTACCCCACTACTCTATGACTAGTTCCAAGAAGAGCTAGCTAACCTCAAACTTACCTTCTGAAGTGTGTCACAAATATGCCAAATACTAGTTTAACTAAAGAACAGGGGAGTCCAAGAAAGTAGCCCTTATTTTCCAATTTCTACAGCAAAACCAGCTATGGGTAGGGAAAGGGATGCACCTCAATATTTTTTTAAAATGAAAAGGAAAAAAGACCTGTGCCGCCACATTTCTTTTGTTGAATGAGAGGTAGACCAAGAAGTATCACTCACCCATGATGCAGCTGTTTGTCTTTTCCAGCCAGTGTGTTGGTAATAAAAAAGTCACCTTTCCCTGTAATGCCTGTCTTTCTTGTGTCCCAGAATAACCTCTGTTACTAGGCCCAGCCAGTCCTCTGGAGGATGTGTAGAAGGTTAAAGTGGAAGGAAACTCACTGAAACCAGGCCTCTTGATTTAGCAGCAAGGCATTAATTAAGTGGCTCCAAGAGAGGAAGAATGACCTCTTCCAACTGAAACCATTTCTGAAACCACTTCCCTGTATTACATCGCCCTCCCCTCCATTGGTTCCCCCCACCATCCTGCTGGTGCTGTTTTTTATAATAGTCTGTTTTTGTTTTATTTAATTATTTATTTTTGGCTGAGTTGGATCTTTGTTGCTACAACGCAGGCTTTCTCTAGTTGCAGCAAGCAGGGGCTACTCTTCTTTGCGGTGCGCGGGCTTCTCGTTGCGGTGGCTTCTCTTGTTGCGGAGCACGGGCTCTAGGCGCATGGGCTTCAGTAGTTGTGGCTCGTGGGCTTAGTTGCTCTGCGGCATGTGGGATCTTCTTCCCGGACCAGGGCTCAGACCCGCGTCCGCTGCATTGGCAGGCGGATCCTTAACCACTGCACCACCAGCGAAGCCCAACAGTCTGGTTTTTATCTGGCATCAAGTATTTTGCATCACAGATTCCGGCTTGAGGAGGAGAGGCTCCTTGTTGGTCACTGCACCGAACAGGCCCACCTGCTCCATGCAGGTGTGAGACGAGCCTCACGGCTTGGCTTTGCATGTCCGCCTCGGGAGGAGGGCTCCAGCCTCTTGATGAAAGGAAGGAGCTTTTCTAGTTCTTTCATACTCACTCAGATAATGATGCAGTGGCTGCTCTTTCATCCCAAGTCCCTATACTGAGCCTTTCATTTATATTCCACTTTGTCGACGGTTTTCACAAACATCAAGCTGTTAACCGTACGCACAGACGGGATTTGAAGCTGGTTGCTATACTACCTAGAAGGGCGAGAGAGACTAGAGCAATGAACCACTGTTTGGACCCCAGATGAGACCTAGTTCTAGCAAAGAATGCTTCCCTGACACAACAGGAGTTAGTGTTCCCGTAGAAGATACACTTTGAGATCATTACACACCTCCCCACACAGATTTAAATGAAGTGAGAACCCTGGTAGCTTCCTTTAAAACACAGTGAACTGATCCTGTGTAACAAATTATAGAGGGAAGTTGTAAAGTGAAGGGTGTCCTTATCCAAATAGATGCTTCTTCTTGACAACTCAGCAGGCACGTGTGGTACGTCAGAGAAGCAAACACTGCTGGGACTACAGAGGGAGGCTGCCGCTGGTGCTCTACAGCTGGAGCAGCTTTGAAGAGGCCAGTGTCTCCGGAGAACTCCCTTTGCCGGCCAGACAGGGGAGACTGAGAGCCTGTCTTCCCTTCTCCCAGCCCTATGAGTTGTATCCTTGCTGCCAGATGGGCTGAGCGGGAGGCCAGACCCGGGAACAGCTGGCACAGCAGAAGCTGGAGTAGTACTCATTGCCGCAGAGCTGGGCCTGCAGGATCAAATCACAGTTGGCCAGCTCCGGCTGGTCGATGCACTCCCTGCCGGGGTCCCTCGGCGCGGTGGCCAGTGCTGCGAGACAGCGGGGGAGAGAGGGTGGTAAGAAAGCTCTGTGTAGGCTGAGAACTCTCACCTACCATTTCATTTCATTTCCCTGAAAGGAAAGTGCTGTCACTCTGTAACCTTGTGACACCTGTATGTACAGCTATGGGAGGGCTCACAGTTTCCACTGTCACTGGCCTCACTTCAGCACGCAGTGGTCCTCCCACTCTTTTGCAGCTTCTGCCCAGCGCACAGCCCATCACAGACTCCCAAATATTGACTGCCTGGACGATTAAACATCTCTGGAAGTTAACCAACCCCCTGCCCTGACCACTGAGACCTGAAGAGCTGGACGACACTGTTGCAGCCTCTGGATGGGGCAGAAGAGAGAGCAGGGTCAGCCCTAAGCACAATTTTGAGTCGGCAAAGGCTGTGTTTTCTCTTTCACTGCTGGTTTCCTCCTACCTCAAAAGTTTTGTGCCTTCAATAGCCCCAGCTTAGTCACTTAGTTCCCCATCTTTCCAATTTTTCCACTTCCCCCAGAGACAGCAAAGAGTATTAGGCAAGGTGACAGGAGGACAGGCTGTGAACTGTGGCACTGATACTACCTCGAGCACAAAGCGTTGGTTGCCTCCCCTCTGAATTTACTGGAAGCTTTGGTATCTTATAAATCCCTGTGAGAGTTTCATCCTGCTGCTTCATCTTAGCACTGAAGGGGCCTTTTCTTTCTGGAAGGGGCTCTTATGACTCAGCTTGGCTTAGGCCTGAGCAGCACCTCCCTAAAGTCACCTCATGGGGCTGGGGACGGCCTACTCCATGCCCTCTCCCCTGCTTCCTCCCAAAATACAACTAAAAGACCATACCTAACAAGTGGACGGCTGTATAAAGGCTTGGTTTATCGATAATACAAGAGTACGAACTACTTACATTTACATAAAGAGCAAGCCATCTATGCCTATTCTTAAAAATCATAACTTTGGTATCAACTTTATCTCAGCCATTGCAGCCCTTGGACCCATCACGGCCAGAGGTGAGGAGGTGCTGGGCTTGCTGGTGAAGCACGCTGGTTGCCTGGGCGCCATCCTGGCTCTGCCACTTCTAGCCGGGGGTCTCTGGGCAAATTAATGTTACTTAAGCTCTCTGTGTCTCAGTTTTCTTATCTGAAGTGGAGATAATAATAGCACCTGGGGCACACAGTAACCATGGCTAGAATGTAAGCATGTAACTGTTTTGCCCCATAGCATTCCCACTCACTTACAAAAGTGTGAGTGACCCCCCCTATGTTTTAACCCTACAATATTTTCTGTTTCTCACCCTAAACTTTTAGGCAAAAAGCTTGAGAGGTCTTCACAGTATCCCTTACACCAGAGTGTGACTAGCTCAAGGCCCCCCACCCTGATTCAAACACTGCAGTTCCAACGTGCCACCAAAGCACGAACAGGGCACAGTGAGACAGCCTCAACCAGTGAAATGCTACAAAAAGCTTAAATGGGTGACAGCAGATAACATGCAGCCTAATTGATGGAACGAACACTGTTAAAGGAGGGAGGGAGATAGCTTCTCTCACCCCCTCGCTGCCCACAAAAAAAAAAAGATTAGCGACGCTCATCTAACGGGGTGGGAGAATGGTAGCTGGACTGAGGCCACAGTGTCCTATCCAGGAAGGCAGTCACGTCACACCACATCAGGAGCCCCACCAAACTTCAGCATCAACCAAATTTCTGATTACAGTTTAGCTTCCCAGGTAGCCATGTCTATAGCTAATCACAAACATGCCCATCTGGATCCTCCTGACAGCTCTCCTTCTCACATAAATCTGCCTTCTGGCCTGTCTCAAGTCTCGTAAGTTTGGTAAATACACAGACAAAGATCTACTTGCTGGGCAGGACAGAGGTGAAAAGTGGCCCCTGCAGGACGGTGCTTTGGCCAAGGCAATGCCTTCACGCAGGCATGTACTCCGTCACTGAGTCTCTGAGCACCTGGTGATGCCAAGCATCGCGCTGGGCCCTGGGAGGTGCGTCCCAATCGCTGGCTTAAGGAGCTCACAGACTGGAAGCCCACTGTCAGTCCCGCTCACTAAGCAACATTTCTACCAGACTTCAACCTCTAGCCTGGCCAATTCCAGCCTCAGCCCCACAGACAGGAGGCAGCCAGGCCTGGCCGTCCAGGCTGACCAGCATGGAAAGGCCCTGGCAGTTCTCTCCCAGGGCTGTTTCAAGCCCCATGACAACTGGCCTGCTCCAAGTCACACTGCCAGGAACTGGCAAGGTGAGGCAGGATTTGGAGTTGAGTCCCTTGGACTGCAGAGCCTGCCCCCTCCGCATTCTGCAGCAGGCAGCCAGCTCTCAAGGACAAGCAGATGCCTGGGATAGGCCTTCCTTACCTGGCGGGACCACCTTCACCTCGGTGCTGCGGCTGACCGCCTGGCTTCCCCGGTAGGCGCTGCACGTGTAGGAGCCCTCGTCCCTGGCCCGCAGGTTGTGGATCAGCAGCGTGCCATCCGGGGACTGGTGGACACGGTGGCCGTCGGCCCGCACCGGCAGCCCGTTCCTGGAGGGGAGAGGACGCTGAGAGAGCTGTCCAGGCCCTCGTCTTCAGGCCCTGGGAAGCTGTGCCAGGCCTCCCGGGGCCAGGGGGAGGAGGTAATCCAAGGCCACTCCAGAGCCAACGACTCCCTCCTCGCAGCCCCTCACCTTAAGGAAGGGATGGGTCTGGAACCAAGGTGATAGACCAGCGACGCCGAAGCAAAATACCTCGGAAGTGAGGTGGACTCACACCAGCTGCCTTAAGTGACTGCAGATCTGCCCCTTGTCCCAGGACATCCCAGATCTGCCCCTTGTCCCAGGACATCCCAGATCTGCCCCTTGTCCCAGGACATCCCAGATCTGCCCCTTATCCCCACAGGTCTCTCACTCTCCCTCCTCGTCAACAGAGGTCCTCTAAGCAGCGGGATGAAGGAGAAGAGCACCCCTGCCTCCAGGGAGGTGGGGCAGGGTGCGGTTGGTAGGGGAGCCTTCCCTGAGGAGGACAGCTGGCCGAGGCCTGACCTGAGGGTGAGGAGGAGCAGCTGGCTGACAGGGAGGACACGGGGACTCGGGGGTTTGCAGGAAGGCCATGGCCAGAGCGAGGAGAGTGGGCGTGGGAGGAAGTGCGCACGGCTCTGGTCAGGAGTCTGGACCGGATCCTGGGGGTGAGCGAGGGGTGTGAGCTGAGCAGGACTGACAACACCACGTGTGCTTG
Source organism: Balaenoptera borealis (assembly GCF_965194805.1). Lineage (NCBI taxonomy): Eukaryota > Metazoa > Chordata > Mammalia > Artiodactyla > Balaenopteridae > Balaenoptera > Balaenoptera borealis. The sequence goes on from NC_138866.1 coordinate 28,846,040, forward strand.
GAAAGGATCACCAACCGCAGCGTGGGGCAGGGACAAGCCCGAGGGCAGAGGCCAGGTGAGTGGCTGCCGCAGGTGTGCACACAGGTTGACGAGGCAGACAGTAAAGCAAAGGGACCTGGGTGAGGGTCAGAGGTGGGAGGTGGGGGAGAAGAAGAGATCAAGGGTAGCAGGTTCCTAGCTTGGTTACTGGGCAGTGGTGGTGCGCCCCCACTGTGGGGAGATCCAGGGCAGGATGAGGGGTGAATGGTGAGGTTATTTTCCCCCATTTCGCATTTCGGGTGCTGTGAGACACCAGGAGGCATCAGATTTGAGGTCTGGACCCAGATAGTGTCTCAGCACTGATGGTTCTGGAAACTTCATGTCTACAGCGCTACCCAAGGTGAAGTTAGAGAAAAGCCGAGGACCGACGACCAAGGACAGACCTCAAGGTACACCAGCGTCTCAGGGAGAGGGATGCGATGAGCGGGCCAGGAAAACAGAAGCAGTAGCCGGAGAAGCAGGAAGGAGACTGCAGGTCATGTGGGACAAAGTCTGCTCAAGGACTGAGGAACAGGGAGGTACTGGTGACCTCGGTCAGGGCAGTGTCCCTGGCATGGGAGTGCGGGGGTGGAGGAGAGGTCCCGGGGCAAGGGCTGAGCTGCCAGCAGGGAGGTGAGCAGACCGAGACAATGTAAATAGCCGTGCATGAAGGAGACGCGATATAGGACCCCACTGCAGGGAAACACTGGGTCAGAGGAGGGTGTGTTTATGTTTGTTTGTTTTGAAGAGGGGTGTCCTGAGCATGTTTGCTGCTGGCAAGATCCAGGCCTGATAGGATAATCACAGCCACAGCTGATCAGGGCAGGGCCGGCTGAGAGCACCAGCTGAGAAGCCTGCAGAGGCTCCCACCACCTTCCCTGGCATCAAGGCCACAGAGAGGCAGCCGACCTCCGTGACCCTCACCGTTCCTGCCAGTGTGCGGGCCCATTCCCATCCCGGCATCGTCGCTCCAGTACTCACCCTTGAGGCTTGACCAAGAACATCCTTCCCTTCATCCATTCTCCCAGACAGGAGACAGCCTCACCCCACTGCGCACAGACGCACTTAGGGCAAACCTCTGGAGCCTGGGGGACACTGGGCCATCTCCTGCCTGGGAGTTTCTGGGGGGCTCAGATTACCCCAGGATCCCCAGAGCCTAGCCTAGTCCTGACATAGTGCAAGGAGGAAGTGGGCAAAAAACCGCTGAATGAATGAAAGACCAACAGATTTGGGGTAAAAGACCACTGAAGTCCTCAAAGCTGTGTGCAGCCCAGGGTTTCTCAATGCCAGTGGAGATTCTGTCACCCAGGAGACATTTGGCAACATCTGGAGACTTTTTATTGCCATGACTTGGGAGAGAGTGCCGCTGGCACCTGGCGGGTGGATGGCCTGGACGCTGCTAGGCGTCCTCCAGCGCACCCCAACAGACGAACGTGTCAGCCCAAAATCTCAATAGTGCCGAGGCTGAGAAACCCGGGGTAGCCCGACCAGCAGAAAAGAGCAGTCCCAGGGGGCTTCCGTGTGTCGGGATAAGGGCGCTGTGGCCCCTTCCCTGGCACCAGGCCGGGAGGCGGGAGTGGAAGAATGAGGGGTGGGGGCGGTGGTGACCGCAGCATCCTGCAGGAAGGTGGACCCCCTCTGTCTGGGCTGTACCACCTCAGGTACGAGGGCCCGAGGGCCAGGCCTGCCTGGAGCAGAGCCTTACCTGGACCATCTGATGTTCACGCTTTCGCCCGCCACCGCACACAGCAGCCTGGCCGTGTCACCTTCTGGCACCATCACCGTAGAGGGCAGCCCTGTGATTGTCAGCTCCCCTGGGCCCAAGGAGGGGGCACTGTCAGCCACCACGCCCATCCTGCCCCACCTGACCTCAGAGGCCACCAGCCACGCTCACCCTCCCGCTCGGGACTGCCGCCTTACCCAGAACTCTGAGCTGGACCCAGCGCTGGTCTCGGTCCTGCCCGTTGACTGCAACACAGGTATAGAAGCCTCCATCTTCCACAGCCACGCGGCTGATGACCAGGGAGCCGTCGGACTGCAGCTGGTGTCTGGGGGCCAAGCACAATTAGGCGTCCCCACCCCAAGGCGCCCGGCAGGGGGCGGGAGGGGCAGGATCTTCCCTCCCCTGGTGAGAGGCTGAGCTGCCCCTGCCATCAGTGGGATCTGACCAAGGGCCAGTCGGCCTCAGGCCCTCAGGCCCTCCAGCAGCTGGCACTCTCCTTTACTTAAAGACGCCTGACTTTAGAGCCTGGCAATAAACAAGTCAAGTTTTCTGATACAAAATAATTCTGGTTTGGGTTTCTGGTTTTTGCTACACTTGTTTACTAGGCTCAGTCCTGGTTCAGCCACTTAGGAGCTGTGTGGTGTTCAGCTTGTGCATGTCAAATTGGGGGTAAAATAGCACCCACCTATTGGGGCTCCTCTGCAGGTCATAAGGAGGAGAAAAGCCTCACCTCGGAACGGGCTCAATAAACGTGCGCCCTTGTGATTACAGCCAGAAGTGTGTCCGCCTTCGTTTCCTCGCTCAGCTGTCACCTCTGTTAGCGGGCCCTTACTTCTGTCCGCTAACCACACTCCGGAAGGGCCCAGAGACCCAAATGCGGTCTGCCCGAGGAGCCCGACGCCACAGCTCCAACCCTCAAGGGGCCCTGGGGTCCTGCTCAGGACCAGGGGGCACCTGCAACTCCCTCCCCCAGTGGGGGTGGGGCTGGAGGCCGGCCAGGAAGGAGGGGAAAGGAGCTGAACGAACCTGGGGGAAGAGAGGGGCTGCCCATCTCTCTGCCACTCGACGCTTGGCGGTGGGAAGCCCTCGGCACGACAGGTCAGCCGGATCCGCTGGCCTGGATGGGCGTCCACCACCCCAGGCTGGTGCCGGTCCAGACGCAGCCTGCAGAGCAGGCACCCCACGGCCGTGAGGGGGTCCCTGCCGCTGCCTCTCCCCAACTCCCACCCACGCCAGGGGACGGGACCTCCGCACAGCCTCGTGGGCCCCTTCTCCCTCCAGCCAGATTCTGCTTCCCAACATCACCCCTTTGTTCCAGTTGGGACATCTGGGACCAGGTCTAAAAGACACCTGTGGCTTATCTCACCTCCCCACGCAGAACCTCTGACTGTCCCCCGCCCGCCCTGTGCGTCTGCCTCCAGGTCCTTGACTTGGGCACCCCCAGCTCTCTGCATCCCCTCCGTAAACTGCCCTTCTTCAAGGCCTCCTCAGGCCCTCTAGCTGCCGGTGTCCTCCCCTCCCTCGGCTCCTGAGGCCTGGGCCAGGCACCGCTCCATTCCCCACGGCTCGGGGTGGTGGGCGGGGTCCCCTTTCTCCTCCAGAAGCTGAGCTCAGGGACCCGTGCTTCCCCAGCCCTCCCCTCACAGAGCCCTGAGCAGGGGCCAGCAAGCCTGCTCACAGCATACACTGGCCTGGGACCACCCACCCTCCCCGCCTCTCACTGAGACCTCCCCTAACCCCGGCCTCAGTGGGGCAGACCAAGAGCAGGACAGCACTGCACACTGTTACCTGCTTGTGGGCCGTGGGTGCGAGGAGGAGACGGCCCCCGGGCCCCCAGAACCGCCCCCTAGGCTGCGGTCCCGAGGACTGTGGCCTTGGGCTGGGTCCCTGGTCTGAGGGAAGTGCCTTGGTTCAGCCTCAGGAAGCACAGCCACGTCACCCCCTGTCAGGAGGCCAGGAGAAGCAAGGGGTGAGCGGTGGGGAGAAGGGGGTGGAAGGAAGGGTGGGCCATGGGGCCGGCGGGGGACCAATGGAGAAATGAGGGCCACGAGGGGCAACACATCCGCCCCAGCGCAGCTGGAGTGTGTGGTCCCTGCCACCAGGAGGCCCTGGCCCAAGGAAACACTAGTCCTCCAGTGCGGAGGCCCCCCGGCCCAGGCCCTCCCGGCCAGAACCCCACCCCGGGGCCCGTGAGGACCCACTGCGGGGGTGGGGTGGGGACAGAGACCTGTGATGCGAAGCTGGATCTTCTGAGAGTCACGGTCTGGCCTGGTGCTGCCACAGCTGTAGGTGCCAGTATCCTCTGCCCACAGGGGGCTGATGACCAGGGAGCCATCGGGCTGCAGCTGGTGCCTGAATGAAGAGAGGGCGCTTGAGCTCTGGGCTCCTGAGGCAACAATGAGCCTGGCTCCTACAAGAGGGGCCGTCGCCCCACACTCACCCGCCCGTCCCAGGAGATCAGAGGGGCTGTGCAGGCTGCACACACACCTGGCAGAGGAGATGGGCCGCCCGTCTTTCTGCCACCTGGCGTGGGGGTCCAGGGAGCTGTCATCTGGGCAGAAGAGCCGCACCAGCTGCCCCAGGGCCACCTGTACCAGGGAGGGCTCTGAGCCTGCCAGGGTGATCCTGGAAAGGTGGGAGGGAGGGTCTGCGTGAGTGCCGGGACCAGGGACTTCACCACACAGAAAGCTTGGTGCCCATCCCATTCTGGGCACCTGTGGGGCCAGAGGCTCCCAGGGGAAGCCAAGCTCCGGAAGCCCAAGGACTCAGGAATCCGCCCTCCCCCCCCCCCCCAATATCCCCAGGCATTACTACCTCAACCTGTTCCTGCAAGAGCACAGAATAGGCACAGAGCCCAGGGACGGAGAGGTTGGGAGAGAAGCAACACCAGGTTCACGTGGGGGGCTAAACACATGCCTGATCCCTTTGGAATTCAAAGTTTTATTTATTTTGTTTTTAATCTTCCCAAATCTCATTAATATGACACAGTCACAAGACTAACAACAAATGAGACCCACATTAAACCTATGAGATCACATCACCATTTTACAGGTCAAGAAACTGAGGCTTCGAGAATTTGGATGACTTGCCAAAGGTCATGAAGCTCATAAGCTTTTCCAACTAGACAGGCCCTGGGCTATACCAGCAAGATCTGCTGGAGAGTCCAGGCACCACCATCCACCGACTGCCTGACCCCCTGAGCAAGTCTCATGTCTCCAAAGCCTGAGCTTCCCCGTCTGTAGAATGATGGTAGCAAGGCCCTCCAGTCTGGGCTGTTTGGAAGATTCCAGGTTAGGGATGGAGGGAGGCCCAGCTGACCTCAGGGTTTTAGCTCCAAAAGGCTCAGCCCTTGGGCCTGGGTCCCTAATCCCCCATCCCACCTGGGGAAGGTGGGCCTCACCTGTAGGAGGAGCTGTGAGAAGGTGGCGCTGGTGGTCCTGCGTCTCCGCCCAGTACAGGGGCACTGGGCCCAAGCTCCTGGCCCTGGGGCCCCTCTCCAAAGGCCTGTCTGTGGTCCATGGCCCCCGGCCCAGGCTCTTGATCTCGCCACCACAGGCCACCGGAAGGCGAGGGCTTTCTCTGGACCACAGGCTCCGTCCCGTGCTGGCTGGCCTCCTGCTGGCCCCCAGGACCGCTGCCGCCACTGTCTCTATGGGTGCTTTGGCCAGAGGCCCCAGGGTCGTGTCGGCGGGGCTCATGTTGGGGTCCCCGGCAGCTGCTCACACACTCCTCCTCCGAGGCAAAGTTATTGGCGTTGCCATGGCAGCCACCATACCAGAAGCGGTTACACTGGCCCACGGAGGCGATGAAGTACCAGCGGGCGGCCCAGTCCATGCAGGAGCCATGGGCGCTGGGCAGTAGGCACCGCACGGGGTACACTGAGGGGGCAGGGAGGACGCAGGTCACCGGGACCCAGTAATGAAGCTGCAAACGCTGCCCAGGACGTAGGAGTGAGGCCCTTCCCAGGGTATGGAGCACATCTACACTGGGCCCCTGACCAGCCCTGGGGACAGTCTGTTCACTGCCCAGACCTGCGCTGGGCTGGGAACCCAGCAGCCTCCAGAATCATCCCCGTCCACCTCCACCCCCAGAACTAGAGCCGTCCAGAGGTCAGGGCCGTGAGCTCCCTGGACAGGCTCCCTCGTGCTCTTCCCCACCTGACCCAGGCCCCAAGGGCGCACACAGAGCAACCCCAGGGCCAAACCTTGCTGTGCTTAGCTCACAATGAGGACCCAGCCCTGAGCCCCCAAAGGCCTGTGAAGATGCCCAGTGAGGGGCCCACCCTTGTTCCCAGGACCCTTCACCAGCTCTGAACCTTCTCCAGCCCCCAGCCTGCCCATAATAATCGCCCTCCTCCCAGGCACAGCCTGCTCCCTCTCCGCATTCAGATGTGACCACGCTGGCCACTGCTTAAAGCCCATCCAGGTGCCCAGGCCCCTGCAGACTCAGCCCACCAGCCCACCTGGCTTCCAACGTCCCTGTGATGGTCCCTGGCGCTCCACCCATGCACCCCATGCTCCCGCCTCACAGCCCTCCCTCCAGGACTCATCCCAGGCAGGGTGGGGACACCCTGTCCATCCCAGCCCTGACGACCTTGTCTCTGGAGGGGGCGCTGAGCCCCGGGGGCAGCACAGCCTTCCCTCTCTGTGGAATCCACACCGACAACTACCCCAACTCCCACAAGCAACCAGGCGGCGACAAGTGCAAACTGTTGGACACGATAATAATCTGGCACTGTTCTCTGGCCTGGCACCTAGTAGGTGATCAATAAGTATTTGTGGAAGAAAAGAGCAATAACCAAGGCAGCAGGAAGGTTTTTGGCTCTGGGTGGGGTGGCGAGCACAGTGGGACCAGAGCCTACCCACCAGGAAGGACAGGAAGGGGCATCACTCACTGTAGCTGGGCTGGCCCACACAGCCTTCCCCAAGAGGGCCCAACGCGGAGGCCATGTTGTCATAGCAACAGCCGAACTGGGAGCCCCGGCACTCACTGGGCTCATTCTGCTGGGCCTGGGGAGGAAGGCCAAGGTTGGGAAGTTGGAAATAGGTCTGGCTCTTGGTGGGAACTCTAGGCTGCCAGGCGGAGGATGGCAGGAAGAGGGACAGAACCGTGAACACATGGAGCATAACCCCAGCCCTGGGGGCAGATCAGAGGCCAGGAGAATGTTGGCTGAACCCCTCAGTTCCAGCCCAGGCCTGTCGCTGAAGCCCTATGCCCTCCAGAGGATGGTTCAGGCCAGCAGGCTTCAGGGACCTCCTTTCTCCAAGGCTAAAGCTGCAAAAAGCCTGGGTCACAGTGGCATTGAGCAGGCTTGGGGGCTGGACTCCTGCCCCTCACGTGACCAGACACTTACTGTGGAAGCCACCTCTCTCGACCGTGGCCTGCTCCCGGGGTTGTCGCGTCCATAAGTGCTCGCACAGCCAGCCTGATGGGGCCCCTCAGCCACAGACACCCCGTCAGGGCAGCACCCGAACCTAAACAGACATCACACAGCTGTCCCCTCACCACCCAGCCCTGACCCCCACCCCTACCAGGGACCCTGAGCGTCCTGTATCCCAGGATCCAGGCTCTGAGGCTCCCTGAGCCAGGGGCTGACCGGGTGAAGATCTGCGTGGGAGACGGGTTGTCCCGCGTGCAGGGAGAACCATTTTGTGAACCCCAGTCTCTGCCATGTCCACGGACCGCTTAGAAGCTCCCAGTGAGGGCAACAGGAAAACAATAAGCAGAGCTGAACCCTTAATAATTGAGAGATCTTCAACTCACACAGCCCGCCACAAAACCGAGGAGGGGGAAATTCACCTGAACCTGCCCAAATACCAGGTTCCCAGGGAGTTTTTACAAAATGGCAGCAGTTGGGCGATGGGGCAGAAGAGGGTGTCAAAGGAGCCCACCACTTATTTCACCTCCACCAACCAGGAGTTGGGAAGGAAGGTGAAAGAAGGAACATATCAAAGCACCTTCTATGTGCCAGGCACCATGTGATTCGTTTCAGCCTCACAGGAACCCCAGTCAGTGGCTGTCATTGTTTCCAATTCTCAGCAGAGAAAGCCAAGATCAAAGAGGTTAATAACTTGCCCCAAGTCACCCAGCACACAGCTGGTAAGTGGCTGAGCTGAGAATCACCCCCAGGCTGCTGGGCGCCGAATCTCAGCCCTTAGCACCACAGCCCCTGAGGGAGTGGGAGTCTGGTTTGGATCGGAGAGCTAGAATCACAGCCCATTTTCCTTCCCAGAGCCTCAGGCTACATCTCAACAGGCTGACTTCTGCAGAGAAAGCAGGGGGTTTACCCACACCCGGCACATAAGGGAGCTCAGCGAGAGGAAGCCAAGTCCTCGGTTTTGCGCTATCAGGGCAGCTCAGAGACAACACCCCTGGAGCTCTGCTAAGTCACCCCACCCCCTCTCTGAGCAGAGACACTGCCCCGTGCATCGGACACACCCCCTGAACACATACCTTCCCTCTTGGACCTGGGGAGAAGGAAGAGGCGCCCACCTGCTCTGCTGACATGAGGCCCTCGGGCAGCCTTGCCACTGCGGCCCAAGAGACGCAGTGTGGCCGTCGGGGCAGCACCCATGGGGGCTGTGTCTGCAGTCACGGGGCGCCAAGCCAGACCGCAGGGGCTGCCGGTGTGAGGAGTGCCGCAGAGATGGGGCTGGGCCCGGGGCTGGCAGGTGTGGGCTCTGGTCGCCTCTGGGGTTACCCTGAGCTGAGGGTTGCTCCTGGGGTGCCCACCACTGGTCTCTGAAATCTAGAAAGAAGAGGAAGCAAAAGTCATGTGATGTCTCCACCTGGCTCCTCGCCCTCCATCTGTATCTACATCAGACCCACCTCTCCCCATCCCCCCAAACCACCTGCCGCCACCCTCAACCTCCATCTCAAGGGCCCGGGGCTGGGGGCTTCCACTGAGCTTCTCACCTGAGGCGGGGGCCTCCCGTGGGCCCAGAGACATCCACGGGTCCCTGGGGCTGGTGTGCATGTCCTGCATGTTGGGGACTTCTGCAGGGAGCCGGGGCAGTCAGGGTGCAGAGGGAAGGCCACCCCCACCAACATCTGCTCCCACCCCACTACTCAGGCAGGACCTGGGGAACCCAGGACAGTAGAAGGAAAAAGGAGCAGACTTGTGTTTTTGTAAACACCCTTCCCAGGTTTCAAGAGAGTCTTTATCGCATAGAAAACGCTCATGTTACGTGTTCAGCAAAAGGAAAAGCCACATGTAAAATTAGCATTTATGTTTGATCCCAATGACATGAAACAAAAAATGATACACATTTTTAATTGGACTGATGAAAAGATAAACAATCCAATTTTAAAATGGGCAAAGAACTTGAACATATGCTCCTCCGAAGAAGACACACAGATGGCCAACAAGCACATGAAAAGATGCTCTACATCATCAGTCATTAAGGAAACGCACATCAGAGCCATAAGGAGACACCACTTCGTATGCACTAGGATGACTCTAATCAAAAAAGACTGAAATAACAAGTGTCGGCGAGGATGTGGACAAACTGGAAACCCATGCACTGTTGGTGGGAATGTAAAATGGTGCAACACTGTGGAAACAGACTGGCAGTTCCTCAAAAAGTTAAACGGAGTTACCATATAGCCCAGCAATTCCACTTCTAAATATATACCCAAGGGAACTGAATATACACACCCACACAGAAACTCCTACATGAATATGTTCATAGCAGCATTATTCATTATGGCCAAAAGGTGAAAACAACCCAAATATCCATCAACAGACAAATGGATAAACAAATTGGGTACATCCATATAATTGAATGTGATTTAGCCGTAAAAAGGAATGAAGTGCTGATGCATGCCACAACTTGGACGAACCTCAAAAACATTTTGCTAAGTGAAAGAAGCCAGATGCAAAAGGTCTGCTCTTCCTTTTATCTGATATATCTAGAATTGGCAAATCCATAGAGACAGAGAGCAGATCAGGTGACCAGGGAAGGGGACTAGGGTTAATGGGGAGTGATTACTTGATGGGTACAGGGTGCTTATACAGGGTGATGAAAATTTTTGAACCTAGAGAGTTGGTGGTTGTACAACATTGTGAACACAACAAATAAGAGCACACTGTCTACTTGGACTTCCCTGGTGGCGCAGTGGTTAAGAACCCACCTGCCAATGCAGGGGACACGGGTTCGAGCCCTGGTCCGGGAAGATCCCACATGCCGCGGAGCAACTAAGCCTGTGCACCACAACTACTGAGCCTGCACTCTAGAGCCAGTGAGCCACAACTACTGAGCCTGCGCGCCTAGAGCCCGTACTCTGCAACGAAGAGTAGCCCCCGCTCGCCTCAACTAGAGAAAGCCCACGCACAGCAACGAAGACCCAATGCAGCCAAAAATAAATAAATAAAAACAGCACACTGTGTACTTTAAAGTGGTTAACTGTGTGTTACTGATTTTCACGTCAATTAAAAAAATTCCATATTAAAAACAATTGGATTAATAGATGAAGGGATAGAGAGTAGATGATGAAAAAGTAATTACAACAAAATATTAATTGTGAACTTGATGGTGGGCACGTGGCTGCTCACCACACAGCTCTTCAACTTTCCTGTGTGATTCAAATTTCTCATCGTCTCTTGTCCAGCTTAGTAAACTTACTAAAAGTCACGAACTGTACCATTAGCATGGGTGAATTTTACGCTGTATGATGTTTAACCACCTCAATATTAAGTTCTTAAAAAGATTTTCATCACAAAATATTAGAGAAAAAATGCAAAAGGCTAGGTTGATAAAATTAGGATAATAGGAATTTTATAAAGGGTACCCAAAAGAATACTAGCAGGACACCCCCAAAATGCTCACAGTGACTGTGAAACAGACTCACAGACACAGAGAACAGACTTGTGGCTGCCAAGGGGGGAGGGGAGTGGGGGAGGGATAGATGGGGAGTTTGGGATTAGCAGATGCAAACTATTACATATAGGATGGATAAACAACAAGGTCCTACTGTATAGCACAGGGAACTATATACAATATCCTGGGATAAACCATAATGGAAAAGAACATATATACTTATACACATACATATATATATATAAAACTGGGGGGCTTCCCTGGTGGCACAGTGGTTGAGAGTCTGCCTGCCAATGCAGGGGACACGGGTTCGAGCCCTGGTCTGGGAAGATCCCACATGCCGCGGAGCAACTAGGCCCGTGAGCCACAACTACTGAGCCTGCGCGTCTGGAGCTTGTGCTCCGCAACAAGAGAGGCCGCGACAGTGAGGGGCCCGCGCACCGCGATGAAGAGTGGCCCCCACTTGCCGCAACTAGAGAAAGCCCTCGCACAGAAACGAAGACCCAACACAGCCATAAATAAATAAATAAAAATAAATAAATTAAACAAACAAACAAAAAAAAAAACTGGGGACTTCCCTGCTGGTCTAGTGGTAAAGAACCCGCCTTACAATGCAGGGGATGCGGGTTTGATCCCTGGTCAGGGAACTGGGATCCCACATGCCACGGGGCAACTAAGCCCGCGGGCCACAACTACTAAGCTTGCGCGCCTCAACTAGAGCCTGCGTGCCACAAACCACAGAGCCCACACACTCTGGAACCCACGCCACAACTAGAGAAGCCCACGCACCGCAACGAAAGATCCCGCATGACTCAATGAAGATCCCGCGTGCCACAACTAAGACCCAGCGCAGCCAAAAATAAAATAAAAAATAATAAATGATAAATAAATCTTTCAAAAAAATAAAACTGAATCACTTTGCTGTACAGCAGAAACTAACACAACATCATAAATCAACTATACTTGAATAAAATAAATTTAAAAAACAAAAAAACCAAAATGCTCACAGTGAAAGTTTCTGAGTGCTTTGTGTGTGTGCGTGTTTTGCGAGGCAGAGGTGGTGGTGGTGGGGGGGTCCCTTCCTTCTATTTGTTAGTTTTTCAAATTTTCCACAATAAACATATTACTACATAGTGGAACAAAGTTATAAAAAATGAAATAAGTGAAAATTCCATTCTCACGTGGACTACATCTTGCCAGTCTCCAGGGAATATTTAAAAAATAATAATTTAGGGCTTCCCTGGTGGCACAGTGGTTGGGAATCTGCCTGCCAGTGCAGGGGACACGGGTTCGAGCCCTGGTCTGGGAGGATCCCACATGCCGTGGAGTAGCTGGGCCCGTGAGCCACAGCTACTGAGCCTGCGCGTCTGGAGCCTGTGCTCCACAAGAGAGGCCGCGATAGTGAGAGGCCCGCGCACCGCGATGAAGAGTGGCCCCCGCTTGCCGCAACTAGAGAAAGCCCTCGCACAGAAACGAAGACCCAACACAGCCATAAATAAATAAATAAATAAATAAATAAATAAATATTTAAAAAATAATAATAATAATTTAGGGTTGGAAGATTCCAGTAGAGAAGCGGGAAAATCTTTGTTTTCATTTTATTACCTATCCCACCTGGGCCAAAACCTCGGACAAGGCTGATTCCAGTTCCCTCCCCTGTTCTGGTCTCCTATCCACATTCGGCCCTGCGTTCACAGTCCCCAGCCAGCCTCGGAATTCCTGCTATCCCTCCGTTGCCTGAAAGGCACCTTTCTGCCAAGCCCACCCTGCCTCTGGCTTCCCCTCCTGTGACTCTTCTCTGCCACCTTTTCAGGCTTAACTTGGAGTCTGGGGCCCCTCCCCAGACCCACACCCGCAGGGGATCAGGCTCTGCTGGGCCAGCGCCGGCCCCTCCATTCCCATCATTCTCTCTAAGAGCTTGGATTTCTGCACCCTGCTCCCCACCTGGCTCCTGCTTCTCAACTCTCTCCACTTCAGCCTGACACTCAGGCAGGTGCCAAATCTGTCCTAAACATCTTTCATGGTGTCACTTCTAGCTCCAAAACTTTCAGTGGCTCCCCTGGGCCTATCAGACAAATTTAATCAGTCGCCAGAGGCCTGAGGCCCTCAGCATCGCCCCAGCCCGAAGAGCACCCGCCCTGGACAGACCCGTCATCACCCCCATATCCTGTGCCGAGGGCCGGTCCTGGGCCCCTACTGGTCTCACAGTTACTGAGCACTTGAAATGTGGCCTGAGGGACTGAGAAACTGAGTTTTAAATTTTACCGAAGTAGAATTAATTTTAAATTTAAACACTGACACATGATTCATTTATTGAAAAACGCTTCAGTATGTCTGGAACGACTTGGGGATGTTAATCTGCTTTTTCAACTGTACGTTTCATGACATCTAAATCGAGATCGACTACACCAGTGAAATTTTAGCACTGGGGGTTCGATCCCTGGTCGGGGAACCAGGATCCCACATGCCGCAGGGCAACTGGGCCCGTGCGCCACAACTACTGAGCTCGTGTACCTCAACTAGAGAGCCTGCATGCTGCAAACTACAGAGCCCACACGCCCTGGAGCCCATGCGCCACAACTAGAGAAGAGAAAACCCGCACACCACAACTAGAGAGAAGCCTGCACGCCGCAAGATCCCACATGCCTCGATGAAGATCCCGCATGCCACAACTAAGACCTGATGCAGCCAAAAATAAATAAATATATATATAATAAATAAATCTTTAAAAGAATAAATAAAATAAAATGTGGTTCTTAGAAAATTTTAAATGACATGTGGGGCTTGCCTTCTATTTCTTTTGGCGAGCACTGCTCAAGAGTCTAGAAAAGACGGGGAACCAGAGCTGTCCGGTGTGTCCGCTCAGAAGCCCACCCCTCAGGGGGCCGCCTCTTTGCACCCTCGACCCCTCCTCCCGGGCACTTGCCAGTAAGCACTACAGCACTAGTTACAGTACCCAAAACAGCAGGAACCACCTAAATTCTAAATTCATACCCACCATGGACTTCTGTGGAGCCCCTAGAAATCATAAGACGAAAATGTTCACACACCAAATGTCATTAGGGGGAAAAAGGAGATACAAAATCACACATACGTTACAAGGAAGTTCACTAAAGATTTATCCCAACAATAGATGGGATCAAGGGTAATTTAAGTTTCTCGCTACATACTAATTTTCTAAATTCTCCAAATTTTCCACAATGAACATAATTATTTTTATAATTATGAAAACAGCAATGAAGGTTATTTCTTTTACAACTCAGCCTGGCCTGAAGTTCTCTTTCTGTTTCCCTCCTTTCAACCTATGTGAATGCCTCTCTGGGGCAGGTTCAGGACAGCCTCTTCCAGGAAGGCATCCAGGGTCCTGGGACACCGAGTGGCTCCAGGGAGCTGGACTTGTAAGAGCCCGAGGATCCTCCTGCTCGTGTACCCCAACGGCCAGGCCCAGGCTAAGGAGCCCCAGGAGCCCGGCCCAGGGTCCCCCAGGGCCTCACCGCCACTGCCACCCATCCTTTGCTTATGGAGTACTGTGTATTCAGGCACTGTGCCAAGCGATCACCACGAGCCTGGAAGGTCAGTCTTATTAACCCCACTGTACAGATGGGCAAACCGAGGATCAGAGAGGAGGGGCAGTTGCCCAGGGCCACACGGCTGGTCAGCAGTGGAGATTTGAACCCAGGTTAGCTGTTGACTCCAGGCCACTGGTTCTTAGCCACCTTGCCACGTGCCTCCACTGGAACCCAACCATTCCCCCATCACTGGCACATCAGGGCCAAACGCCTCTCTGCAGCATCACAAGGCCGACCACCCACCCCCCGGCTCAGCCCCAACCCACGCCTTCCCTCAGTAACACTTCCTCACACCAAGTAAGTTGCTGGCCTCTGTGCCCTTTGTCCTGCAGCTCCTCGCGACTGGGACACCTTCCTTCCCAGTGGGGACGGGGGTGAAGGGAGGCGGGAAGGCAGAGACAATATGCGAGGACAATCCTTCCTGGACCGCCTCCCTCTCTGCACTCAGTCACCCAGTCACTCAACAATTACTGAGTACCTAGCACGCGCTAGCTAAGTTCTGCAGGGGTATAAACAGAAAGAAGGAAGGGGACCTGGCCCTCAAGAAGCTTACAGCTAGTAGGCCTACAAGCCATGTACAACCACTGCAGCACCAGGAAACCAACCTTAGAGTGACAGCAGTTACAGTGAGCCAGGGGGGTGGGGTAAGGGATGCGACCTCCGAGGGGGGAAACAGGGCTGCCTGGTGAGGCTGTCTAGGGCCGGACTTTGTGGGTGGCAAAGGCTTCCCACACGGTGATGTGTGAGAGCGTTCCAGGTGGCTGACAGCACAGGCAAAGGCCCAGCGGCAGGAAGGGCTGGCCAGGTTGATAGCAGGGAAAGAGGTTGGGCCAGGTACCAGCTGCCCCTCCTGTCCTTACCTGGAGGAAGATGGCAGGGCTGCGTGTTACAGGGCTCCACATCCGCAGGCCTGGATGGCTGCAGGCTCCCGCAGTGGCCGGGCGGGCCAATGGCACAGACCACCTGGCGCCTCCGAGTGCCCGAGCTGCAGCTCTTGGAGCACTGGGGCCCCCCGGGGTGGGAGTGGGAAGAGAGAACAAGCCCGCAAAGGGAGAAAGACCCTGAGACTGGGTGGGGGGTACCTATAAGGCAGGGGGAAGGGGGAAGGTGCCTGGTACTGCGTGTCAGACCCAAGGACAGGCACATGTGCAGCCTCCGGTCAGAGACCCAAGGGACCGGGATTGGGCAGCAGGTATGGGTGGGGGGAAGTACTCACTAGGCCCCAGGCGCCTACGTGCCAGGCCTGGTCACTGAGGGGGGGACAGCTGTCATGCACACAGGGCTCAGTGAGGGGGGGACGGTCCTCCAAGGAGCACGCTGTGGCGTGGAGCAGAGACCCCTCGTCACCCCGGCAGGTGATGGTCCGCCTCCGGACCCCAGCGCCGCAGCTGACAGAGCACTGTAAGGACCAGGCTGTCAGCACGAGCTGGTCCTCGCCCAGCGGGAGGCCCACCAGCCTGGCACGGAGGGCAGACAGCACCCTACTGCCCCACGTCCAGTTCCCAGGCCCAGAGAGGCTGAGTCATCCTCCTGCGGTTACACAGCCTGAATCATGGCTGCAGATACCAAGCTGAGGTGCGTTTTCCACATTCCTTCATTTGCAACTGCAACATAGGTAGGTGCCAGAAGCAGTGACCAGCAGCCCCAGTTTCCCCCTGGCCCCCAAACAGTGTGCCCGGCTTCCTCTTTCCCACCGGCCTGGGATCCTAGAGCAGGAGGAAGAACACGGGAGCAGGAGTCCAAGCCCCCGCTCCTAGGCCCAGCTTCTGCCACAGCTTCCAAGACCACGTGGCAGGTCACTTTACTCCCAGGATCTGTTTGCCCGAGGCGGAGGACGAGCCTCCCAGCCCTTCCCTGCTGCTGCCCAGGCCCAAGACCCAGTTCCTGACTTCCGCCCCTCCTGGTCAGGGCCGGGCCTCACCTCGCCCCAGGGCTCCGCGCTCCAGGCTGTGCAGCGCTGCAGGTTGCAGGCCTGCGTGGTAGGGGGTTTCTCAGGCAGGGCCGCACACTCGGCGTCCTCAGCAGCCTCCTGGACGCCGGCGCCATCAGATGAGACACAGTAGACGGTGCGGGACTGGGAGCCGCCCTCACAGGAGGCCGAGCAGGGCGTCCAGGGCCCCATCTTCCAGCTGGCAGGGAGCAGGAGGGCGGTGAGGCTGGCCCTGCAGCAGGGGCCAAGGTCCAGGCCCGAGGGGGCACAGGAGTGGAGGGGGGACCCCCACCCGGCCCATTCTCTGAGCATCAGGCCGTGCAGGTGAGGGGCAAAGAGCCCTGCGCGAAGGCCAAGGTCCGGTCCTGCTCACCCATCCCCACCACTGTGCACTGGTCCCTATAAACACGGAGTCTGGCTGCCTCCCTCTCAGTGTTCCTGTCCTCACCTGCGTCCCCCTTCCTCCTTCTCACCAGGTCAGCCATCACCCCCAGCCAGACTCCATCCCCTCTGGGTCTGAACTTAGTGGGGGCATCTCCCGGAGGGGCCGTGCTCACCCGAGTGGGGAGTGGCCCTTCCTGGCCGTGGGGCCCAAGGACCTAGAAGAAAGGGCCAGCCCCACTGCAATGCAAAGCCACGCCCACCACCATCCCAAGAGACCAGCTGCCACCAAGGCCATGGGAGGAAGGACTGCACAGCCCTGCGGGGAGCCTGTGGCCCAGGAGTACCTGTTCCTGCACACACACTGGGCCCCAGGGAGGGGCCACGCTCTGGGCCGGTGCAGGTAAGAGGTCCCTTGTGCACAAACACAGGCACTGCCGATGCCCTCAGGCCCCTTGGCCCGAGCCCTGGCCCACTCCTTGGCATCTGCCAAGTCCCCTGCCAGCTCAGACAAACGGGGCCTCCGATACCCCCCCAACCCTCCCGCTGCCAGCCTGGACATCCTGGGCACTGTGTGGGCTCACGAGGGCGGACGGAATAGCCCGGGGTCTCATGCTCAGGACCCCCCACTGCCCCCGCCCGGCTGACAGCTGGCTCCTCCCGCTCTGTCCACAGCTCTGAGGAGCCCCCCAACCTCTTTCTTTGCTCAACACCTAAAGCGGCTGAGGGACCCCACTCCCTTCCCACCCAAGAGCTTGGGTCCCGCAGGGGCAGAGGGGGCTGGCAGGGCCTCACCGCTTGGTGTGTGGGCAGGGCTGAGGGCTGCAGGGTCGGCGGTCAGCCGGCCGCGGCCGGTGCCGGCACAGGTGTTCGGGGTAGACCTCATTGTCGATGGTGCAGAACACCGGGCGGGTCTGCTGACCTGCAGAGGCCCGGCCATAGCAGGCAGCCAGTCAGTCCAGACTCGCCAAATGCATTCTCTGGGCCAGGCACCCTTCCGGACACGTCCCAAGCATCACCTTGATTAAGCCTCAAATGAACCCCTGGGGTAGGCTGCCATCACCATCCTCAACTTACGGATGAGGAAACTGAGGCTCAGCGAGTTGTATCTGTGGGCGATGGAGCCCCGCTCTGACACCTGACCATTAGCTCCAGGCCCAGCCTCCACCGCCAATGGAATACTGTCTCCTGTGAGATGCCACTGCCTCGGGGAAGCCCTCCGGTTCTCTTAGGTTGGGCGGGGGCCCTTCCTCGAGTCCCCTGATCTCTGGGTTTCCCCCAGGTGACCCCCATGACATGAGGCTGTCTCCTCTCCTTGTCCACCCCCCACCCACAGCTGGAGCGCCTGGAGGAGAGAGCCAAGCCCCGTGTGCAGCCGCGCCCCCGACCAGGGCCCTGCCCTCACCTCCACCACACGTGGCGCTGCAGTCGCCCCACGAGCCATGGCTCCAGCTGAAGCCGGGCCAGGGGGTGCTCAGGGGCAGGTGGTACTCGAAGTGCACGCCAGGGTTGGGCTCCTGGCTGATGAGCTGTGCAGGAGGGTCCCCACTGAGGCCTGATGCCAGGGGGCCACACCCGCCCAGCCCGCAGCCCTCCTGCCGGCCACCCCCATCTCCCGCCAGCCCCACTCACCTCGACGATCAGGGGCTCCGAGGTGGGGCCGCGGGCGTGGAGCCGCTCGGGCGCCAGGTCCCCCTCAGCTCCCCGCTCATAGTGCAGGACGGTGCTGGCCACAGGTAGGGCCCGGGCGCCCTCGATGGTCCAGTGCCCGTTGAGGTAGTAATCACCACGGATGCTCTTCACCGCTGGGCAGGGCGAGCACCCTAGTCAGCTGCCCTGGCAGGACCCGCCCCCCTGCCCCAGACCCAAAACTGTCCTCACCCAGGAAATTCCTGCTGGCGGCCGCCTCCTCAATGCGGATGCTGGTGGCCCCCACGGGAACTATGAGGATCTGGTTGTAGCCTGAGGGGACAGAGATACCCCGGGACCACTCAGCTGCAGGGAGGAGTTGGCCCTGAGGAGGCTAGGTGCCCGCAGCACAGGTGGGGTCAGGGCAGGGCAAGTAGCACACAGGCAGGGCCGGGTGCTTGGGAAAGAGTGTTCCTGAAGGAGCAGGCAGCCTTGCAAAGCCCAGAGGGGCGGGCAGGCTCCAGCGCCCATACTGACCGGGAGGGGAGGGGGCAGATGGGGACGATGGGGGAAGGGATGAGGAGGCATCCAGGTGGCCACTGGATAAGGGGGCAGAGATCCTAGTGTGAGCCCACGGGCTCCTGGACAAGGGTTTGGCCTCCACCCTGAGGCGTGACCTCAGGCCTTTCATGACCTGAGTGCCAAATCAGACCCTCTCAGTGCCATGAGAGCAACTCAGCCAGTGAGGGAGACAGGCCAGGAAGGAGCAGGTAACAGACCCTTGTCTCAACTGTCTGTGGACCCCGGGAGGAGCCCCACCTCTGCTGAGGTCATTGGCATCAAAGACGCCTGTGACGGGGTAGCAGGTCGTGCCGTCACCCCCGCACTGCAAACACTTGTCCTCCTGCTTCCACGAGTCCAGGTTGTGGTCACAGCCGACAACCTGCCAGGCAGAGACGAGGGGAGATGGGAGAGACCAGAGTGAGTCACGGTCACACCAGGACTTGAACCCTGGCCGCGTAGCCAGGTCCAGGAGGCGCAGTAACCATTCTCTAGCCATGGGGGCCGAGTAAACCTTGAATCTGGCCTGTGGTCGACAATCCACCTCTTCTGCCTACTCGGCACCCGTGTCCCCTTCTCTAACAATAGCACCTCATTTTCCTTCCTTTGTGGGAGCCACCTCTCTCCCACAGAGTTTGCATACAGTTCCCCAACAGTGGCTTCGGGCCAATCAGCGGGTTGTATGCCTTGCTCAAAGCTCACAGGGGGAGCCCCAGGCCAGGACAAGCCAAAGGCAACCCCAGGTCGCTGGAACTCCTGGGAATAGGGCATCCTGTCCCAGGGGGTTGCCAGGCTGGGACAACTGAAGCCTGGGCTGCTGGGCCAGCTTCACACCTCATCAGAAGAACCTATCTGCCCCTAAGCTGACCCAAGAGACAAGGAGAGAGATGTTTCCAGCATCATCATTCAAGCACCTGCAGCCAGCCAGCCCTTCCCTCAATGGCATTTTTAAAATTTCTTAAGTCAGTTTTAGTTGGGTTTCTATTACTTGCCCGTGAGCCACAACTACTGAGCTCGCGTGCCACAACTACTGAAGCCCGTGTGCCTAGATCCCGTGCTCCACAAGAGAAGCCACCACAATGAGAAGCCTGTGCACCTCAACGAAGAGTAGCCCCCGCTTGCCGCAACTAGAGAAAGCCTGCACGCAGCAACAAAGACCCAACACAGCCAAAAACAAATAAATAAAATAAGTAAATTAAAAAAAAAAAAAGAAATACACTGGTGAATGTATTAAAATATTTATGTCTGGAAGATTTGAGGATACAGGAGAGAAGGCTGTAGGGACATTATCTTCAAGTATCAGAAAATAGGAGGAAACCCAGGGTGGGAAAGGGGAATGGAAAGAATTAAGAATAATGGAAGAGAGGTTCATTTAGTATAATTGTGAGCAGCTGTGAAGAGCAGCATGGAAACAAAATTACCCAGAAGAGGTGGTAGCCTCAGCGTCCACAGTGCCACCCAGAGGGTTCCTCTTACTGTGGGGCTAGAGTTTTCAAAGGGCAAAGGTAAGAGGGTCACAGGGCATCTGCGATGCAAGGCACCTTAGAAGCTAGTCTTGAGAAGACGTCAAAGTCATGAGAGCCCCTGGCCTGCTGATGCGGGGCTGGGCGACGTCTGCAACAGGCCCCAAGCCATCTGGTGGGGGTGGGGGCATAACTCACCCGGCAGCTGCCATCCACGCAGATGTCCCGTTTGCCAGGCTCGCAGGGTGTCCCGTCTATGACGGCCTCCCTGTGCTTGTAGTAGAAGCTCTCCCCCTTGGGAATGCAGTTCAGTTCACATTTGTTTGGGGCTGCGGTGAGCAAGAGGGGAAAGCTGAGAGGCTGAGCGAGGTTCAAGGCCTGTCCTAGCAACAGCGAAGTGTGGGCAGGGGCCAGAAGCACGCGCGCCCACGACTGGGAGGGGCCTACAGCGCCATACGTAATCCCAGTGGCTCAGAATCCCACCTCCAACCCAGGGAGAAGGGATGCTCTCCCCGAAACTGCTGCATCTCTGGGACTCCCTGGGAATCAAGTCGAAGAAAAATCCCAGAATAAGGAAAAAGCTAGACATTTGAAGAGGTCTATTTCAGCCTTATTATTTGTAATAGTCCCAAGTTTTAACAATCAGCTACTCTATTATCTATCACTAGAATATTACGCATGTTGACTGTGCTATTAAAAACTATGATTATGAAGACTAGACAATAATGTGGGAAGATGCTTATAACAGAGTGCAAAGCGATACTATGTAATAACTACAAATATGTAAACAGAGAGAGAATAATGTGAAAAGGGCTAGCATGAAATGCTAGCCGGGATCCTATGAAAGAGATAGGGTTAAGGTTTTTTTCTTGTTTCAATTTTTATATTTATCTAAATATTATATACACATTGTTTAAACAGCCCAGAAGTACAAATAGGATTGTAATCACCTCCACCACAAAGAAGGCACCCCTCGACAACCCTTTTTAAACTTTCCTCTGTGTTCTAATTTTTCTATAACATATATTTAAGTTATTTTCAACATACCCTCACCTTAGGATCCAGGAGGAGCAATGAAGGCAAACTACCCCACTGGGGCCGCCCCCTCTAGCCAAGACCCCTTCCCCACCCCAGAGCACACACAGGATATGTTTACTGATTTGGAATCCAGAGTGCCACAGAGTTTCCAGGAGTCATCCACAGTGAGCAGTGAAAACTACTACTCAGAAGGATTATCCTAAGGTATGTTCTGACTCACCTAAAATGCTTTAAGTACACGCATGTTAGTGTTTTTTTTGTTTGTTTGTTTTCTTGAACTGTATTGCTCTAAAAATTAATGACCCCACACCTTCCTCAAAGTTACCCAGAGCCGGGCTCCGGCACCAGAGACTCTGAGTAAATGAGCCCTTGCCACACCAAGACCCCTGCAGCCCAGCCTGCAGTTTGCCCAAACTCGGGCACCAACTCCACTCCCCACCTCGCACCCCACCCCCGCCCGGCCCCCCACCATGCCTCCTGCCACGTGAGGAATGCTTCCGGAGCAGGCCAAACAAAAGGCGGCTCAAAACGGCAGAGGCTTGGCCAAGACTTTGTTTGAAAACGTACCTACGGAGGGGAAAAGGATGGAGAAACCTCAAAACGACCACCACTGTTGTGCCCTGCTGGGGGTGCTGGAGGTTTTTCTTTAAATGTATTTGACAACGTGTCTGTAATATGGTAATGAGAACTGCGAAATGCGAAGTCGGCGTAGCGAAGAGATCCCCCAAAGATGGGACCCAGCCAGCGTAGGGCAACGCAGGCGGGGGCGGCAGTCGGAGGGACTCGCGCACTTACCGCCGTAGTAGGGCAGCCACTCGTACCGCCGCCCCTGGAACTCCTGGCCGTCGAACTCGGCGCACTGCTCCGCCCTGAAGTCGCGGGCGCCGTCGGGGCAGCTCTGCGGGGCGGAGGGGACAAGGGAAGGGGCTCGTGGGTCCACCACTGGGGTCTGCCGCCCGGTTAGCCCCGGGGAGGTGGGGTCCTGTCCCCCCCAAACCCCCGCTGTAGCTTCGGGGAGGCGGAGTCGGGCCCCCAGGGCTCCCGTGCGCCCGCTCTAGGGGCCTTGGGCTGCCTGGGCGAAGCTATCATTTCAGGCGGGGTGAGGAAGGGGTTGCTGTGCACCGACAGGAGGGCCTCCCAGGGCTAGGATGTCAAACGAGCAGGGCGTCCGGGAAGCTGTCCCCCACCCCCGGGGGCTTTACCTTACCTCGGGGCGGCAAGAGCGGTGGCTCCGGGAGGGGCCCACGCAGCCAGAGCCCCCATCTCTCCTGCAGGGCGAGAGCGCTGGGAAGACCCGAACCCCCATGACCCAACACCCCGCCCCCTCCTGGGGCTCCCCCGCAGGCCCCCCAGCTTTGGTGGCGCCACCTGGTGGGCACCACTGGGCCCGAGGGGTGGCAAGGAGAGGAGGCGGGTGGCCACACACATAAATCCCTTTAGGTAGGTTTAATCAGCCCTCTGTTTATACCTGGGAGAAGCCAGACCCAGAAGTCTAACTACCCCGTAGTCTGTCTAACTTGGGGCCACTCTGCCTCTTAAAGCAAATTCCCAGAGAAGCCTCAAATTCTGCCCTTGGAGACACAATAAGATGTAATACATACCCACTTGGTAAGGTTATTCTGCCATTTAAGGAGTAAATGAGGATAAGGCACTTAGAATAATATCTTATCTCTCTCCCTCTTCACGCAAAGTTTTCAGGAACAGTTAAACCCACTGACAGGCAGGGTGTCATCACCCCTTCTTTTGCACCCTGTAGTACCTATCAGAGTGCAGAGCACACAGCAGGTGCTTAATAAGTGACTTAGAGCAAAAAACATCTATACTTGACAAAGAGGCTGACAGTAGAGAAACCACACAGGTTAAACTGTTGAAGATTATTCATTAATTCAACAAGAATTCACTGCGCCTGCCAGGCACTGCATGAGGAGCTAGAGACTCGGGGTGGATGAAGCAGGAGTGTCTCCAGGCCCCTGAAATAAGGCTGTTGTTGCAGTCAGAGTGTAAGTACCTGGAAATGACCCAATTTCAAATTCTCCACTAAACCTGCTCCCAGAACAAATCCATTGCGTCGTAGGTCCTGCCCCTGTGGCCTGGCACTGGCCCGGGACACCTAGCCCAGGACCCAGCTGCTCCCTCACGCCTGCCCTCTTTTTACAAGCTGGCCCATTCCCACCTTCCTACCTCTGGGAGTAGCAGGGGCGCTCCCGGAAGCTGACGCCCCCTCCACAGGTCCGGCTGCAAGGGCTCCAGTTGCCCCAGGAGCTCCAGGTGTCACTCTGCCGCCTCACCCTGGGAGCCTGCAGGAGGAGACACTCAGGAGCGGGACTCAGCACTCGGAGCCCCACAGGGTGCTCAGGGCTCCCCCGAGGCCCCCTGCCTCAAAACACCCCCTCCCCTGCAAAGAACCTGAGATCTTGTCTCCTAGAGCCAAGGCTTCAGCACTGCAGCACCGCCAGGCACCCGAACATATTCATTTGTGGAATTGGCCAGCTGTCACCATATGGAGCTGGGAGCCAGCCCAGCCTTCTCATCCGTCAACGCCACCTCCACCAGCCGCCCCTATTTGCCAAGTACAGTGGGCAAGCCGCCAAGCTGGGGGCAGAGATCTCTCCCCTGACCGTGATATCCCCTGGCTGGGAAGAGCCTGGTTTGAGAACCAAGATGTCTGCGAACATTCCCTTGAATGGAAGCCCACGGATCAGCGGAGCATGCCCTTCCAGGAGGGAGATACAAAAGGGCAGGAAGAATAGCGTGTCATCAGGCAGGTAGGGCTCCACCTGTGCGGGGAATGTTGCCCAGGGGCAGCGCCATGTTTTTGTAGCTCTGGCCTATCAGAATAAGAACTTAATCTAAGTGTGTGTGTGTGTGTGTGTGTGTGTGTTGGAGTGGGGGCTGTGGTTTCTTCCTGCCGATCTGTGGCAGCGACTCCCAGGAGTCCCCCAATATCCATCCTCCCCTTCTCCTATTAAGAGAACCCTTGACTCTTAGCTGGATACCTGGCTGCCCCCACCCCCAAATTCATTTCCCAGACTTCCTGCAGCTAACCACAGCTATATCACTAAATTCTTGTCAGTGAGATGTACATAAAAGTGTTGGGTAGCAGCCTCCAGTGCAGGCATACCTCAGAGATATTGTACGTTTGGTTCCAGAACACCGGAAGAGAGCAAATATCGTGAAAAAGCAAATCACACAGATATGGGGATTTCCCAGTGCCTATAAAAGTTGTTTGCATTCTACTGTAATCTATTAAGCATTATGTCTAAAAAAGAAAAACAGAAACAGATGTATGTACCTCAATTTAAAGTACTTGGGACTTCCCTGGTGGTGTAGTGGTTAAGAATCCGCCTGCCAGTGCAGGGGACACGGGTTCGATTCCTGGTCCAGGAAGATCCCACGTGCCGCGGAGCAACTAAGCCCGTGCACCACAACTACTGAGCCTGCGCTCTAGAGCCCGTGAGCCACAACTACTGAGCCCGTGCCACAACTAATGAAGCCCATGCACCTAGAGCCTGTGCTCCGTAACAAGAGAAGCCACCGCAACGAGAAGCCCGCACACCGCCATGAAGAGTAGCCCCGCTCGCCACATCTAGACAAAGCCCACGTGCAGCAATGAAGACCCAACACAGCCAGAAAATAAAATATTTTTAAAAAGTACTTTATTGCTAAAAAATGCTAACCATCATCTGAACTTTCAGAAAGTCGTAATCTTTTTGCAATAGTAACATCAAAGGTCACTGATCATAGATAACTAACAAATATGATAATGATGAAAAATTTGAAATATTGTGAGAATTACCAAAATGTGACACAGAGACACGAAGTGAGCAAATGCTGTTGGAAAAATGGCACCAATAGACTTGCTCAACACAGGGTTGCCACAAACCTTCAATCTGTAAAAAATGCAATATCTGCAAACGCAATAAAATAAGGTGTCCCTAAGAGATAGCTTGCATGTGCAATTGTCCTTTTTCTTCTTTCTTCTGTATTCCTTCCTGCTGTTTGGGAATCAGATGTGATGGCTGGAGTTGGAGCAGCCTTCTAAACTATAAGGTAATTTGGGAATAGAGGCTTCACATAGTGAAGCAAAGATAGAAGAATCCTGGAGCCTGGAGGATGTGGTGAGACAGAACATCCCTAGACTTCTGACCTCTGGGTGTTTATTTGAAAGAGGGATCAAGTCTTTCTTGTGAAAGGACTGTTATTTGGGACTCTGTAACAGGAAAATAATCCTAATAGATACAGTTTCCCACCCGAAAGATCTGACACCCTGCAGCTGGCATCAGAAGCCCACATGCTACACACATATTCTCTCATTCACGCCTCAGAACAACCTGACGGACCCCAGTGCATGGAGAAGAGAGACGCAGAGAGAGAGGGAGCCACGTAGGAATAGGTGGACACAATAGAAGGTTGTCTTCACTCCAGGCCTCTGCTCTTACACCAGGTTCCCACCGACCTCACCTGGAGAACCAACGCCGACACTAGCCGAGGCCTAAGGAGCTGGAGAGGTGTTGGACTTGATTTCTTGCTAGGAGGCAAAAGGTGGACTGGAAATATGTCCTGTTTGCTGGAAGGGGACTTTATTTTAGGGCATCATGACATAAGAATCTCTAGGGGAAAAAAATCCCTGCCATTTTCCAGAGGAAGAATTCAAGTCCTAACGTGGAAAAGCAAACTCTTCCTCCCGTCGCGAGCCACCCGCCGCGTCACTGGATCTCAGGTGAGGATGGAGGTTTGCGCACGCGCAGATTACTCACAGTGCTGTTCTAGCGCCTTGGTGCCAAACATCAGGTTTTCCTTGTTTTATAATAAAACCAGAACCCTGAATCAGAACAACTCACACACGCAATGAACCACGTACAAAACCAAGAAGGAAGGGCCAGCCAGACCAAAGGTCTGAGCTTTCACTCCTCAAATCATTTACCCTTCAGTTCTAACTGGGCCAAAATCGCCAAGCTTCCAAAAACCAGCGAACCAGAATATAAAAGTGTTCTACGAAATTTAAACTGAAATTTACTTGGATCCGTTCCCATTTTAAAGGGGAAGATACTGAGTGTCGGGGTTGGAGGGTGACTTTCCAAGGACCACAAGCACCTCCCCTCCAGACTCATCACTACAATATAAGAATTCTGGAAGCGGCCCACAAGAACTGCTGCTTTCTCATCCTGCCGCCTCGGCCTGGCTACTAATTACCTCTGACCAAGTCCTGTTTGGATGTCAGTCTCACTCCTGAAGCACGAGACTGAGCCTCCCCAATCTACCCTTCCCTGCGACTGGGCTGGGCTTACCGGCGTGGGCAAGGCAACAAGGGGCACCCCTGCCACCCAGCCACCTTGTGCCATCAGGATGGGGTGGGGGAGGGCTCACCTGAATACAGGACCCCTTAAGTACCAAGCCTTACAAACATCCCCTTGCCCCCGAGCCCAGCACCTGTGAAGCAGGCATCCTAGAGCCAGGCCCTGTCCTGTACTTTAGTTTCTCTGACAAAAAGAAAGCAGTGAGCCAGCAGTAGCACAGGCACATCTTGTTTCTCTATAATTACCCAAACCATGAGCCGCATGATGGTGTGAAGCCAGAATGAGCCGCTCCAGTCCACCCTCACCCTGGGCCTGTCCTCACCTGCCTCCTGCCACTCTCAGCACCCCACCAGCTCCTCCAACCCCCACCTGGACAACTCAGGAGCCCCCTTTCCTGCTGCACTGTTCCCAGGGGATCAGCTGCCCGACGTGCATGGGTGAGGGTGGGAGTGGGAACAGAGGCAGAGGCGAGGAGACTGGAAGTCCTCCCCTGACCAGCCTGGGGTTGGGGGGCGGCAAGGGGCGTAGTGCTTTATCCCTCCTTAATCAGCTACTCACTCTGCTCAGGCTGACCCCTCTCAGCACTGAGAATGATCCCATGAAGTTCTGGGGGTCCGGTGGGGGAGTCCTGGCCTCAGCTAGAACCGGCCTGGGCCATGGGGCAGGGGGCTGTGCCCAGCTAAAACCAGCCTGAGCTACACCCTCCCCCAGACAGTGCAGGAGGTATGGAGAGTTTTCAGCCCCAGCTATCCAGGTGTCTCTAAGGGAGAGAGCACCTAAGAGGACCCAGGTTGCTATGGATACCTTGACTCACTTCACCTGCATGCAACCTGTGGGTGGGTGTTATTACCCCCCCGCCCCCCCATTAAAGGAATCTAAGACCTGTTGATTTGCTTAGGGCCACAGCTGTTAGGAGGTGGCTCTGAGTTTCATCCTGGTGTCCTGACACTGTCACCATGCCCCCCCCAACCCCGAGCTCTGAGCTTCATGCAGCCAGGCACTAGGATAAAGCCTGTGCCGAAGACCTCAGATTGTGGCACTTAGGGAACAAGGACCATGGGGAGGCAAAGGTGACCCGGGGAAGCCAGAAGGTGGTAGAGAGGACATGAGGAAGGGGGCTCTAGCCCACTCTCTGCTCTGACTGTGGCCCATGCTAAATCCGTGGGGCTCTGGAGCAGTGCCCGCTGCCCACTGCTGACGTCCATCCCTGCCTGCCCCTCTCGGCCCTGGTCGGAGGAGTCCTTCTCATCCTCCACTCACATTTCCACTGAGGCATCATTCCCCCTGCCCTCCCTAAGGCAGCAAACAGTTTGGGTCCTTTCTCAGGGGTCCTCCTGCTGGCCTCAGAGGGCTGGGTAGGGCTGTGGGTCTCCCCCTGCGGAGCGCTCTCCAGGGACAGGACGGAAGCTGTGCCCTCCATCCTGTCAACGCAGGAGAAACTTGGCAGGAGCAGCCTCCAGGACCAAGCCCTGCTCTTCAGACAGTCCCTTCCCCAAAGATGGGTCCTGTGGTCTAGAAGATTCTCTGTACCTCCATAGAACCCAGATATGTTCTCCAGGGAGCCCTGTCCTTCAGGCCCCTGTTAATGAAACCGCTACTGTGATCACCAGTTGGCTTCCTGTGTCCACTTTTTAAATTTGTGCTAATGCGGTAGCCACTAACCACGTGAGTCTATTTAAATTCACATTAATCAAAATCAAATAAGATTCAGTTCCTCAGTTGCATTAGCCACATTTCATGTGCTCAGTAACCACATGAACTGAGTGGTTATCTTATTGAACAGCACAGATGCGGAACATTTCCATCATCTCAGAAGGTTCTAACGGTCAGCCCTGCTCTAGATGCTAAGCCCAAAGGCAGTGGGGAATGGCTGGCACCCCAAACCTCTAGGCCCAAACAGCCCCATTGAGGAGCAGCTGAGTTTGGTCCCAGGCAGGTGGCAGACATCTGGTGGGATGGGCCACCTAGCCCTGAATCTTGGCTGGTGCCAGCACTGATCTCCTCTTCCTTCCACCGTGATATACCACCCGGACAGGACGTTCCCAACATTAGCAGTGCCCCCCAGCACGTTCTGAAGGGGGAGGGCGCTGGGACGTTGCCATTTCTGCAAACTGTGCCCCAAAGCCAGGCGGGAAGTTTCAAGGTCCCACCCCTCTGAAGGAGCTCGGGCCGAGGGTTCGCCTCCTCCCACCCCACCGTCCCCGTCGCCGACATTGGCCCTCTCCTGGGGATGGCGCCACTGCCGGGGGTGCTCCAGCCGTCGGGGGCTCCGGCCCGCGGCCAAGCCCTCGCCCCCGCCTCCCCAGCAGGGTCCTCCCGGGGCGGGGCGTGGTGGAGGGGAAGGGTCGAACTCACCGAGGACCCGGGTGCCGGGGCCAGCAGCAGAGGCACGAGCAGCAGCAGCCGCATCTCGACCTGGCCTGCGGGAGAGGCCGGGGTTGGAGCGCGTGGGGCGGGACAAGGCGCCGCCCCACCCACCCCGAGTCCCGTGCTCCCCGCGGTCTCCTGGGCCGGCGCGGCGGGGGCGGCCTGTCCCTCCCTCCCGGCTGCCCACAGGTGACCCGGACACCCGCAGAGGGACTGGAGGGGATGCCGTGGGGCGCAGCGGAGCGGCCGTGCCACTCACACGGTGAGGGAGGGAAGGCCCGTCTGTAACTGGCTTCTAAAAGTTCAAGAGTAACTTCTTTCAGGGTTTCAGAGCGAAGGAAAGAGGGCAATTAAAAATACTTCTTTGTTGGGCTTCCCTGGTGGCGCAGTGGTTGAGAGTCTGCCTGCCAAGGCAGGGGACACGGGTTCGAGCCCTGGTCTGGGAGGATCCCACGTGCCGCGGAGCAGCTGGGCCCGTGAGCCACACCTACTGAGCCTGCGCGTCTGGAGCCTGTGCTCCACAGCGGGAGAGGCCGCGATAGCGAGAGGCCGCGATAGTGAGAGGACCGCGCACCGCGATGAAGAGTGGTCCCCGCTTGCCGCTTGCCACAACTAGAGAAAGCCCTCGCACAGAAACGAATACCCCAACACAGCCATAAATAAATAAATAAATAAATAAATACTTAAAAAAAAAGTAAAAGTCTATTAATTAAAAAGAAAAAACTTCCTTGTTAAAAGACAGGGAGTTCAGAATCAAAGCCATCAGACTCACTGTTTTAATTCAGCAAGAGATTCTTTTTAAAAAGCCATTACAGCGCTTGTTTAAAAACTCGTTAATAAAAATGTTTTTTAAAGTCTCTGCAGGCACTTTTAAAACTCAGCTTAAATGCTTTAAAAATGTTAATTGTATCTTACTTTAAACCCAAGCCAGCATTTCTCTGTACTGGAGAAGCTCCACAAGCAGGTTCCCTAAGGGGTGTGTGTGTGTGTGTGTGTGTGCAGAGTGAGTGCAGTATGTGCGTGTGTGCAATGTAGTGCGTGTGAGTGTGTGTACAAAATGCCTGTGTGGAGTTTGGTGTGTGCACGCATATGATGTGTGCGAGTGCAGCAGGTACAGTGTCTGAGTGCAGTCTCGTGCATGTGTGCAGTAGGTGTGCATGTGTGTACATGTCACTGTACTGGAGAATGACATACACAACGTGCCCCTTTAAGTACAAAACATTAAACAAGTACTGGCTTGTATGCTTAAGTTTTAAAATCTGAAATTCTACCATTGTTCTCTTTAATTTCCTTAAGCATAAAATGATTGCAGTTTAGAAGAACAAAATAGAGCATACCTAAGCCAAGTTCAGCCAAATATAACCTGGCACATTTAACCATGCACATGCTCCGTTAATTTAGCACCAACTGTGATTCACGTAGGCATCATTTTCTCTGCAAACCGGAGGTCCCCGCGGCTAGCGGGGTGAGGGCGGTGGCGTGCTGCCTCCCGCTCGCACCGCCGCGGTCCAGCCTCGCCTCTGCGGCCCCTCGTGTAAGAACCGCGCGCGGGAGGGGAAGCCGAGGTGCCCGGGGAGCCTTGTTCTCGGGCTAACGGCAAAGATGCTGCTTCTCTAGAGACTGCCTTCAGGGGGCGGGGATGAGCCTAGCTTAAGGAAAGACGGCAGGAAGGACAGAAGAAAAGAACTTTATTTATAGCTGCTACTGGGAGCGGCGGACTCCGGCCGAGCGGGTCTGCGGCTCCGCGCGGGGCGTGCCGGGGGCCGGTGTCTAGGGGCCCCGCGCGCCCTTCCCGGTCCCCATGCGAGGATCTCCCCCGCTCCCGCCTCGCGGCGGGAACGGGCCCCGTGCAGCCCCCGGGGCGGAGAGGGGCGGCTTGCGACGTGAGGCGCGGGGCCGGCGGCGCAGGGACCCGGGCTCGGGCGCTCCAGGCCCACAGCCGCAGCGGCACTGCGGAGGGGGCGCGCTCGGTCTCCGGAGACCCGCGCCAGAACGGCGTCCGACGTGGGGAAGGGCAGAGGAGGCGGGAGGGTTGGCGCGGGCCGCCCGCGTTGCGTCTGTCCGCCCGGCCCCAGCCCCCGAGGCTCCCGGGGTTTCCTGCGCGCCCGCGACCTCCCCCACCCCCGCCCGAGGGCGCGCGACGCGGAGCGGGGACCCGGCGCCGCGCCCGCCTCAGCGGAGAGCGGGAGGCGGGGTCTCCTCCCAGGCCCCCCAATTCCTCCCACGCCGCTCTCCCTGGGAGCCGGGCGGGGCAAATTCCTGCAGCAGCCCAGGGGCGAGCCGCCCCCGCCCCGGGGTCCTGTCCCTCCGCCTCCTACCTGTCTCCCGGAGCCCCGGGCGCGCGGGGCTGGCGAGGCCACTCCGTGGGTGCACGCCCCAGCCCAACAAGTCTGGGAGGTTGGCCAGGCCGCCCGAAACGCCTGAGGAGGTTGGACTTTCTCTCCCCTCCGCTGGCTGGCTTCCTCCCCGCCCATCTCCCCGCATCCAGCTCTGCTGACATCCATCCCCGGTGACCTGCGATGCCCAGGGCCTCCATCCCTTTGGGTCTCTGCCAAGGCTTGGCTTGCCCTTCGCTTTTGGGGCTGGCACCAGTCCCATTTCCTCTGTACCCAAGTCTTCCGGTTCTGTGCCATCCTTCCTCCATGCCCACCTTACATACAACACAGCCCTGTGTCCAGCCGTCTGCTTGTCTCCTACCCCTGAATTCTATGCTTCAGCCACAGCTGAATTTCTCCACACACAATCCGCTGTTTCCCACCTCCCAGCCACCATTTCCCACCGCCTAGAATGCACTCTGGAAACCCCCTCTTAACCTTGCAAACTCCTAGTCATCCCTCAAGATCTGCCAAACATCATCTTCTCTAGAACCCTCCCCACGCCACCCCAGGCTAAGTTGGTGGCCCCCTGCTCCCTCAGTCTCCATCTCTGTCTGCTATAGTTCTATGGTGCATCACACAGCAGGGATCTGAGTCTCCCTAACTCAGCTGTGAGGTCCCTGAGGGTAAAGCATGCATCCCTGTCATGTGAGTTCAAAGCACTAGTTGGGATCAAGGTAGGAGCTCAATAAATGCCATACATTTAATTTCCTTTCCTAGTTGTCCTTCTTTTTCTCAACCAAAGCACTCCTTGTCTGCCATCTCTGTTTTGGAACTGGAAATCACCTATCCCCAGAAAAATAGCACTGGCCCTGGGGCACTCGGAGGTGGGGAGGTCACAAGGTTGATTCCTTTCCCTCATCCTCTTCTGTCTTCAGCCCCTTTCCCAGCCCAGCTATTGGGCATTTCTCCCCTGGCCTCCTGAGGATCAGAGAAAAGTCACCAGGGGGGAGCTCACCCCCTCTTCAGACCTCCAGCTCCTGCAACTCATCTCCCTGGGCCATCACAGATGCTCAGACAAAATGCTTATTAAAACATAAGCATGTTAAATCTGGCCCATTTCTTACGTATCAGTGAAGAGAGGAGATGCAGCAGCTGTGTAGCAGGGGCCCCTGGGGACTTCTGTGAAGTCTTAGGCAAAGATAAAGCTTGGCAGAGAAAAGGGAGTGGGATTACCCAAACCCTCTCTAGAAAAGGAAAATCTGTTTCTTCCATTCAAAAAGCCCCACTCCCTGCTCCCCTCAGCTAGGAATTTTCAGAGCTTGGTCAAAGGTCCCTGTAAAGTGGGAGGCAGCTGCTTCTCCTGCTGTGGGGTTGAGCAGCCGAGGCACCTCCCAGATCTGTTTCTGGTTTCCCTCTACGATCTATGATCCCTTCTTCTCAGACACCCCGGCCCATGATTTCTTACTCCTCAACCCAGCTGCAAAGGAGACCCAGAGGCTGGGGAGGCAGAACCCGCACACAGTACATCCTTGGACCCACCAACTGGGCTCTGGCAGTTACTGGTTAGGGCAAGCACTGGCCTTTAAGCCTCATGTCCCACCACCTCAGAGAGACATGGTGAGCATGGTGCCCAGCACATAATTCTTGTTCATAAAAAAATGGTGTGCACAAAAACATGGTGGTTTAGAAGGAAGATTCCAGGAAAAAGTGTAAGACCTTCTCTTCCATTGTAAAGTCCCCTCTGTACTGGCCCTGTGTCACTCACTGTGGCTGCACCAGGCTCCCTTCCACTTGGGGCTGGGGGTAGGGTTAGCCCGGGGTGGCAGAAGGAGCAGGGACCTGCTCTCCCTCTCATTGTGTGTGAACTCAGGCAAGTCATGTCACCTCCTTGTCTCAACTTGCTCACTCAAGCCTCACGCAGAGGGTGGTGGAGTAGGGAAGTAACTGGCTTCTATAAAGCTGCTACTAGGTGCTCAATAAAAGTTAGTTCCTTTTGTCCCATGCTCCCTCCACCTGTATCCTGGATTCCCTACATCTTGAACATCTTTGTAGATTGCAGATCCAGGGACACAGCCAAGAAATAAGTGGCCAGATCTCTTTGTGAGAGGCTGGGTTGGGATGGAGAGCTGAGAGAAGAGGGAGATGGCAAAACCTCAAAAGCCTCAGGGCTCCCGGGGGTGCACCTCGTCCGGGAAGCCTTCCCTACACCCGCCTGTGCTCTCATGGTATGGGGTTTGCCCTAGCACTTTGAACTACTGCAGTGATGCATTTGTCTCTCTTTCTCCCTTTAAGTTGTGAACTTTGCAAGGGCAGTGGTCTGTGTTTTTCATCATTGTGCCCTGTACCAGGGGTTGGTGGTGGCCCTGAAGGTGCCCCTCAAGAGGGTGGTGCGGGAACCAAGGCTGACTGACAGTCTCCAGCTGCCAGATCTACACCACATTCCGAAAGGCTCTCTCTGCTTCTGCTCCCTTCTTTTTATCTTTGCTGCATTTCCCCCAGTAGATCTCCTGTGCATCTAACCTGACCTGACACCTGGGGCTCTTGGTTACAATCTGCAGAAAAGGACATGGCTAACTTAGAAAAGTTATTCAGAGGAAGGACATTGGGAGCTCATGGAATTGACAGGAAGCTGGAGAATCAGGCACAGAAATGGGCTGGAATCACAGAAACGGTCATAGATCGTGGCCCAGGACCAGTGCTGGTTAGGACATCCTGCTGGACACTTGACTTTAGGCAATACTGACCCACGTCACCCCCAGAAAAAGCCCCTTGTAGACTCCAGCCCCAACAGGAGCATGTCGGCACCCTGACTGCCAGGACCCGGGAAACAAGACTTGGCAGGTTCCCCAGATGGGAGTTCAGGTGCAGGGCTACCCCAGAGAACAAATGTCCACTCTCACCCTGTGGCACCAGCACTCGGTATCTGTTGACCTGAACTTAGAGAACGCTGCTTCTCTCCTTTCTGCTGTTTTGGATGGTGGTTTATTAATTTATTCAGTCCTTGAACACCTGAGTGCCTATGGGGAGAGTAAATGTCCAGCGGCGGTAAACGCTTAACAACCAGCTCTCTGGAGGAGAAAAAGCACTGCTTTGCAGCGTTGATCAGTTTCCATGGTGTAAACACCCCATGGCTGTTTTCAAGCTACCGAGGCAATGTCATTAAGCACAGGGTTGCACAGCAGCTCTCCCAAGCCGTGGCCTGTAACACACAGATCGTCCTGCCCTTGCTGAGTTTACCTTCCAGTAGGGCACTGCATTCTACCATTGTGGGTTCCTTTAGAATAAAACAAAGCTTACAACCTGAATATTCAAATATTTCCACTATAAAAGTCACAACTTATGCTGCAGCCCACTGGGAATCCAAAAAGGAAAAAAGAACACTTCACATTTGAGGATTTCTCCATTTACCTCTCTACCTTCTCCCCACCCTCCAATACATATATCCATCTCCCTCGATATAGCCACTCACAGTTGGGGGGGGGTGGGAAGGAGAGTGTTCAAATACTCGGTGCCAGTCTGCACCCCTCCACACCAATCCCCTTTCCTCCTTCCCGCTGCCACATCCAAGTCAGGACCTTGAACCGGAAGTGAGACGTGAGCGGGCAATGCTCAGTATAGCTGACGAGAGGCTGTCACACGCCACCTGGCCTTGGAAGGAAGTGTTACCCTCAAAGCTGGGACAGAAATATAGGTTCCTCAACCATCCCACTGACACAAGGGCCATCCAAAACAGAACAGAGTTCCTGGGATGCCCTTCCGTGCCCTGGGGCCTGAATCCAGATCCTGGGACAGGGCACCAGGCCGAGGTTGAGGCCTTGTGAAGACCCTGGGGTGTGGGCAGGACACTGCCCTGGGGCGGAAGACCGGAGAGCAACAAAAAGGAGGAAAAGGAGGGGTCTTCCAGAAATCTTGTCCTGCTTGGCTCCCACCCAGCAGGTCTATCCTCAGAGATCTCATCCCCTTCCCTCCACATGGACACACACACACATACACACACACGTGCGCGCATGCGCGCGCTGCAAGGATCCGGGCTACCATCTCCTCTGGAGAAGCCAGTTGCCTGAACTCCTGAAGACATTAAGGGGCTGGTGTAAGGAGCCCCCCTCAACCACCCTCTGCTTCCTGAGGGGAAAGGGCTCTGGCCTTCGTGGGGTGTGAGGCCAGCCTGTAGAGCACAGGCCTGGAGGGTCCCTCTCAGCCTAGCGTGGGTGGCCTGGCCTCTAGAGCACAGCTGGTGTCCCGCGGCTGAGCAGTGTGGCCTCGGTGCCTCAGTCGTTGCAGAGAGAGGGCAAGGTGTCATTCTCTTGTTGTGGGTTCTGACTCTGGCTCGGCATCTCCTGCTCTGTGGCTGCTGTCCCTGTGGGCTGCCAGGTCCTGGATTGGGGGCCCTGGAGGCCAGCAGCCAAGGCTCCTGAAATCCTCTCCTCTGGGTTCCTCTCCATCACTCTCTCAGGACACTGCTTACCTCCTCTGCTGCTTCAGCCTCTGTATTTGGATGATTCTCAGCCGAGAAATGGAGAGGTGACTGTGCCTTGTGCCCAAGGCCTGGAAACATTACCCAGAAAGTTAGAGGACCCGCGCCACGCAATTCAGAAACAGACTTTCCAACGCTCAACTTAACGAGGGGGAAAGTACTAACTTTTTATCTTTTTGCTGTGCTTCTCTAACCAGTAAATTTCAGACCTGTTATCCTGGACCCTTATTTTAGAGTATAATGCCACTTAAAGATAAGTGGTGTTGTGGTTACTTTTGTATTAAAACAGACTTACAGACATACAACATGGACAAACCTTGAGAACAGGGTGCTAAGTGAAATAAGCCAGATACAAAAAGACAAACATTGTATGATTCCACTTATAGGAGTTACCTAGAGTAGGCAATTCATGGAGACAGAAAGTGGAATAGTGGTCACCAGAGGCTGGGGAGGGGGGTGGAGGAGGAATGGGGAGTTAGTGTTTAATGGATACAGACTTTCAGTTTAGCAAGATGAAAAGAGTCCTGGAGATGGATGGTGGTGATGGTTGCACAACATTACGAATACAAATACCACTGAACTATACATCTAAACTATTCACATTATGAATACAAATACCACTGAACTATACGTTTAAACTATTCACAACATTATGAATACAAACACCACTGAACTATATATTTAAACTATTCACATTATAAATGCAAACACCACTGAACTATACATTTAAACTATTCACAACATTATGAATACAAATACCACTGAACTATACATTTAAACTAGTCACAACATTATGAATACAAATACCACTGAACTATACATTTAAACTATTCACAACATTATAAATACGAATACCACTGAACTATACATCTAAACTATTCACAACATTATGAATACAAATACCACTGAACTATAATCATTAAAAATTATTAAGGGAGTTCCTTAGTGTCCTTGTAGTTAGGATTCCGGCCTTTCACTGCCATGGCCCAGGTTCAATTCCTGGTCAGGGAACTGAGATCCCGCAAGCCTCGTGGCACGGCCAAAAAACAAACAAAAAAAAGTGATTAAGATGGTAAATTTTATGTCATGTGTATTTTACCAGAATAAAACAACAACAAAATGCATTATGAAATAAAATTAAAACTTTTGTTTTCTTAAAACTCCAGAGACATTTCTGCCTGTGGCTGCCACTTTGGGCTATGCCCTAGACCCTCAGGGTCTCTCATGTCCTCTGTTGCTTGAGCAGCTTTAGGTAGAAAATTTGAGAAATGCTGTCTGCCTTTACAGAAGAGAAACCGGAGGCCCAGAGAGGTGATACAACTCACAGTGCCCTCTTTCCTGGAGGTAAGAAGCACAGGCCTGGGGCAGCCCCTCCCACTTTCTTGCTGTATGCGTCTGGGACTGTTATTCATCTTCTCGAAGCTTCCATTTTCTCACCTGTAAAATGAGGATAACCCTACTCATGGGTGAGGTGAGGATGACCTGAGACAATGCTTGTGATGGGCTCAGTGTAGGGTCTGGGCACGTTAATAGTAAATGCTCAATGGACGTTGGTTTTATGGGGCAAGTACGTTCCTCTGGGGCTTTTCTTGGTTAAATGAGGGGTAAGGAGAAGTATTAAGAACCGTACCACCCTTTATTCCTCCTGCATTCAACATGGTGACACTGGCCGAGGACAAACCCATGTATTTCTCAAGATGTCACAAGTGCTCCCTGGGGAGTAATCCTGTGTGGATTCAACCCCGACCACCTGTTTATAAATACTGGATCTCTTAAGCAGATAAGGCCAACTGACCTCAGGCTCCACCAACTCCAGCACAGCCTTGTAAACAAGGGCAAATTGGTTAATGTTTGTTCTTACTTAAAACATGTTCCCACACATGTGCCCTGTTTATATCATCCTGCATGGAAATCCCCTCCTGTGGACCCCTAATCCACCCATTACTTCACGCATTCACCAAACATTTATTGAGCAATTTCCAGGAGCCCCAGTGGATGGGTGAGTGCATGCACCCAGTTCCCTCTTACCACTCCGGCCAGCGTGTCCCCACACCTGGCAGCAGGAGGGTTTGGGTGGCTGGGCAGAAGGCACATCTCTGTGGTCTATGTGAAGGTGCCCACATTGGTCTGGCTCAGAGGCATCAGGGTGCATGAGACAGTTTCCTCTGCCAGCCTCCCTGTCCAGAGAGCCAGTCTGCAGACAAAGGCTGTCTGCTCTGAGAATAACGAAGAAGGAATGTGTTGGGGAGGGAGGGGGAGCCACAGGAACGTCAAACCTCGGGGAGATGGAGGCAAGAAGCAGGTCCCCGGCCCCCCACCAGCCAGAGACAGAATCCTGGGGCAACACAGTCTGGGAGGGAGGGGCTTGTCGTGTGAGAAACTGGCTGGGCAGAGGCGGGGTGAGTCAGGGAGGGGCCGTGGGAAACAGCTGGCTTGGCTGAGTTCCCAGTGGGGGGATGCGGCCAGACTTATCTCCAGCCCCAGGGGCAGGAGCCGGGGCCACTGACGGGCCGACCAGGCCTCACCCGCCAGAAGTCTGGAGCACTGCCAGGAAGAGACAGGCAGCCTTCCAAGCACCCAGGGGTTGATGGGGAGGGAGCCCAGCTCGCTGCTGGCCGCTCTGCTCAGCCCCCAGCTTGGCAGCTCCCAGGCCTGGTCTCTGGGGAGCTCCAACTGGGACAGGGCCTCTCTGGGTCACATCACTTGCCTCCCCTCACAAAAATGTTCACCAGTGCATTTGACTTAAAAACAAAAATCAATTTATGCAGCAATTAATGAATGCTTGGAGTGCCTTGGTGAATCATCTCTTTAATGACAAAAGTTGCATAATCACTTGTAACAAGTCTATGACTTCATTAGTTACTTATTTAAGTCATTAGTTTATCTATTGCACAAGCGAGGAAAGGGGGAATTCTAACCCTTGTTGGTTAGAAAGAGTTCCCCAAAGGATGATGGGACAGGGAGAGGACCCGGGTCCCTGTCACTCCTGAGGGTGGGCTGCTCTGGGGTCATTGCCATGGGCCCATCTGACACCAAAGGGGTGCCCGGCCTTAGAGGACAGGATCCAACATCAGCAGAGAGTCAAAAAGGCGATGCCATCAATAGCACATTAACCCCTAGGCAGGCTGGCTGCACCGTGACGTTCCCACAGAGGCTGAAGGCCCTTAACAAACAGCCATGGAACTCACTTCCAAATGCCCAATGAAGTAACCTGAGAACCCGAGTAGCCACATTAACAAAAACGAAGTCTAGCCCATCTCTCCCAGGCCCGCCTTACAGACAGCACAGACATGGAGGCAATCAGGGTGAAAGCGGACACCCTCTTGGCATCCTCAGACCTTGCCCCCGGGCCCTGTGCAGGTTACCCAGGATAGGAAAGCCCTTTCCCTCCCACTGGGATGTTACAGTACTCAAGCCTGATGACCTTTTCAAACTGGATGACCTTCTGGCTGGGTTTGGCGTCTCAGAAATAAGACTTCCCAAGGAGATTCCACGATGGCGGAAGGTGGCAGGGAGGTCATTTTCAACATCTCAGAAAATCTGAGGAAATCACACATTCACGTCTATCTGGCTCAAGGAAGTTAAAACTCAAGTCATTTCACTAAACATTTATGCTATCTTATGGCAGATGTAGGTAAATCCGATTAGTAAACAGAAAAACAGATTATTTCCCAAATGAGTTATACAGTTCTTGGTGGACAAAATCTCGGAAAATCTAAGTGCAGGATAAAGTTCCCAAAAAATCTCTCCTCAGTTTCCTTGACAGATATGTGATAACCTTACTGGGAGAGGATGCACCAACCCTTAAAAAACTCACTTAATTTCAGGTATTTAGGTGTAGTATAAACATTTTTATCTAGCTGCCAGTGTTGTTTCCACTTTTAAATCATCCTTGTATGTATACCTTTGAGTTTAGTGGTTCTTGACTAGGTCTGCTACCCAAGAAAACGAATCCAATCAGCATTTCACCCTCGGTCCACTTCGAGGTGTTCTATGGGTAAAAGGGTAACAAAATCCTTTTCTCTTTTGCATGAGGAATTGACCTTGGGTTACTACATAATTAAACCAGTTTTAGGGGAAAAAAAAGACAGAGGTAGCAAGAGTATGTCACCCTTTCTCCCAAGAATTAAGACTCCCACAAACTTGGTTTCTGAGGCTCTTCCATCTCCCTCCATTCAGGCACAGAAGGGCCAGCCCATGTACGAGAATCAATCTTTGTCAAGAATAAGAGGCCCTGTGTTGAAAGGTCCCTGTGGTAGGTCAGGTCATCATCCTCCACGGTTTCTACAAGTCATTTAATGAAGGAGGTATAGTCTAAGTAAAAATGGAAACAGATTTAGTTAACAAATTAGGTTTCCCTCTGAGTAAATCAACTGAATTCAAAATCCAGTTATCCTTGGGTGTCTCCCACGTTCCTCTTTCCTGATTTTGTTTTTAGCATATGCTCTTTGTCTTCTTGCCGATTCAGATTCTTCCCTTGTTCCCAAACTTGGTTCAAACCTTATGCTGCTGGAGGAAACTCTGCTTTTAAACCCTGTCTTTTGTGGATCCCTCCTTACTCTGCTTTCCCATTTAGATCAGTAGTGAGCCAACATTGTACTTGCTTGTACTCAAGCATGCTGTTTCACTTTTAACCAGATCCTAAGCTATTGGTGGGCAGGGCCTCCTCCGACTCTGACCCACAGAAGAATCCCCAGGGAGAGTGGTTGTGCTACAAAAAGCTGTGGTACTTACCTAGCGATGCAGGAAATCCAGCCTCATTACTCCTGCTTCTCAATCTGCTTGAGGACATTCTTCCTTCTCATCGAGAGCACCATTATCAGGGCCCCTAAGAATCAGATACCTATCAGCTGATGAGGACAAGTCATGATGCTGCTCTGGCAGACTCTAGTGACACTGCCTACAAGATTCATAAAAGCAAATGATGCTTCTGATTCCCATAGGAGGGAAAGACACCTTCTTTGCTTCTTGATGCCCCTGGCCAATGTACCCAGGAACACATCTACCACCTCTTCTCTGCTTCTTCTGAAGACAAATAGGCCAACTCTGGTTTTTCTGCCACAAACTTATTTTTGACCAATAATTCCCAACACCGTGTATGCAATTCACTGTTTAGAAACAAAAGGCTTTGTAGAGTTTGGGAGTAGAGTGATAGGACAACCTATGCTCTACCAGGTCAATAAAAGTAATGTTGCTTTTTTCCATTCATGTGACCTATGTAATAATTTTTAAAAGATAATCCTCTAGCTTATGAAATATCTACACTGTACTACAACATACATCCTATAAGTTATTTTGATAGTCTTTACATTAACTTGAGTTAGATGTTTTCTAGAAGAAACATTTTTCAGAAACTAAGTGTTAAGAATAGTTGAAGGCTTCCCTGGTCGCGCAGTGGTTAAGAATCCGCCTGCCAATGCAGGGGACACGGGTTCGAGCTCTGGTCCAGGAAGATCCCACATGCCTCAGAGCAACTAAGCCTGTGCACCACAACTACTGAGGCTGTGCTCTAGAGCCCGCAAGCCACAACTACTGAGCCCACATGCCACAACTACTGAAGCCCGCGTGCCTAGAGCCCGTGGACCGCAACCAAGAGTAGACCCCGCTCGCCGCAACTAGAGAAAGCCTGCGTGCAGCAACGAAAACGCAATGCAGCCAAAAATAAATAAATAAATAAATAAATTAATTAATTAAAAAAAAAAGAATAGTTGAGACTTTCCATAAATAGATTTAATATAGTACCCTTCAGAGATGTGGCCTGCTATAATCCATACCACTTTATTATGAGTGAACGATGGAAACAATGCATTTGTGTTTCTAAACTGTTTCCTGATAATCGCTGAATAGTTTTCACAGTTACATATTATAATACTTTCATGTAAGAAAATTAGCACAGCTGGAGTCATGCGGTCTTTATTAATTTGACAAAAAACAGGAAAATCTGCACTCATCTATCAAAATTATATCTTACCAAGAATTTGAAAGGTATTTTAAAAAGATGTATTCACAGTCTGTCTGAATCGTGTACAAAGCAGTGTCTGTAGAAGCAAAAGCCAGACAATGAACACGTGAGGGTAAATGATCCCACTGAAACCCACACCCCAGGACACTGATAGCACCATAAACATGACAGTCCTGTACTCAATACTCTACATAGTTGACTTGGAAACTGTCCTGTTGCAACACTTATTTTAAAAGGAAAATTGCTTTCTGGGAAGTCCTTCCTGCTACACAGACCAGGCTGAAGTGCTAACGCCAGATTCCAGGGCCCAGGGTGGACCCAACTACTTCCTCAGGGCAACGCTGAAGCTGTCCGAGGCCCTGGGAAACAGCTTAGACATTCAAGAAGGGAGTTCACTTCAGCA
The DNA here is from genome assembly GCF_965194805.1 of Balaenoptera borealis. NCBI lineage: Eukaryota > Metazoa > Chordata > Mammalia > Artiodactyla > Balaenopteridae > Balaenoptera > Balaenoptera borealis. The sequence continues at coordinate 28,887,992 of NC_138866.1, forward strand.
CCAGGCTGATCTTTAATGCACAGATCTGAGGTGTTTCTTGCCAGAGGAGAGGACTGTTCCAATGATGCTATCCAGATGATTTGGGATGTGAGCGTGATGGTGGCCTTGTTGGGATACCCTGCTCTGCAGCTTCAATGAGGGTTGTGAAGAGCTGAAACCACTTTTTAATCTCCTGTGTCTGGGGAATTTAAAATGAGGCAAGAAGATCACAAGGATCACTTCTTGGCTCAAATTTATGATGATATTGTCTCATCCCAGGGCAAAACCAAACATCCAGTTTTCAAGTCTCTTCCCAAACTCAGCGTTCAGGATCCTCTTGGAGTTGAGGAGAATGACAAAAGCAAATCTAGAGAAAAAGGAGTACTTTACTGGAAGGATTGGTTTCTGGAAGACTCAAGTCACCATTTCATAACATCAATTTTATAAGCCCTCAATAACAGTTACCATGAAAAGGGGTTATTGACAGGTAGCTAATATTTTAGAGAAGTTAAAGCTGGTATTTACCAGAAAACAAGAGACTACAGCTACATTCTGAGGTTACATCTTACTCATTTTTGCATCCTTAGACTCCAGCACCATGCCAGCAACACAGAAGACATTGAATAAAATTTTTCATAGTGGTTTCTGAGCTCATTTTCTTCAGGGCTAGATCATGAATGGGCAAATACGCAAGGCCAGGCACTGGGGGTCAGGATCAGAGGCTTCCTTGAGATATCTGACCCTGGAAGATCTTATGTGGTAGTTCTGTCTCACATTTTACAAAATACGATCAAGACTACATATATAAAGTTTGTTGAGGCCAAGCAAAGGGCAAGTACTAAACATATTATTTGTTTGGGCATCTGTTATGGAAGGAGGGTTTTTAAAACCAAGGGACACTTTGAAAAATGGGGATCCGGGAGTTTAAAAGTAAAAACACCACCTCGTCAGTTGTTGCTTCTGTAGTGAAATCAATAAATTGTTCACTTATGATTTTCTTTCAAGTTGCTTAGAAAGCTTCTCCTTTTTCTGACCAAGAGAGTTATTTACAGTGAGAGCTGTGATCTGAGGACCACACACTAACCTGGTGAGAATCAAAAACAGAGAAGCGATCCCTTCCTCTTTGAAAAAAAATCCTCTACAAATCCTCCAAATATGGTTGGCATTTCCATAGGCTAGTTTGTGGCAACATTCTGTATGTAAACACTCTCTATTCTTCTGTAGGCCAGTCAGACACAGACATCAGGGGTCGCCCTTCTTCCTACTGTCCTCCCTTTTTTATTAAGCAGGTCAGCTGGGCTGGTCAGGTTTTATCATTTGTTCTGTCTGGTTCCACAGCCACCCCTTGCCCCTGGGTGAGGGCGCATCCTCAGTGGAATTGCTACTGTTCTCTCTGGTGACAATCTATTTTTCATGGTGAAAGACTAGCATTTTGATATTTCAGAAACAACTGAATTGACTCTAAGAAGGTTCTACGGAAAAGTCTGCGTCTGAGACTGGTGCTTTAAAGAAATAAGATGTATTCTCTCTATGCTGAGATGTGGTTCCATCTTGCAGAAAGTGACAGGTCTATTGCAATCTTTCTACATAGGACAGCAATACATAGGATGGATTTGAACACAATCACACACACCACACACCCTCTTCAGAGATAAACCCTTCATGAAAGACACAGCATGTTTGGGATCCTCACACAAATAAACTACTCTAGGTCAGGGCTCCCTTCAAGACTGCTTCAAATCTTCAAATCACACATTAGTGTTCAGGTGGCTTTGTTGTAACTGTTGAACTGCATGTCTCCCTGGAAGATAATACCCACACTGTCACATATCTGAGGAGAAAAAGAAAATCTTGGGAAAAAGGGCCTAAGAGGAGCCAGTTTTTACACACAGGTTAGTACCAGCACATTACCCTAAAGTTAGTTTCTTATAAGAAATATTCCATGGCAGAAAACAAATACTCTAAACTCCAAGGAGAACCCCAAACCAGATCAAATGATGGCTGGAGAGACAGCAAGCAGCAGGAAACAGAGGGAAAGCTGGCCTCTCTTCAGCCACAAGGAGAAACTAAGTTTCTCACAAATGCTTAGAGTCTGATCACCATGGCTGAGGGCTGTCCGTGGTAAAAGAGGGGGTGTGCCCCGGCAAAGCTTCATCCAGAGGTGCCGTGTGCCCGCAGGCGGCGGGCTCTGTTCATATGCATTGCACAGCTGAACTACACAGGGCCTGAACTCTGCAGCCCAATTCTCACAAAGATACATTGAAACGAAAGGTAACACGGAAGGGAAAACACAAAACACCCATTGTGAGGTTCTTGAGGAATCACTCGGATCCCCTCCTTCCCAGGCCGTGAGCTCTTGTCCCATTGGCTGTTGGAGGCCCCTCCTCTCTCCTCTTGGCCGCTGGTTCTCCCCCTGACCCTTGGTTCTCCCACAGCTCACCAAGTGAAGTAACAGCTATCTCCAAGCTTTGTACTGATACAACTGACTCATAAACTTTATAAACCACCAGCTTTTGGCTATTGGTTCAAATTCTGACCTATTGTCAAGAGACAATGGGTTGTAGTTAAAAAGAAAAGACAAACCAGGACAGAAAGTGCTTCACCAGCCATCTTACTCTTCTTTAATCCTACTGTCTTTGGGCACATTGCATTTGCTATTTAAGAAAGTATGACAGCAAGGCTGATAGCACTGACTCATGACACATTCTTTGCACCACACACAGAGCAAAATCCTAGAACAACAGGATCATCTGCTTCCACAACAGAGCTGTCTTATTCGCTGTATAGGAGAAGTGCTTGTGAGGGGAGTACCGGGAGAGAGACGGAAGGAGGGAGGGACCTGGGGGCAAGTGAACCTACAAGTATGCCTAAAAGTTAGGAATTTGGTGGAAAATCCAGAATTTACTTAAGGGTAATAGGGAATCGTTGAGTTACAGTTCCACTCTTTCCAGAAATAAATGACTGCATTTGGAACCTGAGGTTAAGACTTTTAAGATAAAGCAACCTCAAATAAGTTCAGACTGGCCTTGGGAAGAAATGGCAGCCATAGATGGTAATGAGCTTCAGTGCTTGAGAACAAGAAGTGTCAAAATCAACCTACACCTCTAACTTGACTCAGGTGAAAAAAAGTCTTATTTAAAAATGGTAAGTCTGCAGCAAAAAATCTGAAAGTTTGAGCCCCTTTCCATCTTTCCATTTTGCTCTGGTGCCTGCTCTCCTTATAGTATCTCCCGAAAAGGTTCAGAATTCAATACAGATTTATTAGGTTGACTTTCAACATGTAGTTTAAGAGGAAGAGTCCTGTTTGGTTTAAACCATTTCATTTAACCTCTTGGTAATGGTAGTCCTGAGAGTCTGCAGCGTTGGTAAAATCCACCTGTGACCAAAGGTCAACCGGCTGGTGGGACCACAGCAACTTTCTGGCCCATCACTTTGCCTTGTTCTTGTCCCTCAAATCTGGCAGTTTCTGCACTGAGGGACTCAGTCCACCACAATGACATGTTCAAAACCATTTTCTGTAGACACCTCCTTCCAACGCCCAATAGTGCAGGTGGTCAGGAAGACTTGGAAGGAAGCTGCAAAAAGTCCAGCTGGGAATCTTGACTTTGTTAGATGTGGACACAGGAAAATCACCTTTGTCCTCCCCAGATTTTATTATAGTCAAAGGAGAAAAATCCATGAGATTTTAACTGCAAATATGCTAGATATAAAACTGATGGAATGCTAATTGGTCCATAAAGGGTTGCACAAGATAATCTGTGGCAAAGTAGAAAACAAGCCCAAAGGTGATAGAGATTGGAAGAGCTGGCAATGCTTTCTTGAAAATGGCAAGGAGCAATAATGTAAGGCACAAACCCTGTGGAGAAAAGGGGAAAAGACACAATCCCAGACATAATTATGCAAGTATTCTGTGCAAATCAACTCAATCACAAGCCTCAGTTTTAATTTAGTTAATTCAATACAATCCTTTGATGTTAACTTTTAGAACAAAATTTTTTCATTAAATCTGGAAACAACATTTATTTTCCTTTGCAAGAGAGATCATTATCCATACATTGTTGATATTTCATCCCTAATTCTAGGTAGGGAATAGAATCTGAAAATAAGTAAAATTATTTTTGAAAACAAATAAGCAATACTGAAATTTCTATCTAAACTATTGGGTTGGCTACTGTAGGTTTAGTTTGGCTAGCTAAAAATCCCAGAGGTGAAGAACATTCTTTACGCTGTCTGGGGGCAAAGAGGTGCTCATGGAATAAACCAATAAAAGTTTGTTTATAAAGTGTATACTGTTTTCTTATAAATACAGAGCAGCTATATAATACACCCCATTTTTTATCCTAGTTACTGAGATATTAACTATAAAGTCTGGAGGGTGAGCTGCATTTAAGGTTTATCCAAAGTAGGTAATTTTCTTCTTAAAAGCTTCAACACATCCAGAAAACTAACCTCAAAAAGAGAAATAAAATAAATGAAAATTCTAACTGGTCATATGATCAAGATAAATCACAAGTGTAATCATAAAATAAATGCATAAGTAAAGGCTCTCGTCTAACCTCTCATCCAACTTCACTCACATATTATCAAAGATATCACATCTTTAGCAAAAATAGCAATACGAACTATGAGTTATTTACTTAAATCATAGTCTTGAAAGCTTCAGGCTCACGTTGTAGCACTATAAGCAAAATCTATGTGTGATCGTGCACTGAGTTAGCTTTTCTTGCCTCATACTTACTGCCCAAAGGACACTGTATGCTGCAGGCCGTGGCCTTAAACACAGTACCACCACCAAACGCAGACTTAAGTGAGGATCTGCTTACCCCTTTAAGACTGATCTAATTCCTTACATTATCTATGCTGCTGGGCTTGAAGCAATGGTTCCTACTCTGAGGTACTTACCAGAATTTCCTGGGGAACTTTAAAAAAAATATACAATTAAAACAAATTAAATATTCGGTTGGCCAAAAACTTTGTTTGGGTTTTCCATAACATCTTATGGAAAAGCCTGAACGAACTTTTTGGCCAACCCACTAATATCTCAGGGTAGAGACCCACAGTTTTAAAAGTTCCCAGGTGATTTTAATGTGTGGCCAGGTAGAGAATTACTCAGGTGAGGTCCAATTATTTGTGTTTTTAAAAAAGCTCCCCAGGTGATTGGAACACTCAGCCTAGCTGGGGTTAAAAGGACGACCTTTTAATCAGAATTTTGAGATGAGGAGTTCTGACACGTTTTTAATCCGTGTATACTTACAATTAATATGGCTACAAAACAGGCTATGGTTGTGTTCCAGTCTCCACTGGCTGTTGCGGAAGCTTTACCAACCAGAACACTGTAGAAAATGAAATCTCCTAATCCAAGTTTTACTCCCCCTAAAAAGGAAAGATTATGAATATAAAGTTTGTCACTCTTAAAAAAAATAAAGCTTGTCACTCTTTGCTATGATGTCACAATTCAAAACTGTCGCTGCCCCCCGCCCCCCATCCTATGCTGAATGAGAAGTCAGTAAATGATATCATACAAAATTAGGCTTTAGCTACGCTTTCCCTTTCTCTTTTGGTTTTCTATAAAAGGGGGTTCAGATGTTATGTGGCTAACTCTGGCATCTTAACAGTAGATGCTGCTGTTATATAGCAAAAATAATAACAATAAATAATAATTGTCATCTACTGAATGCCTAGTTTATACCTGCACTTGTTCTAATAAATCCTCACAAGAACCCCTATGAGATAGGTATCTTTTTTTTGAACATCAGCTTTACCGAGGTATAATTTATTTCATAAAATGCACCCACTGTAAAATGTACAATTCAATGACTGAAAAAATTTAGAGTTGTGCAACCATCACCACAGTCCACCATATTTCCATCACCCCAATTAAGATACCTTGTGTTCATTTACAGTTAATCTCCACTCCCCTCCCAGGCCTTAAGCAACCTGTGATCTGCTTTCTAACTCTATAAATCTGCCTTTTCTAGACACTGCACAGAAATGGACTCACACAATATGAAGTCTTTTGTGACTGGCTTCTTTCATTTAACATAATTTTTTAAAATTATTTATTTATTTATTTATTTATTTATTTATTTATTTATGGCTGTGTTGGGTCTTCGTTTCTGTGAGAGGGCTTTCTCTAGTTGCGGCAAGTGGGGGCCACTCTTCATCACGGTGCGTGGGCCTCTCACTATCACGGCCTCTCTTGTTGCGGAGCACAGGCTCCAGACGTGTAGGCTCAGTAATTGTGGCTCACGGGCCCAGTTGCTCCGCATCATGTGGGATCTTCCCAGACCAGGGCTCGAACCCGTGTCCCCTGCATTGGCAGGCAGATTCTCAACCACTGCGCCACCAGGGAAGCCCAATAATTTTTTTAAATTGAAGTATAGTTGACATACAATGTTGTGTTAGTTCCAGGTGTACAACAAAGTGATTCAGATATATATATATATTTTTTCTTTTCCAGATTCTTTTCCATTATAGGTTATTACAAGATATTGAAAATAGCTCCCTGTGCTATACAGTAGGTCCTTGTTGTTTATCTATTTTAAATATAGTACTGTATATCTGTTAATCCCAAACTTCTAAATTATCTCCCCTGCCCCACACTTTCCCCTTTGGTAACCATAAGTTTGCTTTCTATGTCTGTGAGTCTATTTCTGTTTTGTATGTAAGTTCATTTGTATCATATTTTAGATTCCACATATAAGTGATATCATATGATATTTGTCTTTCTCTGTCTGATTTACTTCACTCTGTATGATAATCTCTAGGTCCATCCATGTTGCTGCAAATGGCATTATTTCATTCTTTTATATGGCTGAGTAATATTCCATTGTGTATATATACCACATCTTCTTTATCCATTCTCCTGTCAATGGACATTTAGATTGCTTCCATGTCTTGGCTATTGTAAATAGTGCTGCTATGAACACTGGGGTGCGTGTATCTTTTTGAATTAGAGTTTTCGTCTTTTCCAGATATATGCCCAGGAGTGAGGTTGCAGGATCCTATGGTAACTCTATTTTTAGTTTTTTAAGGAACCTCCATACTGTTCTCCATAGTGGCTGCACCAATTTACATTCCCACCAACAGCATAGGAGGGTTCCCTTTTCTCCACACCCTCTCCAGCATTTATTATTTATAGACTTTTTGATAATGGTCATTCTGACCGGTGTGAGGTGATACCTCATTGTAGTTTTGATCTGCATTTCTCTAATAATTAGCGATGTTGAGCATCTTTTCATGTGCCTGTTGGCCATCTGTATTAACATAATATTTTTGAGGTTTATCCATGATATTGCATGTGTCTGTAGTTTGTTGCTTTTCACTGGTGAATAGTTTTTCATTGTATGGATATACTATATTTTGTTTATCCATTTACCAGTTGATGGACATGTAGATTGTTTTCAGTTTTGGGCTATTATGAATAATGCTGCTATGAACATCAGTGCACACATCTTTGTGTGGGCAGACTGCTTTCAGTTCCATCGGGTAGATTCCTAGGAGTGGAACTGTTGGGTTATATGTTAAGTTTATGTTTAGCCTTTTGAGAAACTGCCAAACTGTTTTCCATACTGGCTGTACCAGTACATTCCCACCAGCAGTGCACAATGGTTCCAGTTTCTTCAGTCCTCACCAGCACTTCGCATTGCTGTCTTTTTGATTATAGCCATTCTGATTCATGATGTTGAGTATCTTTTCATGTGCTTATTAGCCATTATATCTCTCCTTTGGGGAAATATCTACCCAAAGTGTTACCTTATTTTTTACTTAGGTTATCTTCCTATTACTGAGTTGTAAGCATTCTCTGTATACCCTAATTATATATCCTTTAACAGGATTTGCAATGATTTGCAAATATTTTCTCTCAGTCTGTGGCTCCTTTTCCTTTTCTTAATGGTATCTTTTTTTTTTTTATTGTGGTAAAATACACAGTTCAATGGCATTAAGTACGTTCATATTGTTGTGCTATCATCACCACCATCCATCCACGGAACTCTTTTCATCTTGCAAAACTGAACCTCTGTACCCATTAAACAGTAACTCCTCCTTCCTCTCTCCCTCCAGCCCCTGGAAACCACCATTCCACTCTCTGAGTTTGACTACTCCAGGTATTTCATTTAAGTGGAATCATACAGTATTTGTCTTACTGTGACTGGCTTATTTCACTTAGCATAATGTCCTGGCTCATCCATGCTGCAGCATGTATTGGATTTTCCTTCCTTTTTAAAGCTGAATAATATCCCATTGTATGTATACACCACATTTTGTCTATCCATTCGTCAGCCAGTGGACACTTAGGTTGCTTCCATCTCATGGCTACTGTGAACAGTGCTATGAACACGGGTATATAAATACCTCTTCTCTCTCTCTCTCTTTTTCTTTCTTTTGGCTTCTCTGTGTGGCTTGTGGGATCTTAGTTCCCCAACCAGGGATCAAACCGGTGCCCTCAGCAGTGAAAGCGCGTTGTTCTAACCACTGAACTGCCAGGGACTTCCCTAAATTCTTCTTCTCTTAATGGTATCTTTTGAAGTGTGAAAGTTTTCAATTTTGACAAAGTCCAATCTATCAATTTTTTCTTCTACGTATCAGTGTTATATTAAGGAACTCTTTGCCCAACCCAAGGTCATGAAGTTTTTCTCCTACGTTTTCTTCTAGAAGTTTTAGAGTTTTACCACTTACATTTCAGTTTATGACCAATTTGGGGTTAATTTTGGATTGTGTGCATGATGGATAGGGTGAGACAGGGGTTTCCATTCATTCTTTTGCACGTGGATATCCAATTGTCCCAGCACCATTTGTTGAAAAGATTATATCATTTGGCATTGAATTATTTTAGCACCTTTTTAAAAAATCATTGATCATAAATATAAGGGTTTACTTCTGGACTCTCAGTTCTGTTCCTTTGATTTATATGTCTGTCCTTGATTACTATGGCTTTAGAGTAAGTTTTGAAATCAGATAGTTTAAGTCCACCAACTTTTTTCTTCTCTTTCAAAATTGTTTTGGGTACTCTAAGTTGTTTACACTTCCAAAAAATTTTAGGATCAGCTTGTAGAAATTGACAAGCTGATCCTAAAACATACACAGAAATGCAAAGGCCCTAGGTTTTCTGTTGTCAAACATTATTTTTAACTCTTCAAGTTCTTTTCAAAATGATAAACAAAACTATGTATTTAAAAATATGCTTTGGACTTCCCTGCTGGCTCAGTGGTTAAGAATCCGCCTGACAATGCAGGGGACACGGGTTCGAGCCCTGGTCTGGGAAGATCCCACATGCCGCGGAGCAACCAAGCCCGTGCACCACAACTACTGAGCCTGCGCTCTAGAGCCTGCGAGCCACAACTACTGAGCCTGCATGCCACAACTACTGAAGCCTGCAAGCCTAGAGCCTGTGCTCCACAACAAGAGAAGCCACCGCAATGAGAAGCCCGCACACTGCAACGAAGAGTAACCCTGGCTCACCACAACTAGAGGAAGCCCACGTGCATCAACGAAGACCCAACACAGCCAAAAATAAATAGATAAATTTATTAAAAAAAAAAAAGTTCCACAATAAACATGTACTGTTTTAAAATAAATAAATAAATAAATAAATAAATAAATAAAAACATGCTTTGACTTGGGGCTCAACAGTAACCCATTAAGCTTTACTACTGGCTTTTACCTTTCTGGTTGTTATAACTATTCCCAACTGAAGTGTGATCCTGATCTTAAAGTTCTGTTGCCTGAGTTACAGAAACTACTTCTGGAAGATAGGTGTTGAGGGCCTTGAGAAGCAGAGTCTGCAGGAGAAAGGGGCAGAGTTCTGATTAATAAGATCTTACTGAGAGGGACTTCCCTGGTGGCGCAGTGTTTAAGAATCCGCCTGCCAATGCTGGGGTCACGGGTTCGATCCCTGGTCCAGGAAGATGGCACATGCCACAGAGCAACTAAGCCCATGCACCACAACTACTGAGCCCATGTGCCACAGCTACTGAAGCCCGTGTGCCTAGAGCCCGTGCTCTGCAACAAGAGAAGCCACCGCAATGAGAAGCCCACGCACCACAACGAAGAGCAGCCCCTGCTCGCCACAACTAGAGAAAGCCCGCGCACAGCAACGAAGGCCCAACCCAGCCAAAAATTAAAAAAAAAAAAGATCTTACTGAGAAATCATTGTTCTTTTTAAATCGTGGAAGCCAGAGCAAAGTCTTCCATAGTGGAAAAAATAAACATACAACCCTGAAATCCGATGCCATGAATTACATGGTCAGTTATCCTTTAACTTGCTAACCTTCCCAGACTGATGAATACTTTCACCAGTTTCAGTTGTGCAGAAGAGTCCAACTCTACTATTTAGGTACTAGTGTGATACAGGTCAAGTTTACTAACTTCTTTAATCCTCAAATTCTTCAGCTACAAGATGGGGATTACAGAGCTATTTCACAAGGTTGGTATCAGCGTTAAAAATAATACAGGAAAAGTTCTTGGCACACACAGAGGCTAAACAAATGACAGTCTTAGAAATACTTTTGATTCCAAATAGCAAGTGCTATAAGAAACTAACTGAGGGCTTCCCTGGCGGTGCAGTGGTTAAGAATCCGCCTGCCAATGCAGGGGAAACGGATTTGAGCCCTGGTCCGGGAAGATCCCACATGACGCGGAGCAACTAAGCCCGTGCGCCACAACTACTGAGCCTGTGCTCTAGAGCCTGCGCTCCGCAACAAGAGAAGCCACTGCAATGAGAAGCCCGCGCACTGCAACGAAGAGTAGCCCCTGCTCTCCGCAACTAGAGAAAGCCCGCGCACAGCAACGAAGACCCAATGCAGCGAAAAATAAATAAATAGAATAAATAAATTTAAAAAAAAGAAACTAACTGAAAGAAACTAATTTCTTCAGAAAAAAATGCTATAGAAATGAATTTTTTTAAATAATGCAGAAGAAAAATTTTGCATTTCTCTGATAAGAGACTTGTATCTAGAGAATACATAAAGAACTATTACAACTCAATAATAAAAAAGGACCCCCAAAATGGGCAATGGATCTGAATAGACAGTTCTCCAAAAAAAATATACAAATGGCCAATAAGCACACAAAAAGATACTCAACATTATTAGCCATCAGAAGAATGCAAATCAAAACCATGGTGACATACCACTTTCCACCCACTAGAATGATTATAATCAAAAAGACAAATAATAACAAGTGTTGGTGAGGCTGTGGAAAAACTGGAACATTCATACACTGCTGGTGGGAATGTAAAATGGTGCAGACACTTTGGAAAACAGTCTGGTAGTTCCTCAAAAGGTTAAACATAGAGTTAGCATATGACTCAGTAATTCTACTTGTAGGTATATACCTAAGAGAAAACCATATGTCCACACAGATGTGTACATGAATGTTCACACAACAATACGCATAACAGCTCAAAATGGAAACAATCTAGATGCCCATTAACTGATGAATGGATGATAAATGTGACATATCCATACAATGGAATATTATTTGGCTATAAAGAGAAATGAAATGCTAATACATTTACAACATAGATAAACCCTGAAAACATAATGCTACATGAAAGAAATCAGTACAAAGAACCATATATTGTATGATTCCATTTATATGAAATGTCCAGAAGAGGCAAATCTATTATGATAGTATATTTGTTGGTGCTGGGGGGAATAGGGGTAATGGGTACAGGGTTTCTTTCTGAGGTAATGAATATATTCTAACATTAGCATGTGGTGATGGTTGCACAACTATAATAAAAACCATCATGGACTTCCCCAGTGGCGCAGTGGTTAAGAATCTGCTTGCCAGTGCAGGGGACACAGGTTCAAGCCCTGGTCCAGGAAGATCCCACATGTCGCGCGGCAACTAAGCCCGTACGCCACAACTGCTGAGCCTGAGCTCTAGAGCCCACGAGCTACAACTACTGAGCCCGTGTGCCACAACTACTGAAGCCCGTGTGCCTAGAGCCCGTGCTCCGCAACAAGAGAAGCCACCGCAATGAGAAGCCTGTGCACCTCTGCTCGCTGCAACTAGAGAAAGCCCGCACACAGCAACGAAGACCCAACACAGCCAAAAATAAATAAATAAATAAATAAATAAATAAATAAATATATTTAAAAAAAAAAAAACCATTGCATTGTCCACTTTAAATGGGGGGGAATGAGAGGGACTGTAGAGGTGATGTTAAGGAGTATGGGGTTTCTTTATGGGGTATTGAAAATGTTCTAAAATCAATTGTGGTGATGGTTGAACAATTCTGTGAATATACTAATGTCACCACTTTAAATGGGTGAATTGTATAGTATGTGAATTATGTCTCAACAGAGGTATCAAAAAATAAAAATAATGTACCAAATCAAGCTTAAAATTATAGCCTCTCATGTTTTTCATTTAAAGGCTTATGTTTGTTTAAATAATAACAATATTATGGCAAATGCTATAGTTATACTTTACAGAATTCATTTTAATGGAGAGAGAAATATAGATATATTTTATTAGCAAAATTAAAAGTCAGGAAACAAAGAAGTAACCATCAGTTTTTTTTCTTTAGGCACTTAGTGAAGCAACAAGTTATATTCCATAACCAGAAGAGACTGGATGAATCAGTATATAAAACCTAAGAAAAATCATGTTGCTCGGGAATATGTTTTCTTTAAACAGCTTCTTTGATTTATTCAGTAAAGATATGCCATGGCCAAACAACTAAAATCACAGCAATGGAAACTGCTTAAGTTAGACATAAAGTATTATCAGTATTCCACTGCCAAGTGCTAATGCTGAGATTGGATGCTAGTTGTTTTACTGCTGTCTAGGTCTCCTTATGTTTTGTTTTGTTTTGGCCAACTCTGAAAAATCATTTTAAGTAATGATGGAGTTCCTTTAGTATTAAAAGGGGCATTTGCAGGTCTACCAAACACAAGACATGGTAAAAATAATAAATGATGGTGAATATTTACTTTAATTGTAAGATTTCGCTACAGGACATCTAGCAGAATATATGCCTAGCTTAAATGTAACTATAACATAATAAAATAATGAATATTTCCTACTATCTTTTTAATAAACAGAAACATATAAAAAACTTCCTGAAATTTATTATTTCGTGTTTTAACTACTAAAACCTCTTCCTCCACTTGAAGAAAATATGAAAATCCATCTCCCACTCTTCCCTTGAGGTTATAGAAAAAGAACCTCTATGAGTTAAATTTCTACTCCTGGAAACAACAGGTTAATTTCACTACTCTGATAAATTTTAAATCTATCAGTAGTACACTGAGGTCTGCTATTGGCATGATGTTTGGAAGAAGTGTATTTTGAAATTCACTAGAAGACCAACTGCACATTGAATAAACATGTTTTACATTTCTAATCAAAAACTCTCAGTGTTCAGCTTTCTGATTAATTTTTGATTTTTAAAAGGTTGTTCTGGAAGACACATGTGCCTTTACATATCAAATTCTATTGTAAACTGAGACTTCTGTAAGTAACAGGTCTGGTTTAACACATTAATGCAATCAGATATGGTTATGTGTGTTCTGGATGCTAAGATAAGGAAAGAATATCAATTATTAGTTTATATTGGTCCCAGATAAAGAAAATATTAATCTGAAGTTAGAAGCGGCAATACTTGGGTTTTTCTTAAAAAAAAAAAAAAAAGTTAGAGATGAAGAGAAGGACACGAAGAGATGATCAGGAGAGAGAATCTTCAAGTAGGAAAGGCAGTCGTGAAAGAATCACACTGCAGCTATGCTTAACAGCTATATTTCTGCTTTCTTTTGGCTCTATGCATCTTTGAGAAAAGAGGAAAGGAACAGAAGAGGCAACCTAATTACAGTGATAACTTTGAAGGCAGAGAAAATATCAGCAAACACACGCTCAAGGCTGGCCATAAGAGGAGGCAACTGTGTCTGGTTTCCCAGAGTGTGAAAGCTGCAGGCTGCAGCTGGCTCTAAAATCTGGAAAACTCACCCAGCACCAAAGTCATGGATCTGCCCAGGTTCTGACCCAGGTAAAAGACTAATGGTGAGCTGTAAGAAGTGTTCTGCTCAAGCTGAAGGATAATGTCAAGGTCACAATTAATAGTGATTAGAGAAGCTAAGGAATCTAGGTGTCTGTTTCTTTGAAACTACTTAATATTTTCGCTATAATATTTTAATCAAGCGTTTCACTTTTGTGAAAACGAAAAAACTGAGGGTAACTTAGTTGGGAAATGTGCTAATCTCTTCTTATTCAGTAAATCACCTCTCTAACTAAGACTAAGTAAAGAGATGATTGAGCCCTAACCAGGGGGCTCTACTGGCTAATATCCTAAGAAGCCCCAAGTGCTGACCTGAATCCCAGTGACAGCACACCTTAGACACTGAACAAACTCTTACATTTCTGCAGAGAACCTAAATCCCTTTGATTTTCTTTAAAATTAATAAAATACAGTGCTTGCCGACAAAGGGCAGTAACAATGTAAAAGGGTGAAGCATTTAAATCCATAGGTCTCTGTGCAGCAAGAGTGAAATATATTAATGAAAATTTTGTAGACATGAAGTCTTATCAGAATAATATTAAATTTTTTTTTTTACCTTATAAAATCAATGCCAAAGATCAGGCTGTAAAGGGATAATTTCAAAAATCTGAGGTGCAGAATTTGGTCCATTAACAAATTTAACTATGAGAAAAGCACCAACTATTGTTATTTCCTACTAAAAGCTGCACTGCTGTTTAGAATTAGACTGTAGCACTTTGATTCATTTTATTTTGGGAGAGTTTGATACTGCAGCACCTAAAGGAATCCATGAATTTCCAATGTAGAGAAAGGCACATACTTTCCTCTGGGTCCTCACTGGCCAGGATGCTGCTGGAAAGATCCTGTACAGCAGATCGCGACTCAGCCGTAGAGTGATGAGGCCCCAGGCGACTGTCCCTCTGGGCTTCCCACTCTTCGCTGAAGCCACCATCATCACTCTCTGTCACAGGGTCTTGTGACTCACTTTCTGTGCCTTCAAGAAAAAGTGAACATCACAATTGTAATATTTAGAAAAATCTCTTAATACCTTTAAGAAAATTACATGGAAACAGTAATTACCTGTCATTGTAACTAGGTGGGTTAGCTGGCTCTTAAATCACAAATCACGGGTTATTTCAGGCCTGTTGGTTGCTTCCCCAACAGCTATTTCTCCCCTTTTTTTCCTGAGGGCAGAGTACTGATTTATTTGGGTTTCCACCTCCCACCCATGACTCCGGTGGTAAATCCCGTTCAGTCCAAGCTAAGTGTGGTCATCCTACAATTCCTCTTCCCAATGAAAGCTCTAAAGCTGTGGGGTTGGTACCAGCCAATGTGTGGTGAGGCAAAGTCTGCTGGAAATTTGGGGAAAAATTTTCTCACTCTTTGAGAGAGACTTAAGGAGACACAAACAGCCCCTTTCTTCCCCTGGATGTTGTGTCATCTGGATATGATGGCTGGCACTGCAGTTGTCATCTTGTGACCATGAGGAGCAGAGGGCTGAGGACCAAGCTCGTATCTCAGGAGAGCAGAGCAGGAAGACAGGAAGGAACTGGGGCCCCTGACAATCATCGAGTCATAAAATTAGCCAGCCGGGCAAATGCCTACACCTCAGGAGTTCTGGTCAGGTGAGAGAACATTTCTTCTGATCTTTGCAGCTGGAGCTGCTGGCACTCACTAATTGATGGCACTCACCACTGGCTTTAGTGACTAAGTTATAAAAGTAGACCACTATTGGGGGCTGGGAGGATGGGAAAGGAGGGAGTGAATTTTTTTATGGGCTAGTCATTTTGTTATAATGATTCGGTCTGACTGAAAATTGTGAGTATAACATGATTGTCTCAAGAACTTTCCATACATCAAAAATAATTAAAATACATAAGTGAAGTTGATAATACTCTTTTTTCTCATTTTTTTAAATAAAATTAATACATGTTCATATTTATTCATCTACCATGAATAAATGAAGCTTGCATACTTCAGGTCTTTCGCTTGCATGGACTTTTTTCTGAAAGGGGCTCTAGCAATTTTGTATTTTTAATTTGCATTGTTTTCTTAACCAGGTCTCCACAAAACCTGAATCTTCCCTGAGCTAGTTTATAAAATCATAAAAGTATACGATTTAGAAATAAAAACATCAGTCCCTGCTCTGCCCTACCCCTCCTCACTCCTGATCCTCACCCTACCTTCAACCCTTTCAGCTGTTTATTTTGGTATTTACCTCCATAATTAATTATAAATAGCACGCTCATAATGCTGTATCTTGATGTTTTTATCTTAGGTGCTCACTCGGGCAACCTGAGTTCTATTACTTTTTTCCTTTACAGACATCCCTCTTGGAATCCTACACCCCCTTGTTCCAAACTAACTTCTAGTTCCTATAACACATAGGTTTTCAACTGGGGGTAGCACCTCCCTTCCATGGGGTGTTTGGAAATAACTAGGATGGGGAGTTTTTGGTTATGGCAAACCTTGAAGCTACCCTTGGCATTTAGTGGGTGAGAGGCCAGGAATGCTAAACCATGTGAGGGGAGTCAGCACAATTAAGAACGCCCACCCGAAACACCAACCACACTCCCACTGAGGAGCTCTGCAGTTCATCCAGCTCCTCCTCACTTCAAGGCCCTTGCCCATGGTGCTTCCTCTTCTGGAAAGCTCTTCTTCCTCTCTTTGGCTGGCCATCTCCTGTTATCACTTCCTCAGGGAAGCCATCCTGGCTTTCCAGAATAAATGAAATTCTTCCACTATAAACTTTCATAGCAACTTACACTTCTCCTTTGTAGTGCTTCTCACAAACTGAATGAATTATTTGTTCAACATGCGTGTCTCCCCAAACAGGCTATAAACTCCACAGGAATAGGACCTCTCGTTCAGAGCTATATCCCCGGTGCCTAACAAATACTAGGCACACAGTTAGGTGCTCAATCAACATTTGTCAAAAGAATAAAATCTTGATGTACCCAAAAGACACTCATACTCACATATATATACATATATACTCACAGACAACTAATCTTTCAATTTTCTTTAGCTTAACAAGGTTAACAGAACAACCAGACCTGGAGCAACTGTTTCCTCTATTTCCCACTTCTCTACTAGGTCTACTGCTGGTCTAATGCCACCCTGTTTTGCTGCCTCGCTCACTGCAGAATGGGCCTAATAACTTTCGGTCCCAAATACGCAAATTCTAAGTTGAAAGCGTCCTCCTTGCAGTTACCCAAATGCTAAATCAGCAGTTTTCTTGGCTCTAGAAAACCTAAACTCTCCCTTTCCTGACAAACAGCAACTCAGTTAAGGCCCTTTTTTCTTCTCTGACCAACCTTTATTCCGCCTCTGTTTGTCAGCTTCCTCATAAGGTTAGTCCTTGTTTTTCTTAAAAAAAAAAAAAAAAAAAAAAAGGTTTCCTTTCTTTTTGACTATTGATATCGTGCTGTTATTCCTCAACTTTTCTAATTATAACTCCTCCTAACTTGTGTTTGCCTTAACATCTTCTGTAGTATCCACAAGTGGGCCTTTCAATCTCCCACCCTAGGTCATCATTCTTACCCTCCTCCAGAAAGTCATGTTCACCTGGAATATTTTATCTTCTCAACATAGACATTATCACAACTCAAATCAAATTATATTTCAGTTACTCTGGCCTTGTCAGACAAGAGGTTCTCATTTTTACATGTTTGAAGAGAGTGTTTATTCTACCTTTTTAAAATCATAGCCTCAACTTGAACCTTTCCATACTGGAATTAATAGTGTTTAATGGTAGAAATTCTTAACCTAGGGTGCCTTGGCTGATTGTTGGGTTTGGAGCATGTGAACTCAAATATTTATCTGTGTTTGCTAGGTATTACCACAGCTTCCAGGAGATTCTCAAAAGAAAGTGGTTAAAAAATCATTGCTTCATAACTCATAAGATGACAATGACCGTGAAAACCAGGAAATTACCAAATAAAAGCCACCTACTTTGTGCATTATAATTGGAGTTTTTGGATACCTTCCTTTGGGCTTCTGGGTCTCCTTCTGCCATATTCACCAACCATACCATTGTTGCTGTTGAGAAAGACAAAAGTCTAGGTAAGGACTGGAAACACAGAAGGAAAGCTCACGAATAGAGAGCAGGCTGTTATTTCTCCACACAAATCACCAATCTTCTTAATGTCACCATAAGAATCCCTAACAATCAGAAGCAAATGCATATTAAAAACTACTGGGATGGGGCTTCCCTGGTGGCGCAGTGCTTAAGAATCCACCTGCCAATGCAGGAGACACGGGTTCGAGCCCTGGTCCGGGAGGATCCCACATGCTGTGGAGCAACTAAGCCCGCACGCCACAGCTGCTGAAGCCTGCGCTCTACAGCCCACGAGCCACAGCTACTGAACCCGTGTGCCACAACTACTGAAGCCCACGCGCCTAGAGCCCATGCTCTGCAACAAGAGAAGCCACCTCAGTGAGAAGCCTGCGCACCGCAACGAAGAGTAGCCCCCTCTTGCCACAACCAGAGAAAGCCCGCGCACAGCAATGAAGACCCAACGCAGCCATAAATAAATAAATAAATAAATATTTTTTTTAAAAAAAAAAGAGAAAACTACAGGGACTTCCCTGGTGGCGCAGTAGTTAGAATCTGCCTGCCAATGTAGGGAACACGGGTTCCAGCCCTGGTCCGCGAAGATCCCACATGCCGCGGAGCAACTAAGCCTGTGCGCCACAACTTCTGAGCCTGTGCGCCTAGAGCCTTTGCTCCGCAATGAGAAGCCACCGAAATGAGAAGCCCGCGCACCGCAACGAAGAGCAGTCCCCACTCGCTGCAACTAGAGAAAGCTCGCGCACAGCAGCGAAGACCCAATGCAGCCAAAAATAAATAAATTAACTAACTTATTAAAAAAAAATAAAAACTACAAAAGGTTCTCTTTGATTTTGGCAGATAAAAGAAAAAATTCTGAAACTGGACATTTACTGTAGCTTTCAAACTGCAGCTGCTATAATACAACTGTTCATTGTTATTTATAATCCCTGAAAAGTAACCAGAAGGAAAATTGTTCAGGCCAGCAAGATTGCACTGAAACAACAGCTCGGCTAGTTGAATATCCTAAAATAGTGTGAATTCACTGGTGAAAATTACTTATTGGAACTGAATTAGAGGACAAACTGGGGCTCACAAAGAATCGGATGAATTACTATAATTTGAAAGATGCAAGGAATATGCTCCCTTCATGTTATGTCTCACTTCTGGGATTTTCAATAATGCTAAACTGTGTTATATACAGGGAATAAGAAAAAAAAAAGTTAAAAGCAATAAACATAAATGGATAGTCAACTGCCTTTTCTATGTCCCCTCCACAAAAATACATATATATCAATATATCTATATAGCTCTAGATATATACACACATCTTGTCACATTTTAATTAAGAGGCAATGTGAATACTTTAAAATGGTGCTTCTCTTACATACTGCAGATAGGATGAAACATGGCGGGGAATTTGGTAACATCTAACAAAACTACATGTACATTTACCCTCTGACCCAGCAATAACACTTTTGGAATTTATCCTGAAGATACACCAACAATAATACAAAAATACATACAAACATGTGCCATACAGGGTGACAGCAGAAACCAAGCCAGCAACAACCTGAGTCCAATCCAGTAATGGTAAGCAATTTTAAACAAGATACTTGGCATTTTCTGTGTTTCTCTGGCATTTTGTCACTGATTTTACAATTATATCCATTTTCCTAATACTCTAAGGCTTCTTGAATAGCTTATGAAAGAAATACATAACCAAAGAGGATAAAAATTCTGTAATAGCTGCATTTACTCATTCACCATAGCTTTGTAATTCAGAGGTCAGACAAGTTTCATTATATGATAACCCGACTAACTGATCAAAGTAAATATTAGCCAGGTTGGCGATTCACTGTAACTAAATCCAAACCCAATGAAGAGGAAATAGGGCAACCAACAGGGTTTACGAATTTCTGTAGTCTTCTTGGCATTGAAGGCAGCAGGTATTTATTTGATTTTCTTTCTTTATGCAAGTATAGAAAAATAAAGCTATAAACTCTTTTTTTTTTTTTTTTTTTTAGTTTGGATATCATTACTTTATTATAAAAGAAACACGGAAATTATTTACAGGATGAAAGATTTCAGAACTTCAGTGGCAGCTTCATGTGATGCCATTGGGGGAACGGGCAGCTTCACGTGATGCCATTTCAATAGTGACTTATTTTAGTCGACATATTTTCCAAGAATGTCACCATCTCTAAATAAGAAATAATCCTTGTCATCTAGAACTACTTTGGTGCCTCCATATTCTGGGAGAAGAACTTTATCTCCAACTTTCACACTAACTGGTTGAATCTCTCCACCCTTTCCTTTAGAGCCTGATCCAACAGCTACTACCATTGCTTGCAATACTTTTCCTTGCGATTTTTCTGGAAGCATAATGCCTCCTTTGGTTACAACTTCGGGTGCACTTCTTTCAACTAATACTCGGTCAAAGAGGGGAAGAAACTTTCTAAATGCCTGTCCTGCCATGACTCGGGTTGCCGCACTTCGTACTCTCGCTCTCTGGCCGCCGCAGCCGCCGCAAAGGAGAGATCCTCAGTCCGACCCCCCGGCCACGTGAACTCCTACAAACTCTTTTAACACTTAATATTAACCATGGAAATCAGGGGTCAGCAAACTTTTTCTGTAAAGGGCCAGATAGTAAATATTTGGGGCTTGTGGGTCAACATCTGGCCTCTGTCACATATTCTTCTTTGTTCTTTTCTTTTTCATTAACTCTTTAAAGATGTAAAAACCATTCTTAGCTTTCAGGCCTATACAAAAACAGGCCACGGGCCAGATTTGGCTATGGGCAGTAGTTTGCTAACCCCTGATGTAAATTATCGTGAGCAGAATATGTATTTGCTGAATGAATTAATATTACTAACATAATATCTAAAAAACCCACTTTCCAATCTTTCAACTTAACACCAAACATCTTAGATCAACAGAAAAATATGCAAATTAAAAATTAACAATCTAAAAACTTCCCAAACTGATATGAAATCAGAGAAAAACTTTACATAATGGTCAACCTCAAAGAAATGTTACCTTTGTTTTCTGAAAAGCTACCAAAGAGTAGGTGTACATTCTTCCTGTCCAAACAAGGGATAGGGAAAACAAACAAAAATGCTCACATGTTTCTTGAGGGTAAGACCCTTTTGCAAACTGAATACTCTTAACTGGGGAAGATACAAATGCATCAAAGGATTGTATTTTTAAAGAACAAATAACTGAGAGGACTGACTTAAAACTTTTCATATTCATGTTTATATCCATTTCAGGGGGAAAGAACTGATTAATATTGCTGCTTTTTATATATTCTACTTGAAAAAAAACCTGTCAAACTCAATGATTTATGAAATGCTCACTAAAGAGTCAGTATTTCATGAGAACAGATACTTTCTTGAACCTATTTCATCTACACAGGAGGTAAAGGTTTATGCTTATATTTTCCCATATTTGTGGAATTACTGCAAAAATATCTCAATATTGATTGTTATACAGACTTGAGTTTTTAAAAATATTATATACGAGATTTTTTAAAAACAGTAAATCCTTTTTCTGAGTATAAAATTAACATACATGCTTAATGTTGTGGCAGACTGAAAGATCCCTTCTTCTTCACCCCTCCTGCACCCACACTCTTGCCATGGCCTCGCTGAGATTGGAATGCAGTTTTCCTCTTCCTGACCAGGGGCTCAGCTATGTGACTTGCTTCAACCAATGGCACATGGACAGAGATGACAGTGTGCTGATACTGAGCCTAGGCCTTAACAGGCCTGCTGCCCTCTTGTTTCTCCAGATACAAACATCTTCAGCTAACCCACTGGCCCAAGGAGGACAGGGAACACATGGAGCAGAGGTACCACAGCCAAGTTTGATCAGCTGAGTCAACTGACCCACAGGTGCAGGAGTGATGGTGACTAATTATTATTTTTAAGGCATTAAGTTTTTGGGTTTTTTAAAATAAATTTATTCATTTATTTTTGGCTGCGTTGGGTCTTTGCTGCGTGTGGGCTTTCTCTAGTTGCGGCGAGCGGGGGCTATTCTTCGTTGCGGTGCTTGAGCTTCTCACTGCGGTGGCTTCTCTTGTTCCGGAGCACGGGCTCCAGGCATGCGGGCTACAGCAGTTGTGGTGCATGGGCTTAGTTGTTCCATGGCATGTGGGATCTTCCTGGACCAGGGCTCGAACCTGTGTCCCCTGCATTGGCAGGCAGATTCTTAACCACTGCGCCGCCAGGGAAGTCCCCTAAGGCATTACGTTTTGAGGTGGTTTGTTACACAGCCTTATCGTGGTACTAACAATAGATACAACGGTAGAACAATGTAAAATCCTAAAACTAAGAAAAAATTTAAAACTCACAATTCCTTCACTTTGACACCCACAATTAAAAAATATAGAGTACAACAGGGACTTCCCTGGTGGCACAGTGGTTAAGAATCCGCCTGCCAATGCATGGGACACAGGTTCGAGCCCTGGTCTGGGAAGATCCCACATGCCCTAGGAGCAACTAAGCCCGTGCACCACAACTACTGAGCCCGCGTGCCACAACTACTGAGCCTGCGTACCACAACTACTGAAGTCCACGCGCCTAGAGCCTGTGCTCTGCAACAAGAGAAACCACCACGATGAGAAGCCTGCGCACTGCAATGAAGAGTAGCCCCCGCTCGCTGCAACTAGAGAAAGCCCATGCACAGCAACAAAGACCCAATGCAGCCATAAATAAATAAATAAATTTATTTAAATTTTTTTAAAAAATTTTAAAAAAATGGGGCTTCCCTGGTGGTGCAGTGGTTGAGAATCTGCCTGCCAATGCAGGGGACACGGGTTCGAGCCCTGGTCTGGGAAGATCCCACATGCCACGGAGCAACTGGGCCCGTGAGCCACAATTACTGAGCCTGCGCGTCTGGAGCCTGTGCTCCGCAACAAAAGAGGCTGCGATAGTGAGAGGCCCGCGCACCGCGATGAAGAGCAGCCCCCGCTTGCTGCAACTAGAGAAAGCCTTCGCACAGAAACGAAGACCCAACACAGCCATAAATAAATAAATAAATAAATAAAAGAAAACAAAAAAAACTCTTAAAAAAAATTTTAAAAAAATATAGAGTACAACATTAAAAATCTACAAGTAGAGAAAAATATAAGGAAAAATGCAAAAGTTGTCTCAGTCTCTAAATCGCACTTCCCAGAGGTAAACACTAGTAGTATACTATCAGTTTTTTTGTTTTTTTCTATTGGAGTATAGTTGCTTTACAATATTGTGTTAGTTTCTACTGTACAGCAAAGTGAATCAGCTATACGTATACATATATCCCCTCTGTTTTGGATTTCCTTCTCATTTAGGTCACCACAGAGCACCGAGTAGAGTTCCCTATGCTATACAGTAGGTTCTCATTAGTTATCTATTTTATACATAGTATCAATAGTGTATATATGTCAATCCCAATCTCCCAATTCATCCCACCCCCACCGCTTCCCCCTTGGTATCCATAGTTTGTTCTCTACGTCTGTGTCTCTATTTCTGCTTTGCAAATAAGATCACCTATACCATTTTTCTAGATTCCACATATATGTGTTAATATACGATATTTGTTTTTCTCTTTCTGACTTACTTTACTCTGTATGACAGTCTCTTTGTAGAGACATGGATGGACCTAGAGACTATCAGTTTTGAAATGTGTCACTGGGATTTTATATATATACACACACATCCATACATATACAGGTCCTTTCCCCTACTCCTTCCACAGGATATTGAATGTATTGTTTTAAATCTTGCTTTTTGTATTTAATATATAATCTTTGACATTTACAAAAAACAATCAGAAATATATAGAGCTATTTCATTCTTTTAAGTGGCTGCACAACTATCCATTGTATGAATGTACTGTAATTATTTGAAAGTGTCCCTTTTTGATGGACACTTAGGTTATTTCCATTTACTTCTTAATATAAGCACTGCTTCAGTGAACATCCTTCTATACTTTTACAAGTATATTCATTACTCTAAATTCCTAGCATTCACTATTAACATTTGGTGTAACATTCTGTATACACAAATATAAAATATATGAATAGTAGATTTTCATTTCCAGGAATAACACAGAAGAAGCTCACACGCAAATGCTCATTAAGAGGAATATGTTGATGCTCAAAACTTCGTCTGTTCTCTTCGGCCAAAAACACCATAAACACATGATAATAAATTTATATGGGAAAAAAGTAAGAGAAAGACCCTTGCATTTCAGACACTGGGTGCTCTAAAGCTTTACCAGACTTCTCCAGCTACAAGCACAATCCCCACCTTCTCCACTTCCCACAAAGGACCTAACAGCAAGTTCACAAGAAAGACTGAGGTGAACTAACACGTGCTCCCAACTTGACCTCTCTCTACGTTCCACTATCTTCTGCTTTTCTGTCTTTTCCTTCCTTCTGGGTCTTTCACTATTGTCATCTAATTCCTCTTACTGAACTCTTAGAGCTATTTCTACCTGCTTCGTTTATTACTTTGCTCCAGTAATTACTTCTTCTTGCTGGTCTCTTCAAAGCCTTTCTCCACTGGCTCCTTTCCCTCAACCTTCTCTCTCCTGGAACCATCTTTCCTCAAACCTGTTCTCTTCTCCAGTCACCACTGCTCTGCCTGTGAACTAGTAGGTGATACTTACCTCTCCTTCTTCATCACCCAGTCTCTGTTCACTGTATCACCTCCACTGCCAGTGTCAGCAAAACCCAGACAGACACACACAGACACACACACACACTGATGCACACTTTCCGCCCTTTGGAATACTGCTTCTGGTCCTATCATTCTACTGAAATTGCTCTCTTAAATGTCACTAAAGATGTCTAAAGCACCAAATTCTATATGGTTTACTTAGTCCTCATCAGCCTTCACTTCTTTTTTTTTTTTTTTTAAAGTATTTTTTTAAATATTTTATTTATTTATTTATTTATTTATGGCTGTGTTGGGTCTTGGTTTCTGTGTGAGGGCTTTCTCCAGTTGCGGCAAGTGGGGGCCATTCTTCATCGCGGTGCGCGGGCCTCTCACTATCGCGGCCTCTCTTGTTGCGGAGCACAGGCTCCAGACGCGCAGGCTCAGTAATTGTGGCTCACGGGCCCAGTCGCTCTGCGGCATGTGGGATCTTCCCAGACGAGGGCTCGAACCCGTGTCCCCTGCATTGGCAGGCAGATTCTCAACCACTGCGCCACCAGGGAAGCCCATCCTTCACTTCTTTATAGCATCTGACATTCTCTCCTTCTTGAAACTGCTTTTTCAATAACTCAACAGAAAAATAGGCCAAAAGTCCACAAGGATATATATCACACTGATAATACTGGTAAGTAACTGCTTGGTAAAGTATTAAGATTGGGGATGACAGTTATAATGAAATTTAACTTTATCTGTAATTCAAAAATTTTTTCAATGATAAAGTATTAACGTATTACTTGTATAATTAAAAATTAATTCTAAAAATATGGAAAAATACAATACCAAGCCAGTCATAAAACAAGAAATTTAAATATGCAGCTAAAAAATACATTAAAAAGTCCAAATAATCATTAATAGTTATTAATTACTATTAACTAACAGTTATTAATTACTATTAACTAATAGTTATTAGTTGATTACTATTAACTAATAGTTATTAGTCAATAAGCCAAGATGAAAACTAAAACAAGATGTTTTTTGTCTATTAGTTTCCCATACACATATACAAACAAGTGATAATGAAGGTTTTAGGAAATTAGGACCTTCACACTACTGAAGGGACTATAAATTGGTATAGCCTTTTGAGGAGGCAATCTGGCAGTATCTATCAAAATTTAAAGGCACACATCCTTTGACTTAGCAATTCCATTTCTATGAATGTACCTGTACAACAATATTCACAAATTCATAAATGTTCTCTGCAAGCACTGTTTGTAATGGGAAATGATCAATAAAGATACCCTTTATTTAATATCTATATAAGAGAAAACTATTCAGACATTTCACGTACTGATATGAAAAAACAGTCGTGCTACTGCTAAGTGAAAAATGTTGGTTTTCCCAATTTTCTGATATATTCTTATGTTCCCTTTACTATTCTCTCTTCATTTCTCACTCTCTAAACATAGTAGTTGACAAAGATCTACTCCTGGTGTCCTCTTCTCTTCTCCTTTGATTTGAATCACTCATCCACTCCCACAGCTGCAACTGTCACCTCCATGCTGATGTTCTTCAATTCTGCATCTCTATTATCAACCTTTTCCTTTGCACTGGTACTTCATTTCTAAACTCCTGCTGGAAATTTCTACCTGGATGGCTCACAGGTCCTGCCAAGAAAATTAGATATGGGCTACAGGCAACACTACACAGATTTCTCAAATAAGAAAAACCTCTCTTCTTTATCATCCTTCCTTTAAGCTTTAAACTTCTCACTCATCACTAAGAACGACTGAAACTGCCTCCAAAAGCTCTCATCAAGGCCTTTCCCTTGACTGCCATTACCTATCCCATAATTCAGACTCTCATTACTTTCCACCTAGATCATGGCAATATCTGCTTAGTTATGCTTCCCGTTCTCACTCCCTCCCATTCATCTTACACAATGCTGCAAGCTTACAAAGGCACAGCTCTGATCACATTACTCTTCTGTTAAGAACCTTCTATGATTCCCAAGTGATCATGAATAGAATACAGAGATCTAAACCAGTCCCTCAAAGCTACCCTTGATCTTGCCCTATGTGCCTTTCCAAACCCATCTCCTAGTACTCTCCCTATTTTGTACTCCATGTTCTAGTCAACTGGAACACTTGAAATTTGAAAAAGATGCCCCACACTTATGCCTCCAAGCCATTCTTTGTGACAAGCCCACTTTTTTTTTTTTTTATATTTATTTGGCTGCATTGGGTCTTCGTTGCTGCGCAGGCTTCAGTAGTTGTGGCACGCAGGCTCAGTAGTTGTGGCACACGGGCTTAGTTGCTCCATGGCGTGTGGGATCTCCCCAGACCAGGGATCGAACCCGTGTCCCTTGCACCGGCAGGTGGATTCTTAACCACTGCGCCACCAGGGACATCCCCAAGCCCACTTTTGGAATTGACCCTTCCATCTGTGCTTGCTGAAATCCTACCCACGCTTTGAAGGTTCAATCCAAATGCTGTCTCTTCCATGAAGCCTTTCCCTGATTCCCCATTTAGATTTTCCCTGTTTTGAGCTTTTTCTGCACTTTGCGTTCCTTCTGAATAACCTGATAACAGTCTGCCTCGAATGTTGTTTATATACTTGTCTTATCTCACTTCTAAATTGTAAGCAAGGGAATTCCCTGGCGGTCCAGTGGTTACGACTCTGAGTTTTCACTGCTGAGGGCTCGGGTTCGATTCCTGGTCGGGGAAATAAGATCTCACGTGCCGTGCAGCACGGCCAAAAAAAAAAAAAATGTAAGCAAATGCACTCTGAGGGAAAGCAAAGTATCTTAATCATCTTTTTTTTTTTTTTAATTTAGTTTTTGGCCATGCCACGGCAGGTGGGATCTTAGTTCCCCGATCAGGCCCCCTGCACTGGAAGCATGGAGTCTTAACCACTGGACCGCTAGGGAAGTCCCTCTTAATCATCTTTATATCCTCCACAGTGCTCTGTGGGAGCAGATCAGGTCAATGATGAATAAATATTTACTGAATGATTAGGAAGAGTATGACTCTAAAACCAAAAAAAGGGCAAACACATTCTGAAGGAAAAGTACAATTCTTTCAACATGCTAGTGCAAGATCCACCTACAATATATGTATATAACGAGTACTCAGTAGTTCTTGATTAATAAGATTTTAAATGAGAATACTGGCTCCTCAGTCTCTAAATATTTCTTCTATCTCCACACATACTGAAAACTCTCTTGAACCAATGTCAGGCAGAAGATAATAACTTGCAAGGAAACAGATCTGCAGCAGTTCCATCAATGCTATGCATTTAAGGTGAGAAAAAGTACCATGATAATGACCATAATTACATGTGTTTGAATCTCTGTAAATTCTAAGCTGTTCACTAACTTAACATCATTCTGAAATACTTACAAGAGTAAATAAGAGCCGGAAAGAGAGTTTCATTTCTCTCCTGAGCTGTTTCAACCAGCATACGAAGTGGGCCTTTTGGACACAAAACAGCCACTAAATCTAGAAAAAGAAAAATAGAAAAGACATCTGAAAAATGTATTGGCTAAACTTGTAAATGGGTGTGTGAGGGAGGAATTAACCAATTGAAAAGGTTTAATTTTTTTTACACAGAAAGATGTTGAATGAATATGAAATAAACAGCAGGTAAGCTGATGGGGGAGGTGGATGGAGACAATCTAAACAAAATACACAAAACCACACAGAGACCTGTGCAAACTTCATTTTGGTTTGACTGCTATTTGGTTAGTTTACAGTGTATCATTGTTGGGTTCTAGGAATAAGTCTTCCCAGTTTGAAGAAAAGAGGCAGAAATAATGACAAGACAGAATTATTCTAGAGCAGTTGTCAATTTCCAAAGCAGAAACAAGGACAAGCCATTTCCAAACAAAACATACCTATGAGCCACAAACTGAAGGGTTACTTTAGGAGGGATTTAATAGAGGAGATTTGACTGAACTTTTCAAAATATGAAGAACAGAGTAGAAGAGATTCATCTTCTCTCCTTTTTGAAAACAGTATATGTACTATTTAGGGATACTTGAAATAAGAGGGCAGTAAATTTAAACAAAACAAAATAACTAATAAACCTCTGCATGAGTTAAGGATTTCTTTAGTTCTCCTGTCAAAAGCACTTCACAAATATTTAGGTCTCAGAATACATGTGGTGCTGAAAAGTGTCTTATTTTATGAAAACAGCAACTCGGAGGAGGAAGCAATATGCATAAATTATTCTTGATTCTACCGCCATCTCTCTCCAAAAACTGCAGTTTTTCTTACATTTGCTATGTCGTGAAAATTCAGAGCATAGAAATACAGAAAATAATTTCAAACATTTAATAATGTGAAACAGATATAGGTAAATTTGTAAAGGAAGATTTGATAGCTTGTGTTGACATTACTATCATTCAGATGCATTAAAGTAAAAAACCTCACACCTGCAAGTGGTCATGTCTTCTTGTACACTACTACTACTACTACTACTACAATAAAACACACACACACACACATGCACACACACACACACAGAAATCTCTACTCTCACTGCTTCCATTTTGATTTGTTTGGGAAGAGAAAAGGGGAATTTGCCATGCTCTGAAATAATGAGATTTCTAACCTGTTTCAACCTGCGATGTCCTGTAACTATCTTGGTTTTACGACACACTACTCCTTATAGAATTGTTAAATGATAAACCCTTATTTTTTAGAGCAATTAAAGTGAATTAAAATTAATTTTGTTTTGAAATTCTTAGAACAATCTTTGTGACATCTTGAGATCTTATGGAAATGGAGTTAAGAATCATTACTCTAAATACTGGACACAGAAGTCTTTTATTTTGAAGGAACTCAAAGGTCTGTGGAGATAATTTGTATATGTATGGAAGAAACAGAGGGTTGATAGGAGAAACAGTGTAATGTAGCAGAAAGAATATGGGACTTAGGACTCATATTCTAGATCAAATGATGTTAAGCTTGGGCAAATACTTTACCTCTACAAGCTTCAGGTTCTTAGCAGTAAAAGAATAACTGCCTTGCTTACTTCACAGTATTATATATTTTAAAGAAACAGCTAATATTTACTGATAAATACCGTTATACGTGTGTACTGTACATATTACTTTAATCTTCATAATAACTAAGACTCGGGGGTTGAGTAATGTGTCTGTGGCCACATACCCAATAAATGATAGGAGCAGAAGAGTCTGGATTTGAACCCAGGCAGTCTGTGTCCAGAGCTGGCTTTTTTTTTTTTTTTAATATCAAAAATGGAATCAGACTCTTTATTATGATTCAACCCTGATGTTTCATTTAATCAAGTTTTAACTTGCTCTAGTATGTCATAATGGTGCCTTGTGAGCCCTGTAGCGTGAGACTTGTATGGTGGTGAAAGTTCCACTGCACACCTTGTTCAAGAGCCCAGCATTGTATATTTAGAAGTGAAATAGTCACTATAACACTATCTGGAACTCCCAAGTGGATAAAGTGAGGAGGCCTGTATTGTGGGTTTAATACGTACTGAGACATGTATAACTTTGATTTCTATTTTTGGTATCTGTGAGGCAAGAGATTCTCAGTTATTTCCCCTAAAGAGGGAAACCTTGGATAAGTAATTGCTGTTGCTACCACTGGCAGAACCAGGTGGCTAGACCACTTGCAATGTCCCAAGGGTCTGTAAAAATGCACAGATGGAGCCAACTGTTGGCCAGATTAAGACGACTGCCCAAAGTTCAGCTAATTTTGCTGACCCTTGGATCCCATTCTTTGATCAAGGATGCCTGGATTAAGCAATGAAAAGCAGAGCTCTCCAGTGAGCTCCTTCACATGTAGTTTTGATGCTGTCCATAAAGTGTACAAACTCCCACTGCTGTTTGTTCACTCATTTGATCCCAAAGGGCTCCCGTGGTAGCCAGGGGTCCAAGAGAGGGGTGACCTCCTCTAGCACCTTGTCAACTGGCAAGGGACTGAGGAAAGAAGAGGCCACCCTCTCCTATAGGTGAGATATTCCACGGGGCCCAGACTCAGCGCTATCATATGGCTAACATTTCTGTCTTAGCAAGGAGGCCCTGGTGGCTGTGCTGAGCTGTCTCCACGATATGGAGATAAGGAGCAGATGGATTCGGAGCTTCACAGGTTCAGGGCCTGTGAAAACCTGTTTCCAGGAGAGCTCGGTATGTAGTCAGAAATGGCCATTCTAAACGTGTACAGCATGGGACTGAAAAGGGTAGTTTCTCACACCAGAGATTCGTGGGCAACTTATGATCATAGTGTGTGATCCAGAGATTTCAGGAGGTATGAGAAGAGGTTGCTAAAGCCTCTACAGTGAATGATTCTCTGGGGCGGGAGAAGGGACACTAACGGAAGTAACTACTGTATTACAATTTGGACAGATTCTAGAACCTTATGTTGTAGGAGGTCCCCATTCAAGGTGGGCCAATTTGTAACAGTATAAATAGGCTTAAGTAAAATTTGTAAATGAAGAGTATATTGCCTCCCAGATCCGCAAAGGGCCTAAAACATAGTGGGCTTGTTTTAACATCGTGGGCGCAGAGAGGGTCAGCTGCTATTTCTTGACAGTGCCAGAGATGCAGAAGCCCTCAGCTTACCAAGTAACTTTCAGGAATTTAACTGGGGTGGCAGAGCCTTGTACTATGTACAGGGAAATGCCACCTCCCTTTTGAGCTCTATTGTGAATATCTGTATGTCCTCACCAAGTAGGTCCAGTGAATTTATTCAGAGGATGATATCATCAGTGTAATGTTATATCTGTGCTCTTGGACAAAGGTGGATGTGGTTAAGATCCAGCCTGCAAAGATTTTGTGCAACAGTAGTAGGGCTGCTAAAGTACCCGAGTCGCTTGGTAAAGATATAATGTGTCCCTTTGAAGGAGAAGGCAAACTGTGGCTGTCGAAAAAGGCATGGAACAGAAGAACATATTGGTAAAATCTCTGACTGCAAAGTATTAACCAGCTGCTGACTGGACGGAGCGCAGAACTGGCATTCTTGATCGCAGCTGTGCAATGAAAAGATGAGTACTTTGCAAACCATCAAATACTATACAACCTAAGGTCACTATGAAAAGTCTGTCGCAAAGAGTATATGACTTCTCCAGTTCTGTGACTGACTGCTCAAATATGAGAACAGAGCCAATCCAATTCTATTTCCACAGACGTTTTATTCATCAATCAAGGGGGAATGGTGAGGTTTTCTACTACAGGTCACCTGACATTTTAATAAGCATTTGAATAGGGACGAAAGAACACTGCAGTTATCATACAGAGACCACAAATTGACCTCTGAAAACGGATCTCTTTTTGGCTTTTATGCAAAGTGAGAGTTACAGAGTTCACATCTTGGTTATTCACGGCTAAGGTATATTCTGACTTTTCAGGACCCATGTCACATGGGTTGCTAATAAATTTGAAGCTCACACTGCCCAAATAAGTTTTATCTTTAAAAGAGTAATTCTACCCAAGTTGCCTTATAAAAAGTAGTTAACTTAATTTTTATATTAAAAATTAGTTGAGCACTTTATGTGTGTCAAGCACTCTGCTAGTGCTTTCCAACAAGTATTCTGAGAAGCATTATTCCCATTTTCCAAATGAGGAAACTGAAGCTCGAAGGGCCCGAATCACCTTCATAAAGTCACGAAGGCTATCAGTGGTAGCGATGGGATTTGAATCTAAGTCTTAGGACAAGCAGTCTATGGATCCTTCCACTAACTCATCAGTGAGTTACACTGGGGGGATTAATAAAAGTTTTAAAGAACTTAACCTCAAAAAGTTTGAAATCTTTATATGACAGATAGTAGAGTTAACTGATTATTTACTGAAAAGCTATGGGACATTACTGTTGTCATTTTCCCTAAGTCAAGACAACTAGAAGAGGAAGGAAAACACACCAGGAGGTATTTCTGTGATGAACAAAATGTCAGTCTTGGGTTTTACCATATACTGAAATCACAGCCAAGATGAGCCACGCGGTCCATTCTGGGAGGTACTTGATAAATACCAGGGCCATGAGGGCACTGATCATAATGAGATATGCCTGCTGGAGTCTCAGTGGACCTTTCCAGTGAATGGCAATCATTCCCACCACACCAAAATTCCAGATCAGGAGTGCAACTGTAATGTAGTCCATGGCAACATTATAGGTTTTAAACACTTCCCTGAAAAAAATTAAACAGATTTCTAAAAAGATTTGCATACAATAAGTTTCACCAAAACATTTTTTAGAACTATGGTTCTAACATATTCATTAGATATTCATATCCCAGCTTCACACTTTTACCATATCTTTCTTTAAATTAATGCACTTTTTTCCTCAAGTTGAGCTTATTTTAACAGAAAACTCTGTATCAGTCATATAAATGGGAAACCAGTATCACAGGCCACAGTTGTAAAGTACAAAAACTAAAAAAAAGGCCATACAACACCTAAAATGCTATTCTATACTTTGGGAAACACTTGTTTGAAGTATCTGAAATTGGAAAAAATTAAACATGCAAAATGAATTTTAGAGCTTAGGACATATGGTGTTATTTTCATAAAATTTAGTGCAGCCATTAAATATATATATGTTTTATACACATACACACAAACATGGGATATAGGCATGATATATTGTTGCCTGAAAAAAAAATATGATCTCATTTACATGAAATAGTGTGTGAGAAGAGAGAGCAAGAGATCGATGTAGTAATTCCTGAAAAGATGCAGGACTTATCTTTAGATGATGGGAGTCTGGAATTTTTAAAACTTTTCTTCTTTTCTTTCTTTCTTTTTTTTTTTCCACAAGGAATGAATGAATGAATTTTTATAATGAAGAAAATAGTATTTTAATTTTGGGAGGGGGAATTCCATCTTAAAATAAAGAGATACAAATATAGAAGATGGGTAACTGAGGAGAAAGAAAGCACTTGTTTATTTAAGCACAAACTTTGGATTCTGCAGACTATCCAGAAAGGTGATCTTTCCATTTTGAAATTTCAAAATAAATGTTAAATTTCTGGATGATGTAGCTATTCGTATTAAGCATTTCAGATATCCCAGCACTCAAAACAAAAAAAACCGAAAACTCCAAACTATTGTTATCTTTGGCTAGGTAATACATGCCTAAAATGTAAAATTCCCAACATATACTGTGAAAAGTTTCCCCCAAACCTTGTCTCCTTCTCCAAAGGAAAGCACTATTATTAACTTCATATGCATCCTTCCAGAGAGTGTCCATACATGTCATAAATATACCTCTTTACTGGACACAAATGATAGCATACACATTGTTCTAAACCAGGTTTTTTTCTCTTAACGATATTCCTGGAGAACTTTCCACATTAGTATACTTGAGTACTTCATTCTTTTCAATGGCTTTATTGTATGGATGTACCATAATTTATTTAACCAGTTTTCTATTGATGGATACTTAGACTGATTCCATTCTTTTGCTATCAGAAACAATGCTGCAATGATTATCCCTACAGATTACTAGGTTCAGGACATATTCATATAAAACTTTAATTGATATGCCAAACTGCTCTTAATCAAAGTTTTACACCAATGTGTGCATGTTTATTTTCCTGCAAACTTGCCAAATTAGAACATTTATTAAACTATTTGATCCTTGTTAACCTAATGTACAGCTTTAATTAGCATTAATTTTATAAGGAGGGTGTGCATATTTTCATATATTTAAAAGTAACTTGTCTTTCTCTTTCTGTTGACTATTTTTTCATATCCTTCGCCCATTTTTTTTCTGTTAGGTTGCTGTTGATCTTATTGCCATGTAGAGGTTTATATATAAAGTAAATTAGCCTTTGTCTATAAAATGAGTTGAAAACACACTTAGCAGTTGGTCATTCATCTTCTGATTTTTTTCATGGTGTGGCTGGTTGGCTTGTTTTTTGGGTTTTTTGGTTTTGTGTGAATGTGTGTGTGTGTGTGTGTGTGTGTGTATATATATATATATATATATGTATATATTTATATATAAAACATTAGATTTAAGGAAGGACCTTTTAAGTTATATAATTAAAAAAATATATATATATACTTAAATTCCCCATCCCCCATGGTTTTCTCTAGTCCTTTTATGGTTTTACTTTCATATTTAAATTTTTAATCCATTGGAATTTATCCTGGTATAGATATAAAGAAGAAATTCAAATTTTTCTCTGGATGACTACCCAATTATCTCAACACCAATTACTAAATAATCCATTTACAGCCTACTGATTCTATACTACCTGTATCATAAATTAAATTCCTTTATATATTTGAGCATTTTTTTTTTAGTCCTTCTAATCTTTTCTACTAATTATCTATTTATAGTGCAGGTGTCACTATTTTAATTATTATAGTTTTATAATTTTGTTTTTTTTTGTTTTTTTAAAAAAATTATTTATTTATGTATTTATTTTTGGTTGTGTTGGCTCTTCGTTGCTGCGCATGGGCTTTCTCTAGTTGCGGCGAGCGGGGGCTACTCTTCGTTGCAGTGCGCGGGCTTCTCATTGCGGTGGCTTCTCTTGTTGCAGAGCACGGGCTCTAGGCGCACGGGCTTAGTTGCTCCACGGCATGTGGGATCTTCCCGGACCAGGGCTCGAACCCATGTCCCCTGCATTGGCAGGAGGATTCTTAACCACTGCACCACCAGGGAAGTCCCTAGTTTTATAATTTTGTATCAGGTAAGGAGTAGTATTCCTCAGTTTTCTTCTTTTTTACGATTCTTTGGGGTACCTTCACTTATTTATTTTTTCAAATAAATTTTAAAATTATCTTGTCCAGATTAAAAATAAATCTTATTTGTATTTTTATTGGGCTTATATTAAAATTTAAAATAAACTTAGAGAGAACTGACATCTTTATGATGATATTCTTTCTATGTAACCTGGTATAATTTTCCATTTCTTTAAGTCTTCTTTTTAAGCCCTGAAGAGGCATTTTAAAATTTCTGTATTTTATTTATTTATTTATTTTTAAAAGTTTGGCCACGCCGCATGGCTTGCAGGATCTCAGTTCCCTGACCAGGGATTGAATCTGGGTGACAGCAGTGAAGGCACCAAATCCTAACCTTTAAACCACCAGGGAACTCCCTAAAATTTCTTAATAATAGAGCTTAAACAATTACTGTTTAATCCTAGATATTTTCTCTTTCTTGCTGCTCTCATAAATGGGATTTTTTTCTTTTCATTATGTTTTCTAACTAGTTGTTTACATGATGGCTATTGATTTATGTTAATTAATTTTGTATGCAGTTGCCTTAACAAATTTACTTAGTGATTCTAATTGTTTTTTTGGTTAATTCTGAAACCAAGTAAACAATCATTTTATCTCTAATTACTGATGATTTAACCTTCTCTTCCAAATTGTGCAGCTCTTATTTCTTTGTCTTATTTAATTGCGTTCACTAGTCCCTCCAGAGCAACTATTGACAACAATAGTGATAAAGGAAATCCTCATCTTGTCCTAACAGTAACAGGTGTGCTTCTGAAGTTTTCCTAAGAGGATGATACCAATCTTTAGAATAAGATTCATATATTTTATCATGTTAGAGAACTAATCATCTGTTTTATTATGGAATTTGACCAAGGACAAGTGTTGAATTTTGTCAAATTCTTGTTAGCATGTACGAGATGATGACTTAGTAACATGGTGACTTGTATTGATATTTCCTAATAATAAACCAGTTTCCCATTCTGCAAACAAACTCCATTTGGTCATATGTATTATAGCCTCGAAGGGTTGTTGCTGAATCCTGTTAGTGAATATTTAGTTATTCTTTTGGCATCAATAAATAGGACTGATCCACAGTTTCCTTTTTCTTGATAATTCATAGGGTTTTGGTACCAGTGTTACCCTGCCTTCTTAAAAAGAATCTGGAAGCTTTTCTTCTTTTTCTATGTCCTGGAACAGTTAAAATAGCATTAGAGTTATCCACTCCTTAAAGGTTTAATAGAATTTCCCTATGAAACCATTTGGGCCTGGTATTGTTGTTACGGGTGGAGGTGGGATGAGAACCTCCTCAACAACCTTCTGTATTTTTTCTTTGCTCTGCTTAGATTTTCTATCACTTCACTGGTCAGTTTTGGTAACTAGTTTTTTCCTAAAAAATCATCCATTTCATAGAGATTCTTACATTTGTTTCTTTTGTCTATGGTCATTCCCCCTGCTTCTACCAAAGAGTTAACTCTTCAATTTATTTTTTAGCTTTATTGCTTCTTCCTAATTTAAGAGCTAGTGCAATGGTTTACGACCTGTATTCTGCCACTGGGGCTGAGAGAAAGGCAAGGCGGGCAAACCTCTGAGCCTCTCTATTCTCTTCAACAGAGCAGCTCCACTTTTTTCTATTTTATATGTGAAGTTCTCATGTAAGATTTCATTTGAAAGGCGAAAGACTAACTGATGAAACAATATAAAAGTTTAAAAATCAATTCATGTTTATACACATGCTTGAAACGCTTTAACATTCTGATTCAAAGATCATTACTAGAAGTAAAGAATACAGTAAATTCTTTACTAAAAAGACTTAGAAATAACTGTAGTCTTGAGTTCTTTCAGTTCTACTTATTATAAACAAGGATCAACAAAAGAATATCCCTATCGATAATATTAACTAGTTGTATATATACCAACTATGGCCTATACATGGAAACAATTATAATTTAAGAATAATTCATCAACAAAGTACAGTTCTTTAAATGCCAGTTATAGAGCCCAAATAAAGTTAATTTGTGAAAAACAGACCAAATATTTCACTACTTACCCCAAGTAAATGAATGAGAAAAAGAACAGCAACAATAGGGATGAAATAATAAGCCAGGCATGGATGACCTAGAAAAGAGTTTCAGTATAATTAACAGATCCCATAACCCTAAAAAAAATCCAAATTTCTTACTTCAAAAATTGTATATTACTTCTGTATGTGTTATGATTTTCAAATGGCAAAATACAAGCAGCTTTGGGATCAGTGAATACCTATAACAGAACTCTTTGGTGCTGAACTACTCATAATATAAATAGAAATTTCACCAAAATACATGTAGACCTTCGTTCCTTTAAAAATACGTAAAATTTTTAAAAGAAAAGAATACATTAAAAAAAAACAAATTATCGAAGACAACCTATGGAACTTCCCTGGTGGCGCAGTGGTTAAGAATCCGCCTACCAATGCAGGGGACACAGGTTCGAGCCCTGGTCCGGGAAGATCCCACATGCCGCGGAGCAACTAAGCCCCTGTACCACAACTACTGAGCCTGCGCTCTAGGGCCCGTGAGTCACAACTACTGAGCCCACGTGCCACAACTACCAAAGCCCACACACCTCGAACTCATGGTCTGCAACAAGAGAAGCCACCACAATAAGATGCCGGCGCACAGCAATGAAGACCCAATGCAGCCAAAATAAATAAATAAATAAATAAATAAAATTTTAAGGGTTATTGTG
Organism: Balaenoptera borealis; assembly: GCF_965194805.1. NCBI lineage: Eukaryota > Metazoa > Chordata > Mammalia > Artiodactyla > Balaenopteridae > Balaenoptera > Balaenoptera borealis. The sequence goes on from NC_138866.1 coordinate 28,926,076, forward strand.
TTAAAAAAAAAAAAACAAAAACAAAGACAACCTACGGAATGGGAGAAAATATTTGCAAATGATATGACTGACAAGGGGTTAATATCCAAAATATATGAACAAACCAAACAACTCAATGTCAAAAAACAAACAACCCAATCAAAAAATGGGCAGAAGACCTAAAGAGACATTTTTCCAAAGAATACATACACATGGCCAACAAGCACATGAAAAGATGCTCAATACTGTTAATTATTAGAGAAATGCAAATCAAAACAACAAGTTATCACCTCATACTTGTCAGAATAGCTATCATCAAAATGACCACAAATAACAAGTGTTGGCGAGGATATGGAGAAAAGGGAAGTTTTGTACCCTGTTGGTGAGAATGTAAATTTGTGCAGCCACTGTGGAAACCAGTATGGAGGTTCCTCAAAAAACTAAAAATAAAACTACCATATGATCCAGCAATTCCACTCCTGGGTATGTATCCAGGAAAAACAAAAACACTAATTTGAAAAGATACATGCACCACTATGTTCATAGAAGCACTATTTACAACAGGCAAGATATGGAAGCAACCCAACTGTCCATCAACAGAAGAACGAACGGATAAGTAAGATGTGTACACACACACAAACATACACACACACACAGAGGAATATTATTCAGCCTTAAAAAAGAATAAAATTCTTCCATTTGCAGCAATGTGGATGGACCTAGAGAGTATTAAGCTTAGTGAAATAAGTCAGACAGAGAAAGACAAATACTGTATGATACCACTTATATGTGGAATCTAAAAAGTAATACAAATAAATGTACATGTAAAACAGAAACAGATGCACAGATATAGAAAACAGACTAGTGGTTACCAAAGGGGAATGGGAAGTGAGGGGTACAAATTAGAGGTATGCCAATGTTCATTGCAGCACTATTTACAATAGCCAGGACATGGAAGCAACCTAAATGTCCATCGACAGACGAATGGATAAAGAAGATGTGGTACATATATACAATGGAATATTAATCAGCCATAAAAAAGAACAAAATAATGCCACTTGCAGCAACATGGATGGACCTAGAGATTGTCATACTGAGTGAAGTCAGACACAAAGACAAATATCATATGATATTGCTTACATGTGGAATCTAAAAAAAAGAGTACAAATGAGCTTATTTACAAAACAGAAGTAGACTCATAGATGTAGAAAACAAACTTATGGTTACCAGGGGATAAGGGTGGGGAGGGATAAACTGGGAGATTGGAATGGACATATACACACTACTATATATAAGATAGATAACTAATAAGAACCTGCTGTATAGCACAGGGGACTCTACTCAATACTCTGTAATGGCCTATATGGGAAAGAATCTGAAAAAAAAAAGAGTGGATATATATAGACATATAACTGATTCACTTTGCTGTACTCCTGAAACCAACACAACATTGTAAATCAACTATACTCCAATAAAAATAAAAAAACAAAAGCAAAAACAAGTTAGGGGTATGGGATTAGGAGGTAAAAACCACTATGTATAAAATAGATAAGCAACAAGAATATATTTTATAGCACATGGAATTATAGCCATTATCTTATAATAACTTTTAATGGAGTATAATCTGTAAAAATAACGAATCACTATTCTGTATACCTGAAACTAATATAATACTGTAAATTAACTATACTTCAATTAAAAAAATTATCAACAGAGTCAACAGTTAACATTTAAACTTTAAAGCAGCAATATTTTCAATGGAGGAATTTTGATGTATTTCTTAAATAAACAATAAATTAATTGATAAATAATTGATAATAAATTGATAAAATAAAATAATTGATAAATCAAATTCAATAAAATTGAAAATCAGATATTCAGTTAAGTGACCTATATACACATACTTTAACTGTACAGAGAAAATAGGTCTTCTAAATTACATAACTATTTGACAAAAGAATATTCTGAGGTTTCAATAAGTATTATTGAATCTGAGGTTTCAATAAGTATTGCTATGCTATGTTTATTTTACTTGGTTCATTAATAAGTTAATACTTACATGTCAGTCCATTATTATGCAGAATTCATATAGAACTATATAAATATTAGTCATTATTACTCATGTACAGCTTATTAATATGAGAGATAGAATCAGAACCTGATTTTTAATTAATTAAATAATTAATTTTTTTGGCCACGCCATGTGGCATGCAGGATCTGAGTTCCCCGACAAGGGGTCGAACCCATGCCCCCTGCAGTGGAAGCGTGGAGTCTTAACCACTAGGCCGCCAGGGAAGTCCCCAGAACTTGATTTTTATAATCTATTACACAAGATAAAAAAATTTTATGGTAATTTTATGTAATGAGTATGTTGGGGAAAATACTATACAACCCAAAGAGTCTGGGGTTTTAAAAAATAGATTGGAGAAGCATGATAAATTGTCAGGTAATTTTTAACCAAAAGTGAAATTATTTTGAGGTAGATACAGCCAAAATATGCTTTATGCTTTCAATGAACTTTACTGTTTAATGACAGAAGGAGCTACTTAATCAACAACTTTCCCAAACATATCTCTTAATCAGAAAAGACCAAGTCAAAACTTAAAGAAAAAGAAGAAAAGCTCCAAATCAAGAATATTATTTTGTCTTCTTTTTTAAAAAAATCTCCCACACCCACCTCCCAGATCCAGTTGTTCCAATTATCCCACTCTAAGCTATCAAAATCTAGTTGTTACTAATGTTAACATTAGAATCTATGTTAATTTTGTCTTGCGGTTCCATTTTGATCACTCAAGGTGATCTGCGATTGCTAATTCTTTTGAAGAAAAGATTTCTTAAAAATTCTCTCTTTCTTTAAAACAATTTTATAAAATGTTACAATTTGGGAAAAGGTCAAAAGAGTGGCTTTACACCACTAAAGTTGGTATTCCTTTGACATTTAAATATTCTAAATTGACTATCCGAATACAACAAATTTAATATCTGGTGTTCCTCCATAAAAACCTCCCCTAACATTTTTTTAATTAATTAATTTATTCATTTATTTAATTTTTGGCTGCATTGGGTCTTCACTGTTGCACGCGGGCTTTCTCTATTTGCAGTGAGCGGGGGCTACTCTTTGTTGCGGGGCGCAGGCTTCTCATTGTGGTGGCTTCTCTTGTTGCAGAGCACAGGCTCTAGGCGCGAGGGCTTCAGTAGCGGTGGCACACGGGCTTCAGTAGTTGTGGCTCGCGGGCTCTAGAGCACAGGCTCAGTAGTTGTGGCACACGGGCTTAGTTGCTCCGGGGCATGTGGGATCTTCCTGGACCAGTATCATGGTCCACGGGCTCGAACCCGTGTCCCCTGCATTGGCAGGAGGATTCTTAACCACTGCGCCACCAGGGAAGCCCTCCCCTAACATTTTATTCTAAAAATTTTCAAACACACAGCAAACCACTGCCCAGATACCACCAAAATTCTACCATTCACATTTTGCTGTACTTGCTTTGCAACACATCTATCCATCTCTCCACCCATTAGCCCATTTTAATCCATATCAAAGTAAACTGAAGACACCTGTACGTTTCCCTCTAAGTACTTCAACTTTAGCAAAATATTCTAAAGGGAGTCCTTACTCTAGTTCATCTGCAAAAAAAAAAAATAATAAGCAGAAATGAATCTTCCCACCTGCATCCCAGCCCATCACAAGTCTTAGCTTTAGAAATAATCCAAGTTATCAAACTAAAAAGTATATAAAATATTACAAAACAGAAAAACTTTAAAGAGTGGGAGATGTACACTGGTATTCCATACTGAGCTCCAAATTAAGGGCTAGAGTAAATATTATGTACCAGAAATCCTCCACTTTCTTAAGAAATGCTTTTTACCTTGTTTTATGGGGGAAGGGGCAAGGGAACATGGGAATGTTTTTTATTTAAAAAAAACAGCATTTTTCTGAATACAAAGTAACATATGCTTATAACATATAGAAAATATAGAAACACTAAAAGAAAAAACAATTCCCATTGACCAATGAGAACCAAAGTTGACATTAACATTTCCTTTCAGACATGTTTTCTGTCTGCATATGTAAAGACCTTTTAAAAAAATTAGAATCAGGTAATACAAAATTTTACATTCTGCTTTTTAAATTAATTTTTTATTAAAGACAAATTCTCATCCCACCAAATATTTTTTTTAAATATGATTTTTAAATGACTAAATAATAGTCTACTTACACGCATGAACCCACAATTTAACTTTTCCCTTATGCATGGAATTTGTGGGGTTTTCCTTCTTTTTCCAATTATATTTTATGCTAGGAGTAATATCTAGTATGCAAATATTTTCCAGCATTTTAAAGTCTTTGGGATAAATCATGAAAGCAAAATACAGAACCAAAGTGTACAGACATTTTCTAATTACTGACTATTGATACATACTGGCTTAGTGACTCCGCAAATAAGGCCTGATTAACCTTCACCAAGTCAGTAAGTTAAATATGTTAATTTGTTATTTTAATATATATATTTTTTGCTAGTGAGGAAATACGCATACATCTCTCTCTCCCTCTCTCTTCCTCTCCCTCTCCTGGCCATCTATATTTCCTTCATAATTTCTCTGCTTGGATTTTTAAAATTTCTTATTAGGATGTCCATAATTTTAGCTATTTGTAACTGCTCTTCATATGGTAAAAATATTAGCCCTCTGCCTGTAATAATGGTTATAAATGGTCTTCTTATTTAGGTTAATCACTGATGTTATGATTTTCTGAATTATTACCTAAATTCAAAGCCTCTTCTGATGACTAAATAACACCTTCCCTTTTTCTAGAACATCAGGTGGTAAAACAGGCCTTTCTCATCTTGCTACAATCCCTAGTTCAGCTTTCCTGTGCTAAAGGCTCTGAAAGAAAAGAGCCCCTGCTTCTGTACAGAACAGCAAGGATCTCCTCTAAACACTGAACTATCTAGGCCAGAAATCATGTGACTTTAGTAAGCTATACAGTTTCATCTATAACAAATGATATATAATAATTAACTGCCTTTTCCATTTCTTCCTTTTTAAGGTTTGTTTGGTCTTTTAGCTTCTTGTGCTTCTCAGAGACATTGCACAATCAACCAGTGACACACAAATCCTCAGGGCTTATTTCCAAACAGGTCCTGGCAAGTTTCTGAATTTCTGACTCAAAAGCTCCTTTTATTTTTATACTAGGAGTCAAAATTAACAACTTGTTTCTATAGAATTGGCTGTGTTTGCTAAGACTTGAATATTAAAAAGCAAAAGAAAACAACACAAAAATGAATGGGTGAACGTGGAAATCCAGCTAAGTATAAACCTTTTAGATTGTCTAATATGAAGCATTAACTAAAATATGCACAAAACTGACCAAAAATACATCAGGATAAGTTCTAGTTCTACCTACCAAATACAGCTACAACACCTGGATCGAATGTGTGCAGCTGCCAGTAGGCTGGGGAGTCAGAAGTACCAGGAAGCCAGCAATGAGTTTACCACTTTTTCCCTCCAGTACTACCCTACTCCACCTGAACTCAACACAACCCAAGTGGACATTAGCAAGACTATGAGCTCCAGGAGAAGCCCTCTAAGTTCCTGCTAGCAAAGCAGAAAGAGGTCTCCTAACACCAAAGAAGAATGTAAAACCCCAGGTGACTCCCAATAACATGTGAGGAACAAAAGTAGTATATAATCCAGATACAAGTCACAAAGAAAGTCCAATAAAGCAGAGAAATGGAACTGGCAGGTAAACACTTATATGTAAACAAATATATATAGTGGACAAAAAAAGATGCAGTAATTGAGACATGAGCATATTTAAGTAGGGGGAGGAGTATGCTTCTCAACACGACATCATTTGCTCTTTGGCTCCCTGAGTGTTGATGACTACCTGTCGCCATCACACACATCTTTTGTCTTCAATCTCTAGATTCTGATGTCAGACTGCAAATGGTCATCACTTGGGTTAATACTTCCACCCACTCAACAAACAAGGTTAAACTCTGTATAATTTTAGAGTTTGTGAACACTGAAAAGGTATTCCATCTTATTAATAATCAACTAAATGCAAATTAAGACATTTTTGCTTTGCCTATGAGGGTTAGCACAGATTTTTTAAAAAAGAAATTCAGCGCTGGTGAAGGTGGGGTAAGACAGCCTTTTTCACTACCAGTGTTAAGTACAAATTGATACTATCATCTTGAAAACAAAATTCTGCATAGCAAGACAGTTAAAAATATGTAGATAATTTGCTCCAGAAATTCTGTGCCTAGGAGTTTACCCTAAGGAAATAATTTGAAAAACTGAAAACTTCTATGCATAAAGACATTCATTGTTTTTTAGAAGAGCGAAAATCTGGAAACAACTTAAATGTCCAAATTAGGGGAAGTGAATTACAATACACTCATTGAGTCAAATATTATGTAACCATTAGACATATTTGCTAAGAATTTATAATATGGAAAAATGCTTATGCCAAAGTAAAAGTTAAAAAAGGACACATACTGATTATGCATTTGATTTTAACCATGTTAAAGAATATACAGAAGTAGACTCCCTCTTGCGAGAGCACCAGAATCACAACTGGCTGCTGAACAATCATTGACAGGAAGACCCTGGACTTCACCAAGGAGGATACCCCACGTCCAAGGACAGAGGAGAAGCCACAGTGAGACGGTAGGAGGGGCGCAATCAGAGTAAAATCAAATCCCATAACTGCTGGGTGGGTGACTCACAGACTGGCGAACACTTATACCACAGAAGTCCACCCACTGGAGTGAAGGTTCTGAGCCCCACGTCAGGCTTCCCAACCTGGGGGTCCGGCAACGGGAGGAGGAATTCCTAGAGAATCAGACTTTGAAGCCTAGTGGGAATTGATTGCAGGACTTTGACAGGACTGGGGGAAACAGAGACCCCACTCTTGGAGGGCACACACAAAGTAGTGTGCACATTGGGACCCAGGGGAAGGAGCTGTGACCCTGGGGGAGACTGAACCAGACCTACCTGCTGGTGCTGGGGGGTCTCCTGCAGAGGCGGGGGGTGGCTCTGTTTCACCGTGGGGACAAGGACACTGGCAGCGGAGGTTCTGGGAAGTGCTCCTTGGCGTGAGCCCTCCCAGAGTCTGCCATTAACCCCACCAAAGAGCCCAGGTAGGCTCCAGTGTTGGGTTGCCTCAGGCAAAACAACCAACAGGGAGGGAACCCAGCCCCACCCATCAACAGTCAAGTGGATTAAAGTTTTACTGAGCTCTGACCGCCACAGCAACAGTCAGCTCTACCCACCACCAGAGCCTCCCATCAAGCCTCTTAGATAGCCTCAACCACCAGAGGGCAGACAGCAGAAGCAAGAAAAACTACAATCCTGCAGCCTGTGGACCAAAAACCACAGTTACAGAAAGATAGACAAGATGAAAAGGCAGAGGGCTATGTACCAGATGAAGGAACAAGAAAAAACCCCAGAAAAACAACTAAATGAAGTGGAGATAGGCAACCTTCCAGAAAAAGAATTCAGAATAATGATAATGAAGATGATCCAGGACCTCGGAATAAGAATGGAGGCAAAGACTGAGAAGATGCAAGAAATGATTAACAAAGACCTGGAAGAACTAAAGAACAAACAAACAGAGATGACCAATACAATAACTGAAATGAAAACTACACTAGAAGGAATCAATAGCAGAATAACTGAGGCAGAAGAACGGATAAGTGACCTGGAAGACAGAATGGTGGAATTCACTGCTGCAGAACAAACTAAAGAAAAAAGAATGAAAAGAAATGAAGACAGCCTAAGAGACCTCTGGGACAACATTAAACGCAACAACATTCGCATTATAGGGGTCCCAGAAGGAGAAGAGAGAGAGAAAGGAGCAGAGAAAATATTTGAAGAGATTATAGTCGAAAACTTCCCTAACGTGGGAAAGGAAATAGCCACCCAAGTCCAGGAAGCCCAGAGAGTCCCATACAGAATAAACCCAAGGAGAAACATGCCGAGACACATAGTAATCAAAGTGGCAAAAATTAAAGACAAAGAAAAATTATTGAAAGCAGCAAGGGAAAAACGACAAATAACATACAAGGGAACTCCCATAAGGTTAACAGCTGATTTCTCAGCAGAAACTCTACAAGCCAGAAGGGAGTGGCATGATATACTTAAAGTGATGAAAGGGAAGAACCTACAACCAAGATTACTCTACCCGGCAAGGATCTCATTTAGATTTGATGGAGAAATCAAAAGCTTTACAGACAAGCAAAAGCTAAGAGAATTCAGCACCACCAAACCAGCTCTACAACAAATGCTAAAGGAACTTCTCTAAGTGGGAAACTCAAGAGAAGAAAAGGACCTACCAAAACAAACCCAAAACAATTAAGAAAATGGTCATAGGAACATACATATCGATAATTACCTTAAACGTGAATGGATTAAATGCCCCAACCAAAAGACATAGACTGGCTGAATGGATACAAAAACAAGACCCATATATATGCTGTCTACAAGAGACCCACTTTAGACCTAGGGACACATACAGACTGAAAGTGAGGGGATGGAAAAAGATATTCCATGCAAATGGAAATCAAAAGAAAGCTGGAGTAGCTATACTCATATCAGATAAAATAGACTTTAAAATAAAGAATGTTACAAGAGACAAGGAAGGACACTACATAATGATCAAGGGATCAATCCAAAAAGAAGATATAACAATTATAAATATATATGCACCCAACATAGGAGCACCTCAATACATAAGGCAACTGCTAACAGCTATAAAAGAGGAAATCGACAGTAACACAATAATAGTGGGGGACTTTAACACCTCATTTACACCAATGGACAGATCACCCAAAATGAAAATAAATAAGGAAACAGAAGCTTTAAATGACACAATAGACCAGATAGATTTAATTGATATATATAGGACATTCCATCCAAAAACAGCAGATTACACGTTCTTCTCAAGTGCACATGGAACATTCTCCAGGATAGATCACATCTTGGGTCACAAATCAAGCCTCAGTAAATTTAAGAAAATTGAAATCATATCAAGCATCCTTTCTGACCACAACGCTATGAGATTAGAAATGAATTACAGGGAAAAAAACGTAAAAAAAGACAAATACATGGAGGCTAAACAATACGTTACTAAATAACCAAGAGATCACTGAAGAAATCAAAGAGGAAATCAAAAAATACCTAGAGACAAATGACAATGAAAACACGACGACCCAAAACCTACGGGATGCAGCGAAAGCAGTTCTAAGAGGGAAGTTTATAGCTATACAAGCCTACCTAAAGAAACAAGAAAAATCTCAAGTAAACAATCTAACCCTACACCTAAAGAAACTAGAGAAAGAAGAACAAACAAAACCCAAAGTTAGCAGAAGGAAAGAAATCATAAAGATCAGAGCAGAAATAAATGAAATAGAAACAAAGAAAACAATAGCAAAGATCAATAAAACTAAAAGTTGGTTCTTTGAGAAGATAAACAAAATTGATAAACCATTAGCCAGACTCATGAAGAAAAAGAGGGAGAGGACTCAAATCAATAAAATCAGAAATGAAAAAGGAGAAGTTACAACAGACACCGCAGAAATACAAAGCATCCTAAGAGACTACTACAAGCAACTTTATGCCAATAAAATGGACAACCTGGAAGAAATGGACAAATTTTTAGAAAAGTATAACCTTCCAAGACTGAACCAGGAAGAAACAGAAAATATGAACAGACCAATCACAAGGAATGAAATTGAAACTGTGATTAAAAATCTTCCAACAAACAAAAGTCCAGCACCAGATGGCTTCACAGGTGAATTCTATCAAACATTTAGAGAAGAGCTAACACCTATCCTTCTCAAACTCTTCCAAAAAATTGCAGAGGAAGGAACACTCCCAAACTCATTCTATGAGGCCACCATCACCCTGATACCAAAACCAGACAAAGACACTACAAAAAAAGAAAATTACAGACCAATATCACTGATGAATATAGATGCAAAAATCCTCAACAAAATACTAGCAAACAGAATCCAACAACACATTAAAAGGATCATACACCACGATCAAGTGGGATTTATCCCAGGGATGCAAGGATTCTTCAATATACGCAAATCAATCAATGTGATACACCATATTAACAAATTGAAGAATAAAAACCATATGATCATCTCAATAGATGCAGAAAAAGCTTCTGACAAAATTCACCACCCATTTATGATAAAAACTCTCCAGAAAGTGGGCATAGAGGGAACCTACCTCAACATAATAAAGGCCATATATGACAAACCCACAGCAAACATCATTCTCAATGGTGAAAAACTGAAAGCATTTCCTCTAAGATCAGGAACGAGACAAGGATGTCCACTCTCACCACTATTATTCAACATAGTTCTGGAAGTCCTAGCCATGGCAATCAGAGACGAAAAAGAAATAAAAGGAATACAAATTGGAAAAGAAGAAGTAAAACTGTCACTGTTTGCGGATGACATGATACTATACATAGAGAATCCTAAAACTGCCACCAGAAAACTGCTAGAGCTAATTAATGAATATGGTAAAGTTGCAGGATACAAAATTAATGCACAGAAATCTCTTGCATTCCTATACACTAATGATGAAAAATCTGAAAGAGAAATTATGGAAACACTCCCATTTACCATTGCAACAAAAAGAATAAAATACCTAGGAATAAACCTACCTAGGGAGACAAAAGACCTGTATGCAGAAAACTATAAGACACTGATGAAAGAAATTAAAGATGATACCAACAGATGGAGAGATATACCATGTTCTTGGATTGGAAGAATCAACATTGTGAAAATGACTATACTACCCAAAGCAATCTACAGATTCAATGCAATCCCTATCAAATTACCAATGGCATTTTTTACGGAGCTAGAACAAATCATCTTAAAATTTGTATGGAGACACAAAAGACCCCAAATAGCCATAGCAGTCTTGAGGCAAAAAAATGGAGCTGGAGGAATCAGACTCCCTGACTTCAGACTATACTACAAAGCTACAGTAATCAAGACAATATGGTACTGGCACAAAAACAGAAACATAGATCAATGGAACAAGATAGAAAGCCCAGAGATTAACCCATGCACCTATGGTCAACTAATCTATGACAAAGGAGGCAAAGATATACAATGGAGAAAAGACAGTCTCTTCAATAAGTGGTGCTGGGAAAACTGGACAGCTATATGTAAAAGAATGAAATTAGAATACTCCCTAACACCATACACAAAAATAAATTCAAAATGGATTAGAGATCTAAATATAAGACTGGACACTATAAAACTCTTAGAGGAAAACATAGGAAGAACACTCTTTGACATAAATCACAGCAAGATCTTTTTTGATCCACCTCCTAGAGTAATGGAAATAAAAACAAAAATAAATAAATGGGACCTAATGAAACTTCAAAGCTTTTGCACAGCAAAGGAAACCATAAACAAGACGAAAAGACAACCCTCAGAATGGGAGAAAATATTTGCAAACAAATCAACGGACAAAGGATTAATCTCCAAAATATATAAACAGCTCATTCAGCTCAATATTAAAGAAACACCCCAATCCAAAAATGGGCAGAAGACCTAAATAGACATTTCTCCAAAGAAGACATACAGACGGCCACGAAGCACATGAAAAGATGCTCAACATCACTAATTATTAGAGAAATGCAAATCAAAACTACAATGAGGTATCACGTCACTCCTGTTAGAATGGGCATCATCAGAAAATCTACAAACAACAAATGCTGGAGAGGGTGTGGAGAAAAGGGAACCCTCTTGCACTGTTGGTGGGAATGTAAATTGATACAGCCACTATGGAGAACAATATGGAGGTTGCTTAAAAAACTAAAAATAGAATTACCATATGACCCAGCAATTCCACTACTGGGCATATACCCAGAGAAAACCATAATTCAAAAAGACACATGCACCCGAATGTTCATTGCAGCACTATTTACAATAGCCAGGTCATGGAAGCAACCTAAATGCCCATCGACAGACGAATGGATAAAGAAGATGTGGTACATATATACAATGGAATATTACTCAGCCATAAAAAGGAACGAAACTGAGTCATTTGTTGAGAAGTGGATGGATCTAGAGACTGTCATACAGAGTGAAGTAAGTCAGAAAGAGAAAAACAAATATCGTATATTAACGCATGTATGTGGAACCTAGAAAAATGGTACAGATGAGCCGGTTTGCAGGGCAGAAGTTGAGACACAGATGTAGAGAATGGACATATGGACACCAAGGGGGGAAAACTGCGGTGGGGTGGGGATGGTGGCGTGCTGAATTGGGCACTGACATGTATACACTGATGTGTATAAAATTGATGCCTAATAAGAACCTGCAGTATAAAAAAACAAACAAACAAAACAACTAATACTAAACTTTCATTGGGTTAGTTGTATGGAAATATGTTAATATAAATGTTTCAGACATTATATGAAATTTCTAAAAATCTTATATTTGTATTTGCATGGAAATATGTATGGAAATATGTTCATATAAATATTTCAGACATTACATGAAATTTCTAAAAATCTTATATGTTCTGGTATAATGTTATAAGTAATAATCCTAGTTATTGCTTTAAAGTGTATATCTCAGAAATAACTAATTTTCTTGTCAACTGCATTATTATGAACTTTCATCAAATCTTTAACTGTGGTCATTTTTAAGTCTTTTGTCATTTACAGACAGTTCTGGGTGTACTCTGATGCTTTTGCAAATATGTTCCTATAAAAGGGTTTCACCTTCAAGAAATTCATGGAAAAGACTCTGACAAGTACAGGTTTCTGGTAACTGACTGTACTGCTGAAGTGAATGAATAAGCATTTTCAGAACTCTAATGAAAAACTGATGAACTCATAAAAGTGCTAAAAAAAGATCAAGATGAAAAAAAAAATTAATTACATGGGACTGAGTGAACTGTTGAGGATGAGTATAATTTTTGTGACTTTCTGTCTGAATTAAAAAAAAAAAAATCCCACAAGGAAAAAAAAAAAAAAAGAATATACAGAAATAAATACTAAAAAGAAAGTAGAATTCAATATTTGAAAAGTTAATATTTCTTTTATTTGAGAATGAGCCTAAAGGTTCATGACCTGTAATAATTTGTCCTTTTTCTGAGGCATGAATCTGAAACATGTGCCAGGTAGCTGAAATTCACAAGCAAGTCACTTAGGTAGAGAGTGAGGTGGGGGACCAGAGGCTGGGAGGGCTGGGCCTGTGTCTTTCCTGCACAACCTCCCCTGCCTTTGCTTCCCAAGCAAAGAATTTGTGTTCCTGCGGGAGAGAGAGAGGGAATGGACGTCTACGAATTTAGAACTGGGAATTCGGCCAGTCACCAATGAGTTTAACAACAGCAGCTGAAGGTGGCTTTGCTGTTCTGTACTCAAGTTGAGAATCTGAATTTTTGTAGTTATACGTTATTTTATGGGGATAATTATATGCTACAGCGCTATCTGTCAATGAGGGAATTCACAAAGGTTCAGGATATATCCTTCTGGAATGTCCGAAGTATACAGCAAATCAAAATGTTAAAACCATTTAGAGTGTGATGTTATATGAAAACATTTGTTTTTCATTTATGCCTTTTTGTATTTTTTAAATGTTCCTCAAATGAGGGGGGAAACTAAAAATTAACTTAGTTCTAGAATATAAGACTTTTTTCTTTACTAGACCAAGTAAGGTGACAACAAAACCCAACCATGAGAAGAAGATGGTGGAAAGCAAAGCTCTGTGTCTCACGCTCACCTTATAGCACCTGTATTTATATAGAACCACCAGGAGAATAGTCATGATGACAATGACGCTGATCATGATAGCAGCATTCAGAATTGAGTGCAGGGCTCTCTGCCCCACAGTCTCGGTGTCTTCTGTGAATGGCGTATAGATTCTAAAATAAAATAAAACACAAAAGCCCCAGGTAAGTGTTAATGGAGATTCCAAACTACATGCTCTCCAACACCAGTTTTGTTTCCTTGATTCAACTGATATAAGTCACTTTTTTCCATCTCATCAATCTAACCAAGAATTTTTAGCCTAATAAAAATAGCTATATGCTAAAATAAGTCCTTCAAAATAAAAGGAGATAGTTAAAATATGGAAGTGGACCTATGTGAGCCAGACACTGGCTCCATCTAGTGGATGATTTATACCGAAATAATTACCTCATCAAATGTTCTTTCTCCACAGTTTATTAGTGATTTGTTAAAGTACCGGATTCTGATAACCAATGAGAACCTACTACACAGCACAGGGAACTTTCCTCAGTGCTCTGTGGTGACCTAAATGGGAAGGAAATCCAAAAAAGAGGGGATAGATGTATATGTATAGCTGATTCACTTTGCTGTACAGCAGAAACTAACACAACATTGTAAAGCAACTGTGCTCCGAAAACATTAAAAAAAAAAAAAAAAAAAGTACCAGATTCTGCCATAAACTACCTAGGCTACAAGTGGTTGTCAGAGGAAGGTAAAATGGCTGATAATTATCCTTCATCTGTACGGTGACTGCAACTGAAGTTGTCTTGAGATAATGTCACATATCCAGCTTGCCCTTGCTTCTCATTCACATGAAAACACTTTTATCCCAGGTACCAATGTTTCCAGTAGAAGACTTTATTTCTGCCTCCCCTACAGTTATGTGTGGCCATGAGAATAAGTAATGGCCAATGAGTTATAGGCAGATGTGTTGTGTGGAACTTCTAAGGGAGGAGTTAGTTCTGCTGAGAGTCACGTCTCATGTCCTTTTCTCCCCCTCTCCTTCCTGCTGTCTGAATGAAGGCTGGGGCTCCAGCACCAATACTGGACCCCGAAATAACCTAGAGGGTAGAAGCCAAAAAAGAAGGGATGAAGGAGCCTCAGTCCTTGATGAAGAGAAGCCACTACACAATCTGAACTACTACTTCTGCACTACTCTGTGGGAGAGAGAGAAAATATGTGCATCAGTCAAACCAGTTGTTTTGATTTTCTTTCTTTTGGCCGCGCCACACGGCTTGCAGGATCTTAGTTCCCCAACCAGGGATCAAAGCCAGGCCCCGGCAGTGAAAGCACTGAGTCCTAACCACTGGACCACCAGGGAATTCCCTGTTTTGATCTTCTATAATGGGCTCAGCAAACTTCCTGTAAAAAACTAGAGAGTAAATATTTTAAGCTTTGTGTGTCATATGGTCTCAGTTGCAACCACTCAACTCTGCCACTGTAGTATGAAAGCAGCTGTAGACAATATATAAATGAATGGACATGGCAGCATTCCAATAAAACTTCATTTACAAAAGGAGGTGGCAGGCAGATCTGGCCTGTGGGGCATAGCTTGCTAACCCCTGTTCTTTAATATGCAGCCAAACCTAACTCTAACTTACAGAGATAATTTTCCCCAACCTCTTTTGGTTATTGTCTCCAATCCCTGTCCTTCACTCACTGTCTTACCCTTTCTCCCAAAAGGTTAAAAGCTTGGCTTTCAGAACCCCACAGAGTTTTCCAGACACTTGCCAATTTCAAAATTCATTTAAAACTTTTTGAGCCCCGTAAGAGTCCTAGAGACAGAACTAGGTGACATCTGAATCAAAGCATTTTTCTTGGAGACAAAGGGCCCACACCAACAGCATCAGAGAAATCTACATGACAGTTCCGCAAACACTTAGTGCCAGCCTGCATTACTTCTTCATCCTTTCACTGAACAACTGTTTTTTTTGCTGAGCATTTATTACATACCTCACCCTGGAAACAAAGTGCCCTCATAGGCCTCATAGTACAGAAGGAAACCAAGCATTCAATAATGAAAATAAATACATACTTGCATATTGTAACAAGTGAAAAAAGAACAGGTTGCTATGAGAAGGGATACCAGGAAGGACCTAATTCTGTTAGGAGGATCAGGGAAGTTATCTTTTAGGACTCAACATTTAAGCCAAGATGAGAAGGATGATAGGAATTAATCCACCAAAGTTAGAAAAGGAAAAGAACATTCCAGGGAGAAGAACAATGGGCCCAGTGGCCCTGAGGTGGTAAAATCACTACTCAACTGCTCAATTCCAAATAAATTCAACCCTGTCTAGGGACACCACATAAAAAATATAATTCTGCAGCTTTCATTTTCTCTACTTAAAGCATCATCTGCTTCTGGCCATCAGAGAGGATGGACTCTCTAGCCTTCATGTCCCTTCAGTGCAGAGGCCTTCAAGGTGGTGATGACACGCTACGAAGGACAGCTATGCTGGCCTTGAGCATAATGATACACAATACTCATACGTACAGCTGCCCATCCTTCCGGGTATAAAAGCTGACTGATTTGATGGTGGCCACGACCACCACCATACAGAGAGTCACGGGGACAAAGAGCATGATCACATGTTTGGCGCCATATTTCAACGTCAGCTCCTCATCTTCCTCTTCCTCTTGTTCCACCACCTGCTGCTGCGAGTTACCGGGGGCTCGGCCATTGGATAACGACTCAGAGTTGCCATGCCTCCGCCTCTCGCTGCCGTGCTCATGCCGCTCTCTACTGTCATTCTAAAAGCACAAGAGAGACTTGTTCAGTAAATTAGACTCCCAGTAGAATCAAGGTGTTCTGTATCAGAAACAGAAAATTTAATGATTAGACCCGAGATTATCAACAGGCCCAAGATTATCAATAGGCCCATTATTACACGAGTTCCAAAAACCTGAGGCAAGAAAGAATCAATTTACAAGAAGTATGCAGTTTAAAAGCCTAGATTATTTACCACTGTCCACTGAAGAAACCCAGGTCCTCCCTTTCACCTGGCTCGTGGCTTACCTCATTCTCACCTTCCATTCTCAACCTAATACAATTGTACTCATCCTTTGAGGTTTGACTTAAAAATGACACCTGCATGAAGCCTTCTTTACTTGCTGCAGCTGCAAGCAGAGTACACTCACCTTTTTCAAAATCATGAAGTGCTTTCTACCTGTGGTTTCATATCAGTTATACAAGGAACTATCTCACCTTCATTATTTTTTTTAATATATTTATTTATTTATTTATTTTTGGCTGCATTGGGTCTTCGTTGCTGTCTGCGGGCTTTCCCTAGTTGCAGCGAGCAGGGGCTACTCTTTGTTGCGGTGCGCGGGCTTCTCATTGCGGTGGCATCTCTTGTTGCAGAGCACGGGCTCTAGGTGCGCAGGTTTCAGTAGTTGTGGCATGCGGGCTCAGCAGCGGTGACTCGAGGGCTCTGGAGTGCAGGCTAAGTAGTTGTGGTGCATGGGTTTAGTTGCTTAGTTGCTCTGCGGCATGTGGGGTCTTCCCGAACCAGGGCTCAAACCCGTATCCCCTGCATTGGCAGGCAGATTCTTAACCACCTCACCACCAGGGAAGTCCCTCACCTTCATTATTAATAAGACTTAAAAATCCTTGAAGTGATTTACAAGGGATCTCTCGGTATTATTTCTTACCATCTACAGTTATCTCAAAAAAATATTCAATTAAAAAAAAACCTTTACAGAGAGAAACTAGGCCTTAATTCTGATGCCCTCCCACCCTGTCCCCACCCCACTCCCATCTTGCCCTGTATAGAGGAAGAGAACAATAAATATGTGATGGATAAAGGAATGGAAGTAGAACTTCCTTAGATTCTACTTTCCTCTTAACCTAACCACCACTTTGTTACCTTCATCCTTATCCTGGGTTTAACCTTTCCTATTCTTCAAGTTCAGTTTCCTTTTTGGTATTACTGTATCTAAAACTCACTTTTTGTAAACGGTAGAATGAATCCCAAGAGCACTAACAACAACAGCAAAATAAAAATAATAAGACAAAAGGAGAAAAATAACAGAGAAGTAAATAAAACAGGAGATGAAAGTAGACTGATAGTCACTGTTGCTGATAAGATAAAATCAGCTTGGTTAAGACAGGGTTCTCTGAGGAAGCTCACGTGAGAACATGCCACTCTTGTACCTCATTTTTGACTAGAGTTTAACCAAGTATCACTACAGAGGAATACTATTATTCAATAAAAATACATAACATACTTAATAATAGCTTAAAATTATTACAAGGTACTACGGATTGTGATATGTCCTTTTTTTTTTTGGCTGCACTGCACGGCTTGCAGGATCTTAGTTCCCCGACCAGGGACTGAACCCGTGCCCTTGGCAGTGAGAGTGCAGAGTCTCAACCACCAGGCCACCAGGGAAGCCCTGAGATGTGTTTTACGTTTAATTCTCACAGCCACCTCATCATCACCACTTTACAGGCAAGGCTAGTAAGTGTTACAGAAATGGTTTGAACCCAGGTGTGCCAGACTGCAGAAATCAAGTTTTTAACACCCTCTCAATTTGCCATTCACAAGACAACATGGAAGCTCTGCACACTCAGTGTGGGCTTTCTCTTTCCTTTGACTTTCAATTTATTCATTCCACAAGTAATCGGAATTCTATATTCCAGGTATTCTGCTGTGGCAATACTGAAATTAAAAAGATCTAGGTGCTGTCCTTAAGTAGCTCATGAGATAGTTTTAACATAGGAGAAATATTATACTAGAGATGTGAACAAAGTGCTACAGGACTGATTAATTTTGTATGATCAAGAAAGGCAACATATGGTGGGAATGTAAATTGGTACAGCCACTATGGAAAACGGTCTGAAGGTTCCTTGAAAAACTAAAAATAGAGTTGCCAAAGGATCCAGCAATCCCACTCCTGGGCATATATCCAGACAAAACTCTAATTTGAAAAGATACATGTACCCCAATGTTCACAGCAGCACTATTTACAATAACCAAGATATGGATGCAACCTAAATGTCCATCAACAAATGAATGGATAAAGAAGATGTGGCATATATATATATGCAACACACACACACACACACACACACACACACACACACACACACACACACACATAATGGAATATTACTCAGCCATAAAGAAGAATGAAATAATGCCATTTGCAGCAACATGGATGGACCTAGAGATTATCATATGAAGTGAAGTAAATCAGAAAGAGAAAGACAAGTATCATATGATCTCACTTATATGTGGAATCTAAAATATGATACAAATGAACATATTTACAAAACAGAAACAAACCCATAGACATAGAAAACAAAATTATGGTTACCAAAGGGGAAAGGGGGTGGAGGAGGGATAAATTAGGAGTTTGGGATTAGCAGATACAAACTACTATATATAAAACAGATAAACAACAAAGTCCTACTGTATAGCACAGGGAACTATATTCAATACCCTGTAATAAACCACAATGGAAAATAATCTGAAAAAGAAAAAATATATATATATGTATAACAATCACTTTGCTAAACACCTGAAACTAACACAACATTGTAAATCAACTATATGTCAATAAAAAATTAAGAATAAAATAAAATAAAAAAGAAACACAACATAAAAGATATAATTCTTGAGCAGAAGCTTCAAGAGTGGAAGGTGAATGGGCTCCTGGCAGAGACAACATGTAGAGTGGCACAGGCCTATGCAGAAAATCAGTGAGTACTCCTGAGGTGGCTGGAGGATAGGGTGGTCAGGGCTGGTGGCAGGAAAGGAAGGTTAGGAACAGGTTGTAAAGAACCTTGTTTGCCATGCCAGGGACTTCAGACTTTGTCCTGTAGGAAACAGAAAGTCATAAAAATTGTTAAGGTTGAGGAAGTGACACATCAGATAATGTTTCATTTTTAAGAAACTTGACTGAGTGACGATGGAAAATAGGAGAGGTATGAGAAGAATATTTCAGAAGTGGAATTGACAGGGCTTTGTGGCAAATTACATGTGAATGGTCAGGAAGGAGTCAAGGATGACTCTGGAGGTTTAGGCATAAGGGACTAGGAAGGTGGTGATGGCATTGATAGATATAGGGAACACAAGAAGATGAGCAGGCTAGAGGAGAGGAGAGAGATTTTAGTTAGGGAGATAGGTGAATCTGAAGTACCTACAACCAGGCAGGAAAGTCCAAAGGCAGTTAATAAGAATTTCAAGCTCAGAAGAGAGTTGGGGGAAGTCATTAGTTTCCATTGCTAAGCAAGTGGACGAAATCTCAGGGAGAAGGTATAGATGGACATGTTGGTCATTAATGTACTACAACAGCTGTGGAAGGAAAAATACAGAGTGGGATGACGACCAACGAGAGAAGCAGCAGGTTATTCATAAATCATAATGGACTGGGGATTGAATGGAAACTGAGAAATTAGAGGCAATCATTCCTTGAAGCAAAACAAAAACAAAAACAAAAAAAGTGACAACAGAAGGGATTCAAATTTGAAAAAGTTATTTTAGAGACTTAAGCATACTTGTCAGGTCAAAGTATAGAATTAGGATTAGAGTAAAAGGGTGATGATACAAGACAGAGAGACGATAATTAATGAAACAGGGTAAGGGATAAATGGTGGAGAATAGAAGGAGAGAGAAAAGTTGGCCTTACAAAGGCACTGGTGTCCTCTGCCTCAGTCTGACCTCATGGAGAAAACATTTATGAAGGCTCAAGCCCTATGAGGAGCGGAAAGGAAACTACTGCAAAGCACAAAAGATAGAAATATGTATACCACTCACCAAGAAAGATAATTTTTGCCGAACACAAGTCACTAAAGTTCAGTAGGAAGGAAATGGTTATGAGGAAGGTGGGATCTGGAAAACAGGGGCATAGTGTGATAGATAGCTGAGGAGCAGGAGGGTTGAGGGAATTCATACTTCTACTTTCTTAGAAGGAGGTGACTACGTCATACGCTAAGAATGCTATGTTTGTGACTAATATTCAGCAATACAATTACGACCAACTTGATGGGCTGATTAATGTTCAATATAAACTAAAATGCAAGTAATAACAGCTCCCTTTATATAGTATTTACAAAGCATTTATATAATTTAGTATTATATAATTGATATAAAGTACTTATATAATTTACAAAGCACTCTCACGTCATCTCATTTATTTTTTTCATATGTTGGGAGGTTTTGGCAGATGAACACTAAAGCAACTGGTCCAAAATCTCACAGCCAGAAAACAGCAGAGGCAGGAATCAAATCCAAGTCTCTTGCTTCAAAACCTGAGTTCTTGCTATGGCACCACAGCTGTCCTACCAGGCTACGTGAGCTGTAACTGGGTGAGCCTAGCATGAAAGCGGCAATCATAAAATGCTTGTTTATGGTACTCTACTGGATGTTCCGGTTTATGATGAACATTAGCGAACCCCACCCTGCCCCGCCCCTGGAGCTGATACGGGATACGAGAGCACTGTTTCTCTCTCTCTCTCTCTCTCACACACACACACACACACACCCCTTCATCTTTATAGTAATACTTCAGATACTATTTTTAAAACTAACCATATTATTATCTTTTAAAGTATAATTTATTTATTTAAACAGGTAAAACATACATACGGTTCTAAAGCCAGGAAGTATAAAAAGGTATACAGTAAAAAACCTCCCACTTAACTATCTACTTAGTTTCCTAATCCCCCAGGTTACCACTGTCACTGTTCTCAGCAAATCCTTTTAAAGTTTCCTTATGCATATACAAGCAAATACAAATATATATTCTCATCCCCCTTGTCCACACAAATGGTAGCACAATAAATGCACTGTCCTGTACTTTGCTTTCTTTTTTGAACTATGTATCTTAGAGAGTTTTTTACACATCAGTAAAGAATATCATTATTCTCTAAAAAAAAATTTTTTTTTAGCCAGCTGTAGAGTCAGTATATGAATATATCATAATTTACTAGGCCAATCCCCTAATGATGGACATTAAACTTGTTTCCAACTTTTTGCCGTTCCAAACACTGCTGCAATGAATGCCCCCTGTAAGTTACTTCACGTGTACGGGGCCATATTTGCAGGATAAATTCCCTGAAGTAAAAGTACGGGGTCAAAGTATACATGCATTTGAAATCCTGATTTATATTGCCAAATAGCCCTCTTTATGGGTTGTACCAGTTTAAAGTCTAAGCAATGCAGGAGAGTGCCTGTTTCAACAAGCCCTTGTCAACATAGTAAGCCATGAGAGGCCTGAATTCATACCAGTCTGATAGGTATTAAAATATGGGATCTCAGTGTAATTTTAACTTTTATATCTCTTATTATTAGAAAAGATGAGTTTTTTTTTTTTAATGAACTAAGTATTCATATCCTTTGTCATCTTTCTATTTGGCTTATGGTACTTTGTTTTAGTTAAAACTTATTAATTTAAAAAAGTGAATGCCAGCTATGTACAAGGACATAGCAGTCAACAAGACTGCCCTCATGAAATGATTTCAAGCAGGGGAAGACAGATAATAAACAAAATAATTACAGATTGGAATAGTACTATAATAGGGTGATGTGATAAATACATAGAATGGGACTACTTTCAAGTAATGTGACCAGAGAATATCTTTCTGAGGAAGTGACATTTGAGCTGAGACCTGAAGGATGAAAAGATGTGAAAGGGCTTTGGTACTGTAAAGGATTAACTCAGCAGGTCAGGGGTGTCCAAACCCTGCACACACCAAAGAAAGATCTGGTCTGCTTCCTAGGAGATAACCTCTAAGCCTTTGGAATAGGCTGCCTGTTAAGAGTGTTTCTGTTTACATGAGGCCTTGGGTCACATTGGTAACAATGTGATCCATGGTGGGAGTCTTGGGCCACATGGTATCTGCTTGACCTTAGGAGGGGCTACAGAACTATGTTCAGACATGTCTACATGACCAACCCCCAATAAAACTCCTGGACACCAAGGCTCAAGTATGCTTCCCGGGTGAGCAATACTCCGTGCATGTTGTCTCACACTGTTCCTGGGAGAATTAAGCACCGTTCGCATGACTCCATTGGGAGAGGACAACTGGAAGCTTGGGCCTGGTGTCTCCTGGATCCTTCTTGCCCTTTGTGCCTTTTTCTGTAGCTAACTTTAATCTTTGCCTTTTCACTATAATAAACTGTAACAGTGAGTATAATGGCTTTTCTGAGATCTGTGGGTCCTTCTACTACCTAATCACTGAACCTGAGCATGGTCTTGAGGAACCCCAAATATATGTGTACACTGAAAACTCTAAAATATTGCTAAGAGAAATTAAAGATCAAAAGCAAAAATAGACAAATGGGACTACGTCAAACTTTAAAACTTCTGTGCATCAAAGAAACAATCAACAGAGTAAAAAGGCAACCACAGAATGGAAGAAAATGTTTGCAAATTACGTGCCTGATAATAGGTTAATATCCAGAATATATAAAGAACTCCTAAAATTTAACAACAAAGAAACAAATAATCTGATTTTAAAATGGCGAAAGACTTGAATAGATGTTTCTCTGAAGAATATATACAAACAGCCAACAAGCATAAGAAAAGATGCTCAATATCACTATTCATCAGAGAAATTCACATGAAAACTAAAATGAGATATCTTATATGCATTAGGATGGCTACTACCAAAAAACCAGAAAATAACAAGTATTAGCAAGGGTGCAGAGAAATTGAAGCCCTGTTGGCGGGAATGTAAAATGGTACAGCCGCTATAGGAAATAGTATACAGGTTCCTCAAAAAAATTAAGAACAGAATTGTCATATGATTCAGCAACCCCACTTCTAGGTACATATCCAAAAAAATTAAAAGCAGTATCTCAAAGAGATATTTGTGCACCCATGATCACTGCAGCATTATTCACAAGAGCCAGGAGACAGAAGAAACTCAAATGTCTATCAATAGACAGATAAAGGAAATGTGATACATATGTACAATGGAATATTATTCAGCCTTAAAAGAGAAGGAAATCGTGTCACTTGCTAAAACATGGATGAATCTTGAGGACATTATACTGTGAAATAAGCAAGTCACAAAAAGAAATACTGCATGATTCCACTTATATGAAGTATCTAAAGTAGTCTAACTCAAAAAAAAGTATAACTGTGGTTGCTAGGGGCTGTGGGGATGGGGAAATAGGGAGTTGTTCAATAGGTGCAGAGTATCAGTTTTGCAAGTTGAAAAAGCTCTAGAAATCTACTGTGCCACAATGTGAATATAGTTAACACTACTGATGTACACTTAAAAATGGTTAAGATGGTAAATTTTAAAATTTATGTCATGTCATTTATCACAATTAAAAAAATTTTTTTAAAGACCTCAATATTTGATAAATGTAGAGCTATACTGTGTATTCATGGATTGAAAGACTCAATATTGTTAACGTGTCAATTCTACCAACGCCACCCCTCCACCCCACTGCCGAGTGATCTGAAGGTTCAATGCAACCTCAACTGGCTTTTCTGTAGAAATGTTTATTAAGTTAATATGGAAATAAAGGACCTAGGATATCCAAAACAACTTTGAAAGTAGGAGAACTAATGCCACAAGACTTCTTATACAGTTATGGTTATCAAAAAATGTAATACTGGCACAAATAGACAAAACAGAGAGCCCAGAAACATCCTGACACATATGGACAGCTGATTTTTCCCAAAGGTGCGAAGGCAATTCAGTGGAGAAAGGATAGTCTTTTTCAACAAATGACGCTGAAACAACTGGATATCCAAATGGAGAAAACTGAACTGTGATCCATACCTCATACCATATACAAAAAATTATACTTACAATACAGACCTAAATGTAACACCTAAAACTACAGTTTCCAGAAGAAAGTAATGTAAGAAAAAAACTTTTGAGAACTTGAGTTAAGCAAGATTTCTCAGATATGACATAAAGAAAAAAAAGATCCACAAAAGGAAAAATAGATAAAAGGGACTTTATCATTATTTGAACTGATCTATTTCTGCTCTTTAAAAAACACTGTTAAGAAAATAAAAAGACAAGCCATAGACTGGGAGAAAATGTTTGCAAATCATATATATCATAGAGAACTTGTATCTGGAATATATAAAGAACTCTCAAAACTCAATAAAACAATCCCCTCCAAAAAAACAAGAAAGAAAAAGAAAACAAACAACCCAATTTAAAAATTGAGTAAGAGATTTGAACAGATACTTCACCAAAGATATTAGGATGACAAGCACATGAAGAGATACTTAACATAATTATTCAGAGAAATGCAAATTAAAACCACAATGATATTAGTATCCACCCACTAGAATGGCTGAGAAACTGAAAAGACTGACTGTACCAAGGGCTGATGAGGATGTGGAGGAACTGGAACTCTCATATGCTGCTGGTGCAAAATTATACAACCAATTTGCAAAACTGTTTGACAGTATCTTAAAAAACTAAATATATACCTTCTACATTGGATCATGTTCTACTCTTAGTTATTTACTCAAAATAAATGAAAGAATTATGTCTATTCAAAGATCTGTACACAAACATCCACAACAGCCTTATTTGTAATAACCCAAAACCAGAAACAATGCAAATACCCATGAACAAGTGAAGGGATAAAAAAAACAAAACAAACAAAAAAACCTGTGGTATATCTATATAATGGAATACAACACAGCAATAAAAAGGAACTACTGCCACATGCTATAAGACTGATGAATCTTGACTAGAAGGAGTTATACTGAATGAAAAAGCCTTTCAAAAGAGTATGTACCATATGATTTCATTTATATAAAATTCTACGAAATGAAAACTAGAATACAGTGACAAAAATCTGATCAGTGGTTCCCTGGGAATAGACAGCAGTTGGGGAGGGACAGGAGGGAGAGATTACAAGGAAGCGTGAGGAAACTTTTAGGTGCAATGGTTATGTTCATTATTGTGACTGTGGTGGTGGTTTCCAGGGTACAAATATATGTCAAAACTGATCAAAGTGTATACTTTAAATACGTGCAGTTCACTGTGTGACAATTATACTTCAATAAAGCTGTTTTTAAAAAGTGTTTTTCTAGGGACTTCCCTGGTGGTCCAGTGGGTAGGACTCCATGCTCCCAGTGCAGGGGAGCCCGGGTTTGATCCCTGGTCAGGGAACTAGATCCTGCATGCATGCTGCAACTAAGAGTCTGCATGCCGCAACTAAGAAGTCCTCATGCCGCAACTAGGAGTCCTCATGCCACAACTAGGAGTCCACATGCCACAGCTAAGAAGAAGTCCACGTGCTGCAACTAAAAGTCCACACATCATAACTAAAGGATCCTGCATGCTGCAGCTAGGACCCAGTGCAGCCAAAATATATATATATTCATTCATTCATTCATTTATTTATGGCTGCACTGGGTCTTGGTTGCTGCGCGTGGGCTCTCTCTAGTTGCAGCGAGCGGGGGCTACTCTTCATTGTGGTGTGAGGGCTTCTCATTGCTGTGGCTTCTCTTGTTGTGGAGCAAGGGCTCTAGGGGCGCAGGATTCAGTAGTTGTGGCACACGGGCTCAGTAGTTGTGGCTCGCGGGCTCTAGAGCGCAGGCTCAGTAGTTGTGGTGCACGGGCTTAGTTGCTCTGCAGCATGTGGGATCTTCCTGGACCAGGGCTTGAACCCGTGTCCCCTGCATTGGCAGGCGGATTCTTAACCACTGCGCCACCAGGGAAGTCCCTAAATAAATAAATATTTTTTTAAAAAAGTGAATGTTTAAGAAAAAAGTGTTTTTCGCAAAGAGGTGTGTAGAGCCTTTGAAAACTGTCACATTAGGAAGGTGACACTAGAACTACTGAGGGATTTCCAAAATGAAAAATCTTGGCTAAATATTAGAATGACGACTTAGCATTATTTTTAAGGCTAATTAAAAACAAACTTTTTACTATGGAAAAAGTTAAAGCAAATACTGCCAGAAGTGTATAATGAAGCCCCACGTGCACTTTACCAGCTTCAATTATTGTCATCTCATGGTTAATCTTATTCCGTTTGTTTTCCCACCCACTTTGCCCCCAGTATTATTTTGAGGCAAACTCGGATGTATCATTTCCTTCATAAATATTTCAGTATATATTTCTAAAAGATAAGAACATAAAGGTCTCTTTGTGTGTGTGGCTTAGTAGCTCATTTCTTTCTTAATTAAAAAAAAAAACTTTATTTTTTAGAGCAGTTTTAGGTTCATGGCAAAACTTGGCAGAAAGTACGAAGAGTTCCCATACACCCTACACCCCTTGCCCCACACGGCCTTCCCCCATCAACATCCTACACTAAAGTGGTACATTTTACAATCAACAAATCTACACTGACACCTCATTATCACCCAAAGTCCATAGTTAGCTTTAGGGTTCACTCTTGGTATTGTACATTATGTGGGTTTTGAAGAATGCATAATAAATGCATCTACCATAGTACCATATAGAATAGTTCCACTGTCCTAAAAATCCTCTGTTCTCTGCCTATTGATCCCTCACCTTCCCCCTATGCTCTGGCCACCAAGGATCTTTTTACAGCCTGCACAGTTCTGCCCTTAAAGGCTATTTTTAAGATTCAGAAAAACCAGTGTTGTAGCCATTATAAATGATTTCACTTCAGTGGCAGAGGAAGGATTATTCACTGTATAAATGTTGTAAGTTTCAGGGAGGGCAGGGTCCTATGGGAAGTGGCCAGCATGTGGGAAGTGAGTTCCTATGAAGCCACAATCCCCAGAGCTCCTACACCATTACGTCAGAGGCTTCATTTTAATTCTTTCTCCTTTCTCTCACTTCAGAACATGATGCGAGTACAGGTCAAGCCACTAAAGCATGTGGACCCTCAGGCAGGGATAGTTCTCAGGCAGCAAAAATTGTGGAGGTATTTTCAATAGAGCACAGGGCTTGCCCATTTTTTTTTTAAACCTTGTTTTCTGCCTGCCTGCCCCTGGTTTTTAGTTTTATTTCTGTAGTTAAAAGAAATATTATAAACAAAAGTTTATAAACATTTTTAGAAGTTTTAAAAAGTGTTATCAACTTGTGTTTATAACATAGAAACTAAGTGTCCTCCCTAATCTCTGTTCCACAATATGAACATGGTAAGCAATCTGATGTACTTTCAGATACTTTTAAAGCCGTGTTCTGCAATTTGCTTTTGTTACTTAATGATATGTCAGATACCTTTCTATACCAACACTTGTAAATAAACCTCAACTTAAACACTACAGTAACGGCACAGTAATAATGACAATTATGATAATAATTGCTAAGATTTATTGACTATGTATGTGCAAGACACTCTAAGCACTTCAGATGAGTTGTCTCATTTAATCCTAATAAAACTCTGAGTTTATTAATATTCTAAACTTCATTAACAGATAAAGAAATAGACGCTCAGAGAGATCAGATAGTGTGCCAAAGCTCCCAGAGCTAAGAAGTTCTAGAGCAGAGATTCTAATTTGGACAGTTTAGCCCCAAGATCGTACTATTCGCCATTACCTTATACTACTGACTGGGTAAACCATAAGAAAAGACTGAGGTTATCTCCAAATTCTCACTGTTACAAACAATGTTTCAATAAATATTCTTGTCTATATTTCCTGGCACTCTTATGGAAATGTTTTTATAGGACAAGTTTCTAGAAGTGGAAATGCCAGGTCACAAGGTATATGCCTTTTTAGATTTAATTGCCAAATTATCTCCAAAAGGCATGTATATGTAGTGGACTCACTTGAAAACTTGCCTCCAAATAAACACAAATTTAACTCCCGTGAACATCAAACGACAATGCCTATTTCCCCACACTTTTAGTAGCAATGGGGATCAAGCCTTGCTCACTGATAGAAATGAAAACCTTTCATTTTTCACCTACGTTTCATTACTAGTAAGGTTGATCAACTAGTCTTTTCATATATTTATTACCATGTATATTTCTTCTTCCTCATCCATATACATGTATTGCTCGTATCCTTTGGTAATATTGTTTATGAGTTGTTTATGTCCCTTTTGGCTTCATAAGAATTCTTTGTATATTAAGATATATCTGTCATTAGGCATTATAAGCCTTTGCCCAGTTTGTTTTTTGACTTTGTTCATGGCAGTTTTGCCACATTTAATTTTATAATTTTGTATTGCTGAATATGAACTTAGATGATTTTATAAGGAAAACAACTCATTTTTACATCTCAAATTCTAGTGTTTTTCAACATACACACATAGGTACATAGTTACAGTGAACATTCACAAATATTGCAACCTACTTTTTTCATCGAATATTATTTCATGTATACATTCCCATGTAGTAAGTCCCATGTAAAAATTAACACTGTATTCCATTATGTTGATATAAATATATCTGCATATTATTTACTTACTTAAAGATGGATATTTATCTATATGAAAAACTATCAATCTTATAAGACTTTATACATATTGTTTGGATTTCCACAAATAGAAATGTGAGGCTCCTAAGCCCTGCACTGTAGGAAAAACTAGAAGAGGAGCTTAACTGAAGAACTGGCAAGTTATGTGGAAACTTGAAAATATTTATTAATCATACGCAATATGTTTCCAACAGCAAGCAGAATTCCATCCAGCACCTGCCTAAGCTTTGTGATTGCCCAGAGTTAGAGCTTTAACCATCACTCTGTCATCAAGGAAGGTTGTCATTTCCCTGAACAGTTGATATAACTGGTGAGAGATAATATTTAACATTTATGGTGCTGTTGTGTTAGGCTTGAACCTAGAGTTGTTTTTTTTTTTTAACAAACTATGAAGATCTGTGCCAAAGATTTCTGACTTTACTTTCATGCAAAAACAAGCATGTTCCTCTGGAGGTCACCAAGATTTTACGTTCTTCTTTCTCCTTATTTCATTTTGGCATAAATGGGAAAACAAATTCATTACCATAAACAGTACAGTAACACCATCATCCAAAGGCTGATTGAGCCCGTGGACCCGATTCAGCTTAAATTTAGATCGCTCCTTTCATTTATTTTTTTTCCCCTCAAGGTCCCAAGTACTTAATCACCACTTTCAACAGCTTATAGGTTTGCATTCTATTTAATTTTATACGATTTCTCACACTTTAAAAAAGTGACCCACTATCATCTAGAAAATGAGGGGGTTAGTTCTGCCAGTTTATGATTTGCTAGTAACTTAATAAAGTTCTCTGCATTTAATATTTTGAATTCAGAAAAGATACTGCAGATGACCTTCTTTTATAAAGACCAGACACATTTTAATGTTGTAAATTTAGCAGCTGAAGGTAACGATTTACATGTCTTCTTCAGCAATTGCTTTACATAGAGAATTATTATTGACCTTTCAATGGATTACTACTTTAAGGCTTCTTTTTTAGTTAGCAAATGACTGATTTTTTTCTATTCTAAATCAAAAAGGCTGTTGACAATTTATTTCCTTAAGGACTAGAAAATTTGGGTCAGAATAAACTAATATGAATTAAAACACTGAGTATTCAATTTATAAATCTAATTGTTTTTCTCTAATGTCACTTTCCCTTTAATTCTTTATTCAAATATAGTGGTTCTCAAATTATGGCCCCTGGACCAGAAGCACTGGCATGATCTGGGAATTGGTCAGAAATGCAAATTCTCTGGCCCCATCCCAGGCCTACAAAATCAGGAATTCTGGATTTGGGGCCAGAGAATTTGTACTAACAATTCTTCCAGGGATTCCAATGCACACTAAGGTTTGAAAGTCACTGCTGTAACATACATCTTATAAGGCTTAATTAACAATATAAACGAATTTTAGACTTACTTCAAAAAAATCACTTCTTTGTATCTTAGAAAAGCAAAAAGGTCTCAGCTAATCCACATAAAAGTTGTAAGTCTACATCAAATCAAAACATGAACTCTACCCATCAAAATTTTGCACCAGAAAATAAAACTTTACAAATTAATAGGTAGAGTAAAAGTAAACCAAAGGATGATGACAGATCACAAACTAGAAAAAGGCCCAAATAATGTTCTTCTTAGAGCTACTTTAATATCTTACCTGCAAAATACATTTAGAAAACAAAGAACTTCCGTTATTTTACAACTTATAAGCTTTGCCCTTTGTCAGAAACAGTTGTCATTAGTTAGTCGACCTTCCAGTCTCCAGTCCCTATAGACATAGCCAACGAACAGCAAAAACAAACATGAAGTCCATGCTAGCTTCTAGTTAGAGGTGGTGGGTAAACTAATGGAAAGTAGTAAAATTTTTGGTTGAATGCCATCTTAAGGAATCAGGACACGCACTCTTGAGGGAGAAATAAATAAAATGGATTCTCCACTTGGTTCTTGTGACATGCCAATGTTTGACAGCTGTTCTACATAAAAACTGGAGCTCTGCCCCACATGGTGACAGCAGTGCAGATAATGACACGGTGGCAACAGCAGTGATGTGAGATGGCTAAGGAAGTGTGTCCAGAGCACAGGGAGCCCAGAGCACCCTCTCACATGAAAGATGAAGTCCTTAAGCAACTGATAAGATTCACTTCAGACTTTTATTTGCAGATAGAAAATTTAAAATTTTCTCTTGCTAATGTGAGAAAAAAACAAAAGCCGCTTTGCTCCTTTGCAGAGAGATTTGTATTGAACTGGTTTAGAGATACTGAGTGATCAATAAACTCTAAAGTCAGCTCAGAAACATGAACGAAGTTCTGCCTTTCGGGATTTTACAGCCTAGATGGGGTCAACAACTATAAAAAAGTAAAAAATTCTAAAAAGTGAAAAGGTGAAAACGACGTAACTCCTCTCATCTGTTATTAGCAGGAATTAAGATTTTTATATGAGCTAGTTTTCTAGAAAATGAAAGCTTGCTTAAGGTGTAAGTCCAAAAACACGATATTTTTAATGAAAAGTTTCTATAGTGCACTGTAAACATTTCAGTCTTTTAAAATGGAGACTGACAAACACAACTGAAGCTTTTATCAAGGGCATAATATAAACTCCAATTACCAAGACCCCAGGCTATCATGCTTTTTTAGTTTCTTTTACATCAGCTGCTCTAATTCCCCCACTACTGTTAGTCAGTCATCATGGACACCTTGAATGCTTCTCCCCTTTCCACAGATATTCCCCAGGTAGCATATTATCCTTTTGTGACCTTTCTTTACATTCAAAAAATTTCCCCTTTAAAAACACCTTTCTTTTTAAATTATGAGATAACTATATTATAGAACATGTGGAAAAAAATAAAAGGGGAAAATCACCAAAATCACCCATCTTTTCCTTGTCAGACTTTTCTGGTAGGGGTGTAAAACAATAACTGGAACAGTTGAACATTAGCTGGACTACACAGCAGTTTCCAGTATAGTTTACTTCAGTTCAGTCTGTCTTTATAGGATATGGAAAAGTATTTTTTGTATGCAGGGCTGTTGAATATCTTTCTTAATCTATTTTTAATTGAAAAAAAACCAAATAATTTTCATTTTTAAAAGGAAAGGATAGTTCACCTACTTAAAACATTTAAACTAGGCACCATCAACAAACTGAAGCCACAGATGGGAGAAAATATTTGAAAAGCATATAGCTAACATGAGATTAGCATCTCTCCTCCCTCCAAAAATATACTTCTACAAAATCAGTAAGAAAAAGACAAATAACCAATTGAAAAATGGGCAAAGATCATGAACAGGCTATTCACAAAAGAGGAAATGCAAATGGCCAGTAAGAAAAAAAAAAAAAAGCTCAACTTTATTAGAAATTTGGGAAATACAATTAAAATAACATAAGATAACGTTTCAAACCCATCCAATCGGGCTTCCCTAGTGGCGCAGTGGTTAAGAATCCACCTGCCAACGCAGAGGACACCAGTTCGAGCCCTCGTCCGGGAAGATCCCACATGCCGTGGAACAACTAAACCCATGCACCACAACTACTGAGCCTGCACTCTAGAGCCCGTGAGCCACAACTACTGAGCCCCTGTGCCACAACTACTGAAGCCTGCACGCCTAGAGCCCGTGCTCTGCAACGAGAAGCCACCGCAATAGGCCGCGCACCTCAACAAAGAGTAGCCCCCACTCTCCGCAACTAGAGAAAGCCCACATGCAGCAAGGAAGACCCAATGCAGCCAAAAATAAATAAATAAATACATAAATAAATTTATTAAAAAAAAAACCCATCCAACCGACACATAATAAGTCAGACAATATCAAGAACTGGCAAGGATGTAAAAGAATGCAAACAGCCATACACTCTTGATGTGTAACCACTTTGGAGAGCATACTGGCAATCTCAAATATAGTTTAAGATCATTATACCCAATCACAGCAATGATCCTTGAGAAAACTCACACATGTGCAGAAGGATTCATTAATTAGAATGTCACTGCAACACTGTCGGTTACTGTGAAAATCGGAAACTACCAAATATTTACAAACAGGAGAATAGATCATTTTAATATATTCACAAAATAAAATGAATGAACTAGAGATACATGCACCTATATATAAATTCCCAAAACATGTGTCTTCTGCAGCATACACCTACATATATAAATTTCAAAAATGTGGGAAGGCCTTCCCTGGTGGCACAGTGGTTAAGAATCTGCCTGCCAATGCAGGGACACAGGTTCAAACCCTGGTCTGGGAAGATCCCACATGCCACGGAGCACCTAAGCCCGTGCACCACAACTGCTGAGCCTGTGCTCTAGAGCCCGCGAGCCACAGCTACTGAGCCCGCGTGCCACAACTACTGAAGCCTGCACGCCTAGAGCCCGTGCTCCACAAGAAGAGAAGCCACCAAAATGAGAAGCCAGCGCACCGCAATGAAGAGTAGCCCCTGCTCGCCACAACTAGAGAAAGTCCACGTGCAGCAACGAAGACCCAACACAGCCAAAAATAAAATTAATTAATTAAAAAAAAAGTGGGAACTTTCTTCTACAACTTTTACACACACACACTCTATATAAAGTTTTAAAACATGCAAAGTAATATTATATAATATTCAATATTGTTTATGTTCATAAATATTTATAGTAAGCATGACAAACTCCAAATTCAGGATAGTAACTACTATCCTGGGAGAAGAAGGGGAATGTGGGAGAGGTGCTTCAATTTTATCTGTAATTTCTTTTTGTTGTATAACTAGACTATCTTTCCAAATTAAATGCAAAATTTTGTCGTTTGGTTACGATTTCATTTAGTGTACAATCAACATATAACAGGATAAGAAAAAACTTAGTAAAAAAAGTACACACAGCAAATAAGACAATATGTTATACAGTAGAGTTCCCTGTGCTATATATATAACTGTATAGCACCGGGAACTCTGCTCAGTATTTTGTAATAACCTAAATGGGAAAAGAATTTGAAAAAGAAGAAATACATGTATATGCATAACTGAATCACTTTGCCGTACACCTGAAACTAACACAACATTGTTAATCAACTATATTCCAATATAAAATAAAAGTTAAAAAAAAAAAAGGAAGAAATCAGAATGATGATTGTCTATGGTGGGCAGGAACTGACTATAATGGGCCACAAAAGTACTTTCTGAGGTAATGTAAATGTTTTATAACTCGATTGTCATATTAGTTATACAGGTATACGTATTTTTAAAAATCCATTGAATTATACATTTCGGATCTACATATTTCACTATTTATAAATTTTACCTCAACAATAAAATGATGCAATTAAAAAAAAAGACAATATGTTAAAGTTCAATAAAGTTGGGTGGCAGGTACATGGGTGCTCATTATATTATTTGCCATATTTTCTCTACATGCTTAAAATATTATGTAATAAAAATTTAAGAAATAAATATTTGGATTAAAAGAAGCCCAGTAATTTTCAGCTCTCTGACTAATCTCATAAACTTCAAATCCCTTCACTGTGAATGAGATTATCTATAGCAGCCTACAAAAGGAAAACCTATTTTCTTGGCTAAGGCTGCTCTCACTGTGTCTGCTAAGGGTTGAAGAATAAAGCCACCGGCAACATTTGACCTTTGGAAAGAGAAAAATGCTTTAAGTGTTATCTTCTACTGAACACTAAAAATATATCATGTAACAATACTTGAAGTTACACAAGAAAAGTCATCTAATTGAGTAAGATTTGGTTAATCAGGTCCAAAATGGTTTCAATTTCATTATACTTCTTACAGGGTAGCCAACTTGATCCTATTTTCTCAGGACTGCCCCAGTTTTAAAACCGAACGTCTTGCCTTCCAGGAACCTCTCAGTCTCAGGCACACTGGGGCAGCTGGCCACCCTAACTTCTGGTCACAACAAAACTTCTGGAAGAGAATTTATTTAGCAAATCAGCTAATTTTACAGATGGGAAAAATAAGGTACTAAGAAATTAGCTGAATTAAACCAAACTTACACATAGCTACTTCAAATTACAAGTGGATCAAACTTAGTTCTTCCTTCTGAGGAACCTGTTTACATCTCATTCAGCCACAAGCCCTAAATGCCAATTCATCAGTGTTCTTGGACAATTCTGAATAACCGGTTAACCTCTCACTTCTTTCCCAAACTCAAAGCATTGCCGCATGATATGAGTTCAAGACTTGGGATGCTCCTGACCTTGGAGGGAGATACTGAGTAGAGGAAAGAAACAGAGGCTCCACTTCTTTACACTGACCTTCACCTAGTCTGTAGGGAAGATATTCACTCTCCTGGTTTCAAAAATATTTTTAAATGAATTTTCTTTTTGTAATATCTACTGTAAAATAGCATGTTTGAGCACTCTAGAATATAGAGTCATACAGATAAGCACTTTACTAGAGTAGCTATTCAAAGGAGGGGAAGACAGAGGAAAAAGGAAAACCTGCTCATTTATGATAAACATCCCCAAAATGCCAGGCCCTAAAACTACATAATGTTTGTCATAGCACCTAGCACAGAGTCCAACACACTGAAGACATTCAACATGAGAGTTTCCTCTCCTGAGTAGTGTGGAAAGATTCACTTTCCACATCTGTCAATTTGCTTTTAATTCCTCTAAACTAGTCCTGAGCAAATAAAGAAGAAATAAGCCTGATAAGGACTTTTTGTGCCTGCAGAGGCTTGTCTTGGGTACTTGTATTTAACAACTCCACTATCCAACAGCAGAAATAAAAGAGCTGCTTTCAATTAATCTGCAAAAACAGTCTTCTATATCCAATTTAAATCTGGACCTACCCCCATT
Source organism: Balaenoptera borealis (assembly GCF_965194805.1). Classification (NCBI taxonomy): domain Eukaryota; kingdom Metazoa; phylum Chordata; class Mammalia; order Artiodactyla; family Balaenopteridae; genus Balaenoptera; species Balaenoptera borealis. The sequence goes on from NC_138866.1 coordinate 28,961,923, forward strand.
TTTTCATAACCAACCAGAGCATATACTTAAACAATGGCTTCTTTATACCTAAAAAACTTAACGATGAGATTCTTTTCCTCGTTCTTTGGGGTTTTTTAAAGTACGTTGGTGCAAAATGAATACATAGACTTCGTATCTTTCTTCCCCAGCATTTTTTCATACAATATCTCCTTTCAGTATTACAACATTTTTCTGGGGTATGAGACCGTTGGAAGAACAGAAAAAATACTGGAGTGAGTTTGGGATTAGAAAGCACAGTTTTAAGTTCCAGGTCTGTTATTTAACTTTCTATGTGGTCTTGGACAAGCATTTTAACTGTAAACTGGCAATAATACCTATCCCGTGGTAACTGGAAAATATGAGAATGCATGCATAAGATCTTCATAAGCTGTAGAAGATATTTTTAAGGAGATAAAAGATAAACTCAATTAACATCACATTATCAACAGCAGAGTCAAAAGTAAACAAATAAATTAGGTCTGATTTTCTAGACAGTGATGCCCTAATAGATATGGAAGGTACCACTGAGAACACGAGGTCTAAGACTTGCTAAAATTAGACCATGAACACATGTAATTATCAATAACAATCCTACACCATTTGTACCTCCTCTAGAGCTACGCTTTTTTCAATTTATCAGTCACTGAGGTGTTAAAAAAAAAAAAAAGGCAGTAAAAAATACCAAGAAAGCCCCACAAAACCTGAGTGTGAGGGATATAAACAATATTACACCAACAGTGGAGAGCTTCCTATGTGCCAAGCACTGTTCTTGGAGGGAAACAGGTAAGCAAATCATATGTAACTAGACAGTATGTTAGGAACACTGGTAAGTGCTACGCACAAGTAAAGCCAAGGAAGGGTACAGGGAGTGCCCAGTGGCAGGGAAGGAAGGCATGGCCTCACTGATAAGGTGACTCAGGAGGTGGCCTGAAGGAACTGAAGAGAGCCGGGGAGAAGAGTGGGAGGAGAACCCAGGGCCCAGAGGAAGCAGTGAGGGAGGGGGAAGATGGTGAGAGACAACAGAGGCTGGGGGAGAGGACAGTTTAAACCTCAGAGACTAGATTTTATTCTGAGATGAGATGTCTTTGGAGGGTTTGGGGCAGATGAGTGACATTTAACTTCTTAGCCGTGGAATCTTTTGTTCAAAGGGATCCACAGAAGATCAATATGTAAAACAGATAAAACAGGAGATGCTCTGGTTAAGGAAGGGGCACCCAGAGACCTACGTCAACTGTTCCCACTTTTCCCCTCTCTCCTCTGAAGCAACAGTTTGAAAATGAGTACAAAGTCTGTAGCATCCAAACTTTCACAGCCTGTACCCCAAGAACTTTATAATCCTGCCCAGCCTATCTTTTCAAAAGGCCATTCCTGGGGAACAGCAAAAAGGAGTAAGTCAAGCTGCTGACACACAGCAGAGGAGCACGAGCACTGTCAGAAAAATCAGTCCTTCGTGCCACTGCTTATTAACCACCCACCCAGGCACCAGCTGTGACAGTTCCTCTTCCCTCCCCCAACCCCTCAGATGTTCTCTTTCAGGGCGTCCCTTGAAATTCATTTTAACTTGATTTCACTTGTTTAAAAATGCTCTAATGATGAAAAATGATGAAAAATCTGAAAGAGAAATTATGGAAATTATGGAAACACTCCCATTTACCATTGCAACAAAAAGAATAAAATACCTAGGAATAAACCTACCTAGGGAGACAAAAGACCTGTATGCAGAAAACTATAAGACACTGATGAAAGAAATTAAAGATGATACCAACAGATGGAGAGATATACCATGTTCTTGGATTGGAAGAATCAACATTGTGAAAATGACTATACTACCCAAAGCAATCTACAGATTCAATGCAATCCCTATCAAATTACCAATGGCATTTTTTACGGAGCTAGAACAAATCATCTTAAAATTTGTATGGAGACACAAAAGACCCCAAATAGCCATAGCAGTCTTGAGGCAAAAAAATGGAGCTGGAGGAATCAGACTCCCTGACTTCAGACTATACTACAAAGCCACAGTAATTAAGACAATATGGTACTGGCACAAAAAAAAGAAATATAGATCAATGGAACAAGATAGAAAGCCCAGAGATAAACCCACGCACCTATGGTCAACTAATCTATGACAAAGGAGGCAAAGATATACAATGGAGAAAAGACAGTCTCTTCAATAAGTGGTGCTGGGAAAACTGGACAGCTACATGTAAAAGAATGAAATTAGAATACTCCTTAACACCATACACAAAAATAAACTCAAAATGGATTAGAGACCTAAATGTAATACTGGCACTATAAAACTCTTAGAGGAAAACATAGGAAGAACACTCTTTGACATAAATCACAGCAAGATCTTTTTTGATCCACCTCCTAGAGTAATGGAAATAAAAACAAAAATAAACAAGTGGGACCTAATGAAACTTCAAAGCTTTTGCACAGCAAAGGAAACCATAAACAAGACGAAAAGACAACCCTCAAAATGGGAGAAAATATTTGCAAACGAATCAACGGACAAAGGATTAATCTCCAAAATATATAAACAGCTCATTCAGCTCAATATTAAAGAAACAAACACCCCAATCCAAAAATGGGCAGAAGACCTAAATAGACATTTCTCCAAAGAAGACATACAGACGGCCACGAAGCACATGAAAAGATGCTCAACATCACTAATTATTAGAGAAATGCAAATCAAAACTACAATGAGGTATCACCTCACACCAGTTAGAATGGGCATCATCAGAAAATCTACAAACAACAAATGCTGGAGAGGGTGTGGAGAAAAGGGAATCCTCTTGCACTGTTGGTGGGAATGTAAATTGATACAGCCACTATGGAGAACAATATGGAGGTTCTTTAAAAAACTAGAAATAGAATTACCATATGACCCAGCAATCCCACTACTGGGCATATACCCAGAGAAAACCGTAATTCAAAAAGACACATGCACCCGAATGTTCATTGCAGCACTATTTACAATAGCCAGGTCATGGAAGCAACCTAAATGCCCATCAACAGACGAATGGATAAGGAAGTTGTGGTACATATATACAATGGAATATTACTCAGCCATAAAAAGGAACGAAATTGAGTCATTTGTTGAGACGTGGATGGATCTAGAGACGGTCATACAGAGTGAAGTAAGTCAGAAAGAGAAAAACAAATATCGTATATTAACACATGTATGTGGAACCTAGAAAAATGGTACAGATGAACCGGTTTGCAGGACAGAAGTTGAGCCACAGATGTAGAGAACAAACGTATGGACACCAAGGGGGGAAAACCACGGTGGGGTGGGGATGGTGGTGTGCTGAATTGGGCGATTGGGATTGACATGTATAAACTGATGTGTATGAAATTGATGACTAATAAGAACCTGAAGTATAAAAAAACAAACAACTAATACAAAAAATAAAAAATAAATAAATAAATAAATAAAAAATAAAAATGCTCTAGCGGCGCAGTGGTTGAGAGTCTGCCTGCCAATGCAGGGGACACGGGTTCGAGTCCTGGTCCAGGAAGATCCCACATGCCACGGAGCAAATGGGCCCGTGAGCCACAATTACTGAGCCTGCACGTCTGGAGCCTGTGCTCCGCAACAAGAGAGGCCGAGATAGTGAGAGGCCCGTGCACCATGATGAAGAGTGGCCCCCGCTTGCCACAACTAGAGAAAGCCCTCGCACTGAAGCGAAGATCCAACACAGCCATAAATAAATTAAAAAAAAAAAATGCTCTAGCAATACAGTGTCATCTGCCTCTGCTGACATATCTCTGGATAGAGTCCCCTGTCAATTTATATGGTAGGAAAATTCTTCCTCCACCAGTGTTATTTCTTCTCTCAGTAATGACTTCCCAGTTTGCTCTATTCTAATCCTATGCACCTATCAAAGTTTACTTTGTGAAGCCCTCCTCCCACATTTTGACCCTGAGTTGGAATCCTAAATCTCTGGAGTGTGAAGGGAACTTCCAGGACACCTAGTGCTCTAGTTCACAGCTCATTCCACGAACTAACCCTCTGCAGATCTGGCTGGTAGTCTTCCAGCCTCCATAACTGCTTTTAGTGACATGCACACACTAGCCCACAAGGCAGCCTATGCTCTTTCAAACATAAAGTACTTGTGTGGAAATTTCTTTTTACTGATCCAGAACCTGTTTCCTTCTATCACTGGTTCTGCCCTCTGGTTCGAATAGAGGAAAGTCTGCCCTCCGCCCCCCATCCCCTGCATCCAGCATAGCTTACAGTTGGCCTTGTGTTTTTCCCCATTCTGGCTCCACCTCTACAAATGCGGCTGATGCCCCAGCCATCTCACAAGCCATCTGTGGACTCTGCCTTCAACCTGTAATGGTTAGCTAACAGAGTGGCAGGCAGCTCTGGTCTGTGTGTGCAGCCAGTTAAGTGTCTGTGTCCCATGCCACTGACTACACCCCGTTCCTGACTCTCTCCTTTGACCTACCCTAGGACTTCTACCCTTAGCCCTGCATTCATCATTCGGTCAATGAGCACTTACTGAGCACTGTCAAGAACCAGGCTAGGGTCTTCCCTGGTGGCGCAGTGGTTAAGAATCTGCCTGCCAATGCAGGGGACACAGGTTTGATCCCTGGTCCGGGAAGATCCCACATGCCGCGGAGCAACTAAGCCCATGCACCACAACTACTGAGCCTGTGCTCCAGAGCCCGCGTGCCACAACTACTGAGCCCGTGTGTTGCAACTACTGAAGCCCGGGCACCTCGAGCCTGTGCTCCGCAACAAGAAGCCACCGCAATGAGAAGCCCGTGCACCGCACGAAGAGTAGCCCTCGCTCGCCACAACTAGAGAAAGCCCGCGCGCAGCAAGGAAGACCCAACACAGCCAAAAATAAATTAAAAAAGAAAAAAAATTAAGAAAAAAAAAAAAAAGAACCAGGCTAGGCACTGAAAAACTAAAAGTAAATAAAATGTACTCAGCTCATAGAAGAATAAGAGCAAGCTAGGTAAAATAATAAATAGCCGGGGAAGTTGGAAAAGGCGTCAGAGGAGGAGGTGATGCCTGAGCCAGGGAGGAACTGTTTCAACACCCAAGTCTCACACAGCCTTGTGTCCCCTGCACCAAATGGTACAATGCTTTCCCTTACTTGAAGTTCAGCAAATATGTAAATTTGATAAAGTAGAGAAAGCCTGCTCAGCCCCCTGAGCCTCTCCTGGAGGCAAGGGAGGGTGGTCACTGAATCCACAATCTGAAAGGGCAGTTGTAGAGGTTGACACTGTACCTGGCTACGTACAGTATTGCTCAGGTGGTTGTCCTCCGACATCTGTGCATTCTGGAAGTAGGACAAGGGTGCAGGTAACTCTGTCATTGGAGCAACTGTATAGAAATACTTTTTCACAGAAAACAGAGCCTCTTGGGGTTCTGAAAAGGGAAAAAGAAAACAGTCTTTTGTGCATTACAGTTATACTTTTATTTTGAAACACTTTCATAAGTTACTTTCACCAAAAACAAACCTTTCTTTCATGTGTTATCCTCCAGGCCAAGCTTTCTAAGGACCTCACAGGCTGCTGTCACTTGCAGGCTCCTGGATTAGGTCTGAAATAGGATTTTACTGGGTTACCCAGAGTTGGTCAAATCCTAGTAAATCCATTCACACCAAGTAAATACTTATAAGACTAATTTGTAAACCAGTAATGTATTAATTTGCCAGGACCTTCAACTGACAAACTTTTGTCAGCTCAAGATACCTTTTGGTAATGAGTAGATCTACTTGGGAAACCAAATATTTTCAATCACAATGATATCTAATGATTTCAGATCTAGAGCAAAGGGAGCTAAATGATCTTAAAGAATGTTCTCATCAACATCCCTCTTCCAATCCAACCTAATTTACCTCACCATAAAATTATTTGTCTAGTGCTTTTAATTTTTCAAAATTTCTTTTTATCATCTCATTTTTTTTCTTTACCACATGACCCAAGGCAGGGTAAACAGGTAACATATCTATTTTACAAAAGCAAAAGGGGACCCAAGTTCAGTGACTTGCTTAAAAGCACACAACTGGGCAGACCAGGACCAAAGTCGCAGACTCCTAACTCCCAGCCTCTCCTCTGCATCCTGGCACAGCCTTGCTTACACACATCATTCTGTCTCCCACACTTCAGCCTCCTGGGGGGGCCACACTCCCATTTGCCTGTCTACCTGAATTTCCATCAGCCAATTCTTTATGACTTCAACTATCCTTTTCATTGAAAGTCTTCAGAAATATTGAAGGAAAAAAATCTGTTTGCATACCTAAGCAGTATTCTAATTCACTTATAGTATCCAAAACATTACCATGTACATATTTACATGAAAGCATTTTGTCAATGTCTTGTTTCATTTTGAATTTTAACTTCAGGATCTTCTACACTCTAAATATTCTACTTTCTTATTCTAATGATTTTTTCATCAAAAATACATAAAGCAACTTTTTTCTCCAGTAAAGGTATTGACTTCCAATTAACCTTTAATTACCTATATTTGGATCATTCAAATCATAACAAATTCTTAATCAAGGTATGCGTTCCCTTTTATCCTACATGCTTTTTTTTTTTTTATCTTGGCCACGCCATGCGGCATGCAGGATCTTAATTCCTCCACCAGGGATCAAACTCGCGCTCCCTGCAGTGGAAGCACAGAGTCTTAACCACCGGACCGCCAGAGAAGTCCCTATCCTACATGCTTTTAAATACCGTGCCTGGGACTTCCCTGGTAACACAGTGGTTAAGACTCCACGCTCCACAGGGGGCTGGGGTTTGATCCCTGGTCAGGGAACTAGATCCCACATGCATGCCGCAGCTAAGAGTTCGCATGCCACAACTAAAGAGCCGGGTGAGCCACAACTAAGGAGCCCATCAGCCACAACTAAGGAGCCCGCCTGCTGCAACAATTTTAAAAATAATAATAATAAAATAACTAAATACTGTGCCTACCTTTCTCCACCCCTCCAACTTCAGCCCATAGTTAGCTGGCATGAGACCAGAGGACTGCTAATTAATATTAACTAAACATGATGTACTTATGCAATTCTGTTTTAAATATGTAATGTTAATTTGTTTTAAAAATACAATGAATTGGGCTTCCCTGGTGGCGCAGTGGTTGAGAATCTGCTTGCCAATGCAGGGGACACGGGTTCGAGCCCTGGTCTGGGAAGATCCCACATGCCACAGAGCAACTAAGCCCGTGCGCCACAACTACTGAGCCTGCGCGTCTGGAGCCTGTGCTCTGCAACAAGAGAGGCCGCGATAGTGAGAGGCCCGCGCACCACGATGAAGAGTGGCCCCCGTTTGCCGCAACTAGAGGAAGCCCTCGCACAGAAACGAAGACCCAACACAGCCATAAATAAATGAATAAATAAATAATTTTAAAAAAATACAATGAATTAAAATTAAGAATAGATTCAATAGTTACTTTTATGGAGGTTAATCACTGGGGGGGGTACACAAGAAGCTTCTGGGGGTATTGGTAATGCTTTGTTTCTTGATCTGGGTGCTAGTTACAGAGAGGTTTCAGTCCGTGAAAATTCACTGAGTTGTACACCTACGATCTGTGCACATTCCTATATACTTCAATTTAAAAAGTCAAATAGATTTTTGTGGGTGTAAACCTATATTTAGGGTTTGGCAATATGTATGTCAGCTTACCCAAAAGGGAGGTGGATTCCAATAGAACAGTTATATTTTCAAAGTATTGAAAGTAAATGTCCTGACCTATGCTTCTATATTTTTAAAAGTTGACTATCTAATTGAAAATTTAACATTAATGTAGCATTAATGATCAGCAACACAGCACATATTATTCCCTTCTTTTTCACAGAAACATTTAGTACAGCACCTACTACCTCAGCTAATGCAGAAATGCCACAGGATGGCAAACAGAAAAAGTTGCAACTGGTTACCTCCACTGGCTGCTCTGAAGACTATACCACGTCATTTAAAGTACAGCTCTAGGGCTTCCCTTGTGGCGCGGTGGTTAAGAATCCGCCTGCCAATGCAGGGGATACGGGTTCGAGCCCTGGTCCGGGAAGATTCCACATGCCACGGAGCAACTAAGCCCGTGCGCCACAACTACTGAGCCCACGTGCCACAACTATTGAAGCCTGTGCACCTAGAGCCCGTGCTCCGCAACAACAGAAGCCACCAGAATGAGAAGCCCACACACCGCCACGAAGAGTAGCCCCCGCTCGACGCAACTAAAGACAGCCCGTGCACAGCAACAAAGACCCAATGCAGCCAAAAATAAATAAATTAATTAATTAAAAAAAAAAAAAGTACAGCTCTATTACAAAAAAACCCTTAGAAATCTGTCACTGATATTCTCATACAATCCCTCAGAAACAAAACCAAGTAAGCAAGACAGTGTTAGCCAAACGAAACAAGCAAAAGGCAAGAAAAGGCGATGCAGGCAAAAATAAATAAAAAGTAAATAAAGTGTAGTACATTTACAGGTAAAATATGAGCAGAAGAAAAGTGATTGTTCATTCACTAAACAGGAGTTTACTGGCTGTCTACTTATATCAAAACTCAAAGACAGACACTGAGAGGATTTAATTAATTATGTTCACTTTACCCATTTTACAGATGAAAACAATGTGGCACACAGAAGTTCATGAACCTGCCCAAAGTCACATCCAGTAAGCAAAGGAGCAAAGCAAAGGTTCACGTATTACACTACTTTGCCTCTATATAAAATTTCATCCCTGCCATCTCGGAGTTTATAATAGTGAGCATTAAGACACACTGAGCTGATTTTTATTACTAGTAAAACTATTGCTTTGACGTAAATGAGATCTTAAAAAAAAAAAAGTAGTAAATGAGATCTTAAACTTCAATAACTGGTCTAACTAGAAATTAAAAATTAGTGCCAGTGCTTTCCTGGTGGCGCAGTGGTTGGGAATCTGCCTGCCAATTCAGGGGACACGGGTTCGAGCCCTGGTCTGGGATGATGCCACATGCCACCGAGCAATTAAGCCCGTGCGCCACAGCTACTGAGCCTGTGCTCTAGAGCCCACGAGCCACAACTACTGAGCCCGTGCGCCACAACTACTGGAGCCCGTGCTCTACAACAAAAGAAGCCACCGCAATGAGAAGCCTGCACATGGCAACGAAGAAGAGCCCCCGCTCGCCACAACCAGAGAAAAGCCCGTGTGCAGCAATGAAGACCCAACACAGCCAAAAATAAAATAAATAAAATAAAATAAATTTATTTAAAAAAAAAAGACTAGTGCCAAAAGCATTCCCAATATACAGTCCTGGTACTTATTATTTTTTTTTTTTTTTTAAAGATAAGCTATAATGAGAATCTGGTCATTTTAATTTAAGTGGTTCGCATTATTAATCTTATGCTTATAGGATCTGTCCAGCTATTAAAAGAAATCACACAAACTGATTATCATACTGGAGCTTTCTCAGACGAATCTTGTAAGAATCATCTATAATACAGTAGTCACTTTAACATATTCCAATACTATAGTCGACCCAGAATGAACCAACCGCAGATCAAAAATATTTGAAAAAAATTCCAAAATTAAGTAAAACTTAATTTGCTTGTGCCAGCAAATAATTACAATAGTATTTACAGTGTATTTACAACTATATACATACCATTTCATTGTGTTAGGTATTATAAGTAATCTAGAGATGATTTAAAGTATACAGGAGGATTTGTGTAGATTACATGCAAATACCATGCCATTTTATATAAGGGACTTGAGCATCTGAGGATTTTGGTGCCCATGGGGGTGGGGGGTGGGGGGAGTCCTGAAATCACTTCTCCTCCACCCCCACCCCCTCAACCACAAGGGACGACTGTATTTAAAAGACACATCTGTATTTACATGTAAAACACTATGGCTCAGGCAAGGTGAAAGAATTTGTCAGTGTACAATTATGAGGCAAGTAACACCAGTTCCAGAACCCAGATCTTCTGATGCCCAGCCCAGGTGTTTGCCAGTTCAACAGGAGAAAGCTCATGCCTCCACTGATGTGTTGAAGATCACAATGCCGCAGGGTGACTCTCCCTGGAAGAGCTGCTCTTTACATGGAGCTCAGTAGGAAGCAAAGGTAGGCAACAGGGTTAGCTAGGTCTTCAGTCAGGTCTGGTGAACAAACAATCATTGTTGGTACAAAGAAAGGGGCAGGCAAAGCTGGATTTGATTCTGGTCCAGTAACAGCTGAAAACAATTGATGACTGCACGGAGAAAGCCAACGACCCACTGTTCCCGGACCCACTGTTCCCGCAGCGTGGCAAAAGACACCAGTGTACTTTGTAACATTCTTAACAGTGCCCTGAGAACAAGAAAAGATAGTTGTTGGGAAGTGAGGATCTTTCATGTGACCTGGATTGCATAGGGAGTGGGAGTAGGAATGTAAGTAGATTTTGGTGTTTTCTCTCTCTGGCCACCTGCTAAAGATTTTCTGAGACTGATAACAGCACAACACTCGAATTCACTGCCATCCATTCCCTTTCTCTCAAGACACTTGCTCAATCAGACAAAAGGAAAAAGAAATCTTTCTCTGATGGGCAACTACAATTTCTTTCTATTATATACAAAGACTAAAAAAAAGCTCCAGGAGAATACAAATAATCTCGAAGTTCAGATGTGCTGAACAGAAAAGTCTATCTAACCAGAAAACCTTCTATCCATCAGCACTTCGAAAAGTATCACAGGAGCAGGGTTTAAAATCCCAAAAAGGAGCTTATTAAAAATTTCATTTAAGGAAACACCAACAGAAAAGTACATTTCTGTCTCTCACTACATCCCAAGGTAGCAATTTTTTTTTTTTTTTTTTGGTCATGCTACGCGGCATGTGGGATCTTAGTTCCCTGATCAGGGATCGAACCCGTGCCCCCCGCACTGGAAGTGTGGAGTCTTAACCATTGGACTGCCAGGGAAGTCCATCCAAGGTAACAAATTAAAATAAATAAAAATAACTTGAAATTAATTTAAAACTTCAGGAATACAGCCTAGAAAGACCCTCAAAATTTTAAGAGGCTAGGAGCAAATAATTTCCCCAGCCCTACAAGAGGCTTTGTGAAAGTGGTAGGCTCTAAAAAGAGCAAGGATAGTGATACATCCTATTTGGTGATTTTTTTCCCCTCCTTCCTTCCCACTCTACTTCTGTGAACCATCTGTGGTAGATTAGATTATTATTCAGCAAATATTCACTCCCTCCCCCAGCATCCCCAAGGGAGGAATACTTCTCTCCAGTGATGTTGAGCTTGGCTCTGTGACTTGCTTTGGCCTCAAGGTAGGTGCAGTCTACTACCCACTCCAGGCCTTTGGGCACAATCTTATGACTTGCTTTGGTCGATGGGATCTTGGCAGATGTGGCACAGACAGTTAAACCGTGCTTGTGCACGTGGCCTTGCCTTCTGTACTTCTGCTGTTCCCTCACGAAGAACTTACTTTGGGTAGCCACTGCCCCTTCAGCCTGGGCCCCAGAACAAGACAAGCAAAGCAGAATTGCCTTAGCTGTCCCCTTTAAGCAGAGCGAGAGCTAATGCTGTAAGGCAGCGGTCCACAACCTTTTTGGCACCAGGGACCGGTTTTGTGGAAGACAACTTTTCCAAGGACCGGGGGCGGGGGGATGGTTTCAAGATGGTTCGAGCACATTACATTTATTGTGCACTTTATTTCTATATAATGAAATAATTATACAACTGACCATAATGCAGAATCAGTGGGAGCCCTGAGCTTGTTTTCCTGCAACTAGATGGTCCCATCTGAGGGTGATGGGAGACAGTGAAACCCAAAGTGTGTCGCTTATCCTTTCAGTTTTTTCAGGAGCTTTTGGATTTGAGAATCGTGGATATGGGACCATGGTTCTGTATTATTATAGATTCTTTTCCCCCCCAAGTTTAATTTCTACATGGAAGATAAAATTACCCTGAGTCATTGTATCAAATTTGTTGTGGAAATGGGTAGAACACAACTAATCTTTAATGAAGAAAATGACTATTCACACCTAATTAATTTGTAAATCATTGACTATACTCAGCAATACTTGCATTCTCTCATTTGCTTTAGATCAACTTAAGGAACTGTACAAGGCATTGTGAAAACCAAACATTAATACCCTTTAATCAACAAACACTTATTGGGCTTCTTCTACATAACCATACACTGTGATAGGTACCAGGGGTGCCAGTGAATCAGATGATGCTTCTGTTCACCTAAGGAGCTTACTATCTAGAGGGGAAGACAGACAAGTATGTTTTTACATTAATTACATGTTGAAATAAAAATATTTTAAATGTATTGGGTTATATAAAATATATCATTCAAGTTAATTTTACCTATTTCTATCTCAAACATTTTTGCTCATTAGAAAATGTAAAATTAACCTTTGTAGCTCACATTATGTTTCTAATGGACAGTGCTGCTCTAAAGCTTCAGGTTTTTTCTCCTACAAACAGGCTTAATACTGAAAATCTCTGACAACCTTTTCCTTCCTGAAGCTTCCCTCCCTTCCTCAGTTTTTATGACACTGCACTATGGAGGTTCTCCTCCCACCACTCATTCCCCTCAGCTGGTTCCTCATCCTCTTCCACCCCCTCATTATAAGTAAGTGTTCCTAAGGCTCTGCCTGGGCTTCCTTGTCCCCCCTCTTTCCTTAGGCATCTCCTCCACTGCTCCAACATCAACTGCTAAGTCTATTTAAGTGACCCATGTTTACAGCTCCAGGCCTGTCCATGGGATATTTAACTGCTGGCACTTCAAAAGTGATACTTCCGAACTGTTTCCTCATCATCTTCCTCTCTAGACTAGTTCTTTGCCTCTAACTTCCGTATTTCTGTAATTGTCTCCCCCATTCTCTAAACTTAAAGCCTCCTAGTCAACTTTACACTTTACTCCTTGCGCCTCAATTGGCTGTTATGTCCTCTTCATATTGATATTTTTCCGTTCTAAGCTTCTGCCACCACCAAAGGTCAAATTTTCATTATATCTCACCCGGATTATGCAAAAGTCACCTCAAATCTCTTATCCATTCTAGCCCCCACATACCTAAAGCAAAGTTCTCATCACAAAACTTATGAAAAGCAAAGCTCAAAACACCTTCCAAATCTGCCTGGCATCTATCACATGAAGGAGAGGCAGTATTAGCGGGCTCTGAAAGGTTTTTCAGAATACATCCAAAAGAAGTCTCTCCCTGCAATCTGATGTAACAGTAGTGGGAGCGCAGGAGCAGAGGCAACCTGGATCTGAGAGAGAAGAGGACCACATTAGCCTTGCTGACAAATGTTATATCTTTCCTGCTAGAATGATTCTCAGAGACCAACTCCAATCCACCAGTTCTCCCCAAATGGAAATTCACGCAGCAGTCTAGGACTAGGGGCAGCCATTAACTTAAAACTCGGCACTAGATCATATCCATTCAGAGGAAAGTATGCCCAGAATTGTGGTAACGATCTACCCAAGGACGAGGAGTAGACGAATGGAAAAGCTGATGATCGATGCCGCTTCTATCATCTACTTTACTTTGAGGAAGGTGGGTAGAGGTGAGGGAATCCATCCACTCAATAAATAGGCTCCTTTTCATTATTTAGGGCTTGTTATTAAATGGAGGTGGGAGGGGGTTTAAGTTGGCTGAACCTTGCAAATGAGTTAAGGAGAACTGAAATTGGCTTTTGTAGGTGACTGAAATCAACCAAATGCAAAAGGCTCCAATCTACTTTCCTGTTTTTATTCTCCTTCATAACAGTTATTAAATGTGCACACTGGGTCACTGGACCCTTAGGATCCAGAGGGCCCCTCTTCCTAGTACACCCTCTGATATAATGCCCTCCTCAATTCAACTCCGAGGGTGAAAACCTTTCCATTGTAAAAGATAACAAGATGCCCTTAACCAGATGTAATCTCTACCTGCCTCAAACTTCAGAGAATACTATGACTTTTACAATGTACTCTGCCATAATTTGCATACTATTCGTATCTTCCATAGTAAACCTTGAACACTTTATTCATCTTGTCCAAAGTAGGCAAGCAATGCTTTTAAAATTATTAAGTTACTTTCCTACAAGAGAAGCAGATATTTATTTGAAAGCAATTTGAGCGGGATGAAAACGTCAAGTATCTAAAATACATGCAAAGCACTGGACATATATGCCTCGTGACAGTCCCGATCAGGCAGACCCTGTTGTATTCCGCCCCGAACTGAGACAGAAGGAACTTAGCCCTGAGTGCCACTCGCTTCCCCTGGACAAGGACACATTCAGGGCATGAGGCGCAGAGTTTCAACAGTTGCTCAACCAGACCCAGCGCCAGGCGCTTCCTCTTTCTCCTGCTCCACTCCAGGCAAGACGGTCAATCCCCGCCCAAGGCACCTGCGCCCTGCGATGTCTTCGGGAAACCAGCACTTCCGGACCAAGGCTGCGAACGGGAACCTCTCTTCAACCTGATCGCGCGCCGCGCCCGGAGCCCGAGAAACGGGCCGCCCCTACTCGTTCTCCACACGGGGTTCCCCGGTGCCCGCCCGACCGCACCCCGCTCCCCATTCTCGAGGACACCGGCTCCGCGGCCCAGACAACGACAAAGGGCCCGGCCCTGCCCGCAGCCACCCGTGTCGGCACCAGATGAGGGGTGTGTTTCTCTCTCCCCAGCTCCCCATCGGGCACCTACCCTTTCCTCGCCGCCACCACCGGCCTCTAGCAGCTGAGGTTCCTTCCCGAGCAGCCGCTGTTTTGTTTCCGATGTGAAATCGCAGCCTTTGGAGCTGCCCGGCCCAGGCCCCGCCCAAAAGGCTTCACCGGTGTCGTCACTTCCGGCCCTGGCGTCGTTGGTGACCGGCCTCCGAGGGGCGGGGCCAATGACGGAGGGGCGTGGCCCAGAGGAAGGGGGTGGATCTTCCGGTGGTGAGTGGGGACTGAGGAGGAGGTCCTGCGCTTCCGTTGGCCTTCCGACCCGGAGGGACACCCCGCTCCCCGCTCGGCACCCCCCCGACCCCTGATGGTGCCAGCACCGGTATGAGGTTGTCAGAGATCTACTGCTCTTGGGCTGAGGATCAAAATTTCTACGTAAACTGTACCCAGTGTGTGCTTCTCCCGGCCTACAAGTGCTGGCATCTTAAATCTAACGTTTCTTTCATTTCTCTATAGTCCTATTTGTACAGTGTTTCTCAGTGCGAATCAGCGGCACCACAATCAAAAGGAAGCTAACTTAAATTGTAACTACCTGTGCCCTCCATCCCCTACCCAATGAATCAAAATTTTTGGTGGGTGAGGAGAACCTGAGAAACTGCATTTTAAACAAACATCGTCTGGGATTCTTCCGCTCCAAGTGTAAGAACCGGTTTTCCTAGATGGTAAGCTTTCAGAGAGCATAAATTGTGTTATTTTTGTAATCCCAAAACCTAACATAGTATCTGGTACACAGTGAGTTGCTCTATGGTCGTTTGGTTTTTGCATCTTCCAGCTTTCCATTCAAATGGCTGTAAAAACAGTACCAATAACTCCCTAAGTAGCATACCACACACCTACATTCATCTGAAAGCTAAAAGTTAACATGAATACTATCATGTAAAACCAAAGGTGAACAATAGAGAAATGTTCAAATTCACAGGTAATCAGAAAACTGAAATCAATAACATGGCATCTGGCCAAATGAGATTTTTTTATTTCTCTTAAATTCTTCCCGCAAGATAACCCTTCATATTCCTAGAGCCCTCTCTCCTCCCTGCCCCCCTCCAGTACATGAACGGTTTTAAATAGGTTTTACACACTTTATATTTAAGAACAGAAGTAGCAGTAGCAAGTTTTTCCATTAACAGAGAATGTTGGGGAAATAAAAAGGTTGAAATAAAAATAAAAATTTTTTTTGAAGTTCTCTCTTCCGTCCTCAAACTTCACAAGGGTAGGAATTTTTGCCCGTTTGTTTACATATATTGCAAGTGCTGAGAACAATGCCTAGCACATAAAACAGTTCAATACATTTGTCAAACAAGCATAGGCTAAAACCCATCCATTTGTGAACTAGTTCAATCTCTTTGAATGCAATCTGGGATGTAAGTAGAAAGTGTTAAAATTCAGGTAAACTATTCTTAGAAACAATCTCAATACAAAAATTTTGTGCAAAGATGTTCATGGAGTATTATTAATAGCAAAAATTGGAATGCTAAATGTCCTACAATAAAGTACGGTTCACCCACTTCACCTAATATCATTAAAATTGTTTATGAAGATTATGTGTAACAGAAACATTCTAATCCTGTTAATTAAAAAATAAGACATAACATTAATGCAAATGTCAAAACACATTCCTGCAAAAAGGAAATAAAAGTGATTAAAAAAGCAACCAGTGGCTGAATTACTGGACTAAAGATACATTTTCCTCCAGTTTTCTGTATTTCTTCACCTTTTTAGGAATATGGAAACCCAGAAAGCGCTGAGAAAGAAACAGTAAAAAGACACAGACTAGAACCCGCCCCGGAAATGCGTATGCTAGCTTTCTGTGTGCTTAGGTGCCCGAGCTACTGAGGGTCTAGGTCCGGACAGCCAAAAAGAGTGTGGTTAGCAAGATGAACAAAGATGCGCAGATGAGAGCAGCAATTAACCAAAAGTTCATAGAAACTGGAGAAAGAGAATGCCTCAAAGAGTTGCTGAGAGCTAAATTAATTGAATGTGGCTGGAAGGATCAGTTGAAGTCACACTGCAAAGAAGTAATTAAAGAAAAAGGACTAGAACACGTTACTGTTGACGACTTGGTGGCTGAAATCACACCAAAAGGCAGAGCCCTGGTACCTGACAGTGTAAAGGAGCTCCTACAAAGAATAAGAACATTCCTTGCTCAGCATGCAGCCTTTAAGACTGAATTAGATTGTTTTGTGGTTTTATTTCTGAAAGTAAAACTTGCCATAAATTAGGAATCGATTTCCCAAAATAAAATCCTTTTTTGTATGATGGTATACAGTTTTCAGTAATGTATACAATTGTATAGATATTTTCCCCCTAAATGTGTTATTTTAATAAATATCTCATGAATGAGTGTGAAGTTTCCTTGGATTTTGGAATAAATGGGACTTTATTAATAATTCATCAGATTTGTTAAGAGAAAAAGTCAAGCAGCTAATATAGTTTAAGTGTTAAGTATGTAAACATTAAGTAAGCAAATCTCTGTAATAACAATTAAGGAGAGGTAAGCAGCCTCCTCTGATTGTTTGGAATGTAGTGTATGCCTCTTTTGAATTCCTGTATTTTATAATATATGTCCCATCTTGTAAAAAAAAAAAAAAAGACACAGACTAGAGGAACAAGGCTAAAGTGACATCCTAGACACCAACGAAGAAGAGTCCCAAATAGAGAGCAAACATCCATAGTGCTAAGAGGTAAACTAGGGTGTAGCTTCTTAAAAAGCCAGAGTCTCATTTAAGCTATCACCAGTCACCAGTGGAATGGAGAGATACAGACTACTGACTGAGACTTAAGAAATTTGGACGCAAGATCCTTTTTGACTCACCTCCTAGAGAAATGGAAATAAAAACAAAAATAAACAAATGGGACCTAATGAAACTTAAAAGCTTTTTGCACAGCAAAGGAAACTATAAACAAGATGAAAAGACAACCCTCAGAATGGGAGAAAATATTTGCAAATGAAGCAACTGACAAAGGATTAATCTCCAAAACATACAAGCAACTCATGCAGCTCAATATCAAAAAAACAAACACCCCAATCCAAAAATGGGCAGAGGACCTAAATAGACATTTCTCCAAATAAGATATACAGATTGCCAACACATGAAAGAATGCTCAACATCATTAATCATTAGAGAAATGCAAATCAAAACTACAATGAGATATCATCTCACACCGGTCAGAATGGCCATCATCAAGAAATCTACAAACAATAAATGCTGGAGAGGGTGTGGAGAAAAGGGAACCCTCTTCCACTGTTGGTGGGAATGTAAATTGATACAGCCACTATGGAGAACAGTATGGAGGTTCCTTAAAAAACTAAAAATAGAACTACCATATGACCCAGCAATCCCACTACTGGGCATATACCCTGAGAAAACCATAATTCAAAGAGTCATGTACCAAAATGTTCATTGCAGCTCTATTTACAATAGCCAAGACATGGAAGCAACCTAAGTGTCCATCAACAGATGAATGGATAAAGAAGATGTGGCACATATATACAATGGAATATTACTCAGCCATAAGAAGGAACGAAACTGAGTTATCTGTAGTGAGGTGGATGGACATAGAGACTGTCACACAGAGTGAAGTCAGAAAGAGAAAAGCAAATACCGTATGCTAACACATATATATGGAATCTAAAAAAAAAAAAAAGGTCAGAAGAACCTAGGGGCAAGATGGTAAAGATGCAGACCTACTAGAGAAGGACTTGAGGATACGGGGAGGGGGAAGGGTAAGCTGGGATAAAGTGAGAGAGTGGCATGGACATATACACTACCAAATGTAAAATAAATAACTAGTGGGAAGCAGCCACATGACACAGGGAGATCAGCTCGGTGCTTTGTGACCACCTAGAGGGGTGGGATAGGGAGGGTGGGAGGCAGGGAGATGCAAGAGGGAAGAGATGTGGGGACATATGTATATGTATAACTGATTCACTTTGTTATAAAACAGAAACTAACACACCATTGTAAAGCAATTATACTCCAACGAAGATGTTAAAAAAAAAAAATTTGGAGAGTACATATTAACTATAAGCTACTCTTTGTGGAATCTCTACTGTAGTGAAAACGAGAGGACCTAAGGTTAAGTTTCTGTTTTCTTTAAAAACTTATTCCAGCCTGAAGGAAGAAAGAAGATAACGGAAACTCCAGAGCAAGGCTCAAGAAACTACAAACTGTAGTTAGAAACCAGAAACAGGAGTGGGGGAGGTCTTCTGGATAGGAGTACCCATCCTTAATTATAGAAAGCAAAGGTTCAAGATGCATGTCATCATAAACTGGAGAGCTATAAACTGGAGAGAATGTGCCTAAATGACTTTTTTTTAAAGCATCTTTTTTTTTTTATTCATTTATTTATTTATTTATGGCTGTGTTGGGCCTTCGTTTCTGTGCGAGGGCTTTCTCTAGTTGCGGCAAGTGGGGGCCACTCTTCATCGTGGTGCGCGGGCCTCTCATTATCGCGGCCTCTCGTTGCGGAGCATAAGCTCCAGATGCGCAGGCTCAGTAATTGTGGCTCACGGGCCTAGTTGCTCCGCGGCATGTGGGATCTTCCCAGACCAGGGCTCGAACCTGTGTCCCCTGCATTGGCAGGCAGATTCTCAACTACTGCGCCACCAGGGAAGCCCTAAATGACTTTTTAAAAGTTAAGCTTGAGAGTTATTTGCTAAGTAAGAGGGAAAATCAAATGACTTTTACTCATTCATACCTACCTAAGATAGCACTGGAAGTTTTTTTTTTGCCGTGCCACACAGCATGCAGGATCTTAGTCCCCCGACCACGGATTGAAACCATCTGTTTCCCTTGAAGTGGAAGTGCAGAGTCTTAACCATTGGACCACCATGGAAGTCCCAGCACTGGAAGTTTAAGAACTATAAAAGCTGCAGTGTTTGTGGTTAAGAAGTGAAGTTCAGTAAAAGAATGAGAAAAATAGTAGAGGGTCCAGACTATCTGCAGTGGTGCATTTATATTTTCCCCAGAAGTGTCTGGAACTTGGGAGCAGGAATGGAGAAACAAATGACCAAAAAAAAAAAAAGAAAAAAATGGTGGCAAAAATCAATAGTAAGCAGTGAAAGATGAAGCAGACAGGAAATCCAGTGCCGGACCTGTTAGAGCTACTTGGGGAGAGGGGCTGTTCAAGCCTCTAGAGAGGCTAGAGCAGTCACTAGTCACAAGTAAAAGTCAGGATTCAAGGCCAGTTCTTTACACCATAGATTCAGCAAGGCAATCCAATTGATTAACACTTCCCACATAAAAGTAGTTTACCTTTATTTACACATCATTGCTCTGTTTGCTATGGGAGTAAAGTAGAATTGAAAAATGAAAAATAATACTGTCATCAAGACTAGGTGCTTGGCCATATTCTATCTTACTAGCTCTCACATCGTTTTCATTCTTTGCAAGGATCTGGCTCAGATTTGGAACAGCTCAAGATGAAGGGCTGGCTTTAGCTTACTCATCTTGCATTTTTAGTCTTAAGTTCTGTATGACTGTCAATATATTATTAAATCTAATTTCCTTCTTAACAAAGAACCTGGGCTCCCTTTAAAATAAAATGACTCAAGAATATACTCAAAATGAAACTTTAATATCTAGCTTTTCCACCTGCTGTAACAATTAGCCAAATCTCTTCACCTGGGTATATTTGCCATTATCTTTTAATTGACAGGGAAAAAAATGAACCTTCATAGTTTCTAGATTCTACAATGTGAAGTGTTCTCTAATTTTTCCTTTTGTTATGAGGAAAAAAAAACAGGAAAATTTGTTTAGAACTATTTTTAAATTCACAATACGTTTTGCCTCAACAAAGATTTGCTAAAAATGCTTCCTGAGGGAATTTTATTAACAAGCACTTTCCTCTGCCCTTAGGTGGCTATTAGCATCTAGACCATATCTATCCAATGTAACTTTTAGTCAAAATAATGTTCTTTAATCTGCAATGTCTACCCAATATTGGTAACCATTAGCTAAATTTGGCTATTGAGCACTAGAAATATGAATATTGCAAACAAAAAACTGGATTTTTAAATTCAATTTAGTCACACATCACTTCTGAACACTTGAAATATGGCTAGTGTAACTGAAGAACTGAGTTTTAAATTTTATTTAATTTTAATGAATTAAAAAACTTGATAGTGCAGATCTAGACCATGAATTAGATAGAATCCAATATGCAGGCCTCTAGATATCCAACGTAAGGAACATTGTAGCAGTGTTGCAGTGAGTACTGAAGACTATGTGATCTCGGGAATTTCCTGGCGGTCCAGTGGTTAGGACTCCACGCTTTCACTGGTGAGGGTGCAAGCTAAGATCCGGCATGCCGTGCAGTGCAGCCAAAAAAGAGAGAGACTATGTGATCTCCAAGGTCCCCTCTACATATTACTACCTCTGCTGAGAAGCTTCCTACTATCTATCCCTTTCCTCTCAACCTTGAAGTTAGCTCATCAAGTTTGACAGTTCATATAGTACATTGTATATCTATTAGTGATCCTCGCATTATTTTTTTCTCCACTACTAGACTGTCAGCTACTAGAGAGATCTTGTCGTATTTATGTCTATCACTCCATCTAGCTTAAAACATGAATGGCACATATTAATTGTGCTTCAATGGCAAATATAAGTCATACACAAAAAGACGAAAGGGTTACCTGGCTTAATATTTCAGCTACCACTCTGTGCAAGAGAATCCAAAAGTCATCTATCCAACTAATACATGATGTGGCAGAGTAGGCAGACTTACAGCGTCATTTAATTCAAACAACGTGGCTTGAAAAAAATTTTTATTCATTTTTGTTTATAGAAATTATCTTTTCTTCCTGGGCATTTCAGATTGCCATTCCTAATTTAGCCTTCTATGAGTCAAGTAATAAAATGAAAGGCAAAGAATCTTTCAAATAAAGATGAAAATTAAGCATTCAAATGCAAATAAACAAATATTTCAATAATTTAACAATCACATTTCGAAAAATCTACCAGTTTATCAAAAATTATAAGCTCACCTTGGTCTATAGTATGAATGTAATAGTAATAATTCCTGGGTTTAAAATATACACATGTGAATTTCCCTAGTTTTCTTCCTGACACTTAGACTGCCTATTTCTTTGCCTGTTTGGGATTCCTTCTAATACCTTACTTTAGCTACTGGTATTCACAAATCAGTTTCACCATCTTTTGCTAAGCAAAACAATTTCTCAATTTCATATTAATAGAAGGCTGAAATATGACTTGGAAAAATGTGTAACCACTTTGACATAAAACCTTTCAGCAGTTTTTGGGTAGAAAGTGGAAATATTCATAGAACTTATTTGAAAGAGCTGGGTAAATAAGCCTCATATACACATTGTATACCTGCTTACATTTATTTGCATTAAAATTTTTTCTTCATATTAAAGGAGAAAAAAATGTTAATAATGTTTAGTCCAATTTGACTCCTGAGCTCACTGTTTTCTCAGTTTGTCCACCATATCTAGTATCCATGCCTGATTAGTACCTGAAACTGCACTCTCCACAACATAATCATCGGCCTCTACTATTACATATCAGGAAGTGCAATGGTAAGATTCAGAGTGAGTAACAACATAAATTTCTCTCAGGAGAAAATGTGCTGGGGCTGGCTGGGAATAAAGCCTAGAATATTGGAGTTGTTCTCAGGCAACCTTTTTGGAAGACTACTTTATGTTCATAAACATAAATAATACCTACCTCTTTATTTGCCTCAAAAAATGTTTTTCTCCTTAAAATGAACTTAAAAAGAAAAAATTAAGCTGCATTAGTGCAGTCTATTAGGATAAAACACTAGTACTGAGTAGACACTTTAAACTGCTAATCAAAGTAGTCCTTGGATCACTTAGCACTGGCAACATGTGGTAGCTGTTGAGAAAGGCAAACTCCCAGGCCCACTCTAGCCCTAAGTCTGCATTTTAACAAGATCCCCCAGGTGATTCAGCTGCATGTTGAAGTTTGAGAAAAACCACTTTCTTCCTGTACACAGATATACACATTTAAAATTATTTTATTTACAGGGTCAAATGAGGAAAAAGCACATTGGTTTCCTAACTGCCACATCAAGAATGGTTGTCAAGACTTTCATCTAATTTTGTAACAACCTGAATGGGCAATATGGATGAACTAAGGTTTCCAAGTTGAAATAAACCTATGGACAAATGGTAAAGACAACCCAGAAAGTTCAAGCAATTTAGTAAAAATTTTCTTATGTGTATTCTTCCTGACACTACAATATGCCAGCTTATACATGTCCAGTTCTTTATATACAAACCTGAAAAATAAGAACTCTGAAAACCCTGAAGTTTAACCTTTGTGGCAAAACCTGACTTGAACTGACATTAAGCTATTAATGTAGTGGTCTTTAACCCACTGACTGTGATCATTCCTGTTCTGCTGCAGAAATGTTAATGTATAAATTTGGGATCCTGACACAAATCTCACTGGAAGTGTTACGCAGTATATGGTATGTGCCCCCAAGGGTTTCACACAAGGGCCCTTTTAAGGTAAATGTAATTGAAAGAGCAGAAGAGACCAAAGCAAGGAAAATTAAATCTACCTGAATAAACTTCCATGCTAATGCTGGCTAAATAAAAACAACCTAATATGATGCCTTAGAAGCAATAATATGGTAAGAGAAGATAGAGAGCCATAATAAACTGCTTGAACAGGGAGTTATGCTGGGGGTCAATCTGAGAAAAGGCTAGTAAAAGAATTTGTAAATGGCAAGGAGCATGTTTCTAAAATTTTCCCTTCAGAAACCACAATTTAAAATATTATAACACTAAAGGAGGGAATATCTCCACAGATGTCTAGATTAATCCAAAATAAGGCAAACGGCCTCTCTGACCTTTAGTTACTAATACTCAAAAATCGAGTCCGTCAAAAATTCAGCCCATATTTTCAAGTTTAGTTTCTAGTATGCACCGCATAATTACAACATGATGCCATTTATTTAACAAGACTCTGAAAGAATGAGTCCCCAAGATCAAATATATACATTTTTAATATTTGAAATATTTACATAATGGAACCATGTCATGGTCCAATGTTAAGAACAGTGTTTTCAAATGTCCTCTTAAGATTAAAAAAAATCTAGTAACTCAAGCTCAGTTATGCTTTTTATGTTTTTAACACCCCCTCCCCTGCCCAATCTTTTTTAAAAATAAATACTCAGACACAGGAATAGCTGCACCTAATTTCTGTTAAGAACTATTTAAAACTTGTTACATTTTCAGGCAATTTTGCTCCCTGGTGAATTTCTGATCTACAGTAAAGAAAGCCCCATGTATGTCTCTAAGAACACCATCAGTATGTTTTTAAACTTTGATGAGCAGAGGTAAACAAGGTGTGTGCCTGCATATACACACACAAGATAGAAACCCTTTACAAAACAAAAAACTAGTGGTAACTGCTTTAAACGATTTACTTTATCCTCAGAAGTAAGATGTAAACTTCGTAAATTGCCATGCTAAATTCCTATTGTATTTTGCCAAACATTCCTAGTCTGTAAAATTGCCTAATTTTATCTTTTGCTTATTTTTAAAAAAGATTTTTTTCACTTAAGCTTTTTTTTTTTTAAACAAAGGGGTACAAAATTAAACCAAGGACCAATTAGTGCAAAAAATGCATTAAATAAAGCTCTCCAGAATCTAAGGATCTGCCTCATACCTGAACAATGAAATCAGGGGGGAAAACCACTGTGACTCACTCTCCCTTAAAAGAGAGGCTGACGCAGCCAGCTTTCAACAGAAAAACCCATTCCGTTCAACAGACTGTTGCTTGCCACAAGAGAATACCATACTCCGGGAGACTAATAACCTAATTATCCCAGACATTTGGGTTGGCACAATACCATGTTTCCTTTACAATTCTAGTCTTCAATTAGGAAATGTTTCAGGGAAACTTCCAAAGCAAATCAGGGAAAAGTAAGACTTTTATACATACATTCACACAAACACATTCAT
Source organism: Balaenoptera borealis (assembly GCF_965194805.1). Taxonomy (NCBI): domain Eukaryota; kingdom Metazoa; phylum Chordata; class Mammalia; order Artiodactyla; family Balaenopteridae; genus Balaenoptera; species Balaenoptera borealis. The sequence continues at coordinate 28,986,528 of NC_138866.1, forward strand.
ACAGAGATACAGTAGGAATGGATTGTCTGCTACTTTTCGCACTCTAATTTTAAATTCCATGCCATCATGAGGGCCTGCCATTTTTGATCAAGGGGGTAAGGGTAATAGGTATGACTGGTATTCTTTCAATTTAAAATCGTTCATGTTGGTGCCTATACAGTACAGTTCAATATTAAGTGCAATTCTGCAAAAGAATTGGGGAGTCATTTTAATATTTACAAGGAACAAATCAGCAGAACAAAATTATATCAGGCTGTGTACAGTAGCTGCGGCTTATAAAACATACCAGTAATTTGTACCTGGTGAGTATAAAGAGAACCATGGTAGGATTCAGATGTCTTTACAACCAAGGGAGTACACATGGCATTAACAAATTAGAGGACAAAAAAAATTCACATTTTCTACATTAAAAAAAAATTACAGATCTCACAAACATCTTTGAAGACAAAAAAAAAAAATTTAAAGTCCTTTGAAGGGTGGGAAAGAAGAAATCTGAAATGGAACTCTAAATGTAAAAAGAATTTTACTTCACAAGACCAATTTTCTTGGCTTCTGTTTCATATATCAATAATCTCCACATCTTGACTATAAAAACTTCTGCTTCTTCATCAAGTACCTAGAAAAGGAAGAAGACAAAAAACAGTTACACACGTAAGAGAAGCAATCATAAGCATCTCCCAACAAGGTGACTCGAATAAAAAAGGCTTTTATCTACCAACAAGCATTTATTTATACATGTCTTGAAAAACTACTTCCTGAGGAAAGCAAATGTTTGTTATAAAGAACATAGTAATTTAGACAAAACTGGTTATATAACTACATAATACTTAATACAGAGTATCTCATTTACCCCTCCCCAAGAACCTCACAATCTTAACATTTATTGAGCACTTATTACATAAGTGACACTGAAATATTAAATGAGAATATATGTATAGCATTTTAATATAGTATCTGAGATAGAGTAAACAAAGTGAACACTATCATCACAAGGGACACAAGACTACTGAATAAATAAAAGGTCTTTTTCTCCTTGGCAAATCAAGTTATTTTTTCTATCTACCTATGAGTTAGTTGCATCATGTCCTCACCACTGCACTACTCCTGCCCTCATCACCCACACATATGTGGCACTCTACACCAGGGCTGCTGTGCGGTAAACTGGAATAGCATGCTTCCTTCTACAGAAGGCAGCAATGACTGAGTTCCAGGGTACCACAGTCATAATGGCATCTGGCCTAATGCTGCCAAGACTCTGGAGTCTTCTACTGTGGGAATTAAAATAGTTGATACGTACCAAGTGCTTTGAAGAGTGCTTATTAGTACAATCAGTAAGTACCTAAGACAAGCCAGAAATGGATTTTCCTGAGAAATTTCCTTACATTTCTCAGTAGTGACAAATAAAGAACTTAAATAAGATATCTATGAGCCAGACTTAACCCACAGTTGAAAAAAAACTATGCTGTGGGAATTCCCTTGTGGTCCAGTGGTTAGGACTCCATGTTCTCACTGCCAAGGGCGCAGATTCAATCCCTGGTCAGGGAACTAAGATCCCGCAGCCAAAAAAAAAATGAACTACACTGCAACACTAATTAATGAGGAATTGAACCCAGGTACAAAAATGCCACCAAAGTTTATTAACTTACATCAAATGAGGAAAGGTACAGTTTGAAAAAGTCAGATTTCTAATAAGAGCAAAATACTACTGGAGCTAAAATTTCAATCTCATTTACTCAAGAAATATTTAGAGGGTCCATGAGCTATTACCAGAACTGGCTGACAACACTAGCTCAGTTGGTTTCCTCCCACTCTGATCAACAATGAGCCAGAAAATAATCAAAAACAATATAAGCAAATAAGCGGTAGAGTTTAATTATACTCTAAATATCAAACTATTTCAACAGATCAAAACAGATTAATAGTGACACATGACATCTACACCAACAGTGATTATACCTCTGCCAAGGCCACAAACCAGAACACTGATTTTTTTTTTTTTTTTTTTGGCCGTATGGCTTGTGGGATCTCAGTTCCCCGACCAGGGATTGAACCTGGGCCCTTGGCAGTGAAAGTGTAGAGTCCTAACCACTGGACTGCCAGGAATTCCCTGATTTTTTTTTTAAATTCCTTAACTCAGGCCTAACTACAAAACCCTCTCTTCACCCAAGAATAACTTTGTGAAGAGGCTGGAAGGTCAAAGAAGTTCAGATTGTATCCCTAAGGACTGGGATCTATTCACATTTCTCCTCTCATCTGAGGCTCAGCATTATGACATCAAACTTTTCACAAACGGTTTTTCAGGAATTTTAGACAACAGATGCATTAGGCTAGCTAGGCAGCAGAAAACTAATGTCATCTGGCTTTAGACATCATATAGTGCTTGGACACAGAACATCTTGACCTTAGAGCTCCTTTTAGTTAGGCACCCTCCTATGCCACTCCCTGACAACTTTAATTGCAGCTCAAAATGAAAGTTTCTCTGGTCACCTATCATCTCACATCATGCTTGACGTTTCTTCTTCCTCTCTGACTCTTCTTCCCGTTGCTACTTTCCCACTCTGCCCTTTAGACCCTATTCCACTTTATGCTAACCATCCCCAACTTCTTTAATTAGACTTTTCATCTCCTTACCTTACCTGAAAATGTGGTACGCCCCCTAAAGACCTTGACACCCCTGTGGCCTTCTGAGAAAGTTCCTCACTTTCAAAGCTTTAGTCTCCACAAGAGGGGAAGCTGCTGGATCTTCATTGTTTCTCTCCTCGTAAACAATAACTCCACTGAGGTTCGGGAGATCTCATTACACCACCGGTTCACTCCAACAGCAGCTGTCTAGTAAATATCTAGTCTTTCATCCACATTAAGTGAGTGCTCTGGCAGCTGGTTCTTGTATTTCTCTCCAATCCCAGTCCCAACACACAGTAATTTCTATTTCTGTGTGTTATAACCCAGCTTAAAGTTCATTGATATTCTAAACAATGACATCAACTCTGCCCCATAAACTCCCATGGCCATACTTTGCACCTTGCCATCATCTGGATTAATTTACCAATTGTATTCTTAAACATTCTACTCTCTAACTAAACCTCTCTTTCCAGTTATTTCGTTCAAACACATCTCCCACAGCTTCACTGGAACCACCAGTCCTTGATTCATTCAGACCACCAACTCTGTTCTGACCTTATTTCCTTTTCTTCCTAGACTGGAGTTCACAGTCCATTCAATCACTCTCTCACCTTTATCATCAATTCTCTTTCTCCTTTCTTTTCTCACAAAATCAATGCAACCACAACCACTAACTCTAATATCCAAATTAAATGCAATTTGGGATTTGATGTTTAACTACTGCCAACCCAACAGACGCCTGGCCCAAGTGACAAAAGAGTAATACAATCTTCAAGTCTCAGTTTACATGGTAATTCCTGTGATGGTTTCCCTAACTGCCCTCAACACCTAACTACTCTAGCTCCTCTGCTCCCATGATCATTTTTATATATCCCCATTATAATAAGGATATTACAGTATCAATATTGGTACACCTGTTTCCCTGCTGGTTCTTTAAGGGCAGATATTCCACCTTTCTGTGCTTCTAGCACATTGCTCTACCCAGTAAACACTTAATAAATGGTCTCTAAATTTATGAATAGATTCAGAATTTCTATTTATACACACAAACACCAAAAACAGGGGAGGGGAGAGAATGATTAAAAAAACCCTAACTCTATTGTTGTCTAATAATATCCTACTATGAACGCCTTTAACCTCTTAATGCATGTTCAAATTTTAATTCAGGCCCATAAAGATTCTGGAACCAACACAGGGAGAAATTCAATCAAATTCAGAGAAGTTAGCTTGTTCACACTGATATTAACTTAAAAATTTTTTTCACATCTTTATTGGAGTATAAATGCTTTACAATGTTGTGTTAGTTTCTGCTGTACAGCAAAGTGAATCAGCTATATGTATACATATATCCCCATACCCCCTCCCTCTTGAACCTCCCTCCCACCCTCCCTATCCCATCCCTCTAGGTCGTGACAAAGCACTGAGCTGATCTCCCTGTGTAATTAAAATATTAACAACAGTAAATTTCTAACTTACCATGGCAACATCATCTAAAATGCTCTGAGGTGAACTATGAGCCATAACCTAAGAGAAAAAAAAATAACTGTCACTTTGAAAATAAATAAAACATTAGCAATACAGTAAAAAAAAAAAAATTTTTAAGGTACCCTCAAACTAGTATTAGAATTTCTTGTGACTTTAGAACCTTTCTATAAATTTCTTAATTCCCAGAATCTCCCTCTTTTCAATAAAAGTCTGACACTAAAACCTGGGATCTTAATCATCACATTATTTGTCTTCTAATTCAAATCCAGACTTATAAGTGTTTATGCTACAGTAATGACAAGTGGAAAGGGTCACTTAAATTAGCTATGCTTAATGTTAAAAGAGCAGTACTGTTAGAAAAATACCATTTCCTTAAAATGCAATTAGCTATTCCTTTATAGAAATACTTTGCCTTCAGGGGACAATGAAAGGACGTGGTATACCTTGGTGATTAAGAGCATGAGTTCTACAGGCTACTTATCATGTAACCATGGTCAAGACATGATCTCTCCCTAAGCTTCAATTTCTTCATGTATTGAATGGGGATACCGTTAGTAACTTCCACTTCCTAAGGTTGTTGGGAGGTTTGAAGAAGATGAAGTTTTGTAAAATGCTTAACACCGTACCTCCCAGGAAAGAAGCCTGGCACACAGTAATCAGTCAGTTAACACCACTATTATGCTATGAAGGGCACTACTTTCTTTTCCAAAGGATGGATGACTGACAAAGAATTTAGACAAGCTATTGGCTGTCTCCACAAAACCTCAACTGTACTTCAGCAACATTCTAACCATTAAGATAAGAAGGGGGTGGCAAGGCATTCTCAGGGGCAGGGAGAGAGCAAAATTGGCAGCAGCCAGCAATTCTGTCCTCTCTGACCCTCTGAAATGAAAGCATGCAGCGTGGGGTCTGAAATAGTATAGAGGGGTTCACTTAAGTAGCCATGACTCTTGTAATTAAAACTAAATTATCACTGACTTGGCCCTGTAAAAATTTTCAATTTAGAAAGTCTCTAACATTTTGAAGTATATGACAAATGTTGGGGAAAGAGTAAAAGACTAACCTTAGAACAAACAAAATCAACTAATGTAGCTTCTTCTTCACCTATGTATTCTATGATTTTTTTATTAATCCATGGTCTAATTCGTCGTTCCATCAATATCTATAAAATAAAGCATGGTTACTAAATTGAAGAGCTTTTTATTACATTTACTTAAAAAACCTATATAACTTCATAATTTTTCTTAAGGCTAAAATACAGTATGATCATTAACAAGTTGAACTAAGACAGATGTGTATCAAGACAAAATTATTTGCTTCTAATTTATGAAGACCTCAGGTACCACTAAGAATTTCCACAATAATCTATTATTGTTGACCATGTCAAGATTCTAGCCACCTTATCACCCCTATTTGTCATAAACGGAATGAACTGAGTTTGTGTGCTATAGTCAAAACCAAAAACTTGCAATAAAATAATGAAATACAATTTGCTACTCACAGAATCCACAATAGACCAATCCAGGGGATAAGCAAAGAGCTCAGGTTTGGCTGTAGGGATTTTTTCAATGAGACTCTTAATGTGTTTGCGCTTTTCTTCAGTGTTCACAGTGCCTTTGGCAGCATTTTTATCATCTTCACCATAATCCAAGGGAACCAGTTTCCTTTTTCGGGGTACATCATCACTGTCTTCATCCTCAAATTTGTTAAAGACACTATCTACAGGGAGTTTCTTTCTCTTCACAGAATTAGGCTGACCAGGACTATTGGAAGCACCTATAGTAAAAACACTGTATTAGCACAATGACTTAATTTTCAAATGTTACATTTTACAACCCACCATGCCTAAAAAGCAGTGTAAATATACCTCCACAATTCTCAGAGAAAGATCCCAGCTGTAAAAAATAACTCACTACTCACAAGCGCTAGAAAATTTAACTTTTCACTTCCTCTCAGAACTCAAGGCAGCTGCAGATACAGGAGCACTAGTAGAACTATGAAAACTATCATGAGCTAGAAAGGCATTTTTTTTTTTAACCAGTTTTCTAACTACCTACCAAGCAGTACATACTTATTTTTTCCTTAAGGCAAAATTTATGTAGTTGTGGTGAGTAGAGGGGGAAAGGAGGAAAAAAGGAAGGAAGGAAATGCTAACATACCCAGTTTAAGACTTAGTCCTATTTTTGGCCTATGCTCCTCAGGTTGTTGTTGATCTGGTGAATTTTCATGAGGAATAATAATACCACAGGGAGACTCATCTCCAGGAGTGTTGGGAGTTGCATTGCCACTGGCAGAGGAAACAGATGGGGCAGAACTGATGGGCCTCAGAGTTGGTTTGAGACAGGGCTTTTGCTCTGGCTCTTCTTCCTCTTCCATGGGTTCCTCTCGTTTTTCTTCTTTTTCTTGCTTTTCTTCTTCCTCTTCCTCTGATTCTGGTTCTTGCTTTATTTGTGGTTGTCTGCGCCTCTCAGCCTCTTGTTCCATCTAAAACCAGAAAATAACCTGGTCAACTGAAACAGACCCCAACTATCTTCAATTCAACCAGCTCTATGTTTTATCTTTCACAAAATCTCTATTTTTCTTTTTCCTTAGGAATAACAAAACATTGCCTCCTATAATCAGAAGTAAATCTATAGAATATATTAGGTACTCTGCAAAATGTTTTTTTAGTATTTCACATATATTACCATTCTTCAGTGGCTTGTATACACTCTTCAGAGATAACAAAGGTAATTGCTAATAGTTGGCTAATTCAAAATGAAAAAGTATGTTTTTATATCTTTATTAAAGAAATTATAATCAGAAATTTTATTTTATTGGGTTGGCCAAAAGGTTCACTCGGTTTTTTTTGGCTCTAGTAGCACTTAGTTGTCTTTAACTTCATTCAAAACAATTTTGTTAGGCTGTATGTGACAGCTGTCATATCAGCGTGCATTTAAAAAAAGACATCAAAATTGGTGAATTTTTGTGTAGCCATTTTAATATTGAAGATGGAAGAAAAAAACAACATTTTTGGCATATTACTCTTTATTACTTCAAGAAAGGTTAAAACGCAACTGATATGCAAAAAAAGATTTGTTCCGTGTATGGAGAAGGTGCTGTGACTGATCGAACATGTCAAAAGTGGTTTGCAAAGTTTCATGCTGGAGATTTCTCGCTGGAGGATGCTCCATGGTTGGGTAGACCAGTTCAAGTTGATAGCGATCAAATCGAGACATTGAGAACAATCAACGTTGTACCACGCAGGAGATAGCCAACATACTCAAAATATCCAAATCAAGCGTTGAAAATCATTTGCACCAGCTTGGTTATGTGAATCGCTTTGATGTTTGGGTTCCACGTAAGTTAAGCGAAAAAAACTTAACCGTGTTTCTGCATGCGATTCTCTCCTTAAACGTAACGACAATGTTCCATTTCTAAAATATATTGTGATGGGTGATGAAAAGTGGATACTGTACAATAATGTGGAACGGAAGAGATCGTGGGGCAAGCAAAATATACAACCACCAACCACACCAAAGGCCAGTCTTCATCCAAAGAAGGTGATGTTGTATATATGGTGGGATTGGGAGCCCTCTATTATATGAGCTCCTTCCAGAAAATCAAATGATTAATTCCAACAAGTACTGCTCCCAATTAGACCAACTGAAAGCAGCACTCGACGAAAGGAGTCCAAAATTAGTCAACAGAAAATGCATAATCTTCCATCAGGATAACACAAGACTGCATGTTTCTTTCATGACCAGGCAAAAACTCTTACAGCTTGGCTGGGAAGTTCTGATTCATTCCCCGTATTCACCAGATATTGCACCTTTGGATTTCCATTTATTTCGGTCTTTACAAAATTCTCTTAATGGAAAAAATTTCAATTCCCTGGAAGACTGTAAAAGGCACCTGGAACAGTTCTTTGCTCAAAAAGATAAAAAGTTTCAGGAAGATGGAATTATGAAGTTGCCTGAAAAATGGCAGAAGGTAGGTCGAACAAAAGGGTGAATACGTTGTTCAGTAAAGTTCTTGGTGAAAATGAAAAATGTGTCTTTTATTTTTACTTAAAAACCAAAGGCACTTTTTGGCCAACCCAATAGAACCCAATAGTATACACAATACACAAGAGGCAACTCAAATCCTCAGCCTGGTCATAGATAATCATTTTTTATTTCTTGGTAATGGCTGAAGGTGGTAGTCACTTCTGTATTCACAAACAGGAAAAGGAAGAAGTGGCGGGAGGGAGAACTCTGAAGTCAAAGTCCTAAACCAAAATGAACACTCCCCCTGAAATTACAAAATATAATAAAAAATAATCATCATAAAAGCATTATAAACTGGGATGAATACATCAGCAAGTTTTCTGAGCATGAAACAAACATAGGAAAAACAAAAGTAAAAATAACGTATCCTGAACTACACAAAAATTTAAAATCTGTGCATAACACCATTTATCAACTCACAAAGGAAGTACAATGACCATTAAACCATCTGCAAGGCATTCAAACCCACTGGTAATCAGAGAATTAAAACATAGTAATATTCCCCAACCTAAATGTTATAATGGCAAGGATTTAAAACACTGACAATACCACCATGATGATGAAAAAAAGACACCTGGACTATAAACTGGAGAAATTCTTGGTGGAAGATCATACCTGAAGTAAAAGCACATTAGAAAACAAAACAAAACAGAAAGAGATTCATAGATACAGAGAACAAGCTGGTGGTCACCAGAGGGGAGCAGAATGGGGGGTAGGGCAAAAACGTGAAGGGGATTAAGAGGTACGAACTTCCAGTCATAAAATAACTCATGGGGAATGTAACATACAGCCTAGGGAATATAGTCAATATTGTTATAATAACTTGGTATGGTGACAGATGGTTACTAGACTTATCGTGGTGATCAATTCATAATGTATACACATGTCAAATCACTGTTGTACACTTGAAACTAATATAATACTGTACGTCAACTATACTTCAATAAAAATCTAAAAATGAAAAAAGAGCACATTAGAAAAAAAGCACACGTAACAATATTCCCACTTATAAAACTTATGTGTGAGGGGGGTTATAAGAAATCAGCCAGTTTTTAATTTCTTCATTACTGTGTTCTATGTTGTCTGAACTTTCTATTTACTCATGTAAGTACTTAACAGAAAAAAATAACACTATTTCATTTTGAAAAATAAAAGGGACATGTAAGAAGACGTGGTTCCTGTTAATAGCATATAACAGATTTTTTAAAGTTGATATGAAGAATTTATAGTATCAAGATCTGTGATACACTAAGAACTAAAAACTTTTCTAACATGACACTATTCTTAAAAGCAAGAATGGGTATGCCATGTCCTACGACACAGTCTTTTTCATTTTTAAATGACAAGTCGCTCATGAAAACATCTTTATTTTGGAAATAAAATATTTAGGGTGGTAATGAGAAAATTCAAACTACAAAAGTCATTAAGTGTCAGAGCACATATAGGAAGGACAGTTTCTAGCAAAGTTACATTAAAAGACATTCACTTAATAAGTAATACTTCACAGAAATAAAGGAGTAAGACATATAGAAGATGTTGAAAATAAAGCTGTAAATCAACTAATATTGATGACTTACATAATAAAATAAAGAAAAAATACTAATATCCTCCCCCAAAATAGCAAGACACATGGAGTGTAAACATTTCCCTTATAAACTAAACTATATCATAGTTGGCTGGCTTAAGATGACATGATAGTCTTAAAAGAATATGGTCATGGATGTAATAGTATCTTACCCTCTGGAGCTCTGCATCTGGATCCGGGTGCCCTTCTGCCAGAAGGCGCTGCCTGATTTCCTCTAGCTCTTCCTTCTCTCTCTTCCTATCCCGTTCATCCGCTTCCATTTCCTTTTCCCTATCACGCAACCTTTTCTGAAGAGCGCTTCCTCTGCAAAAGTAAATCAGGCCTTATTTAATACTCAGGTCTAAACTACTGCACATCATGTCTCCAAAAGCAAGTTCCTTCCATACTAACAGCTGCATGCTAAGAGACTGAAGACTGTCTTAATGCTCTGTATCTGTAGAACACCCAAGACAGTGTGCTCTCTGCATGTTAATGTTTACTAAGTCAGCACTGTCTTGTCACATATCACCATGCCTCATTCTTAAGTCATTCTAAATGAGTATCTACAAGTAAAAAAGTAGCTTTCAGAGGGAAGAATGCTCTCATTTTATACCTATCCCACAGGGAAACTAACAGGTAATCTGTGTTGTCTTGGAGGCCAAGTTGTGAAAAATTAATACAAGGAGTAGTAATATCCCAAATATTAGTTTTGTACCTTCAATTTAAATCAACTCCTTTCCTTGTGGAAAAAGCACAGGTTCTGTTTAGCACTTTATTATATCTCAGAATGTTGAAATAATGTACTGCTAATCTATGATTCAACAATTTTACTTTGCATTTTCTACAAAGTCAAATCCTTGGCATTCATTCAATTTAAGGTGTTAATCCAATGTTTTGATTATTTCAGCTACAGTGTATTAAATTATATATATTAAATGCATTCACTACATGCCTGTATCATGCCATGCACATAAGAAAAAAATCAAAATATGGTTCATAACCTTAGGGAAATTATAGTTTGGAGTGGAGGGAGCAGAAGAAACCAAACAATTTTACCATAGTGCCATAAATGTTAGAAGAATGAGAGCAGTTTAGAAATGCCACGGGAACAGATATCAGGAAATGCAGGCTTCATAACTCTCACTTCATAATAGTATAGCAATTGGGTGAAGGAGGGTGGGAGGGTGTTCAGGTTACTATGTAGCACTCTAGAAATCCTTGAAGACAAAAATCTCTAGGCCACCTTAGATAGTCATAAAGGTAAGTTATAATTTGCTATAAAAATTGAAGTTCTTTAAAACACATGAGGGACTTCCCTGGTGGTCCAGAGGGTAAGACTCCGCACTCCCACTGCAGGGGGCCGGGGTTCGATCCCTGGTTGGGGAACTAGATCCCGCATGCATGCAGCAATTAAGAGCCCGCATGCTGCAACTAAAGATTCTGCATGCTGCAACTAAGACCCAGTGCAGTCAAAATAAATAAACAAACACACATTTTAATAAATAAATAAATAAAAAATAAAACACAGGAAGAAAAGTTAATTTGTCACAATACTATTATGAACCTTCCTCCAAAGAAGGTGCATAGAGTTATCAATTCTTTTCTAACAGGCCCGGACCCCCGGAAAACAGCATTATCAACTATGGGGATAATTACAAGATGAATTCAAAGATTTCTTTCTTATTCCACTGAGTGAACTTGCACTCTCTTGTAGACAAGAGAAAATACAGCTAATAAAAAGCTGACAGTATGAGTTCATAAAGCAAGGCTTCTTTACCTGTAATATTTGGGATCATCTCTATCATCATCATAATCTTCTAAGAATTCTTTTAGTCGTTTAGCTTCTTTTGCCTTTGAGGAAATGAAGGACGAAGTGTGCAAAATTAACATAGAAGTAATTTAGATTACCCCCTACCCCTTTATTGGGAACAGATTTTTCTTATCCATACCACTTGAACTTTTTCATTCTCATAAACTTCATATATTAAATGTAAATAACATTAGATTTTTTAAATCTTTTACTCTTAAAAGCAAGTCAGATTTAGGACTTATCCATGAAATGAAAGCCACATATACTGATGGTACGCTACAATAAATTTTCTCTCTGAAGATAAGCTTCAAAGTACAGTAATTTTTTTCTAATCAAACCTAAGCACACCAAGAAAGAAAACTGAAAGTTATCTTATTGAATCTGTTAACCGGACAAAAATATTTTACATTTCGTTTATAGGTAGATGATGGTACAAGTAGTTTTTATGAATTGCAGGATTAAAAATTTAAATCACGTTTATGCATCAATCCAAAGGTAATGCCTGCCTAACTTTGAGTACACAAACCATGAAAGTACATGAATCTCTCCTATTTTTGGAATTTTAAATACAACAACTATTACATTTCACAGAAATTATATCTAACCATTATATACAGACATAAGAAATACTTTAAAATAAGTATTTATAATCTACATCTCTACTATACCAACAATATTATATACAAAGCAGATGTAGGTTTCTGACTACAGTAAAATATTAACACATTCCATCCAGTTCAAATGTTACACCTCTCTAAAGACTTCCCCAATGTAACCATCTATCCATGACCAACTCCTTCCTCCAGACAAAACTAATCACTTTCTCTGTACTTCACTCCCAAAAAACTGTGAACACACCATTATCATACCTTAAACACTCTCACACACACAAAATACATCAACTACTTCATCTCTCTGACAATACTACCCAACTGTTTAAGAGTTTGAAGCATTAGTTATTCTTGTACACCCAATACCTAGCACAAAATTTGTCAAATGCATTCAAGTAGATTGTCAGGTAGTGATGACAATATTTACAAATATCTAAATAAAACACAGGGGACTTCCCTGGTGGGGCAGTGGTTAAGAACCTGCCTGCCAATATAGGGGACACAGGTTCGAACCCTGGTCCGCGAAGATCCCACATGCCGCGGAGCAACTAAGCCTGTGCGCCACAACTACTGAGCCTGCGCTCTAGAGCCCATGAGCCGCAACTACCGAGCCCACATGCCGCAACTACTGAAGCCCATGTGCCTAGAGCCCGTGCTCCACAACAAGAGAAGCCACCCCAATGAGAAGCCTGTGCACCACAGCAAAGAGTAGTCCCCGCTCGACAAACTAGAGAAAGCCCGCATGCAGCAACGAAAACCTATGCAGCCAAATAAATACACACACACACACACACACACACACACACAGGAAGGCCCATAATGTACATACTAAAATATTAACATATGTCACCTTTCATGAGGTGACTTTTTACACTATACACTTCTGTTACTTGAACATTTTTTAATGAGCAAGTAACTGCTTTTCTAACTGGATATTTTTTTAAGCTCCCAAACAAAAAACTAATAGGAAATTTTTCTCTAGAAAAACAGGTTTCAGATTTGCTTGCAGGAAGCGGAATCACTTCTTCAAATAATTATGTCTCTTACTATATCATTCTCTATTTTCTAACCTAGGGTTTAAGAAGAAATTCTAGAATGGGAGCTACAATCCAGGGAAATCAAATTATTTTAAATAACTGTAGGACCTTAGAAGACCTACCATCCGGAAAACCCATATTATCTATCTAGTTGCTGCATGCACTCTTTTGGTTACTTACAAAAATTCCCTCTATGTCTCATGTTCGAAAGCTATTTGAAGAAGATTCCTAACTTCAGTAATGTTTTTGGAAGAATAATCTCCAAACTGGAGATAAAGAAACCTTCATGAACTTCTGGCAATGATAGAACATATGGAACATAATACTGAAGCAAGTACTATGATAAAATAAATTATCTTTTTGTCATTTTACTTAGGTAACAACCTTGGCCAATTGCTTTCACTGTTACAGTCTATCAAACAGTGTAAATGAAAAAAACAACATTCATTTTTATGATTATCATGTAGTTAAAAGGAAGGACAATGTAGTAACATAAGGAAAAACAATAATTTATAAGTGCTATATACTGAAGTCAATAATTTTGATTTCTAAAAACAGGTCTTCTCACGAGACTATTTCCTTCACCCAAATGTACTACACTAATACAGAATATCAAAGCCTCTTAAAGCCTCTTGAAATTCAAAAATATTGCAGATTCTTAATCAAACAAAGGTCTATAAATTCTCATTTTATACTATGACAGATTTACTTTGACAGTATGCCAAATGGTAATTTAGTTTATAGGGAGCAAAAACGTGAAAAATAGGAGGGAAAAACATTTTGGTGTACTGAAATGGTCTCAAAGTTACTTGAAATATATAAAAATTATCTATACTGGGAGCTCATACTTTTTAACTATAAAGTCACTTCTACTGAACAGTAAAGATTTGATCTGATTTTTATCTGAAAAATCACTTATTTTTAACCAAGAAAATTACCATTTCTCTTCTTCTTTCTTCTTCTCTTTCAGCCTCTTTCTCATACTCCCGGGTTTTCTTTCGTTCTCTGATTTCCCAATTCTTAAGGCGCTAAAAAAAGAAATTGTCAAAGCTTAAAAATGTATACAAAGGGTTCTAAAATTTTTGACTAACCTACTAAGTACCAAGATTTAAGAATAAAAGCTTTCCCTTAATTTACCTCTTGATAAGCAGCCTCTTTCTCTCGGAGCTTTCTTTCAAGTTTTCTTCGTTCATATGCATCTTCTTCATCCTCTTCTCGGTCCCGCTTCTTGTCTTTTTCTCTCTCGCGCTCCCGTTCCCTTTCTCGCTCTCTCTCTCGCTCTCGTTCTCTTTCTCGTTCCCGTTCTCTCTCTCTCTCTCTTTCCCTCTCCCGTTCCCTTTCACGATCTCTGCTCTTTTCTCTACATAAACAAAAGATTTAAAAAATCTGTCAGTCTTTGTGTTTTCGTTTAAACACAAGAGAAAGTAGGACAACATATATTATGAAATAATATACAAACTCACTAGCCAGAATTTAGCATTTGGTTTCTGCAGAACTGTAAACTCCTCTATACAAGTCAGAAAGACACAGAATATAATCCTGGCCCCAAATTCTGAACTGCTTTCTAAACTCAATGTTAATGCTTATCAGCATCTCAGAAAACAAACAAAAAAACCTGGATATGAGAAATACTAAGGGCCAACGAACATGTTACAAGATAGTCTACTTCACTAGTGATCAAGGAATACAGATATTGGCAAAGGTGAGAAGCAAAGAGCATTCTGGCATGTTGCATGGGTAAACCAGAACTACAGTTGACCCTTGAACAACATGAGTTTGAATTGTGCAGGTCCACTTATACACAGAGTTTTCTCAATAGTAAATACTACAGTACTACACGATCCGAGGTAGGTCGAATCCACAATTGGTTGAATCCATGGACGAAGAACCGCAGATATGGAAAACCGTGTATACAGAGGGCCAACTATAAGTTATACTCGAATTTTTGCCTGCACAGAGGGTCGGCACCCCTAACCCCGGCATTGTTCAAGGGTCAACTGTACATCTATCAGCAATAAAAAGTTCTCAAGTATTTAATTCAGAGTGATAAAACCAAACTGCAGATTTGTGATACCATGGATGTAATTATACAAATTTATGTATATATACGATATGAAACAGTACACTGTAGTAAAAGTATAAACCACTCATTTTAATACATGTCAAATTCTCAATAGTGGTTATTCAAGAGAATAATGGTTATTCCAGTGGAGGAAGGAAGGGAAGGATTTTAGTGCCCACTAAAGATTAATAAGAGTACTGAATTCCAGTTAACGCAACCGGGGGACCTCCCTTCAGCTATAATCAGGTAGAATAATATCTCAACACGGTAATGTATATTTGAAAACTAGCCTGGGAAAAAAAAAGGTGGGATTTCCTCTCTTTCGTCTACTGGCTTCCTTCTACTCACGCCCTTCTCCACTTCCTTTGTTCACTTTTGCTCTACCTCATTCCTAAAGAATTTGAGATGATATGTCATATGAATTCAATATAATTATGAAAAAATTTTAAATAAAACAAAACCAAACCAAAGTGAAATAAATTACTAGGAGCCATAAAGAAAAAGTAAACTTAGAGCCTGGGAGATTAAGTTGTGGCCATCCAGCGGGCTATAGGACCAAACAGACACCAGGAGCTAAAAGCAGTGGTACTAGAGCTGATTTCCCACTAGAGGGGACCTCAATCAAACAGTGACTAGAGAAAATGCCCACTGACCAAGGGAGAGAACAAGGAATCATGTCTATCCAAAACACTGGGTGGACGGCTGGTGTGTGCTGGCTCTGTATAAAAATTGGCTTCAGACAGAAACTAACACTAAAGTTGAAAATTGTTAATTTAACCAATATATTTTCTTTTTTTTAATTTATTTACTTTTGGCTGTGTTGGGTCTTCGTTGCTGTGTGCAGGCTTTCTCTAGTTGCGGTGAGTGGGGGCTACTCTTCATTGCGTTGCGCGGGCTTCTCATTGCAGTGGCTTCTCTTATTGCGGAGCACGGGCTCTAGGCACGCGGGCTTCAGTAGTTGTGGCTCACGGGCTCTAGAGTGCAGGCTCAGTAGTTGTGGTGCACGGGCTTAGTTGCTCCGCGGCATGTGGGCTCTTCCCGGACCAGGGATCGAACCTGTGTCCCCTGCACTGGGAGGCAGATTCTTATACACTGCACCACCAGGGAAGCCCTTAACCAATATTTTACATGTGTGTGAGACAGCAAGCCAGGCATGCTTCGTGTCTCAGGAAGTTCTATCACCACATCCATGCAAATGGCCCAAGAGAGTACTAACCTGCAGTTCTATTAAAGCTATCAAGCACAGAGTAACTTCCATAAAGCCTTACCTTGATCGACTGCGATCCTTATTCCGATCTGAGCTCCTTTCTCGATCACGGTCCCGATCTCTCTCTCGATCCCGATCTCGATCTCTCTCTTTTGTCCGGTCACGATCCCTATCCCGTTCTCGTTCCCGCTCCCGTTCCTTCTCCTTTTCTCGTTCACGTTCTCTTTCCCTTTCTCGTTCCCGTTCTCGCCTTTCTCGTTCCCTTTCACGCTCCCTCTCTCTTTCTCTCCGTTCTTTCTCAATTTCCTGTCTTTCTTTTTCCTTTTTGCCTTTCTCTTCTTCCAGTTTCTAGAAACCAATAAAAGTACTTTTAGAGTTAACTCTATAGCTCCAGTATTCAGACTTTTCCCGGCGCAAAGCCCAATATTGGGAACGACAGAAAAAAAAAAAAACCAAACCACTGGTACTTTACTATTAAATACTTGTGGCTTTACTTAACAAATAAAACTGAAGCAATCACAAGCCTAGATAGATTTCGTGCAAAATCATACACTCTAAACAGACCAGGAATCTCCAATCTTGGATGCTGGGAGATTGTGTCAAGTGTGGCTGACCACTCAATGATTATGTAATAACTAAAATGACCATGAGGAATGTGATGGTTCATAATAATTTCTAGAAATACAATCACTTGGCTAAAATGTAATTCTTCCCATTATGAATTTCTTTAAATCAGTGGGACTACTGCTGCTAACTATAACCCCAGACTTCCCGTTACCTAACGATTATTAGTTGAGTGTTTTAAAGGGGAGGTGGGGGAAGAGAGTCAGGTCACTGGAATGCAACTAAATAATCTTCTGCCCTCTGGTTTGCCCACCCTCCAAAAGACAAGCTGAATTCAGCCAATATCTGCCCTATCACCTATGGAAACATTTACTCCCACCATTACAAGATGGACAGCCCACCAAATACAAAAAGTTTGAAAATCACTCGCTTCAAGCAAAAATGTACATAATCATAATATTTTTATTTAATTAGATTAATTTTTGGCTTAATGTTAAAAGCAACATATTTATGCCCATTATGCCTATAAGACAATGAAAATACATGAACAGTGATAAATCCATCCTTGGAAGGAACGATTGCGTATTAACTTACAGATGCTGTGCTAGGACATGGATCGCCAACACTGGATTAACCTTGCCTACAAGCTATGCTTCTGGGAGGAAGAGCAAGTACATCGTTCACAAATAAACCAAATAACATTCAGACCAAGTTTGTACCCTGACAAGATTACCAGCGTACCACACGGCTTCTGCACAAACTCAGAAAAAAAAATGCCCCAAACAGGAAAAACAAAACAAAAACAAAACATTTTTCCTTTGGTTCCATGTTTAGTGTCACCGAAATTTAAATGACAACAATAAAATGTGCATTTTTTTCTTTTCTCAGTCATGTAAAGCATTTAAAACAACTTTAAAAAGCAATCTTACCTGTTATACTCTCCTTCTCTTGCTCATGGATCAGAGAACTGATAGAAGATTACGAAAGAAAAACTAATGCATGAGAAATCAATATATTCAGCTGTGGTGCCAGTCTTATATCAAAATGGAACGTAGGCAAAGCCAATACTGAATACATTGAAATTACAAAGGGAAGAGAAAAGAAATGGCAAAAAGAGGATAGAAACTGAAAACTATTGAAAGGGGTAAATTCTAATTTTTGAAACAGTACTATAATGGAATAAAAAAATGTGTACTGTAAAATGAGGCTAGACTACATAAAACTTACCTCAGTGTCATACACTTATAAAGAAATTTGTTTATTTCTGAGATAATAAATACTTACAGATTATTTTAGCTGTTCCAATAATTTCTTTTGTAGAGTCCCTCAACTGTTTTATGCTTGCCTATTCACTACACTACTTATTTCTTAAATGTATAGTTCCACTTATATAAATAATGATTTGTTTCAGAACTCATTTCAGAAGTTTAGTTCTAAGTAAATGAAAAAGTGAGTGAATCTTGTCCATACTAAATGCAATTCTAAAAGATTATATCAGATTATATATGCAGTAAATAGATACACACACACACACATATATATTTTTTAAGACAAAGACTGGAGAAAGAGGAAATGAGGTGGTCTAAAAAGACATAAGAAAGTAGTGAAATAATGAAGAGGAAAGGACAGAAAAAAAAAATCATAAATCTTACCTTATTCTCTCTTCAGACTCGTCCGTGCTGTAAATGGACGCCCCCTGCCACGCTGATACCCTGACAGTCTGTGGTTATTTAATAAACTCATACCAAAACATGCAAAGGTTCACTGAGCTCAATTTTTGTTACCGAAGTTTCAAATATCCCCTTTAACCATACCACCCAATAAAAAAACCTGCTTTTCTTTTTCACTTTGATTTTTATTTTTAAAACACATTTTGGAAATTCAAAACATTCTCCCCACAGTGAAATACGTGTAAGGCAGTCAAAGGCCTGACAGCTTCTCAAACTCTGAAGCAATTACCTTTTGAATTAATTTTTTAAAACATGATTTCCTTATACTTTACCAATGACATGACACGATTTAACAAATAACAAAAAGGGGGTAAACCACACACACACTGTATACCATTTTCAAGCTTGCTCAGAAAATTTTGAGTACTGAACCTAACCAAAAGCATTACTCTATAATGACTTCCCATGGACTAACTTTCTAACTCTCAAAATTAATCTGGGAGAACTACAGTCGTGCTTTTAGACATACTTAATTCCTGAAAAGGCCCTGTGTATGTGAGCTAGGGCTCGGCATCATGATAATAATGTGTTCAACAGCACTGAGTCGATGGCATTAATTGTCAACGTGGGATTTCGAAAGCTATAAGAAAAAGTAAGATTAAATAAAAGAAAAAATGAACACTTAACATCTCACTGAGTTAAAGGTCACTCAATCTTAGGAAAGAACCAGTAACATCTTATTATCTGTAACATCAAAATACATTTCACGCAGTGTTTGCATTTCACCGTCCATAAGCATCACCTTCAACACCAGGGAACATTCACAGATGCACTGTCATTGAGAGAAGCTTTCAATAGGCAAAACTCGTGAGTGGGATTTACGATGAACAAATACCCATTTCCAAGCCAGTTACCCCTTTGCATATTTTTCTGAGGGGGCATCCATAAATATAATAAAAAACAGAAGCTCATACTTACATCCTATTCCTTGTTACTTTCCAAGCTGAGAGTTTCATCTTGCATTAGTCACCATATGATCTCTATCATAATGGTGGGGGTCAATGAATAGATTAGCTTTATGGGAATTTACAGTTCTTCCATGCATCTAAAATTTGGTAAGTCTGGTAACCACTGACCTACTTTTTAAAATCTCCCCCGCTCAAATCTATACAAATATAATCTTAAATTTTAATCTCAGCTCTAAAGAAAAGGTTTTCCTAAGATTAAGTTAAATAACTGCCCCCAGAAATACACTACAGTGTATGTTATTCTGCTGCCCCCTTGAATCTAGTTTAAATCTGACCTTGATGTTTATGTTGAAATCTAAAAATAAAACTAGCTTTTATTCATATTAAAGTGAGATGACTGCAGAGTAGTCAGTAACTGAAAAAGCTACGTACAATATGCCAAGGACTACTCTAATATGGTAATCGTCTTCTGTTTCTTTGTTTCTATCTAAATATCAATTAAACCTATATAAAAAGCATTTAAAATTATATTCTACTGTAAGGTTGATTTTTCTTTTTTTGTCTGTTTGCTTTGGATTCTGTAAAAAGTCTAGATTGGTATCAAGTGAAAAAACAAGAATACTACCTTGTGTGTGTCTCTGAATTTGCTGATCTCTCGGGATATCAGGTCTCTTTTGTCTTCTTCCATTTCTATAGCATTTATATCCTCCTAAAAGACAAGGGGGACAGGTGGGAATGCAAAACCATCAATCTACATTGATATAAACAGATAGACGGAAATTAAAAGTTAGATATTCTGTACAGGTTTTACAAAAGACAGGAGTAAATAAAAAACTTATGTAGTAACAAATCCAACAATCTAAGTTAAAGAGTTAGATAGACAAGAATCACAAATCTGGCAATTAGCAGTAAACATAAGTTATTGCCAAAGCCTATAATGTAAACTAACCTTAGTGATGAGTGGATAAGGGATCAGTGGGGCCACTGGAAACCTGCGAAAAATCTGCGGAAAAATCCACAAAGATTAAAACAAACAAACAAGAGTTTATATTACTCTGAAAAACAATTTTCTATATGTTTACACTGTAAGCAATGCAAGATTTCTGTAACATTTTCTTGATTTCAAATTACTTGATAATAAAAAAGATTTCACTCACTCTATAACCCCTCCCATGACCCACCACTTCCTCTCCCTCCAACACCCCCAACCAGTGGAATAAGGAGGGTCTCGCACTAGCAGTGCTTTTTCCTTGATCCCTTCCAAGACAGAGGAAACAATCGTAACAACAAAATTTACCCATAATTCCTGCCATAGAGCAGAATTTCTTTGATTCTCTCCTCCCAACCCGTATCAAACAAATATGTCAAGTTATTTTCTCCTTTGCCATTAATGGGGGAAGAGGAAGAACAAACCCTACAGGTCTCAATTACCCTATACCTGACTGACTCTTAACAATTACCATTCCCAATGATTGGCAGTTCACTAGACAGGTTCTTATGGCCCCATGAGGAAGAACAAGCCAAGTAATAAAAATGTACCTGGCCACGAAGAAAATTGAAGATGGACTAATAAGGCAATAAAATCCAAAATACTATGAACTATAACTACCCCTTGATATTAAATCACAATATATGTTTCATAGTACTACTTTTCCAGGGCATATACAACCCATTCATACAATACACTTCCAATATTTTTAAAGAACACTCCCTATAATTTCTCTAAGTATATCCAAATTAAATGAATATAAGAAAACCAAACATGTTCTTTCAATCTGGACTCCCTACTGTTCAATCAGCTTAGGATGACGAAAGTAGGTGATGATACAATACACTGGGGAGGAGTGTTTCATCTCATGCTGCTCTTTCATAGTACTCCAGTTATAAGGCCAATAGCATTACTGTCCATGGAAGGAAATGAGACGTGACTTATAAGGAAAGGTGGCTAAAAACTTGAAAATGGGTCAAAATCCTCACTGAATGAGACCTGGTATCCCGCTTGGAGCAGAGACAGAAGAAAAATAATAAGGGAGTAAGGCAAAACAAGGCCAACCCCTTTGTGACAAAAGGGGAAAAAAAAAATCTTACTTTGTCCCTTAATATCAGTTCCTATTCATCACTCAAGTCTGGGGGTTTTTTTTCCCCCCTCTTACTTAATGAATCCACAAATATGCACAAGCTTTCATGTCACTGCATTTCAAACATGCGAAACAGGAACGTTGTGGTAAAAAAAAATTAGGAAGTTAGTTGGTAACACATAGTCAAATTAGCCTTAACACTATATTGTTATAAACATTAGTCACTCTACTTTCCCCTCAGAAGTTGGAAATAATGAAAGCACAAGAGTGACAGTACAAAATGTAAACTGTAGGAATGACTCTGTTGTCAGAAATCAGTAACACATACGTCCTCCTTCTTTTCCTTCTTCTTCTTCCTGGGGTGAGAGTCAGATTCTTGCGAGGGGGCATTGAGCTCGCTGGAGTATTCCCGTATTAAAACTTCAATGGCCCCTTTGATCATCTGATCTCTTCTCTTTGTTTCTTCATCTAAGGCTTCTTCATCATCATTAGTGACAGTTTCTGGCCTGGCATTCTTAAAAAAAAACAAGGCAGATTCAGGAGAGGGAAGGGGGAAATCAAACAAGAAAATCAAAATCATTCTAAAACAAGTTAGTACACAAAACAAACATGTTTTCTCCCAAACATCTCTGCAGTCCTATTAAACACAGATTTGGATTTATTCCTAACTTCACAAAACTAAACTTCATTTGTTTTATCGTTTTTTCCTTAGATACACTGTACTTTACGATTTTCTTTTCCTTTCTACCCTTGATAGTTAACATTCTGACCCCTAACCAGCTACAGAAAGACCGAAATCATAGGGCTAGCGTACTACACATCTGCAAAGCTTTCACAATTTTTCAGATTGTCTTGCTCAATACCTGCACAAACTAATGATGTTTACTGAATAACTCATTCAAAGTTGAAAACTTTATTACATGAAAAAAGCAAAATACTATTTTATGTACACTATGGTAGCCACCATTTAAAATAAACAAAAACAGCGACTTCCCTGGCGGTCCAGTGGTTAAGACTCTGCACTTCCACTGTAGGGAGCGCGGGTTTGATCCCTGATCGGGGAACTAAGATCCCATATGCCGTGCGGCACAGCCAAAACAAAACAAAAATAAACAAATATAATAAAGTGTTCAAAAAAATTTAAAAAGTAAAGTAAACAAAAACATATGTAGGTTAAACAAAAAACACTTGATGGCTATATACAACAAAATGCAAGCATCAGGAAGGTCAGGGGCTGAAATGATGGCTTCTTTTTTCCCCTCTGCTTTCTACAATGTGGGAATACCACTTATAAAGCTCATATATTATACACTAAAAAGGAATTGACTCTAAATACTGCACATCTTTCTCCCCATGACTTGCAACTGTAACATTATAAAAATTGTAACATTATAAAAATAAGTAACTCTTTGTAGGACTTTATTATCATTATTATTATTATTGTATTTTTGGCCAAGCCACGTGGCTTGTGGGATCTTAGTTTCCTGACCAGGGATTGAACCCAGGCCCTCGGCAGTGAAAGCAGTCTTAACCACTGGACCACCAGGGAATTCCCAGGACTTTATTATTTTTTAAGAGAAGTCGACTGTTACTTGTGTTGATGTGGGGGGAAAAAAAAAATTTTTTTTTACTGGTTTCCAATGTCCTACTATCCTTCTTGTTTCTGTCTGTTTTATTTTAAGGCTCCTAGTTAAGGAATTAATCCAGTTCAAATGACAAAATTTAGAGCATGACCTCTAGATAATTTCATTACCCTCAACTCTTCTTAAAACCTGGAAAGGTGGGAAAGTAAGACAAAGAAGCAACAAGATAAACATAAAGATGTATGTGTACAAAAATTTTTGTAACTTAAAACTACATACATACTTGGGTAAACATATATTGTGCAAAGTTTCAGATACAAACAAGAATCCTGCTCTTCTGGACAAATGCTGGCTCTTGGTCACAATGCATGCAACTCTATTCAAGGTGAGTTTCATACCTTGTAACCTCCTTCATATAACCTAGCCGTGATTTCATAACAACTGGCATTCTGAAAAGCTATCTCCAATGGATACTTACTCAACAAGCATTTATTTCTTAAATTAATTTGCTCAACAAACTTTTAAGAGCCTACCCTATGCAAGATACTATGTTAGATGGTAAAAAATTCAAAATTAAAAAAAGAAATAACTTGCCCTTAAGCATTTAACAATACAAGGTAAGAGAAGGATATGATATAGACAACCTTCACGTAAGTCATTAAATGTGATATTATAAAACTAACCACTCTTTACTTTCTCAAACCTGCCTCTTCATCTAATCTTCTTGTAACCAACTTTCTACTTGGCATCTGGGATAAAGACAAGATGCTTTAACCAAGGACTGTAATTAAATTGTTTACATTATTTACCAAGAACATTGTAAACTAAAATTGTGGTGATGTGTTGTTCCTTTCTTATTCTAAATCAATAACATATCACAATAAGGTCATTATGCAGCTTTCACTAAAATCCCTTCAGTGAGACTCTGCTTCTCCAAAGGTTTTAAATGAAAGAATTAAACCACCAGTAACTTGTCACTGAAACCGTAGGTCCTGAGATACATATGGCTATTTCAACCCAAATACTCAGCTGTTGAGACCTAAATTCTTTATTAGGAAAATATACCTCATGAGGGAACATCCAGTCTGTGTTTAGCATTTTCCCTACATTCTAAATTTCTTTCCATGAACCATCTATATCTCCATGCTTTTTTTAAGCATAAGGACTGAGGTGGGGTTATAAATCCAAAGGCTTACTCATCTAAAAATACTCATAGCCCCTAAATTCGCTACTACCATCATCCTAAACCAAAACTTAAATATTAGTATAGCTGGTCTTACCTAAATTAGAAGTAAAGCATTTGGAATGAACTAGTTCACACCACCTTACAAATGACTACTGCCCCTTGATCTATAGAGAAAATGTACATTTTTAGAAGGAAAGCTTATGAGCCCAAATCTCTTAACCAATTGTTAATGTAAGAAAAACAAAAGTAGCAATATGTATCATGGAAGGAAAAGTTATTTTTAGTTTCAACTTAAACTCTACCTCTGGGTCCTGAACCACAGACAGTTTCCTGATTTCCAGTTTTTTCTTCCACTTCAGAAACAGAAAGCACATTCAGTAATACTGAGCAGCAAAAAGTGAAGGGTTTGGAAGTACAAGAGGATCAAAGAAATCAACTGAATATCTGAGATGTTTACATGGCCCACCTATTTGGCTCTTTTCAGAGGAATTAAAAGCTTCCATAGTAAAGCTGCTAGCTGGAGAGTTAGAAAGCAGCTCTACTAGACTCACTCTTTGGCACTGACCTCTAGAGTTCAAAACAAGAACTTCTTTGGGAACTAAGCAAATGCAGAGTTCTTTCTTTTGAGAAAATGTACATTCAACCAGACTAATTTCCAGGCAAAGATGTGAAAATGTTCCTACCTGCAGTATCTGATCTGTCCTCAATTAAAATGTAAAGCAAGCAGCTCTTTCCAAAGATTATCTGTACTTCCACCGCTTGGCAGAATTCATTCTTGAATGTGTGATTAACAAGCACTATCTGTGACGATCAAGCAAATATCTCTACTCCTATACCGCTACTGCTGAACAACCAGAAAGCAACAGGACATGGACTAGATCAGCGTGGCTACCCCAAATGAAATACTTTTACTAAAGGTCATAAAAGTTGCTTCTACAAATTCTGCAAAATCCAAATAAAAGCTTTTAATCAAGCTACTACTCAAGGCATATAGTTCCTCTTAAAATTCTGGGTCAGGAAAAATCTCTTTCTAGCCAAACTCGTGGTTCTTTTTGAATCGGAGAACTATACAACTAGTATTTTTTCTTCTGTCTGGGAATCAGGAAAATGTCTGGATAGGTAGCATACAAGTTTCTCAATGTCTCATTCTCATGTCACCTACTTTAAAAGTCACTATTTTCTAAATTTCTCCAATAAATTGGCAATAAAAGAGAAAGAACAAGTATACTTTCACATTTTACCCTGAAAAATCATGACAAACCTGCAATCTACTCCACAATATACTCATATTGGCTTAAGCTGTTTGAAAAAAAATTTTAACTGACAGAATTGCTCAACATTTTCATTTTACCAGTATTGCTGAGTAAAATCGACACTCCAAGAAAATATACCATGTTTGTCTTATGACTTCAAGTACCTCTGGGCACCATGCCAAACGCACCCAGAAGTCATGTCTGTTAATTTTTTAAATTTCATTTTATTTGAAATAACCGTTCTGTTTTTATTGGAGGTGGCTTCAATTCTATTCTTGAAGAAAAATATAAACAGATTTCAATTGTGATTCCTCTTACTAATGGTGATTACAAAATAAATCAAAGTCACACGATTATACATTTCCTTATTTATTACGTAACTATACAGTGAAGTGATTTACTTCATATTCAGAGTACACCATCTGCAAATGCCACCATTTAAACCACCTCACAAGCTAAATTTCAAGCACAGTAAAACAATGAACCCAGGGAATTATATAAAAAACTTTGACGACACTGAATGCATGCTTTATTTTAAAAAAGAATTCAGTTATCACAGCAAGGAAAATCTAAGAAGTCTTGCTGCAGACAGTTGGCTTTTTTAAGGTTTTACTGGTATGACAGGCAATAGTGCTGATATGAGATAAAATACAATTTCTCTGGAGTGTAAATTGTGTTACTTCCTTTTAAAGCTAGGGAAAGACAGTAAGATTATCAGGTGAGCAACATAACTGCAACTGTTATAATAAATGTTCACCCCATTCTTGTTATAAGCAAGACCTTAAGCCAGGTTCTGTGGAGGTACAAGATGAAAAAACATAGTCTGTGAATTTATTGTCCTGTCTATCTTATAATCAGAGAATGCGGGATACGGGAATGAAACAGGGTACAAGGAGCCGTGAGAGAGCAATACAAACAATACATATGACAAAGCAGACTGACGTAACAACAGTCAAATCCTGTTTTATATGAGAAGAGAGGATTTAATTCTGCCTGAGAGGAATCTAGGACTGATGACAGCTATATGAATCAAGCAACATTTTAACTATATGGATAGAATTTCAACAGGGAGCTTGGATGAGCAACAAGGACATCAAAGCACAAAGGAGTTTGGATACATGACTGACACATGCAGGGAATTGATGGAGAAAGCTAGAAAGGTAGACTGGAGCAAGCCTTGGATGCCATGCTAAGAATATAGGCTTTACACTGTGAGAAATTCAAAACCATTAGGATGCATGAGCAGGGGAGGGGGCTGACATAATTATACTTATGTTTTAGAAATATAGGGCAGTACTATAACAGGCAGATGAGAAGAAAACTAAATGTAGATAAATCAGTTAAAATACTATTAAAAATCCAGAGAAAGACAAGATTAAGTGAAAAAAAGGCTGTTTACAAAATAATACTTCAGAATTCAATCCTCCATTTATAAAAGAAAAATAAACTCACATATTCCAATTAAAACTATATTCACCCATACAGAGAAAAATGCCTGGAAGAATATGCAACAAAAATGTCTACAGTGCTTACTAATGATGATAGAATTATGGGTGATACTTAATGTCTTCTTTATAGGTTGCTCTATTTTTACGAATTTTTTTTACAATGTTTTTGTAAAGGAGGGAGTGGTGGAACCAAGAAACCTATTTCTACTTTGAATGATAGTGAAAAGCCTGAAGAGAGCAAAAAGGCTGTTTTGTTTTTGTAGAGACAGGAAGGTAATAATGAATCTATTTTGGATCTGTTCAGCTTGATGTGTCAAAAGGAACTAGGAAGGGAAAACAAGGAAATATACACTCAGGTTTTAGCTATTTTTTGCTTTGTTGAGAGGGAATAATAATGTATACATTACAATACAACATACAAAAATTTCCTTTACTTTAGCTTCACTTAATAGAGCCACCACCTGATGAAAGTAATAAGACTTATTTTCATTCATTTTAGAACCTGTGTACTTCTAAACAAGAGGGCAACTAATAAAAATTTTGTAGGTTGAAATATATTTTGTACTTACTTAAAAGCTGCCTTAATGAATTAGCTCTGTTTGGAATAGTCTGTACCAGTGTTTTCTCTGGCAAGTTAACCTTGTCCAGCCTCCCTTACTACCTTCATCCCAACCTGGAACAAGCAAACCAACAGTCATCCACCCACTATGGGTAGATAAAAGACTTAAAATAACTATAAACTATAAAAACACCCTCTTGATGATCTTGTGAAGCCCCGTATTAGATTTTTCATAATGAGAAGTATTTACACTGAAAGAGCACAGCTGGCCTAGAGAAGACAATGCTATAGAAAACATACCCCATTAGAAGCTTTCTTCTTTGCTTTCCATTCATCCAGTTGTGCCTTTGTCTTTGCATCAACTTTAACAAGTAGCTTCTTCTCTCCAATCTGCAGGTCATGCAATAACCTGAGTGCACGGAGGGTTGATTCAGGCTCCTTATACTCACAGAATCCGAAGGCTAGCAATGGATGTAAAGAATTAGTGAAACATCAATACAATTATGAAAGATGAAAAATATTTATGAAAAATTGAAATCATTACAGACCAAACATTATAATACAGGGATTATTTATTTTGTCACTCTTCCCTTTCCTTCAATTACCTTTGATACGGATTTCACTTTTAGTACCCTCAAACAACCAAAAGAAATAAGAGAAAACAAAAACAGGGGAAAAGAAGAAAAATTCTCATCAGGCAAATTGCTACTTATTAGAAGTGCTGATAAAATATTTAGCAGAATCAACAAATTTCATGATTAATTCTTTTAATTATTTCATCAATTCATTCCATCCTGACTTCCTAACAGCTACAGATAAGTGAAAACAGTCTTCCTGAACCTAAATACAGCACTTTTCAATTCAGAGATGTTAAACTACAAAAGTACTGATCTTTTATTCTAGTTACCAGTCTCATTTTTCTGTATCTGCTTCATTTTAATAACTAGTCTCACCATTATTACCATGACTTTAAACAGATATTAAAACAAAATTAAATTTAAGAGTAAACATTGAAAATAAAATTAAACAAGTGAATCCAAATATGTGTACGGTTAATGATACAACCACATATTCTGAGTGATTTTAAAACAGAAAATTTGACCATAGATTTAAGTTTGATATATCCTAAGGACAAAAAGACCTGTCTATAAAAAAGAAAAGTTCAATAATCATATTGTTGATGACAGTATTGGTGCTATTGGTCTGAAACTGCTGTATGTGAAATGTGAGATGATAATAATAATAAATAATAATTATTTAATAGTCTATCATCCCCAGTGTTGAAGCTCAGGATTCTAAATGTGGAAGAAAGGAAATATAGACATATGACAGGAAAGATTAAATAAAAAACTTTTAGGCTTGAATTTGAATTAATGTGCACTGGCAAAGCAAAGACCACACCACTCCTACCATGAGTACACCTCATTTCCAGATGGCCATTTTGAAAACAATTTCCCACTGAAAGGAATCAGAGCTTCTTGAGAAATGGCTGATACCAAGTCTGGGGCAGAAAAACTACTAGCTGAGCTCTGAATATCTTGTCATCCCAGATAACAAGGAAGCTATCAAAGGCATTTAGGCTTGTGTCAAAAATCACCAAAGATCTAATTTCCAGAGGCAACTTGAGAAAACTTAAGCTTCACTAGTGATAATGACAACTAATCCACATTAAATATAATAACAATTGAATATGCTTCAATCTAAAACTTCAAAATACTTAAAAAAAAATCACTGGTAGAGGATGCTGACAACATAAGATCATTCTTTTGAAAAATGAAAGAACCAAAGCATTTATCCTGTTTTTCTTATAGAAATTATACCTCTAAGTAACCAAATAGTATATGGAGGAAGAAATTTATCCTTATAGATGTATTCTACTAACAAATGAAGATTTTTCTTCAACGAAGGAAAGACAGAATTCTTCCCAATAGACTGTTACATTTTGCAACCCTCCAGTGAGGGAATCAACATATGCACTAACAATCAACAGCTGCTAACATTAAAAAAAACCAACAAACAAAAAACCCAATATGACTCCTAATGAAAGAGCACTACCTTTAGAGAATTCTTACATATAAAAACAATCAACAAAAATAACGCACACAAACTCAAATCTGATCAAGTCTCAAGCTACAACTACCAACCAGTTTGCCATACAATGCAGAGGATAGAGATGCATGGCACATAATTCTACTGGAGCTGCAATAAGCAAATCCAGACTGAAAAAACACTACTGGGCAAATGACCCAGTTTCACCAACAAATAATTTCAAGGGAAATAAGAGAGACAGAAGAACTAAAAATATTAAAAGAGATTCAAAAATATGTCAATCAATTGCAATGCATGGACTTTATATGAATCCTGAATCAAAAAAACTATTTAAGAAACTGACATTTAAGACAGCTGGACATCTGATCATTGATTGGATATTGACTGAATGTTGGATATCTGAATACTGACTTAATAATTAAGAGAAAGGTGTTTTTTTTGGTCTTATAATTGTATTTTAGATATGTATTTTTAAAAGACCTTATCTTTTAGAGACATACTAAATATTTACAGACAAAATGATCTGGTGCTCAAGATTGCTTAAAAATAATATAAGAAGGAAATGGGTAGGGTACAGGTTAAGCACAAGTGGCACAAGTTGATAAATGTTAAAAAGCTAGGTGACGAGTACATGAGAGCTCATCATACTATTCTGTTAATTTTATATACATACGATTTTTTCCATAATAAAAGTGTTCAAAGGTTGTGTATCAAACAGGTGTCTCTACCAACTAGTATGAAAAGAACAGTTTGCTTTCAAGACTAAGAGGTTATCACATCATCTCTTCTCCTACTTTCTTCCTAAGTCCTAATTGTTCCATCTTGATCATACACTCCTGCTCTGAAACAAAAAGGACTTCTTAAAGTAATCTTATAAGAAATCAGTTAGTCTGAGTAATTTTTTTCCCTCTCCTACCTCCTTCACGTTATCCTTTTCTACTTTCTAATCTCAACTCTCAGCCAACATCTTCCCAATTCCCTTTAATCCTATTAAAGAGTGAAGACAGAGTGCCCGTAGAACACTCCTACGGTTAAGGACAATGAGAGTAGATGCAAATGTACTTATGCACACAGATTAAGATGATCTCAATAAATAAGGAAAAATTTACCTACCTTGAAGTTTTCCAGATGCGCCTTGTACTCTCTTCCAGCTCAAAACCAAGCCACATTTCTGTAAAAGAAAACAAAGATCTTTACCACCTAAGCTAATTTATCATGCAAATAAAGGGCACAATTATATTTCCGCTACGAAAAAGTGGAAGTTAAAAAAAAAAACAAAAAACTTGTCAGCAACTAAATGTTGCAATTCCCACAAACCTACTATATGAAAGAAACATACAACAAATCATTTTAAAGGAAAATATAAATTCTTACTGATTCTTGTTTGTAGGAAACTGCCTACCTTTCAATAAATTAGACACTTTACAGTTATATTTATCCTACAAATATATACATAAAACCAAAATGCCCAAATATTATAATAGTTAAACTATAATAAATTTAAGTAAATATTGAGTTAATAAAGACTATGTTTTAAAACATATGTATATATTATAAAAGATTTTTAATGACACAGGGAAATGCTTGACATGGGATGCAAAAATACCCTGAACCATGAAATTGCAGACATACAATAAGATTTTTAACTATGTAAAGAAAAAAAATTTCCATAAAATGATCAGAAATATTCCAAAATGTTAATGGGGCAGGTTGTCTGAAGGGTGGGATATTACACACTTTGTTTACTTCCTAAGTTCTTAAATATTATTTCTAATTATTAAAGTAAAAACGAAGGTTTAAAAAAAGTTTTGTGGAAAAAAATAACTGAAGATTGCCTGTCAAAGCTGAGAAATAAGTGGATTTTTCTCTGAAGGGAAAGATATTTCCCTTCAGAGAAATTACTAAAGTGATAGTCAAAGAATTGGGACTTCCCTGGCAGTCCAATGGTTAAGACTCTGTGCTTCCACTGCAGGCGGTGAGGGTTTGATCCCTGGTTGGAGAACTAAGATCCCACATACTGTGCAGCGTGGTCAAAAAAAAAAAAAAAAAAAAATATATATATATATATATGTATATGTATGCATAAAAGAAAATTTCCCAGGACTTCCCTAGCAGCACAGTGGTTAAGAATCTGCCTGCCAATGCAGGGGACACGGGTTTGAGCCCTGGTCCAGGAAGATCCGCGGAGCAACTAAGCCCATGTGCCACAACTACTGAACCTGCGCTCTAGAGCCCGCGAGCCACAACTACTGAAGCCCGCCCGCCTAGAGCCCATGCTCCGCAACAAGAGAAGCCAACGCAATGAGAAGTCAGTGCACCACAATGAAGAGTAGCCCCTGCTCGCCACAACTAGAGAAAGCCCGCACGCAGCTATGAAGACCCAACACAGCCAAAAATAAAAATAAATTAAAAAAAAAAAAAAAAAAAAAGAATCCACCTGCCAATGTAGGGGACATGGGTTTGATTCCTGGTCCAGGAAGATCCCACATGCTGCAGAGCAACTAAGCTCATGCGCCACAACTACTAAGCCTGTGCTCTAGAGCCCGCGAGCCACAACTACTGAAGCCCGCGAGCTCTAGGGCCCGTGTGTCGCAACTACTGAGCCCGTGTGCTGCAACTACTGCAGGCTGAGAGCCTAGAGCCCGTGCTCCGCAACAAGAGAAGCCACTGCAATAAGCCCCCACTCTCCACAACTAGAGAAAGCCAGCACGTAGCAACAAAGACCCAATGCAGTACCCCCGCAAAAAAGAAAGATAAAGAAAATTGCCCGTAAGGTCAAACATAGCATGAGGGAACAGCAGCAGAATCCAAAAAAATTTTGCAAAGACAAAAGACAAATGGATGGGTAATAACTCATTCAGTAGAGCAAAGAAAGCTATGACACCAAGCGTCTACAGAAGCAGATACCGATAAGAAGAATTAAGCTAACTGATTCTACAAAACCCAGTGGATCCAGACTGCAGGGGAAAGGTACAGGGGAGAATGGGGCTTAAGTGTGAAGCTGAATAAAAATAGGTTCTTGCCTGACAATACAAATATGGAATAATCAAAGCCTCAGAGGTTTCAAGCAACTACCCTATCCCCATCCCCAGAGAAGATAGCCTGAAGAATTACAGTCTGAAGAAAGTGAACAGAACAAACTTGGGATGTGGAGCACCAGATCTGAAAGATCTGTATGAGATACAGAGTGAGTAAGACGGGAAGAAAGTAAAGGTATAAGAAGTGCTTGAACTCAGTCCTGCATCTGCAACCTCATACAGGCAGTCAATCATAAACTCACTAGGCATAAAATTGGAAATTTTCTAGAGAAACCAACCAGCCTCAAAGAAAAGACCCCACGGATTAACATTTAAAACCTCTGGCTGCCATTTAGATTACCCTACAAAGATGCCCAACATTTTACAAGTTCAGCTTACACACACAAAAAGCCTTTTAATCCCTAACTCTTAAATATGGACAATCAAGGATCACCAGACATCTAAGTAAAGCCTTAAAAGTGAAAGAGAAATAGAAGAGAGAAATTCAGGAATCCAAAGATAGCTTAAAAAACACTCTGCTGCATATATAAATCAACAACAGTTTTAAAAAGGGATGTTTCAAACTGAAAACATACACATATGTCCACACAAAAACTTGTACACAAATATTCACAGCATTATTATTCATAACAACGAAGTGGAAACAATCCAATTGTCCATCAACTGATGGACGGATAAACAAAATGTGGTACATCCATTAAATGGAATATTCTGGCCATAAAAAGGAACAAAGTACTGCTAACAAGCTACACTACAGATGAACCTTGAAAACATTATGCTAAGTGAAAGAAGACAACACACAAAAAGCCACATATTCTAAAATTCCATTTACGTAAAATGTCCAGAATAGGCAAATCCATAGACAGAACGTACAATTGTGGCTGCCAGAGGCTCAGGGGAGGAGAAAATGGGAAGCATTGTTAATGGGTACAGTGGCGCCGTGGTTAAGAATCCGCCTGCCACTGCAGGTGACACGGGTTCCATCCCTGTTCTGGGAAGATCCCACATGCTGCAAAGCAACTAAGCCTGCGAGCCACAACTACTGAGCCTGTGTGCCTAGAGCCCATGCTCCACAACAAGAGAAGCCACCGCAATGAGAAGCCCGTGCACCGTGATGAAGAGTAGCCCCTAATTGCAGCAACAAAGACCCAACGCAGCCAAAAATAAGTGCTTTAAAAAAAATGTGCATGTAGCACCAGGATAAATTTTTAAAACTAAGAGAAAAAGGAAAATCAATGACCAAGTCAAAAAAACTTATGTATGCTCAGAATAAAAACTGCAAAAGGAGTCAATCAATCACAAATATATGCTAAAATCATTGTTTTAAAGGTGGCTAAAGAAAAGGACACACATAGTCCCAAAATACTAACCCAGAGGTTACTTATTAGTGAAAAAGGGACTAAAGGTACCGTTACAATGGAGAGATCTGACCACCTTAACCAAGTAACTAAACTTAATACCACCAAAAATGGGACCAAGAGACGTGGTATGTCTCTTGCTATGCTGCACCTGAAAACAATGCATCACCCATGAACCACTCTTACAAAGAATGCTTACTCTGAATCTAACTATGAGCAATCAATCAAATTCAAATTGGGAGAGACACTCTGCAGAAGACCCAGGCGCTTCAAAAACATCAATGTCATGAAAGACAAAAACATAAAACAAGCAAACAAAAAGAGGCAGGGAACTGTTCTATAATAAAGGAACTGTCTAAAGAAACATGACAATTAAATGCAATGTATAGGGACTTCCCTGGTTGTCTGGTGGTTAAGACTGTGCACTCCCAATGCAGGAGGTCCCGGTTTGATCCCTGGTCAGGGAACTAGATCCTGCATGCCACAACTAAGAGCCTACATGCCACAATGAAAAAGATTCCGCATGCCACAACTAAGACCCAGCGCAGCCAAATAAATAAATAAATAAATATTTTTAAAAAATAATAAAAAAAATAAGTGCAATATATATATATCCCTGACTGGAAATTACTGGAAAAATTAAATATGAACTATATGTATTTTAATTAACTATACTGTATCAGCCTTAAATTTCCTAAGTGTGATAAAGGTTTTGTGAAAATGTAGGAGAGTATCCTTGGTCTTAGGAAATATAAGAAGTATTCAAAGGTGAAATGTAATGTCACAACTTACTCTCAAATTATTCAGAAGAAAAAAAAAAATCGAGGGGTGTGTGTGTGTGCACGCAAAGAGAGTGTGTGTAAATATGGCAAAATGTGTTACAAGGGTGTTCACTATTCAATTCATTTAACTTTTCTGCAGGACAAACTTTTCAAAATAAAAACGAGGAAATAATTCAGAGCCCTCTTGCTAATATTTCTTTAGTTTGAAATTTATAACAACATTTAAAAATGAAAAATAAACAGTTTAACTTACAGCAAGGAGCTGTCTTATAAGCATGTCTGAGGCTTTTTCAGAAATGTTGCCAACAAAAACTGTAGTAGTGGGACCACAGTTTTCATCATTTTCTTTAGCCTTCAAGCCTGGATGATCCTTCCGTGCTCCCAAATGTTTTCCAACCATGGACACAGTGGGTACTAAGACCTAAAGTGATGAAAGACAATAAAATTTGAACTTGCAATTAAATTTGCTATCATGCTTAATGCAATAACATTAGGCTAAAAACATCAATTTTAAAGTATTAAATATATAGCACATCACCATTCCAGGTTCTACATACTTAATCTAAAACTCCCAAAGCACATTTTTCATTAACGTGAACTTATTCATGACAAGTAAAGTTCCACTATTGGATCACCTTTCTTTTAAAAACAACTTGGAGGGCTTCCCTGGTGACTCAGTGGTTAAGAATCTGCCTGCCAATGCAGGGGACACAGGTTTGAGCCCTGGTCCGGGAAGATCCCACGTGCCACAGAGCAACTAAGCCCGTGTGCCACAACTACTGAGCCTGTGCTCTAGAGCCCGTGAGCCACAACTACTGAGCTCACGTGCCACAACTACCGAAGCCCACAGGCCTAGAGCCCATGCTCCGCAATAAGAGAAGCCACCGCAATGAGAAGCCTGCACACCGCAATGAAGAGTAGCCCCCGCTCACTGCAACTAGAGAAAGCCCGCACGCAGCGATGAAGATCCAACGCAGCCAGAAATAAATGAATAAATAAATTTATAAAAAACAAAAAATAAAAACAAAAACAACTTGGAAAGAATTTTTTTTATGTTTAAGACAATTTTTAAATGTTTAAGACATCGTAAATCTCTGCATTCATATAAAAGGAAATTTCAATTATCCCTGCTAATCTTCTTGTAGAATATTCAAATACTCCCATAGCACTCTCCCCCCACTTAAAGTTTACCTTTTCTCAGTTACTTGTGTTTCTATCTTATTTTCCCTTCATAACATTCAACTTCCCAGAGGAAAGAAATAGTCTTATTCATCTTTGTATTTGAAATTGAATTGAGCAAAACATCCACAGTAGGCACTGAAGTGGTGAACTGGGGGAGCTGCCTTCACCTAGGCTAAAACGCAAGAGGATAAGAGTACCTGTCATGGGGAGGTTTCCCAATAAATGTTTCCCAATGAATGTCCAATGCAAGAAAAGCTGGACTCCCCCTTGGTCTGCCTCACAGCAGATTCCTATTTGTTCACGTAGTTCCCATCTCATCACCCTTTTAATATAAATAACACTCCCCGCCCTTTTCAAAACCCACAGGTAGAAAAAGTTGAAAGTAATGAGATCTACTCTCCCTCACAATGAATTATAAATTAAGACCGATATTTTACTAATTAACTCAAAGAAAATTTTTAGTTAAATAAATGCTTTAAGAGGGTTATTATTTATTCACATATTATAGTATACTAGCATTCTTAACTAAGATGCCTAGAGTGTACAGAGCTTTTATGAATGTAGAGAATTAAAGTTCAAGACATAAGACTGAATAATGAAACACTTAGCAGAGGAAAGGCTTCAATAAAACTTTACAAAGCTTGAAGGTATCATGCTAGAGGACAGAAAAAAAATAGCTTGGAAGAAGCTAAAAATTAGGTAGGTGGGAGGAAAGAGTAGAAATATATTCAACTTTCATTTCAAAATTTAGATTTCTGCTAGATCATTCCTCTTTTTTTTTTTTTAAAGAAATCAGACATGTAGACCACTTCTCCTATCTCCCAGGATCAAGACACGAGGGCATGATGAAAGAGTCAATGTCTAAATCTGAAATAACAGTATATGAAGAGTCTAGAGAATAAGAGGGAAATCACTAAACTAATTTAGGGAGCATATTTTAGGGGCGATTGCTTATATGCATAGAG
This sequence comes from Balaenoptera borealis, assembly GCF_965194805.1. Lineage (NCBI taxonomy): Eukaryota > Metazoa > Chordata > Mammalia > Artiodactyla > Balaenopteridae > Balaenoptera > Balaenoptera borealis. Next base: position 29,023,637 of record NC_138866.1, read on the forward strand.
TGAAAACAATACTTATTTAAATAAGTAGTATGATATATACGGACGCTCTTATTCCCTTCCTATTATTCTTTTAAACATTTAAAATACTTTATCTGGGCTTATAAAGTTGTTCAGATTTAAAAGCAGTGGCACTCCTAATTCCTCCTTAAAGTTATACTTACAGTTGGAGCAGGAGCCATAATGCTCATTGGTACAGGAATCATTGGAGTCCCTAAGAAAAAAGCATAATGAATCTTAAGAATATAATTACATATACAATTATATATTGTTTATCAACTACATGCCATACAAATAAGTAGCTCCAACTCACAGTTCTTTTAAGGGGAAATGTAGGATTAATGAAAATGAGAAATTAATGGATATTTTTCAGAAGCAACATAGTTATTCAGGTTGGTCTAAATAAACTTACAAGCAAAAAGACTACCACAGCCTGCTTTTGCCTTAAGGAGTAAAACTGTGGATAGTTATCAATTCATGTTCATCTAGTTCAGTACATCCTCAAAACCAGCAACTTTCATACAGATTTGCTTACAGGTGAACAATGGTATTAATGACTCCTTTAAAGGTAAAAATAAATTCTTTGAAAGTTAAAAAACAAAAGCATCAAATAAGAAATTAATCTGGAAACCTAGGAAGAATCTTGTTATTCCTGGTTATTTAATAAAAGCAAAAATCATGAAGAAAAAAATAAGATTAGTAATCTCAGTCACTGTCAAAGAGAAAATCTCTAAGACAAGCATCTACTGCCCTAAGGGTTTAAGACAGCTATCAATGGGCTATCACTATTGATAGCTTAGTGAAATCTGCAATTTTGTTTTCAACTAAATTGTTTACTAATCAATAGTTGCTACACTGACAGTCCTTGTGTACATAACTAATGACGAAATCTTACCATTTGAGAACTAAGAAAAAGGTTGCAATGAGGGTAAAATCAGTAAAAGATCTGTCTACTAAAACACAAATTTTAAAATGCTTCTGGAAGTATCTCAAGAAGTTCTGAAATCACTTTTCAGTTCAAATTTAGCATCAACTTAAGATAACTGTCCAAGACTGGTAATAAACTCTTTCAACAACTATCCATTTATTTTCCAATATAACCTATTTAAAATAACCTCAGTTTTAAACAAAATCTTTAGAAGATGAAAATCAAGATACTTATAGAAGACTGTACAAAATAGAAAAAAAAAGACTGCAGAATCAAACTTGGGTTCAATTCTTGGTTCTATCACTTTTAGCTATGCAAACTTGGGAAAGCTCTTTAACCTCAGCTTCAGTTTCCTCAATTCAAATGAGGTAATTATTTCCTCAGAGTGCCTACGAGATTAACTGAGATCATTTATGTGGAGCACTTAAATAGGTGGATACTCAAAACTATTATCAACTCTAAATTTTTCACTTTTAACTTTGCAAAACAAAAGCAAATACTCCATTTACCAACTGTAATCTGTGCAGCACCTCTTCCACAGGTAAACTTTCTATTGAAGAACACCTTAAGAAAAAGACATTTTGAAAAAAAATTTTTTTTTCCTTTTTAATAGTTACTAAAAGGTTTAATAGTATGGTTCCCACCTCAACTTACTAATTTCATGAAATGCAGAATTTACAAAAATGTATTGCTGCTCATTACAGATCTATGCATGCTACGGTGAAAAAAAAAAAAGGCAAAGTGCACAAAGTGTAAACAGTGTATATACCAGCTGAGGTCTGAAAAAACAAGTAGGGTAGAATAAACATAAGCAAACACAGTGGGATATACATTACATCTCTGGAGAGCTACACACCAGAAATTGATAAGAAAGACTTCCCCCCCTTTGGGGAAGGGAATGCTCAGGAACTATGGGGGGAAACTTCCTTTAATCTATAGCATGCATTACTTTTTAAGGAAAAATTATGGTTTTTTTCAAATTTATTTTCTAATTTAATATATAATGTGATCGCCACATACGTTATCTCAGAGTTCAATTAATTGTACAATAGGCAACACAAGAAAATTATACATGAATAGGGGTATTGTGGTCTTGAATTATTATACTAGTTTAGCATACTTCTTTTTTTTATTTTTTCAAGTATTGACACTGCACACAGGATGCAGGTATGAATGAGCTAGCTGTAACTAAAGTCTGATTTATCATTCAAGTATGCTTCCCTAAACAGAAATGATACTGTATGCTATCGCAAATGGAATCAGAATTGTTTAATAGCGTTAATACTCTGTGAACAAATACCTACGTTAGTATGGCACTGACCAAACAGACAAGAAGAAATACTGAAAACCTGGTTTTAAGGTCTGCTGACCCATCTTAAAAGATATACTAGGAGTAGCCTTAAGAGAAACATGGTCCACTTATCTTCCACTTCCATTTATAATTTGGTATAGTGTTCATCAGAAAACAAGTTACATTTAGTATGTGTTTTTTAAAAATTCAAAGGAATTTAAAATCTTTCCTATAAAACCAATATACTGGTAAGGAAATTGAGGAACTGATTTTTTCATTGTCAGCTTTCCTGATTCTGAAAAAGTGATTAAGCTTTATCTCCAATGCCTTAAAATTTCTTCAGAAATAGAAAGTAAACTATTCTTCCCTATAACTCTAATAACACAAACTTTGCTAACAGTATCATGGTTATTAGTAAAGACTATCAAAAAATAGATCGTATTATGAGACTATAAATTAATGAAAAAAAAATATGGGGACCCCCTCAAATATTGATGCCCAAATTAAAGTGGCTCAGGACACTATCCTTCTCAAGTCATCAATTGGTTTGAAGGTTGACAAGTAACTTTTTTCGGTTTTCTGTTAACATTATTTTCTTAATCCCCCTTTTCAGGAGAAATTCCTTTACAGTCCATTACAGAGCAGTTAAGTTACTGACTAAAATTCAGTAATTGTTACATGGAATAATAAACTGATAGTACTCAAACGTTCACACTAGGTCCCTGGCAGCAAGGGGTAACAAATACACATCCATGATTATCTAAAAGACCAACTTAAAACAGCCAGCTACAAGCATAAATGTCTTAAAAACTTGTACAAGTACTGCATTCTACTCCACAATATATATGCATAAGTAGTTGCTCTGATTTTTTTTTTTAATTTTGGCTGCGTTTCGTTGCTGCGCACGGGCTTTCCCCAGTTGCGGTGAGCGGGGGCTACTCTTCGTTGCGGTGCGCGGGATTCTCATTGTGGTGGCTTCTCTTGTTGGGAGCATGGGCTCTAGGCGCACAGGCTTCAGTAGTTGTGGCACACGGGCTCAGTAGTTGTGCCTCGTGGGCTCTAGAGCACAGGCTCAGTAGTTGTGGCGCACGGGCTTAAATGCTCCGCGGCATGTGGGATCTTCCCAGACCAGGGCTTGAAGCCGTGTCTCCTGCATTGGCAGGCGGATTCTTAACCACTGTGCCACCAGGGGAGCCCTGTTCTGATTTTTTAAAATTATGATTTACCCTCAAATTCCTGAAGTTTTAAATGATACCCCAGAAAAATTGCCATTTTTATCTTGTGACTTTTCACACTTACTTCAACACTGCTGTGTACTTGACCTAGGGGTAGGAGGCCCCCAAAGCTGAGACTCTATAATGTACATGTTATGAATTAACAACCCATCATATGAGCCAACTGCAACGTACTTTTGATTTTGCAACAGTCAAGCTCTTTAGTAAACACTGTTAACTTCAAACACATAATCCAATGGTTAAAGCCAGGTCACTGAAGTAGACCTTTCCTCAAAAAGAAATACTTCTGGATGGTTTACAAGATCATTTGTTCATTTCAGCCTGAATTACATAGATTCTATGTTAAAAGAAAATACTTCTAACTTGCAAATTAAGGAGAACTCTTAGATACTACCTTTCAGAAGGGAAACTGGGAAACTGATTCTGCATGAAATGCTTTCAACCCCATGAAAATATAAAAATTTGTGAACTACCACTCATAAACCAGAGGAAAACTCTTTCTCCTAAGTCAATGTTAATTACAAACCTCAAGATAATGGTTCTCAAATGTGGGTTCTCTTAACTGTGCTTAAATGGATACCTATGAATCACCTGTGAATTTGTTAAAAAGAGACTCCTGAGCCCCAATTTCTGAGGATTTGATTCAATGGCTTGCGGTGGGGCCTCAAAAATTTTTTTTATTTATTTTTTAAACGTCATGAAACATTGGAGAGACAAAGCTTTTAAATAGTTATTTGGAGAGCTCTCCAAGATTTATTGTCAAGGATTTCCCTGGTGGTGCAGTGGTTAAGACCCCGCCTGCCAATGCAGGGGACACGGGTTCGAGCCCTGGTCCAGGAAGATCCCACATGCTGGGGAGCAACTAAGCCCATGCGCCACAACTACTAAGCCTGCACTCTAGAGCCTGCGAGCCACAACTATTGAAGCCTGCGCGCCTAGAGCCCACGAGCCACAACTACTGAAGCCTGCGCGCCTAAAGCTCATGCTCTGCAACAAGAGAAGCCACCGCAATGAGAAGCCCACGCACCACAACGAAGAATAGCCCCCGCTCGCCGCAACTAGAGAATGCCTGCGCTCAGCAACAAAGACCCAATGCAGCCAAAGATAAATAAATTAATTAATTAAAAAGATTTATTGTCAAGTATAAAAAAAAAACAAGGCAGAATAGAATACATAGGATGTTACTGTATATCAGTGTTAAAAGAATAAAACAAAACAAATGGATAGAAAAATAAAAATATCTGAAAGGCTAAAGAAGAAACTAATAACCCTGCTTTGTTCCCCCTTTCAGTAAGGGGACGGTAACAAGTTATATGGGAATGTGAGAAAAATTTTCCACTGTATACCTTTTTGATTGATTTTTGAACGTATAGTTTTTAAAACGTGTAGTATTTAAAAATACTATACTATTTAAAATGTATAGTATTTAAAAATAAATGTATTACCTATATTTTTAAATTAAGACTTTTTAATTTCCCAGATGAGTCTGATACTCAGCCAGAAATGAAAACTATCACTATAGGAAAATGAGACATCACATTTCCAGAATGCTAACAGCTCTTCTACCAACAGTCACATACGTATCATCTTCCTAAAGTTAATACTGCAATGACATTAAGGATGGGTTAAAAAAACCCACAGAATCATTGGTGGGAATGTAAAATGGTGCAGCCAGTACGGCAACGGTATGGGGGTTCCTAAATAACTAAAAATAGAGCTACCATATGATCCTGCAATCCCACTCTTGGGCATATATCCGGAGAAAACTCTAATTCAAAACATACGTGCACCCCAGTGTTCACAGCAGCACTATTTACAATAGCCAAGACATGGAAGCAATCTAAATGTCCATCGACAGATGAATGGATAAAGAAGGTGTGGTATATATTTACAATGGAATATTACTCAGCCATAAAAAAGAATGAAATAATGCCATTTGCAGCAACATGGATCAACCTAGAGATTATCATACTAAATGAAGTCAGACAAAGACAAATATCATGTGATATCACTTACATGTAGAATCTAAAAATATGATACAAATGAACTTATTTACAAAACAGACACACAGACACAGAAAACAAACATGGTTACCAAAGGGGGAAGGGGAGAGAGAGAAATTAGGAGTTTGGGATTAGCAAATATGAACTACTACATATAAAATAGATAAAAAACAAGGATTTACTGTATATCACAGGGAACTATATTCAATATCTTGTAATAAAGTATAATGGAAAAGAATCTAAAAAAGTGTGTTTATATATATAAATAACTGAATCACTTTGCTGTACACCAGAAACTAACACAACACTGTAAATCAACTACACTACAAAAACAACCGTATCCACAAACTTACCTGGAGGTACAGGTGGTGGAAAGCCAGGAAACTGTGGGGGTGGGATCCCTGGTGGGAGTGCTGGGATTCCCATGGGAGGGCGATTCAAATGAGGGGGGAAAGACATTCTTACCACAGCAGTCTAAAGAAAGAAATCATGACAAATCATGTTATTTGAAAACTTTACAATTTGATATGCTTGGTTTGTTGGCCTTCATTTTTAGAGTATCTGCAAAATTCTCAAGTTTTCTTACCCAAAGGAGTTGGCAAAGACCCTCTTTTCTCTGTCTGTCCATTGAGAATTTTTTAAACTTAGATCTTTTCTAAAATAAGTTCCCAAAATGTACACGATCTAAGTTCAGGATAGACTCCTACAGTCATATGGGAATACATATAAAGGAAGAAAAAAATTTTGAGGTTCAGTTAATATCCAAAAATTAAATACCAAACATCAATGAATCTTTTTAAATCAAACTCAGAATCCAGGAAGATATCTAACAGTTTTTAAGTGTTCTGATGCATTAATTTTTAATACACATCAGCACCCTGAAAACTAAATTTACAAAGTTACACAGTATTTGTTGATTCAGTGTTGGCCAGTTCTTCCAGGACAAATGAATGCCTCAGTGACTTTCTACAAACCTGAGGGGGGAGGGGGGGACGACCTCCATATATCAGGTCACATAGTACCCATTCAAATATAATGGTTCAAATATAAACCATTCACATACAACTTGTGACAATGAGAAAAAAGTGGTAATTTTTCTTAAACTTAAAAGCAAACCTCTTAACCATTCTTGAATGATATTCAATGAATGAATGACTGAAACTCAAGAATCAGACGCTGGTATTTGATTTTTAAAAATACAAGAACACACTGAACTGTTTGATTTGGTTTGTGATATCATTCCTTAATAAGAAACTTTTGTCTTTTAGCTAAATGAATAGAAGTACTGGGCTTCCCTGGTGGCGCAGTAATTAAGACTCCGCCTGCCAATGCAGGGGACACGGGTTCGAGCTCTGGTCCAGAAGATCCCACATGCTGCGGAGCAGCTAAGCCCGTGCGCCACAACTACTTAGCCTCGCGCCACAACTACTGAAGCCCGTGCGCCTGGAGCCCATGCTCTGCAGCAAGAGAAGCCACTGCAATGAGAAGCCCACGCACCGCAATGAAGAGTAGCCCCCGCTCGCCGTAACTAGAGAAAGCCCGCGAGCAGCAATGAAGACCCGACAGGGTAAAAAATAAATAAAATGGAAGTACTTAAGACTTTTCCTCCCCCCAAATTTTATATTTTTGTCAACATACTCAAGTGTCCAGAACTACTGGAAAAAAGTAGAAAAATGATGTTAGAATGCCCTAGTAGGATTCCATGCACCAATTTTAACAAGCAGCCAAAATAAGTGGGTTGATCTCCTATCAGTGATGCAGCTAAAAGTGGTGATTTGATTAATAGGAGATTTTCTGTTGGACACTAGGAAAAACTCCCCCACCTACACTCTGTAACTGAAGGAGTCTAGAGTTTCAGAAGCTTTTAAAAAATGTTTTTCTCTATTATTTTCTTTTCTATGTTTTATATATTGTTTTACTCACCCTTTAGAAGAGAGAGGATAAAATGTGCATGTCTTCTACTTCCTCGCCCCTGATTCCAACAGTTTGGTATAATTCGTTGTATTCTTCTAAAATATCTTTCTAGACACAAGCTAATATATAATCACTTATGATTTTCTGCAAACAATATAATCATACTATATTGTTATGTGCATTTCTCCCTCATCATTATTAACATCTCTTCATGTCAGTTCATAAAGTTCTATTCCATTCTTTATAATGCAGTAAACTATTACTATATAGCTGTAACTAACCAACATTGATGATTCTCCACATTTTACCTCTTACAAATCATATTAAACATTCTTGAACATATTGAACATATAACTCTAAGCACCAGTGCAAGTAATTCTATAATACAGATCAGTACTGTATGTATCTACTCTTTACCTCCAAATCATCCTCCAAATCTAGTGTACAAATTAATATTCCCACCAACAGTACATGGTATGCCCTTTCCTCATATCCTCACCATCACTGTAGTAAATCTCCAGTGTGACAGGTAAAAAATACTGTTTCAACTTGCATTTCCCTAATCACTAGTGCGACTGAGTATTTTTCTACCTGTTTATTAGACATTTCTTTAAAAAGCATGTCCTTCATCCTCACAACTCTTCTTCCTCAGTGTTCTCTTCACTTAATAAGTTAGGATATACAATATGCTGTAAAATCTAAACTTCAATTTTGAAAACACAGTACACTTAAAATATTTAGGAAGCTTTACAAGTAAAATAAATTCCTAGAATGTTGTCATATACCAGCAAATAAGGTACTGGAAATGCCTTAAATATTAACTAGGTATCAACTTAAGTTAAAAAGAAAAATGTAACTAATTTAAGATTGTAAACATGTTGAATTTTTTAATAATTTTTTTTAATATATTGCCAAACTTGTTTCATCTACACCTCTGCCTTTGTTTTTAATTTTTTAAAAAAAAATTAATTAATTAATTAATTAATTAATTTTTGGCTGTGTTGGGTCCCCGCTTCTGTGCGAGGGCCCTCTCTAGCTGCGGCAAGCGGGGGCCACTCTTCATCGTGGTGCGCGGGCCTCTCACCATCGCGGCCTCTCTTGTTGCAGAGCACAAACTCCAGACGCACAGGCTCAGTAGTTGTGGCTCACGGGCCCAGCCGCTCCGCGGCATGTGGGATCTTCCCAGACCAGGGCTCGAACCCGTGTCCCCTGCGTTAGCAGGCAGACTCTCAACCACTGTGCCACCAGGGAAGCCCCCAATAATCTTGTTTCAAATACTTTTTTGCCCAAAACAAAAACAAATATTCCACATGGAAGGGGACAGGAGTGTATATCTTTTTAAAACATCGAGGGTTACTGTCCTACTTACAGAGCTTTTATATTATCATTATAATACTCTATCTCAGCACTTTCTTAGGAGGGCAGTTGGTATTAATCCTGTTAAATAAATAATCAGTGAATGAATCAGTAAACAAATAAACTCTGAGAACCTCTTTAAATAAATTTATTAAGAAGCTACCATGTGCCAGGTACTATTCTAGCAATGACTCAGTACCTAGCCTCACAATGGTTACGAAGATTGGGCCATGAATTCATCTTTAGAATCACTTTTTCCCAAGTACTAAATACAAATACTACTTTTAAAAAGAAACCCTCTAGGTTCTTGGTATTTAAACTATTTTTCATGGTTTTCAAATGTATCATTCGTTCTGTTAAGAGTAACCAGATTATGTTTCAGTTTATGCTAATATACTCATTTCATTCACTCCAATTTTTCTATAAAGTATTTCCCTTTTATTTGGAACTGTTCAAAACTTGCTTATTTGTAGGCTAAACTTCAGAGGTGAAGGTAATCTTAATAAGATAACAGCCCCTCCTATGAAAATTCAGAAAACAAACATTTCTGATGATCTCTGATAAATATTAATATTCACTTTAAACATCCTAGAGACTTCCCTGCTGGCACAGTGGTTAAGAATCTGCCTGCCAATGCAGGGGACACGGGTTCGAGCCCTGGTCTGGGAAGATCCCACATGCCACAGAGCAACTAAGCCCGTGCACCACAACTACTGAAGCCCACGTGCCTAGAGCCTGTGCTCTGCAACGAAGAGAAAGCCCACGCGCAGCAATGAAGACCCAACACAGCCAAAAAAAATCCTAAAATGAGTATCAACCACTTAGTTCAACATAAAGTTTGGTATACTTTGATGCATGTGAAAATGAATGAGAATAAACTTTTATAATAAATGAAGCTTACCATTTTTGCCTATAGTTGATAAATTGTAATACTCACTTACAATAAATTATACAGATAGTCAAAGTTGGTAGGTACTTTGTAGAATGAACTAGGGGAGAGAGCTAGGGAGTGCTTTATTTTAAACATGGTGGTCAGGTCTCACCAAGAAGGTAACATCTGAAGACAGACTTGCAAGAGACTGAGGCAGGAAACTCTATTCTGGGGGGCAACAGCCTTCCCAGCAAAGGAAACAGCAAATACAAAGAGCCTGAGGTGGGAATGCAGTGTTTTGCAGGAGTAACATCACCAACAGTTGGAGCACAGTACTGGCGGCAAGCTGGAGATGGGAAGGGGGTTCAAAGAGTGTAATGCTTTGTAAGCCGCTGTAAAAGTACTGGTTTTTACTCTGAATGAGATGGAAAACATTTGAAAGGGTTTTGACTTGACTTATATTTTAACACTGTCACTGGCCACTATGTGAAACTAAGACTGGAGGAGAACAAGGGTAGAGAAGCAAGAGACTACTGCAATAATCCAGACAAAAGAGATGGCCTAGAACAGGTGGTAGCAGTGAAGTGGTAACAAGTTATTGGTTTCTGTATATACTTTGAATGTGGTCAATTGCTGAGGGATTGTGTGTGGGGCTTGAGATGCAGAGGTTATTTTATTAGCACTGACCTGACTTAAATAGCATTTAAAGAATAGTTGAATAGCAGTGTTTCACTTTTAGAAGGTTCAAAGCATTTTCACTTGCTAAGTATGAAACTTTATGGCCCAAAGTAACAAAAACAAGCCCCTATGTTGGACGTGTGCCCTATCTCTACTGTGACAGTGGTCATACAGGTTTATGTATTCATCAAAATTCACTGAAATTAAAATGGGTGCCTTTTACTGTATGTAAATTTTATCTCAATAAATTTGGTCCTCCCAAAAAAAACAAACTTCTAAAGAAGCTTTACCTCTACCCCTCAACATATGCATGCATTCTGCTTTTCTTTTTCACTTTTTTCTCTTTACTCTCTTAAACCACTCTTTTTCTGCACTCATGAGAATACTATTACTGCTTCTTTGCATTCCTCCATTACAGATTTATCCCGATAGACACAAAATATTTCACCAGGGATAGATTTACAGGCTAACCCCATCAGGACACTGTGTGCCAAGAAGCAACTGAACCAAAAGATTCTCCTCAGCAAACACTCATATACAACTTAATCATTTATTCAATAAAACATCCAGCTCCAATTATTTGCCAGGTTCTTTTCTAAGCATTATTTTTATTAGTTCTGAAAGAGCAAATTTTAAGTTATTATGTGTAGTTATACAGCCAGTCCAGTAACTCTACATTAAATATGAATGATTAGTGTAGCATGCACTGTTTCCTGCTCTGCTTATAGCCTTCAAGGTACAATGGACTGACATAACTGCCCCAGCCTAAGCAAAGCAAGCCTAACTATAGAGAGAGATTAGTGGTAGTCTAGAGCTGAGGTGGGAATAGGGAGTGACTTGCAAACAGAAAAGAGGGATCCTTTGGGGGTAATGGTTGCACAACTCTGCACATTTACTGAAAAACACTGAATTGTACATTTACAATGAGTGCATTTTACATGTTAATTATACCTTAATAAAAGGTAGCAATACGACTTCAGGGCAATTTCAGGCAAAACCCAGTTAAGACCGGTAGAGTATACTGTACCAATATTAATTTCCTGATTTTGATCACTGTAGTTAATTAAGAGAATGTAACTGTCTAAAAAATACACACTTAAGTATTCAGGGGTTAAGAGGGACACAACATCTGCAACTTACTAGCAAAAGATTTCAGAAGAAAACTATGGAGATAAAAAGGAGAGGAGGATAAAGCAAATTGGTAAAATGTTAACATCTGGGGAATCTAGATGAAAGATATCTCAGAATTCTTTGAAGTTCGAAATTACGTCAAAATAAAAAGTTAAAAAGCAATATCAATTTTGGTTAGTGGAAATATGTTCTTTTTATTTTCTGGAGCTTCAAAATCCAAAAAAAGTTAGGAAGAAAGCTATTCGAAAACTTTGAGGAATCAATCAAAATTCTCATGAACAGCAGTGGTAGAATCAGAAAAAAACTATCAAGAGATTAAAAAAAAAAACAGAATGTTTTTATAAGATGTTAAAAGATTCAATGTTTACTTTTGCTTCTATAGTATAAAAGTCAAAATGATTTTTCCCTAAATCATGTGTAAATGAAAAAGGTATATAGCTAACTTGCCTGTGGCCAAAAAGGAAAAAGGAAATTGGTAACCCAAAGAAGATGAATTATTTAATAAAAATAACAGGTAAGATATTAACCTACTTTTGTTTACAAAAGCTTTCAACATTATCTCACTTAACCTACCAAATTACCTAGCGTAGATGTATTTTTCTTCTTTTACAGATGAAGAAGCTAACTTGTCCAAAGGAACACAATAAATGGGTAGGGACTCCACAGTCCCCACTATCCTGAAATTACCAATCCAAAGGCTGTTTTCGCTTATCACAATGCCTCTTTCTAGTAATGACATACCAATGATTAACTCTGACTTTATTTACAGAAGTCTATCCAGAGTACACTGGAAGAAATGTTAGAGTCAGGGTTAGGGTCTTGTATTGATACTTCACTGAAAATTCTTAAATAACAAACACTATCAGTTAATGTGTACTAAACACTATGTTACTTGGGTATTGCACTAAGGATTTTACATATTTTTTTTCAATTAATTCCCAATTCCAAAAACCTATGAGGTGAATACAATTAATAATCCTCATTTTACAAGTGAAGAAAACCAAGGCTTTAAGAAAAATTAAATGAGAATAGCATAGTATCTACTTGAATCGTGAGGAACTGATGACCACTGAATGCCTTTCTAGGCCTCTGAACATTTTTGGAAATAATCTTGTAGAAATTAAAGCTCCTAAAACTATATAAGAACTGTTTATACACTACTGCCAACTACCCAATTCACAGCACTTTACACTATAGCAGTCTGGGGCAAAAGAAGTCCAATCTCCTCCCTCCTTTTGGTCGGCTCCACTCTGCCCAGTATCAAAATGGCTTTTCCATGGCAATATACAACCACATTACATAACTTCAAATATCTTCATACTCCTAGAACTATTTCGAAAAACGTATTTTAAAAGTAGTACTGAAGACCAAAGAAGCATGAGAACGAAGCAACATATTTTAACGTGCAGCTGGGTCCTCCCCTAGAATCAATGAAGATATAGTTTACTTTAACCTCCAGGGGAGGAAGGGGGCAAAGCCACACCACTCACCACAATCTTAGACAAGCAAACCAACCAGAAGGGTGCTAGAAAAGGTGGGCAGTAGCTAAATTCAAGTCGGGGGCGGGGGGAGGGAAGGCAGTTCACTCGGTGGCGGGCTTTAGACGACCGAAGAAGGGACAGAGAACAGTTGGTGGCCAGCCCCCCGCTAAAAAAAAGGGTGGGTGCTAGCCGGCTTCTAGGCAGAGCCTAGGGCAACTGTATCCTAGGCCCGGAATATCTACCACAGGGCTTCCGCAGGCTCAGGTTAGAAAGGGGCCTCAGGGAAGGGCTCCCCAGCGGCCGACCGAGCGTTTTGTAGCAAACGTGGAGCCCAGAATGGGCCGAGGCCTCTCTGTGGCGAGCCGTGGAAAGGAAAGGGAAAGTGGGCGACAATGCAAGGAGGAAGGCTCTGGCAGTAGGTCCGGCCTCCACAGGCTCCTACTGGGCCCACTCGTTTTCGAGGCCTTAAAGAAGTGGAGAAACCCAAGCCTCGTGCCCGTGCCCATCCCCTCCCCCACCCCCACCCCCACCCCCACCCCCCCTTATCCCCATCCCACCCCGGCCCTTTCGCAGGCTCCCCGGCTTTCCCTCCTCCCCCAGCCGAAGTACCCTGTCTCCCGGTTTCCACACGCGTTCAGAGGAGCGAACTCACCCGCCGCTGAGGAAACTGTATTGTCTTCGCGGCCTTCCGGGCTCCAGATTACGAGGGGGTTCCACCAGCTCGAGATTTCTGCGCGCCGCTACCCGGGAGACTAGTGCCGAAGCGCCTACTCTCACAGGCCGCAAACACATCCGCGCTGAGCGGGGAGCTTCTGGAGGTCTTCCTATTGCCCGGCGTGCACTGCGGCTGGGGGCGTGGAGAGGAGGATCATAGAGAAGAGCGTAAGTAGGTAATCGTCACTCTTGGCTCTGAATCACCACGCAGCGGCGAACAACCATAGAGAGGCGCGCCTAATGAGAGCTAGAAAGGCTCGAGCTGTATGTTACGACCCACCCTGCCATTTTTGATTGGAGCTGATTGAATCTTATGATTACGCGACGCCATCTTGAGGTCAAGGTTCCGGCCGGACACTGCGCGAGGGCTGTAAGAGGGTTTCCCACTTTTTGTAGTTTGTGTTTTGGGGCTCAGAACCTCGCTCTGAGGCTCTTTGAGGTTCGATGGGCTGATAAGTGGGCCTCACCCAGCACCTCAGAAGAAACCCCAAGTGCTAATCCTAGAAAACTTCTGTTAATACCAAGAGATAAGTGGCACAGGCTGCGGTTTTTATGAAGTGCGCACATACGTGCACAAACACAAAGCTTACGCGCGCTGGTAGGGCCAAAGAGGCGGCTAAAACATGTTTGAAGTTCCTAAAACGGCCTGTAAAAACACTTAACACAGCTTTCATTCTGTAATGTAAACGTGCTAAAAAGAATTTAACTTATTAGATTATTAGAAATAAACTAATCAGGAATGATTAAGTTATTCAGTTTATGGACTATATGGTCAGTATGTATTTACAGGCCTTTGTTTCCCAACTGCTTGCTTCTCAGAAGGCTTATCACTTATTCAGCATACAGTTATTGTCTCTCTGAGTGCCTGGTGCTGGGAGTATGGTAAATAGGAGGGAGACGTTATCTTTGTTCGGGAGAGCTGCAAACAGCGCAGAATAGATGACAAACTCTGACCACTGCATATAAAATTGAACATATCTGTATACTTCCTATCAGCTTTTCCTGTTTAATATTACTCTCTAACACTTTTCTTATTTATTTTATGGTTTGTCCGCACATACCCCACTAGAATGTAAACTTAAGGAGTGCGAGTATTGTGTTTTGTTCACTGCTGTGTATCTCCAGTGCCTAGAAGAATGCCTGATACATAGCAAGGGCTCAAAAAATATATGTTGAATGAAGGAAATGATTATACATGGGTACCAACAGAACATAAAATGCAGTGGGAGACTAATGTGAAACGCTAACAGTACCACCATTTGTAAAATTTACATCCATCTGTATTTCGGCTTGCTAGGTTTCTTACCATTAAGAAAGGTTAATAATACCTACTCCCCAGAGCTGTTGCAGGGGTTAAATTAGCTAATGCATGTGAAAATACTTTGTTCAGTAAAGCGCTAGTCAAATGCTAGTTACATTTTGCAAATAAAAAGAGTTTGTGCATTTTTTTTTACAACCACAAGCATAAACAGAAATCCTTTCAGGTTACTCTGTATCATAAAATAAAACCTTAGAGAGGGAAGTTGTCTCAAGCAACAGTTTGCTTTCCTGTAGTTGACATTTGTTGTTTACGTTGACCCAGCATCCATTCCCCAGCCTTTGGTAAAGGCACTCCAAATTTCTTAAAATACACCATCCTTCCACTACCCCAGATCTTTGTAGTTTGGATAGAAAGTCCCAACCTTAGCCAGAACCCTTAGGACATAGGGGTGGACTTATGACCCAATCAGAGGTGGTAATTTAGCCCTTGCATTGTATCGGGCACTATTTTAAGCATCATGCAAACATCAGCAACTTTAAACCTCACAGCCACCGAGGGAAGTAGGAGCTATTGTAATACAGATGAAAAAAAATTAAGTCTTGAAGAGGTTAAATAACTTGCCCAAGATTATAGGAATAGTAGGTAATTGAGGAACCAACCTAGTTACTGAGTCCATGCTCTCAGCCACTACACTATGTGCCTCATCCTATCAGGAATAATGTTTAAAGGGGAGAGGGGGAGGACTCCCTTTTTTCACTTAGCTTACATCTGGGAGGATTTAAACTTAGAACTAGTGGGGATAAAATGAAACCAGCACAGAAGAAAGCAGAGCTAAGAGAAGATGAGAGATTTTTGACAATATCATTTGAAACCATGGATTCAGCCATTCTTTAAGCCAGTTATGCTTCTAGGCTTCTTGGTACGTAAGCCAATAAATTCCTTTTCCTAAATCAGTTTGAATTGAGTGTTCTATCCCTTCCATGGAAAGAGTCCTAAATAATACATTTATATATCACTTGTAGAGCACAGGCCAAGCCATTCATTTGTAATGATCCTCATCCCCCTCCTGAGGAGTTTTTCTCATAGGCCCTTGCTGAGGAATGTGGCTGTAGATAATTAATTTGGATATTGCTAACTGCATTATGTACATTCTGGCCTTATTCCTACTGCTGTATCTGAGCCAACTGGTCAGCAAAATATCAGGTGACCTATGAGAAAAACATTCTTTAGCTGGACCAAGCAGATCCTCTCTATTTAAACTGAAAATATAGTGGAGTCAATGAATTGATAGCAAAGGAGAAATGCAGGGATTTCCCTGGCAGTCCAGTGGTTAAGACTCCACGCTTCCACTGCAGGAGGGGCGGGTTCAAACCCTGGTTGGGGAATTAAGATCCCGCATGCCAAAATAAATAAATAAAAGAGAAATGCAGTGATAGGTGAGAAAGTAGGTGAATTACGTCAAAAACAGGTCACTAGAATAGGCACGTTTGTGCCCTGGATTGAGAAGAGGAAATTATTGGAATTCTTATCAAGGCACCTGAGCTGTCATCAGAGCTGCTGGAGCTAAGGTGGTATCCTGATGAAGCTCTATTCTCCCAAAGGCCTACCCACGTAGCTTCCTGCATGATAGCCATCTGTTTGTCACATAGTTTCCGTATTACACATTGAGTTCCCTCAAGGAAGGGACCATGTGTTTATTCATTTTTAAATTGCCAAGCTAGATACGTAGATTTTAAAAAATCACAGCATATCTTTAAAATATAGGAAAATAGTTTTAAACAACCAGATAATCAGTTTTTCTCTACATCTCTGCCTAGAGCTCCAATTTAGGCTACTTTGTCATCAAGATCTAGACTTTATGTGAATTCAAACTGCTGTCACTTGGCATTATTAAAATATATATATAATTATAGAAGATAGAGATATCCTTGTGTTAGGTCTTCTAAAATTATCAAAAAACAATAACATTGGGTGGAAGAGGAAATGGGTATAAAAAAGGGCAGTCTTCTATATGAAATGATGAATTAGACTATACATTGGGATATAAAGAAGAGATAGTCAAGTAGCCTTGAAAAATGGAGGGTTTGTTAAAATGTAATGATAGAAATATGCAAAGTATTAGTAGCACCACTTAGGCTAGCCTAAGGATCTGGGGAAGTCAGGGAAGGCTTCTAGGGGGAAGTATTATCCTGAGCTATGTTTAACTAGGACTGCAGAGGGAGGACAAATAATAAGATATGAAAATTGTTACCATTTATTAGTAATCATAGAAATGCTAATACCATAGTGAGATATCATTTTAAAGTCATTTCATTGGTACAAAATAAGAAGTCTAATAATACAAGGATGTAGAATAACAGGAACACTTAGGGATTGCTGGTGGAAATGTATATTGATAGAACTATTTTAGTATAACCTAGAAAAATAAAGCATGTGCTTTGCCTAAGACCCAGCAGTTCCACTCTTAATTTTATAGAGAAACCTTTGCATATATGCACCAGAACACATGTTCAAGAATGTCCATGGCACCATTGTTCATAAAGGAAAAAAATAATGGAAAGTACTCAAATGTCTGACAGGAGAATATACATATTTTCAAAAATTCACATAATGAGCATTTTATAAAAATAGAATGAATAAACTACAGTTACACACATGATGTGTTGAGTAAAAAAAGTCATAAGTCTGTATATTGTATGATACCATTACTATCAAAATTTAAAAATGGTATATGTAAGAACCTGGGACTTCCCTGGTGGTCCAATGGTTAAGAATCCGTGCTTCCACTGCGGGAGACACGAGTTCGATCCCTGGTTAGGGAACTAAGATCCCACATGCCACGTGGCACGGCCAAAAATTAAAAAAAAAAAAAAAAAAAAGATACAAAAAGGGCTTCCCTGGTAGTGCGGTGGTTAAGAATCCACCTGCCAATGCAGGGGACACGGGTTTGAGCCCTGGTCCGGGAATATCCCACATGCCTCAGAGCAACTAAGCACATGCACCACAACTGCTGAGCCCACGTGCCACAACTACTGAAGCCTGCACGCCTAGGGTCCATGCTCCGCAACAAGAGAAGCCCCTGCTCACCGCAACTAGAGAACGCCTGCATGCAGCAACGAAGACCCAGCGCAGCCAAAAATAAATAAATAAAATAAAAAATTTTAAAAATGGTATAAGTAAGAATCTATTGTTTAAAAAAACTTGGTAAAACTATACTTTAAAAAAAATTAATGAAAAATTCAGGGTAGTGGTTACCTCTTGGAATTACTATTTCCCTTTTGGAGAGAGCAAAGGTGGAGATTGGAAAAGAACATATAGGTAGCCTCAATGTTTTGTTCTGTTTGTTTTTTTTCTTTTGTTATACATTTATTTATTTATTTACTTATTTTTGGCTATGTTGGGTCTTCGTTGCTGCGCACGGGCTTTCTCTAATTCTCGCGAACGGGGGCTACTCTTTGTTGCGGTGCGCGGGCTTCTCATTGTGGTGGCTTCTCTTGTTGCGGAGCACGGGCTCTAGGCACGCGGGCTTCAGTAGTTTCAGCACACAGCCTCAGTAGTTGTGGCTCGCGGGCTCTAGAGCACAGGCTCAGTAATTGTGGCACACGGGCTTAGTTGCTCCGCGGCATGTGGGATCTTTCCGGACCAGGACTTGAACCCATGTCCCCAGCACTGGCAGGCAGATTCTCAACCACTGCACCACCAGGGAAGCCCAGAAATCTGCCTTTAAAACTGCTGCATTGTATTCCATAATACGGTTGTGTCATAAAGTCTGGACTAGAAAGTTTTCAAAAACAAGGAACAAACAACTCACTCAACCTGGCTTAGCCAGTAAGGAAATGTACTGGCCCATTCAGCAGAAAGACTAGCTAGGCTGCCCTTCAGGGCTAAGTGAT
Source organism: Balaenoptera borealis (assembly GCF_965194805.1). Lineage (NCBI taxonomy): Eukaryota > Metazoa > Chordata > Mammalia > Artiodactyla > Balaenopteridae > Balaenoptera > Balaenoptera borealis. Next base: position 29,042,390 of record NC_138866.1, read on the forward strand.
CCAGAACCTCAGTAATTTTATCAAGAATGAGGTTCTTCCTGTCTTTATTTTTTCCTACCTCTCTGCTCTACCATCTACAATGGGGGCCTTGTTCTAAGGCTAGCTCCCCTCATGGTCATACATGGCTACTTTGAGCCCACGTGCTTTTTAATTTAGGAGAAAGTATAAGTGGATTTCAGAAGTTCTTTTTTTTTTATTTTATTGAATTATAGTTGATTTACAATGTTTTGTTAATTTCTGCTGTACAGCAAAGTGATTCAGTTATACATATATATATATTTTTTCGTATTCTTTTCCATTATGGTTTGTCACAGGATATTGCATATAGTCCCCTGTGCTATGCAATAGGACCTTGTTGTTTATTCATTCTATGTATAATAGTTTGCACCTGCTAATCCCAAACTCCCAATCCTTCCCTCCCCCACCCCCACCCCCCTTGGCAACCACAGTCTGGTCTCTGTGTCTGTGAGTCTGTTTCTGTTTCATAGATATGGTCATTAGCATCATATTTTAGATTCCACTTATAAGTGATGTCATATGGTATTTGTCTTTCTCTTTATGATTTTTTTAAAAATTTATTTTTGGCTGTGTTGAGTCTTTGTTGCCGGGGGATTCTCATTGTGGTGGCTTCTCTTGTCGCAGAGCACGGGCTCTAGGTGAGTGAGCTTCAGTAGTTGTGCCACACAGGCTCAGTAGTTGTGGCTCGTGGGTTCTAGAGCACAGGCTCAGTAGTTGTGGCGCAGGGGCTTAGTTGCTCCGTGGCATGTGGGATCTTCCCGGACCAGGGCTCAAACCCGTGTCCCCTGCATTGGCAGGTGGATTCTTAACCACTGCGCCACCAGGGAAGTACTCTCTTTCTGATTTACTTCGCTTAGTATGATAGTCTCTAGGTCCATCCATGTTGCTGCAAATGGCATTATTTCATTCCTTTTTATGGCTGAGTAATATTTCCATGTTTTATATATATATATATAACATATATATATATGTTATATATATATATCTATATCTATATCTATATATCTATATCTATATGTATATATAGATATATATATCACATCGTCTATCCATTCATCTGTCAATGGACATTTAGGTTGTTTCCATGTCTTGGCTATTGTAAATAGAGCTGCTATGAACATATGAACATAGGGGTGCATGTATCTTTTCAAATTATAGTTTTGTCTGGGTATATGCCCAGGAGTGGGATTGCTGGATCATATGGCAACTCTATTTTTAGTTTTTTAAAGAACCTCCATACTGTTCTCCATAGTAGCTGTATCAATTTACATTCCCACCAACAGTGCAAGGGAGTTCCCTTTTCTCCACACCCTCTCCAACATTTATTATTTGTAGACTTTTTAATGATGGCCATTCTGACTGGTGTGAGGAGGTACCTCATTGTGGTTTTGATTTGCATTTCTCTAATAATTAATGATGTTGAGCAGCTTTTCATGTGTTTCTTGGCCATCTGTATGTCTTCTTTGGAGAAATGTCTATTTAGGTCTTCTGCCCATTTTTTGATTGGGTTATTTGTTTTTTTGTTATTGAATTGTATGAGCTGTTTGTATATTTTGGAAATTAAGCCCTTGTCGGTCACATCGTTTGCAAATGTTTTCTCCCAGTTCATAGGTTGTCTTTTCATTTTGTTTATGGTCAGAATTTCTTCCAGAAGGTCAAGAGAGAACTTTCTAGAAGCCCCAGGAACCTGAAATGAATCACATCCTAAACTAAGTTTCTTGTTCTTGCCTAAAATAATAATTGGCAAGATAGATGTAAATACCCTTAGAAAATCAAGCCTATCCCTTGACATAAGAGTGAGGTTGGCTTTCTCTGAAATCTAAGGTCTGTGCTGGGGAAATGTGGATATTTGAACAAAATTAGAATTATGTTAGAAAAGAGAAGGAGGGAAATGGATACTGAGAAGGCAACCATAGTCTACTATACAGTTTTTTTTAAAATCATTTATTTATGAACATTTGTTTACAATTTGTATGCATTTAAACAGTCCTGCAATTACCATCTTTATACATGTTTCCTTCAAAATATGTGTCCATAATTCTCTAGGACTGATACCTAGGAGTGGAAAGGAAAGGTGGAAGGGTATGCTAATTTCTAAATTTGAATAGATACTACCAAGTAGTTCTTCAAAGGGGCTATACCAATTACTTTTCTACAAATAGTTTAAACTTAAATACACATGTATACATATACATATATATACACACGGCTCTAATGGGAGACAATGACATTTAATTTAGTTTAACTTACATTTCCCTGACTTCCCCTAGTGAAGGTATCTTATCCTACAACTGTTTTCTCAACCTGTTCCCTACCAATTCAATGAAACTATGCCTACTTTTTTGCTAAGTCCAATGGACATTTCTTAGTCTTTTTTTTTTTGGCCTTGCGGTATGGCATGTAGGATCCTATTTCTCCGACCAGGGATGGAACCCACGCCCCCTGCATTGGAAGCACAGAGTCTAAACCACTGGACCACCAGGGAGGTCCTAGCCTTTATCTTATTTTACTCCTCTAGTATTTAACACCTCTGACCACTACCTTTTTTTTTTTTTTTTTTTGACCGCGCCACACAGCTTGTGAGATCTCAGCTCTCTGACCAGAGATTGAAGGCAGACCAAGGCAGTAAAAGCGCCAAATCCTAACCACTAGGTCACCAGGGAACTCCCTGACCACTACCTTTGACAAATCCTTTTTCCTTGGTTTCCATGTCCCAGACTCTTCCTCCTAGCACACTGCTTCCTCCTTCTCAATCTGCTTTGGAGGGTCCTCTTCTTATTCTCGTATCTTAAAATGTTGATCCTCCTCAGTGTCCTGTTGCAGGCATTCCTCTCTTCTTACGCTACGTGATTCCACAGCCGACTCATCTACTCTTAGGGCTTCAACAATAAATCTACATATATAGATCTATTCCCAGATCTGTATCTGTAGCCTAGATCACATAAATTCCCTTCTCTTACTGGCCAGCTACCTACTGAGTATCTCCATTAGGATATTTCCTGGGCACCTCAAACCCAACTTAGGCAACACTACACTCATTATTGTCTTCTCTGTTGTTTTGTTTTGTTTTTTTTTAAAAGTAGAATTCACATAAAATTCACAATTTTAAACATTCTTAGGTCTACAATTCAGTGGCGTTTAGTGTATTCACAGTGTTGTACAACAATCACCACTAATTCCAGAACATTTTCATACCCCCAAATAAAACACTGTACATTGAGCAGTCACTCACTATTACCTGCTCCCCACAGCCCCTGGCAACCACTAATCGGCTTTTTGTTTCTATGGATTTGCCTATTCTGAGCACTTCCTATAAACAGAAATATAGAATATGATTTGCGCTTGGCTTCTTTCACTCAACATGTTGTGAAGTTTCATCCATTTAAACCATGTGACAGTACTTCATTCCTTTTTATGGCTGAATAACATGCTGTTGTATGGATATGCCAGATTTTATTTATCCATTTATCAGTTGATGGACATTTGAATTGTTTCCACTGTGAATAATGGTACTATATACATTTGTGTACAAATTTTGTTTGAACATATATTTTCCATTCTCTTGGATACATCTCTGAGAGTGGAAATGTGGGATTATATGGTAGATTTATGTTTAACATTTTAAGGAAATATCAAACTGTTTTCCGCAGCAGCTACACCATTTTACATCCCCACCAGCAAAGTTTGAGGATTCCAATTGCCAGTACTTGTTTTTCTCTGGGGTTTTTCCCTAATTATACCTGTCCTAGTGGATGTGAAGTGGTATCTCATTGGGTTTTGATTTGCACTTCTCTAATGAGCATCTGTCCCTGTGCTTGTTGGCCATATGTATATCTTATTTGGAGAAACATCTATTTACATCCTTTGCCCTTTTTAAATTGGGTTATTGACTTTTTTACTTTATTTATTTATTTATTTATTTTTGGCTGCATTGGGTCTTCGTTGCTGTACGCATGCTTTCTTTAGTTGTGTCGAGTGCGGGCTGCTCTTCACTGCGGTGCACAGGCTTCTCACTGAGGTGGCTTCTCTTGTTGCGGAGCTCACAGGCTCTAGGTGTGTGGGCTTCAGTAGTTGTGGCACGCAGGCTCAGTAACTGTGGCTCACGGGCCTTAGAGCGCAGGCTCAGTAGTTGTGGCGCACGGGCTTAGTTGCTCCGCGGCATGTGGGATCCTCCCAGACCAGGGCTTGAACCTGTGTCCCCTGCATTGGCAGGCAGGTTCTTAACCACTGTGCCACCAGGGAAGCCCCCTATTTGACTTTTTATTATTAAGTTTTAAGAATTCTTTATGTATTCTGAATATTAGACTCATCAGATATATGATTTGCAAATTTTTTTTCCATTCTGTGAGTTGTCTTTTCACTTTCTTTACAGCATCCTTTGATGCACAAAATTTTAAATTTTGATGAAGTCCAATTTACCTTTTGTTTGTTTGTTTGTTTGTGCTTTTGGTGTCATATTTAAGAAACTGTTGCCAAATCTAAGGTGTCTTAGTGTGTTCAGGCTTCTATAGTGAAATACCACAGACTGGGTAGCTTTATGAACAGCAGAAATTTACTGCCCACAATTCTGGAGGATAGAAGTCAACATCAGGGTATGAGCATGGCCAGGTGAGAGCACTCCTCCTAGTTGCAGACTTATGTCCTCACATGGCAGAAGGGGGCTAGAAAGCTGTGTGGGATCTGTTCTATAAGAGCACGAATCCCATTCATGAGGGCTCCACCCTCATGACCTAATCACCTCCTAAAGGCCCCACCTATCAATATCCTATTAATATCATCACCTTTGGGGATTAAGATATCACCACGTGAATTTTGGGGGAACATAAACATTCAGACCTTAGCACAAATTCATGTGGATTTATACCTGTATTTTTACTTTTTTTTTGGCCACACAGTAGGCCTTGTGATATCTTAGTTCCCCAATCAGGGATTGAACCCAGTCCCATTGCAGTGCAAGCGCCAAGTCCTCACCACCGGACTGCCAGGAAATTCCTATTATACTTATATTTTTAATAAAAGTTTTGTTGTTGTAGCTTTTACATTTAAGTCTTGGATTCATTTGAGTTAACTTTTGTATATGTTGTAATATAGGGGTCCAAATTCCCTAGGTCTATTCTTTTTTTTTTTTTTTTTTTTTAAATACTGAGTATACTTCCCTGTGCTCTCAGTTTACTTTTTTTTTTTTTTTTAAGTATTTATTTATTTATTTATTTATTTATGGCTGTGTTGGGTCTTCGTTTCTGTGCGAGGGCTTTCTCTAGTTGCGGCAAGCAGGGGCCACTCTTCATCTCGGTGTGCGGGCCTCTCACTATCGTGGCCTCTCTTGTTGCGGAGCACAGGCTCCAGACGCGCAGGCTCAGTAATTGTGGCTCACGGGCCCAGCTGCTCCGCGGCACGTGGGATCTTCCCAGACCAGGGCTCGACCCCGTGTCCCCTGCATTGGCAGGCAGATTCTCAACCACTGCGCCACCAGGGAAGCCCTAGGTCTATTCTTTTGCATGTGGATATCCAATTATCCCAGCACCACTTGTTGAAAGACTATTCTTTCCTCCATTGAATAGTCCTGGAACCCTTGTAGAAAATCAATTGACAGTAGATGGGTGGGTTTAATTATAGACTCTCAATTATATTCCTTTGATCTATATTTCTATCCTTATACCAGTACCACACTGCTTTGATCATTGTATCTTTGTAATAAGTTTTGAAGTCAGGAGTGTGAGTACTCCAGCTTTGTTCTTTTTAGGACTTTCAAGACTGCTACTCGGGGTTCCTTGCAATTCCACATGAATTTTAAGATCAGCTGTCCACTTCTACAGAAAAAAGTGTTTGGAATTTTGATAGAAATTTCTTTGAATCTGTAGATCAATCTGGGGAGTATTGCCATCATAACAATATTAAGTCTTTCAATCCATGAACACAGGATATCTTTCCACTTACTCATGTCTTTAATTTTTTTTTAATTTTTATTTATTTTTTGGCTGTGTTGAGTCTTCATTGCTGCGCGCGGGCTTTCTCTATTTGCGGTGAGCAGGGGCTATTCTTCGTTGCGGTGCACGGGCTTCTCACTGTGGTAGCTTCTCTTGTTCTGGAGCACAGGCTCTAAAGTGTGCAGGCTTCAGTAGATGCAGCGCATGGGCTCAGTAGTTGTGGCATGCGGACTCTAGAGTGCAGGCTCAGTGGTTGTGGCACACAGACTTAATTGCTCCATGGCACGTGGGATCCTGGACCAGGGATTGAACCCGTGTCCCCTGCATTGGCAGGCAGATTCTTAACCACTGCACCACCAGGGAAGTCCCATGTCTTCTTTAATTTCTTTCAATAACATTTTGTTGTTTTCACTGTATAAGTCTTGCATCTCCGTGGATAACTTTATTCCAAGGTAGTTTATTCTTTTTGATGCTATTGTAAGTGGAATTATTTTCTCCTGAGACCATAAAACTCCTGGAAGAAAACATAGCTGGTAAACTACTTGACATCAGTCTTGGCAATGATGTTTTGGATCTGACACCAAAAACAAAGGCAACAAAAGCAAAAATAAACAAGTAGGACTTCATGAAGCTAAAAGGTTTCTGCACAGCAAAAGAAACCATCCATGAAATTAAAAGGTAACCTACTGAATGGGAGAAAATATTTGCAAATCATATATCTGATAAGGGATTAATATCCAAAATACATAAAGAACTCATACAACTCAATAACAACAACAAAAACAGATATAATTCAAAAATGCATAGACTATCTGAATAGACATTTTTCCAAAGAAGACCCTACAGATGGCCAACAGGTACATGAAAATACGCTCATCACTAATCATCAGGGAAATGCAAATCAAAACCACCTCACCATCACCTCACACCTGTTAGAATAGCTATTATCAAAAAGATGAGGGATAACAAATGTTAGTGAGGATGTGGAGAAAAGGGAGCCCTTGTGCACTGTTGGTGGGACTGTAAATAGGTGCAGCCACTATGGAAAACAGTATGGAGTTTCCAAAAAAATTAAAAGTAGAACTACCATAGGATCCAGCAATTCCACTTCTGAGTATTTATCGGAAGAAAATGAAAACACTAATTCAAAAAGATATATGCACCCCCATGTTCACTGCAGCATTATTTACAATAGCCAAAATATGGAAACAACCTAAATGTTCATCGATGGATGAATGGATAAAAAATATGTGAAATACATAAATAATGGTATATTGTTCAGCCATAAAAATAATGAAATTTTGCCACTTGTGACAACATGGATGGACCTTGAAGGCACTATGCTAGGTGAAATAAATCAGACAGAGAAAGATGAACACTGTATGCTCCCACTTTTGTGTGGAATCTAAAAAACAAAAGAAAACAGAACCAAGCTCCAAGATACAGAGAATGGATTGGTGGCTCCAGAGGTGGAGATTGGGGGGTGGGCAAAATGGGTGAAGGGGGTCCAAAGTACAAACTTTTAGTTATAAAATAAATAAATCATGGGGATGTAATGTATTGAATACAACATTGTGACTATAGTAAATAATACTGTATTGCATATTTGAAAGCTTAAAGTAAATCTTAAACTTTTTCACTATAAGAAAAAAAATTGGGGGAATTCCCTGTAGGTCCAGCGGTTAGGACTCTGCGCTTTCACTGTCGAGGTCTCAGGTTCGATCCCTAGTTGACTGGGGAACTAAGATCCCACAAGCTGCGTGGTGTAGCCAAAAATAAATACATAAATAAAAAGAAAGAAAAATTTGTAACTATATATGGTGATAGATATTAACTAGACTTATTGTGGTGATTATTTTACAATGTATACACATATCCAATCATTATGTTGTACACCTGAAACTAATATAATGTTATATGCCAATTATGCCTAAATTTTAAAAAATGAGTTGGGAAGTGTTCCTTCTTCTATCCTCTGGAAGAATTTGTGTAGAATTGGTATTGTTTCTTCCTTAAGTGTTTGGTAGAATTCAGTAGCAAAGCCATCTGGTCTTGGAATTGTCCTTGTGACTAAATTTTAGTTTAGTTTTAAACTAAAATTCATCTTAATAGATAAAGGGTTATTCCAGTTATGTTTTTCCTTGAGTCATGTTTGGCAGTTTGTGTCCTTTAAGGAATTGGCCATTTCTTGTAAGTAGTTGAATTTATAATAACATAAAGTTATTAATAATATTTCTTTATTATTCTTTTACTATATTAGGATTTGTAGTGATTTTCGTTTCCATTTCTGTAACAGTATTTGTGTCTTTTCTCTCTTTTTGGGGTAAGTCTAGATATAAATTTATCAATTTTTAAAAATCTTGTCAAAGAACCATCTTTTGGATTATTTTCTCTATTGTTTTCTATGTCATCGTTTCTGCTCTGATCTTAATTATTTTCTTCTCTCTGTTTATTTTAGATTTAACTTGCTCTTGTTCTCTAGTTCCATAAGATGATAGCCTAAATAATTGCTCTGAGACCTTTATTCTTTTCTGAGACAAGCATTATATCCTACAAATTTCTCTCTAAGCATTGTCTGTATTTGTTGTGTTTTCATTTTCTTTCAGCCCAGAATACTTTCTAATTTCCCTTGTGGCTTCTTTGACCAAAGTGTTGTTTAGAAGTGTATTGTTTAATTTCCAAATATTTAGGGATTTTCCAGTTATATTTCAGATACAGATTTCTAGCTAATTCCATTGTGGTTAGAGAAAACACTTTATATGATTTCAATACTTTTAAATTTACTGAGATTTATTTTAATGCCTAACATGATCTATCTTGATGAATGGCCTGTGTGCACTTGAAAAGAAGGTATATTTTTCTGTCGTTGGGAATGCCAAGTTGGTTGATAATGTTGTTCAAGTCTTCCCTATTCTTACTGATTTCTTTCCTACTTGTATTAATTACTGTCAGGAGTATAGAAATCTCCAACTCTATTTGTGGATTTGTCTATTCCTCCTTCCAGTTCTTTCAATTTTTACTTTATGTATTTTGAAGTTCTGTTATTAGGTGAATGCATATGTCCTCTTGATGAAATGTCTCTTTCTAAACCTGATAATATTTCTTATTCTAAAATTTTCTTTGTCTGATATTAATGTGGCCATTGCAGATTTGTTTTGATTAATGTTTTCATAATATAACTTTTTCAATCCTTTTACTCTATGTCTTTACCCTTCAAGTGTGTTTCTTGTAGATGGCATACAGTTGGACCTTGCTTTTTTTATCCAGTTGGACAATTTTTGCCTTTTCACTGCAGTGTTTAAACCATTTACACTTAATGTGATTTTCTTCATGGCTGGGTTTACATATGCCATCTTGCTATTTGTTTTCTACTTGTTCTGTATGTCCTTTACTCCTTTTCCCATCTTATCTTATTTTGGATTGAGTACATTTTATTATTCAATTTTCTTGCTAACATTGGCTTATCTGCTATACATCTTGTTTTGTTTTTTAGTTGATCTGGGGTTCACAATATATATGGCTAACTTATCATAGTCTAACTTCAAAAAATGTAATACCATTTATATAGAATTTACCACTGCATACTTCCATCTTCTCTCCCATCCTTTGTACTATTATTTTCCTACATTTTACTTTATAAACTATGTTATAAACTCCATGATACATTGTTATTGTTTTTATTATAAACAATTATCTTTTAAAAATATTTTAACAATGGGAAAAATATTTTTATATTTATCCATATATTTGACAATTCCATCATTCTTCATTATTTTGTATCTATCTAAATTTCCCTCTAGTATCATATCCTTTTGCCTGAATAATGTTCTTTATCATTTCTTGTAGTGCAGGTCTGCTTATTATGAATTCTCTGTGATTACTTTTGTCTGAAAAAGTCTTTATTTTGCCTTCATTTATAAAAAACGTTTACTAGTAAGGAATCCTAGATTGACAGGTTTTTTTTCATTCATTACTTTTAAGATGTTGCTACACTGTTCCCTGGCTTACATGATTTTTGATGAGAAGTCTGCTATCATTATTTTTTCCCCTCTCTGTTATATATCTTTTTTTCTCTTGGGCCATTTTCAAGATTTTCTCTTTATCACTCATTTTCAGCAATTTGATTATAAGGACCTTGCTGTGGTTTTCTTCATGTCTTTTCTGCTTGGGGTTCACTGAACTTCCATCTGTGGGTTTATAGGTTTCATCAAATTTGGAAAACTTTTGGCCATTTATTTCTTGAAATATTTTTCTGTCCTTTCTCTTTTTTTTTTATTATAAATTTATTTATTTATGGCTGTGTTGGGCCTTCGTTTCTGTGCGAGGGCTTTCTCTAGTTGCGGCAAGTGGGGGCCACTCTTCATCGTGGTGCGCAGGCCTCTCACTATTGCGGCCTCTCTTGTTGTGGAGCACAGGCTCCAGACGCGCAGGCTCAGTAATTGTGGCTCACGGGCCTAGTTGCTCCGTGGCATGTGGGATCCTCCCAGACCAGGGCCTGAACCTGTGTCCCCTGCATTGGCAGGCAGATTCTCAACCACTGCGCCACCAGGGAAGCCCCTGTCCTTTCTCTTGCTCTCCTTTCCTTTTGTGACTTTAATTACACATATACTAGATTGGTTGATATTGTTCCACAGATTGCTGATGCTCTGTTCATTTTTTTTTCCAGCCATTTTTCTTCCAGTGTCTCATATTCAGTACCTTCTATGGCTATGTTTTCCACCCTCTGTGGTGTTTAATCTGTTGTTAATCCTATACAGTATATCTTTCATTTGAGATAGTGTATTTTTTTTTAATTAATTAATTTTTTTGGGCTGTGTTGGGTCTTCATTGCTGCGCGCGAGCTTTCTCTAGTTGTGGCGAGCAGGGGCTCCTCTTTGTTGCGGTGCGCAGGCTTCTCATTGCAGTGGCTTGTCTTTATTGTGGAGCTCGGCTCTAGGCATGTGGGCTTCAGTAGCTGTGACACACGGGCTTAGTAGTTGTGACCTGTGGGCTCTAGAGCACAGGCTCAGTAGTTGTGGTTCATGGGCTTAGCAGCTCTGCGGCATGTGGGATCTTCCTGGACCAGGGATCGAACCCATGTCCCCTGTATTGGCGGGCAGATTATTAACTACTGCGCCACGAGGGAAGTCCTCTAGTACCTTTTTAACAGAGAAAAAAGTTTTAATTTGTTAACATCTAATTTTATCAATTTTCTCTTTTATGAATTGTGCTTTTGCTATCATGTCTAAGAACTCTTCACCTAGCCTAGATCTTGAAATTTTTCTCATATGTTTTCTTCTTAAAGTTTTATAGTTTTGCATTTTACTTTTAAATCTATGATCAGTTTTGAATGAATTTTTGTATAAGGTATGAGGTTCAGGTTGAGGTTATTTTTTGCTAATTTTTTGTCCAGTTACTCCAGCACCATCCTTCCTCTAGGATAGAGGAAAGACTTATCCTTCCTGTAAATGAATTGCTTTTGCAACTTTGTCAAACATTAGTTGAGTGCATTTCTCAAAGTTGAGAAATAGAGAAGGAAACAAGGTCCTGAGCATGCTATTTGACTCCAAGATTGAGATTTGCCAGAAATTATAATCACCAGATTGTTCAGTTATGTGAGCCAGTACATTTCTTTTCTTGATTAAGGCAGTTCGATTTGCAATTTCTGCCTTAACTACTGTAAGGAAAATATAGCTCATAGGTCAGTGGACTCAATCATAATATGATGAAATATATTATCATATTTAAAAACTACCAACCAGAGTAGAGTAAGTAATCCATTTAAGTATAGAAAAAGCAAAGTCCTCTTAGTAAAATATAGGATTGCCTCTTTTGGACACTTGTTATTTTGCAGTCCAACATCCCACCTCCTTTCCTATTTGTAGGTAGTCTCCCACTATATCATGCCTCCTACTCCAGAACTCAAGAGAAAAGATCCTCCCTCTCTCCACTTTCCTTACATCCAGGCCACAAATATGTGATCCAAGTAGATTTCCTGCCTAGGATTTTGAAGCTTGAGAGATATATAAAGATGCAGACACAGTTAAGAAATTATTCACAGCAGCACTGCTGTATTAGTTTTCTGTGGCTGCTGTAACAAATAACCACAAATTTATTGGCTAAAACAACATAGATTTATTATCTTACAGTTTTACATGTCAGAAGTCAGATATAGGTATCACTGGGCTGAAATCGAGTTGTTGGCAGGACTGTGTTCCTTTCCGAGGCTGTAGGGGATAATCTGTTTCCTTACCTTTTCTAACTCTGAGAGGCTCCCAGCATTCCTTGGCTCATGGTACCCTTTCTCCATTTTCAAAGTCAGCAACTCTGACTCCTTCTGTCATCACATCTGTCTTTGACCACAGCTGGGAAAGGTTCTCTGCTCTGTGATTAAATTGGGCCCCCCTGGATAATGCAAGCTAATCTTCCTATCTCAAGGTCCTTAACCTTATGGGATGAACATAAACACACTACTATATATAAGATAGATAACCAACAAGGACCTGCTGTATAGCACAGGGAACTCTACTCAATATTCTGTGATAACCTATAGGAGAATAGAATGTAAAAAATAATGAACATACGCATATGTATAACTGAATCACTTTGCTGTGCACCTGAAACTAACACAACATTGTAAATCAACTATACTCCAATAAAATTAAAATATTAAAAAAAAAGAAACAGGACCTCCACAGCGGTCCAGTGGTTAAGACTCCACGCCGCCACTGCAGGGGGCGCGGGTTTGATCCCCGGTCGGGGAACTAAGATCCCATATGCCGCACAGTATGGCCAAAAAAACAAAAACAAAAAAATATAAACCATATATACACATACATATACATACACACACACACACACACACACACACACACATATATATACATAAAGAAACAAACAAACAAAAACTCTGAAGCAGGTGCAGCCGCCAAAGAATGAGCAGCGACCTGCCGGCCTCTTCTTCCCGCTCCTGACGATGACAGTGGCAATCCTTTCCCCAGAGCTCCAGTTCCCTTACCCCGCCAGTCCTCACCCTAGTCCAAGGTGCTGTACGTGGCGGGGCCCCAGAAGTGCCCAGTTTTGAGTGACTGATGAAAAGAACTAACAAAGCCTGGGGCAGTGGCTCCACCTGCTGAGGTCTGGGGCCGGGCATCCCTCCCTGAAATGAGGGCTACTGGTCTCTGACGAGATGAACACAGAAATCGAAAGGAAGCATCTAGAAACTTTTATAGCAATTTGGCAGAGTCATTTTATTTCCTTTGAATCTAATAATAATTTTTTTAATTGAAAAAAAAAGGTCCTCAATCTTAGTCACATATGCAAAGTCCCTTTTGCCATGTAGTGTAACGTGTATACAGGTTGTCGGGGTCTGGATGTGGACATATTTGGAAGACTATTATTCTGCCTACCACAGTTGCCATCACTGAGAACGCAGTGGTGGCAGTAGCATAGAATGTACTGGAAAACATCTTCGGGGAGATGGTGCTAAAGATGGTGTCCCACCTTGACCTCCTATGGTGAGAATTTGGTTGTAATTCCACCTAACTGCCTCCCTTGACTAGTTTTTGAGCCAGGTTTCCCAAACTTCTCAACAATTCTAAGATACCTTATATAGCCTTCCAATAAAATAACTTCTTAATTACACAGAGTGAATTTCCAAGCTCTGTCTTAGTGGATAGCCATGTAATGTCAAGTAGAAAGGTAACTTTATTTATTTTTTTATATTTTTATTTATTTTTGGTTGCGTTGGGTCTTCGTTGCTGCGCGCGGGCTTTCTCTAGTTGCGGCGAGCGGGGGCAACTCTTTGTTGCGGTGCAGGGGCTTCTCATTGCGGTGGCTTCTCTTGTTGCGGAGCATGGGCTCTAGGCACGTGGCCTTCAGTAGTTGTGGCTCACAGGCTCAATAGTTGTGGCTTGCGGGCTCCAGAGCACAGGCTCAGTGGTTGTGGCGCACGGGCTTAGTCACTCCATGGCATGTGGGATCTTCCCGGACCAGGGCTCGAACCCGTGTCTCCTGCACTGACAGGCAGATTCTTAACCACTGCACCACCAGGGAAGTCCAGAAAGGTAACTTTAGAGGAATTCAATTATTCTGGTTCCATGGGTAGAGACTATCTCTAACAGGAGGTCTATACATGTTAGCCTTTTATCATAAATATTCAATTGATTTGAATACTTCCCTCTTGTTCTGATTCTATACTCACCAAGCACTTTTTCAATAGGTTTCTCCTCTAGGACTATTATCAGAGGAACAAATGTGCTGTGTTAATTTTGAGCATTCCAGTCTGCATAATAGTAATATGTCATTGTAAACTATTGGCTTGGCATCCTCAGCCTGGTAAACTTAGTGTGTGTCTACCGCTAAGAGATGGATCCATCTAGGTGGGTGATAAAATCAAGTTTCTGTGTCTGCAAGGCCGAAGGGTGGATCTGGGCTCTGACAAACTTACCAAGGAAATGAATGCCATCCCTTAGCACCATTTGGGAAACAGACAGCTTAATCCACACAGGATACCTGGATGTAGCCACACAATTTAGGAGTGTGTATTTTAATAGCTGAAGACCAGTGGTGTGTGTGTGTGTGTGTGTGTGTGTGTGTGTGTGTGTTTGTACTGAGGACTCCTTTTATGGGGGAAGTTGAAGGGGACAAACCTGAAAACCTTTCTTCTACTTGTTTTGTATGTCCTGTTGTGGTTAAGACCTTTAAAATGCTGTGTTGAGTGACCTAAGGAAATTATTAAGTCCAAAAGCTTGGTTTGCTTACTTTGTAGATTCTACTTTCCAGTCACCTTTTACTTTATTCATTTTTTTCTAATTAAAAATTTTAAAATTTTATTTTATATGGTGAGATATGCAAATGGGAAAGTATGAAAAACATATACATTGTTTAAAGCAAAAGTATCAAGTGAACATTGGTGCAACCACCACAAAGGTCAAGAGTAGAACACTGCCTGTGACTTTCTGTTTGAATAAAAAAAAAAAAAAGAAGAGTAGAACACTGCCAACAAACACCCAGATGTCCATCATGTGCCCTGATACATATTGGCTCCTCCCTGAGCTAACCACTAGCTTGACTGTTCTTTTTTGTATAATGGCTCATAATATGGCAAATTGGCCATCCTACTGGAAACAATGAAAAATGCTGGTAAAATAGTGAAGAGTCAATAAGAAGACCAGGAAAAATCAGACCAAAATCTAGGTGAAGGCAGGATCCAGAGAGTAAATAGAGCAATGATGTTACTTTTACCCTAGGGCACATGTCTTACTTGAGAACTTAAACTTTTTTTTTTTATCTTTCTCTTATAGCTTTTTTTTTTCATATCCTGTTTTATTCTTTTATTGTTTTCAGGGCTCCTTGAAAATATATACTTTTTATTTTATTTATTTATGTATTAAAGTACAGTTGAGTTTACAATGTCATGTTAGTTTCAGGTATACAGCACAGTGATTCAGCTATATATATATATATATATATATATATATATATATATATATATATATATATATATACTTTTTCAGATTCTTTTCCCTTATCGGTTATTACAAAATATTGAGTATAGTTTCCCGTGCTATGCAGTAGGTCCTTGTTGGTTATCTATTTTATGTATAGTAGTGTGTATGTGTTAATTCTAACCTCATAATTTATCCCTCCTCTCCTTTCCTCTTTGGTAACCATAAGTTTGTTTCTATGTCTGTGGGTCTATCTCTGTTTTGTACACAAGTTCATTTGTATCTTTTTTTCTTTTTTTAGATTCCACATATAAATGATACCATGTAATATTTGTCTTTCTCTGTCTGGCTTACTTCACTTAATATGATAATCTCTAGATGAACCCATGCACCTATGGTCAATTAATCTATGACAAAGGAGGCAAGAATATACAATGGAGAAAAGACAGTCTCTTCAACAAGTAGTGCTGGGAATACTAGACAACTACATGTAAAAGAATGAAATTAGAACATTCTCTAACACCATATACAAAAATAAACAAAATGGATTAAAGACCTAAATGTAAGACCGGGTACTATAAAACTCCTAGAGGAAAACAAAGGCAGAACACTTTTTGACATAAATCACAGCAATGTTTTTGGATCCGTCTCCTAGAGTAATGGAAATAAAACTAAAAATAAACAAATGGGACCTAATTAAACTTAAAAGCTTCTGCACAGCAAAGGAAACCATAAACAAAATGAAAAGACAACCTAGAGAATGGGAGAGAGTATTTACAAACAATGCGACTAACAAGGGATTAATTTCCAAAATATACAAACAGCTCATACAGCTCAATATCAAAAAAACAACCCATCAAAAAATGGGCAGAAGATCTAAATAGACATTTCTCCGAAGAAGACATACAGATGGCCAACAGGCACATGAAAAAAATGCTTAACATTGGTAATTATTTGAGAAATGCAAATCAAAACTACAATGAGGTTTCACCTCAAACCCATCAGAATGGCCATCATCAAAAAGTCTACAAATATTAAATGCTGGAGAGGGTATGAAGAAAAAGGAACCCTCCTACACTGTTGGTGGGAACATAAACTGGTATAGCCACTATGGAGAACAGTATGGAGTTTCCTTAAGAAACTAAAAACAGAGTTACCATATGATCCTGCAATCCCACTCCTGGGCATATATCCGGAGAAAACTATAATTTGAAAAGATACATGCACCCCAATATTCATTGCAGCACTATTTACAATAGCCAAGACATGGAAACAACCTAAGTGTCCATCAACAGATGAATGGATAAAGAAGATGTGGTGCATATACACAATGGAATATTAGCCGTAAAAAAAATGAAATAATGCCATCTGCAGCAACATGGATGGACCTAGAGAACTTAAACTTGTTTTTTCTAGGCCTAGGGGGCAAGTAGGACAGAAGGCTAAGCCCAGGGCCTGGTTGAATGGGGAATTCTAAAGCCGGGACCTCAGTGTAAGGGTGAATTGCAAGTAAACACACTCCCACCTAACAGATTGTAAAGAAAGTTGTCTTGGAAGGGGTGATTGTGGGGAGCTGTAGAGGGGTACTGGACCCATAAGCCAGCCCTCTCAGGGATATGTAGCCTAAATATACATCTCTTGGTGGTTTAAAAAAAAAAAAATCCCAAACAGTGCTAGTTCAAAGTTATCTCTACTCGCAGAAGCAAAACTAAATTCTCTCAGGAGGAATGAACCTTTATCTTAGCTTTCAAAATTCCCACAAATAATTTTCCAAGGAGAGTGCAGCTCATAGTAAAAAATAACTAAGCACACAAAGAATGAGAATGAGTAAAACCATCCAACAACTGAAAGGGATCTGATAATTCCAATGATCTATTACAAGAAATAAAAGTAAAATAGTTTTTTTCCATTATTGACATATTGCACTTAAATAGTAAGAAATTTCAAGAGTATAACTGTTTCAAAAGTCTTTCTTTTTCCTCACCTTAGTTACCTTCCTTGGAGGCAACCATTTTCCACAGTTTTAGGGGTTCTTATTTTAACTTAAAAAAATGTACTTTAAAATGGGCACGTTGGTTTTAAAAAGGGTTAAATACCATTTTGTTCTCAGGATATATTAATAGCCTCATTTTATAATTAGGAGTATGAAGCAAACTATTAAGGCTACAAAAAATTATAGTGGTAGGTTAGGAACAAAACCTTCTAGGGCAATTTTATGCCATGCTGGCCAGTCTCAAGAGCCTAGCTCAAGACCTGTTATCTTAAATTCCTTTCTAAAATCCCTCTTTTCCTCTTCTCCCCTTAAAACTTCGAAATTGTAAAGTACTACAGATAGCTTAGGTCTTAGTATCCTTGTTTGTGATGTGGCATTTCTCAACCATTGTGCTGTTAGTCCCACTGTTGTTAGTCCCACTGTTGGCTATCTGCCCAGTCTTGAAGAAATAATTTTCAGCAATATAACCCTCACACATGGCTGATTCATTATTGTGTAGATTTGGTTTTACTATTGGTCTAACTATGTCCCTTGAATCATAGCGTACAAAATTATCTCACTTTAAGTCAGGAGATGGGTTCTTGTCCCAGCTTTGTCAATAATTTGCTTTATGACCTTGGCAAATCACATAACCTTCGTTTTCTCTCCTGGGTTAACAATTATCAAGATAGAATCATAGAACATTAAAACTGGCAGGGACCTCAGAGTTTACAGGATATAATCCTTTTATTTCATGGAGAGTTGCGTGATTTACCCAAGAGCTTTCTAGAACAAGCACCCCGTCTTAAGCATCTCAAACCAGTGCTCTTTACATCAGGCTTTCTTTCAGTGTTGTTCTAAGAAACAAACGAAAAAAACAAAAAGTGAAAGCACTGAACACAAGTATAAAACCATTTACGAAAAGCCAGATAACGGTGTTAACCATTAGCCTTACTGTAGCCTGAAAGCTTACTTGAATAAATGTACCCCTTCTAAGTAAAAGACGATTTAAAATTTGGAAGTTCTTCAGGTATGTAAGGAAAAGTCAGAAAAATAAATTAATCGAGAAAAAAAATTAATGGTTGGCTTGCAGAACACTCTTGAAGGGAAAACAAAACTCCCACAAGAGTACTTATATACTCTTATAAATTCTTTCTGGTCTTTTCTTAGTGCAAGATGAACTTGGGTAAGAGGAGACTGCCTGTTTTTATACATTCCTGAAGGAATGGTGTGCATTAAGGGTTACTTGAAATCGAATTATTTGCCTCGCCTATACTACATATTACATCAGTTCTCTAATTTAGCGCCACTCCTTCTCTGGCCACTACCCAAAACAACGTGCTGAAACCTGCGGAAACCACAGTCACCGCAAAAACTCCAAGTCCCATAATGCTCGAAGGGCAGTCTCTACCGCCTCTTCGCAAGAGCAACGTTTTCGGTACTGGGAGTTGTAGTCATTCGGGGTGGTAGGGGGTGGTGGGGGGTGGCGGCGGTGGGGGGGGCTTCACTTCCAGGAAGTTGGGGGAAGGACGCGCCTCCGGAGAACTACATTTCCCAGGAGGCTAAGCGCGTCCTTCTCCGCCCCCGCCGGCGTCAGGCTCCACCTCTCCCGCTCCTCCCTCACTGGGCTGCGCCGCTCACGCCTTCCTGTTAGTCCGAGCAGGGAGAAGTTCACTCAGATCAGCTGATCCTAACTGACAACAGGAGAGGAGGAAGCCCGGGAGGCAGCGAAGGAGGAGGGGGGTGGAGATGGAGAGGAGGATGGATCCACCGGTGCCCTGAGGAACAGCCCCCGCCTCCACCGGCGCCCCGGGGTCCCCCGACGCCTCCTCGCCGCAGCAGAGCTGCTTCGTGGTGGGGTTCCCGGGACGCCGCGGTCGGGGAGGGAAGGGCACGGCCCTGCGCCGGACGAGCGCTAGCCCTGGAGCTCCCTCTGCCCCCGGGAGGAAGGGGGGGGCGGGTGCGGCGGGGGTGGAGATGGGGGTGGGGTGGTATAAACAATGGATTCGGCTTTGGCCTCTGCCAGCGTGGGCGGGATTTGGGGGGACCTCCTTTGTTCTTAGACCTTGCTCCTGCCCCTCGGGTTGTGGTGGTGGTGTCCGGAAGGAAGGAAGGGTGAGGAATCCCCGGCTGGAGAGAGGCGTCGAGGTGGGAGGCCGAGTGGGTAGATTGTTTGCTTGGGTCTGGTGGGCGGAGAGGTATCTTTTTGAAGGTTGGTTTTATTTTTTTCTCAATTGTGACAAATTTTGATTTTTATTAACGTTGTGGGAGCTGGTTGGGCACTTCTGTGATTAGGGTGTAAATAAGGTCTCCTAGTCACTCCTTTCGCCTTCCTTGTTTATCTAAAAATAAGATGGATCGATTGATTACTGTATGGGAGGAGTGAATACCCGAAAGCAGGGCTTTACATTTCCTGGGAGCGTTAGTTTGGGTGTCGAGGCGAAGGGGAGTTAGGAATATGATTGTGACAAAAAGCCCCTTTTTTGCCCCAGTTATCTATCTATCTTTCTTTCTTTTTTTTTTTTTTTAGTTATTTTAAAGTTGGGTTTTGAGTGACAAAGAGAAAAATTATTTGTTTTTTTTATTTTTTTTTTTTTTTTATTTTTTTTTTTGGGGAGGGGGGTCCGGGCCTGCCGGCGCCGCCCCTTACCCCCAAAATTATTTGTTTTAACTCACTTCAGGCCTGGCTTTGCAGTGGACCATAGTGGAGGAATTCTGTCTCCTGTTGCTCGCTTTTTTTGCAGTTAGAGAAAAGGACAAAAGGAAGTACAATAATTGTTTTTAATTGTTTTTAAACATGGAATGGTGACTCTTGTTTCCAGGTTTAGAGTCCTTAATAGGCCTCTGTCTAGAGTTGAAGCAATCCAGTCACAAGGTTAGTTGGATCTGCGCAGGACTTTGATGGAGCTAAAGTTTATTATTATTGTTTCTTTAGCTTTTTACAAGCGTCTTTCTCCACCTCTCCCAATTGTGGGGTGCAGGTAAGGGTGCAGAGGGTTGCCCCTCCAAGGACTATTTGCTTAGTGCTTTTGATTCTTAATTTAATAACTGAGGGAACAGAGAATTTCAGTCTGGGAAATAAAGCAACACAGTCTCTTAAATGCCTTGAGACTAGAGGTAGTGGTTGTTTTCAAAAGGAGCGGGCTTAACCATGATTTTGAGGAGAAATTTCTAGGCTCAGAATGAGCCAGTGTGATTTTTACAAGTGAGAGTGAGAATTCGCTTGGGAGTTTTGGCCTATTTAATCACAATCTTTTTTTTTTTTTTTAAGGTGCATTTTTGTTTTTAGATGAGTGAAATCCTTTTCCTGCCTCTATTCTAGGTATCCTCTGAAATACTGACTTGAGCTGGATGATATTGAAAAGTTCCTGACCACTCTCTTTCATTACCAAAACCTTGTGTCTGAGGCCCCATGCATGCGCCCACCTCAGTGAACCCATCAGATCTCTCTCAGATAGCCATAACAGATCCTCTCAAGTTAATTTTAACCACATATTTGCCTGCACTTTATGGAGGATGAAACTATCAAACCAAGTCAACGTTGCTGCTGATTCAGGAGTCTTGGCAGCAGGAAATTAAACATCCGAACATTTGTAAATGTGTGAAGAATTCTAATAAGACATCGATGTTTTTTTAAAAACATTTTTTTAAGGGTGTTCAGAACCCTGTGGAGGCTGTGCTCAGTCTTCGGACTCAACGCCTTTGTCTTCACTTCTGGGGAAAGCCCAGGTACCGTTACATGGTAGGTGCTTTCCTTCCCGGTCTGAATATGAGTGCGCAGACTTCCCCAGCAGAGAAGGGCCTGAACCCTGGGCTGTTGTGCCAGGAGAGTTACACCTGCAGCGGGACTGACGAAGCCGTCTTCGAGTGTGACGAGTGCTGCAGCCTGCAGTGTCTCCGCTGCGAGGAGGAGCTCCATCGGCAGGAGCGCCTGAGAAACCATGAGCGGATCAGACTCAAAGCTGGCCACGTCCCTTACTGCGACCCCTGCAAGGGCCCCAGTGGGCATTCTCCAGGTATGAAGCAGAGGGCAGTCGTGAGGTGCCAGACCTGTAAAATCAACTTGTGTCTGGAGTGCCAGAAGAGGACTCATTCTGGGGGTAACAAAAGGAGGCACCCCGTTACTGTGTACCATGTGGCTAAGGTCCAGGAGTTGCTGGAGGAAGAAGGGATGGATGAGGACACCAAGAGGAAGAAGATGACTGAGAAGGTTGTGAGTTTCCTCCTAGTAGATGAGAATGAAGAAATTCAGGTAAGCGCTCAGTGGTAGTATTCATGTGGTGGCGGAACAGATCTGATGTTGGCAGCTGGCTCTCAGGGGAGGTCCAGGAGGAGCTCGCATTTTAATCAGTAAGAGGCAAGACCCCGGAAAGCTTAAATCTGCATGGAGTCAGATTTAGTTTCTTACCAACTGCATGACCTTGGGCTGAATTACTTTACCTCTCTGAGCCTTAGTTTTCTCATTTATAAAATGGGGACAGTGCCTAGTTCATTGGGTTGTAGTGAGGATGAAATGACACAGTGTTTGTAAAGCCTGTTACCTAATAAATGCTCAGTGTGTGGTAGCTGTCATTATTACTTTTAGGATTATTATCAGGAAGAACTGATTTAGAACCGTTTTCTCAATGAGAGCACTTTGGCAAGTTGTGAATACATGTGAATGAGGAGGGACTGTGTGTGTGCAGGGAAAGAAACACTGACTTCTGGTGGGTCCCACAGGAGTGCAAAGCTGTAAGTTGTCACCCTGCTAACTCCATTTAGAGACAGGTGTTTGAAAAGTGGCTTTTTGTAAGGGTAGTATCCTCTCCAGATGACGTCTTATTTTCATGTATTGGCTTCTGATCAATAGAAGCCAGTAAGGGCATCTGGGATTACAGAAGGACTGGAGAATATTTGATTTGATTCTGAGCTGGGGAGAGGGTGGCGTCTGATAGGAGCAAGTTGGGGAGATGGAAGTGTGTGACAGGGGCGATTGGGAAAGGGGTAGTAGAATGTTTATACTTTCCAGTGAAGGTAGTACAATTATCATGTCTATACTTCCAAATGAAGACTGCTTCATTTCACATCCTGGCTTCACTCACTGGCTGTATAACCACGGGCAAGTTATTTAAACTCCATGCCTCAATTTCACTTCTACATCGCAGCAGTAGTTGAGAGGATTCAGAGAAATTAGGAATAGAAACGGAAAGGCCCTTATCACAGGGCCTGGCACGTGGAGTCCAGCACCACTTTGTTGTGTTTGTCAGTATCAGGGAGTGTTTGTGGTACATTCAGTACTTTTAGCTGTGATGACTCCTCAAGTCTCCAGATTGGAGGAGTACCTTTGTAAGTTACCGCTTGAAAACTTTCTAATTACCCAGTGAGTATTTTTCATCTTTTTCCGCCTTAGGTAAGGTTATGGAAATGAATTACGTCATGATTTCTGTGTACGTCTATTGTCAGCTAAATACTTTGCTAACACAGGCTTTTCTTGCTTGGTTGAGAGGAACTAACAGAGTTATGGAAGAGTGAGCCAGATCCCATTCTGCCTCCCTTGCTAGCAATAGTGTCTCCTCGATGGATTCTGCTCTAATTGGGTGACAGTGTGCACTAAACGTTTTACAAATGGAACACTTGGATTTGGATGATTCCTGTTGGTTTTGCCACCAGTTCTCTTTAATGTCAGCCTTTGGAAAGCCATACTTCGAATTGTTGTCACTTTTGTAAAATGAGAGGAAGATTTGGGATGAACCAGTGGATATTGTGTCAGCACCAAAAAGAGTATTTTTTGAGGGGAGGAGGATGTATTTTCTTTTTTCTTTTTGTAGCACTGATACATATTTCTTAGCAGAGAATTAAGAAAATATAAGGAAGTGTACTGAAGCAGACAAATCCATCTTTTTTTCTTGTAGTGTGTAATGTGTATATAATTAGGTTGTTTTGTAAAGATTTCTCCCTTCATAAACATTGACCACTTCCCCGGAAATAACAGTTTATTAATTGTAAGAAGCACTGGTTGGGACTAATGGATGGGACAAGAATTTTAGGTGGTGACTTGTTCTCATAGGGTCATGGTGGAAGAGTACTTGGAGAAAATATCTAGTTCACTTTTCTAATGTGAATGTCTAAAACAATTAGAGAGATGATTGTCTGATATAAATCTAGATGATGAATTCAGCTAAATTGTAGACTCCTGGAGAGCAGGACCATGTCTTGTGCCCTGGATCACGGACAATGGTGGGCATGCTGTCGGCGCATAAATACTTGATTGGCGATGTCACATCTCAACCTCAGCTTTTTAGAAATGAATATCACACACATACTTAGTAAAAAACAAAACAAAACTAGACTCATTTGAAAGGGCATACAATGACAAGTTTCCCTCCTACTCCATACCCTTAGTCTCTTTCATTAGAACAATCACTATTAACAGTTAACTACATGCACTTCTAGAGTTTTTTTCACGTATATTTACGAATATATGTATGTATCCTTTTAATTTTTCAACAAAAAGGGAATCTGATATACTTACTGTTCTGTCCTTGGCTGTTTTTCACTGAAGGATACATCTTGTAGAACTTTCCTTATCAGCACATTGAGGTCTACCTCATTATTTAAAGGCTGCCTAGTACTCTGTTGAATGGTTTTTCTATAATTTTAGCCTATTAAGGGATATTTGAGTTATTACAACGAAGGATGTGTTGAATATCCTATAAATCTATTTAGAAATGGAATCTTTTTGTCAAATGATGTGTACATTTTAAATTTAGATTGATATTACCAAATTCCTGAACCTTATTTTCTTAGCTTCTGCAGTACTTCTCTGCGTCTCCCCTGGGTTCTGGTCTTGGCTCATGATAGTTGAAATTTAAAGAGCTCTTACTGTGGTGCTTGGCACTGTTCTTAGCATTTGAGCTCATTGAGTCCTGATGAGAACTCTGTGTATTAGTTTCTTACTGTTGCTGTAACAAATTACCACAAATTTAGTGGCTTAAAGCAACACAAGTTTATTCTCTCATTGGTTGGAGGTCAGAAGTCCTAAAATGGACCCGATAGGGCTGTGTTCCTTCTGGAAGCTCTAGGGAAGAATGTGTTTCCTTATCTTTCTAGCTTCAAGAGGCCTCCCGTGTACTTTGGCTTGTGGCCCCATCATCCAGCTTCAAAGCTAGTAGTGTTAACATCTTCCAATCCCTTTCTCTGTCTTTTTTCTTCTGTTGTCACTTGTCTCTCTGTGGCCCTTCTGCCTCCCTCTCACAGGGGTCTTTGTGGTTACATTGGATCCACTTGGATAATCCAGCATAATCTCCCCACCTCAAGGTCCTTAATTCAGTCACATCTGCAGAGCCTTTTTGCCCCATGAAGTGACATATTCACAGGTTCTGGGCATTAGGATGTGGACATCTTTGGGGGTGGGGGGCAGTTTCAGCCTACCACACCCTATGAAGTAAGTTGTATGTCTTAGTCAGTTGGGCTACTGTGACAGAAGAGCATAGATGAGGTGGCTTAGAAACAACAGAAGTCTATTTCTCACAGTTCTAGAGGCTGGGAAGTTCAAAATCATGGCACTGACAGATTCAGTGTCTGATGAGGGCTTGGTTCATGACAGCTGTCTTCTCACCGTGTCCTCACATTGCAGAAAGAAGCTCTCTGGGGTCTCTTTCATAAGGGCACTAATCCTATTCATAAGGGTTCTACCCTCATGACATAATCACCTCTCACAGGCCTTACCTCCTAATGCCATCACCTTGGGGGTTAGATTTCAACATATGCATTTCAGGGGGGATACAAGCATTTCGTATATAGCATTGTATTTTCTAGACGAGGACACTGAAGCACAGAGAGATGAAGTGACTTGCCAAGATCAAGTTACGATTAGTGGCAGAGGATTTGCGATCTAAGATCCTTGCTCTATGATACTGCTGTTCTGTCTCACCAAGTCACTTAAACTTTCTAATCAAACTTCATTCTGGTCAATAGCATCAACTCACCAATTCCTCATGGCTGCTGTGAGAATCAAATGAAACATAGCTCTATATAAATGCAAGACGTTACCATTGAAGAACTCCTTCCTCGTAGCAGTGAAGATTCCATGATTTAGGCCCCAACTTTGCTTTTCTTTTCATGTTTCTAGGCATTTGTGGGTTTTGATCATTTTCAGTTTAGTACATAGGGATTATTTTAGTAGCTTGTAGGCTGTTATTCTTATGTGTGGTTCCCTCAAATTCTCTGGCCTAGAGTCTCCTAAGATTTGTTGTTTGTGATTTGAGTATTATTTAGTTTATTTTGGAAAACCTAAAAGGACAAAAAGCTTCCTTTTGGTGGTGACAATTTTATCATTACCTTGTTACCATTTGAGTGTATACTAGAATGGCAAATTTGAGGAGAGATTGATTTTTGGTCTCAGAAGCAGGAACTCATTGGTGGCTTTTAAATGGACACATCTGGCCTACTAGCCAAAGACATTCATTCATTCATCACATTTACTGAGTATATATTCTGGTGCCAGGCATTTTCTAGGCTCCAGGAAAGCAGAGTTCACACATGTCAAACATATAAAAAGGTGGTTCAGATGTGTAATCAAGGAAGAGTGACTGGGAAGCCACTTTTGCCGGATAGTTAGGGAAGGTTTCATTGTAAAGGTGACTTTTAAGCAAAGACCTGGTGGTTAATACTACCTGGGGAAATAGACCTCCAGGCAGAGGGGAATGAGAACAGAAAGCAGGTGGGATGGCATATTTGAGTAAAGAAAGAATGCCTGTGTGGCTGGAGTGAGCTGGCAGAGAGTGGTGAGGATAGAGGTGCAGAGGTAAGCGGGTGCCAGATCCTGTGGGGCCTTGTAGGCCAGGGAAATAAGTGTGGATTTTAAGTGTAATGGGAAGCACCAGACTGCTTTATGCTAGAAGGTCACAGGAGCTGGTGTGAAGACTAGATTGTAGTGACTGTGGGAGGGCAAGAGGGAAAGCAGGGAAACCACTTAGGAGGCTATTGAAGATGCTGAGGGGAGAGGTGGCTTCAATTTGGTGCGATCAGTGACATGGTGAGATGGAAAGACATTGATGAATTTGGGACAAAGTTTGGATGTAAAACGGGAATGCTGATATATTGGGTGGAGGGGTGAGGGAATGAGAGAACTCAGTGGTGACTCTTAGGCATTTGGTTTGTGCAAATAACACCTGCTTAATACCCCAGGTTTTATTGACTTAAATTGATAAAACTTTAAGAACTCAATTCACACAATAAAGAGAGTTAAAATAATCTCATTTGGTATTGTCTAACACAGTAGTTCTCAACCAGGAGAGGTTTTGCTCCCGCAGGGGGCATTGGGCAATATTTGGAGACATCTCTGGTTGTCACAGCTGGGGCATGGGGGTTATGTGCTACCGGCTAGTGGATAGAGGCCAGGATGCTGCTAAATATCTTAAAAGGCATAGGGCAACCCCCACATGAAGAATTATTTGGTACAAAATGTCAAGAGTGCTGAGATTGAGAAAACTCATCTAAGAGATGAAGGTTCGATGTGATAGGAGATCTGGACTCCAGTGAAGTGGAAAACATTTAACCAATACGCCACTTTTTCCTCCCTCTTTTCGTTCTGTTCGTTCCTCAGAAGTAATTTAACTTCTGAAATCAGTGTTCTCTTTTGGCATATTTTGTAACCTTTCTAGTGAAATGGTTAGACTTTCTGTGTTGTATTCATTGATTTTTCTAGACCTTAGTGGAACTGTACTTGGAAAACCAAATGACTCATGGACCCATTATTTAGAGCCGCAATAAGTAAATGATCCACACTGACAAGTCATCTATAATCTCTTGAAGTTAGAGAGGACACCCTTAGCAAATAACTCAAAGGTTAGAAGAATAAAGTTCTAACAATTAGAGTTCTTAGTGGAGGTAGGGGGTAGTATTTTCCTATCTGTTGAGTCTTGTGAGGGATTCAGACATCTTGTCTTAGCAGAATATTTCTAGTCACAGAGAAAAGGTGAAAAAAATCATATATATGTATATAATAAAATTATATGTCTATATATAAGTTTAATATATATATAAATATTTAAACCCCATACAAGTTTTTCTTTCACAACCACTTTATTCTCCACTGTCTCTTTTCTACAAACCTCCTATAACTTCCCTCTTTCCAAGAGAACAGAGCAGCACACTGGCAAGCAATTGCCCCTGTTTCATCTTCATGCTGACTAACCCCTGATGGTTGCAGATCTGCAGAGCTTTTTTTTTTTTTTAATTAATTAATTAATTAATTAATTTTTGGCTGTGTTGGGTCTTCGTTTCTGTGCGAGGGCTTTCTCTAGTTGTGGCGAGCGGGGGCCACTCTTCATCGCGGTGCGGGGGCCTCTCACTATCGTGGCCTCTCTTGTTGCGGAGCACAGGCTCCGGATGCGCAGGCTCAGTAGTTGTGGCTCACGGGCCCAGTTGCTCCGCGGCATGTGGGATCTTCCCAGACCAGGGCTCGAACCCGTGTCCCCTGCATTGGCAGGCGGATTCTTAACCACTGCACCACCAGGAAAGCCCCAAATCTGCAGAGCTTTTCATGCCAAAAGACTCCTGAAGTTAAATCCCTCCTGCTGAACATGCAGGGTGATAGGGAAGCCCAGTGACCCAGGAGTGGTCAATGAGAAGCTAAGAAAGTGTGCCCTGGGGCAGGCCTCCTGGACTCAGAAATAGACAGCCTTGGGCCCTGTCTGAAAGGGAAGGCCAAGGTGAGTCTTCAAGTCCTTCCTTCAGTGAAGTCAGTGGTGGACCTCATCTCACTGAAACCGTTCCTTTAAGAAGACCCATCACGTTGTTTGGCTGCTTCACTTGTTTACAGTCCCAGAATAGTGTGGCTCAAAATACTGGGACTTGGCTTTTTTTTTTTTTTTTTTAAATTGGCTAAAAGAGACATTATTCTAATGGGATTCAGGAATGGAAAAGAGCAGAGAATGTTTTGTACTGTATGAGAATCCTTGACCACAAACTGCCTGTGCTGGTCTGCCCCATTTCTATGCTTCTTCTGTCTTAGACTCCCCTGTGGGTGACCCCTTGGCCTTGTCTTCCGCTTCCTGGTCTAGGGCACCTTTATGGGGCTTGCTCTTTCCAGGATCTCTGTTTCAGACAGGCTGGCAGAAACCCCTCAGGACTTAATTGGTCAATAGGTCAGGAACCTGGGGATCATAATCTTATAAATTGTGGAGCTTCCCCATTGTTCTCTTTGAATGGTCAAACTTTTATAATGTAAGGACTAATTTTGGTTCTGTGGCTGGTTAGCCCTTTGGCAAATTCTGGTCAGAGCACAAATATATTTACGGTCAGTTATTAGGTGCCATATTAGAAAATGTAACAAAAAAAAAATTCCTGTAGATCTGCTTAGGAGCTGTCTGTCAAAATAATAAGCAGTAATTGGTAGAACAGCAAAGGCTCCCTCCACCTCCCCCACCTTTTACTCATGGAAACTCAAGTAAAAGCCCTTTTGTTTAGTAATAGTAGTAAGGGGAGGGCATTGTATGTATTACTGGGAAACCAGGGTTGAGGATGACTCAGACAAACAGGATGATGAAAGAGCCCCCATTATATGCTCTGGTTTCTGCTCAGCATCTTCTGAGCTCTCTCAGCCTTGGGCTCATTCAGTTGTAACGGGCTCCTGGCATTTAACCTGGGAGGCTATTTTGTTTAGTCCAGGGCTGTTTAAAATTTGACGCATACAAGCCATCAAAACCACTGTGAGTCAGCTTTTCAGGGAACCTATCTTTAACTATTTCAAGTTACCTCCAGTTTGTGTGATTCTGATTTTTTTTGGTCTGTCAGTTCCTTGAAGTGATTGATTTTTTTCTGTAATTCAGCAAACATTTGGCTTTTTGATTTAGGGTTAATATAAAAGGCAGATTTCTTATTAAGTTGACAGTGTTTGTTTTCCCTGTGGATGCATCTCCTGGCTGTACCGCTCTTGAGTTTATCCTGCAGATTGTGTCACATGGAAGCCTTCTGATGCCTGGCTGGACTTTTCAGGGGAGTCCTGCCTGCTTTGGGAAGAGCTCCCAAGATACTGTCTCTGGCTGAGGTTAGAACTGCTGAATGTATTGAGCACATTTGATCAGTGAGGGGCAACCAGAGGAAAGCTAATGGGCGAGACCACAAAGGAGGGAAAGAAAACAAGGCTGTAGAAAGTTCCAGGCAAGAAGAATTGGAAACACCTATGGGAAGGGACACAGAGGAACTTTTGGAGGCAGGAAAGGGTGGATGTTTCCCTGGAGGATGTTTTGTTCATTTTGCCCCTCTTTTCAATGGCTTTTGGCCGGTAATTAAGAGGCTCTCTTTGACCAGTTTGTGAGGTTAGCTTGGTGGTGGCTGGAGTCCTTGGGCAGAGAAGTATGTATACCCGCCATACGTAAGCACCTGACCTCTGGCTTGACTCCACTGGAGGATGATCTGTTTTCTGGTAGCTTCTGGAATTTTTTTTCCTCCTTCCTGATTTTCTTCTACTTGTTGACTGGATTATTGCTGTCTTTCCCAGGGAATTTGACTCTAGATGTTAGAGTACTGTAAGAGAACAGACAGAGCCTGATTCTGGCATGTAGACACAGACACCCCAAGTTCAAGTTAAGAGAGAACATAATCCCGAGCAATTCAGCAGTCATAGAGTATTCTAGAAATTCCTCTACTTCTCAGCCCATTCTCCTGCCTGGCGAATACATGGCTAAACTACATGGCTAAACTGTTTTCCATAATCTCTCATAACCTATTCTTTCAAAGAGCTTAATTCAGTTTACATGTATCATTCAACAGCAGTCATAAACATTTATTGAGTGTCAATTATATGCTTTATTAGTTTGAGTAATCTCTGTGAAAAATATTTTAAAATGAAAATTCAGCGGTTAAGCAGGACTGGGGAGGGATGGCAGAGGCCTTCATTCCTGGGAAAGCCCCACTGTCTTTTGCACTTGTCTCTGAGTAGAGGCTGTTTGAGAATCCCGTAATTCTTTCTGCACACCCTTTCTGGTCCTTGTGGCCAGTAATTTGTTCCATTGTGTGGATAAACTGTGATACCTTCACTCACTTGTCGATGGACATTTTGTATACCATATATATTGTTTGATTATTGTCTTTCTTTTCTCCATTACAATGTAAGCTTTATGAGGACAGTGATTTTTTTTTATTGGGGTATAATTCATGTAACATAAAATTAACCATTTTAAAGAGAACAGTTCATTGGTATTTGGTATATTCACAATGTTGTGCAGCTACCACCTCTGTCTAGTTCTAAAGCATTTTCATCATCCCAAAAGAAAACCCTGTACCTGTTAAGCAGTCCATCCCAGAGGGCAGTGGTGGTTTTTTTTGTCTTTTTTATACGTTTATTATTTTCCAATTATAAAAATAACATAGACTTATCATGTTAAAATACTGAAAATACAGAACTACAGAAAAGTATACAATTTTATCTTAATTTTACAATAAAAGAAAGCCACTAGTATCTCAATCCTTTTTAAGGTTGCATTTACTTTTTTCAAAAATAGTTTTATTGAGATATAATTCACATACCATACGATTCACCTGTTTGAAGTGTACAGTTTAGTGGCTTTTAGTATATTCACAGATCTATGCACCCATCATCACAGTCAATTTTAGAACATTTTCATCAGGCAGTGATTGTTTTCCTCTTCTGTTCATCCTCATCTAGAACAGTGTTTGGCATATGGTAGGTACTCAAATAATATTTGTCGAATGAATAAAATGCATTAATGAGAATAAATCAGTTTAATCATTATTCAGCAAACATTTAATGAGTGCCTACGATGTGCTGACAACTGAGGGAGATAGAAAGTGGCACTAAGACACTGAACTCGCCCTTGAGGAGAGGACAGTCGAGCGGTAATAGAAAATAAATACATAGGAAATTCCCTGGCGGTCCAGTTGTTAAGACTTGGGCTTCCACTGCCATTGACCCCAGTTTGATCCCTGGTCGGGGAACTGAGATCCCACAAGCTGCTCGGTGAGCAACAACAACCACAACAACCAAATACATAGACATAAGGTGGGGCTTCCCTGGTGGTGCAGTGGTTAGGAGTCCGCCTGCCAATGCAGGGGACATGGGTTCCAGCCCTGGTCTGGGAAGATTCCACATGCTGCAGAGCAACTAAGCCCATGTGCCACAACTACTGAGCCCGTGCGCCACAACTACTGAGCCAGCGTTCTAGAGCCCGCGAGCCACAACTACTGAGCCCGCGAGCCACAAATACTGAAGCCCACGCGCCTAGAGCCCGTGCTCCGCAACAAGAGAAGCCACCGCAATGAGAAGCCTGCGCACCACAACGGAGAGTAGCGCCCGCTTGCCACAACTAGAGAAAGCCCGCACAGAGCAACGAAGACCCAACACAGCCAAAAATAAAGTAAATAAAATAAATAAATTTAAAAAAAAAAAGAAAGAAGGTGGATGACCTCAGAGCAGTATAGAGAGGCCATTATGGAAATTCAGAGGAGGGTGATATTGCTGGAGTGGTTACTATTGTTATTTAAATAGTTATATGCTATACTGTTACTTCACCAGGGCTCCACTATCACATTCCATGTAGAACAGAAAGCAGGCCCCTTTCAGTGTCCACCTCAGACATCAAAGATCTCCTTATAAAGCTGTGTCATCTATTAAGATCTTCGACATAAACTGTGAGAA
The DNA here is from genome assembly GCF_965194805.1 of Balaenoptera borealis. Taxonomy (NCBI): domain Eukaryota; kingdom Metazoa; phylum Chordata; class Mammalia; order Artiodactyla; family Balaenopteridae; genus Balaenoptera; species Balaenoptera borealis. Next base: position 29,074,376 of record NC_138866.1, read on the forward strand.
AGGCACTTTAGGGAGTCTCTAGTGTACTAATAATTCTTGGAATCATGTGACCTCATTGTTATGAAGACTGAATGCTTTCTTATGCATAATATATGTATTATGCAATCTTATAACAGCTTTTCTTTTAAAATTTATTTTTGGTTGCATTGGGTCTTCATTGCTGCGTGTGGGCTTTCTCTAGTTGCGGCGAGCACGGGCTACTCTTTGTTGTAGTGCGCGGGTTTCTCATTGTGGTGGCTTCTCTTGTTGTGGAGCACGGGCTCTAGGTGCGTGGGCTTCAGTAATTGTGGCTTGCAGGCTCAGTAGTTGTGGCTTGCAGGCTCTAGAGCACAGGCTCAGTAGTTGTGGCACATGGGCTTAGTTGCTCCGCTGCATGTGGGATCCTCCTGGAGCAGGGCTCAAACCCGTGTCACCTGCATTGGCAGGCGGATTCTTAACCACTGCGCCACCAGGGAAGTCTTAACAGCTTTTTTTTTTAAATTGAAAATATACATCCTTTTGAGGGAGGGAGTGGTATGTGTTGAGTAAGTTTCTTCCTTTGTCCCATTATCCCTGATTCTTTAATGAGGCATTTATTGGAAACCTTCCTTCAGGAGGGTTTTTGCTTGGGATAGATAATGGAATGAAATTCTGCAGTGGTGGTGATGAGTGTGGCCTAGAGGCATATTAGGGCAACTGCAGCAGTAATGTCAGTCAGCGCTTCTCTCACATTTACTGCATGTTTCCACTGTGCTGAGTGCCTGATGTGCATTAACTCACTTAATCCTCACGGTGACCCTGTAAAGTAGATTGCGTTGTTATCCTCATTTCACAGGAGAGAAAACAGAGGCCCAGAGAAGTTAAGTAACTTCTTTATTCTAAAGTCAGTGAGTGGTCGAGGCAGATTGGACCCTTAATTGTAACACTACGCTGTTCCCTTCCCCAGAGAGAATATAGCATTTAGACATTCTGTGCTGTGTCCATTCATTCATTTAACAAATAAGTGTAGATCTCCTGTTATGTGTCAGTCTCTGTGCTAAGGCTACAGTGGTAGCCTAACAACATGGCCCAGACCCTTGCCAGCCTGGAGTACATTCTAGTGGGAAGCTTGGAACCAGGAATAATGGGAAAATGTTATCAGAGATGGTGGGTGAGGAATGGAGGCTGTGAGCAAGGGTTGAGTAAATTGTCCATAGTGTGATCCAGGTAGAGGTGGATCTGAACCTAGCTCTTTCTTTTTTTTTTTTTTTTTAACATCTTTATTGGAGTATAATTGCTTTACAATGTTGTGTTAGTTTCTGCTGTACAACAAAGTGAATCAGCTATATGTATAAATATATCCCCATATTCCCTCCCTCTTGAGCCTCCCTTCCACCCTCCCTATCCCGCCCCTCTAGGTGGTCACAAAGCAGTGAGCTGATCTCCCTGTGCCGTGCAGCTGCTTCCCACTAGCTGTCTATTTTACATTTGGTAGTGTATATATGTCCATGCCACTCTCTCACTTCGTCCCAGCCTCCCCTTCTCCCCTGTGTCCTCAAGTCTGTTCTCTACGTCTTTATTCCTGCTGTGTCACTAGGTTCATCAGTACCATTTTTCTAGATTCCATATATATGCGTTAGCATACGGTATTTGTTTTTCTCTTTCTGACTTACTTTACTCTGTATGACAGACTCTAGGTCCATCCATCTCATTACAAATAACTCAGTTCTCAATTTCGTTCCTTTTTATGGCTGAGTAATATTCCATTGTATATATGTGCCACATCTTTATCCATTCATCTGTCGATGGACATTTAGGTTGCTTCCATGTCCTGGCTATTGTAAACAGTGCTGCAGTGAACACTGTGGTACATGTATCTTTTTGAATTACGGTTTTCTCAGAGTATATGCCCAGTAGTGAGATTGCTGGGTCATATGGTAGTTCTATTTTTAGTTTTTTAAGGTACCTCCATACTGTTCTCCATAGTGGCTGTATCAATTTACATTCCCAACAACAGTGCAGGAGGGTTCCCTTTTCTCCATACCCTCTCCAGCATTTATTGTTTCTAGAGTTTTTGATGATGGCCTAGCTCTTTCTTATTAAAAAATTAAAAAAATTTTTCCATTGTGGTTTATCATAGGATATTGAATATAGTTCCCTGTGCTCAGCTCTCGTCTTCTGTCTAGCCTGGTGTTGTTACTGCTAGGTCCTAGAGCCTTTACCAGAGCTTGTGTCTGTTTTTATAGCTGGCCAGATATGAGTATGCTATGCCACTTAAAAGGGGGCCTCCATCTTCCATCTGGAAGCTCCTTGGACGAGTCCCTTGAGGATGACGTGGATCTTGAGGGTGACTTGGTATTTCCAGTCTGTCCTCAGAATTCAGCATGGCTTTGGAAAGCTTTTCATGGAGATATAAATGGAGAGCTGAACTGGGTGGGTTGGGTGAAGTCAAAGAAACTGACCATGGTGCTAAAAATGATCCTTTTAAAAAAATTTATTTTGTGGGTCATCTCTACACAGAAACATTTCTCTTTCCTGCTAGAGGAGGAGGGGAGCTGCAGGCAGCGCTGTGAGGTTATGTGTCAGAAGCACCACTGGTAGTTAGAAGACATGGGAGGAGAATTCCTGACCTCTCAAGTAATGGAACTCTTTGGGGACACTGGAGTGGAAGAAAGTGATCTTTGCCCTTATCAAATGTGCTCCATGTGTTTGTGAGGCCAATCTTGTGACTTCAGCAGTCTTAAGAAAACATTTGATTGAGAAACAGTTGTTTTAACATGAAACTCTATTGACACATACATGGATAAACACAAAAATATACACTCCTTTGAGGATAGAATGAAAGGTAATTTTCTGAACTAGTTGGGTTGGGGGAAACAGGCTTACTAGAACTTTCTGGCAATAGGAGTTTGCTATTGGAATGGACCCTCCTTTGGTTTTGGACTTTAAAAATGGAGTGGCTACTGATCTGTATGACACTGTTTAAGTAAAATTCTGCCTGAAAATTAGGCCATGGACTTAAATCATTGGCTGGAGTTTGAGTTCCCTCACCTTCCGCGTCTCCTTTCCTTCCCACAGAAGGAGGAAAATGTTACCTAAATTCTATACTTGTGCTGGTCTAACATCATTAGGTCAGTGCCAGACACTAGATGAAGCTCGATACATGTCTGTTGATTTGCGGACTGAAAAAAAAACCACACAACCTAAAAGCTGAGAATTATGTTTTACTCCGTGACCTTACTGAGGACTATAGCCTGGGCTACAGCCTCTTAGATGGCTCTGAGGAACTGTTTCATAGGGGATAAGGGAGGAGCCAGGATATATGGGAGTTTTTGCTGGGAAAAAAACCCCCAAAACCTTGTCGTCCAACATCAGAAGATAACTGCTGATCACAAAGAACAGACACCTCAAGTTAATGATTTCAGTGCTTTTCTGTGTGTGGGAACATGCAAGAGTCTGGGCTCACTGAAATTATTCCTTTGATATACATCTTCACTATCTAGGGTCAGTATCCTGTTTTTCTCCATCCTGAATCCCCCTCAGGGTGAACCATGGGGGGAGGGATGGGGTGGCTGCAGTGACTGATGGCTTGATGGGGGCAACATTCGTTGTTTACCGGAATGGCAGGCAGCATTCTTTGTTTACCGGAATGGCAGGCAGCATTCGTTGTTTACCGGAATGGCAGGCAACTTTTTTTTTTTTTTTTTTTTGTCTACAGATTAAATGAAGTAATCAAGTTTTAGTTTTCTTCTGGAATAGTGGTCCCAGTTCTGATAAGATCGAGAATGTGTTTTGGTTTCTTTGGGTTCTGTCTCTTTCTCTGAACTCAGGCAAAAACGGAATGAAAGCAGAATAACCCACAGACCATCACATAAAAGTAATTAGCGGGAACTGAACTTTGGGAATAATTCATTAATTTAGATTAATTTTAGAATCTCAATGGAGAGATATAAGATCGTCTTCGTTGGCTCGGGGGTGGGATTTATCATGAGCCTTAGGTTGTGGTGGGGAGCAGCCACGCTTCCCTTAGCCCTTTCCATTACTTTGGGGAAGGAGCTGATTTTTGCCCTCGGGTAAGGGAACACCATAAAAATTTAGAGGACTGTCTGATTGTCGTTGGTACAGATCAGATCCTTTTCACCCAGAGAGACCAGAACTGAAAGGACCTCAGTGCGGAGCTTCTTTCCTTTGGAGTGTTTGCTGGTGTCTTTGGAGTTTAACTTTTAGTCTCTGTGCTCTGTTGAACTTTCTTCCTTCCAAGGCTTTTTACTTCAGTTTCTACCCCATCGCTTGCTTTTCCCTTCCCAGGCCTCCTCAGAACAAAGCCCATGTGCTCATTCTTCTTGGAATAATTCTCTGATGGCTAAGACGGAATTTCTTTTTTTAAAAATTTATTTATTTATTTTTGGCTGTGTTGGGTCTTCGTTGCTGCTCACAGTCTTTCTCTAGTTGAGGTGAGCAGGGGCTACTCTTCGTTGCGGTGCACGGGCTTCTCATTGCGGTGACTTCCCTTGTTGCGGGGCATGGGCTTCAGTAGTTGTGGCATACAGGCTCAGTAGTTGTGGCACGCAGGCTCTAGAGCGCAGGCTCAGTAGTTGTGGTGCATGGGCTTAGTTGCTCCGCGGCATGTGGGATCTTCCCGGACCAGGGGTTGAACCCGTGTTCCCTGCATTGGCAGACAGATTCTTAACCACTGTACCACCAGGGAAGTCCCTAAGAAGGAATTTCTTGAGGGAGACTGTCATCATTCCCATTGCCTGCTTGGGGCAGAGGTTGGCTTTGCACTGCTGTAAACTGCTTTGAACTCTGAATTGGAACAGTGGAGATGATCGAGTACTGTTACATTTCATTTTAGAAACTCTCCTTGGAACTCTACGCAAAGTGAAAAGCTTTGTGGGTGAGACAGTGATAGAGAGAGGGGTGGACTGTTTGGTTTCTTCAAGGTGGATGTGATATTAGATAGTACCTTGACTAAGAGTCAGCTATAAAGTCAGTATTAATAATACTATGTTGCTTTGCTTAGCGGGAGTGGAAAGGAGTTATCAGGAGCAAGCAGTGAGATCTTTCATTTTCAGATAGAATCAGTTTAGATCTCACCACATTGGCTACTTTAGTCCCTGGATGAGCAACTTCAGAGCCACAAGCAGGCCCGAGCCCCGCTGCTGGTGCCGCTGTGCCTCTGGAGGCTTTCCCAGTGGGCTCGTCTTTACAGATAATGAGTGATATTCATCAGGTGCCTACTGCTGCCGGGCGTTGTGCCGTGCCCTTTGTGTGCTTTATCATTTAGTCCTTTCAGTAGTATCTGTTATTATCTCATTTCCCTGAGGCTTCAGTAGTTAAGTAGCTTTTCCAAGGCCACATAGTGGCAAAGATGGGATTGGAATTTGGGTGTTTCTGACTTGCTTGAGGTCCACACAAGCTGGGGGAGGACGGAAGGCAGAGGTTGGGGAGGAGCGGCTTTGGGGTGTTGCTCCTGCTTCTGCTGTTATGTAAGGGCCGAGGACCATTTCCAACATGTCGAGTTGGGTGGGGTGGCCAGTTGGCAGGGCTCAGAGTCAAGTAGCTTATTTCACTCCAGGAATGGAGCAAAGTGGTATCATTGATTGCAAACAGGCAGAACAAGTAGAGCAGCAGCCTAGTTCCCTCTGGCCCCTTCCTTCCTTCATCAAAAGGAATCTTCTTATCTTTTCTTTTTTTTTTTTTTTAATAAATTTATTTATTCATTTATTTTTGGCTGTGTTGGGTCTTCGTTGCTGCGCGCGGGCTTTCTCTAGTTGCGGTGAGTGGGGGCTACTCTTCGTTGCAGTGCGTGGGCTTCTCGTTTTGGTGGCTTCTCTTGTTGCGGAGCACGGGCTCTAGGCGCGCGGGCTTCAGTAGTTGTGGCATGTGGGCTCAGTAGTTGTGGCACGCGGGCTCTAGAGCACAGGCTCAGTAGTTGTGGCTCACGGGCTTAGTTGCTCCACAGCACGTGGGATCTTCCCGGACCAGGGCTCAAACCCGTGTCCCCTGCATTGGCAGGCGGATTCTTAACCACTGCGCCACCAGGGAAGTCCTTCTTATCTTTTCTTGACCTTCTCCTCCCCTGATTGAAAACCAGTCTTGCTACCACCTAGGCTGTTCTCTCCTTCCTGGCTCAGGGGAAAATGCCCACAGGGTAAGGATGAATTGAGTAGCGTAACAGGGAGCAAAATAATGTGAAATGCAGAAGGAAAAATGAAGCCTGGTTTCAGTTTGCCAGGCATTTTCTCATTTATCTGTTGATTTGATTAGCAACCAATACCCAGTCAGGGGAGGCAAAGATGGTTATATCCTCATTTTACACGTGAAAAAGTGCTATCAGTGTATATTAAATGATCATCTAGGGCTCCTTGGTAGAAAAATCGGCCTGAGGTTTGAGTTCCACCTCCCAGAATTCTTTGCACTGGACCCATCTGCACATGCCCAACACATGAACTTGTATGTTTAACATAACCCCAGGACACCTGGTTCCAAAATAGTATCCCCAAATGCTGACTCGAATGAGTTATTTCTATATATTATGTATGTCATATGGTGGTACTTAATCAATATGAATCTTGAGACACTTAATTCTGTACCTAACGGCTCCTACAGGCCCCTTTTCAGGTGCCCACTCTTGAGTATCCTGCATAGCAGTTGTTGTTTTTTGGGTAACAGATTCATGAAGGAGTAGATTTTCAGGGGAGAAAACTCCTGGGCTTAGTCTTCTTCCCCAGGACTGTTTCATGGCTCTTGCAGCCGGCCGCTCTGACCTTATCTGACTCCTTGCTGGTAGAGGTTTATGGAGATTTTGTTTTGTTTCTTTTGTGTCCAGCTTAGCAGCTTGGAACAAGGCTGACTGAGTGACACCAGTCCAGAATGGGCTGTTCTGTGTAACTTCTTGTTCCTCTCGGTTGCTTGGGAGATCAGTGAGCCCATTATCAAATGCTGCTGTGTGTTAAGCCCTGTGGAAGATACAGGGTGGAGAAAAGTGGTTAAAGTACCTAGCAAGGTGCCTGGCATTCAGTCATTCAGTAACTAGATATTGAACTCCTCTTATGTGTCAGGCTGTGTCCGAAGTACTAGGTATGTAAAGATAGACTTGGTTCTGCCCTCATGGATCTAGTGAAGGGCACTGTCACTGCAGTGGGCATTCAGTAAATGAAATTATTAATATTAACATTAAGGCTATTAATACAGCAGTAGTGATGTTATTAATAGAATAATGAGTGGTTTACCATCTTGATGAGATTATGAGAAATGAAGACATCATATTATCACACCCAGTGGTCTGTCTACATTTCTCTAACTTCTCTTTATCAAACCAGCAGACTCTTGAGAATCAGGGTCCTGTGTGAGTGACTTATTGTGGGTGGTGTAGGCAGGATGCAACCAGGCCTCTGAGGGCCACTCCAGCCTGGCCCTCAGGGGAGCTCTGGCATGTGAGTGGCCTCATAGCTTTTGTGATGTTTGCAACCATAGGTCATTTCCAAGGGTCACCCTCAGGGGCCGTAAACTCCCAGGTGATTTTGACTAACTCTAGTAGCCTGATAACCAGCCTCTGAAGAAGAGTTGCAGGTGTGAGCCTTTGGAACAAACATACACACAGAAAAGATTTGGCACCTGGGGAATCCAGCCGGAGAACTGACAGGGCCTCTCTGATTATGACTTGTACTGTATCTGACTGTGAAAAGACCTTCAGAAAGGGATGGCCAGCCCTTCACTTCTGCCTTCCAAATTTTGTGCATGTTCCTCTTTGGCCAACTCTAACCCAGAATCGTAGGGGGAAAGGGATTCTAGGAAATGTAGTTCCCAGCTGAACCGTGTTAATGACAGAACAATGACAATGACAGTGACAATGACAGCAGTGTTTTTTCTCTTGTGGCTGGAGGATGCTAGGTGTAAAGGTTCATCCCTCCTTTAGCTGGAGTAGAACACTGCCTATTTGAATTAGGAGCTTTGACCCTGGGGTTCTGTATTATAAGAGTTAGAGACCCTGAGCATCTTTCTGGAACTGCAGTCTGAGATCTCACTGGCACCAGGTCTCTTCCTTCCTGGCATGACTTTTTTTTTTTTTAAAGATTTATTTATTTATTCATTCATTCACACATTCATGCTGTGCCGGGTCTTAGTTGCGGCACATGGGATCTTCATTGTGGCGTGAGGACTTCTTAGTTGCAGCATGCATGCGGGATCTAGTTCCCCAACCAGGGATTGAACCTCGGCCTCCTGTATTGGGAGCGTGGAGTCTTACCCACTGGACCACCAGGGAAGTCCCCTGGCCTGACTTTTTACAAGGACTGCAGTGTTCTTTAAATTGTACAGAGGAATTATGGACGGATGAAGTTTGACTAATAAGTTGTTCTGCTTTTTTTTAAACAGTTTTATTTAGATGTAATTCACATACCATGTATTTGTCATCCTTTTAAAGTATACAATTCTACAATTCATTGTTTTTAGTATATTTATAAAGTTGTACAGCCCTTAGCACTATCTAATTACAGAACATTTTCATCACCCCAAATAGAAACCCTGTACCATTCATTAGCAATCACTCCCTATTCCTGCTTCCCTAGCCTCTGGCAACCACTAACATACTTTCTGTCTCTATGAATTGGCCTGTTGTGGACATTTCATATAAATGGAATTATAGAATATGTAACATTTTGTGTCCAGCTTCTTTCACTTAATATAATGTTTTTTTTTTTTTTTTTTTAAAACAATAATTAACTTTATTGTATAATGTGGTGACTCTGTGAAAGCCAAAGTGTGGAGGGATTGCTTAATGGATCTCTTTTTTTTTTTTTTTTTAATTAATTAATTAATTAATTTATTTTTGGCTGTGTTGGGTCTTCGTTTCTGTGTGAGGTCTTTCTCCAGTTGCGGCGAGCGGGGGCCACTCTTCATCGCGGTACGCGGGCCTCTCACTGTCACGGCCTCTCGTTGCGGAGCACAGGCTCCAGACGCGCAGGCTCAGTAGTTGTGGCTCATGGGCCCAGTTGCTCCGCGGCATGTGGGATCCTCCCAGACCAGGGCTCGAACCCGTGTCCCCTGCATCGGCAGGCAGACTCTCAACCACTGCGCCACCTGGGAAGCCCTAATATAATGTTTTTAAGGTTCATCCACGTTGTGGCATATATCAGTACTTCCTTTTTATGGTTGAATAATATTTCATTGTATGGATATACCACATTTTGTTTATCCATTCATCAGTTGATGGACATGTGGCTTGTTTCCACCTTTGGCTATTATGGATAATGCTGCTATGAACATTCATGTTCAAGTTTTGTGTGGACATGTGTTTTTAGTTCTCTTGGTTTTATACCTAGGAGTGGAACTACTGAGACATATGGTAAGTCTATGTTTCACTTTTTGAGAAACTGCCGTACTGTTTTCCAGAGTGGCTGTGCCATTTAACATTCTCACCAGCAGTGTATGAGCATTGAAATTTCTCCATATTCTCACCCAAACTTGCTATTATCTTTTTGATCATAGCCATCCTAGTGGGTGTGAATGGATATCTCGTTGTGGTTTTGATTTGCATTTCCCTGACGACTGTGGTGTTGAGCGTCTTTTCATGTGCTTACTGACCATTTATATATCTTCTTTGGAGAAATGGCTATGCAGATTTTTTGCTTAATATTTAATTAGGTTATTTTTTTCTTGTTGAGTTATAGGAATTATTTCTATATTCTGGACCAGTAGTCCCTTATCAGATATGTGATTTGCAAATATTTTTCCCATTCTTTGGGTTGTCTTTTCACTTGATGGAATCCTTTGCAGAATAAAAGCTTTTAATTTTGATGAAGTTCATTTATCTATTTTTTCTTTTGTTGTATTGCTTTTGGTGTCATATCTAAGAAGCCATTGCCTAATCCATGGTCATAAAATTTCCTCCTATGTCTTCTTCTAAGAGTTTATAGTTTTAGCTCTTTCATGACCACTAAGTTCTTATACTGACTGAGGCTTTAAAAGTTCCCGTTAGCTGTTTGCTAGGGGTAAGTGCTGGGTGAGAGGCTTTTATCCTGGGACTTCTTTTCTTTGCCACCTTGACAAGTCAATCAAGGGGCACTGGGAAGCACTTGTTCTTCTTGCAGGTGTTTCTAGCTATTTTGCAGTTTCCATATTTCATTGTCTTTTTTTTTTTTTTTTCCTTTTTTTGGGAAGGTAACGAATGAAGAGGACTTTATTAGGAAATTGGACTGCAAACCTGATCAGCATCTGAAAGTGGTTTCCATTTTTGGAAATACTGGGGATGGGAAGTCTCATACCCTCAACCACACTTTCTTTTATGGCCGGGAAGTCTTCAAAACCTCCCCTGCCCAGGAGTCCTGCACTGTGGGAGTGTGGGCAGCATATGACCCAGTCCACAAAGTAGCAGTGATAGACACAGAAGGGCTCTTGGGGGCTACAGTGAATCTAAGCCAGAGAACACGGCTGCTGCTTAAGGTCCTGGCCATCTCAGACCTCGTCATCTATCGAACTCACGCAGACCGACTGCACAATGACCTCTTCAAGTTCCTTGGAGACGCCTCAGAAGCTTATCTGAAGCACTTCACCAAGGAGCTCAAGGCTACCACTGCCCGCTGTGGCCTGGATGTCCCCCTGTCCACCCTGGGCCCTGCTGTTATCATTTTCCACGAGACTGTGCACACTCAGCTGCTAGGCTCTGGTGAGTAGATGCGGTACTATGTCACACATTGACCTTCCTGGGTACACTGGGCTGCAGTAGCAACTTGGTGGTGGTAGATTGCCCAGAAAAATTTCTGCTTGGGCAAGACATAAGGAAGTGTCTCAAGAAGGATGGAGTGATTAACCATGTCAGAATCTGCTCATGATCAGGATGTGGATTGAGAATTGCCTGTTGGCTTTGGCGATTTAGAGGTCCTTGGGAATCTGGATAAGACTGTTTCCCAGGGATGGTGGGCATGAAAGCCTAATCAGAGTGGGATCAAGAGAACAGAAGGAGAAAACTTAAGGTAGTATATTCACCTCTTTCAAAGAGTTCTTTCTATAAAGGGAAGCAGACAAATGAAGTGATAGCTGGCGGCTGATTTGGGACTTCAAGGAGTTTTCCCTTTTTAAAAATTTAAGATGTGAGGTATTGCAGATACCTGTGTACTGATGGGAATGATTCACTAGAAAAGAAGAAGTGCAGATGTAAGAGAGAGAGCAGGAGTGATGTACAGGTGGAGGGTTGACCTTAGGGGCATGGACAGTTCATCCGTAACAGCAGGAGAGAAGGTAGATTATATGGACATGGTTACCGGTAAGTAGGTAGATGTGGTGGATGTGTGTGTGGAAGTTGTCTTATTGTTTCTATTTTCTTAAAGAAATGGGAAGCAAGAGCATCACCTGAGTGGGAGGATGAGGGAGCAGGTGCAGTGACAGTGATTGGATGCAGGTGGGGACGGTAGTGTGGGCCCCTAAAACAGTTACATTATTTATGTTCATTCAGTCAACGAAGTCTATTAAGTGCACAATGTCATGTGCTGAGCACTGGGGCCCCAAGCTGAAAAACAAAAAACAGTTCCCACCCTCGAATAGCTGATAGTCTAGTTGGAGAGACCACACGTGTTCTGTTCTGCAGTGGATGTAGGTCCTGGAGCTGTGAGAGTGCAGAAGAGGGACCCTTTACACCTCCTTATGGAATCTAGGAAAGAGGAGGTGACATTTGAACTCTAGAGACTCGGCTAGATAGAGGAGGGGAGTAAGGATGCTCCAGAAAGAGCAAACCCCTAGTGTTTTGAAGAGCTCGTTTTGTCCAGGGAACTATAGGTACTTGTACAGTGAGTTTCTGGATTCCATTCTCACCCCCTTCAATGCGTCCTCCACAAAGCATGGGGAGTGATGCTTTTTAAAAGCTTAATTTATAATTTAGATCATGTCATACTCTTGCTTCCAACCTGCCAATAGCTTTCCACTAAATCAAAATAAAATCCAGGACTTCCCTGGTGGCACAGTGGTTAAGAATCTGCCTGCCAGTGTAGGCGACACGGGTTTGAGCCCTGGCCCAGGAAGATCCCACATGCTGCAGAGCAACTAAGCCCATGCACCACAACTACTGAGCCTGTGCTCTAGAGCCCATGAGCCACAACTACTGAGCCCACGTGCCACAACTACTGGAGCCCACGCTCCGCAACAAGAGAAGCCACCGCAATGAGAAGCCTGCGCACCACAACAAAGAGTAGCCCCCACTCACTGCAACTAGAGAAAGCCTGTGCACAGCAACAAAGACCCAATGCAGACAAAAATAAATAAATAAATAATTAAAAATCCAGGACTTCCCTGGTGGCACAGTGGTTAAGAATCCGCCTGCCAATGCAGGGCACATGGGTTCAAGCCCTGGTCCGGGAAGATCCCACATGCCGCGGAGCAACTAAGCCCGTGCGCAGCTACTGAGCCTGAGCTCTAGAGCCTGCGAACCACAGCTACTGAGCCCGCATGCCACAACTACTGAATCCTGCGTGCCTAGAGCCTGTGCTCCACAACAAAAGAAGCCACTGCAATGAGAAGCCTGCGCACCGCAACGAAGAGTAGCCCCCGCTCGCTGCAACTAGAGAAAGCCCGTGCGCAGCAATGAAGACCCAAAGCAGCCAAAAAAAAAAAAAAAATCCAAACTCCTAATTACGGTGTCCTCACTCTACCTCCTGCCTCTGTTTCTGAACTCTTTATCTAGTTACCCCCTTTCACTCCCTCCACTAGCTATACCAGCCCTCTTCTCTGTTCCCATCTTTGCATATGCTACTCTGCCTGCCTGGAACAGTCTTTCCCCAGTCAGCCATCCTCTTTCAGATTCAGCTCAACTCTCACCCCATTGGAGCCTTTCCCAAGTGTCTCCTTTAAAGTGGTCCTTCCTGCACCCTGGTGGTCACAGTCTTACTGCATCACCTTTTTCATGTGCATCAGGGCACCCGTCAATGTCTGAAATCATCCTGTTTGCTTACTTGTTTTTGGCCTTTTCCCCTTGGAATGGAAACTCTATGAAGGCAGGAACCTTGCCTGTCTTATTCACTGCTGCCTTTGAAGAGCTTGGATGAGTGCTTGACACACAGTAGGCTCTCATCAGATGTTTGCTGATTGAAGGGGCTCAGTGTGTCTGAAGCATAGATGGTGTGGGAGGGAGTAGTGGATATACTCCGGTATCAGATCATGCGTGGATAGCCTTGATTTAGGTCACAAGTATGGCAAGAGCCCCTGAAGGATTTTAAGCAGGGAGTTACGTGATCAGATCTGTATTTTCAAAAGATCCCCTGCGGCCTTTTGCAGGATGAACTAGAGAGGCATGCCTGGAGGCAGGGAGATGGCCAGAAGGTTACCACCCTACTAGGTGAGGAGTGACGGGGCCTGAGCCAGGGCAGGGGCAGTAGGCGGGAAGTGGACAGACGGGGACTGTATTAAGGAGTTAGAATCTGAAGGGCCTGGGTCTAGTGGGAAGATGAGAAATCTAAATATTCCAGAATGGAAGAAGAGCCTGATTAGCATGCGACTCTGAGATGAGGAGAGGGGGTTGGAAATGCTGACTTTAGGATGCCTCCTGTGATCAGCATTTTTATGCCACTTTGGATCTTTACAACTTTGGTGAGGGGAAAGTCTAACTTCCAGTTCAGGATTTTGAAATAACTAGCCTTTCAAAAGTAACTTTTTTTTTTGCTGTGTGCCATGCACTATGCTAGGTGTTTGTTTATTTATTTGTTTTTTTAAAAATAAATGCTGAGGGCTTCCCTGGTGGCGCAGTGGTTAAGAATCCACCTGCCAATGCAGGGGACATGGGCTCGAGCCCTGGTCCGGGAAGATGCTACATGTCGCGGAGCAACTAAGCCCATGCGCCACAACTACTGAGCCTGCGCTCTAGAGCCCATGCTCCCAACAAGAGAAGCCACCGCAATGAGAAGCCCACACGCTGCAACGAAGAGTAGCCCTCGCTCGCTGCAACTAGAGAAAGCCCACGCGCAGCAACAGAGACCCAACGCAGCCAAAAAAAAAAAAAAAAATGCTGAATAACAAAAATAACATTAAAAAATATTTTTTAGAATTTATTTTTTAAATTTATTTTTATTTTTTGCCTGCGACATGCGGCATTGTGGGATCTTAGTTCCCTGACCAGGGGTCGAACCTGCACCCCCTGCAGTGGAAGCGTGGAGTCTTAACCACTCGACTGCCAGGGAAGTCCCAACACTTTCTAAAAATAAATGCTAACTTAAGATATCTTTGTTATTCAGCTCAGTCAACAGAAGCCATATTGTACAGATGAAGAAACTGAACTCAGCTTAGGTTATGTAACCAAGGAGGTTCCAACTAGCAGGTTGCAAAATTGGGATTCAAAACAAGGTCTCTAACTCCTAAATCCAGAGTTGTTTCTGGAATACCATCACTGTTTCCTGAAGCCTTGAGGTGGAACCAAGACAGCCAGAGTTTATGCAGGGTAGGAGAGGTGCCAGAATTGTGGGCAAATTGATAATTACATATTTCTCTGTCTTGTAGACTTTTGGATTTTGTTAGATCCTGGTCTTTTTCTGGACAGAGAATTCCTAGGTGGGAGTTAGTAGGCAAATGAATTATCTCTGTTTTACAAATGAGCAGACCAAGCTCCCATAATCATTTGGGAGTGATTACTTGTTCAGGGACAAGCTGTGAGCTGATGTTGGGAGAAAGTGAAGGTGGTCAGGCTTCTGGGCGCCTTTGGGAGAAGTCACTTGCTGATGGGCTGCTCCTTCCTTCAAGAGTGACTCACAGGAAAAGTTCAGGAGGAGATGGGGTTAGGGATTGACTGCAGAATTTTGGCTGCTTCTCTTTGATGACTGTACCTTTAAATATGAGCTAAAGCCACATTTCCAGTGTTAATTGGAGTGATTTTGTTGTTAAAGTATTAAAGGAAATTAAAACAAAAAGTCCTTCCAAGTTTTACCTCCAAAATATTTATTGCATCTGTTTATACTGCTACTCCCCAAATTTCTGGATAAATGTTGGTGAAACTATGGGGAGGCTGATACCGTCACACGATGGCAGTTTGTCCACAGCTTCACCAGCATAAGACCAGCACTTTAAAAGTAGCTATTTATTTTAAATGTTCGTTCGTAAGTGACTGGTGGAATACGTCCATAGAATGGAAGACTGTGTAGCTGCTAAAGAAGAATAAGGAATGTCTCAGAGTATAACATGACAAGGACACATATTTACAGTATGTTATTAAGTGATGAAAGCAAGTTGCATACATGTGTTGGTAACTGAGTAGGAAAAGAAAGTCTGAAAGGGTAAACATTGGCCTGTAGTTACCTTTGACAAGGAGGAGGAGGGAGCAGAGGATGTACATTTCTTTCCTTTTATGCTTTGACATGTTTGGATTTTTTTTTAAAAATTATTTATTTATTATTTCTTTTGGCTGCGTTGGATCTTCGTTGCTGCACGCGAGCTTTCTCTAGTTGTGGCGAGCGGGGGCTACTCTTCGTTGTGTGTGGGCTTCTCATTGCGGTGGCTTGTCTGTTGCGGAGCATGGGCTCTAGGCGCCTGGGTTTCAGTAGTTGTGGCACGCAGGCTCCGTAGTTGTGGCTCACGGACTCTAGAGCTCAGGCTCAGTAGTTGTGGTGCACAGGCTTAGTTGCTCCGTGGCATGTGGGATCTTCCCAGACCAGGGATAGGACCCGTGTCGACTGCATTGACAGGCGGATTCTTAACCACTGAGCCACCAGGGAAGTCCATGTTTGGATTTTTTACAGTGAGCACATTTTTTTTAAAAAGGCACTTCCTTGAAGTGTAACATACATACCAAAAAGTGCACATTATATCAAAAGTGTATATGTGATGCATTTTCACAAGCTGAGCATACATGTGAATTCAGTACTAGATCATGACACACCAGCGCCCACATCCCAGCTTGTGCTCCCTTCTAGGCAAAGGTAACCTGAATTCCAACAGCATAGATCAGTTCTGCCTGTTTATGTACTTTATATTTACGGAGTCAGACTATATATCCCTTTAATAATGAAAGACAGGCGACTTTTTTTTTTTCTTGTAAAGAGAGGCCACTGTTCACGTACCTGTTTCTGCTTGTCCAGATCACCCCTCCGAGGTGCCCGAGAAGCTCATCCAGGACCGGTTCCGGAAGCTGGGCCGCTTCCCTGAAGCCTTCAGTTCTATTCATTACAAGGGAACGAGGACATACAATCCTCCCACAGACTTTTCTGGTCTTCGGCGTGCTTTGGAGCAACAACTAGAGAATAACACCACCCGTTCCCCCCGGCACCCGGGGGTCATCTTCAAAGCCCTGAAGGTCAGTTGGCTTCTGCCCTGAGTGCTTCTCATTGGGGTACCGGTGGGTGGTAAGAACACTCAATTCTCCAGCTTTTGTCGGTGCTGGTGATTAGAAATCTGGGCTTGAAAGAGAGGATATATGAAAGGAAGGGCATGAGTGGAGTTTGCACCTGTTGAATGGCCTCATCTTGCCAGGAACACGAGTACGGAGGAATCTTGGATGATAGTTAAAAGGTGACAGGTCCTCATCTTGGAGAAAAACCTTATTTTACCATTCTTTGTAATGAATTCATCAAATCAATTCCTGCCAGTTCTGCTTCCTTTTTTGCAGTTTGCTTTGTGTATACCTCTGTGTCACCACGCCTGCAGACTGAGTACAGAGGAGCAGGGAGGGAGCAGGGCCTTTGGGGCAGTGCTGGGAGTGTGCGATTTGGAGAAGGGACAGGCAAGTGTGGACATGAAGACTTGAGCTAGGGGTTTGAGGGTGCCCTGAGGGTTAGGGCATAGAGCCTGAGACTGGAAGGGATAGGAGGAGCGCTTTTGCGTAAAGCTAGGCCAACCCTGGTTTACCCAGGAACAAACTTTGGGCATATGCTGATTTGCTTAATCCATTGAGTTTAAAAAGTTTTCAGTGGGACATAATGTAAACAATTTATGAATCTGGGTAAATTGTATATGGGAGTTCCTTGTACTATTCTTGCAACTTTTCTACGAGTTTGAAATTATATCAAAATGAAAAGTTAAAAAGAAAAAGGGGGGGTGGTGGATGAAAAGTTACCCCTCAAAAAAGGTTCATGGTTTTTGAATAGTGCTTGGTAAAGGCTGGATGTTTGTATCCTCCCAAAATTCGTATGTTGAAATCCTAATGCCCAGTGTGATGATATTTGGAGAGCTTTTGGGAGGTGATTGGGTCATCAAGATGGAGCCCTCAGGAGTGACATTAGTGCTCTTGTAAAAGAAGCCCCAGAGTGGGATAGGGAGGGAGATGTGAGAGGGAGGGGATATAGGGATATATGTATACGTATGGCTGATTAACTCTGTTATACAGCAGAAACTAACACAAAATTGTAAAGCAACTATACTCCAACAAAGATGTTAAAAAAAAAATAAAAAGAAGAAGCCCCAGAGAGCTCCCTAGCCCCTTCCACCAAGAGAGGACACAGTGAGAAGGCACCATCTGTGAACCAGAAAGCAGGCCCTCACCGGAAGGCCACCATGCTGGCACCCTGATCTTGGACTTCCAGCCTGCAGAACTGTGGGGAATAAATTTCTGTTGTTAATAAGCTACCCAGTCTGTGGTATTTCGTTATAGCAGCCTGAATGGACGGACTATAAAAGCTTGGGCTTTGGAGTCAGACAGACTTGTGTTGGAATCCCAGTTCTGCCATTTACCTGCTGCTTGGTCTTAGGAAATTAGTTTGTCTTTCGTTTATTCATTCATTCAACAAATAAATGAGTGAATCTTTGTGCCAGGTAGAGTTTCAGGTGCTGGGAATACAGTGGAGAATAAGATAGACAACAATCCTTGCCCTTATAGTACTTATTCAGACCTTTTTCCTCGTCTGTAAAAAAGGGGCAATAGTAGGATGTTCCTAAAGAAGTTGAGGAGGGGATTAAATGAGAACACATACTTTAAGAAGCCAAGTACTTGGTATATAGTAAATGTTCCATAAGTGTTAACTAATGTGAATAATGTTAAGGGAAAAAAACTATGAAAAATATTATATTTGAATAATTCATGAATACATATTTCTAATTAGAATTTGAGGTTAAAGTATACTTAGATTTATTGGCTAGTGTCCATGTAATGGCTCAAAGGTAGTCAAGTGGAAGATTACACCCAAGTATTGCAAGCATCCTTAAAAGAGGCCGAATCCATGCTATGTTATACAAAGGGCTGTAAAATCTGATCAGTATGAATATTGACGACTAGGCCAATGGCTGGATTATAGAGTTCCTTAGGTTTTCTCAAAGCTAACCCAGCTTAAAGTTTAAATAAGACCTTCAGGGACACTGAGTGCTCTAAGCAGTAGTTAGTGGTCAGGGATTCTACCCTCAGGTGTCTTGGATGTCCTGCTCCAGGCCAGTTTGTTAGGTACTTTAAAAAAAAAAAAAAAAAGTAAATTTATTTATTCATTTATTTATTTATTTATTTATGGCTACCTTGGGTCTTCATTGCTGCGCACAGGCTTTCTCTAGTTGTGGCGAGCAGGGGCTACTCTTTGTTGCGGTGTGCGGGCTTCTCATTGCGGTGGCTTCTCTTGTTGCGGAGCACGGGCTCTAGGCGCACGGGCTTCAGTAGTTGTGGCGGGTGGGCTTAGTAGTTGTGGCTCACGGGCTCTAGAGCGCAGGCTCAGTAATTGTGGCTCACGGGCTTAGTTGCTCTGCGGCATGTGGGATCTTCCCAGACCAGGGCTCGAACCCGTGTCCCCTGCATTGGCAGGCAGATTCTTAACCACTGCGCCATCAGGGAAGCCCTCTGCCCTTATTTTAATAGTAGTTTCCCTTTTTCCTTATTATGTTTTCCAAGTATTTAAAGGTATTGCCCACATTCTGCCTATTTCCTTAGGATAAATTACAACTCCCAATACTACTGCTGGCCAACCTTTCTGGAGTGTTTACTAACGCCATGTACTGTGCTCTGCGCCGCACGTGTATTCATTCTGTTAATCCTCATACCAACTCTGAGGTGGAGAAATGGAGGCACAGAGGCGTTCATTGATTGGCCTGAGATGACTCCTCTAATAAGTGGTGGAGAGTTTGAACCAGGTAGTCTGACTCCCAAGTCTATATAACCCTGTGTTGTATTCCTTCTCAGTAGTTACTCAACTTTTAAGAAGGTCAGAAGGTGTGGTCATCTTTAAAGGTTCCTGATGCATATTGCCAGTTGCCTTTAGAAAGGACATTCTTATAAGTTGTATTTGTGTGTTTGGTTAATTTAAAAAGTTATTTTTTACATTAGAAAGCAATGTGTGTTTGTGATAAACAACTCAAATAGTACAGAAACATGTAAGGTATGACTTAAGTCCCTTTCTCTCCTCTCCCCTCTCAGTGTATGATAACCGTTGTTAATACTTTCTTGTTTATGCCTCTAGAAATTTTTGGTGCTACATAAGTGCATACAGAAGTATATGTATATAATGTATATGTATATTTTCTCCCTAAATATATCGGATCCTAGAGAAGTTAAATCTTTTTTCCTTCTCCGTATTCTCTTTTCATGTTCGTTATTGAAAAGGAAATGTGATTAATGAGAAAGATTGAGGAGTTTGTAGAATGTGTGTGAGTGTGTGTGTGTGTATGTGAGTGAGCGTGAGTGAGAGAGAGATGTACAGTCTCTTTCTGCTCTGGCTGCTTGCCCCTCTGTTTCCCGATTCATCCTGCCGACCTGATCACTCTTCCTACCATTTAGCCATGTTGTGGTCCAGGCCCCAGTCCCTTTTTTTCCAGCTGGGTTATTTCCCCCACTTCTTGACCACTCACTCCTTTGCTCTGTTTCCACAGTAGCAACAGTC
The DNA here is from genome assembly GCF_965194805.1 of Balaenoptera borealis. Classification (NCBI taxonomy): domain Eukaryota; kingdom Metazoa; phylum Chordata; class Mammalia; order Artiodactyla; family Balaenopteridae; genus Balaenoptera; species Balaenoptera borealis. Next base: position 29,094,097 of record NC_138866.1, read on the forward strand.
CAGATACCTACCAGCAGGGCATATTCTCACTGATCAAGTAAGTCTATTTAAAGAAAAGAGATGCTTAGGTCCCTATTGAATAAGGGAATTGAATATTGAATTAACTATTGTCTGTATTTACAGTTCTGAATAATGGAGAGAACCATTTTAAAGTTGAATTCGATAGGTTTTATGTAATACCTCCTTTAGCCTCCGATCTCTAAATGTAGAAACTCTGACTTTCTAATTCTGTCACATCAGGAAGCACCTATTAAGTATTTATAAAGTTATTATATTTTTTGGGGGGTGGGTGGCATCATGGATTACATAAGAGTCTCCATTTCAAATCAGAAAATTCACTGCTAGCCTTTGGTGACTGGGGCTAAACTTACAGGTTCAGTAGTAAGAGCCCTGCTGTTGCCAAGGCAACTAAAGTTCAAGATCATCTGCCCTCCAGGCAACCTTTTTTTTTGAATAAATTTATTTATTTTATTTATTTATTTTTGGCTGCACTGGGTCTTTGTTGCTGCGTGCAGGCTTTCTCTAGTTGCGGTGAGCGGGGGCTACTCTTCGTTGCGGTGCACGGGCTTCTCATTGCGGTGGCTTCTCTTGTTGCAGAGCACGGGCTCTAGGCGCGCGGGCTTCAGTAGTTGTGGCACATGGGCTCAGCAGTTGTGGCTCGCGGGCCCTAGAGCGCAGGCTCAGTAGTTGTGGCGCACGGGCTTAGCTGCTCTGCGGCATGTGGGATCTTCCCGGACCAGGGCTCGAACCCATGTCCCCTGCATTGGCAGGCAGATTCTTAACCACTGTGCCACCAGGGAAGCCCTCCAGGCAACCTTTTCCAGATTGGCCTCAAGTGTTTCCTCAGGAAAGGTCCTTCCCTGCTTCTTATGCCTTTGGGACCTCAAGAGGGGGAGAGCCCAAGAAACCCTGGAATGATGTGAGGTTTGGAATTTTTGAAGGACGAAGTATATGGATTAGGTGGTCGTGTCCACGCTGGAAAGGAACAATCAGGTTATAGAGGAAGGAAAACAGTGTCTCCTTACCCTTGTATCTAAAACACATGAACATCCGATTTTCTTTTTAACAGTTACTGTTTTATTCACATACTCATGATTCAGTAAGTCCTCCTGATGCTTGTAAGGTCTCATTCATTACTGACTGCCAGCTCTTCAGTGACTTGTGAGGGAAATGAGATGCTTGTGTTACCCAGCATTTGAGAGGATGGGTGACCAGCATCTGAAGTGATGAGGCTGGTTGGTCTAGGAGTTCTTCTCTTTCTGATGTCACAAGAAGTTACTGTTGCCTTGGCCAACATAATGTCTAGGGCAGGTGATGATGGTGGTTCTGTGGGGATTTGTCCCATGGGAATCAGGCTGTAGCTCGTTTCATGCTAAGCCTTGAGACACTTAGAAATGCCCCCATTTTTCTGAAGAACTTTCAGAGAAGTGGACCAGGCCACTTGAATTTGGAACAGAAAAAACCTTGTGCTTATCACTATTATTGGGCTGCAATTTTATATTTACTGGGGAGTGGCATGCCTTCTGAATTCAACCCAGCTGTTGGATTCATGCTAAATTTGATATTGTTTTTCCTAAGGAAAACTAGTACTTAGGTTATCCTTTCAGTTACCTGGGGCTAAAAATGCTCTTCTTTGGTTTTCCTTATACCTCTTTAGTAACTTCTGCATTCCTTAGTTAGCTCTGCGTTTTTTCTTTCTTATTTTAACACTGCTTTAGGTACATAAGCATCTTTTTGCAGCTAAATATTCACCGACAAATGCAAACAGCCATGAAGACCAATGAACCATCATGGAAGGGAGAGAAGTTCTTATATCCCCTGTGTTACCTGAATTAGTGAGCGTATCCAAGGGAGGGAATAAGAGAATTCTCAGCATAAAAAATAAAAATGATATTAATAATGGCAGCTAACATTTTCTGAGCTCTCAGTCTGTGCCAAGTGCTCTACATGAGTAACTTCATTTGATCTTCACAGTGTAATCCATGGAGACCCCTACTGAGGAAGGTACTACTAGCACCCCCATTTTATAGATAAGGAAATAAAGGCACAGAGAGTGCAGAGCTGCCAACTGCAAGCTGAAATAACTTTGGTGGGGGTCTCATGTTTTATTTATGCAAATTTTCCATTTAGTTTCGCACTATATCCATTTTTTTTTTTAATAAATTTATTTATTTATTTATTTATTTATTTATGGCTGTGTTGGGTCTTTGTTTCTGTGCGAGGGCTTTCTCTAGTTGCGGCAAGCGGGGGCCACTCCTCATCGCGGCGCGTGGGCCTCTCACTATCGCGGCCTCTCTTGTTGCGGAGCACAGGCTCCAGACGCGCAGGCTCAGTAGTTGTGGCTCACGGGCCTAGTTGCTCCGCGGCATGTGGGATCCTCCCAGACCAGGGCTCGAACCTGTGTCCCCTGCATTAGCAGGCAGATTCTCAACCACTGCACCACCAGGGAAGCCCTATCCATGTTTTTTTTAATCTAAAAATAACTTCCTCCCCCAATCTTTCAGTAAATTGATGCACTGGGAAGATAATGCTCTATTTTTCCACCAGCTAGCCCCAGAGAGTTATGCACACAGCTGTTTGAGAAATACAGCCCTAAGAGTTATCAGTGATTTGGCCAGTCAACGAGTAGTTAGCCATAAATTAGAGGGGGCCCGTGGGCCTGGGATGAAGCCTAGCGCAGAGGCAGGGCCAAGGTGAGGAGGAGAGGGCAGGGGTTGGTGTGCATATGGGGATTGGTGCTGGGGCACTTCATTCCAGAGGTCCTAGTTGAGTACTTGTTAGGACATTTGCTAGTGAGAGGAGGATACAAAGGTAGGAAATGTCTTTCACGGGGTTAGCAATCTAGTCTGGGAGGTAAAATACATATAACAGGCTCAACAGGCTTCTGCCTGATCACCTCATCACTCACTACCTGGTTCAGATGTTGAGGACGTCAGGTGCTCAGAGAAGGCAAAGCGTGGTCTTTCTAGAGTGGCTGGGAAGGCTTCATGGAAAAGGAGAGACCAAAAAGATCCCCGAAGGATGGGTCACATTCTGAAGTAAGAGGAGGACCGTGTAGGCTAGTAAGTGATTCTACTTGCCTTGCTTCTTGTTTATTCTCTTTAATATTCATAGGTATATGCCTTTATAGTCTCTCTCAAAATCTTAGTTGTTTTCCTTAAGTTACTCTTTACAGAATTACCCCCAAGAGAACAGGACATATATGTATTATTGTTAGACTGGTTTATTTTGGTCTGAGTCAAGGATTGCCACTTGGTCGGCCATCGCTGGCAGATGGTGTCTTATGAGCCTGTGCATTATCCTTGCAGGAGCTGAATTTTAATGCACGTGGGTGAGGCCCTCACCCTTAGTTTGACACATTCTTTGCCGCTACTCTTGTCTGAACACCTGACCTGACTCAACATTGAGAGCATGTGCTTTTATAAACACTTGGTTTACAACTCAGGGTATTAGGTTTCATTGAAAAAAGGGAAAGGAACTTTAATAAATAAGTTCTCCTTAAGTGAAATTCCATTTAGAGCTTGAGAACCGGAGTTTAAAACCTAATCTGTCCCTTTTCCAAGTCTCAAAATTTCTTTTGCCTTTTTACTAAAGGAAGTAACATTTTGTTTTAAGCTACTGTTCCTTCTCTTCCCCTGAATAGTGCCCGGCTGCCTCAGAATGAGAGATTGAGAGAAGCTTGGAATTGCGAGCATTTAATAATTTTTAAAGCCTGGAAAGCCCATTTCTGTTTAATTTATATAACTTTTTCCACTGCATACAAGTAAGGGCCTGGAAGGAAAAAACCAGCCTGAAGAATACTTTCAATATAAAGTAGTGAGTGAAAACAGGTTTAGAAATGGAAGCTGCTTTTTTTTTTTTTTTTCCGTGGACGCTGCCTTTAAACATAAAATTTTCAGTTTGTTTCTGCAAATACTTTTATCTTTCTTCTTAGCATTTATTTTGGCCACTTGCTGTCTTTTAGGTTACTGTAGTTGATAAAAGACTGCCAGAACCTATAATAATTCCTCCTTGCTTTTTGGCTGATAATCCTTTATTCTACATATAGTTCTGTGGTTTCATAAACTCCAGTGAGCGCCTTTGGTTAGAACTGGTGGAGATGCCCAGGAAACTCCCAGCTCACTTCTCAGCTCTGCCTGCCTCTGACTGAAAGACAAGCCACCTTCTTGAGTGTTGGTTTCTTGGTCCCAGCTTCACAAAGATGAAGTGGGCATTAGTCAATATCTGGTGGTTTTGAATGAAAGAAGGAGAGTATGTGAGGTGTTTATAACTTCCATGGTTAATTAGGAGAGAACAGTAACTTTGTTTGCTTACTTCTGACCTCGTGGGAAATGGGCTGGTTCTTTCTGAGGTTTCCTGTGGTGAGGATTGGTGCAAGTTGGGCCACGAAGATCTAGGGTAAAGAGCAGAAGTCATTGGCTTCCCTCTTCTAGCTGTGGAGCCCATAAGAAATAAGCCAGCAGTGAGGGCATATTAGAAAGGCAAGCAGTGGGACTTCCCTGGTGGTCCAGTGGTTAAGACTTTGTGCTTCCACTGCAGAGGGCATGGGTTTGATCCCTGGTCGGGGAAGTTCCACATGCCGGGCGGTGCGGAAAAAAAAAAAGGAAAACAATAACTAATAAAGTTCATTTCAAAAAAAACAAAAGGCAAGCAGTGCAAGGGCCAGAGCTCTGGGCTGTCCGCTGTGTCCCTTCATGTATCACCTTCCCTCCACGCAGGCCCTGAGCGACCGCTTCAGTGGTGAGATCCCCGATGACCAGATGGCACACAGCTCCTTTTTTCCAGATGAGTACTTCACCTGCTCCGTCCTATGCCTCAGCTGCGGGTAAGTCCCCATCTTGGGCAAAGAGACTCAGAATGGTGCTTCGCAGACTTCACTGTGCGTGCAGATCATGTGGGGTCTGGTTAAATTAGATTGTGATTTAAGGATGGGGTGGGGGCTGAGATGGGGTACTTCCAGCAAGTTTCCAGGTGATCCTGATGGTCTGGGGACCACACTTTGAGGTTGCAAGGGATCCCGGGACACATGGTTATGAAGAATCCCCTGAAGATTCCAACCTGGTTTAGATGTGAAATTGACTGGTTTGGGTAATTTTTACCACAGAAAACTTTAGGTTGCCTGTTTTTCTGTGTTTCTCTTACCAGAGCTTTCAATGGTAGTCATTCCATCCATTCAACTAATATTTGGTAGCCCAGTGTGTGCAAAGCACTAGGGTAGGTATCATTTCTAGTTGACTGCTTTCACAATGAGGGCAGATGCTTAGAGCACATTAGAATTATCCAGGGAGCTTTCAGAATTATTGAGGCCTGGGCCGCACCTCCAGGGATTCTCATTTAACAGATCTGGAGTGGGGCTCAGCACTGGTGCATTTAAAAGGCTCCTCAGATGATTCTGAGACGTAGCTCACTTGAGAACATTGAGTTAGGGCAGTATTCTCAAACTTTAATCCGTGTATGCATCACCTCAGGATTTTGTTAAATGCAGATTCTGAATTGGCAGGTCTGGGTGGGATTCTGCATTTCCAACAAGCGCCCATGTGACGCCTGTGCTGCCGGTCCATGGATCGCACTTTGTTACAGGGGGACAGAGCGGTGGTCCTCAGATTTTAGCATGCATCAGAAAAACCTGAAGGACATGTTAAAACACGTAGTTGGGCCTTGCCCCCAGTTTCTGATTCAGTAGGTCTGATGTAGGGCCTGCGAATTTGCACTTCTGATACGTTCCCAGGTGATACTGATGTTGCTGGCTGGGGACCACACTTTGAGGCTCACTGGATTAATTTGAGCCGTTCATCGCTCTTCAGTCACAGTCTAGTGACTTGTCTGATGGAGCCCAGGGGATTTAAATGCAGTGTGTCAGGGTCAGATTGCAGGCTCTGTCTTGCAGACACTCCCCCAGCTCTGCACCCCCTTCACCACTGCAGAGTCTGTGTTCTCAACAGGACTTCTGCTCCTGTCCTTCACATTCATCCATACAGAGGAGACCTGAACCTTTTCTGTTATGAATGGCCTTTTTGCATTGATCCCTGTAGGCCACCTGCTGGGTCACCACCTTGGCTCTGGGTTTGTAAAAAGGACTTGGCTCTTGGATTATACAGTCTGGGCTACGGAGAACTGGGCATTGTCTTGGAGAGGAAGGAGGGATGGTAATTGCCAGTGTGACTTGCCTTCCTTTAGCGGGCCCCATGAGCCCAGCAGGAGGCTTAGGCTCTGTTAGATCATCACTTTTCCATGCTAACTGTGCCTCACTAGGGTTTCCAGAACTTTCCCTTCTATCGCAGTGAAATTCTAAAGTCCCGATCCCTGGTTTTGCGTTGTCAGGATAGCAGAGCTCACTATTCATTTGGAAGGTTTTCTTGTTCAGCTTAAGCCTCCTCTTAATGCACTGCCAAATTTTGAGGGTCGGTTTTTGTTTTACATCTTGGCAGCCTGTTCTGGTTAAACTTCCCATTTCATGCTGTTTGGATTTTTGAGTTCCCTGAGGGCCATTCAGGTTTTATCTCTGGTCAAGGTGGTGTCTTCTGGCTCCTCCGTTCCTACTGAGGGACCAGGTGGTTTTCCAAGAAATTACTCCTTTGGCCCTTTGTCCTCACACAAGAGTAATAGTTGCTTTACCTGTGTAGTGATGTTGATTGCAAGTATGAGAGAGGCACGTGGGTTTCTGAAACAAACTGCCCTCTCTCTGCTCAGTATTCAGGGCCTGGTTAATTATGGAACTCTGGTTTTGACCCTGGGTCTGGCTCAGGGTCAGAGACTCTTGAGCGTAAGCGGCGCTGGCTCCTTTTAGCGGCTTCATTGTCAGCTTTTGGGCTTCACTCAGGGCTGGATGTAAGAACAGCATGAATCACGGGAAAGAAGGAGTACCTCATGAAGCCAGCAGCCGCTGCAGATACTCTCACCAGTATGACAACCGGGTTTTTACCTGCAAGGTGAGTCCACCCAGCTTCTTCCCTAGCAGCTGGCTTGCTGGCCACACTCTCCTTTTGGGAAGACTGGCTTGGGACCATTCTTTGCTGCATCCCAAAGTATTTGGTACTCAAATTGAGTATCTCTGGAACTTCTCTCCAGCTCTAACCATAAGAACTCACATGTCTGTTGCTGGGGACTCCTTGGTTTATTTTTTTAAGCTTTAATTCCCCTTATTTATGCTTATATGCAAGGGTCATCTACATTGACTATCATTCTTTTCTTTTTTTTTTTTTTGCTGCACCGCGCAGCTTGTGGGGTTTTAGTTCCCTGACCAGGGATGGAACCTGGGCCCTTGGCAGTGAGAGTGTGGAGTCCTAACCACTGGACCGCCAGGGAATTCCCATACATTGACTATTCATTCTTAAGAGCAGAATTGCTGTTTAGAAACCCAATTTTGATGGATTTCTCCTGTCTGTGACAGGGATATAATTTATAGCTCAGTTTTGGGGCCTGGGATGGGTATACATTCAATTCATAATCATTTAGGGCACTGACTTCCTTTTTTTTCTTCTTGAGATTTTTTTTTTAAACATCTTTATTGGAGTATAATTGCTTTACAATGTTGTGTTAGTTTCTGCTGTATAACAAAGTACATCAGTTATATGTATACATATATCCCCATATCTCCTCCCTCTTGCATCGCCCTCCCACCCTCCCTATCCCTCCCCTCTAGATGGTCACAAAGCACCGAGCTGATCTCCCTGTGCTATGCAGCTGCTTCCCACTAGCTATCTGTTTTACATTTGGTAGTGTATATATGTCAGTGCCGCTCTCTCACTTCGTCCCAGCGTACCCTGCCCCCTCCCCATGTCCTCAAGTCCATTCTCTACGTCTGCGTCTTTATTCTTGTCCTGCCCCTAGGTTCTTCAGAACCATTTTTTTTTTTTTTTTAGATTCCATATATATGTGTTAGCATACGATATTTGTTTTTCTCTTTCTGACTTACTTCACTCTGTTTGACAGACTCTAGGTCCATCCACCTCACTACAGATAACTCAATTTTGTTTCTTTTTATGGCTGAGTACTATACCATTGTATATATAGGGCACTGACTTCTTTAGAGAAAGACTTTCTTCTGCTGTGCTAAACTCAGGGTCTGTAAACCCTCAGCTGGTCTGGTTTGTGGGCAGTGGGGCTGGACAGGGATGTGGAGAGGCCAGGGGGTCTGGTGAACAGAGCAGAAGCTGGCAGAGTGCTCCATGTTTCAGGCCTGCTACGAGAGAGGCGATGAAGTCAGCGTGGTGCCCAAGACGGCTGCTTCCACCGACTCCCCCTGGATGGGTCTCGCAAAATATGCCTGGTCTGGGTGAGTTTCAGCTACCGGTTGTTTGGTGTGTTTGTCTCTCCACGCACCTGGTGGGGTTACAGTATCTATTTGCCTTCCTTGTAGGTACGTAATTGAATGTCCCAATTGCGGCGTGGTCTATCGTAGCCGGCAGTACTGGTTTGGAAACCAAGATCCTGTGGATACAGTGGTGCGGACAGAGATTGTGCATGTGTGGCCTGGAGTAAGAGCTGTTTTATTTTTCTGTTTTCTCTTGTATTGTCCAGTCCTGTGTGTGGGAAAGCAGAACTTGTTTACAATTAAGGTTAACCATGAGTTTCAATATACTGGTGGTTTAGGAAGGTGTGATCTGGAGAGCCTTTCTTGTTCTAGACCCTTAAATTTTTTCCATTTCTTCTTGCATAAATATTAGAAGCACAACTTTATTTATTTATTAAAAAAAATTTTATTTATTTGGCTACACCAAGTCTTAGTTTCATCATGCAGGCTCTTAGTTGCAGCATGCGGGATCTAGTTCCCCGACCAGGGATCGAACCCAGGCCCCGTATATTGGAAGCGTGGAGTCTTAACCACTGGACCACCAGGGAAGTCCCTAGAAGCACAACTTTAAATAAACTAAAAATTGCTGTATAGTTACATTGCCTTAGCAAATAAAGCTTTATTTTTTCATATTCTCCTCACTCATTTTCCATACGTGTATGTTTGTATAGATGCAGTTACAATTTATGTGCCACTTAACTGCTTTTTTCTCATACACAATTTTGCTTTGTTTCTACATTGTTTTCACTTTTCACAGTTCTCATTTGTAATCACTGTGTAATATTCTGTCTAGTATTATAGTTCGATTTTGTTCATGCTGTTTATGATTTTTTTTTTATTATCGAAGAAAATGCTATAGTGACCATCTTCATGTAAGAGAGACTTTGTTTTGGAGTATATTCTTCTTGAAGTATATTCTGAGAAGCGGAATTACTATGGACCTTTACTGTTTTTAATTTGACTTTTGAATTCAAGATGTTGGAAAAACAAATCTGTTCATGAGGCAGTGATATGGTGCTTTCACTCTGCATTAAACCACAATTCACACTTGGAATTACCCATCAATCACAACACATCCAAAACCTTTTTCCTTCACAGAAGAAAGATAAGCGATTTTCTCTAAGGGACTTATTTTACTTGGAGGTGTTCCCCTTGCTGGGTGATTCCTAAAGCCTCCGGTCAGCCTAATAGGCCTATCTGCAGATCCACCTTTGAGCTTTCCTGGATCCTGCAGATACCAGAGAACTGAAGATTTCCTTATTGTTTTGTCATCTTCTTTCCAGTTTCCAGCTCCACTGGAATTGGTTACTGCAGTGTGGTCTCATTTCTGCAGGCTGCCCCCTTGACATGATGGTCCAGGCCATTCTGTCCCAAGGATTTAATGTGGTCTTGAACTAGTATAACTTTCTCACTAGACTTCTTTGATCAATATCTTTTGTTTTTGATCTGTGTTCTTTCTTGTAAAAGCTATCATCCTTGTGGTAGTTTATATTCCAGGAAAACAGTAATACCAGTTTATTTTTAGGCTGTATTCCTCATAGTCCTTGGGATTAGGGAATATAGGCTCCTCCCCTTCTCTTTGTTCACTCATTCATCACCATACATTGTTGAGTACTATGTGCCCAGAATTGAACTAGATACTTACAAAAAAGAAAAAGGATTATTGTGCTCAGTTGAGTTTAATAGGGAGTTGGATGCATAAAGAGACATTGCACTTACATGTGGAAATAGGATTCCTAGAGATGTGCAGATATTAGAGGAACTGAGATGAAGGGTTCCTAACCCAGCCTGGGGTGGGAGGCCTCCTGGAAGAGGTGTCCTCTCTTTTTTTTTTTTTTTTTTTAATAATTTATGTTAACCCTGTTATTTATTCACTTATTTTGGCTGCGTTGGGTCTTCATTCCTGTGCTCGGGCTTTCTCTAGTTGCAGCGAGCGGGGGCTACTCTTCATTGTGGTGTGCGGCTTCTCATTATGGTGGCTTCTCTTGTTGTGAAGCACGGGCTCTAGGCGCGTGGGCTTCAGTAGTTGTAGCACGTGGGCTCAGTAGTTGTGGTGCACAGGCTTAGTTGCTCCGTGGCATGTGGTATCTTCCCAGACCAGGGCTCGAACCCGTGTCCCCTGCATTGGCAGGCGGATTCTTAACCACTGTACCACCAGGGAGGCTCGAGGTGTCCTCTTTACGTTAAGTATTTCCTGGGTTGTGTATCTCACTTACAGGCAAAGTAAGTTCTGAATTGAACAGTTGTGCACCAAGTCTTATGGTCACCTTGAAGAGAAGAATAATATCAGCAATGACTCATGGGTATGATATTGTCTAGAAGCCAGAGGGATTCCTGGCCTGTCCCCGTTCTTCTCTGCCAGGGAGTTTGTGGTTCTGAGTTGGCTGGGATGAGTGTATAACCTGTTCGAGACCCCTCTCTCTCCTTCCTTTTACTCCCTTCGCTCAGAGCACGATGGGAGCCTGCATTTTCATTTCAGACTGATGGATTTCTGAAGGACAACAACAATGCTGCCCAGCGCCTCTTGGATGGGATGAACTTCATGGCTCAGTCGGTGTCTGAGCTTAGCCTTGGGCCCACCAAGGCTGTGACGTCCTGGCTGACAGACCAGATCGCCCCTGCCTACTGGAGGCCCAACTCCCAGATCCTGGTATGGTGTGGCAGGATGCCCTGCACCCCTGGCACGGCCCATTCTGCTTGTGCTGCTTCGCCCTGTCCTAAGCTTGCTCTGTGAGGGAGGCTCTGCATTTCTCGCTCGGATTAGCTCGCAGAGTGTTGCAAAGGGTGGGGTATGTTGAGGCAGCCAGTGTCCTCTTTGCCCACTGATCTCCCTTTGTTATTTTGCAAGTATTTTCCTTGCGGTGGATTTTAGTTTCTTTCCCTGCAAGGGCCAGTTATTATTGGTCAGATGTCTGAGGTCATACATACAGAATCTGGCGGAAAAGGGGCCTTTAGAGGTCATTTAGGGTCATCCTCAGCTTGAGATATAAACCTCATGGCACCTACAGCAAGGGAGCACCCAGCTTTGGCCCAAGCACTTATGACAGGAAACCCGTTCCTCATCAGCTTCCCAGAGGCTCTTTTGAGAAGCCGGGAAAGCAGTGAATCCTCATTGCTCTCTTAGCTGGAATTGGTGTAGTCCCTTCTGGAACCCTGTGACTCAGCCAGATGGATTTGGTACCTTTCCAGGCACTTCTTGGAAGAAAATATTAATCACAGCTGTGCTTCAGTAGGGGTATTTTCATGTGGCTGGAGATCTTAGGTCCCGTCCTTTGTGATCATCGGGGTCCTGCCATTCCCAGATGGTCCTGGGCATCTCCCCTGGGTTGACTTTCTCAGCTGAGCAGACATGAATGTTACCTGCCTCTCTGTTTTGGGCTTGGAACAGAGCTGCAACAAGTGCGCTACATCCTTTAAAGATAACGACACCAAGCATCACTGCCGGGCCTGTGGGGAGGGCTTCTGTGACAGCTGTTCATCCAAGACCCGGCCAGTGCCGGAGCGGGGCTGGGGCCCTGCGCCCGTGCGGGTGTGTGACAACTGCTATGAAGCCAGGAATTCCCAGTTAGGTAATGTGGGGCCCGGGAACTGCAAGGGTGGAGGGGGAACCTCTCTCCTTGGCATTGGGTGTTGGGAACGGGACCCCCACCTGCCTAACCCTGTTCCTCACCACGTCACTCTTCTGAGAGTAGTTGCTCCCCAGTCTCGCCCAGTCATCCTCTTAAGCTCTTTGTTAACAGGGTCCTGGGGTGCTATTCCTTGCGGGGCCAGGGGGAGGGGGCGTGTTAAACCTGTCCTGTGTTTACCACAGGCTTTAGACTGAGTCTTCTCCCTGGAGGAGGTTCTGGTCATGCTCCTTGAACCCTTCTGGCTCACTGTAAAGGAAGGTTGTAAAATAGCCCCAGAGGGCTGAGGTAGAGGACTAACAGATCTCACTGGCTGCAGGGTTGGTGCCCACAGCCCAGACCCTTGCCATCCTTGCAGGACAGCACAGTGGTACCCTGGGAGAAGCATCCAGAATGCTCTGATGTTGCCCCTGAGTTTTCCATTTGGGAAATGACTAAGAGATAACAGCTTTTCCTTCATCATTGTCTGCAGATGTTACTGAGGCACAGGCGGACGATGAAGGCGGGACGCTGATTGCTCGGAAGGTGGGCGAGGCCGTGCAGAACACTTTGGGAGCCGTGGTGACAGCCATTGACATACCACTAGGTGGGCCTGGCAGTGCCTCTGTTGGGTGCAGTGTATGTGGGATGAGGGCTTTCATAGTGCCTTGGGCTGTCGTTTTGTCAAAGTCTTACTGACATAGATTGAGTTGGGCAGCAAGGAGGTGACTGAAAATTTACATTTGCTTCTGCTGAATACCTTGGTGGTTTCATGTTTATTCCTGGAGGCCATCCTCTTATATCATTTATTGCTGCATAACAAACTACCTGAAAATGTAAAGGCTTAAAACAACCCGCATTTTATCATGTCTCACAGGAAGGGCAATTATTTTGCTCCAAGTGGCATTGACTGGAATTACTGCTGGATTTTCCAGTTTGGTAGCTGGACTGGTCTCGAGGGGCCAAGCCAACCTCACTTACGTGCTGGGTAGTCTGGCAGGGATACCTCGAAGGCTGGGCTCAGGAGAACTCCCCCCGCCATTCCCCACATCCTCCAGGCCTCTCCACATGGTTTCTCCAGTGGGAGTGGGCTTCTTACATGGTGGCTCAGGACTGTCAGAGACAGGCCTGGGCCTAGAAACGAGCGCTTCTACTGCAGTCTGCTGTAGTCACAGGGCCTGCCTAGATTCGAGGGAGGGGGCAGGTTATCAAAGAATTTGTGGCTGTCTTTAATCCGCCACACCAGCCAAGCTGTTATTCCTTTAAGATTTAAGACAGCCACTCACCTCTGGATGTGAGGGGTGCTTATAACCAGGATGGGAAGCGGGAGAGGAAGGGAAGCCCCGCCAGCGTGTGGAGGGCTTAGGCAAGGCTGGCCGGGCCTGGGGTATTTCAGCCCATTGTAGGGGAGAGACCAAGGGTTCCTGGGTGGGTGTGATGAAAATTGCTTGGGTCAGATTTAATCACTGTGGCTCACAGAATGAGCTGATGATGAGCTTTTGACTTAAGGGTGTGGGAATAGATGGATTTGTCGAGGCTTGATGCTCAGGTTGCATCTGCTCTCAGGGGTAACCGGGAGAGGCAGGGGCTGCCCTTGGCACAGAGTCTGCCAACTGTGCTCACAGGCGCTCACCTGCTGAGCACTCACTGGCCATTGGGTCCCAGTGCATCAGACACATTATTTCTTGTAATCCTGTAACCACTTTTGAAGGTGTGTTGTTAAAGATGAGTAAACTAAGGCCCTGAGAATTTAAGGAACTTCTTAATCCCGCAGCTACTAACTGACTCAGGCTCAGTGGAACTGGGATGAAGGTATGTCCTGACTCCAAAGCCCAAAACTTCTTTATCGTTACTCCACTGGTTCTTAATTCAGCCCCACTTTAGGCTCACTTGGAGAGCTTAACAGATACACAATTGTCAGTGCCTAGGTCCCAGCCCCCGAGATCCTGACCTGGGTGGTAGGCGGTGAAGGAGACCTGGGTGGAAGGGGGTGATCTGTGTGCAGTCAGACTGAGAGCCAATGAAGTGTCTGTGGATGGCTTCTTGCCTCGTGGGACTCGGGTTGATGGCTTCCACGTGTGCCGCCTGTCATGGTTCCTTCCGTGCTGCAGGTCTGGTGAAGGATGCGGCCAGGCCGGCGTACTGGGTACCAGACCATGAGATCCTGCACTGCCACAACTGCCGGAAGGAGTTCAGCGTCAAGCTTTCCAAGCACCACTGCCGGGCCTGCGGACAGGGCTTCTGTGACGAGTGTTCCCATGACCGCCGGGCTGTCCCCTCTCGAGGCTGGGACCATCCTGTCCGAGTCTGCTTTAACTGCAATAAAAAGCCTGGTGACCTTTAACCCCAGCTCCCTCTCCGAGTCCTTCACAATTCCTTAGGTTCTCAGGGTTAGAAATGAAATCTCGCTGAGGTAGGCCCTCCTCCTGGTCACCTGTTGTGGTATGTGTCCTCTTTGCTCATCCTGAGGCCACTTTCCCACGGTGGGGGGTAGGACAGATGGCGAGCCAGGGTGAGCCTGGTGGCGGGCCTGAAGGCACGAACCCCTCAGGGCAGGGGACTGAGCAGCTTATAGCGAAGGGGAACGAACCTGAATGCATCGCATTTTATTTCAGTTAAAAATACATATATATATATATATATATATATATATATACATATACATATATATATATACACACACACCCACCCCTGTATATACATATGAAAGGAACGTGGAGTGTATTCAGGCTGCTGCTGGCTGTGAAGACCTGCACAGTCTGTCCCCAGCACAGAATCAGGTGGCAGTGGCATCAGGTCTTCCCCACAAAACCGAGCCATGTCCAAGGCCACTGCGTTGCTAGTCACCTTTTGCTGCTCCTCCCTGAGCCTTCGAAGCCTTCATGCCCCTCAGCTGCCGGGGCAAGTGAGCGTCCCAGGTACTTCTCGCTTGGGAGAGCCTGTGGAGGACCTCCCTGGCCCCTGCAGAGTCGGATCCCAATTCCTTGCCTAGGCCTGTTGTGGTCAGAGACCACCCAGCTTAGCATGCAGGTCACGGATGGGTGGCAGGTGGGGGGTACGGTCCTCAGACCTCAAGTCCAAGTGCAGGTGACGCGATGGCCCTCATACAGGGGGAACACGGAAGGAGATGGGCCTTCCCCAGCAGTGTTTCCTGCTTGTTGATGCTTCCGTCTATGCGACCACTTGGCTTTCCCTGCCCAGAAATAGAGCACCTGCTTCCCTCCCCTACCAACCCCCTTGAGCCCACCATCTACTGAGTGTTGCACTAGGGTTCTTGCTTGTTTTGAAGTGTCTTAATTCTTTATTCCCAGACACATGACCCCTCTAGCTATTGGAGGGGTGATCATGAGAAATCTTCCAGGGAAACAGTGTACAGAATGGACTGTTAAGTGGGGTTTTTTAAAAGTATATATAAATATTTCAACAGACCATTAAGAAAAAATTCTCTCTCCGGTCCTGGCAAGAGAAGTCAGATGAACTTTGTTTCTCAAGAGCTGGGACATCCATTTCTATTGTGACTGGAAAGAGACTGTTGTGCTGAAATCCTGTCATCATGGTGGATTTTATCGTCAGTGGCCAAAAATGAAGAATTAAAAGTGACATAGTTCTTGACTGAACTGGTGGGTGGGCTGAGCTTCAGGGAGGTGCGTGGCGGTCATTCTTGGCGTGAGTGTTACTGTGACGTGAGCCCTGGAATGTGTTGGTCCCTCTCAGACCTGCTTCCTTACTGCCTCCTATGGCCTGTGACCGAGGCCCTGCTCTAGTACTGTGTATTATTAAGTTCGCCGTTATAAAGGAGTCTTCCTGCGGAATATGGACTGTGCTGCTGCTTTCCTTTAACTTCATCCGTACATCTTGCTGCCTTTTTCTAGTTGATGATAAGAAAGTAGCTGGTGGCTTTTAGAGCAGAAGCCAAGTGAGAGGTATATTTTACCTGTAAATACCTCAGTTTATTCCCCGGCGAATACTCTATCAATCACAGAAGAGAGTAGGTGTTACTAGTGACCTATGGAAACACTGGGAAAAGACTGTTTTCTCCCTTTCTATCTGTCGCTCTTTGTTCCTCTGCCCTGCCTTGCTTTGTCTGTTAGCTCCTGTTGAACAACTGCTATCCACTATCTATCTCCTGTTCTGTCATTCAGGGGCGCCCCTGAGCTGGAGTCTGCTGGACCACATAGGGAGGATGCAGAAGAGTCTTCCGAACTCTCTTCCTTACACTAGTCAGACCGGTAGAGGAAAGGAAGGTAACCCGGTGTCAAAATAACCAAAAGTTCTCTTTTCTTGCCCTACATACCCAGGGTTCATCTTTTTTTCTTTTGTTTTTTAAAAAAATTAATTTATTAATTTATTTTTGGCTGCGTTGGGTCTTCGTTGCTGTGCACGGGCTTTCTCTACTTGCGGCGAGTGGGGGCTACTCTTCGTTGCGGTGCATGGGCTTCTCATTGCAGAGCATGGGCTCTAGGCGCACGGGCTTCAGTAGTTGTGGCACACGGGCTCAGTAGCTGTGGCTCATGGGCTCTAGAGTACAGGCTCAGTAGTTGTGGCACATGCGTTTAGTTGCTCCACAGCATGTGGGATCTTCCCGGACCAGGGCTTGAACCCATGTCCCCTGCATTGGCAGGTGGATTCTTAACCACTGCGCCACCAGGGAAGTCCCGGAAAATTATCTTAAGGAGATCTTAAACTTCCAGAGGAAAAGTAAAAATTCCGTTCCCTCCAACACATGGGGCCTAATAGATTTCTTGAGCAGGAGACCCCGTTGGCTCTGCTACTTATTACCAGGAGACCTTGGACAAATTGCTTTATTCTCAGTTTTTTCTTTGGTATATAGGAGTGACCTTCACGTGCTTCGTAGGGTTCTAAGAATTAAAAGGGAATAATGCTGGCAAAAATTGTTCATTCAACATACTAAGTGTCTAGATGTGGCAAGTGCTGGGGAAACTAAGCTTCCTCGAGGTTTCTGTGAAGCTGAGGCTCAACAGATGAAAGGAGTGGAGGACAGCTTGAGCAGAGGCCCAGATGACGGAGGGACTTGTAACATGTGTCCTGAGAGCACCAGGTGGGAGGTGGAGAAGGGGCAACAGGGTGAGGCATATGTGATCAAATCTCAAGATGCCGCACATTTTATTCCGAGGTACAAGAAGGCGTTGAGTGCAGGGATCTTTGGGAAGGTCATTCCCGTGGCAGTGGCCATGTGGTGGGTGGCCTGGAGAGGCAGACATAAAGGAGTGGGCCCAGGTAATTCCTTGGAGGTCCAGTGGTTAGGACTCTGTGCTTTCACTGCCAACGACCCAGGTTCAATCCCTGGTCGGGGAACTAAGATCCCACAAGCAGCGTGGCGTGGCCAAAGAAAATAAATAAAAATGAAAGGAAAGGCTTTTACTAACATACATGAATGGAGAAATGGAAGAAGAAACTGAGTTCAGCCTGCAGTTGTTTTCAGAGGTGGTTACATGGAAGATTTAGACCAGGGCAGATCGAGGGCTGACAGGTAAGTGGGGCTAACTTTGTCTCTGGGTGCCCTTGTTGGGGGACACCGAGCGTTGCTCTGTGGACATTTCTGGTAACCAGTTTGTGCCACTCTTCTCATCTGTTTAGAAGGCTACAAGCAAGCAAACAGCAAAGGGTTTATTGGAGCTCAGTGCTGCTGCCACCACCCCCTGCTCATTCGCTAACTTTCACTGTCACCTGGGCAATGGGGCAAAATGCCCTAACAGACCTGCAAGTGAAAAATGCTTCCAGACTGTCTAACATACTAATCTTTGGGACACTAACAAGCAAACATACCAAAATGCTTAATCAGCTTCTCAGCTGAGTTTAACCGCTTCTCATATACTCTAGACCAGGGGTCCCCAACCCCCGGGCCGCAGACCCGTATTGGTCGGTGGCCTGTTAGAACTGGGCCGCACAGCAGGAGGTGAGCGGCAGGCGAGCGAAGCTTCATCTGCCGTTGTTCCCCCGCCCCGCCCCCCACCCTGGTCCGTGGAAAAACTGTCTTCCACAAAACCGGTCCCTGGTGCCAAAAAGGTTGGGGACCGTTGCTCTAGACCAAATGTTAGGAGCAGTGACTGCTCACTAAAGATAAAGAACAGATTTCGAAGATGTCCCCCACCTCCTATTTTTAAAAGCCTAAGGGAAACATAAAACTAATTCTTTGACAACTGTATTTGCCTAGCAAGAAATTTGGGCTATGGCACAGCTGATGAGTTAGGAAGGTATATGGGGATAGAGCCCCACACGTCAGAACTCACCAGGTATTCCGAGTAGTCAGTTGTCTCCACTGTCTATGAGAGATCAAAGTTGGACCGAAGAGCCACAGCTCCATTGAAATAGTACAGAATAGTGGCAAAGGCTCTTCACCAGAGGTGCAATACCAGTGACTGTAAAAAGCAGATCATGTAATGAACAAACTAGTGTGTTGTGAGAACTTTTAACTTTGGGGGAAAAAGTATGAGTGATATTAGGGTCATGGCTCAGCACTTATGCTTTTTTGTGCTCTTGGGGAGGGCCATGTCACCAAAATTAATCCAAAAGACCCTGCTGTGACTGCAGTCACCAGGACCCTTCAATCATACAGCTATTTCCTGGGACCTATGTGCAGGTCGGTATGCCAAGGCTGTAAAGATACAGGGGCGATGTCTCAAAGATTAAACAAACACCTAAGAAATTTGGTAACTGGCAAGCTTCTTAGTCTTTGGTGAGTGCCAGAAAAATTAATTTACTTAGCAATTAAATATGAAATGTTAGCACTGCATGTTTACACTCGCACCAAGCCACTCTGTGATTCTCCTTAGCACTAGCTGTGTGTGATACACAAGTACTGTCAGCAAATGGAGGAGTGTGGAAAGTAGAGAACGTGATCTCTTCTGGTGCCAAGTCCCAGCTCTCCACTTAACAGGTCTGCATTCTGAGGCAAGTCATTCAATTTCTCTGTGCCCAGAAAATGATGCTAATAATTTTTATATCATTACTACTGTCCTACCTCCTTCATACGTTGTTTTAAGGATCAAGTCAGCTAAGACGGAGGAAAGTTATTTATAAAACCTAAGGCGCTAAAAATATTTGTTGTAACACATTGCTCATCTACCAGATGACCAATCTGATACTCTCATGTTTTTTGGATTTCTCTCTGTACATTAAGTTGTAGTAGGGTTCTGGCAGGACACAGATGCATAACACTCAAGGGGGTAACCGACGAGAGTTTAATTGGTGAAGCACCCTGGGCTAGCAACAGTAAGATGCAATTATCAGCTGCAGGTCTGAAGGGACAAATGGAGAGAAGTCACTGGAATCCAGAGAGCTGTGTTCCAGCAGAAGCTGCAGACTCGGGTAGAGGAGCACAGCCACAGCCCACCACACCCCAGCAGAAGGGGAGCCAGGGGACTAACAATCCCTCAGTCTTCTGCCCTCTGCTTTCCTGCTGCTACATCCCATAGGCTGAACCCACCCTGGGCCAGAAAGCCTGCTGAGGTAGTCCATAGCTTCTTGGGGCACAGGAGCAAGTGGAAGCTTTCCAGCAAAGCCATTAAAACTGGTCTCAGTCTCTTCCTCACACAGAGTTTGAGCAGATGTTACTGTAGCTGGTTTGATGCTACAGCAGGCAAGCAGCATCATCTCCTAAACCATTAACAGAAGCAACATACCATGTTCTGGTTCTTTCTACTTTCTAGTTTATTGTTTGGTAGAAAGGCTCTTTGTATTAACGTGTTGTATAAACATCTCACAAACTGCTTCTCCTAGATTACAAAAAGTCAAAGCCAATTTTCTTTGAGATGGGGCCCTTGAATCTGACATTCAAGTCACCATGATAGAAACAGGAGCTGCTGTACCTAACATTCTGGAAGGTACTTCAACATATGCATGCTAAGGCCTGTCTAGCATCTAAAAGGATCCATCTTTCCTTACAATGCCTATACATGGTAATGAATGAGAATACCAGAGATCTGACACTGGTTATCGAGTGAGTTTGAGAAGGCCAGTTTAATGATTCCCAACTCAGCCGTAAAATCTCTAGAGACTCAGAGAAATGACTCCCCCTTCTCTCCAGCTGGCTTTCTCAAGTATAGATGCATGTCTTTCTGGGACCCAGGCACTGACTGTCAACAGTTTCACCCAGTCTCATCATTAGGCTTCTCGAAAGGGCTTTTGGTGAAAGCAGCAGCTTTAGTTATTGTCAATCTTCAGCCCTTAGAAAAGTATTTTTTGTTTAAAAAAAAAAAAAAGGTGGAGGAACTATTCTAAGGAATTCAACAAGAAAAGGAAATAGGTACCTTTTATGAAAAGGACTTTTAAGCTTCTTGAACCCACAACTTAACTGATATAACTTTACTGAAGTGTCTCCACATAAAATATAGCACCTTTTCCCCAGCAGCTGGATGGATGGGATATGCATACACAAGAGCATCCATTTGAAATGCCCTCACTGAAAATGGCAATTGTGGCAAAAATATGGCTACCTATGCTCCCCTGAGTCACATCCATGTCCCTCCAGGCTGCAACCTGCAGAATTAGCTGTAGGAGAAGCAGTAAAGGTCCTGCCGGATGGCCATGAGCAGCCCTGGCGCTCCCCGGAAGCCCCCAAGCCGAGAAGAGAAGGCCACACTGGGAATGTCGGCCTTGGAAGTGGGGTGTGGGGAGGGTATGGTTCTGAGCAGCTGGGCATCATGGAGGCTCCAGATTCTTGTGTAGCAGTCCTGGCCCACTAAGAAAGAGGGAAGACACGCGGCAAGTTAGTGAGAGAATGCAAAGAGCCTGTGTACCTGTGGCCCTAGCTTCTAGGATTCCTAAGGGCTAAATTAGGTGATTTCATGTGAGCCAAACAAACTCACAAATGGAAATTATTTCTACTGATAAGATGTCCCTTTTGAAAATTAAAGTTACAGGACTTACCTGGTGGTGCACTGGTTAAGAATCCACCTGCCAATGCAGGGGACACGGGTTCAAGCCCTGGTCTGGGAAGATCCCACATGCCGTGGAGCAGCTAAGCCCATGCGCCACAACTACTGAGCCTGCTACAACTACTGAAGCCCGCGCGCCTAGAGCCCATGCTCCGCAACAAGAGAAGCCACCGCAGTGAGAAGCCCACGCACCGCAATGAAGAGTAGCCCCCGCTCGCCGCAACTAGAGAAAGCCCGTGCACAGCAACGAAGACCCAACGCAGCCATAAATAAATGAGTGAATGAATGAATGAATAATAAAAAGAAAATTAAAGTTACAGGTCGCCCTGGTGCTCCAGAACCACTGATTGCAGGTGTTCAAAGTGACAAGAGGCACTGGCGGGCTGTGACACCCTGGGGTGTTCACGGGGCATCTTGGCTATCAGGTGGCCCATTCTGCTTTTCTTGGTGACAAGGGCTATTCAAGAGGGAGCCCAGGCCACCTGTTCTAGATGACATGCAGCTGATTTCCTTTTTATGAGAGAGTAACCAGGAAGATCTCATAACTTCATTACATCCTGGGGACAAATCAGGTGACAACTCTCCCCAGAGTATTTTCTGGTTCAATGGTTCAGTTCACAAGACTTCATAGTCTTTCAGGGTTCATAGTTGAGAGGAATCTGACACCTGACACCACTGGTTACCGCAGCTCAGATAGGCAATATGTGCTACTGGAGATCTTCAGGGGAAGAAGGGCAAACCTTAGGCATCAGGGATTTTAGTGTGCTTTTGACCATCTGAGTTAACTGTATGACCTTAGGTGTGGGGTCATTCAGGTTGTACAGTTCAAGGATTACTGCAGCCAGCCCACTCCCCACATCTGCCTCTCAACAAGGCTCATATCTTTTCTACTGTCCAGAACACAGAAACTCTCTGGAGATGAAAATTTGTGGAAAACAGACTTAAGGAAGCTAATTGCTGGTGGTGGTGACAGTAGTAAATAAGTCCAAGAAAGTTCTAGCAAAGTGATGCTTCTTAGCCATAGAAAGTTTCATAGCAAATAAATACTTTCTGTAGGAATATTAGAAAATTTGACATCTGTGAAGACTGGAAACATATTCCTTAATGCCAAGGGCCTACTATTTCGTTTGTCAAACTGCCAAATAATCATATAATCTGTGATCAACTTGTTAACTCCTTTCAAGGGGGTTTGGTGCTAGAAAGCTCTGCTTCTATTCTACAAATCATGGGTTCACAGCAGTGGTGTTAAAGGAACCAGGTTCCTTTACAATGACCTCCATCTCTTTTCTTAGCATCCTCTGGTGGAAACGGGAGCACAAAGAACAGGGAGCCCAAGCTTTTCCACAGGACAGCTGCACGATGGGATTGAGGGTCACACTGAATGCTGACCTGGTGAATAGGCTTAAACTCCACACCCAGGTCTCCTAAGCCACTATGTTTTATTGCTCCTCACTCACCTGTAACTGAAGTGACATTTGCCCAGTCACGTGGGGACACAGGGCTATCCACCTGGTGAGTGTTTAAACTGTTGCTTACTAACGTCCAACTCTACATCCCATCTTAACTCCCTGACCCCAACTGTCCAAAATCCCCTTTATTCGGTTTTGTTTTAGAGAAATTTCTCCCTTATCTGCTTAAGCTGCTGGCGGTCCTAAGGGACAGTGTTCGATGGTACGGATCCCCTCCTCCCCAGGTACCTGCCACCACGATTCCTTCTTCCTCATGCACGTGCAGGGGCAGGTGGGCATACTCGTTCACGTGCCCTTCGTACTGCCTAACACACTTAGTGGTCCTCAGGTCCCACAGCTTGATCTGTGGGGAGAAGCACAAGGGGCGGTTAGGGAGGGTCCAACAGGTACACTGGTGAACCCCAGGCACGAAAGCCAGAGAGGGCGAGGTGGTCTCCAAAGACCTCTTCAAGTTAGAGAAATATGTCTCAAACCCCCGAGCCACAGAGTCCATCAAAAGCACTATGACCAGTTTCACGTCTGTTTAGACCAGATTGGGCTCCCAGCGGGCAGCAAAGCAGCTGCCCCGCACAACTCACAACTCACCTGGTCTCCAGATGCCTTTCCCCTGCCGCTGTCTGACGTCACGGCCTCTCCTGCAGAGCCCCTCCCCCCACCCAGAGCCAGCTCCAGCGGCTGGAGAAAGTCAGTGGTACCCGTACCGTTCCAGCCATGTCGGATGCCATCAGGCATTGCTCTCCTTGCAGGATTTGCACAGAGGTAACTGCTGAGTCGTGGAACAGGCAGGTGGCTTTCCAGCCCTTGCCCTGATTTCGACAACGCAGATCAATGGCAAAGATTTCACCGGAACGACAGCCATTAAACAGCAAAGGAGCCTGTGGAAAGAGGGCCTGCTCAGTATCTCCCTCCCAAGGCTGGGAGGGGTGTGCCCTCCAGAATACACCCCTGCCTCCCCTCCCCTATCCCAGCCCCTAGGTCAGAGGTATGCGTGAAGCAGGCTGGTTAGGGTTTGAGCTTCAGTGGAGATGGAAGGGTTCCTTATCAAAGGGTCAAGAACTGGACACCATGTGTCCCTCCAGTGTCCTCCCCGCTGGCTGCAACTGGCCCCTAAGGCCTCACCCTGAACCCCTCCCTGTGAAGTGAGGGTGCGCCCTCACTCCTCCCAGGTCATTAGTGAGAAGCTAGGTGATGAGAGTGGAGTAAGAGAGATCAGAAATCGAGGTAAGACATGGGGTCCCAAACTGAGTGAGAAGATGGCTGAAGAAACCTGAATAATGAATTCTGTGCTTATGCCCAAAGCAGGTTGGCACATCTTCCACACTTTTAAAGAAAGGTGGCATTTTCTACAGGTCAAGTCTTTGAAACGTAGTAATGACTAGAATTTTGATTTTTAAATTTATAAAATGTGTAACTTGACAGCTGCAGATAAAAGTGTTATGAATTGGGACATATTTAATTTATACATTAAAAAATTTTGAGGCAGCTGTACCCACCACCAGAGCCTCCCATCAAGCCTCTTAGATAGCCTCAACCACCAGAGGGCAGACAGCAGAAGCAAGAAAAACTACAATCCTGCAGCCTGTGGAACAAAAACCACATTTACAGAAAGATAGACAAGATGAAAAGGCAGAGGGCTATATACCAGATGAAGGAACAAGAAAAAACCCCAGAAAAACAACTAAATGAAGTGGAGATACGCAACCTTCCAGAAAAAGAATTCAGAATAATGATAGTGAAGATGATCCAGGACCTCGGAATAAGAATGGAGGCAAAGATTGAGAAGATGCAAGAAATGATTAACAAAGACCTAGAAGAATTAAAGAACAAACAAACAGAGATGACCAATACAATAACTGATATGAAAACTACACTAGAAGGAATCAATAGCAGAATAACTGAGGCAGAAGAACGGATAAGTGACCTGGAAGACAGAATGGTGGAATTCACTGCTGCGGAACAGACTAAAGAAAAAAGAATGAAAAGAAATGAAGACAGCCTAAGAGACCTCTAGGACAACATGAAATGCAACAACATTCGCATTATAGGGGTCCCAGAAGGAGAAGAGAGAAAGGACCAGAGAAAATATTTGAAGAGATTATAGTCGAAAACTTCCCTAACATGGGAAGGGAAATAGCCACCCAAGTCCAGGAAGTGCAGAGAGTCCCATACATGATAAACCCAAGGAGAAACATGCCGAGACACACAGTAATCAAAGTGGCAAAAATTAAAGACAAAGAAAAATTATTGAAAGCAACAAGGGAAAAACGACAAATAACATACAAAGGAACTCCCATAAGGTTAACAGCTGGTTTCTCAGCAGAAACTCTACAAGCCAGAAGGGAGTGGCATGATATACTTAAAGTGATGAAAGGGAAGAACCTACAACCAAGAATACTCTACCCGGCAAGGATCTCATTTAGATTTGATGGAGAAATCAAAAGCTTTACAGACAAGCAAAACTAAGAGAATTCAGCACCACCAAACCAGCTCTACAACAAATGCTAAAGGAACTTCTCTAAGTGGGAAACACAAGAGAAGAAAAGGACCTACCAAAACAAACCCAAAACAATTAAGAAAATGGTCATAGGAACATACATATCGATAATTACCTTAAACGTGAATGGATTAAATGCTCCAACCAAAAGACATAGACTGGCTGAATGGATACAAAAGCAAGACCCATATATATGCTGTCTCCAAGAGACCCACTTTAGACCTAGGGACACATACAGACTGAAAGTGAGGGGATGGAAAAAGATTCCATGCAAATGGAAATCAAAAGAAAGCTGGAGTAGCTATACTCGTATCAGATAAAATAGACTTTAAAATAAAGACTGTTACAAGAGACAAGGAAGGACACTACATAATGATCAAGGGATCAATCCAAAAAGAAGATATAACAATTATATATATGCACCCAACATAGGAGCACCTCAATACATAAGGCAAATGCTAACAGCTATAAAAGAGGAAATTGACAGTAACACAATAATAGTGGGGGACTTTAACACCCCACTTACACCAATGGACAGATCATCCAAAATGAAAATAAATAAGGAAATAGAAGCTTTAAATGACACAATAGACTAGATAGATTTAATTGATATTTATAGGACATTCCATCCAAAAACAGCAGATTACATGTTCTTCTCAAGCGCGCACGGAACATTCTCCAGGATAGATCACATCTTGGGTCACAAATCAAGCCTCAGTAAATTTAAGAAAATTGAAATCATATCACGCATCTTTTCTGACCACAACGCTATGAGATTAGAAATGAATTACAGGGAAAAAAACGTAAAAAACACAAACACATGGAGGCTAAACAATACGTTACGAAATAACCAAGAGATCACTGAAGAAATCAAAGAGGAAATCAAAAAATACCTAGAGACAAATGACAATGAAAACACGACGACCCAAAACCTATGGGATGCAGCAAAAGCAGTTCTAAGAGGGAAGTTTATAGCTATACAAGCCTACCTGAAGAAACAAGAAAAATCTCAAGTAAACAATCTAAGCTTACACCTAAAGAAACTAGAGAAAGAAGAACAAACAAAACCCAAAGTTAGCAGAAGGAAAGAAATCATAAACATCAGAGTGGAAATAAATGAAATAGAAACAAAGAAAACAATAGCAAAGATCAACAAAACTAAAAGCTGGTTCTTTGAGAAGATAAACAAAATTGATAAGCCATTAGCCAGACTCATCAAGAAAAAGAGGGAGAGGACTCAAATCAATAAAATCAGAAATGAAAAAGGAGAAGTTACAACAGATACCACAGAAATACAAAGCATCCTAAGAGACTACTACAAGCAACTTTATGCCAACAAAATGGACAACCTGGAAGAAATGGACAAATTCTTAGAAAGGTATAACCTTCCAAGACTGAACCAGGAAGAAACAGAAAATATGAACAGACCAATCACAAGGAATGAAATTGAAACTGTGATTAAAAATCTTCCAACAAACAAAAGTCCAGGACCAGATGGCTTCACAGGTGAATGCTATCAAACATTTAGAGAAGAGCTAACACGCATCCTTCTCAAACTCTTCCAAAAAATTGCAGAGGAAGGAACACTCCCAAACTCATTCTATGAGGCCACCATCACCCTGATACCAAAACCAGACAAAGACACTACAAAAAAAGAAAATTACAGACCAATATCACTGATGAATATAGATGCAAAAATCCTCAACAAAATACTAGCAAACAGAATCCAACAACACATTAAAAGGATCATACACCATGATCAAGTGGGATTTATCCCAGGGATGCAAGGATTCTTCAATATACGCAAATCAATCAATGTGATACACCATATTAACAAATTGAAGAATAAAAACCATATGATCATCTCAATAAATGCAGAAAAAGCTTTTGATAAAATTCAACACCCATTTATGATAAAAACTCTCCAGAAAGTGGGCATAGAGGGAACCTACCTCAACATAATAAAGGCCATATATGACAAATCCACAGCAAACATCATTCTCAACAGTGAAAAACTGAAAGCATTTCCTCTAAGATCAGGAACGAGACAAGGATGTCCACTCTCACCACTATTATTCAACATAGTTCTGGAAGTCCTAACCACGGCAATCAGAGAAGAAAAAGAAGTAAAAGGAATACAAATTGGAAAAGAAGAAGTAAAACTGTCACTGTCTGCAGATGACATGAGATACATAGAGAATCCTAAAACTGCCACCAGAAAACTGCTAGAGCTAATTAATGAATATGGTAAAGTTGCAGGATACAAAATTAATGCACAGAAATCTCTTGCATTCCTATACACTAATGATGAAAAATCTGAAAGAGAAATTATGGAAACACTCCCATTTACCATTGCAACAAGAAGAATAAAATACCTAGGAATAAACCTACCTAGGGAGACAAAAGACCTGTATGCAGAAAACTATAAGACACTGATGAAAGAAATTAAAGATGATACCAACAGATGGAGAGATATACCACGTTCTTGGATTGGAAGAATCAACATTGTGAAAATGACTATACTACCCAAAGCAATCTACAGATTCAATGCAATCCCTATCAAATTACCAATGGCATTTTTTATGGAAATAGAACAAATCATCTTAAAATTTGTATGGAGACACAAAAGACTCCGAATAGCCAAAGCAGTCCTGAGGGAAAAAAACGGAGCTGGAGGAATCAGACTCCCTGACTTCAGACTATACTACAAAGCTACAGTAATCAAGACAATATGGTACTGGCACAAAAACAGAAACATAGATCAATGGAACAAGATAGAAAGCCCAGAGATAAACCCACGCACCTATGGTCAACTAATCTATGACAAAGGAGGCAAAGATATACAATGGAGAAAAGACAGTCTCTTCAATAAGTGGTGCTGGGAAAACTGGACAGCTAAATGTAAAAGAATGAAATTAGAATACTCCCTAACACCATACACAAAAATAAACTCAAAATGGATTAGAGACCTAAATGTAAGACTGGACACTATAAAACTCTTAGAGGAAAACATAGGAAGAACACTCTTTGACATAAATCACAGCAAGATCTTTTTTGATCCACCTCCTAGAGTAATGGAAATAAAAACAAAAATAAACAAATGGGACCTAATGAAACTTAAAAGCTTTTGCACAGCAAAGGAAACCATAAACAAGACGAAAAGACAACCCTCAGAATGGGAGAAAATATTTGCAAACGAATCAACGGACAAAGGATTAATCTCCAAAATATATAAACAGCTCATTCAGCTCAATATTAAAGAAACAAACACCCCAATCCAAAAATGGGCAGAAGACCTAAATAGACATTTCTCCAAAGAAGACTTACAGACGGCCACGAAGCACATGAAAAGATGCTCAACATCACTAATGATTAGAGAAATGCAAATCAAAACTACAATGAGGTATCACCTCACACCAGTTAGAATGGGCATCATCAGAAAATCTACAAACAACAAATGCTGGAGAGGGTGCGGAGAAAAGGGAACCCTCTTGCACTGTTGGTGGGAATGTAAATTGATACAGCCACTATGGAGAACAATATGGAGGTTCCTTAAAAAACTAAAAATAGAATTACTATATGACCCAGCAATCCCACTACTGGGCATACACCCAGAGAAAACCATAATTCAAAGAGACACATGCACCCCAATGTTCATTGCAGCACTATTTACAATAGCCAGGTCATGGAAGCAACCTAAATGCCTATCGACAGATGAATGGATAAAGAAGTTGTGGTACATATATACAATGGAATATTACTCAGCCATAAAAAGGAACGAAATTGAGTCATTTGTTGAGATGTGGATGGATCTAGAGAGTGTCATACAGACTGAAGTAAGTCAGAAAGAGAAAAACAAATATCGTGTATTTACGCATGTATGTGGAACCTAGAAAAATGGTACAGATGAACCAGTTTGCAGGGCAGAAGTTGAGACACAGATGTAGAGAACAAACGTATGGACACCAAGGGGGAAAACTGTGGTGGGGTGGGGATGGTGGTGTGCTGAATTGGGTGATTGGGATTGACATGTATACAGTGATGTGTATAAAATTGATGACTGATTAAAAAAAAAAAAATTTATGGTCCTGCTGGCTAATCCAAGTACTCAAGAATTGCTAACAATTCATAAGTTGTTTAAAGGCAGCTGAGCCACGCCTTTCCGGATCAGCCAAATTTCATTCAGCGCTGACTTATTCACCAAGTAACCTGTTAATCACTGCTGGTGCCCTCTTTCTCCCTGTAAGAGGGAGGAGGACTAGATTCCACACAGGGGAATCCCATTCCAATCCAGCAAAATGTCCACTCTTGGGAAACTTTGTATCAAGCCCTTCCCAATCCAACCAACCGTAATAGCAAACTGCTGGGCCAAGACGTCACTGCTGGTCCCAAATGACTGCCGGTGTCCCGTCACCACGCTGGTCACCAGGACTCGCCGAGACAAGCCTGACAGAGACGGAGATGGGCAGACAGTGTCACTCGAGGTCTGGGGAGTGGGACTGTGGACAGAGGTTTAGGGTCTGTGAAATCCTTTACCCTGGGCACCTGGGGAGGCAGCTGTAGCTCACCTGTACTAAAGCAGTTATTTGCCTGGATGTTCAGGGACCACGCACAGGACCAGGCCCCAGGGATCCGGAAACTGCAGAGCATGCCAGGCCGGTCTCCTGCTGAGAGGACAGCAGTAGTGTTAGAAAGACTAACAGCCATCAGGGAGGCAGTATGGTGTCACATAGGAGGGTTTCAATTCCAGCTGTGTGATCTCAAACGTTTTTCAAAAATAATTTCTTTAAATTGATAAAACATACATTAAGGGTACAAATCATAGTATACACTTTAATGTATACTATGTAAAGTATAGCTATGTAACCACTACCCAGGTTAAGAAATAGAACATTCTAGTACCCTGGTACCCTTCCTGTCCCCTCCCAATTACTATCCTCCTCACTCCTCCCTAAAGGGAACCACTATCTTGACTTCTAACACCATCTCTTGGTTTTGTATGGGAAATTCCGAACCTCTGTTTGCCTCAGTCTCCTCATCTGTAAAATGGTGATAATATATACTCCCACCTCATAAGCTTGCTGTATGATGAAATGCCAGGCACCAGGGTAAGTGCGTGTTAAATCATTTAATCCTCCATGTAACCTGAGGGGGCAGGTATTTACTTTAGAGAACTTAAGCGATCTGTTCAAACTGGTAAGGGGCACAGCTGGGATTCATGTCAGGTCTGCCTGAAGCCTGCACTCTTAGAGGCCTGATCCTTGTCTAATTGACCCTAATTCTCTGAAAGACTGAAAACTTAATATCCAGAATGCTGCCAGGCAGTTGGACTGCCTTCAGCCAGACAGAATGTAAGTATCCCTGACAGAACCTGCTATACAGTGGGAGCTTAACAGATGCTCTCTGGGCTATCTGTATAGGCAGCCCCAATAAATATTTTCATTTCTTGTACGGGTTACACACACTTCTAACTGTTCCGGCTGCTGAAATGACCCAAAAGGAGGGGATAAGTGAAGATGCACATGCTTCTAGTACAAATCCTGGGTCAGGTTTAAGAAATCCTCCCAGGTGCTCTGCAGACTGTCCCCACCCTGCGAGCTCCAACTTGGGCTCACCAGCCCGTGGTTCCCACCCCTCCTGTCCAAGCCACCACCACGGAGCTTATGCTGCTGTTGGCTACAGCTCCTGGGAGGCAGAGGACAAAGATGTCCCTTAGCACCTCCTTATCCAAAGGAAAAGGACCCCTTGTACCTGGATGACTACTGACAAACAATGACGCTGGGAGCAGGGTGGCACAGCCTGGAGTCTCTGCAATTCCCATGAGGCACAGCCTGGAAAAGCCGTTAAGGACAGCCAAGTACAAGTCTCCTCTGGGAGGAGAATGGGCATCAGTACCCTTCAAAAAAGGTACAATAATACCCATCATCCACATTTAACATGTTTACATTTTCCATATTTAGTTTCAGATTTTTTAAAAGGAAGAAAATGTCACAGATATAGTTAAAGGCCCCCTTTTAACTTTCCTCCACCCAGAGAGAATCGCTATTCTAAAACCGGTCTGAGTTCTAGGCCTTAGTATTTCCACTACACAACATTTGTCCATGAACAATATAAAGAACACATTTATGTGTTTGATTTTAAAACGCATGTAAATGGCATCACACAGAATCTTCTACAACAGCTCAATCTGCATTGTCTCCTAGATGCAACTGTATTCATGTTTGTAACTCCAGTTCATCTGTTTTCACCGCAGAGCATTCCTTTGTATGAACAGACCACAATTTATTTATCCAGTCTCCTGCTGATGGGCACTGAGATGGTTTTCGCTTTTTTTTTCCCCCTCTGCTGCTGAAATGAGCCTCTCTTCCTGTCCTCCTGTCTCCCACTCCCATGTATGGGAGGCTTCTCTAAGACAGTTTCTTACATCTGTGGTTAAGAATTTCATTTTTCACCACAGTGTGCTATATACACACAAACATTTGAAACAAAAGTTTCATAAAATATTTACCCTTACTAAATATGAAACTGATATTTTCTAACCTATTTCATTAAAAAAAAATAAAAAAGCTGCTCAATAAGTTGATATCCTGGGCCACAGTTTATAGGATAGGTCATGACTCACAATTTGAAAACACTGCTATACCTAGAGTGGAACTGGGGGGTTGTAAAGTACACACATTTCCAACTTGAAGTGGCTGTATCGTTTACTTATACCAGCATTTCCCCCCATTCTCCACCTAGGCCAAAACTTGGCACTATCAGACCTTAAAAATCGTGTTTATCTGAATGGACATAAAATATCTCCTTTTAATTTGCATTTCTCTGAACTACATCTGATTATAGTTATTTGGGTTTCCCTTACTGTGAACTACCTCTTTATATCCTTTGCCTGCTTTTCTATTGGACTGTCTTCTGATTGATTTGGTTCCTTTCCCTTTCCCTTCAGAGCTTCAAGAGGAGCCTATGTTTATCCCCACTTCCTCGCCTTTCTTTTACTCTTCAACCCACTGAAATCCAGGTCAGACCCTCACCTTTCCAGTGAAATGTTCTCCCCAAGATCTCCAGTGAGCTCCTAATACTAAATCTGATGAAGGATTTCCAGTCCTACCCTGGACCATGCAGCACAATTTCTACCTAGACACTCCTTCTTGGCCTCCACAACCACTCTCCTGGCGTTCCATCCTTGGACCTTCTCCTATCACCAAGATTCCCTGGCCTAGGTCCTAAGCCTCTTAAACTCGTGTCTCTCCTCCACTCCTGCTCATCAGTTCACATCCTTTCCACCATGGTCTTTAGTCTTGCAACAGCCTCCCATCCGAGGTCTCACCCTCACCAGCCTACCACCCTCACTGCTATATGAGAAATGAATCCATGACTACAGTCCTCCAGGGGCATCCCACAGCCCCAAGGATTTGGTTTTGCAAGGTGCTACCTAGCCAGAGATGTCACCGATACCAAACCACTTACTGCTGCCAAATGTGCCAAGCTCTCTTCTCACTCTTCTAATGGGAGCTCCGTGCCCTCCTTCCCATGTGGGAACCACCTCCAGGAAGGCCACCCCAATCCCTGCACCCTACAATTCCCCATTGACATCACTGCAAAGACTGACCACCTGCTGAGGTGCCCAGCTCCAGCACCTTGCACAGGGATTCTAGATGCCCAATAGATGCTGGTGGAATGAACACACGCACCTCACTGAAAAAGGTACATCTTTGCCAAGCAATCAGGCAACGATCTTGACCATCTGAATGTGTGATGTGTGGGTATCGTGTTGCTTTGGGTGGTAAGCCCCATGTTAAATATCTCTAGTATAGGGGCTGCTGAAACCATAAATGAGAACACTGTATCTGGGCAGCTCAATTCCTTCTGAGATAAATCTCTTTTCCGTCTACGTTTGTAGGGCAAGGATGTGGGGAGAAAGTCCTTACCCATGTGCACTTACCCATGTTACTATGGCTGAAACCCAGGTTACACTCAATCTTTGTATGGCACTTACAGAGCCAGTATCATAGAGCTAATCCTTTAAAAGGCCACAGGTCAATGAAGAACCTGGTAAGTGTAGAAAAAGTTCAGTCTAACCTCCCACCACTCTTTGGGGAAAAGTCCAGAGTGCAGGTCTGAACCACGTGTCATTTTTGTAAAGGGAGAAAGTTTAAGACCTTCAGCAGAAGCATCAGGTGCACAAAAGCCTGAAGATTACCTGAAATGACCACCAGAGGGCAAGCCGCTGATCAAACCACAATAGACCACACTCGTTTCTTTTACTGTGCTTTCCTTTGCTGCCCTTCGCAGTGTTTTTTTTTTTTTTTTTCCTTCAAATTGAAGATTTGTGGCAACCTGGTGTTGAACAAGTCCACTGGTGCTATTTTCCCAGTGGCATTTGCTCATTTTGTGTCTTTGTGTCACATTTTGGTAATTCTCACAATATTTCAAACTTTTTCATTACTATTTTGTTAATGGTGATCTGTGATCAGTGATCTTTGATGTTACTATTGCAAAAAGATTATGACTTGTTGACGGCTCAGATGATTAGCATTTTTTAGCAACAAAATATTTTTAAGTTAAGGTATGTACATTGTTTTTCAAACATAATGCTACTGCACACTTAACAGACTACAGTATAGTGTAAACATAACTTTTATATCTATATCTGTATCTGTCTATCTCTGAGGTATGCCTATATATGGATTTTTATCCTCACAAAGCATGGATAAACGCCATACTGTCTGAAGATAAGAAATGAGGGCGAGGTTCTTGTTTTCTCTCTTTTAAGGCTTGATCTCTTCTGCCCTCTGGTAAGATCAAGACAGTAACAGGTGGTCCTGTCACCCCACAAACCCCACCAAATGAAAGCCACATAAAACTTTCAATTTACAGAACACGCACAGTTTTGTGTTTGTCTTACATAAAAGTTATAATCAGATCTCTAACGTGCTTTAGGCTTTAAAACCCTTTGAGGGACTTCCCTGGTGGTCCAGTGGTTAAGACTCTGTGCTCTCAATGCAGGGGACCTGGGTTCGATCCCTGGTCAGGGAACTAGATCCCGCATGCGGCAACTAAGAGCCCACATGCCGCAACTTAAAAAAAAAAAGATCCCACGTGCCGCAACCAAGACCCAGTGCAGCCAAATAAATAAATAAAATAACAAACTAACAAAAACCACCCCCCAAAACAAAAAAAACCCCAAACCAACAGATTCCAATTCAGGCATCATTTGTTGAGGACCCATGACATGGCCAAGCACTGTGCTAAGTGTATTCACAGACGTTAACTAGTTAACCTTATGACAACTCTGAAGCTGGCGTTAGGTATGACAAGTGGTCACATAGTTTCATTTATGTGAGCGAACTCATTTATTATGGAAATGAACCACAACAAGACTCATTAACATGGGGCTTTGGCTTTGGGTCAAACAATATCACTCCATGAAGGACACGATGGACAGCTGTCCTCTGCATCATCAAGAGACCCCAGGGATCCCAGCTACCCTGACACTGTACTGTGTGCTCCTACAAAGCCCAGATGGCTCTCTGGGAAGGGAAGGAAGAGACTAGAATGAAGAGTGCTCTAAAGAAGGCCATCTCTGGGCAGGGAACCTAGGCCCAGAGCCCACAGCCCCAGTCCGATGTCAAAGGAACACCCTTCTCTGGTGTGTGCCCTCAGCCTCCCTGCCTTGGGAGGCTCCTCCTCCTCTGCCTCAGGAGGATTTGGGGTTCCTTTTCAAGGCTTTACTGTTCCTTTCTGCTTTGTTCCTCCGCTAAAGCACCAACTCTCAAGTTCCAGAATAGTGTCTGGCACCTGGTAACATTGACATCATTCCAGGACCTCAGCTACTTCTCTGTGCTCCATGGGAATCCTTGTTTTCTAGCGGGTGCACAGCTTTTTCCTACAAGGTGAGACATTCGTGCAGAATGGCCTAGACCTCTGGACACTAAAACACCATCTCACAAACCCCACAGATGCCCCGGTCTACATCAGGACATGGCCGGCCCACCAAACCTCTTCCTTCACCTGCCAAAAGATACAGAATGTGGGAATCCAGGTGATTCAGCGAGGCCCAGCTCACAGCGTTCACCTGGTGAGGAAACACACAGCAAGATGGAAAGATTGGTTTGATGCCAACTTATGGAGAGAAACAGACAAATACTTTCTTATAGAACAGACATGTGACTGACTGCTTTCTTCAGGTCTCACTCCTTGAACAGGGGCTGGAACAAGCATTCTGAGAACAAGGAAGCTCCCTGCCCCACCATGCAGAACCTTGAGGGGAAATGGAAGAAGTAACCCTCAGGCCTCAGTCCTTCATCATCAGCATGGGCCATCTGGTATACCCTCTGGTATAGGCCAGGGATGAATTCTCTGCAATGGACCTCACTTCACCCAGAAACCATTTTTAACCTGTGTCCATCTTGTGGCTCATGTCTCAACAGAACAGAAAATCACAGCTTCTTACATATGCAGCCATCACCCACTGCAATGTTAAAAGTTGCCCCCTAGACAGCAAGCTCCTTACATTTACATAAATTTCAGTGCTGGCTATGATTGACTGGAAGATTGACACAATATTCTGACACATTGGGAGGACCCTCCCTCCACCCAGCCCTCTGTGGCCCACCTCCCAGGAACTCTGTGCTTTAGCATGGGCTCCTTTGGATCAACTTAACCCTCCTGGAGGGAAGTCCCTGCAACAGTTTAATTAAAGCAGCACTGCTTCAAGTCCTCCCCCATGTAAATTCATTTCTCTTCCAAGACGAGAAACTAATGAGGCCCTTTTCTTCCCCTATGAGTTCTCAGGATCTAAAACTCCATTTTTTCCCTTGAGAAAATGAGGTAACCGAACCCTGCCTTCTTCACAAAGCTCTCTTCTCTACTCTGAATTTGGCCAATTACCGCAGTGCCCTGGATCCAATGGCAGAGCAGGCTGCCATGGCTAAAGGGAAGGGCAGCGTACCTTCCGGTTGGTGAAGTAGAGGTTTTCATGCATGTGCACCCTGAGCGTGGGGGTCTTCAGGCCGTGCAGGTTGATGATGCCATACTTGGAGCCCCCGACTTTGACATCGTTCACGGTGAAGAGCCGGTCACTGTTGGTATCTGCCTGGAGAAGGGAGGCGGACTGTGGGTGGCCTCCCAGGCTGAGCCACGCGGTCTGCCGAAAGACCGTCTACCCAGCCCCCACGCTCTGTGTGTTTTCACCAGGTGACGGTTCTCACCCATGAGGAAGTGCGGAATGACCTGACTTGCCCCTACTTGGTGTAGCCTTCACTGGGCAAAGCTGACAGGCATCTGGTCTCACAGTTCAGGAGCAAAAAAGGCAGTGAGGGGGCATGGCCAGTCTGCACAGTGACCCCTCTCAGAACTGGGTTTGGGAGAGTCCTAACGTCCACCCAGAGGAGTTTAGATGAGCCACACGGTAACAGAGCATGTGGCCATCATGAAAGCCACACAGCAATGTGGAAAATGCTAATTATTACTGCCAACGGATAAAAGAAGAAAGCAAAATTGTATTCCTATTACATAGGCATTGTGATTATCACCAAGTAAAAAGAAAGGCATCGCATGGGGAAAAAAAAATTACAATAGAAAAGATGGTCCTGGGATGTGGGTTATTTTTAAGATTTTCTTTTTTCATTTAAAAAATGTGGTTAATAATTATTTCAAAGCAAAACCTTTATATGTTTATGTGTTTTTAAAATATATTTATAAATATACACAAATACACATGGGTTTGGTGCTGGTGAAAACACACTCACTTTGCAAGTTTACTCGGCAAGAATAGTTATATTCCTGAAGAATCATTACCAGTGACTAGAGTCAGATCTGAAAACTCTGATCCCTGGGTGACAAACTGCCCTTCCCACCCCTCTGGGTCACACCAGCCATCCAGTCATCGTAACTCTGGATCATGGGGAGGGTCTTCCAAACACCAGCACACAAAGCACGGAGACCAGGTGCTCAGGCCATGCTACGCAGCAGGTGCACAGCGATCTCCACTGTCCCCACCCGCTTTACTGAAGAACCCCAGGGAAGGGGCTCCTGAGGGGAACCCACCACAAGAAAGTATTCTACTTGATTCAGGTCAAACTGTACCCCAAACACAGGAGAAAACATGAGTCCTGGCCCCCGACACTCCTTACGTGAAGGGCTCTGTCGTAGAGGTCCTGGGGCAGGACCCCAAGGGTAAATTCTGTAGCCTCAGCCTCCAGTCCTGTCAGTAGACCTGTCAGTAGACCACCAGGCTGAGGCTCTCTATTTCGTGTCCTTCTCTCACTCTCCTTGGCTGTCCCTCAGCCTCCTGGAAGGCCTCCAGGAGTTGCCAGTCCAGCTGAGAGGTCTGGCTACTTCTGTTTGCAGTGGACCCTCTGATCCTCTGCCAACATTTCTCTGCCCCCTGGCTTTCAGTCCGGGTCTAACCAGAAGCAGAGAGATCATTTTCTGCTCCCTGCAGATGATGCAATGGAGGTGTGCTGGATGTGCAGGCCCAGAGACATGGCCTGCAGGCCCCTGTTACTGAGGTCAGGGACAGAAAGCAAGAAACTAATACGCTGTTGCTACTGAAGGACACTGGTGCTTCAGGTTTGGCCACCAAATCCTGTCCAGTATGGAAAGGATCAGAAGCCCCTGGTCCGCCGTGTAACTTTTCAACTGTGTACACAACACACCCATGGGAAAGTTACTTTGTGATGGTTCTCTGTCAGCGTGTGTGGACCCCGGCTCTAATGTCAAATGACAGAGCTGTAGTGGGGGTGACAATGGTCACAGCACAGCTTGTCTTGCCAGCTTGGCATCTGCCAATGGGTAGCTGGTAGGTGCTTGTTAAAACCATAAAACCTGCTTTCATGGCTAGTGGCTTCTACACAGCCAGGCTTGATGAAAACAAACTCAAAGCCACGAATTGTCCAGGGGATGGCAACTATATCTCTGGAACCCACAGATGGCTCCCTCCCACTCACCAGTATCAGGTTAAATCGGTCACTTGCCAAAGCGGAGGGATCCGAGCTCTGAATTTGGACCTTTTTCCTCTGCATGCAGCTCACTCGCAGCTCATGGGCTAAACTGCAGAGGAGAAAGGGGTGGGCAGGGGAGGTATGGACGTCATACCTAGATATCCATGAAGATGCAGGGGTTCTGCTCTGTCCCACACCCTGAAGACTACCTTCTCTCGTCAGCTCTCTCTCCTCATTAAATCTCAGCAATGGAGATGAGCAAGGCCCCAAAGAATCTCAATTTTAGAACTCTTAGGAAAACTAAAGCAAAGAAATGGGTGGCTCATTCACAGTGCCAAAGAAAGTCAAAACTAGAAGGACTTGTTTTGGATCATCTAGCGCAACTCGTTCTCTTGAGATAAAGAGAATGGGCCTGAGAAATGAAACAACCTGCTGAAGGGCACACAGTTCATGAAGAGCCAGGCATTCAGCTGCCCATCCGATTACCCCTTTTCCTCTCCACCAAAGACCGAGCATGTTTTAGGGTGAAGAACAGATCTTTCTAACTAGACCTTTAACTCTTTTCCCTCTCAGAAGGAGAGAAACAGAGGACAAGCACACCCTTACCTGCCCTGGCTGACACTGCCTGCAGGGCTGGCCTTCCCTGAAGGGGTCTCCCTGGGTGAGCCACCCACACTCATGTTGTTTCTTCACTGGCCCAGGTAGAGCAGGAGGCAGGAGAATGCCAGGGTTAGGAGCCCAGGCCGGGGAGTCAGACAGATCCCCCCGCTTGCTAGCTTTACCTTGAGCAAATCATTCCACTCTGAGTCTCAGTCTCTTCTTCTGGAACCTGGGGAAAGTGTCAACCTATCTCATAGGGCTTTAGTTAGAACTGTATCAGACATCACCAGTATTTAAAGTTTAGTACACATCCATTTAATGGTCCCTTTTTGATGACAATTCATTAGAAGGAGAAAAAGAGGCAGAAGGCTGACGGGAGGAAGTTAAAGGACCTTCTACTTAACTAGAAATGATTTACAAGTAACAAAGAGGAGCCATCTTGAGAAATTTCTGTCCAGTTTCTCTGCCTAGATCCCCTCTCCTCTCTCCCTGGCTCTAAAGGAAGGATGATTCTCTCAGGGCTGATTTCAGCAGCAGAAGCAGGCTGTTGAGCTGAAGCTCCTCAACTGTGAACACTCCTCACGGAGTAGCTACATGCTCTATCCTGACAATTCTTGGATCATGGAAATAAGAAATAGGAAAAGAACATTCATGAGGAAAACATAACAAAGAGGTATTATCTTACCGGCAGTAACTGGTGACGTTGAGAAAACCCAGCTTGCTTTTTTGTAGTAAGGAAGATGCATTAAATCCCAACCTGGCTATTTTCTAAATTAAAGAGAGAAAGATTCAGTGAAGTTTTATGTTATTGTATAATGAATTTTGTTTTTAGGATTCTAGTCTCCTCTCCTCGGAAAGAGGAAAAGCCTATCACAACGAAGTATGTGTGAGCTGGGAAGTCTGCTCAGCACCTCTCCAAGTCCCCCATCAGTTTATACCTGAGGGGATGAGGCCACTGAGCTAGTGAGTGCAGGAATGGCGCTGGACACTCAGGTCTGCAACACGCTTTCCATTCGACCTACGGTTACTGTGGGGCCCAGACTTTTCATTCCATTGTCCCCATGATCACGGAAATGTCCTGGCATCTCATCTCCAGAAGGGGTACCAGAAACCCTCGTATCCAAACCACACACTCTGGTTTTCTATTTAAAATACACAGTTACAGAGGCTGTATTGGGCTGCTACCCAAGAGACTCCTGGGGAAGGACAGAATGTAAGAATTCCTGATGAAACCCAGCAAATAAGAAAAGGGGGGTGGTGGTGGGAGGAGATTTCTTGCCTGTTCTTATTCTCTTCATCAGGTTCCTGTCAGGGAAAATTCGACGCCACCCTCCTAAAGTGCGCTATGCTGAGGGTTATAGGGGCGTTTAATTGGCACCTCCTTGCGGCAGTGGGTGGATGCTGGCGGGAGTGGAGGGGACGGGGCAGCTCCCGGGGGCTGTGGAGCCTACCTTTCCCTGCTTGTCCTCTTCCTCTAGCAGCTGCAGCCTTTTGCTCTCCATTTCCTTCTGCCGGATGCTCTCCTTCGTGAGGGGGTTGCAGTTGTTATGTCCAGGGAGCAAGCGGAAGTAGCGTTTCTTTTCAGGGTCAAAGTAATAACCTGGTAGATCTTTAGTCAAAAGAAATAAAATCCAACTTAAAACACCGTGAACCGAGCCACCCAGTGAGGAGCCCAGGGGCCTGTCTACCACCCCTCACAGCTGCCGGCCTTTCCTGCGGGGCAGGAGGTGGGCTAGCACTGCCAGTCACCATCCCGGGCCCAGTTCAGTCCTGTGGGGGGCTGTTTGCCTCAGGATCACGGTTCTTGTTTCAATTTGCTCCCAGAATTTCCTCCAAGCCAGGAATGGGCTGATCACACACATGGAGTGTACCCACACACAAGTGAAGACACACAGGACTGAGGAGAAGGGCAGCCAGAACAGACATAACTAGATGACGAGGCACAACTAGGTTTCATCTTTCCCCACAGGCAGGGCCGGAGGAACCCTGTCCAGCAGGCTGCCTTACCTGGCACGGAAGAACTGCCAGCTGTGCTGGAGGAGGTCGACGGGGCCTCGTCATTGCTGTGGCTGGAACCCTGTGGGCTTTGCTGTGCCCCTGTATTATTCCTGTTGACACACAGTCAAGGTTAACTTGCAGCCAATCAGTCCCAGTCATTCTTTGACTCTGGGGTCCTGCAGTTCCATAGCCTTCACCCCAACCCTCGATTACTTGAGGAGCACTGACCCCTTTTTCCTGGAAGCAGTTTACCTACTGCAAATACACCAAAGTTAGGGCATGGTTTTTGGTTTCTCATCCTTAAGAGGATGCAGGTCACAGTAGTTCCTCTTTTGAGCATTTTGTGAGGTCTTTTGGAATTTTCCAGATGAAAATGAGAACAGAAATCTTGGCCAATAAGAATTTTACCAGCTGGGCTCATTTGTCAGCTCAACAGCAGTTACAAGGCCAGGTGAATTTCATTTTTTATTGGATTCAGCAGTACAAAAGTTTAAATTTTACTTGGCTACTCAACCCTGCAGATGGAGAAACTGGGGTTCAGGGTACAGAGGTGATTTGCTCAGCAATACCCGGATAGAGCCATGGTTTAAATACTCATTTTGCAAAGCTACAAGAGGCTTCTGTGGCAATTATAGGCTGAAGGATATAATGAAAGAACAAAAGACCTAATTTTAGAATTCTGGTAAAATCCACTTTAAAATCAAGAACTTCCCCTGCCCCCTATAACACCAAAAGGAATACAAACTGCAAAACTAGGTTAAAGGAACCAAAGAACCCTCTCTTTTGTCTATAAATACTAACTATGCACAGTTTCAGAGAAAATTATTTATTCTCCCTTTTTACGGCCCAGAGCTTCCTGAGGAAGCTCACCTGTGATCAGCAGCAAGAGGAGGATGGATTAAGTGTTATAACAAATGTCTGCATCTCTAGCCCAAGGACTGCTGCCCCATTCTTTCCACAGGGAGCCCGAAGGTGGCTGTCCAGCCGGCTTCCACGTGACTCTGCCAAGCTGAATCAAGACTCTCTCCCTGCACAGATCAGTTTGCTGCACGACGCGCTCTTGAGGGAAGGCCTGGGGCCCAAAGAGTATCCATGGTTCTCCTCATAAAACATACAAACATTGGGTCCTGATCTTTCTACAGTATGGGTCATGTTGGGGACTTTGGCTCAGAGTCCCTATTATTCTGCACCAAATGAGGTCCACCATATACACAGGGCCTACTCAGAGACAGGCAGCTTGATGGGGCTTTACATACATTATTACGAGCCTCACAAGAGAAGTATGGTACAAGAAGAGTGACTCAGGTGATTAAATAGCTTGACCAATTTCACACAGGAAAAAGCAGAACGTCAAACCCAGACCTCCTAATTCCAAAGCCCTTGTTTCTTCCACAACATTCTGATGCTTTTTTTTTTTTTTCTATTTGAGTTAATCTGTTCTAGAGAAGCATACTGGCATTCGACATCTTCTGACCCTATAGCTAGAAATCTGTCCATTTTAAAAGGAGATCTGGAGTGTGAAAGAGTTTTGAAATTGGCATACGGGTCTCCTTTGGTGAGGAGAGGGCTGTGCAAAGACTTCCTATGGCCAGAAGTCACGTCAGCAGCCCTGAACTGTGAAGAGGTATCCTCTCCTGGGGTGGGGTGGGGTGAATCAAGTTTTGAGATTAGACTGTATTTCATTTATGCAGAAAAATAAGTAGAGTGTGGAAAATATTTATTATGGGGATTTCACCTAAGTATACACTGTTCTATTTTTCAAGCTGGGTGGTAGGTACCTAATATTCACTGTATTATTCTTTATACCTTTTTGTGTTTATTAAATACTATATCATATTATATATTATATAGCCTTACCTAGGATTTAGGCTGAATTAATGAAATTAGGTTTCCAGAAAGCTATTTTCATAGGCTGAAAAAAAAGAAGAAAAAAGACTAAAAAATGGAGAAAGAGCTCCCCGGTTGTATCAGATAATGTTTACTTCTAAGCCTGTGGCTAAGGCTCCAGCCAGAAGTCACAGTCACACTGAAAAGAAAGACAAGTGTGGCCACCTCCTCACTACTCAAAGTGTGGCAGGCGGGCTGGCCCCCAGCAGACACCCCCTTGGGAGCATGTGAGAAGCACAGACTCTAGTCAGCCCGACCTCAGAGCCTGCATTTTGCTGAGACCCCCAGGGAGTCATGTGCGTGTGAAGGTGCTGTCAACGCTAGGCAGACACTGGGCAACAGCACTTGCCTCTCATTAGAACCATGCTGTCTGAACCAAGGGTTGTGTCGGTGGCTCCTTCTCCCATGTCTTCTACTCTGCCCCCTGCTTTTATGCATTTCAGCTGCTAAAAGAGAAAAAGAAAGAAAATTACATACAAATGCATGTGTGCACACCTTTCTCTTCTGTTTGCTTGTTGATAGTTCCTTCATGCTCAGAACTAGGCAAAAGGATGGCCCAACCTGGGTTATCATTAAAGCCGCCACTAAGCCTTACCTGCAGGACTGCCACCAGGTGGACACACAAATAAAACCCAACGCGTCTGTAGTCATCTCTCTGGCTGCAGTCCTCTTACCTCACAGCTGATACCTGGCCCGACAACCTGCCAACCTCCATTCCCCAGGTCACTGTGTGACGTGTTGACAGACTCTCACAATTACTTTCCGACAACAGTTTGAGCCTGGCATGAGAACCCTCCTAAGCTAGTCTTCTTTTCGTTACCAGATTAACTCCAGAGCATAAAATAATTTTTCTTTCGATCCACACACATCCCTATTCATAGAGAATAGTTAATCGTGAACACTATCTCTTCCTCGGTTTCAGTATCAAGCAGGAAAAATTGTGAACAAATTAAATGGGGCCAGTGGCATGTGACTTCTCAATGTGCTTTAGAGAGTGTTTTAGTTTCCTGAAGTACACTAGCTGTTAAAGGGAAGGATGTGCACATGTATTTGTTGAAATAAGGAATGATGTCTTAAAGACACTGATGTTGCCATAACTATTTTGAGTGGCTTTTTCAAGTCTTATCTTGTATGGCCTGAATTTATCACTTAATCATCAAATCATCACAAGTTTTAACATTGGGAATCACATTAGGAATTCTTAAAGAGACTGAACTGTAGTACACAGGCCAGCTGCTGCGAGTTTCATGCTTTCCCAACACCTGGTGATCCTTTCCCCACTCAGTGGAGACACTTTGACATCTTACAGAATACACTTTAAAAGTATATTCAAATGCTGTTAACAAAATTAGAAAAAAATTTCTAGGGCTGAATGCAACCAAAGAATAGATTAGAAAATCTATTTGCTTTTATTTTCCAACTTCTACTTTTGAGTAGGAAGTGCCTGTTATCATCAAACAGAGCACCAGAAGTCTGGACCTACATTCCAGAATTCAGTATTTACCCAACGACTTCTGTGTCAACCTATGATTGTGAGTTGGGGCTATTCGATACAAAGGAAGAGAAATTTAGTGAGTATAGTACTTAACCAAACATTTCGTGAATTCTGTAATGAAGTCCTTGATTTGCCTGCTTCAGAGTCAGTGGGAAGCAGACTCCACAACCTGGATTAGTTTAACCACTCTCTAGTCCTGTGCCAGAATGAATAAGCACTACAAAAGCTCATCAATATAGCCATGCCGACTTGGAGTCATCATAAATGTCTCACTTTCATCCTCTGCTGGGACATTATAAATTGACCTAGTTTTATTTATTCCTAATCTGATTCACTCCCGACAATCCAGGGTGTTATCACTCTCCTAAAATCCCTTCCCACTTCCTCTTAGTCACACTTAGTAGACAGCATAGCTCCCTACCTCACCCAGAAGAGAGATGTTACCAGTACGAACACCCCCAACTTCTTTTTCATCCCCTCCACAAATGCCTGCCTTTACTAATTCTTATCATCTTCCTTTTTGTCTTGGAGAAACAGGTGTCCCTGTG
The DNA here is from genome assembly GCF_965194805.1 of Balaenoptera borealis. Lineage (NCBI taxonomy): Eukaryota > Metazoa > Chordata > Mammalia > Artiodactyla > Balaenopteridae > Balaenoptera > Balaenoptera borealis. Next base: position 29,138,327 of record NC_138866.1, read on the forward strand.
CCTTTTCCAGGCAAACCCATCCCTCCTGGCTGTTGATCTCATTTCCTTCTCAAACTCGGCAGACATCTGTGTTCATATATGTTTAATCAATCTCCCCCTCTCCTTATCTCAGCTTATAAACACGCTCAGGTTTTTCATTTGTATGTGCTCCAGTTCCAATCCAAAAGGAACAGAAATGTTCTGGAAGCATGGTCTATATGTACACATGCCACTTCTTTATTTTCCAATCATTCTTCAACTCACTGCAGTCAGGCCTCCTCCATCCTCACCGTTCTGCTAAAATGCTCTTGCTGAGGTTAATGATCACCTACTTGCCAAAGTTAGTGGTCTCTTTTTAGCCCTTATTCCTACAACACATGACACCACAAAGCTTCACTCTTCCCTAGGTTTCTGGAATATCTTTCTCTTGGTTCTCCTCGTACTTGTCAAGTTCATCCTTCTCTAGTTTCTCTTGGGTCACCCACTCTGTGTTTACCAACATTCGGTCCTAGATCCTGTTCATTTTATACTTAATACAATCTCACCTGCAAACACTGTTTCATCTCTAACCTAACATCAAGTTCTTATAAAAGGCTACCTCCTGTCTACTTTCACAGACCATGTTCCAAAGCGAGTTCATGATCTCTCTCTAGTTCCTAGTCTGCTCTTTCACCTATCTGTATTTCCTTTCTCTGAAATTCTACTACTGCCCCACCCCCATCCAAAAATATAATAATTTTATTCATTTTCCTCAGCAACCATTTTAATGGCTCCTGAATACCACATGCATAGGTTTCCCTTTGGATCAATTATCTTAAGCCTCAGACAAAGAATAAAGTTGTATTTATTAATTAGTTACATTACAGGCTAAAGGCACTGTGCACAGGAAGGGAAATACGTATGGACGGTGATAAGAAAACTGGTAAGAAAAATAAGCCATATTGACATAAGATTATCATTATTACCAACCAACTCTACAAAAAAATATGAAAACTTATTTAGATTGCACATTCCGTACATGATTTCAGTTTGCTTTAGTTTTGAAATGATGCATGAATAGTGGAAAAGCATAGGTAATGGCGAGTCAAAGGTGTCAGATCACCCATCAGGAGGCAGGGTCATTGGCCCACTTGCACCACTGTCCTCGGTAGAGCACTGCACAATCAGAAGGACATGGTAAATAACGAAATAAATGTTGAGTGCTGGTTTTGGCCAAAGACAATATTTCTATTTATTTATTTATTTTTGGCTGTGTTGGGTCTTCGTTTTCTTTTTTTTTAAAAAAGTATTTGTTTATTTATTTATTTATGGCTGTGTTGGGTCTTCGTTTCTGTGCGAGGGCTTTCTCTAGTTGCAGCAAGTGGGGGCCACTCTTCATCGCGGTGCGCGGGCCTCTCACTGTCGCGGCCTCTCTTGTTGCAGAGCACAGGCTCCAGACGCGCAGGCTCAGCAATTGTGGCTCACGGGCCCAGCCGTTCAGTGGCACGTGGGATCTTCCCAGACCAGGGCTCGAACCCATGTCCCCTGCATTGGCAGGCAGATTCTCAACCACTGCGCCACCAGGAAAGCCCCAAGACAATATTTCTAAACCACCACCTCACACAAGCACAGGTGCAGGCACTGCAGTGGGAGAGAAGGGAGTGATGGCTCTGAATGGAAGAGCCAGAGGGGAGAGTGAGTTTGAACCCAGTCCATCAGGCAAGGTTGGCAGAGTGAGGGGCCTGCATGCAGTTTGGTATGGCCAGAGCCTAAAGTACAGGGGCTGGGAGATTAGGCTAGAGAGGCAGGCAGGGTCAGATGCTGAGGTCTCTGGGTGCTCGGTAAGTTCGCTGAGTAACATGAATAGACCTGCATTTTAGAAAGGCAGCGGTGGAGGGAATAAGTTGGAAGTTAAGGACTGCTGTAGCAACTCAGGTTACATGAACCCACAAACACGGAAGTGATACCTGGGATAGAGAACCCTGAATTTAGGAAGATTTAGGAGGTGAATTTCATGGGAGAGGTGGAGAGAGAGCAGCTGAAACCTGATCAATGAATAACTGGTAGTGTTCTGACCTGAGAGACAAGGAGGAGGAGCAGTTTGGGGAACGAAGACAGTTAAGTCTGATTTTGAACAAACCAATCTCAAGATGTTTGTAAACAGGGGTCTGGGAATTCAGAGGGAAAATGAAGCTAAAGATATAGATTTGAAAGTCACCAGCACATGGTAACAGAGTGAGACAAATGTGGCTCCAAAGCCAAATATATATATATATATATAGCAAGGATTAAAATTCAAAATTAGAGACAATTTTATTGGACAGTAATATGAAGTCAGCACAATCAGTTTTTAGATTGGTATTTCTCAACCAAGGGCAATTTCACCCACCAGGGGACATTTAGCAATGTCCAGGGACATTTTTGTTTGTCACAACTTGGGGGCAGGGAGGGGTGGGCTGCTATGGCATTTAGTGGGTAGAAGCCAGGGATGCAGCTAACCAGCCTACAATACAGGACAGCCCCTTACAACAAATTATCCAGCCCCAAATAGTGCTGAGGTTAAGAAACCCTGCTCTAGATAGGAAGCACTCAATCATAATTTTCTGGGTGAAATGTTGAATCCCAGCTCCTCTGGAGCCACTCTGCCAGGCACAGACATTAAATAAGATGTGTTGTGGAAGGCTGAGCTTGGCTTTGCCTTTACACAAGCTTTCAAGTACTTGAAGGATAAAGAATAATAATTTCTAAGAGACCATTATTCTAGAAAGACAACGTTAATCTCAAACAAATAAACAAACATGATTTGACTTTTTGGAAAATGATTGAGCAATACTTATCAAGTAATTTAAATGTACATGCCTTCTTCTGGGAATAGATCTGAAGAAAATAATCCAAAAGGTTGTAAGAATTATAGGCAAGATATTTACTACAATTTTCCAACTCACTTTCTAAAGCTAGTAGTCCTCTGTTGCCAAAACCAGACAGAGGTATCACAAGACAAGAAAACTATAGATCAACCTACCTTATGGACACAGCCACAGATCCTCAACCAAATCCTAGCAAACCAAATCTAGATGCATATAAAATGGATAATACACCATGACCAAGTAGGATTTACCCCAAGTTCAACATACAAAAACCAATCAACGCCATACACCATATTAACAGAATAAATGAGGGGAAAAACCTCCACGTGATTTTCTCAAGAGATGCAGAAAAAACACCAGACAAAACCCAATACCCTGTCATGACAAAAACTAGGCACAGAAGTAACTTCCACAACTTGATAAAGGGCATCTACCCCACAGCTAACATCATAATAGTGAAAGACTGGAAGCTTTTCTCCTAAGGTTAGGAACAAGACAAGGATGTCTGTTCTTACCATTTCTATTCAACATTGTATTGGAAGTTCTAGCCAGGGGCAATTAGGCAAGAAAAAGAAATAAAAGGCATGCAAACAGGAAACGAAGAAGTAAAACTATTTCTATTGGCAGATGACATGTTATACATACAGAAAATCCTAAAGAATCCACACACACACACAAAAACTACTGGAGCTAATAAATGATTTAAGCAAGGTTGCAGGATACAAGATTAATATATAAAAATCAGGGCTTCCCTGGTGGCGCAGTGGTTAAGAACCCGCCTAACAATGCAGGGGACACAGGTTCGGGCCCTGATCTGGGAAGATCCCACATGCTGTGCAGCAACTAAGTCCAGGTGCCACAACTACTGAGCCTGCGCTCTAGAGTCCACGAGCCACAACTACTGAGCCCGCGTGGCACAGCTACTGAAGCCCGTGAGCCTAGAGCCTGTGCTCCACAACGAGAAGCCACCGCAATGAGAAGCCCACGCACTGCAATTAAGAGTAGCCCACGTTCGCCACAACTAGAGAAATCCCGCGCACAGCAACGAAGACCCAACGAAGCCAAAGATAAATAAAATAAATAAATAAATGTATAAAAAAATCAACTGTACTTCTATACACTAGCAATGAATAATCTAAAAATGAAATTAATACAAAACCATACAATAGCATTACATTACATTAGCATCAAAAAGAATAAAGTATTTAGGAATAAACTTAACAAATAAGTGCATAACTCGTACACTTAAAGTATAAGACATTGTTGAAAGAAATTAAAGAGGAGCTACATAAATGGGAAGACATCCATGTCATGGATTGGAAGACTTCACATGGTCTACAAATTGATGTACAGATTTAACACAACCACTGTCAAAATTCCAACTGCCATCTTTGGAGAAATCGACAAGCTGATCCTGAAATTCACATGGAAATGCAAGGGACACAGAAGAGTGAAAACAATCTTGAAAAAAGAGCAAAGTTGGAGGACTCACACTTTCCAATTTCAATGCTACAGTAATCAAGACACTGGTACTGGCACAAGGATAGCAACATAGATCAATGGAGTAGAACTGAGAGTCCAGAAATAAACCCATATACCTATGCCAATTGATTTTTGACCAAGACCATTCAGTGGGGGAAAGAATAATCTTTTCAACTGCTCGGACACCTGGACACTCACCTGCAAAAGAATGAATCCGATTCCTACTTCACATCATATATAAAAATTAACTCATGGATCCAAACTCTAAAACTGTAAGACTTTTAGAAGAAAACAAAGGTATAAATCATCATGAACTTTCAATAAGCAATGGTTTCTTAAATATGACACCCAAAGCACAAGAAAAAATAGATTAAGTAGACTTCATCAAAAGTAAAAACTTTTGTGCAAACACACTATCAAGAAAGTGAAAAGGGGGCTTCCCTGGTGGCGCAGTGGTTAAGAATCCGCCTGCCAAACGCAGGGGACACGGGTTTGAGCCCTGGTCCGGGAAGATCCCACATGCCATGGAGCAACTAAGCGAACAAGGCACAACTACTGAGCCCGCGCACCTAGAGCCCGTGCTCTGCAACAAGAGAAGCCACAGCAATAAGAAGCCTGTGCGCTGCAACGAAGAGTAGGCCCCACTCGCCACAACTAGAGAAAAGCCCGCACGCAGCCACAAAGACCCAATGCAGCCAAAAATAAAATAAATTAAAAAAAGAAACACCACCATTCACTTCAAAAAAAAAAAAGAAAGTGAAAGGACAACCCACAGAATGGGAAAAAATATTTTTAAATCGTATATTTGATAAGGACCTAGTATCCAGAATATATAAACTCAACAAGAAAAAAATAACTCAAAAAGTAAGGAAAAAAATCTGAAGACGTTTCTTCAAAGATACACAAATGGCTACTTAGAACACGAAAAGATGCTCATCATTAGTCAATAGGTAGATGAAAATAAAAACCACAATAAGATACCACTTTACACCTACCAGGATTGTTATAATAAAAAAACAAACAAACCCAAATAACAAGTATTGGTGAGAATGTGGAGAAACTGGAACCCTCACACACTGCCGGTGGGAACGTAAATGCTGCAGTCATTTTGGAAAACAGTTTGGCAGTTCCTCAAAAGGTTCGACATAGAGTTACCATATGACCTAGCAAAATCCAGCAGAAATGAAAAGATATGGCCATATAAAAATCTGGACAGTAATGTTCATAGCAGCATTATTCATAATTGCCCCAAAGTGTAAACAATCTAAGTTTCCATCAACTGATGACTCAATAAACAAAATATAGCACATTCATACAACAGAATGTTATTCAGCCATAAAAAGAATGTAGTACTGAGGCATGCTACAATGTGGATGAACCTTGAAAACACTATGCTAAGTGAAAGAAGTGGGACACAAAAGGCCACACACTGTATTATTTATTTGATGTATATGAAATCTCCAGAATAGGCAAATCCAGAGAGGGAGAAAGAGAAAAGTGGTTTTCCAGGTGCTGAAGGAAGAGGGGGTACAGAACAGGGAGTATAAAGGTTCAGGTCCTTTTTTTATAGCTTCTCGAAAGTCTACTTTTCTGTTACGAATAATTGCTTTTTCCAGTTACCCCAGATGAGTTGATAAAGACTCTGATTAAATTGTTTTATGTTTCCAAGAATAACTGTTATATCTTTTTATTATCTAGGTGGTAGCTTAGAAAATTTTTTATAGAATTTTAAATGATTTATGGTGTTCCATGTGTTCTAGTTTATGTTTTTTTAGGCAACATTCCACCCAATTACTAGCTTTCCAAAGGCTGTAGTACCATGTATAATACTTTAGTATGACAACAGTTTAAAAAGAATTTTTTAAATTCAAGTATAGTTGATTTATAACGTGTTAACTTCTGCCATACAGCAAAATGATTCAGTTATACATATATATTCTTTTTTAAATATTCTTTTCAATTATGGTTTATCATAGGATATTGAATATACTTCTCCGTGCTATACAGTAGGATCTTGTTGTTTATCCATCCATTCTATATATAACAGCTTACATCTGCTAACCCCAACCTCCCCCCGCCCCTCCCCCCTGGCAACCACAAGTCTGTTCTCTCTGAGTATGACAGCAGTTTTGCTTTAAAGCCAGAATCAAGTTGAATGTGACTCTAAACTAAAATTTATGCTTTGTTCATTTGTAAAACATGGATATATTGGTGTCATATTTCCTTTATTCTGTTTGATTATATACTTGTTGAAAGGTAAATTTACAGATCAAATGATGAAACTTCATGTTTCAGTAAAAGTTTTTTCAAGAAAAGAAAACTTGTCTTTTTATTTAAAGCTTCATGGGATAGAATTTATATTTAATCAGAATGACTAGATAGGATCCTTTTGTGGAGTCAACCTAAAATAAGCTAAATGGAATTGGTAGATCTCTTGGTTTTTGATATCTACTTTACTATAGGACTCCCAACCAGGTACAGTACATTAATATGAAATACTCTGAAACCCATAATCTTAAAAAAAAAAAAAAAAGTGTGGGAGTTATACAAAAACATCATCTATCACTAAGTAGGAAGTTGAAATGACTGGGTGTGTAATATTTTTTAAAACTTTCATTTTAGATCAGCATAAATATCCTTCCATTTTTCTCCCCTATTTTCAGGAGCATTCCATTTTGATGTTTAGCATAGCAAGCCAGAATAAAGTTTTACAATTCAGCAATCCTGAATTCTGAGTCATATTAAGATAAAAACGGAAATGAGACATGTACTGAGGAAAATTAATTTTCTTCTTCTGTAATGTCTAATTCTTCTTCTTCTTGTTGATCCCCTCTTAGTCCACAAGTGGACACCTGTCCTGTTGCAGACACTTAGCTAAAAAAAAATCTCTGAAAAGGCAACTCTGAATTTGCTCTTACAATATACAAGTGAGATGGATAATCGGGTGAATACCTAGAGCTTCTGAAAACCTCACATCTTCTCATCAATCTTTTGTATATTTTGGTAGGCACCAGTGTATACCTCTGAAGCTTTGCTCTGAAATAGCATTTCAGTAGTGATAAATTCTGAAAATACAGTCTTTATATCCTTTACTTTCCGCTTTTCAAAACTGCCAACAGTTTCCTCCAGATGAGCGTTGTTTGCACAGCATCCAGGGTAGCTCTCTGTAAGTGGGTTCGCCATGAAATAACAGGTCCGGCGGATGGGTGTGCTGACTTGTCCTTTCTACTTCAGGCAGCTGCTTAGCTTCTCCATCCCTTGATGCTGATGTCGCTGAGGTCATCCCGTTTCGTTTCTACAATGGTTCCTTCAGCCGCAAGTCTCAGCTGCGGTGGCGTACCGATAATCCTTAGGTACGGCACACTCCTCAGCACTTTTTCCGGCCCTTGTTCAAATCTGTGGTCTCCACGGAGACGCTCTCGCAGGAGAGTCGGCTCTGCCTCGCAGCCGGGCAGTTTTCTGCGCAGGCGCGCCAAAGACTTGGCGCAGCTCTCGGAACTGCTCCCGGTTTGAGCGGCCCAGTTTCCGGGTACTGCTTCCTTCCCCTCCCCCAAGACGCCATTCTGGGCCTGGCCGCCAAACTCCGACGGTGCGACCCAGAAAAGGCCCGGCCCGGGGGCCTCAGGCTTGAGGAGTGGCGGGCAGCCTCCCTCCCGGCCTCCGTGAGAGGTGGGCCCGGTCTCGGCTGCGGCCCACAGCCGAAATTCAGCATGGGGCGGAGGCTCCACTGCCCGCACCTGGGCAGCCGCCTCAGCCTCCTGCCGAGCACGTGGCCTGGAGCCCCGGGCCTGGAGCCTAACAATGCCTCGGCCTAGGCCGCGCCGGGGCCACAGTGCTTATTTTTGGGGTGATGAAAATGTTCTGGAATAAGATGGTCGCACGACCTTGCGAATATTCTACAAAACCTGCCAAACCGTACACTGTAAAACGGAGAATTTTATGGTATGTGAATTATATCCCTCAAACAAAAAAAGATTTTCTACTACAGCAGTACTATACCATTTATGAGTGAGGCACATCCTAAATATCCAGCGACAGGTTTATGGGGATTATAGAGGCTACTGGACTGCAGCGTGGAAAACGCTAAAGCCACTGGTTTGAAAAGCCCTACGCAAAATGGCCTCCACAGGGGGCTTGCCGTGGCCACCCTGTGTCGGCGTTTATTTAAAACTCTACCTCACAAGTGAGGAAATGGAAGCTTAGAGGGCCAAGCATGGTGCCCAGAAAGACACAATGCGTGGGGGAAACGGCATTCCACCCCTGCTGGTCCGGCCCCAGGACACCACCTCAACTACAGTCTCCACCGTTATTTAAAACTGGAGTGTGGGGCTTTGGACTTCTGTTTCCTCCAGGAAGCTGTGGTCTCAGTCTTCTTTCCTTCGGGCTGTTTCTGCGTCTGCCAAGGTCTGCGGACCACACCACGCCCGTTCCGGGGGACGGGGTGTCATGGTTTCTAAGGACAACTGGGGAGACGACGAGGCTTCCTGGACACGGCGAGCGCTAGCGTGGAAGGCGTGGCTTTGTCGCTACCGTAACTCGGTGTGGAGGTTACCTCGGGAAGCTTGGGTTCATCCCACGGCTCCGTCACTTTACTAGTTCGCGAGTTACCTCAGGTAAGCGACAACCTCACTAGAGCTCTTCTGCGTCTGACGGAGGTATTACACTACCACCTACCTCACTGGGCTGGTGTATGGAGAGCTTAGTTAATGTCTGTAAAGCAGTCGGCAGTGCCTAAGCACTCACGAGGCGCTTGCGTTAGCTGTTATGCTGACCTGTCTGAAAAAATCAACCTCAACCTGAACTTTCAGGTAAGCCGCCACCAAGGGCCCGCAGTCCAGCCACTGGCAGGTGTTGGGTGGCAACTTCACATAAGGATTTAGAAAAACTCTCCTTCAGGGCGGACACGGAGAGGCGACACTCGGGGTCCCCCTCCCCCCGTCTTTACGGCGGCAGATCCGACAAGACGCGCGAGCTCCACCCGCCCACCGATTCCTCACAGCCGGAGCTCGCCGGCCCAGCCAGCCACCCACGCCAGGGTCGTGCAGGCGTTCCACGTGCTCGGCTCCTCCCCGCCCCTTTCTCGGGCCTTCCCCCCACCCCCATCCCACCCCGAGCTCTGTCGGGGTACCAGCAGCCGCTCCCTTACCGACGCCAACACTACTTCAGTCAGCGTAGACTTACTTGATCAGAGGGGCCTTTCCGACTCTCCCTCGGGCGCAGGGTCTACAAGAGTAGGAACTAAGCGTAGAAGGACGCGGAAAGACCGAGGTCTAGAGTCTGCCAGTTAGTTGTGTCGTTCTCGCGTTGTCGCAGCGGATAGGGCCATAGCGGCCGCCCCTTCTTTCTCATTGGACGCGTTTTCTGACTGTCTACGCCAATGGGGCGGATCTTAGGGAGGGGGAGGGGATTGGGAGCTCGGCTCCGCCCAGGCCTGGCGACGATGCAGCGAGTCGGCGGCAGGCTTGATTGGGCTTGGCGCGTTTGGGGCGGGGCCGGGCGCGCTTGGGGGCAGGGCCGGGGCGGGGCCGGAGGCTGAGTTCGGACCCCGGGAGCTCCGAGGCTACCTCTTATCTAGCGGTGGGAACCCCACCCAGCACTGGGTATTTTCTGTGTCCAACCCGGTTGACAGGGAAGCCCTCTCGCCGCTGAAGATCTCTACCTTTAAAACTGTTACTTAGGGAGGAGGAAAGATTGTGTTGTGGAAAGGGCGAAGGAGGCTCTTGAGATGAGTGCGAGGAAAAAGCAACACGTGTTGTACTGGTGGTGACGTGTTTGGTTGTGACCTCTGGTAGCTGAGGCTGCTGACCCTAGGTCTGCGTGGCTCCAAGGTGCAGAGGAGCGTGCCCTGAACTTCAGTCAGGAGGCCTTGGTTCTAGATCTAGTTCTGGTTCCTTCTTGCTGTGTGAACTAGGGCGAGTCTCTTCCCTTTCTGTGCCTTGATTTCTTCTGTTGAAACAAGGAAGTTGATCTAACGTTCTGATGTTCTCTCCAGTGCAAAGTTCGTTCATACCACTAATATTTCCAGAATGGTCTCTTTGTGCTGTGCCTGTTCTAGGTATCAGTTGACAGCCGTCAGATCTAAAAGAAAGATGTAAGCCTGTGAAGGGCCCTTGACCAGAAGTGACAGTTTGCTTTTTTTTTTTTTTTAATCTAGATATGGTTTATTTTTATTTTTATTGAAGTATAGTTGATTTACAAGGTATTAGTTTCTGGTGTACAACAAAGTGATTCAGTTATACATATATATATTATTTTTCATGTTCTTTTCCATTATGGTTTATTACAGGATATTGTCTATAGTTCCCTGCGCTATGCAGTAGGACCTTGTTGTTTATCCATCCTATTTATACTCTGCTAACCCCAACCTCTCACTCCATCCCTCCCTCACCCGACTTCCCCTTGGCAACTACAGGTCTGTTCTTTATGCAGAAGTCACAGTTTTGTGAGGAGAGCTGGGTTCAAATGGGCCAGGCTTGGTTGTTGCCACGAGCAGGCCTGGCACACCATGTGCCCTGTTAACCCAGGGCCCTGTTGAGTGGCTAGACCCATTAGAAAATAGGTTGTGGGGTTTATCAGTTGTACTTGTGTGTGAAAGCATTTCAGTAAATAACAAGGAAGGTAGGATTCTGCCTCTAAAGGATTTTGTATAAGAAAGGGTGTGGAGTGGGAAGAGGTGATGAGGGTAAGGAGAGAAGTGAGTATAGTCAGAATAAAGGACAGCTTCTTGAAGCTTGAGCTGCCTGGAAGAGAGAGCAGAGAGAGAAATCCGAAGCTGAACAAACAAGCTGACTGGAAGCCTGTTCATGGAGTAGTGAAGCATTCGTTTTGGCTGGATGGGTAGGGAGTCTTGGAAGCAAAACTGGCAGAATAGGTTGGGTCAAATGTCAAGGGTAAGGAGCTGGCAGAGGGAGCCTCTGAAGGTTTGAGAGTTGGGGAGTGATAAGACTAGAGCTGTGGTTTAGGGAAATCACCTGGGCAGCACTGTAGAAGAAACTGGAGAGGAAAGGTTGTGGAAGGCAGCTGGAAGCTTCCTTAGAAGCTTAGTGCAGCTACAGTCCCTGCGAAAGGTAGTCAGGGTTGAAACATAGTGGTGGCAGCTGGGATGGAAGGGAGGGGTAGAGTTGAGATACATTTCAGAGGAGGGAGAATCTGTAAGACTTGACGAACTCTGTGTCAGGAGTCAAAAGGGATTCCAAGCTGAAGAGCCAGGGTCACGGGAGGAAGTCAGAAGGAGTTGGCTTGGGGCTTGCTGAGTGAATGAATGGCAAACAGCCAACCAGAGGGGTCTCTTGAGTGTTCACTGAGGGAACCGGGTATAGGCACAGGATATGCCTTGGGGACCTGCAGCAGGCATGCCAAGAGAAAGGATTAAAGAATATTTGCAAATCAATGCACAAAGGAAGCTTGACCTTGGGCAAGTCTTTTGGCATCTCTGAACCTCAATTTCCTCATAGATAAAATGAGGATAATGATACCTGCTGAAGCGGGTTTTTTCCCCAAATATATATATAATATTTAAATATATGTATTTAAATTTATTTTATTGAAGTATAGTTGATTTACAATGTTGTGTTAATTTCTGCTCTACAGCAGAGTGATTCAGTTAGACATATATATATTCTTTTTCATATTCCTTTCCATTCTGGCTTATCACAGAATATTGAATACAGTTTCCTGTGCTATACAGTGGGACCTTGTTTATTGAAGAGAGTGGTTGTGACGAGTAAATGCAGTGACCATAAAGCACCTCACTGCTTGGTCTACACTCCCATGGACTGGGCACCCTTTATTATGTGGATGGCTTGGTATGTAAATAGTGCATATTACTTATCAAAAGTGAGAATAATTTCTTTTTTTCATTTATCTCCAGAATTTGAAGCCAAGGCAAATATGTTTTTCTTTGAAACGGCACCTAAAATGAATCAACATTAACTTTGACTACATTAAAAAAAACCACAATACTTTTTATAGTCCTTGTCATGTGCCACATATTTTCTAAGCCCTTTCCATATATTGTTCTTTTAATTACAACAACCCTGTGAGGCAGGTACTATTAATATCACCACTTTACTGATGAATTGAGTCACAGAGAGGTTAAGTAACTTGCTCAAGCTAGTGAGTGGCAGAGCCAAGATTCAAACCCAGGTAATTTCCAGAGTTTGAGCTCTCAAGGCGAAAACTATCGTAATGAAAGTCGAAAGACATACTCCAATTTGGTATAAAATATCTACAGCTTGTATCACAGAAAAGGCTAATTTTCCTAAAACATAAAGTGCTTCTACAAATAAACTCAATAGAAAAAGGAGCGGTGGCTATACCAACTATGCAGAAAAGGAAGTCAACATGAAAGGATGCTCAACCTGACTCAGTGTAAGGAAAATATAGTTTAAAACTCCTCTGACATATCCTTTTTCATAACCAGATAGGCAAAATCCAAAAGTTTGTTAATATTCAGTGAAGCTCTCATACAAGCTCTAAGGGAGGCAATTTGGCAATATATCAATATTTATCAAAATTAAAAATGCATATACCTTTGACCTAGCAATCACACTACTAGGAATTCATCCTAAAAATATATTTGCTTATGTGCAAAATAACTTAGGTACATGGAACATCATGTAATAGTGAAAGTTTGGAAGCCATCTTAATGTCCGTTAGAGACTAGTTAAAAAAGTGATGGTACATTCATTCAGTGGAATACTGTGTACTTAAAATAAAAAAAAGGAGGCTCTTTATATACTAATGTAAAATTACCTCCAAGATAGATTCTTGGTGAAAAAAGGAAGGTGAAGAACAGTACATAAAATATTACATAGGGTGGGCTTCCCTTGTGGTGCAGTGGTTGGGAGTCCGCCTGTCAATGCAGGGGACACGGGTTCAAGCCCTGGTCTGGGAAGATCCCACATGCCTCAGAGCAATTAAGCCCGTGTGCCACAACTACTGAGCCCGTGCTCTAGAGCCCGCACGCCACAACTACTGAAGCCCGCGCGCCTAGAACCCGTGCTCTGCAACAAGAGAAGCCACCGCAATGAGAAGACTGCACACCGCAACAAAGAGTAGCCCCCGCTCGTGGCAACTAGAGAAAGCCCGCGCGCAGCAACAAAGACCCAACGCAGCCATAAATAAATAAATAAATAAATGAAAATTAAAAAAAAAAATTACATAGGGTGAAAAATATATGTGTATGTATGTATATCTCCCTGGAATGATATCAGTTACCTCTAGGGAGGGGACCTGGGTGGTTAGGTGACAGGGATGGGAGAGAGCTTTTCACCCCTTTGTACCTTTTGAATTTTGACTATTGGCTTATATTACCTATTAAAATATAAAATTTAAATGTTAATTAAATCTGCATACTATGCACAGCAACCAACTGCAGAAGTTGTTCATTTTAAGAGGTGACATGTAAATGAGTTATTAAAGGAACTAAGACATCTGTCAAATCCCATCATGGAGACACTGATCCAAAATATAATCAATACAAGAGAAACATAATCAACGTGTCTATTATGTGATAACAGTCCACCCAGAGCCCAGAAAAAAGATTCTTTTCATCAGAATTTACCAATGTTTATTCAGTAGTATCCAAGGGATGTGAATGTCTTGGTCACTGGAAATCTGGATCCAGAGTAATTCTCCAGTCCTTTCCCTAATGTGAATTAAACATCCCACAAAACTCTCCAAACCCCTTATTATGATTACACGTTCACTGAACTGCTGATGACCGATTCTATGACTCAGGACATGATTCTGGGAAGGAGGGAGCCCTGAGTAATGGGCAAGAATATTCTAGACACCAGGAAGTTATATATCCCAGTAATAATTAACCTATAGTATTGGTATTCTATGTACTTGGGTGGACGGAAGCAGTTTCCAAGGGTCTGGTCCAAGTAACTGATAACATCAAATGTCGGAATCCAGAAACCCAAGGATGAGACTTGTGGTGCTTCTAAAATATTATTCTTAGCTAGTTAGCAGCCTGACCAATTTAACAATTAATAAAAACATGCTTGATTCAGAAAATTTAAGAAACAGAGAAGCATAAAATAAAAAATATACCCAAATTACCTATGATAAATCCATACCTCCAAAAAACCACTGTTAATATTTGGATGTCTTTATTTCTAAGCATGTATTTGTTGTAGTTGTTTATATAGTTCATTAATTCCTTCAACAAATATTTATTGAGCCCTTGGAATGCCATGCCTGTTCTAGGTGCTAGAGATGTAGTTGTATTTTTTTAATAATTAAAAAAAATTCTTTTTGAAACAATCACAAACTAATAGAAAATTCCAACTATGTACAGAGAACTTTCACACTGGAATACTTTTAGTTGTATTTTCTGCAAACAAGGGTACTCTCCTACATATTCTCAAGATAACCATCAAAATCAGGAAATTAACACTTTTAGACCACTACCATCTAATCCTTGGTCCCACTCAAGTATCACCCATTGTCCCAATACTTTTCTTAATGGCAAAAGGATCTATTCAGAATCACATATATTTAGTTATATCTCTTAAGTCCTTTTTAAATTTTCATAACCTTGAAACTTTTGAAGATTATGGTCCAGTTAATTTGTAGAATGTCCCTCAGTTTGGACCTTCAGTTTGGGTTTGTCTAATGTTTACCATGATTGGATTCAGACTGCATGTTCAACAGGAAAATCAGAGAAGTGACACGGCATTCTTCTCATTGCATCCTATCAGGTGGCACGTGATTTTGGTTGGTCCCATTATGGATGACGTTAATTTTCACTTCTTGATTAAGGTGATGCCAGCCAGGCTTCTGCAATGTAAAGTTACTCTTTTTTTTTTAATTTAAAAAATAAAAATTAAAAAAAAAAATTGAAATAATTATAGACTAATTATAGACTCACAGGAAGTTGCAAAAATAGTGCAGAGAGGTCCCTGTACCTTTCATATAACTTCCCCAGTGGTAACATCTCATATAACCATGGTACAATATCACTCTTTATCTTTTTGTAATTTGGCTAGTATTTGTAAGTCTATGTAAATATCCTACTCTTTATCAAACATTTAATTAATTTATGGGCTTATGGTTTCCTCTGTTATTCAGTGGGTTAAATCCATGCTTATCATTTACTTTGATGCTCAAATAGTCCCAGTTTTGCTAGTAGAAGCTCTTCCTACCTACTTCTGTGTTCTTTTTGACATGTTCTCATCATTCTTTGATCATTCTTTTCTGGCAAAAGATGTTCCAGGCTCATCTTGTACTTTTTCTGCCCAGGCCTGGAATGAGTCATTTCTCTAAGGAGTCCAAGTCCCATTTAGTGGAAATTGGTATTTAGAAGCCAAGATCTGAGTGCCAAGTGTACTCATTGCTATTAGGGTATCCCTATTCCAAGGATACTGGAACTCAGGGTTGCAGTTGGGAATATATACCCACACACTCCCACACACAACACAAACATGCATATGCATTTACATCTACATTTATCTATCTATCTATCTTGAAAACCATGGGTTCACACCAATACTTCCAATTGTAATCCATCACCACAGGGCTCATTCAAGTTTTTTCCCTTTCTATATTTGTATCTCCTTTCTCCAACAGTGAAGTTCCCATTATCTTTTTTTATTTACTTATTTGGACAGTCCCTCTGTATGTGGCCATACATAGAGGAGTCTCTGCCACTACCCCCTCCCCAATGCAGATGCCCTTCTAACCCCACACAGGTTCTGAGAACCTGTGCTGGGCCATACTCTCCACCCCCCACAAAGAGGATGCCTTCCTCACTCCTCCTGGGCTCCAGCACTCCATGTGAGAATATAGTTTTGGAGAGACAAAATCCTTAATTTCAAGGAGCTTACATTCTAATGGTGGGGGGGAGGGGAAAAAAGAAATAAAAATAAAATGAGGCCATGATAAGTGCAATTAAAAGAAACAGGATAATGTGATAAGAAGTGACTGGGGTGCTACTGTGGGTTGGTGATGTTGATTATTCTCTCTATGTATCCCCCCATCCTTCTTTGCCCTGCTCTCTGCATATCTACAAAATGTATTATGTTGGCTCCTCTGCAGCCTGCTTTCTGATTGAGTTCAACAAGCAGGAGATTGGTGAGTGGGAGGAGAGAGAATCCCTTGCCTGATTTGGGATGTATTATCTGCTTGCAGCCCCTCCTCTGGCTCCAGCTCTCATCAGGCTCCAAAAATTCCATTTCCTCCCCTTGTCCCTTCAAGGCTCCTTGTGGTAATAGGTTCCCACTGTTGCTAGCTCGTGGGTGCCCCAATGGCCTTGTCTCTTTTTATTCTGCTTACACCTTTTTTTTTTTTAACATCTTTATTGGAGTATAATTGCTTTACAATGGTGTGTTAGTTTCTGCTAATAACAAAATGAATCAGTTATACATATACATATGTCCCCACATCTCCTCCCTCCCGTGTTTCCCTCCCTCCCACCCTCCCTATCCCACCCCTCCAGGTGGCCACAAAGCACCAAGCTGATCTCCCTGTGCTATGCGGCTGCTTCCCACTAGCTATCTATTTTATGTTTGGTAGTGTATATATGTCCATGCCACTCTCTCACTTTGTCCCAGCTTATCCTTCCCCCTCCCCGTATCCTCAGGTCCATCCTCTAGTAGGTCTGTGTCTTTGTTCCCATCTTGCCCCTAGGTTTTTCATGACCTTTTTTTTTTTTTTTTTTTAGATTCCAGTATGGAGGTTCCTTAAAAAACTAAAAATAGAACTACCATACGAGCCAGCAATCCCACTACTGGGCATATACCCTGAGAAAACCATAATTCAAAAAGAGTCATGTACCAAAATGTTCATTGCAGCTCTATTTACAATAGCCAGGACATGGAAGCAACCTAAGTGTCCATCAACAGATGGATGGATAAAGAAGATGTGGCACATATATACAATGGAATATTACTCAGCCATAAAAAGGAACTAAATTGAGTTATTTGTAGTGAGGTGGATGGACCTAGAGTCTGTCATACAGAGTGAAGTAAGTCAGAAAGGAAAAACAAATACCGTATTCTGCTTACACCTTTGTTCAGAGTACCTTCATTAAATTCTTTTGAACCATCGAGTTGGATTCTATTTTAGGAAAGGGCTCTTGGAGGAAATGACTCTTTTTGTTTAAACGATTATTGTGAATCGTTTTTCAGGTCAATACATATTCTTATACAATATGATTTTCAAAAACTCAATTTGATCAGTTGAAAAAGGAAAACATTAGCCAGGCTTGTCTTTCTGGAATTGTGTGCAGAATGGATTCTCCTGCCCCTGACCTGAGGCCTAAGAAGCTTGAGTTGTGCTTTCAAGGGGGTGATATGCACATTGCTGTGACTCTACCCCCCAGGCATCCAGATTAGCCAAGAAATGCGATTTTTTGGCCTCTTTATGATACAGACAGTATTTCCTTCATCAGAATTTGTCCTCAGTTGTGCATTTCTTCAATCCCTGCCTGCCTAGGGAGGGTTCTCAGCCATTAGGAGTCAACAGAGCCCTTTCTTGGATACGCAGCCCATTGCAGGAGCCTCCTTTTTCTTTTATTACCTTGTCTTCTTAATGCCAAGAATTGTGCCATTTGGAGGATTCTTCAAATAATTTTAAAAACTTTTTTCCGCCTCTGTTAGACATTTTCAAGACTGCGGGGTCTTCCTAGGATGGTCTAGATTGGAGAGTGAGAAGGGGCTTGCAGGAAGAGTACCTTGCTATAGCTTCCAGAAGCATCATTCATTTCCTCAGCAAGACTGAAGGACATTAAAAAGATGTGCATTGTTTCCTGTGACTGGCTTTATCAGTGTCAACAGCTTTATAGAAGTGAAAAGCTATAAATTGAGAGAAGGAAAAAAATATCCTGCAGAATAAGAGTAGAAAAAAAAAATTCAGGCATGTAATTGTTCCAAATCTTACTGCCTCCCTGGTTTCCCCTGCATTTGAATTTCTGTTTAACACTGATAGGAGGATTGCCTTTAGGGGATACGAGGAAGGGAATAGGGACGATTTTGGCCTCAGTTTAGATTTAGGAAACTATAGAAGGACTTGAAGCAGAACTGAATTCATCAAGAAACCCACATGTACTTGCACCTGGGGAGGCTTTTTTTTTTTTTTTTTTTTTAAAGCAGGGAGGAGGATAGAAGTGAGGGTAGCAGATTGTGATTTGTTTTTTTAATTTAATAGCTACTCTTTTTATTTATTTATTTATTTATTTTTGGCTGTGTTGGGTCTTCGTTTCTGTGCGAGGGCTTTCTCTAGTTGCAGCGAGCGGGGGCCACTCTTCCTCGCGGTGCGCGGGCCTCTCACTAACGCGGCCCCTCCCGTTGCGGGGCACAGGCTCCAGACGCGCAGGCTCAGCAGTTGTGGCTCACGGGCCAAGTTGCTCCGCGGCATGTGGGATCTTCCCAGACCAGGGCTCGAACCCGTGTCCCCTGCATTAGCAGGCAGATTCTCAACCACTGCGCCACGAGGGAAGCCCCCTGGGGAGGCTTTTTAAAAACTCCGGTGAGAATGCTGTTCCTGAGCCCAGGAGAGGAACCTGCTGTGTTTTCCAGAATTACATCCGTAGACGGTCAGGTAACCCAAGAAGGCTGACGTAAGGAAGCTCTTCAACCACAAATAGCGTGCCCTCCCCAACTCTCAGAAGCTACGTGCTCTCACAGGATTAATTTCTTCCTCGTTTTGTCCCAGATTTCACTACCTAGTCCTCTGTTAAGCATAAAAGGAGGTAATTTGAGGTATTGTGACCCCACTTTTCCAGATTAGAGAAATACTACACTATGGATAAACAAGACAACATATTTGAAGGTGTTTTGTGTATTGGAAGGAAGACACTTTATAAACAGTGCTGCTTGTTATTGTTAACCATCATCTGAAGTACAGTCTAGAGGTTAAGACTGTGTGCTGTGGAGCCAGTCGGCCTGTTTTCAAATTCCTGTTCCCTCACAGTTTAGCTGTGGGACTTTGGGCATGTTTCTTGACTTCTCTGAGCCTATTTCCCCAAATGAAAAATGAGGATACTAAGGGTATCCCCTTCCACATGAGGATTAAGTACACGTGGATTATGCAAAGCACTTAGAACAGTGCCTGACCCACCGTGAGCCCTTGAGAACTCAGTGGAACAGAACCCCCAAAGCTGCGTTGTAGCCTTGTTCCACACAGTGGGCATCCCAGCAGCTTAGCTGTACCCTCTTGAGAGAGCAGGAAAGGTAAAGGAGAATGGCAGAGGGAGATTTCTTCCCAGGCATCCGTCTTCCCATTTTGAAGCATGGGTGTGATTTCCCTCCCTCTCCTCTGAAGAGGCGGCTCCTTCAAATGAGGCTAAGTGTCAGCCGTGGTGGGTTTTGCTGCAGAAGCTTTAACCACTTCATTTTACAGTGGAGGCTTCAGCAAAATAAGCTTCTCTTTCTATAAACGGTTTCCTCTCACTGCACCTTTGTGGACAGTGTCTAATGGTGGGGTTGGCTCATTTTCTGGAGCCAAATAAACATTTGTTCTCACTAGCCCCATGGTGATAGTACCACTAGTAATGAGCGGCAGCCTTGCCCAATGCTGCAGGAGCCACTAGGGAAGCCCTGATAGACTTCTGTTGATTGACAGGGGAGGTGTCAGAGACACAGATGGGGCTTTCTGCCCCCAGCAGATCATGCAGTGCAAGTAGCCAGACCAATCATTCTTAGACTTGTGAAGTCAGGATATAAATTCTAAGAGGAATAAAAATGGGTGAGATAAAGGATATGAGGTCTATGATTTAGAGTCATTTTTCAGGTTTCTGAAATGTTGAATAAGTTAAGGTAATATGCCAATGCAATTGAAAGGACACTTCATAAGAGGGTAAAACTTTGACTAGTTCCACATTAAGGAACGAACTCTGAGTTGGTTTCCTTGTCAGAGTTTGCATTCTCTGGGGGAAGCCTACATTCTCTGGTGCTCAGTAAATATGCATTGTAGGTGCTGAGCTGTAGGGGAGATCTTCAGAATGAATAGGGCCCATCACAGTGCAATATGCACAGAATAAATGTGACAAAATCCACTGGTCCCTGAATTATGACCAAACCAGCCTCTGCAAATACACTGGGATTGTGCGTGGCCAGCTGGTTGGCAGAGAACGCTGAATTTATACGAACATGAGATTGCTACAGGAATAGGTGCTTCTCAGAATTTGCTTAAGGCAGGCTGGACAATCCATCACAAAGCATTTGTAGGTGCTGATTTTAGACGAGTATGTTTTTGGCTAGATGGACTGAGATTTGCAGATAGATGGATGTCCTAGTCACTCCTCTTTGTGCAAAGTACCAGAAAACCTGTCAGGTTAGCACAAGCCAAAGTAGAATTTAGCGGAAGGATTTTGGGATATGTCGTGGTATCTAAGAGGCGGCGGCACTGGAGTTAAGAACTGGAGTATCAGGATCCCAGGTGATTTTCTCTCTGCCTTTTGAGAGCTATGTGAAAACTTTCATCTCTGCTTCTCTCTGCATATCTGATTGTACTCTTTGACACTAAATCTCTGCAGCCTCGTGCCTACTCACATGAGCAGTAAAGTTAAAAATAAAAGGTCTAACAGTGCAGGAAGGTTCCCTTTTCTCCACACCCTCTCCAGCATCTATTGTTTGTAGATTTTTTGATGATGGCCATTCTGACTGGTGTGAGGTGATGCCTCATTGTGGTTTTGATTTGCATTTCTCTAATGATTAGTGATGTTGAGCATCTTTTCATGTGTTTGTTGACAATCTGTATGTCTACTTTGGAGAAATGTCTGTTTAGGTCTTCCGCCCATTTTTGGATTGGGTTGTTTGTTTTTTTGATATTGAGCTGCATAAGCGGCTTGTATATTTTGGAGATTAATCCTTTGTCAGTTGCTTCATTTGCAAATATTTTCTCCCATTCTGGGTGATGGCTTTTCGTCTTGTTTATGGTTTCCTTTGCTGTGCAAAAGCTTTGAAGTTTCATTAGGTCCCATTTGTTAATTTTTGATTTTATTTCCATTACTCTAGGAGGTAGGTCAAAAAGGATCTTGCTGTGATTTATGTCATACAGTGTTCTGCTTAAGTTTTCCTCTAAGAGTTTTATAGTGTCTGGCCTTACATTTAGGTCTTTAATCCATTTTGAGTTTACTTTTGTGTATGGTGTTAGGAAGTGTTCTAAATTCATTCTTTTACATGTAGCTGTCCAGTTTTCCCAGCACCACTTATTGAAGAGGCTGTCTTTTCTCCATTGTATATTCTTGCCTCCTTTGTCAAAGATAAGGTGACCATATGTGCGTGGGTTTATCTCTGGGCTTTCTATCCTGTTCCATTGATCTATATTTCTGTTTTTGTGCCAGTACCATACTGTCTTGAACCCTCCTGCACTGTTGGTAGGAATGTAAATTAATACAGCCACTATGGAGAACAGTATGGAGGTTCCTTACAAAACTAAAAATAGAACTACCATATGACCCAGCAATCCCACTACTGGGCATATACCCTGAGAAAACCGTAATTCAAAAAGGGACATGTACCACAATGTTCGTTGCAGCACTATTTACTATAGCCAGGACGTGGAAGCAACCTAAATGTCCATCGACAGATGACTGGATAAAGAAGATGTGGCACATATATACAATGGAATATTACTCAGCCATAAAAAGGAATGAAATTGAGTTATTTATAATGAGGTGGATGGACCTAGAGTCTGTCATACAGAATGAAATAAGTCAGAAAGAGAGAATCAGACACTGTATGATAACGCACATACATGGAATCTAAAAAAACAGTACTGATGAACTTAGTGGCAAGGCAGGAATAAAGACGCAGATGTAGAGAACGGACTTGAGGACACGGTGTTGGGGGGGGGAAGGGGAAGCTGGGATGAAGTGAGAGAGTAGCACTGACATATATATGCTACCAAATGTAAAATGGATAGCTAGTGGGAGGCTGCTGCATAGCACAGGGAGATCAGCTCGATACTTTGTGATGACCTAGAGGGGTGGGATAGGGAGGGTGGGAGGGAGGCTCAAGAGGGAGCAGATATGGGGATGTATGTATACATATAGCTGATTCACTTTGTTGTACAGCAGAAACTAACACAACATTGTAAAGCAATTATACTCCAATAAAGATATTAAAAAAAAGGTCTAATAATGTTTTAGAAATGAGGAGATATAGCTAAAAAAATATATTAAGGAAAAGAGGCCTCTGCCAAAAAAAAAGTAGAACCCAGAGTTCAAGGAAAATGAAGAAAGATTCAGATTTCCTTGGCATCAACTGGCATCACTAGGAGGGAAGAAACATCCGGGTACCCCAATGATAATATGAGAGTGGAGAGAACCAGGACTGTCACACTTCCCTGAGTGAGGTACCAGGCTGGAACATGGGTGGAGTCAAGAGGAAGCAGAAGGAAGAGAGACTCATATCTTATACATACTGAAATCAGGTCTGTGTGTTTGAGAATTTTTTGATTTCTGCAGGACTGTCCTGCTGACTCAGGTCTAGGCAATACGGGTAATAAATTGGACATATCCTTGCAGCCTCACCTGGTTTTCTAGTTGGTATTGCTACTAGAGAAAGCTGTCCTGGAAAAGGTGAAAAATACCCTGTAAGAATGAAGGTGAGATTTAGTCCAAAAGTCATTAAGTAAGGCTAAGCAAGATAAGTAGCCATGTGATGGGGCTGTCAGATCCTGAGTGGGACAAGGAGGGCTTATACAAGGTGGGGGGATGCTAATGATGTTAGTAGCAGCAAGGTAAGCCCAGTGTGTGATATTAGAGCCTGAAAGCGGTAAGGAGGTTATATATACTCAGCCGAGGCGCGGGCTGGGGAGAATGGGTGGGGCGGTGATGGGAGACTGGTTACAAACTGGGGCAGGAGTGGGAGGGTAAGGAAGGAGGGCAGGAATTGATCTGTATTAATTTGCCTGGGCTGCCATAACAAAACACAACAGACTGGGTAGCTTTAAACATCAGAAATTTATTTTCTCACGGTTCTGAAGGCTGGATGTCCAAGATCACGGTGTTGGCAGGATTGGTTTCTCCTGAGGCCTCTCTCCTTGGCTTGCAGATGGCCACCCTCTCACTGTCCTCACATGTTCTTTCCTCTCTGCATGCATTCTTGGAATCTCTCTGTGTCTCTCAGATTTCCTCTTCTAATAAGGACCCCAGTCATATTGGATTAGGGCCCACCCTAAAATTAAAATTAGGGCCTCATTTAAACTTAATCACCTCTTTAATGGCCCTGTCTCCAAATAGAGTCACATTCTGAGGTACAGGAGTGTGGTTAAGGCTTCAACATATAAACCGGGGGGGTGGGGGTGGGAGGATGCAATTCTGCCCATAATATGATTCAATAAACAATAACACGATTCAATAAACAAATATATTGAGAATAATGGGAGAGAGGGTTCTTACTGTTGGAGAAGGGAGCTATAAATATAGAAAGATAGAAAACTACATTGGAATTGAGGTACTAAAGTAAAAATCATTGTTTCCAGTATGTACAGATATATAGAAAAACAAATACAGATGTAAATGTGTGTGTGTACACATATGCATATATTCCATATCCCTGGCCACTGAGAGGGCCTAGGAACAGCAACACCCTAATAGCAATAAGCACACTTAGTGTTCAGACCTTGGTTCCTAAACACTATTTTCTAGTAAAAGGAATCTGTTTTTCTTTCTCTTTCTTTCTTTCTTTTTTTTTTTTTTTTAAGAAATGCCTGATTCCAGGGTTAGGGCAGAGAAAGTCTAAGATGAGTCTGGAATATCCAGTTTGAAGGGACTCCTACTGGTTAAATCTGGGGCAATTTGAGCATCAAAATGAATGATGGTAGTAATGGATTCTAAACCATTGAATAAGTAGGAATCATTGAGTCCATACTGATATAACTAAATGAATAAATAAGTGAAGAGAGGAGAAAACTTTTTCTAACAGTAGAATGCCAACAAATGGAGAAGGGATGGTGGGGTTAGAAAATCACTGTTTGTCAACCATATAGAAATAATTCAGCAAAGAAACATCAATGGATGCTGAAACTAGAGGGTAAAGGTTTTTTTTTTTAATTGAAGTATAGTTGATTTACAATGTTGGTTAGTTTCAGGTATACAGCAAAGTGAATACATATATATATATATATATATATATATATATATATATATATATATATATATATATATATTCTTTTTCAGATTCTTTTCCCTTATAGGTTATTACAAAATACAGTTCCCTATGCTATACAGTAGGTCCTTGTTGATTATCTATTTTATATATAGTAGTGTATATATGTAAATCCCAAACTCCTAATTTATCCTTCCCTCCCCCTTTCCTCTTTGGTAACCATAAGTTTGATTTCTATGTCTGTGGGTCTATTTCTGTTTTGTCAATAAGTTCATTTGTATCTTTTTTAGATCCATCCATGTTGCTGCAAATGGCATTATTTAATTCTTTTTTATGGCTAAGCAATATTCCATTGTGTATATATACCACATCTTCTTTATCCATTCATTTGTGGATGGACATTTAGGTTGCTTCCATGTCTCGGCTATTGTAAATAGTGCTGCAGTCAACATTGAGGTGCATGTATCTTTTCGAATTATAGTTTTCTCTGGATATATGCCCAGGAATGGGATGGCTGGATCTTATGGTAGCTCTATTTTTAGTGTTTTAAGGAACCTCCATACTGTTTTCCATAGTGGCTGCACCAATTTACATTCCCACTGACAGTGTAGAAGGGTTCCTTTTCCTCCACACTTTCTCCAGCATTTATTATTTGTAGACTTTTTGATGATGGCCATTCTGACCAGAGTGAGGTGATACTCACTGTAGTTTTGATTTGTGTTTTAGAGGGTAAAAGTTTGATGAGGTAAGGATATATACATAATTTCAAGATACTGCCTAAAAGAATACTTGTTAATTACATAGTGGGAAAGGGTAATTTATACAGTGGAGAAACCTGGCAGATACCACCTTAATCAAGTGACCAAAGTTAATATCACCTGTAATGACACAAATCTGGATTGGGTACCATCTGATAATATGCAGTGAGAAGAGGACTTCCCTGGTGGTCCAGTAGGTAAGACTCTGCGCTCTCAATGTAGGAGGCCCGAGTTCGATCCCTGGCTGGGGAGCTAGATCCCGCACGCATGCTGCAACTAAGAAGCCCATGTGCTGCAACTGAAAGATCCTGCATGCCAACTAAAAATCCTGCATGCCACAACAAAGATCCTGTGTGCTGCAACTAAGACCCGGCACAGCCAAAATAAATAAACAAACAAACAAATAAATAAATAAAAATGCAGTGAGAAGAACATAGCCTCACTTCTGTGGTATTCCTGCCCAAAACACATAACTTGAAACTAATCATGAAAAAACACCAGATAAACCCATGTTGAGGGACATTCTACAAAATAACTGTCCTGTAATCTTCAAAAGTTTCAAGGTCATGAAAGACAAGGGAAGTCTGAGGAACTATTCCAGGTTGAAGGGGACAAAAGAGACAAGACAATTTTATGCAACATGTCACCTGAATTGGATCTTTTAGTTTTCTAGAGGATATTATTGAAACAATTAGCAAAACTTGAATGGGTCTCTATATTAGATAGTGATAATGTGTAATGTTAATTTTCTGATTTTTATGTTTTATTTTGGTTAAGTATGTGGAATGTCCTTGTTTATAAGAATTATACCACAAAGTGTTTAAGTATGATGGCTTCCTGTTGGCAACTTATTTGCAAATGGGCAGGAAAACAAGAGATTCTTTCTTTGTCCTAGTTTTACAAATTTCTTTGCATTTAAAATTATTTCTAAGTTACAAAATTATCTAGACAAAAAGTGAAGGGAAAATAAAGATATTTTATTGGCCAAACAAAAACTGAGAGTTCACTATCAGCAAACCCACTAAAGGAAATTCTAAAGCACTTTTTTTTTTTTTTCAGGTAGGATGAAAAAGATCTCAGGTGAAAGGTTAGAAATACATTAAGGAATAAAGAACAAAGAAAGGGATAAATAAATGGGTAATCTAGGAGAATATTGACTGTAGAATTTCAAAGTAAAATACATGACAATAATAAGATGTAAATTAGAGGGAGATATTTGGAGTTAAATGTTCTAAAAATTTATTGAATTTTTGGGGAGGAAGGTTAGATAAACTGATTTCGTTAGATTTTGATAAGTCATGGATATGTATTATAATTTTTAATGTACACACTAAAAGTAAAAGAATAGAAAAATAATATAGAGCTTCAAAGTGTGTAAGAAAATAAAATGATAAAAAAAATGCTCAGTCAATCCAGAAGAAGGCAAAAAGGAGAGAAAAAGGAACATAAAACATATGAAACAAGAAGCAAGCACATAATAATGTAATAGACTTTAATCCAAATATATCAGAATTTACATTAACTGTATGTGGACTAAGTGCTTCAGTTAAAAGACAAAGATTATCCTACTGGATAAAAAACAAAACAAAGCCTAACTATTCACTATTTATAAGAGACACATCTAAAACATAAGGATACAAAAAATCTGAGAATCAAAGGAGAGTAAAAATATACCATGTTAAACAGAAGAGACAGTTGTATGGCTGTGTAAGTACTGAACAACATAGATTTATTTTAAGGCAAAAAGCATAACTAGAAATAAAATGGCCACTTCATGATGATTACAGGTTCAATTTACTAGGGTGAGATAATAAATCCACCTTTGAACATATAAAATTATATAAAACAAAAATTGATAGAACTAACAAGGAGAAACTGGCAAATCCATAATAATGGGCTATTTTCATGTATGTCTCTCAATAATTCATAGGACAAGCAGACAAAAGTCAGGAAGCGCATAAAAGATTTGAACAACACGATGAGCAAACTTAATTTAATGGACATATCAGTATGCACAATACTGCATCCAATAACTGCAGAATACATATTCTTTTCAAGACCAAGTAGTATTTACTAAACTTGCATATATCATGGGCTATAAAGCAGTCTCTGACAGACTTCAAATGGTTGAAATAATAGTGTGCATTTTGTGACCACAATGCAATTATACCATAAATCAATAACGAAAAGATAACTAGAAAATAAATACCCTTGTGTATGCAAATCATATTAGGCGTCTTTAGTTAGGTTATCCTGCAAATAAACAACCTCAGACTCTCCTTGACTTACAACACATTTGTTTTCCATTCATGTTAATATTTTCGCTGTTGCAGCTCAGCTCCATCCGAGCTATGGATTAGCTTTAGGTCTGCTTTCTGTGTCTCTTTATTCTGGGATCCAGGCTGAAGGAGCAGCCTCTAAGTGGGACATGCCATTCTTGTGACAGAAGGCACTGGAGTGCAAAAGGCCTAGCCAAACCACACAATTTAATGTAAAAGCTCTGCTCCAATATAGCATACGTATAACAGTCCATGGGCCCAAGAAAGCCACATGGTCAAATCCAAGGTGAATGGGCATGTATTATCCTATTACAGTTTAGGAGGAAGTGACTAACTGAGAAAAATAATATATTTATGCCTTAAGAAATCCATTTCTAAATAACCCATGATTCAAAGAAGAAATCACAATGGACATTAGGTAAAAAATTGAATTAATAATTAAAAAACCCAACATATTAAAACCCTAGGATACAGCTAAAGCAGTTCTTAGAGGAAGTTATATACTTAAATGCATATGTTAAAAATGAAGAAAGACTGAAAATTAATGGGATAAGCATTTACCTCAGGAAGTGAGAAAAAGAATACTCCATAGTGGTTGTGTCTTAGGAGGGTACTGGGTGGCTGGGGGACAGGAGTAGAAAGAATTGTTTTTCACTGTATATCCTTTTCATCTTTTAAATTTCATACCATATGCACTTATAATTTATTTTTAGGAAAACACGGTATTGAATATGGCTCATAATGCATCCATTTCTTATATACACTTGGCTTGAGGGGATTGAAAGGAAAAAGAGAAAGAACAAAAAGAAACTAGTTTAGGAATGAGAAGGGAGACATAACCATAGTACAAAACAGAAAGATCAAAACAATTTTGAGAGACTGTGACATACAACTCTATGCAGTAAATTTGAAGTCTTAGAGAAAAGGATTATTTCCTTTCAAAATACAAACAATCAAATTTGACCCAAGAAGAAATGAAAAACCAGAATAGATTACTTATCATAGGAGAAATCAGAAAGATGATTCAAAATCTACCATTAAAAAAATCTACTTTTTAAAAAAGGGGGCCAGGTAGAGTCAAAGCTAAATATTACCTAACCTTTAAATAATGGATGATTCTGAAGTCATTTAAAATATTTCAGACTACAGAAAAAAGGTAAAATCCTCCAATTTGTTTTACAAAGCCAGTATAATTTTACAACCAAAACTTGATAAAGGTAGTACAAAAGTAGAATTATAGACCCATCTCACTAATGAATATGTATTTGCAGAAATTTTAAATAAAATATCAGCAAATAGAATCTAGCAAAAAGAACCTAGAAATCTCTCTCTCTCTCTCTTTCTGTCTCTCTCTCTCACACACACACAGACAAAACAACAAGAACAAACAACAACAACAAAACCCTCCTGATATAACCAGGATTGGGAGGGTTTTGTTAAGGTGATTCAATATCAGGACACTTTTCAATAAAATCCATGATTTAAATAATGGAGAAAAACCATATGATCCTTTCAATAGCTGCTAAAAATGCATTTGATAAAATTTATCTCATTCCTAATAAAACTCTAATAGTAATAGAATGAAACAACTTAAATACGTTGAGAGCTATTTACCAAAAACTAACAGCAAATATTGTCCTTCATGGTGAAACATGAAAATAATTTCCATTAAAATCACCATTATAATTTGACTAGCAAATTGGAAAACAAGAGAAAAGTTATCTTTTTGTTCTTGATGATATGATTAAATACTTAGAAAAACTGTGAGACTCTAGTTTAAAAAAGATAATTTGGTAGTGTGGATAGATTTTAAATAAGTATAAAGATCAGGAACTTTACTAAATGTGGAAATGGAAAAAGTATTGCATTTATAATAACAACAAAATGGAAAAAGTATTGCATTTATAATAGCAACAAAAATAATGAAATACTTCGACATAAATCTAACAAGACACAGGACCTAGATAGAGAAAAATACAAAATATTATCATTAGTAGTATAAAACCACAAAGATCTGAATAAATGCAAAGCCATATCATGTTCTTGGATATAAAGACAATATTTAGAATGTCAATTCTCCACAAAATATATACATTTAATGCAAGTCCACTTACGGTGCTCATAGGTTTTTCTTTTATAAAATTTTTATTATTATTATTATTATTTTGGCTGAGTTGGGTCTTCGTTGCTACATGTTGGCTTTCTCTAGTTGTGGTGAGCTGGGGCTACTCTTCGTTGCGGTGCGTGGGCTTCTCATTGCGGTGGCTTCTCTTGTTGCGGAGCACGGGCTCTAGGCATGGGAGCTTTAGTAGTTGCAGTGCATGGGCTCAGCAGTTGTGGCTCGTGGGCTCTAGAGCGCAGACTTAGTAGTTGTGGTGTTCGGGCTTAGTTGCTCCGTGGTGTGTGGGATCTTCCCAGACCAGAGCTCGAACCCATGTCCCCTGCATTGGCAGGCAGATTCTTAACCATTGCACCCCCAGGGAAGTCCCATAAGTTTTTTCTTAATTAGATAAAATAATCTTAAACTTTACACAAAGGATAACTGAGATATTGAAGAAAAAAAGAACATCAGATATAAGAACTTATTGATATAGGGACTGATGTTGGTATAGGAATTATTAGAGCAGTGGACCGCAACTGAGAATCCAGAATTGGTACACATAAGAGGTTAATACACAATAAAGAGGCACTTGAATTTAGTAGATAAAGGATGAACATGTTTAAATAATGTTGGTTCAGCTGGTTATTCTGCCAGAAGAAAATAAATTTGGACCCCTATTTTACTTCATATCCACAAATAAATTCCAGTTGGAAAAAAAGATAAATGTAAAAAATAAAATAAATATTTTATAAGATAATTTAGGATGCTACATGTATTTTCCAAGGATCAAGGAGATCTCTTTAACCAAGACTGGAAATCCAGAAGTTATAAAGAAAAGATAAATATATTGGACTAAAACATTTAAAAAACTTTTATATTATAAATGGTACCATAAACTAAGTTAATGGGCAAATGATAATCTCTGTAATGCAGATGAAAGTCAAAGACTTAATTTCTTTAATCTTAACAAATTTCAGCTCATAAAAATTGACAAGAAAAATACTAAGTAATGCAATAGAAAAATGAGCAACAGATATGAAGAAAAAATTCACAGAACAAGTGCAAATATCTTCTGCCATATAAAAATATGCTCAAATTTCTTGGTGGTCAGGACAAGGCCATTGGTGGCACCTTCCCATAAACTAGAAAAGGTCAGGGAGCTTCCTCCGCACTGAACACAGCCGGGATGCTTGGTTTTGCAAGCCATTTGTGGACTGGATTTCAGCCCCGACAAACTGTGTGCAAGCTGTACAATGCATGCTGGGGTCCAGACTAAGAGAAATGCAAATTAATCATGAAATATTGCTGTAAATCCATTAAACTGGCAAAAACTTGAGCTATGGTACCTGTTGCCAGCAGGGGTGTGGGGGAAGTGTGCTCTCATACATTGGGGTTGTTCCAGCCCTTTTGGAAGGCAACCTGGCAATATCTATTAAAATTAAAAATACATATTCCCCTTGACCCCAGAATCCTACTCCTAAGAATCTATTCCATAAAAATAAAAGTGCTAATTTGTAAGGACATGTGTGCGAGAATGTTTATTGCAGCATTGTTTGTAGCTGCCAAGAACTGGAAACATGGTGAATGGCCATTAATCAGGGAATGGCTGAAAAATTAAAATATATTACTCCATAGAATATTACATGGCCATTAAATGGAATGAATTATAGCCTTGCCAGATGTCTGAGAGAGATTTCCATAAGATACTGGTTAGTGAGAAAAGCAAGATGCAAAATGAGTGTAATATTATTCCGTTATGGTAAAAAACAGAACCAAAAACCCTCCCTATATATGTGGGTATATATGAATATGTATGTGTGAGTGTGTATGATAACAAAAGGAAATCTATATGGACTCTAGATTGTTAATGTTGAGGGAAGAGAGGAAAAGAGGGAAAAAGTTGCCCACAATAAAAACAGCAAGTATGATATAATCCCATTCATGTAAAATTGTGGGAATATCTGTACATAGGTGTGTATGCACGTACATATGTGTGTATGTAAATGCAGCAAAGGAAGTTCACCTCAGTATTACTGATAGGATGGTGAGATTTCAGTGGACTTTTATTTTCACGATTGTTTCTTTATATATTGTTCCAATTCTTTATAATGGACATGTATTATTTTTATATCCAGGAAGAAGATGAAGTTAATTTCATTTTGAAAATAAAAATAACAATGAAACCCAAATAAACCCCAAACTGGAAATACTAATATGACCCAGTAACACACACATTCTTATTTATAGTTGGCTGGAGGGGACTCAGCTTGAAAAGGGGATGGGAAAGAAAGAACAAAGCAAAGGTCTGTTGCTCTGAAGTATTGCCTCCATCGCAAATTATGGGGCAGTTGGGAAAATGTTCAAAGTCACACATATATTTGTTACAGCACCTGTTTTTGATGGTTTCACTGTGTCAGCAGAATTATTTGCTGCTTTTTGTAAACTTTTAGAAACTTTCAGTCGAAGTTTGATATTTTGGTATTTGTTTTTTCTTTATGGGAGAACACAGCAGGGGGGGTGGAAGGTCATGAGAGGTAAAGGACTGTGTAAGGAAGAGGTTGGGAGGCCTCTCCAGCAGCTGGGGTCACCGGCTCAGTGTTGCTTGCTGCTTTGAAGGGGTACAGGGTTTTTTTTTTGGCCTCACCCTGCAGCATGCTGGATCTTAGTTCCCTGACCAGGGATCGAACCCCGTGCCCCCTGCAGTGGAAGCATGGGGTCTTAACCACTGGACCACCAGGGAGTTCTCTGAAGGGGTACAGTTTTGTCTGTTTGAGAGAGATGTTTCCTCCCTGCTTTTCAGATGGCTAATGAAAATAGCATTATGTGATATTACAAACCCAGCATTGCACATTTTATATTTGAGAATGAAATTCATTTTTGTGTTTTGGACTTGAGAGAAGAGTCGATGCTGGTAGTTAGCCTGGGTTTACTTTTACTCAGTTATCCTTTAGCAAACTGAGAAAAACAAGGGAAATCTTTCCTGCCCTTAAAATGAGCATCCTGAGAGTATGGCCAAGAGTTGTTGAGAGATTTAAATGGGCTCATATGGATAAAGTGCTTTAGAACAGGGCCTGCCCTTGGGAAGCATGCCATAAGTATTGATCTTATTATTATTACTATTATTATTATCAATCTTTTCTCGTAGGTTGGGCTTGACCGTCTGGTTGCACAGTGCGCACTTTGGTTTTTTCATTTTGGAAATGGCTAATAGTATACTGTATTGATGTAGTTTAAGATTCTGAGATGCTGTGTGAATTACTTTGTGTATAATACTTAATCCGACACCATGAACTTGAGGGCATTAAATTCTATTTGGTGGCAAAATTAAATCAATGGTTACTTATAGTCACCTCCTAATGACACTTAGGGATTTAATAGAATATAAAAAATATTTTTGGCTTCCTTAAATAAATGTGGTTTTTGATAAAATCAGGTGTTACTGATGCTCTAGTTGGGATAGGACACATAGAAAGTATAGGTCTGCAGGATATCTAGCAGTTTTTGTCAAGGGTGTCTTTTTCTTTTTTTTTTTTAAGGATGTCTTTTTATAATAATTAAAAAAAAAGAACCTTTTACAACATCATGCGATGAGGATGAATTAAGGGGTTTTGCTCTTGGGTTTGGTATTTTGTTTCATCCAGATATAATGTCCCATCACCTATGTGACCTCTACAGTTCTGAGAGCAGAGTCTTAGAATACCATTACTAACTCTTTGTACCTCCTTCACCCTCCCTCGAGTTTTGGATTAGCTATTTTGACCCACTCACTGGGAGAGCACTCCTGGTATTGGAAGGTCAGGAACCCTGAAAAGAAGGCAGGAGATGAGAAGGCCTCATTCCTCCTGCATTAGCTGTGAGCCAGCAAACCTCCTGCGGGGCTTCCAGATTTTCAAAGCACCCTGGTGCTTAATGACAATTGTGTGAGTGCAGAAAGACTCTGCCCCTCTCCAGCTCATTCCATTTCTGTTAAAATAGAAACCAGTCAAATGTGCTGACCAATGGTAGCCTCAGTTTTTACTCCTAGTGCTCCCCTGCCTGCCTTACTTTTGGAAATGTTGAGTAAGTTCCAGCTTGTTTTTGGCATCTCTCCTAAAGGGCTTTGTCTGGAGGACAGATTTGTATCCCTTTCCTAGCAGTACCATTTGCCCTTGATGCATTTAAGGCACCTGGTCTCCCTTTATTCTCTTGGTACTGGAAAGAAGATTGGGAACAGTCTTTTGAGTTCTCAGTCTGTGCTCTGGGCACCTCTCTCCAGACTGTCTGAGGCATAAATGTCTGTGACTTCTAGGCCAAATGAATAGTTATCGGGGGTATCAACCTTCAGGAGGTGTGACCTGTAGGGCTTTTCCAAAAGGCAGGGCAGGGCATCTCAGGCCATTCTGCTGGATATTCAGTTTCAGGTAATTGACCATTCATCCAGGGGACATAAATAAGGGCTGTAGATACAACTTGGCATTCTCATAGAAAGAAGTAGAAGTTGTTGTAGATTTCATAAGTGAAGGAAGTAATATGGTGTGTGTCATATATTCACCCTGAAGTTGTATAGGGATTGTCTCTCTAAGTTCTCAAAACAGGGAGAATGCAGGTTCCAGTGTATTGCTGGCTGTCCCAGAAATCCAGGTACTCTGATAAAAGTGGATCATTGCATGCTGGGGCTGGGTTTTTTTTCTCCTTAAGAAAAAATCCTTGCAATCCTCCTGGGCACACCTGGAATAACCAGGGAATATTTGCTCCATATATTGTCGAATCCACTGAATATAAGTTTCTGGCAACAAAATAAACTGGCCTGGCAAGCAATTTGAGGTAAGTGTGTGTGGTGAATTTTTTCTTCCCCTCACAGTGAATCATAGGTCTGATGCCAAAACAGCTTTGGCTATGGAACTGGGCATTTTTTTCCCCACCTGACTCAGCATGGATGATAAATAAATCATGTTTTACTGTTTTAACAGTATGTGGGATCATGGGTGATCTTTCTTCATAGGCAAGCCGTGTTCCCCGCTTCCCCCAGCTTTGCAGATGGACTCACCAAAGCTCATGGAGGAAAAGGTGACTTGCTTTTATTGACAGCACACACATCTGGTAGACCCAATTGAGCAGTTCCTTAATTTCAAACAGGTGACCCTACCATGGTTCTTACACAACTGTATCACTCAGAATACATTCTAAAATTTGAACAATCAAGTTTTCCATTGCTGTATCCATTTGACAGGTGGCATGTTCATTACATGTCAATACCCTGATGTGGCATTAATTCAGGACTGTTTGCCATGGACCTAATGCCATTAAATCATTCAACAAACATCTTGTGCATACCTACGATGTTCATGACAGAAGGACTCACTTGTATCATCTTGATTCTTTTTCAACCCTTTTCTGCCTTGGAGGTAATCTGTGTAAGCATTGCCGGTTTGGCAGTTTCTTCCAGGGCTGGGACACCGTAGGATTTCCCAACTTTTGCCGCTTTCAAAGTCTGTCTTCCCCACTAACTGACACTAGAGGGCGCTCAATTGCCAGTAACAAATTTGGGCGGGTGGACTTCGTGCATTTTTTCCAAGACGTCGGTTTTATTCTTTTAAGTAAAGAACAGTTGCACAACTCCATCCTCCTTCTAATGGGGTGTCAAAAGAGGAGACACTCTAACGTTGACTAGATGTTGGCTTCCATGACGGCTTTCTCCCTGAAAATCCAGGCTTTTGAAATATCCCTGTTAACAGTGAGTAATTTGCTAGTACACACATCCTGGATATTACGTTTAATCACATCCTATTGTCATCCACATCTAATCCCTAGATATCCCAAAAGGAAATTCTTGAAAGGACGGACTCCTTTATAAACTCAAAGAATTTACTGACAGACCAGTTTGCCTCTCATTTTGCTTTCTGTTACGTCTAATGCCCTTTTTCCTTGAGCACAGGCACGTCTTGCCTCCCATTTTGGCCGAGGATTATCTGGCTTCAGCAGATTTAGTGGACCACGTGCTGTTTACCTCAGACTCCCCCTAACTCCACCGTCCCTTATCTTCTGTTCTTTCCCTTCCTTGTACATCTTAAGCACCAACGAGCACTCCATCTTTCATCCTCTTCCTAAGGAGAAGGGAGAAGTATTTCTCAGGTGCTTTTCCTTATGTCACTTACGCTATGACATGTGTTCTTCCCAGAAACCCTTAGGAGCTGGTATCGATATCCCCATTTTACAGATGAATCAACTGAGGTACCGGGTTAAATCATAGGCCAGAGGTTGTATATCTTGTAAGTAGTCGAGCCAGGGTTGAGTTCTGAGGCTTTCTGATTATGCTTTCCTCTGTACCTCCCTCCTTACTCTTCAGTACTGTCATCAATGTATCCAGTCGTAGCATTCATTGTCACGTTCCTTGGTTTTACCATAGGAGAGTTTAACCAAAATTCACAATTTATGATAAACACTAGCTAAAGACATTATGAAAATGAAAATAGACCCCAATTCTGATGAAATTGGCCCTCCTACCCCCCGTATAAATAAGGATTAAAAAGAAATCAAACTTGGGATGGGAGTAGCTTTGGTCATTAAGTAAAATACATTCTTGGTTCAGCCCCCACTTTATGAGATTTCACTTTAGGAAGCACCCCACAGAGGCTATTATGCAAGATCACAACACTTATATTTGACTTTATAGAAAGACCAGAAATCCATCGGCCTTAAGAATCTCTGTTAATGAGCTCATTTGTTTGGTCATAGTTATAGCTTCAATATTTCAAGCTTTTCCTGGCAAGGAATTTCTCTCTGTGTTACTTGGTATAAAGCAAGAGGCTAACGTGAATATAGAATTATCCAGTTGAAGGTTGAATTCTCTCCAGTAGTCGACGTTTTCTACTGTCTGATGCAGTTCTCAGGGAGAAAATGGCCATAGAAATTTCTGGGTTAGTGAGCTTCTGCCATTATTATGAGTGGAGATCAAAAAACACTTTATTGGGATATAAATTTATATATTGTACAATCACTCATTTAAAGTATACAATTGAATGGGTTTTATTGTATTCACAGATATGTGCAACCATCACCATTGTCAACTTTAGAACATTTTCACCTCAAGAAGAAATCCTGTATCCTTTAGCTATTACCCTCCTGTTCCCCTGCACCTGCCCTCTCCAGTCCTAAGTAAATCACTAATAAATAATAGCTTTAGTCTCTATGGGTTTCCCTATTCTGGACTTTCATATGAATGGAATCACATAGAATGTAGTCTTTTGTGACTGACTTCTTTCTCTTAGCATAATATTTTCAAGATTCATCCATGTTGTTGTATGTATCAGTACTTCATTCTTTTTTATGGCTGAATAATATTCTGTTGTGTGGATATACCATCTTTTGTTTATCCATTCATCTGTTGATGGACATTTGAGTGTTTCCACCTTTTGGCTATTACGAATAATGCTGCTATGAACATTCATGTACAAGTTTCTGTGTGGACATATGTTTTCACTTCTCCTAGATCTATACCCAGGAGTGGAATTGCTGGGTCATATGATATGTTTAATTGTTTGCAGAACTGCCTGGCTGTTTTCCAAAGCAGCTGGACTATTTTACAATCCTACCAGCAGTGTAAGAGCGTTCTGATTTCTCCATATCCTCGTCAACACTTGTCATTTGACTTTTTGATTCTAGCCATCCTTGTGCATATGAAATAGAGTTGTTTTTTAATAGGGTGGGATTTCTATTACTAGATATAGTTATTTATGATTTTATTTATTGTTTCAACTACCAGGTATTAACCATCTGCTAGGCTTAGGGCCAGGCTCTGGAGATTTAAAGGTGCCATACCTGCCCTCCACATTTTGTGAGAGACAGAAAATGAGATACTCTAACATACAAGCATATTTTCCTTTCTTTTTTTTGGCCACGCCATGCGACATGCAGGATCTTAGTTCCCCAACCAGGGATTGAACCCATGTCCCCTGCAGTGGAAGCACAGAGTCTTACCCACTGCACCACCAGTGAAGTCCTTTGAGATCCATTTAATCCACATAGGTTTACATCCTACACCCTACCAAATGGGTATGATTAAAATATTTAATATCAGCTTTATAAAAAGCCTTTTTAGAAACATGATGGTTTTCAGAGTCATTGTGAGTGAGCCCGCTTGTGTTTAGAAAATAGCCCTGTTTTTCAGAATTGTCAGTGAGTCCCAACTATTACAAAATGGCAGTTATACAAAGTTTTGTCCGTTGTGCAGGGATAAAAAAATTTGGTTGGTGAGAACAGAGAACATATGGTGACTTTGGGAATCTAGGTACCAAAATAAATTTCATTTCTTGTCTAGACCTTAATAATCCCCTTTCATTGGATTTTTGCTTCTCCTCTTTACAGAAACAAATTGCTTCCATTCTGTTTTCTTTCCCAGCAGTCCCACCTCACTCACCCTCTGTCATTATTTTCATTTGGGTTCTGGACCCCCTGGGAGGAGCTGCCCCCAGGCTGGCTGCCCCCGTTGGCTTAGATGCATTTAAAATGTACTGGGTCCTCTGTGGACTTCAGGAACGTTTTCTCATCTCCTTCCTTTTTCCTCTTGAGTAGAATAAACATGGAGTTGAGGTCCTTCTGCAGCTATGCAGGACAGAGTTCATCGCCTAGAGCGTCAGAGTAGAAAACATCTGCAATTCAGCAAGCCTCTGTCCCCTTCTTTGCCAGAGTGTGGGACATTTTAGGTCCTGTGGCTTCTGTCCATCTCTCCTGCTTGTGGACACCTATTTTTATATGGTGGTGTAAATATATGCAGAACAACCAGACTTAGTATGTTCTCCTGTGCTTGGCTCTTCCACTCTTCCTGGATGAGTCCTGCCTAATGACAGAGGACAAGCCCGAGGTCATGTCAGTGGTGTGAGTGAGGGAGACAGGTGCCTCGGAGTGTTACCACACGTAAAGCAATACCCCGAGGAAACCCCTCTTTGGGGGCTCTTGGGGCAGCCATTTTGCAGATGAAAGGAAGTTTCTTTACCCAGGAAATGGCTGAGGGGGTGAGGTTATTTCTTTATGTGTGGATACAGTCTGAAGGGAAATTGGTTCATTTATGTCTTGGTCCAAACATGGTTCTAGTCACTCCCCGTGGTGGTAATGGTGGAAGGAAGTTTCCCCCCTCCCTGCTCCATTCTGTTCTTCTCTGCAGGAGGACCTTGCCAGGTGCTTTGATTTAGGATGCAAGAGCTGCCAGGATTTCAGATATGGTGTCCATGTGGATGAGCCGACGGCGGATTTGGAAAATTTGGGCTTGGCAGGTAGAGAGAGGAGTTAGCTGTCTTAAAAAAAATAGACTTGGTGAGAGCTCTATAACCAGTGCCTCTATCGGGAAGAACCGAGGCCCACTTGTGATTGTCTGGCATTAGTGAGGGAGAAAAGGGGCCAGGGCCAGTCCTCAGAGTAGACTGATTACTCCCTGTGATTTGAGTGGAGAAAGCTCTTGTATAAAAATATCCCATTCGCTGCCTTTCCTGGTGCCTGCAATTCTAATCAAGGCACTGCTTCTGCGTGCGTGAGTGTGTATGTATGTGTGTGTATATCTCATGAAGTCTTGATCCCTTTCTTGTGAAAGTTTTTTTTTTTAAATTAATTAATTTATTTTTGGCTGCGTTGGGTCTTTGTTGCTGTGAGCGGGCTTTCCCTAGTTGCGGTGAGCGGGGGCTATTTCTCGGTGTGCGGGCTCCCCACTGCGGTGGCTTCTCTTGTTGCAGAGCATGGGCTCCAGGCGCCCGGGCTTCAGGAGTTGTGGCTCGCGGGCTCTGGAGCTCAGGCTCAGTAGTTGTGGCGCATGGGCTTAGTTGCTCCATGGCATGTGGGATCCTCCCGGACCAGGGCTTGAACCCGTGTCCCCTGCATTGGCAGGTGGATTCTTAACCACTGCGCCACCAGGGAAGCCCTCTTGTGAAAGTTTTGAGGTGTCCTAGAATCCCCTCTTAAGATTCAACTACCCAGGAGGAGTTGCTTCTTTAAGCCGATTCAGAGCATGCCCTGAAAGAAAGGGTGGAGATTAGCAGGAAGGGATTTGGAAGAGGCCCTTAATGGAAGGTAGAGTCCATTGAGAAAGGAAAAACCAGAGGAAGGGGGTATAAGAGAATCCCAGCCTAGGTCACCATTCCCCCAGGGGAAGAGATTTATACTAACATTATGGGGGAGTTTGGACGATTTTTAGTAAGGCATGCTCCTCTCCCACAGTAGAAAGTCCTAGGGCTTCGCTGGCCTCCAGCCTTCAGGCCTTGACCTTGACTTCATATTTCTCTAGTCAAGGGGAGCTGGCTGCTGGCATTTCCAGGAGCCAGAAACCTGGCATTATCCTGGGCCCCTCCCATCTCCCTCAATCCCACAGCAAGCCAGACACCAAGTCCTGCAGGTTCTACTTCCTTAGAAATCACCGATCCTGCCCCTTATCTTCACCCCAGTGCCACCTACTAGCAGGTTCCCTGCCCTCCAGCTCAGCCTCTTTCCAGTCTGTGGTCATATTGCTGCTGAAATGAGCTTTCTGAAAAGGCAACCACTTCATTTTCACCCCTAGCTTAAAATCTTTCAGTGTTGGACTTCCCTGATGGCACAGTGGTTAAGAATCCGCCTGCCAATGCAGCGGACATGGGTTTGAGCCCTGGTCCGGGAAGATCCCACATGCCGTGGAGCAACTAAGCCCGTGAGCCACAACTACTGAGCCTGAGCTCTAGAGTCCGCTTGCCACAACTACTGAGCCCACGAGCCACAACTACTGAGGCCTGCGCTCCTAGAGCCTGTGCTCTGCAACAAAGAGAAGCCACCGCAATGAGAAGCCACCGCAATGAGAAGCCCGCGCACCACAACCAAGAGTAGCCCCCGCTCGCCACAACTAGTGAAAGCCCGTGCGCAGCAACAAAGACCGAACGCAGCCAAAAATGAAAATAGATAAAAAACAAATAAACTTATTAAAAAAAAATCTTTCAGTGCTGCCTGATTGCCTTCCAGATAAATCTCCATATCTCTTATTATTGGCAACAGCCCCACCTCTCTAGCTTTTTCTGTCTCATTCGTCCCCCTGCAACTACCTTCCTACTACGGGATCCCCTGAAATCATGATGCCCTGTCACACCTCCCAAAGGTTTTATATGTGTTGCCACCTCTGCAGGGACATCTCTTGTCCCACAGGTCATTGGGGACTCAGCTCGGGTATCACCTCTTTTTTTTTTTATAAATTTATTTTATTTATTTATTTTTGGCTGTGTTGGGTCTTCGTTGCTGTGCGTGGGCTTTCTCTAGTTGTGGCGAGCGGGGGCTACTCTTCGTTGCAGTGCACGGGCTTCTCATTGCGGTGGCTTCTCTTGTTGCGGAGCACGGGCTCTAGGCATGTGGGCTTCAGTAGTTGTGGCACGCGGGCTCAGTAGTTGTGGCTCGCGGGCTCTAGAGTGCAGGCTCAGTAGTTGTGGCGCACGGGCTTAGTTGCTCCACGGCATGTGGGATCTTCCCGGACCAGGGCTCGAACCCATGTCCGCTGCACTGGCAGGCAGATTCTTAACCACTGTGCCACCAGGGAAGCCCTCACCTCTTCTAAGACGACACCCCTGACCTCCTGTCTGGTTGGTGCCTCATCTAACCCCACAGTGCCCCCTGTTCTTCCGCCTCACGGCATCGTCACTGCCTTCTCCCCCTTCCCCTACCTTTCAAATATGAGTCCTTTAAAGGTGGGGACTGTCTCAGGTCTCAGTATACCCCTAGGACCAGCAGAAAGGATCATAGTGGCACAGAGTAGGGAATCTACAAATATTTGTTGAATGAATAGATGTTCTTAGGCTATGTTTTGGGTCTGGAAGGCCTTTTACCTCTTGGCTCACTTCTGAAATCTACCCAACCAGGGCCCAAATTAAATGTGACCATCTTCATGAAGCCTTTCCCTCCCGCAGCGTTAGAGGTACTTGCTCCCTCCATTGAGGTTTTTTGGCATATATCACTTCTCCCTTGTTTTATGCCGATTTATGAAAATCTCGATACCATGAAACCTTGAAAACCCAAAGGAGTGAATGCATTCAATAAATACCCAAGGGGGAGTCCCCTGGTGGCGCAGTGGTTAAGAATCCACCTGCCAGTGCAGGGGACACGGGTTCGAGCCCTGGTCTGGGAAGATCCCACATACCGCGGAGCAAGTAAGCCCAGCTGCCACAACTACTGAGCCTGCGCTCTAGAGCCCATGGAGCCACAACTACTGAGCCCGTGCGCCACAACTACTGAAGCCCACATGCTCTAGGGCCTGTGCTTCGCAGCAAGAGAAGCTGCCACCACAATGAGAAAGCATGCGCACCGCAATGAAGAGTAGCCCCCACTCACCATGGCTAGAGAAAGCCCACGCGCAGCAACGAAGACCCAACATGGCCAAAAATAAATAAATAAAATAAATAAATTTATTAAAAAAAAATAAACACCCAAGGATGGGATTATGGGCACCATGCCAGGAAAATGCGAGACTGGCTGGGCAGACAACTTTTCCCTTTTAAGTCACATCAAGTAATTACTCTGCTTACTTGTAGGGTTGGCCTACTATTTTTATTCTCTCTCCAGATGGATGGGAATTGCTTTTTTGAGGGTTGTTTCCACGTCTGGTTTATTTTTATTTTGCCACCTGTGCCTAGCACAAAGCCTCCCTTGTAGAAAGCCTCCGATAGATGAGTGAATGAATGAATGGAGTGAGTGGAAGCAGCGTGCATTGGTTTCAATTCGACTCTCCCTGAAACAGGAGGTTTCAGAGGTCTGGCCCTAGGAGCATCTCCCATATCCAGATTTTGATTTTTTTTTTCCTGTGCTTTGAGATTTTGGAATGGATTAAGAACCCCTCCACCTCCATCCCCAAGAAGAGAGCAAACTAGATTACAGTTTTGATGCCCCCTCTTCAGCCCAGTGCCTAGAACATACCAGAGCTGGTTCTGGATCTCAGGGAACCAGCATGGCCAACCAGCTGCCAAGGCCATGATTGATTGTTCTGTGGATGAATGGAGGGATTGAGGGTGAGCTTGTTCTTGTTTTTTAAATACCCACAAGACTTCAAACTCCTTCAGCTCCCAGAGCCCATTGGGAACTGCCTTTATTTTGGATGGCTTTTGTGGCGAGCTTCCTCTTTCAAATAAACTCTTTGGCTGTTTGTGAGGCCTGCATCTCCTTCTCTTACTTCTCTTATTTCCATGTGCCTTAAAGAAGTCAGCTGGAAAGGCTGACACTTGCTACAGAAATGCCACTCTTCCCTGCTTCTGGGTGAGCATCTCCTCACAGCTTTGATTCATTGTCTGCTGAAATAGTCTTCAAACTTTCTTTAAGAGAAAACAGATTCCAGTGCCCCTAGTGGTTCAGGTACTTGGGTCCTTGGTCGCACGCCAAATGGTCCTCTAGATGGGTGGCGTGGAACACATACTTAAGCGGGACCAGGGAGTTTTGCTAACCTACGTCAAAGCTGAGTTTGAGAAGGCGACACAGGATGGATTAACGTGATTCAGAGAGGTCTCACCCTTCTTTCCCAGGTCACATACACTGCCTAGAGCAATGCTGTACAATAGAAACACAACATGAATATTTTAAAATTTCTTAGTAGCCACATTAAAAAAGTTAAAAAGAAAGAGGTAAAATTAGTTTTAATAACATTTTTTATCTAACCCAGTAAATCCAAAATATCATCATTTCAACATGTAATCAATATGAAAATTATGAGATACCTTACATTCTTTTTTGGTCCTTAGTCTATGGCATCTGGTGTGTGTGTACACTTACAGCACATCTGGATTCAGACTAGCCACATGTCAAATGCTTAGGAGCCACATGTGACTTATGGCTCCCATATGGGACAGCACAGCTCTAGACTCTCCAGGTGGGGTGGGGAAGTGTTTATTCTGGGCCTACTCTGTCCTCCAAATGAAGCCACCTAACCAACTAAATCATGATGAAAGAGATGGGGAGGGATGGAGTGTATTCAAATATATGACTCTCTATAGAGCTTTAGAGATGGGATTTCAAAAGTCTCTTGATATTACAGTCAGTAAGAGTAGTTTATGTAGTTTAAGTAGTTAAACCCCCCAAACTGAACTAGTCCTATTTATTATTTCGTTCTCATCAAAATTGTTCTTTGCTTATTTTTCTTGGATTAATGAGTTTAAAATCTAAACTTGATGGACAGTTTCACTTTCTGATGTGTCTTTTTATTTGGATCCCCTTC
The DNA here is from genome assembly GCF_965194805.1 of Balaenoptera borealis. Taxonomy (NCBI): domain Eukaryota; kingdom Metazoa; phylum Chordata; class Mammalia; order Artiodactyla; family Balaenopteridae; genus Balaenoptera; species Balaenoptera borealis. The sequence continues at coordinate 29,182,008 of NC_138866.1, forward strand.
ATTCCTTATGCCAACAGGAAAGAATTAAATATCTATATAAAAATAATAATCAGCATGTATTGAGAGCTTGCTATGCACCAGACACTTGACATGTGTTACCTCATTTAAGTAGGTAAGTAGGCTCTATTATTACTGCCATTTATCAGATGAGGAGACTGAGACATTCAAGTTCCTAAGTAAACTTGCCCAAGATAACCCAGCTGGCAAATGGTGACCTCAGGCAGGCGGATTCCAGAGTCCACACTTCTAAACCATATACAGCACTTCCTTGCAAAATTAATGTAAAATTTAACATTCTCCCCAAATTTTTAGGGTTCTTGTCTCATTTAAACATGTCTACTCTAAGCTCCTTTGCTTTTGGGCATTCTGGCAAAAAAATATGTGCCTTTTTTGTGAGGTGAGATCAGTACATTTTAAGTCCTATTTGAACAATTTGGTCTCATTGCAGATGGGATTAATCTGCCAATTGACAGAATGTGTCTTACTGTAGAAAAAATCTTGATCTAGGACATAAAAACCAAAGTTAAATTAATAATAACTCTTATGTCTTATAATTGATAAAAGGTGAATTCACAACAATTCTGTTTATTTAAAAGTCATACCTGTGTTGACAGAATTAAAATGACATTCCATTAGATTATAAAAGGCAAGGCTATAGTACTTAAAAAACCCAAATCCTGTCTTTAATTAATAATTTTTTTTTCAATTCAGTCATTATAAAATGTAACTTAAATGTTTAAATTCTGGATTAGTTTCTCAAAATGAAGACATAGCTGGTCTGCCATTTTCAAGTGTGCTGGATATTTGGAAATTATGCTGGTTTCTGCATCTTGGCCTTAACTCAATAAATGACCATACATGCTTAGAGTATGGATTTTTTCTTTAATATGTAATATAAATTTGTTTTCCCTTTCCTATTGTAAGCCTTGTTCAGGGCAGGCACTACCTTTCCTGCTTATTTATCTAGCTGCATATATTAAAATGCACTGTTGTCTTCTAATCTGAATTGCTGTGCTTTTGATATCTCAAAGAGGCTTTGGGAGTTCTGACTGGTAGTTCAAACTCATACTTCTTGGGTCAGAAAACAGTGCTTGCTTTTTAATGTTGTCAAGGCCCATCCCAGAAAAGTATTAGCTTTTGAACCAATCCCTTGACAAATTAATAAGGACAGGATTTTTTGAACTTAAAGGCGATAACTTTTTCAAACTGCAAGATGCTGTGCAAAGACGTTACACAGGGAGGTTGGGGTTAGCAGATGTAAGATGCAGATGTAAACGATTATATATAGAATGGATAAACAACAAGGTCCTACTGTATAGCACAGGGAACTATATTCAATATCCTATGATAAACCATAATGGAAAAGAATATAAAAAAAGAATGTATGTATATATGTATAACTGAATCACTTTGCTGTACAGCAGAAATTAATACATTGCCAATCAACTATATTTCAGTTAAAAAAAGAAGTTACAAAGCAATCTATAGAACTTGACTCTGCTATTAAGTAGGCAGAAAGAAGGGGTTAAAAATGTCAAGTCTTACAAACATACTGATTCAGTCCTGTTCAGTTTATCTGTAACTCTAATAGTGTATGGAGTTGAACTCTGAAAGTTCTGGAACGTAAAAAAATTTTTATTTTATTTTATCCATTGCTCTGAGGGGAGCACTGAGAAAGGAAGTGAGAGGGCACAGCTTTGAAGAACTGGCAATTTGGCATCTCCTCTCCCCCCTTTTCACTCCTCCCCCACTATCTTAGCTATTTGACCTGATTAAACAACTTTGGGATGGTAGCCAGATTTCTGTATACTGACGAGGCCCCTATTCATGATTCAGTGCGATTTCATCCACCCCGACCTTCCAGGCTGCCCAGTGGAAGCTTGGCTTCGCAGAAGTCTCCCGATTTTGTCAGGGGTTCGCCAGTGAGGCGTTCGCACTGACTTGAAGCAGACAGAGACTCTCTGAACGCTTCGGGTCACATCGGATTATTCATTAGCAAATTCTTTTCACCTTCTGTCTAATCAGTTAAAGTTGACGCCAGAATCGCGTGTGCTACTCCCCGAAAGAGAGCCTGGCAACACCCAGCCTAGGTTCCACAACTTCTGTCTAGTTACTCGCTTTCCTAGGGGTAGAAAGCGTTTCCAAAGTTCCCTTAAACCTCCCCTCCCCTAAGCCTAAAGGTCAGAGCGTCAGGCCCCAGTTAGCTCTCAAGCCAGCCGGAATCTGACCATTTCAGAAGTTTCTGGTGTGTTCGAGAACAGAAGAGGTGGTAGTGGGGAACCGCCAGAGTGACCACCGCGCATTACGTAACGAAAGCCCAGGCTGCAGGAGGGAGCGAGCCTGACATTGAGACATTGCAGGGGGAGGGGAGTTGCTGTTCTGGAGTCGCCAGGAACGGCGGCGGCAGTTCAAGAAACCAAGAGAGATAGGTGGCCGAGATAAAGACAACACTTCGGGAAGGAGAATATTAAGAAGCCGCAGGACCCGGAGTATTAGCAAACGGCAGGACACGTGTAGTAATTTGTTAGACGAAACGGCCGCCTTTCAACTTTTGCACGGGAACAAGGGGATTTGCCCTTTGGGGGATTAAAAACGTAACAGCAAAGCCAAAAGCTAATGAATGGGGTTCAGTGGTTTGTTGGCAATACTTAAATATTTCTGTCCAGGGCTTAAACATTTCTGTTCAGGAGCGCAACTCTCTGCAGTAATTTAGAAAGTAGGGATTCAAACCAAACTAAAATACTCTCCCGTGCGTCTCCACTTTCCTCAATCCGAAAAAGAGCTGCTCGCGCGGTACTGCCCCTTTAAGACCTGCTTGCTCTCGGGCTCTACAAAAGGGAGTGACCTCTGGGCTTTGACAGCTCCCCTAATAACTACCACCGTGCAGGCCCCGCCCACCTGGCGACCAGCCGCGCCGATTGGCCGGCGGGCCGGTATCCCGTGCTCTGATTGGCTCTCCGCTTCCCCTGAGCAAACCTTTAGAACTCCGAGACAGACAATATTCTGTTACATTGTAGCAAAATGGCGACTGTCATTCACAACCCCCTGAAAGCGTAAGTAAGACTAAAAAATGTACATATTCCGCGTGGTTTCAATTTGAAAAAAAAAAGGCGCCTTCTGCGGGCCGAGCGCTGCCTATGCACTGCGCTTGCAGGCGCCTACAGCCGCGGCGGGGCTTCTCTCTTTTCTTTCAGCTCTTACTTCTTCATCTTTTTTTTTTTTTTTTTTCCCTCAACGCGCAGAAATGTCAGGAGATGCAATTAACAAGAAGAAAATTGTTACATCTGTGTTCTTCTAAATTGGCGGACAGAGAGAGAGGGGTTATCGGCAGGGAAGCCAGGCGCTCCAGCGCTCTACAGCTAGGGGATCGTGGGCAGCTCGGGGACAGCACGGTCCCCTGAGTCCCCGGCTTCGCGGGGCGGTGAGCGTGGCGCGGGGGGCGGCCCTGCTGGGGGCGAGCGCCGGGCTGGGGCGGCCTGGGTGCACTTGGCTGAGCCCCGCGCCTCCGGAGCCCGCGGCCCCCGCCCCGCAGCTAGGTCCGCCTTGGTGAGCGGACCGCGGCAGCTCCGGAGTTTGCAAGGCGCTCTCCGCCTTCCGATCGCTTGCGGGGAGTTTGTGCAAACCTTCCGGAGTTGGGAGGACCGCAGGGGGAGCAGCGGGTCCCGGGAGCCCTGGGGCCCAGGTGGTTGCCCGGGGCTTTCCTGCCGGGGCAGCCCCCGGAGCGTGACGGCGCTTCGGGCGGTCGCCGGTGTGTCTCCGGGTGTGTTTGTGGGGGAGCTGGCTGTAGTAAATTAACGACTCCGGTTAACTTGGGGTTGATTTGGAGACCGGGAAGCTGCAGGTCTTATGAATGGTGTTCTCGCCTCCCCCGGGTGAAAAGCCGAGGCAGGCGAGAGGCAGCTTGGGGCTCCCCGCCTGAGCGGGCTGCGTCTGCTCCCGGCCAGACGAGGGGCAGGTGCCTCTGGCCGCCGCCGGGAGACTTTGAGCGGACGCCCAGATCCGGGACGGAGGGGGCGGGCTGGGCGAGGACACGCGGGGGCCAGTCCCCGGGTCCGACAGCCAATTCCTGCTCGCCTTCCTTCCCCCTCCTTTTTATCCTGGCTTCCTTCCTTCCTTCCTTCCAGTCGGTGGAACTGTTAAGCCGCCAAGTCCGCTCGCGATCGCGGAGCCGGGGGTGGCTTCGGAAAACTAGCGTCTCTCTAAAAGGGGTGCTATTGGCAGTAATGTTGGCAGAGGGGCGCTCCCTCCGGATCTCGGCGCGGCGTGGGTGGGTGGGTCTACGCGCCTGGGATTAGGACTTCCCAGCTGAAAGTCGCGGGCGAGGGGAGGGAGAGGTGCGCGTGGGGGCCGTTTCGTGCCGAATTCTCGCGGGTGCGTGGCGGATGCCCACCCAGGTTCTTTCAACTTAGCGCATCCGCGTCAGCACCCGGGGCTCCCCTAGGAGTTGAAAGCCAGGTTCGCACGCGGGGAGGCGGGAGGGCGGCAGGGGGTTCTTAACGCGAAGGAACGCGCGGGGAGAACGGGAGGTGTTTGCACCAGCTTATCTCCTATCGGTAATAGGGGAAAAGGGTAGGAATGTCCCAGATCTCGGAGTTTTAAATGTCTGTATATGTATTAACGCTGCTAAGAGGACACTGGAAGCTGAGGCTGATTACAGAGCAGCTCTCGGCTTCAGTTCTCGCTCAGAAGCTCGGATAGGATACGCTGCACTTGAACGCCACAGCGTTTCACCCAAGAAAGAAGATGTTTTATGGCAGAAAAAACGGGCGTAACTTCGCCGCATCCCCTCTCCTCGTCGCTAGCGCTGCCACACAGCTGATGCTGTGAGTTTTTACCGAACCCACAGCCGATTTGGAGTTTTCACATTTCCAGACGAAAACGCATAGCGGGGCTGATGCCTCCTGGTAAACTGAAGTTAGATAAATCTATTTTCACATGTGCGCCAGGTTTGTTTCCTACTGGGAAAGCGGTACCCTAGTTATTACCCGGGAGCCCGCTTACGCGCGGGCGGGCGCAAGGTCTCTACACTCATTCCTGCCGCTCCAGTTTTTTGTTTTTGTTTCTTGGACCGCAGAAGGGTGCGTATTTGGGGAGGGTGTCTGTGTGGGGTGGGGTTAGAAGTGGAGAAAGGGACAGAGAAGCGGGCTGGTTATTGGAATTAGTTCTGAATTATTACACTTGTACTTTGTATAATTAGAAACAGTTGCAATGTGATGTATTTGTAATTCTGTGTCGCCATACACACAACACCCCAGCCTGCTTTTTCTAGGTGGCAGTTGAATGGTCATTTATAATTAGCCGCTCATTTTTTGCATCCCGACCCCTTTCCCTGGTGGTAAGGGTGTGTAAACAATACCCCCGACCAGCCGAGCCTCCTGCGCCCTAGATGGGTTTTAAACTGCTAACGCAGGAGCACGCATGTTGTTACTGCGAGACCTACAACATCTGCCTTTATTTTTAAAAACAACTTGTTTAATAGATCATCTTTATATGTTTCATTTGTTTTTAAAAGTTGCTGATCAGGAAACAATACACACGTGAATAAATTATGCATGGGCTAAATTAGAACAAAGCGCAGAGACACATCCAGCGGAAGGGATGGATGGGAGTGCTGGGAGGAGGGGAGCAGGGAGAAAGGTTTGGAGAGCTATGTTTTTATTCTCCTGTGTCCCTCTTGACAATGAAACGGAGCTGAACAACATCAGCATTTTCTCTGTGTGCGTTCTGAGTCTTTCTCTCCCTTCCCTTAAAAAAAAAAAAAAAAAAAAAAAGACCAACACCGAGGACGCCCCCTATAGAAACTGGTCACACAAAGGTTTCCTCTAGGATTGGGGGATAAAGTGGTGGTAGGTAACGTTCTGGGAAGAAACAAGCCCGGGTTTCATGCAACAACTCTGTAGGGCTCTGCCTGTGCTGAGTGTAGACCATTTTTCATTACACTAGCTTTTTCCACGTGGGACATTCAATAATTCAATAGCTTGAGTAACTGGAGGGCACAATTTGAATCTCATTGCTTTGGGGTCTTCTGTAGGGCCCCAAGCTCCTGGAGCCACATCTCCTCTCTCAGCAGTTTAGCTTTCTTCTGCCTGTCTTTGATCTCCCCTCAACTCCCTTTCTTATTCCTCCTCCTTGTACCCTTCACCCCTGTCCTCTCTGAAGCTGACAGCCTGGCTTTTCTGTCTGTTGTCGCCTTTAACATCTTATTACTGCCCAATAGGGTGTTAGAGGCAGAAACAGGAGCCGCCTGGACTGATCAGATCACAAAGGGGACACGGCAGGTGGCTCCACAACCAAGCAGTCACATCTGGGCTGATAGAATTTAAAAGCATCGATGGACATGTATGATGTGTAAATAGGTATTGCACATTATTTAATTTAGCAGCTACATTGTCTGAGCCTAGATGTGTGAGTCACCCTTATTTCTTACATGTACACGCAAGATAAGGGCCATGTAGTGAAGTAAAAGGCCATGTTATGTAGGTAACATAAATATAGATTTGATAAAGGTCTATGTGTAAGTCCGCCACATTACCTATCGTATTCTGGTTGATTTCTACATACCTAGGAAACATAAAGCTTTTTTTTTTTTTTTTTTGCCCTGCTATATCCTTTTTTTGTTTTTGCTTTTAATATAGATTCTAATCTTATTTGATATTCTACTTCAGGTTAGCCAGCCTCCCCCAAATCTGCTGTCAACACTTTAAACAACTTACTCTTTTATTAAGTTATCAAAACGCTGGTTTGTATGCACTTAACTGGGAATGTCTGCCACCTTCTGCCAGACTGGATTATACACGTATATATCTATTATACTAATTGCCTGCTTAGAAAAGAATAACTGTTATTATTATTTAATTATTCCATATAAGCCAATAGGGATTTACCCCAAGTAACTATTTGTTTATAAATAATGAGAGCAGAAAACTATTTGGTCATGCTTGTAACATGTGAACATACAGATACGTAATTGTATTGAAACTTTTTTGTAAGGAGTTTCCCTTGCTTGGTTGGAGGCATGGTTTTATATCTCTGTTTTGTTATTAAGGACACAGCTCTGGGAGAAGCAAGTATACTTACTCAGCCAAGGTCAAGCAGCTGGTCATGTGCATAGATGGACCTCAGATCTTCGTCTTTTTATACATTCTATGATCTGGAGACAGTGTATTCTAATCTAAAGTCGTTTTGTGCTTGTGAAAGTTGTGTAATTGTTGCCACTTAGAAGCCAGATTTCACTCTTGCTGTGACACTCAGTTTAGATATCAGAGAGGATGGTGTAGGGGGGACACATTCCTGGTTCTAATCTCCTTCTGGCTCTTTCTGTTGGGGTGGGGGGACGTGGGTAGGTACTAAATGGGGAACATTGCAGTTGGGAATTTGTGAACTTGCAGCTTTTTATGGGCATTATTTTAGCCCCTTATGAAAAAGGACCCTCAGACATTTTAAGCTGACATATGCCTAAGAACCAACTTCTGCATCTGCTTATGGTTGCCACTGGAAAAAAAAATCCTTAAATTTTCCGAACTTCGTTAGCACACATTATTTTTCAGTGGGAAGAATGTCTGGTTTGGATGAGATACCCATAAAGGATATTAATTTCTGCCAGAACCCAAATGAAGGCATCGTCACAGGTTAAACCTCTGAAAATTGCTGGACCTGCAGACCACCCGGGAGACATCCAGAGGTCTCCAGTTGAATGGGAGCTGCTCAGTTCCATAAAATGGGCAGGAATTCAGAGGCAACTTAATTGGAGACTCCTTATCCTCCTTTGTCTTTCTGGAATCATGCAGGTAGCTGAAATTTAGGCACATCTGAGAAACACCATAATGTCTAAGGCTGTTCCAGAACCATCTGCTCAGATCAAGGCAAAAAATAAAATGCCACGGTCAACAGGCTTTGTTCTGAGCCTGTGCCAGGAAAAGAAAGGAAACTGAGGCTGATGTTTCAGTTTTGAAAGTGCAGCCATGCTGATTGTAGTGGTGCTGGGGGTGGGTCATAAAAAGGCACCAGAATCCAGGCCTGTTTATTATCCCAACCTCTGTAAAGTAACTTTTGTGGTTTCTGAGTGTTCTGAAAGTCACTAGAAGACAGAAATGTAGCCCAATGTGGCAAGCCCCTGGCCAAAGAAGTGCCACAACCACTGAAATAGTTTTTGCCCAGCCAGGGTTTTCCAGCAGGGGCCTATGTAAGCATGACCCTAGCTTTAAATAATCTTTAAACATTTAGGTATTTAACAAGAAAAGATAAAAGAGTGGCCTGGGGTGGGGGTGGGGAGAGGATAGGTAAGTGGATAAAACCACTGTGTGGTCTGGAACTCTGAAAAGATGATTGTTTAACAGCAAGAGAGACTGATATTATGATCTACTGCAAGTTCCAAAGTTTTCTTTAGTTGTGTGAGCAACTGGGGAGAGATGACGTGTTGTGGTGTTTTTGTAATTTGTTTCTCTTATTGGTCCGGTTACTAGTGTTTCACAGTCTGTCAAACCATATGGATGAATGGAGCTAGCATCATAAAACTGTCACTGAAAGAAGGTTTTTGAAGCCTGTGGTTTGCATCAGAGTTTTAAAAGTAGTGGTTAGGAGGTGTTTTGGCGGGGGGTGGGAAAAGAGGAGCAGCCTGTGGTGGGAATTTCTAGGTTGTGTGTTTGTGAATAGTAGTAATGGGTGGGAGTGGCAAGGGAAGAGAGAAGCCTTGAGGAGACTAAGATTTAGGGGGTTGTGTTTGGAAGCAGGGAGGGGCAAGGGGATTAAGCTCAGAGCTCCTAATAATGGGGTTCAAATAGCCCACATTGAGTCCTGCACTACCCAGGCCTTAGTTAAGAGCCCAAGGAACAGTGATGGCACGTGTCTAATCCCCCTTGTGGTCATCTCATGTTGCTATGAAATGAGTGAGTTTTTTTCATTGTTATTCATTTTGAAAATCTGCTGTTTGTATTAACTTCAATTGGAAGCTCCACCAGAGAAGGTTTTTCAGTCCCCAGACTTTCACCTGCCATCAGTGTGGCCCTGTCTCAAACTCTGTCCCTCTTCCACATTTGTTTCTCACCAGTGGCTTTTCTTTTGTAGCTTCAGAGTAATGGGGGAGAAAAAGCCCTGGGAGAGGATCCCAGAGATCTGAGCTGTGTTTTCAGCCCTACCACCCACTAACTATGCGCTCTTAGACACAGAACTTCTCTGAGCTGCATATTCCTTGTCTTTAAGATGAGGGTGATGCCCCTTGATTGCCAAAATTCCTTTCAAGTCAAAAACCTGTGGCTCTTACTATGGTTAATTAGGATGAGGAGGATAGTTAGGATCCGGTGTTCAAATTCTTCCTTGTTTTTATTTTATTTATTTATTTAAAAAATATATTTATTTATTTATTTATTTATGGTTGCGTTGGGTCTTCCTTGCTGCACGCAGGCTTTCTCTAGTTGAGGCGAGCAGGGGTTACTCTTCGTTATCGTGCACGGGCTTCTCATTGCAGTGGCTTCTCTTTGTTGTGGAACATGGGCTCTAGGTGCGTGGGCTTCAGTAGTTGTGGTACGTGGGCTCAGTAGTTGTGGCTCACGGGCTCTAGAGCACAGGCTTAGTGGTTGTGGTGCACAGGCTCAGTTGCTCCCCGGCATGTGGGATTTTCCCCGAGCAGGGCTCGAACCCGTGTCCCCTGCATTAGCAGGCAGATTCTTAACCACTGCGCCACCAGGGAAGTCCCCTTTCTTGTTTTTAAAGTGTGGCTCTAAAGGGGAGTTAAGACTGGTAGACTCTTCCGTAGTTTCATCTTCTCTGATCCAGTCTTGCCACATTATGCTACCATTTGGGGTTCTAATCTCTCCCTTCTCAGGGCCCAAGCCTGGGGACCAGGTGGTGGCCCATTTAGAATGTGGACTTTTCTTCTGATTATCCCTTTTGAACACTTTTCTTCTCATTAGCACTCCAACTAGAGGATGGAAAGAGAAGTGGGAAAACTAATTAGCCTATTTTGTTGTTTACAAGCACTCAGATAAAGTTTTTGGTTGTGCAAAAGACTGGAATTATTGAGAACATCTATCTTTTTCTTCCTCTTTTCTTTAAATGTATGGAGGGAGACAGGGAACCAAGCAAAAGATTTTTCTTCTCTGGATTTCATTTATCTACAGTCTCCTTGGAACAGCCCTCCCCTCTACCACGGCGCCCATCCCAATTAACATGGAAATAAAGTGCTTATTTCACTTCCATCTGGGCAGCTGCAGTTACCTGACTGTTCAGTGAGCCGAAGCACGTGGGCCTGTACTGATGTCTCAGTGAGCTTCCTCTGTTGTATCCCATGATAACTGCTGAGGAAATGGAGGTGTCTAGCAGATCCACAGAGTCTGGCCATACCCAGGTGGGTATTAGCAGTGTCTAAATTGGAATTCACTGCCTCTCATTCAGTGACATGCCTCCAGAACATCCCAGATTCTTCTGGGGGCGTTATTATCAGGCTTTCCTTTGTTTGGAAGCTCCCTTGGCAATTTTCTACAAGTCTAAAGGAGGAAGGGGGGTTGTAAAACCTATCAGAGAATTCATAAAAGCCTAAATTGTGAGAGGTAAAATGAAAGAAAAACAAAACAAAATGGTCACCCTGAGCTCTAGCATACAGAGGCAGCCCCTTAAATTTTTTTTCTACTAGTGGGAAAATACACATAACATGTATATTTAGCATATATGACATGTAGATGTGCCATTTTAACCATTTTTAAGTGTCAGTTCACGGGTATTAAGCACATTCATAATGTCGTGCAACCATCCATACTATCCATTCCCAGAATTTAAAAAATCATCCCAAACAAACTCTGTACCCATTAAACAGTAACTCCTCATCCTCCTCTCGCCCCCATTCCAGTCCCTGCTAGCCACCATTCTGCTTTCTGTCTCTATAAATTTGCCTATTCTAAGCATCTCATATAAATGGAATCATACCATATTTGTCCTTTTGTGACTGGCTTATTTTGCTTAGCATAATGTCCTTAAGGTTCAGCTTTGTTACAGCATGTGTCAGAATTTCCTTCCTTTTTATGGCTGAATAATATTCTATTGTATGTATATGCCTTATTTTGTTTATCTGTTCATCCAATGATGGGCACTTGGGTTGTTTCCACCTTTTGGCTATTGTGAATAATCCTGCTATGAACATGGGTGTGTAAGTAACTATCTGAGTCCCTGCTTTCAGTTCTTTTGGGTATATGCCTAGGTTCCCCTTCATTTTTAGACTTATTAAAACCCAGAGAGTACATTTCTAGATAGTACAGGCAACTCCCTCCTTGTAAACTTAAAAAAAAAAAAAAATACTGATAGTATTATAGAATTCAGCCTTTTAACCCCCCTCCCCCGTGGAACAACCACTATTTTAGGGAGGAGGAGTAAATGCCCTGGGAACCCAGAGACTCACTTCTCTCATCCCCAGCCACAAGGATTGCCTTCACTTTTTCCCCCTAACCCCAACCCTTTGAGGGCAGTGACTCCCTGTGGGGGTCAGGGTTTGGGTTTGGGGGAGCTCCAGAAGCTGCAGCAGTAGTAGTTACCTGGTGAGGCTTGGAGTGAAGGTTTCCTAGGCAGAGTGGAGGTTTCATCTGGCAACAGGGGTTCAGGTAGAAGGAGCACCTGGGATGACAGGACAGCTTGAAAGTCAAGAGGTAGTAAATCTGGCCTGTTTTTTTCATAAGGTGAGAAAGGCTTGTATCTCCTTTCGCTTCCCTTCCCTGTACCCAGCCCTGCTTACCCCCTGCAAGGGGCCCAGATGAAATAATAGATGTGAAAACATTTCAGAAGGTGTAAAGTACAAATGTGAGGTGTTACTAGAACTGCAAAGTTTCTCGTAGCTAACTGAGGCCTTCTCAGAGAGTCAGCAATGTCTCATAAACATTACTATATTAAAACTAAAATAAACGAAAAGATCCTGGCATTACACATCATATCTAATCATTGTTTCTCAGTAAATGCAAAGCCTCACTCGTCCAGCTGTGTGTAAATAGCCCTGGGATCTCAGTGGGGTTTTTAACATCGTCTGGGTTTGAAATAGGTGAGAATATGAGCTCAAGGGAAGCCCTCATTTCATTTCCCACTGTCAGCCGTGTACTGAGTCCACCCGTGGTCAGAGGAATCAGACGCTGGCGGGCAGAGGGAATGCTCTCCTGGAACTTGGGCTCCGGTCATCAGCCAGTCTCTGGCTCCTCCTTCTATCAAGAAGACTCCAGGGAGGGAGAGGGGGTGACCGGGGGGCTGGGGTTTAAATCTGCTTGTGAGCAAGGAGGGTGTGCTGTTGACATAGGGGGTCAGCAGCAAGAATTGGTTCTTTATACAAGCGTAGACTATGGACAGCATCGTGGCGAGGGTCAAATCTCAGAATGACAGAGTTATTTGCCAGCCTTGGAAATGCTTCAGATCCAAGCTTGCTGCAAACCCACAGCATTCCTGTACTTTATAAAGGCAAATTAAGTGAGAAACGTCATCCCTACTCCCATTATCCTCAACCAAGGACTCTTTACATATCTCTGTTTGCTGCTAGTTGAGCTCAGGGAGAACTGTCTCACCCTCTTTGGAGCTTTCTTCATCCTGTCCTGGCCAATTCTGATTGCGAGCCTGCCCCTCGCAGCTAAGCGGCATAGAGCCCCCCTCCCTGCATCTAGGAGCTTCCACTCCAACGAAGGCCTCCAGTCCGTTTCTCCTTCCAGACCCCTGTTCTTTGGCAGGGCAAAGTAAGTGCTTGTAAACCGGGAGGCGGACTGCTCCCTTAGGCTTCTAGTGAAACCACTGTCAGTTGCGGGGTGGGGGAGAGGGCGGAGGCAATGTGGTGCTGGAGGTGGGGGAGGGCAGGGTGGATGGGGTAGTTGAAGTGGAGAGAATATATTCTCTCCTGCTAATTATTTTCCCCGAGGACTTAGCCAATGCAGAACCATCTATTATCGTGGGAGTGCTCTATGGTGGTTTCGCCTGTGATGAATGCTAAGTGGAAACAAGCAAGAAAAATTAACAGGCGGCTGCTTCTGTCCACCTAATTAAAATGCATATCCAAATGCATAATTCCTTATGTTTCCCCATGCACACACCCCCTTCCAATCCCAATTCTACGGAGGAAAAAAAAAAAACACTTTCTCCCAATCATTTCTCTTGATTATATTTCCATCAAGGAAGAACTGGAGGGTTCCCTTAGAATAGAGAAGGGCCGTTTTTGTAATACACTAAAATCGCTGTTTTTCTTTCTTTCTTTTTTTTTTTACTTAGATTGGCCCCCAAAGTTCTGAGCTCTTTTTTGTTTAAAATGAAGAACAAAAACTTTATCTGACTGCAGAGAAAAGGGGGAAGGAAGGAAGTAGAGAAAGAAAGGAGGAAAAAGAAAGAGAAAGCAAGAAAGAAAAAAAAGAAAGTTCCCACAATTTCCACTGACCTTTTAGTTTTGCGCTAAAAGTCTGGCTTGGATCAACAATGAGAATTTTGAAGGTCTTTTTTATCTCCTCTTCCTCTTCATTTCTTTCCCTGACTTTGCACTGCTTCCCCCAACCCCCAAAACAAACATAGCCCAGGGTTTTGCAGAGAGATTTTAGAAGAGGCATCTACCTGTGCAGATCAGGTAGAGAGAAGAAACAAAAGCCTCTGCATCTGGGGCAAGATCAGAGGTGCTGACATCATGGTCCCAAGTATGTCTTGAATCAAACAAAAAATATCTCTTCACCCTTATCTTCCTCACTTTTTGTTCACCCGAATGATCATTTTCTCCCCCCTTAGAAGAACAACTTTATTCAGTGGTCATAAAATATTTAATAAGACACGAAACTTAAGTCACTGTGTTCAACTGGACGTCACTGCCATCTCTGCAGCAGCCCCCCTCCCCCGGCCAGCAACCCCCCCGCACCCCACTCCTGAAGCCCCCTGACTGCCCTCCACAGAAGCGCCAGCTGTTGATTTATCAGGGCCGGCTGGCTCAGCAGTGCATGGAGATTGCTTTTAATTAACTCTCTTCATTTTTCCCAATCTTCAGGGAGCAGCAGCCCTTTAATGATTTTAATATTTTATCTGGATTTATATCCGCCTTATTTGTTGTTGTTTGACTTCCGCATTTGTTCTTCCTGAGTCGCTTCCTGACTGATATATTTGTTTGCCCCTTCCCCCTGGCCCCCAAGACCTTCCAGGAGAACGGGTTCTGAAGAAGGCCCAAGCTTTCTTTCCACCATTGCACAGGGAGAGGTGCCTAGTGTTGGCCTGTGCCATGATTTGGATTAGAACTTTTGTCTTAGGAATCCCAGTCTCACCTGACTCAGCAGAAGGAGTTTCTGAGCTTTTCATTAAAGAAAAAAAAAAAATCTGAATTTTAGAAAGTGAGGTCTCTTTGCCTCTTTGGTGCTTGCTGCCTCTGTAAGGGAGTGAGCTGCCCTGGAGAGCTGGATAAAAACTGCTTCCTGGGTCTGGAGGTCTGTCATCTTGCTCACCCCAACCTGACGTAGTTCAGTGGAACTGCTGGAGGATGATGACTTCAGGGCAGGGCTGGGTGTAGGTGCAGCCAATTCTTCCTGCCACTTTCTGCATCTTTAGATATGGCTGGGATTTGCTCAGCAGCTGCTCAGAAGAGTAATTGTAGGTACGGTCTGAAAGAGGACCTGCAGAGGCACCAATTGCTTTCTCTATTTGAGGCTGCCTGCTCCCTCAGCCCTCGGTTCCCTGTTTCTGTGCCCACTTCTTACACACCACCATCTGAACACCTTCCCACCCCCTCTTCCAGCTTCCTTTTGGCTGCAAAGTCTGCTTCTTCCCCCAACAGTCCCAGAGAGGCCTGGCAGACAAACTTGCGCGGGGGCTAGTTTTCAGAACCAGCTTGCCCACAGAATGCCCTTTTGGCATCTCTATTTGGTGATGTGTCTTCAGGGTTATTTGTTGCTAGGCAACTGCCAACTAAAGTTTGAGCCTGATCTGGGATTGCAGTGAATTGCCCTGGGTGACTTGTATCCACATTTAGGGACTTGGCTTTGCAATCCTGTGAACAGGAAGTTGAGAAGGTATTTTTCCATGTGCCTTTATGGAAAGAGGTATTGGTTTGTAAAATCTAGCCCACTGACTGGCACAGGAATGTCTGTACACACAATGTTTGTTTTGATGATGAAAATGGCGATTTCTTCCCATCTCCTTGTATTCATCCCTTGAGCTCTGCTAATTCTGAAAACCTGTGATATGTCAGGTACTAAGCTATCTTCAGGGTACAGAGACAGGAAACCATGGCTTCTACATCACAGTTTGGTGTTCAGGCAACTCAATGTCCTATTGAGTGTTTCTTTTTCACTTTTCCTTGGCAATTACAGGCCCTTTTGAGAATCCTATGAAAGTTCTGGATCATCTCCCCAGAAAAAATGCAGATAGGTGTGAACATCTGCCTGTGGTTTTATGGGGTTCACAGACTCTGAGGAGCCCATCAGCGGATGCCTTAGAGTTACATGGGCTCCAGGTTAAGAACCTTAGAATGAGCGATGTGGGTGAACTTGTTACCCTGAAAGGATGCTTCTGTATCCCTGCTCAGACAGGTGGCACCATTCCCACTTCCCCTATAGTCTTACCAAACTGCTTGTGGCTCCCCAGCCCTATCCTGCCCCAGAGGCACATGACAAACATCTACTTGCTCATCTTCCAGACACTTCAAAGTCCCCTCTTCCCTGGCAAAGCCCTTGCTGACCCTCAGGTAGAATTGGCCACCCCTGTCCTTGGCCCCATAGTCCCAAGCATACTCTTCTCTCCCCGCCACTGAAATACTTAACGCTGGTTGGTTAGAATGTAAGGCCTTGGAAGACTGGGAGGGTGGCTGCCTGTGCCTTTCTATCCCTATAGGATCTAGCATAGCAGGCGCTTAATAAGTGTGTGTGGAGTAACTGAGCAAATGAAGCCAGCAGGCTCTTCCCGCCTAATTTGCTTCTAGCTCTTTAGAGTCGACTTGTTTCTCATTCTCTCCCTGGCAGGAGTTTGGAAAAGGCAGCAGAATTCCTCTCCCCAAATTCTTCAATTTCAGTAGTCGGAAAATAGGCACAAGCTTGCCTTGCTTGCATGTAGCGTGTGAGGCTGTGATGATTGTCAGCGCCATTTATTCTAGCCCTTTGTCTCTTTACCACTTCATCCTTGTGGATCTAAAAAACTTGACTTTCCTTCCCTTTGGTCTTGGGAATTAAAGGCAAGTCTTTGTGCTCTGTCCTCTTTCAGGGACTAAGTAACCCAGGGCTTGTGACTAGCCACTGATAAATCAACCACACTTTTACTAAGTGCCTACTATATGCTCAGCTGTGTATGGGATTTCCTTTAGCCTTAGGTATACCTGAGGACTTCTATGGGTTTTTAAGATGGAAGAGACCAGAAGGTGCAGGTACTATAATGGTTTAACCCAAAGTTGGGATCTGGTGAGAGTCTGTTGCCTGTCCTACTGAGCTTTGGAGGTAACTGTGGCCCAGTCACTGTTTTCAGATAGATATTCTTTGAGAGAATTTCCTATACTTTCATAATGCCTGCATAGATAGAACTTTCCCTATGACTCTCTCCCAACCATGTTCAGTGCAGGTAAATTCATGTGACCATGAAACAAAAAATGATGTCCTGGGGATCATGTGAGGGCCTTTATTCTTCATATTGAGAGAGAGAGAAATCTCTATCCTCATAACTTTTGCATGTCCTCTTGCTGCTTTTCGACCCTCCAGAACATTCAGTGTTGGGACCATGTGGAGGAAGACACCACCCTGGAGAGGCCATTCTGTGTCAGAAGGAAGGTGAAGGCCAGAGGTGGAGACAGGCTATTCAAGTCAAGTTTTAACTCAGATTCTCGTCCACTAGACATCCTTCAACGTGGAGAGCTAGAAAAAGTGCGGATGGTGCACGAAGTATAGGCTGGAGGAGCAGGATTGTACCAAAGTGTTTGTGAATTCAGAGAGGTTCATACTGCACCAGCACCTACTCTGGAAGTTAAGGCTCCTTCAGTCCCGGGTATAGCCCTTCAGTACAGAGGGTGCACATGGGGCCATCCAGTTCTTGGTGCTCATTTCCCTTTTGGGCAGCCATCCCAGTATAACAGATACTTATACATATTCTGTCCTCATTTTATCTAATTACACACATCTCTGGGGGATGGGAAACAGGTTTGGATCATTCGATTTTAGGTCAGTTACGCACAGGGTAGCTGAGATGAACACTGATCTACGGAGTTCTATGAAATTCGGAAATTTCCCATAGTTCCCTGGTCCATAGCACACCAGGGGGCATTGTTTGCTATCTCAGGGGCTGGAGATCCCAGTCAGCATGGGGGAGGGATAGAGCCTGACTGGTTCGTGGGTCTGAATGTAGGAACCTTTCTGAGACTGCGCTAGCTCTTGCTATCCTTGGAGCAATAGGATTCTTTTACTATTTGGTGATCTGCCTAACTGAGAGACCCAATTATATAGGTCCCTCTTCTGGTGATCATTTATGTTCACCCATTATCTGCCTAGAATGTGTTCAGCTTCCTGAGAAATACAGGACAAAAGAAGCTCTGATGGATGCAACCATCTCTATCATTGCCCAGTGTTGCCAGGAGTTCCTGTTCCTGTGTCCAGACGCAGATGAACTGGTCTGGACAATATAAAAGCTCTGAAATGTCCCCACCTTTCTTCAAGGCCCAGCCTTGGGCAGTCCAACTTCCTGGCATCTCTCCTTCAGGCTCTATTGTAGCTTTTCAAATCCCCAGGAAGGAAAAGCCCACTGGTTACTCTTTTCTCTTGCTTTCTGCTTCTTATTTCATTCCTTGACTCAGACCTAAACCTCCCCGATGCTCTGTGAGCCCTAGATAGAGGAATAATCTACTTAATGCTTCATATCAAGGTTTGCACCTCCAGCCTCGGTTTCGTTCTGACCTTGTCCCCTTCATCTGTGCCCTGCTGACATCTTTCTCCTTTCCCCATGCATCGCACCTTGATCAAAAAGCATTGAAGAGGCACAAAAGGAAGGGAAGAGTATTCTGCCTAGTCCCCAGGAGGGCACACTCTATCTTATCAATGTGGGTGCAGGGAGAGAGAAGGAGGAAAAGGCAAAGCTTGCACACAGCAAACAGGTGAGAAGAAGCTGTGGAGAAGAAACAGGGTGCGTGAGGTTACATGGCGGGATTAACTGCGCTCTGTGAGCGGTCCAGCCCCCGAGGGGTCTGTGAAATTGCAAGAGAGAAAGCGGTCCCACGGTGGGGATGTCAGAGAAGGTTTCAGGGAGGAGGTGGCTTGGAGCTGAGTTTGGAAGGAAAGTGGGATCTGGTCAGGCTCAGGAGTGGTGGAGGCTGAGGATGGAGAAGGTCAGGCATGAAAGGGACGTGAACAAGGATTTGGGAAGCATTTGAGTAATTCCTTAGAGAACCCTCTTCCTTTGGGGTGGTGGTGGGAGGGTCAGGTAGGAAGGGATGTGTGGATGAGAGCAAATGGATCCATTTGGCTGGATGGGAGTGGGAGGGGTCTATGAACAGAAGGTAAAAAATGAAATAGCCTGGGGCCAGGTTGCTCTGAGTGGAGCCCCAGTTTGGCAGCCAATTCTTGGGAAGAACTTGAACACCTCAGAGGCCAAAAGAGAGACTCCAGGGGGAGGTAGGGGTTGTCAGCCTGTGTCCCTCAGCAGGGAGGATGTCCACCCCCAGAGACTCCCTCTCACTGATTCTTGGTCCTTGGTTTCCTTGGTTACGTGTTCTGGGTCTTTCCCAGGGCACCTCCCAGAGGGGGTGGGGGTGAGGGGGACTCTCGGGGGCTTGCCCTGGATGAGCCATCCATCCCATCGGGTACAGGACAGCCCTGGCCAGCTGCTTGGGCAGATTTGCCAAGTGGCGCAGGATTGTAGGATAAAGCCCGTCCTAGTGCTGGATCTAAAGGTCTTTTCCCCTTTCTATACTTTAATCACCACCCCCTTTCTTCAACAAAAGCAACAAAGATAACAACCCATAAATGGTTATACGTAAAGTACACAAATCCAGTCTAGGGAAGAAAACATAAATGCGGACCCTCGTAGCGCAATCAAAGGCTGGTGCCCCAAGGATTAGTTTCATGGTTCAAATGGGAGTGGGGTTTGCGGGGAGTGAGGTGGGAGTGTGGGATGGGGAGCAGGCAGTGAGACTACAGGTCTCTAAGGCTGTGTTTCTTCCTGGGAGGATGGAAGTGGTTTATTCTGAAGGTAATGCCTCTCCACTCCCACCCAGGCACCCAGGCACCCCATTACCCATTCAAGCTGCCCACCTAATGTTTATTTCCTCCTGCCGGAAGGCCTGGGCCCCAGGGAGCTAGCTTTCAGGGGGAGGCTGGTGTTACCCCAGTCCTCAGGTTCCTTGGAGCCTTGAACTCTTTGAGAGCTCAGATGCCCGTCCTAGGGAGCGAGAGGGTGGCGAGCAGTGCCATGTGGCTTACAGCTTGGGTACAGGCTCTAGAGCTGGAGAGTGTGGGTTCGCATCCAAGCCCCATGACCATGGGTAGGATTCCTAACCCCTCTGTGCCTCAAATTTCTCATCTGTGAAATGGGAGAGATGGTTTCTGCCTTTAGAGGGTTGTTGGAAGAATTAAACAAGTTAATATATGTACAGTGCTTAGAAGAGTTGGTGCTTCTTACCCTCGTAATAGATGTTGGCAGTGACCCTGTTTTTCTATCTGTAAAATGCAGTCACACTAGCTGATTTTTCCCACAGTGGCCTCTTAAGGAATATGAGATAATAAGTAGGAGAAGCTCTGATTTTCTTAGAAGAAAGACACTCTAGAACTCGATGGCATTATTATTAGTAACTCTTAGAACAAATGTGCTAGAAGAGACTTTGAGAGAGATTTAGCTATGGGATGCTTTGTCTGGGAGTTCAGGTTATTGCATGCCACTGAATCGGTGCTGATATTGGGTCCTTCTGAGAAAGAACGAGAATTTCACAGCTGCAGAAACACAACACATTGAGGTGAACTGTCATGTGATTGAACGCCTGGCTCCTGCTTCCATTCACTGACGCCTCCTCCAAGGGAGAGGCAAGTGCTTTCTGCCTGAATGAGCTCTGCCCTTTCCATAGCTAGAAAAGGGCTTGAACATCCTTCAGACCAAAGCGTGTAGGGGTGAGAGCTGGTCTGTGCACTTTTCTCCCATGTGGCCCGCCAACCCGTTGTCGGACACCTTGCTGATCGCAGCCCTCCTGCCCCAGCGGGTGTGTGTATACATGTTCCCAGCACACGCTTTTTGTAGGCAGCGATCTGTGCTTGACAAGCTGGCATTCCAAACTCCAGATCTTCCAAACACCAGACCCCTATGTTATTTTTAACTGTCCAAAGTTTTTTCCACGTCGTGTAATTGATGGGACTCCATAGCCTCGTCAGAGAATCTAAACTTCAGCTTGTTTTGCCTCCCTTGAATGGGCATATGTCTGATGACCAAGCAGAAAAACACCCTGTTTTCAGAGCTGACTGGTCTAAATCTTCATGCCCACCCCACACCCCGCGCATCTCTGGGGAACAGAAGTGAACACAAAGATAACCTGAGCTTGCCTGTTTCTGTGGCTCCAGATAGGAGGGGGGCAGATCCCTTCTGTCTGTGACCTTCTTGTCCCCGCTCTCTCTCGGCGTCCCGATAGTGAGGGACAAAGCTATGTTTTCAGAGAGATAACAGGCAGGGCATTGAGGAGTTGGACGTGCAATCTCTCCTGGCCCTCTTTTTCAGCCCCCACATTCCCCGAGAGGAAAGTCACATTCTCATCATCCTCTGGGGACGGTCCTGGACAGACGCTCTTATTTCAGAGAACCTGAGATCTTGTGGCGTCAGTGACCACCATCCTTGTTACACTGGAGAAGATTCTCAGCCCTCCAAGTCCAGGAGAAAGTGCACCATCTCACACTGGCCTGTCATTTGCATTGTGAATTTCTCCAGCTTTGTGTGCCATTTCTCTTTTTCCTTCACACATCTCTCTAGACCATGGTGCACTTAGCACCTATGTTAGTCGAGCATGTACGAGGTACCAACTACTCTGGCACTGAGTATACAGCGGTAAGCAAAACCAATATGGACTTCTATCTTTGTGGAGCTTGTGGTCCAGTTGGGGAAATAGACATTAATCACATAAATATATAAATAAAAGTTGAATCTGTGTTATGTTGGAAGGTCCAGGAAGATAGAAGAGAGTAGGCTGAGGGAATTGCTCTAGTCTGGTACGTTGAGGAAAAGTTTCCTTGAAGAGGCAACGTTTCATCCCAGGCAGAGGAAACAGCATGTGCAAAGGTCCTGTGGCATGTTGGAAGAACCAAAGAAGGCTGCTGTGGCTGGAGTGCAAGAAAGAAAGGGAAAGTGTGGCTCATGATAGGGTACAAGAGGTCAGGAGGGACCAGAACATGCAGGGCCTTGATGGATATTTTAAGGGTGTGTACTTTCTCCTAAGAACAGTGAGCAGTCAAGGGTGTAAGTCAGGAAGCGACTTAATCCCATTTATGTTCTAAAAATTTCCCCCTGGCTGAAGGGAGATTTAGCAATAGAGCCTGGAAAGGATGGGATGAATGAGTTCTGAGGAGGCTTTTCTGGGTAAAATTTAGAAAATAAAAATGAGACGTGCGTGTCATGAAGGACAGGCATTAGCTGGACAAGGTTGTGACGATAGAGTTTTCCCTTGAACTGCTTCCCTCCTTCCGCTCATTCTCAGTTCTATTTGGTAGTTTTTATCTATTTTTTTTCCATTTGGTAGTTTAAAGAAGCTGACAGGCCGCCCCCATCCTCGGAAGTTTTTGATACTGTGGCGAGATCTGTTTTCCTCCTAAGCAGAGTCTGGAGCAGTCCTTCTGCTGTCCCTGCTGCTCAATCCAACTGTCCTTTGAGCATCTCAAGGTGTGGCCCGAGGATTACGTGCACAAGGGACATGGGTGTGACTGGTGAAAGGTGGATTCTGGGCTGCCTCCTGGACCCGCTGAATCAGGGCTGAGACCATGCCCTCTGGTTCTTAGTTCTTCTAAAGCTTGAGAACCGCTGTTCTTTCAGCCCTGCACATGCATCAGTAAGTGTAATGACGCTTTAAATGGGAGCTGGGAGGTAGATGGGTACCAAGTGCTTTCAAGGCAAAGAAGGAAAGAAGGTCTTCTTTAGGCCTCACAATAATTTGCTTGAGGAGACAAGGCTCTGGTAACTTCAGTTACCAGATGGAGTTGGTGGGAGGGGGGAGCTCCAATTGATGTCTGACTCCAAGCACTTTCCTTTGCCTTTCTTTCTTCCCACTCTATTCTCCAGTGGGCAAAGGTTAAAAAGTACTGACTTATAATTTCCAGATGTAGTTCCTTTTTAAAAAAAGATCCAGTACCTTTTTGGGGGCTCATGAGATCCATCTAGAAAGTGAATATCCAATTAGTACATGAAAGGGTGGAATTAGGTGAGTTAATCGTAATTATTATTATAACATTCTAATATGGAAGATACCAAACCTGTACAAAAATACACAGAATAACACAAAGAACCTCCATGTATCCAGCACCCAACCCAGCTTTAACAGTCACAAGGGGGATGGGCATCTTTTCAATTGTTCAGACTTTGCTCTGTGATGCTCTCATTTCTATGTCCATTGGATGAAATACCTGATAGGTGAGTGGGCAGCAGGAACAGAGAAGCTTTCAAAGTATCCCACCAACTAATGACCAGAGAGGGACAAAGCTCTTTTGATTCAATTTGTCTGTCAATAGTATAGCTCATAGGCAGAGCTAGTGCTTGGAACTGTAGATCTAAGAAATACCTTAGAGACCATTGGTGGTCTCCCTCACTGTGGGACATGGCAGCAGAGGCCAGGGCAAGGTCTGGGGACAGTCCTCAGGCTCTGCACAGCTAATAAGATACAGGTCCTCCAGCCCTGCCTTCCTTACACAGCACAGAGGGTCTCTTGGCATTTTTGTTCTAGTATTTTCTAGCATGAAATTGTGGGACAGAAACCCCACCAGAGCCCTCATGGTTGAAATACCAGTATTCGACCACCTCAGCTTTTGCTTCCTCTTTGTGAAAAAGATCCTTGGTGTAGCCCAGCGGTCTCCTGGTCTGGCTAGGATAGATACATCTATGAGTACTGGTGAAAGCAAAGTGGGCCACATGCTCAATCTCCCTTAGCTCTGCCTGCCCTAAAATTTTAGACTCCTTGAAGCAAAATATGACAAATTAGTGAGTGCCATAGACTTTCAAGAAAGGAAGAAACCAGTTTCACTGACCAGCTTCCTGGAGGAGGTGGGGGCTGGTGGTAGGTATTGATGGATGGGTAAAAGTTAGGGAGTTGAGGATAGAGAAGGCTTCCCTTTAAGAGGGAAACCAATCTCTCAGCACCGCACATCGATCAGGAATTATTTAGCACCTGCGGAAGAGGAAGGTTCTGTACTTCACAGTGAGGGCGATACCGAGAAGCAGAGGATACAATTTCTATTCTCCAGGAACTTTCTGTCTAGTTGAGGGACAAGACATATGTTGAATATTAATATAAGCGGGAGACTCTAAGACGGTAAGATGCAAGTTGACTTTTAAGATCAGCCTGAAGAAGAGTGCAGTGGAAACTAGGAGGTGAATCACAAAGCAACACGTAGGTAACACTATTAATGGCATGGACCCAATGTCTTCTGCGTGTGTGGCCGTGTGCTGGATGCGGCGATAACTGCATCGTTACACGGCAGCTTTTAAAGTAGGAGTCACGCTCGTTCCAGCTACCATCTCTTGAACACCTATGTCCGCTCGGCAGCCCTGTGCTGTGTGCTTACACACATGAACTCATTTAATCCTCCTAGGAAGCAGGCAGTATTAACTATTTTATAGATGAGAACACTCCAAAGAGTTTAAGCAACTTGCCTAAGACCTGAGGCATGGACCTGGGTCTGTCCATCCAAATGAACTTGGGTTCAAAAAGGAAGTGTGAATAGCAGCCAGGCTGAGTAGTTGGGAGAGAGAAGGCTGAACAGGTAACAAAGGACCTATTATAGACACCTGTGTGAAAAGTTTGGCACTGATCCTGTAGGTGTTGGGGCGTTATTTAAGGTATGTCAGGATGGATGTTGAGGGTGATTAATTTGCAGGATGGTTTGAGTGGGAAAGCTGTGGCAGGAAGCGACTGGGGTCTATGAGGGGGTGGTGGTGGAAATGCGCCTGGTCAAACCAAGTAATGAAAACCCTCACAGCCCATCAAACTTAATTAAAATCAAATAAACACTCTGGCAAACCCGTCTCATACCAAGTAGAGGTAGAGATTCCGGATCTTACTAGGGCATTATTTCTGGTTTCAGTATAGCTGCAGGGACATAGAGCTTCATCATTATATAATATTTTAAAAATATGAATATGCTTTGCGTTGATAGGCTACCTTACACATTCACGGTGTCAGCCCTCAGCTTGGTCCTTGGTGCCCCACCATAATCTCTTTTCTCACCCCTTTTATTTCTTCCCGACAGCAGTTGTTTCAGTGTTTTGCCATTTACGTGAAATTCCTCTCCATCCTCTTACTCTTAGCAGATGATTTCACCCCAGACTTATTCAAGAAAATCAAAGCCATGAAGCAAGGAACTTCCTTGTCATTCTTGCCCTCCGCCTCATCATGGCAAAAGCCACTTCTTCAGAGGGGCCTCCCCTGCCCACCCCATGTAATACTGTCCCTGCATAACTCTCCCATTACCCTGGTGTATTTTTTTTCACAGTGCGTACAACCATCAGAAATTATCTTTATGCATTTGTTCATCTGTCTTATGTCTGCCTTTCCTCTTGGAATTTACGTTCCATGAGAGCACAGACTGTGCCTGTCTTGGGCACTGCGGCATCCGAAGTTTTAGCTCATAGTAAGTGCCTGGAGCAATGGAAGGTGCTCAGACGTGGAAATGAATGAGCGGATTCCCATGACTTCAGCCAGTGCTCATGATTTGATCTTCCTCTCTCCTCCTGACTGTCCTACTGCCTACTCAACTCCATCGGGTTGTCCCTCCTCAAACTTATATTCTAAATAAAACTTTCTTCTTCCCCTAAAGCTGCTTATTCCTCTTGGGGTTCACTATCATTTAAGCAAAAATCTCAGGGTCATCTTCGGCTCTTCTCTCTCCTCACTCCTACATATACTTAGTCCCCAAGTCCTGTTGACTTAACCTAGGCAATGTCTCTGGACTCTGTCCCCTCCTCCATTCACCTCTCATTCAGGCAACATAAGTGCTCAGAGAGACACTGGCAGGAGCTTCCTAATTGTCTTCCTAACTTGTAGTGTCTCCTCATGTCAGGCTATCCCTACCCACAGGGAGAGCTTTGCACTGTTCAGTTTCTTTATACTTTCAGCGGTGCCTACTGATTGTAGAA
Organism: Balaenoptera borealis; assembly: GCF_965194805.1. Lineage (NCBI taxonomy): Eukaryota > Metazoa > Chordata > Mammalia > Artiodactyla > Balaenopteridae > Balaenoptera > Balaenoptera borealis. The sequence continues at coordinate 29,207,265 of NC_138866.1, forward strand.
TCCATCCATCTGCCATTGGATTGTAGAATCCATCCATCTACCCACCCATCCATGCATCTGCCTATTCATCCATCCATCCACCCATCCATCCACCCATCGATCCATCCACCCACCCACCCATCCTACCATCTATCCTTTCCATCCATCCATCCATCCATCCATCCATCCATCCACCCACCCACCCACCCATCAACTATTTACTGAGTGCCGATCATGTGCACTATGGGAGGTGCTGGGTAGAGAACTGAGAGCACAGTCTTTGCTTTCATATCAATTTTCAACCTTGTAGGGGGGGACAGATATAAACAACCCTGATCTTCAAGTGTTACAGGTGCTTTTTAGTCATTCATCAACTATTTATTGAGTTTCCACTATGTGCCACGCACTGCAGGTGCTGGGGATACAGCCAGTCAATAAAACAAAGTCCCTGCCTTCACGGAACATACATGCTAGTGAAGGAGACCAACAGTGGACAAAGACACAGGTATAAATGCTATGGGGAAATACAGTGAGGGTAAGGGGCACATGTGTGTGGGTTGCCCCCTGGAGAGGGTATTCAGAGATGGCTTCACAGAGAGGGTGATGTCTGAGCAGATACCTTGCAGACAGCGTGGGAGGAAAGCATTCCAAGCAGAAGGAACAGCCAATGCCCTGTGCCAAGGCCCTGCTGGGCTGGGAATGTGCTTTGGGGGGTGTGTACAGGGCATGGTGGGGTACAAAGGAGGGGAGAAATCTGCTCTACCTGAGGGACCAGGGGGCACTCCTTAGAGGAGGATGCCAAACTCCCTAGCATGACAATTCAGCCTCCCATTCCACCGCCTGTTCACAGACTCTGAGCTTGAATCACGCCAGATTGTGGACTTTCCACCTCCAGGTCTTTGCTTCTCTGACCGTCTCTGCCAGGTCTTCTTCCTCTGAGGCGTGGGGACGCCTCTCCCTGATGATCTCTTCCAGCTTCCACTCGCCCTTCAAGAACTGAGCCACCTCCAGGCAGAACCAGTTGCCCCTCTGCGGGTCCCATAGCACTTTGTTCATGCCAGGGGAGCACTTCGCACGGTGACATCCGGTGAGCTGTGTCTGTGCCGGTCACCTCCGCCCGCCAGAGCTCCCTGTAAGAAGGAACCATATCTTAGACCTTCCTGGGTCTCCAGCACCTTGCACTGTGTTGGGCACACAGTAGGTGGTTCGATGCATGTTGTGTCGGAAAACATCTTGTTTTGTTACCAGACCTCTCTATATAGACATATGGGCAGACATACATGCCCCTTTTCTACACATCAGTTGCTTAAAAAAAGTTCTGCAGTTCTTAGTGAAAGCAAGAAGGTCATGAAATTAATTTGTCACCCTGATGCCAGCTTCACTCAGCCGACTCATGGGCTGGGAAGGGGTTTTTAAACATGTGTTTCTAATCGATGTGCTAATTTTTCTTCCCTTTCTCAGTCATCTTCTCTTCCCCTCAAACTTGTGGGTGGTAACGCCTTCAGGTCTGGTGGCACCTGCACCTCCTCCTCCATCCCTTGAGCAGATGTTTTCCAGCTTTGGGCCTGATAGAAGGGGAGGCGGTCTCTGATTTAGGAAGGGTGAGAGGGAGTAAAAATGAAATGAGATTTCCTCCCCTCTCGAGATTCATTAGAACTTGCTTGTTTGCTTGAGAAAGGCCTGAAATGTGTATGTTTTGCTATGAACTGGATCATATGTCTTTAAGGGGATTCTGTGATTTTTTTTTTTCCTCCATGATGGGGAGTTAAGACTATTTCCAGGTGTCCTGGGATTAATTTATTAATTCAGCAAATATTTACTGAGTACCTAGCACTATTCTGGGTGCTGGACACCAGCAGTGAAAAAAATGGGCAAATCCCGGCCTTCTTTGAGCTTTCATTCTAGTGGAGGCAGACAGATGGTAATCTAAGTAAGTGGATAACTGGGACGGTGCTAAGTCTATCAGGGAGTTGGGATAGGGAGTGTTGGGGGGAGGACAGTTACGGTGGCCAGGGGAGACCTCACTGAAAAGTGACATTTGAAGGTCATCTGGGGGAATAAGATTCAAGGCAGACAGAGGAGCAAGTGCAAAGGTTCTGAGGTGAAAGTATGCCTGACGCTTTGCAGAATAGCAAGAAGGCCAGTGTGACTGGAGCAGACTTAGAGAGAGGGAGAGTAATAGGAAAACTTTGGCTTATCTTTGGAGTTGGGAACCTACTGGAGGGTTTTTACAGCATCACCCTGGCTGCTCAGTTGAGAGTAAACAGAAAGACCAGTAATGAGGCAGTGGCTGGGACCAGGGTGGTGATTGCAAAGGTTGTAAGAAGCGGCTGGATTTGGAATACATACTGTAGATAGGGAAGACAGCTTTTGCAAAAAAATTGGAAGTGGGGTGTGACAACAAGAGAGGCATCGTGGATGACTCCAAGGTTTTTGACCTGAGCAAGTAGAAAAATGGGATTGCTGAGCTGGTGAGGATCGTGGGGGAGCAGGCATGTGGGGGCCCAGCTTTGCCCTTGTTAGGCTTGAGATGCTGATTCAACATCTGGATGGAAATGTCCAATAGGCAGGGGCGTTGTTGCATCTGCCCTTGTTGGACCTCCACCCGGGGAGGAGATTAGGATGTGGTCCAGTGAGTCTTGTTGGGACCTGGATGCAGATTGGTTGCGCTGGGTGTGTGCCATTGCACTTTTTTTTTTTTTTAATATGTATTTCTTTTCTTTCTTTCTTTTATTTTCTTTTATTTATTTTTGGCTGCATTGGGTCTTCGTTGCTGCGAGCAGGCTTTCTCTAGTTGCCGCGAGTGGGGGCTACTCTTCATTGCGGTGCATGGGCTTCTCATTGCAGTGGCTTCTCTTGTTGTGGGGCATGGGCTCTAGGCGCATGGGCTCAGTAGTTGTGGCTCACGGGCTTAGTTACTCTGCGGCATGTGGGATCTTACCGGACCAGGGCTCGAACCCATGTCCCCTGCATTGGCAGGCGGGTTCTTAACCACTGCACCACCAGGGAAGTCCTGTGCCATTGCACTTTAATTAAAAAAATATTTTTAAAGCATATTGGGATTCAATTCAAGAAATATCTACCAGTACCAACTATATGCCAGGCATTGTGTTAGGTGCTGAGGGTAAAACACAAAAGTAGGGCTGAAAGGTTTTTTTCCTCTTTGAGTTTGTAGTCAATGGGGGAAAATGTGCAAAGCATGCATTTTTATTAAAACAATGGTGAATCCACAATTAATATGAGAATAGACCCTATATCTTGATGAATAAATTAAAACCTTCACTCATAACACTCTATTGCCATTATTGTGATAGAGCAAGAAAATTGGAAAATGTTTGTGGTTTTTCCAAATTGAATTTTTTTTTTTGGCCAAGAAATTTGATTTGGAAGTCCTTGTGCCCTGAGTGCAGGCATAAGTGATTCACTGAATAATGCTAAACGTTTTCCCATGACCACACATTCACATAGGAGGCCCCTGGTTGTATTATTGAGGTCGTATAAGTCATTCCTGGAAGGGAAGTTTTGTTTTTAAAAACTGCTACAGTCATGCATGCTAGTAAAACTTTACCTAGTTCACCGTCAAATGTGGATGCATATCCTTTGTCAAAGTGGCAACAAAGGTTATAAACACTCTGATACGAATGTGGCAAGTGGTGGGCCCGGCGTGGTGAGGCCTGGCTGCCCTTTCCTCTGCCATCAGTTACTTACCCGGTGGTTGCCTTGGTTTGGTCTTTGTGTCCCATGAAATGGGGAACCGGGTTGGGGTGGGTTGTTGGGTGTAATTCTATCTCTTGGCATCAGATCATGTTTGTCTTTATTTTGGACAAGATCCCACGTGATTCAGGGGTGTCTTAGGGAATATACCCCTGACCCTAAATCTACATCTACAGTAGCCCCTCCTCCAGTGTGAAAACTCCGCGAAGGTGGCACTTTTGTCTTGTTCACCATCCCTGGCTCAGTTTCTGGCACAAAGTAGGTGATCGATAAGTATTTGTTGAATGGGTGAGTGAAACGTGCCCCCCACCATCTACCAGTCAAGCTGTTCTGCTTCTAAATAAACAGAGCCCGATAGTAGCTGACTTTGAACAGGGGTGTGTGGGAGTATCGCTCAGGCCCATATCTTCTGTCCCCTGGGCAAGGGTAAGGTCAGATAGAGTGGCCTGGGCACAGAATGTACCAACAGACCTGATGGATGATTCTAGAAAGTTTGGGGGAATGGTGTGGGAGTGGAAGAAAGCCACAGAAAAAAATGAAGTTAAACTGTAACAGTGAAAGAGAAGAGTTAGCCTAGGATGATGAAAAGCTCAGGTAGAAAGATTGCTGGCTGGGGACTTAGCTTAGCTTTTGGGAAATATTGCTTCCCTGTTGGCCTTGAAAGAGGTTTCTCTTTTGCTGTATATTATGAAAAATTTCAAACATACATAGTATAATGAATATCATATACCCATCACGCAGCTTCAACAATTAGCAACTCATAGCCAGTCTCACCAGAAGCCTACCCCGACCCTCCCATACCAGGGATATTTTGAAATAAATTCCAGACATCATTTTATCTATAAATATTTCCGTATGTCTCTACAAAACAAAAGGATTCTTTTTAAAAACAAAGTCACAATCTCACTGGAGTTAACAATAATTTCTTAATAATATAAAATATCCAGTTAGTGTTGAAATATATGTCTGTGTATATATTTATGTGTGTGCATATAAACATGCATATATATTATTGTTTTAGTGGTGTTTCAAAATGAATTTATTTTTTTATAAAAATGATGTATATTTGTTACTAAAAATTCAAGCAACCCAAAAATATAAAAAGATGAGAGCAAAAATATCACCCCAAACCCATTAGATGAACGTCATTTTAGACACTTCTCCGTGCCTATGTTTACAAAGAAGAACAAATAGAAGATGGATATAAATGCTGTCAGAAATACTTTTTTACATTAAAAAGGAATCGCTGAATAGTATTTTAGAGCTGAAAGGGCACCCAAGGCTCTTTAGCTTTTGCATAAGGCAGGGCTAGTCTGCAGAGCCCTTGAGAGCGGGGCCGTGCCTCAGTTATGTTTATACACCCATTCCCCCATCACTCAGGTGGCACTCAGCTGGTCAGTGACTGTAGTTTGAATTGAGGGGGCCCTTAAGAAATCACTCAGCCATCTTATGGGATAGAATGGCCCATGAGCTGAAATCACTTGCCGAGATCCCACAGCTAGTTAGAGCATGTGTGGGGCTGGAGCCCGTGCTCCCAAGTCCCCTTTCAATGCTCTCTCTCCGGACCATGGGATTGAGCTGTAGCAAAGCGGTTCAGTGCACAAGCTTGGAGTCAGACACACCTGGGCTTCTGCTCTGAATCTTTCTCCTGACTTAGTGGCTATGAGACATCTCTTACCCACACAGTTTGCCTACCTCAAAGGGCTGTTGCAGAGAGTAAAGGAGATAATACCTAAAAAGCTTGTAGCATGGTTCCTAGCACGTACCAGGTGCCAAATAAACGTTAACTGTAATTATTATTATTTGTAGTAAGAGCAGCAGCAGTAGTAATAGTATCATTATTTTCTTTTTCTACTAGAATTGTCACCTGGAACTCAAAGAAAGCTCAGCCCTCTCCCAGCCTCCACTCCCCTCAGGTTCCTGGTTGCAGATGGAACACAGTCTGTAACTTTGACTTTTGCTTTCTTCCTGCCACTGGGAAGAAAAGATTCTCTCATGTGGGAATCCTTTTCCTGTATTGCATCAGCTTCTTGTTGGCAGTTTGGTGGTCAAGGTTCGTGTGTCTTCTCACCGTATGTAGTTTAGTGGTGCTGCCTTAACAAGAGCTTCGCAAATAAGTATTCTAAGCTCTTCAAACAGAAACGCCGGGCAAAGGGCTGGGTGCAAGACATTTGGCCTTCCCTGTCGCTCCTCCAGTCTGCTGACTCAGCAGCTCTTCCAAGGCCCTCCTCCAGGTCCTGGGTCTGTCAGGTCACTAATGGAATCTGCTGGAAGCAAATTAACTCATGAAAAAAGGGCTAACAAATCACTCCAGCTGTTGGTGTCCGCCCCAGGATGGCTGGCACTTCCCCATTCACTCATAAGAGCTCACCTTACATTTCATACCTCTCTGGGGGAGCCCCGCTTTCTCTTGCATGGTTACTGAGGAGCACAGGGGTTGTGCTGGGATCTCAGCCCTCACAGAAGACCTATGGCCTGTACACGTGAGGCTGCCATCTGTGCGGCCTGACACGCCTTCCTGTGTGGGAGGCCCAAGAGCTGGCTCCATGCATTATTCACACTTCTGGGTTTGGGTTGGTTAACCATTTGCTTCAAGTTGAGGCTGGGAAGGGTTGGGGGTGTGGGGGGCACGTCTTAAGCATGGTCTTTCCTTCTTCCCTGATCAAATGTGTGCTCTTTTCAAAATGTTGTCTCCTGTGGGGTGGGATCCATGCTCCACCTGGGTCTGTTCAGTCCCCTGCAATTCCTGGAATGCAGTGTCCCTCCCTAGACCAGTGCAGGGTTTGGGGGGGCCTTCATGAAGCAGGCTGGGAAACGCTTGCATCCTTCCAGAAGTGGCAGGCTGCCACTGTGACATTCTTCCTCCTCTCTCTCCTTACCCCTCTCGCCTCTTCCAAAGTTGCCTCGTGGATTCCTGCGTAACTTGAGGGTGTTCTGGTGGGGGTCCTGCTGGCTACAATAGGGGTGATAAGAGAAGAGGGAAAGGTGTTCTCCTTCTGCCTCGGAGAGAGTGGTTGGGGGGAGGATTTTTGGGGGTCAGAGAAGCCCCAGCAGCATCCCGTGGTGCCTGTGGAAGAGAATTTGAGTAATGGGGTGGGGATGGGACAGTGACTGATAATGTGCCTGGGCTGGAAGGAACCAGAGGCATCCTCTTCCTCATTCTGTCAGGGGAGAAAGTCCATGTCATGCCTTGCCTGAAGCCATTGCATGAGATGAGCTCTGTGAGGGCCCAAAAAATAGGCCAGGCCTTAGAAGATGCTCATTATACACTTGTTTCTGTCTTTCCTTCCAATTCACCCAGGTCTTTGATAGCAGTGGTTGATCCTAGATCCTAGAACATAAGTTTCCTGATGTTTCATAAGAATAGAAACTACACCTGAGTGCAAGGATCATTATCTGAGGCTACTGCTGATCACTCATGCCTTGAGCTGTTAAAACCCCCTGAGATAGGGGTTCCCAGCTAACAGCACCCAAGTGTTCACTCCTGACCTCTCCATCTTCTCTCCTGGCCTCATGACCCAGGGATGTCCATGTCTGCTTTGTATCAAACTGACACATGGGATAAAGAGTCAGTAGAAGCCTTTGCTTTCCCTACTACCCCCTTGGCCAGTGGGGCTCTGAGACTGTCTTAGTTAAAAGACTCTCTGTGCAGAAGCAGGGTGAGCTCAAGGAGAGAGCTCTAGGCTGGTACAGAGGAAGCCTGAGTTCTGTATCTCCAGGTGGCTGAGTCTTCCAGACACAACCCAAGACCAGTATCACTGGAATGCATTTCAGTGTTCTGAACTGACCAGTGCTGCTTCTACAAACCACACTGCCCAGGTCAGTTCACCACTCTGTGCCTCAGTTGCTTTTTCTGTAAAATGGGGCTAATAATAATGGTCTACTATCTCACCAGGGATAATGATGAGATAGCATATATGAAGTCTCTTTGAAAAGAAGGCAAAGGGTGGGCTCAATTCCTAGTTCCCTTATTTGTATTGTACTGTGTATTTTTTTCCCCCTGTCATGACAAATAAGCCATTTGAGAGATAATTTCATTCATCTCACAGATAAAAAGGTAGCGAGGTAAGTGTACATCATCCTTGCTTAATAAATCAGAGCAATCATCATTGGTGAGTCAGTACTGGAGCTGGCAGAAGCTGGGCCCTGGGCCTCCCAGTTTGGTCTCCCCGCCCCTCCTGCCTGTTATTTTTTCATATTCCATATCAAAGTCTCAATCATTCTTTCAAGTCCTGTGTAGTCTGGGCTCTGATCATCCGGGGACTGTACAATTCTTATTAATATTAAAGGTGAGATTTTTCTTAGCCTACTTCCCTTCATTTCTAAATCAGTCACTGGAAGGAGAGGGCAAAAGTAGAGTTGGAAGAACATCTATGGCCCCCAAAGAATGCATTCTGGACTGTTGCAAATTTGGGCTCCCTCTGGTGACTTTAAGGATTGTGATGAGTGAAGTGTGAACACTAACTGATTAGCTGCAGAACTTCTGTGACTATTAGAGTTTTGATTTCAGGGTCAGGCTGATATCGACAATTTGATCCTGCTGCCCAGCTCTGCCAAATACCAGGAGTTCAAGAGACCCAGAGTGTACATTTTCCTACATTTCAGACTCCTAGTCACTGACTTGCTGATAATAACTGTATCTAGCTGTATTCGTGAGGAAAACAGATGTAAGTGAAAATTTTGTAAATGAATTGGATTTTCCTGTTGGCCTCATCACTTCAACCCTGGTGGGTTTTTTTTTTAAACTTTGGGTTTATTTATTTATTTACTTATTTATTTATGGTTGTGTTGGGTCTTCGTTTCTGTGCGAGGGCTTTCTCTAGTTGCGGCAAGCGGGGACCACTCTTCATCGCCGTGCGTGGGCCTCTCATTATCGCGGCCTCTCTTGTTGCGGAGCACAGGCTCCAGACGCGCAGGCTCAGTAATTGTGGCTCATGGGCCTAGTTGCTCCGCGGCATGTGGGATCTTCCCAGACCAGGGCTCGAACCCGTGTCCCCTGCATTGGCAGGCAGATTCTTCCTTTGCAAATGGTTAAGAGCCCTTTGAGATTAGATCTGCACCTCTCAAACTTCCAACAGACGTATTCTCTAACTAAACACTTAAATGATGGAAGAGGTTGGTGTCACTTGAAAAGTCCATTCTTTAAGAGAAGAAAAAGATGATTTTAATAATTGGAGGTATTCCAGTCTATCGGTTGGTTTTGTGAGTTTGTGTTTTCTGGCCATTCATAGGGACCAAGAATTGGGAGCGGGAGTCGTGTCTGATTTGTGTAGAATGATGGCTTTTCAGTTGTGTTTCTCAGATAATCCCTAAGGAAGTCAAGTCCAGAAGCATCAGTTGTTTCCTAGGTATTAGAGGTACATTTCTGCCTCTGACTGATGCAGCTTCACCCTCCTCTGTGAAGTAGGTTTCAAGATATTGTCCTTTCTTAGCTTGGTGCATTTTAGATGAAGCAGCCCGAGTGTTGACAATATTGTGATGAAAGTTTATAATATTTTTTGTGTGCAAGACAGCAAGCTATTTCCAAAACCTACTTGCTTACTTTGCACTGGCATGGGGACAAAATGCAACACTTGGGGAAAAAATGACCTTAGAGTGACTTTTCATTTTATAATTTTAAGCATTTAAGATGTGATGCACTGATTGTAAAAAAAAAATGCATAGTACAGAAGGGCATAAAAAGAGGAAAAAAAAGAACAGGAAAAGAAAAAAGACTTCTTCCCCTCTTGCCCATTCTGCTCCCCACAGTTAAGGACAGTTTTTTTGTATATCCTTCCAGATATTCTCTACGCCTCTGAAAGCATACACATGTATACAGAAGGCTATGTCAGAATGGCTGTTGGTAGTTGAATGAAAAAAAAAAAGTCCATTGTAGGATGATTTCTTTTATTTCTTTGACTAAATGGTAAATTGAGAGCAAACTCATTCAGACCCTTTAGGAAAATCCTTTCTATAAAAACTTAAGTATCTCCAATAAGCCTATAATTTGCACACGGCATGGGCTCTGTTTAGGGACGCAAACAGCACATAGTGTGCGACAAAGAAAGTTATTTGAAATTTTTGACAAAACACAGACTAAAAACATTCAGTGTAGAAATCAGTGTGTAAGATTACTGCCTGTGTGTGGAGAAGAGATTGTGGGGTGTTTTATAACATTTTTAACAGTGGCATACAACTTTTCCAGGTATCTCAGAGCAAGATATTAAAGGTCGAATAAACGTGTAATGTGAGAATGTGTGACATTTATTGCCAAACACAGTGACAGGTTGTGATCCTTGTGAGCTGTGGGAAGCTCTGGATCGGTTCTCCTGAGATGGAAAGACCAGCCTGGCAGGGGATGGCCTCTGTGTACAGACACAAATCCTCCCCCTCCCCCTTTCAAGAAGCGGGCTGGGGGTACCAAAACAGACTCAGTGTGGCAAATTGGGCCCAGATTTCCGTTTTTCCTCCCACGTTCTGTGGCGAGTAGGTTCTAAAGAAGGGGTTTTGAGCCCAAATCCAGTCATCTGAACTCCTTCTCTGGTTCCGGGCTTGGTGCACACAGAGCCGTGCTCAGGGCTCTCACCCTGTTTCACTTTGCAGCCTCCTCTGGGATGGGGCAGTAGGAGCCTTGAGGGGCACCCTCAAAAGCAGTGGCTTCTCAGCCGCCTCCTCCTTTGCCCCAATTCTGTTGGTTCATTCTTCTCCTGCAACTTGACTCTCTCTGGAGAACAGATCTGGGGCCCAGGGCCCAGTGCTCTGTTTTCTCCTCTGCCCTCCCTTCAACTACCTGCGGTACCTCTTAGCTTCCACATCCTCAAAAGGGATAATGTTCTCCCTGAAAGCATCTTTTGAGGATTAATTGATGTTTGCTCTATGCTTTGAAGAGAGAATCCTATCAAGTCGCTCTGCTGTCCTCAAAGCTGGCCCTGGTTCCAGCTGGTGCCAGGCCTGGCCAATAGGGACGCTGGGCAAACGTGCCTCTCTCGTTGGCTGCCTTTCTGGGCATATCGTTTGCCTGCTCAGTACCCACAGTAGAAGGGCAATTACCCAAACAGGAGGCACAGATCCTCAAGTGGACATTTTGTACATTGTATGTTTTTCACTTGGAGAAAGAGTATTTGCATCAGAATGATCATCCCACGGGAAGCCCGTTTGTGGCAATCTGTGACATTTTCTCGTTTGGAAATTGTTCTTTTCTCTCTCTTTTTTAAAAAAAGCCTTAGAAGTGAAGGAGCCAGAGTAGTTATAATCTGCCACCTCCCCAAGAAGTCCCTTTGCCTGCCATTTATATGTTCATGGCGTATGGTCGGGGAGGAAAAGGGCGTTACCTGGTCCATGATAAGCACTTGCATCTCAATGAGCTCTTTGTTAGAGTTGCTTAATCAGAGGAATGGAAGCTGCAACCTACTTATTGGACAGATCCACACAATGCAGTGTGAGTTAAGAACCTGAGGGTTCTAAGGAGAAGATGAATAAGAAAAATAAGGTTTGTTTCAAGGACAACCCAAACAGGGAGTTAGGAAAAAAAAGGAAACAAAGCAGTCAAAGACACCTTAGCTGTCTTGTCATCATGGAGGACAAAACTGGAGGGCAAAGCCAGCCAAGCAGGCTAGGGTCCTCTTCCAAGTCCTAGGATGGGTGTCAGGACACCCGGGACGAGGGATTGAGGACCTGCTGCTGACCGTTCCCATGGGGTGTTTCAAGGGGAGCCTGCAGTGCCTGCATTACCTATCAGCCCTCCAGCACCTGTTCCTTGTAGAGTCTCTCAAGCATGGGTGTGGGGCTGGGGGTGGGTGTGCGGTGGTTTGTTTCTCAGCACAGGTTTTATTAATAGCAATCATTGTTTCCCTTTTCTAAATTATATTCCTGGATTCTTGAAAAATCGGAGACGTGGCAACCCTGAACCTTCATTCCACCAAGGGACCACCAGCAGCTGCTGCCCCTTTTGATGGGGCAGGGGGACAGATACTGGTTCACCACTTGGGGCAAATGTTGACTTCTCACCTGTGTGGGAAGTTCATGAGGAGATAGAGTGTTAATCCAGAAGCACATGTGTGAGCACACTTGTGTACAAACACACACACACACACACATCATCCAGGATTTCGGCCCCGAGGGGATTACCTTATAGAAAGATCACATCTCAGCAGGTTCAGTGTGTATAATCTGAATGAGAGATTTGAGAAAAGTTAATCTGGGGTGAGATGAGGAGAATCAGATTATCATGGTACCCGATAAAAGAGGTGTTTGTGATCTGAGTGTTGAAAAATACAGTGCCGGGAACTTCCCTGGTGGCGCAGTGGTTAAGAATCCGCCCACCAATTCAGGGGACATGCGTTCAAGCCCTGGTCCGGGAAGATCCCACATGCCTCGGAGCAACTAAGCCCGTGCGCCACAACCACTGAGCCTGTGCTCTAGAGCTCGTGAGCCGGAGCTACTGAAGCCCACGTGCCTAGAGCCCGTGCTCCGTAACGAGAAGCCACCGGAATGAGAAGCCCGCACACCGCAACGAAGAGTAGCCCCCGCTCTCTGCAACTAGAGAAAGCCCAGGCGCAGCAATGAAGACCCAATGCAGCCATAAATAAATAAATAAATAAATAAATAGACCAAAAAAAAAGACATTCACGTTATCAATGAACAAGTGAAAAAAAAAAAAAAAAAAAGGAAAATACAGTGCCTTTCTTCGGCCTGTCCATGCGTTTGGAGCAGCAGTGTGGAGGCGGGTAGTGACTAGAGAGAGGCAGGGGCAAGGGACCTGTATTTAAACCTCTGTGATGCTCTGGACAGTGCCTGGGACACCCAGGAGCTTGATAAATAGTATCTAACGATAGGCAGCCTTGGCTTTGCTGATGAATTCAAATTTGACACCTGGAAGAATAAGCTGTCTCCCCGCTTTCTCAGTTTGCTCATCAGCAGAACAGAGACACCACAGCAGGCACTGCAAACACAAATGCCCATAGGGGCCAGGCAGGCCGTGTAAATGAGCGAAGGGATGTCTGGATGGGAAAAGTAGAACAGGGAATAGAGAGGACTGTGGTGAAATGGAAGTTCATGTCCACCCATCGGGATGTCCAAATTCAACTCCAGCCATTTGCCACATGGGAAGGAGGGCCCACTGTTGCCAGGACGCCTGATTTTTCAAGAGAGGCTTGAAATCTGAATGTGTATATAAGCTCTAACAACTTTTTTTTTTCACATCTGTATAATTGCTTTATAACGTTGTGTTAGTTTCTGCTGTATAACAAAGTGAACCAGCTATATGTATACATATATCCCCATATCCCCTCCCTCTTGAGCCTCCCTCCCACCCTCCCTATCCCACCCCTCTAGGTGGTCACAAAGCATCGAGTTGATCTCCCGTGCTATGCAGCAGCTTCCCACTAGCTATCTGTTTTACATTTGGTGGTGTGTATATGTCGATGCTACTCTCACTTCATCCCAGCTTCCCCTTCCCCCTACTGTGTCCTCAAGTCTGTGCTCTACATCTGCGTCTTTATTCCTGCCCTGCCACTAGGTTCATCAGTACCATTTTTTTAGATTCCATATATATGTGTTAGCATACGGCATTTGTTTTTCTCTTTCTGACTTACTTTACTCTGTATGACAGACTCTAGGTCCATCTACCTCACCACAAATAACTCAATTTCGTTCCTTTTATGGCTGAGTAATATTCCATTGTATATATGTGCCACATCTTCTTTATCCATTCATCTGTTGATGGACATTTAGGTTGCTTCCATGTCCTGGCTATTGTAAATAGTGCTGCAATGAATATTGGGGTGCATGTGTCTTTTTGAATTACGGTTTTCTCAGGGTATAAGCCCAATAGTGGGATTGCTGGGTCATATGGTAATTCTGTTATTAGTTTTTTAATGAACCTCCATAATGTTCTCCATAGTGGCTGTATCATTTTACATTCCCACCAACAGTGCAGGAGGGTTCCCTTTTCTCCACACCCTCTCCAGCATTTATGGTAAGCTCTAACAACTCTTGATATAACTAATTCAATTTTCAAAAAGCAGAGTACAACCAAACAAAACATACTCAGGGGCCATATTTGGTCCCTAGACTCTAGGTTTACAGCCTCTTTGGATAAAGCCTGCTTGGTGCCTCCCTCCCTGGCTGCTGACCCTACTTTGCTGAGTGTAGGGCATGAGGAGGAAGCAGCTGGTGGAGGTGAAGAATGGCTGTGAGGACAAAGTTGGGGTGAAGGTGGGATGTGAAACTTGGACCACACCATTACCAAGCTAGATGGGCAGATCTGGACCGTGTGGCTTCAAGGAGGAGAGTTTCAGGGCCTGGCAAGACTTGTGCATGGAGACAGGCAAGAGAGCAAATCCAGGGGAGGCAGCTGAGGGGAAAGGATGCAGTCTGTGGGTGGCAGTGGTGTGGGCAGCGGGGTGCAGAGGTCCGGGGACAGCAAGGGCAGCCCAGGGAGCAGGAGAAAGCAAGAGGGAGCTAGGTGGGCCCTGGGGCCGAGGCTGTTTGCCCTCTGCCCTGCTGAAGCCTGGTGGGTGTGTGTAGCCTCTCACCAACTATGCACGGAGGAAAAGTGTCATGTCCACACTGTAAGCTCGGTGCATTAGGCATCTATTCAGATAAGCATAAAACTTGGCCCAGCCCTCCCAATGTAGTAGGGAACAGAAGCCTGCCATACATGGAGAGAGGCAGAGTAGCATAGTGGGTAAGAAGAGTAAGTATAGGGCTCAAGCAACTTGGGTTTGACTCTGACCTTTGCCACTTATTAGCCATGTGGCCGGGGCACGTTACTTCTTTCTGAGCCTGATGTGCTCATTTGGGGATAATAAAAGTTCCTACCTTTTAGGGTTGTTGTGAGGATTAAATGAAAACGAATGCCATAATGTGTGTGAAGTGCTTAGTACAGTACCTGGCCCGCAGTAAGTGCTCAAATTGAACTCATCATTATTGTGAGACAAGCAGTAACCTCAGCTAACTTGTGGTTAAGCACAAAATCCATCGTCTCAGCAGAGAGCTGACACAGATACAGTACAAATTTACTCCTCCCCTGTTATAATTGCTTCCCTAAACATAGGGTCTCTGGCCTTAGCTCCTGTTTGCCAGGAAAGCGGAAGACATTGTACCCACCTGGATAAGGGTCATCTACTGAGCTTGGGTAAGTCTGTTTGGCCCCAGTATCACCTGGTTTACATAATGGCCCCAGTATCACCTGGTTTACATAATGGCCCCAGTATCACCTGGTTTACATAATGGCCCCAGTATCACCTGGTTTACATAATGGCCCCAGTATCACCTGGTTTACATAATGGTGTTTTCATTTATCTTGACAAATATTTGATGAGCAACCTACTATGTTCCAAGCACTAAGAGAGGGTTTTGGGGATGCTGAGTAGAATAAGACAAGGTTTGGGACTTCAGATGCTGAATCTAGCATGTAAGGGTAAGCTGCTATAAACATCCCCAAACAGAATGGCTAAAGAAGACAGGTTCTTATTTAATATAAGTCCTAGGGGGATCACACCAGGCTGGCAAGGTAACTCTATGAAGTCATTCTTGGGCCCAGGTATTTTATTTTATTTTATTTTTTACCATTTTTCATCTCTTAGTTTTTCAAAATGTGGGAAGCAGGAGGTGAGGAAATCCAAGGCAAGCAGTTTGTCATTAAGGGGCTTCCACTCACATCTCACTGGCTTGAACTTAGTCACATGGCCACATCTAGCTGCAAGGGATGCTGGGAAATGTAGTCTGGAGCTGATGACCATGTGTCAATACTTAGGTAAAGCTTGGGGGTGGAGGTTATTATAAAAAGGGAGAAGGGAGAATGAATACTGAGGGGCAGTTAGCAGTTTATGAGTCAGGGAGATAGAGAAGTAAATGAACTCTCACAACACATTTAGGTAAATGCTCCTCATCAGAGTACCAGCTGTAATCCTTGAGTAGAGAAATATGTTGTGGTCTTCATGGGAGCCTGGGCTTGGGAATCAGACTTCTGGGTTCAAATCCCAGCTATCTCTTTCACCTCTGACACCTGCCCCATAGGGTTGGTGTGAGGATTAAATGAGTTAGCTCACACGAAACTCTTAGAAGATGGTCTGAACCAGAGTCAGGGCTCAGGAAGTATAAACCATTCCCGCTGGGGAGTGAGGGTGGGTGTGTTTGAGAAAGTCAGTTGACTCAAGGGTATCTGGGGCATTGCTCATGGATTCACCACCTCTCTCAGGCTTATGTCTTCCCGTGGGCCTTGTCTCTCTGGATGCAACATTGGGTGTTGGACCCTCGGTCATTGAGAAATGGTAATGAAGATGAACAAAGCCATCTGAAGGGGCTGGTGTTTTGAGAAAATAGAATCAATTAGTGTTTGCCTGGACTGGACATAGGGGAGGATGTTTCAAGGTCACACTTAGCCTTCTATAGCTTGAGTAGGAGCCAGTGCCTTTAGTTCATGGTCCACAGGCCTCTTCTTGGGTGTGTCTCCAAGTAAAGAGCTCCAGGAATTATTTAAAAACTCTACTACTCAGCTAAATAAAAGGGATAGTGAGCAGTGAGGCCTCACTGGGGGCCGGGGAGGACTTTGCCCTTGGAGAAGGGCCTGGTGGCCTTTCTAGGGCCCCTTCAGCAAGAGGAGAAAAATGAAAAAGCTGCCGCCACTGGGTGCTGCACTGGCAGGAATTGGGGTGTCCGCTTACCGGGAGCTGGTGTCCTGTGATATACAGAGGGTATCACATTTTCCATCTTCTACAGGTGTTGTGTGGAAAAAAGAACCTTCCTCGCTTTAGAACAAGAGCCTTAACTTTCCTTGGCAACTCACACAGTGGATAGATTTTAGCAGAAAAACAAATAGACACTGGAAAATTGTTTTCAACCAGCTTTCTGCACTGTCTCATCTTTGGGTCTGAGGAGCTTTCATACCTTTTTCCCCCAGGTCTTAGAATTGGACCTCGCAGTATTCTGGAAAGGAGCATAAGATGCCATGTCACAGTGGACACCACTTTTGACTCTCTAAAAATATCTAATTGACTCCCAGGAAATGGGATGGACTTGGGAGAAGGGAGCACATATTGGAAGATTCATATGTGTTTAGGACCCTCTGTGCCTGTAGAGAGGCCAGCAAAGGTGGGCCAGTGGCGTGGGTGTAGCATCTGGAGGCCTGGGTCGGAGCTAGTTCATGGGCAAGTAGGCAGTGGTTGCGTTCCTGCCTACCTCTTGTAACCTTAGTTGACCTCCTGGATTTGACCTCTAGGTATCATGAAGAGCCTACACCTGGCTGGCCTGGGTCTTTAGTGGCCACGTCCTCGAGTTTTCACCCACATTTTCTCCAGCTCTGTGAACCTCATTTCTTCTCTATCACTGCTTCCCAGCTAGGCTTTCATTGTTCCTTACCACTGGGATGAATCACTTTATTCTTCTTCCCTTAAGAAAGGCTTATTAAGAGGGTGGGGGCAGTAGTGGGAGCTGATTAAACTTGGGTCTCCCATTCATTGAGGACTCAAACGAAACTTTGTTACCTCTGCATGAGATTATATTGTGTAGTTACCAAGATGTTCATCACAAGACATCCAATGTATAGTCTGTGGCTAGACCACACTGTTCATGGGGCACTCTCTGAATTAATATTTTAAAAAAAGATCCTGTAATTCTCTTGAGATCATAATTATTTTACATTGTATTTAAGTTTGTGTGTGTGTATATGTAAAAAGTGTGAATTTGTTAAGTGTGAGCATTTATAGTGTGCCATAAGTGTAGTAATCCTGCTTTGCATTTCTTCCATTTTTTAATAACCTGGGCACCTTTTGAGAGGCCCTATATTGGAGCCTGCTAGATCAGTGGTGAGCAATCCATTTTACACAAGAGGGCAATTCAGGAAAAGTAAACAAACATATTTACAAGTTTTTTTTCCCCCCAATCAAAATGAAGAGAGCTTTATTGAGTCTCATGACGCAGGAGTGGGTGGGGCGTCAAGGAATATTTATGCATATAATTTACTGAGAAGAATAGTATCAAGGAATTTTTTTTTTTTTAAGTATTAAGGAATTTTATTCTTTTAATTTACTGAGAAAATGGGCAGTGCTTTTTAGTCATTGAAAACTTACATCCAGGCGTTTGGAGAGAGTTTTCTAACTTTTCGTTCTGGAATTAGACCTCTGGATGCCTGTGTGAACTTCATCACTGCATGGACTAACCCTGTAACCCATGGGTCGGTGTTTTCTGTATGTCAGTACTTCTCTTGCCCAGTATAGTGCCCGGCACATAATAAGGGCTTAGTAAACGCTTGTTAGAAAGCAATATGATATAATGGTTAAGAAGGGAGATTCTAGCCAGACTGCCTAGTTCTGTCACTTACTAGCTGTGTGACTTTGGGCAAGTTTCTTAACCTCTCTGGGCCTCAGTCTCAGTCTGCAAAGTGGGGGTTACACAATCTTTACCTCACAGATGGAGATTGAATAAGTTAATGTATGTGAGCGCTCAGAGCCCTGCCTAGCATATGTAAACCCTGCATATGTGTTAGCTGTTACTGTAAATATTGTTATTGAAGTGAATGGAAACCAAGTTTGTCTGTGGTATTACAGCCTTATAGAGAATCTCTTTCCATCTCTGGCTTCAACTTTGATATCGTTGATCAGTTTTTCTTTCCAGTCTCTATCTGTAAAAATGGATTTGATTTCCATATAAAATAATGATGCCTTTCCCCCTCATTCCAAACATTTTTTTTTAAGAGAAGAAAAGCAAAAACGAAAATCCCAAATGTTTTTGAAGGAAACCTGGGTCCGTCTGTAATGGATAGTGCATTGGATTAACTACCCGGCTGGAGGCTGCACATCTAGATTTTTGTGAAACTGCTCTTTTCCAAACAAAGTGCCAGTTTCTGTTCCCACTTTCATCTCTTCTCACAGAAGCCTCTTCTGCCACATTCAGCTAAGCAGTATTTGCGTGGACAGGAGAGTCCTCGGGAATGACACATGCCAGATAAAACCTGGCCCCAAGAGCCCTGTCCACCTGATTATTTTCCTCTTAATCACTTTTATTTTTGTTCAATGTCTTATTTTTTAAAAAAATATTTATTTATTTGTTTTGGCTGCACCGGATCTTAGTTGCAGTGTGCGGGATCTTCGTTGCAGCATGCAGGACCTTTTAGTTGCGGTGTGTGAACTCTTAGTTGAGGCATGTGGGGTCTAGTTCCCCGACCAGGGATCGAACCTGGGCCCCCTGCATTGGGAGTGTGAAGCCTTACCCACTGGACCACCGGGGAAGTCCCTCAATGTCTTATTTGTTAAAGTTTTAAAACTTGAAGTATAGCATACATACAGAAAAGTACACACTTATTCAGCTCAAGAAATTCTGACTAGTTAAATGTACTTGTGTCATCAATGTCCAGATAAAGAAACAAGAGGACGGAAGCCCACCTGTGCCCCTTTCAGTTACCACCACACCTCCTATCCCTGCCCCCCACCACCAAGGGTGACCATTCTGATTGCAGCCCCCCATGGAGTGGAATCTTTTAGTATGTCCACTTTAGTGTCTGGATTTCCCCCATCAACATTGAGAGATTGATCCATAGTGTTGGCTGTAGTTATAGGTGTTGTAGGTTGTACATTCTGGGTGCTGTGTAGTATTCCATCATGTGAGTCTACTATGATTTCTTTGCCTGTTTCTATTCTTGATGGGCACGTGGCAGTTGCCGGTTTGGGACTTCACTGAGTTGTGCCGTGAGGAACACGCTGGCACATTTGGAGATCTGAAGTGTGCATACCTGCCAGTGGGGCGGCTAGGTCCCAGGGTAAGCTGTGTTCAGTAGATGCTGCCAAGAGCTCGTCCGGAGTCGGGGTGTCCATCATCTGCTTGAGTTTGATGAAGACAATTGTTCCGTGTTCAGATTTGATTTGAGTTTTAAAGCAGAATAACATTACACTAATTCTGTTGATTTTTATCATTCCTATTGCTCTGCTCTCATGTGCTATGAGCCATATGGTAACCAGGCAAATTCACTCGAGTTGCCGTAACTGCTTCTTTTCAGGGAGGTTCTTGAAAGACTTAGAACTGCTACCTGAAATGGAAGGTTTAGGAGTCCACCCCTCCCCAGAGTGTCTCCTTTTTTTCAAGAACAGAAAATGCTATTACCACACCCCCTGCAAAAGAAGTACACCCCCTCCCCCAACCTTATACCTTTTATTGAATGAAATTTAGAGCTTAGGGAACTTTTGAGTGAAAATCAGATGTCACTGAGATCACTGATTTTCCAAAATCTGGTCACTGGATCATTCCTCTCATAACTTCAATTACAGCTGCTCCTCTTTGGAATGTGACAAAGCCCGGCAGGTGGAGAGTCAAAAGTCCCTCTGTCTAGTCCTGACTTTGGGTTGTAAACAATCTCAGTGCAAAAGGTGCTTCAGGAAGGCGGAGAGACAGAGGCCTTCCTCTCCAGCCCCAGCAACTTTCTAAAGCGGGACCTCTGAGTCTTTTTTTTTTTAAAATAAATTTATTTATTTATTTTTGGCTGCACTGGGTCTTCGTTGCTACGCGCGGGCTTTCTCTAGTTGCCGCGAGCAAGGGCTACTCTTCATTGCGGTGCTTGAGCTTCTCACTGCGGTGGCTTCTCTTGTTGCGGAGCACAGGCTCTAGGCACAAGGGCTTCAGTAGTTGCAGCACGCAGGCTCAGTAGTTGTGGCTCGCGGGCTCTAGAGCGCAGGCTCAGTAGTTGTGGCGCACGGGCTTAGTTGCTCCGCGGCATGTGGGATCTTCCCAGACCAGGACTCGAACCCATGTACCCTGCATTGGCAGGCGGATTCTTAACCACTGCGCCACCAGGGAAGCCCAGGACCTCTGAGTCTTAGAGGGAGTTTAATTGAAACTGTTAGTTTTGGCTTACCCTCCCTTCCTTGACCCCCCAAACAACAAGCTAGAAGCAACATCCTATGGAATAACAGCAAAAATAGCACTTCACACACTGCTCCCTCATAAACTCCTCTCACAAAAGCACTCTTGAATCCTACCCCACTGAGCAGTTATTATTTTACTTTACAGATGGGAAAATTAAGACCTATAGAGTTGACACAGTAAGACCCTGGAAGAACTAGGGGTTGGAGGTCAGACCAATGCTTGGGATTTGTACTTCTAAGAGCAGAGGGGTCCTTTTCTAAGGGGACTTTTAAGGATGATGTGACCATATTGGGAGCTCATCATCATGTCCTTTTGATGGATGACTTTCACATCCAGACTTGGGCATTTTGTCTGGTTAGAAAATGATCTTTGGTAAGGACATATACAGGAGGATTTTATAGCTGTTTTGTTTGTTAGTGGCCAAGAATTAAAACTCAGTGAATACTCATCAGTAGGAAAATGGTCTGATAGCAATGGTAACTTCATGCCATGGGTCATTACAGAACCATTAAAGGGATTTTAGCAATGTATGGCAGAATAAACAAGAGGGAGAAGAGTGTATACCTCTCCCCAGACCCCTATTTATGTATGTTTGTGTGTGTGTGTAAAATTACATGGGTATGGGGAAAAATGTGGAAGGACACAGACTAAAATGTTAACATGGGCCACCTGGGGAAAGCAGGGGTGGGATGCTAATGTGGGAAAATAGAGTAGAGGAAAATAGCATAAGTGATAAAATGCATTTGAATAAATTATATATATACATATATGCATAAAGAAACTCATAACAAGTGTATACCTAAATAAAAAATTCAAATAAACAAACGAGTGGTTCCAATAAGAACAAGGCTGTGAACCGTATATGGGTCAGTTAGCTTGGCAAGGATGAGAGCTTAGTCTTGTGAGCGAAGGCTTTACCCTCCAGGTCAGTTATGTTGCAAGTGAAGGACACGGGCAGAAGGGGATCAGGGAAAATGTGTGGGTGGCTGAGCACAGACACACTGCTGCATCTGGCAAACCGATAATCATAGGTACCATCTTTGAAGAGTTGGCATTTTCATAATTTCTCAAAGTTACTTATTTTTTTTTTATAATTAAGAAAAATTTTTTTTAAATTTATTTATCTTTGGCTGCGTTGGGTCTTCATTGCTGCATGCGGGCTTTCTCTAGTTGTGGCGAGCAGGAGCTACTCTTCGTTGCGGTGCGTGGGCTTCTCATTGCGGTGGCTTCTCTTGCTGTGGAGCACAGGCTCTAGGCGCACGGGCTTCAGTAGTTGTGGCTCGCGGGCTCTAGAGGGCAGGTTCAGTAGTTGTGGCGCATGGGCTTAGTTGCTCCACGTAATGTGGGATCTTCCCGGACCAGGGCTCGAACCCGTGTCCCCTGCATTGGCAGGCGGATTCTTAACCGCTGAGCCACCAGGGAAGCCCTCAAAGTTAGTTATTTTTATCCCCATTTTATGGATGAGGAAAACTGAGAGCAAACACTCAAGGCCACATAGTGAGTGAGTGGTGCTGAGATTCAAGCCCAGGTCTGTCAGATTCCAGAACTCCTGCTTTTTAGGCCTCATCATGCTCGGAGTTCACATCCTGCCGCTCTTGGTGGGGTGAACAGGGCCAGCTTGCTTTGATCCAAACTGAGGTTTCTGCAGGGCTCTCTCTCACAGGTATGGGTCCTAAAGGACAGGTTTTGCTATTGAAACCAGCCAAGCCATCATCTGGTGAATGTTCCTGTGTGTACTCACCGGCCTGGTTTTGGATGGTAAAGCTTCTTACCTGTGTGGGGGCAAAGCAGTCTGTTTGGGCCTCTGGTCCCAGGGGAGCAGGGCTACATGGAAAAGTAGGGCATCTGGACACCTACCTCAGGACAGGTGAAAGGCAGTCTGGCTTGTTAAAAAGGAGGACAGTGTTACCAAGTCTGACATCTGGCCCCCGAACCATATCAGCAGCCTCTTTGGGAGTAAATGGCTGGGCTTTCATGGGGCTCTGTCTCCCACCTCTTCTCACCACTCGCCCCCCAGCCCCACTAAACACAAAAGAACTAACAGTAGTGGCTTGTTTGGTGGCCTGGTAATGGGGCTTTCATCCAAATCACTGAGTGCCTGTGCTGTCACCAAGGGTCCCCCAAAGTGAGCACATAAGATAAAAATCTCAGTTCTGCATATCAGTGTCACCTGGGATGACCTTTCTCTTTTCTTTGCCCTGGTTTCCTCATTCATAAAATGGGGATTGGATTTTTCTCCTGCTTAAGAATAAAAGAATATATTTATGAGGTATCATTTTTTTTAACACAAGAGACCTGTTATAGATTTAGCAAGATAAAGCCAGTTCTGCGTGTTAGGTTTTGGCTGAAAACAACAGTGCTGCTGACACCAGTAGCAATCGCCATTTTTATTTAATAAGCCTGGACGTTTCCAGGGCTGCAGGACCACTGTTTTCTACCTGGTGCTGTGTCTTAGCAATGGCATCGATGACTTCCAGGAGCAGTCCCGTTGCGTAAAGGTTAACTCGACCGCAGAGGGTGAGCTGGCTGCAGGGATGGCCTTCCCTGGGCCCTCCTGCCTTTCTGGATGGCAGCTGGCTGCCATTTCCCTGCTGGGGCTGCAGCAGCTGGAGCTGGAGCCTCTGCCTGCTGCCTTCCGTCACTGCCCGGGAGAAGGATCTTCTGCGGATCCCAGAGCAGAGGACAGAAGGAGGACAAAGTGTGCAGCAGGCTGTTGTCTTCACTTGAGGCTTTGGGGAAAGGCCTGCCCACGCCTGAGCTTTTGCTCTCTGCCCACAGGTTGTAGACTGAGCCTCCTGGCCATGGACAAACTGCCTGGTCTTTCAGAGCCTCAGTTTCTCTATCTTTTCAGTGGAGCAAAATCTTTTTGGACAAACCTGTGTAGCTGTCATGATTGTGAACAGTCATCTTGTTATTAGTTCCTTGAAGACTGGGACTCCAGTACCTGGTGCAGTGCCTGGCACACAGTAGGGACCCAAAGAAATGCTTTTCATTGACATGGAACCCCTAGAGCTTCATGGCTAGACAGTGTGGAAAGTAATCACTTAGGAAATATTTTTCTTTCTTCCTTTGCATCCTTCTGTGCATGATAAGTATGGGGTTGGTAAACCTTTCCCTCTAGCCTTATTTTTCTTTGCCTTTATTTTACTTAGAAAGTGATTTCTTTCTGCCCAGTTAAGTAAAGCTGACAGGACCTTATCACGCATCCCTGTCCTGTTTGCATTTCTGAGAGCTGGTGAAATCTGTACTCTGCTTAAATGCAGGGAGAGATTGACCAGATGGGAGGAGAGCTTCTCTGTGTCCTGAGAGCTGCTCCTAACTCTTCTCTGCTTCCCTTAGGGCTGTAGAGTCTTCTCAGGTCCCCAGACAGCGTAGTTTACCTGGGTCTAGATTAAGACAAGGGCTAGAGCTCCCACTGGGCTCCCAGGCATTGGATAGGAGGATGTCCTTTAGAGAAAAGGAAAAAAAATCCACCCAGATGGAATGATAAAAGGAATGACATCACAGTAGGCATGGCAACCACAGGGTAATCATAATCTCCCCACGAGGTGGTCAGAACCCCAAGGGAAGACCTGGTTTCATTGTGCTCCGTTTCCCTTTGGGGCGGGCAGGAGCAGGGAGGCATGGAGGAGGGGTTGCTTACCCCATGGCTAGAACAGGCCAGAGGTTTTGCTTTTCACTCCGGATCTGCCTCCCTGCTCTGATGGTCTCTCCAGGGTGGTGGGGTGCCACCTCGAAGCATTTTCATTGTCACTTTACTACCCACGGTTACCCTGGGAGTTTGGCGGGAGAGGGGGAGCAAAAAGAGAGGGAAGCACATCATTGGAGAGGGAAGTAGAGATGAAATCATCATCAGGAAGTTCTGCGGAACCCCAGAGCTCTGTCCTCAGGTTCTGCTCCCCAGAGACTCTGAGCTCCTCTGATAAACTCACGGTCCGTCTCCTGTCCCACACTCGGCTTCTTGGGGCCTTGACTTTTGCAGCCGACGGTGTTGAGCTGGGTGTCAACCGCATAAGTTGTGCTAATTTCAAAGTCACTTGTGTCCAAAGCCCAAAGAGATTCAGAGAACCTGCCTGAGGCACCGTGTGGACAGAGAGCTGCTATATATATGTGGTGAATGCTGATGCTCTGGACAGCTTGGAATGCTGTCTCACGAGGTTGTCTTGAACATAGTGCAGGGGTTTTAGGTGTTGAATAAGGGGCAGGAGCTGGGAGGTTGCTATTCTGGGGCTTCTGGGTACCCTGGACCCGGAAATTATTTCTCTTTTCTGTCTCTGTGGAGTTACTATGCCCAGGCCATGCCTGCTTGCTGTCTCTCTGTAGGTCCGATCAGAGCTGCTTGTTTGGCATTTTGGGGTCTTAGAAGCGAGGCAGCCTGGCCAAGGCATGAGTAGCTATCATGAGGCTCCTGCTCCATCTCTACTCATCAGCAGGGTCCTTCACCCCCAACCTATGGACATTTGAAGACATTTAAGTGTCTTTTGAGAAGCATGCTCTTTGGCTTCTTTAATTAGAATATCTGGAGTTTTGGCTTCTTTAGTCAGAATATCTGGGCAAGCTGGAGAAATTGCTTACCCAGCTCCTCTTGCCTGTGGGTAACTTTGTAAAGTGAGTTTATTGTCTAAAATTTGTTTTTATTGAGATAAAATTCCCGTAACATAAAGTTCACCATTTTAACAATGTACAATTAATTGGGTTTTTTTTTCAGTATTTTATTTTAAAAGTTATTTATTTATTTCAATGGAAAGGATTAAAAAAGAATAAAAAAAAGAAAAGAAAAGAATAAAAACAGAACCATGCCATTCTTCCACCTGAAAACAACATAAAAGAATTCCTTATGACATTTATATCCAGTCAATGTTCAAATATTGATTTTTAGTATTTTTAAAGTGTACAATTGAGTGGTTTTAGTATATTCACAATGTTGTACAAACATCACCACTATCTAATTCCAGAACATTTCATCACCCCAGAAAGAAATCTTTTACCCAATAAGCAGTCATTCTCATTCTCCCCTCCCCCAGGCCCTGGCAACTACAAATCTGCTTTCTGTATCTGTGGATTTCCCTGTTTTGAATATGTCATACAAATGGAATCAGACAATACATGTGGCCTTTTGTGTCTGAGGTCTTTAACTTATCATGTTTTCAGTGTTTAACCATATTGTACCGTATATCAGTACTTTGTTCCTTTTTACGGTAGAATAATATTCTGTTGTGTGGATGTTTTATTTATCCATTCATCAGTTGATGGACATTTTGTCTATTTCTACTTCTTGGCTATTATGAGTAATGCTAATATGAGCATTCAAGTACAAGTCTTCGTGTAGACATATGTTTTCAGTTCTCTTGGGTATATGCCTAGGAGTGGAATTGCTGGGTTGTATGATAACTCTATACTTAATTTTTTGAGGAACTGCCAAACTGTTTTTAGAGTGGCTCCACCATTTTACATTCCTACCAGTGGTGTATGAGGGTCCAATTTCTCCACATCCTTGCTGACACTTGCAATTATCTGTGTGACTATAGCCATCCTAGTGGATATGAAGTGACATCTCATTGTGGTTTTGATTTGCATTTCTCTAATGATTAATGGTGCTGGGTATCTTTTCATGTGCTTATTGACCATTTGTGTATTTTCTTTGGAGTAATGTCCATTCAAATTCTTTGCCCATGTTGTAATTGAGTTGTTTCTCTTCTTGTTGTTAAGAAGTGAGTTTATTTTAATACATTATTGTTCCTTCCTCTACTCCAGCATGGTGTGACCAGCTTGTGGAGATGGAGGCGTTTAGCGGGCCACTTAAAATCAGGCTGAGGTCTCTGCTTCTTAGACCAGTCCTCAGTGTTCTTGGGGGAGTGGGGGTCTCCTCTTCCTTGCCTACCCTTAAAACACTTTTGTTCCCCAGAGTTTCTGTTCTTGATTCAATTCTTGTTTTGCTCTCAGTTTCTCTCCAGTTGACCACCTCCACACCCATGACATCCATGACCATATGTATGCTGATTACTCTCAAATGCGTATATCCGACCCGCACTTCTCTCTGGGGCTCCATATTTACATATGCAGGTGAAACCTCAGCATGTTCAAAACTTACTACAGTCCTCTGCCAAACCTTCTCCTGGATTCCCCATCTGAATGACCAGCAGCGTCATTTACCAAGTCAGCCGAGCTGGAAGTCACCTTGGACTCCTTCTCTCTCTCAGGCACATCCGCCCTCTTCCTGTCAAGGACTGTCCATTTGCTCTCTTTAATAGCCGTCTCTAATTTGTCCTCAGTTCTTCACTCCCACTCTGACTGTTCAGATTTTTGTCATTCCAATTAGACTCCCTAGTTTTGAGTTACTGCCATCCATCCATCCTCTGCCAGAATGATCCAATTATATCCATCCCATCTTAAAACCCAGTGCTTCCTTGTTGCCCTCAAAGTAAACTTCTTATTCCTTTGTCCAGCATACAGGCCCTCCTGGATCTGACCTCTACCTATCTTTCCAACCTCATATTCTTCTGCCCATTCTCCTTTCAACCCTTACTTTGGCCATAAGGAATTCCTTTGCGTTTCTTGAGTGGGTTGTATTCTCTCAAACCTCCATGCCTTGAATGCTATGCTATTGGCATGAGTTTTATATATATGGTCAAGGGTAGATTTTCAGGGCTGGATTATGGATTCTATATGACTCAAATTAAATACTACTATGAATAGAGAACATGGTGACTGTGGGTCAGATGTGGATTTTGATTCAATAATTTATTTATGTGAGAGAATTTCTATACTGAATAGGAATTAAACTGCATTCTGTTGTATTTATGAACCACCTATATTGAAAAGGTGATGAACTGTTTTGGGAAAATTCTGACTTTGCCCCATCCATAACCTGTTGTGACTTTAGTTATTTTCTGAACCAAAACCACCATGATACATGATGTGACAAGCATATGTGTATTTGGGGAGCTAATGGGACAAAATATTTGAAATCAGATATGGATCCCAAGGTTGCCATAGCTACTGGCTACTATAAGCACATACTTGTCTGGAGCCCTACACCTCTTAACCTCTGGGATGTCTTACAACATTTTCTGAGGATGTTAGTCCTTAGATAGAGAAGCTGTGAGAAACTGAAGGAGTGAGTCCTGATTCTTTCCAAATAAATAAAACAAGTTAATTTAGATTATGATCTAGTGCTTTCTCTCCCTGAAATTGTTACGTAGAAAAATTTCACACCTTCTGAAAAGTTGCAAGAATGGTACAATGAACATCTCTATACTCTTTGCTTAGATTCACCATTTACTAGCATTTGGCCACAGTAGTTTCCTCTCTCTCCTCCCATCTTATGCACATGTGTGCCCTGCACCCCCCAACATCCCCCATCCCCCAAATGGTCTTTACAGTTCTCTTTGTATTTTGGTTATAATATCAAATGGTCTGGAGAAGACAGATGACGCATGATGGGGCAGAGAAAGGAGTTTCTGGATTCTCCTGTGGAAGGTGATTTCTTCTCTTAACAGTTTCCAAATGGAGGGAGAAGCCATAGGACTAGATCAGTGGCCCCTTCCGAGAACTTGTTAAGCCTGTCCTCATCTGAGGCTGCAAATGTGAGCAACTATATTTTCAGGAAGGGTGAGGTTTAGTTCATAACACACCTTGCTCTTCTCTGGGTATGTTTTGGAGCCCCCAGCAAAGCCGTGTGCCAAAACTGTAGCCTTGAGCTCTCAGCTCAGTGCTGCCGCTGCCTGGAGCACACTGAGATGATCCTGAGCAAGTTCCTTTCTCTCTCCGAGCCTCAGTTTCCCCATCTGTAAAACGAGAGCTTGGGTCAACTGCTCTTTAAGTCTCCTCCCTGTGATTATGTCCTATGACCCTGTGATGGTGAGAAAATCTCCGTCCTTCGGGAAATTGTCAGAAGATGCTTAATGTACGTGTGAGGTGAACCCCAGAAATGCATGTTGGCTGGGCTTCGGCCAGCACCATGTCTGGTTTATAATGAGGAGTGTTTTTTCCCCTTGTATGAGCTACCAGTGCTCTGTCTGCTGGGGCAGGAGGTGTGCTTGGTGGGGACAGAGAAAGCAGCGTGAACTCTGACCCCTTTGTTGGAGCCTCCCCACCTCCCCTTCCCTTGAGGTTGCCTGTTTGTTTAATTTGTTGCTCGCCTTGTTTCCCATGCCCTTTTATAGCTACTTTTGTTCAAGGATATTGCCACCTCCTTTTTCTGTCCCTGGCCTACCTCCAGTTTAAATATCTAAGGAGGATGACAGCAACCTGATGATGTTGATGGAATGGGTGACTTAAATGGTGGACCTGAGCAAGGCTGCACTCTCATATGTGGGGTGAGAGTTACTCAAAGTCCAGGTAGTGTAGTGGGTGGGTAGTGTGTTGATACAGATTGTTAGAGGGTTCCCCAGAGTTCTCACCCACAGAGCATGGGTCCTGGAGTGGCCAGACTTCTTTTATGGGTTTAATTTCCATGAGTAGGTTTTGAGAAAGTTCTGGTAACAGAGGAACGAACTTAGATGTGCTGGGATTGAGGGAAGGAACTGGTGAGAGCAGGGTGATTGGGGGTTCATTTATTCATTCAATAAATGTTTATTAAAGACCTTCTACATTATGGGCAAGGTCCCTTTACCCAGAACATCCTAAATCTGGGTAGCCATCATTATGTGCCAGACGCTGTGCTATGTGGTATAGAAGAGGTAGAAATAATATTAGTAATTGTCATACCCCCTCTCCCAACAGTCACGTGCCAGGCATGTTGCTAAGTGGGTTACATCGATTCCATTTAATCCTCCCAACTCTGATGGAAGGTGCTGTCCTCATCCTTCAGGAGAGGAAAGGGAGGCTTAGAGCAGGCACTCATTCAAAGTCAGGCAATGAGTAAGAGGCAAATTTGGGATTTGAGGTCAAGTCTGATTTCAAATCCCATCTTCTTAACCTCTGTGCCTCTCCTTCCTCAAAGCTGTTTTATGGACTGATGCCAGTTTGTGATGAAGTTTTCACTGCTCTAAAATATAAGGATAATATAACTAGATTTTTAATAAGGCTTACTTTATTTAATTCAGTGGTTCTCAACTGAGATGATCTGGCCCCCAGGGGCTGTTTGGCAATGCCTGGAGACATTTTTTGGTTGTTACGAAAAAACTCGAGAGTGCTACTGGCATATACTGAGTAGTTGCCAGGGATGCTGCAGAACATCCTACAGTGCACAGGATCGCTCCCCACTCCCTTCCCCCATCCCCATAGCAAAGCCTTATCTGGCCTAAAGTGTCCGTCAATCGTGCTAAGATTGAGGAACTCTGATTTTATTTGAAGGTTATCCCTAATCTTAAAACTATATTATTCTGACTTGTGGGACATGTATTTTGTCCTTTCTTTTAAGAAACAGTGTAGTAGATGGCAGTTAGTAGATGGCAATTGGGTTTTAGAATGTCCTTATTGGGCGAAATAAACAAGTTGGCAAGACTGTGGTGATCTCTCTAATTTTTTTTTTTTTTTTTTCTGTTGTTGTGAAAAGTTTCCTGAACTTTGAAATCCAAACATCAAAGAATTACTCCATCTAGGTATTATTTAAAAAACACTGTTTGTTAAGGATTAAAGAAGGAAACAGTCTCACATTGCAGTTAAGGCAGGCAATGCCTAAGGTGCCCTTGGGGCTCCTGGATTTGATTTAATAACTAACATTCACTGACCGCTTAGTGCCTAGTACTGTGCCAGGCCCTATGGGAGGTCAAAGGAATTTTGCCTTGACGGGCTTGTGATCTCTGTAGGATAAAAAGTGAACATGCGTAAAACAAGTAGGGAACAAGGAAATAACTGGGCAGATGATGGCTAAGTCACTGGTTGGTGCTAACATGGCAAACCAAGGGGTTTCTACCGGAAGGAATTTTAGATTCCTGGTTTGGGTCTGCCATCAGATAGTTTACGTGACCTTAGGCAAAGCACTTCATTTCTCTGCCTCTTTCTTCCTGGTTTCCTGTCTTGGACGAGGGCCCCTCAAGCCCATGTGATAAAGCCGTCTCTGACACCTCCTTTCCCTCCTACCGCCAAGGGGACACCCAGTCCTGCTGATTCTATTTTGGAGACGCCTCCAGGGCCTGCTCAGTCTCTTCCTATTCCAGTGCATTCTCCACCCAGCAGCCAGAATAAACTTGCTAAAACATAAATCTGGTCACGTCACCTGCCTCTGCTTAAAACCCTTGGTGGTTTCCTCATTACCCACAGGACAAAGTCCAAGCTCCTTGGCAAGACTTTCTTGGCTCCCCAGCCCACCCCTCCAGTCTCGTTTCTCATGCTGTGCCCTTCACCACAGCTCACCCCGTGATCTGGATGCAGCATCACTCTTCTCTGAGCACAGATGGCAGGCCCACCTCCTCGGAATTTCCTTTCCTCTTGGCAAAATCATACGTATCTTTTAAGGTCTGTCTCAGTCATCTCCTCTGGAAGCTGCCGCGGATCCTGGAGACTGAGTGCGTGTCCCGTCTCTCTCCCCCACCGGACTGTGAAGCTGTTGAAGGCGGGGCCCGCATTTGTCTTGCTCTGTCTTGTGAACGTCATACCCTGCGTGGTACATGGTAGGTGCTCAACCGTTGCTGAGTAGAAAGCAAATGGAGAAAGGAGGAAAAATTTAGAGTGGAGATAACAGTGTTTACTGTTTGTTACCATCCAAAGTTACTCGTGGCATGAACGGGAGGTAATATTTTTTGAAGAACTGAAAAATGAGAGGCTATACAAATGCAAAACAAGGTATTCATCATTGTTTTCAAAAGGAGACATTGTTAACTTTGGAACCATGTATGAAAAACCTTAGAATTTCCTCCATCACATCATCATTCATGTGTGTGCACATGTGTTTATGCCTAAACACACACACACACACACACACACACACACACACACACACACACACACACAGAGCAGGTCTAAGAGTAAAGGTTGTCGGGTGCTGGCAGTGGGTGTATCAATTAGAAAAATTCAGATAGCCAGAGCTTTGCACAATTCAGCGAAAATATGCCTTGTTGGTGCAGGAACAAACGCGGCATGAATTGTGACTCGGTGGCCTGGACCTGCTCAGGGCCTCTAGTGACAATAGGTCCTCTTCTTTCCCAGAACTGGGGCTGAGTGTAGAGAGGACAGTGGCAGGAGGGGGCGGGGCTTGGCTTCCTTTTTCTTTTGTGTCCCCTTTCTTTCCCCTCTTTCTGATTCCTCTGTTTTCTGAATATTATCTGCCCTAGTCACCCACACTGAACATGGTGCATCAAAGAAAGGAGAAGCAAAGAAATGGAAATAGAGGTCTGGACATGGGTAGCACTTTGCAAATACTATTGTACTCACCTTTATTATCAATATCTGCATAGGTACCTTATCCCCAGCACCAGCCCCCACACTGTAATTCCATCCCGAGCAGGTATGTTCTTTGTATACTTTGGCACTCTCTGCAGGTGCCTCACACCGTAGTAGGTGTACACGGGTGTTTGCTGAATGAATGAGTGAACTCACAGAGTAAAGACAAAGTTTACGCCCTGTGCCAATTCCCTGGTGTGTCGTGTCTCTCTCTTGTTTTTGGTATTTTCTGAAAGGAGGGATTCTTCTTCCTTTTACCCAGATGGAGGACAAGTCAATTGTCTTTGACACTCTCTGTGGGCACCCCTGCTCCTGCCCCACAGGTTTGATATTTCTCTGGACACCACCTGAGGACTCAGAGGCATTGAGTCTTGGGCCTGGATCCCTCCTCTTCTCAGACTCCTGAAGGTTGCCCTGTCCCAGAGCTGGGGGGAGCGGAGCCCTACAGGGTGCAGGGAGGGAGCCTAAAGAATGAATTTGTTAAACTTTATTACAAAGGCTGGTCCTATTGTTTACAGGCCATTAAAAACCAATATTGTCTTCCCAGGCTGGGCAGACAGCAGCTAGCTGCTTTGATGCATGTCTTAGAGCGATAAGGAAAGTTTATCCCTTGTTTTGACTTCAGAATTTCTTCTTGGTTTATTATTTGAGGCACTAGTC
The DNA here is from genome assembly GCF_965194805.1 of Balaenoptera borealis. Classification (NCBI taxonomy): domain Eukaryota; kingdom Metazoa; phylum Chordata; class Mammalia; order Artiodactyla; family Balaenopteridae; genus Balaenoptera; species Balaenoptera borealis. The sequence continues at coordinate 29,239,779 of NC_138866.1, forward strand.
AACTTTCTCTCCCAACGTCCCTGGTCTCAGACAAGTTTTTCGAGTTGTTGGCAGGGGAGGTTCAGATTAGGATCCCATAACTTTGGAACTGGAAGAGACCCGAGATAAATGACTGTCCTTAACCTACCCCCTCCCTCTCCCACCTCTACCCCTATTTTTCCCCCAGAGCAGAGCAGTTCCTGGACATACCAGCTTCTCAAGGAATTTGCACCTATTGAGCTCTGAGCAGGGCGACTTTTACCATGACCTTCAGTGAATCCTCCCGCCTCCATGATCATGTCTACTCTGCTGAGAAGGCTTCCTAGAGCCCTCTCCACACTCCACATTGCCAGCCCCTTACCTAGCATTCCCAGAGTACTGTGCACTTAGATGGAGGGGTTGTCTTTACTCTGCCCTCTTCTGTGATAGGCTTATCTAGGCTTCCCCTGAGTGGGCTGGGCAGAGCCCTTGAGGGCCCTTACCCACCTCCCAGACAATCGATCTCCCCCAGGGATCCTTCTTGAGGGGTGTGACTTTCCATCTGGATAGATATGGGCATCAGGATGTAGGCTGCACCCACCTTGCAGTGGTCAGGTTTTTGTCCTGTGATTCTGTGGAATGTTCTATGTCCTGGACCTGAAAAGAAGCCCTCATACTGAAGCCTGGATACTGAAACTCACTTTTCAGCTGATTGATTGAAGAGTTCCAGTGTGCTCTGTTAGAGATGAGCCAGCTTGCCAGATCTTGGGCACTCATATGCTTTTTGGACAAATGAATGGATGGATATAGGAATAAGGAATGTCAGCCAGTACCAGGTCACTCCTTATGGGGCTGTGTAGTCAACTCATTAAGTATTTACTGAGAGTATGCTGCGGAAGAGTTGGTGCTGGGGGTCAAAAGATGTGTAAGACCTTGTTCTTGACATTCAAGCATTTATATCTAGAGGGAAGTGAGACTCTTATGAGACAAGGCAGGTAAGCACACATGGAAATAGAAATACAGCGACTTGTTGAAGGAGTATAAAGGGTGGTGGGTTTATTCTGAATGAAGGGATAGGGAGAGCTTGGGGAAGGATATGGTTTTTAAGGATTTCAGTGAACAAGAGAAGAGAAAGGAAAGCAGATGCAGACTGGTAAACAGCAAGGGCAAAAGTTTTGATACATGACAGTGCCCTCAGCTTGCCACAGACCAGGTCTGGCAGCGCCACCCAAAGCCACTTCTGTCTTCAGCCAGGGTGGCTCCAAATCCATCTCAGACAACACCAAATAATCCCAGGAATTTTTTCCAGGCGTCTGACCCTGGGGCAAGGCTTGGGGCAGACATTCCTTTCCTCCAGACTACTAGGGCCCCACGTTGCTGGATTTTGCTCTTTGGAGGGTGCATAGGACAAACTCAGGGATACCCTGGAGTTGGTAAAGGGGGTGGATAAGCTTCCAGCACTAGATCCCTCAGTCTCCATAAATTTCTTGCCCCTGCCCCGCCCCCAGCTGTTCTCGTTGCCAGGACTGGCGTCACCCTCTTCTGAGGCTTTGCTTATGCTGTTCCCTCTCTAGGAAGGCCTTCCTCTCATTTCTGTTTGTCCAACTTCATCCACCCTTCCCCAAAGGCCCAGCCTCCTTCTGGAAGGAAATGCACCTTTTTTTTTTTAACATCTTTATTGGAGTATAATTGCTTTACAATGGTGTGTTAGTTTCTGCCTTGTAACAAAGTGAATCAGCTACACATATACATATATCCCCATATCTCCTCCCTCTTGCTTTTCCCTCCCACCCTCCCTATCCCACTTCTCTAGGTAGTCACAAAGCATGGAGCTGATCTCCTGTGCTATGTGGCTGCTTCCCACTAGCTATCTATTTTACATATGGTAGTATATATAAGTCCATGCCACTCTTTCACTTCATCCCAGCTTACCTTTCCCCCTCCCCATGTCCTCAAGTCTATTCTATACGTCTGCGTCTTTACTCCTGTCTTGCCCCTAGGTTCTTCAGAATCATTTTTTTTTTCTTAGATTCCATATATATGTGTTAGCATACGGTATTTATTTTTCTCTTTCTGACTTACGTCACTCTGTATGACAGACTCTAGGTCCATCTACCTCACTACAAATAACTCAATTTAGTTCCTTTTTATGGCTGAGTAATATTCCATTGTATATATGTGCCACATCTTCTTTATCCAGTCATGTGTCGATGGACACTTAGTTTGCTTCCATGTCCTGACTATTGTAAATAGAGCTGCAATGAACATTGGGGTGCATGTGTCTTTTTGAATTATGGGCTTCTCAGGGTATATGCCCAGTACTGGGATTGCTGGGTGTTATGGTAGTTCTATTTTTAGTTTTTTAAGGAACCTCCATACTGTTCTCCATAGTGGCTGTATCAATTTACATTCCCAAGGAAATGCACCTTTATTTTTCTGAGCTCCCAAAGCAGATCTCCTGCCGAGGGCAGGGTTGGAGATTGGCCCCTCCCTGTCTGTTGGGACATGCCACAGGATGGCCGTCCCAGAGACGGAAGGAAAGAATGGAGCTTCCTACTGTCCCAGTTTTATTACAAACAAGTATCCAGGGTCAACATGTTTTTAACACATTAAAAAAAATTGTTGCAAACCCCCCTGATTTTTCATGTTCTCAAGGTAACTGCTTAGTTACCTTCCAGAGAGTGGGAGGAAGCCAAGAAAGAGAATTCTTAATCTTGAGGAGCAGGATTGAGTGCAGAAATGTCTTGGAAACGGAAGATTCCCTTGGCTCCTTTTTCCAGCAGCACTGCAGCCATATATAACTGTGGGTGAGCGCTCCCTCTCCGGGTTGCTTATCTCTGCCTCACATTCACAGCCTTACCAGCCTGGAGTCTCCCTGGATTTTGGCCAAGCCAGTTGGGAATGCATAATAGCTGAGATATGGGATGGGGCGAGCCCACCACGTCCTTGCATGCCGCCGTGAAGTTCTCCCTTCTCCCCTTTCCCCGCTTCCATCCTTTCTCTGGCATTGGGAACTTGTCTTTGTGATCCCACCTCTCTAATTTTTGAAAGAAGGGAGATTCAGATTCCATGTTTGCAGGTGGCTGTGCTAGTAATTAGGACACCCCTTGGAGACTGGGAGGGAGGTTTGGGTGAGCAGATTTAGGCCAAATGGCATTTAGCTAGTTGCCATTTTGAAATCTCAGTTAAAGGGCCTTGTGAGCTTAAACCTTCTCTATCAAACCCCACCCAGCTCACTTGCTTTTTATGACCAGTATTTTGGTTTTGCTTTAGTGTCTTTCTGTTTTGCTTTTTGACCTGGCAGAAATAGGGACGAGAAAAGGAAAGGCCACTGGAAAGAAGAACCTGTCTAGCCTGATGGGAGCAAGGGCTGCTGGGAAATTTGGGGAGGTCTGGTTGGGGGTCTGGAGCCTGCATTGACGGTGTGGGAGAGGCACATGGTGGGGGAACCTGCTGTGAGTGCTCTTGCTGTGGGAGCAGCTCTGTTTTGGGTGTATACTGGGCACAATGGCTGATAGAGCTACAGTACAGTTGTGGAAGCTAAAGCTTCCTTGTTGAAGATGTCTTGGGCACTGTTAGAAAGGGTAGTTTCCATTGCCCAGACAAAAACTGAGTCACTAGCTAGAGTTACCAGGGGTCTCCTGGTGTGTTCTTTTCTTCCAGTGCCTTTAATGCAACACCATGGGATTCTGGACAATGGCTCAGTTCTCTTTAGGTGAATGGGACAGTACTGACACACGCACGGGATTGTAATAAAGTCAAATGACTTTGTTGTTTTACGTTTTTAAATTAAGCGTTGTGTGTGTGTGTGTTTGTGTGTGTGTGTGTGTGTGTGTGTGTGAGGGGTGGGGGGAGGGAGGGAGAGAGAATGTGAAGAATTTACCCCATAGCTACAGGCATGGGGGTGGGGTGAGCTGATGGGTTGATTGGCTATGGGACAAGGTGCTGGGGATGTTTGTTTCTAGGATAGCTAGTTTGATCTTTGTGAACCTTATCATTTTTTTTGTCTGTTTGATTTCATGTTAATATTCCTCCCTGTATTAGTCTGCTTGGGCTGTTGTAATAAAGTACCACAAACTGAGAGACTTAAACAACAGAAATTTATGGCTTCATGGTTCTGGAGGCCAGAAGTCCAAGATCAAGGTGTCAGTGGGGTGGAATCCTGAGAGCTGTGAGGGAGAGCTGTTCAGGCCTCTCTTAGCTTCTGGAGGTTTGCTGGCAGTCTTTGGTGCTCCTTGTCTTGTAGAAGCATCACCCCGATCTCTGCCTTCATCTTCACATAGTGTTCTCCTTGTGTGCATGTCTCTGTGTGCAAATTTCCCCCTTTGATAAGGACAACAGTCGTATTGGATTAGGGCCCACTCTAATTACCTCGTTTTAACTCATTAGGTCTGCAATGACCCTATTTCCAAATAAGATCATATTCTGAGATACTGGGGGTTAGGACTTTAACATATGCATTTTGAGAGGACACACACAATTCAATAACACTCCTCTTTCTTCTTCTGAAGAAGGTGTTTTTTTGTTTTTTTTAGGGGTTTTTACTTTTTGAAAAAGAAAGACCTCTATGTGGTAAAAAATTAAAACACTACAGAGAGTAAATAGGAGAGGAAAGTAAGTCTCCCTCCCATCCTCAGTCCCTAGTTCTTCAGTTTACTTTTTTTTTTGGCCAAGCCGCACGGCTTGCAGGATCTTGGTTCCCCGACCAGGGATTGAACCCGGACCACGGCAGTGAAGGTGCCGAGTCCTAACCACTGGACCACCAGAGAACTCCCCCTAGTTCTTCAATACAGAGCCAACCACTGTCACCCATTCTGTTTCTTCCCTATGTCTTTCTGGAGATGTTCTATGAGCATAAATGTATATCTATCCTTTTTTTTTCCCCCTTAAAATAGTTGCATTCTACGTGCCTTGTTTTTCTGCACCTTGCTTTTTCAATTTAACAATATATTTCAGAGATCCATATCAATAGGTTTACGTCTGTCCTATTTTTAACAGATGCACGGTATTTCATTGTGTGGATATACCACGATTTATTTAACTTCACCTCTCTGAACAGACATTTAGGTGATTTCCAATCTTTGCTGTAATGAAAAAATTTATATATACATTTCTGTACCCACTAGTGGAAGTCATCGATATATTTCCTTCTTAAAATTCTTATGTAGTATATAAAGTAAGTACATTTAAGAGATATTTGTTAAGTTCCTACTATGAACAAATATTTGTTATTTCATCATATTGATATTCGTATTTACTCAGCCCAGTGGCTTGTCCTAAGTCAGTAATGAAAATTCTTGATGATTGATCTCTAGTTTTGATTATTCTTTAGCATAGATTCCTAGAAGTAGGTCAAATAATCTGGAAATTGTTAATTGGATCCTTATTGCCAAATTATATTCCAGAAATGTACCAGTTTATGTTTTGCCAGCAGAGTGCTTATCTTGCCCTACAAGACTAGCCTTACTATTAAAACAAACAAACAAACAAAAAACTTTGCTTATTTGGTATGTGAAATATGGCATTTCATTGTTTTAATTTTGTCTTGTTTATTAGCTATTCTTTTTTTTAATAAATTTATTTATTTTTATTTATTTATTTTTTTTGGCTGTGTTGGATCTTTGTTGCTGCACGCGGGCTTTCTCTAGTTGTGGTGAGCGGGGGCTACTCTTTGTTGAGGTGCGTGGGCTTCTCATTGCGGTGGCTTCTCTTGTTGCGGAGCACGGGCTCTAGGCATGCGGGCTTCAGTAGTTGTGGCACGTGGGCTCAGTAGTTGTGGCTTGCGGGCTATAGAGTGCAGGTTCAGTAGTTGTGGCTCACGGGCGTAGTTGCTCCACGGCATGTGGGATCTTCCTGGACCAGGGCTTGCACCCGTGTCCCCAGCATTGGCAGGCGGATTCTTAACCACTGCGCCACCAGGGAAACCCTTATTAGTTATTCTTATTTCCTCTTTTGTGGCTTGTCTGTGTCCTTTGGCCTTTTATCTGTTAAGGTCTTAATGCTTCTTATATCAATTTGTATGGGTACTTATTGATATTGATTTGTCTATCTGTCATATATGTGGCAAATGTTTTTCTTAGTTTGTGGTTTGACTTTTAAAAAATTATTTTAAACCAACTTTATTGTGGTATAATTTACATACAATAAAATGTACTAATTTAAGTATGGAGTTCTATGAGTTTTGACAAATGTATATATCCATGTAACCACAACCACAACAGAATATTTCTATCATCCCCCAAAATTCCCTTGTGTCTCTTTGCAGTCCACCCCATCTCTTGCCCCAGGTGACCATTGATCTGCTTTCTGTCACTATAGATTAATTTTGCGGTTCTACAATTTCACATAAATAGAATCATACAGTATGTATTCTTTTAGATCTAGCTTATTTTACTCAGCCTTTTTTTTTTTTTTTTAATTTATCCATGTTATTGTGTATGTTTGTTTGTTCCTTTTTATTCCACTCTATGAATATACCACAATTTTTTATCCATTCACCACTTGATGGACATTTGGGTTGTTTCCAATTTTTGGCTACTATGACAGCAGCTGCTATGAGCATCTGTGTATAAGTCTTTTTGTAGACAAATTTTTTCCTGCCTTTTTGGGTAAATGCTTAGAAATGAAACTGCTCAGTCATATAGCAAGCATGCTTCTATATAGGCAACTGCCATACTCTTCCAAAGTGGCTGAGCCATTTTATATTCCCATCAGCAATGTATGAGCATTTTGGTTGCTACACCTCTTCACCAGCACTTAATATTATCAATTTTTAAAATTTTAGCCATTTTAGGATAAACAAGATGTGGTACATATATACAATGGAATATTACTCAGCCATTAAAAAGAATGAAATAGTGCCATTTGCAGCAACGTGGATGGACCTAGAGATTGTCATACTGAGTGAAGTAAGTCAGACAGAGATAGAGAAATACCTATCGCTTATATGCAGAATCTAAAAAGAAATGATACAAATCAACTTATTCATAACACAGAAACAGACTCACAGACTTAGAGAATGAACTTATGGTTGCCAGGGGGGAAGGGGGGAGGGGGGAGGGATAGGTAGGGAGTTTGGGATTGACATGTACACACTGCTATATTTAAAATGGATAACCAACAAGGACCTACTGTATAGCACAGGGAACTCTGCTCAATATTGTGTAACAACCTAAATGGGAAAAGAATTTGAAAAAGAATTGATACATGTATATGTATAACTGAATCACTTTGCTGTACACCTGAAACTGTCACAACATTGTTAATCAACTATACTCCAATATAAAATAAAAAGTTAAAAAAATTTTTTTAACCATTTTAGTGGGTGTGATATAGTTTAAGTTTGCATTTCCCTGATGACTAACGATACTAAGCATATTTTCACGTGCTTATTGGCTGTATGTGTTCTTTTGTGAAGAGTCTGTTCAAATCTTTGCCCATTTAAAAAAAATTGGATTGTTTGACTTCTCAGTACTGAGATGCTAGGGTTCTTTATATGTACTGGATATAGGTCCTTTGTCACATATATGTATGATGAACACTTTCTCTCAGTCTGTGTTTTGCCTATTCATCTTCTTAACAGTGTCAATAAAATTATATATAACACACAAGATGCCATTTTAACCATGTTAAGTGTACAATTCAGTGGAATCAATTACACTTACATAGTTGGGCAACCGTTATTCCTGTTTTTAAGAGTCTTTTGAAGAACAGAAAATTTTGACAAAGTTCAAATTATTCTTTTCATTTTGTGGTTCTTGCTTTTTGTGTCCTAAGAAATTTTTGTCTACACTAAGGTCATGAAGATTTCCCCCTATGTTTTCTTTTGGAAGTTTTATAATTTTAGTGCTTACTTTAATTTTATGATCCATTTGGAGTTATTTTTTTGTGTATTACATGAGGTCAAGTTTGATTTTATTTATTTTTAATACTGATATCCATTTAAAATAAGTAGAACTTAGTAGATGTTAACTATTATTCCTTTTTGTTAGCCACTGACTTATTTCATTGCTGTTTAGCTTAGAAATTCCTCACCCCCATTCAGCCATCAGATAGATAATCACCTATATAATTGTTTCTGTTTTTTTTTTTTAAAACCTCAGTTCTTTGATTCACTTGGAATGTGTTGAGCTTTATGTTAAGAGCTGAGGGACTAATTTGATTCCCCCTCAACAGTTAACTGAATAGTGGGAGAGGGAGTTCCTAATGGGGACATAAGGTGGGCAGAGGGTAGAGCTTTTGTGAAATGTGGGCCACTTGGGCTCGCCTAGGAAGACGTAGTTGTCGGAGACAAGCCAGAGAGGCTGGCTGGGGTAGCGGCAGCCCATGGAGGACCCCCGGACTCTGTCCCCTCGGGAGTCATGAGCCACTGAGAGATACAATGGGAGTGTTGCTTTAACAATGTGTAGGTTGGTTCTGACCAGGGAGAGACAAGAGGGAGGAAAACAGAAAGTGGGAGCTGGCAACTTCTAGCATTAAAGGGGGACTGACTGTGACAGAGAGGACGGGATGGGGGTGGGGGTGAGGAATTGCCCCCAGAAAGGGTGAAGCTGGAAGGAGGAATTAAACATTGACCTTGAGATTCAAGTTGAGCTGTTGGATAGAACTTCTCTGCTCTAACGAGAAATAAAGAAGGCAGGAGGAGAAACTGGCTTTCCGAGGGAATAAAAGAAACTTTATTTTTTAAAAAATTTAAGTTTTTAATCCATTTTGAGTTAATCTTTGTGTATGGTGTGATATAGGGGTCCAGTTTCATTCTTTTGCATGTGGCTGTCCATTTTTCCCAGCACAATTTATTTATTTGTTCTTTGTCCACGCTGCGAGGCACGCGGGATCTTAGTTCCCTGATCAGGGATCAAACCCGCGCCCCCTGCAGTGGAAGTGCAGAGTCTTAACCACTGGACCACCAGGGAAGTCCCCAAAGAAACTTTAAAAAGATACTTTTGGAGAGAATTTATGACGTTCCTTAAGAGTATAATCAGAACAGTTCCTTACCTTTTGTACATTTTAAAGTTTCCAAAATGCTTTTATACATACTTTCTTCCACCTTTTGAAATTCTTTCACTTATGCATTGTGTGATAGGCAGGGCAGATATTACCCCATTATCCGACCTACAGATGAGGAATGTGAGGCTCAGCGAGGTTAGCAGGCGTGCCCCAGTTCTGTTCTCTGAGTTACAGGCACTGCGGCGTGGGGAGCAGGAAGCCTGCAGTAAATTCGGATTTGGCTTCTATCTACTTGCTGGGAGAGTGTGGCCAGCCTCCCACCCTCAGTACCTCAGCTTTCTGATCTATTAAGTGGGGTTGATAGTATCTGCACCCTTAGCCTCACACAATGGGGAAGTCCAAGCAAAATAACCTGTGTGAAAGAGTGCTGACAAATATAAAGCAGGATGCAAATATCAATCTTATTAAGGTTGTAATTTCATCAAACTGGGGCTGGGAATCGGTTGGTCCCAGGGTAGGGAGAGCCAGAGACCCAAGGTCATGCTGACTCCACAGGCTGAGTTGCTGCTGAGGTGTCCAGAGGCAGGTACCATCTCTCATGGAGTGGGGAGGGGATGCAGGGCTCTGAGACGTGGTGAAGATGCCCATTCAGCCTCCAAGACTGGTGGCCTTCAGGGTTAACATGGGGACATCTGAGAGCTCACATGTACTGGGAAAAACTCTGGATTTGGATTCTGAGGCCTTGGGCTTGCACATGATTTTCACCGTGCCCTAGACCTGGGGTGGGATACTTGATCTCTCTGAATCTCAGTTTCCTTATCTTTGAAACGTCTCATTATATACTCTGGAAATACGGAACTGCTTATAAGTTCCCCAAACTTGCTATGCCTCTGTGCCTTTGGTCAAAGTCCTGCTCCTTCAAAGCAGAGGTGAGAGAGAGAGAGAAAGAGAGAGAGAAAGAGAGAGAGAGGTGATGCACTGCTGGCCCTGAGGAAGGGACATGAGCCAAGGAATGCAGGTGGTCTCTAGAAGCTGAAAAAGGTAAGGAAACGGATTTTCTCCTCAGAGCCTCCAGAAGGACCTAGTCCTGCTGACACCTTGACATCAGCCCAGTGAAACTGATTTTGGACTTATGATCTCTAGAACTATAGGATAGTAAATGTGTAGTAGTGTTTTAAGCCACTAAGCTTGTGATAATTCTTTATAGTAGGAATAGGAAACTAATACAGTGCACTTAAGATTCATCCAAGTTATTGCATGTATGGATGTATCAGCACTTGTGTATTCATTTACCAATTGACGAACATTTGGGTTGTTTCCAAGTCTGGGCCATTATGAATAAAGCTGCTATGAACATTCATATATATAGGTCTTTGTGTGGACATATGTTTTCATTTCTCTTGAGCAAATGCCTAGGAGTGGGATTGCTGGGTCATAAGTGTATATTTAATTTTATAAGAACTGCTAAAGTGCTTTCCAAAGTGGTGCATTCCCACCAGCAGTACATGAGAGTTCCAGTTATTCTATATCCTTGCCAGTGCGTGGCATTGTCAGTCTTTTTAGTTTTAGCCATTATAATAGATGTTTAGGGATAGCTCATTGTGATTTTAATTGCATTTTCCTGATGACTAATGATGTTGAACATTTTTTCACAGGTTTTTAAAATTAAAAAAAATTTGGTAATGCCTTTGACTAGTTAGGGTACCAGGTTAATGCTGGCCTCACAAAATGAATTAGTATTATACTAGGTGCTGCAGGGAATGTAAAGGTCAGATCCAACTCTTGCTGGAGTCACACACATAAACACACCCCAAGAATTATAAAGGCAGAGTTTAATGAGCTCCATAAGGGAAGTACAGATGAACTGCTTTTGGCATTGCAAGAAGGAAGAGGCTGTGGGAAGCCTCAGGAAAGGCTTCCTGAAGGTGGTGACACTAAAAAAGCGCTTTAGTAGGGCTGCAACTTTGCCCGCCCTTGGGGTCACTGTTCAAACGCTAGTCTATTGAATGGTGCTCCCTTCAGGGCTCATAGAATAGAACATGGATGGCACCCACCTAGAGTTGTAAGCACAGTGGCCCTGATAAAATACATCTACCAGCTGAAAGACTATGGGGAAGGTGGGTGGGGTGGGCAGGGGTACCGTTTTAGAGGGGACTCTATTAAACTCATGACTGGTTGTTTTATATAAGACTGCTTTTGTCTCCCCAACTTTTTAATTAAACTCCCACAGATCTGCATCCTCCCCCCATTGAATGTGGTGCTGGAGGCTCTGCAGAGGAAGGGGACCAGCCCTTGTGGAGCACCCTGGCTCTGTGCCTGATCTCAGTTCTCCCACCAACTCTACAATCACAGTTTCTTTATCTCCACTTTTGCAGATTAAAAAATGAGACTTGTAAAGGCTAAATGCCTTGCCCAGGGTCAGCGGCTAGTGAGTAGAGGAGCTGAGATTGCAGTCTGCCCCCCTAGCTCCCCTCGGCCTCTGCAGCACTCTCCCCCTGGGCTCTGAGACGACTTCACTTCCGAGGAAGGCAGGCACATAGACAGGAAAGGAATGGGTGCCGGGGGAGGTCAGGACGAGATATTTGTGAGTGGGTTTGTTCTGATTTAGCAAAAACACTCAGTGCTCTGGGCCGGGCTGCGGCTGACTGGCTGTGTGGTCAGGGTTTGCAAAGCTTCCAAAGATCCTTTTGCTAGGAGGGCTTTAAAAGCTGCAAGCTCTCAGCAGTTTCTATCAGTCAGGATTTTTCCCCCCAGATTGAATCCTGTCAGGGTTTTACTGGCTTCTGTGTTCCCAGATTGACTCGTGTCTCCCTCACCTGAGCAGCCCTGCTTTGTCCTCATACCACTTCCTGTCACCAGTGCCTCCTCAAGAAAGAATTCTTTACCATCTCTACCTTCTGGTCCCCAACACCTGCCTCTTCACTCTGTCAAAACCCTCTGGTTTCTCCAAGAAATGTGGACTCAAGCACATCAGGGACAAAGGAACGCCAGGACCTAGTTTTGATCCAGCTTTGGGGGTTTACTCCTTTTCCTGGTCTCATTTTTTTTTTTTTAAAGTGTTTCTTTTTTTTAAAAAAATTTATTTATTTAATTTATTTATTTTCGGCTGCATTGGGTCTTCGTTGCTGCCTGCGGGCTTTCTCTAGCTGCGGCGAGCGGGGGCTACTCTCTATTGCGGTGCGTGGGCTTCTCATTGCGATGGCTTCTCTCCTTGCACAGCATGGGCTCTAGGCCCACGGGCTTCAGTAGTTGTGGCTCGCGGGCTCTAGAGCGCAGGCTCAGTAGCTGTGGCGCATGGGCTTAGTTGCTCTGAGGCATGTGGGATCTTCCCCGACCAGGGCTCGAACCCGTGTGTCCTGTACTGGCAGGCGGATTCTTAACCACTGCGCCACCAGGGAAGCCCCTGGTCTCATATTTTTAAAAGAGCACTCAAAAACAAGGGCACCATGAGAAGCAAATGCTTGAGGGGCTCGGATGTGCCTGGGAAATCAGAGGGCCCCACGTATGAAAGTTCCTGTTGCCGCCGACTCTGTTCCAGTGCCCTAACCACATGGAATGCCCTTATCCTCAGACCCCTCTCAGGGAGTCTTGCCGGGTTGCCCTGGGCATTGGCTTCTTGTCCTTTGTTTGGTCACCATGGGCCCTGCCCCTGCCAACTCAGAGGCAAACAGAGATAGGGCCGGGTCCAGGCTGCCCGGCCTTGCGGACAGCATCACACACTGTTCTGTGTCAGCAGAAAAAGCATCCACCGTCACCTGCATCCTAGAGCCCTCCCCCCACCGCCTTGTGAGGGCTCTGCGCCCGGCTGGCCCTGCCCACCAGGCCAAGCGCACTCTCTGCCCGCCAGCAGCGCTCCAGGAATTCTGAAGTGCAGCCCCGGTGGCCCTCGGTGACTTCATGGGAAGTGTTCTGGGTTGGTTCTCCTTGCCTCCACCTCCTTCCAGGACTTGCCAAGGATGATGCCTCCAAGCCCCTCCCAGCTCCCAAAATACCAGCCCTGCCTCCTGGCCCTGCCAGAAAATGCTTAGCACATTAGCGGGTTTAGCTGCCACAGTTGCAGCCATTTAGGAAGCTGCAGAGGCACATAGATTTCATTCTGGAATCCTTTCCAGCTGCTCGCTATTTTGACAACACTGGGTGGCACCGTTACCAGGAACCTGCGGGGCCTGTGAGCTGGAAGTGGCTGGGGGCCTGGGGGTGGGGTGGTGGGCGCAGCAGCCTCTTCTCCCTGGCCGGCCTCCCTCTTGCCTTCTGGAGCTAGCTTGGAACAGATCTTGGATACCAGTTGCCACTGTGCTGTGGCTTCTGCTTGTGGGAAAGACAAGAGGCAGAAAAACAGAGTAAAATGAAACAGCCCCACCAAACATCTTCTTGGACCCGCTGCAGTTGCTTTCCTGCCACTTAGTAGCTGAGTGCTCTGGAGCAAGTCACCAACTCTCCAGAACTCAGCTGTTCCCATCTGTGGAAGGGCTCACGTGACCCTCCCCTCCATCTCAGTATGAGGTCTGGGGTCTACAAGAGATGATGTATGTGAAAGTGTTTTGTAAACTGTAAAGTGGCAAACATTTGTATTTCTGTGAGCTCCTGGAGGGCAGGGACTCTGTTTTGTTCATCTTTGAATTTCCTCTACCATGTTGGTTTGTTGGATAGAAAAGTAAATATGGTGACTTTCTGGAAGTATCTCATTTGCCCATTGATGGTCAGTGTGGTGAAGAAAAGTAAGGCTATGGGGGTATTAGTTTGGTAGGGCTTTTGTAACAAAATACCACGGACTAGGTGGCTTAAACAACAGAAATTTATTGCTTCATAGTTCCGGAGGCCAGAAGTCTGAGATCAAGGTGTCCGCAAGGTTGGTTCCTTCTGAGGGCCGTGAGGGAGAATATGTTCTAGGCCTCTCGTAGCTTCTGGTGCTTTGCTGGCAAACTTCAGTGTTCCTTGGTTTGTTGAAGCATCACCCTGATCTCTGCCTTCATCTTCACATAGTGTCCTCCCTGTACGCATGTCTCTGTATCCAAATCTCCCCTTTTTAAAAGGACACCAGACATGTTGGATTAGGGTCCACCCTCATAACCTCATTCTAACTAATTACTTCTTAGCCCTATTTCCTGACATGGTGGGCAGGGGTCTTCTGAGCCCAGGAGCCAGTGGAGGATAGGGAAGACCAAGGCAGTGTGCCAAGCCTGACTAGGAAAAGAGTTCTGATGCAGATGCAGGTGGTTGTGGGTGAGGGACCCCATTTTCTACTACCATTCTTGGATTTGGGGTGTGTGGGTTTGTTCCTAGACTTAGTTTTGTTTTCTTTTTTTCCTTCTGAGCAGTTCCTGTTAAATAAAATCTCTCCATTTGTGTTTAGACCCAAATGCAGTACCTGTTCTTGCTCTTCATCCCCCTTTCTTTTTCGTGCCCCTCTTTCCCTTCAAGACACTGACCCCATACACGCAAGACTCACCTTTCTTCCAACTCTGAAACGTGGGCACTCAGTTGCCAACGCAGGACATTGCGGGGTGAATATGGTTCCCATTCTCTGCCCTTCCCCTCCTCCTTTTGAAACTGCACAACTCAGGTGGGACTCGAACCCAGCCAGAACTTTCAGATTGTGTCTTGAACTTGAAACAGGAGGGAAGGAGGCGGGGCACAACCTTTGAAAGAATGCCATAGCCCGAGGACATGACATAAACTGATTAAAACCAAATGGGTCCAAGATGGCGGACAAGCCGACTTCCACTAGACCTTGAGCCTCAGTATACGCTCATTGTAACACATCAGCAAGCTAAATGACACACCCGCAGGAGCCATGATGGTTCTAAGGCGACCATAAGGATCAAAAAACGGGTGGTGGCCCAATTCCTGGAAATCCCTGCCCCTTCCTGAAGTAGCTGGACTACTCCTCCCACTCATTAGCCTATGAAATTACCCACCACTATAAAAGCTGACAACCCCATACCCTGGTGCCTTTCTCACCTTCTGAGATGGCCCACACTCTGCGGAGTGTGTTTCTCTCTAAGTAAATCCACTTCTCACCTATCCCTTTGTCTCTCACTGAATTCTTTGTGATGAGACATCAAGAACCTGAGCTTCATTTAGTCCTGAAACCAGGTGTGTGATCTCAGTTGGAAGATTGTGGGGTTTGGCCAGGTTCGAGTCCTGGCCACATGGATTCAAGTCCTAATCTGGTTTTGGCTGGGTTCTAGTCCTGGCACGTGGGTTCAAGTCCCAATCTGAGGTGCGCAGTTTCAAACCCACTGGCTGGGACTCGAACCCACTGTCTTTTAATTGAGTCTCAGGACTTAATGAAGCTCAGGTTCTTTATGTGTCAGCACAGAAGGAATTCAGCAAGAGGCAAAGCGATAGGTAAGAAGTGGATTTATTTAGAGAGATATACATTCCACAGACAGAATGTGGTCTGTGTCAAAAGGCAAGAGTGGCTGAAATATGGGGTGGTTAGTTCTTATGGGCTGAGTAATATCATATGCTAACGAGTGGGAGGATTATTCCAACTATTTTGGGGAAAGGGTGGGGATTTCCAGGAATTGGGCCGCTGCCTACTTTTTGGCCTTTTATGATCAGCCTCAGAACTGTCATGGCACTTGTGGGTGTGTCATTTAGCATATGCTAATATACTGAGGCTCAAAATCCACTGGATGTCAAATCTTTGGCCATCTTGGGCCTAGCTGGTTCTAAGCAGTTTATGTCGTACTCACAATTCATTCTCTAAGGGTTGTGCCCTGGCCCCTTCCCTCCTGTTTCCCTTTGTCACCCTTTTTGTCCCCTACCACAGTCTCTTTCCAGGGCATATCTCTGATGGGATCCCCCTCATTCCATGAGCACCCGCCTCTGCTCTGGGTGCTTGCACATCAAAGCATGTTCTGGGTGGTGTTCCTGGACCATGGTGTTGGTGCTGGTTGTGAGGGCACAGGGACGCCTTGGTGCCCTGCCTTCTGTGTTTGAGGCTTCACTGCCGGCCATCCCCATCTTTCCCATGACATGCTCCAATTTAGGAAGGGGCTGACAAGGAAGAAGGCGTTTATAAAAACCACCCCCTGAATAATAAGAGGGAATCTACTGAATTCTTACCATGTACCAGGCACAGTGCTAGGTGCTTTCCATCCTTTTTCTTATTTATTTCTCTCAGTAATCCCGAGAAGCAGGTACTTTGCTTATCCTCATTTTGCAGATGTGCAGTTGAAGTTTTGAAAGAAAATAAAGGAAATGTGAACTTCCCAAACAGTCAGCTAAAGAGGGATGCATACAGTTCTCAAGTAGAACCTCAAGTTCTACTCTTCTTATCCACAGCGGGCCTCAAAGGGTGGGCAATGGCCCACTTGCATCAGAATTAGCTGGAGAGCAGAGTGAAAAGTCAGGCTCCTGGTATCCACCCTAATCTACTAAATCAGGAGAGAGTGGGGTGGGGTCCCGGGAATCTACATTTCATAGTTGTTCCTCAGGGACTCTGGTACACCCCATGGGCTGTGAACCCCTACCAGGGGTCTGCTTCTTCCCCAG
Source organism: Balaenoptera borealis (assembly GCF_965194805.1). Classification (NCBI taxonomy): domain Eukaryota; kingdom Metazoa; phylum Chordata; class Mammalia; order Artiodactyla; family Balaenopteridae; genus Balaenoptera; species Balaenoptera borealis. The sequence goes on from NC_138866.1 coordinate 29,256,186, forward strand.
CGCCTTCTTCCCTTCCTGTTCCAGGCTGCCCAGAACCTGCCCTTCCCCACAGATCGCGTCTGAAATCTAGGGCACGTGTGCTCTGCAGCCCCATGTCCTCCTTCCCTGGTGTTGAGCGGCCTGGAAGTTCTGGTGGAGGGAGGGCATTCGGGCATAGGGGAGCAGAATTTGCCACCCCCAAATATGTCTCTTTGGCATATTAATTATTTTAAGCTAGTTATTTTCTAAGAAACAGCCCACAGGGAAAAAACTCTGAACACCGAGTAGGAGTTAACAGCTTTGTAAGCAACATTACACTGGTAAGGGAAATCTCCATTTGTAAGGGTGTCTCTCTCACTGTACCAAAGGGTTGACCAAATCTCTGGAAACACTATCCATGGAGAAGGCAATGACTTTAAGCTGCCTAACGACCTTACCCTTTTTGACTGTGCTTTTGCTGGTCACCCCCAAGAGCTGACCCCCGCTCCCCCGCCCCCCCCTCCCCCTCCAGTCCCAGCAGCCTCTCTGGTCTTCAGCTGAGAATGGTAATTAGGATGAGGACTTGGGCCGTTTTGGGGAACTACTCAGTTTTCCTGGATTTCTCCCATGCATGCATGTTATTAAATTTTTGTTTGCTTTTTTTCCTATTAATCTGTCTCAAGTCAAGGTAATTCTTAGACCAGCCAGAAGAACCTAGAAGGGTAGAGGAAAATTTTTTCCTCCCTGACACAGGCTTGCACATGGGTTGGGAGAAAGGGTGGCTTATGTGACCTGTGCTGACCTGCTGGCTTCTTACCCTTTCCCCATGTCCCCGTGTCCTTCCCCGGCTCCACTCTGCCCCAAGGCCTCGGTGGAGGGACCAGGTCTTGGGTCATCAGGCAGTAGCCGGGCAGGGCTGGGCAGGCCTGAACTGTGTTTGGTGATGATATTAAAGTTTCCCGTGACTGAAAAGGGAGTGGATATTCTGGAGTGAAGTCTTTGACCCTGGCAGAAGCGTGGGGTTCTCCCGGGGCCTCCATTAGAGTCACGCATCTGTTCTCTGCTCTGTCTTCCTCTGCACACATTCGACCTTCCTCAAGGCTCATCCTGTACCCACAGTTCCATTTTGCAGCCCCTCATCAGAAAAAACACACCACTACCAAAAAATAATGCCCCCCCTGCAAAAAACCCAGTATATTTCAGCAACTTAAAACTTTTTTGAAGGAAGAAGTTACTGTTGTCCTACTTACTAACTGGGCGACAATTACTTAATCACCCATAAACTTTACGTTCTATCCTATGGAGCCTCTGCCCCATCTCTATTTCTGAGATGTACAAGCACACCATACAGGGTGTATTCTTCATAGGCTCTTTGGAGTTCATAGGACTTTGGAGCTAGAATGTAAGCCCCATAAGGGCAGGAACCTGCTGTATCCCCAGAGTCTAGAAGGTGTCCGACATGTAGTAGGTGCTCAGTGGACACTTTCTTTTTTGACCGAATGAGTATTAGAGCTGAAAGGCACTGCCAAGTTAAGCTTGTCCAGAAGGGCCAGATGAGCAAACAGAGGCTCAGGGAGGTGAAATCACTTGCCTGAGTTTGCACAGCAAGTAGGTGGTCTGGCTGAGGCTGGAACTCAGATCAACAGGACTGTTCCTGAACTCCCAAGAATATCAAAATCCAAGCCATGGCTTCTGAATTACATCCTATGGGGGCTGGCCAAAAAAGTTCGTTCGGGTTTTCCTGTAACATCTTACAGAAAAACCCTAACGAACTTTTTGGCCAACCCAATATAAGCCCAGAGACCTCTGGCTGGTTCTCTGGTGGAAGAAGCTGTTGAGACTCCTCTCTCTTTCTGGGTCCAAGATCTCAGAGGTCTGGATAGAAGCAACAAGCTTTTGGGAGGGTTTTTTCCCCCCTCCCAGAATAGACAGCATCTCTGAAAATGCTAGCTTGGATTTCTAGGCTGATATTCTAAACACTACCTCATCCTAAAAGTAAATGGTGAACTATTTTCACACACTAGTAAAATTTTAATTTGGAAAACTCTTGTCCTTGGAATGCAAAATTCACCAGTCATTTTATATCCTGTGGGCGGACCTAGTTACTAGAACCTTCTTGCCAGTCCCACTTGTGAGCCCCACTTGTGGAGAAGGACCAGTGGGACTGGACCAGCTTAGTGACTTTTACTGTTTGAGTTTAAAATGTCTTGTTTGTTTAAAAATGTTCATTTAGTTCAGGGTTCTCCCCTCTGCACCCCCAGCACGTGCACTCCTCTTTACAAAGCAGGACATTTTGACTCTATAGTGGGGGGTGATGGTGGTGGAAAGTTAAAATTATTAATATGAGCATCCATCAGATATTCCTAATTTCACCTAATTTCTGCCGCCCTCCAAAGCTGACCCTTACTCCATTTCTGATCTCCCCCCTTCCAGACCTTCCATCCATCCTTGACCCTTTGCTTTTCCTCCTTCTTTTCCTAATTATCACTCTATCCCAGATCTTTACCCCAGTTCTAACCCTCACCGTATCCCTCACCCCATCTCTGAGCTTATCTTTTCCGATCCCTGAGGTCAGGGTAGGATGACCTTAGGAAGGGAGGGAGGTTATCTATTTCTCACATTACCAGGTATTTTCTAAATGCTGAAAGTTTAGTGGTTTGTTTTTTAGGCATTGTCAAAAGGCCCTTCTGTCAAAACTAGCCAAGTCAAAGGGCAGTATGAAAGTTATGCTGTAGTCAATATCATGCCCCCTTTCTAACCTGTTAATAATAATAATAAAGTATTTATTGAGCCTTTATTGCGTATTAAGCATAGCACTAGGCACTTTCTCTAGTACTTGTTTGTCAAATCCTCACAGCAAACCCTAGGAGTCAGGTATGTTAATCCTTATTTTATTGATGGGAAAACAGGAACAAACATCTTAAGGAGTTTGGTCAAAGGCGTACAGTAAATAAGAAAGGCAATTACAGAATTACGGAGCCTTGTGTCCTGAAAGGCAATTACAGAATTACGGAAACACCTTGTGAGGTGTTTCCTTCAAGGTCCTCCTTGTGGATGTCCAACTGGTGGGCCTGCTTGGATATCTTAGTGCAGTGTGATGGTGGCCTCTGAAATGCCCAAGATCAGAGAAAGCTCTCCTTCTTAAACCCTGTAGGTAGGTAGGCAAGCACTCCCTTGGGCCATGCTAGAAATAAACCTGGGAATAGTTTTCCAAAGGGACGAATCATATAGAGATGAGATTTGGTATTGAACTTCTCCCTGATCTTGCTGCATTTCGACTAATATTTAAGCACTGGGCAGTATGGGGACTAAAAAGAGACCAGCCTGCCCTCAAGGAGCTCACGGTGCAGGGGAGACTGACACAGTTAATCTGTGGTAAGGCGCACGGCACCGTGCTAAGGGAGAGCGGCTCAATGAGCGGAGGATTTGGGGAGAGCATGTCACATTTCAGGAGTCATTTGGTTGCACTTCCACTACAGCTTTTCCGCGCTTCTAAAACAGTGTTCCTTGCAAGAGTAGCCTCTCTCTAAGTGAAAGAGATTATTGCAAATGTAAAATGATTTCCCAGAGTTTGCAGGACTGAACTTTGTTATCGTAAGAGGTGATGAGTAGGGGCTGGTCAGAGTACAGTGGTGTTTACACTTAATTGATCATAGCCAGTTACAGATTTCTGGGACTTCCCTGGTGGTCCAGTGGTTAAGACTTCGCCTCCCAATGCGAGGGGTGCAGATTCGATCCCTGGTGGGGGAGCTAAGATCCCATATGCCTGGCAGCCAAAAAACCAAAACATAAAAACAGAAGAAATATTATAACAAATTCAATAAAGACTTTAAAAAAAAAAAGAGGTGATGAGTATGGAGGTGCTTTGAGTCCTTTACAGCCCTTGGCTGATGTGAGGTGAGAGTTGGAGCCAAGGTAGTAGATACGGAGAGATGGGTAGAGGGGTGAAGACTGGGTCCTACGATTGCCCTAGCCCCACCACCTGGCCCCGGATGCAGGGAACTTTCATTGAGGGAACTAAATGAAAGATGAGAATCAAGGTTCTGTGGGTTTCAAGGAATACATGGCTAATACTGTCAAATGTTGGTAAAGCAGCATTATGACTAGGAAGTGGTAAAAAAAAAAGGAGGAAATTAATGACGATGAAAAAGTAGTTCTGAGGAAGGATGGTGAAGAGCTCAGCAGAATGGACAGATGAGAATATTGTACATTTGAGGAGCTTCTCAGTAAATGTAGGAGCGAGGTTGGATCATTGCTAGAAGGACCTTTGACGATTTAAAAGAATGATCGTGCAGCCCCTGTGTTAGTGTGTGGCGCAGGTGAGAGGAAAGGAGGCTGAGAAGTGTGGAGGCCTGAGCGGGAGGGCGCCCGGCCTGGAGTCCAGGAGAGGCAGAACACAGAGGCCACCCTTCAGGAGGATGGGCCCCTTTGGAGAGAAGAGACACCTTTTCCTTAGAAACTAGAGACAGCCCTCTTTCCCACACGCGTGCTGTTACCAGGACTCACCAAGATGACCCCGCGTGTCCATGGCATGGGGCTCCTTTGCTCAGAGTTCAGGCTTCATCTCAGCTTTAGAAGCAGCAGACTTTCTCCTTCCTCTGTGATGGCCTATGGAGGCAGGTCCCAGGCGGGGCTGGGGCTGCACCAGGAACTTAGAAGCAGGCGTGTGTGTGGCCGTGTGCGTGTGTGTGTGTGTGTGTGTGTGTGCGTGTGTGTGTGTGTGTGTGTGTGTGGCCAGGGCTGGTAGGGACTCTCACTTGGCAATAGTAGGAAACTAAGGCTCAAAGAGGGTAGTGATTACTTCTTTGTTGTTTCCCTCAGTTGCTAGCTTGATGCCTCGCATGGGGCAGAAATGGAACACCTGTTTCTTGAATAAACCAAGGAAAGAACTAGTTACTGCAGAGAGATGAGAATTCAGTATTCTGATTTTTTTTTTTTTTTTTTGGTCGCTGTCTTTTCCATGTCACCATCCAGGGTTCTGTGTATTTTATACCAAAGCCCCTGGAAACTAGTTTCACTGGAGTAGTGAAACGGCATCTCTTTATTAATGGAATGGATTCACTGAGTAGAGGCAGGTTCAACTACCTTTGTGTCATCCCCATCCCACATTCCTGTGTGTCATCCCCGGTCCCACATTCCTGTGTGTCATCCCCTGTCCCGCATTCCTGTGTGTCATCCCCTATCCTTGGTGTTTTCTCATGCCCCACCCCCCGACTGCTTCCTCTACGTTCTGCCTCCTTATTGAAAAAAAAAAAACCCAAAAAACCAACCTCCCGACTCCTTCCCCCAATACTCTTTATCAATTCCAATGAAAGAAGTCCTTGTACTTAGATAATTACGTGGAAAAAAAAAATCCTGCCCTCAGATAAATGTGAAAGGGTACTGGCGTGGGCGGTTTTCAGTCTTTATTTAATTAGGGATTTTGTGGATTGTTATTGTTTTGTTGTTGTTCTTGTGGGATGGTGTCCAGTATCCCAGTGTTCACGCAATGTCTTGACTTTACTATCGCTTCTCCTAGGATAATTATAGGTTGGCATAATGTAGCTATTGTTCTGTTCCACAAAGAAGCACTGTCATAGAGTGATGGGATGGGGCTGGGGGGGCGTGCAGTGTGGATCTAGAAGGAGGATCTTTGTGCTTGTGTGAGTGTGTATGTCCTGGACAGCCATGCTGCATCTTGAATTATTTTTCTTATGCCATTCTTTGGATCCCTAGCCACCTGTGCCCTATTCCCCCAGTTGTTCATCCCTTATTTTCTTCACCAAGTTCCCATCTTTGGCCTCTCTATACTCTTCCCTCCTGGGGTGATCACTGGGCCTAGTTTGAGGACTTCAGCTAGAGATGCTGAGCTGGGGTGTTGAAGGAAGTGTTTAAAATTGTTTCAGTGCCATCTCCAAATACAGTTGTATTCTGAGGCACTAGGGGTTAGGACGTCAGCATATGAATTTGGACCTAATTCAGCTCATAGCACCCTTAGAATCAAGTATTGAAATAAACTGAATTTAGAACTAGATCTTTGAATTGTTGTTTCAAGGAAAAAACATCATGTTTAATCACACTGCTTTTACTTAAAATATTTGTAATTAATCATATTTTAGTGAGAGTGAAATGGTTATTTTACCTTCCTCTTACATATTTAATTTTTAAGAAAAATAATAAAATGATTTTTAAAATAAAAAAAAATTGTTTCAATGAAGTTATTTGCCTGAGTCTGACGGCTCAAGGGCTCGTGGTATTGCAGATGACCTCAGACGTCATCCAGGCCAACCCCTTTCACTGGACATCTGAGTTGTTCAGAGCCCTTGCACTACAAAGCTCATGTTACTTTCTGGGACATATTGGATAACTGGGCATTCATCCACTCATTCAGCATAAGCTTACCGAGTGTTTGCCATGAGGCTAGGTCCTGGGCTAGACGGTGGGTATATAGTGATGAGAAGAAAAGGGCACCAATCCTGCCCTCGTGGAGCTTCCACTCCAGGTGCCCATGTAGGCAGGTGAAAGATTTGCAGGTGTTGTTAGGCCCACTCAACCCTTATGGAATCCAGGGTTGGGGGACATGCTGGCCTTGTCTCTTATTATTTTTTTTTTTAAATTTATTTATTTATTGATTTTTGGCTGTGTTGGGTCTTTGTTGCTGCGCGTGGGCTTCCCCCAGTTGCGGCGAGGGGGGGCCACTCTTTGTTGTGGTGCGCGCGGGCTTTTTTTTTTATTGCGGTGGCTTCTCTTGTTGCGGAGCACGGGCTCCAGGCGTGCAGGCTTCAGTAGTTGTGCACGTGGGCTCAGTAGTTGTGGCTTGCGGGCTCTAGAGCGCAGGCTCAGTAGTTGTGGCGCACGGGCCCAGCCGCTCCGCGGCATATGGGATCCTCCCAGACCAGGGCTCGAACCCGTGTCCCCTGCACTGGCAGGCGGACTCCCAACCACTGCGCCACCAGGGAAGTCCTGGCCTTGTCTCTTGAAGCTAGAAGTTAGGACCAGATCTTCATGGCCCATGTGTCAGCCATTGCCAGACAACACCTTTCTTTCTTTCTCTTTTTTTTGATTTTTTATTAAGGGTAGTGAGATCTCTTAGACTGAGATCTCCCTTGGAGATTTTTAGGGTAATACCTGTCTCACATTTCTCCTTCTCTCCCACCTCCCCCTCTCACCAGACTCTTCTGCACTGGGGCTGGTAGTTATGTGTAGAAATGTTTTGGATTCTAGCCATAAGCAGTTTTTTTGACCAAGCACCATTGGCATCTGAATGGGATGACTACCTATGTTACCATGAACCTCAGAGGCCATGGCCTTCACAGTTCACCCTTAAAGAAGCAAAGGTAGGCTTCACTGAAGCCAGGCGACATGAGAGCCACTGGGCTGAGATTCTGTAAACAAGCGTTGAAGGAGAGAAGATCTTTTCTATCCTTGGAAGGAACCTGCCTCAGTTTTGCCACCTGGAAAGGCAAATGTTATACTAAAAATTTATGTTCTTTATCTAACACTCAAATTTAACTGGGAATCCTTATTTTATCTGGTGACCTTACAGGGCAGGGTAGGTAGAAAGGTGGGCATTGGGCAGGTACCCTGCATCCCCACAGGGCTGATGGTGGCAGGATGCAGTTATTGGAGTGCCAAGGTCCCGAAGGATGATGTGACAGTTCCCCATGAACAGGGTAGCGAACGAGACAGATCAGAGGACAGGAGACTGAAAATCTCTGCCATTTGGAGAAATCACCATGGAGGAATTATACTCTCATGAACCAACAGAAAAGAGTGGTCTTTAGCCTTGCTTCTCACCCAGTTGTATCTGAAAATACATTCTGTAAAATAAACAAATGTATTCCCTTTGTGTATATTTTAAAAAGAATCCGAATTCTTTCCTCCTGATGAATTAAAACAAACACCCAGGGCTGAAAGTCCATGTGCTCAGGGGCAATCAAAAGTGTGTCTCGGGCTTCCCTGGTGGCGCAGTGGTTAAGAATCTGCCTGCCAATGCAGGGGACACGGGTTTGAGCCCTGGTCTGGGAAGATCCCACATGCTGTGGAGCAACTAAGCCCGTGAGCCACAACTACTGAGCCTGTGCTCCACAACAAGAGAGGCCACGATAGTGAGAGGGCCGCGCACCGCGATGAAGAGTGGCCCCCACTCGCCGCAACTGGAGAAAGCCCTAGCACAGAATCGAAGACCCAACACAGCCAAAAATAAATAAATAAATAAATAAAAATTAAAAAAAAAAAAAAGAAAAAAAAAGTATGTCTCAGGCCTGGGGCTGCTTGGGGGCGTGTGCCTTGAGGTGTGTGCTGATGCGAGGGGTTGGGGGCTCAGCACCTTTGTGCCCAATCCCGGAAGTTAACTCTGAACTTTGATTTCTACATGACTCTCAAAAGCATAATGTATGAACACTGGGCAAGTCCTTGGAGATCAGCCAATCTGAGAACCAGGAACACTCAGAACTGACCAGCTGTGAGGGGTCTCACTCTACAGATGAGGAAACTGAAGCCCAGAAAACTTAGTGATGAACTTCACACCCAAAGCAACAGAGCAGGATGAGATCCAGGTCTCCTGACTCCCAGGTTGTATGTGTTTTACTGTGACTGTATACTCACTGGTCTTGTAGTCTCTCTCAAATACAAGCATATTGAGGGCAGAGACCGTGTGCCTCGTCTGTTTCATAGTGTCCCAGGGGGCCAATGACGGTCCTGCACACCAGCTGTTCCTGCACACCAGCTGTTCCTGTTAGCCACAGGCAATGGCACATTTGTTTACTGGTACCCACATGCTGCCATTTGTTGGTGCCATTCCCTTTGCTCCTCTGTGGCAATTTATTTTACATGGCTCGTTCGATGCTTGTGATTCCTGGGCTCTGGGACTGAGTCATCCTGAAGGTGGATACCTGGCAGGGATGGTATACACCATCAGGGGTTATTCCCGAGGAAACTAGTACTTCTTACCCCCCAGCAGCTACCCTTCTTTTATGTCCTTGGACTAGTTATGTGTGTAGCTCTATTTTCTCCCGCTCTTGTAAGTGGTCATTTCCTGGCTGTAAGGAGAGATGAAGCGCAGAGCCTCACGTTTTGTGTTTGTGCCTCACCTTTGTGGTGGCTTACCCAGCACGACTGTGCCTTGTCCAGGTGCGTTGAGTATGGGCGCTGCTTTCCTGGTCTGTCCCCGCTGGGCGTCCACGTCCCAAGCACAGAGACAGCTGAACCTACCTGGTTATGGGATCAGCCCTCAGTAATCCCTGGAAAGATTCTTTTGCTCGGAACTTTGAGATGACTTCACAAAGACAATTCAAGGGGGACTATGGTTCATAGTGGAGTGAATGGTATGTGGTTTCCTAAGTGATTGCCTGTGAGCACACACAACCACAGTGAGTGGTTCACAGTGTGGTTCTGTGTGAATCACCAGTTACCTCCCTGAGGTCATGGTGATGCCTTCGGCCAGGGGGCAGAGGAACAGGCCTTGTCCTTGCTCTGAGCCTTATCTCTCTAGCTGCTATCTCTCTCTCTTTTTTTTTTCTTAGTTCTTTGAGCCACTTAGTGTCCCTCCATAGCCACCCTGGACTCCTCATATCTTTGCTTCAAGGCCCGAGCCTCACAGATACATTTGTGGACGTCTGCCTGCAATGACTCCAAGTCCAGACACCAAAGCACAGCGCCCGCATCCTCAGTAACTCTTTCTGTTTGTGTGGCTGCTGCCCAGATCTGAGTAGATGCTGAGGATTGAGGAGAGGCCACTGCCTTGGGCCAGTTTTTCATGTGATGTAGCTGCCCGTGAATGCCAGGAATGGTTCCTTCTTGTGCCGCAGTATCGGTGGGATTATGTTAACCACCCTGGCTTGGGAGGGAGGAGAATAACTGCGGGGTGAACGCTACCCAGAGAGTCTTGTCCCCTAGTGTTCCAAAGACAAAAGCCACATGGAATGAAGCACGTGGTTATTTCCTTTCCCGTATTATCAAGTGATCCCTGAATGCAGTGGCCTGAGGGTATTATTCTTTGTCTCATGCCTATTTGTAGGTAGGCTCAGTTTGCAAATACATAACCACTTGCTTGTCTGCCCATCTACCATCCATCCATCAATTCATCCATTGGTTGATTAACTGATCTATACATTCATCCATCCATCCATCCATCCATCCATCCATCCATCCATCCATCCATCCATCCATCCATTTAAGGAGACAAGGCAGGTAAAGTAAATGAGGAAAATGGGCTTGTTAAATACAATAGGGAGTGGTGGGGACTGTGGTGAGCTGGAGAGTGCAGTTTACTGAGCTGCCATATATAACATTCTCTGGCTCTGACCTCTCAGGTTTGATGTGTGGCACCTGATGGCCATAGTGAACCATCTTTATCTCAAAAGCGTTTGGGTTGGAGTGGCCTAGAGCTGTTTGGATGGGGCCCCTGGCCTCTTCTTCAGCCTTGTCTAGAGTGTCTTGGTAAAACCAGACTCTGGAATGTGCATCAGTCAGGGCTTTTAAAGGTTGCAAATGGCAAGAAACTCAACTCGAACTGCTTAAGCACAAAGAGAAATGTAGGGGCTCATGAAACTAAAAGTTCGGTAGTACATCTGCTTCATTTGGGCCTGGATCTAGGGGCTCACCTAGGTCATCTGGATTCCCTCCACCTCCCCTCTCTCTCAGTTCTGCTTTCCTCTACATCTCCTTTGCAGAGAGGTCTGCTTCATGGGGGTCTCCCAGCAGCTTCGGATATACAGTGTGTTAGCTTTTCCATACCAAGAGAAAGTAAGTGCCTCTTTCTCACAGCAATTCCAAGTCTGGCCCAAATTTGCCTGCCCTGGACCACATGTTCATTCATCTTTGAAGCAATCACTAAGGCCTGGGGATGTGGTTTTCTTACTGGCCAGGGCTGGGTCACAAGCCTCTCTCTAAAGTTGAGGGATGAAGTGGGGTTGATTTTACTCAACTGATGGTGGGGAAAGCTGGTTGCCTGGAGGAAATCGGAAGTGTTGTTACTGGAAGGAGGTGGAATGGCAGCTTGGCAGACAGATAACCCAAGCCCAGCACAGGGAGGATGGGTTGATGCACCGTCTCTGTGATCGAGACCCAGGACACTGAGCAGGACCAGAGCTGCCCACTCTTTCAGCCCTACCCGCCTGGCTTGAGTAGCGACCACCCCTGACCTCTGTCCAGCCCTCATCAGGCACAGGATGAGTGTAGCACAGGGCTTAGTGGGCACAGACTCTCTCTCCTCTATGCTCCGAGACGCTTGGGTCTAAGGAAACCTGACGCTCACCGCAGAACTATGACTTTCAAAGGTTTTGCAGTTTGGGAGAGGGCAGTAAACCAAGAGGGTCACAAAGTGCTCAGAGAACTCTGTGAACTTCCAACCTGGTCCTGCCATTGTAGGAGGGGTCGCCAAGACTTGTTTCAACAGTGCCTGACTTGGGCTTGGAACTCGGCTACACTGATCCCATGACTGGGCCCAAGGCAGGAACTGAGGCTGTTGGAAGAGCCCTACTTGGAATTTGGAGACTTTGATTTTCCACCCTGGGCAGAAGCTGCTGGAAGAAGAGTGGGACCAGGCTGTATCCTCAGCAGCTGGCAGCCCCTGGTGTGGCCTAGTGGGGACCCAGAGTTCTCTATTGGGACTTTGGTCCCAGAGAGTAAATCAGGCAGGTGTCAGGTTTGACCTTAGTCACATGGAATCCTCAGTGCCAGAAATACCACCTCTTGGATTGAGCAACAGTTTTCCCCTCACCATCAAGGATAATTTTAACTGTTTCCTACCTTGTTTTTGTTGTTGTTGAAAAGATGGCTACCAGAGAGCAAAATGTGGGAAGAAAGATAGAGAAAGGGTAAATGGAGCTTATAGAAGGATATATTTATAAAAGCACTTGAAACTGTCAATAAGTAAAACTCTGCTTATTAAGAAGTAGAATTATTGATGGCAAAAAGCACCGAAGAGCCTTCACACTCTATCTCATTTGCTACAACAACTCAGTGAGGGGATGACAGGGGAGGGTCATTTTCTTTTTAATATCTATTTTACAGAGGTAGAAATGGTAATTAAGAGAATTAGTAAAGTCTTGCAGTTATTGGAAAAGTTGAGTCTAGAACTCAAATCTCTAAACAACTAGTCTAGTTTTTTAATCACCGTACGCTACATTATAACTTCAGGTGAAACTTTCTTTTTCACTTGACTAAACTTGGTGAAAAAGAACATTGACTGAGAAGAAGAAAGGAAGTGGGTCTTTTTATTAGGTATCTCACAACCCAATTTGAGAATATTCCTTAAACCAAGGTATCTCAATAGAATTATGTGATCTGACATAGTTTCAACTTTCCAGCATGTCATTCATTAATTCACAGTTTTATTGATTTATTGATTCAATACTTTATTCATGAAGCAGTTACTATGTAACTGTTATATGCCAGGCCTTGTATTGGCTATTGAGGATGTAAAGATGAAAGAAACACTGGTTCCTATTAGTTTTGCTTCTTACCAAAACGCCCCAAGGCTTAGTGTCTTCAAAGAGCAACCATTTATTTTGCTTACTATTTTGTGGGTCAACAGCTTGATCTGGGCTCAGCTGGGTGGTTCTTCTGATCTTGGCTGGGCTCACTTATGTGTTTCTGGTCAGCTGCTGAGTAGGTTGTGGGCTGGCTGGAGTAGAAGAGCCTCAGCCAGGATGGCTTATCTCTGCTCCACATCTATATTCACCCTCCCGCAGGCTAACGCACTCTTGTTCACATGCCAAGCAACTAGGCAGGCTTCCAGGAGAGCAGGGTGGAAGCATGCAAGGCCTCCTGAGGCCTGGGCTTGGAACTGGCACAGCCTAGCTTCCATTGTATTCTACTGGCCAAGGCAAGTCAATGAGTGTATCCTAGCAGACTCTGCAGCTGCAGGAAGGCAACTTTACTTAGTGTCCGATCCAGGTGCTATGCTTAGTCCTATCCCCTACATGCCTTGCTTCTCACCTTACCCTGTTGGAAGACCTACCCTCTCTCCTTTTTCCTTTTCTCTAATTCTACCTACCTTTCAGATTCTACCTTCATAAAACCTTCTGGGGATGATTCTAGACTCACCTGACCTCTCAGTTCTTTTTATCAGCAACAGTATTTATAGATTACATTTAGCACTCACAGGGTATTTGAATTAGGGGCTGAAGATGTAAAGAATATCCCTGCTCCCAAAGAGGTCTACTTTCTAGGAAAACAGAAATAATAATAATAATAAGCAAAACCTACCTCATAGAGTTGTTGTAAGGATTAAATGAATTAATATGCAAAATGCCTCTCAAGGTGTCTAAAACATGGTAAGGGCTCCATAAATCCGACGTGCTGAGGGTTTTATGTGATATTTAACCATCCAACCATGTAAAAGGCAAATTTTCCTATCTCCTTTACAGATGAAGAAAGGGATGCTCAGATAAGTTATACAGTTTTCCTGAAGTCACGCAGCTAATTTAGCAGGAGATCTGAGATTCAAATTCTAAAACTCTTTTTAACCTCACTTGAGATACTTCAGTGAAGGAATCAAGTGACTCACAATGATGTTGTAAGATAAAGTCCTTTTTTCCTTGGGTCCTGGCCTCAGTTTTCCCATCTACAAAATGGGAAGGTAGAAAGATTCATAATGGGAACTGTTGACTGTAACCTGCAGCCCAAATTGATCACAATACAAACTAAAATAATACGCAATTATCTGTAAGAGAAAAAGACACATAGGGGAATGGAGTATGAGTTTGTGGAAGAGAAGAGTACTTGGGCCTCACACTCTTCTTTCTGCAGAAAGTAAACTGAGATCCCTGTTTCTGGACTATGTCCCGACTAGGAAATTCTGAGCATGAATTTAGGTCTTTGGGTGTCTCTGCTGGGGCCCCTCTGGCCTCATAGGGTCAGTCTGCGTTGGGCTGAGTGGCCCTTCTGCTTCCTAGGGCCTGACAGGGCCTGCTGGTATTTGCTGACAGTCAAGTAGTTCATGTCAAACTGGTTTATTTAGTGACTGGGCTGATAAGAGCAGAGTAACTGACCAATGGGGCTAGTGGGTAGCTCATTGATTGCCATTCACTAAGCATTTATTGTGAACCCAGCGTAGAGAGAAGGGTGTGTTTCATTCTTTATTCCTTATGATATAAGTGGTAAGTTAGTACATACTTCTAGTTGGGGAAATAGAAGCTGACACAGACACTGAGTAATGGAGCTAGGGCTGGGTGTCCAAAGCCCGTGCCCTTAGGCACCATATGCCTTCCACTTTGATTAGATTTTTTTCTCAAAGTAGGACATCTTCAATATTCTTTTTATTTTTATTATTTATTAATTTATTTTAAAATTGAACTATAGTTGATGTACAATAGTGTGTAAGTTTCAGGTGTACACCTTCAATATTCTTGAGTTTAGGGAGGAACCTTACTCTTCACAGTCTCACTGTTGCTGTAACAGTTCTCCAGTGCCCTTTGCAGCAGAACCCACCTTTGGCGGACAGACTAGGGGCCCCTCAAAGATGTCCACACCCTAACCCCTGGGACCTGTGAATATGGGGAAAGAGACTTTGCAGATGTGATTAAATTAAGGACTTTGAGATGGGGAAGTTATCCTGGATTATGTGGGTGGTCCCGATGCAGTCACAGGGGTCCTTGTAGAGGGAAGCAGGAGGGTCAGAGTCAGAGATGGTGATGTGACAGGGGAAGCAGAAATCAAAGTGGTGCCGTGGAGGGAGGAGCCACAGACCAAGGAATGCGGGCGGCCTCTAGAAGGTGGAAAGGGCAAGGAAACAGATTCTCCCCTAGAGCCTCCAGAGGGAGCACAGCCCTGACTACACCTCGATTTTAACCCTCTAGGACTCATTTCAGACTTCTGACCTCCAGAACTGTCAGATATAAATTTGTGTTTTCTTATGGCACTAAGTTGTCATCATTTGTTCTGACCTCCAGAACTGTCAGATATAAATTTGTGTTTTCTTATGGCACTAAGTTGTCATCATTTGTTACATCCAGCAGCAATAGGAAACCACTGCACCACCTTTCCACATGTCCTGTTGAATATTCCAAAGTTCCAACCTGCTAAGGCCTTTTCCTCTTTTGTGACCAAGTGCGCTTTAAGCAAAGGGGATAGAAGCCCTTGACCCACCACTGAGAAGATCTGTGCTATGAGTTAGGTTCCTGCTGGTGCGGATGGTTTGTACTGAATCAACCACCCACTCATGGTTGAGCTTCTGAGCACTGATCCTATTGGCTAGACAGCTGACTGGTGGTGGAGGTGCTATCTGAGCCAGTGGCATTGAGCTATTTTATTTTTTAATACATTCTGCTGCTCTTCATCCTTGTGGACAGAGAGCCTAGTGGAACAGACAGTCCTGTCTGAGAGTGACGCCAGCTGTCTTTTCTGCCACTGGTGGTAGCAGCGAGTGGAGGTGAGAACCCAACTCATAGTAACAACAGCTAATATTTACTCATTGCTCGCAGTGAGGTTATCTCATCTGTTCTCAGTGATCTACGAAGACGGTCCTATTATCCCCATTTTACAGATGACGAAAGTGAAGCTCAAGTCAACAAGTCAGACAACGAATACATGAGGAGCCGGGACTCAAACCTGGCCTCCTAATGCCAGCGCCCAGCCCTTCACTGAAATGCTTTGCTGCCTCTCAGTGGGGTGGCATGCATGGAGTAGGCACTTCTGACACACTTACTGGCTCAGTGAGTGAATGGCTGTCACTCAGATAGGCCAGGAGCAGCTTTGTGAACCCCCATCCAGGAGTGGCAGGGTAGACTGAGGGGCTGCCAGGAAACCCAGCTGGACAGAGAGGAATTTACTCCTGCTGGTGCAAAGATAACATGGAGCTGGCTATCTCACTTAGCATCTTGTTCCTGGACTTGTGGGCGGGCCCAACTAAATTCTTGTTGAATTTGCTGGTGTCTTCTCTCCAACAGAGCTCCAGGCACCAAGCAGGAGGTGGGGATGGTGATCTCTCAAGGTCTCCCTTTTCCTGGGGCTTCTCTCACCCCATCTTTGGGTGCTCCAAAGGGCCCAACTAGGGTGGGAGTTGGGTGTGGGCTTATTAATTTCCTTTCTTCCTCCCTGAATATGGAAGAGAGATGGGAGGAGAGTGATGGTGGATTTAAACTTAGTGTGAAGCTGTCGGGGGAACCCACATGGCTTTTGCCTGCTTAGAAATTACCTATGTCCCTAATAGATTGCCAGCTTGTGTGGGTGCTTCCTCCCTTTTGCTTTCTTTTATGTCTTGCTTTTGTGAGAGAGAGTTTACCACTGATGAACCTCATGGCAGATAATGAATAGAAGGCAAGTGACCCCAGCTGTCTCTGCCCCTCCTACCATCCCCAGGAATGTCTTGTCAGCCATAGTGGTCTTCTTTGCCCAGCCAGTTCCTATGGGCCGCTGCTGCTTCATTAAATTGCCTCATGACTGCTGTCTGACAGTTTTGGTTTCCTTCCTCTCCAAATCTCCCTCAACTTATTACTTCATTTGCAGCACTGGTCAGAGCAAGGCAATTCTATTGATTTTCCTTCTTTTGTTCTCAGTTTCTCTGTATATTAATTGGGTCTAATCATGTTTGCCATTCTCCTATCTTTAGGGGAGATTAAATTGTTGGTGTTTAAAGGGAAGGGCAGGGAGTGTTTTTGATTAGAGTGAGAGTATTCAAATTACAGTAGTACACAGATTTAGAACAAGTTTTGTGTGTTTCAATATATATATATTTTTAAAAGGACATTTTCTGTTCTGGATGTTTTCCAAACAGTCTATAAAATGCTGCGGGAGCCATTCACCTAGAGACGTCACATCAATGATTTCAGATTTGGAGGGACTGGGGGAGAGGAGATTCAGGACGGCTCTGGAGATTTGGGCCCCATCTCACGCTGGGTCACTGGAAATGGCTTCTGCTAATTGGACCTTGTCCTGTCAGGACACATCAGACAGGGCCACGGCGACACCCGAGCTTGGTGGGGGTGGAATGGTCTGGAGGAGCAGGTGTCACTGCTGCCGGGTCCTGGGAGTGCTTTGTTACTCTGGGGAACGAGCAGGCCAGCAGTCATGTGGACCGAGGTCAGGAGGCTGTGCCGAGCTGGGTTCTCCAGGAGCCCAGCAGCCAGGACCGAAGCGTGGACTATTTTGGGCTGTGTGGTGACAGAGCTGGTGTGTATGTGTGTGTGTGTGTGTGTGTGCATCCTCATGAGTGCGTGTCCTCCAAAAAATCACTCCCAAGACCAAAAATGTGTTTTTTTGCCATTGCCTTCCAAAAAACAAACAAAGTCTTTAGTCCCTGAATTGGGGGAATGGGGAATATCAGGTCCCACAGCAAGGAGACTTCCTCCCTTTTTGTTTCCACCTGGTCCCTCCACCTTCCCCTTCACAGTTGCCTCATGACTGTCCAGGGCAGGGGCGTGGAAGGTCTGAGCCTGCGTCGGGTTTTGTTGAAATGCTGGTGCCCCAGGACGAGCACACAGCTTCCTGCTGGCTCTGCAGGTTCCCGACCCCCGGCTGGTCAGTGCTCGCTGTGGCCAAGCGATGCCATGCCCCTTGGACAAAGTGATTCCAGGCAGCACGGGGCCCTCCACACCCTTCCCTAGCCCATACCCCACTCCACCCGACTCCCGTCTGGCCATGGGCGGCCAGTGACTCTGAGCTGCCTGCCTGGACTGGGTTCGAGTCTGTGGCGCTCCTGCGGAGTGAAGCGCTGGGCTGTGAGAACGCGTGGACTGGTGGGAAGTTAAAGTCTGTGGCCTCGGACTGACCTGTATTCTAATCCCAGCTCTACCACTTAGTAGCTTTGGTTAAATGCTCTGTCCTCTTTGAGCTGCAGTTTCCTCATCTGTTGATTTTAGGGCGAACGTCTGCACATGGCAGCTGAGTTCTGTACCTGTCGCACTGTGGTGGCCCGACAAGTGGTACTGTGATCACTGAAGTTGGGAGGTTGGCTTTGTTTGAGTTACTGGTGCATCATCTGCAGGGTCCCCAACAGCCTGCCCAGGAGAAGCCTGAGCCCAGCAAAGGAGAACCCTACCCTGGACCCGATAACCTCTGCTTTCGTTCTTGTCCCAGGCAACAGCTTGTTGTGGTCCTTGCAGGGCTGCCCTGGAGCGCCCCTTTCCCCCCAGTATTGCCTCAGTGGTTGGCAAAGAGCAGAGGCTGCCAGGAAAACCTTCCAGCCAGCAAGTCAACGTTTATTTATAGGTCTTGGAGGGAGACAGCCCCCAGGCCGTGAGGAAGGGCCTGGCGGGGGCAGCCGCAGTGAGCAGGGGCAGCAGAGGGGGCAGTGGCCATGGCGGGGGGACTGGAGGAGGAGGCGTTTCTGTGTTTCAGGGTTCCAGCAGAAAGCCGCAGACTGCCCCGGAGGAAACGAGGAGTGTTTAATAAGATGGCTATTTATGAAAATGCGGACAGGGAAGCATACAAGGGGATGGCAGCACCCCAGGACGAGGTCAAGGGGAGAGGGGAAGGTCACTGGGATGGCAGTGGGTAGCTGTGTGGAGAGGGCTGCCCGACAGGAGCTGGGACCTTCAGTAGATGTTGCAGCCACCCCACAGTGACCCAGTGAGGAGGCGACTGGGGGAATTAAGCACCCCATCTCACTCTTTTCCTTCTCTCTGATCTGCTGCTGGCCCAGGCCACCAGAAGCAGAGGGGAGGGAGCAAGTGGCTGACCATACAGGACTCCTGGGGGGACTCAGCCCGAAGAAGTATGGCAGAGAGAACCTAGAAGGGCCAATGCAAGACACTCAGGAGGCAGACAGAACGGGGACTGAACTCACCCTGCTTCTGTGTGGTCTTGGGTGAATGTGTGACCTTGCTAAGCCTCAGTTTCCTCATCTGTAAAATGGGAATGGTAAAGACATTCTCTGTCTCATAGTGGGATACAATGAAATACTAAGTGCTCAGCAAGATTCCTGGTACACTGTAAAGGCTCAATAAATGAAAATTGAACAGATCGGAGGGTTTACATGAAAGTGTCCAACTGAGCAGCCGCCATGTGTTCCGTAAGGCCCAGTGGTATATCATTTATCCAGTGCCTACGGGATATCTATCGAGTGCCTCCTCTCTGCCAGGTACCCAGTCTTAGGCACTGGGAATACTGGGGTGAACAAACCAGACCAGCCTTTCTCCCCGGGAGCTGACGTATCTAGTGGGGGGAAGACAGGTAGCAAGTAAATATAAATAAAATAAGTTTTGATAGTTGGCAAGGTGCTGAAAAGGCCATAAACCAGAGAGGTGGGTTAAGAACGGGTGCTGTGGGTCGGGAATTCGGGGAGGGCCTTTCTGAGGGGGTGGGCTGAGCGCAGCAGGAAGAGCAGAGGCAGCCGGCCCTGTGGCGGTGAAGAGAGGGTGCCTGTAGAGGGAGCTGCAGGTGCAAAGGCCCTGAGCGCGGAGGAGGTTGGTGTCTCTGGGGCAGGCAGGCGGCTGGAGCCGAGCGTGGGGCGAATAATGGCGTCTCCCTGCAGGGTGGACGGGCGGACGGGCACCTACACATGTGCAACTACACATGCGCAACGACAGTTAGCTGATGGCTGTTCTTATTATCACTTTAAGAAAAATTATTATTTTAGAAAAGAGTAGCGTAAATAAGTGGGTAGACACAGTATAAAATGTTCCGATGGATCGGCAAACATTTACTGTCAAGGCAGCGTGAGTGGAATGCTGAAGAGCGGAGACTCTGAGACAGATGGCCTGCTCACATCCTGACTCGGCCACTCCCTAGGTTATCTTGGGCTCATGACTTAAGCTGTCTGAGCCCCAGTGTCCTCACCTGAATGATGGGGGATAGGAAGAGCATCTCTCTCATGGGGCCATTGTGCAGATGAAATGCATCTCTATTTCTTTTTTTTTTTTTAATATTTTTTATTAAATTTGATTTCGTCTGTGTTTTGCACTTTTTATTATTATTTTTAAATTAATTAATTTTTATTTTTGGCTGCGTTGGGTCTTTGTTTCTGCACGCGGGCTTTCTCTAGTTGAGGCGAGCGGGGGCTACTCTTCGTTGCGGTGCGCGGGCCTCTCATTGCGGTGGCTCCTCTTGTTGCAGACCACGGGCTCTAAGCGCACGGGCTTCAGGAGTTGTGGCTCGCGGGCTGTAGAGCGCAGGCTCAGTAGTTGTGGCGCACGGGCTTAGTTACTCCGCGTCATGTGGGATCTTCCCGGACCAGGGCTCGAACCTGTGTCCCCTGCATTGGCAGGTGGATTTTTAACCACTGCGCCACCAGGGAAGTCCGTATCACTATTTCTAAAGCTCTTAGAACAGTGCCTGGCCCGGTCAGTGGTACTGCTGAGGCTCAGGAGCAGATGCTGGCACAAGGGGGCTTGAACCAAGGCCTGCTCTCAGGAGCTCACAGTTGGGGCTGGGACATGTGTTTATAGAGACCCCGGCCCCCCAAGGCAGCATGTGATGGTTACTGCATAAATGGCCAGACCATTACTGGAGGGAGCCATCATCGGAGGGCTGGGGGTGGGGACAGAAGGCTTTGAGGAGGGATGTGAAGACAAAAAAAAAAAAAAAAAAAAATTAATGCTAACCAGATCTGCTGGCATCAGTCAACTGAAGACAAAAATATTTAAGTCAGTCTGCCCCAAAACATTGCTTCTACTTTTCCTGTGTAGCCTTTTGCTGCATCCCCTGGCCCGGCCTCAACTTATCTCTCACGTCTATCAACACGGGACAGCCCACCAACCTCCTCGGTCAGCTCCAGTGAGCCTTTAAATCTGCTGGAAGTTGTTGAGACACTTCTACCCTCAACTTCCCCCAGGCCAGAGAGGCGAGGAAAGGTTAGAGGTCAGAGGACTGGAGCTAGGGAGCTGGGAGGGCTGGGTAGAGGTGGAGGGCAGGGTGGGTGGAATTAACCAGAACCCTGTGTTGTCTGGCAACTGGCAGATTCTTCTGGTAAGATAAGTGGAACCCTCTGCAAGGTAATTATTAGAGAGCATAAATTCCCCAGATAACCTGTCCTCAGAAGAGATATTGATGACTGTGGGGCAGACAGGTGCTCCAGGTTGCTCCCTTTCTGCAATATTGACTCCTGTCCCCGGCCTCCTCCTCCCCCTCCTCTTCCTCCTCTGTTGCCTTTTCTCTAATCAACTGCCCTGCCCGTCCTTCTTCCCCCACAGACGTCAGCCTCTGGCTCAAGGTGGCTCTTCTGGACCTTTCTTTCTTTTCACTTGCCTCTTAGCTCGCTTAATGACGGAGTTCCCAGAACACAGCACGGCCACGTGCATCCCTGGGGTTGAGCAGGATTGGTGGACGAGGTGCAGCCCCCGTGGGAAGGAGTTTCTAAGAAGAAAAGGAGGCTCTGAGCTTCGCTTGGGTCCAGGTCCCCAGAACGAGTCAGGGTTGGGCTCAGTGAAGGGCCTGGACTGGACCTGGTCCTGGGGATTGTAGATCAGGTACTTAGCAGTGCAGGCAGGTGGTAAGTACCTGTTGGTACATCGCTGCTTTTACAGTACTTTCTGAAGCCCCCTCTTCTCTCCAGGGCTGATATTCTCTAAATATTTATTTAACAAATATAAGAAGAGGCAAAGGGCTGACTGAGGGGCCACCAGAGAAGCCGGGTCACTGGAGGCAACCTCTCCTTTCTTGTCCCAAACAATTCACTTCTGGCCCCTGACTTGCACCCCAATTCTTGACCGAACTGGACATGTCTTCCTTAGAAGCCCATTTCCTGCCATCACTGACCATGTTCTGGGTGGGGGGATCTCACTGTTCTCTGACTCTAAACAGCTTATCAGTAGGGTGACCTGATCATTTATCAGCCAAGCAGAGGCACTTCTGAGAGGGAAAGCATGAGTTATTAGCAGTTATGCCAGGACCTCGATGGGAACCAGGACTGTTCCACACAGACCGGGTCCTACTTCTTGAAGTTCTCTGCCTGAGGTAATGCTGGTAAATATAAGCCTCTCCAGCTTTCTACATTCCTGGTGGTGTTTTAGTATGACTTAGAGATTGGACCCAGGGTGCTGCCTGGCTGACCTGCCTTGTCCCTTAGTTTGGCTCTGTCCATATTCCATCATTTGGAATATGTGAGGATGATTCTCTCCATTTGACAGATGGGAGCCCAGGGCTCAGAGAGGTTGAGAGACTTGCCTACCCACAGTGATTAAGTTCCAACTCCGACCTAGAACGGAGGTCCAGCCTTGATTCCCACCTCAGCCTATCAGGGGCCAAGCACCATCCCTCTGTTCCATGGGATGGACCATCCTCATCAAAACAGCCAAGGGCTGGGATGCTTCTGTCAGTCTTATGCTGATCCTGACCACTTTCTGGAGAAGAGAGAGATGGATGAGAGAGGCAGGGAAGCACCAGGGGCAGAAGAAGCATAAATGAGAGTCTCTGCTGTGCCTGGTTTTTCCTGACGATTTTATTCAGAGTGAGGGGGGGCGAGTGGGTTTTAACACCTCCTCTTTGACAGAGAGCACCCCAGGGAGGGGCACGGCTCTCAATTCCCCCACTGCCTCAGCAATAGTCGTTAACTCATCAGGAGGAAATGAGGTCCGTGCAATTGTATGAAGCATCATTTTGCCCATTGGCCGAGAGTATTTCCTAAGTGAAAAAGGGCTTTCAAGGGAAGCTAGAAAAAAATGTTCAGTGATGAGTTTTACTTGCTGTGGTTAATGATAATTATTAAATAGGTAGGGTGAGCTAGTGCTTGTTTTCCTTATTATTAGCTGTATTTATGGGTTTTTATTAAGTTGTACCCAGCTGGGATAATTGTAAAACTATCTGCTTAAGACTCTTTGGCCTCCCATTCTATTTTCTTTCATTCCAAAGGTGGAGTCTTTTCATTATTCAAGGCTTATACTGTAAACCAGGAGTTGGCAAACTTTTTCTGTAAAGATCCAGAAGGTAAATATTTCAGGCTTTGCAGGCCGTGCGATCTCCATTGGAGCCACTCAGTTCTACCACAATAGCATGAAAGTGGCCATAGTCAATACATAAATGAATAGGTGTGACTGTCTTCCAATTACACTTTATTTATAGAAATTCACGGTGGGCTAGATTTGGCCCAGGGACTGCAGTTTGCGGACCCCTACTGTAAACAGTGGAGAAGTCCCTGAGCTGGGAGCCTGGAGGCTGAGGACTGACTCTCAGCCCTGCCCGTGTGTGACTGGAGGAAGTCACCTCCCCTTTCTGGTTGTTGGTTTTCCTTGCAGTACAACAAAGGCATCAGACCAGATGGTCTCTAACGCTCTGGGGTTCTTAACTCTGACCCTAGTTTATGATAACCTGGCATCTTTCTTTTCCTCCCTTCAGTAGATGTTCAGACCCACAGGGCCTCTCAGAGCCCATCACCACTTGTCCACCTTCGGGATGGCTGTGGTTTCTAAACTACACCATGACATTTTGTCTTTCTCTGATGGTATCTTCTCAGGCAGCCCCGTAACCAACCTACTTCTTGAGTTACTGAGGATGACTCTGTGACTGGAAAGTTTACCTCTGGACTGTTTGGCAGTTTGGGAAACTGAGGCCCCAAAAAGAGAAGTAGCTAAGATTACCCAGCAAATCGGTGATGCTCTTAGAGAAACCAGGTGCCTCCAAAAAAAGAAGTATTGTTCAGGTCATTCCAGTTCTGGAGGCTCAACTCACCATGAAAGGGCGGTGGTATCCCTGTGGGAGGTTGATAGTGTAGCAGCCAAGAGCAAGACTGAAATTGCCTGGGCTTCTGTCTTCACAGTGCCACTTAGAACCCTAGGCACGTCGCTTAAAACTCTGAGCCTCAGTTTCCTAATCTGGGAAATAGGGGGAAATAGAAGGATGGGGTTGTTGTGAGGATGAAATGAGATTATACGTGTAAAGTGCTGAGCACAGTACCTGGCACAC
Source organism: Balaenoptera borealis (assembly GCF_965194805.1). Lineage (NCBI taxonomy): Eukaryota > Metazoa > Chordata > Mammalia > Artiodactyla > Balaenopteridae > Balaenoptera > Balaenoptera borealis. The sequence goes on from NC_138866.1 coordinate 29,279,904, forward strand.
ATAGTAAGTGCCCAACAAATGGAAACCTTGCCACTATGATTTTTATGATCATTATCATTTTGTCATCCTTCTGTAAATGTGTTGAGGGTGCCTCGTCCTCATTTTTATACCAGACTCATCTTCACCTTTTGGGTTGGAAATGTGGGCTGAATGCTTTTCTCCTGTTCTGTATGTTAAGTGACTCTTGATGAGGTGGAAAGACTGGGGGAAGAAGATGAGAAAAGGCATGGGAGGGGAGGAAGGAAGGGAGGGAGGGAGGGAGGGAGGAAGGAAAGATGGAAGGAAGGAAAGGAGGGAGGAAGGGAGGGAGGGAGGAAGGAAAGATGGAAGGAAGGAAGGGGACTTGGGAAAACAGGTCCATGAGGAAAGGAGAATCAGGTTCTAAATCCAGTCATGTTTCCTAATAGTTGTTGGGATGGGAAGAAAAATAGACCTCCTTTAAGCAGTGTGGAGGTTTTGGTATCCTTTGTCATTATCCTGGGATGTAGCGGTTATGAGGGCAGATTTAGGTATTTCTAGAGTGTACTCACCTTTCAGTTTTGATCTTGAGTTTTCAAGACAGTTCTACCTTTTCCACCAGAGAATTTAAATTTGGAGACATGACCAGCCTCTTGGTTAGCCTGGCTTTGTTCTGTCTTTATTAAAAGGTTTACAAGTATGTGCCTCCAAAAGCAGCAGGCCTGGGACAGTTTTCCCAGGGGGCTGCCAAGAGAAATTGGGGTGACTCTCAACCTTGTGGCAGGTTAAATGAGACTCAGTGCTTCTTTGTTTGGCTTGATGTCCCTTAGAAGGACGGCCCGGAGATCATTTGGTCTGCAGGGTGTTTGCTTCTGCAGGCTGATTTTAACCAACTCTGACAGGAGGGCAGAGGTCTCCAAGCGAGGTCAGGACCACAAATCCCATCCCAGCAGGTGCATGATGGGGAGACAGCGCCCTCCAGATGACCTTCAAGTTCCCATTGATTTCCCATCAAGCAGGGCTTCCCCACCCGCATGCTGCTCCTGCCTCTGCCACTACCGGTGGGCTTGGGGCTCTGGAAGAGGACGTGGATCAGCTCTCTGAGAACGTACATGCAGAGGAGGTTAATTCAGAGAGAGGCCCTTTCGGGGAACTGGAGTAAGTTACTCTGGGGACCACTTCTGGCCACCACTAGTTTATGGTGCCAGTATCAGTCCTGGAAAGTCCTTTTTGGGCATAGAAAGGAGTGGCGGATACCATGAAGCATTTATCCACTTGGTCCCACTTCTCTCCAGGCTTTGGGTTGTATAGGTGGCGTTGTGGGGTCATGAGCAGGATTTGGGTATGGACAGTAGGCTTGGTCCCTCACCCACTGTCACGGGTGTGTGAGAGGATCGGAAGTGAGAAGGTGGCGGTGTGATTCTCATTGCCTGTGCTGCGGGCACAATCCTCTCCTGAGCACTGACCTTCTTGCCCTCTGGAAGGCTGGGCTTCCATACCCTCCAAACTCTCTGCTGCAGGTTGGCTTGGATCTTTCATTTATTTGTTCAGTGTTATCTGACGAGCATTTCCTATGTGCCAAATCCTGTGTTAGATGTAGGGGATACAGTTATCAGGGAGATAAAGGCCCTTCTCGCCCAGAGTTCACAATTTTGTTACGTAGAGATGATCAGCAGGCCAAGAGAAAGCAGAGACTTTTTTATTTTTTAAAATTTGTTTATTTATTTTATTTATTTTGACTGTGTTGGGTCTTCCCTGCTGCGTGAATGCCTTCTCTAGTTGCGGCGAGCGGGGCCACCCCTCACTGCGGCGCGTGGGCCTCTCATCATGGTGGCCTCTCTTGTTGCAGAGCACGGGCTCCAGGCACGCGGGCTTCCGTAGTTGTGGCTTGCGGGCTCCAGCGCGCAGGCTCAGCAGTTGTGGCGCACGGGCTTCGTTGCTCCCCGGCATGTGGGATCCTCCTGGACCAGGGCTCAAACCCGTGTCCCCCGCATTGGCAGGCGGATTCCCAACCACTGAGCCACCAGGGAAGCCCCAGAGACTTTTTTAGAGTGGTAAATAGTACGGAAAAAATAAAATAGGATATGAGATAGTAAGGGCTAGAGCAGGAGTGGAGTAGGTTGGGCTACCCTAGATTCGGTGAGTGAAAAAAGACTTCTTTGAAGAGAAGCCAGCCATGAGAAGATCTGGGAGAAATGTATACCAGGAACAGGGAATAGCATGTGCAAAATCCTCAGATGAGATGATTTTAGTTTATTAGAGGGACAGAAAGAAGTGCAGTGAGGGTGGAGTCCAGTAGGGAAGGGGGGTAGGAGACAAGATGAAGTAGGAAAAGTGAGCACAGCCAGATAGTCTGGGGGCCTGTAGCCATGGGAAGGAGTTCAAATTATATTCTAAGTGCAGTGAAAGCCATTGGAAGGATTTAAGGAGGAGAATGTCATGATCTGATTTCCATTTTAAAAAGATCCCTTGGACTGCTGCATCGAGAATTGACTACAGAGGATGTGTTCTTTGTGGCTGTGTTTTAAATGCCAGACCAATATTCACTTTACTGGGGAGGGCAGCACTGAGGCTCTTATTTTCCAGCAGCAAAGATGGGGTCTAAGGATATGTTTGTCCAAGAATTGTCTCTAATCCATGGTCTGCTTCTCCTGGCAATCACACTCGGGGGACAGCATACCTGTGTCCAGCACATAGCTGGGATTTTAGAAAAGACTTAGTCTATGAACCAGGGAAACTAAAAATACTTAATCAATGAAGTTTCTGTGATGGGTGTGTGTTTTCTTTCTAGGTATGCTTCACCCTAGATAAAGCAATTTTTTCCCCCCACTTTTGAAAGTTGGTTGCATTCTACACATTCTTTAGCCTCTGGAGGAGAGATTTATTTTGTCAAGTCTGGATGCCATTTGAAAGGCAAACCTTGGATACAAGAAAAGCTACAGTCTTCCTCCCCCCCAGAGCATCCCCCTTTTCTCACTCCCCTTCCCCCATTCTCCCATTATTTACTGGAAGGAATCACACTGCTTTTCTCCTACCTCTAGTCTCCTGTCCTTGGCTGCCCCTTGACTTCAACCCCAAGTTGCGTATGTCATCAGAACACCCAGTGGCAGCTCAGAAATCATGGCCCGGTTCAATATAAATTCCGTCTTGCTTAGGCAGCTTTGCATAATAAGTCCCTGAAAAATCTTCACCAGAGCAGATGCTGGAAAAGGGATTTATTGGGTCTAGCGGGCCTGAACGTCAGACTGAGCGGCATTTCAAGTCATGATGGGAGTTTTAGGGTTCAAATTCTTCGTTTGACTTGGCTTTTGCAAGGCGATACCCTCGTTCCCCAGGTGCCTTTCCTGTGATGTTAGGAAGGTCAGAGTCGCCTCCAGAGTGACCGCCCTAAGGAAGTCAGGATCTCCGTACGGTTGCCTTGACCAGGCCTTGTGGATGTTTTGTGAGAGGTGCGGACTTCTGTGGGACTCGTCTGCTGCAGGTGAGTGCTGCCAGGTTAATCCATGTCTGCTGCCTGAAAAAAATTTCCCACAGGAACAAAACAAGCTGAGTTAAAGTCAGTTAACCAGGCTTTCCTGCTCTGCTGTTACAACGTGGCTGAAGAGCATCACAGGGCTCTCTTGTTCTTGCCCTTGCTTTGGAGTTTGGGGGTGCTGTCCTTCAATTAGTGAGTCTCATATTTCTCAGAATCACTGGGGGAATCTGTCAAAAATCCAGATGTCTGGATCACAGGCACACCTCCAGCATCAGAATTTCACAATGCCACCCCACCCTCCTGCCCGCATTGATTCTGATACAAACCAAAGTTTGAGAACCTCTGCCCTAGATCCTTCTTCTGGAAGGTGGGGTGACGGCATTCTTGATAAGCACAGAAGGGGTGTTTCCTGCATCAGCAGAAGAGGAGCAAGTCTTCCTGGGGTGATCTGATGACAGCACAGCACAATATTCAGTGAGCTTCTTACAGAGTTCACAGAAGAGGAATGTTAGTTCTGCATCTTGGCGTGAGTACTGTAGATGGAGGAATACAATCTCAAGAGCTGAAGTGACCCTTTTTAAGATGATGAAGAGAATTCAGTAGGATTTGAACTTATAGGATATCTGTTTTCAGATGCCTAATCCTGTGCTCTGGAGAAGCCACGTAACTTCAGGCTCACCTCATTATCATCTGGAGAAAGAAGGTCCTCAGCATCCCTCAACTGTGAAGCTTCCATGAGTTTGCTAAGGATGGCGTGACATTTCAAACAAGCAATCTGTATTTATCACATGCTTCTACATTCTCAGCACTGTGCTTGGTGGGGTAGCACACAAGTATATAACTCTTAGTCTCTGTCTTCAAGATGTTTATAATCTAGTTGGGTGGGGAGAGAGAAGGAGGGTGGTAGAGACTGGCCAAACATGAGTGAGACAGTTAGGGAGCTCAGAGAGGCAGAGAGCAAGAACCATTGGCAGGAATAACTGGGGAAGCTTCCTGGAAGAGGTGGGACTTCAGCCAGTCCTTGAACAGGGTAAGATCAGCCAGGCCAAGGACAGGAGGCAAGAATTCCAGACTTGGGGGGTGGGGGGGCGTCTGAGTAAAGTATTTTGTTGGGGTCCAGGGAAGACCTGTCTGCTTCATATATGCAGGAAGGTCAGATAAGGATTCATTCATTCATTCATTCATTCACTCAATCCTTCATCATCAACCCAACACAGCAAGCTCTGCTGGGCTTGGGGATAGAGCAGCAAACAAGCCAGATGTGGTTTCTGTACTTGGGGCAGGCTTTAGACTCCTGAGATCATGGTGCAGCATCTGCTCTGCTCTCCTTGATGCCTGAGGTTGGCCTCACCACCCTGCTGCCTAATGTCTTGGGTTGGAGGTTTGTGTGGGTACCTGACAAGCTCAATGATACTGTTGTGTGTATGTGTGTCACATGGAAGGCATTAGCCTGCTCAGGCAGAGGGTCAAGTCATAAAGTGGCAGAAGACACTGCTCTTTGAAGGAAGGAGAGAGGAATCACCACTGATTACAGGCATTTACCTCTGTGAGTCAGAGGTTCTATCTCATTTAATTATCTTGGAGCTGAAGTAGGAGCTATGTACCCATATTGTGGGAAGGAGAATTTAGGCTCAGGGAGAGTAAGTAACTTGCCCCAGGTTTGTGTGGCCAGTAAGCAGTGGAGCTGAACTCAGATCTGCCTAATTCCAAGTCTCTGTTCTACCTCAATACCAAGACTCTCCAAGGGCCTTAACAGCTCAGTAGAAGAATTTGGCACTATTGGGAGCCATCTAGGCTTCTGTACTGAGGCAGGCAAGATTGAAAACTGGGTTTGAGGGAGACTTCTTTTTGTCAGCTGGGTAGGAGAAGAGCTATAGTGATTGCAGTCAGGAGACTGCTGCAATAACAGGGGCCGGGTGCTGAGGACTAAGTGGAAGTGCCTGCAAACATTCTTTTAATACTTTTTTTAAAGTTGCAAGTAGATAGTCATGTAATCTAAATCACCAACCTATATGTGCAAAAAACTCAGAAGACCATGCATGCACCATATGCTTTACTGCTGTGATTGAAACTCCTACCATAAGTGAGTGGTATATGAGTTGCTGAAAGCAATTCAACAAAGAATTATTGGGCACTTACTGTGTGCTGGGCTCTGTGCTAGATGCTGGAGGTGAACCGGTAAAAAAGCCAGGTATGCAGGGCTGCTGGGTTACACTGCTCCAGTACGGTTCACACTGGAGTTTATATGAAAGGTGTGCCTGGTGTGGTTTAGTGCAAAATCTGAGTGGCTGTGTGCAGTGGCCCTGCAGATGTGGTCCCTGCCCTCATGGAGTTTGTAGTCTAGTAGGGAAGACAAATATTAAACATTGAGTTGAGTTAAAATTGACATTGTTAATAGTATTATTATTGTTGTTTTTGTTGGAAGAGGACAGAATGAGGAGGAAGGGGATTGAATCTCTCTCTTAAAATCCTCTATATCCCTTCCTATTTTATATAAGAAACACTGTCTTAGCTGGGGCTGCTATAGCAAAATAACCATAGACTGGGTGGCTTAAACAACAGACATTTATTTCTCACAATTCTGGTGGCTGGGGTGTCTGAGATCAGTGTGGCAGCATGGTCTAGGTGAGGTCTGGTAAGGGTCCTCTTCTTGGGTTGCAGGTAATTGCCTTCTTGCTATGTCCTCACATGGCAGAGAGAGAGAGAGACAGAGACAGAGAGGGAGGGAGAGGGAGAGAGAAAGCGATAATCCCATTGTGGGGGCTGTACTCTCATGACCTGATTACCTCCCAAAGGACCCATCTCCAAATACCATCCATTGTGGGGTTAGGGCTTCAACACGTGAATTTCAGGGGTGGGGAGATGCAACTCAGTCCATAGCAAACACTAAACTTGGTTTTCTTTCAAGGGCAGCTTTAGGAACAGTGTAACTGTGAGGAAAATGAAAAGGTTCCCCAACCTTGCCAAATATTGCCCCCTGCTTGCTAATTATTACAAAACGCGGCACAAATGTGAGATGGCTTTCCGTGCCTCAGTTAGAGTTAAACGTGTTTAAATGCAAACAGGAGGAAGTTAGTAAATTGGTGTAGATGAGTTTTAATGTGTGTGTGGGGGCCGTTGTGGAAGTTGGGCAGCTGAGTGAGACAGCAGGAAAGCCAGGTGCCCACAGAGAAGAGGGGCCGATGGGAGAAGGCAGGGCCAGCAATCTGCCACAGGCCTGAGCTCCTCTTTATCTCTGCTTATCTCTGTTTATGAGCACAAATAGCTGTGATGGGCCAAGGTCCTGTTTTTACAGCTGGAAGGGACCTGTGGCCACGGGGTGGGAAAGGAGAGAATGGGAGAGCTCCCTGAGACATGAAAGAATTCTGTGCCAGCTGGGCTGAAGGATAGGGGAGGGTCAAGGACACGGTGCTGGGAAGAGACAGAGCAGGGTTCCCTCAGGTCCCCGCTCCCACCCCTATGGGGACTGGGGAGGGAGCAGGCTTTGGCAGGGCATGAAGAATTCACTCTTGGACACATGTTTGAGGTAGGGCAGGACACCTGTCCTTGGGTCAGAACATGGGACCACAGGGACAATGAAGAGGGAGGGGCCCTAGGTGTCTGGGTTGGGGGTCGGAGCTGGGAGTCTGTTTAGCACAGTGGACGTGGAATCCAAGAGAACAGGCAAGGTCTCGAGAGAGGGAGGTGGAAATGTGAGGAAGAGGAGCAGGGCGTCTTGGAGAGGATATGACAGGCTCTGAAAATCACATGTGGACCCTAGTTGGCAGTCATTTTGGAGAAGTCTTATTTTTTCCACTCTGAATCCTCTTTGGTGCCTAGAATCCATTTCTCCACAGATATGCTCAAGGCGGGCCACTGGAAAGCTCTCGGAGCTAGGATGGCTCTCTCACTCCAGAAGGGATCGCTAAGGATCCCACAAAACCCCTCACAAAAGCTCCAGAACGGGGCAGCCAGCGCTGCTCCGAGCAACACGCCGTGAGGGGCTCCTGCTCTGGCAGAGAGCCCAGCAATTTGTCCCCCCTGCCTTTCCTGCTTCTGATTGCAGCCTTGAGTAGCCTGAAGTCAGTTGTTGATGAGACCATCATTCTACTCTGCCTTATGCCAGCTTCTTTGAGCCCAAGACATCTATCACCCTGTGGAAAATCTAGCCCCCTTGGTTTGATGTAGACAGGTGATGGCTGAGGCTGGGCCGTGCCTGTCCCAGCCTGGGGCACACTGGTCACCACTGCACAAAATGATTCATTTGCTGCCAGCCTTTCCCAGCTTCCTCTACCGCTTGCAACTTTTTTTTTTTTTTTTAATATTTATTTATTTTTTATTTTGGCTGTGCTGGGTCTTAGCTGCGGCATGCGGACTCTTAGTTGTGGCATGCATGCGGGATCTGTTCCCTGATTTGGGCCCCCTGCATTGGGAGCGAGGAGTCTTAACCGCTGGACCACTAAGGAAGTCCCTGCCCCTTGCAACTTTAATGCAAATGTCACCCCTGGGATCCTATCAATGTGGGATTTTTAAAAAAGAAATACCACATGGGGAGAGGAGAGATAAATTAGGGGTTTGGGGTTAACATGTACATACTACTATATATAAAATAGGTAAACAACAAGGACCTACTGTGTAGCACAGGGAACTATGCTCAATATCTTATAATAACCTATAATGGAAAAGAATCTGAAAAAGTATATATATATATGTATGTATAACTGAATCACTTTGCTGTACACTTGAAATTAACACAACATTGTAAATCAACTATACTTCAATAAAAGAAAAAAGAAATACCACATTGAAAAGGACGTTTGTCCCCTCTCCTGTTTAAATTGCTTTCCATGGGTTAGGGAGACCTGGCCATTGATTTTCTTCTAGAGAACAGAGCAAGCCCTGTGAAGCTTTTGGCTAATTAACTTTTGGAGAAGTGCAGCTTGAATTTATCAGAGGATGAAGTCTCTTTTCTCCTCACATATCTTAAAAAAGGCTTTAAACTTTTGTTTCCGAATCGCTGCCAATGCCTGGCCTGTTTAAAAGTGACTTCCCTGGAGACGATGGCAGAGGGTGATGGCTGTCACATTTTTGTAGCTTCAGTCTTTAATACAGTTGTTCCAGTCCTCAGAAAATCTCTCCTGTTTACATAAGGGAGGTATCATTCACACAAAGATTACATTTAAAAATACACATTTCCCCCCAGCATGCCTGTTACTAATAACATTGCATGTTATGAAAGTGGAAAGTATTTAAGATGAAATTAATTTTCACCCAGTGAGCCACTTTGTTTGACTTTTTCGTTCCATTCAGTATGGGGCATGGACTTGGCCAAACGCACTTCTCATTTTCAGCAAGTTCACTTTCTTGTTTCTCTTTTTGGGATTGAAGCTGTTGGAAGCGAGTTCCAGGCATATCGAGAAAAGTCTGATTTGAGATCCTATTGTAGATTTCTTTCGTACTGGCTTCCAGAAGTTTGTTTTGAAAATGGAAACCCTCTTCTCTCCAGTTGATGAGTTTTATTTATTTATTTATTTACTTGAAGCCATCTTTATTTTATTTATTTATTTTTTTAACATCTTTATTGGAGTATAATTGCTTTACAATGGTGTGTTACTTTCTGCTTTATAACAAAGTGAATCAGTTATACATATACATATGTCCCCACATCTCTTCCCTCTTGCATCTCCCTCCCTCCCACCCTCCCTATCCCACCCCTCTAGGTGGTCACAAAGCACTGAGCTGATCTCCCTGTGCTATGCGGCTGCTTCCCTCTAGCTATCCAGTTGATGAGTTTTAGTGTACAGTTTTCTTCATTCCTTCCCCTCCCTCCCTCCTTCCCTCCCTCCCTTCCTTCCTTCTTTCCTTCCTTCCTTCCTTCCTTCCCCTCCCTCTGTCCCTCCCTCCTTTCCTTCCATGGTTTCTCTTTAAGTAGAATTTTTGGAGTTGGAATAGTTAACATCTTTTTTGGCAGTCTGTCAAAATATCCTGGGAAACCAGATAACGGCTTCTCACATCAGACGCTTCTCTGTCGTGTGTTCTTGTCAGTTCTCATGCATGTGATGTGACTGGTCTCTGTTATGTGGAGGGAAGCTGGAGCCCCCAGGACACCCTGGACAGGCTGTGTGTCACCTTGCCTGGGCTGAGCTACCCTCGACAGTTCTGTTACACTGAGCTGCATCGCCTTAGCAGAAGGAGGCATTTAAGCTGGTGGGACACAGATGCGAACGCTTCACAGGAAATGGTTATTTTTGATCAATCTCATGATCCTTGTTACATCAGCTTACGTGCAGTTCCATTTTATAGCATTTTGATGGGCTTTCATTCCCCCTCCCCAATTCATTTCCAGCTGTGTGACTATTATAATTTGATTACAGTTAGGTTTTGCAACTGCTAGACACTTTCTGAGCTGTTATGCCGTCCTTGTGAGAGGGAAGATGCCCAGAGGTAAAAAAGGAGCAAAGGGCTTTTTTTTAGGAGGCATGTCCACAGGTAGTTTCCAAAAGATGCCTCAGAAGCTTCAATGATTGTATCCTCCCAGAATAAGGAATTTGCTTTAAAATTTTTGGTAGAATCTGACCCATTGACTTTTAAAAAAGGGTAAGAAGACAAATACTGTATGATAACACTTAAATGTGGAATCTAAAAAATACAACAAACTAGTGAATATAACAAAAAAGAAGCAGACTCACAGATAAAGAGAACAAACTAGTGGTTACCAGTGGGGAGAGGGAAGGGGGAGGGGCAAAATAGGGGTAGGGGATTAAGAGGTGCAAACTATTAGATATAAAACAAGCTACAAGGATATACTGTACAATACAGGGAATATAACCAATATTTTACGATAACTATAAATGGAATATAAACTTTAAAAATTGTGACTCACTATATATTGTACACCTGTAGCTTACAAAATATTGTACATCAACTACACTTCAATAAAAAAGTGAAAAAGAGTACAGAAGAATCCATTTAAATTTTTTCTTTCTTTACTGCTCTAAATATTTTGGTTAAGAAATATATTATTTTAAACTTAGACCCCTTCCCGCCCCCATTTTGGCATCCTTGGATCTACATAGACCAAAAAAAAGGGACATTCATAATGTCCCTTCAGAATGAGCTACTTGAGTCTCCCTTTTGGCTCTGCAATCCCTGAGGCTCCTCCTCTTCCTGCCTTTTCCTCACTCTCCTCACTAAGAAGCTCTGCTTTACCTGGTAGACATCATGTGATTACATCTGTAATTCCTTGGGCCATTATTTTTTTAAAATTTATTTTATTTATTATTATTTATTTTTGGCTGCATTGGGTCTTTGTTGCCGCGCAGGCTTTCTCTAGTTGCAGCGAGCGGGGGCTACTCTTCGTTGCAGTGCACGGGCTTCTCATTGCAGTGGCTTCTCTTGTTGCGGAGCATGGGCTCTAGGTGCGTGGGCTTTAGTAGTTGTGGCATGAGGGCTCAGTAGTTGTGGCTCATGGGCTCTAGAGCTCGGGCTCCGTAGTTGTGGTGAACGGGCCTAGTTGCTCCGCGGCATGTGGGATCTTCCCGGACCAGGGCTCGAACCTGTGTCCTGTGCATTGGCAGGTGGATTCTTAACCACTGCACCACCAGGGAAGCTCCCTTGGGCCATTATTAACCTCTGCCATATGCCTACCTTTTATTTGTTAGGTATTTGATCTCATTGATTATGTTTGTGTTTTAAGATTGATCAATTATAGAATGTTATATTTTTGGTTTTTGAAAAGGACATTATCTTAAAATTAGTAGCATCACCACATGTCCAAGGATACCAAAGATTCAGACACCTAAAATTTACTGTGCTTAATCAGATCACCACTTCAGCAAACCAGAAGGGTCTTTCTATTTGTGTATTAAACTCTGGGAATTGAATTATTTTGAGGTCAAAAATCAACTATTATTATTTCAAATGCTTCTTTTGTCTGTTTTCCATCAGAAAGTTATTTTTCTTTAAGTGTGTGGTTTTAAAAGATTGGTGCATGCCCTTCTTCACCTCCTTCCCCCATAATAGCTCTACTTTTACAGGATGTTTCCTCTGACCTTCTAGTCTTTTCTATGGAGTGTTTCTCTTCTATTGTAATGGAAATCTTTGTATCTATGCTGGTGGTTTGGGTTCAATCTAGAGTGCCTCTGTTGGTTACCACTGAGAAAAAAGTGTGGCTAATGGGGGATTTTAAGGGGCAGGGGGCTCTAGAAGACTGGTGTCCTAGTAGATCCCATGCAGAAGGTTGTTCTAGAGCTACCTCCATTCTGGAGTGGGACCTCATGCTTCCTAGAACAAGGAAGTGTCACTTTTACTGGTGGTTTATTCTTGGGGTCCTCATTTCTTTGTTAAAGGGGTTTCTAAGTTCCCTGGTGGATTTAGTACAGGAAATAGAACCTATTGGAGACCTGACACTGAGTTGGATTCTGCTGCTTGGTAAAGGTCTTGGTACACATTGCCTCGGTCTTCATAACCGCAAAATCTTCCCTGGGAGGTGGGTGGGTGACTTCAGTTTCCTTCTGCGTGTATTCTGGTTTTCCCTGGCCTCATTCCTCCTCTCTCTGTCTCCCGGCAGGCTCGGGGACCAGTTCTACAAGGAGGCCATTGAGCACTGCCGGAGTTATAACTCGCGCCTGTGCGCAGAGCGCAGCGTGCGTCTCCCGTTCCTGGACTCGCAGACCGGGGTGGCCCAGAACAACTGCTACATCTGGATGGAGAAGAGGCACCGAGGCCCAGGTGAGCTATGCCACCCCTGGGACTTGCACATGTTCAGGATCCCAGCCTGGATGCAGGCCGACCAGAGATTGTCTGGGATTCCCCGCAGCTTGTGTGGGCATGGGGGTGGCGCAAGCTGTACAGGGAGCCCAGGATGCTTTCAAGAAACTCAACTGCTTCTGTAACTCCAAGGTGCTCCAAGGATGCTCCAAGGATGGTGTGGGACATTGAAGCCACATTGGCAGGGAGGGGCAGAGTGAAAGATGTCAGGATGCTTAACCCCAAAAAGGGAAGACTGAGGCCATGGCAGCCCTCTTCACCTTTTACCCTGTGTGTTGGTGTAGCTTAGTGGTTATAAGCTGGAAATCTGCAGTCAGATTTTGGTTTGACGCTGAGCTTTGTCATCAAACCTATTGCCCTCAGGTTCCTCATCTGTAAAATGGGATAATAATTGTACTACTTCAGGACTTTGTCAGGATTAAATGAAAATCTGCATAAAAAGCTCATAACCTGAATTTAGCACATAGTAAGTATGTGCTCCAAAAATGCTGGCTGTTATTGTTGATATTATTATTATTACTATTACTGTGATACTAGTCTTCTAGGCTCCAGAGAACAGAAGAAAGACCAATGGGTGGAGATCAGGGAGGCAATTACAAGAATTCGGTTTTCTGGCTCTATATGGGTATATTAAAAAAATTTGTTTTTAATTTTTAAAGTTTTTTATTTTTGGCTGTGTTTTGGGTCTTTGATGCTGTGCGCGGGCTCTCTCTAGTTGCAGCAAGTGGGGGCTACTCTTAGTTGCGGTGCACGGGCTTCTCATTGCAGTGGCCTCTCCTGCTGTGGAGCAAGGGCTCCAGGTGCGTGGGCTTTAGTAGTTGTGGCCCATGAGCTCAGTAGTTGTGGTTTGTGGGCTCTAGAGCGCAGGCGCAGTAGTTGTGGCACACAGATTTTGTTGCTCCGAGGCATGTGGGATCTTCCCAGACCAGGGCTCAAACCCGTGTCCCCTTCATTGGCAGGTGGATTCTTAACCACTGTGCCACCAGGGAAGCCCTAAAATTTTTATTATGAAAAGTTTCAAAGCCATACAAAAGTGGAGAGAATAGTAAAATGAATTTCTACGTACTTATCACACAGCCTCAACACCCAGTGATCAACTCATAGCCAATCATTTCATTTATACTCACCTCCCACTTTCCTCCTTGAACCCAGGTTATTTTGAAGCAAATCAAGACAGCATATTATTTCATCTGTAAATTTTTCAGTATGTATCTCTAAATGGCAAGAACATAAATAAACATACCAACCATAGCTATCAAAGCTCAAAGTTTGGGCTTCCCTGGTGGCGCAGTGGTTGAGAATCTGCCTGCTAATGCAGGGGACACGGGTTCGCGCACTGGTCTGGGAAGATCCCACATGCCGCGGAGCAACTAGGCCCGTGAGCCGCAACTACTGAGCCTGCGCGTCTGGAGCCTGTGCTCCGCAACAAGAGAGGCCACGATAGTGAGAGGCCTGTGCACCGCGATGAAGAGTGGCCCCCGCTTGCCGCAACTAGAGAAAGCCCTAGCACAGAAACGAAGACCCAACATAGCCATCAATCAATCAATCAATAAATCTTTAAAAAAAAAAAAAAAGCTCAAAGTTAAAAACAAGACATTAATAGCATCAAATATTTGTTCAACATTTATTTCCCCCTATAGTTGAAATCAGGATCCAAATAGGACTCCTACATTACAATTGGCTGATGTGTCTCTTAAGTCTCTTTAAATCTGTAGGTTTCTTTCTCTCTCTCTCTTTTTCTCTCGTTATTTGTGGAAGAAACTGAATTGTTTGCACTGTAGGGTTTCCCAGAGTCTGGATTTTCTCACTGCATCCCCATGGTGTTATTCCTGTGAATTGGTAAGAGCAGATTCAGGTTCAATTTTTTGGGCTAGAACACTTCCTAAGTGGTGATGTGTACATTCATCAGGAGGTTCATGGGGTCTAGATATCACTCTTTTACTGATGTTAGCAGCCCTTGATGAAAATTGCCTAGATCCTTTATTCTATAAAGAACTGCAAAATGGTGCATTCAATTCGAGGATATCATTATTTCTTCATTTATTAGCTCTACAGCATTTATAAAGAGAAATATCTCCTCATTAAAGTTTTGGTTATTGTGTGGTATAGTTCACATATGAAAGGATGGATGAATGATTTTTCCCCTTTATTTATCAGTTTTCAAAATAATGAGTTGGTTCCCTAGTATTCTCCAAAGGTGATCAATATAGTTATTTTTATTATCTTGAGTACCATCATGAATTCACAGATTTATACATTTTGGCTACATTTTAATCCATTGCAACTATTATTATTGATGCTTAAATTGTCCCATCTTTGGCCAGTAGGGGTTTTGTCCGGTGCTAGTGTTTTGAAACCGCCTAGTGGTTTCTCTAGCATCCTTGATATCCTAATATTGGGACAAATGTTTCAGGCTCATCTTGTACATGTCCTGCCCCAGACCTAGAATCAGCTATTTCTCTAAGAAACCCTGTTTCCTCTTTGTGGGAATATTATTTAGAGACCACAACCTGGTGGTGCTCATTGCTCCTGGGTTGGTTGTTGATTCTAGGACTTTGCAGTGAGCAGAAGTAAGAAATATGATTTCTTGTTTCATCTTTCTTTTTTTCTCTTTTTAAGAGAAAATACATTATGAAATTTACTGGTATTTCCCATTCAATTCAGTTTTCGACAGTTTTAACTATCTTAATTCTCTATCTCCTTTCTCCCACACCAAAAAAGGATACTGGCTCTTAATGATGCCAGCATAATTACTTATCTGCTTTATTCTGTGATAAACACACAGCAATATCAGAATAAAATGAGACTACCAACAATAAGGTTACTTAAATGGTTTAAGTTTTTATTTCTTTCTTTGCAATTTTTTTTTGTCCTTAGCGTATTTCCTATTAAGGATGTAGAGTCAAATTACTGTGTTTTAAGGTCACTTAAAATAATTCCTCTGTGTGGTTGTACTACTAACTCAATACACAGTTGGATTTATTTGTTTCATTTTTGCTTTCACTTATTAGGTATTGCTGGGGTTTTTTTTTTGTAATTACATTTTTAAATTAACTTTTTATTTTGAAATAATTATAGATCCACAGGAAGTTGTAAATATAGTACAGAGAGATCGCCTGTACCCTTCACCCAATTTCCCCCAATGGATATATCTTGTGTAACTACAGTATAATATCAAAACCAGAAAATTGACATGGGTGAAACGTGTGTGTGTAGCTCTATGCCATTTTATCACACGTATAGATTTGTGGAACCACCACCACAATCAAGATACAAAACTATTCCATCACCACAAAGATCTCCCTCATCCTACCCCTTTATAGTCACACCCACCCCTTCCTCTCTTCATTTAAATCCTTTATCCTCTCGCATTTATAACAACTGTATGTTAAATATTTCCGCTACGTACGTTGGAAACCACATCAGACAGACGTCTAATTCTTGCTTCAATTGTCAAACATAATTTAGAAAACTTAAGTGTCTGTTGTATTTACTCATATTTTTACTCTTTTGCTGTTGTTTCTTCCTTTCTGATGTTCCTAGATGCCTGCTTTTATAATTCCTTTCTGATTAAGTACTTTCTTTAGCCATTCTTTTTAAGTAGGTCTGATAGTAACAATTCTTAGTTTTCCTTCTTCTGAGAATGTCTTGATTTTTCCCCTCATTCCTTTTTTTTTTTGGCCACACTGCACAGTATGCAGGATCTTATTTCCCTGACCAGGAACTGAACCTGTGCCCCCTGCAGTGGAAGCGCAGAGTCCTAACCTGGGCCTAACCTGGACCGCCAGGGAATTCCACCCCTCATTCCTGAAAGATATTTCTATTTTATTTTATTTTATTTATTTATTTTTTTATTGGGGTATAGTTGTTTTACAATGTTGTGTTAGTTTCTACTGTACAGCGAAGTGAAGCAGGGTTCCCTGTGCTATACAGCAGGTTCTCATTTCAAGTGTTGATCTATTTTATACATATTAGTGTGTATATGTTAATTCCAATCTCCCAATTCATACCACCCCACCTTTCCCCCCTTGGTGTCCATACGTTTGTTCTCTACATCTACGTCTGTATTTCTGCCTTGCAAACTGGTTCAGCTGTACCATTTTTCTAGATTCCACAAATATGCGTTAATATACGATATTTGTTTTTCTCTTTCTGACTGACTTCACTCTATATGACAGTCTCTAGGTCCATCCATGTCTCTACAAATGACCCAATTTAGCTCCTTTTTATGGCTGAGTAATATTCCATTGTATATATGTGCCACATCTGAAGGATATTTTTCTGTTGGATATGAAATTCTAGGATGACAGTCCTTTTATCTTAGCACTTGAAAAGTGTCTTGCCACTACCTTTTGGCCTCAGTAGTTTGTGATGAGAAATCTGCTGTCATTCAAATTGTTTTCTCTTATAAGTGAGGTGTCATTTTTCTGTCACTGCTTTTGAGATTTTTTGTTATTAGTTTTCAGAAATTTGATTTTGATATGTCTTGGTGTAGATTTCTTTGAGTTTATCCTTGTCAGAATTCACTCAGCTTCTTGAATCTTATGTTTTTTTGCCAAACTTGGAAATTTTTAAGCCGTTATTTCTTTGAATATATTTTCAGCCTCACTCTCTTTCCCTTCTCCTTCTGGGACTCCACTGGGAAAGAAAATTCTGGAACTCCAAAATGTTAGATCTTTTCTTATAGTCCCATAAGTCCCCCAGGCTCCCTTCTTTTCTCCTCCTCCTCCTTCTTTTTTCCAATCTATTTTTCTCTCAGTTGCTCAGATTGGAGGATTTCTATTATACACTCTTCAGATTCATTACTTCTTTCATCTATCCTCTACATTCTGCTGTTGAGCCCATTCATTGAGGGTTTGTTTTGTTTTTGTTATTAGTTGTTCTTTATATCTTCTATTTCTTTGTGGGACTTGATATTTTTTCATTTGTTTCAGGTGTTGATGATTGTTTGTTTGAAACATTTTTATGACGGCTACTTTAAAATCCTTGTCAGATAATTCTACCATTTGTGTCATTTCAGTGTTGGTACCTGTTGTATTTTCTCACTCAAGTTGAGATTTTCCTGGTTCTTCATATGAGTGATTTTGATTGAATCCTGGACATTTTGGCTATAATGTTATGAGACTCTAGATGTTATCTAAATCTTCTATTTTCACAGACCTCCTCTGACACTGTGCTGACAGGGGAAAAGAGGTGCCCCTTGTTACTGTCGGATGGATGTGGAAGTCCATGTTCCCCACTCGGTCTCTGTTGACACCCTGGTGGGGGAGGAGTACCTCATTATTGCTGGGTGGGGGTGGGAGTTCAGATTCCCCACTAAGCCTTCACCAATACCACCCTAGTTGGGAGGAGGAAGAGTGCCTCATTACTCTTCCCTGTGCGGGCTCCACTGACACGATGGGGGGTCAGTTTGTCACTTGACCTTCTCTGACACTAACCCAGCAAGGATATTGGGATGCCCTGCTAGGCTGCCCCTTTCCTGGTCCTTTAGCTAGAGAGAGCAGGATTTCCTTTCTTTTTTTAAAAAAAATTTATTTATTTATTTTTGGCTGTATTGGGTCTTTGTTGCTACACACGGGCTTTCTCTAGTTGCAGGGCGCAGGGGCTACTCTTTGTTGTGGTGTGCAGGCTTCTCATTGCAGTGGCTTCTCTTGTTGCAGAGCATGGGCTCTAGGGCTCTCGAGCTTCAGTAGTTGTGGCGCACAGGTTTAGTTGCTCCATGGCATGTGGGATCTTCCTGGACTAGGGCTCAAACCCGTGTCTCCTGCATTGGCAGGTGGATTCGTAACCACTGCACCACCAGGGAAGCCCTGAGAGCAGGATTTTCTTGGGGCTTTTTTTGGTCTACATTTGTAGGTGTTTCTGGATTATCAGCTTTTCCAGAACTCAGCCTGGGATATATAAAGCAAAAAGAATGCCCAGGGAACTCACCACCCTGTTGTTTCTTGGGTCTGAAAGTCCCTAGCTGGTCAGCCTCTTTACCTTTCAGTATCTTATTTTTTTGTGTAAACAAAGTCTAAGAGTTTTAGTTGTACTTAGTGGGAGGAATATGGAAGAGTATATCTACTCTCTCTTTCCAGAAGCAGAAGTCCCTGGGTTGCTTTTTCATTAAAAAAAGTTAACAGCTTTATTGAAGTATAACTGACATACAGTACTCTGCACATATTTAACATGTACAATTTGATAAGTTTTGACATCTGTATACCTGTGAAACTATCATCACAATCAATATAATGAATATATCCATGACTCCCAAAAGTTTCCTTGTGTCCCTTGTAATTCCTCCTTCCTGTTCTTCCTCCTACCTCTACCTTATATGTCTCCCAACCCCCAGGAATGCTTTCTATAGTGGAATCATATAATATCTACTTCTTTTTTTGGTGGTTGGTGGATGGGGTCTTGACTTCCTTCACTCAGAGTAATTATTTTGAGATCATCCATGTTCTAGCATGTATCAATGATTCATTTTTTTTTATGCTGAGTAGTATTCCACTGTATGGCTGTATCACAGTTTATTCATTCATCTATTGATGGACATTTGTATTTGTTTCCAGTTTTTGGCTGTTTTAAATAAAGCTGCTATGAACATTTGTGTATAAGTCTTCATATGGACTTATAATTTCATTTCTCCTTGGTAAAGTACCTAGGAGTGTAACGGCTATATCATAAGGAAGGTATATATTTAACATTTTAAGAAACTGTCAGGCTGTTTTTCAAAGTGGTTGTACCATTTTACATCCATTCCAGCAATGTACGAGAGTTCCAGTTCCTCTATATTCTCACTAACATTTGGTATGGTCAACTTTTTAAAGTTTTAGCCATTCCTATTGTTATATAGTGGTATCTCATTGTGGTTTTACTTTGCATTTCCCTAATTAATGATGTTGGGCATCTTTACATGTGCTTATTTACTATCAATGTATATCCTGTGGTAAAATATTCAAATCTTTGGACCATTTTAAAATTGGGTTATTTGTTGGTTTTCTTATTAATGAAAATAGATACAAGACCTCTACAAATCTGTCCTTCTTTTTTGAAGTTATTTCAGCTGTTCTAGGTTCTTCATACTTCCATAAGAATTTTATAATCAATTTGTCAATTTCTACAAAAAGTCTGCTGGGATTTTGATTGACATTGTGTGGAGTTTATAGATCAACTTGGGGAAAACTGACAGTTCTCAATATTGAGTCATCCAACCCATGGATATAATATATCTCCCCATTTATTATTATCCCTTTTAATTTTTCTCATCAATAATTTTTAGTTTTCAATGTACAGTTCTTTCACATTTTTGTCAGGTTTATCTCTAAGCATTTAATATTTTTGATAATATTGTAAATGGATTTAAAAAATTTAAATTTCTGATTTTTCTTTGCTAGTATACAGAAATACAATTATTTTTTGTGTATTCACTTGAATCCTACAATCTTGCTATACTCATTTATTAGTTCTAGAAGCTTTCTATAGATTCCACAGCATTTTCTACATAGTTGATTATTTTAGTGAATAAAGAAAACTTTTCAATATCTATGCATTTTATTTATTTTACTTCTCTATTGCACTGGCTGGAATGTCCAGTACAATATTAAGTAAACATGGAAAGAGTGGACATCCTTATATTGTTCCTGATCTTAAGGTGAAAGCATTCATTCTTTCATTATTAAGTATGATGTTAGGTGTAGGTTTTTTTCATTTTTTTTTTATTGCCACACTGCGTGGCATGCAGGATCTTAGTTCCCCAACCAGGGATCAAACCCCTGCCCCCTGCAGTGGAAGTGCGGAGTCTTAACCAGTGGACTGCCAGGGAAGTCCCAGCTGTAGGTTTTTTGTAGTTGCTCTTTATCAGATTGTGGATGCTCCTATTTCTAGTTTGACAGTTTTAAATCAGGATTGGATGTTTGATTTTGCTGAGTCTATTGAGATGATCATGTGATTTTGCTTTTGTAGTTTGTTAATATGATGAGTTACATTGATTGTTTTTTTTTAAATTTATTTATTTTATTTATTTTTATTTTTGGCTGTGTTGGGTCTTCATTGCTACATGCGGGCTTTCTCTAGTTGTGGCAAGTGGGGGCTACTCTCTGTTGTGGTGCACAGGCTTCTCACTGAGGTGGCTTCTCTTGTTGCGGAGCACGGGCTCTAGGTGCGCGGGCTTCAGTAGTTGATGGCATGCAGGCTCAGTAGTTGTGGCTCATGGGCTCTAGAGTGCAGGCTCAGTAGTTGTTGCACATGGGCTTAGTTGCTCTGCGGCATGTGGGATCTTCCCGGACCAGGGCTCAAACCCATGTCTCCTGCATTGGCAGGTGCATTCTTAACCACTGCGCCACCAGGGAAGCCCATATTGCTATGGGTTTTTTTGTTTTTTTTAAATTTATTTATTTATTTATATATATTTTTAATTTTTGGCTGTGTTGGGTCTTTGTTTCTGTGTGAGGGCTTTCTCTAGTTGTGGCAAGCGGGGACCACTCTTCGTCGTGGTGCGCGGGCCTCTTACTATCACAGCCTCTCTTGTTGTGGAGCACAGGCTCCAGGCGCGCAGGCTCAGTAGTTGTGGCTCATGGGCCTAGTTGCTCTGCGGCATGTGGGATCTTCCCAGACCAGGGCTCGAACCTGTGTCCCCCGCATTGGCAGGCAGATTCTCAACCACTGTGCCACCAGGGAAGCCCCTGCTATGTTTTTAAGTGTTCTAATATTTTCTTCTCCAGTGTCTAATCTGACATTAATTCCATCCAGTATGTTTTTAATCTCACACATTGTAGTTTTCATTTTTAGAAGTCAAATTGGAGTCTTTTAAAACAAACTGTTTTTAACTTTTAAACATATGGAATACAAATAATAACTGTTTTAGTGTTCTTGCTGCTAATTCTAACATCAGTGTCAATTCTGGGTTGGTTTCAATTGATTTTTTCCCCCTCTCATTGTAGGTCATATTTTCTAGCTTCTTTACATGCCTTGTAATTTTTGATTGGATGTTCAACTTTGTGAATTTTACCTTGCTGGGTACGGTATATATTTTTTATTTCTGTAAATATTCTGGAACTTTGTTTTGGTTCACTGTCAAGTTACTTGGAAACAATTTGATCTTTTCTTATCTTGCTTTTAAGATTTGTTAGGTGGAACTGGAGCAGTGCTTAGCCTAGTGCTAATTATTCCTCATTAGTGAGGCAAGACCATTCTGTGTACCCTACCCAGTACTCCATGAATCATGAGACTTTCCCAGTGTGCTTGTGGGGACAGACTATTCTCAGCCCCTTGTGCACACCAGGCACACCTCTGTTCTTACAGGTGGTTCTTTCCTCGGCATTGAGTAGATTCCTTACAAGCATGCACTCATCGGTACTAAGCTGAATTCTTGAAGGGAACCCTTTGTGTATCTCCACAGTTCTTTCTCTGTGCCACTTTTTTCTGTTTACTATTCTTTTCCTTGAATTCTAGTCACCTTGGTCTTCCCAGGCTCTCAGCTCTTTCTCTTCAATTCAGACTCAGGAAGTTGGCTGGGTTCTACCCATGTTCCTCCTCCCTGTGCTGCACTCTGGAAACTCTCTCAAGGAAGTAAGCTGGGGCAGTCATAGGACTCATCTTGTTCATTTCCAGTATCTCAGGGTCATGGTCCTTCATTGCCCGATGGCCAGTGTCTTGAAAACTCTTGTTTCATTTTTTTCTCTGTCTTGGCTTCAGGTGGGAAGGTAAATCTGGTCCTTGGTAAACCATTTTAGCTAGAAGCAGATGTTTGCTTTTATATTTTAATTTAATTTAATATTATAAAATATTTACATGGTTCTAAAGTCAAATCTACAAAGCATGGGATATTCAGAGAGAGAGTCTAGCTCTATTCTATCTCTGTTCTTTTACCCTGTTCCTTTCCTCTTTCTAAAGGCAACCCTTTCTCTTCTTCTTGTTACTATTATTTTGTTTTTATTTTCCCTGTAACTTTTTTAAAAAATTAGTTTTTGGTTTATCTTTCCATTAAAAAACTCTATGCAAGCACACAACATATATGTATGTATATATATATATATATATGTGTATATCCCCATTTGTTAAAGAAATGATAGTACACTACGCATACTGTTCTCCACCTTGCTTTTTTCACTTAACAATATATCCCATTGCAGTGTATACTTCTCTCTCTCTCTCTCTCTCTCTCAATGGCTTCATTATAGTCAATTGTGTGGATATACTATTGTTTATTCAACTAGGACCTTATAGATGGACATTGGATTGTTTCCAGTCTTTTTCTAGTATTGAAAATACTACAATGAATGCATATTTGTGTATTTTTTTATGTGAATCTGTGATACAGATTCCTAGAAGTGGAATTGCTGGATCAAAGGGCAAATATGTATGGTTTTGCTAGATATGCCAAATTCTCTTTCATAGGGTTGTGCCATTTTGCAATCTCACCGATGAGATGAGATTGGTAAGCATATCTCTAACAACAAAATATTTCAACAGCATAGCAGACTGCTTCATGGAAGGGTAAGGACTGGAATTCTTGAAACAGAGGCCAGGGTGGAGACTCTAGTCAGGGATATTGGAGAGGCAATTCTTGTATCAGGTAAGAGTCAGATCCAATAACATCTCAGCTCCCCCCCTCACATTATAATGTTATTACTGAAAAAAATTCTTCTGATAAATTTAGAAAGCATGTCCTGGTAAGTATCTGATTCTCCACACATTTTATATGCCTTACCAGGATGCATTTCTCCATGAGCAATTTTAGTTGGTGATGTGGTAGGAAAGGAAAAATGAATTCCACAAGAAGTGGCTGGATGGGGGCAGGTGGGTGGGCCAGGGGTTCTTTTTCTGTGAGCTTTGGTTTGGGGAGCTGCTTTCTCAAGGGCAGGGCTCTGCGTTTCAAGCCTCTTGCATGTGTACCAGCAACTCAGTAGGGAGTTAGATAGGATAGTGGAGAGATTCTGAGTGTGGGCTGGGGACTAGGCTATGCTTATGAGCTGTATGACCCTGCACCAGTTACTTAATCACTGCCCTCATCCTTTAAATGTCTCGTAGGCTTTTTGTCACAATGAGATAGCATTGAGTATAAGGTGCTAGCCTAGAGCAGAGTAAGAGCTCAGTAAATGTTAGCTACTGTTACTCCGTCAGCTTTTGAGTGTGATGGGACCAGTGAGGGGCTTGGGAACCTCTGGGCCAGAAGAAGCAGGCAGCATTATGGATTTGAGGTCTACCTTGCCAGGGCGGTCCTGGCACATGGGACACTGAAATTGAATCTTAGAGAGAAGCTCACAGAGAAGAATGGGAGGGGAGGCAGGAAGGGGATGGTCGGGGAGCCAGACAGAGAGCCACGCTGAGTGCTGTCACGTGGTGCCAAGTGCCCAGGACTCCAGACTTTCAGGGAAGAGAAGAGGCACTGTGGCCTGGGGTGGTTCAGGAATGCTTCACTGAAGAGGTGGTCCATGAGATCAGGGCAGCTCTTATATAAGCCAGGAGAAGAGAGGAGGACAGAGCACTAGGAAATGACATGGCTATAAGTGCTTGGGAAATACATCTTCCCCACTCCTCAAGCCCTACCCGGGGCTTATCACTCATCCCTCCAACTCTGCAGTTGGTCCAAATTGGCATCCTCAGCCACAAACATTAATGGAGCACCTATTATGTGCTGGGCCCTGGGGAAATAAATATGAGTAAGATTTGATCTTGTTCGAAGTTCCTTATGTGGGAGTTTTTCAAACTACAGTTGTCTTGATGAATCTCTATTATTCTGGTTCGGTAGGATTGGACTGGAACCAAGCCATTTGCCCTTTTCAATAACTACTTCTGCAATTCTGATGCCCAGTGTTGGTGAAGAATCCCAGGCTCACGAGCAGGTGTAGTCACTGCCTCTTTCCTCCAACTCCCATTGCCCTCCAGTTCTTCATCCTCTCCGTAGGCTCTCCTTCAAACCCAAGCAGGTGGATGGGGTGGGTGGTTGGGATGCAGATGACACCTGTTCACTCTTGGGACCGAGGGTGGACAAATTGGCATAAGTATATAACAGGAAGGTAGACTTTGATTCAAAATAAGGGCAAGGTGAAACTCTTTATCACAGTAAGAGTTGGCCAACAGTGGGACAGTCTGTCCTGTGAAGTAATGAGCTTTCTGTTGTGGGGAGCCTCGGGCCACCTCCCTGAGCTGCTGCAGGCAAAGCCCTTCTCTGGGTGGGCTTGAATGCCACCGCTCAGCTCTGGTCCGGGGAAGAGGAAGCCATTCTGTTTCTCCTTTTCACATCTGTTCCCATCCCACTTCATCTTCTGAATTCACAGCTCATGCTGTGTCTGTCAGAGATGCTCATAACACTCACGATCCACCTGCCGAACGCAGGCCACGCGTATAACAAGTGATTTGCCTGGAGTCTGCTGACTGCACAGGCACCGAGCTCGTCCTGCTGATTTTTCCTATGAAGCCAGTTCTCCCACCAACCAGTGTGTGAGTTCCCATGTGGATGTGCGTGTGTGCATGTGCGTCCGTCATGCTTGTGCTTGCAACTAAGTGTACCTGGAGTTGCAGATCAAAGTAATAGCAAAGCAGTTTGCTCAGTGGGGTGTGTGAATGGAGGAGCTGCTGTGGCCTTGGTTACTGGGAGGATTGGTCCCCCCTCTTGTCTCCCGCCTCCCCCTTCCCCTCTTCCATATCCCCCCTAGCCCCAGGCTCCCTCCTTCAGGTTAATTTCCCCGGCCGCAGCTGTGCCTCTATCCTCCTCCTCCCCCCTCCTCTTCCTCCCTCCTCTGTCTACCACACACATGGGCTTGAGTTATGTGCCTCCTGTTCTAATGAGATAAACAACATAACTCTCACGGGGCTCTGCTCATCCCTCTATAAGTGGAACTCCAGGGCTGAACGTGTTGGCCCTGTAAAGGCACCCTGGTGCCTGTCAGCCCAGGGAGGAGGGCAAGGAAGGGGGCGAGAGCCCTGAGAGAGTTCTTGGGGCCATTTGCTTGTTGATACGAGTTGAAGCAGACATCAAAGGGAGGCCTGTTTCCACCCTTGTGGCTAAAGGAGCAAAGAGCAGCCTTGTCACGTCACGTGGGCAGAGAGTCCAGGCTCGTCTAAGTCAGCTAATTCATGATAATTAATAACTGACATTTGTACAATGCTTCATGGTTATAAAGAGCTTCTTCTTGAATATAAGCTAATCCCCATGACAGTCCTTGTAAGGTAGGTATTATTACCACCCTTATCTTACAGGCAAAGAGACAGGCTCAGATAGGTGTGGTGAGATTTCCAAGGTAACAGGGAATGGGGGTATGAGGACTCGTGCTTGTTGTCCGCACTGTGGAGCTTCTCCAATCTACCAGAGAAGGTTAAAGAATGAAATAAAGACAATCCCTTCTTCTGGACATTCAAACTACTTATTAAAATGGACTCTCCTGGGAGAGTGGACCTGCAGCCACAAGCTGAGTGGCCCCAGGCAGCTGATCAACAAGTGTGGTGACTGCAGTCTCAGGGAGGGTGGAGGACTTGGACGAGTGCTGACAGTTTTGACCTCTTGTCACTTAGACCTTTTGTGTATGCTGGTCTGGACCAGTTCCTTCTCACTAACCTGCTTTTGATCTGGTTGGAAATACGATGAAGCAGCGCGTGGGTCAAGAAAGAGCCTAAGGCACAGAGACTCCCATCTTGGCATGGGTGGGGTGGGTTCTGTGCTCCGTTCTACGGGTCCTTCCTGGGTGGTTTGGATGCCGATGGAGGAGTCTCCTGGAGCCAGGAACAGCAGGGGCTAAGGGTCATTCACTTCCCGCGTTTCTGAGGCTGGTTCAGTTCTGGTTGAATTTATTTGATAAGTATTTCTTGATATGCCTGCCAGACACTGTGCTAAGCATTGGGGATACTTGAGGTGGACATGGTTCCTGCCACCCTGGATCTTATAAAGCCAGTGGAGATGACAGTCTAGTAAGCAGGCAGGTAATGGCAGTGGCTTGGGAAAAATACAGGGAACCTTGGGAATCTACTGGAAAAACCATTAGACTAGGCTTGGTACATCAGAGAGAACATCCAGCCAGTAACTAGATGATGCTTAGACATCCAGAGGTTCTTTGCCAGGCTATGGTAACAATCTATAGAGTTCTTAAAAAGAAAAGAGTTGCTCAATTCCCCCACCCACCTACATTTGGATTGGGTAGCTCTGGCATGGATTTGGGGCATTGGTGTTAATAAGAAGTCCTCCAGGTGATTTTGGCTTCAGCCTGGATTAAGAATTGCTAATCCAAGATAAGTGGGATTATGGGACCAGTTCTGGGATAGGGAGCAGCAGGCCAGCCCTTATACTTGGCTTCTCTGGGATCCTGGGGAACACCAGCCCCAGAAGCGGCCAAAACATCTGGAAGGGGCTCTGACTCAATGTCCCCATTCAGGAATTATGGGGTGAGAGGTGACACGGCCCTGGAGTGAACCACACCAGAAACATCAAACTATTCCCAGTGATGCCTTCCCTCAAACAGAGGTCAAAACTGGACCTCATATGGGAGTGAGACCAAGCTTAGTTTTTGGATTCATTGTGTCTTCTATAAATCAGTCACAAGTCTGGTTCTCAGGGCTCAAGGCGCTCAGAGCTTCAGGATCCTGCTACTGTGCAGAAGACCTTACAGCTATCAACAAAGTCAAGTATTAGAATGACTCTAGGACCTGATGAGCCCTTAGCTTATAATATCAGAGATATTTCTGGAGCCTGTAGGCTCTATCACCCTTGATGGTTTCTAAGAATCAAAGGGGGAAGGGTCAGAACCTCCAGCTTGTTCACAGCCTAGCAACCTGTGGGAGCAGCTGCGTGATTAAAAACAAAACTTAGCACATAAAAAGAATTGGAAAATTTTGTTTCCTTTAATGCTGGAATAGTTGCCTCTGCTTTGGACCCAAATCTATGCATGGGTAGAGATGACAAGTACAAATGAA
Organism: Balaenoptera borealis; assembly: GCF_965194805.1. Lineage (NCBI taxonomy): Eukaryota > Metazoa > Chordata > Mammalia > Artiodactyla > Balaenopteridae > Balaenoptera > Balaenoptera borealis. The sequence goes on from NC_138866.1 coordinate 29,306,974, forward strand.
AAATGAATGAATGGATGTGTAGCAATGAAACTTTTGTAAGTTTTTCTCTGAAAAATGCAAAAATGAAGCCGGTTTTTCTCTTAACTTTTAAAACCCCCAAAATGGAAGACAGCAGATGGGAATAGGGTCCTGATGTTTTCTACTCATGGTCCTAGGTCTAGGAAGTGCCCCTCTCATGGGAGGCTGCCTGTCTCTAACAGCTGTCACATGCCATGTTTACTACAGAAGACCGAGTTGTGACTTCCATGAAAGTGAACTGGAACATATTCTTCCCTTCACTCACTCACTCACTCACTCATTCTGCAGATGTTAAGTTTGATTCTTCTCTGTGTCAGCCACAGTTCTGGTTCTGGGGATTCTGATGTGAACAAGACAAAGTCCCTGTCCTCACCAGGCTTTCACTCTAGCGGGGGTGGGTCAGTGGGCTTGCTGGTTTATTTTGGGGGTGTATTGAGCAGTCTTTTTAATCTGCAAACCGCCTAACCAGTCTTCAGCCCTCTTCCTCTCCCCTCAGCCTCCACCCCCTGCCCTTTTCTCTGGGAACAAACCAGGGTCTAGTGCAGGGAGCCCACATTCCTCCAAGGCCTCTTGCTGCCCAGCATATGCCTCAGGAGCCACGAGAGTGTTGTCTGTTGAGCAGGAAGGCTCCTCATGGGGTGCTCGGCATGACAGATGATGCTGGTGTAGAGCTTTCGTGTCAAAAGTCAAATCTAAATGGTGACTCTTGTTGGGAGACTGTGTGACACATACGGCCAGCCACTGAACTCCTGCCCAATTTTTTTTTTGTAACTCCCAGGCAGGTGGGCAGGGCTGTACAGGTATGCTGGCTATGCAGGCTTATATTCTGATAGAGGTTGCACAGGGCTCCCCTTGGCTTCAGCGAGCTGCCAGCAGCTATCAGTGGGTGGAAGAAGCCAGTGGGTAGGAGATCTAGTGCCTTGATCCTTGAAATGTTTCCCAGCCAGGCTGTCCGTAGGTAGACAGAATGACTTGTGCTGCTCCACCGTGAAGGGAACCTGCTTGACCTGGACAGAGGGGCAGTTGATGGGCAGTAGCTGGATATGCACTGCCTTGGAAACACTGTGATGAGGGTAAATCTGGAAAAGTCCTTCTTGTGGTTTGGAGGTCCCTCCGATCTTCTCCCTAGGCCAAGAGAGCAGAACTGATTTTGGTCACAGTGATGGCTCATTTTGGCATGTGTCTACTGAGGCAGCATGGTAGAGCAGACAGAGCAAGGGTCCTGGGGTCAGATGACCTAGATTCTGCCTGGGATCTACCATCTACCAGCTGTGTGACCTTGACAAGTCACTTCACGTCTCTGGGCTTCACTTTCCTCACTGTGAATGAGAAGGTTAGATCCAGCCTGGAGCCTTTAATCTTTACACTGTCTCTGTCCACAGGCCTCGCCCCGGGCCAGCTGTACACGTACCCTGCCCGCTGCTGGCGTAAGAAGAGACGATTGCACCCACCTGAGGATCCGAAGCTGCGGCTGCTGGAAATAAAACCTGGTCAGTGCCCTGTGGAGCTTGGCTGGGCCAGCGATGGGAGAGGTCGGGGGTGCTGGGCTTTCTGAGGACAAGGTTGCTCTGCCGCTTTGTCCGTAGAGCTGAGTTTTCCAGGAGAGTGAGCGTGCCTACATGGCGCCCTCAGGAATAAACACATCCACGTGCCCCCAGCCTCACCGAGCTTCTCTCCCTCTAGGTGTTTCGGGCCTTCCCCTTCCTCTTGTCTCTCTCTTGCCACCCCAGGAGAGGAGAGCAAGCAGGCACAGTGTGGGAACAGGCCCAGGATGAATGACTTTCCCAACAGAACCAAAGGAGCTGCAGCTCTTTTGGGCCAGGTGATACCTTCCCATGGCTTCAAGTCAGGAAAACTCGTCCCAGACTGTTTCAAAGGCGGACAGTGCACCATGTACCCTCTCCCACCCTTACTGGAAATGAGCTAATGGAGCATCTTACACGAGCGGGGCCAGTCACTAAAAACAGAACCCATCTTGGATATGGAAATGAAAGAGTTTGAGTTCAAAATTTGCCTCTAGGTGATGTTGATTGCTTTGTGGCCGTGCAGAAGGAATTGGTTAGTCTTCTTGACTACTGATCTGTTATTACACTTCTGAGCAGGTGGCAGTGTTCAGACCTTGTTGCAGCGAGGCCAAGTGATTTCCCTGGGTCCTTAGCTTTAAGGGAATGTCTGGTTTGGGGGATGCCAGAGCTGCGACATGACTCAGGGTGGTGGCAACAGTGCTGTTAAGTGGGGCAAAGGCAGAGCTGACATGCCCCTTCCCACTGTCACCAAACAACACAGGCCTGTCAAGGCCAGCTGCCTGGCGATGTTACCTCACTCCTGCCTTTGCACACTGGCTCCTTAGGCTGTGTTTTTTCTGCAAAACCTCTACTTAACAGTTCTTCGGGATGCTCTCTCACAGTTCCATTGTTAAGCATGCTTCAGATTTTCACCCTAACTCACATTTCACTTGTGCGAAAGTTTTATTTGTTAGGGGTGGGTGCTCCACCCAAGTTCTCAAATGGCCTTGCACAATTTACAGACCCTTGCAGACACTCCAGGGTGATGACTGGGGTTGTCCCAAACTCCCTGAGATGCAGGTTGTAGGAGAGCCAAGTCTCCTGGATCACGATTGTGAGCCACACGTGTCATTTTACATTTTCTAGTAGCCACATTTAAAAAAGGAAAAAGAAACAGGTGAAATTAATCTTAACAATAGATTCTATTTAACATATGAATAATATCATTTCAGCCTGTAATCAGTATAAAAATTATGAACGAGGTATTTTACTTTCTTTGGTATTGTTTTTTAATTCCGGTGTGTATCTTTTAACACATTTCATTGCAAACTAGCCACATTTCAAGTGCTTGATTGCCACACGTGGCTAGTGGTGCCCATATTAGCCAGAGTGGTTCTAGAATTACACTCAAAGTGTAATCCAGTTAAGGATTACCTCATCACTCATCCATGCCACTTCCAAGAGACCAGGACCCAGACCACTTCCAGATCTGGGACAACAAAGGAGGAAGCCCATACCTCCAAAATAAATTGTTCTTATTGACAATCGTTTATGTTTAATAAAGAAACCGTAGATGGTGTGGAGTCACGCCATACTGACTTGTGGTCCGGCCACCTGTAAGTCTGCAAAACCAGTGTTTCTCAAACTTCAATGTGCGTTCTGGGGATGCAGTCCTTGGGATCTGATAAAATGCAGATTCTAAGTCAGCAGGTCTGGGGTGAGGACCAAGATTCTGCATCTCCACCAAGCTCCTAGGTGATGCCTGTGCTGCTGAACTCCCCTTGACAGCCTCTAGGAATGCACTTATGTCTATGATTCTTGGAGCCTCCCTTGGGCTCTACCATCAGTAGAGTTCTCAGGGGAGAGAGAGAGAGAGGAGTTCCCCTGACTTGTGAGAGACTGGGCACCGGCCTGGAGAGGAATTGTCTCAAGGCATGAGTTTCCTTCCATATCAGACCTTTCTATGCATAATAAGGAGATGCCACAAGCAATTTGTCATGCCAACACCCAGTTTGTCCCTCCTGTCTTCCTTTGTGTCCCTGCCTGAGTCCAGCCAGTGGCGGGCAGCTTTCAGCAACAAAGGCCAGGGTTAAACGTGGCTTAGACTTGTCCTTGACCCCAGGTCTTCAGAGCTGAGAGCTTTGTCAGGAAACCAGGTCAGGGCAAGGGGAGGGGGTGTCCACTCAGGAATCTGAGGGACCTTGGAGCAGGTCTGAGGGCAGGGCTGCAGAACCGTCCCCTTCGTGTTCAGCCCCCGCCCAGCACAGAGCTCATCTATGGCGTCACGGGGTGGGGAGTGGGGAGCCCATCGTGGCTGCTGTGAAGTCGTTTGTTCCTGGGCTGAACTATACACTGATGGAGTCCTCCCTAGGCCTGCAGTCCTCATCCCATCGCCCTCACTGTGAATATGCCATCCTGCCTATGTTTCTTTACTACTTGCTGAAAATAAAAATGTGTCTGTGTGTGGGTGGGATGAGGATGAGAGCTGGGGCGAGCTCTTTGGAATTTGTAAGCATTCTCAATGTCCCTGGACCTATGTGTTTCTCACGCCTGACATCACCCCTCCGATCAGTCCTGAATAAACATCTTGCAAACCTCCCACTTGCCTGGGCGTCTGAAGGACAACACACGCAACATTATTTCTCTCCGCTGACTGACAATGGAGTTCAGCGTTCTCTGCAGCTTGCACCTGGTTGCAGAGGCACATGCAAGGTGTTTCACGGCACAGCCATCACAATTCAGGCAACGTGAAGAGGGGCAGGAGCCTGGTGCCAGAGAGGGGCCTCCCCTGGACCGTTCCCCCAAGAATGGAGCTTTGTCCTTGCAAAGGGGAAGCTGAGCTGGCAGGAGAGAAAGGTGGATAGTAAATATCCACCAGAAGGCCCTGAAGCCGGGCAGATGTTGGGCAAAAGCCAGCTGATTGAAAAAGAGCCTTTAACTTCACTTTTTTTTTTTTTGAATGAGGAAAAAGGGCTGGGAACAAACTTTTACTTGTGTCCTTCTGGGTTAAATTCTCAGATAGTCTGCTTCGGTCAGTTTAGCGTCTTCTGACCCCAGACCTTTTGGTCCCTGTGGTCTGGAGCAGATTTTATCTTTGTTTTAGAGGTTGGGAAACTGTGGCACTGAATTAGGAAGTTAATTTCCCAAGGAGATATCAGTGGTGAAGCCAAGGAAAAGAACCCTGTGGGGGAACCTGTTGGAACTGGCGCCATGTTGCCCAGGACTCAACACGCACATTCATCCTGGTGTCTCAGGCCTGTAGGGCTCGCGGAATGTACCTGAGGCCTTGTAATGCCCTTCCGCTCCGGGACACTTGGGGAGCAGCCTGGCTCTATGCCACCCTTGCCAAATTCCAAGGGTGATGGGAAGGAAGGCAGCCAGGAATAGGGTTCTGGTTTTTTCTCCTGGTTTTTTTTTGGCAGCCATTCAGTGACTGGGCATGAATGACCAGGATAATCACCGCCCTACCACATGTTGGGGGAACATGAACAGTCAGGCAGGGACTCTCAGGGGATGGTAGGCTAGGGTACGGCCCCAAAGCAGAGGGTGCCATAGCTGGCCAACAAGCAAGTCCCAGGGGCACTCGGAGGGGTGCCCCCCGAGGGGGCGGTCCAGGCAGAGGCCTGAGTCCCACCTGTGAGGGCAGCGGTGGAGAGGCCTGCTTTGCCTGCCTGGGGTGCTGTCCCTGCCGCACTGAACTGCCAGAACTCTACAGATGGGAGCAGGCTGTGGCCAACTTCCCCAGCTTTTGAAAATCCTGCATCTTAATTAGTTCCCTACTGCTTTTGTACATGGCCCACATTTTAATAATCTCCGGGCTCCTTCCACCGTTTTCTCTCTGATGTTCGGCGCGATTTCTCTTCTCCTCGAGACAGTCCCCCCGACTCCTCCAGCCCTCCCAGCCCGGGAACAACTTACGGAACGCCGCCGATGTGCCAAGCATGTAGCCTGAGATTGATGGGCCTGTCAGCTGGCTCCCTCTGCCCCCGCCTCCCCGTCTCCCGTGTGCTCCTCACAGGGATGAGCCGGGTGGGGTGGGCGAGATGGGGGGAGGCGGGGGAAGGGACCCGTGGAGCCCCCCGCCAGGTGTGGGCCAACGGACAACGTGACCGTCCCCCGGCCCACAGAGGAGTCTGGCTGTGTCCTTGCGAGGGGGAAGGACGCTGAGCTCCCACCCCATATGTCTGTGCTTATCTGTCTCTGCGAGGGGGTTCCTTGAGCGTGGTACGGCGGGGAGAATGGATGCCTTCGAGTGCATCAGGGGGAAATGACCAGTCATTTATCTCTTTCCTGCAGTGTCAGAGCTGCAGCCATCCATCCTGGAGGCCGGCAACAGCAGCTTTTTCACAGCTCTTGTTGGCCTTGTGAGCTGGAGAGAGGTGGGCAGGCCACTCCGGCCCCTGCTTCGTGCCCTCCTGGCAGTCTGGGGGAAGGCGCTGGGTCCGGGGGACTGGGCCTGGGCCTGTGACACTGCTTGAGTCTCGCAGGGCTCTGGGAGCCTGGGCCGGCCCCGGAAATGGGCGGCAGCTGGGAGTCGGCTGGGTGGCGGCGTGCACAGCTGCTGCAGAGTTTCTATGGCTGGGTTTTTCAGTTGGACCTGGGGGAGCCACGTTTAGAGCATAGGTTCTAAGGCCGTTGCCCTGTTACACCAGGGCCTGTTCACTTGTGTCTCTCCCTACTGGAAGGCGCACATTTTGAGGGCAGAGGCCCACCCAATCCTTCATCTGTATCCTCAACACCCGGCACCAGACATGGCGCATGGTAGATGGACAGCAAAGATTTATTAAAGGGCTGAAGGAAAGAAAGGTGCCTGGTGTCTGGTCTCAAGCTTGAAGAACGTGGCTTAGCGCTCATCGTGCCCGTTGCACAGGTGAGGGAGATTGAGTGGGAGAGGAGGAGCCTTCGGCAGCTGACCTGGCCTCCCCATCTAGCACCCAGCCTGGCCTGTGGGGCCTGTCCCAGCTTTGCCATCTTGCCTCTTTGGTTTTAGCCCATAGGGGCCTTCATTATGTCGGGCAGCTGTGCTCTGCAGGAGAAAAGGCCTCCAATAGGAATCACAAGACCTGGGTTCAAGTCCAGACCTCTCCACCCACTGGCTGTGCGATTTGGGGCAGTCACCTACCCACTCTGGCCTTGATTCTTCATCTGAAATGCAGATCATGGCAGCTGCTTTGCTTGTTTCCCGGGGTTGTTCTGAGGGTCCAGTGGGAGGGTGGAGCTGGAGGACTTGGCAGGTGTGAGGAGGCACCGTGATGCCACCTCCACGTAGCGCTGCTAGGTGGGCTGAGGGGGCCTCAGCTGACCCTGTTCTGTCCCCAGCACGTGCTCACTGCAGGCAGCTCACTGCCCAGCTGGAAGAGCGTGTGCTGTCTGGCCAGAATGGGAACACAGTCTGCCTTAGAGTCTTTTAAAAGCCCGAGTCTAGTATCTTCTATCCTGAGGAGAAAAGACCTGGCATCTGGCTGGGGGATCTACCTTTCCCAGAACCACAGCTTGCCCAAGCTCACCCCTTGTGTCCCAGAACTGAGTCCTCTCGCATACATTGTCCAGAGCACAGAGATAAACTTGGAAGGCTTCCTCTCTGTTTTACTAACGCCTGTCATCCCATGGTGCTGGGCCAGGCCTGTCTGGCTGGGTCTTTTCTCCTGCCCTTGGCCTAGGCTGACCTGCCTTCTTCTCTGAGAACCGCTCCTCTGTGGACTTGCTCCGGTATGGCTCTGTACCTTTGCCCCTTGGCACTGGGCACCCAGCCTCCTTCACTGTGTGGGGATGCCCCCTGCTCAGGGGCCAGGGGCCTGCTCTCTGGCTGTATCTAGCAACCAGGACACAGGCACCATGAGGACAGGGCCCTCTCCTAAGCACCGGCTCGTTGGCGGGGCTCCACACCTACTGCAGTCACTCCTAACTAGTCTCCTCACTCCGCCCTCACCTTCCTTCAGTTGACTTCACAGTGATCCTGTTAAAATACAGCCATCATCAACCTAAATGCCCACCGACTGACTAATGGATAAAGAAGATGTGGTACATATATACAATGGAATACTACACAGCCATAAAAAGGAACAAAACTGGATCATTTGTAGAGACATGGATGGACCTAGAGACTGTCATACAGCGTGAAGGAAGTCAGAAAGAGAAAAACAAATATCATATATTAACGCATATATGTGGAACCTAGAAAAATGGTACAGATGAACCGGTTTGCAAGGCAGAAATAGAGACACAGATGTAGAGAACAAACATACGGACACCAAGGGGGGAAAGCGGGGGTGGGGAGTAGTGGTGGTGGTGGGATGAATTGGGAGATTGAGCTTGACATATATACACTAATATGTATAAAATAGATAACTAAAAAGAGCCTGATGTATAAAAAAATAATAAAATAAAATTTAAAAAATATATATAGGCATCATAATGTCACCCTTTGCTTGAAACTACCAGTGGCTTCAGAATTAGAAGTCAGCATTCTCGCAATGGCCTACACAGCCCTTCAAGGCCCCGGAACTCTCTGAACTGGGCTCCTACCCTTTCCCTGGTTCACTCTGCTCTGGGCAGACAGGCCCCAGTTTCAGGGCCTTTGCGCAATGGCTCCTTTGCTTAGGACGTCCTTTCCTATTAGCCGCGTGGCCCCCTTCCTGCTCCTTCAGGCTCGTGCTTTCCTGGCCACATCCAAAAGTGGAACCACCCTCCCATCACCCCTGATGCTTCAGCTTCCCCTCCTCTGCTCTGTTTGTCTCCAAAACATTGATTACCATCTGCCATACTATGGGTCTTGCTTGTTTATGTCTTGTTTCTCCCCCACTAGAATATAACTTCTATGAGGGCAAGAATTTCTGTCTCTTGTTCACAGCTGTGTCCTCAGCACCTAGAACAGAGCCTGGTACATAGTAAGTGCTCAATAATTATTTATAAAATGAATGAGTAGAGCAAGGCCTCTTCCACATGGTTCTGCTATGATTTCCAAATCTGCAGCATGGGCCCCCCTGGAACTGGAGCAGCATCTTGGCCTGTGAGCTGAGTCCCATCCTCAGCCTCGACTGTCCTCTTAACTGCTCTAGACTTGGCTTCCTCGCTTGCATTCCCCCTGGGCCCATGCCCAGTTGCAGGGAGCTGTGTCTCACCACGTCTGATGGTCTGAGAGCATCAGAAGGTGAGGAGTTTTGCTGAGAAGTGCAAGGAGAAGGAGACTTTAGAAAGGGAAAAGGGGGGGCTCGCATGAATTGAGCATCCCCCCCTGTGCAGACGCTGTATACCCATTATCTCATCTGGCCCTGTAAGAACACCGGGAAGTGGGCTTTGTTGTACAGATGAGGAGATCAAGGCCAAGTGTGCAGTGTAGGGTACAAGAGCTGAGACTTCACCCCACACAGCTTCTTGCACTTTCCAGCAATCTGTATTCCCTTGAACCATTTCGCCACTCAGTCCATCCCCACCGTCCTTCCGCTCCCTCACCTTCCCGCTAAGTTGTATCGACTTGGTCTGCTGACCAGCCCAGTGGTGAGCTTCCTTTGATAGTGTGGGTGTTTTTCTGTGTCTCAGGGGTGAGGGAATGCTTATCTACGGTGCCAAGCTCTGGGTGCTGCTTCCAGGGGCCCATCATTGCGTGTTGGCTTAGGGGTGAGTGGGTAGGCACAGCAGAGGGTGGGGACCACAGGGCTCTTGGGGCCATGATCAGTCCTCCTGTTGTGTGCATATCTTGGGCCTCTAAAAGAAGCAGTAACAAGGGCCTGCAGGGTGCAGCCTGGGTGATGGGTCCTCATTGTGAACCTCATCTATTTTGAGCTTTATGAATCACAAAGCAGGGAGTCAAACGCAGCCAAGAAAATGGCACCCCTGAGGAATGAGCAGATGGGTCCCTGGGCCTGCCACCATCTCAGGAAATCAGGGCTTTGGTCCCCTCCAGTCTCTTCCTCCGCAGGGTGAGCGATAACAATACCCCTCTCCTTCCCCATGAGCCCGAGAGTCTGTTGGGCATCAATGAAAAAAATGATTCTTAAGCTTCTTGCTCCTTGGTGTAAGTTGATGTATAAACCCAAGGAAATGTGATGAGATTAACTCCTCAAAATAATAGGTGGCCAGAAGAGAAAACTGCACATTTGTATTTTTAAAGAAAAACTAGCGTCGGGTGGAAAAAGAAATCTGAGCACTCGTGATGTAGCAGGAGGATTGTCTGCCATTGTCTGTGGGGTTTCTACCTCCTTTGCACCATAACTCTATCTCCAGGCTCCTGCGTCAGAGAGCGCCCGTGATGGATGGACGGATGGATGTGCCTTGTCAGGGTGTTTCACCACGATCTCCCTGGGGGCAGTCTGTCTGTTGGCAGAGCGCAGCCTCCCCAAAGGTGGTATCTCTTGCAAACTCGACAGCTAACAGACAGCTCCTCTCTTTGTATACATCCCCAAAGAAGAACTGTCTTAATCTGTTTTTTATATGGCATATTTTATTGTAATCCATATATGACTTGCAGGTTCCCAGTCCTCCATCCTGAGGCAAAAAATGCACGAGGAGTCAGAGGCGCCGTGAGCCTGTGACATCCAAGCGTTTGCATTTTTAAATGACCTGGGATTTAATTACTCACCGTGCTCCCATGTTGCACTTTCAGCCTCGTCTTGCCTGCATCCTGTTAATGAGCTCAGTGGTTCCACGACCCAGTGGAAGCCTTGCATTTGGTGCATTGGGTGGCAGGCTTGGGGCACCTGTGTCAAAAGCCTGTGGCTTTGATCTCCACCCGAGAGGATGGCTGCCCTGTCCACAGCCCTGGGGAGAAGCCATTGCTCTTCACTGGTGATTTTTTTCTTTCTTTCTTTTTTTTTTGCTTTGCTTTTATTTGTGCTTTCCTTTCCTCCCTCCCTTCCTTCCTTCCTTCCTTCCTTCCTTCCTCCCTCCCTCCCTCCCTCCCTCCCTCCCTTCTTCCCTCCCTTCCTCCCTTCCTTCCTTCCTTCCTTCCTTCCTTCCTTCCTTCCTTCCTTCCTTCCTTCCTTCCTTCCTTCCTTCATTCCAAGACTTTCTATGCTTCAATCCTTGTTTGTCTGAGAGGTTTTTTCTTATTTGGAAACTGTTTTGCTTCGGCTTGCACAGAAGCTGTCTCTGGTGTGATGGATCGTGCTGGAAGTCACCCAAGGAGTATCTCTGTTCCCAATTAGAAGTGCAGGCAGTGCTGCGTACGGGGGTCCGGGGAGGTGGCTGGCTTGGGTGACAGCTGCTGCCGCTCCGGAGAGAGTACCGATCCGTGGGTTTGTATCCATGTGTATAAAATCAGGCTAATTTAAAGATGAATTATGTGTGTGTGTTTTAGGCCATTTTCTTTTAATGTTAAGTGTTTGATGGCTCCTGTCAGGTTATGCGGTCCCCAAATTTGTGGGAGGGTCAAAATGAATGCGCTTTTAAAGAATTATTAAATCTTATATCCAGATGAGCTGTATTAGAATAAAACTGAATCAATGAAATCCCTAAGGGCTCCATAGGGAGCATGTCTAGGACGTGCATTGTGCAAGAGCTTGGACCTGTTACCTTATTTTTCCTTCCCTCTGGGACCTCCTATGGTCTGGAGCCAGAGAATGTACCCTCTGCTGCTTTGTTGGGAGGGCACTGGTTAGCCTGTCACTCTGACCTTGCAGGCTTTACCCATAGTGCTTTGAAACCAGGGTTTGCCAGGGGTCAGCTAGAATGTTGTTCTGGAATGGTGCTCAGCCGGGTATCAAGTAGACAACACTAAGAGCATATTTAACGTCCTTCCATTTTTTAGAAGCAAAATCAGCAAATGTTGCTTTTAATTCTGTAAGCCTGTAGTGTTTACTACAGTAGCCACCAGCCACGTGTGGCCATGGAACACTTGAAATGCAGCTAATCTGAATTGAGATGCACTGTAAGTGTAAAATACTCACTAGATTTCAAAGACTTAATGTGAATAAAATAATGTAAAATGTCGCAATAATTTAAAAATATTGATTACACATTGAAGTGATAATGTTTTGGATATGTTGGGTTAGATAAAATATATATTAAGATTAATTGTACCTGTTGCTCTTTACTTTTATTAATGTGGCTACTAAAACGTTTAAAATTACATGAATGGCTTGCATTATATTTCTATTGGACAGCGTTGCTGTGCCATTAAATCAGAATCATTCAAACTTTGATAATAGTAACATGTAGCATTTATAGGACACTGAGAACATCCCAGGCTATTTACTATATGATCTAATTTTGAATCTTGTTTTGAATAGAAAAAAAGCAAAGCAAAAATTGGTAAGCCTCCTTTTCCACTCTGTTTCTCACACTAGTTTTTGTGGGGATCTTTTCAGAGTTTCTTTATGCAGAGTATTACCATGTTTAATTCTCACACCAACACTATGAAATAGATACTATGATCATCCCCATTTAACATATAAGGAAACAGACTTAGAGGTTTAGGTAACCAGCCCGTGGTCCCTTGGCTAATACATGGCAAGGCCAGGATTTGACTCCAGGTGTTTCTGAAAGCAGAACTTCTATGAGCCAATAAAATATTTTGGTAATTAGGCAAAGGATAATGTCACTAAGTTTCTCTGTGACCCTGGGAAAGTCTCTGTGTCTTTCTGTGCTCTACTTTCCTCGTTAAGTGATTGGATGCTGTTGGGGGTCCCTTCTAGCCCTTCGAGTGTAGGAGAGCCCATTTCACTCTTCCCATTTTGCTTCTCTTCTCCCCCATGTTTCTGACCCTGTGCCCATCTCAGAGGATCAGGACCAGAGGACCAACAGAGTAGACTGAACGATGGGAAAGCAGGATGGAGGAATAGTTAGCAGGAGAGGAAGAAGGGGCAGTAGAGGGAGGAGCATGAGGGAGTTTACCAGTGATGGAAAATTCAGTGCTGTTGTGCTGAGTGCACACCCCATGGGGATGCTCATATAGAACAGAGCCCAGGACCTTGACACAGACCTGCCCTCAGTCTCCAGCAAAGGTCTGCCTTTTATCTCAAAATATGAAAACTGTGGAGGTAGTCTAGGAGGGCAGTGAACATGCACAAAGGTTTGGGAAACGACTTTTCAGGGAGGGACCAGATCGAGGCAAGGTGAAGTCCATACAGCCTAGAGATTAGGTGAATGGGTTCTGAGGCAGATTGGGGTCAAGGCTGGACTTTGCCCCTTACCAGGTGTCTGATACTGAGCAAGTTTAAGCCTCCCTAAGCTGCAGCATCCTCATCTGTGAAATGGGATGATATCTGTGCTCACCACTTGGGTGGCGGTGGGGATTAAGTGATACATAGCAATAACAGCTGACACATTTTGAATGTTTGCTATGTGCCAGGCACTCTGCATGTACACAAACATATCAGTGCTTGTTGGGACTCAGCCTGAGCCTGCAAACTACTAATAAGAATACAGTGAGTGGGGCTCTTGTCACGATCTTAACCGTGTCTAGGAAAGATCCTTTGGCTGCATTCTTGTCCTGCTGTGTGGCTTTCGGTGACGTTACTTAACTTTTCTGAGCCTCAGGTGACTCATTTATAAAATGAGATGATAGGACTTCCCTGGTGGTCCAGTGGTTAAGACTCCATGTTCCCAATGCAGGGGACAAGGATTCGATCCCTGGTTGGGGAACTAAGATCCCACATGCTGCATGGTGTGGCCAAAATAAAAAAAAAAAGAAAAAAGAAAAAGAAAATGAGATGATTAAAGTAGATGATTTGTAAGGCCTTTTCAGCTCTAAAATACTGTGCAATTCTGGAAATAGGATTTATTTAGTGTTGAGAAGGCTAAGGGGGATACTAAAATGTGAACTTCATAAATAAAAATATATATATGGTTATTATAAATCTGAGGGATGGTGAACAGCTGTTCTCTTTTGGCTGAGGACAGGGCATGAGGCAACATATTTTAATTGTTTTAGATTAGACACTTGGAAGCCTTTTGTGACTTGGGAGAAGGACTAATATGTCATTGGAGCAGGCTCTGGAGCTGCACACTCTGAACTCACCAAAGCAGACAGTTGGCTATTTTTCTGTGTGATGTAACTTCACCACACAGCCCTTCCTTGACCCCCGATCTAAAGTAGACACCGCCCCCCGCACTGTATTCTTTCTTCACATTTCACCCTGTTGCTTTTCTCTGTAGCACTTATGACATTTTGTAATTGCATATTTATTCTGTACTTAGCATTTAATGTCTGTCTTTATTTTTTTTGAATTTTATTTAATTTATGTTTTTATACAGCAGGTTCTTATTAGTTATCCATTTTATACATATTAGTGTATATATGTCCATCCCAATCTCCCAATTCTGTCTCTTTAGATTGTCAACCATCTAAAGGCCGGATTGGTCGCTATTTGGTTCACCTCCTATGTACCTAGTTCTAACACGGTGGTCGTCACATAGCAGGTGCTCAGTAAATATTTGTTGAATGAATAAGTGGGTGAATGAGTTTCAGAGGTGGTTGATTCGGGGGTAGTACTTTTTGATGGAGGTGGATCCTCTGCTTGCCTTTTTTGGTAAGAAAATCCCAAAGACCTTGTCTTTCAAGGGACTTGAGATACTGTTTCTCCTTCCCACCATCATCTCCTGGGGGCTGGTCATGCATGGGTGTGAGTTTCTTCAGTTTTAATGGGCTGCCTGAGCACCCTTTCTTATGGGCTGGCCAGCCTGCGTCTGGCTCTGGTGGAGGAGATAGAAGGGGAATGTGGAGCTCCATTTGAATAAAGGCCAGTGGAACGCGGGTTGATTGTGCTGGTTATTTCTGTTTGTCCCCCCAGATCAGCCTTTTGCCCTTCTTTACGCTGCCCTGTGCCCCAGGAAGCTGACCTCAATGGCTGCATCAGTGAGGCTCCCTTGCCCTGTGGCTTCTGGTTGAGCTTGGCCAGTGGGAGGGCAGAGCAGGAAGACAGGGCAAGGAGAGAGAGGTTGGGTGTGTGTACCCGGGTTCTCTGGCCCGAGAGCCTTCCATGGCTCTCTCCAGGTCTTGCAAACACACTCTCTCTGTCCCTCCAGGGATAGCAGGGCTCCTGACCCCCCACTGTTAACTGCCCTGGTGCTTCCCCATTCCTTGTCCCCTAATTCCTATCCACACGTCTGTAAACTCCATACAGATGGGCCATTCGTTCCCCTGACCATTTGCTCCGGCACCACCCCCTCATGGTCTTGCACCCATCTTACCTGATACAGGGTAGGGACTATGCATCTAATCGCAGGGGGTATGAAGTACAGGGTCCGGGGAGAGGTGGGAGGAATATTTTGTAGTAAATCTGAGTATGATCGCCTGTACCTGAGGTTTCTGTTTTTAATGAAAAAAACCCCAAAAAACAAACCAAAAGACCCTCAACCACCCTCCTTTGGGTTCGGAGTTGGGGGAATTCTTGAGAAAGGGGTTCAGTTTCTCTCTCCGATTTCTCTCACGGGCAGGGCCGGCTCTGGCTGCCACTGCTCAGGTGGCCCCATGATCTCAAGCCCCACGAAGCCAATCAAACTCTGATGTCTTCAGAACAAATGCCCCAGTGTGCGGGCACTGCAGCTCCCAGCTGCTGATCAGGGGCCTGTTAGGCATCTGCTCTCGTTCTTTTTCTTCCCTGGGCTTCAGAGGCCTTTACTTCCCTGGTGGGTTGATAAGAACAGCCTCTCTGAGGTTGAAATAGCTTTTCATGGAGCAGACTGGAGCTGGGCAGCCAGCATGGCCGGGGGGAGGTCATGGAGTTGGCAGACAAGAGTTGGCATAGAGGGAGAGGATAATAAAACTTGAGGCCGACATTGGTGCACCGCTTTAGAGTTTTCAAAGTGCTTGAATGTAAAGGAACACATTTACGCTCCACAAAATGGCCTGGTGGGGTGCTCGGCATTGTCCCCCTCACTTTGTAGATGTGCAAAAGGGCTCGGGGATCCTTGAGCGCCTCGCCCAAAGTCACAGAGCCGGAGGGTGGCAGAAGCAGGACAGAGACGCAGGCCGTCTGACCCCGTGTTCTTCTGGCGCCCCTTCTGCCCTGTGTCCGCCGTCTCTGAGGCAGCAGGCAGGGCTGGGCTCTGGCTCTGGGACTGTGAATTGGAGATGGAAGAGCTGAACTCCAGTGTTCCTGTTCGGCCCGGAGGAGAGATCGCAGGCATCTTGAATCCTTGCCGGGGGCTGCGGTTCCCGCATGCCCTCAAGGGCCACCCTTCCTGTCCCTCCTTTCTCTCCTGTTTCCAGTGGCCTGACACTGCTTTCCTGTCCTTGTTTTTCAGAAGTGGAGCTGCCTCTGAAGAAAGATGGGTTCACCTCAGAGAGCACCACCCTGGAAGCCTTGCTCCGTGGTGAGGGGATCGAGAAGAAGGTGGACACCAGGGAGGAGGAAAACATCCAGGAAATACAGGTATTTGTGTGCTTGCGGGACGGGTTTGGGGGTGGCCCCCAAGCATCACCGTCGTGCTTCCGGAACTCCAGCCCCAGCTCTGGTTGTCCTCTCAAGGGCCAGGGCTGTGTCTCAACTTCCCACCACAACTGGGAAGCTGGCCTTGGTCTCCCTGTTAGTCCACTCAAAATGTAATTTTGGAGCCTACTGTGTGCCAGGCACCATGCGAGGTCCTGGGGACACAGTGGTGAGCGAAACTGACCATGTCCCCACCCGCCCCGGGAGCCAGCAGCCACAGCCCAGGCTTGGAAAGCTCGGTTGTCTGGGGCAGCCAGCCCCCACAGGGATCCCCACCGCACCCCTGCCTCACACCCCCTCCTCAGCTCTAGTTCACCGGCTGTCTTGTCCTTCCCCAGCACCACCCACCTCTCCTTCAAGGCCAGTTTAGAAGTCATCCCCCAGGCAGGGTTGGTGGCTCCCGTCCCCATGTGTTCACCACCCTCTGTGCACAGCATGGCCAAGGCCGCCACCACGCAGGGTCACCACGCAGGATTACAATGGTGCACTCTGACGGTGTCTTATTTATGTGTCTTGAGTCCCCATTGTTGAATTCAATGGTTGGCACAGAAGATTGTAATAATATTAATGAATATAAATATGAAATCGTAGTTTTTAATAATTAAACATAATGAAATTATTAAAATTAACTTACATTTGTATTACATTAATACTTTATATTAAAATTATATATTTTGTTATTCATATATTATACAATTGCATATTTATTAATTTTATATCCAATCTAATATTTACATATTAATTTATTAACATTGTAATTAAATGACTACCAGTAAAATGTTAGGTTTGCTTCGTCAGTACCACAGTGCATGGGTTCCGTCGAGTCAGAGACCGTGCCTTCGTGTTCACTGTTGTACCCTCGGGGCCTTGCATGTGCCCAGCAGAGTCTGGTCTCAATAAAGGCGTTGAATGAGTCAGTGAACGTGGCCTCCTTCTCCGCCATTCCTGCGTTCAGATGAATGGTCCAGTCTTTTCCATTTGGTCGTCACAACATGGCTTATATTTGTTCCCTCCTCTACTTGTCAGATCTACAGCCCTAGTAAAGATCCTTATTGACTGAAACCTTTATATGTCTGACACACCTTGGAGTTGTCTTCGACCCCTGTCTTTCTCTCACACCCAATATCCATTCATCAGGATTCCTGTCCACTGTGCCCTGTCAACACAAATCCAGAGCGTGGCCCCTTCTCACCACATCCACCGCTGCTGCCCTGGTCCAAGGCACTCACATCTCCTGTCTGAACGGTTGCGATTGCTTTCTAAGTAGTGCCCTGCTTGTGGCTGAGAGGGGGCCTTTCCTGTGCTCAAACCCTGCACTGGCCCCTGTTCTCCCGAGAAGAAGTCGCGGCCCTCTCACCTCTCTCTGACTCGCTGCTTCCTCTCTTCCTGGCTGACTCAGCTCCAGGCACACCGACCTTCGGCTACTCACGTACACACCAGGCGCGCTCCACCTCCGGCTGTGCTCTGGCTGCGTCCTCTGCCTCACGGCCCTCTCCCCATACGCCGGGCTCTCACCTTCACCGTCTTCAAGTTTTGGCTCCTGTCTCTTCTTCTCTGTGAAGTTTACCCTGACCACTGAAAGTAATACCACATCCTGTGCCCTCTCTGCCCCGCAGCACTCCCGACTCTCTTACTCTGCTTTCCTTTTCTTTTTCTTTTTCCCCATAGGTTTTATCAGCATCTAACATACTTCATAATTTACTGATTTATGATGCTATTGTTTATTTTCTGTTTTCTTCTAGTAGAATGTAAACTCCTCAAGAGCAGGAATCTTTGTCTCTCTTGCTTGCACCCCTTTGTATCTCAAGACCTAAACAGTGCCTGCACATAGTAGGTGCACAATAAATATTGCGTGGATGCACGAGTGAACAGATTCCTGTGAGTTGCCCGTCCCCAGTCTGTCCCCTCTCCACCATGTCCTACTTTGATAGCTGACCTTTCACCCCAAAACACAGTGCTGCTTGGGCCATGCCCTTGTTTAAAAAACTTGGCTAAAACACTTTTGTGTCTCGCTAAATAAATCTAAGGTGATGAGTGTGATCTTCTTGGGCCTCCTCTCTCCGCTCCTAACCTAGTTTTCAGGCTTATTTCCCACGATTCCTTTACTCCCTCTGTTCTCCAGCCTCCTTCCCTCCGTGCCTCTGGTCATGCTGTGCCCTTTATCTGGCGTGCCTTTTCTTCCATCACCACGTGTACAAATTCCACCCACCTATTAGGCTCAGCCCTGATACCACCTTCCCCATGAAGCCTTTCTTGATCACCCCCCACCCCCTAGTTCTCTTTTTACCGCTGGCATTTAGGGCACCTAGTACTTTCTTTTTCTTCTTCTTCTTTTTTTTTTTTTTTTTTGCTATTCATGTATTATCCCCCATTTTTGGACTTTTAGATCTTTGAAGTCACCGTCTGTCCCATCTGTATTGCCTGTTAAGAGTATTTTTGCTCAGTTGGGGTAATTTGACTGAGTCAATGGGTGGGACAGAACCATTGCCCAGAAGCCTTGATGCTCTAGAGACAGGCAGCCCTTTCCTTTTCGAGCTGGCGGTGGGTTCGAGTCCTTCTCAGGCAGCATTGGGCCAGTATACGGGTTGTCATTGTCGAATCATCATCATCACCATCATCCCCGATGTAACCAGAATGTCTACTATATGCAAAGCATGGGCCTACCACCTGCTGTGCTAGAAGCCGAAACCAGGACCAAAGCCAGATGAGTTTACATGTTTTTATTGGCTTTGATTATTAAAATAAAGTGCACATGTAACAAATGGACTGTTTTGTTCATTTTTCCATTCATTCATTCATTCCATCAAAGTTTATTGAGTGCCTCCTCTGAGCAGGCATTGTGCTGGGCTCTGGGGTAACAGCGAAACCAAGAGAGACCTGTCTGCTCTTCTCATACTTATTTTGTAGCATGACATACAGACAGAAAGCAAGTAAACGAACAAGTAAAATAACTGCATTTCAGGATAAATGCCATGAAAAGAACAGAGTATGAAGGCTCAGTACAAGAGGAGGGACAGATTCTAGGTAGCATCCTAAGGGAGACAAGGGCTATACCCCGGTCCTGTGAGATGAGAAGGAGCCAGCAAAGTGAGGAACCTGGGAAGGGCTTTCTGGGCGGAGGAACAGTGCTCTTGAAGGCATCGCGATAGTTCTGAGCACGTTGTGTGGAAAGAACAGACAGAGGCTGGTGTGGCTGGAGCACGGTGCCAGGGAGGGAAGGGCCGGGGAGGCACTTGGAGAGGTGGGCAGGGCCAGACCTGCAGGAGGCTGTTGGATTCATGGAACATGAAAAAGGAAGCCATTTGGAGGATTTTAACCAGGGCAGTGAATTTGTGTTTCCTTAAGACCCCTCTGGGTGCTGCATGGAAAGGAGACTGGATGCAGGGCCAGCAGTGCAAGGAGGGAAGTAGGAGAACTTTGCACTCTTCCAGCTGGAGATAATGGAATCTTTAAAGAGGAATTCCTCTGATACGCAAAAAAAAAAAAAAAGAGGAATTCCTTCTTTTTTAAAAAAGCACAACCACAAACGATCATTATCATCATCGTAAAGACTGGTTAGAGTAGCAGGGAGCAAAGTTGTTTTAAAATGTGTCTATTTTCCAGATAATGTCCTTGGACAGGGAATGCAAGTGTGTCACGGGGGATGAGCTGCATCTCTAGTGGGACACCCCTGCCCTTCATTCCTAATACAGGATGGTCCCTCTGCTTCCTGAGCCCTGAATACGGGCTTTGTTTGTTAGGAACTCCTGGCTTCTCCCAAGTTGTGTAGAGAGGCTTCTGGTGTCAGGGCCACGTCGCAGGAAATGCAGAAACACAGGAAATGCTGCTGTCACATGTGAGGCCTAGGGCTCGGACCAGAGGTTCTAGAGACACAGGGAAGCCAGTGGGAAGAGGGAGGGAGAAGTCAGTTTTCTCCGGGATGTTGAGGCTGTGCAGCACGTCTAGGGACTAGTGCAGCTGCCTTCACCAGCTTTCACCTTCCAACCCAGAGTCCATGTTGCAGGTAATAAATACCTTCATAATAAAAAATGAGAGTGGCATCAGAATTGCGCTGAGATGCCAGAGGCAATGATCTTTAAATTCGAGACACTTGGAACTTACCATGATTAAATGGCTTCAACACCCAGAGAGTTTGCAAGATGGCTATACAAACAGCAACAGTTGTCGTAAGAACGACACCTTGTATTTATGCTACATCTTTTCACCAAAGGCTGCAGAGCGTCTGACTTGTCATTGTCTCACTAGTGTTCCCCCCTACGGTTCAGGAAGCCAAGGCGCAGGAAGGCTAGGACTCTTGCTGTGGACCCGGGCCAGCGTTTCCTAGCTGTGGGCCAAAGGTCGTGTCTGGCAGATGCCGTTGCTTCTCTGTTAGGTGGCTAAGGTTGTCCCAGAGAGCCTAAGTGCTATCAGCTGATGGCTTCCCATATAAACCTGGTAGAGAAGCCAGAGAAGAATTTACTAGACCTATTTTGAGTTCTTTGGGAGGATTTGGCAATTAGCAATATCCTGACCCCTGCGATGGGAATGGAACTCTCTGACAAGAAGGCAATGGGAGAAGGTCATTGGAAACTCACCCCTGGGCTTCCTGCTTTGAGGACAGGCCAAGGGCATTGTCCAGGAGGCCACTGGAACAGTGATGGTGATACCAGAAGTCAGTACCATGCATGCTGCTTTCTAAGTCTTTTTAAAAAAATTATTTAGCAGCATGAATTTTTTTTTTCAATTTTATTAATTTTTATTTTTTGTCTGTGTTGGGTCTTCATTGTTGTGCACGGGCTTTCTCTAGTTGCAGTGAGCAGGGGCTACTCTTTGTTGCAGGGTGCGGGCTTCTCATTGCAGTGGCTTCTCTTTTTGTAGAGCACGGGCTGTAGGCGCGCGGGCTCAGTAGTTGTGGCTCGTGGGCTCTAGAGCGCAGGCTCAGTAGTTGTGGCGCACGGGCTTAGTTGCTCCGTGGCATGTGGGATCTTCCTGGACCAGGGCTCGAACCCATGTCCCCTGCATTGGCAGGCGGATTCTTAACCACTGTGCCACGAGGGAAGTCCCGCTTTCTAAGTCTTTTCATAGCTTGTGTGATTGTCACACTATTACCACAAGGATGGGTGGTTGCTGTTGTCCTGTATAACTTGGTGCCCACCCACCTTTCTAGCTTCATCTTAGACCAGTCTCTTCCTGAGCCACTGAGCTCTGGTCACACTGGCCTCTTCATGCTCTCTGGACAAGCCATATTCCCCTCCCTGCTTCAGGGAGTTTGCTCATGCTGTTCCCTTTGCGTAGAATACTTTCCCTCCTCTCCTCCCTTTGGTCCCTGTTCCCAAGGTTAGTGTCTGTCTATCCTTTACATCTCAACTTCCTTAGTTCACTTCCACAGGTAAGCCTTACCTGACCTCAGATTAGGTAAAGGTCCCTTCTAACAACCTCTCATAGCACCTTGAACTTGCCTATCACTGTTTTCATAGCAGTTGTAATTATATGGTTATGTATGTTGTTTGAATCTGTCCTTCCTTCATTAGACTGTAGAGTCCCCTTGGGGCCAGGACTGTAGCCATTTTTTGGCTTATCTAGCACAGTACCTGCCATGTAGTCAGCCCTAGACAAATGTTTGTTGATTGAATGAATGAGTTCCTATTTTATAATTGGGGAAACTGAGGCATGAAGCGATGATGACTCACCCAAGGCCACAGAGTGAGCTTATAAAGAAGCCCCCAGGGCTCCTGACATGGAATCCATGGGCTCCCCTTCCCCTTATCCCACTTCCACTCTGGGGGGCTGGGTCCTCTGCCACAGTCTCTTATCCCTCCCTTAAACCTAGAGATACGCACCTTATTTCCCCTTTCCTCCCCTCCGCCAAAGCCAGTGAGGTGCTCAGGTCCTATAGGAAGTACTGCAATATGCCTTGGACTTCTCAGACACAAGGGCTGAGAGAGAAATGGGAAACTCTGAGCTGATGAACCTGACCTTGCTTTGGTCGTGGATTCTGCTCTATGATCTTGAGCAGTCGAAACTGTTTTCAGCCTCAGTTTATTTACCTGTAAAATGGAAATTGGATTCTCTGCTGCAGTGTGACTCACGGGGCTGTTGGAGAGAGAGAATTAAATTTATGATCTTTGAGCTCCATTACAAGTAATGTGCTGTAACGAAAATCCATTACTCTTAAAAAAATAACAATGGAAGATTATGAATAACACATTCATGTCAAATTCTGGTCAGATGGAGAGGAAGTTACTTGTTTTCATCAAACAGGGCAGGATTCCAGAATGCCAGGGAAAGGAGAAACATATTTTCATATATTTGAGGTGGCCCTTTAGGAACAAAAGGAAAATTACATGAAAGTAAGTTTTGACCAGACATCTTGGGCCCACGTAGAAGGGTACCCCTACCAGAGTATTCTCTTTTTAGAAAACATTTCTTGGGCAAAAAAGAGTTGAAAAAGGTCGGTGTTCTAGGAGGAGTCGGCTGGAAGGGTCCCAGGAGAGAGAGTTGGTACCGCCAAGAGCTCCAATTCCTGGCCAGCATTTTGGAGGCCTAGCTTCCCAAGCCATGGCAGCATCTTCACTGTGTTAAAAAACAACACCAAAACAGAACACCCTCCAAATTACCCTCTGATGGTTTTCTCCTTTGCATTTTATTTCTCAATGCTTCTATTTTCTTGTCATTTCAGAGGGTTTTGGAAAATGATGAAAATGTAGAAGAAGGAAATGAAGAAGAGGATTTAGAAGAAGATATTCCCAAGCGGAAAAATCGGACCAGAGGACGGGTAAGCCGTGAGGGAGGAAAGAGATCAGGGAGGCCGGGGCCTGGCAAACAACTGGTCCCTAGATTCAAAGTCCCACTGCAGCTAGATAGAGGGTGTATCCATGGTCTTCCTTGCAGGACACCTAGAGAGGAAACCTCCAGAAGAGTTCTGGTTCTCAAGTGATAGCCTGCAAGAGTTTAGAGCTGGCAAGAGGGAGAGAAGAGGCAGACGGTGCCCCGAGGGGATGGTGCGGGTCTGGGGAAGGTGGAGGTTGAGGTGTGGGTGAGGGTGGGGGATGAGGAGAACGTGACTGCTGTCCCCATTCCTCAGTCATAGAACAAGGCGGGAAGTGTCCCGTCCCTGGGGCTGCCCCAGAATGACAGGGTCAGGATACCTGCTTTGGGGTATGTTTCACTAGGCAGAGAGTGGAAGCAAACTGGGAAAGCATGGGGGCCGCAGCTGATGGTTACCAAGCCAGTGTGGCAGGGGCTTTGGAGGCCTGTGGGCCTGGAATGTGACAAGAAAAGGCCAGAAGCCTGGGGAATGGCAGAGGGGAAATCCATGGTGGAAGGAATAAAAATATGAGGGTGACTCTTAAGCGGAGGGAGCCAAGCCTGAGTGGTGCTCTCTGGCATTCGGGGTGGTCCTCCAGAGTCCTCACGTTCAAGCCCAGAGGGGTTTTCTGTGATTACCTTCAGGGGTCTGCAGGAGTATCTGACAAAAACCAGATGAAGCGGGACCTGCGGGGATGAAGTGCTGCTTTCCATCTGGAGAATTAACTCTCTGAGGCCTGTCTGGCTCCTTCAGGCTCTAGGCGGGATGCTTACCCCTCCCGTGGACGAGAGGCTAGTCCTGGATGCCCTCCGAGCTTGGGTCCAGTGATAATTATGGCAAGCCTCTCTATTCCTGTGGTTCTTGTGTCTGCGTACACATCAGAAACACCACGAGAGCCTATCGAAATGCAAATCTGCAGGACCCACTCCCAGAAGTTCTGATTTAGGAAGTCTGGGGTAGGGTCTGGAGAGCTGTATTATAAGCAAGTTCCTAGGTGACTGGTGCAAGCGGCCTAGCAGTGCCCATGCTGAGCTAAGATGCTCCGACTTGGACAGGAGCTGGAATTTCTCAGTCTGGACGGGGCGGTCCTCTGATGCTGCACACCTTATAGAGTCACGACTCAGCTTCAGCCATGATCAGTGTTTTGACACTCTTGTTTAATCTTTTCTTTACTCTCACTTTTGGTTGGTTTGCATGTTTGTGGGATTTGTGTGTGTGTGTGGAATATTTGAATGCAAGCCCCTAGACATTTTTTCATTTAACCTGTACATACCTCAATGTATATCTCTAACAGGTATCATTATCATACCCAATAAAAATAACGATTCTAATATCTACTATCCAGTCCCTGATCCTTTCCCCCTGATTTTCTCAAAAATGCCTTTTTATAGTTGGTTTGTTTGAAACTTAGGTCTCTTGTATTCTATAACATACTTCTTCCTTGCTACTCCCTACCACATACATATTTTTTTTTTCTCCATGCCATTTATTTGTTGAAGAACTTGGGTGGTTGGTCTTGTGGAATTTCTCATATTCTAGATTTGGCCGACTGGTGGTGTTTGATGTGTCCCTCAATCCTCTTTATCTCCTGAAAACTGGTGATCTGATGAGAGACTTGATTAGATTTGGGATATTTGTGTGTGTGTGTAAATATTTTTTGGTGGGGCTAGACTCTTTCTTAGGTGTGATGTGTGCTTCTTATTGCTTCACATCTGGAGGTGTATGCTGTCCACTCGTTCTGCTTTCAGTAGTGGTAAAATTGATCCGTGGATTTGGGTGTTGTCAGCCAGATCTCTCCTTAGAAAGTGCCCCATCACTTTTTCACCTAATCATCTTAGTGGCCCCTGATGAACTTGCCTGGACCCATGCCTTCTTTGGGGGTTACAAAATAATGGATATCTTATTCCATCATTAAAGGAGGCTTTAGAATGTGGAGTTTCTGGGCCTTTTGTGAACTCCAATTGCTGTGTACCTCCAGGCCTGCTTCCAACCCTTGTCTCAGCCCAAACCAAACTTACTCGAGTAGATGATGGAGAATGGTCGTCTTTACATCTTCTCCACTCCCAACTGAAATCTAGGCATTGAACTTGTAGTCGGCAAATACGAATTGGGTGTCTTCTCTGTAAGAACACCAGCAGAAGCGGCAGCAACAGCCATTTGTACTTACTGTATACTTCCTATACATCAGGCAGTGTGATGAGCTCTTCCCAATAAGAGCTACGTTACTGGAATACACCACAGTGCATCATAAACACGATAGGTTGATAGCGATATCATAAACACGATATCGATAGTGACAATAGGTCCTTTATACTGCATTCTCTATTTCTGCACGGTCCTTTACAGCAGCCACTGGCCACATGTGGGTGGCTACCAAGCACTTGACATGTTGCTAATTCAAATTGAAATGTGGTGTAGGTGTAAAATATTCACCATATTTCAAAGATATAGTAGGAAAAGAATGGTGAACATTTCATTAATATTTTTGTATTGATTACATGTTGAAACGGTAATACTTTGGATAGACTGGATTAAATAAAATGTATTACTAAAATTAATGGCATCTGTTTCTGTTTTTACTCTTTTTTAAAAATGTGGCTACTGGAAAATTTAAAATGACATGTGACCCCCCATTATATTTATCTTGGACAGCACTGCTTCTTTCATTCCCATACGTGGGTATTATTACTCCTAGAGAGGTTAAGGAACCTGTTCAAGGACAACCAACCTAGTAAGGAAGAAGCTAGGACTTGAACACAGGTCTGTGCTTTTTCTACTGGGTCACACGTGGCCCAGTGCCCAGCATGTGGCCACTGACCATTTTGTTGAATGAATGAATGAATGATGGAAAAAGAACAGAAAGTCATATTCCAGATTTATGGGAGCTGAGAAAAGGCCTGAACACAGCGAGGGGGCTGGATGGGGCCTAGACTAGCTCTGGGCCCACCCGAGGCTGGCTAAGGGGCAGTCAAACGGCTCTACGTTGTGCAGTGACATTGTAGACATCCATGGTGGGAGCCATGGAAGGACCTGGAAAGTGCAGGTGAGCCTACCTGTGCTGGAATAAGGTATGGAGCTGCTTAACCCACAGGCTCAATGAAGCTACCCTTTAAGGTGTATTCAAGCTGCCACTGGCTCCTGGAGGAGAGTCACTCCGTTTCTGTTGTCGGGACTGAGAGGCAGTCTGAGGCTGTACATCTCAGTATGTGGCCCTTGGGCCACAGCATCAGTGTCACCTGGGAGCTTGTTAGAAATGCAGACCCCCAGACTCCACCCTAGGTGGGCTGAATTAGAGTCTGCAGTTTAACAGGACTCCCAGGTGCCCTGTGTGTTCATTGAGGAAGTCAGGGCTAAGGTAGTAATGACGAGAACAGTCTCTGCTTTGTTTGAACCGTGAGTTCAAATCCCAGCTCTACCACTTACTAGACTTTGGGTGGTTTAGGTAACCTCTGTGACCCTGACCAGATTGAATAAGTATGCTGGGTCTCAGTTTCTTCATCATTAAAATTGGGGTAGTAATACACAGCCAATTTTGAGTGCTTAATAAAGGCTAGATATTATTAGGAGGGTGCAAGCAAAGGGAACAACTCTCAGAACCTTGACAATGGAGAGTCCCTGAGGGGTGAGAGAAATTGAGACCCAACAATGAATAATTGTATCTGTAGTAACTTTAGCCCAACAAATCAAAGCTCTTTAAAGTTCATGGAATTCCTGTGAGTCATCCATGTGAGTATTATCAATCAGTTGATCAATCAGTAAGTGTTTATGATGCACTGTGGTGTAGTCCAGTACTTCCAAACTTTAATGTGCATATAAAGCACCTGGTGATCTTGTTCAAGTGCAAATTCTGATGCAGTAGGTCTGGTGGGTGGGGACTGAGATCTCGCTTGGTTAACAAGATCCCAGGTGATGCCAGTGCTGCTGGTCTGAGCACCTCTCTTTAAATGGCAAGAGTGTAGAGCAGTGGTTCTCAATTTTTTTTTTGGTCTCAGGGATTCTTTACTTACAAATTACTGAGAGCCCCAAAAGCTATTGTTCTGGTGGGTTGTAACTAGTGATACTTCCCATATTAGAAATCAAAACAGAAAAAACATTAAATTTAAGAATACACGAGCACACAGAGTGATGACATCATTGTGTCGTGTAGCCTCTCGAAAACTCCACTGTGTACTTGTGAGAGAATGAGAGTGAAAACTTTCAAATAACATTTTAGTACTATTACAAAAATAGTTTTGACACTGGAGACTCCCTGAAAGGGTCTCAGGGACCTCCAAGGATCCCTTGACCACTATTTGAGAACAACAGGTATAGAGCAACTAGCTCTCTGCTCGGGACTGAGTCTGTCCCAATTGAGAGTCTTTTAGTTGTAGGAAACTCAACAGCTTAAGCGAAAGTGGGAAGTATTTGAAAAGCCGCTGAGCCATTGTCCCATATTTGAGCAATTTTTGAAGATTCAGGAAGGACAAGATGGTGGCGGGGATTTAGGATTGGGAAAGAGTAAGGAACCCAGGCAGCTCTGGCCTCTACTTCTCCTTCCTTTACTCTTCTCTTGCAGGATCGCCTCTCCTGCTTCTCTGTGCATGTGGCCCCATAGTTCCTGAATTTATGGGTCCCCCAAGTGACCTGTACTAACTAGAGTCACTGTTTCCCAATTCAGAGTACCTTGGGGGTAGAATCTGATTGGCCCAGCTTGGGTCACATGTCTACTCCTGAGCCAGCCAATCAACGGTGGCCAGTAGGGCAGGACTGTGTGGTGCAGTCATGGCAGCCATGGCCCACCAGTGTGTGAATGGGGAGGTGGAATGGGGAGGAGTGGAGTCAGATGAGCAGTTCTCAGAGAGGGAGGATGGTTTCTTTTGGACATCAGCTTCAAAGTTTTCTGTAACAGATTCTGGAAATCTGGGCCTCCGCCTTCTACTGGCTCTGTGACTATGGGCAAATCATGAACCCTCTCAGAACCTGTTTCATCAAGTGCCAAATGGGAATAATATTACTTGGTTAAACTCAGATGGTATTGTAGGAATTAACTGAGCTAATATATGTGAAAGAGCTTTGGATGCTGTGTGCCTAGCATAGTGCTAAATGTCACGGGTTCATAATAAGGTATGAAGTGCCATCTTTGTCCTCAAGGACCTTGGAATTAAATTGAGGAGAAAATGCTAATAGTCATGATACAATTAGAAAGCAGCAGGCTTCTGACCGTGCACTTACCAAATGCAATAAGAGTTCAGAGGAAAGAGCAATCAACTGGGCAAGGAGGGGAAATAATTTATTGAGTACTTCCTGAAGACCTAGCTCTGTCCCCTGTGCTTTCACACCCCCTTATTAGCACTACAACAACTCTGCAATAAAGATGTTGCTATGCCCATTTTACAGCTGAGAAAACTAACGCTTAGAGAAGTAACTTGTTCAAAAACACATGCTAGTGTTTAAACCTATGTTTGTCTGACTTTAAAGCTGATGCTTTACTCATCAGTGTGGCAAGAGGAAGATTCTTGGAGGTGTGGCATGTTAGCAAGGCTAAAGCATGGACCAGATGTGGATGGGCAGAGTAGAGGCTGATCCATGACCAGGATCAATCAAAACAAAGACTTGGACGTAGCATCAGCATGATGTGATCCTGGTAGGACTGGCACTAGGTCGTCAGTGGATATGTCAGTGGGCTTTGGATGGCAGTGAATGAATGGATGACCATGGGCTCCCGTCCTTCACTCCTTTTGTCTAATTGGTCTGAGACTCATGCAGGATGGATTGGGTAGGGCAACACAGAGGTAGAACCCCAGCTGGCGGCTTCTTTGAGCAGTTCAGGGGTTAATTGATGAGCTCCTGGATTAAGATGTGGAATAGAAGGGAAATGCAAAGCCTGAGATGGCTTTTGAAGGAAGACACAATAGCACTTGGATACAGAGAATGAAGAAGAAGAACCAAAGATGATTAACTCACTGACCAGCCGACTGATGGATTGATTCATTTATGCAGCAAACATTTATTAAGTGCTGCTTAGGTGACTGGCCCTGTGCCAGG
Source organism: Balaenoptera borealis (assembly GCF_965194805.1). Taxonomy (NCBI): domain Eukaryota; kingdom Metazoa; phylum Chordata; class Mammalia; order Artiodactyla; family Balaenopteridae; genus Balaenoptera; species Balaenoptera borealis. The sequence continues at coordinate 29,335,677 of NC_138866.1, forward strand.
TTCCAAGTATAACGGTCACCCAAATAGACGTTTTCCACCCTTATGTGGGAGAGATGGAAAACCAACAAGTACACCAAGTATAACGTCAGACAATGCTAAGTGCTATGACATGAAGCAGGGTAGGGGTAAGAGATGGAGGGGATGAGTGAACATGCATTGGTCAGGAGGGCTTCTCTGAGGAGGTGACATTTGAGCAAGACAAGTAGGATTCCGAGTTTCCAAGCTTGAAATGTTCCAGGAGACTAGAAGTGTGCTCCAGCCACAGGAGGCGTCCCTTGCCTGTCCCCTCAATGCCCTATAGCCACAATCCCCATTTTGCAGTTGAGGAAACTGAGGTGCAGGGAGAGAGTGGGTGCAGCAGCCGCCCTGCCGGCAGCCCTGCAGAGTGCGATGAAACCCTGGCTCTCGGCAGGGCCCCCGCTTCCTGCTGGCTGCTCCCAGCTCCAGCTCTCCTCCTCTTCTCCTGGGTGGTATTTTTAGTCTCCCAGAACCCCCTCCCTGAGTCTGCTGTTGCCTCTGTCATTCTGCTTGACTTGCTTTCACCTGCTCCCAGGCGCCTGTGACAGGGCTGCGGGCTGCACACGTCAAGCTGTCCCCGGCTTCTCCAAGGGGGGATGCGGGGGGGGGGGGCGCGGGCAGCTGAGGGTGACCACCCTCAACGTGGGCAGGCGGGGAGGCCTGTCAGTGCCTCGGGGTGACTGCCAGTGCCGCACAGCTCCCTCTTGGGGTCAACTCTGAGTAATGAGGGCGAGGGGAGGGGACTGCGGGCTGGTGCGTGTGGAGGGGTGGGGGGTGGGGAGGCTAGGAGGGAAAGCGCCCTGGAGGGGAGGGAAGGAGGGAGGTGGAACTTTGTAATTTGTTTTGGAAAGAGACAGCCGAGGAGGTGGTGGCCTTGGTAGCTTGGCAGGTGGTGTTGATTGTGAAGGGTGTGTTTCTGGGGAGAGAGTGAGCCCCGTAGGGCTGGCGTACAGGCCTTTCCACTGTGACATCCCCAGGGAAACTGTGTGTGTGTGTGTGTGTGTGTGTGTGTGTGTGTGCGCGCGCACCTCAAGGCCTTTTGACCATGAAGTCCCCCCGGGGGTCACTTTTCCAGACCAGGCCCCTGGGACTGCCCCATTTCCCCTGCACACCAGATGTTGCCATGTTTTATTTCTCATCTGCTGCACCTTCTTCTCTGTCTCCAAAGACCCCAGCAGGCCCTTTCCTTGGTTGGGAGTTTACTGCTACTCATTACCAGAGAATGACCTGGAGGAAGCTAGGGTGCTACCCATGTGACCGGTGTGGGACTTACAAAGGTCTAAAAATAAACCTTGCCATGTTCTTGTAGCCACTGTCCTGGGGCTGCCCAGCCGCCAGCTCCCTCTCTGGCTGCTCTTATCTATCCTTGGAGGTAGAGCCCATCCCACCCTCACCCCAGATGATGCTGGCCTCTCTGGAGATGCACACAGGGTGGGGGTATCAAGAGTCCAGCCCCAGGAGAGTGTCAGGTGTCAAGGTCTCTGCCACTGGCTGGAGCCCCGAGGCAGACCACACAGGGGGGCCTCAGTGGAAGCTTGCCCCATGGAGTAGGCCGAGCAGCGGGGAGGGGTGCTCACGCCCTGATGCTGGGCCTGGCTGCCTCTTTTTTTTTTTTTTAAAGCATTTTCTGGTCTATCTCATCTTTTTTTTAAATTTATTTTATTTTTGGCTGTGTTGGGTCTTCATTGCTGTGCGTGGGCTTTCTCTAGTTGTGGCGAGCGGGGGCTACTCTTCACTACGGTGCGGTGGGCTTCTCATTGTGGTGGCTTCTCTTGTTGCGGAACATGAGCTCTAGGCATGCGGGCTTCAGTAGCTGTGGCACACGCGGGCTCAGTAGTTGTGGCTCGCGGGCTCTAGAGTGCAGGCTCGTGGGCTTAGCCGCTCCGAGGCATGTGGGATCTTCCTGGACCAGGGCTCGAACCGTGCCCCCCGCGTTGGCAGGCGGATTCTTAACCACTGTGCCACCAGGGAAGCCCTGGCTGCCTCTTGAGAGACTTGAGCTGGAGGGGAGTGTGAACACAGGAGTCTGGGGTGATAGCTGCAATTACGCTACTTGCTCTAATTTGCCCATTATCTGGGCAGCTGAGGGGAGCTGGGTTGGCACCCACATGTGGTGTCAGCGAAGCTGGAAGGCTAAGGAGCTGGAGGAACAGTAGAGGATGGGAATTCTGACTGCTCAAGGCTTTGCAGTCAGACTGTCCTGAGTTTGCGTCCTGGCTCTGCACTTAGTGAGCAAGTGACCTTGGGGAAGCTACTTAACCTCTCTGTTGCCTCAGTCTCCTAAGTCTGTAAAATGGAGATAATAGTAGCACCTGCTTCTTGGAGTTGTGAGGATTTAATGAAGTGATACGGGTGAGTAGCTGAGTGATTTGGGCAAGGTATCTAGCATCTCTGGGCCTCAGTTTCCTGGCCTGTAAAATGGGGTTGGTATATGAGAGACTACAAATGTAGTATAAGGTTGAATGAGGAGATATGGGTGAAGCGCTCAGGGCCTCACAGAAAACGTGCTCAGGAACCGTAGTGATTGTCAGCATAACAAGCATCCCAATATTCCCGTGTCTCCCCAGGCCCGTGGCTCTACAGGTGGCAGAAGGAGGCACGACGCCGCCTCTCAGGAAGACCACGACAAACCTTACGTCTGTGACAGTGAGTATGGCAGACGCCGCCTTCCTGCCCGGGCCCCATGCTTCCTGTGCCCCAGCCTCAGGCTCGCTGGCTCCTCCTCTCGGGCCTGCCTGCTGCTGCCTCACCGCAGGCACCCCCTGACCTCCTCCTGTTGCTGCTCCAGGCCCTGGTGTTGCTTGCAGGAGGGAGAAGCAAGCTCGGGAGGCCTCCTGGCCCCGTGCTCCTCTCCCTGCAGTGCCCTCCTTCGTGGCTTTCCTCCGGCTCTCTCTCTCTCACTCTCTGTCTCCTTAAGGTTCATCCTCTCTTTCTTTCTCTGTTTCAGAGAATTCAAACAAAAGCATAACTCAAAATCCTCCGACAAAGGTACTTGGCTCCTGTGGCTTTTCATTTGTTTCCCTTTAACTTCCTTTCTCTTTCTCGCTCTCCTGTCCTAGGTGGGGCAGGTTATGAATCTTTCTCTGACCATGACTTAGTTTAATAAATGGCCCTCAATCCATCTCCAGCTTCTCTTGCTTGCTTCTGAAACATCTTTGGTCAAGCGACTGCCCAGCTCCTGGGTTTAGGGTCTGCAGACAGAGCGGGGGAGGGGCCGAGGGGCAGAGCAGCGGGGGCGGTGGCAGCGGGTGGACCTCCAGAGACCTGCAGCTTTCCGAGGGATTGCTGTCAGCTTGAGAGAGCTTTTGTCTTTCTCACCTATGGGAGCACTGGGGGGTGGATTTAAAAGCCTTGCCTTAGGGACTTCCCTGGTGGTCCAGTGGTTAAGACTCCCCGCTTCCACGGCAGGGGGCATGGGTTCCATCCCTGGTTGGGGAACTAAGTAAGATACCTTCCCGCATGCCGTGTGGTGCAGCCAAAAAAAAAAAAAACCTTTCCCTAGTTGTCTTCTCACCATATCGGGTGCCACCTGCTCTCTCCATGGCAAGGGCAGCCCTCGAAACCTCTCTCCCTGACCATCTTCCCTTCCCACCTTCTCCTCTCTGAGGAAGCAGAGCTCCGCCGTGGGCGAGAAGGGGCTGCAGTGAGGATGGCAGCGGGACCGCTGAGGCAGGGCCCGGGCACAGTGGTTCCTCGGGCGTCCTGCCCGTCTTGCCAGTGTCTGCAGTCTCTGTGAAAGTGGGAGAGACCCAGGGGAAGATGGGGCACAGGGAGTACATCGGGGGTGGTGCCCTTTTCCTCCCTCTTCACTGGCCTCTTTTGATTTCAAAAAGTTGTTCTGTGCCCGGTGGGGTGACAGCTGGTTGGAGAACATTTTGCTAGAAGAACTCAAACTCCATCACCCCCACTTGGCTGCTTAATACACCGTGCAGATGACATTCCTGAGACGACTCCTGCAGGTAACATCTCCATCCCAAGCCAAGGCCGGTTCAGGATGAGGAGGGAGCAGGGCATGGGTCTGATGTCTCTCGGCAACACCAGGAGGTGCCTGCTTCCGCCTTGGTCTTGCTTCCTGGATGGGGTTCAGTTTTGTTCTGATGTATAAAAGCCCAAGCATGCTAGCCCTCGGGAGACTGATTCTGGGCTGGGAAGGGTCCTTCAGACCCCCAGGGGGCAGGCTTTCCAGCTGTGTCTGGCCAGAGCAGCCCAGCTATCAAGAAGGCCAAGAGCTGCTTTGGAACTGGGGCATTGCCACTCCATTCCTCTTCTAAAAAGCTGTATTTTCTTAGGTGATTTTCTGCTACTGCAGATAGTGGGATTACCTTTCACGCTCTCTCTCCAGCTTTCATTGGGTTCTCAGCCGGAAATAATCCCAGACACACCCGTGCGCCCTTCTCCACCCTCCCCTCAGTTCCTGTCTTCCCCGCCTTTGCCTCCTTAGTATTAAATCCACAAAGCGCCCTTGTGGGTGTCCCTGTCTGGCCTGGCTCACCCCCTCTCCCCCGAGCTCCTGCGGCTTTGTTTAGGGCTCTCAGTGCCATTTGCTGTTTCCTGTTCCCCTCCCCACGGGCTCTCTTCCTCCTCCTGTTTACCCTGTGGAGCTTGGGAAGCCTGATTGCAGGCCTGGTGGCAGCTTTCTGGAAGTCTCAGGGGCTGATGTCTTGGCTCTGCCCGCACAGGCACTGCCTGCTTTTTCCTCCCTCGGCGGGACAAGGTCCACCGTGGAACGCCCGTCTCTATCCTGGCTCTCTTAGGAAATTGTGTGACAGCTCAGTGATTAATAGACTTTATTTTTATCTGGTGCCCTTCAGACATGTGATCCTTTGGGATACGAATGACCTTTGGAGAGGTCACAAGGCCCACCTCCCACCCCCCCCAGCTGAGCAAGGAATGCTTTTAATAATCTCTAATGCATCCTAAGTAGAGAGGTGTCTCGTCAACTCCTTGAATGTCCCCAGGGATGGTGTTACCATAAGCTGCCCTTTCTTCCATGATTCCAACTGTGCTTTGAATGATTGTTTTTTCCTTAATAGGAGCTGAAATTTTTCTCTCCTACAGGCCCGCTTAGCTTTTGTGCATCTTTTCCCAACAAATAGGCACCTTCAGGATTTCGTCTATGCTGGAGGCCCTCTTAACATCCCCTTGCATTCTTGGTTTACCTAGGGATGCATCCCATAATTTCTGCGATGGCCCGCTCTGAATTCTCTTCCAGGTTTAATTTAAGCTCAGCACTCTCATTGGAAGTAGCACCCAGGCCAAGTGGTTCAAAGAGTAACAGACACATTTCCTTGTTTATTTTACACATCGGCTTTTAACACCACCCACATCTGTAGAGAATAGAAGTAATTGGCCACCCCATTGCACTGTGCACCATCTCAGCCACTTCCCACCCGGTGCCTGTCCTGACCCCCGGGCTAATGCCTCTCCAGGTGTGTGCTCTTTTCTACTTCTACATTTGATTATTCCTGCTTCCATAAATCACTCTGCATTTGGCCCTATTGAGTCTCCATAAAGAGATACAATAATATGTGACTTCAATATGCAAGATTCAATAAAGGCAAATTTAAAGACATTGCCCAGTAGTTAAATTTCATTCACCACAGATTCACAATCCCTGCCATTTTTGTATTGTCTATGGATTGATTTGCGTAATCCCCACTCCATCTTTCGAGTTATTTATGAAAATATTAGGCCACCTTGGACCCCACCACCTCTTTCCGGGTTTCTGTGGAGTAGTTGTAGCTATTTTTCAGATGTGATTGTATTTAGCCATACCTGGTGTATATTCCTATATAGCTGCCCTGCTCTGTTCTCAGTCCAAGCTTCCCTTTCAAGGTGGGTGGTTGAAATATTATCTTAGCTGCTAACTTCAGGTGATAGATAGTTTGCTTGTTACCTTTCACTCAGCCCTTGAATTTATTCCATCTCAGAGAAATATTAAAATCATCTGAACATAATTTATTTTTTACCCAATCCATGGTGTGTGTGTAGATGAATACTTCATTTTCCAGCAAGTAACCAATCTCTATTAATTATCCTGAAAGTTTACCCAGCTTCAGGATTAAAGTTCTGTTTCTTCCCTTTCAATCTCTTGCCAAAGGGAAAGTGTTCATTCCCTACAGCAAAGCACCTACATGTGACTTTGTAGGAAAGGCTGTTGGTGCTGGTCAAAGTGTGGACCTGGACCACCTGTGCAGAGATAACCGAGATACCAGAGCTCCTACATCAGAATCACTGGGAGTAGGCCTGGGAATCTGCATTTTTGAGAGCTTCTCAGGCGATAATTATGAATACTGATTTTTGAGAATGACTGGTCTACCGCATTCAAATTCGAAGGCTTCTGGCCTCTGACTGATCAGCCCTTTTATTATTCCCTATTTTTTGCATCTGGAAGTTCTGGAATCTCCAGGAATTCTCCAGGCAGAGTGCCACCAGCTTGCATTGCTGTTTTAGTTGGTCTCTTTAGAATCTTTCCTTTCCTGTTCTTTCAACATTGATATAAAACTCAGTAGTCTGAAATAAAATTCAGCAACCCAGCACTTGACTTTAGTTTACTTAATGGCTTTAAATCCCAATAATGTAATTAACTCCCTTTTATAGGTGAGGTGATAACTGGGGATAGACATATGAAAGAAATTCTTGGGCTTGGGCTACTGAGATATTTTGAAAATAATTTCAAGAGTTTGCCACTTCTCTTCCTAACTGTTCCCAGCCCTGGATTTTCTGTTAGCATCACTGGGGCAGACTCCTGATGAGAGAGACTCACTTTTCTATTTTCTTTGTTCAAGGAGCATCATAGGAAAGAAGATGGTGGTGATGGGGTGATATTCAGGGAGAAGGAGAACATTTTGTCTCTAAGCTTCAGCCATTTAGGGAGGAACAAAGCACCCATTTGCCCTACTGTGGGGCACAATGGAAGTGATTTGTGAAGTTTTTTTTTTTTTCCTTTCCCAATTTTTTCTTTAAAAAAAAATTAAATTTAATTACATTGTAGAAAGAACACTTAACCTGAGACCTACCCTCTTAAATTTTTAAGTGCACAATGTATGTTGTTCAGTAGGGGTACATTGTTGTACAGAAGATCTCTAGAGCTTGCTCATCTTGCTTGATGGAAACTTTATGCTTGTTGATTAGCAATTTCCTATCACCCCCTCCCCACCAGCCCCTGGCAACCACCATTCCAGTCTTCGATGCTATGAATTTGTCTACTTTAGATAACTCATATAGGTGGACTCACGCAGTATTTGTCTTTCTAGGACTGGCTTATTTCACTTAGCATAATGTTCTTGTGGTTCATCCGTGTGATTGCATATTGAATAACGCAATATTCCTTTTAAAGGATGACTAATATTCCGTTGTATGCGTACACCACATTTTCTTTATCCGTTCATTCATTGATGGGCATTTAGGTTGTTTCCACGTCTTGGCTAGTGGGAATAACGCTGCAATGAACATAGGAGTGTTAATATCTCTTTGAGATCTTGATTTCAACTCTTTTGGATAAATACCCAGACGTGGGATTGCTGGATCAGATGGTAGTTCTATTCTTAATTCTTTGAGGAACCTCCATACTGCTCTCCACAGCGGCTGCATCATTTAGCTTTCCCACCAGCAGCGCACGAGGGCTCCAACTTCCCCACATCCTTGCCAACACTTGTCTTTTGCGCCCAGCCTTTTCTGATTACGGTGATGACCCCCTGCTAATGGGTGCTTATGTGTGCCGAGCACTGTGCTAAGCATTTTATATACATTATTTCTGTAAATCCCCACACTAACCTTGAGAGGCAGGGACAACTGACCTCACTTTACGGAGAAGAAACAGGCTCAGAGGAGTGAGGGGACTTGTCCGAGATCACACCGCTGGTTAATGCTAAAGCAGGGATATGAATCCTCATTTCTCCAACTCCAGAGCTGATACACCCCAGGACATCTCTGCACAAACCTCTGGCTAAATGTGCCCTCCTCCAAACCAGTATGGAGCTTGGCTGTCCTAAGAGCTGAGGAAAAAACATGCTTTAACTGTGAATGAATGAGCGCTTGCTCATTATTTTTATTTTTTATTTATGAGGTGAAGCCCTGGCTACTGTTGACAGACGGCTTCCAGGTGTCAGGTTGGTAAGCTGGAGTCAGGTAGTAATTATAGCTGAAGTGGAGTGGAATAGTTTACATAATTTTGGGCCTTTTAAATTTAAATCTATTAAAATCACTCTGCCTCCCACCCCTAACTGGGTCATTAGGGTAGCTTAGTGACAAAAGGCAAATAGACGTGATTGAAGCCCTCCTGGGAACTTGACTTACCTCTGAGGCATGTCAGGTATTCACACATCAGTAGTGATCTCTCTCAATTCAGCCTCCATATCAGCAAGAACTTTTTCCTCTACCACCATCATCCCACAGACGTGTATTTTCGATCGTGTGGCCTGTGACTTCACAGTGTTTCCTCCCTTCTAGAAATCTGGTGGGGTGTAACTCTGTCCAGTTGGGGCAGTGTCAGAATAGGGTCTGGGTCCCTCCCTGCTCTTCTGGGTGGTGTTTACCCCAGGGAGAATGTATGGGGCAAGAAGCAGGGTCTGGGGGTGTAGTCTTGGTTCCACCCCTCAGTGGCTATGGCACCATTTTCCTCATTTGTCAATGATGGGGAGCTCCTTTCTTGAGTCTCTAGACCTCCTCAATCAGCCGTCTCCCCGACGCCATGGGCTTCTTTCTTCTCAGCTTAATAATGAGGCTCTTTTCCTGAGAGACAGGATGCTGGCCCGTGGGATATCAGGAGACCACTCCGCGGGGCCGAGAGCAGACTGGATTGGCGCATGGGGCAGGCACAGTTGCTCCCAAGGCGTTCTAGAAACCCTGCTTGACCTCAGCCTCCTTAAAATCACTCCGTTTTCCCCCATACCTGAGTGCCCAGGAAGAATCAGATGACTACTGCAGTCTTATTAAAAAAAATTTTGAGGGCATTAAGGTCCCCCATTCTCTAAGGCTCACGTGCTTTTAGCTTTGAGCTGCAGTGGTAAAAGCCAATAACGCGGCCTTCAGGCTGGCTGCCCTTGCCGCTGAAGGGAAGCCGGCCTCATCACTCAGTTGTTGCCGCTATTATCTTGCAGGTCCTTGCGTGGGGTGTGATGGGGGAGGGGTGGGAAAGGCTCCGTGCCCCAGAAACTTGATTTGTGGAGCAGGGCCTGTGGCATGGGATTGATCCCTGGAGACTGAGTGCATTTGTTCCTGCAAAGCTGGGTCTGTTTAAATATTTAAATGTCCTCGCTTCATGGACACAGGTTGCAGGTTGCCCCAGCAGGGCTGGTAGGAGACAGGGCTGGGGAGAGGCTGAAATTTCTCATTCATACCCTCATACCCTCTAGCTCTCTCAAGAACCTTGCCCATTGACCACCAAACCTAGGTTTGCCTTTTCTGGGCTGTAACTCACACCCTCATTTATTTATTTATTTATTTATTTATTTAATTGAAGTATAGTTAATTTACAGTATTGTGTTAGTTTCAGATGTACAGCAAAGTGACTCAGTTATACATATATATTCTTTTTTTTCAATTGTTTTCCATTATAGGTTATTACAAGATACTGAATATAGTTCCCTGTGCTATACAGTAAATCCTTGTTGTTTATCTATTTTATATATGCTAATGTGTATCTGTTAATCCCATACTCCTAATTTATCCCTCTCCCCTTCCCCTTTGGTAATCGTAAGTTTGTTTTATACCTATGTGCACACCCTCTTGAATTACTTTCTTATCCAGTCAGAAACAGTATACGTTCATTGCAGAAAAATCAGAAATTACAGATAAGCATAAAGGGAAAAATAAAAATCACCCATAATCTTACTCTTCAGAGGTAATTTCCATTTTGTTTTGTTGTATCCTATTTTAGGGTTCTCTCTGTCTCTGTCTACTATACCCTCCCCCCAATAAATGATATATACCACTTTAACCCATCCCCCCACTCAACAACACATGAGGACCATCCTTCCATGTCAATAAGGACATTTTTATGACAACATTTTAAGACTATATGGTGTTCCATGATATGGCCATGCCCCAGTTTGCTCAATCATTGTTCCACTTGTTGGATGTTTAGACAGTTTAAAATTTGTTCACTATTAAAAACAATATTGCAGCTATATCTTTGCATAAGGCTTTTATTATTTCCTACAAGCAGAACTGTGAGGTCAAAGTGCCTGGTGCACAGCCTTTGATTTCTCTTATTTCAAGTCCTGGTGGGGGGTCAGGGAAGTGGGTTAGCAAGAGCTGCACAAAGAAGGTGCGCTGACTTTGGAGTGAGAAGCCTGAGGTCAGATTGTGACCCTGCCACTTGTTAGCTTGTTATCCAGAATTTTTCGAGAAAATTGTCTTGCTCCTGGGAGTGTCCATTGTCCTGAGATGTGGAGAGGGGATGTACACGGTTAGGAAAGCTACATGTGATAATATATATTAAACTGTTTGCACATGATATGTGCTTAATGACTGTTTCGTCCACCTTTGCCTTTTCCTTATTTCCTCTGTCACCAATGTAGTTGGCAAGATAAGGCTGATATCCCAGGAGGAGATAACACAGGCAGTTTTCACTGAGTAGGCAGTGAGCACTGCAGGAGTTCAGGGAAGGGAGTGGTCTGGGGCTGGGGACCGGTATGTCAGAGGGTGCTTCCCTAGGATGCCAAACAGGTCCTCAGTGAGGGTGTATTGAATTGATGGAGGTCTCCAGGGAAGGAGGGGTATGTGGGAATCAGCCGGAGGTAATAATAGTAATGGCAAAAGTTTGTTGATTTATAGTATGGGCCTGGAATGTTAGGTTTCATCTATATTAATTCTTTAATCCTTGAAAAATACCAGGAGATAGATGGCATGATCATCTCCATCCTACAGATAAGGATTCTGGGGAGAAAAGGGGTTAATTAATTTTCCTGAGGTCACCCAGTGAGTAAGTGGCAGAGCCGGGACTTGATCCCAGTTAGCAATCTCTCTCTCTCTCCCCTGCAATCTCCCTATCCCCCCACCAGTCACTCCTCTCTTCCTGGAATCTACCTTACCTTGTACATAACTCTGCATAGGCTACCTCTCACATAGTGTGATAACAGTTTGTCTATTTGTCCATTCTTCAAGCTGGACTGTGGGCCTCCTGAGGGCAGAGACCGTGTCATATTCAACTTGCATCCCAGACCCAGCACAGCGGCTGCTCCCAAAATGCTGAATGTGGGATGCACATACCAGGGCAGAAGATAGACCAGCGTGGCTGAAGCAGAGTGTTTGGGTAGGGAGATTGAGGGGCACAGAGCTGGATAAGGATGCCGGGAACATTAGACTGAGCTGCTTAGAGTTTGGCCTGTATAGTCAGTGGTGAATCATGGATGATCCTGGAGACATCTCTGGAATGGTTAATCTTGAGGATTAGGTGTTCAGGGGAGAGAGCCTGAAGCCTGTGGCTAAGAGGAGGCTTTTCCAGTCAGGAAGGAGAAGACATGAAGTCTGGACAGTGGTGACAGCCGGAACAAAATGGATGGGACCAACAAGCAAGACTTTATGAAAGAAAAATCCACAGAACCTGGCAGAGGACAGACAGGATGTGGGTTACAAGAGAGAGGGAGGTGGCAACAGTGACTCTTAAAGTCTTGAGCTTGAGTAATGGAGACATGAGGGAGGCTTAACTGGAATATTCTAGAGGAGGAGGAGGTGATTTGGGGAAGTGATGAAACTTTGACACATGGGTTTGTGGAAGTGGCAGGACATCCAGGCAGAAATGTCTAAAATATGCTCGTATACATTTGTTTCCCCAAAGTTTGTGAGGAACTTATACCGATGTCGCAGGTGGATGGGGGCCTGCTTCAGGTAAGGGTCATTGAGACGCACTTGGTAGGTCAGGACTCACAAATCAAGCATCTGAAGGAGTGTTTATGTCAGGTATTCACCCAGAGATCCCCGGAGAGAGCACACTGGCCAGATTCCCAAATGTTTGGAGGCTACCACACTTTATGATATTGCACCTGATTTTTTTTGCCTTTCTCTGTTTATCTTCTCCAGAAATGTTGACAGTAATATTTATTATTTAAATTATTTTCCATGAAGATTAAAAAAAGAATGATATTTGACTCTTTAAGTGAATTAAGGACATGCTAATGTATGATTTCACTAGAATAAGGAATCAAAGATACCATCTCTATAAGGGATGGTGGCCCGAAGAAGATGGCTCTTGAATCAGAAGCCCAGGATTTGAGTCTTTGCTACAACACGCCCTAGCCACGACCTAGGACAAATCACAAAAACCTCTCTGAGCCTCAGTTTCTTTTTCTGTCAAGTGAGGACAATAAGATTGACCTTAGAGGGTTTTCAAGAGGGTGAAATGAGACCGTGTGTAAAAATAATTAGTTCACTGCCTGGTTCATAAACATGCTCAATAAATATTTATTGTTTTTCTACTAATTCAAGGAAGGGTACTTATTTCACACTTGAGTCCCCAGTGGTGTTTTGTGCTCTGGCTGCTGGCGTTGTCAGAGACCAGGGAAGCATTCTGAGAGTGAACTGAATGATCAGAAATAGCTACTGTTTGTTGAACATTTGTTGCGTGCCAGGCAATGTGCTAAGTACTTTTACAAGGATGGACTCATTCAGTTCTCACAATAGCCACATGAGGTATAAAACTATTATTATCCCCATTTTACAGACAAGGAAACTGAGGTTTGGAGAGATTAAGTAACTTGCCCAAGGTCACACAACCAATTAGCTGACGTAGGACGACTGACCCCAGAGTTCACCAGAATTATGTTACCCTGCTTCTCAACAGAGCAGGAAAGAGTTCTGCTAACACATTTAATGCTTTGGTTTTGAAAGTTTCTGCATTTCTCTGTGGGGGATCCAGAATCAGGTTATAGAGTATTTTGAAATGAAACCTTGTTGTCTATCTCCGTTCTTCCTGTTTTTTTTTTTTTAAAACATGTAGCCACGTTCACATACAGTAAATTCCTAAAATACGCAGAATGCCCTCCCTTGATGAAGACACAGGACTTGTGGATCACTGGCATTTGATAGATCCTGGCTCTGGGCTCACTCCTAATATATGGGTCAGTGCCAGGCCCCGAGGAATGTGGCTTTGAAAAATCAGGATATTACACCCCACCCCTACTCCAGCCCCTGTGTTTCTGTCCAGAAGAATTCAGCTTAAAATAAGCATCAAGGGTGGCCTGGAAGAAGACATGAAGCCACAGAAGGGCATCTGCCGACCTGGCTTGGTGGGGTGGGGAGAAGGGCGTAGGCAGCCCCTGGGTGGATCCTGTGGCTGGGAATCTACATCATTTTTCTATCACAGTTGAGGGAATAATTGCTTCAGGAGGCACACAGTCCTCGGAGGACCCAGAGAAACAAAGCGTTGTGCACTGTTAGAATGGAAAGACTTAGAGATGGTCTGATGCAACTGCCATATTTTACAAATAGGGAAACCAAGTCCAGAAAGCTGTGGGATTTGTCTAAGGATGCACGGTGGGTTAGTATCAGAGCCAGGGCCAGATGCCAGGTCTGCAGAGGGACACCCGCGCTGCTGGCCTCTGGCTCGAGAAGGGGTGGGGAGGGAAGCCCACCTGTGCTTGTCCAAGAGGAGCTTCTTGGTGCCTAAATGTTGCAGGACCTGGGCCATTTGTGAAGCCACCACTTTTATCGCTTTATCCTGGGCAGGATAAAGGTAGCAACAAGGGAAAGGGGGAGCCCTCCCCATCCTGAGTTCCAAGGAGCAGGGAGGACATTGGCTCCCAGGGGTAGCTGGATCTGGGAGGGAGGGTAGCCCGAGTGGGGTGGGCAGGGCACAGATCCCCACCTCCTCTCTTCTCACCCTCCGTTCTCCTGCCAGTGCCTCCCGATGGCCAAACTCCACCGGAAGCAGAGGGCAAGAGGCCATCGAGGTCAGCTCCAGGCACTGGGAGGGGTGGTGAATGGAGAATGACTAGCACATCTTTGATTCTGTGTGCTTCAAAGTCAGACAGACCTGAGTTCAAATCCCGACTCTGCCATTTAGTGAATTGTTTCAGTGCCCCCCAGACTCAGTTTCCTTCTCTGTAAAATGGGATGATAATCCCTACCTCCGGAGCTGTTGTGAGATTCAATGTAAGAAGGTGTGCCTGCCTGATAGTCTGTAAGTATGATGCCTTGGAGGCATCGGCAGGTGACAGGCACTGCTGGGTCGATTTTACAGAAGAGGAAGTCAAGCTGCAGAGAAAGGGAAGTGGTGTCCTCAGGGCTGTGTGTAAGTGCCACAGGGCAGAGCTGGAAAAGAGATGTGGCCCGGTGACTCCCAAGGCCCAGGCTTTGTCTCTTGGACGCCCATCCTGTAATTGCTTTCAGTCGCTGCTTTCAGGCTCTCGGAAACCACTGGCTCAGATACCCACTGCGTGCTCCAAGTTGGGCTGATGAAAATGTGCCAGAGTCATTAAGTTATCAGTGGGGAAGGCAGCCGCTTCTCCCCGGCAGGAAGGATTCTGCTGTCTGCTGCAGCCGGCTTTGTTCACACAAACTGCCCCTGATTGTTCCTCCCTCCTCCCCCTTCTCCGCTTCCTCCCCCATCCTCATAAGGAGTGAGTGGTATAGGATTGGAGTGGGGTGGCAGAGGCGTGTTGTAAATATTCTGGGGTGGCACTGAAGGTATTCATAACTCCAGACAGGAGGTCCTGCCTGGCGAATGCAGCTCTGGATTGGGAAGTGGGCAAGCACTAATTCTGCAGCTTGACAGATGGATCTGCCCCAGGGGGAAGGAGAGAGGGGAAGGCAAGCTGGACCTTCCTCATTGTCACAGCCGTTCCTCTCCATGTGCATGGCGCCTGGAACACACAATCCAGGTGCGTGCTGCCAAGGTGAAAAGAAGGACCTGAGGTTGTGCACAGGCCTGTGCCTGGTCCCAGGGGTGATGGCTTCAGGGGCGCATGACGCCAAGGAGCTTGCCCTGGGGAGGGAGACTGGAGTGGGAGGATGGGGGCGCAGCCCTCTCTGAATGCTTCAGCTGTCTTGGGGCTCAGTCTGATTCTGCACAAGAGTGGGGAGTGAGATTGCTGACATGATAAAGGGATAGCAGATGGTTCTAATACTTTATTTTCAGAATGTATCTTTCCCAACATTCTTTTCCTTGCAACTCCATCACCGCAGACTTCAGAGAAGAAACTACTAGTCCTCCCCACCCCCTTCCCTTTAGGGTTTATTCCCTTTGCAGATCCACAGTGTTGACATTAGCAGCTGACGATGGCTGAGGCTTACTGTGAGCCCTGCACTATTTTCAATGTATTCTCTCACATAGCCTTACAACTGTGCAGTAGGTGTGCTGTTATGATCATCCCCGTTTTCCAGACAGGATGCTGAGGCACAGAGAGATTTAGCCACTCACCCAAGGTCACAGTCAGTCAGCAACGGAGCTGGGATTTGAACCCAGGCAGTTCGGATCTAGCCTACCCACGCATCAATACAGAGCCTGCCTCTCTGAAGGGAGGGTCGACCCAGAAGAAGGGCCAGAGCTGTTGGAGGCACTAAAATGACCACTGCTGAGTGGCTAACCCCTCTGGCCAGGCTTCCTAGTTACCTCAGAGGGAAATTTTGCCCTCCACTAGAGCTGGCTGGGTCCTGCATTCACTGTGGCAGCTCGTACACGATCAAGGTGGCTGTTTGGAATAACTTAGTCCCAGATCTCCACCCCCTGCCCCAAATGGTTTCCAAGGCCAGATGCATAATGTACAGGGCCCAGTGCAAAATGCAAATGAGGACCCCTTTGTTTAATAGTATTAAAAATTTCAAAATGTGTCAAGAGCAAGGCATTAAACTAAGTGTGGGACCCTTCCGAGCCCAGGACCCTGTCTGAATGTACAGGTCACACGTCTACGAAGCTGGCTCCCAAGTGTTCAGAGTGGCAGGGAGATGTGATGAAATACATATAGAAGGTGAGACCGTGCTAGATTTTCCTTCTCTTCCAAACCAGTCAAAGCAGGATTTCCAAGGCGTTTCTTTTCATCACAATGTAGCAGTCTGACCCAGATGCACTTCAACCAAAATAAATCTTAGAGATCTCTCGTCCCTAGGATGAAGTCATTTGAAGGACTGGGACTTGGGTCAGCAGCTTTGTTTTGGGGTCAGGCATCTTGCTCCATGAACTCCAATCTCTCCTAACCCTGCCTCTCAAACTCCCCTCCCTCCTGCCTCCTTCCCTTTAGCCTATGAGCCTGCTCCAGATCTGTTCTGTTAAAGGACAAGCCCCACTCAGCCTCCCTCGACTCTGCAGTCCCATCTGCCCACCAGCTGACTCTTTCCCCTTGCACAGCCGTGCTGGAAGGAATGGTCTGTCGGCCCCACCATCACCACTTCCTCATTCCCCAAAGCATCCTAGCTCCCTGTAGTCTTGCGTCGTCCTACTCGAGGTTGTGGATTCCCTGCTCTCTAAGGTGACCTGCTAATTGCCATGCCCAGTGCTGTCTTCTGAGTCCCCAGCCCTCTTGGTCCTTCTGGGGCATCTGACGTTATCCTGGCTCTGCCTCTGTAAAGTGGGGATGCGTGTGGCTGTGAGCTGATTTACTTGAAGCGCCAGAACGGGCCTGACACATGGTACGTGCTCAGCAGCGGTTAGCAGGGGCCGTGGCTGGTGGTGTCATCGTTTCTGTCACCTGGAAGCCCTGCTCCTCTGGCTTACGTTGCTCACTCCTTTGTGAGTGTTTCTTAAAAATTTTAAATCGGTTTCTCTTTCTCCACCAGACTCTTTAAGATACCGGTGTTTTCTGAGTTCTGTCCTGTGTCCACACCTTTCTTCCTTCTTTCCTCCTTCTCTCCTGGCACTTTTCTCTCCATATCCATAACTTCCATTGCCACCCGGCAACTCCAGCATCCACATCTCTTTCCCAAGCTCCAGGTGTGTAAGCCAACCCCAGACTGAACTCATTCCCTTCCTTCTTGAAATATGATTTTCCTCCTACGTGCTTCCACCCAGTTGCCCAAGTCAGAAACGTAGGTATTTTTATTGCTTCCCTTAGCTGACATCGAGTGCGGGCCCCGAGCTCACCACTGGGGCTGCAACAGTGTGCAAGCACACAGGGCCTGCCACGCTTGCTGCTGGTGGGAGAGACACATATTGATACACGACTAGTCCTGGGACGGTAACACACCAGTGTCCTAATTTTGATTGGAAAGACTCGAGAACTGAAAGATTGTGAAGCGTTAATCAGGCAAACTGGGGCTGCGGGACATTCTGGGCAGAGGGAAGAGCTTGTGCAAAGGCTCTGTGGTGGAAAGAAAAATGTTTAAGAAACGAAAAGGCCAGTGGGCAGGAGGACTGAGAAGGAGGCAGAAGGTGGCTTCAGGTGAGGCTGGGGAGGTGGATGGGGGCTGGAAGGCACGTGGCCAGGAAGGCCGAGTTAGTGGAAGTCATTTTGGGCTCCTCCTTTCTGCTGACTCCCACCCGCTCCCCCTTCTACCAGATTCTCTCTAACCTCTCTCCTACCCCAAAGTCCTCATTGTTCACACACGGAAAATTAAAATAGCCTATTGCCACCTCCAAGTCCATCTTCTGCGCTATAACCTTAAGTGCTTCTAAAATGTAAATCTGATTAAGTTGGTCCTCGGGATACATACAGTCCTCCCCCGACTTCCCACTGTCGGGATAAAGTCCTGCCCACCTTCCTCTCCTTAGTCCCCCTCACACCCACCCCGATGCCCCCTTCCCACTGGCTTTACTGAATATCCTGCAGTTCCCCAAAGGTGCTGGCGGAATGTGCTTTGGTGCCCTCATGCCCTCCTCCTTTGTCTGCCTGGTGATGTCCTGCTGTCTCACAAGCTGCAACTCATCCACCTCCTCTGGGAAGCCATCCCCCGACCCCACTTAAGCCTGTGAGCTGGCCCCTCCTCTTTGCGGGGCACAGGCTCGCATTGGTGCATTTATCCCACCTCCCTCCTTGCTAGTGTATATCTCCTCTGCTAGACTTCGGACTCCTGGAGGGAGGGGACTGGGACTCATTTATCTTTGTCCTCCGGTGCTTCAAGGCTGGGTACACATTAGGTGTTTAATAAATGTTTCCTTGAAGACCTGGTGATGAAGGAATGACATGATATAAGCAGGTGGTGAAAAATGAAGCTCCACCTGGAAAGCTCCGCATGCAGGGATTGTGGTTAAGGGGTCTGGCTTCCAGGGCCACCGTGTGCTGTCCGCTTCTGTTTCCTCTAATAACTGAACGCAGGTCTCAGGGCTGCCTCCTGCTGCCCCCTCCTGCCACCTCCATCCATCCAGAAGGGCAGGCGCATGCAGGGCGGGCAGAGTCAAGCCTCAATATATTCAATCTTCTAGCAGAGTGGTTCTCAAACTGTAGTGTGTATCGGAATCACCTGCAGGCCCTGTTAAAACACAGATTGCCGGGCCCTACCCCGAGACTTTCTGCTTCGGTAGGTCTGGGGTGGAGCCCAAGAACCTGCATCTCTAACAACTTCCCAGGTGATGCTGATGGGGCTGGTCTGGTGACTACTCTTTGAGAATCTCTCTTCTGGCAAAAGGATCTGCTCTAAAACTTTCTATGGTATTGGGGAAGGAGATATGGGAAGCTTCTTCCTTGGGTTTGGTTTTGTAGGTTTTGAGAACTATTAGTGTGAGATTAATGTGGATGGAGCCGATTCTACACGCTTACCTCCTCCCCCATCTCCTGGCTTTCCTACAAAACGTTTCTGTGTTCACTCATCAACTATTCAATGGGTATGTTTTGAAGGTGTAAAATGTGCATGGCAGCACGGCAGGTGGAGTTGTTGACATCAAGATGGAATCGATATGACACTGTCCTTAAGAGAGGTCCTCCAGTGCAGTCATAACTCTAATTCAAGGAGATCAAAGAAGAAATGCCTACTCGGGTGGGTAGTGAGTTCCCCATCAGTGGAGTTGTTCCAGGAAGGCATCTAGAGTGTTCATGGGAATAAAACAGTTTGATAGTCAGTTAGACCAGGATCTTAAGATCCTGGAATTCTGTGATTAAGGAAGACGGTGGTAATTGATACAACAAAATGAAACAAATAAAATACCGTGGAGCGTGCAGTGGGGAGATCTGCAGAGGCAGCTGAGGCTTCCCCATATAAATACTGACATTATTGTCCTTATTTTTAATAAACATTTATTCCTCACCAGCAATATTCCTTGTAATGAAATGAGTTTATATCCAGTGACCCCATAATTTGCTGTTTATTGACCTTAGATCATTTAAAAGTTAAATAGAAAAAGCCACAAGCAGGCCCATGGTGTGCCTCAGGGGTCTCCTTAGGTCCCACTTCCTGAGTCAAGTGGAATTGAGTTGTGTAGTGACATGTTATTATTATTTTTTGCAATATTTACGAGAGAGAGAGAGAGGGGGAGAGAGAGGGAGAGAGGAGCCAATTGTAGGACTTGAATTTATAGTCACTAGGTCACCAACTTGATCACCAACTTGAATTTCAGACTCTCACCTTCTTAAGAAAGTCCAGCCAATTCCCAGATTCCATAGTAGAGGTAAGGGTCAAACTCCCTCTTTCAAGGAGGGTCCAGCACTTAAGAGGTGGTAGGCTACACTGAAGCCCCTTGCCCCTCACTACTGTTTATTGAGCATCTATTAGGTGTTGGGTACTGAGTGAGATACTTTACAAATATTATTTATAATCCCTCAAGGTAAGTAATACCATCATCATTTTCAGATTAAAAAAAAAGGCACAAAGAGATTATGTGTCTTGTCCAATTTCACACAGAACTCCTGAATTCATTTTTGGAAGTCAGCATAACTATGCAATTGAAAATCATGGTAAAAGGCCAAAAATTATATATCTATCTCAAGTCTGAGTATAGATGCAAAATGCAAAATTAGAAAGTAGAATGCAGCAGTATATCAAATAGATAATACACCCTGACCAAATGGGGTACATTCTAGGAATGCAGGAATGGCTCAATAGTAGGAAGCATTAGGAAATCAACATAATTCACCATATCAACAAACTAAAAGAGAGTCATATATTAGTAGATGCTGAAAGGACAGCTGGTAAAATTCTCCTGTAATAAAACTCTAACTCAGGAATAAGAAGAACTACTTAAACTTGATAAAGACTAAAAACTAGCTACATATATCATTCTAAACAGTGAACCACTAAATCCAATTTCACTACAATTGGAAAAGCTTGCTTTTGCTATTTTAAAATATTGTCTTGGTGATTCTGACAAATGAATTAAGCTAAGAAGATACAATAGTTTATATGTATATGAGAAAGAAGAGATGACATTATCCATTTTTGCCAATGGTTATAATACCTGAAAAACCTAAGAGAATCTGGTAAGAAAGGAAACCCCACCAGAAATAATAAGGGGAGGGGGTAAGAGGGGTGGGTAATAGCTCTTCTCTATACTGTGGAGGTCATGCAGCTGGGCAACTTTGGCACCTGGAAGTGGGATTGGGACCCATGTCTGATGATGAAGTCTGTACTCTTTCCACCTTGTGAAGTGTTTACACTCACTGCTATAACCCAGTCATGTGAAGGGAGAGTCTCTTAAAGCTGGCAACCTCAGCTACTCCAGCAGATCCGGTGGGGTTTGCTCTGCTGGGGAGAGGTGGGGACAAGATGAGAGGGTTGGCACGGGATTTTTACTGGAAGACCCTTGTGGCTTCTGCTACCAGCAGTGCCATCCCTCCACGGGCTGAGATATTGGGCTTTGTGACGGGGAGGGTGGTGGCAGTGGTCTAGTCTTAGCCATTTAGGTACTGAGCAGCCAACCAAGGGAGCTGCCCCTTTCTTCTTCTTGGCTCCAAGAAATCATATTTGTGTTGCTTGTTGCCCTTGTCTCCTACCGTCCACCTCAGAGGTAGTGCCTGCCAGGACACATTTTTAGAGATTCGGGGTATCAGAGGCTTCCCGGGCCATCAAGGGCACAAGCTCTTGGTTGCGACATCTACCAAGGATGCCTCAGATTCACGGTTTTCATGGTGGAAGTGGAATGTGTTTTTCTGGCACAAAATCACTGGGTGATAGATCAAAAATATGATCCATGTAAAGCTTTTGACTTTTTGACTCTGACTTCATACAGAGTCAACCACAGGGTGGTGGAAGGAGTACTGCACAGGAATCCAGGAGACCTGGGTTCCAGTGGCTCTGCCACAACCAGCTGTGTGTTCCCAGGCAAATCACTTAACCTTGCTGGGCCTCACTTGCTTCATCTGTGCCATGGGGTGTTGGACTAAATAGACTCGCAATGCCTTTTAACTTCAAAGTTATAATAAGTGTCACCCTTACCAAAGTTATAATACTTATCACCCTTACCACTGTTCTAAGTGCTTTGCATAGAGATTAACTCATCATAACAACCGAAGAGCTAAGTACTACTGTTACTCTTATTTTCCCTCCGAAGAAACTGAGGCACATAGAGGGCAAGTGACTTTCCCAGGGTCTCACAGCTAGGAAATGATGGCGCTCTTACACAGTTCAACTTCCGTCTTCTATGGTTTTTCTTTACCTGGGTCCATGCTGTTGCAGCGGTGTTGGTGCTGGGGTGAGGGTGTGGGGGTGTTGGGAGTGGGAGACACTTTTTCGGGGAAACCCAGCTCTGGGGTGGATGGATGGGAGTCACTGCCTGGGAGAATGATGGCAGTGGCTGCAGAGGTTGCTAACATTTGCGTTTTCCCTTCCTTTCCTCTTTTCCTCTCTAGTCTGCGGCAAGCGCTATAAAAACCGGCCGGGACTCAGCTACCACTACGCTCACACTCACCTGGCCAGCGAGGAGGGGGATGAGGCCCAAGACCAGGAGACCCGGTCCCCACCCAACCACAGAAACGAGAACCACAGACGTGAGTTCCCAGTTGTTGGGTTGGGGGAGTGATGAGGTGGGTGGGCAGGGCTATGGAGCATTCCTTTTTGTTCACCTCGGGCATCTTCTGGTGGCACCTGTTGATTGGTCTCAAGGACCTGTGGTGAGTTGGCTATTTCAGCCCAGCCCCAGATGCCCCTGTGGGTCAGCTGAGCCCTAAGCTTAGAGTGAGCCGGGCAGGTGTGGCACACCCAGCTCTGTTCCCAGAGGATGGGAGGTAAGTGTTAAGGCGGAAGAGAAACATCCTTGCCTGGCCATTGTCAAATGCCAGACCTGCTACTCTTTTCCCTCAGCTCCAGAAGATCCATTCACAGCTGCTAACCTGAGGTGGGCAAAGCCGTGGGGTGTGTCAGTTCAGACAGACATTCCAGATGTCTCCTTGGCCACCAAGAGACATAGAATATTCTTGCTTCATTGTCTTGGCTCTTATAGGGTCACACTTTTGGTAAGGGTTCTCCTGCCTTAGAAACACGGCCCTGGAGCCTCCATGCTCTTCGCTTGAGCACTCAATCAGCAAACATGATCTGGGTACACTTGTCACTTGGGATGTTGGGCTCTGAAGACCCAAAATGATCCTGAAGATTTGTGTTTCCATTTCTATGCTTTCTTTCCTTCCTCAACTTCCAGTTATGAATTAGGGAGTCACAAAGGGCTTAGCATTCACCATGTGACTTCCCTCTACAACATTCCTTATGGTTTCTGGGCCACCCCAAAATCAGAATGGGAGGGGATAATGGGATCTTTAGGGCTTGCTTCAAGATGTGGGTCATTCAAGGATCATGGGGTGAAGAATAACTGTGGACATGGCATGTGTGTTTTTTTTTTTAACATCTTTATTGGAGTATAATTGCTTTACAATGCTGTGTTAGTTTCTGCTGTATCGCAAAGTGAACCAGCTACACGTGTACATATATTCCCATATCCCCTCCCTCTTGCATCTGCCTCCCACCCTCCCTATCCCACCCCTCTAGGTGGTCACAAAGCACTAAGCTGATCTCCCTGTGCTATGTGGCTGCTTCCCACTAGCTATCTATTTTACATTTGGTAGTGTATATATGTCCATGCCACTCTCTCACTTCATCCCAGCTTACCCTTCCCCCTCCCCATGTCCTCAAGTCCATACTCTATGTCTGCACCTTTATTTCTGTCCTGCCCCTAGGTTCTTCAGAACTATTTTTTATTTTTTAGATTCCATGTATATGTGTTAGCATATGGTATTTGTTTTTCTCTTTCTGACTTAGTTCACTCTGTATGACTGACTCTAGGTTTATCCACCTCACTACAAATAACTCAATTTAGTTCCTTTTTATGGCTGAGTAATATTTCATTGTATATATGTGCCACATCTTTATCCATTCATCTGTTGATGGACACTTAGGTTGCTTCCATGTCCTGGCTATTGTAAACAGTGCTGCAATGAACATTGTGGTACATGACTCTTCTTGAATTATGGTTTTCTCAGGGTATATGCCCAGTAGTGGGATTGCTAGGTCATATGGTAGTTCTATTTTTAGTTTTTTAAGGAACCTCCATACAGTTCTCCATAGTGGCTGTATCAATTTACATTCCCACCAACAGTGCAAGAGGGTTCCCTTTTCTCCACACCTTCTCCAGCATTTATTGTTTGTACATTTTTTGATGCTGGCCATTCTGACAGGTGTGAGGTGATACCTCATTGTAGTTTTGATTTGCATTTCTCTAATGATTAGTGATGTTGAGCATCCTTTCATGTGTTTGTTGGCAATCTGTATATCTTCTTTGCAGAAATGTCTTTTTAGGTCTTCTGCCCATTTTTGGATTGGGTTATTTGTTTTTTGGATATTGAGCTGCCTGAGCTGCTTGTATATTTTGGAGATTAATCCTTTGTCAGTTGCTTCATTTGTAAATATTTTCTCCCATTCTGAGGATTGTCTTTTCATCTTGTTTATGGTTTCCTTTGCTGTGCAAGAGCTTTTAAGTTTCATTAGGTCCCATTTGTTTATTTTTGTTTTTACTTCCATTCCTCTAGGAGATGGGTCCAAAACGATCTTGCTGTGATTTATGTCATAGAGTGTTCTGCCTATGTTTTCCTCTAAGAGTTTTATAGTGTCTGGCCTTACATTTAGGTCTTTAATCCGTTTGTTTTTGTGTGTAGTGTTAGGGAGTGTTCTAATTTCCTTCTTTTACATGTAGCTGTCCAGTTTTCCCAGCACCACTTATTGAAGAGGCTGTCTTTTCTCCATTGTATTTTCTTGTCTCCTTTATCAAAGATAAGGTGACCATATGTGGGTTTATCTCTGGGCTTTCTATCCTGTTCCATTGATTTATAATTCTGTTTTTGTGCCAGTACCATACTGTCTTGATTATTGTAGCTTTGTAGTATAGTCTGAAGTCAGGCAGCCTGCTTCTTCCAGCTCTGTTTTTCTTTCTCAAGATTGCTTTGGCTCTTCGGGCTCTTTTGTGAAATTTGTGAAATTTTTTGTTCTAGTTCTGTGAAAAATGCCATTGGTAGTTTGATAGGGATTGCACTGAATCTGTATATTGCTTTGGGTAGTATAGTCATTTTCACAATGTTGGTTCTTCCCATCCAAGAACATGGTATATCTCTCCATCTGTTTGTATCATCTTTATTTTCTTTCATCAGTGTCTTATAGTTTTCTGCATACAGGTCTTTTGTCTCCTTACTAGGTTTATTCCTAGGTATTTTATTCTTTTTGTTGCAATGGTAGATGGGAGTGTTTCCTTAATTTCTCTTTAACATTTTTCATCATTAGTGTATAGGAATGCAAGAGATTTCTGTGCATTAATTTTGTATCCTGCTACTTTACCAAATTCATTGACTAGCTCTAGTAGTCTTTTGGTAACATCTTTAGGATTCTCTATATATAGTATCATGTCATCTGCAAACTGACAGCTTTACGTCTTCTTTTCCGATTTGGATTCCTTTTATTTCTTTTCTTTCTCTGATTGCTGTGGCTAAAACCTCCAAAACTATGTTGAATAATAGTGGTGAGAGTGGGCAACCTTGTCTTGTTCCTGATCTTAGGGGAAATGGTTTCAGTTTTTCACCATTGAGAATGATGTTGGCTGTGGGTTTGTCATATATAGCCTTTATTATGTTGAGGTAAGTTCCCTCTATGCCTACTTTCTGGAGGGTTTTTATCATAAATGGGTGTTGACTTTTGTCAAAAGCTTTTTCTGAATCTATTGAGATGATCATATGGTTTTTCTCCTTCAATTTGTTAATATGGTTTATCACATTGATTGATTTGCGTATATTGAAGAATCCTTGCATTCCTGGGATAAACCCCACTTGCTCATGGTGTATGATTCTTTTAATGTGCTGTTGAATTCTGTTTGCTAGTATTTTGTTGAGGATTTTTGCATCTATGTTCCTCAGAGATGTTGGCCTGTAGTTTTCTTTCTTTGTGACATCTTTGTCTGGTTTTGGTATCAGGGTGATGGTGGCCTCGTAGAATGAGTTTGGGAGTGTTCCTCCCTCTGCTATATTTTGGAAGAGTTTGAGAAGGATAGGTGTTAGCTCTTCTCTAAATGTTTGATACAATTTGCCCGTGAAGCCATCTGGTCCTGGGCTTTTGTTTGTTGGAAGATTTTTAATCACAGTCTCAATTTCAGTGCTTGTGATTGTTCTGTTTATATTTGCTATTTCTTCCTGGTTCAGCCTTGGAAGGTTGTGCTTTTCTAAGAATTTTTGCATTTCTTCCAGGTTGTCCATTTTATTGGCATATAGTTGCTTGTAGTAATCTCTCATGATCCTTTGTATTTCTGCAGTGTTAGTTGTTACTTCTCCTATTTCATTTCTAATTCTTTTGATTTGAGTCTTCTCCCTTTTTTTCTGATGAGACTGGCTAATGGTTTGTCAGTTTTGCTTATCTTCTCAAAGAACCAGCTTTTAGTTTTATTGATCTTTGCTATCGTTTCCTTCATTTCTCTTTCAGTTATTTCTGATCTGATCCTTATGATTTTTTTCCTTCTGCTAACTTTGGGGGTTTTTTTGTTCTTCTTTCTCTAATTGCTTTAGGTGTAAGGTTAGGTTGTTTAGTTGAGATGTTTCTTGTTTCTTGAAGTAAGATTGTATTGCTATAAACTTCCCTTTTAGAACTGCTTTTGCTGCATCCCATAGGTGTTGGGTCATCGTGTTTTCATTGTCATTTGTTTCTAGGTATTTTTTGATTTCCTCTTTGATTTCTTCAGTGATCTCTTGGTTATTTAGTAGTGTATTGTTTAGCCTCCATGTGTTTGTATTTTATACAGTTTTTTTCCCTGTAATTGATATCTAGTCTTATAGTGTTGTGGCTGGAAAAGATACTTGATATGATTTCAATTTTCTTAAATTTACCAAGGCTTGATTTGTGACCCACGGTATGATTTATCCTGGAGAATGTTCCTTGAGCACTTGAGAAGAAAGTGTATTCTGTTGTTTTTGGATGGAATGTGCTATAAATATCAATTAAGTCCATCTTGTTTAATGTGTCATTTAAAGCTTGTGTTTCCTTATTTATTTCATTTTGGATGATCTGTCCATTGGTGAAAGTGGGGTGTTAAAGTCCCCTACTATGATTGTGTTACTGTCGATTTCCCCTTTTATGGCTGTTAGTATTTGCCTTATGTATTGAGGTGCTCCTATGTTGGGTGCATAAATATTTACAATTGTTATATCTTCTTCTTGGATTGATCCCTTAATCATTGTGTAGTGTCCTTCTTTGTCTCTTGTAATAGTCTTTATTTAAAGTCTATTCTGTCTGATAAGAAAATTGCTACTCCAGGTTTCTTTTGATTTTCATTTGCATGGAATATCTTTTTCCATCCCCTCACTTTCAGTTTGTATGTGTCCCTAGGTCTGAAGTGGGTCTCTTGGAGGCAGCATATATACAGGTCTTGTTTTTGTATCCATTCAGCCAGTCTATGTCTTTTGGTTGGAGCATTTAATCCATTTACATTTAAGGTAATTATCGATATGTATGTTCCTATTACCATTTTCTTAATTGTTTTGGGTTTGTTATTGTAGGTCTTTTCCTCCTCTTGTATTTCTGGTGTAGAGAAGTTCCTTTAGCATTTGTTGTAAAGCTGGTTTGGTGGTGCTGAATTCTCTTAGCTTTTGCTTGTCTGTAAAGGTTTTAATTTCTCTGTCAAATCTGAATGAGATCCTTGCTGGGTAGAGTAATCTTGGTTGTAGTTTTTTCCCTTTCATCACTTTAAATATGTCCTGCCACACCCTTCTGGCTTGCAGTTTCTGCTGAAAGATCAGCTGTTAAGCTCATGGGATTCCCTTGTATATTATTTGTTACTTTTCACTTGCTGCTTTTAATATTTTTTATTTGTATTTAATTTTTGATAGTTTGATTAATATGTATATTGGTTTTCTCCTTGGATTTATCCTATATGGGACTCTCTGCGCTTCCTGGACTTGATTGACTATTTCCTTTCCCATATTAGGGAAGTTTTCAACAATAATCTCTTCAAATATTTTCTCAGTCCCCCTTTTTTTTTTCTCTTCTTCTTCTGGAACCCCTATAATTCGAATGTTGGTGCGTTTAATGTTGTCCCAGAGGTCTCTGATAGTGTCCTCAATTCTTTTCATCCTTTTATCTTTATTCTGCTCTGTGGTAGTTATTTCCACTATTTCTCTTCCAGGTCACTTATCCGTTCTTCTGCCTCAGTTATTCTGCTATTGATTACTTCTAGAGAATTTTTAATTTCATTTTTTGTGGTGTTCATCATTGTTTGTTTGCTCTTTAGTTCTTCTAGGTCCTTGTTAAACATTTCTTGTGTTTTCTCCATTCTATTTCCAAGATTTTGGATCATCTTTACTGTCATTACTCTGAATTCTTTTTCAGGTAGACTGCCTATTTCCTCTTCATTTGTTTGGTCTGGTGGGTTTTTACCTTGCTCCTTCATCTGCTGTGTATTTCTCCATCTTCTCATTTTCCTTAACTTACTGTGTTTGAGGTCTCCTTTTCACAGGCTGCAGGGTTGTAGTTCCCATTGTTTTTGGTGTCTGCCCCCAGTGGGTAATTTTGGTTCAGTGTGTTGTGTAGGCTTCCTGGTGGAGGGGGCTGGTGCCTGTGTTCTGATGGATGAGGCTGGATCTTGTCTTTCTGGTGGCAGGACTGCAGCCGGTAGTGTGTTTTGGGGTGTCTGTGAACCTATTATGATTTTAGGCATCCTCTCTGCTAATCGCTGGGGTTGTGTTCCTGTCTGGCTAGTTGTTTGGCATGGGGTGTCCAGCACTGCATCTTGCTGGTTGTTGAGTGGAGGTGGGTCTTAGCATTGAGATGGAGATCTCCGGGAGTGCTCTCACCGACTGATATTACGAGGGGCTGAGAGGTCTCTGGTGGACCAGTGTCCTGAACTCGACTCTGCCACCTCATAGGCTCAGGCCTGACACCTGGCCGGAGTACCAAGACCCTGTCAGCCACATGGCTGGGTCATCCTGGAGAAGATGGACTGAAGCCAGGAGAGAGCTAGAGGATGGGAGACCTGTCAGAAGGCTTGGTTGATGAAATCAGGCCAAGGGTGGTGACATTCTGTACCCAGGCTCTACTCGTGAAGGGGAAAGGGGTGCCTTGGGAAGCCGAGCACACGCTTTCACAGCCGAGGCGCATGTGGGCGTGGATTCATGCCATGTGTTTTTAATTTTGCTCAAAGGATTTTATGGTAGGTGCTCTTAAATTGAACAATTCAGTGTAATTCAAGGGATCAGACCTTTAAAAATATTTAGACTCTAGGGTTTGAGGGTGATTCCTGTGCATTTCAGTCAATCAACTCAATCAGCTGATGTCAATTGGCTGCCTTCACCAAATATCTGAAACAATGAACACACCTTGGCCAAAACCTTTCTTTGGATTAGTGTGGGTTTTCCCCTAATCCCCACCCCAACTTTCCCTCTGTAGCATTGCCTCCTGTCTTAGTTTCCTTGGCTGCTATAACAAAATACCAAAGACTGGCTGGCTTAGAGAATAGAAATTTGTTTTCTCACAGTTCTGGAGGCTGGAAGTCCCAGATCAATGTGCCATGAGGGTTGGTTTCCTCAGAGGCCTCTCTCCTTGGCTTGCAGGCAGCTGCCCTCTTGCTACCTCTTCACATGGTCATCTCTCTGTGCACGTGTACTTCCAAAGTCTCTTTGTGTGTCCAAATTTCCTCTTCCTTTTTTTTTTTTTAATAAATTTATTTATTTATTTTATTTTTGGCTGCATTGGGTCTTCATTGCTGCATGCGGGCTTTCTCTAGTTGCGGTGAGCGGGGGCTACTCTTCATTGCAGTACACTGGCTTCTCAATGCGGTGGCTTCTCTTCTTGCAGAGCACAGACTCTAGGCACGCGGGCTTCAGTAGTGTGGCATGCGGGCTCAGTAGTAATGGCTCACGGGCTCTAGAGCGCAAGCTCAGTAGTTGTGGCGCATGGGCTTAGTTGCTCCGCAGCATGTGGGGTCTTCCTGGACCAGGGCTTGAACCCATGTCCCCTGCATTAGCAGGTGGATTCTTAACCACTGCGCCACCAGGGAAGTCCCCAAATTTCCTCTTTTTATAAGGACACCAGCCAGATTGGATTAGGGCTCATTCTAACAGTCTCATTTTAACTTTTGCTCTTACATCACCTCTTTAAAGGCCATAGATCCAAATATAGTCATATCCTGAGGTACTGGGGGTTAGGGCTTCAACATATGAGTTTGGGGGGGGTGCACAGTTCAGGCCATAGCACCTTCTTTAATTCTTGCTCTCTTTCAGGGTTCAAGCCTTTCATGTGACAGACCCTTTGTTTTCTTACCAACTACTGTCATCTGGACAGAGCCTGAAAAGCAGGCAGGAGGTACCCACCTCCCCGTGCCAGCTTCTGAATAGCTATGATGCTGAGGTCTCTGCCTGCCCCCTGGGGAGAGGTTCCCTTGGTTCAGTCACCCTTGTCTTCCAGAAAGGAAAATGTATTGACCTGTACTGGTCAGCTGGTTTTTGCATTTCCCTGTCTCTCCTCTCATCCCTTCTCTGATCTAAGTGGCGAAGGCATAGCTATTGTCTCATGCTGCGAGGAGTCCGAGAATGATCTACTTTGATTTGAGTTGCTGTCTGGAAAGTGTTTACTAGTGATGGTTGCTCTCTCTAAAGTATTTATTAGCTTGGTATGATTTCTCACATCCCCCATTGCTGGCTTATCTCCTTTACATCTCCTCTCAAATGTCAGGCCGTTTTGTCCCTGTGTATAGGTGCTTTCCTCGAGCCGTGGGGTTTGGGGTGCTTCTCTTTGGTCTGGGTCTCTTTCATGTGTGTGCACGGTGATAGCAGCCACAGAGGAGGGTTCCTTGTGACCCCCAAGTATACTGCGGACCCCCAGTGGATCCAGGGGGTCTCCTCCTTAGCCATTCCTGCGGGCCCCTCCTGCCTGTCTGTTGACTTCCAAGATGGGCACTGGCCCCTATTTTTCTCTGTCCACCAGGATCTCCTCATGCAGTCTTGTGGGTCAGTGTCTTCTGTCTCTTCATGTCCTCACCGTGAGGCCAGACAGCCTTGCTTAGGGAGGAAGCTGCATCTTTTCTCCTGGATGGAGACGCATCCCTAAGTATCCGGCCGTGTGTTCTCCTCTCTCTGTGGGTTTGCCCATGAGCACTCTCACTCCAGCCCTCCTCGACTCCCCTTCCCCTCTCCCTGCTGATGAGAAATTGGGTTCTTCCTAAAGGATCATCCGACTACCCAAGGGATTTAAACTGCATAGAGGACTTCCCTGGCGGTTCAGTGGTTAAGACTCCCCACTTCTACTGCAGGGGACACGGGTTCGATCCCTGGTTGGGGAATTAAGATCCCGCATGCTGTGCGGTGAGGCCACACACGCAGACACACACACAGACACAGACACAGACCCACACACACACACACATAAAAAAACTGCATAGAAAAGAATAGCTGTACCTGGGCTCATCTGGGGTCTTCTCACACGAGGAAGGTTCCAGAACCCTCACAAACACCATTTTAACAACATCTCCTCATGAGGCCTCTGAGAAGTCTGTGATTAGCTCTAATTTTACTAGCAGGGAGGGTGCGGCAGAAAGGCCCTCGATGTCCACAGAAGCCCTCCCTTTCCTCTTCCCCAGTTTCTCTGGACAAATCCAAGAGACAGTGGCTTTCCCCAGGTTCCCTGCGCCACAAACACCACCAATCTGTTTGCTTCTCTGAATGTGTGCTCTGTTCCCTCCCACATTCCCCTGGTGAGCGGCCCCCCAACCATTTTCTCGTGAGTGCTAATTGCCAGCATCATTAATAGCCAGTCATTAGCTGCTCCCACTGTTTGGGGTGGGGGTGGGCTCCCATCCATCCTGCCCCTAAATGCCACTGGGGCTCTGTGGTGAATTGAATGTGACAGCTCTGCAGCATCCTAAGGTCTCCGCTTTGTGATCCTCCCTTGGCAAGGCTTTTGGAGTGGGGGAGGGAGGCAAGAGAGCTTAATCCAAGAGGCTAATCTGCAGTCCCCCCAGGGAAAGTTCTGGATGCCAGTGAGGTGGGAATGCTGACTTTTCCCTCTTGAGCAGAGCTGCAGCGGGACCCCCGCTGCTTGTGAGCACAGGCCTATGGGAAAAATAGCCCTACAGACTCAGGAGTTGTCAATGTCACGGGCATCTGCGTTTGCACCACCTGCAGCAGTAGAGACCTTTTGACTTTGGTCCTCCTGCTGTCCCTTGCTGCATCCCCCCGGCTGTGTCTCCAGCAAAGCCCATTGCTCATCCTTGCTCCTGCTGCTGCTGAAAGGGCAGAGCGGAGTGCTGGAGCCAGCACTGACCGCCCCCCGCCCCTCCACCCCCCCCACCATGCTGCCCTGTGCTGCCAGCTCAGCACTCGACTGCCATTCCTCCCATCCTCCGCCCCCTCCCAGCTGATGTTCTCCCGCCTTTGTTCCTCTCCTAGTCTCTCATTTTCTCCTGAATATACACTGTTTGTCTCCTTGGTAGGTTTGTCCCCTTTCCTTTGTGTCCTGACCTCTCTGTCTCAACTCCAGGCAGCCCGGGGATGCTTGGAGTTCAGACACTCCCCCTTGGGAGATAGGGTGTTCTGATGGGGTCTTCCCTACCTGAGCTGCTGCCCTTCTCCTCCCTGTGGGAGGCTGGATTCTTCTTCCTTCTTCTGTTTCTCTGACCACCTTCATCTACTTTCTACAAATGAAATCACTGTGTGTGTGCACATGTGTGTATACGTGCATACATATAGATACACACAGACATAGACTACATACATACGAATAAAAGGAGGGAGGGTTTGGGCAGTTAGGACTCTGAGAGGTGTCACTCAGAGGCATCCTGTCGTGACTCCTTAAATGTCACCTTGGTAAACAGGGTAGCAGAAAGAGCACTGGGTTAGAATTCAAAACTCCTTTGACACAGGCTCACAGTGTGAAAGCTCTTCTTGAATTTCTTTTTACCTTCTCTGCACAGTGGGAATCTATTATAGACGAGGTTTTCAAGGTACCTTTTTTGGGGGGTGGGTATGGGGATGTCTGAGGTCACGGACCTGTATGAAAAAGCTGTGTGAACAAATTCAGTCTAATACATTCATCTGTCCATCCATCGATTTATCCATCTATCCACCACCCATCTATTGGTTTAGTAACCATGTATCGAATACTGCCTTGGTCCCTGTCCTCGAGGAGCTCTCAGTTGTGAGCAGGAATGTGTAATAGGGTACGTATAGAATATGGTGAAGGAAGCCAAGGGCTCAAAGGCACAGCACGCTTTCTACTCCTCAGGGAAGTAGTGCTCTAAGTGTGGCATCAGCATCACCTGGGAACTTCCTGGAAATGCAGATCCTTGGCTCCATCTGGAAACAGGTGCTCTGAGGGTGCGGGCCAGCAATCTATGTTTTAAAAAGCCCTGCAGGGCATTGAAAGCTTCAGAACGTTAGAAACATTAGAACGTTTAAAAAGCATTAGGGGGTTTGCAAAGGCTTCCCTGAGGAGGTGACCTTCAAGTTAGCCCTTGAAGAATGAGGAGAAATTTACTGGGTGGGAGAGGGCTTCCCAGATAGAGGGAACTGCGTGTACAAAGGCAGGGAGGTGTGAAACAGCATGGTGCGTTCAGACAATTGGTAGTAGTTGTGTCTGACAGTGGTACTGGAGAAATGATGGAACGTGGGCAGGGGCCACAGCTGGAAGCGTCTTCTCTGCCAGGCTGTGTAGTTGTCATCTTGTAGGAAAAGGAGAACCATGGTAACAATTACTAGAAGTAAGAACAAATGATTTATAAAGAAATATGTGTGGCATATTATAAATTATCGTATGGTGTATCTCTTATTTAATAGCATAAATGAATGTAAAGTGCTCTCTACAGCATACTTGGAGCTCCTACGAGGGAAATGTGTTTTAAAGTATGGATCTATAAAATTTATTCCAAGCCTATTTCTCTGGTCCCTGGAATGGAAGTTGGGTTGTCCTCAGTCCCGGGAGGTCTCAGTCTTCTGTCTAATAGTGGTGGCCTGGCATATAGCTAGGCTCTCAATATCTGTCAAGAGAAGAAAAGTCCCCACACCAGTGTGCCTTTGGAGGGCATGTTGTACTCTGCAGAACTGAAAGAGGAGAGCCGAGTTGATTAAGGGTAATGTTGGCTGATTAGATAATCTGAAAATTAGTCTGATAATGTGTAAATTATCTAAAAGAAGCATATGATGTCATTGCCACACTGATGGGAAAGATCGAACAGATGTTAGTCTTCTGACATCTCTGTCCCCTAACATACATCCCAGGGGCAATGGATACAGCTTTAAGAGAGAGAGTGAAAATCACGTTTGACACAAGCTTAAGAATTCTGGATCAGTCTGAAAGGTGCCTGAAAACCTATAAAACCCACACAACTCACCACTTACCCAACCTTGACGCAGGAAGTTCAGGCTTCGTTACTGGGGAGAGAGAGGGCAGTTCAGATCCAGGGCTCTGTCTGGAAAAGTGAGCTGCTTCTCGCTCCCCAAAGAGCAAATTTGGAAACTAACAACCGGTGTTCCTTAGGTGAATTATTATTTCACTAAACAGTTTACAGATTACAAAGCAAAGAAGAATCTGAGGTTGCTCTGGCCTTGAAGGTATACTTGGAGTTAACTCTCCAGACCTGTGGGTCATCCACATTCTTGACCCAGTGACTGAGAAAATGCCATTGGAATTGGCTGGGCCAGTGTGTGAATCACAACTCGGCCACCCTGCCATCTTCTGTCTGTGTAGCTGTGCGTCAGTTACTTACATTTCTCTGCTCCTTCGTTGCCTCATCCGTAAAACAGAGAGAACAATCATTCTGCCCTCACGGGGTTGCCGTGAGCCTTCCTGAGGTGACGTGGGTGACTGGCACCAGGCCCACACTCTGAGGGTGCCGACATCCCATCTCTGTGCCATTCAGGCCAGCAGAGCATGTCCAGGACCACAAATGGCTAATCTGAGTCGGGGCCCATCTTGTTGCTGGGAAGCTAACTGCCTATGGGGGTCTCACTGGCATCAGGAGGAACTATCAGAGCCTGACCCAGCCCTGGCACATCCTTTGCTAAATCTTAGATATGGGAGCCCAATCCTTCCACATAAGCTGAACATGAGTATTTACTGAGCGCTTACTGTGCATGCACCCACTCGCGGGGCCAAGTGTAATTGGGGCTCCAAAAAGACATAACGTGTGGGCTCGGTCCCAGGACAACTTCTGGTCTAATTGGGGAAATAAGATGGAAATGTGAAACCCCGTGGCAGGAAGCCGTGGAGCAGAATCTAGCCGGTGTGCATCCCTGTGTTTACCATCCCGTTTCCCCAGGATCCGGCATCTACCTGCCACTTGCCTTTCTGTGAGCCTCTTTTATTTCTCTCACCTTTTTGGCCTAATTACCTAGAATGTTCGGGATTGAAGAGTTTCGTGTCCTGATCAATGACAAGGGCAATAATACTTGCTGACATTCCTTGAATGTGTCAGACACTGTGCTAGGCATGCCACGTTTATCTCATTCATTCCTCACAGTAACCTTATAAGGTAGGTGCCATGTCCCCTAGAGGACACCAAGGCACACAGAGACTGAGGGATGTGCCCTTGGACACAGAGCATGAATGTGAATTCTCCAGTCATGTGTCACTTCTTGGGAAAGCCTACTTATTTACACCTTTGATCTTTTTTCCTGCCTTTTCAGAAATAAAATTATTTTACAGAGGAAAAGAAAGAGGGAGAGACATGGTGGAATACCTACTTGTGCCAGGCACTTTACACGTCATCTCGTGTAATGTTTGCAAGTCTGTGAGGCACATGCTATTACTCTCATTTTACAGATGAGGAAACAGAGGCTCAGAAAGGTTGAGGAACTCTCCCCAGGTCACACAGTTAGCAAGATGAGAAGATGAGATGTGAATGTGCTTGAGTTGGACACCATTCAGCTATGTCAGGACATTGGAACCCCAAGTGATGGATCCCAATCTCAACCTGGGATGTTTATCATAGTCCTACTGATGTCTCTTAATTTCCCCCTGTAGGCCAATTGTCAAGTGCATCATATTGCATAGTGGCTTTTCAAAAGAAATGAATGTATTAATGGGCAGTATCAAGGTCAGCCAGGGCTGTGTAACAAAATACCATAGGCTGGGTGGCTTAAACGATAGGAATTTATTTCTCACAGTTCTAGAGGCTGAAAGTCCAAGGTAAAAGTGATGGCAGGGTTGGTGTCTGGTGGGGACTCTCTCCTTGGGTTGGAGATGACCATCTTTTTGCTGTATCCTCACATGGTCTTTGCTTGGTACATGTCGGTAGAGAGAAGCAAGCTCTCTGGTGTCTTTTCTTATAAGGGCACTAATCCCACCATAAGTGTCTCATCTCTCAATACCATCACATTGAGGGTTAGGGCTTTAACATATGCATTTTAGGGGAGAAACAATTCAGTCCATAGCAGGCAAATTTAATCTTCAGAATGAACTTTAGCTGTTTATGATGTTATATGGAACCCCCGTTTACAAATTCTGCTTGAGACTTTAATTTGTAAATGAGTTTTGCTCTAGAAAAAAATCACACATCACTCAGTTCAATAATTTTCCTGCATCTTTCTCTCTCATTCTATATCTCAGTCTTTCCAAGCTCTTATATCTCTTTCTGACCTTGTTCTTAAAAAAAAAAAAAATAATGCTGTACCTGAAGTGAAAATCCTAGGACTAATCCTTGGCTCTGTTTTCCTTCACCACCCTTTTGGCTCCCCCTCCAAAATATACCCCGAATCAGTTTCCGTTTCTCCATCCCTATCACCACTGGCTCTTGTCTGGATCATTGCAACTTCTTTATTAGTCTCTCTGCCTTCGTTCTTACCTCTTATAGTCTTTATTCCAAGGAGTAGCCAAAGTGGTCTTTCAAAAGTATAAAATAGATTATGCCATGCCATGCTCTCAAAACTTTCATCACACTTGAATACAATCCAAACTCCTCACCTTGAGGGCCTGCATTTTTGCTTCTCGAAGTGTGGTCAGCAGTATCCACATCACCCGGGACTCAGGTGATCAACCTGTCCAGGTTGGCCCAGGATATTCCCAGTTTTAGACTGAAAGTTCTGTGCCCTGGAAACACCTCGGTGCTAGGCAAACCTGGATGTTTGGCTACCCCACGGGGAAGCGTGTAAGAAATGGGGGCTCTCAGGCCCTACCTGGACCTATGAATCCTAATCTGAATTTTAATGGGACCCCTAAGTGATTTATTTGCACAACACTCAAATTTGAGAAGCCCTTGCCTCCAGGGCCTGCTGACCACTCTGACTTGACTTCCCTCGGGTGTGTTGTTGTATGTACCCGTGGCAGGATAGTATCAGGTGGGCCAGCTAAGAGCCATACTGCCTGGGTTCAGGGCCAATGTAGCGTGACTTTAGACAAGCTTCCTCATGCCTTAAGTATCATCTGTGTAAAATCAGAACACTAATGCCTCTGTATCATAGGGTTATGCAATGGTGAAATAAATTAATTCATATACAGCACAGCACTAACAGATGTGTATGACACAATGTGATATGACTGTCACATGTCTCATTAGAGCCGTGGTCCTCCAGCTTGAGCACATCGGAATCACCTGTTCCTTAAAACGCAGACTCCCGGATCTCCCACCCCAGAATTCTGGATTCAGTAGATCTGTGGTGGAGGCCTAGAATTTGCATGTTTAAGAAGTCACGTGAACTATGTGAACCACTGCCTTAGAGAAATCCAGCTCTTGAAGACCGATGGCCAATCTGTGTTTCCCTTTAATTCTTTTTACTTTTGGATGCACCGAGTCCGGTAACCAGGAAACAGGTCACATTGTTAAATCTGGGGGGAGAAACTTGGTTTTCATTCTTTTCCTAAGGCCCTGTCCTACCACGGGCAAATGTCTCTGTGGCTCCCAGCACCCGCTTCCCGGCTTGCTTTCTGGGTGTGTTCCTGGTCTAGGCCCTCATCTCTGGGCTGGGCTGCCTGTCAGCTCTGTGGTCCCTTGACTCTCTCCCCATCCTCAGGTCTGATGCTTGAGACTCAACCTTTTCTTTTGCCTGAGTACTGCTTTTTAGTCTGAAGGACATAGAAAATGCTGGTCCCTTGTGAACTGAGGGGTTGACATACCCGAGTCCTGTGGAGGTGGTGGTGAGGAGGGGTGGAGAGGGGCAAGGCTGAGCAAGAGAGGAAGGGAGCTTGCTGAATTCTGACATCACGATAATAATATCCTGACAACTGAAGCAGACGAGGCTTATCCTGCTCTACAGCACTGGGATGTCCTGCATTTCTCTCAGGAATGACACCACTTCATTCACAGCCCTTTTGACATAGCTCCTCTCAAGTGAGACGTTTTCCCCCTCAACTGACTCATTTGGTGGCAATAACAAGTTGCTACACCAGGGCATGAACTGACCCACATGACCTGCCACTGGAAAATGGAAACATCTTGTGCTTTCCTTAATCAGCACTGAGAAAAGTAATCAACTTTGCTTAGTCTTTTTCTCACTCTTCCGAAGCGTCAGTAACAGACCTGGGGTTGCTGGCCTGAGGCTGGAGCACAAAGGACATTACCGAAGGGTCATGTGACCATCTAGTCCCGGAAGTAGTGACCTGGTGTCCAAACTCCTGGCAAATGGCAACTCTAACCAAATACATCCATTAAGATGGAGACATCAGTGTGAGCAGACACGTGATTTCTGATTTTACAGCACAGTGTCTTGGAGTAAATATTTACAAGGTGTGTGTCTAACGGTATGAGTTTTGTGTTCCATAAAGATAGAGGAAAAGGAGATAGGTACAAGGAAGGGTGGGATGACTGACACACATTTAAAATTTTTAGAAAGATTCTACAGCTACCAAAGCACATAGTAAGACAGGGCCTATATTCTCACGGGCCGGTTCAGGGCTCCTGGCAAGAGACCAAACGTGAGGTTCAAGGGGCCCTGGGGGCCAAATGAATCGGGGAGTTCCTAACTCCTTCCATCCTGGTTTTCCAAGAAATGCCTAAGGGAGAGGATTCCCGCCGGAGGGCAGACCCACTGGCTTTCTCCACCACCACTTTATTCTCTCCAGTGGGCTCCCCCACTCTTTATGTTGCTTCTGCCCCTCACTCTTTTTTTTTTTTTTAATAAATTATTTATTTATTTTTAGCTGCATTGGGTCTTCGTTGCTGTGTGCGGGCTTTCTCTAGTCGCGGTGAGCGGGGGCTACTCTTTGTTGCAGTGCGCAGGCTTCTCATTGCGGTGGCTTCTCTTATTGTGGAGCATGGGCTCTAGGCTCGCGGGCTTCAGCAGTTGCGGCTCGCGGGCTCTAGAGCGCAGGCTCAGTAGTTGTGGCGCACGGGCTTAGTTGCTCCGCGGCATGTGGGATCTTCCCGGACCAGGGCTCGAACCCGTGTCCCCTGCATTGGCAGGCGGATTCTTAACCACTGCGCCACCAGGGAAGCCTTGCCCCTCACTCTTTATGTCCCCTGTTATGGGCAGGACTGATGCTGGCAGTGCCTTTGGATGGTCACTCAGTGCTCAGGGGACACTTTACATCCACTGAATTCCTGGTCTTTCACTTCCCTTTGCCTGGCAGTTGTTTTTTTTTTTCCCCTCCCAAAAACCTCTGTGAAGATTTGCCATCCTTTCATTAAGTATTTATTGTCAGCTCTGTGTCAATCACTGTGCCAGGTGCTGGGGATTCAGAGATTAAAGACACCGCTCCTGCCCTCAGGGAGCTCACGGCTAATAGGGAGAGAGATGTGTACACAAATATGAAGCAAGGATGAAAGGCTGAGTTCCTCTGGGTTTGAAAAACTTCGCTCTTCTTTCGCCCTATTATAATCCTCAAATAATAGGCCTAAAGGGGGCCTTAAGACATCATCTAGCATATTTTCTTGCCTCTAGATGGGCCTGCCCTCAAACAAACCTGGGCCAGGGACACCTTCCCAGGTGCAGACGCCTCTTCAGAGAAGCCTGCTTCTGCGACTGTGCCTTTAACTGCTGAATCACGCTCGTGTCCAGCTTTCTGGTAGCATGCACTGCCATTTCAGCTCCTTCTGTCTCCTGTTGTCTTTGACAATACGGTGACTTAGGCCCATCCATAAACCCAAAGGCTTATTAAATCAGCCCTCGGCCTTCTCGTCTCCAGGAGGACTAATCTGGGGGCCTGGAATCATTCTGCATTAGCAGTACCCCCTCCTCAGTCCCTATCATACACTCACCCTGTGCTCAAGGCCAGGTGGCAGAATGGTGCGTGAGGTCTGACGGTCATGTACTGAGTGGACCCTGGTGTTTGTTTCCCCCCACCGGGCTCCCCAGCTGCCCCGCCTTCCACATTCAGGGAGGAAGGCATCATTTGTCTT
Organism: Balaenoptera borealis; assembly: GCF_965194805.1. Lineage (NCBI taxonomy): Eukaryota > Metazoa > Chordata > Mammalia > Artiodactyla > Balaenopteridae > Balaenoptera > Balaenoptera borealis. The sequence goes on from NC_138866.1 coordinate 29,375,272, forward strand.
CCCTCTGGAGCCCCAGGGTAGGACCAGAGTTGCTATTAGGTGGCCAAGAAGAACCAGCCTGAATGGAATCCCAACATGTTTATTCCTTGGATCCGTGGGATTTATTTTTTCATCAGTTCTAGGGAAGCAATGAGAAAAGGTGTCAGGCCTTGGGGATAATTTATATGAGTAAACACGTAAGGCGTAGGGCGAGCAAGAGCATGAGAATTAAGGCCGTTTATCCAGGCTTGGAGGCTCTGTGTGCCCTCTGGTCCAGCCTTCTCCACAGTCTTTATCTTGCCACTTTAACCCTCTCCTGGCTCTACTCCACTTGGGCCCAGCACGGATCTCTTCACAGCCTCAGCCTTCCGCTGCCTCCCCCGCCCCTCCCGGGTCCCTCATTAAAGGCTGGGTGGAAGGGAGCAGGCTGCGGCGGTGGCCTCCAGCTGAGGCCTGCTCGCTGATTCTGAAGGGAAGGCACGTTGGCTCCCCCCCCACCTCCCCTCCCGCCCCGTCTCCGCAGCTTCCTCCTCCAGCCTGGCCTGTCCAGTGTGCCCTGTGTGGCCAGCCTGAGGCTGCCTTCCGCTCTCCGTCTTTTCCTTTCCCCTTCTCTTTACTCCGTCCTCCGAAGATGCGCTCTGCACCGCCAAATGGCACCAGGCTAGGAGGCTTTACACTTGAGAGATGAAGTAATAACAGGTGGCAAGACCAGAGGCTGCCGGAGCCCAGGATTCTGGTTGCCATGGCAACATGTCAGACCCGTGGAGGGACGGGAGCTGTCAGCCGTGGAGGGTGGTGGGGGAATGAGCGAGGGGAGCGAGGAGAGGCACAGCGCCTCCTGGAGGGCTCTTCTCTGTGCCCCTGGGGTTCCCGAGCTCTGCACACCCCTGCTAGCAGGCCCTGGGGAGACAGCTGCTGGCCTGGGGCTGGGGTCAGGCTGGGTGGCGGGCACGGGACATGGCACCACGTCTGTGCACACCAGGCCCTGGCAGGCGGTCGGAGCGTCTGCCCAGGATGTGAAGTCACGCTTTCGTGGATGTGCCATGGAGGAGCCTAAACTTCTGGCTTGCTTCCTCCTTCCCTAGGACACTAGGGCTGCAGCTCTGGTCTCGGCAGAAGCAGGTGAAGGGCTGTTGCTTGTGCCCAGCCTGTGCCCACCGCTCATTTTCCTCTTGAGCGGCAGGTGTATTGCGGCAGAAATCAGGCTGAAAGGGGAAAAGACAGCCCTGCCTCGGGGGTAGTTCAGGAAGATTTGGGGCCTTATTTGCCCTCGACACGTGGCCTGACTGAAGTAAAAAACCCTGTAGTATGGTCATGTGCCACACTGCCGTTCCAGAATGACTGCTCACCCTTTCCCGAGTGTGCTGGTGGGACTCTGTGGGGCTTGGCTTTTCCTTTCTCTTGGGTTGATTTATTTGAATGTTCCCTCCCACCTTCTGTTATTATTATTATTATTATTTTTGGGCATTTCCTCATGAACTTTGTTCTGATTTCCACTTTTTTTCCTTTGAGCTTTTTAAAGTTATTCCCCTCCCGCCCCCCAGGTAAACTCCTAAACTCTCAAGGCTCACTTTAGTTTCTCAGCAGCTTCCTTGTATCACTTATATGATCTCAGCCCATGAACATTCATCAACAGAAAACCAAAGCCATCATCGCGGATGCTGCCATCGAGATACCACTCGTGTCTATGGCCTCCCCGTCATCTTGCTCTATAAAGTGGGACTCAATTTCCCATAAGCGGAAGCAGAATCTCTATTTAAATGCACTTGCAAGGTCTGGGCAAGCTTCCTATTTATAGTAAAATCCTTTTTATAATGACCTCATAGACGGTGCCAGGAAATTGCTCACGGATGGGTCAGGCCAAAGGCCAATAAAGCCACGGTGTGAGCTTTACTTAAAAAAAATCCTTCATGAGCCTCTGGAATTCTTTGGAGAAGTGTTTTCACGGAGTATATGACAATAAATGGGGCCACCAGGATGGATTACAGTGGTAGAGACATTAAACTTAAGTTCAAAGGGAATTTCCGCTTCATCAGGCCAATCTCAATACTTTTTATCGCTTTGGGCTTCCCAAATAAAGTACTGGGTGAATCACGTTTATGAAATATTATATATGCAACGTTGGCTCTGGACTTCCCAGAGGCAGAGAAGTGTGATTAGAGACAGAGTCTCTGAGGACACAGACAACCCAGGGGTGAATCCCGCTTCCTCCACTTCTTAACTGGGGCTTGAAGCCAGTCCCTTAATCTCTTTGGGCTTCAGTTACCTCATCTGTCAAATGCTCCCTACTTCACAAAATGCTTGTGAGAATCAATGAAATAGTGTGTGTAAAGCATCAGTGTAAGATCTGTCACCATTTTGTAGTGTCATATGTGTCTGTTTCTTCATCTTCTCAAAAAACAGTTGAATGAGGGGGCTGGGTGGGTAGGCACAAACTGGTGTCCCTTTCTCAAGAGACAGTGAGTCCTAGTCTTATACTTTTCTTGTATGTCTGTGTACAGGACGATGTCTCATCTACCATAGTAGGGAATAGTACAGTGTTGTTCTTCCAGCAACCCGGGGCTCTCGGCCACCCACTCTGTGTACTCTGGGAGCTAGACATGACCCAGGCCAGATGACCGACCATTCATTTGGACGTGGACCAGCTCTTCGTTTTGGGGACTGGGGAAATAAACCAGGCAGTGAGTCATATTCAGAGTGACAGATAACTCTGCCTCAGTCCCCCTAGGAGGAGCTCCCGAGGCATCACTGGGCTGCCTACCTACCTCTCTGCCATCCTTTTCTAAGCCATTCATCTCACACATCATTGTTAACCATTTCCTGTGTGCAGGACACATAGGTTTTCCAGCAATGAGTTGGATGTGGTCCCTGATCTGAAGGAGTAAACCACTGAATATGGGGTGATGAGGCAGGTGTATACACGTATAGACAGGCGAAGGGTCATAGAAGCAATGTCAACAGCGTGCTCTCCCTAAGGCCTGACTGGTCATTTCTGGCTGGGGACTTGGGAGAGCTCCATGGGAGAACCCTCACTAATCCTAAATACCCCAAAATGTACGAGAACCAGAGGTGAAAGCTATTGATTAGTCCATCCCATGCCATTTTACCAAGATGGAAGGAAGCTTGAGCTCGCTGTTGTGAGAGGAGAGTAGGAACTGAAGTGGAAAGGATTTCACTGGAAAATGAAGTCTAACTGCTCACTGTCACTTTCTACACTGGGCCCTCGCTGGACTAAAATGGTACCCACTCACCTGGCATGTCACAACTGTACACACCAGGGCCTGCAGCTGGAAGTTTATCACCATTTTCATCCCTTTGGCCAGGAACTTTGTATAACCAACAAATATATGCGGGGACCCTGCTCTGCTTCAATCTCCTTGGAAGCTTCTCTTCATCAGATGAATTAAATTCTCTTCCATTGGTCTTTCTCCATAGGATTGATTTCTATATCACTGTCTGCTTTGCTCTACTAGATTGTTTCTGAATTTTTTATTTCTTGCCATATTGGAGTCCCTGATTTGGTAGGGTGTTCTACCAATGGTCTGTTGGTGGTGAAAACTGTAGAATTATCTGGGCATTCTTATACTCTATATTCTACTTCTTCATCCTCATAAATCACAAGGAATAGTGTGTTGGAGGAAAACCAGATTCTTTGGTTGCTTAAAGATTTTGTGAAAGGGGAGAAAATCTGACATAAAAGGGAATCCCAAAGAGAACAGGAGACAGGTGATGAGACTGGGCTTCCTAAGAGGTTTAGTGTGATGATATACATGGGATTCTTTGATCACTCTTCATGCAGGAAGCTACCTAAGTTGTGATTGGCATCTCCACATTTTATATCTAGTTCATAGCAATCATGAAACTTAGCTCTGTTTTACACTCAGCCCCTACATTTAATATAACCCACTTCTTCTTACTGTTCATCTTTTGATTGATTTCCATGATAGTCGCTTAATCAGGAAACCCCGAGTTTATTTGCTTCATAGACATACTTGGATTTTCTTGAGAGAGTTCTTTTTTTTTTTTTTTTTTTTGATGTGGACCATTTAAAAAGTCTTTATTGAATTTGTTACAATATTACTTCTGTTTTTTGCTTTGGATTTTTGGCTGCGAGGCATGTGGGATCTTAGCTCCCCAACCAGGGATTGAACCTGCACTCCCTGCATTGGAAGGCAAAGTCCCAACCACTGGACCACCAGGGAAGTCCTGAGAGAGTTCTAAAAATGGTTAAGATGGCAACTGAGAAAGAAAGAAGAAAGGGACTTCTTTCTGGATTTGGGCAGTGAAAATTTTATAGGCAGAATAAAATTTTTGTGGACGTCCTGCTTTTTGGAGATTATTTGCAAAACCATTCTGTATGACACACATCCCTCTTTGAGATGCAGTGACTGATGAAGAAAAACCCACACTCCGCAGGCCACAGGGTGTGGCCCCCTCCTCTGTCTGCCGCAAACAGCCCACATTTTTCTTGCAGAGAATTGTCTGCCTCCCTGAAGATGAAAATCAATGACTTAGAAACTGATTAAACAATCCAAATAGCAACTGATAAATGGATTAACCCTCTATAATGCAATTCTGTGAGCTTTTGTCTTCCGCCTTCCCCAGGTAAGTTTTTCTATTCCTAGAGGCAAAGCAGAGGCATGGAGGAAGCGGAGGCCAGGGGGAATCATATTAAAGTCCGTGAATCCGTTTATCACTTACTGTCTGGATGGTATTTCTGCTCACATATCTGCTTCCTTTTACAGATTTGTACCCTGATTAATGTTAGGCAGTGAATAATGAAAGATAGGGGCAGACATTGGGGATAAGGGGGAGGAAGATACCCCGGTGGTTTAGGCTGATCCCATAAACAGAGAGACTTTTCTTCTTAGTCACAAACAGGGAGCGTTAACATGACAAAGAAATGTCCACAGTAGGGATCAAAAAACAAGTAAAATGGAGGCATTTCTTCTCATGCAAAGAACCTGTCCAAGACTTTTTAACCAGCCCCTAGACACTGAGATTTCAGGGCTTGAGGACATGTGCTGTTTTCACAAGGCTTTGTTTCTAAAATCGTGTCCCAAGATATTCCTTTGTCTTTGTGTAGGGCCTTTCCGTAAGGGTGGCTTATGAAAGTCTTAAGCCTCAGATATGCTCACTAACTCACCGTTCAACCCATCTCTGGTATGAGGCTGAGCTAAGTGTTCAATTCTGATTCTAGGCACTTGGGGTCTGCTGATTAACTAGTCCTGGGTGCTTTCCATGACCAAAAAGTCTGGACTTCAGGGAGATGGGGCCGAACAAGAGTGGACACCTGTGTACCTGCCCACATGTGCATCAGGGTCCCCCAGAGCCTCTTCAGGGTCCTTCCTGCAAATGATCCCCCATCAATGCTTCTTTGTTTTCCTTTTCAGAGATAGAAGGAATATCTCCTAAACAAGAGCATCTTTCCCAAGGGCAAGGCCTAGGTAGTGACCTTTCTCTCTCCCTCTACTCACACCACCGTTGATGGTTACCATCTGATGTTTGGGTCCCAAGGGCTCGTTGTTCAGGGATGAGAGAAGTTCACTTGATTAGTAAGGCCTTCTGGATCCAGGGATACAATCAGAAGAGCAGAGTCGTTTCTATAAAAACAAAGAGCTGACAAATATTGCACTCAAACTCAGCTCTGGATGGCTTGCAAGACATTGGTACGGTTGAACCGAGGAGAATCATAAAGAAAACTTTGCCCAAGTTAACAACTTGGTTGTAACAAAACCTCAGATTCTAAACTTCATATTCTTTCTGGAGCAGATTCTGCCATACCGTGGGAGAAGAAGGGCCAGTGGAGACTCACCAGAGCCTAACATTGGATTTTTTAATAAATGTTTCCACAGCCCAGAAAGGACCGGATGGGACAGTCATTCCCAATAACTACTGTGACTTCTGCTTGGGGGGTTCTAACATGAACAAGAAGAGTGGGAGGCCGGAAGAGCTGGTGTCCTGTGCAGACTGTGGACGCTCTGGTGAGTGTGACCCCTTCTCGCATCATGTGCCCGTAGACCAGGAACTCTTCCACTCGCACTTCTCTGCCATCTTGTGGGGGTCAGGGGCTGAAGCGTGGGTGCAGAAGTGACGGTGATGATACTTCGAGTGGAGACGGGTTTTCAGGTTATTTTGATTTGTTTCTCCTTGAGGCTTAAGAACTAGAAGTTATGCCCTGGGATCTGGGGAAAAGGGAAAGAAGAAGGTGTGGGCTTTTGTCTGTCCGGCCTTTCCGTGAGGTGGATATTTCTTTGTGTGTGTTGTTGTGGACGACAGTGAGACAGTGTGGAAACACCCGGAGACACAGGCAACGTGCTTCCTTGTATCGGGTGATGTGCCCGTAACAAAGAGATGCATTGGTTCTGCGGAAGTGCCCGGGGCAAACCGGAAAAACGTGGAGACGTGAATACTGGGAGAGCAGCTACATCTGGAGCTGTGGGGGGCACAGACCCCTACGCTCCTGGGTAGCTGCATAGATGCCACCCCATTGGCCACTCATCCCATTTTCTCATGCGGAAAGCAAAAGAGAGCCCAGTCGATCAAAGAGGCAAAGGGCAGGTGTTCTTAGGACTCCTCTGCAGTTGACTTGGGTTGTTTTGAATTTTCATCTTCAATCTATTCAGAGACTAAAATTGGTCTTGTTCTTCCATTCTTAGAATGAGCACAGGTCTTCAAGTTTTGTGCAAGCTGTTGTTTTGCTTTTCAATTCCATTATTTTGCGCTGGATTGTGGTTGGCTCTTCATATTGTTTTATGTTATAACGAGGCCAAAGTGCAAGGCAGGGAGGAGAGAAGGTTTCAGACTCATCTTTAGTCTCATCAACTGCTGACTAGTAGGTGAAATACAGTTTGGTTGGGTGGTTGCTTCCACCAGCCAGGAGTCATGGCTCCTTCCCACCTTTCTACCCAGCATCTGTTCTACTCCTAGTCATGAGAGAAGGCCTGAGATGACCACACCCGGCTTTACTACAGCAGCTCAGTTCTTCCCTCGCTCCGTCCGCAGACCTTAGCTTTAGTCCTTTTGTATTTGGTTTTGGGTTGTTTAAGCTTTAAGACTGACTTGAACAGCAAATCATTAATTGGAAAAGCACTGTGGTTTTTACTGCATACAACCCTCCGCATTTAACCCTTAAGGACCCTGACAGGGTGGCCCGTCTGTGCAATTCTGTCAATTCCTTTACTTGTCAAATGTGATACCTAACGTTGAACTTTTTATCCTACTGGTGCCAGCTTAGAAGAGAGGGCCCATGTGATAGTGGAGGGATTTAGATACTCAAAAAGGAAATGAAACAAATGAAATTCACTTCAGCATTTTTAAAAAGCAAGCGATCAGACAAAATCTCTACCACCAGAAACAAAGTTACTTGGTGGCATGATATTCTAGGCAGAATTTTATGGACTGCTATGGGTTTGGGATGAGTTAGAGAGGGCAGCTTCAGAATTCTCAGTGAAAACTTCTGAAATTTCTCCTCTCCCTTTCCTACAAAAGACGGGTACTTGAATCTGATCCATGGGGGACCAGAAATGGGCAGTTGGTTTTTTCTATCCAAAGCTTCTCTCTTCACAGCCTTTACTCAGCTTATTCTTCCCAGGATCTGTCTGCTATGTGACTCAGGGGGCCATTTTATACCAGCCTAGGTGTTCTCATTGCATTCGCCAGGGATTAATTTTGGTGGATAATTTAGTCAAGGTCTGACTCTGATGTTCCTGAAATAGTCAACACCTTGGGAATAAGCAGGTGGCATTAGCCCATGGGATATGCTCATTAAGGCAGGTGGGCCAATACTTCTCTAGGGCCTCCCTTCAGTCCTTCCAAGGAAGAGTGTGGAGCTTGGAAGAGCTGTCTTTTCCTTCCTATCTACCCCACTACCTACTTTTCCTGGGATAAAAAGTGAGATTCCGGAAATTGGCACCCTAAGTGGTGCCTTATGACCTCATCGGGGGCAGTCCTGGGGCCCATTTGGAACGTGAAAAAGTTTCTACCGGAGTTTTATAGACTTCAGGATACAGTCTTTTATTCGGCTTTTCCACCCCTATTTCCCACTTTCTCAGTGTTCTGAGTTAGATTTGACAACCCTGGACTTTCTGGAGTAACTCAGACCTGGGTGTGTTTAGGGCCTGGTGTGTGTGTGTGCGTGCCTGTGTGCACACACGCGTGTATGTGTATGCGCACATGTGTGGGTGCAGATCACAGAAATGTCCTCCAGTGGTTAAAGAAAATGGGAGACTCTTTTATTACCTACCACTTATCAGACTTTCCAACTTCTTTTTGCTTTCAGTGCAAATGAACTACATGGTGTAAGGGCAGAATTGAAAGGGTATGGAAAGAATGGGATTAGAAACGGGTAAAAATAAAAATAAAACGGATGGAGGCTTAACCACCTTGGCCGGGTTATCTGACAGCAATACCTTTGTAAAGCTGACTGTCAAAGCGAAGGACAAACATTGTGCAAAGAAACGCCAACTGAAAACACCAAAGAAATACCAACCAGGCTTAAAAACCACCAAGGAAACGCATTGTCTGGGGTGGGTTGAGCGAGCGTGCATGCGAATGTGTGCCTTCGGAAGAGAAGAAAGAAAGATCGTGGTTGAATCTTGCGCTGTCAGAGCTGTGGACAAATATATTATGGTAGAGATGATGCCTTTTCAGGGAGGGGAGAAGCCTTTTCCCTGGAAATGTTGGCTTTGTCCCGTTACCCCAAACCCCTGTCACCAGGTGACGCACCCAGTTAATCCCTTTTGGTGTGAAATGGTTTATGATTTTGCTATTAAGAATAACACTGTAATAATGTAATAAGAATATTAATAATGCTGTCTGTTGCTTAACCCATGTGCTGATATATTCATCATACATGTCAGCTCATTTGGGAGGAGAAGGCAGGAAGGAGAAGGAGGCAGCGGCCGCAGCACGCACCACGGAGGACTTATTCGGTTCCACGTCAGAAAGTGACACCTCAACTTTCCACGGCTTTGATGAGGACGATTTGGAAGAGCCTCGCTCCTGCCGAGGACGCCGCAGTGGCCGGGGTTCGCCCACAGCAGATAAAAAGGGCAGTTGCTAAACGCACGGAATGGACTTTCTGGGCAATTAGCCATCACCCTGTGACTTTGGTCATTGCTCTGGTTCTGATATATATATTTTTTTAATGAAAGACAATTTAGGTTTTCCCTTCATCCTTGCTTTTTCCTCTCACTTTCCACGTGTCCCTCCCCCCCTTCCCTTTATTTAGGGTACATACAGCAGAAGCACAGACTACTGAAACGAAACAGAACAAAAGAATAACAGTCCTTCAGAGAGATGGCATCGTGATGTACTATTTATTTTCCATAGAAATGGGAAGTTAGGCGGATTATCTCTTTTTTGCGGGGGAGGGGATCTTTTTGACATGAGCAGAGTTGATTTCCTCAGTTTTCCTATTTATTGGCAAAACGAAGAGAGGAGGAACATTGGGTTTGGAAACAAAGAACCAATAACGTTAAAAAATGATTTTTTATATCTTCTAGCTATTATTAGAAGCAGGCCTTTTTTTTTTTTTTTTGAGACAGAGAGAGAGAGAAGGGAAATCAAAGAAATTGAAGTAATATCCTGTTTAGAAGAAAGCCTGTATGGGGGAGGATTTCCTTGACGGGAGAGGATGGCACTTTGTACCCCACGGAGCTGGTGGCTCCCCACGGCAGACCCCCTCCCCATTTCTCCTCCCCCGACCTTTCCATCTTCCTCCCTGCTTGCGAGAACATGCCAGCAGTTCCTGAGAAGCTGGGCAGCCCATGTGTGGCCCTCATCCTGCTACTGGGCCCTGACCTGCAGAGCCTGTGGGATCCTCCTTCTCCATCAGCCGAGCTGCTGTTTTGTTGTTGCTGGTTTTTTCCTCACTTTCCTCCTGGTGAAGAGAAATTTCCAAACACAGGAATGGAGTATAAGCAGAAAGTCGTGGACTCAACAGTGACCACACCACCCGAGGCCGCGCTCATGGAAGAAAGGACGTTACTTCACAGTAGATTTCCCTCTCCCCTCACCCCTGTTTAAAAACGTATAAACACCCATTGGATGATCAAGTCTCCCATATTTCTTCTATTTTTTATAGTGCCCTCCAGGCACTTTGTTTTATGTTTCCAGTAGCACCTCCTGAAATAAACCAAAGCAACACTTGCTCAAGGCCCCTGGGGTGACGAAGACCATCCACCTTGTTGGCCAGCCGGTCCCAAGGATGAACAGCTGTGCGGTCCTAGTCAAAAGGTATGTCCCGGCTGACCTGTCTTACAATAAGGGAAAACCATCATAGTTGTTTTAAGTTTATTCCTTCTTTCTTTTTTTCGTTTCCTCCGCTCCTAACTTGTCTTTTGTTTTTCTGGGTTCGGACCCCCTTATTCGTGTGGGAGTGGCCACCGGAACATCTTCTACCCAGCCATCTGCTGTCTGTGTGTGCATGCATATCTATGTGGGCCTGGGCCTAGGTGTGGGATCTGAGGCTTGCTTGGGCTCTGGGAGGCTCTGTGTGGAGAATGGTGGACTTCTGGCTTCAACTGCAAGAGAAAACGGCTGGGGAGTGCTTGGCTAAATCTGCCTTTCTTGGCCATACCTGGAAGCAAAAAGTCCAGGGAACTGAGGTTGGAGTTGGCTGCTGTCCTTGGGTAGAAATCGAGGGGACTGCATGTCTAGGGTGGAGTTCCTTGCTCCAGTTACCAATTCAACAGCCAGGGGGATGCATCCAAATCAAAGAAGTTCTCTGATTAGGCACAACATTCAACCTCGTTGATTTGAAGATTCTAAACTCCCACTGAATGTGGTCAGGGTCTCCGGCCTTCATGAGAGCGTAGGTCCAGAGATGTAGGCACTGCCCTTTGGCTTGGGTTGGGAGATCCAGGAGGCCGCCCAGGCAACAGGCTGTAAGTGTCTGGGAAGATCTGCTTTGACAATCCAGCCTTTGCAGAACCTCACGAATTAGACCCCTCATTAAAATAACAAACCAACCCAACAGAAGAAAGGACCAAGCAAAGAAACCCACAGATGGACTCCTTGTGCTTCCCTGGTAGCCTGAGACAGACAGGGCTTCCACTTTTCTCCTGCTTGGAATGTGTAAGTGCTCTCCTGGGCATTTGTGCTCAGTTGTGAGAGGATGAAAGTAACCACCTCACCCACTTTGAGGATGTTCTACCTAATCTGTATGTGGCCCTGTTCCTAGGAAATATGGCATAAACCTCCAACATTGTAACATTCCTACATGCTCACGTGTGTGAAAAAGCCAGCGTAGTTGGTTCCAGTTGGTTTCTGCTTAGTGGATACAACATGCTCTTGCTGTCGTCCTCCACCTCTTTACTTCATCTGTTCTGTTACTTTGACTCAGACATTGGATTCACAGCATTACGACTTGCTCTCACTGGTAAAATGTGAGCTTCTACATTAATAAAAATATGTCCAACCAATCTATACTGTCATTTGTAATCTTGGATTGGGTTTGCCAAAAAGTTCATTCGTGTTTTTCCGTAAGAGCGTATGGGAAAACCTGAACGAACTTTTTGGCCAACCCAACAGTTGTTTGTAGTCCTGAAATTCTCAATGACAGCTTGACTTTGAACTTGAAATTTTTAAAAACCCACATAACCAAAACAAACTATAAAAAGTCACCTAATTTCAGAGTCTAGCTTGGGGTTCTGAGGGAGAACTAATAATGAACTGTCTAAACAAACTCCCATGGAAAGATTTATCTGAGGATGGCTATTGCTTATCTGTTTTAGTTTGACTAGTATAGCTTGATCTTCAGTGTCTCTTGCTGGAGGTGGCAGATGTCCTCATCTTTCTCAGTTGGTGTAGCCAAGGTGAGCATAGTCATGCATCTTAGCATTGCCTGAGTACCTTGTCTCACCTTGCTAATAGTATCTTTCAACAGACTCAAAATTTACATCCTTTAAAAAAACAGGAAAAGAACTGGAAGGGACTTTGAAGATAATCAAGTTCAAATCTTTCACTTTTCATTGAGAAAGGTCAACCTGGAGAGACTGAGTTACATTTGAGAGGGTAAAATGGACATTGCTTTGGAGGAAAATGTCTTAAGGGGAAGGAAGAAAACTCTAAAAGGAGGCATAGGAGGAGGAAGCTGGCTTTCCTGGATTTCCATATGCCTTGATGGTCACTGTTATATCTTCATCCTCCGTTCTTTATATAACAATGGCCAAACATTTATATGCCAGGTCTTGTTCTGTTTCCCCTGGAATAGTTCATTTAATCCTCTTGACTACCCGTGAGGTAGGTGCTTGTATTATCCACAGTTTACAGATGAGGAAATTGAGGCTTAGTAATTGAATGTACCTGAAGCCCTGCAGCTAATAAGGAGCCAGATTTTGGTCCTTGGCAACCTGACCCCAGGACTTATACTATTTACTTTTGTTATTGTTCTGTGCTGCCCCTTGCATATACATGGAAAAAATATATATACATATATATCTCCCTTCCCTTTTCTCAGGTCCACCTGAGAACTTTAAAAGGTGACTTTATTAAAAGCAATTTCAAAACTGAAGAGTAAGCAATTAGATCCCCAAAAGATAATTCCAATTAAAATTCTATGCAGAATTTTATAGAGAGCTCATCTTCTAAATCATCATTTCCAGACATTCCCTCCTGATACCTATTAGGGACAAAGATCTACTTTTTTGCGACCTCAGAAATTGCAAGAGTTGTGTGAGCAATCAGCGCATCTATCGTTTTGTTGCTTTTGTTAAAAAAGTATCGGTACTCAAATATTAATATAAAACAAATTAGAATCATCAGGATGAAAATGGTCTGACTAGTTTCCTTTATCGTCATCTCAGTAAAGCACCACCCCAAATCCTTCAGAAATGTCACCGAATTTTCTGAGACCTAGCCCAAAGATAGGAGAATCAAAGATAATAGAACTTTCTAAATTTGTTGCAACATTCAAATCCCCTGGGGGGAACTGCTGATGTAAAGGTGATTATCGTTGTTGTCTACCTGTTGTTTTTTCCTACCTAGGACAATCTAATCCTTTACATCTGTTACTGAGACTATGTAGAGATTAGACCCTCTAATCACCATTAACACTGGGAGTGAGAAATATGCATTTAATTTTTTAAAGGTACTTTAAAGTCACTAATGCAATTTGCTGCTGGTATTTTAGAGAGAAGGATTTAATAAAAATATGATGTTCACATCAATAGTGTCCCTTTAAGTCTTCCTGCTTACTTTGCCTCTCTCTTTGCACCTAATGGGTATTGCCCCACTGCCTTTATATAGCACTTGAGGGAACACAAGATCATTACTTGGGGAGAGAACTAAAGACTGTTTGGAGGTTCTCACTTCATGGTGGAATAAAATTAATTAATATTATCCCAATATGCCTCCTGTTACATATGATGAATATGATCTTGAACTTGTACTTAAAGTTTGAGCAGACTTCATGTATTAGGAATTTTTCTGTGGGGGATTTTGTTCAGCCATTGGAAGTGAAGTTACTTGTGTTGTGTATTTTCTGAGTGAGTCATCTTTGATCCAGTGAGTAGAAGCCTAGAGTAGAAAAGTTCTGGGTTCTGGACTCAATTCCTATGTGAGTTTGTTTCCGTGTATCTCTGCCACGGTTTCTCTATCCCTAGGATATGGACGTTCCTTACCCTATCATAATATATAACCTACATTACCTCACCATGATTCTTAAAACAACCCCATGAGGTAAAGTAGATGTTATTTATTTCCATTTTGCTTATGAGGAAACTGAGGTTTGATCAGGTTAAATGACTGGTCTGAGGTTCCAGGGTCAGTAGGTGTTATCTGGGTCTTCTAATACTCTTTCCTCAGTCTGTAGTGATGTCTCCACAGATCTCACTTTGAAGATTTCTTGAGTAAAATTAGTCAAGGGCTTTGAGGTCTTTCATTCAAAACCTTACTGGATTGAGAAGAGGCATCTGATGCTGTAAAACCAAACCAAACCAAACCAAAAAAACCCCAAGCTATTATCATCTTAGAATCCTGTTGAGAGGTTAGGTCTAAGTCTTCATGAACTTTCCCAAAGAACTGAGGTTGAGCTTTCTAAATGGTCAATGTGCTGATGGTGACATCAGGGTGGGGGTGAGGGTGGGAGGGGTGAGGTGGCAGGGAGTGAACACTTCAGGCTGTGTTTTGTTCACATACCCAAGTACTTCTAACACTGAAACATTGAATTATATGATACTGTTGCACTTAATAAAAGGAATTTCTGACCATTTACTCAAAATAACGGTTTAGGAAAAAACATTCAGCTTGATTGATTTACAAAACAGCTGAGAGTGATAGAAGATCCCTGTCAGAACTAAACTTTACTGACTTTTTCTGGCTAAAAAGCATTGGCAATTAGGTTTCCAAAGTATTTCAACACTGGTCCTTAACCAATGACTAAGACTTAAATTTTTTTTTAAGTTTTGAAATAATTTCATACTTACAAAAAACTTGCACAAATAATACAAAGAGTTCCCACATACTCTTTACCCAGATTCTTCAAATAACCACAGTACAATGATCACAACCAAGAAATTCACATTGATGCAATACTACAATCTACAGACTCTATTCAAATTTTGCCCATTGTCTCACTCATGTCCTTTTTCTAGTCCAGGGTCCAATCCAGGATCACATGTTACATTTAGTTGTCATGTTTTCTTAAAGTTCTTTAATCTGGGGTAGTTAGTTCCACAGTCTTTCTCTGACTTTCATAACCTTGACACCTTTGAAGAACACTGGCTATCATTTCATAGGAAGTCCTTCACTTTAGGATTGTGTGCTGTTTCCTAATGATTGAAAGCAGGTTATGCATTTTCGGTAAGAATACCACAGAAATGGGGTTGTATCCTTCTTAGTGCATAGTATCAGGGGGTTCATGATTGATTTACTGCATTACGAGTGACTTAGAAATTTGGCCTTAAGCTGAGGTTCAGGCTAGTATGTCTGTAGACCTTGGAGGATAATATTTTCACTCATTTTGTGGCTAGGGACTGAGTAATAGCAGCTCAGCCCAGTGAAGGATAGGATGAAATTAAACGTGGGGCCAGTGGACTTATTTGCAATCTAGTTGGGCAGACTAGATATTCATAAGTAGTTAAAAATGTGTAAGAGTGTCATGGGGTGGTATGTGATTATTTTTGCTGGGAATCACAGTAGTCAGGGAGATTTTCTTAGGGGAAGCCATCCAGATCAACAAAGAGCTCTAGCTTGACTATTTAATCTGTAGGCAAAAGTGTCTATTGTCAGAGAGAATGGAGATAGGGCTCAACAAAAAGCAAAGCTGGGAATCACAACCTGAAACATGTAAAATGTAAAATGGCAAAAATCACATTATTTTTTAAAAAGTGCTTAAGTATTGTTCTGTAGCATTTTGTTCATGTCACTAGGATTAGTGCTTATTACAACATATTAGGCTTTTTTTGTAGTCTTTCTCATCAAACAGATGATGTGTTCCTCGAGGGCAAAGATGATGTCATTCGTGTCCCTTGGACAGTACCCGACACCATTGTGCCATAATTATTTGTTGAAACAAACAGAACTGAGCAATGTTTCTGAGCTAATTAGTGGAAGGATTTAGTGTCTCATTCTATGCATAGTGGATGCTCAAGAAATTTTGTTGGCAGAAAGGCTGAAGTCGTAGCTGGACACAGCATCCATTGGTCAAGTGAGGAGGTAGATGAGAGCCAGGAGGCAGTGATGTGGGGTGGGGGGAAGTGAATGAGGACGTGAGGATGGGGTGAGGGGGAAGTTGAAGATGTGTGGAGGGATGGAAAGTAAGCCTCCTGAAGGGGACTGAGAGGAGGAGACCAAGACATAGCAGGACATTCCCAGTGGCCTGCAGTTGGCCCAGAAAGAGAAAATGGATTTAGGAGCAGAAAGTTGGGAACCAACCAGGTATTTTCTAGATGGCTTAAATAGGGCAGAAGAAGACTCTGTGTGTGTGTGTGTGTGTGTGTGTGTGTGTGTGTGTGTGTGTGTGTGTGTGTGTGTGTTGGGGGGTCAAAGGTAGAAATTTGAGGAAATGGAAAGGGCATGGGGTATAGTTATGAGACAGACTCACCAAATGAGCAGCAGAGGGGCCAGGGGGTCTGGGGCATTGGGGGAGGGACAGGAAGACTCCTGGCAGGTGGTGAAAGTCTGACTGAAAGCCCAACTTGGCAGGTGCTCTCTGGGAGGTCTGGAGAAAGGCCAGCTGGTTCTGTCACTGGAGTGAAGGGGCTGGAGGAGGTGGAACAGTGAAGAGATGAGCATGAGGGAAGAGGAGGGGAGCCTGGGAAGGGGCAGCAGAGAAGCATATCTGAGAGGGAGACAGAGGGATGGGATAGGATGGAGAGGAAAGAAACAGGAACAGGTGTGGAGGGAGGGCTTGGTGGTGGGTGGAAATGAGGCCTTTCTCAGCCTCCCTTTGAAAGCATAGGTGGATGGGTAGCTTTGGAAGTCCATCTAATCCAGTCCTATACACCTGACCAGTGAGTCATGCCTTGGGTACTAGGAGAGATAGGGGATGGGAAGGGGAGTTTCAACTTGGAAGAGGCTGATTGGCTCATTTGATTTTGAACTTTGTTCCCTGCTGGCTTGGCCGCTTTCCAGTTGGACCCCACCCCACCCCGGCCCCCGCTTTCCTCCTTCCCTCGCCACTCAGCGTGAGCTGGACACTCTTGGGGGCACCTACCTCTGCCCTCAAGAACTGCTTCTAGGGTGAAATGTGATAGTACTTGGTTTTCTTGCTTACTCCTTTGTGCCGACTAATCCATTCCAAAGACCAAGATAACTTGGCAGATTTCGTTTCGGCTAGAAGCAAAATCCATGCCTGGTTGGTAACCATCCAGGCTAAAGGACCCACCGGGTTTGAACTGCTAGCACGTTCCAAGGCTGACACTTGGGATCACGGGGCTAGTTGAGGACTGGAACAGATATCTTGGCTTGATTCTCTGAGTAATTCTGACACCCTGGAAACACTTGGGGCAGGATTGGGGGTGAGAGTGTATGCATCAAAGCAGTGTCCTTTTGGCCTTAGACCAAATGGGGCATCCGTTGGGGTTTTCTATGACTGCAACTGGTCCTGTACCATAGAAACTACTCATTTCCACTTAGGTGACAGGCGACAGATTATATCGTAATGGTCTTTCTGGAGTATTTTTACAGGGAAAAGATTGTTTGTTTCATTTCCAAGTAGAAGAGAAAAAAAAAGATTTTGCCAACACCCAGTTTTGCCTACTACGCCACCTAGGCATTGAAAATCCAGCTGCATCCTGTTTCTTGTGTCATTCTGTTGCCCAGGAGCAACTGACCTGCCCTATTCCTGATTGATTTCGAGCTGCTAGTGTTGAAGGCACAAGAGACACTAGTCTGGTTCCCGTTGTACATAGCGGTGGCCTCGTTCATGTGGCAATTAGTTAGTTGTTTCCGTTCTTTCTTTTTTTTTTTTTTAATTCATTTCATTTCCACCACTTCCTTAATTTAAATCTTTCTTTTTTAGGCAGTTGTCCTGTGCTGTTGTTTTTTGTTTTATCTTTCATTGCCTTTCCCTCTGCAGTCAACACTATGACCCGGGGACTCCGGCATCCTTCAAGCAAGCCATTTCTGAAGAAGGTGGAAAGAAGCCATGAGGATTTGCACCTCCTCCTCCTCCTCTTCCTCCTCCTCCTCCTCTTCCTCTTCCCTTGCCTGGCCCCCTCCTGCGCATGTGTTTCCGCCAACACAGGAGCCTGGATTGTGGAAAAGCCTCCAGCACAACTCAGCTCAGCTCAGAGAAGTCTCTGGAATGGCCTCACTTTGTGCAATAAGAAGACTTTTTTTTTTTTCTTTTTAAAATCCTCCATTACATTTTCTGTAAGTGTCTGTGAGAAAGTATCCAGGTCAGACTGGAATTGCTCTACAATAGAAATAACTGAACACATACAGACTGACAAAAGAAAAAAGTTAACTATTTTATTTATTTCAATATTTAAAAGAAAAGGTGCTGTTGTGGCACAGTATTTTTGTTTAAAGTACCTTCAACTTCAAAAGTTAAAAGCAATTTTGTGAAGACATGAAAATCAAAAGAGGACTTAATGTAAAATAAAGACTGCATATTAACTCTAAGGAAAAATAGCCCACATTTTTAATAAGAGAATAAAGATCAACTCTGCTCTCTCAGGCTTTTTTAAAAGCCATTCATGTATGTTCTTTAGGTATTTTTATTTCTGCAAGTTGGATGTGGTAAGTGAGGAGTGATCAGTTTTTTTTTTCCTTCTTCTTCAAAAGTCTATTGAAAGTGTTTGATTATGTGTTAAGACTTGACTGAAATAAATTAGCCACAAGGGCTATCAGCAGTCTCTCTGCTCCCCCCAAAACAAACAGACAAACAAACAAACTCTCCCCTCACCCAAGGCAAGCCCCATTTATCTGATGTCAAGAAGCAGCCTGCCTCCTGGTTATCATGTCTGACAAGGCCTAGTTCTGAAAGGAATTCCATCTAGCGATTAAATGTATCTCTACGAGTTCAATAGATTTGAACAAAGACAGCTTTGTTTAAAATAATGCAGTGAAGGCAGAGAGAGAGAGGGGAAAAAAAACAAAAAATAAACATCAGCTGGGATGATATTAATTCTGTTCCCTAACAGCTCCTAGAGGAGACTTGCAAAGGGAGACTTCTGTTGAGCTGGCTTTGGGGGCCTGAGATGCTGGGTGTCCCCAAGGCAAGGAAGACCAGCCTGAAAGATGGAAGCCTCAGATTCAGTTGCTGGTGGGGGTAAAAAGGAGAAAGGCGAGTGGTCTGACCTGTCCTTCTATGGCCATGTTGGTGGAAGTGAAGGTGGACTCTGAAATGCATTCGACATTGTGTCTGAGGCCTAGTGAAGGAGCTGGGGTGACCGGCCAGGCCACTGGGTTCTACTCCCTGTCTTACACGTTCATGCTCTTGAGTTTCCCTCACTGGTACGCAGAGTCATAATGATCAATGTACAGTCTAACGCTGGATATTCCTCTCCGCAAAAGTCTTGAGTGACAGTGTTAGTGAAATGGTTCTGAGCCCGAGAATCTCTCTTTCACCTTTGCAAGGGCAGATTGGATGGGCACAGACTTCTTGCCAGCCCTTTCAAGGCCAGTCCCTGGGGGAGATCACCAAGAGGGTCTCTGTATCATTTTGTAGTCCTTTCTTTGACATTTTCTGATAGAAAATGTCCTTTTTCAAAATGCTAATAATTATAATAATAATCCGCTCTCCAACCAACTCCCACAAGTTATAACATGTGTAGAATCATGATAAAGCTTTGCATAATATAGGGTTTGTATCAAGTTTGTGTAAGTTTCTGTTAAATAAAAGTCTGTTTCCAATGCTCCTATAGCATCTCTGTAAATTTTGCTTTTCCAACCTCATCCTGCATGAGTTCAACTTGCATATCGTCCTGTAGAAGGGACTCCTGAAAGGATTCTGCCCATTTGCATGCCCGGGATTTGTTGAACCCTATTGTTTTATTTAGAAGCGCAGTCTAGAACAGAGGTTGCCACTGGCTTAGCTGACAGGAGGTGGCTTGGAAAATGAACAATGTCCAGGGTTGGTACCAGCGTCTGAGCTTTGAGTCCAGAGTTGCTGTCACCTACCCACCATCACCACGGCCACTGTCACCCTCTCCATGGCCTAAATGGATTTATGGAGAGCCTAGTTATGGATACTGACTTAATATACCCGTACAATGTTGCCGTCGCACCTGTGCTAAGATAGTTTTGCACAAGAATGCAAGATTTAGCGTGTGCTTGGAAAAAGCTGAGAGGTTACTGTTTCCCCTGCCTGAAAGGTAGTGACGTAGCCTCCCCAGCTGCCAGTTGGTGCAGCTGTAAACCTACCACCCCCCCCCCCCCCCCCCGCCTGAGATAGGTTTCTCCCATCTTCTCTGTTGGGTCCTCTAGGTCAGAGAGAACCGGACCAGCCTCTCAGGCCGGGTCTTGCCCTCTGAGCATTTCCAGCTCACGCTGAGGCCAGGTGGAGATGGAACATGACATCATGTTGCTCCTGCTAGCATGTTCTATCTTTAAAATGAACGTCACCTTGTGACATTCATTTTGGACTTTATACATTTCTCTAGCAGTGAAAAGGATTTTTTCCCCCCAGTATCCCCTCCTTAGGCTTTTTTCTTTTTTCTACTGTGGCAAAATATACATGACATACAATTTACCATTTTAACTGTTTTTAAGTGTATGGTCAGCGGCATTAATTACATTCACATTGTTGTGCAGCCATCACCACCATCCAACTCCAGAACTTTTTCATCTTCTTCAATGGAAACGCTATACCCATTAAACACTAACTCTCCATTTCTCCCTCACCCCAGCCCATGGCAATCACCATTCTACTTTCTGACTCTGTGAATTTGACTATTCTAGGTACTTCATATAAGTAGAATCATGCAATGTTTGTCCTTTTGTGACAGACTTGTTTCTCTTAGCATAGTATCTTCAAGGTTCATTCATGTGGTAACATGTCAGAATTTCATTCCTTTTTAAGGTTGAATAATATTCCATTGCATGTATATATTACCTTTTCTTTACCCATTCATCTGCTTATAGGTACTTGGAGTAGAAAGGAAGTTTTGCACATTTATTACACACCCACTTCCTACAGCGACTCATTTGAGACATTATCCAATTCAGAGGTTACCTAGAGGATTCAGTATCTTCTTAGGAGGGAAGTGATTGCACCTGAAATCTTCCTTCTACTTTATACCTTGGAAAAGGGTACTTTGATGGGCAAACAATTTCTACCGAAAGTGTGTTTTACCACATGACTAAGTCTTTCTTTGTAGAGACTGTCTTTGGGCTGCTTGTAGGGACGAGATGTCTAGCATGGAGCTATAGTATCAGCGTAAATAAGGATAGAGGAGACCCAGGAGAATCTAATGTCTCTAATGGAAGGTCCTGAGGGCAGGGACTGCCTTTTCCAAATATCTGATGGTGAGTTGTTGGCAAAGCCTATGTGTGCTTTCTTTCTGTAGGTGATCACTGACCAAGTGGGAGGGGGAAAGTATACATGTGAGCCAGAGAATGAGAAAGAGGAAAAGAAGTCATTTTTCCTCATCCATTTGGAAATATGTTAGTTTGTATAAAGGGTTAGCTCTGGGTTTGACATTCAGATGCCTACAGAGCAGGTATCTTTAGTGAGTAAAGCAGCCCAGGGATGAGAAAATGAACAGTGCCAGGGAGACAGGAAGTAGCCGTTATGCTGAGCTTCAGGGCACAGGGGAGCAACAGAGAGTGTTAGGGGGCGTGTAGAGCCAGAGAGCACCTGTGCTCTGAATGGGGCAGCTGCCACCAGCTCAAGGGATGCTGCCTGAAAGAACATGGGCCCCGGGTTCCCAGGTCTTCTGGGTTTTTAAGAGGGGCCAAAAATTCAAAAATTTTGGTGAGATCTCCCTATTTTAAAATGTTGGTTGTAAATTAAAAACACTGAAGATCAACTTTGTGTGGATGAAACCAAAGGTGAGCATGTAGCAGACACCCTTTGAAGGCTTTGGGGCAGCTCCCCAAGGGCTGCAAGTCTGGTTAAAGTTGAAGTCGAGGTTAGGATGCCTTGACCAAACTCTTTCATGACAGCAGAACCTTGACTTAGCCTATGGATGTGTCTAGTGTATCCTGCCTTAGAACTGTTATGTGCTGGGAATGGGTCCCTGGGTTGCTCTCTGGATGGAGCTAGATCATTATCCACCACATGCTAGGGATTCAGGATGGGGTTCCAGTAAAAAAACATTCCCCCCATCCAGTCCTTTTCCCTCTGAAAGAGCTCCCCTTTAAAACTCTGGGCACAGCTGTATAGTTTAGAGATATGTTTTTTATTTCACTTTATTATTGATGATGAGTTATCTCTCATATCACATTTCTTTTACCCTATTTTCTAAGAACTTCAAATTATTCCATGAGACTAGAACGGAATTCAAGTTTTATTGTATCCCCAAAGCAGCAAATTCACAACTGGTTTTGATTTAAAGAAAAACATATATGATATCTCACAAAGTGTCTTCTGAAATAAGATACATATAAGATGTGAAATACTTATAAATTTAAATAAAAATTCTGGAGGGATATATATATTTATATTATTTATAATATATATTTATATATACCATAATATATATAACATATTTTTATATATTATTATTATTACTCTAGAATTTTTATTTAGATTTGTCTTGTGATTTACATCTTATATGCATCTTATTTCAGAGGACACTTTGTAAGAGAGCCAGCCCAGATTTTATGCAAAGTAGTATGCAAAAACTACTCACTTGGCTCAGGGTTTTTTTGTGTGTGTATTTTCTTTAGTCAGGGTAGAGAGAAGGTTATTCTGAATAATGAATTTGTTTTCCTTGTGGTTTATAATGAGGGGTTTGCAAACTTCTCCTATAATGACCCAGATAGTAAATATTTCAGGCTTTGTAGGCCAGAAGTCTGTTGCAACTACTTGGCTCTAGAGTTGTAGCATGAAAACAGCCCAAGACAGTATGTAAATGAATGGACATGGCTGTGTTCTTATAAAACTTTATTTACAAAAATAGGCAGCTGGCCAGATTGGCCCAGGGGCCACAGTTTGCTGATCCCTGATTTAGAAAGTGACTATTATACTGTTAATTTGGATGGTGGTAATATTTAGGGCATTTTCTAGGTCTCAGGACTAAGGAAAGAGAAGAATTTCACATCATGAGGTGAAAGGCTAGGAGTGCATTTCAGGGTCAGCAATGTCAATTGTATTGAGGCCTATTTGCAAAAGTGTTTCAGGGCCAAAATATTCCATCACAAGATTTTAGAAAGCTGTCTACTAGATTTTCCAGTTTGAGTGCCGAGTCCAAACTACAATAGTGCAATGCTTATCTAAAGAGTCTGTCAATAATCTAGCCAGTCTATGTGCTGGCCATACAGAATAGTGACTCTGGGGACGTGATAACTAATGTTCATCTCTGGCAACTTAAGTATGAAAAAAGGCCAACTTTAAAATGGACGGATTTGTGCAAATGCGTGTCATCTTATGAGATAAATGATAATGGAAATTTAGTGGAACCTGACACAGGAGGCATGGAATTGCTGTAGTTAGAGAAATGGTCTCTTTCTGGTGACTACCAATTCTTCAATGACTGTGGCTCTCTGAAATTGTTAATCACGGGGTGTTTAACAATTGCTGTGATGCCTTTGAGGATGTTGCTGTGATGCCTTTCTTTCTAAGAACTCAGATTCTTGTGGTCATATTCAGAATTAGGAGACTTCCCCCACCTCCTCAACCTCACATCCCAAAAGAACTGTTAAGAAATAATTTTCCTCCCTGGATGCTGGCGAAGATTCCTGATACCAGACATCCTATTGAATTAAAACCTTCTTACAGGGACTTCCCTGGTGGCGCAGTGGTTAAGAATCCACCTGCCAATGCAGGGGACATGGGCTCGATCCCTGGTCCGGGAAGATCCCACATGCTGCGGAGCAGCTAAACCCGTGCGCCACAACTACTGAGCCTGCGCTCTAGAGCCCATGAGCCGCAACTACTGAGCCCGTGTGCCACAACTACTGAAGCCCATGTGCCTAGAGCCTGTGCTCCGCAACAAGAGAAGCCACCGCAATGAGAAGCCCGCACACCGCAATGAAGAGTAGCCCCCGCTCGCCACAACTAGAGAAAGTCTGCACGCAGCAACAAAGACCCAACACAGCCCCCCCAAAAAAAATTAATTAAAATAAATAAATTAAAAAAAAAAACTTTCTTACAAATTGAATGGGAGATGATCCTGAAGGGTGACCTCTGAGCTAGTCATGCCAGGTGGCAGCAGCTATGCCAAATGTACCCAAGATCCCTCTTTAGCCCTTATTAGAGGATGCTCAGTTGTTTGGAAAGGATCCGTAACTTTTCAGATCTCAGGATACCTTTTAGGGGTGCTTATTGCTAGGTTCCCCTGGTTATTTCCAAGTTTCCTTAAAAGGGGCAGGGGTTGGGATGGGCATGTTATATGTCAGCTCCATTTGCTGCAGGCTCTACCCTGTGATCACATCTGAGGTCACCCAGATGTCCGCTTTTAGGCATAGACTAAAAAAAGGAGAAAGATTCTTCAGACCAAAAGTTAGAAACTCCTGTTATGTATTTTACATAAACGTGGTATAAGCAGCACAATCCCTTGGTTACCTGACCTTTCCTTACACCAGAATAGGAAATACTTTGTTGAGAGGTGGTAACAGTGGTCATCAATGGTTTAGCACCAATCTGACTGATACAATTACATTGACTGTGCTGTTAGTGATTGCCTGGCAAGGCATAATCATAGCTGAGATGGATCTGGAAGTCCTAGTGGAACACTAGCTGAGGGAGTGTTGTGTTGTTTATTTTTAAGTGAGCATGTTACCAGGCCATGTTATATCGGGAATAACGTGCAAGGGTTGGAAAGTACTTCACCACCCTATTTAATATTTGACACCACCATGTTCAAATTGGCTGAAAATAACTGTGGAAAACCCAAAAGGTACAAAAAAGATTAACACCATGTTTAAAGGGATGGACAATAAGCCCCTTAAGAAAAGGTTAAAGGATTTGGGCTTGTTTAACTTGGGGAAGAGAATTAGGGGTCACTTAGTAACCATCATTATTTGTATCATTGAGAAAAAGAGACTGACCAGTTGCCTTTGGTCTCTAGAGAGGACAGGAGGAGCACCTTGGGGCTTAGAACAAGTTGACAAACTTCTTTCGATATCAAAGATTTTTGACTATTGAGGCTCAAATGGAACTCGCTGATGGTCAAGGATTTCTCCTGCGTGGAGTTAGGGACGTGGGCTAGATGACCTTTTGGGGAACTGTCTAGCTCTTCAATGCTTTGAATTGCAGCTGGGCAACCTGAAAGAGTGAGTGCCTGACTCACCACCAGGGTGTGGGAGGCATGGGGAAAATTAGTCTCATGAATGCTTATTACGATCATTAACTAAAATTACATTTCTAGGCTTGCTCCTATTCACCCTGGAGCAATGTCCCAAGCCCATATGGGGACTCTTCTTGTTTTGATAGTGTGAGACACCAGCTGGAGAGTGAATGAGGTGGCAAGAGACATTTTCCTCCAGAGAAACACCAAGCATGTGAAAAAGGAACAGTGAGAAGCAGCAGAAAAAGCCACTAAGGCCAAAAAGGCCACGAAGTGAAAATTGTTCTGTTGAAACTCCATCTGAATTCCCCTCCAGTTCTCAGGTCATCGGACCCCACCATGTCCAGTGTCATCCTTGGTGCATGGACTTCATAGTTGCTCATAGGGCCTGGATATTCTTCTCAGCTGGATTTTGGTTGAAGACCTCACTAATATTCATGGTTGTCTGCTCTCTTCTCCCCAACTTGGTGGGGGAAGAAAGGTCTTATTAGAAGACAAAGTTAATTTTATATTTGTGTATATTAGACAAAAATTCTGTTTGGGAAAGGCAGTGACCAGGATGCTTTCTAAATAACTTAGAAAAGAACTCCTATAGAATGGTTTTGCTTGGTATTTGATTTAAAGAATTAGCAAGGATTGTGCTGTATTTAGGGTGTGAAGTCAACTTTCTGTGGGCCAGAAATATGTAAAAGAGGTTGGGAATGGAGGTAACTTGTGTAAGAGGGGGTGGAGGAGGGGCGTGATGAATCGCTAGCATGAACACATGATGAAACTGTTACTTGGCTGAGTTATGGGTTCAGAGAGATTGGCAGTTTGTAATCTTGAAAACTTCTTTGGTTAAAATAGATTGTTTTCCCTTGGTAGACATCAACCTTTCGTCCACAATTGAAAAATAGATCAATACATTTTGACCATATACTGTTACCTTGCATAATGACCCCCTAGTTATTGGTTTGCTTTATGATACTGATCAATTAATCAAATATTTATTGAAGGCCTTCTATGTTGCAATACTGTGCTAGGTTTTGCAGGACATAAAAGAGGAGCAAAGGGGAATTGAAACAAACTTTTGGGGGTACTTTCTATGTGCTAGTCACTGATAGGCTTCTTATAGGTGTTAGCTTGTGAAAGCCATATTTAGTCCTTTCAGGTTAAGATTATTATTCCTATTTCACAGAAATGGAAATTGAAGCTCAGGGAGATGGAATTGACAAAGATAGTAGTCCCAGCTGGTAAAGTCTGATATTTCTAATCAAGGGTTTTCTGGCCCTAAGACTCTCTCCACTGTGTAAGACAGCTTTTCTGTTCATGAGGAGGAGAGACAGGCAGTTAGTATGTTATTTAAGACAAGACCATCTAATTAAGTGCCAAGTTGGTGCAAAATGGGCCCAGCAAAGGGAGCTCAGCAAAGTATCAGATGGGCTCAGCAAAGGGAGTTAGGATTAGGAGTGCAGGCTGAAGTATGTCTTCATGGAAAGATGAGTAGAGTTGAGTGGGTCAAGAGAAGGCAGGCCACTGACAGCAGCAGTGGGGAATGTCTGAACAAAAGCTCAGAGGTGCAAGTGACACTGTAGGTTTGAAGCCTTCACAGAGATGAGCCTGAAGGGAGTTGGGGGAGATCCTGGGCTGTAGTGAGGAGTCATAGGAATGTAAGTAGCATGCTCATTGTGGTGGGGCCTGATCCATAGCAAAGGAAACAGGAATGGTAGGAGCGTCGTGAGTTCTTGAGCAGGAGAATGTGATGTTTAGGATGGTTACGCGAGGACAACCCCAATGCACACGTCAAGAAGTTTGGGTTTCGTACACGCTTCCCACCAGGCTGCCTCTGACCCTGTTGTGGTTATAGGATCCTAGCCCTTGTGGGGAAAAGAAGTGATCAGAATTCCTTCTAAATGCCTTTTAACAGAACCCCACTGTATCCCGTCTTCTCTGTGACACTTGTCCAGCTGATGAAAGGTTTATCTTGCTTGGTATCAAACGATTCCGTGGGCATCTTCCGTGAAGTATACTCTGAAAACAGAGAATCTTCTATTATACTACCGATTGGTTTGCAGTGCATTTGGGGAGGTGTATGGGATATCCCAAGAGGCTGGTTGGCCCCAGAGAGCTTTATGTCTGACAGACCAGTTGAAATTTGGGATCAAAATCTATGATTGCCCTCCTAGTCAAGTTGGAGAAAGGGTTGATTTGGAAAAGCATCCTTTAGACTGAAAGGTCAGTGAATGTCATTGAGGAAAATCAAGGAAACCAGGCTTAGATTCTGGCCATGGCCTTTGTTTGGGTGTAGAAGCTCCTTTTGGTACCACTGTCTGGACACCCTTAGCTGATTTACATGTTGGAGGATGAAGAAGCTGTGAGATTGCAATCCCCTGTCCTCATTTCCATTTCTATCTCATACTCCCCACTTCATCTTGTTGATGGATTCCTCACTGGCCCCTGAGGCTAGAAGAGGTGTAGCCGTGTGTGCAGGCTATGGACAGTGAGTTCAAAGTTCATGGGCCATCTTCTCCATGGTAGCCAAGTATGGTTGGCTCTTCCTGACGTGCTAAATCATAGCCACCACACTCTCCATGGAATCTTCCTGGCAGCCTTGACAGGGGTTACTGTCCCACTTAGCAGATGAGAGACCAAAACTCAGAAGGGTTAAGTGACTTGGCCAAAGCTACACAGAAGTGGTAGGGCCCAGACTAGACTCCAGATCTTCTTTCTGATATTAACACGAGTGCATTTGCATTGCTTGTTACTCGCCTGTAATATTCAGTGACAATTGCCTTGGCTTAGGCATGGCTAAAAGTGGCAGAGCCCTGGACTGAAAAGGTCATCTGACAGCACAGAATTGAAACCCTATGAATTGAAACAGTAGAATAATAACCACCTTCCCTGAAAAAATGATTGGATCCACCCCTTCCCCTTCCACCCACCTGCCCAACATTTATGCAGCACCTGGGCCTCGTACAGCACTATCTCACCAAACTCTTTCAAAATCGCTCTCTCCTTCATCTGCCTTTAGACTGTAACATTGCCATAGATCTGGAACAGTCAGCGTTCTGGGGCTGAGTTTTAACTGCCTCTAGCGCAGTGTTCTGTGTGTTTCATGCATCTACATACTGGCTTGAAATTTCCCTGTGTGTCCTACAGAGAACACCTCAGGCCTGCCTCAAATGGTGCATGAGGTCTATCATAGGCGACCCTCAGAGTTGGTTTTGCCCTGCAGAGGCTGAGAAGGTTGCCTTTAAACGAAGTCTCTGCCTGGTGATTGGCGCAGGGAGACAGAGCTTCAGAGACGGCAACTTGCCCTCCCTGCTCCCTCTTCATTAATTCCAGGAAACTCTGCAGCTGCTCTCCCTGCTCTCCTGTCCTTCTGGTCTCTCCCCTGCGCTAATCACAGCTCATTTCTGCTGCGTGCCTCATTTGGGAGAAGAGCGCTCCAGGGCTCCCAAAATGTGAAGAGGGAAATTAAGGATGGTTGGCCAAATGGGTCAGTCCATCGTCACTGGGACCGCCATCCTCCTCCCTGGAAGGCCCCTGTGCTTTGTCCGGGGCTCACTGGGTGAGAGTTTCCCCGTGGGTTTTTCCCAGGACCAGGTGGGGCTGGCTTTGGATGCTAAGGAGAGAAGGGGGACCAGGCTCTCTGAGCGCCAACTACACGTCATCATAGGTTCTCTAATCTCCTCACCTCCTTTAACGACCTGTGATGTTGGGTCTATATTACAGCTGAGGGAACTGAGGTGGAGAAAGGTTAAATAGTAATTTGCCCGAAACTTGGTAAATGCATATGTCTATTTGACTTCAAAGGCTGCGTTCTTTCTTTCCTTTTTTTTTTCTTTCTTTCCCTTTCTCCCGCATCCTCCTCCTCCTTCCTTAAACCATGGGCTCTGGGCTTCTGTTCATTCTTGTTTCCTCTCCTCCAGCCTCCTCTGGGAACCTGGCTTTTTCCTATAGTAACAAGAATCCCGCTGGCTACCGGGCAAATCCATCTTCGCTGGGAGTCCTGTTACCCATTGGCTGGCCAACATTGTGGGTTTAGCCATATGCTAATGAACCTGGGTTTCCCAGCAAAAGACAGACTGGGCAGTTGCAAAGAGCCAGCTGCTCTGGCCAGGCCTCTCTGTGCCGGGCAGCTCCGTAGGACCATTTTAGGTAGCTGTGAGCCTGTCAGCAGGGGAGCAAAGAGCTCTCTCTCACTCCCAGGTAGGGCACTTTTCCTTTCCTGGGACTTCTTTCCCTTTCATTACTTCTTTTTAAGGCCCCTGGGCATCATTTGGTTGACCTGCTTCAAAAGAAACTCAGTCTCCATCTTTGTAACTAAGGAGTCCAACCTGGTATTGGTCAGATGATCTTGAAAGTTCCAGGGCGCCATTTTAGTGAGAATGTGACGTTATAAAAAATTAACCTTTTTCTTCCATCCCCCCCCATCTTCCTGCCTTATCCCCATTGTCCAAACAAAGGAATGTTTCTAAGGAGAGTCCCCCTTCTGTGAAAGCCTTTAGAGCTATCCCTTCTGGAAACTTCTCCCTCCCAGTAGGCTGTGGAAAAGGGAGCTGGGCGCCAAGCGGACAGTACCCAGGAATATTTCAGCCGCAGGCTTTTGATGTGCATTCACCCTTCCGGAAGGCAGGGTCAGGAGGGGTCAGCTGGCAAGGGCCCAGGGGCTCGTTTGCTGTCGTGGCTGAACAGGAGCGGAGGCAGCCCTGGGAGCGCGATGCCGGGATGCCAGACCCCCCAGGGGACGCTCCCAGGGGACAGTCCGCGCTGTGGAGGCCTGGGTGAGAGTCCCAGCCCTGCTGCCACCGTGCCCTGTGACCCTGGGCATGTCGCTTCACCATTTGGGGGCTCAGTTTCCTTGTATTTTTTAAAGAAGGGTTTGGACCAGGTGTTCCAAGGTTCATCCTGGTGCTGACAGTCAGAGGCTCGGGTGGATCAAGTTAGGAATGGGACACTGCGCTATCCTGTCTGAGAAACTGGTTTGCATCTTTCAAGCCCCTGGGGTCGCGCTGGTGGTGGAAGGTTTAGGCACTGTTCCGGGGGTCGTGGAGGGGACCTGGTGCTTTATATGTTTATATTCTCCCCCCAAGCCCCTGCAGCATGACCACTGATCATGTCTGGGAGGTAGCTGCCCCCTCCGCCTTCTCTCTCTGTCCACCCACGCGTGTGACTCCCCTGGCCCCCCAGCTCCATCCACTTCTTCTCCTGGTTGAAGAGGCAGATGGAGACCCGGCTGGGTTAGGGTTGGGCGGGGCATCTTCCCTGTGGGTCTGGGGCGCCTGCGGAGGGCACACCTGCCGAGAATCACTGCTGTCTCCCAGCTCTGACTTCCAGAGTCAGACCCCACTGTCCTGCCCGCTGGGCCCGTTTCAGATGAGGCTGCGTTGGCCTCATATGCTGCCCTGTCCTAGGCTGTCAAGTGCAGAGAAGAGGCCTCAGACCTGGTCCGATAGAGGAGGAAACAGAGACACAGGAGAGTCATGGCCCAGACCTCAGAGCTCCGTGGAGGCCCTGCGGGTGTGAGGCTTTGGACTCCCAGCTCTCTCCCTCGTCTCCAGCTACCCCTTTATCCAGGCTCTGTTCCTCCCCTTTTGGTTTCAGGGAGCTACTTAACTTCTTTGCCTTTTAAGCCCGTCCAGTTCCTCACCTTTAGCTCTGTGAGGGCTGGGTTTGGAGGTGAGCTTGACCTGGTTTTGCCCTAGGATAAGTTGGGAGTGCTTTTAATCCCACATCCTAGATGAGCTGCCAGGGCTGGGACAAGCAGCTCGCCCGAATCGTCACGCCGCCCTGCCGAGTCCTCGGGTTCCCCTCCGGGGGCGGGCAGTGTGGACAGGGGACAGCGGGCTGTGGAGAGGAAAGCAGCACCTCGGCGCAGGTGGGCAGCCCTCTGACCTGGGAAGCTGCCGGGTGGTCAGTGCTCTCCGCAGGGCTGCTCGTTGCCCCCCGGCCCCCGCCTCAGCCTCTGTGTGTCAGGAGAAGGTCTCTCTCCGCTGCCTGTTTCCTGTGGCCCAGTGGTGTGGTGCTTACCTGTGGGGAGGTTGGGATGAGATGTAGGTTTGCATCTTGCCTCTGCCACCCCCTTACTAGGTGGTCTTGAGTAAATTACTTCACTGCTCTGAGCTCTAGCTTCCATCACATGGGGACAGTGACACTCGAGTCACAGGCTGTTTTAAGAATTAAATGAGGAAGTGTGTTCAAAGTGCCTAGCACCCAGTAAACACGTTGATAAATGGTAGCCATTAATAGTAATAATACTAATACCCCTCTGGGGAAGACTCAGAGAATTGAGTTTCTGCCTCTTGTTAAGAATTCAGCCAGAATTCTGGTTGTATCTCCTGAATAAGCAAGGACCAAAATCTCTTTTCTGAGTTCTTATTTTCATTCTCTTACCCATTCCTTCTCGCTTCCTTCTTCTTTGTCTCCCACCTTTTTCTTTGTCTCCTTTCTTCCTTACGCAGTCCTTCCCCCAAGATTTACTAATTCTTCCACTTCTCACTTTCTCTCTCCTCTCTGTTCTCGTGATTCTGGAACCGTGATGCCCTCTTTTCTTTACTTATTCATGGTCTGAAATGCATCCTGGCCGTTCCGAAAGCTGGTGCCATCAGCTTTTCTGCTCACTGTGAGTTCCACCTCCCAACCCCAGGAAGACCCTGCAGTGCCCCCCAGCTGCAGCCTCCCTTCCTGGCTGCAGGGTCAGCACCACCTCTTGAGATGGGAATTTTCCCACAATGATCCTTTGCCATCTCGGATCTTTCTTACTTTCTATTCTTCAGGTTCCCAACCACCGTGGCAGTGAATATATGAGTCTGAAACTCAGCAGAGAGGTCTGTGCTGCAGATATCGCTTTGGGAGTGACAAGTGTGTAGATGATATTTAGGGGAAGTGAGTCTAACTGGATAAAAATAAGAGACTGGAGTAAGGAAGAGGATCCAGTAAAGGAGACTGAAAAAAGGCAGCGGGGAGGTGGGAGGAGGGCAGGTGAGTATGCTGAGGAGAGACTGTGCAGAAAGGGGGATGGAGAGCACCGGCCCTTTCAAGGAGTTGTGCTAAAAAGAGGAGCAGGAATGTGTCTCTCGATGGAGGGGTTGCTCGGTCTGGGTCTCCTTGAGAGATGGGTGCCCTTCTGTCTAGAGCATATTTGTACGCTGGCAGAACGGTCGACTAGAGAGAGAGAAACTGATGATGCAAGAGGGAATTATAGCAGGAACGAAGTTCTCAGGGTGGTGTGAGAGGTTGGGATCCAGGCACAAGTTGGAGCTGGAAGAGTTGTTCCTGGTAACAGGAGGGAGACAGGCGTAGGGGCACAGGTGCGGGGAGATGGGTGGAAGCACATGGAGAAGATGAGAAAGTTTTATGCTCATTGCTTATGTACTTTTTCAGCTAAATGAGAAGAGTGCGAGAAAGGTATACGAGGTATGGGAGATTTGAGAAGATGGAGAGATGAGGGAGAATGGTTTGCCAAGATTTGTGGTCACCATTCAGTGGAGACTGGTTAGCACAAGGGTGTGATTTTCTCTGCTTGGGTTCAGCATGGAGCAGGTGGAGGGCTGGGCTTAACTGGAGTTGAGGTGAGTAGGAAAGAGGGGTGAGTAGATAGATGCAAGGATGTGATTTTAGGGATGGATATGGAGCCTATGGCTATGGACGTATGAGAGGTGATGACTGAGAGGGTGGTAAGTGGTAAGAAGCGGTGAGGTCAGTGTGTTGGAGCCCCTGACCCCACGAATTGATGGCATCCTCAGTAAGTTAGGACCACGCTGGCTATTACTAGCTGTGCTCTTTTGATTTTGGCTCAGGTATGTCCTTCTTAAAATAGTTGAATAGACACTAAAATAGAAAATGGTGAAAAACAATGCTTGTTCTGGGGCTGTTGAATTCATCATCATTCAGTGAGTGCAGTTTAATTAGGTTGCAAAGATTTTCAATGGTTCATGATGACACGATGGAAATGATATCTTACACCTCTCCTACCCCTGTCAGAGCAGTCCCACAAACACTGGGATGGGCTCCTGTGTTTGTTCTTAATAGCACAAAGGAAATATTCTAAGTGCTTTGTTGTCTGAAAGGCCTTATCTTGGGGAGAGAGTGTGTGTTGCCGGTCTCAAGCTGCTGAGAGGAAGCTAAGACCTCCTGCTTATGCACAAGACCCCCAGGTCTCTGGCGAACAGAACTGCTATCGGGATGATAGCTTATGTATGTCTGGACACTGGCCAGTATGAATTGATGTCCTTTGCATCCAACAATCACAGGACTGTCTGAAACACTTAAGAGTATGTTGACAGTAGGCTCTGAGGTTGAGAGAAATACAGAATTTCTGGGAATGGGAATAGAGGGTTACTTGTTAGTGCCAAAACCAAGCAGAAGAGTAGTAAAACCTTGCCTTCAAAAAGAACGTTTTCCATTTTAACAAAGCCATAGCACATACCCTATTGCTGTGATCCTCACAATAAAAGGATGAGGTGGGCAGGAAAGATTTTGGAGCCGTCTTTTGACCAAGCTGGGCTCAAGGTAGCTGGGGGACTTGCCTGTGGTCCTACACACCTGCGTCATGGCACAGTTTGTCGATATGCAGGAGCCTCAAGGAGAGCCTAGGAAGCAGAGTGTCACCAAGTGCAGCCCAAGGACCCTGCATCAGGACCTGCGTGTTTAGAACCTCTCCCCTGTACTCTAAAGCTGGAAAGCCACTGGGTCACCAGAATGGCGTTGCTGTGGCCTGGGGAAGTGGAAAGACCAGCAACTGATATTTCCTCTCTGAGGTCTTTGTTCGCCAAAGAAAAAGGAAAAATTCCCCCTTGAGGCCAGGAGAGTGAAAGAGGTGTGTTCTTTGGATGTGTGTTGAAGGAAGAGAGCGTACAACAGTCTTCAAGGGGATTGAGAGACTGGGTAGAGGGCGCCCCAGTGGTTAAGAACCTGAACAAGGAAACCTGGTTTTGATCAGCCCATGCGGGGCCCTCGTCCACAAAGCAACTTGCGACTTGCCATACCCGTTTCAGCCACGGAGTTTTGCCTTCGACAGTGGCCACGAGGGGCTTCTGGGGAGGTCAAGGGAATCCTTCCTGATGTCATTCTTAAAGGTGGCACACCGTGGGTGCACTGGGTGTGCTCGGGCAGTTTGTCCAGCCTCTCAGCACTTTGGTTTCCTTGTCTGCATTGGAGAGCAGAAATGTCTTCACAGAAGTGGGCTATTTGGACTGGACTTGAAGGCTGAATAGAAGTTCCTAGGGTGGGCACAAGTGGAAGTGATATTTCATGGATCCTTTTATTCATATGTGAATTGACGGATCCACTCACTCAATGAGAATCTTTTTGATGGAGAGGTGGGGAAGGAAGTCAGATTAGAGAGAAGGAAGACTGGGTGGGGTTTCCCAGAAAGGGAGGGAGTGAATTTAGGGCAGTGCACCTTGTTAAAATGCAGATTTAGGTTCATAGGTCTGGTGTAGGTGTTTCTAACAAGCCCCTAGGTGATACTCATGCCACTGGTTCATGGACCACACTTCATGTAACCAGAGTGTAGACTATCTGCTTGACAGGTTTGGCTGTGAATGGGAGTTGAGAGACGGCTCAGAGAGACCTTTGTGTGCAAAAGTGTGACGTGCAAAAAGAGCAGGAGGTTTTTAGGGGTGAGGATGGGGAGAGGGAGGATCACGGCAAGTACTTTTCCTTGAGGCTGTTGCATAGGGTGTAGAAGTGGCTGGGTCAGTGGTCAGAAAGAAGATGAATCTAAAACAGACAGTTGTGGCCAGGCAGCAAAGAGGCTTGTAACACAAAGGAGCTTACTTCCCGCCGTGGGCAATGAGAGATGTAGGAACGACTTAAGGAGGGGTGGGTTGGTACCTCATAACTAATGAAGTAGAAAAAAACACTAACCACTATTAAATTTTTTTCTTTTTAGAAAGGGTCTTTCAGATGATTTTCTGTGTACACAGAAGTATGTGACTGTAGGAATACTGTCTGTTAGTCCAACCACAAAACAGGGCCAACATCTGGTTTGTGGTCCTAGTTGTTTTGATAGGGTCTCTGACTCACAGAAAGGCAAACAGGAGTTAAATATCTGTTTGGTGACCTCCTTAAGGTTCGAATCCTTAGTGCTCACATGAGACTTTTAACCTGTTAAGCTTAACAGTTTCCAGCTCAGAGGTAGCAACTAGGTTTCTTCTTGTATGCAAACTCACAGAATGGTCATGGTGGATTGGAGTGCTGTGTGGACAAGGACCCAAGGTCTCAGCATTAGGAACGAAGAGCATGTTGAATCGATTAGTGATGTCTGCCACGAGTATGGGATGGAACAGTGGCACATGTGCCACGTTTTTAGCTGTCTCTGAAGGGAGGTCAGATTTCTGGTGATGAATATCCTCTCATACCTATTCCTCAGGTGAACCAGAGCCATTTCAGAGATACTCAGTGCCTTAATTTCCCTGGTTATGGAACGGTGTTGATGACCACCTATCAGAAGGGCTTTGTGAATCTTCAAACAGTTGTGAGTCTCTTGCCTACATTTACAAAGTACCAGGAAAGGCTTTCCTTTTGCATTACTCTAATATCGAGGGGTATTTTCATACTGAATAAACTACGTGTCTTAGGGCATCATGTCTATTAAATCTGAAGACAATGCTGGTAACTGGAAATAGCCATTGATTTGCTTTCTCTTGTTCTATCTCAACTCCCTTATTTATCCAGAGGAAAAAAATAAAGCCCGTGTAAAATCAACTCCTCCAGCTTTCTAAATAAACAGTGAGATCAATTCTCATTCATGAATTTGTTGGATAAATATTTGATTGTAAGGAAAAGTCAGATTAATCTTAGATGAGAATTTGACTGCTGGAAAATGATCTATGAGTTGGACTGAGTGCCCAAAGATGCAGGACGACTGCAAAGCTGGTGCTGCCTTTGTGTTGGGGGTTGGAAGCAAATTCTGAGTTAATACAAGGCCAGACAGATGGTGCTGGGTTTGGAGCCCAAGGATGTTTCTCCTTTAAGTAAGGTTGGTTCAGCTTCATTTTAGTTTCCTTCTCGTTGAGGGTGTTGAAGGATATCAGGGACCTCAGGCGCTCAAAGAGCCTGGGAGAGAGGCTTCAGGGGAAGCTGGTTGTCACCACCATCATTCTCATTTTCCATTCTCCTGCCATCACAACTTGGAAAGTGGATTAGTGATGTGGGGGGAATTGGGGGGTGAAGAGGGAAAAGGATTAAAATGAGTTGGTGAGCCCTTTTTAGGGCTTCATGGTGGGTGGTAGGGTTGTAGGTGTCTTGATTGTGGTGCAGTCTGGTGAATGCAAAAGGGGGGCCCTGTCTGCTCTTTTCTTCTTCTCCTAAATAAGGTGAGTAAGAAACATTCCTATCCTTTCTTAACTGACAGTGTACTCGAGGTGTCTGGGGCTGATGCGAAATTGGCTTTGGATGCTAGATGTCTTTGCGTGCTCCTCTCAGAGGCTCTACTGGGGGAGCTGGTGATGGGATGTCCATCCTGGTAGCTCCATGTGGGATAACTGGCCCAGCAAAGCTGCATGGGATGGTGAGGTGGGGAGAGGGGAAGGACACCTCCCCACCCCAGCCTCTGGCAGAGAAGCTGTGGCCAATGGGGTCAGGGGACCTCTGTTGAGATTCTCAGGAGCTGAAGCCCAATAATGTCACCACAGGCTGCTACCCTACTTCCTGCAGCCTCCAGGGCCCCTTTGCGTGGGCTGGACTGTCTCTCTCTGGGGTGAGTCTTCCAGGATTAGCCACTGCCAGATGGTGAGGGCTTGATGTCCTGCCTCGTGTGAGCAAGCCCGGCTTCCTGAAGGATTTCGCTAGAGGCATGGAACACTGAGGCCCAAAAAGGCCTTAGGG
Organism: Balaenoptera borealis; assembly: GCF_965194805.1. Classification (NCBI taxonomy): domain Eukaryota; kingdom Metazoa; phylum Chordata; class Mammalia; order Artiodactyla; family Balaenopteridae; genus Balaenoptera; species Balaenoptera borealis. The sequence continues at coordinate 29,411,910 of NC_138866.1, forward strand.
GACAACTAGTCACCTGTGTGTGGTACAAATTGAGGAAACTGAGGCACAGAGAAACTCAGTGACCTACATTACTGTGCCTTAGCAAACTTCTTGTGAATAAAAGGGGAAAATGCTATTATATTTAACAGCTTCAAGTAAGGAGCTGAACTCAAGCTGGGCTACCATGTTTGGGTTGGCCATCTTGGGTCATGGTGTAGTGAGAGACCATGATGTAGAAAGAGTCCAAAGGATGAGAGTATGAAGACATGGCTTCTGGCCCTGGTTCCACAACCTGCTGTCCACCTGAGCCATTCTGAGCCTCAGTTTCCTCACCTGTAAATCAGGAATACTTATATCTGTCCTGCGTACCTCACAGGATTATTGTGGAGAATCAAAGGAAAGCAGGGAATAGAAAGGTGTTTACTTGAAAATGTTATGAGAATTATCATTAAGATGTCCAAGCATTGCTTTCTTTAGCTAACATACTGACTGTAGGTTGCTGCTCTGCTCATATCAGTCTGTGGAACTTCCAGGAAGTCCCTGACTTTCTAATATGGGGGGACTTGTTCCAGAAAACCTACATAGAAAGCTTGCTGGAGATGAGAGAGGGGCTCAGGAAGGTGGAAGGAGGGTGGAGCAGGGTGAGGGTGAGATGGGAATAGAGGTCAAGACCAGAGGCCAAAGATGGCATCTTCTATGGTGAAGAGGTCCTCTCTGGCCCACACCATGCAGACAGGTTGGGCCCAGGAAGCCGCAGACGTGCTCTTGTTGCATGGTGAGGTTTCACACCTATTCACTTCTTTTTTTAGTCATCCCCACATTGTTGCATAAATTGTCTTAGTACCTGCTATTTGTTCTTTTAAAAAATTAACAGCCCTGCATGGAGCAGAGGAAATGAGATAAAATCCCAAACCCCACTTCTGCCCTTCATTGTTCAGCCCAGTGCTGGTCCTTCTGTGTCTGGGACTCGCCTAAGCAGGAGTCCTGTCAAGTGCCTGGTTTTTCTAGAGCCTTCACACCAGACCCCTTACTGTTTCTCCTTTGCTACTGTTTCAGTTATCTGTGGCTACATAATAAATTACCCCCAGATGCAGCAAACATTTATTATGTCATAGTTTCTGTGGACCAGGAATCTGGGAATGGCTCAGCTGGGTGGTTTTGGTGCGTGTTCTCTCAGGAGGTGGTAGTCAAGATGTTGGATGGGGCTGCGGTCATCTCCAGGCTTGACTGGGGTTGAAGGAGTCGCTTCCAAGCTTGCTCATGTGGGGTTGGTAGGGCTGAGCTCATCTTGGGCTGTTGGACTGAGGGCCTCAGTTCCTTACTGGCTGATGACCAGAGGCCCCTCTCAGTTCCTTGCTATGTGGGCCTTTCCATAGGGCTGCTCATAACATAGCAGCTGACTCTTTTAGGAGGAGGGAGAAAGAGGGAGAGAGAGAGAGAGAGAGAGAGAGAGGGAAAGAGAGAGAGAGATGTCAAAATGGAAACACGAGTGCCTTTTTATAATTTAGCCTCCAAAGTTTCATATTGTCACTTCCTTTTTACTGTATCTGTTAAAGCAAGTCATTAAGTTCAGCCCACACTCAACAGTTGAGGAATAGCCTCTCCACCTCTTGAAAAGAGGAGGATCAAAGAATTCAATGGCATTTTAAAAAAACACCACAGCCACCAACATTACTGGCAGGTGATTATTTCCATCCTCTCCACTGTTCAGTCTGAGTTGCAATGCTGCTCTCCTGCCTGGGCACCAGCATCTCTCCTGGATCTGGCCATTCTTGGAGAATATGCAGGGCCACTCGACCAAACTCTGGAACTGTGGGAAAAGCCTCCACTAGGACCTGCCCCAGCCTTGCAGGCAGGGCTCTGACACCTGGGACTGAAGAGCTTCAATCAAGGTCAGAAGGAATGTACTGGCTTCCAGAGACTTGATGCATCTCCTAGGGCAAGGATGGAAAGTGATGCTGGCAGGGCCTAGCTTTGGCCATGGAACGTACATCAAAAAAATGACCCCTGCTATCAACGAATGGAATCAGATAAAGGCAATATTCCTAAGACTATTTTATATGGTATTTCCAAACCTGAGCCTGATGAACAAAGCCTGTGGAAGGAGAAGCAGGTTGTGAGATAATCTACTGGTGAATTCTTCCCTCTACAATGCTGAAACCACCCAGTCATTCAGAGAACGATGAGGGTCCACTACTCTTGGGGAATCACTTTACCCAGTTCTAATCAGCAATGGTTCGCAGCGTAATACGTTCTCTTCAGTTCTTATCTTACTTCATCTCTCCCTTGATGGTGGTGGCCATGGACGCCATGAAGGGCTCTTTCCAGGTTCTCCTCCTTTTGTGACCATTGTCTCTGTCTTTCTCACTGAATTCTCTTCTTGATGCCCTTTCATGCTTTTAGTTCTGGTCGTTACCCTCCCCCCTCCTCCCAACAAGGTCCTTTTTATTTTTCAATCTGTGGTCTCTCACTGAGTATCTCACCAAGGGCCAAGGTTTCATCTACCACCCACACCTGATGATTTCTAAATCTATATCTCCAGCCTGGTCCTCTCTCCTGAGTATAGACCTATATTTTCTCAGCGACCCAAGGACAGCTTTCCACTGAAAGTCTCATCACAACAAGTGCAATGTACCAACATGAATCTATTGTTACTCTCTGCAAGCCTGCTGTCTCCATCTCAGCTAACAGTGTTATCATCTACTCTGTGGCCCAACCTAAGAATCTCGGTGTTATTTTTCCCTCTTGCTCACACCAATGTCCAGGCAAGAATCATGTCCCATTGACTAATTCTACCTCTCAAATGTTTCCTACATTAATCACCACTGCTTCTAGGCTGGTCCTGGGCTAGTGCCCCCACTAGAACATAAGCTGCATAGGAGTAGGAACTTTTATCTGTGTTATTCACTGCTTGGCACTTCACACAGTGCCTGGCACATTGTAAGTGCTCAATAAAAATTTTTTGAATAAATGGATATTGTAACTGGTCATCCTGCCCTAGCCGTCTCCACTAAACCCTCTGTCCTAACCACCAGAGTCATCTCTCTAAAGCATGGGTACAAGCAAATCAGGTCCCTGCTTAAAAAACTCTGAGGATTCCTCACTGCTTACAGAGTCAAATTCCAATCTGTATGCCTGTATAAGGGGCCTTTCACAATCTTTCCTCTTACCTCTTCAGCGTCATCTTTCGCCACTTCCCTTTTCTCCTGCTCTTCTTGAGCTACTCTACTTTGCCTGAATAAACCATGCACCTTAACTTTCTTGCAATTTCCTCTCCCTGTAATTCTCTTTACCCTTTTTTTCCCTTAGGAAATTCATCCTTCAAGGCCCAGCTCAAATGCTACCTCCTCTCAGTGGCTTTCCCCAAGCTTCCCATTATTGATTGCTTCTCCATCTGTAAGCACTTTATTCATTCCCCTATTATAGCACTTATTACATTGTATTATAGTCATTTCAAAAGATATAACCTATAATAGTTAACTGTTGCTGTATAACAGATTACTCCAAAACGTAACAGCTTAAAATATAAATATCATCTCATAGTTTGTATTGGTCAGGAATCTAGGTGTGGTTTTGCTGAGTGCCTTTGGATCAAGGTTTCCATGAAGTTGCAGTCAGATTGTCATCCAGGGCTATGGTCTCATCTGAAGGCTCGACTGAGAGAGGATCCTGTTCCAAGCTCACTCGCATGGTTTTTAGCAGGATTCATTTCCTCCCAGGAAGTTGGACTGAGACCTTTCCAAGGACATCTCACAACACAGCAACTGCCTTCCCTTAGAGCAAATGAGTGAGAAAGCACAAGACAGAGTGCCAAAGATGAAAGCCACAGTCTTTTTATAACTTAATATTAGGAGTGACATCCTATCACTTCTGTCATATTCTACTTGCTAGAGGTGAGTCAGTTAAGTCCAGCCTACCCTCAAGGGGAGAGAATTACACAAGCTTATGAATACCAAGAGATGGGGATCGTTGGTGGTCATCTCAGAAGCTGCCTATCACACCTCCTAAACCTGAACTCCTCAAGGCAGGATCCACACCTCATTCATCTTTGAAACTTCAGCACCTAGTATAGCTCCTGGCAGTTGTAGGTGCTCATGGAATTTGGTCAAATTCAATAGAATTATTTTTCTTTAAGAACCTGATCACAATAAAGTAAATTGCAAAGTCAGAAGAACCCTCAAAATTAGAATTAAAAATGATTTAAAAGATAAAATGAAAGACAAAGTGTTTAAGTGTCATGGACACACTGTCAGTCCTCTAGGAACTTCTAGGCACTTTCTAGGCACTTCTATGATTGCTTCCCAGTAGCACATAGAAAAGGCCAGAAAAGCAAGAAAGCATCATTTTTCCTTTGACTTGGTACAACTCTGAAATATTTTTGAAAGAAAAAAATGGAACACCATCGCAAAGCTCCTCAGACAACTCGAGAACTTAGACCACCCGTGAGTTCATCTTCCAATTCATGGAAGATCAGCAGTTGGAGGATCACAGACAATCAAGTGTTGACTAATCACTACTCTTTTCCACCAGCTATCCATCAATTATACCATAAAATCCTCCCAGACAGAAGATTGCAGGGTCTCCAATCTGAGCAACAATTTCTTCTTCGGGCTCACTTTTCCAAAGAAAACCCAAAGCCTTTAGCCAGTGCCCATGGCTAGATGCTCATGATGTCCAGAGAGGCCTGATGTGCACAGCCAATGTCAGGGATTCACATCCAATATTGATGTTGGGCTCTGGACAACGATTCAGTCTGGGCTCCATGCACTGCTGTGGGACAAGCGTCACTTTGGCAGATGGTTGCCTCCAATCTACAGTTCCAACTAAAGATTTAGAAGGAGACTTAACCTGAGTTGCCTCATTTTGGTGACCCTCTTCTTCCATTCCTGCCTGGCAATATCTGCCCACTGTCACACAAACAGCTCAATATTGCTCATGATGAAACCTTAGCCAAGGCCTCTGCTGCCTGCAGACTCATTGACCACCCATCTGTACAGGCCCAACGTTTTGCATGGGGGTGAGTGGTGTGGTTGATGAAAAGTGCTTTTGGTTTCTAGATTTCTTGTGCTTTCTGTCGTGGTATTGGACTAGGAGTGGGCTAGTTCAGTGGAATATTTGCCAGAAATTCTAGCAGAACTAACTGGTTACTTTAATTTCCTTCTTAGTTTCTTTCACATTGAGTGTCAGCTGGCAAACTTTAGAAGGCTTGTTTATTTCACCAACCAGATGGGCAATTTGGGATCACGAATATCTCTAAAAATAGTGTTTATAGGTGGCATAGACAGAGCCACAGCTTCATGGATAACAGATTCCTATCATTTCATTTAATATACTGGAAAACTAAGGCCTGTGAGGCAAAGTGACTTTTCTCAGGGACTCAGATGCTGCATCATATATCAAATTGTGGTACTTGCTCCATGAGGGCAGGTTTTGGTTTTCCCCACTACTGTATCCCCAGTGCCTAGAACACTGCTGGCCACATTTATTTATTAAAAAATACTGTTGAGGGAATGAGTAAATGAATAAATTATCCTTGGTACTCAGCTGCAGTGACTAATTAGGGGCACTGGGATCATTACGGTGGTTCTTGACATCTTTCTGGTACCTTGGCCCCAACCTGGGACAGTCAGGTAAGTTATATAAAACCAGGTCAAGGCTGTCCCATCCCCTTATTTCACTTTAAGAAGACCAACTGAAATGCCCTCAGGTTTATATATGAGACTACTCAGACCACACTTGACCATGAAAACTTGGGGAATTTCTAGGGCCATTTGAGAATGCAGCCATGAGCCCTTAGTGATTTAGCCCATTAAAAGTGCTCCTAATGTTCTTGCATGAATGGCTTCCTATGATTATTGATGATAATGATTGAAGCAACAATCCCTGTGGCTTGTCTCTTGTGTGACACCTGGGTGCCCGCGAGTGTGACAGTTTTGAGGGGGGATAAACAGACCCCTAAGATGTGTCAAACTCGCTGATGGTAAAGTGTTTTAGCCAAGCAAAAGGCAGCCATGGCATACACCATCATTTATTTTGAATGCGTTTTTGTCTGTATGGTCTTTATCCTTTCTACTCTCTTTCTCTTCTTTGTCCTCTTCGAAGTACATTAAAATGGTGAGAAAAAAGGGAGCCATGCAGGTGCCTCTGGAGTGCCATTGTGGTCCTTGATTTGTAGATGTCTTAGTGTTAGAAGAACATCTGGGGCAGATGGGAGGTAAGCCTGTAGATCATTGTAGAAGGTTTGCAAAGCAGGGCTGGAGAAGTAATCCATGTGGGGAAGCAGTGCCCGGATAACATGCTTGTCACAATGTATGTGCACAGAGTTCAAATTCTTGATGGCTCAGAATTGGTTCCTCCCTTTGCAGATTAAGTATAATAACTCAGAGCCTCATTCTTTCTTCCACCTGACAAACTGGGTCTCAAAGTGGAGGAGGTTAGAAAGAGGAAGATAAGGAGAGAAAGAGAGAAAGGGAGGAAGGGAGAGACAGAGACAGAGAGAGACAGAGAAGGAGAGAGGGAGAGAGAGGATAAGTGAAAATGAATGGATCTGATGGAGTGAGATGGCTTCCTAAAGTGAGCTAGTAATATTTGTTTCTCCGCAAATTACTCTTTAACATGGGTGATTCAGATTTGACTGCACTGTGCATAAATTCTTTAGCTAAAGCTTCTTATATATTTTTGCAATATGTAAATATTAGAAATTGTATGTGTGTATGAATATAGAGAACTGCTAGAAATTTGAGCCAAATTATTTTCTAATGAATGCCTATGGAGACTTGTTTTTGGTGCTTTTTCAGATTGGAATCGATCCTACATATTTTATATAATATGATTTCTATAAACCAGGCATCAGACCAAGGAGTGCAATTTGAATTTTGCAGTTACTTGCCTGAGAACCATGGATATTTAGGTTTTCCTTTCCTGAGAAATTAGTTTTTAAGAGATCAACATTGATGAATAAGGTAATAAAATAAAATTGGGTGTTTATAATTTCACAATGAATAAATAATAGACCATGCTGGTTCCACAGTTATTTGTATCTATTTTATTTATGTTTTCAGCACATACCTAGCGAGATAATTTTTTTTCTGGAGCTCTAATTTAATCAGTGATGTGGCTTAGCCTAGTCCAAATTAAATATTGGCAATAATGTAATGAAAAACTCTTTTAATAAGGATCATAATGTAAGAGACACATGTCATAGCCATTTGTAGATTTCTTTTTGCCCAGGGTTTGTTGAAAATGAACTGTGTTTCTCTCACTGTGCTGAGTATCTACAGAGTGACACTGACTGGTTGATGGCTCTGTTAGCTTCTAAGTCACAGTTGTAATGTGAACTCAATCAACAAGGTATATTTAGATATTTTTGTCCCTAAAAGGTTGGAAATATCCATGTGTGTGGGCAGTTGTGTATGAGCATGTGTGGAAGTAGGCAGCTGTAAATATAAATGAACACTGGTTTTGCCTGGATATTTATCTGTGTGCCTTCTCACTCGAATACCACGAACTCCTGTTCGCTGTCCTGAACTTTGTCAGCGTCTATGCACATGGGTTCTGGAAAGCCATGACATGTATCCTTCAGGTGGCAAGGGGGCAGTCCCTGCTTTCAGATGCCTGCCTTCTCTTTTTCACTGAGTTCAGTAGACTGCATTTTCATACATACCAACCTCATGAACAATCTTCTTTCTGAGAAGCGTCTCACATCCCGCTGGTTTCCCTTTTCTACCCAGCTGCTGAAATAGCACCCCAAAGCCAAATCTCCGTTGTCTGAAAGCCCTGTCCAGAAGTTAGGTCTCTGCACATGGTGGCCATGGGTTATATTTCCTGTTTCAACTTGTAGGGAAGATTGAGGTCCGTTTTGGAAGGGGTTAGGGCTGGATTAAGAATGTATCTTTACACCAAGTTCACCGCTGGACCAACTGAACAAACGGGCAGAAGATTTATTGAACCCTCCTAATAGAACAAATTTGGAGGAACACTCAGGAAGGACTTGGTTTTTAATGATCTGGCTGGGATGAATCATGCACACCACGCCACTTTCTAAATCCATTTTGGTAATTGAAACCTTATAAATGTCCTGTTGAATCATCTCACCCAGGGGACCCGGGAAGTGTTGTTTCCCCTTCACTCCATTGGGCCATTTAAATAGCAATGCAGGTATTCCTCGCTTTAAGAAAACTGTATATATGGAAAATCTAGATTTCCAAGCAAGCACGTTAGAGAATGATGGTTAATTTTACAAAAGAGATTAAGACAGGAATCTTTAAGTAGTGCGTGGCCATAAGTAAATTGCTTTGCTGCCAATGTGCCTCTTTATTTTCTACCACCCTTGAATTGGAAAGACTATTATCCACTTACTTCCAAGGATTTTAGAAATTAGTTCTGGGCAAAAATAAGGAGTTCTAGCAGTAAAACTTAGATATGGGCTTCTAGCACTTTCCTTAGCAACTTTTCCTTTTGTCCAACAGTATGCTTGATTCCAGTCATTTCCATGGTAGATAAGAAGTCTTATCCCTATAGTTTTATCTGGGAAATGACTTTTCCTGTTTGTAGAGAAAGGCAGCAGACAGGCAACCTGTTCTGGTGGCACAGAAAGGAGGACTTAGTTCTGGGCCTAGTTTTTGCACCTGCTAATGGCAGCTTGGGTGACTTAACTCTTTGTGTCTCACCCTCCCCAGCTGAGAAGTTGCATCCCCTCCTTTCCTCTCCCACTTGAGTCTGAATTCTGAGCTGAAGGAGCTCTGTAACCAGAGCTGAGGCTAATCTTAGTCCTACATTTTACCTGGGGTGGAGGCTGTGTGAGCTTCGTTCTCTTCCTTTGGGTGTGAAGATCTTTGGGGGGAGGCTAGTGACTTTCTCAAAACCGGAACACAGAGAAAGCCCATGGGATTTTTTGAGACACTTCCAACAGGATTTTCTCAAGCCCACTTGCTACTGTTCACTGGTCCAAAGCTATCCCAGAAAATGTCTTCAGAGCTCAGCACAGTGGTCGAGAGGTCTTGAAAAGAGAGTTGGCTCTCAGTAAATATTTAGGGAGTGTTGTCGGCTTCATGAAGCATGCAACCCCCCACCCCCCAACCCTGGAGGCATCCAGAGGCACAGCTGGCTGTGGAGTTGCATGTCACGCTCTGGAATGTCCTGACCTTCCTTCCCAGGGAAGGTGGCACTGATGAGGGTATTATTATTAGTAGGGCAGCTTCTGCTCAGCTCTGTCAGCACACGCTCATTCAGGGTCCTTATCGAGCAATGACAAACTCATGAACCTTTGGCAGTCAACACAGCTGACCACCCTCTCCTTCCTGAAAGCTCTTCTCTGGGCCACTGTGACCCGTACTTGCACGGTTTGCGTCTTACCTCTCTCCAGCCATCCTTCCAGTTTCCTCTGTTGGTCCTTTCTTTTGATCTTCAAATAGTTGAGTTACTCAAAGCTCAGTCCTCGACTTTTTTCTCTCTTCTTTCCTCTTCCTTTCTCTTTTTTCCCTTTTCCTAGATAATTTCATTAACTCTCATGGTTTCAATGACCACCTATTTAGCAAAAGCTGCTAAATTTATATGTCTAGTTCATATTTCTTTTGAGCTCTAAACCCCTATATTCGACCATCCGCTTGACATTTCCACCCAAAGTCTCACAGACTTCCCAAGTTCAACATGCTCAAAAGAGGGTACTCCTCCCCCTCCTCCATTTGGTCCCTGTATGCTTTCTGTAGTCTTCCTCATTTGAGTAAGTTTCACTGCAACCCACCTAGTTTCTTAGGTCGGAATCTTGAGACTATTTCTCATCATCTCTTTCCCACACTCCCAATGCTCAAATAATGGTCAAGTCCTGTCAATGATTTCTTTACTATTTCTCCAGTCTCCACCTCCACCATCCTTGTCTCTCTCCTAACAGCAGCATCCGCCTCCAAACTAGTTTCCTGGCAACAATTTTTACATCTCTACATTCCCTCTGCCCGCCTCCCCCCAGTTCTTTCCTTAGACAGCAGCTCCTTCCTTCCTTCCTTCATTCCGTCCTTCCTTCCTTCCTCTTTTCCTTTCCTTTCCTTTCTTTTCGTTTCCTTTCCTTTCCTTTCCCTTCTTCCCTCCCTCCCTCCCTCCCTCCCTTTCCTTCCCTCCTTTTTGATGACTTAAATTTTTCTTTGTGTTTTCCTTATTTAAAAAGACCCTTTCAACTTTTTATATTGAAATAATTATAGCTTCATAGAAAGTTACAAAATATATTACTGAGAGGTGCCATGCACTCTTCACCCAGTTTCCCCTAATGTAACATCTTCCGTAACCATAGTACATTATCAGAACCAGGCAATTGACACGATGCAATCGCAGACCTTATCCATATGTTATTGGTTTTACATTCACACACATGTGTGTTTATGCATGTATGTGTATAGTTCTACGCAATCTTATCAATACGTAACTCACTGCAATCAAGGTTCAGAACTGCTTCACCACCCAAAGGTCCCTCATGCTGAAGGAATGCTCCTTTAAAAACACAAGGCAATTCAGTCACTGCCTGCTCAAAATGCTTTAATGATTTTAAAGCCCCAAATTCTTAAATGAGGGCCACAAGTGCCCACGTAACTTGGCTGTAGCTACCTCTCTGGGCACTTCTTGCCCTCCTCCTTTTGCTCGCCAAGCCTCTGCCTACTGGCCTTTCCCTTCTGTTGAATTTGCCAAGCTCCTCCACTGCTCAGAGCCTCTCCACGTGCTGTTCTCCTCACGTGGAATCCTCTCCCTCGCCCACTCAGCTAACTCCTCCTCATCTGCCAGGTATCAGCTTAAAGATCTTTCTCAGGGAAGGTTTCCTTGACATCTCAGACTAGATTCGATTCTCTTGTGATTTTTCAATGCCAATTATGGTTTTTCTTTACAGTACTTACACAATTATAGGTAAATAGGTATGTGGGTAGTTTATTAATTTGAGTTCTCTCTGACCAGACTAGAGGGATTTGGGGGTGGGGGTCTTGCTCACCACTGTATCTTTTCTGTCTAGTGTCATGGCTGGCCTAGCAGGTGTTCAATAAACCCTAGTTCATGAACAATTACTGTAAGCTGGCTGGTTGTGGCTGGGTGTGCCCTAGGGCCGTGGAACAGGGCAACACCAACCTGCTGTTCTAGGTATATGCTCCATGAATTCATCTTCAACCTTCCCAGGTGTCCTGAGAACCTGGGCATCTGTGGCCCAGAACACCCAGAATCTCAAACTGGTATTTTCTCTCCTATTCCCATTCCAGTGTTCTGTGTGAGAGATCAGAATAGGGAACAACCCTGGCTAGTGTTCTTCTTAGATCTTTGAGATGCTGTCAGGAATATCAGCTGGATGTTCATCCAGGATTTTAATGTAAGGCTTTGCTCTCCCCAGGGTCATTGGCATGGTGTCACTTTGAGAGGGTTATTCAGAGCTGTGAGGGTTTCTAAGTTGCATGGCTCCGGAGAAGTCCTAGAAATGCTTTTAGATCAGTCCCCTCCTCAATGCTCCCACCTGCTATTTGCTAGGTGTCCCCAACTCCCCTCACCATGAGTCATTCTGTCCCCACTCTCACTCTCAGAGATAACTCAGTGTGGTTTGCATTGGTGGCAGCCCAGATCTGAAGGGTCCTTATATTGACTGAATAGTATTTCCCCCAAAGGACCATGATAGAACTCTGTGAGGGTTTGGAAAAGAAGAAATGGGGGCCTCTTGCTGGGATGTGGCTTTGCCCAGGAGTGGTGGTACCACGTGGGATCTTGACTGTCTGTGGGGGACACTGGGTTGGACGCTGTGTTGGTTGCCCCTAATTGGTGCCCCGTCTATGCTATCCTTCTTTAGAAGCTCACAATCCCTCACGTGAAAGAGGCGACACATGCACTATAGGGTGGAGTTGGCAGAATTGGGAGAAGGGTGAACCCCTAGCAATAGGCAAAACTGTCAATTCTTCTGTGAGAGAGTCAGTAAAGGGCTTTGCCCAGGGTGTCTGGGCAGATTCCCGTCTGATTCACAGCCCTGGGAAACCTGGGGACATCATCCAAGTTTCCCTTCCCGGCCAAATAGGAGGTCAAGGTCTTCACGTTCTACGGCTCACAGTTGTCCTCCTGCTGCCGGTGTCTCTCTTTTGGGTGGGCAGTGGCTGAGAGCAGAGCCCAGCTCTGCAGGCCAAGCCTCCGGTGTAGGTCTGCTGGGGCTGGGTCCTCTAAGGTCACATTAATGTCCCTCCCTGCTCTTACTATTGGCTTGGCTAACGTGATACATAGGATGGAGAGAAGAGTTGGAGCCCGTGACGAGTCCTTTCAGGGTAGACCTGGCTGTTGTGCGCCCTGGCAGTGACGCTGCACTTCTTCGCCCTCCCTGCCAGGCTGCTTCCCTCCATAGGGCCTGTTACTGTGCAGGGCGTGGACTTCTGCTTGTCCCCTGGGAGTGGGCATGGACACCTTAGGTAGCAGTGTAGTGCCTCCCAGTGCCCACCGAGCTCTGTCCCCGGGAGCCTCACATGCTCCCTCTGATCTCCTCCCCGCTGCCCTAAGGCAGTGTGCACAGCTTTGCAGGTCAGAAAGCTCAGCTGCAAATAGCCCATATGTGTTACCTCCCACCACAATTGATGCCGACGAGATAATGCTGCTGACTCTCATGGTGTCGCCTTGTGCTGTGCGATTTCCTTTCTCTTTCTCTCTGATCACCACTTTCTGTCCTCATCAACTGGTTACATCTCTGGGGGAACATGGCTCTTAGGGCAAGAGGCCTTGGATGACATCTCTCCCCAGCAAAAGGCTTAATACCTATTTCTCTCTTTGGACGTTGATCTGATGTAACTGTGGGTGGTGGTGAGGATGGTGGGTAGGGCTCCAGCCAGGCTCCCACTTTATTCCCCAACCCGTGCTACCCCACCCTCCCTCCAAGTTGGCCATGATGCTGTGGCATTGAGGGGTGACAGGTCAGACCCTCTGGCCCTAATGCTGCCATTTCTGCTTCCTCCAGGTCACCCCACCTGCCTGCAATTCACCCTGAACATGACCGAGGCTGTCAAGACCTACAAGTGGCAGTGCATAGAGTGCAAATCCTGCATCCTCTGTGGGACCTCGGAGAATGATGTGAGTGTGGGGCTTCCCGCGTGGGAGGGAGAAGTACAAGGAGCTGGGAGTCCTTTGAGGATTGGAGAGGAAGGCAGGATTCCCATCACTGGACTCCAGGGGAAAATATCCATCAGGACCTCCTTCTTGACTTTTGCCCCGAGCACCCTTGGGACCCTTGTGCTACAGGGACCTTGGGTATTCTTCGTGCCTGTGGAGAGAGGTGCAGGAGGTGATGGCCAGAGGCTGCCTTGCTGGTCGTTAGCCCTCAAGGGTTCATTGATAGACAATGGTGCGCACTGCTTAACGGTTGGGATGTGCTTGGCTCTTTACATCACATTCTGGAGTGTGTCATCTCACTTGGTCTAAATGTTAAGTATAATAGATGCAGAATTTAAAAAACCCACATTTTGTTATGGACAATTTCAAACATATACAAAGATAGAGAAAATAGTGAAACAGATGTACCCCCATCACTAGCTTCAACAATGATCAATACATGTCCAATCCTGTTTTGTAAATATTGCCACCTCTTTCTCCATGATATTATAGTCCTAGTCATAATATCTTTTCACCTGTAAATACCATATATGTCTAAAAAAATAAGGACTTATGTTTTACAGATTGTGAATATGTTTATTTTCAAGTTGAAAAAAAATGATAAGGACTTACTTATTAACAAAAATAACCAAAATATTAACAATAATATTAAAAAAATCAATAATTCCTTAATATAATGAAACATCCAGTCAACATTCCTATTGCCTCAATTGTCTTAAACATTGTGTTAATTATCTTAAATTGTTTTAAAATGTTTTTATTTACTATTTATTTGAATTGTGATTCAAATAAGACTCATACATTGCAATTAGTTGATATGTCTTTAAAGTTTCTTAATATATAGGGTTTCCTTCTATTTTGATCTTTTTTTTCCCCTTGATTTTTTGGTTGAAGAAATCAGTTTATTTGTTCAATAGAATTTCCCATGACTGTATTTTACTAACTGCATCCCTGTGGTGGTGTTTGACATTTTCCTCTGTCTCTTGTATTTCTTGTACATTGATGCTTAGAGCTAGAGGCTTGATCACATCCAGATTCTCTTTCTTTTTCTCTCTCTTTCTGTCTCTGTCTCTAAAATATATAAATAGCAAGACTACTTCATAAATAGTGAGGTATACTTTCATCAGGAGGTATGTAGTACCTGGTGTCTCTCTTTTCATGATGGTAGCATCTTTGACTACACTGACTATTTCATTAGGGGTTGCAAATAGTGATGTTCTTATTCCATAATTTCTTCTTTGTTTATTAGCTGGAATAATTCTATAAAGAGAAACTTTTCCAACCTTATATTTGGTTACCTTCATGTATAGATTATATAGAAAAGGCAGGATAAATACTAGATTCTTTCCCTTTATTTATCAGTTTTCAAAATAATGGGTGGATTCAACACGTATTCATGATCAAACCCTCAAGAAAATAGAAACTGTGGGATATTTTCTTAACATGATAAACTTTTTATACCTTAGAACTAAAGCCATTGTCTTATTTAATGGAGAAATACTAGAGGCATTTCTGCTAAGATCAGGAACCAGGCAAGGATGCCCACTATCTCTATTACTATTCATAATTTTTCTATAGATATTAGCTAACGCAATTAGACAAGAGAAAACAATAAGTATAAGAATGGCAACAAAGTAGAAAGTTTTTCTGTATTTCATAACTTTAATAGTATATCTGGGAAAGTCTAGAAAATCAATAATAAAGCTAACCCAAACATTAAAGGTAGCAGGATATAAAATTACCATACAAAAATTAATAGCTTTCATATGCACAAATAATAACCAGTTAGAGGACATTATGGTAGAGAAACTCCACTTATAGTAGCAACAAATAAGAAATATTTAGAAATATACTTAACAGTAAGTACGTAAAACCTAAATGAAGAAAAGTTTTAAATGCTTTTGAAAAGACATAGAAATAGGCTTGAACAAATGAAAAGACATTGTGTGATCTTGGATAGAATGACTCAACATTGTAAAGATCTCAGTTCTTCCTAAGTTAATTTACAAATTTGATTCAAACCCAATAAAAGCACCAACATGCTTTTTAATGGAACTAGACAAGTTGATACTAAAGTTCATATGGAAAAACAAACATGCAAGAATAGCCAAGGAAACACTGAAAAACAACAAATTATGGAGGGAGTCTAGCCCTGCTAGACATTAAAACATACTGTAATGCCTCTGAAATTAAAAGAGTATGGACAAAAAGACCAGTGGAATGGAATAGAAAACCCACAAATCGACCCAACTACATACAGACATTTAGTATAAAATAAAGGTTGTATCTAAAATTACTGGATCAAAGATGGACATTTTCATGAACAGTGCTGGGACAACAGGGTAACCATTTGGGAAAAGATAAAATTAGGTCCATATCTCATGTAATATGTAAGAGCAGCCTTCAAGTGGACTGGGGATATAAATATAAAAAATAAAACCATACTAGTAATAGAAGAAAACATGGGTGAATTTCTCTTTAAATATAAGGAAAGATTTTCTGTGACTCACAATTTGGAAGGCATAAAAGAAAAGGTTGACAAATCTGACCACATAAACATTTGCATAGTAAAAACCACAATAAAGTAAAAAGACAACTGACAAAATGGGAGAAAATATTTGCATCATATACCACAGATGAAGGTGGCAATATATAAAGAACTCTTAAAATTTGAGGGACAAGGGACCATAAACCTGATAGAAAATGGGAAAAAGATATGAAAAACAGTTCACAAAAGATATAAAAATGACCCTTAAATATTTGCAAAAAAAAAAAATGTTTGAATGCACTCATAATTGAAATTAAAATGTAAACAAAACTGAGATATCATTTCTTACCCATAAGACTGGGGAAAAAAAGTATGGCAGTGCAAAAAATTATGACAGTGCATTCTGTTGATGAAGTTGTGGGAAAGGTGGCACCGTTATATATTGTCAGTGGGAATATAAAGTGGTACAACCCTTCTGGAGGGAAATTTAGCAATACCTAACACAGCCACTGTGCACTTAACTTTTGACTCAGCTATCTCACCTATAGGAATCTACCCTAAAGATATACCCACAGCTCTATGAAAATACATATGCGTAAGGTTATTCATGGTCACACTGCTTATAATTAGAAAATATTGGAAATGACCTAAATGCTTATACACAAAATGGTTGAATAAAGGGTGGCACAATGAAGTACTCGGCAGCTGTAAAACAACAACAACACGATGTCGATCTTTATGAATTAATATGGAGTGATTTCCAGAATATATTGTTAAATAAAAAAGCACAGTAAAAATGATATCTACAGTAAGCTGCCATTCTTGCAAGAAAGGCATAAGAAAATATACATGTATCTATTTACTTGTGTGAAAGAAATACAGGAAGGATAAGCAAAAAACTAAAGAGATTGGTTATCTACAGGGTAGGTGGGAATGGGGTAGAAAGAATGGGGAAATGGGGGTGGGATAGTAGGGATGGGGGTTAACACTTCTCTGAAAATGCCTTTTTGTATAGCTCTGACTCTTTGAACCGAGGTATTGTTTCACATACCCTCAAGATAAATACTGAAATTCAACCAGGATGTGGGGGAAGCGAAAATGGAATATGAACAGTAACAAATGAACTTAACTATAATATAAATAGTAACATGGCCATACTGAAGGGTAGGGAAGGGAAAAATTAACCTAGATAACTTTGGAAAGTAGTATTTGACTGTGTATTTTAAGGCTAAAGGCAGAAATGACTATACACATATTATATGCTAGTTAGTAAATTTGTTTCTCACAGGCATGTGAGTTAGTCATTCTGAAACTACTTGATGTGTCTGCAGGTCTGAACTGATACCTATATATTGTGAATAATGAGAGACAGGTTTCCCAATGTCAGAGAAAGAAAAATCAAATAAAGGGGGAAGGCTAGACTGAACCCTGTGGTCCTGGGTTGGAATAGGGGGTATCAGTATGAATTTATGCTTTTAAATATAATATATTTTGTTTATATATTATATATCTATAACTATTTATATGTACACACACATGTGGATAAATACAGAAGTAAATATAGATGTGCACCTACACGTACATTTATTTCCCAACTCTGTCGTAAGGGCCTAGAAGCAATGACAGCCCAGAAGCAATGAGGACCCACACCACCCAGATATTGGTTTCTAAATACGATTCTCCAGTAAAAGGAGCCAGGGGTTCTTGGAGAAATGGCTGGAGCTGGGACAATGTAAGAGGATGCCGGAGCCTCCTGCGGTACTAGAAAGTAAGGAGGAGCTAAAAAATTGGTCAAGGACACAGGAGCCAACTTGAAGGAGTTCCTAATGGCCCAATCTGGGACAATTTGAGCAACAAAGTAAATAATGATAGTATTGGATTATAACCCAAAGACAAAATAAATATTCATATTAACATTTTAAAAATTGAATAAGTGAAGGAATTAATGAATGAATGGGGAAGAGGTGAACTCTTCCTTAGAGCAGGATTACAATTAATAAATGTAGAGGGAAGAGGGAAATCACCAATAGGCAAACATCATGGTATGGTTGTTGTAAGCAAGAATCATCAATTGATGCTAAAATTAGTGGGCAAAAGTATCATGAGAAGCAGAATATTTGCTTGATCTCAAAGTACCTCCCCCACCCGATTACTTATTAATATGTTACAAAGGGAAAAACCGTAACTTTACAGTGGAAAAACTACACTACAGGTACTATACTACCTTAACTATATGATCAGAGTAACATTACTAGTAATAAGATACATTGGTATCCGTGCCCCCTGATAAGATGCACTGAGAAGATCTCCTCTTATGGAAAAAAGATCAGACAAACTCAAACTGAGTGACATTCTACAAAATCACTGACCTGGACTCTTCGAAAGTGTCAAAGTCATGAAAGACAAAGAAACCAAGGAACTGTCACAGATTCAAGGGCAGTAAGAATACCTGACAACTAAATGGAATGTAGGATCCTGAATTGAATCCTGGGGAAAGGACGTAAGTGGGAAAAAAACTGGTGAAATTCAAATGAGGTGAGGTCTGCAGATTAGTCAATAGTGTCATGCTAATGGCAATGGTGATTCCCTGCTTTTCATGATTGTACTATGGTAATGTAAGATGTTAACTTTAGGGGAAGCTCAGTAAAGTGTGCGCAGAAACTCTGCATCATTTTTGCAAATTTTCTCTAAGACTAAAATTATTTCAATATAATAAATTAAAAAATGATGGGATGTTTCCCTGGCATCTAACAAAAGTGACAAAGTTTTTAAAACATAGTATCTTTATGGACTCGAGGATTTATACATACTTGATTTATTTCAATCCATTACAGTTAAAATTGTCCCATCTTTGGGACTGTGTTCCCACTTTTATTCCTTTTATTTGTTTTTTGTTTTTTTAATATTTATTTATTTATTGGCTGTGTCAGGTCTTAGTTGCGGCACACGGGATCTTTTGTTGCAGCGCGCAGGCTCTTTGTTGAGGTACAGGGGCTCCAGAGAGAGCGGGCTCAGTAATTGTGGCATGCAGGCTCAGTTGCCCCACGGCATGTGGGATCTTAGTTCCCTGACCAGGGATTGAACTGGCGTCCTCTGCATTGCAAGACGGATTCTTAACCACTGGACCACCAGGGAAGTCCCTATCTCAGTAGTATTTGTTTCCTTGCTTTCCAATATGTAACGATACTTATACATTTCATGCTCCAGACCTGGAATCAGCCATTTCTCCAAGGACTCCTGGTTCCTTTTAGTGGGCAATGGTCTTTAGAAGATATAATATGGGTGATGGGGTGCTAATTTTTACTGCATTAGTCATTGTTTGGGGGCATTTTCAATGGACAGAGCTAGGAAATAGGATTTGCTTGTTTTAAAGATAAAATACACTGTGAATTTACACTGATACTTCCAATTCATTGCCAGAACTAATTATAGGGTTTTTACTTAACCTTATCACTCTTACATCTGTATTTTCTTTTAACCATGTCAAAATTTTTGCTTCTCATTACCAACATAAGCACTCATTTGATACTCACATAGAATATCAATTCCACTATTAACAACAATAATATGATTGCTGAAAAGAAATATACATATGTATGTATGTGTATATGCATATTTGCATTTGTTTTTGTCCTTAAGATATATTTGACTGAGGAGGTACAGTCAGACTACTTGTTTCCAAGTCACTTGGAATAGTTTCTTTCTGTGTGGTTATGCCACCAACTAGTACATGATTAGATTCATTTGTTTCATTTTTCTTTTTTTTTTTTTTTTTAGTGACAGTTACCATGTGAATTTTGCTTTATGACCGTGTAAAATATTTACTGGCTCCAGAATCAAATTTTTAAAATAAACAGTATGTTCAAAGAAATCTAGCTTCTATCCCTACCTCTTTTACACTCTGCTTATAGGACCGTTTTAAAAAATTATGGTTTATCTTTCTATTCTGTTAAATGGAAACATGTGTATGTGCACATGAATCCTTAAGAAAGTGGATGCATTTTCTTAGAAAATGGTAGAAAGATATACCTGTTTTCTTTACTTTGCTTTTTCACTGAATATCCTGGAGGTTACTCCACAGCAATGTATAGACATAATCTTAACTCCTTCCTACAGTTGCATAGCTCTTCATTAGTTTATTCAACCAGTCCTTTATTGATGGACATTTGGGTTGATTCTGGTCTTTGGCTTTACAAATAGTGTTAATGTAGAGGTTTTTTGTTGACTTGGCAGAACCTTAGGGGAGGAATCAAGGAGTGAGCCTGCTGGGGCAATAGGGGGTTCCTCTCACATAGCCAGGGATTTACCCTGCACGTCCCAGAAAGGGATTCCCGTTCTACTGGAACTGTAGCCATAGGTGAATTCTGGTTCTTGAATACTTGGGAGTAAGATGTCCTTAAATTGTGTTTCTCATGGGGGTCCACATGAGCTGGGGTTTTTTTGGTGGTTTTGGCTGGCAATTATCTGAGAAGCAAATGGAAAAGAAGAGAATATGGTGCTAGACAATGATCAACCCATGAAAGAGACATTTAAACCCACAGATGCCTTGGTCTCCCTTTGGGAAAGTCCAATCCAGGATATTCTACCTCCTTGTATTTCTCGTGTCAGCACTAGAGTAGGAGTTGTCAATGTATTTCAGATATTAATAATACTGTTTCTCACAAGTCTCTCCCTGTTTTCTGTCCCTATCCTAACTGGTTTCTCCTTGTATTATCCCTAAATCATATTGTCATTTAGCTTATTTCAGCTCCAACAATAATGGTGTAACTCTTTTGGAATAAACCACACTGTTCTGGTTTTCATCCTACCTTTCTGACTGCTGTTTCTTAGTCTCTTTCTTCTCTGCCTGGGCCTTAGCTTTGGTGTTCCCCAAGCATCTATTCTTGGCCTTCTCCTCGGTAACTTTTTTGAGTCCTTGATTTTTCAGAAAATTCAACGAAAGCTATGGATTTACCCTTTGCTCAGAAAAATGTACCTCTGTACCTATACACAGAGTTGTGCATACAATTTCAAGGAGTTCATGAACACCCCTCTATGAGCACAAGTTCAAAGACATCTGCTCTCACGTACTCTGGGCTTCCCTTCCCAGGACCTCCAGTGCCATCTCATCACCAGTGACTCCCCAGTCCATGTCTTACGCCCAGGCCTCTCTCCTGACCTCTAGCTTCCTCCAGGCACCCTCACCAGGTGATCTGTAGACCTACAGATCATGTTCATAGCTGAGGTTGCCTTCTGCCTCCCACAGGTCTGCTCCTCTGCCCACGCCTTAGTGGATGGCTACATCGTTTGGCTTGCCGACCAAGCCACCACCTAGAAGACATTCTTGATTTCTTCCTTATCACTCTCTACATCTAATCAATGACTCTCAGATGGAAGCAAGCCCCTTTTCTCTCCCCCAAGCCACAACCTTAGTTCAGGCCACCATCATAAGTTATCTCTTACCTGGACAACTGTAGTAGCCTCCTAAGTGGACTTCCGGCCTCAAAAACCAATCTCTCTCCACCTGGATATCTTTTCTTATACAGCAGCTAGTGAGATCTTTCTATACTGCAAGTCTGACCATGTTATTCCTCTATTGCTAACTCTTCGAAAGCTTCCCATTGTCCTATTGAATATAAAAAAAAAAAGATCATTCATGATCTCTCCTGCCCCATTGCTTGCTCACAGGGGTTTTCAACTTCTATATCTACTTTTTCTAGGATCTCTACACTGGTGAGAGCCAAGGTGAGATTTGATACAGAACTTAACTTTACAGACGTCTTATAAGCCATCAAAGCAGGCCCAAAGGTCACTGAATAGAACAGGGCTGAACCTGGAGAATGGGGACCAGATCACAAACACTTACTAAGTAGCTACTATGAGCAAGGAAGTTCTGAAGGAGATGCGGAGATGAGTAAGACAAGGTTCTGCCCCAAGGGCCTTGCAATCTATAAAGGAGTGGACAAAAGAGGCATGTTCCAGATGGACTGGGTGTACATGTCTACCACATGCCAGGCTTTGTAGCATAAAGGAAAGTGCAACTAAATGTCCTAAGGAAGAGAAAGTACTATGAGGATGCAAGAGGGGGTCAGAGAAATTCCATTTGATGTAGATTAGTGAAGTCTTTGTGGAAGAGAAGTGTTTGAAGACTTGAAGGGTGGGTAGGGAATGGTCCAGAAGAGAAGGGGTCAGGCACTGGCAGAGTCTCCAGGCAGAGGGAACTGCAGGAGCAAAGGTGCCTACTGTGTCCTTGGAAGTTAACCGCAGCACTGGAGGGGACTCTTCTCATCTGGCTCCAGCCTCCAGCCCCTGAAGAGGCTTTTGAGAGCTGAAAGGTGGCATCACATCACTTGCATTTCTCTGACCTTGCATAATGAAACCCTGAAAAAGTTCTGAGGTGTTACGGATGTTACCAGCAAGTGTGGTTGCTGCCCATTGCACAAATGGAAAGAGTGAGGTTGAGAGGAATTCAATTAAAATTTGCAAACATTGAAAGTACTTTCTGTGCACTAGGCAATCATCCTGGAGAACACAGAAATGCATGAAATTGGTTTTCCACCCTTATGGAGGCAGAATTATTGGCTATGTGAGTTCAGAAGGATAAAGAATCCTTTTAAGCTTGGGTGTGAGGTGGTGGTCTAGGAAGGCTTCCTGGAGGAGCTATGATTTGAGCGGAACTCTTAAGTGGGAGTAGGATGCGCATAGCTTGGGAGACAGAGGGGGAAATTCCAGGTGTGGGCAAAGCACGAGGCATGTTCGAGGGACAGTGAGGACTCTAAAGAGGGCCTGGAAAGGGGCATCCAGGGAAGCTGATCAATGGAAATAAGGCAGGCGGAGTAGGTGGAGGCCAGATGTTGGTTCTAAATAATTCAATCTTTCCTCCTCTCCTCCTACTCTGCATTCCACCAGGACCAGCTCCTCTTCTGCGATGACTGTGACCGCGGCTACCACATGTACTGTTTAAATCCCCCAGTGGCTGAGCCCCCAGAAGGTAATGGTGATTAAGTCAACAATAACAACAACAGCTACTTCTACCACTTACCGGGCCCTCACTAATGTGCAGGCCTTGTGCTAAGGGCTTTACGTGTCTTGTCTCATTTAATCGTCACAACCCTACGGAGCAGTTATGACCACTACCATTTTACAGATGATGAAACTGAGGCACAGCTCAACCAGCTGAAATTTCAACTCGAGGGCCAAGGAGATGTTTCCCAGACGTATGGCTGAGAGGGTGGGGGAGGTGTGAACTTCTAGGGGAAGTGGTCCAGACCCGGTGATGCTGGTTAAGAGGCACAGCCAAGGAGGGAGGGTCTTCACCGCAGTTCAACCAATCATCTCTGAGCACTTTCTGTTTCCCGAGCAGCTGAGCGACGGACTCCAGCACATTTTCAGAACTGGGACTCTGTCTCTGAATCGTGAAAGTCAAACTAAAACAGGGCTTACAGAAAGGTTAGGGTCAAGGGGTGGGGCTTGAGGGTTGGGGGAGGGGCTGCTAGTAATGCCATCTCATTTCTTGTAGGGAGCTGGAGCTGCCACTTATGCTGGGAACTGCTCAAAGAAAAAGCCTCAGCCTTCGGCTGCCAGGCCTAGGGCCCCAGGTCACAGAATGTGGCTTGCCGCCGGAAAGGCTGAAGCAGAGCTCAGTTCAAACCAGATGGAGACCCTACTCCCATGTATCCAGACAGACCAACCGTAAGGGACATCAGTAACCACAGAGGGCGTGGACACGTGGAACCGAGGGGGCGAGATATCTGCTTAACTCCTACACACGGGTTTCCGTTCTTCAGCCAGCCCCTCCTGTTTCTGCCAGAAAGATCGTAAACTTTTGAAGAAGGACCCCAGCCACAGCCCTGTGGACCCCCCTCACATTCACCCTAGCACTGCGGCCCTCTCACTGGTTCCCATTTAAGGAACCACTGGTCCCATTTTGTGACCACCCATCAGTCACTCATGCGTGGTTTGGTGTTTTCTATCTATTGTGTTCCAAGAAATCTTCGCACAGCCTCCCTGCCCCCAGCTTAGCCTCTTCATCCTGAACCCAGCAGAGGAGCAAAGGGCTGTGGAGAAGTTTTTATTTATTACAAGCCCCGCTGGAAACTTCTAGAC
Source organism: Balaenoptera borealis (assembly GCF_965194805.1). Lineage (NCBI taxonomy): Eukaryota > Metazoa > Chordata > Mammalia > Artiodactyla > Balaenopteridae > Balaenoptera > Balaenoptera borealis. The sequence goes on from NC_138866.1 coordinate 29,435,563, forward strand.
TCGGAACCTAGAGGCTGTCTAGACGATGGAGCCCTGAAATCCCTCCTTGTTCCTTGGTCCCTGTGAAGAGGAAGAGCTGCTTCCCCAGCAGATATCCAGTGGCATCCACAGCCAGGCCGATCTCTTGATGGGGCTGGGGAGGCAGGGGGGAGGCCCTGAGGGGTGGACGGAAATGTTGTGAAGATAATTCTGAGGCCCCGCCATAGCCAGTCAGTATCTGCTGTCCGTCAGGAGCGGCCTGGCAAGGCACCAGACCTTCAGAGCTGGGGCATGCTTGAGGAGAGACAGGCCACAGCCTGTGGCAGAGGAAGAGACCAAGACTCTGCCTTCCACTCAGCCTGAGTCTGGAGCTTTCCCTGGTGGGACTCAAGAACCAGGAAGGTGAGTGAAGGCTGCCAGGTCAAGAATCTGAATGTTGGTCCCAAGGACTGCAGCTCTGAGAAACCCTTCAGTATTGATGTGACACTACGAATTCCTTTTCCCAAGTAATTCCTTCCTTCCACATAGTGTATGTTTGCCATTGTCTACTGAGACCTGACTCTGGAAATTTCAGGATGGGGGAGAAATGATTGTTCCCTAAACAAATAATTGGGGTGATGTGATTATTTACGACCAGGGCGACAATCACGCAGAAGCTTCAGCTCGAGGGCTGCTCTTGTCTCCTAAGCTCCCCGGTACATGCTAGACTCTCCTTTTGAAAAAATGTTTTGAGAAGCCAGAGGTGGGGAGGCTCAGTTCCGAGAAGTCTGTGTTGGAAGTCAGCCCTGTGGGCTGGAGCGGACCGGGCTGCCTTTGAATCTCCGCAGCAGTGGCAACAGCAGCAACACACAAAAACTGACACATTTCTGGAAAAATCATTTGCCTAACGGGCAGGTCTCGGTGAGCAGGACCCTGGCACACGCTCAGCTTCCTTGAAATCAGCTCCATCTCTGTGGTCCAGCTGCTTACAACAAAGACCCAAGTTATTTTTAGTCCTTCAGCTCCTGAAGAAGCCCCTGGAGGCCCAGAGGCTCTGGCCGCTTGGGCTACCTCTGCCCGGCTGCGGCCTTCTCGCCGAGACTTGGCAAGAGCCCTTCTTCCTGGCTAATTGCTCTTGGCCTGCAGACCCGGGGCAGCCTGGCGCACAGCCGAGCTGTGCTGGTCCCCCCAGGTCCTCTACGGGGTGACCTGTGGCCAGAGACGGGAGTCAGTCTCCTGCAGGAGCCTGTGGCCTTGGAGGGGGTTCCATGCATACATAATGACCTCGTTTCAAGGGCCTGACCAGATGAGATTTTCATCTTCCTCATGAGATATTTCCTTCCCCCTGCCGGTTGGTGAACCCATTTTGGATTCCGGAGGCCCAGGGAGGGTCTGGGAAGTTGCTATGTGGTCGCCTCGTCCATTTACCCCAGGCGGGTCATATCAGAGGGCCAGATTTCCTCTCCTGACCACCCCGGCTCTCTGTCCTCCCACAAAACCCAAAGTGAGCATCCTCAAAGGCTGGTTATTGGTTTTGAAAAATCACTTTGATTTAATTTTAGGAAAAAAGTCATCAAAATGTTCTCAAACGCCACAAATGGCTTAAAAGTTAAAAAAAGCAAATCTGAAACCAAAATAGTGGCCCTACAAGTGACAGACCCTCTTTGGAGTGTGTGCAGATCTGTTCCCCACCTCAATGCAGATGATGGGGTGGCTCTGTTCTCTCTCCAGCCACAGAGGGTAGGATTGGGTCTCGCAGACCAAGGACGGTGCTGTAACCTTCCACAGGGATGAGGGTGGCCAGGAGTCTGGACCAGACATCAGGAAGGCCCATAGTTCCCTTCCCAGTTTCACTCCCTGAAGGATGGGCCCAACCCCTTCTTCTTTGGAGACCTCAGTTTCCCCATCTGGAAAATGGGGAGAGCAAAGCCAGCTTGTGAGATGGCACTTGCAGGATACTGCAAGCAAACAGAAGTCATGGTCACATTTATCAACTTCTGTATTGAGAAAAGGAAAGTGTTGGTCAACAATTGCTCTTTCTTTGAGCCCCAGAGAATGAACTAGAATCACAGGGTGCACATGGATGGTCAGGGTTTTCGTTTTGCCCCTGCCGTTGAGTAGCTGTGTGACCTTGGGCAAATCACTTAACATCTCTGAACCTCAGTTTGCCCAGCTGTGAAATGGAGAAAATACTTGTCCTGCCTGTCCCACAGTGACATCAGGAGTCTTAAAAAGTATAATGTTATATATATCATCTGGAGAGCTGGGCTTGTCAGGTAGGGACCCCAAATGATTTCTACACCCCCTTTCTTGTGTGAGTTAGCTAAGGTTAGACGCCTTCTTGGAATCTCCATTTTGACCAAAGGGGGTTTATGTTTTAAGGAACAGGCTGCCTGTGGTCAGGGCCACTAGGTCAAGCTGTGACAAGAAAACTGTGACTGAGCATGGATCTGTGGTGGAAGGTGAGAGATTTATCCTGGGGCTGGGGATTTCAGAATGAAGATACTCCCTTCTATAAGGTCAACACAGCCTAGAATGGGGTGCTAACTTCTGGAGAGGGCTATAATTCAGCTCAGTGTAACAGTCACTTAAAAACTTTGGTTTAAAGCCCAGCTCTGTTAGTTTCTAGCTGGTTGACCTCAGGCAAATGACTTAACCTCTCTGAGCCTCATTTCCCACATCTGTGAGGCAGGGAGATATGGCTTCTCCGGCAGGGTTTTTGCGGGGACGAGAGAGGTAGTGCTGCTGAAGATCCGGGCATGGGCCCTGGCGTGGCGAGGGACCCACACCTTGGTAGTTCTGGTCACTGCGTACAGAGGCCACCACGTGGAGATAATGGTGCTGTTGCCTCACAGCTCAAACCCTGGGAACCGCCAGGGTGCCTTTCTTCTGCTTCACCCCGATGTTGTGGCTCCCGCCAACCAGAGAGGAGGTGAGGCTGCGGGATCCCAACTGGAAGTTGAAACCCTCTGTTTCCTGTGGGTATTTTTGAAACTGCTTTTCGGGCCTGCAGCAAATCCAGTTGGAGGCACTGGCGTGAGGAATTAGAGACAAGGCCCCTGCCAGGAGATTTACCTTCCGGCGGCTTTCCTTCTAAACCCCCCACTGGCTCAGAGCCCCTGAGGCAGGAGCCAGCAGGTCCCAAGGAGCCCCTGCTCCTGTCATTGCCCCAGGGTCAGGTGGGAAGCCAGGCAGGCCTAGGAGAGCAGCCGCTTCCCCAGGCTCAGCGCATGCGCATGCCGTCTGGGGCGTAGCCAGCCCGCGGGGGTGTGGGAGGGAGGGAGGCCAGATTCCTTCAGAGCTGGGGAAGATAACAGGTTTTAAGGTTGGGGGAGGGTTTGGGTTTCACAGTGATGGTTGCATGATACCCTGGAGAGTTATACACTCATGGTGCATCTTATTTAGTCTTTGCGCTTTGAACACAGCATGATTCCTTTTGGCCCTTCCCTTTAAAAGTTCAGATATTTTAAGGAAGAAAAATGAAAGGATTATTATTACTTTTCCTATGGGGGCAAGTTTAGGAGAGAGATCTATTGCTCTTGAAGAAAGATTATGGGCACCCTTAGGCTTCCAGACTCAGAGAAGAGGGGCCCCTAGTATCCTCTTTTGAGTCTTGTGTAGGGGGTTGGTGGGGAGTGCTGAGGACCACCTGGCCTCTGGCTCCCTGTTGATTGGGGGGCTTCAGAGGGCAAAGCAGGCAGGAGTGGTGCCCCTCACCCAGCTGGAGGTGGGAGGAACCGAGGGTCTTCTGGTCGATGTGGATTTTCCCAACCCCACAGAAAAAGTGTCCTTCGAACTTAGTGAGATAAGCTGTTGAGGCCCTCCTGGTCTGGATGGAAAGAGGGGGCTTGGTGGGGAAAGAGGTGGCAGCAAAGGACGGGCTAGATCACGGACGGCCTGCAACCTTGGGAGCAGAGGATTTCTAGGCACTGCTTCCAGAGGGGTCAGGCCTGGGAGGCCCTCCCCCTCCAGTCCCCGAGTGCAGGATGCCAGCATCTGGGACACCAAGAGAGGGGGCACCTGGCCGGTCCTCCCCACCGCCCGGCAAAGTGGATGGGGTTCCTCCTACCCCTGTTGTGTGCTCCCCTTTTTGCGATCTTACCCCCCCACCCCCAAAGGATGCGATTGGATTCCTCTGGATGTCAGGTGAGGAATGGGGAAGTGGGAGGGAAGCACAGATAACTTTCATTTGCTTCAGGCCTACAAGCCTCCCCACCCGGGCCCACGGCCCTGCTGGTTTCCTTGGGTCTAACTGGTCCGTGGTCAGAGGTGGGCTCTGCAGCTGTCAGTGGGTTGAGTTCCTGAACATTCCAGGGCTTGGGGGTCTGGTTATGATTCTCTGCAGCCACCAGCCCTGGGGTGGGGAGAAGCAGCAGAACAGATGGGTTAGTTCAGGGCCTTTGAGGCAGCTAGAGCGGGGCTTTGACCCTGGGAAGCTGGGTCCCTTTCTAAGGAGGCGGGACAGCCGAGGTAATTGTTCTGGGAGGGAGGCAAGAGGGAGAGGAAGATGTCCTTGGGTGCTGCCTGCCCGGGTGCCCTGGCTGTGAGAGCAGGGACGCCCTTTGAGCCGCTCAGCAGCTGCTCCCGGGAAGGTTTGGCTGCATGGCGCCTTCCCCGGGCTGCTGGGAAGAGAGGCCCGAGGAAGCGCCTGCGGGGAGCTGGGAGGGGAAGGGTCTGGGCCTGCCCAGAAGGAACAGGGGCTCCCTGTGTGAGCGGAAAGCTTTGGAAGGGGGCGGGCTCCCGGAGGAGGCACTCTGGGCTCTGAGTGAGCCCTGGTCGTGTCCCTTCAGATGGCTGAGACCTGAGGTAACTTCCCAGGGTCCCTGGAGGCTGTGGGGGGCAGGACGGGGGTCAGAGGGCACAGGAACGCCCCTGCTCACGGTCTTTGTTCCCAGCCCCCTCCCTTTCTTCGCGCCAGTGTTTTGAAAGAGGGTCATTGCAGGCTTTCCCCCTCTTTGGCCCTGCCAAGAGAAGGAAGTATTTGTGCTGATGGTGACATTTCCCAGGCAGGCCAGAGGAAGGCAGGGACCGGGGCTGGCGGGCGGCCAGAACCCTCTTCACGGAGACGTAATGACTAATCATGACCTCTAGCCCAGGCAGCGAGCAGAGCGGCCATTCAGGATGGCACCAGCCCAGTCTGGCAAAAAAGGCTGCTGTGGTGGGGAAATGAAGGGGTGAGTGGTCGCTGTAGGAAATGGGGGGGGTGTGAGCCCCCAAGACCTCTCTTCTCCCTCAGCGACACGACCCCTCAAGTCTCCAGGTTATATTCACACTCACTGCACCCCGTTTGCTTGCCTCTCTGCATCCCTATGATTCCTATCAATGTTATTAATATGGATGATGAGAACAGAGACGTGCGCGTGCGCACACACACACACACACACACACACACACACACACCCCTCGCATAACGAACTAAAGCGAACCTTACGTGTTGCTCCAGGATGAGAGGGAGAACTGCCAGTAACCAGGAGCTGCCAGACAAGATGCTTTCTTTCCCCGAGGTTCTCCCAGGCTGGCTCCCCCAGCTTCTAGCCCCTGCACAACCACAGGGAGATGAAAAGGGAGCCTCATGCTTGGAGAACCACTGGCTGCAAGGACTCTCTCATCTCTCCCCTTCACTCTCTCCTGCTTCTTTGGGGAAGATGTTTGGCAGTAGTTGGGAACCTGGAAAAAAAGTCTCGATTCTGCTTTATCTAAGGGATGCAAAGATTTTATAGGTAGAATTGGGGTTGTGGTTTTTATTGGCTTTGCCCTTTCATGATCATTCCCCACCGAGACCTGGGTTCTCCTCTTCCTTATCCAGCCTTCTCCCTTCCCGCACCTTCCCCCCCACCCAGCCCCCGCCCCCATGTCCCTCCTGCCATGCCGGATGCTGCAGGACGGGGTGGTGGTGGAAAGAAACAGTAACACAAAAGAAAAAGAAAATAAACCCCCTGCACATTTTCACCACGTAGTTGAAGAGGCCTAAACTAGGTACTAGTAAAAAAGGAAAGCAACACAAACATGTGAGTGAGAGCATGAAAACAGAACAATCCCAGAGCAGAGGCGGTGGGGGCAGGTGGCTGGAGAGAGGCGGGGTAGGGAGGCAGAGTCCTGGCTCACCGATGCATCTGGTCCACGTGGCATTTGGGAAAGCAGAGAGTCACGCTTTGGCAAGAAATGCTCAGATGCTTAGGGAGCCTTTGTGCCTTGGACCGGGAAAGGGAGTGTGTCCATCCTCGTTGCCCACCACTCATCTGCCATGTTGGCCCACTCTGGGCATCTTTCCTCCGGAGGAAAATGAACACACTTCTTGCCTGCCATGATTGGTTGCTGGGCAGGCTGGTACTGGCTAAAACACTTGGCGGGGTATTTCCCCAGATGTGCTGGGGAAATAAAGCACATCTCGGCCCAAAGTTGCTGCTTTTCAGCCCCAAAATTACACTCCCCCAAGGGACCCTGATCACCCTGGCGTGCCATCAGGGGAGGTGTATGTGTATCTGGGTCTCTCTGTTTGGGACCCATGTTCATCAGTAGAGGATGAGGCTTAGGTGTCCAGTTATTCTCACCCTCTGGGAGTTGGGGAGAAGGGAGCAGTTGGCCTCAGCCTGGTTGCTTTTAAGTTTCCCAAGCACTGGCTGCCCTTGGGAGATGAGCATCCTTAACATGAACGGGAGTGAGACGATGAAGGCACCTGGGCTGGAGTATGTCACCAGCCAGAGGGACTCTGAGGCTGTGCCTCCAGATGCTGCCTTTCGACTCCTGGGATGGCGGGCAGGCAGGTGCGACTGGCAGGGCCTGATCAGAGGCAGAAAGTGACCCACACAATGGTCTAGTCCAGTCCCCACTGGAGGAAGCAGAGATAAATAGTGGTGGGACGGGGGTCTCATGCATGGGTTGGGTGGACTCCCATGGAGACCCCAGCCAGGCTGTCTCAGCTGTGCAGCGTTTCTGGCTTGGTGCGGGTGGGCGACATGAAGGCATTTTCAGTAAATCTCCTATGCCCTCCTTTGGCCAGGTGTCTGTCAGATCCTAGTTTCACGCTCCATTAGACTCCCGTTGTCTGTATTGACAGCACCAGAAATTGGCCATTTGCTCCAGCTCCCGCTTCCTCTGCACGTGTCACAGCCAGATTCCAGCTGAAGAAGCCGCACCAAGTTGGCTCTCAAGCTGAGCCCCTGGGCTGGGGGAAGGCACGTATCTGCCCCTGAGTAGGTGTCAGCTCGGAGCTGGCCTAAAGCAGCCTTCAGTTTCTCTTGGGGGGAGGCTCTGGGGAAGGCTCTTCCCTGGACAGCACGTGGCTCCCAGCAGGTGGTTTTGGTGATTTCTGTGGAGAGTCAGGGACATGAGGCTTTCATGATGCTTGGCCGGGAATCAGGTTTTAAAGTGCTTGAGAACCCAAAATGCATTCTGGAGCTTGATCCATCCATCCATTTGAGAGCCTGTGGGCAAGGCTCTTCCGACTGACCCAGCTTCACCAGTCTCTTTTGCTGGCAGGAGGAGGGAGGGGAAGCCCATCTGACTTGGATCCCAACCAGGCCAGACTGGCAGCACGGCCTCCAGGTAGCTGGCCTTGGACCCTGAGCTCACAGGCCCCGCCCCCAGGCTCCATGAAGGGTGGACACCGCTGGCCCAGTGGGCTGAGCCCTGAGACGGTCTCCCCTCCACCTCCACTCAAGTTTACTCTCGGGCTGAGAATGCAGTCTGCTCAGACCCCTTCCCAGCCTGATGCTGACCCACTGGACCAATTAGGAAATGGAGGCCTGGGGGAGAGACTGTCCCATCCACGTCACACAGTCCACCAGCCCAAGAGCCAGAGCAAGTCCTCAGACAGGTCTGTGCCTCCCTTCCCACATGCGTTTAGACTGAGGGCAATTTTAGAACCCAGTTTTGATAACATTCCCCTCTGAGAGCCAAAAAGTGGACCATCTCTGCCAGGAAACCTAGAGAAATTGATTTTCTTCTCGTAGTTGCCTAAAGCCCCACTGTGTTTCTCCTCAGAGAGAGGCTGATTCTGGTGGCTTTGGTGGGCTTCCTGGGGTTCCTCTGGGCGGGCTGTGGCCCCTGGGGTAGGAAGGCTGAAGGGGTCCCTCAGGAGGGGACGGGAGGAAGCCCAAGCCTATGCAGGCTCCGGTTGGGTCAGAGAGCCTGAGGGGCCTGGGAAGGGGTTCGTTTAGCTTCCACACTGCCTGTCCCAGCCGGTGAATAGACCGTGGGTGCCTCGCAGCCTCAGGAATTTACTGTCCCCCAGAGTGCTTTGGGCTGTGGTTGGAACGGGGACCCCTGGAGGAGATGTTCCAATGATCTCCAATTGCCGAGGATGCATTTATATCTCCAGACCCGCAGATAAGATGCAAATTCGGGATCATTTCTTGCAGGTGTGGGCCCAAGAGAGGAGGCCATTTTCACAGTGTATCCCCGTCATTCCAAAATGCTCTCTTGTCTCTTTCACCGCGCCCATCCCCGCCCTCCCACCCGCCGCCTCAACTCTTTCTAAAACTCTTAGTCATAAAAGAATGGCCAAGAGAGTTGACCTCCAGCAATAGAAATGCCTGCTAACAAGGGTCTTCCTTGTATGCTCCCTTGAACTCCCTCCCCACTGGACCTTGGGATCCAACACCCCATTACCTCCCGCTGATGGGACAGCTTAGAGTCGCCCAGCCCTGAGCAGCTCGGGTACTTCTGACAGTGTCCAGGGCTGAGGCAGACACAGCTTTCACAAGGTTAGAGAGAAGGGCTCCAGACTTAGGAAGTTGTGTGTAATGGTCTGAAGGAGAGATCTCCGTTGGCTCCTCTAAAAAGCCACCACCGCAACAGACAGACAAAAGCCCCCATCCCCTGACAATGTCAGGTGATTGTCACCCCCGTAGGTGTGTGTGCGCCACTCTACTCCTCTGCCTTCTGGGGCTGCTCCTTTCTCCTGTGTGTTAAGTTCCCACTCTTTTGTGGCTCCTGGTGTGAAAAGTGCTGTGACATTTCTGCCCTGTCCGAGGGATGTTTCGAGGTCTCTCAGTGTCTCAGTATCGGAGATGAGGCAGTGCCATGTCTCCCAGTGTCCTGAGAGGACGCGCGGGTCCTGTGACTTCCCAGAGAGCGGGTGTACCGTGAGTCTCCGGGAGGATCTCCAGGTTGGAAACGGCCCACATCTGGATTTGGATCCACTGAAGAGGACTCGCCCAGAAGTGGAGTCCACTGCTTCCTTCAGAAGAGGGCTGGCTGGGAGGACTGCCCGTGAACCAGGACCCCTCCCTCTCCCCCTGCCTTCCTCCTGTCCTGACCGGCTTCTGGGAGGGGCGCCTGGGAGAGGTCAAGTCCTGTAGCCAAGTTGAAGTGGGCCTCGAGCAGCCTTTATCCTGGGGACCCCTGGACATCCCAGCCCCTCCGTGGAGCCCTTGCACATCCGCAAAGACTGAGTCACAGGCCCTGTCCCTTACTTGCTGTGGTTGTATCCTCGTTCTGTGGTTGGTTAGCGGTGTTGATGACCTACGTAGCGAATCTTTTTGTCTGCAATTTAGAGAATGTGTAAACAAATAAAAGGCTTCAAAACTCCTGGCAACTTTTGGTTATTCTCTCCCCACCCACCCCCCTGCCTCCCCCATCTTTAAAAATCAATTGCAAATGTACAGAGCCTGTGTGAGTAGAGCCCTTTCATTCTGTGGTGTCCAGTGGGACCACACGTGTGAGCACACGCGTGCATGTGCGTGTGTGTGAGCACACGTGCGCCTGTGTGTCGGGCTCCAGAGAAACGCTGGAGCTTACATGTTTGCAAGGAGACCCCCAAAAGCAACACACTGCAGGTCCCAGTGGCTCCCGCGGATGCAATTCTGACCCCGTCAGACACATGCTCCAGGGCAGCCACGGTCACGGCAGCTTCCGCGGGCACCGCAGGCAGCACCAGGAGCCCCATCTGAGGAGCCCTCTGAGACGATGGCAGGGCGTCCTGGAGAGAAGCCCCCGGAGCTTCTGGGGGAGGCGAGGCCGATGATTCAGAGATGACTCACAGCTGAGGTGGGGACGCGGTGGGGGAAGGAGGGACCTCAGGACCCATCTAGAAGCCAGCTGAGTCACTGCTCCTCCTTCCATGAAAGGCAGTGAGGTGGCTGCGCAGGGTGAGGCACAAGAGGCTCTGCAGGAGGCACATCTGCCCCGAGAGTCCCCAAGCCTGCTTAGCAACCTCCGTAAGGGAACAGCCTCCGGGTGCAGGACTTCTGAAGCACGTGGAAGCGGTTTCCGGAGGCTGCAAGCTGGGAGTCACTTTTCCCCACACACATTTAAGGTAAATAAGTAAATAAAGCCTCTACGATGTGCCTGGCACTCAGGATACAGCAGAGAAGCAAGACCCCACTCCCACGGGGCTTACAAACCACACAGGTAATAATACTACGACATCTGATGGACACAGCCCAGGGGGACATTTGAGGAGCCAGACTGCAATCAGGGACTTCTGGTCTCAGTCAGTGTGCTGTTAGTTGGAGTCTACTTGTGTTTTTTTGAAGACACAGGTGGACATGGCAGCGGGGAAAGACGAGGTCTCTTTCAGTCCCTTTGCTGATTAAATGTTCCATTGTCCTTCAATAAGTCATCGTGTGCCTTCAGGCTTTCCCTTCGGAAGCAGAGTGTAGGGCGGTTCTTTCTAGCAAAGGAGCTGTTGACTGTGGCTGCAGACACGGGCTGTCGAGCAGGTGGGTGAGTCGTCTCTATGGAGGGAGTGACGTGCCCACCCAGGGCCAGAGCAGAAAGGCCAGGCCTTCATCCAGAGTGGTCTCAGGTGGGAGCTGGGCTGGCAATGCTGAGTTGCTCATTCCAGCAGTGGGGGGACTTAGGCTTGCGAACAAGTTCAGGCGGGAAAAGATGGTACAGACACCCACGCACAGGCCTTTCATCTGCTTGGGGGGCTGTGATGTTTCTGCTTTGACCCCAGGGAACCAGCTTTGCATCCCAGTCTCAAGCCACAGTTGCTGAGAGGGGGCTTCAGGGGAGGCAATGGGTCCTGGGGGCCTGGGAAAGTGATCTAACACAGACCAGACACTGATGCTGCACTAGGGGGTCGCAGGGATGGAGGAGTGAGGGGAAAACTGGAGGGACCCAAATTATGTTCAAGCAAACTCAGAGCAGAATGGATTTCCTTTGTTCTTTCCTTGGGGAGAGGAAAAAGCATGGGGTGGGGGGACTAAGGAGGGACCAGTGGGATAACCTCTCATGTTAGAGAGTCTAAGGGGGTGGCATTGTGACAGAGATAGTGTGAGTTCCCCTTCTTGGGGGAGCAGAAAGGAGTTGGAAGGTCTCAGTCTTGTGTTATCTCACTGGGTGACCTTTTGTAGATACAGGCATGAGTGTCTATAAAGCCATTCCCAGACGTAGGCAGGCTTGGGTAAGGAGCCAACAGAGCAGGTAGGTACCCGTGCAAGCACCCATGCCTTCTCCTGGCCTGGGTCAGAGGCCCCGGGACGTCCAACAATGCCTAACTCCAAGCAGCCCTTGGGAAGGACATGATTTCATGCCAGACACAGTGAAGCTGGAAGTCTAGGTCATTCTACAACACTCTTTTTCCAGGTGCAGAGGCCTAGGCTTCCGGAAGGGGCCTTAGAGATGTCCAGAGGCCTCAGGGGGCAGGGGTGGATAAAAGGGTCCTAAGCCCCAAACCTGAACTCAAACGTTGACCAGTACAGCTCTGATTTCATCCATTTCATATACTGCTGTTCAGCTGCTTTAAACACACACACACACACACACAACAACGAGAAAACATCTTTGGGTTTCATGGCAGGAGGGGCACGAGGGGTGTCCCCTGAGGCTGCGGGAGGCCGTCGTGGGCCCACCACCCTCTGCCTGGACACAAATGGACACAGTCTCTGCTCCCAGCTTTCCCCAAAGTGGGCCTGACAGGCACGGGCGCTTCTCCCTTGGGTTTCTCTTAAGCAGCGCGGAGGAACATCCTTCACGACCAGGAGGTTTCACTTCCTCCTCTGCTGGGGGTCCCTGCAGCCTGCAGCTCACACTACCCTTCCTCCCCCCGCCCCGCGCCTCCCTCCCACCCTGGCCCGCACTGTCACCTGTCACCTCCTCCGTCACAAGCCTCAGCCCAGGCACGCTTCAGCAGGGCCAGAACAACAGTGTGTTCCCAAGACGGGTGGGTTGAGAACGTTCCCGGGCTAAACTTTAGGTAATTAGCATTGTTAATGCTCGTTCTGTGATATTACAGCTTTGAGCCTCATTAAAGTGTTCTCCGGGGGGAGGCGAGCGGAGATTCGGGTGTCAGCTCTGCTCCTCACACCAGCGCCCGCCCACCTCCGAGCCTCTGCTCAGAAGCCCGGTTCAGCCCCGTCCCTCCTGCAGCGCCCCATCCCCGTCTGCTGGCATCTGGGCCGGGCCTGCCGCTCTCAGCTGGGACTCGCTCCTCCAGCCCCCTCTCCAGCGCAGAAAGTGCCGTGTCTGCTCTCTCTCCTTTCCACCAGAAGAGAAACGTGCCCCCAGGAGGGAGCAGAATGGTTGCTATTGGTCCTTGTGGTCCCAACCCTGCTCTGAAAGAAAGGAGTCTGGCAGGAGCAGGCAACCGGAGCCTGCCCTCTGTGCCCCGGGGCTTTTTATCCAGAGCTGTTCCTTCCTTCACGTCCCACCCCCGCAGAGAAAACCCAAGGCCCTGTGCCCCCCACCTGCACCACCACCTCCCGGCTTGACTGGCATCTGCTGTGGCAGCTCCTCCTCAGAAAGAAACCCGAGTCCCTCTGGCTTTAATTTCTGAGATTCCTGATTCCTGGGAGGGGAGGCAGGGGACGGACTATTTGCCAAACAGAGAAACATGAAACGTTCCTCAACCCCCTTGAAACCTTGAGGATAATAATGCCAGCCCCTCCAGGGACTAAACACAGGCTCAACCCCAAACAGAGGGAAAACACAATTCCACAGAGCCTCCCTGGGGGCTGGGGGAGCTGAGGAGGGCCTGACACAGGTCCAGTCTCTCAGTCATCTCCCCTTTCTGATCCCCTCACACCTCTGGGTGCTCTGTGTCCATGGAGATACTCAGAGGGGTCATCTAAGCCAATGTGATTAATGCAACTTGAACATCTACTGTGGGCTGCAGCCTTGGGGGTCACGTAGAGCTCTGTATCAACAACAGAACCTTCCCATGGGAACAGCACGCCAGTGGAGGGGACTAGCACGTGCACAAATGGCTGTAATTCAGGATGGAATGAAGGATGTATGGTCCTGAGTGCACGCAGTGAGGGAGAACAGATTCAGAAAGCCTGGGTGCATTGGAGGAGAACCGGGAGGGATGTGCAGGACTTCGACAGCAGTGATCTGGAATTTGGGAGTGGGCCTTCCAAATGGAGAGGGCAATGGGAGCAAAGACCCCCCCACACACACACTTTATTCTAGGGACACTGGGCTGGTCCAGGACCTGTGTCTTAGGCCCTGGGACCCAGGCTGCCTCCCAGATCTAGGGCAAACTCTTCCATGGAGCCCTAGTTGCCATCAAGACTGCACAGAGGGCCTTCTTCTGCAGATGAGAGCTGGTGTTGGAGGCTCTGAGTCCTTAACCTGTGAGAGATGAGTCTGAGGTCTTCCAGCAACTCTCCTGTCATTTTGTTTGAAATGTGGGCTTGGATCCTTGCAACCTTTACACCTTCTCCCCACCCTCTATGCATCCTCCTGAAGGACAGCTCCTTATCCTATTCTCAGCTCTTTAAATCTTGGTCTATATCCTTTCTAGGCGGTTTCTTACTATCCTCCTTTCCCACAGCTACTCAGAGTTTCTCCACCCTTCCATTCTGTCTTTGGTCAGTGTATCTGAATTGTGTTCTATCTAGAATGCCACTGTCCTCCACTCCCCACCCTCTTGCACTCATACTCTCTCCACCTACAAACACTTTTAAGGCTCAGCTCAGCCCTCTCCTTGTGGAACCTTTTCTGACTTGCCCAGGGAGCAAACGTGTCTTCCTCAGAGCCTCCACCATGTTAGGTACACGCCTCTCTATAGCGCCTGGCACTCCTTGCCCCATTTGTGAGCTTTCTCGCTGGCACAGACTGTGTCTTATTCATGGTGGAATCCCAACTGCCCTCGTATATATTCAATGAATGAATGGATAGATGGGTGGATAGATGGTTGGATACATGAGTGAGTGAATGAATGAGCAAATCAGAGGAAATAAAATAGGGTGGGGTATGGAGCACAGTTTGCCTCTCAGACATAGGTCTTTTTCCTTCTGGGGAAAGGCCCTGGCAAAATTAGCAGCAGATCTGCCATGGGCCTTGGACCCTGTCGGGAGAAGGCGGCTCTGTTGGATGGGAAGGATTGGGTGGCTGGGCCTTTACTCATCTCTCTCTGCTGGGTGACTACAGCCCACTTAAAACCTGAATCCTTCAAGTCCCACTGCATTTTTAACAGGATCTATATTAAGTGGGCCACTCTGTGCTCCTCTAAGGGAAATCCACTCTGCACTTAAAGAAATAATAAATTATGAAAATGATCTCCATGCTTCTCTGGGGTAAAAAGACCAGCTTTTTCCTTAAAGAGCTCATGCAGGACCCTGAAAAAATACGTTATTAGATTAGTCCCTAAACAGACAAACACAAGCTAAAGCCATTGATAAAGAGCACCTAAAAGTACAGGGTTTAAAACTGGTGGTTTATAACTACTCTTTCATTTTAAAGGACTAGATAAGAATCAAGGCCCATCTTCCTCCAACTAGAACTGACTTTGGAGAGGGGTGGACGCAGCTTCTGGCGTGATCTTCTAGTTGTGCCTTTGTTGTGCCATAAAATCATCAGCTTTCCTCTAGTTATGCCATTTAAAAATATACACTGTAGTCCTGTATGCTTTTAATTATGTCTTGAGGCCAAAATTATTATCCCTGGGAATACAGTTCCAATTACCTAATGGAAGTCAGTAAGAAAATACATTTCAATTACAAAAGTCATTGGACTCGGGACTTCCCAGGTGGCACAATGGTTAAGAATCTACCTGCCAATGCAGGGGACACGGGTTCGAGCCCTGGTCTGGGAAGATCCCACATGCTGCGGAGCAACTAAGTCCATGCACCACAACTACTGAGCCTGCGCTCTAGAGCCCATGTGCCACAACTACTGAAGCCTATGCGCTCTAGGGCCCGCGTGCTGCAACTACTGAGCCTGCATGCTGCAACTACTGACCCCGCACGCCTAGAGCCCGTGCTCCACAACAGGAGAAGCCACCACAACGAGAAGCCCATGCATTGCAACAAAGAGTAGCCCCTCGCTCACCACAACTAGGGAAAGCCTGCGTGCAGCAATGAAGACCCAACACAGCCAAAAAAAAAAAAAAAAAAGTCATTGGACGCTAACACTTGGGGGCCCATTTGTGGACTGGAGGGAGGCACCAGGAAAGCTCATCGCTGCCTCAGTGAACACTGTGAAACTTGAAATTGCTGGTGGAGGGGTTTTGGGGCCTGAGAATGCTTGGAGGGAAGACTAGCACTGTCACTCACAGTGACTGTTGGCAAGCATGTTACATTACCTCTGGGAGCCTCAGTTCTCTCATCTGTAAAATGGGTATAACGACACCCACTTTGTAGAGTTGCTGTGAAGATTGAAGACAATAGCATGTGTGTAGTGCCTGGCACATAGGGCCCTTCTTCTTTCTCCTCCTACCACCCTCTCTCCCACCATTTAATGACAGCTGTGGCAAAAGCTTCCATCTAGGAGAAAAGGTGAATAAGATCTTGTCCCTTAAGAAACTTAGTCGGCACAATAGGGCCAAGGAAAGTACATGGCTGGGGAGTCAGAGAGGTGTGGCTTTGCCTCTTTGTCTCTTAATGGAGATAATTACCTCTACGTTTTATCTTGCATTAGTAGGAAGATGAAACGAAATGACTCAGGTAAAGCTCTTGGCCTGTACCTGGCACTCAATAGATGCCCACTAAATAGTTGTATGGTCACATATGGTCAAGGTTACTCACAGAAATGAGGGGAATGTGGCAGAGGCCACAGAGGTGTCAGATAATGTGCAAGAAGAGTTCAGGGGGAGAGGACTTCCAACCGGAGAGAAAGCTAGGAAGGCTTCAGAGAGGAGGTGGCATTTCAACTAATTGGGACATTAGGTGATGGGAGGAGGAGGGAGAGAGAGATTATTCCAGGCACGTGTGGAGACAGGAAAATGTGGCTGACCGTCCATGCTGGCCAGTGTGGACAGGAGTTTTAGGAGCTGAGGCAGGAAAGCCTGGGGCTGCAGTCTGACCTAGAAAGCCTTCAGTGAGGGAACGGAGCTGGGAGCTTCGATGGAGAGCTGCTAAAGGGTCATGAGCAGGGGGTGTTGTGAACTGTGCTGAGCGGGCTGGATTTGAGGAGGGGGCGAGAGAGGCCTCTGGCTCTCCAACCAGGGACCTGTCAGTTAGAGCCTGCTGTTGACTGCAGGAGGACAGACTTCCTGGGCCAAGGCCAGGTGCCAAGGGTGTGCGAGCGGGTGTGCCCAAGCCAGGGGGTTTGGGGTTGAGAAGGAGGAGCTGGAGGCTGCAGCCCTTTTGCCCTCTGCCCTGTCTACTGAGGGGCCCACTCCCCCTCCTCCCTTCCTTTCCTCCCTTCCTCTTTCTTGGAGCTTTTGCAGGCTGGGGGAGGGCTACAGATGAGTGGGGGGGGGGGAACTGTGCCAAGAGCACAGGAGCAGACCTCCTGCCAGGGGTGGGGATAGGAAAGGCTAGGGAGCTGGAATGGCCAGTGTGGGCGGCTGGT
Source organism: Balaenoptera borealis (assembly GCF_965194805.1). Taxonomy (NCBI): domain Eukaryota; kingdom Metazoa; phylum Chordata; class Mammalia; order Artiodactyla; family Balaenopteridae; genus Balaenoptera; species Balaenoptera borealis. The sequence continues at coordinate 29,452,207 of NC_138866.1, forward strand.
TGGCCTGGCCCCGTCCTCCTGTGAATCCTTTGGGGTCTGCAGCCCAGGGCATTAGAGGTGTAGCTAGCGTGGTGTCAGGGAGCTGGGCCCAGCCTCCGAGACTCAGAACTTGAGTGTGGACAGGACCCTTGGATAACCTTTCTCTAGTCCGTGGATGGGCTTCCAACTTGGCTATAAAATTGCGTGTGTGCGTCTGTCTGCCTGGTTTCCTCAGGTTCTCAAAGGGATGGGTAGCAGCCCCAGAGCTTAAACACCCCTTGTCAATGCAGCCCCTTCCTTTCCCAGATGAGGAAACTGAGGCCTGGCGAGCGACAGTGACTCACTGGGTCCCACAGCCGGTTAACTGCCATCCAGGGCAAATTGCCTTTTCTTCTGAAAAGGATGTCTGTCAGGAGAACAGTGATGCTGGGAGTTGGCCCAGAAGTGGAAATAGAGAGGAGAGGGAGGGGAGAGGGAAAGAAAGGAAAGCCCAGAACTGCCCGGGGATTAACCATCTGTGTGTTTTGTAGGGGCCAGTCCCCCCAGGATACCTGAGCCCCTTCTCCAGGTATTGTTCAAGTTTTTTCCCAGGGAGGGACTGGGTTGGGCTGGGTGAGTGGGGAGGGAAGGGAGAGAGATTGAAGGCAGCAGTGAGTGAGAGTGTCTGTGTGTGTGTGGGTGGCAGCAGCCAGGGAAAGAGAAGAGGACCCCGAGGGCACAGGAGGTGGACAAGCCCACCTCTGCCGCCATCTCGGGCTCAGAAGTCCTCCCAGGGCCTTGGGGCCTGACTGACATGGATGGAGGCTGAGGGCCTCCACCAGGATTTTCCTGAGGGCAGTTCCACAAACACAAACTTGAGGGCTGGCTGGCTGGTCTTGGGTCTTGCCGTTAGTTCAAATCCTCTTCGCCCCCTCAGTCCCACTGTCTCTTCTTCCCCACACTCGCCGGGCAGCCTTTACTGGCTTTGAAATCACAGACTCGGGCAGCAGGGAGGGACTTTAGGGACCAGCCAGCCCAGTGGTTTTCTTTTTTTTTTGGCTGCGTTGGGTCTTCGTTGCTGCACACGGGCTTTCTCTAGTTGCGGCGAGCAGGGGCTACTCTTCGTTGCGGTGCGCGGGCTTCTCTCGTTGCAGAGCATGGGCTCTAGGCGTGCGGATTTCAGTAGTTGTGGCTCACAGACTCAGTAGTTGTGGCTCGTGGGCTCTAGAGCGCAGGCTCAGCAGTTGTGGCGCACGGGCTTAGTTGCTCTGCGGCATGTGGGATCTTCCCAGACCAGGGCTCAAACCCATGTCCCCTGAATTGGCAGGTGGATTCTCAACCACTGCACCACCAGGGAAGCCCCCAGTGGTTTTCAAAATGTGCTCTGACAGACCTGGGGGCTCCGCGAGATGAACAGGTGGGGGAGAGGCTGACGGACCCCCATCTCCCCCAATGCTGTGGCAGCCGGAGCAGCACATTTGTGACTGATTGGCAGCCCATCTACATTTTTGTTGGGGAAGGAGCTCCTTGGCCAGAAACACAGATTCTAAGCTCCTTGCCCCCCTCCCCCGCCTTATAGAAGGGGAAACCGAGGCTGAGGCTTGCTCCAGGTGACAGGGAATCCAATGGCCGAGCTGGGGCTCAGGTCAGGCCTCCCAACCTCAGGACAATTGTCTGGTCTCTTCCTTCTCCCTGCGTTCCCAAGGGAAGGGAAGGCCTTGCAGAGGAGAAGGGGTGGTTTTTGAGGCCAGAGAAAGGGCGATGTCTGAGCCCCAGAAGGAGTGCAGCTCTCCCACCAGCAAAGCCTGGGGGAATGCTCCCCACCACACCCCGCTAGAACCCTGGGTCCTTCCTCTCCTGCCCAACAGAGAAATGGGGGTGAGGGGGATGAGGGCCAGGGGTGGAAGGGAGGCCCCAGTTTCACACTGTGGAGGTTTAGACTCTATGCTCCTCCAGCCCAGGGGTGTTGGGATGATTCTGTACCCTTGTCAGCTTGGTGGGAAGCTCTGACAAGCTCGTCTCTCTACCTTCCAAGGCTGAGTAGACAGATGAAAGCATCCCCAGCCGCTGAGCTGGGTGCTCCAAGCAGAGGTGGCTTCTGGGCAGCTGTGGAAGGCCTCATTTGCATTTATGCAAATGATGCCTGGCTCCTCTCTTTTCCAGCATCATCCAGGCAGACCCAGGTGCTGTTGGAAGAGGCTCAGATCCTGCATCAAAATTAGCTTCTTGAATAGGTTTTTTGGTCTCCCAATGTGAAATTTCCTTTGAACTCCTTCTAAAACCCTGGGACCCTTCCCAGTCTCCAGCTTTGCCCTGCTTCCAGTCATGTTAGCTTCTCAAACCCTAGGCATTAGAGCTGAAGAAAAAAAAAGGATTTGGAGGCAGCCAGAGGAGGCAGCCAGAGTTCAACCCGGGCAGCCAGGAGGTTCTAGGTGCTGATCCTGGCTCTGCCTCTGGTTCGGTGTTACTTGGGGTCAGCCTCCTAACCTCTCTGCACCACGATGCCTGGATGGGTAAACAAAGAAAGGGGCTGAAGGTCCCTTTCAGCTCCAACAGTCTGCAAATGTTTGTGAACATCTGTGTGTTAAGGCTCTTTGGCTGTAAATAACACACATACCAACTCAAGGCCACTACGCTGAAATAGAGCAACATATTAGGAAGACACATGGGTATCTCAAGAACACAGTGGTGGCAAGGGGGCAGGTTCAGAAGGGGAGGGGAAGAGAGGTGTGGGGAGCTGTCTGGTCCCTCCATCTCTTAGCTCCTTTCCGGGCAACGGCTTTAATCCTGTTTCTTGAGACCGATTATTCTCTGTTCCTCAGTGAGAATGAATGTCCCACAACACCAAGTCCAGGGAGAGTAATTCACAGAGACTGAGTCAAATATCTGTCAGGCATCAGATTCCAGATTGCTGGGAGAGAGCATGTTTTGGTCTGGCTTGAGTCAGGTGATCACTGCTGGTCCAATCAGCCATGACCAGGAGGTCGGGGACATGGAGGAGAAACATGGCTGCCTGAGGCCCATAGTCTGACTCTGGGGGAAGGTTTCCAGGTGCTGGGCAGACACCCAAGGAGTCCACCACATCCTACTAAGTGTAAGGTGCTGAATTATAGTGAGAGCTACTGAGCCTTTACAATGAGACAGGCACTGGGCTAAACATATTTACTACAAGATTCAACAAACCAATGAATTAGGTGCTATTATTATCACATTTAATCCTCATAACTATCCCTCCAAGTGGGTTCCATTATTCTACCCATTTTACAGACGGGGAGTCTGATGATTGGTGAGGTTAAATAACTTGCCTAAGGTCATGTAGTTAATACCAGGCAGAGCTGGGAGTCTCATCTGAGTCTCTCTGAGCATCAGATTTATCTTCTCTAAAACAGTAACTTCTATATAGTAGGACTATTGTGAAGATTGGTGATGTAAGGTATGACAAGTGCTTAGTGGAGTGCTTGGCGTGTAGTAACCACTTATTTAGGATGAAGTGGCTCATTGACCAATGCTTGAAGCCCTGTAGGGACTGGGGATTCAGTATCTTCAATAACAGGCAATTCTGCCTCTAGGCAATCCTGACTATTAAAAAGTTCTTTATTTCCTGAACTTTTGGACTGGCCTGAAATTGCACTCTCAGTAACTTCTATCTGCTGGCCCTAACCCTACCAGTTAGGGGCTGCAGTAGGCAGAATCATGGCAACTCAAAGATGTCCACGTCCTAGTTCTCAGAATCCGTTATATTACATGACAAAGAGAAATTGCAGAGGGAATTAAGGTTGCTAATCAGCTGACCTTAAAATAGAGATGGGCTTAATATAATTGCAAAGGTCCTTAAAAGATAGAAAAAGGAGGCAGAAGAGTCAGCTTCAAAGTGATGTGATGTGAGAAAGACTCAACCAGCCATTCTTGGCTTTGAGGATAGAGGAAGGGGCCAAGAGTCAAGGAATGTGGGCAGCCTCTAGAAACTGGAAAAGGCAAAAGAGTGGATTCTCTCATAGAGCCTCCAGAAAGGAATGCAGCCCTGCTGACACCTTGATGTTAGGACTTCTGATCCTCAGAACCCAAAGATAATAAATCTGTGTGGTTTTAAGGTACTATGTTTGTCATAGCTATAGAAAAACTAATGCAAATAGAATAGAAAATAGAAATATTGAACAGAAAAACTAATACAGGGGCATTCCAAGGAAATCAGATCCTTGAAGCCAGCATTCCGTTCACCTGTCTTCTCCTCTAGGCTGTATAATCCTGGTTCCTTCAAGTTCTCCTCACATGAATGTTTTAGAGTTCAAGCCATATCAAAACCAAGAAGAGATCATTAAGTTTAGCAATTATTGGTTCAGTGGTGACTTTCCACAGAGGCAAGCAACCTAAGCAACACTGAATGGATGGATGGAGTCTAGACCCCAAGGGTTTGTGATTGTATGATGGCAGTGATGATGGAGGAGAGTAAATGCAGGTATAATTGATCACTTCTCAGCCACTCCCAACACCCTGCTAAATATCAGGGTAACCTTTAAAGAAGGCAAGAGGCCATCAATTAAATAAACAGATGCCTTGATGGAGAATGAAAGTGTAAACACAGGCACCATCTCATAATTTACTGATGGTAAATCAGCCTATTCTTCAGTGGGCTGTGCACTAAAGACAAAGGAAGAAATCCATCACAACGGTGTGAGGACCTTCATGAGACCTGCAAAACAGATTACAGAAAAAGGTTGGACATCTTCCTGGGGTTAAAAATTTTTTTAAACAAGTGGTTGCATATGACTTTGTCTGGAATGATTTTTGCAATGCCTTTGGAGATGCAGGGGGATGCATTAGATGACCTTTGGACAGTGTATGTCATCTTTTAATTCTAGGATCAAAGGTTGTGATTTTGGCCTGCACATTTACACTCATGATTAAACCATATACACAGGTTGTTTGATACAGATGGAAAAATACACTGAACCATAGTTCCAGTGACCTGAGGATATGTATGACATATTCAGCAAAATTGGGCCAGGGATTAATATTGCTAAGGTCAGTGTGGTCATTTTGGGCACGCAGTGGGTAATCTTTCATAAGGGTTCACTACTCTTCCGTATAGTTCACCGATAATGGACTGGCAGAGAGAGATGGTTATTAGAAAATAAAATGCACTTAGAGTTCCTCCATGAATCATTTATGGAAGACACCATGCTTAGCAAAGACTATGAAAATATGGCTAGTAAGGGCAACTCAGTCACTATTTCTGGATGGCTTTCAAGCATGACTACTGACCACAGAAATGTGCCTGGATGCGCTGGAAGGATTCAGGGTGGAAGCGAAAATGTGTGGGTGGAGAATGAGCCCAAGGGGCCGGCCTTCAGGAGTCACCCTGTGGTGGTACCCACACTGTGAGCGTCCCTCACATGAGAAGGTGCCCCTTGCCTTACTTTTCTTCATATTCCCACTCTAGGCCAGAGGAGGAGAGGCCAGCTGAAGAGGCAATTAATTCAACAAAACTGAGGTTTGGACAATTAACTCGTACATATGCAAGCAGCTCAGGAGAGGGAGGAAGTGGTTTCCTCTTAACGCAGCCGGTGAAAGATGGTGTGATGTTATCAAGGTTTTTGGGTAACCAGCAAAAATTTTTCAGTCCCCACTCTGCCCACACTCAGAATATCAGAGCCATGATAGCCTAACGATATGGGCCTCAGGAGCCCAAAGAAGTAAAGAATCAGCTCTCTGGGTCAACTATAAATAGAACTCGTTAAGATCTTTCTAGAAGGCTGGGGGAAGCAATCAGCTAACTGGAGAACTGTCAGGAGTTTGCCCAAGGGCACAGTTGGACGTAGGCTTTTTGTTTCCTTAACAGTCGATAACTAAGGGGAAGTGTATTTGCTTCTTGCAGGTGTGTTTGAATCGCAGCACAGCAGACCTCCTGCTGGGGAGGGGGTGTGGAGGAAGAGGAAGAGGAGGGCTACACCTGGGGGCAGGAGGACCCTGTTTTGAATCTTTGTTCCACTGTACTGGAATTGTTCACTTTACTTGCTCTGGGTTCCTCTGTAAATTAAGGCGCAGATGCTGTCCTCACAAAAATCCTACCCTGTTTTGAGAATTGATAGATGGTTAATAAACACACACTATTTGGGGGGCTTGTAGGGAGACAAACTACTGTCCCGGGAAAGTTAGATCTTGGTCCCACCTCCAGTATTAACATGTTCCTTGATTATAGATCAAGTCCCTGGGTGACTCAGCTTCCCAGGGCCCTCTCCTGGAAGTTCTCCTTCAGAAGAGGTAGGGTGGGCTGGGGAATTTGTTTCTTACCACCAGACGTATTTGGGAAACACTGGATTAACTGACTGTCTTCTGAATGTATCAGATCATAACGGTTATAGGGTGGATGTGAAAATACAGACTTCTAGCACCTCTAGCAATGAGGCCTAGAAAGTTGCATTTTTAACCAGCACATGAGGTGATTCATATGATCAGGAATGTTTGGCAAACACTAATTGAATTGATCTCTAGGGTCAAAGTCTAGGACTATTTCCACTCCAAGCTGACGTTCAGCTAAGGTGTACAGGTCAGGCCATATTGTGGGTCAAAATTGGAAACGCTTCCAACCGGGTGGTAATGGCTGTTGCCTCCGCCCCTGCCTAGTGTGCCAACCCAGTGCCCTTGCTTCCTCTCTCAGGGCCCTTGCCCACCTCTGCACAACCCAGTCACTAAAGGGTAACACCCGACACACAGGGGGTCTCCAGGACCCTGTCTCATTGCCATGGCCCAGCATCTCTTCTGACTGATGGGTACGTAACTGCTGGAAAATATTTTTACATCCCTGCTTACCCTCCTTAAAGCAATAATAAGTCCTAGACTGTTAAATTTTGCGAGGAGAAGCAGAAACCAAGAACAACTCATGAGTTGCTTAATTTTTTCCTGCTTCGATCAGGTCTTGGTGGCTAGCTCTTTCTCTGCTGGTGGTGGTGCTGGCGGGGCATCTCATACCTTCCCAGATGTCTGTGTTAGACTCTTGACTGTGAGTAGCGGCCCCTTGGCTTATCTCGACACAGTAGAAGATCATTCCTACTGGTGACCACAGCCTCTGAGGTGTCCCCATGACTATCCACTACACTCTGCGCAGGTCTGTCCAGATCACGGGGACCAGAGTGTCAGCAAGTCACTCACCACAGTCACAGCTGAGCCCGGCGGTTCTGCCCATCAGCCTACACTGGACGCCACTGCACTGGGTAAAAACGTAAAAAAAGAAATCCTTTCAGAACCATCTTTTTTTAAAAAAAAATATTTCTGGCATAAAAATGCTTGTCTTCTAAGAAGGAACTCACTGTGAAGGTACATGGAATAAACAGTGGCAGGATGGCAGTGTAGCTTCAGCGGTTAAAAGAACAGATGCCAGAATCAGGTTGTCGGGTTCGAATTCTCCATTACTACCGTCAGACCTGGAGCAAATTGCCACTTAACCTTTTGAAGCCTTTGTTTCCTCATCTGTAAAATTCCGTTAATGGGTGGACTGGATTAATCTTACAGGGGCTTTGTGGGAGCTAAGTGAGATTTTCAAGTAAAGCATTGAGAACAGCATCTGGCATATAGAAAGAGCTCAATGATAAGTGTCACCTGAAGGCAAACTTTTTATGGAAAGCACCAGGGGGTAAATATTTCAGGCTTTATGAGTTATATGGTCTCTGTCGCAACCACTCAGATTTGTCGTTGTGGTGTGAAAGCAGCCATAGAAAATATTGTAATCGAATGGGTGTGGCTGTGTTGCAATAAAACTTTATTTACTGCTACAGGTGGCAGGCTGGCTTTGACCCACGGACCATAATTTGCTGAGGCTTGTTTTGAAGGAAGACAGGTATCTCATAGGAAGGCAAGAACAGCTAAGTCGCTAGGCTTCCTGGGTATTGGAATACAGCTCAGGAACAGGCAGGCTCCGCTGGGCCTTGAGGACTGGATAGCCGTAGGCTCTCCTCAGCGGCAAGAATTCTTGTCCTTTTGCCATTTTGGAGATCCAACTCCTGTTTCCACTTCCTGCAGCTTCTCCTGCCACTGCTAATCAACCAACTCACCCCCTGTACACAGCCCTTTTCTCCTGTTATAACTTCTCCTTCCTCTGGTTTCTGCTTACTCTGCATGTGCATGGAAGCTTTTCTGGGTGTACCTTTTGGCTTCTACTCCCACACCTGGGTCTTGACTCTTGCCCTGTATTGGAGAGAATCCAGTTGAGCTGGTTCATCCCCATTGTCCCTGTTTGGATAGAAATTTTGTTTCAGACATATGATGGTTGATTTTATGTGTCAACTTGACTGAGCCAGGGGTGTCCAGACTTTGGTAGAACATTCTGAGTGGGCCTGTGTTGGTATCTTTGGATGAGATTAACATTTGAATGGGTAGACGGAGTAAAGGAGATTGCCCTCCCTAATGTGGGTGGGCCTCATCTAATCAGTTGAAGACCTGAATAGAACAAAAAGGCTGACTAAGTAAGAAACTTTGCCTGCCTGACTCCTTAAGCTGGGACATTGGTCTTTTCCTGCCCTTGGGCTGGAACGTATACCATTGGCTCTCCTGGGTCTCAAGCCTTTGGGCTCAGACTGGAACTATACCACCAACCCTCCTGGGTCTCCAGCTTGCTGACTGCAGATCTTGGGCCTTCTCAGCCTCCATAATTGCATGAGCCAATTTCTTATAATAAATCTCTCTCTCTCTCTAAATATATCTATATCTATGTCTAATCTCATATTTGTTCTGTCTCTGTGGAGAACCCTGACTAATACAAGATCCCTTCATAGGCCCCTGACCCTTGGGTCAATCAACATAGTGGTTGAGGATGAGGGTCAGGGAGTCCAGGATCTGCTTCTCTTAGCAAAGGGCTGTGGGAAGGAGTGCTTTAGCAGGGGCCCGGATTCTGGGGTTTGGCCTACCTTGTCCTGGTAGAAAATTGGTTTTCTGGCATCACTCATAGAGCCATCAGCCAAGCATTCCATAGCCCCTTGCATTACATTGCCCATTAGAGTCACTGTCTAAATATTAAACAATATGAGAGGCAGCCTGTTATGGTGGAAGGTAGATGGGCTCTACAAACAGACAATGACCAAGAGCAAGTCACTTAACTTCTGGATTCCCAGTGTCTCCTCTGCAAAATGGAGATGATGGTATTACTTTGCATGACAGTGGCAAAAAGTAAATGAGATGACATGTGTAAAAGTTACTGGTGTGTGTAAAGTGCTCACCAAAATACTAGTTTCATTCTTTTCTTCTTCCCCCCTACCCCCAAATTGTAATTCTATCCATGGTTATTTCCTTTTGGTGCTGCTGGTAGAGCTGGTAGAACTTTCTGGACTTCCGGTCTTAGTACTACAGAATATCCAGGTCCTGAGAACAGTAATGGCTGCTCGAACGGCCTTACACCTTCCTTTGCAGGGTTTCCCACATTCACAATCCTCCTTACTTTCTCTGGGATCTCCTCTTCTGTCCCTTTGAATATGTTTATTAGCCAGCCCTTGCTCTATATAAAGGATTGGAACTGAGTTCAGCTATAAGGAGGGGCGATCTTTGGTTTTGGAGAAGCCGTGGATTCCATGGCAGAGAGAGTGATAGGCTCTGAACAATCGAGATCCCTGAGATGTAAGTATAAAACAACGTTATTTTCATTTTCATTGTCCTTTTCAAATGTACTCATGGAGGAAAGTTCTTCCCTTACCCTGGAGGAGAACTCATGCAGTTCCATGACTTTCCTGCTCCCTCTTAGATAATAAAAAGTCCTGCAGTCATGCTAAGTCACCAGACACTGTCAACCCAGAAATTAGAATGCCCAGGCCCATGTAATAACCCAAACTCCACAACCCAATAGCTAGGGCTACTACAGGCGGGAAGCCTGTGGGTGGTGAAGGGGTGGGGACAGAGGGTCTCTTCTTTCTTTCTCAGTTCCTCCTCTTCTAACTCCCCAGGTGGAATTAAGGTCCTGAATTAGAGCAGGCAGGGGAAAAGAGAGGAGGGGGGCTTGGGCGCTCTTGCTTGACTGGCAGTAGGGAAGGTTGATATTCTTTCTTGGGTGTGGTTGGTCCATAGGAAGCTCTCCATCACTGGGACTGTTCCCTGAAGCTCTCTTGTCCACGGTGGTCACTCTCCTCCAGCTCATCACAAAACTCTTCTCACAGGTCATAGGATCTGGAGATCATTTCAGCTTCTCCCTGCTGAGGACTGTTCACCCCTTGAGGAAACCCCTCTTGGACAGGGTCCAAGGTGACCACACCTACTCTCTCTTGCACCACTGGCTCACATCTGGTCCAAGGGAAGCATTCAGGTGCCCCTGCCCAGACACACTCTGGGAGTTCGTAGGTGAGTCCCAAAGCTGCAGAAGTATCTCCTTCCATCCACGGTGGGAGCAGCCAGCCAGCCCATGTCTCTCTGCCTTTTAGATTTCCGGGCAGGAATCCAACATGGGTCCACTCTGTCCCCCCAGTCACGGGGACACTCACCAAGCTTTCTCAGTGGTCCCCCTGAAGCCCCTTTCACTAGATTTGAGATGAGGAATAGACCCCTCTCACCCTCCCTCTTGGAAGAGGTGAGGTTCACAGCACATCAATAATTTTTTTTCTAAATTAATCTTCGCTACAAATCCTCTCCCTTGATCTCTAAAAGCCAGAGCATTTTATGCCCTCAGTGTGGGTGTAGGTGAGAAGTTTGAGTTCCAAAACAAATTTTTGGATCGTCCCTTAAAAATGTGCGTCTTCTTTTGGCACCAAATTGGAATGTCATGTCCATTGTGTCATGGTGCCTCAGGCAAAACTTTCCATTTAACATCTTTTTATATTTACTTTGGTCTTAATGCAATTGCAGGTGGAGACAGAGACAGCCAAGGAACTTCTGAGGCTTGAAATATAGATACTAGGCTTTCCTGTCCAGGCCACGCATTTCTTTTTGTTGACAGTCTCTTGGGAGCCAATAAATGTGGCTTACATCATCAGAAAGTCTTGTGGACACACTTGGCCAGAGAACACACTGGTAACCTCTCAGCCTTCCCTTGGAGAGCATTTTCAGACAGAGCTCTGGGTACTCTTGATTTTCCTTCTTCTTTTTGGCTTCTTGGTTTCTCCATGGGAAGACTGAGTAAGCCTAGCTCTCCTGGAGTCAAGTGTGGTTGGATGGTGAAGAATTCCAGGTGTTTGTTGCTATTCATCCTTATCTTGGATATTTGCAGGACGCTCACCTCCTGGGGCTGGGGAGGAGGAGGGGAACTGGCTTCGCAGAGTCTCTGTTGGAGGAGGGGAGAGGAAACCTGCCATCTAGGATTCCACCAAGGATTCCAAGGTGGTGCTGGTCTGGACAGGATACCCATCCCTCAGGCTAGATTGTTGTTTGTTGTAGCTCTGGGCACATTTTCCATCTGTTTTCACCTGTGGGTGTTTATTCTCATCTGCAAACTGGTCTGCCACACAAGATCAGTCTGTTGGCACCCTCCGTTTGCAATACCCACTCAGCCCCTCCTGCAGGTCACAGGACACAGTAAACGCTGGATGAATGCTGGGTGGGTGACTGAAGCCAATCGGCTCAATTAGAAGCAGTCACCAGAGAACCTCATTTGCATTTAGTTCTGTTAATGCCACAAGTATGAGGGCCTTCAAAGTGTCAGCACCACCCCAGAGGCATTACATAGTTATTTTGGCCTGAAGCCAATGGAAGAGATCAAATTTACTTCTCCAGCCAAACCTGGTTTAATATGCTTATTATGAAAAAAATATGTTGGGAAAAAAAGGAAAGATAAGATGAAAAAAAATCACCCATATTCCACCACTAAGATAATTAATATTTTCCTAAATCTTTCCACTTTCATGCATATTGTTTTAAATAATCAAATTCATTTTTATGTGCAAATTTGTTTCTTTCACTTCATTTCCAATATCATTGAAAAGTTGTCCCTAAATGTCATTTTGATTCTTCATATAACATTTTTTTCTGTTTATAAAAATAATGGATGCCTATTATAGAAAATTTGGAAAGATGGAAAAGTATAAAGAATAGGCTAAATAACATCATAAAACTTCCACCCAGACTTAGCTACTATATTTCCTTCAAGTCTTTTTTTTCTATGAATTTATTTGTATATGTTTTACAATATTGGCAACCATATGCTGTGTATAGTTTAGTTAAATGTTTCTTTTTTTAATTTTAGTGAAGTAATATGTGAACATAGTTAAATGAAAATGGAAAGTGTAGGAGAGATTAGGAGGAAAATCTGTCCCCAGTCCTGGTCCTCAGAGGCAGCTGCTTTTAGCCCTTCTGGTATTTTCTTCTGGTGGTTATGTCAGCCCATATCTCCAGTCGACATGGGTCTACCGCTATTTCCTGCTTATCAATGTTAGAAATTATCTGCTAGACTTCCTGCTCTCATGGTGTGGCCTCTCTGGCCTCGTCTCCTGCATGGTGGGAATTCCTCTGTTGGTTACTTTTTACTGTAAGCAACAAACATATATCTTTTTAATCTTGTTCTATCAACCATATACAGTTATTTTGACCCTTCACTTTCTACAGGGAGGCTATTAACCCCATACCCCGCCCCCTACCAAACACACAACACACACACACACACACACACACACACACACACACCCCTTTTTCAGCTCTCGTCCACATATTCCATAGATCAACTTCTGTCTACAGTACTTTGGCTTTTCCCATGTCAACATGTACATGGTGGTCCACAATAATTGTTTTCCATCTTTCCTATACATTCATCTGGAAAAGTAAGAATCAGTAAACAGTGTGTAAGGCACTGAGGCTATGTCACTGCGGTTCTCTGCAGAGCCAAGCAGTGCTCTAAGGGTACATTTGCTGCTTGGACAGCTCTCTGTTTTGCCTATGTTTTTGTTGTCAATTTTCTTTGTCTTTACCAAGTTCTCTATCTCACCCTCACTTTTCCATCCAGTCGGGTAATCTAAAGTTTGCTCTTTCGGAAGTTTGCTGTTCTGGAAGCTCTCTCTCATCCAGGGGCCTCTATCCTGCTCCAGTCTAGACTGACTGCCTCTGAGCCTGCTGCACGGCCCCAGCTGAGGCTTCCTCACACTCTTTTCCTGGCGTGGTTCCTCTTTTTCATGGATCGCATGTTTTCCTTTATTTAGGCTTCTGTTTGGGTACAATACATCAAGTAACTTCCAAAAACTTGGTGTGAAGGCGGTACATTTTTTGAGTCCTTGACTATTCTACCGTAATGCCATATTGATTATTGTGTCAGGTATAGAATTCTAGGTTCAGGTAGTTTACTCTCAGAACATTGAAATCATTACCTACAGTGCTGGTGAGAAGTCAGAGGCCAGCCTGATTCTGATTCCTTTGCAGATGACTTTTTTTTTTACTCCCTGGAAGCTTTTAGCATTTTCTCTTCAGGCATAGTATTCTGAAAATTTACAATAATGTTCCAAGTACAGGTCACTTTTCAGTCATTGTGCTAGGCATTTTGGGTCCTTTTATTCTATAGGTTCATGTCCTTCAGTTCTGGAAATTTTTCTTGTATTATTTCTTTGATCATTTCTTCTCTTTATTTTATCCGTTCTCCCTGGAACTCCTAATATTTGGATATGGAGTTTCTCAATTGAGCCTTGATTTCCTTATCTTTTCTGTTTTTTAAAAATTTGATTTACTTTCTTAGAGGGTTCCTATAATTTTCTTTGGGTTTTTTATATCAATCTCTCTCTCTCTCTTTCTCTCTCTGTGTGTGTGTGTGTGTGTGTGTGTGTGTGTGTTTAAGAGTGGAACATATGGATGTTTTATTGGGGGTGGCATAGGGGGCACTTGATTGCTTTCTGTGCCACAGCATGGTGGGGTATAAGAACAGACTGTTCCACCTACAGATATGCAGTTAATTCTTCTGCAGTCACCCCCTTGCTTCATTCCTGCCCTTATTCACACCTGGCATTTCTGAGTCCCCATCCTTCTTCCTTTGGCCAAATCAACCAGTGAATGTGCTGTAGGTTGAGGGACACATCACCCTGCTGGGTCAGTACCACTCTCCATCAGATTTCCAACTTGCCTGCATCTTTTTGAAATTGGGCCCCCTACTTGCTCTTTTTTTCTTTACTGTCATTTAGTGGGGACTTGGAAAGAGTGCACGTAGTTAATGTGCCATTTTTTTTTTTTACTGGAAGTCTCTACTTACATTTTTTTTAAACAAAAAAACTTCATTGAGATACAGTTAAATGAAACAAAACGCACCTCTTTTAAGCATATAGTTCATTGAGTTTTAACAAATGCTTCACAGTCAAGATATAGAACATTTCCATCTCCAAAAAATTCCTTTGTGTCCCTTCTCAGTCAATCCTTACATCCTCTTCCTTACCCAGCCCCAAGTAACTACTATTTTTGCTTGTCCTACGGTTTTATATAAATGGAACATACAGTAGTACACTTTTGTGTCTGGTTTCTTTTTCTTGGTGTAATGTTTGTGAGATTTTTGCTGGTGGTTGTACATATCAATACTGTGTTCTTTTTATTGCTGAGTAATATTCCATTATACGTAAATGCCACAATTTGTTTATCCATTCACCTACTGGTGAACGTTTGGGTTGTTGTCAGTTCTGATGAAGTAAGTGATCATGAGTGTTCCTGTTCAAGTGTTTTTTGTGGACATATACTTTTATTTCTCTTGGTTAAATACCTAGTAGTGGGATTGCCAGGTTATGTGGTAAGAGTATGTTTAACTTTATGAGAATCTGACAAACTGCTCTCCAAAGCTGGACTATTTTTAACTCCTACCAGTAATAAATGAGATTTCCAGTTGCTCCACGTCTTTACAGTGTACTTAGTATTATGCATATTTTTAATGTTAGACATTCTAGTGGGTGTGTAGTAGTATCTCACTGGTTTAATTTGCATTTCTCTGATGATTACTGATGTTGAGCATCATTTCATGTGTTTATTGGCCATTTGCATAACTTCTTTTGTGAAGTATCTTCAAACCTTTTGCCCACTTTTTAATTGGATTATCGTCTTATTTAGTTCTAAGATTTATTTTTTGGAGTCGAGTCTTTTGTGAGATAGTCCCATGTGGTTTTGAACCCTGTGTTTTCCCAACTTAATATTGTAAGCAATTTTTCATGCAATTACTTTGTTGGAAAACATACTTATTATTTGTTAATATTCTGCCATACAAATGTATCATTATTTATTAAATAGTTCTCTTTTTATTGGACATTTCTGTTTCAGCTTTTCTTTTGTGATTACCTAATATGTATCCTTTTACAGAAATCTGGTTTCTCCTTAGGATGGATTCCTAGAAGCAGAGTAACAAGGTCAAAAGTTAGAGCACATTAACAGCTTTTGATATCAACTGCCAAACTGTTTCCCAAAAGTTTGCACCAATTTAAAGCTCCACCAGTGGCAGGTGAAAACCATGCTTTATACCACTGCTGCCAGCTCTGGATATCCTTATTTGAATTTTTTTTTTTTTTTTTTTTTTGCTAATTTAATGAGTGGTAATGGTGGCTGGTTTTAAGCTGCATTTCTTAAATTTTTAGTGTAGTTGGATATCTTTCCAAGTGTTTAGTAGTCATTTGGTTTTCCTCCAGTGTGAATCGTTTATTCATCTCTTTTGTTCTCAGATGTGTTTCTGAGTCACGTTTTCCAGCTCTGCAAAGAACTTGCAGGGGATGAGTGTTCGGCATTGGAGTCAGGGGAGGAGAGAAGTGTGCTGGCAGCCGACCAGAGAGCCGGGCACTGGCTCCATGAGGCACCCGGGACGCCCAGGGACCCTGCACACTCCTTCCTTCACACAGGCCAACTAGTTTGTGAAAGCTTGCATTTATTTCTGTAAATAGTAAGAGGGCAACATAGTCCCAAAAAAGGCGGCACAAAAGCTTGCCTTCTGAGAGTTAAATTGTAACTTTTTGCCTAATGGTGCACAACAGTGATATGCAAGGTCACCAGACAGGGTCAAAATGGCTCCCAGGCCAGCAAGTTTTGATAGTAACCTCAACAAAAGAATTGCCAGACCTAAATAATAAGTTTGTCCCCCAGGAAGAGAGGGAAGGGGTTCTGTTCTCAGTAATCAAAGTGAATGTCAAAATGCTCCCAGGCCTGTGGGTAAAAAGGTCACATGGGTCAAAATTCTCAAATTTCACTGGATCCTGCCTCAAACTGGCCATGCAGAGTGTCTAACCCCTGCGAAGGGCCCCCTGAATTTTTGGAGGCCAGGAATGCCTCACATATTCTTACAATAGTTCCCCCACATAGAGGTGGGAGTCCCCAGGGATGTGTCCCATGAGCTCATGAATGAAAGGTCCTCCCAGGTCTTTCTGGGAATCCCTAGGGCACGTCCCACATGTGCTTACAGATGAGAGACCCCTTGATGACATTTATGAGAGCCCCTGGGAAACCCCCATACATCAGTTCACAAACAAGTCTTCCCCAAGTATCTCTAGGAACTCCCAGGGGGGATCTTACAGGGTCTCACAGATAAGAGTTCCCCCAATATTATGGGGGTCCCCAGGTAGTGTCTCACCTCTGCACCCCAGCATGTTCCCCTGCCCAAATACCCCTGGGAGTCCCCAGGGAGAGTTGCATCTGAGCTCACAAATGAGCCTCCCACTGCCAGCACGGCCACTGCTCCAGCTCTGTGCCCCGTGAGTTCTAGAGCCTCCCACTGGACATCGGATGGGGCACTGCCATCTCTTGGTGGGGGATGACGCCCCCCTCTAGTGGAAGCCTTTGGAGCCTTTGGGATGGCAGAGCTGCAGAATAATTTGAAGCCAAGTGGGGTAGCATCCATCTTTCTTCTCTGCTGGAGGGTAGCCAAGCTGGGCTGACTATGCCTCAGTGGTTTACATGGTTTTAGTCGACAGTTCTTTCTATTTTTACTGATAGTTTCGTTCTTAATGGGATTCAGATAAGAGTCTTGGTTTTGATGACAGAGGTCTTCTTGCTGGGTTAAGTTTATCACATTGCTGCTTCTCCCCCCAGGATGAACGCTTGCCAAGGAAAATCCGCAGGCTTCCTTGTAACTGGGTGTATTGTTCAGTTGCTAGTTTAAGGATAAAGGGATGTATTACAAGGTGTGGCGTCAGTTTTACCAAAGAGTCAGGAAACCACCCAGGAGAAACACCCAATGACCGTTGGAGCAGAAACCCACTGCTGGGCCCACTTGGACACACTTTTTTTTTTTTTTTTTATCTCCGAGGCAGGGACCAGGGAGTAGGACTTCCACCATGGCTTTTCCAAAAAACCCAGCACCTCTGTCCCCTAGTTCTGATCTCCCAGCACATGGCTGCCACCTCACATTGCTCACTTCCATTTTCCAAATGTCTGGTGGAAAGTAGGTCACGTGAGATCTAGAAATGGATGTGGTTTTCAGTTCTCAGTCTCTGCAGTGCAGGAAGGCATGGGAGAAGGGGTTTGGCATGAGTGTTAGGTCAGCCACAGTGGGTCTCTCATGAACACAGCCCACCAGCTTACCAGAAACACAGACACTGCTGACCCTCAGTTTATGTTAAACCCATGCTCAGGGATAACAGGCCATCATGGCTGCACACAGTCCCAGCACTCTCAGGGAGCTGTTGCCCTGGAATGAGGATTCAATCTGTCCATTCTTTGTGGCTATCATATCCCTGTTGGGTGGATAAACCCCTTAAAGCATCTTGTTTTGGTGTAAAATAGACACCATTACTAACTTATTCTCTTAGTCTCATTGGTCGACCACTTGATTCATTCATCAGATATTTACTGAGTGCCTATTATGTGCCACATACTGTGGCAGTAGTGGGGCATACTGGGGCAGTATAAAGAATATGATACATACTGGGGCAGTATAAAGAATATGATACAGTCTTTATTCTTAAGGGTCTCAGTGTGTCACAGGGAAGGGGGGCAAGGCAGCAGGTCATTATGAGAGAGCTGTGAATGCTGGGGTAAAGGGAAGACCAAGATGACCTGGGGGTGGGGCGGGGGACTGTGGATGGATGGTGATGGGCATATTATTTCAGGATAAAGTGAGCCCTGAAATGAGTCCTAAAGGTCAAAGAGGTGGAGATTGGAAAGGCTTTCCTGACCAAAGAGTCAGGTGTCCAAAGGGACACTTAGGAACACTAAGTCATGAAGAAAGGCTGAAGATAATGTCCAGGTGTCAGGGGTGGGGAAAGAGGAGGACAGAGGCGTCAACAGGGGCCAGGTCCTGAAGGATCTTGCACTCTCTGATCTGAAATTCAGATTTCATCCTGTAGAGAACTCAGATTGTATTCTGAAGATAGCTGCTGAAGAGTTTTAAACTGTAGAGTAACAGGCTCAGATTTGTCTCAGAAACATAGGAGAGTCACGTGGCAGCCACATGGAGTACAGACTGGAGAGGGCCAGGGAGAGCAGATTGAAGACCTAGTCCAGGTGAGAAATTTTGAGACTTGGATTAGTGGCAAGGTGGAAGGAGAGAAGAGGATGGGTGGGAGAGATGTATAGAAGGTAGACCCCCAGGACATGTCTCATCTTTCATGGGATGGTGGGGATGAGGCAAAAGAGAGAAGAAGTAGATGCTTTGATGTATCACCCTGACCCCTTCAGGACTGAAGGACTTATTCCTCCAGCTGTTGGGAGACAGTTTGCCTTGTCCAAGTTCACTTTGCTTTCCTAGATAGCCGGCATCCAATGACAGGTCAACATTAGGGTACAGAAGCGACAACTCAGACCCACCTTGAGACAACTCTGAGGGCCTTCCCAGAGTCAGAGCTCCCTGAGGGGTTGGCTGAAACCTTAGTTGAGACTTCACTGGAGCTCAGCATCTTCTTTTTTCTAATCCCGCTTTTCTCCTTTCCCTTACACAGGTGGAGATCACAAGAGCTCTTTCTAGTACATCTCCTTATGCTAATCTTCATCTAAGAATCTGCTTCATGGAAAATGCAAAACCTGCAATGGATGATGTCCAGGTTCCCTGGTTGTGAGCAGTGTAGATGCGGATGTCATTCACTGGGATGTGGAATTCAAAAAGAGGAGGTGATTTGAAGGGGATAGGAGCGACTTCATGATTTTAACTTTGGAAAAGTTGAGCCTGAACTTCCTGAGACTTTCAAGAAGTTGGGATTACATTTCAAAAGAAATGTGTACATTGCCAAGTATAGATTTGAGAATCAGTAGTCTTCTGGGGTTAGTTAAAGTCTTGGATTGATGCCTCCCAACAGGAAGCATATACCAAATTTCCTGGAAATGGAAGTGCCATGATCTTTGGGTTTCTTCCTATTTGGCTTCACATCTGGCTCATGACTGCATCCTGAGTTCCTGATCCATTGAATTATTCTGGCTTTCAGCCCTGCTTCCCTAGATTCTGACCCTGGGCTTGGTTCAACCCCATCCTTCAGACATACCTCAGCTCCAGCCTCCCCTGTACTTGCCTACTTCCTTTGTAGCCTCCACCCAATGCCCCAAGACCTGGCTTCTCTCCCTGTCTCCATGATCCAATGTCAAACCTACTCCCAATGTGAATCCCTCTTAGAATCTGAGTATCTCAATGGTAAAT
The DNA here is from genome assembly GCF_965194805.1 of Balaenoptera borealis. Lineage (NCBI taxonomy): Eukaryota > Metazoa > Chordata > Mammalia > Artiodactyla > Balaenopteridae > Balaenoptera > Balaenoptera borealis. The sequence goes on from NC_138866.1 coordinate 29,471,630, forward strand.
ATTGTTGAGCTAGTCACTGTCAACCCCTGCCTTCTCCAGACTCTCTCGGCTGCACACGGTGATGTTTTCGACACAGGCTTATATCAGTTTCTGGACCCTTCCACTGTCAGCCAGAGTTTTACTTTCTGTAGGATCACCCATTGTCAGGATACTGCTATTCCAACTGTCTCTGGGCATCAACCTGTCTCACCTTGAGCCTTCGCACTAGCTATTTCCTTGATGCCCGTGCGGTTAGTTGGTTCCTCCTTCTCATTCAGACTATAGTTTCAAATGTCAGCTTTTCAGAGAGGACTCCCTTAGTCATCCAATCTAAAGTAGCCACCACTTATCCTCTATTACATCGCCCTTATTACTTATCTAACATTTTCTCATTTGTTTGTTTGTCTTTCTGTCTTCCCCTGACTGGAATGTAAGTCTCTAAAAAGCATGGCCCTTATGGTAATTGTTTACCATACTGTCCCCAGACTCAGAATAGTGCCTGGCACGTGGTAGGCGTTCAATAAATGCCTGGCACATATTGGATAGTCAATAAACATTGAATGATTGGCTGATTGAGTCTGTTTTTGGCAGTTGTGGACGCTGATTAGCTTGAACGTAATACATTGAACACCCCTAGATATTGCATCAACTGGAATTAAATCTGAAGATCCCCACACTCTGTCTCCAAGTTTCTGGCCTGCTCTGAAGCAAAGCCTGCCTGACATATGACCATTTATGTTATGGGAATCCAGACCCATCCCTTGCCTCCTTGGCAACCAGTTCATTTCACCTCTTGGATGACGATTCTGTCTCATTTTGTTTTCTCCTGCACCACTGGCTTGATTGGTGGTGATTAGCAGAGGGTAGTCCATTTATGTGAAGCACCTGCCTCCCACCTGTGTCCCCATGAGCAGTCAGCTTTGGACTCAGTGCAGGAAGCTGGTGGGTGTCCTTCATAGCTGAGTGGACTTCCAGAATTTTCTCCAGGAGTCAGATCCAAACTGGCACCATATGGGTGACCATCTGTATGTCATTTTGCCAGCATTGTGTTGAAAACATCTGCCAGCTTGTGAAAGAGACCTGGGGAGGCCTGGGGGCACCAAGGAGGATTGACAGAAAAACTGGCTTAAGAAAAAGGCTGAGCTAGACAGAGTAGTTTCTACTTTGTGAGTCAGGGTGTAACTCATTTGCCTTCACTTGTTCATGAAACCAGCAAATACCAGCTCAGCAGACTGTGTTCTTGCCTCACCCCCATCAGCCCACTTGGATTAGAGTAGACAACTGTGTCAAAGGTTATTTTACCCAACCCAGGGTTGAAAAGCACATGGCGGCACATCAGAGTTCCCATGGAAAGGGGACTATGTGGGGTGGAGGCTCCTAGTCCTGGCATCACGGCTGAGTCATTCATCCCACACTAGTCAGCCTACACGACGTGCTAATTACCAAACGTTATTCCTTGGTTAATGATAAGGCTCACAGAACCAAGAGTCAACACATTTGATTGGATGGCTCTAGGGGGAATACACCCATCAAAAGTGAGGGGAGACTTTGAGCTGAAGCTGAAGGTACCCCCTGTGAAAACATTTCTTAGTTCTGCACGTGTGATTTGCATGTGTGATTCTCCCATCTTAATCTCCAACTACACTCACCCCAAGCTATTGGCCCTTTGGATCACTGAATGATTTTCAACCTCTTCCATTATTTTATTTTATGAATGCCACCATCTGATGCTTTTGAAATGCTTTTTAAGTGTTACGTGCTGTAATAGGCATAAGGGATACAAAATTGACTACAACAGTATCCTTGCCCTGAAGGAGCCCATAGACAGGCAGGGGAGGGAGATGTGCATATCATATACTGTAACAAGTCCATATAAAAGGGACCTCTATCCCAAACTTGGGGGAAAGAGGGATCAGAGAAGACTCCTGGAGAGGGGGAAAACCTGAGCCAAGCCCTGAAGGAAGAATAGGATTTAGCCGAGTAGGGAGAAGAGAAAGCACTCCAGGCAGAGGCGGCAGCATGTGCAAAGGCTGCTAGTGAGAGAAAGCAGACCTATTAGGACACTGTGAGCACTTTCAATACGGCTGCAGCATAGGCCGCAGAGGTAGAAAGAGTCAGATAAGGCGTTTGGACAACATCCCAAGGACGAGAGCTATGGAACATTGATCCGAGGTGTTGGAGGATCAGACCTGAAATTTCTGGGAGATGATTCTGGCTGCAGCGTGGACAATGGCTTGGAGAGAGACAGAACTGCACGTAGAGGACCCGGGTAGGCTGCTGTGGTGGGAACCAGAAGCAACTGGAGTGGAAGTGGGGAGGAGGAGAGTGGTTGGGCTGAGAGATGTAAGGATAGAGTTTGTAACTGATTGTCTGTGGAGGAGGACGAAGGGGAGAATGAGCCTCAAACTTTAGGCTGGGAGAAAGGGATGGCTGAGGGTGCTGTGAACGAAGAGAAGGACCCTCAAGGAGGAGCAGGTGGGGACACCCCGTCCTCTTTCTGCAGCCTGAGAAGGAGAGGGCCTGGGCAGGAGGCTTCATCATCTACAGGGGACGCTGAGAACCCCTCTCTCATCAGGAGACCGTCCCTAGAAATGAGGCTGCTGTTGGGTCCCCTCGGGAAGCATGAAGGGGCTGGGCTGGCCATCCTGGGCACAGCACATTGCCCACAGAATGAGACCACCTGCCTGTGAACTGAAAAGAAGTACTTGTGAGCCCACAGGGTCTCTGGGCCCTGACTGGGCACATGAGAAGGGCCTCGTGACTTGGACTTGCTCTCGCAGGGCAGGTGGAAGAGGTAGAGGGCAGGGCTCTGGTTGGCAGGCCCTGATCCCTTTCGAGGGTCAGAGAAGTGTACAGTTCTGACTGTGGTTAGCAGGCGACCCCAGTCCTAGCTTCTTGGACGTGTAAGAAGCTGAAGAGCTACTTGAAAGAGATCGCATGCATAGATTATATCAACACAGGCTCTGCTTTCTCTACAAAGCAATTTCAAAACCACTTCATTCTCCACCTGCATTTGGCTAACAGCCTGATTATAGCCACACTAATAACCTTCAAACAGTCTCGGGAGCGCCTTTCGCTCTGAAAGGTGCTGGCCCCCGCCCCCTCCTTGCTCCCTCCCTATTTCATGCTTCTCTGGGACTGCGGTGACAACAGCTGTTTATTTCTCCCAGGGCCCGAGTTACTTGGAGGAGAGGCAGATGGCTGTGGGCTCATTCCTGAAGTGCACTTCTGGGGATCATCAGCCCCGGCTCCCCGGCTGACAGCCCACACAGGGCTACAGGTCAGAGCATGAACAATTCCCATGAATATGGATGCGGAGGATGGAGGCCGATTGCTTCTGTCCTGCAGGGCAAAGCTGTCGCCCTGGGTGGGGATGGTATTTTTGCTGAGATACAAGGTCAGGGGGAAGGGTTGTCCCCTGAGCCCCAAAGCAAGACATTTTAAGACTTAGGATGCGAAGGTCCTCCCAAGCCAAAGAAAAATTCGAAGAGCTCTTCGTTTTCCAAATTAGTAAAATGTCTTTCAAATGAGGGAGGTTAAGTTCTAGTGGTCAGAATGGTAGATTGGCCGTTTGTGTTCCAGGCTGGAGAGAGGTGTGGACAAGCTCTGAGTCAGAACCCAGTTGTGAGGGGAGGGTAGCTAATTTCAGCCACTTGCTGTAAGGGCCCGGCGGTTAAAAGTCAAGAGTTCCGACCCCTAGAGGGAGAGGAGAGGCTTTTACCCCGTGCCAATTCCCAGGCCACTCATCCTGCCTCTGTGCTTCACTTGACGATGACACACTTCCACTTTTCGATTTCAAGCAAGATATGATTGAGGGTTTGAAAGTAACGTTTCTCTGTTACCAGGGCTGATGGCCTGGCTTAGATCGCCACTAATCTGAGCTGTTTCTGTGTCCCTCAGACCTGGCAATAACAGCTCAGTGACATGAGGAAGTGGCTTTCTCCTGCGGGGGCTGCCCTGGACTCCTTCCAAGGACACGGGGACACGTAAGTCACCTTTCAGCCTTGGGTGGTAGGTGGTGCTTCGGATGGCAAGTGTGCCTGCAGCTCCAGGGTCACGGTCTAGACAGGTGTGTGGTGCGAAGTCACTTCTCCCATGGCATGTTTTTATTACAGATGTGGGCAACCTAACCCAGCTTTCTTCAAATTATGCTCGCCTAGATGTTTCCTGGTGACATTTCAGCTACTGCCCTCTCACCGTAGGAACTGGAGCTGCACTAAATGTATGTGCTCCTCGGAGGTAGGGCTAAAAGGGGCCAGCTGTCGAGGGAGGCTGGGAGGCAGGGACAGAGGTAAGAGGTAGGTGCTAAGAGCTGGCGAATGCTACAGGAATGTAGAACCCTGGCCGTGTTTACATGCAGAGAACTTGGTTTTCTCTTTCTCTTTCTCTTTAGGAGATTTTGTTCAGATGTCTGGAATTTAGTCACAGTAGAACACCCTTTCAAACTTTCAGTGTATTTGCTCAGGAAATTTTCATATAGATATGAATTTCATATGCATATGAATATAGGATTCTGGGCAAGAGAAAATTATTGTTAGCATTGGTATCGCTCCTGAGTTAGAGGCAGTTTAGGGCTCTGCTGTGAGTGTCAAATAATACCTCTGCCTGTTACAGCCCCGTGTTGGGAACTTCAGTGCAGATATGCATGAAGGTGACCTTCACAGACAAAACAGGGGTCAGCCTCGTGACCCTGGAGGCCCTCTACCAGCAGCCTCACTCTTCAGATCACACCAATGGTTCCAGAAATAAAGGGAGGCGTTCTCGAAACCGAGGTCAACGCTGTCACAAAGCCCATGTATTTATCTCACCTGAAAGGTATAAGGCATTTCAGAGCCTTAGGCTCTCAGATTAATATCACTAAGACATTTGCTTGATTTCAGATCTCCTCTGAAAATCATTCATTCTTCCCAAGGCATAGTGGACAGCAGGTTGGGGGCTGTTGGATCCACACTGCTGAGAAGCCCCGATTGACAGTGAGGAAGAGGAGACGCAGGTTCCCGGTCTCCCAGCCTGCCTGCATCATGGGACTGCAGGATGCCCTAAGGACAGCCCTGCAGCACAAAGCTGTATGGTTACGGATACTCATTCTGATGACATTCCTGCAAATGAAATGAAATTTCTTGTCCAAATGGTTGAAACAAACAGACAAAAGGGTTTATGCTTCAAGGTGCCGAAGGCATCGTATGAAATTAAAGGTGTGTCCTAATCTGCTGCTTTCGGGCGCATTAAAGGAATGGCATTATTGTGTTGGAGACCTGGGTCCTTTTGCTATGAATTATCATCACTTAAAAAAAAATGTTTATTGGAGTAGAGTTGATTTACAATGTTATGTTAGTTTCAGGTGTACAGCAAAATGAATCAATTATACATATACATATATCTACTCTTTTTAAGATTCTTTTCCCATATAGGTCATCACAGAGTAATGAGTAGAGTTCCCTGTGCTATACAGTAGGTCCTTATTACTCATCTATTTTATATATAGTAGGGTGTGTATGTCAATCCCAATCTCCCAATTTATCCCCCGCCCCCCCATCATCACTTCTTTTCTTTCTGTTACAGATTACAGGGTGATGTTATTCAGTGAAAACTCTGTATGCACTCTTTGGGGAGCAGAACATTACGATCTTTTAGTTGCCAGGAACCCCACATGTGGTGGGCTGCGTGCATAGATGCCCACCTTTACGTGGCCAGAGACCTGGAGGAAATGCCCGGAACAGAAAAACTGGAAGAATAAAATGTGTGCTGCCTGTGTGGAAGAGAAAGCAAAAGGTGACAGGAGAACCTCAAACCAAGGGGACTCTTTCCTCAACTGTGTTCACAAGACTGAAACTGGGTATGAGGCAGTTCACCTTGAACCCTATGGAGGGGTCTAATGACTGAAAAGTCAAAGGGATATTGTCACCAGACTGTTCCCCTGAGAGGCCGTCCCACCAGATGGCCCTTAAAGACCCAGATGGAGAGCCTTGAGCTGTCCGAGGACGCCGTCTCAGAGAGGAGCAGGGCAGACGGGAACGAAGTCCAGAGCAGAAGTCAGCGAACCCAAGGACTGCTGTGTGCAGAGCATCACACGTGGCACCGGCTTCCCAAGGGGACCGGCTTTGATTTCCGGAAGTGATGGAGGTGGGGGAGGAAGGCTCAGCCCAGATGCACTTCTGAGGGCAATCCGGATGAAGCTGGAGGCTGGCATGCCCTTGCCCCCTCACCACTGCCTTCCGGCCACCCACCTGTGAGCTCTGTCCCGGACCCTTCTCCTGCTGAAGGAATAGCAGGTGGCTATTCCATCATCGCCTCCTCCTTAGTGCCCTCATCTGTGGACCTGCAGGTCACGTCTCCGGATTCCCTGACGATGAGGACTCCAGTTCTCAACTCCCAGGCTCGTCCTCTACTGCACCTCCTGCGGTCATTCCAAGTGACCTCAACAGCCCCTGGGATGACCCTTACCTCCTCCATGCTGTCCTTCCTGCTTCTCTCCAGTTCAGCTACCCCCACGGCCATACCCTGGCTGCCTCAAAATTGCTCCACCTCTGATAGAATAAACTCTGAAATGCCCTTACTAAACACCACCTATTATCATTTCACCTCCCTCACGGCTTTTATTCCCCGGAAACCTGCTCCTAGCCTGGCCGCTCTGTCCTCATGCCCTTTTGGATCATTCTTAGGTCTACTGACCCCACACCATTCTTCCATGCTGATTCGAGCCCTCTGAAATATTCAATACTCACCTCTTGCTTTCTGACCCCCATATTCATTGAGTCACCAAGGGGCTCTGTATTCTACCACAGCATCTTGTGAGTCTGTCCCCTCCCTCCATCCTCACTGCCAGGCCCTACCCTGGTTTGAGGCATCATGAGGTCTTTCTTTGGTGTCTAGCTCTGACCTTTCCTTTTCCTTCACACCCACTCCAGTCCTCCATACTCTGTATGCGCCAGTCATGGGGTCCACTCACTGCTCCCTGAACAGGTCAGCAATTTTCAAGCTACCCCCTTCCTCATTTCCTCTCAGGTAGAATTAGTTGCTCCTGACAATGCGCATTTTGTTTGTACCTGTGCCCCTCTGCCTTGTGTCCCCCTTGGTTAGTTACATGTCTGTCTCTTCTACTAGAAGGTGTGGTCTTGGAGGACAGAACCCCTTTTACTCAACTCTGTAAGCGTGGCAGCCAGCACCACACCTGTCACATGGCCAATCTCAGTAAATATTTATAGATGTAAATTTCCCAGGACATGCCTTCCATCAGAACTGGCTCCCTGAGTCCTTTATCAGGTCAGCCACCAAATCCTGTCTTATTGCCACCTGACTTCTTTGGGGGAGACGCACTCCTGCCTTCCTTCCGCCAGTTCCTCCCTTCCTCTGTGGTCATTCTGACTCTGCCAAACATGAGGCTGGGCTGTGGAGGGGGCAGCAGGGACTGGGGATGGCACAGAACACTGTGCGAGTGAACTGGCAGAAGTTCTGTGGGCTCGCCAGCTGGTACCATGGGGGAGAGCCAAAAGGAAAGTTCGTTCTTTCCTGCCCGAAGCCCAGAATCCTGAGTGCAGTCACGAGTCTCAGAGCTAAAGGCTTAGGAGTGAGAAGTGTCAAGGTCACCTCTGCTTCGTGCCTGACCGGGGAGGGGGCTTGTGGATGCTGTGTGTGTGTTGGTGTGTGTGGGTGTCGCCAGCCACTGGGCATGTCCAGACAGCTAATAACATGCCTCCACAGCACAGCGAGAACGAGAGCCACTGATCCAATTTGTAATTTATCTTTTGGTTTGATCCCAGTGTTTTCCCTTTGTTTCTGACTTGATGCATTCATCTTCAGGCTCAGTGAGTTCACTTTGGCAAAGTCTTGCATGAGTAGAAGCATTTAACTCCTCAGTAGATTAGCTCATAGTCACGTGCATGGATATGTGTGCGTGTGCGTGTCTGTGTGTGTGTGTGCATACATGGAGCATCCTTAACCCCTAAATGAGGGACTTTCCTTCCAGGAGGGGAACCCAGGATTGGTTGCTTCTTTGAGGGTGGCAAGCAGAGAGCCAGCAGAGGGGGGTTGGAGTTGGTTTAGGAAGATTCTAGGGGCAGCCAGACTGCAGTGTATAGACCTTCACCCTGGGGAAGATGGAGGTAAGCATCTTTGGTTAGAGACGAGGTGGAGAGGAGTTAGATGTCTTTTCTGGACTTCAGTCAGACCTTCTTCCCTTACAGTTCTCAGGCTGAAAGAAAACATAGGAAGCATCTAGTCCAGTGGTTCTCATCTGAATATGGATCAGAATCACCTGGGATTACTTTTTTCCCCATTTTTATTGAGATTTAATTGACATATACCGTTGTATTAGTTTAAGATGTACAGCAGAATGATTTTATATATGTATATATTGTGAAACAATCACCACAGTAAGTTTAGTTAACATCTATCACCTCAAATAGTTACAAATTTTTTCTTATGAGAACTTGTAAGATCTACTCTCCTAGAACTTTCAAATATGTAATACAGTGCTGTTAACGATAGTCTCCATGCGGTACATTAGATCCTCAGAACTTATTTACCTTATAATGGGAAGTTTGTACCTTTTGACCCCCTTCACCCCATTCCCCCTACTCCCTACCCCCACCTCTGGCAACCACCAATCTGTTCTCTGTATCTATGAGCTTGGGCTTTTTTTGTTGTTGTTTTTTTTAGATTCCACATATAAGTGAGATTATACAGTATCTGTCGTTGCCTGACTTATTTCACTTAGCATAATGTTCTCAAGGTCCATCCATGTTGTCTAAAATAGTAGGATTTCTTTTTTATGGCTGAATAATATTCCATTATGTAGATATACCACATTTTCTTTCTTCATTCATTCATTGATGGACACTTAGGTTGTTTCCATGTCTTGGCTATTGTAGGTAATTTTGCGATGAACACGGGGGTGCATATACCTCTTTGAGATAGTGATTTCATTTCCTTTGGTTATATACCCTGAAGTGGAATTGTTGGATCATATGGTAGTTCTATTAATTTTTTGAGGAAATGTCATACTGTTTTCTGTAGTGGCTGCACCAATTTACATTCCCACCAACAGTGTACAAGGGTTCCCTTTTCTCCACACCCTCACTAGCACTTGTTGTCTCTTATCTTTTTGATATTAGCCATTCTAACAGATGTGAAGTGATGTCTCACTGTGGTTTTGATTTGCATTTCCCTGATGATTAGTGATGTTGAGCATCTTTTCATGTACCTGTTAGTCATTTGTATGTCTTCTTTGGAAAAATGACCATTCCTCTGACCATTTTTTAATTGGATTATTTGTTTTCTGTTATTGAGCTGTATGAGTTCTTTACATATTTTGGATATTAATCCTTTATCAGATATATGATGTGCAAATGGGTCCTTCCATTCCATAGTTTGCCTTTTCATTTTGTTGATAGTCTCCTTCGCTGTGCAGATAGGATTACTTATGAAAAATGGAGATTCCTGGGGTTCTCAAAACTCCCCATTTGGAACCCCTGGAGGTGTGGCGTGGCAGTCTTTAACATTTGCCCTAAGGGGTGCTGGGCTGCCATGAGCTGCCTAAGGCCACACAGCTAATGGTGGCAAATCCAAGGCTAGAACCCAAGGCAAGTCTTCTGACTCCATCCAGGATGTTGCCTCTTACAGCCCGAATGTGTCTGGGGCTTAAAGCTTTGGGAAACAAGGCTCAAGTGGGATGCAGGAGAGTGTGTTGAGTGGATCGCTTATCCTGCAGACTGGTAATCTACCTAATTTAATTAGTTCCCTACAAGGGGGCTTGAATTCTCAGAGCAGGCAGAGATGGCTGAAATGGACCACTCGCTCTGGGATGACCGGGCATCTGCTGACCTTGTCTTTGATACTAGGCAGGATTTCAAAGTCCTCTGTGGCTACCTTCACCTGCTCTCTCTAGGGACCAGCTCTGTTCTCTTGGCTACTTAGAAAAAGAGGCTTCGATTTCTTCCTGGTCTACAGCTATTGCACCTCCCTCCCTTCCTCTCCTCCCCACCAACCCCCCATCCCCTCACATAGCTTTACTGGAATATGACTCACATACCAAACAATTCACTCATTTAAAGTATACAGGTCAATCATTTTTAGTATATTCACAGAGTTGTGCAAACATCACCACAATCAATTTTAGAACATTTCATTACCCCTAATAGAACCCCATACCCACTAGCAGTGACTGACCGTCTAACCCTAAGCAATCACGAATCTACTTCCTGTCTCTATAGATTGGCTTATTCTGTGCATTCCATCTAAATGAAATTATACAATATATGGTCTTTGGTGACTGGCTTCTTTCACTTAGCATGTTTTCAAGGCTCATTCACGTTATATTAGGTATCAGTACTTCATTCCCTTCTATAGCCAAATAATATTCCATTGTATGGATATATCATATTTTGTTTATGCATTTATCAGCTGACAGACATTTGTATTATTTCCATTTTTTGGTCATTATAAATAATGCTGCTATGAACATTAGTCTCCAAATTTTTGTACGACCATATGTTTTCATTTCTCCTGGGTACATACCTAGGAGTAGAATTGCTGGGTCATATGGTAACTCTACGTTTATCTCTTTGAGGAATTGCCAGACTTTTCTAAAGTGGCTGCAGCATGTTACATCCCACCAGCCGTGTATGAGAGCTTCAATTTCTGCACATCCTCACCAACACTTGTTATTATCTGTCTCTTTAATTATAACCATCTTAGTGGGTGCAAAGTGGCTTCTCATTGTGTTTTTGATTTGCATTTCTCTGATGGCTAATGAGGTTGAGTTTTTCTTTTCATGTATTTGTCGACCATTTGTCTATCATCTTCGGAGCAATGTCTATATAGATCCTTTGCCTATTGGTAGGGGGTCTATAAAGCACTACTTGATAACTGAATAAATGATGCCTCGCTCCAATATGTACTATTACTTCCCTTTGTTTCCAAGTAAGTTGTTTCTGTTAGATAAGGAATCATGCATTGTCTTCAGTGTGCAGGTTCTGTGATCATGTGCTTCCTCAAATAGGGGCTCATGGACTTTGGGGGATTAAAATGATAACTTTTTACTGAAGAGGTTGTGGCCAAGGGGCCTGAGGGGTGGGTGGCAGTGAGGACCTGGACTCCAGGCTCTGATCCTCCGCCTCCTCTTGGCCTTCCCCCTCTGGGCCTTAGTTTCTTTGTATAAAAACAAAACACTGAGGAATGTACTACTGATCTAGTCAACAATGTGCACTGGGCTGAGAAGCCAGACTCTAGAGACCGACACTGTATGATCCCCTTTATGTGCCTTTCCGAAAAAGGCAGAACTACAGAATCAGACAACAGATCAATAGCTGCCAGGAATGTGGATGGGGGGAGGGGATTAACCATGAAAGGGCACGAGGGAAATTTGGGGGGTGATAAAATTACTCTCTTGAGTTTTGGTTGGTGGTTACATCATTGTATAAGTTGGTCAAAATTCATATCTATGTCTAAAAATGGTGAATTTTACTGTATGTAAATTATACCTCAATAAACAAACAAAATATAAAACACACACACACACACTCACAATTGGACTAGCAAATCTCTAAGGTCCTCTGAGGGCTGATACTCACTGATACTGTCCTGCAGGTGTGGTCACGGGCAGGGCAGCAGCAAGAGATGGCCAGGGCCTCCTCTAGTTTCTAATCTTTCCTTCCCTGATCCCTCCTCCTCCTCCCCAACTCAACAGTCTTTTGGTGATGTAATGGGAGAAAGAGGGAAAACAGGCTTCATTGGCTTGCTTGGCCATTTTAGGAATGAGGCCCTTCCTCCAAGAGGTAGCTGTGTCCATGTGGCTGACAGATGTTTTCTGAGGATGGTGGCCTTGCCCAGCTGCTCATCCTGGGTCCAAGGTCTGAGCAACTGGCCCCAAATGGAATATTTCTGAACAAGAGCTCAGAATCCAGATCCTAGAGAAGCAGCCATGGAGGCTTGTCAGACAAATGGGAATGGGGATGGAGAGCTCACACTTCTTCCATTTTCCATCCAGGGTCTGCAGGAGGAACACCCCACGCACCGCCCCACCTCTGCCCAGCTATTTACTGAGGCCTAACGTGGGATTATTGATCGAGGCCATCCAGGTTACACACAGTGAGGGAACCAGGCCCTTGCTGGGAAGATGAGAGCAAAGGCTTGTCACAGGCAAGGCAGAGACTGCTACCTGCACAGGCAAACAAAACCCACACCTCCCGGCTGGCAGGAAGGGCTGGGAAAGCTGCCCAGCAGCGATTTGCAAACGTGCTCCGCCTTCACCACCTCCCAGGGCCCCTCTCAGATGCAGCAACTGCTAATATCGGCACTCGTTTCGCGAGCACTTACTAGGTACCAGGCACAGGCTAAGCCCTCTATATTAACTCACAACAACCATACGATTCTGAAGTTCCCACCCTTATTTTACAACGAAGGAAACTCATGCTCAGACTGAGGTGTGCGGCCCAGCCGCCGCCATCAGGGGCTGTTACTCGATTTGTCTGCTGAAAAAAGCCAGATCCGGCTGGGCCAGTTCCCAGGCTCTGAGAGGAATGAGCCCGTGCCTTAAGGGCAGGCTCATCACAGAGAGCTCCGCGCCAGACGGAGCTCATGCCCTACCCCAAAGCCTCTGTAAAACAAGCCAGAGCCTGCAGCCTCTCGCTGGCCAGGGAGGCCTGCCCCTCGATGTGCAGGGTCTGGGACAGATCCTATAACCACCACTGTGGGTGCTGAAGGGCTGGGGGCAGGGAGGGGGCCCAGGCACAGGCGTCACAAGTCCCAGTAAGGGGAGCCAGGAGTTCATGAGGAGAAGCACCCTTCGGAAGGCAGGCTGGGGGAAGGCACACTCTGCGGCCCAGGAGGGGACAAGCCCTGCAGAGGGCCTCCAGGATGTTTCTCCAAGCCACAGAGTTTGGAAGCTGTCACATCCTAGGAAAAGTCCGAGGATCGGAGACATCTATCTGAGGCCCTGAGCAATTGGGAGCTGCCACCAAGGTAAGGGACAGCCTCATGCCCTTTCGGCCAGAAGTCCCCAAAAGGAAGTGGGGAGAGAGGAAGCACTCAGGGGGTTGTCAGACAATCGTGGGTGGGCAGAGCTCCTACTGTTATAATGGGCAGCCCCAAATCTCCACCTCCATCTTGGACCTGAAGCAGATCTCTGTCCATAGTGACAGCTTGCTGAACAAAGATCTGGAAATAAACCAGATGGCTCAACCGAGAAGGAGTTCCAGACTCCCTGGAGGAGGTGGCCATGATCAAGGAGGACAAGGAAGTACAGCTCTTTTGTGGTGGGGCCATGACCTGACAGTGGGATATGCTACAGATCTGACACTTCAGCGGCTACTGCAGGTGTGAGCTCGGTCTTGACCTTGTGAGGCAGGAGTTCTCGCTCTGGGAGGTGGCCCAGGGGTTCGGAGACAAGTTGGTTCCCATGCAAATGTGGCTGAAGACCCATTCCCACACTTCTGAGATCACTCTTACTTTCCGGAGCAGAATTTCTGCCACTGAAGCAAACTGCTAGGTGCCAGCCTCATCGTTAATAGGATTGCGGTACCCTGGTTCCTTTTTACCTTGTTCTCTTTCTCCTCTTGTCAGCCTGACTTCCAGGCTCTCAGAGTCCTGCTGCTTTGGCGTGATTGGAAGATGAGATTGTCTGTCGCTCAGGAAACCAAGACTCCCCATAAAGATCCCCGTCTGTGTGTAGCAGACTTCCATCTTGGGACTTTATTTAAGAGTGTCAGATGGTGTCTGGCCACTGCGGACGCTCACCAGGCCACTGTGGTTTGTGGTGGAGCACAGACAATGGGGCACAGACACCACCCAGCCAAGGAGACCCTGGTAGAGTCAGGGGCGTCAGCCTTCTGGTGACACTGTTGTCCCAACCTACCAGGATGTATTCCCCACCCCAGAGCTTCCCCAAGCTGCTCAGCATCTGCTTAGGAGCGAGGGGGAAACAGGCCGTGTGTGTGTGTGTGTGTGTGTGTGTGTATGTAATGGGGCAGGGTAGGGAGTGGGGAGTGGGGATGGGTGATAGATTTTTTTTTCTAGTGGTAAATCCTACCCAACAAACCCCCAAACCAAGGAGCCACACAGAGTGAGCTGGATTATAGTGGGTTCAAGTCATTTATTTCTAGATGGTACCAGCGTGTTTGATTCTGGAGTCCAATCCCCAAATTCCAGAAAAATAAACTAACGAGAACCACATGCACTATGAGAAGGCCATTCCGACGTGTCTGTGATCGTGCGTCGAGTGGGCATAGAATACAGACCAGGAGCCCTTGGCGCGGCGCAGGGCCTCCCTCCTCAGACAGCTGACAGCCTCTGGCTCTGAGTCCTTATTTGGGACTGGGGAGAGGGCTGAGGCCGGGCCATTAGGACCCTGTTCCTTTACGGCCCTGGGCCCCTTATTGCTACATTTGCTACTTTGCTACTTTATGGCCCCTGGGTGGTGCCCAGGGGATGCCTTATCAGTGGGTGGTACTAATGAGTAGGTTGCTGGCGTCTGCCGTTGCCATGGTTACATGAACCCAGACCTCTCTCCAGAGGGTCCTGAGGTGAGGTGTCAGGGATTCATTTGGCCACTTTTTGACTGTGCCACACATGGTCCTTGCTACATACTCAGCTCAGACAGCCCTTTTGGAGGCTGGTGGCATGTTACCTTCCCCCCCAGGACTTTCCAGCTCCTGGACTTTGCTGGAACACCTCCCTTCAATACGTTCTGCAAGGCCCAAAGACCAACAGCCCTCAATTCTTTCCAGCTTCTGGGAAGGCTTGCTAGTGGTGGTTTTTGAAGCCCATGCACATGGAGCATAATGAGAGGGGTGCATTTTAAGAAAAACATCAATTTCTACAACTAGCCAAGGAGCTGGATGGGTGGCAGGCTCCTGCTTCATGCCCTGTTGGTGAGGTAGTTTGAACACAACAGGGACCCTACTACAGGGAAAGCCCCTGGAGCACGTCTCCATGTGTTCACTGGTCTAAGAAGCAACGCAGAGTGGTGAGAGGTCCCTCCTGGGTGCTGGCCTGTACCTGACACCTTGGCAGGGGTTGGTCTGGAGCAGGATGCAGCTGACTGCCCAGGTGGGCTAGACCCTGCTGCATTCCTGGGGCACAGCAACCCCTTCCCAGCAGAACAAAGCATCCCTTCCTGGAAGGGCAGGAGCCCTCTCTCCAGCCCAGAGAGCTCCTGCTCCTCTGGTCAGGCCCTCTGGCTGCTGCTGGGCGCTTACATGTGCCAACCTACGAGCTTTCCTCTTCCCATGTAGGCAAAGTCTATGGCAGTCAGATGTCCAATGCCTGGTGCCTGTGTGTCTGCCCTGATGGGTGGGTGGTCACTTCTAAGACTGCCCTGATGCTTTGGCTGTGGCGCTGCCAACATGGTATTTGCCCTGTGAATCCTTATGGGGAAGAAACCCAGACCCAGAGACCATGCCCAGTCAGGGGAGCTAAGGCAGGACAGGGCAAAAACGCAAAGCTTATTTTGCTACAGAATTGCCTTCGAAAGTCTAATCTGGTCTGAATTTTTGGTTTTGTCGACCAGGCCAATGGGGAACTGGCCAAGACCAGATTTTCCAAGTGTACTTGCATTCTAAGGTCTGCATGGTAGACTGACCTTGGACTAGCCAGCTTGGGTGGAGCAATCCTGTTCTACCCCCCATTTCTGGGTGTGATCTGCTGGGGGGGTACGTGGTGGCAGTCACAAGACCGAACATGCCTTGGTTGGGAGGCGGGATGAGTCGGGTTATTGCTCTGGGTTTGAATCCATTCGAAGTGCCCCGATGTCTGTCGAGCCTGCTGGATGTCCCCAGAGGTGTCTGGAAGCCTTCAGCCTGCTCTATCTCAGGGCTGCAGTCCATCTGGCTCTGGGCGGGCCTTCTGGGGGCCTCCAAGGTGGGCCAAGCCTCAGGAGCTGCAGCCGGGGGGCACAGAAGTCCTGGCCAGGGAGACTACCCCTGCCCTGGCTGCAGCCACGAGGAAGGACAGGAGGAAGCCAGGCCCTTGCCCTCGACAACTGAGGGCACAGAGGCCCCTGTTGTTCTAGAACTGCCTTTGTCCACCTACCCTGTGTGTCAGTGTCAGCATAGCCTGGGCACCTTGGCAGGGAATAGCTTCCTTTGGGCAACGTTGAGTGCAGAGGAACATGATCGGCAATTTTGTTCTGAAACAGGAGGTCTGTGTGAAAAGCAAGGGGACAAAAAAAGGATGGGACGAGAAGAGGAGGGGTCAGAAGACCCCACAATACGGGAGCGGGCTTCACCAAACTCATTTACTCACCAAGCAGTGGCCAGCTGTCTGCCAGGTGCCAGGTTCTGAGCCCAGGTTGTGTGGCATGAGGGGGAGGGAGTGTCTGCCCAGAATCTGGGTCTATAGCCCCCCCTTTGGAGGCACCCTGAGGACTCAAAATAATGTCTCTAATTTCCACTGTACCGAGAAGGGAGAGCAAACACTGCCATGGGGGAAACTGAGGCGCAGGGGTCAAGAACCAACCACGGCGCAACTGTAATCACGACTCCTCATGCCTTCGGTGGCTCTGCTGTGAGGGATGGAAGCTGGTGCCCCGGAGACAGGGCACGAAGGTGGGCTTGGAAAGATGGTCCTGGGGGAGCACCCAGGAATCAGCGTCTGCAAACAAGCTTATGAGCCTCACCAGCTGGTGAAATTGCCCACACAAGTAAAGAAGTACCAGTGATTGCTGTTTTGCTTCTGTGTTTGCTGTTTATACACTCCCAAGGGAGATTTTTCACCTCCGGCCAGAATAGATCAAAGGAGGATTGTCATAGCAGGTGTGGAGGCGGGGATGAGTGTCTGAATTCAAAAGCACGTTGCTTATACCACTCTGTCGGAGGGCTCACGGGAGTCACAACGGTGACAGCGACAACAATGAGAGTAATAGCTACCATTTGCAAAACACCTACTATGCGCCAGGCACCCGACTCGGTGCCCTGTATCACTCCCTCACAGCCAGGTGGGCGGATGGTCATTTGCAGGTTGGGCTCTGTGCTGGCATTGCCCTGTGATGATTGGCATTGTGGAGGGCAAAGCCTTTGCTGGACCGTCAGAGGACCATTGGGCCCTGGCCTCGCCTCTGGGCACAGATTCCGCCCCAGCTTCAGACACAACTGAGACCAGGCCGCAGGGGCCCAGCCACGCCTGGGACTGCCAGCCTGGGGCCCAGCCCCTCCATCTGGGACCCTCCCAGCTCCCACCTGGAGCTGCCGGAGGGGAGGATCCCAACGGCCCCCGAGTTCACCGCTACGTTTATTTTGAGTAAGACACGCGGGAACACACCAAGGAGCGAGGGGCCACGACAGAATAAATTACAAAATAATAAAAAATTTAAAAGATGGTCAGAACCTTCACGGCTGTTAAACCACAAGCTCTTTCATCAACACCAGTGCTTCCTCTGGTGTTGGACCCTCGAGACGTTTGGCAGGAGCAGAGGGCAGCCGCCAGTGCCTGTGGAGACCTCTTTGAAAGGCGGCCTGCAAGGGGGTTGGAAGAACTCGAGGTGCTGCAGTCCAGGAGATGGCTCAGTGCTGACGATGCGATTGGGGCGCGTGGTGTGCGGGCAGCCTGGTCCCGGCTCCTTACGCGCAGCGGCCGCAGAGGTGGGGGAGGCGGGAGGTGGGAGGTGGTCGGGACACAGTGGTGTAACTAGGGGGGTGCCGTGGGTGCACCGGAGAGGCGGTGGGATGTAATACTGGATGTGCTCAGGGCCAGTGGTCCTCTTGAGTTTGCTGGAAAGCGTGATCCCCCAGACGGCGGGAGGAGTGATGAGAGTCAGAATATAACCTCAGCTGACAGTCACAGCGGGAGTCCCACCGGGTGCTCTCCCCTGAACGTGTTAGGGACCAGGACCTCCTAGAGAGTGCGGTGTCGGCACGCGACTATACAAGGAAGAGAGGGTTGTAAACAGGGGCTTCTACCCGGCCGACCCCAGGTTCCGTGGACTCTCTTTCTGGCCTCCCTCTGGTTCACCCACTGCGTCTCCCCACCGTTGCCCATCACGGCCCTCACTCTTTCTCTTTCACAGTGACCAAATCTCCCCGCAGGGAAACTCTGTCTGCAGATGTGGAGCGCGGCCGGCTGCCCGCGTGGTCCTCGGGCCCGGGCCCTGCAGGGGGGACCGTCAGGAGGACTGCATCAGGCCGGTGAGGCGCTTGCCCGCCAGCGACTTTCCCTGCAGAGACAGCGACACAGGGGCACCACAGGCGCACACACACACAGAGGACAGACACAGAGAGCCAGACAGGTGGATTAATTGTTGCACGAGCCATGAGGCCAAACGACTTAGCTCACCGACCCCTTTCATCTCTGGGTTTTGGAGCCTTAGCCACAGACAACTGAACAACCAGGTCTTTGGGGCAGGTTAGGGGGTGAGGGTGTGTTGCTGGTACACTTTTGGGGGTGTGGGGATCTTACTTACCCCAAACCAGGCATTTCAACCTTTAGGTAGAGTGTCTCTTAATGCCTGTGGGCTGCCCCTGAACTTGATTTTATCCAAGTGAGGAAGGAAAGGTGGCCTGGGGACTAGTAAGATCGGGGGGTGGGGGGGGGGCGGGCAAACCCAAACAGATGATGGCTAAGAATCTGGGTGACTTGGAACTAATGAATTAACTAGTCTGAAGAAGGCAGAAGACCTAGGAATCCTGTTTAAAATGCAGGATTGAGCTCTCCTTGGGTCTTCCTGACAACCTGTTCTGGGACTGGGAAGGTGTGGGGGCTCTGCCGAGGCTCGGAGCCTGGGCTGCAGGACACAGGGCAATACACTCCTATGTTCTTGGTCCCCCATCTATGGTACCCAGAGGCTGACTTTGATGATTCCACATCAGGAAGTCTTACACGCTCTTCACTTACAAACTATGAAGCCGTTCTTGTCCTTTCAAAAACAAAAAGGATGAACTCTATCGTGAGGCCTGGTACACGGGGCATAGAGGTCCTGAGAGAGGCCAGTTGTTCGCATGCCCGGGAGGAACCTCTGATGTGGGGCTGGGCACCAACAGGAGGAGCAAGGCTCAGCCCTCTGCTTATTTCCCTAGCCATGGTCTGCGCCCATCCCCTGCTCACCCTCTTCAGAAATCCATAGCATTGGACAGGCGTCTAGAGGAGAGTATGGCTGGACCCAAGCAGATTGATCACTGTGTCTGAGAAAACACTCAGAGCCCATCTTAATATTGACAGTGGGTCAGCGACACCAGCGCCATCCGCCTAGGGTAGCACGTGGTCGCTCATCAGCAAGGGCTGCAGCGTTTGGTAGCGTGAGGTTTCAAGGGCCAGCAACTCCTCATGTTCATTTCCAAGTGGGGTGTGAGGGCTCATCTTGTTTACTGGGCTTGGCTGCATGTAAGCTGGATGTAATTAAAAAAAATTGATCAGGTTTGTGAAGCCTGGTAGGGTACTCAATAAACCTGCTGATTGATGAATTGATGGATAATGGGCATTTCCAACAAACGAACAACATGGGCTGCGAGTTTGCTGGATACAGGACAATATGTCATCTGGCTTAGCTCTCCACGGAGGGACGTGCCAGCTTGACTTTGAGAATTCCGATGGCAGGGATGGGAGCTTGTCCAGAAATGCAAATGCTCTCAGGGGCAGTTGGGAAGTCTGCATCTACCTCCCCTTTGCTCTGCTTTTCCCCTTTCATGCCTCATGTTTACTAGTGAGAAAAAACTTTTCATTTTTTTCTTCCCTACCTTAAAACAGACACACACACACACACACACACACACACACATGCACAAAATCTCCCCATCAGCAACCTTATCTGAATCTTCAGATACACTAAACTTAGCCTGCAGCCGGTTACATTTATACTGGGCTAAGAATTTTTTAATCAGATTTTTTTTTTTTAAATCCTAGAGGGTTTCAAGTGCCAGTCTTTGCAAATCACTAAAAGCAGGATGGCTACTCCTCTGTGTGGAGTGAGTTAGGTACAACAATAGTTCACAGATGGCAGAGGCTGACCTCCGAGGACTCCCTCTAGCCCTGGTTCTAAAGCACACATGGAGCCGGGACTTTCCTTGACTGCCCTTTCTTACACGGAGCTGTAGGCATTTGTCATCCAGGTGGTGCACCTGGGAACGGGCCTTCTCCACGCAGGCCTGAAGGCGGGAAGCATGGGGAAATGTGGAGCTGATGAGTCTAGGGGCCTCCTGGTACGGGGGCTCTACCAAACCTCCCACAGCTCCTGTCACCCTTTTCCATCCCTGCTCACATGAAAGGCACCAAGGAATGCTGCTTTCCTCCTGGGTGCTGCTTATTGCTGTGGAAACCACACACCAAATACCAGCTCCTCCCCCCTCCTTCCACCCCTCCTCTACCAGGGCCACAAATTACACATGGTGTATCCAGATATATTTCCAGGTTTGCCATACAATGGCATTTGGGGCTCTGATTTAGCTGGCGGGTGTGAAAAAAAGGAATCACTAAGGCTTCTAAATAACAGTCCGTTGCCTGTGCGGATGCTAAAAGCCCAGAGACAAAGAGGGTGAGGTTTACCAGGCATCCAAACCCTCATTACAGCTTCATTCTCATTAGTGAGGTCATTTTGGCTGGAGAAGGGGCTGTGGTTGAGGGAGGTTAGAGATTCTATTTCTGGATGATTGTGTGTCTGTCTGTTTTAGGTGAATTTGGCCCTGAGGATCCCTACCCTCCACGCCTCCCAGTTCTGTAGAGCGGGCTGGGCTGGGAGGCGTTAATTAATCTCTTCCTGCCTAAGTCCTGGAGCTCAGCCTCACAGCTCTGACTGCAAAGACCTGTGGCCAGCCCATCAATCCTTCCCCTCCCCTCTCCCAGCTGCTTGCAGCGGCTCAGGGCTTCACAGTTGGGGGCGGGGCTGCAGCTGACAGCCCGGAGAACACGCCCTGAGATTGTTCCCAACCTCTCAGCCATCCAGGTGGTACTCCTTGGCATTTTTGTCTCCCTCTCCCGCTCCTGCTCTCACACATTTACCAAATGCCAGTTCTGCTGCTAAAGGAGGTCATGATGGTTCAGGTCGGCTCAGGGGGCAGCTCAGCCCAGCCGCAATCTGTTCACTAGGCGGTGACCTCGTGGGTGAGGCTGGAAGGTGGTTACTCATGCAGGGTGCAGGCAAGGCTAGATGCTGGCCTCGGGCTTTGGGGAAGAAATCCTGCAATCACACTGGCTCAGCAGCTGCCTCTCTTCAGAAGAGCTGAGGTTCTTATAATTTTCAGGGATCAAAGTGAAACCTGACAGCAGAGGCTACCGGTGTTCAGAGATGAGGTGCCCCAAGGTGTACGCTGCTAGGGGCTTGCTGGGAGCTCCTAGCTACTGCTCTGCGCACAGAGAGGAGAGCTCCCACCCTGCGCCTTCTAGGGGTCTTTCCTTCCTCCTCTTCACCCCCATCCTCGCCTCCAGTTTGGACGGTTCTGCAGGAGACACTTAGGAAGGGGAGTGGTAATTCTGCCTTTGCCGGGCATCTTGCTTAGTTACAGGGAAAGGAATTTTTTCAGGGTGTGAATGTGTGCTGTTCCTCAATGCTGGTCAGTCGGGAACAGATCATGGTGCCAGGAAACTGCAGCCAGCTCAGCCTGAGGCCTTGGCGTAGCTGAGCGAAGCAGCTGAAGGTGGTTGAAAATGCTATTAGCAGGCAGCCTTTGTCCAAGTGAAAAAATATACAGTGATTAAGAACTGAGCTGCAGAAGGTACATTCCAGAGACACCAAAGCTTTGCATTCAGACAAAGTACTTTTCACCTTCGAGACATTTGGCCAAGTTTAATCCAATAGAATTTGGGATCCTTCAATTTCATGGACCACAGGCTCAGTGCTGGGTTCACAAACACCCACACGTTCAATTCCCACCCTCCACCCTGACTAATCATTTCAGCTCTGCAGCCATCCTGATGGCTAGAAGCCTGGAAGAAGGTGGTCACGGAATCCTTTGTTTCTAAAAGGAAGTGCACAAAAGGAATAGCTCCCTTTTGTGAGGTGCTTCAGGAAAAATCGACATGCTGCTTGACATGCTGTGGCTCTGTGCATCGCACTTCCAGATATTAATCAACAAAGCATGCACCATCTGGGTTACCAAGAGCTTTCGCCACTCACTTACCTGAGAGATTGACGCTAACCTCTTTGGCTGGGAGAAGGGCTGTGGCTCAAAGAGTAGCCCTGGGGGTCAGATGGCATACTGGGGGCAGCGGAGCCAAGCACTAGTGGCTCAGGCAGGACCTTTTTCAACTCTAAGAAAGTAGAGACATCTGAGCTGCTGATGAGATTTTCTTGCTAATTTGCTCAGATGACCTAAGACCAAAGTTACAGATCTCAAGTCCACTAACTCTAAACACATGCTATGAGGGGGATGGAAATCAACTGTGGTTGTCTCTAGGGGAGAGAGATGGAATTGACTGGAAAGGGGCATAAGGGAACTTTATAGGGTGATGGGTGTAGGTTACACTGGTGCATACATTCGTCAAATTCATTGAACCATACATTTCAGATCTATTCATTTTGCCATGTGTAATTATGTTTCAAAAGAAAAAAAAAAGATTAGAAAAAAATCCAGCTATCACATCTCTGCTTTGAAATTTCCCACCCCTTACTCTTTTTCAGTGGCTGTCCCAGCAACTTTGCCTTTTGGCTAAATTCAAAGCTTCCCCCTCCAGTATAGGAGAAACCCAGATTCCTCTGCTAGGGGAACTAGAACTTGCAACAGAACTAATTTGGAACATGATTTCTAGTCTCCATAGATCCAAACGGATCACCTTGTGGTGACACACAGGCATTTTTCATCCCTGCTCATGAAAAATGGTGTTTTGCTGAATAGGGCTCACCAGGTGACCTCAGCAGGCAAGAAGTGGGAGGTCCCAGAGAGAAGCTGTCCTTTCAAGGAGGCTGAAAGTTACCTATGAGTAGATGATGCTCAAGTTCATAAACGATGAGTGTGTGTGGACTCACAGGCCTGTAGGGGGCTTGCTGGCGAGAGCCGTCAGCCCTAGGAGCCAGGTAGAAAGGAAAGGTCCCCGCTTGGGTTTGTTGGGAGGGGGAGGAGCCAAGGACTCCAGCCAAGTCAGGACTGCCTGACTTCATCCGGTGACTTCCCTGGAGGTTGGTCCCCCTGGAGCCCTCTTCTCCACTGAGCAAAGCAAAAGGGATGATTTCAAAAGGAAGTGTAAGGTATTCTGTGGCATCTCCTTTCTCAATGATGTTTAAAATTGGAGAGAGAGTGCCATTTGCTTGGGAAAGTTTAGAGGGCTAGAAGCTCTGGCAGGGGATGGTAGGAAAACCCATACTTGATAGAGAATAATTTGAAAACACTCCAACTCTCCTCTTTCATCATCAGCAAGATGGGCAGATGAGATGGGAACTAGCCAATGGTTACACATGGCTGATTCATGGCAGAGCTAGGCTGGAGCAGCATCCAGGAAGCAGAGGCTGCTTCTGGCTTTCTCACTCTTCAGGGATGGGGGAGGGGGTGGGGGGGGTGGGTGCCCTGTGACAAGATCCATTCCTGAGGTCTGTATTACTCCTGGGTCCTTGCCAAGCTTTCTGATCTCTCTCAGGAGCTGAAGGGCATTTTATTTGGTATTGAAATATTCTCTTTATTTATTTGACTTTTTAAAAATAGGATAGCACAGACATCCGAGACACAGCCGGGCCGGTGACTCGGCTGTGGGTGGTGCCCCGGAGTCTGGGGAGGCAGCAAGGGACGCAGGACGCTCTCCGAGGTCACCCCTGGGGAGAGCTGAGAGGCTGACACAGTCTTGGTGCTCCAGCCGGGTGTCAGGCCTGAGCCTCTGAGGTGGGAGAGCCAAGTTCAGGACATTGGTCCACCAGAGACCTCCCGGCCCCATGTAATATCAATCGGCAAGAGCTCTCCCAGAGATCTCCATCTCAATGCTAAGACCCAGCTCCACTCAACGACCAGCAAGCTACAGTGCTGGACACCCCATGCCAAACAACTAGCAAGACAGGAACACAACCCACCCATTAGCAGAGAGGCTGCCTAAAATCATAGTAAGTTCACAGACACCCCAAAACACACCACCGGACTCAGTCCTGCCCACCAGAGAGACAAGATCCAGCCTCATCCATCAGAACACAGGTACCAGTTCCCTCCACCAGGAAGCCTACACATCCCACTGAACCAACCTTATCCACTGGGGGCAGACACCATAAACAACAGGCACTATGAACATGCAGCCTACGAAAAGGAGACCCCAAACACAGTAAGTTAAGCAAAATGAGAAGACAGAAAAACACACAGCAGATGAAGGAGCAAGGTAAAAACCCACCAGACCAAACAAATGAAGAGGAAATAGGCAGTCTACCTGAAAAAGAATTCAGAGTAATGATAGTAAAGATGATCCAAAATCTTGGAAGTAGAATGGAGAAAATACAAGAAATGTTTAACAAAGACCTAGAAGAACTAAAGAGCAAACAAACAGTGATGAACGACACAATAAACGAAATTAAAAATTCTCTAGAAGGGAGCAATAGCAGAATAACTGAGGCAGAAGAACAGATAAGTGACCTGGAAGATAAAATAGTGGAAATAACTACTGCAGAGCAGAATAAAGATAAAAGGATGAAAAGAATTGAGGACAGTCTCAGAGATCTCTGGGACAACATTAAACGCACCAACATTCAAATTATAGGGGTCCCAGAAGAAGAAGAGAAAAAGAAAGGGACTGAGAAAATATTTGAAGAGATTATAGTTGAAAACTCTTAATATGGGAAAGGAAATAATCAAGTCCAGGAAGCACAGAGAGTCCCATACAGGATAAATCCAAGCAGAAACATGCCAAGACACATATTAATCAAACTATCAAAAATTAAATGAAAAGAAAAAATATTAATAGCAGCAAGGGAAAAGCAACAAATAACATACAAGGGAATCCCCATAAGGTTAACAGCTGATCTTTCAGCAGAAACTCTGCAAGCCAGAAGGGAGTGGCAGGACATATTTCAAATGATGAAAGGGAAAAAACTACAGCCAAGATTACTCTACCCAGGGCTTCCCTGGTGGTGCAGTGGTTAAGAATCTGCCTGCCAGTGCAGGGGATATGGGTTCGAGTCCTGGTCCAGGAAGATCCCACATGACACAGAGTAGCTACGCCCATGTGCCACAACTACTGAGCCTGCATTCTAGAGCCTGTGTGCCACAACTACTGAGTCTGTGAGCCACAACTACTGAAACCCGCACACCTAGAGCCCGTGCTCCACAAGAGAAGCCACTGCAATGAGAAGCCCGTGCACTGCAAAGAAGAATAGCCCCTGCTTGCCACAACTAAAGAAAACCTGCTCACAGCAATGAAGACACAAGGCAGCCAAAAATAAATAAATAATTAATTAATTAAAAAAAAAAGCGATTACTCTACCCAGCAGGGATCTCATTCAGATTCGATGGAGAAATTAAAACCTTTACAGATAAGCAAAAGCTAAGAGAATTCAGCACCACCAAACCAGCTTTACAACAAATGCTAAAGGAACTTCTCTACACCAGAAACACAAGGAGGAAAAGACCTACAATAACAAACCCAAAACAATTAAGAAAATGGTAATAGGAACATACATATTGATAACTACCTTAAATGTAAATGGATTAAATGCTCCAACCAAAGACATAGCCTGGCTGAATGGATAAAAACACAAGACCCATATATATGCTGTCTACAAGAGACCTACCTCAGACCTAGGAGCACAAACAGACTGAAAGTGAGGGGATGGAAAAAGATATTCCATGCAAATGGAAATCAAAAGAAAGCTGGAGTAGCAATTCTCATATCAGACAAAATGGACTTTAAAATAAAGACTATTACAAGAGACAAAGAGGGACACTACATAAAGATCAAGGGATCAATCCAAGAAGAAGAAATAACAATTGTAAATATTTATGCACCCAACATAGGAGCATCTCAATACATAAGGCAAATGCTAACAGCCATAAAAGGGGAAATCGACAGTAACACAATCATAGTAGGGGATTTTAACACCTCACTTTCACCAATGGATGGATCATCCAAAATGAAAATAAATAAGGAAACACAAACTTTAAATGACACATTAAACAAGATGGACTTAATTGATATTTATAGGACATTCCATCCAAAAACAACAGAATACACTTTCTTCTCAAGTGCTCATGGAACATTCCCCAAGATAGATCATATCTTTGGTCACAAATCAAGCCTTGGTAAATTTAAGAAAATTGAAATCGTATCAACTATCTTTTCCAACCACAGCACTATAAGACTAGATGTCTATTACAGGAAAAAATCTGTAAAAAATACAAACACATGGAGGCTAAACAATACGTTACTAAATAACCAAGAGATCACTGAAGAAATCAAAGAGGAAATCAAAAAATATCTAGAAACAAATGACAATGAAAACACAATGACCCAAAACCTATGGGATGCAGCAAGCGCAGTTCTAAGAGGGAAGTTTATAGCAATACAATCCTACCTCAAGAAACAAGAAACATCTCAACTGAACAACCTAACTTTACACCTAAAGCAATTAGAGAAAAAAGAACAAAAAAACCCAAAGTTAGCAGAAGGAAAGAAATCATAAAGATCAGATCAGAAATAAATGAAAAAGAAATGAAGGAAATGATAGCAAAGATCAATAAAACTAAAAGCTGGTTCTTTGAGAATATAAACAAAATTGATAAACCATTAGCCAGACTCATCAAGAAAGAAAGGGAGAAGACTCAAATCAATAGAATTAGAAATGAAAAAGGAGAAGTAACAGCTGACACTGCAGAAATACAATGGATCATGAGAGATTACTACAAGCAACTATATGCCAATAAAATGGAAACCTGGAAGAAATGGACTAATTCTTAGAAAAGCACAACCTTCCGAGACTGAACCAGGAAGAAATAGCAAATATAAACAGACCAATCACAAGCACTGAAATTGAAACTGTGATTAAAAATCTTCCAACAAACAAAAGCCCAGGAGCAGATGGCTTCACAGGCGAATTCTATCAAACATTTACAGAAGAGGTAACACCTTTCCTTCTCAAATTCTTCCAAAATATAGCAGAGGGAGGGACACTCCCAAATTCATTCTATGAGGCCACCATCACCCTGATACCAAAACCAGACAAAGATGTCACAAAAAAGGAAAACTACAGGCCAATACCACTGATGAACATAGATGCAAAAATCTTCAACAAAATACTAGCAAACAGAATCCAACAGCACATTAAAAGGATCATACACCATGATCAAGTGGGGTTTATCCCAGGAATGCAAGGATTCTTCAATATATGCAAATCAATGTGATACACCATATTAACAAATTGAAGGAGAAAAACCATATGATAATCTCAATAGATGCAGAAGAAACTTTTGACAAAATTCAACACCCATTTATGATAAAAACCCTCCAGAAAGTAGGCATAGAGGGAACTTACCTCAACATAATAAAGGCCATCATTCTCAATGGTGAGAAACTGAAACCATTTCCACTAAGATCAGGAACAAAACAAGGTTGCCCACTCCCACCACTATTATTCAACATCGTTTTGGACGTTTTAGCCACAGCAATCAGAGAAGAAAAAGAAATAAAAGGAATCCAAATCAGAAAAGAAGAAGTAAAACTGTCACTGTTTGCAGATGACATGATACTATACATAGAGAATCCTAAAGATGCTACCAGAAAACTACTAGAGCTAATCAATGAATTTGGTAAAGTAGCAGGACACAAAATTAATGCACAGAAA
This sequence comes from Balaenoptera borealis, assembly GCF_965194805.1. NCBI lineage: Eukaryota > Metazoa > Chordata > Mammalia > Artiodactyla > Balaenopteridae > Balaenoptera > Balaenoptera borealis. The sequence continues at coordinate 29,499,267 of NC_138866.1, forward strand.
TCTTTTGCATTCCTATACACTAATGAAAAAACTGAAAGAGAAATTAAAGAAACACTCCCATTTACCATTGCAAAAAAAAAGAATAAATTACCTAGGAATAAACCTACCTAAGGAGACAAAAACCTGTATGCAGAAAACTATAACACACTGATGAAAGAAATTAAAGATGATACAAACAGATAGAGAGATATACCATGTTCTTGGATTGGAAGAATCAACATGGTGAAAATGACTATACTACCCAAAGCAATCTACAGATTCAATGCAATCCCTATCAAACTACCAATGGTATTTTTCACAGAACTAGACCAAAAATTTCACAATTTGTGTGGAAACACAAAAGACCCCAAATAGCAAAAGCAATCTTGAGAAAGAAAAACGGAGCTGGAGGAATCAGGCTCATGGACTTCAGACTATACTACAAAGCTACAGTAATCAAGACAGTATGGTATATAGCTGATTCACTTTGTTATAAAGCAGAAAGTAACACCCCATTGTAAAGCAATTATACTCCAATAAAGATGTTAAAAAAAAAAAGACAGTATGGCACTGGCACAAAGACAGAAATATAGATCAATGGAACAGGATAGAAAGCCCAGAGATAAACCCATGCACTTATGGTCACTGTATCTTTGATAAAGGAGGCAAGAATATACAATGGAGAAAAGACAGCCTCTCCAATAAGTGGTGCTGGGAAAACTGGACAGCTACATGTAAAAGAATGAAGTTAGAAGACTCCCTAACACCATACACAAAAATAAACTCAAAATAGACTAAAGATCTAAATGTAAGGCCAGACACTATCAAACTCTTAGAGGAAAACATAGGCAGAACACTCTATGACATAAATCACAGCAAGATCTTTTTGGACCCACCTCCTAGAGAAATGGAAATAAAAACAAAAATAAACAATGAACCCTAACAAACAATGGGACCTAATGAAACTTAAAAGCTTTTGCACAGCAAAGGAAACCATAAACAAGATGAAAAGACAACCCTCAGAATGGGAGAAAATATTTGCAAATGAAGCAACTGACAAAGGATGAATCTCCAAAATTTATAAGCAGCTCATGCAGCTCAATATCATAAAAACAAACAACCCAATCCAAAAATGGGCAGAAGACCTAAATAGACATTTCTCCAAAGAAGATATACAGATTGCCAGCAAACACATGAAAGGATGCTCAACATCACTAATCATTAGAGAAATGCAAATCAAAACTACAATGAGGTATCACCTCACACCGGTCAGAATGGCCATCATCAAAAAATCTACAAACAATAAATGCTGGAGAGGGTGTGGGGAAAAGGGAACCCTCTTGCACTGTTGGTGGGAATGTAAATTTATACAGCCGCTATGGAGAACAGTATGGAGGTTACTTAAAAAACTAAAAATAGAACTACCATATGACCTAGTAATCCCACTACTGGGCAAATACCCTGAGAAAACCATAATTCAAAAAGAGTCATGTACCACAATGTTCATTGTAGCACTATTTACAATAGCCAGGATATGGAAGCAACCTAAGTGTCCATCAACAGATGAATGGATAAAGAAGATGTGGCACAAATATACAATGCAATATTACTCAGCCATAAAAAGAAATGAAATTGAGTTATTTGTAGTGAGGTGGATGGACCTAAAGACTGTCATGCAGAGTGAAGTAAGTCAGAAAGAGAAAAACAAATACCGTATGCTAACACATATATATGGAATCTAAAAAAAAAAAAAAAATGGTTCTGAAGAACCTAGGGGCAGTACAGGAATAAAGACACAGACGTAGGGAATGGACTTGAGGACACGGGGACGGGGAAGGGTAAGCTGGGACGAAGTGAGAGAGTGGCATGGACATATATACACTACAAAATGTAAAATAGATAGCTAGTGGGAAGCAGCCGCATAGCACAGGGAGATCAGCTCGGTGCTTTGTGACCATCTAGAGGGGTGGGATAGGGAGGGTGGGAGGGAGGCGCAAGAGGGAGGGGATATGGGGATATACGTATATGTATAGCTGATTCACTTTGTTATACAGCAGAAACTAACACACCATTGTAAAGCAATTATACCCCAATAAAGATGTTAAAAAAAAATAGGGTACCACAAACATAAAACAAAGCCTCCCCCATCCTCCAAATCAAGAGATAGGTGAAAATTGAATTATATTTAAAAAAAGCTCTCTGGATGAAGACTTAACATATATTAAACCTATGTAAAAAGTAAGTAATATGGTCAAAATACAAACAATGGATTCTTTTGCAACAGCCCACCATATTATGTACAGTAACATCAGGTTTTTCCACGTCAATGGTGGGTCTATGGAATCTGCCTGCAGTCGTGTCTGCCGAGAGCAATTCCCACAAAATGTTACTGGGATCATTGGCAGGTCCAGACACCTTACTCTAGCCTGGCAACTAGCAGTGCTTTTTTTTTTTTTTTTACTTAAATTTTTTTTTAATTTAGAAAAGTTGAGTTGTCAGCCCTCCTATCTGAACTAAATGTGAGAGGACCAACCTATATCCCCTATCTCCAGGGATTTTCTCTTTGAATTTCTTGTTCCTGCCCAATGGGGTGGCATCGTTATCTCATGCACCCTCCCTTCTCAAGTGCCCTCCTCTTTGACTCAACCAGACTTTGATGGTGGCAGTGTGGGGACAGTCCCCTTACCAGGGACACAGGTTAGCTGCCGAGGAAAGTTACTAACGGCCACCCATTGATTGAACATAGAGCAGCTGTTGTGTGTCAAGCGCACTAGACATTTGAGAGACACCTGTGCTAATGTCCACAGCATCCTTGCCAGTTAGGTATTCCTTTAACCCTGACTGGACACATGAGGTTGAACCACTAGCCTGAGTGCACACTGCTGGTCAGTGGCCTCATGGCCCGTCCACCTTCTCCCCTGTACATGACTGTCACTCTCAAGGAAGGAGGCAGGTGGAAAAGCTCAGGACTAAGGACTCCTCCACATCTATCCACACCAGGCTATCTCTCTGGGCAGTGCAGGGTGATTTTCTTAACCTCACTGAGAAAGATGCTTCAGCTCTTGGGCACACTTGAGACCATCCCAGGCATTTCTGTTCTGCCTAAGGTACTTCCCTCCATCACACTGGGGACTCCTGGGAAGGAAAAGCTGCTACCTTCTGGCTGGCAAGCCTGGCAAAGTGGGACTTTGACTGTTGTGTTGAGCTGAGGTGCACGTCACCGCCGCTTGGCACTCATGGGTTTAAAACGGTGGCTACTGGACCGGCCAGTGAAGCTGCCACTTCTGTTTGTGGCCCTGTGTTATTGGTGCCGATGCCTCTGGGATCTCCATAGCAACAGTCCCAGGGAGGAGAGAAGCAGGTGTGATGTTTACCTTCCTGAGGAGGGGCAGGCGGACGCTTTACTCCAATTAGAACCAACCCCAATTAGAACCACGTGCCTAAATCGAGCTGGCTGGGGAAGCCCTCCCCGGCTGCTCTTCCTGGCACTTCTGCCTCCTGCCCCCTCATCGTGCTCGTCACTTATGGGGCTCTTTGCAAAGTCCGACCTCTACCTGTTAGTTTTGGTGGGTGATGGGAGACCTTCCTCCATGGTCCCCAGCTGTGCAGGGACAAATCTGGAACCCGGCAGGCATGCGGGATGCCGGAGTGACAAGGGCTCAGCAGCTGTGCCCGACACTGGTGGCACAACGCCCAGTCCCCAACTCCCCAGTCTCCTGTCCAAGTTGTGCATTTCCATTTTCCCTGCTGCTTTTTTCACCTCATGCAGGAGAAATGCCCCCCTTTTATTACCGATCTCTTATCTCCTTCCTCTCGTTCTGACTGAAAAACCCTGGTGCTCTTTCTACACTCAGCCTGCAGCAAGGTCTTGGTGGACACAGGGGTGGAGTGGAGGTGGGCATTCTGTTCACGAGGCCCCTCGATGGCACGCCTTCCTTAGCCCATGCTGTGCTGGCCTCTTCCTCGCCTCCTCCTCCTTCTCCTTAAATGTACTTTGGCATCTCTGCGCTGGTTCACCCCAAATTAGGCAAGGGCCCAAAGACTCAAGGAAACAGGGACATGCCTGAATTGCTATCGGCAACAACTTGATGCTACTTTTTTTCCAACTAGGAAGTTCAAGTGACCCTTGACTATGGCGACAGGGGAGAGCGCTGCTGAAGTTTAGTGGATGAGACAGCAGGAGGGATCACTTGCTCGGCTGTGTGTGATCCTTCTCAGGACCCAGGAGGACTCTAATCCCTCCCTCCTAAGGGCACTTCTCATCTCCTGCGAACACGTTCGCCCAGAACACATCCATGGCTTGGGGTCCTTGGTTAAGCCAGCTGCCAAGGCAGAGTTTTGAGGGCACAGGCTGCCAACATGCTGACTGTCCCCACCGCCCCGAAGCATAATCTTTCCGTGAATGTCCAAGTCCATTTGGATACACATTCAAAGAGGGCTGGCTCATTTCTCTTTCCTCCCTACTCTCAGGAATGCAGTTTGGCGGGCATTTATCAGACATGTATTTCTAACCTGAAAAAGTACAGCAGGGGACAGGTCAAGCAGCATTTTTCAAGACATCTCTGGACAGAAACGTGGGCTGATGGAATTCCTAGCCACAGAGACCCTTCTTACTTCCCTACAAACCCTTTTCACATGTCTCTGCAATGCTCTCCATCCCAGTGACACAGGGGATGCGCGGTTCCCTAGCCCTCTTCTCCCCTGGTGGTCTAGCAGGTAGAAAGGTGAGATTTCCAAGTTTCCCGCAGGACTTGGCCCTGGACCACAGAGGAAGAGTAATGGAAGCGGTAAGTGGGAGACTAAGCCTCAGGTTGCTGCTGTTAGATCGAAAAGCATCTTCAAAGGTAGAGGGCATTTCTGCTAGGGGTCCAGGAGAAGTGAGTTACAGGATCAATACCTAAAGACATTATTTGTACATTGCCTCTGGGACAAGGCACTCATCTCCGTGTCATTTCTAGACCCCTCCCCTCAGCTTCTTGTTTCTTAGGAAGAAAAAACTATGGGTGTAAAAAAAGAGGCAGGAAAAATGGGCACCTAAAAAATGGGTGCCACTCACTGTCCATGGAACTAGGGTGTGAGAACAGGAGGGGTGGGCAGAGATAAGGCCACGGACAAACAGATCATCTCTTCCGGATTTGGAGCACCTTCTGGGCAGAAGGATCCCAAAGAAGGTTAGAGAGTTCGGACGCCGGGATCACTCACCCACTGCTGGAAGGAAGCCACCTCGGGGGTGAAATGCAGCGGCCATTCTGACTCTGCGCCAGCAGCACTAGGCAATTGTGTTTTTAGGAAGGGAAGTGAAGAATAACTTATCCAGCTGAAACCGTGAAGACCTGTGGCTTTAGGGGAGCCCCTGCCCAGACACGCACACAGCAGCAGCGGGCAGGCGGTCCATGCGCAGAGGCACATGCAGGTCTGCAGCGTATGTTACACACGTACCATACACTGAACTCAGAGGCGTGTATCAGGCAGGTAGCACATGCACCTGTGTATGCAGCTGTGCACACGCTCATGTGAGTGTTTACACCACAGGCACTTGCAAAAGCATCTCATGCAAGGTTCATGAGCAACCACGTGATTGGCTGTAGAGCTTTACATCAGGCTCCTAAGATGCCAATCTTTGACAGACACTGCAAACTTCAAGCATTTACCTTAAGATACATATATAAACCTGACTTTCCCCAGGAAAAAGCCATTCGTGTCAGTGGAAATGGCCTCTCTGCTTCTGTTTCTGTCAATACTGCAAGCAGTGGGAGCGTGCCGCCCAGGGGGCTGGTTTCCGAGGGATTTCAAAGCATCCCCTGCCACTTGGTTCTGACTCCTCCAACCAGCCCACTTTGTAGCACGCAGTTAGAAAGCAGGAGCCTCTGTTTATCTGGCAGATGGAGCAACCAGACTTGGTGAGGCTGTACTGCTCAGGGTGGCTCCAGGCAGGCAGACAGCTGCCAGGTGAGGGTTTCTGGGAATGAGGCTTCTGCTGTGCAGAGCGCTACATCTGCAGGATTGGATTTCATGCTCTTATAGGGGAGAACCATCTCCGATCTGTGTCTGGAAGCAGGAGGCATCTTAGGGTCCTGCACCTCAGGAGTCGGGGCAAATGCCAGATCCTGACAACGTAGGCAGTGTTCCCTTGGTGGCCCTCCCCACATCCTGGCACCGCACTGCTACAAGCCCCTAGCTCCTACTGCTTCCTGGGAAGTGCACAGGGGCCCGGAGAAAGAGACCACAGGGCAGAAGCTGGCGTGCTGGGTACCGCAGTCCCTCCATTCCTAGGGAAAGCAGAGAAACTGGCTCTCTGAGTTGACTTTAAAAATAAGACAATAATAATAGCTACCATTTATCGAGTAGAGTCATGTGCCGGTTGCTGTAATAAACGAATGTGCTTTGCACACACTGTCGTATTTGAGATACGCGTGTCACCATCCTCAACTGCAAAATAAATACAATAATACCTACCTTGCAGGACGTGGTTGGAAATCAGATAAGGTAATAAGAGCTAATGGGCTGCAGGTAACATCATAATAATGAAAATAATAATACAAAGAGTTAGTTATACTTAAGCATATATACTGCAAACACTATCCTAAGCACTTTATGTATTCTTTCCCTCTTAATCATTTACTCATCTTTTTTACAGATGAGGAAACTGAGGCTTGGAGCCTGAAACACACAGTTAAGTGGTGGAGCTGGAGGAGAACCGAAGTCCCTCTCAGGCTAAGTTCTGCATGACACGGATGCCCACAGTGCAACAACGTGAGCGCCCGACATGGCAGCTGTTCTTGTTATGCCCTCATTTAGTGCCAACATCCACCCAGGGCAGCAGACATCATTGTACCCATCAGGCAAGTGAGCGGCTTGCCCAGGGTCTTATACCAACTTCAGGTGGAGAAATAGGATTCAACGGGGGCTGCCCATCCCTAACCCTGAGCCCATTCTCTACATTCTGGTGGCCCCTAAAGGGATGTTGTTCTCAGGGGGCGGAGCCGGCAGGTCATCTTCAGTAGGGGATGAGAATGCAGTTGGGGGAAATATCACTGCCAGGTTTTCAACATTTAACCTCTCATAGGTAGTGCTTGTTCAGTCACACCCAGATAGCTGGCTGAGGAGCAGTGAGGACAGCTCAGGGCAGGACGAGGGGCCAGTTGGAGCCTCTCAAAACAAACTCCTGCCAGGGCAAGATGCACGTTGCTGTGCAGTCCTCCGTGCGGTCCTGGGGAGGATGGAAAGAAAGGGGACCCTGGCATCAAACCTACACAAAGCTGCTGAAGGGCAAGCTGGGGGCTCTAGTGGCCACCACCCCAGCCGCACGCCTTCCTGGTGATCCTTCTCATAACGTCCTACACATCTAGAAACGATTCAGCAACGCTCTGATTGGGGGCTAGCAAATGATGGGCTCTGAAGCTGTGTCATTACCAAGGAAACCCCCCTTGAGGATATGACCACAGGATGGTGACCACTCACAAATACTAATGGTTGAATCCTTTACATAGTTAGAATTATGGATGCCCTGGAACCTTCCAGGATCATTCAGGACAGAGAATCCATCAGAATTTCCCCTCTCCTTTTGCTGCAGCTTACAAGGTTGGGTTGAGTTTTGTACTGGTTGCTCCATCCCCGTTTCCCAACTTAGTATGCTAGGATGGAAAGGGCAGGCCCTCTACCCTTACTTGATGGTCTGTCTTTTCCCATTAGGTGTGGGGATTTGGATGCACCGTGCTCTTGGTACAAATGAGAAAGGCCAGGGGCATGGTGTAAAACAGTTCTCCAGCCCTGTGAAAAAGCAGGGGCACCCCCTGGATCCCCATACCTCTCTCTCCCCTACCTCTTACATCCAGGCATCAATCACGCCCACCAGAGTTTTAAAGGCCTGTATGAGGGAACACAGTAACAATCAACTCTGACTGGGCTTTCTTTAGCTTCAAAAAATGTCTTATTAAAACTTTGCTGACTTTATCGGGATCGCCATGTTTAATGAGAGGCCTCAAAGAATTTGAAAGCAAAAGATGAGGAGAGGAAAAAAGCTATAAGCTGTAATCACCATAATTATACAATCCCATGATGAGTTGAAAGCAACCCTGGCAATGCCCGAGAGAGGAGGGAGTGTCATCTGCAATCAGGTTGGTCCTCGGGACAGCTGGGAAGAATGTGACACGAGAGCCCTTCCCTTCCCCTGAGTTGGGCTGAAGATGAGTCCTCACGGAAGGGCCCAGGAGGAGGGGGCCCACGAGCGCAGTTTCCCCAGGGTCTAAGGTATCAGGGGGCGTGTTCTGTTCCTGGCCGGGCTGAGACAGTTTGGGTGCCAGCTTGTCCGCCTGGAACCTGCACTGGCATCAGGTAAAAGGCAACTGGCTTGATCATCTTTTCTGCTTTCAACAAAACACCCTTTCTGGATGGAAATGATGTCAGGCCAAGCTTTCTCCAGCATAGGGCAGGGCACCCCACACACGCCAACCCTGGCTGTGCTCAGCTTCCCTAAGCCAACGGGCACTGGTGTCCTCCACGCACTGACTTCCTCCTGGCATTCAGGGGAGAGAGCCCTATTGCCCAGGGCTCAGCTGCAGCAGCAGCGACGGGCTTAAAAAACCAAAAACAAAAGGCAAGGATGACAAGTGAAGGGCAGCAATTCCACTTCTTGACAGTGGCCTTGCTTTGACTTTATCGTCATCTGGCTTTTCTCCCTCAAGGTAAAATCTCCTCCAGATCCCCCACCTCCAGTCTCAGCAAACTCCCTCCATGTGATCTGTCCTCCTTTTCCGTAGCTAATTAATAAACCATATGATAAAATGCAGTATTTCACAAATATTTAATGCATCCGAGGATTCCATCTGGAAGAGGTGATGGAATCCAGAGCAGAAACCTGCTCTACAATATCCTTGGCCATTCAGCTTCTGAACGTTTCCAGGGAGCTCCTTTTTCCTTGGGGTGACATATTCCATCGTTGGGAAGTTGCTATTGTTAGAATATTCCTAGAATGAGTGACCGTCCCCATGTCTTCTACGCATTTGTTCTAGCTTTGTCTGGAACAATCCAGAAATGTCCACTCACCCTGGGAGACAAACACACATATAGCTCCAGATGGTTATTGAATCTCTTTAGGGGCAGGACACCCTTATCTCCTTCAGTCTCATCTGACATGGCTTCCAGAGTCCCCAGCTATTCTCTTCTGAATTTTCTCTAGTTTGTTGAAGTTCCTGATAAAATTCAGGGGGCTTAGAACCAAGATTCAACACAGTCTAGAGCAATACAGAGAGCAGTGGAGCACTTCTTTTCTGACTGTTCCACTTTTGTTATTACAACCTAAAGTTGCTTAAAAAAAAAAAGTGATCGCATCTTGCTCTTGCTTCTATCAAGCTTGTAATCAATTGCAACCTCAGAATTTTTTAAACTTGAATTACAGTGAAGGCTAGGAATGCCACCCTGTAGTTGTGAGACTGAATTTTTTTTAACATAAATTTTATCTGGTTAAATTATACCTGGTTGTTTGGACCCATCATTCTACCTGAAGGAGATGGTTTTACGATAATTCCATTACCTATCAAATGAGCAGTACCTTCCAGGTTTGCATCTTTGAGTATGACTGACATGTTTGTCTCTCCATCTGAGTCATCAAAAAGGATGTGGATAGGACAGGGCTATGGCTGGACCCTTGTGGCCACAACTAGAAACTGCATTTCCCATGGACATAGATCTATTAATTCACCATCTTATCAGCCATTAAGATGCGATGAATATACTTGCTTTCCCTAATTATGGGCAAACATAGAGGCAGCGGAGGTGGAGGGGGTACAGGGGACAGGAACTGATATTATTTTCAACCTTATTGCACTAGTATCTGGTCACAAATAAATATTTTCTGGAGCAGGGGATGTAGTTATGATGGTCATCCATCTACAGTAAGCCAGGCTTGCAAGGAGGGTGTGGAAAGTTCCTGCAAATATTACACCAATGAGGCCCATTCTTGTCTGGGGCTGTGGTGCCATCGCTCAGGCCAAAATGAATTGACCTTGACCAGCGGGTGTGGCAGAACTCTTGCCATTTGGACGCTGCCACTGCCTGGGTAGCTATACACTCCCAACCCCGTCCCACCTTCCCATCTGTCAGGGAGCCAGCAAACAAACACTCAAGGGTCTTTCTCTCATTGGCCTTCAGGTAACATCACTGAACTGCAGATCCCACTTCTCCAAGCTCTTTTCAGCTCCCCTGCGGTGTCCCAGTCAGCATTCTGCTTCATAGCAACATTTTAGAGATTGTTCCTTCCTATGGATTTGTATCCTGCCCTCCTTCCAGAATACCGTGGTTCCCAAACTCGATTTGAACCAAAGATACTCATTTGCTGCTCAGAAACAGGGGAGACTCCCGCGTTGCTTTCACCAGGAGCTCATTCTGGGGGAATGCCGTGGCCGGCTTACTTCTCAGCCTTCGAAGTCCTTAGACCTTGAGCTCTCTGACTTCTAACTGTCCAGTATGGACACAGGCAGAGTTGGGTCTCTTCTCCCTGACCTTGACATTGGCAGCTTTGTCTCCTTCCTAGGTTCCTGCTATTCCAAAGCCCGACTGATGCCTGGAGGTTTCTCTCCTGCCCCTTGCGTGGTACCGCTGCTCCCCTGGCAGGTCCGAGGCGGATTCTGTCCTCTGGAGAAGCGGGCGTCCTGTCCCGTGCGTGGCCCGCACTCCCCGCCGTTCATCCCCGCTGAGGGCCCTGTGGTCGGTCACCTTCACCCTCTGCCTTCTCCCTGGACAGATGGGAGCCCATGGCCGTTCTCACATGGCTGCCTGGGGACAGGAGCCAGAAATCTGACGGTACAAGCAACAGGGAACGGGCTGAAATCCCACAGCCCCATCAGCCACTTCTAAAGGGAGAGATCCTTCTAGAAGGACGTCTTTCCTGAGTGGGGGGTAGGAGGAAGGCTCTGTTACGGCAAAGGGCTGCAGGTCAGCTCCCGAAATAGCTTCCCACCTGGCACATCCATCCACAGTGTGCCCCCAGCCTGCCTCGCGGGAGACTGGCAGGGATGCGATTTGGATCGGAATCAGTAGCTGTAAACACACAGCTGTGCCTTTCTGCCTCACGGGAGTTTTTCACTTGACTGCTCGGCACACTGGGGTCTGGGGAAGGCAGGAGAAGCCCGGGGTGGGGGAGAGGGAGGGCCGGCCAGAGGAGGAGGGCGCAGTTTTGCAGAGCCTAGCTGGCCCCCGGGTCGGGAGGCAGGGTCACTGCCGCACTGAGCGGGCACTCCGCGGGGAGGGCGCTTTTGGCTGCTTTTGTTTGACAGGTTGAACCATCAGCTGGGGGTTCCTCCTTCCAAGAGGAGTGGCGGCGTCAACAATGACGACCTCTGACCCTTTCTGATAAATAGAAATCTCAGCCTTCCCCAGAGTTTCAGAAAGAACCCCTCCCAACACCCCCATGGAGAACCACTTTATCTCTTTGTCTTCTCTGTATCCTGCCAGCTAAGCTGATTCAGCTGTCTTACATTTTATAGTTGGTTTATAAAAAAAATAAACTTTTACGTTTTCATTTTCCAGCTACAAAACTATAATATTAAACATGCTTTTTCAAACTTCACTTGGACCCAAGATGGAGAGAGAAGGATCGAGACCAGAGGAGGCTTAACCTCCCACTGACTATAACCAGGTTAACACGCCCTCTGTGCCCTCTTTTTGGGCATTAAGAGAGGACAGTGGAAAGCCGGCCCGGAGTTCTCCAGGGAACCGGAAGGCGTGGTAGCAGGAGAACAGCAGAGCGATGCCGAGGTCCCCAGAGGCTCACAGCCCATTTTTCCCAGCATGCACGGGGCGAGGCGGCAGCAGCCACGCGGAGCCCATCCCTCTGCCCGACTGACCTCACCCCCACCTCCCGACACACACCCAGCTGGGCATCCGTCCTGGAATGGCGGGGACTGCGGCACCGGCAAGACTGACGGGGCGCGTGGCGCTTACCCTGCTCTTTGCGACCTCTCCCTCCCTGCCCTCCGGGGGTCACAGTGTACAGTGACCCCTGAGCGATGGAGGGACGGGGCCTGTGCGTCAGGTGCCAGTCACGCTCAGTTCAGACGGTGCTTTATCTTCACATCCCTGTCAAAGGATTTTAAATACACACCCAACTCAGTTCTAAACATGGTTTACTTCCCAGTGTCAAGGGCGGGCAGCCACTTCCCAGGCAGGAAGGCAGCTCCCCTCTCACTCTGAGGGATGATTAGCACAGCTCGCAAATCTCAGGATAGAGAGAGGCACAGACCTATAGAACGTTCCAGCTGCAAAGTTCCAAAGGGGTGATCTAGTCCACACCATTGTTCACAGGAGGAAACCAGGGCTCAGAGAGGGTGAGTGATGGGCCTGAGGCCGCACTGTTAGCAAGCTGAGCCTGGAAGCAGGAGTCACCCCGCATGGAGGCTGCCGAGGGCTTTCCCGGAGTCCCAGGGGAAGTCCTTGCTGCTCAGGACAGACCAGTTTTCATGTTTTCCCTCCCAAGCACTGCTATGGAATCCGCCCCCATCTCTAGGCAGGCCCGGGTCTCACTGCTGCTGGATCTCAGGGCTCTGAGATGGGAGAGGCTGGCACTACAGTCGGCGACCCAGACATCCCCATGGGGCCCAAGGACTGTTTGCAATCAGAATCAACTCTAAAGATTTTTAGCCAGTCGTTCCTTGCTGGAGGCCCGAAAGGATTTTTTCAACTGAGGTCAAAGCCCTCTGGGGGCTCTGCTGAGTCTAGGTGTTTGAGAACTCATTCCAGCAGAGTGCACGGCCCTGCCCCTGACACGCTGAGGGGGAGCGGGAGACAGCCTCCCCGGGGAAGGAGCTGCTGTGGGGGGGGGGGGGTAGAGGTGGGGGGGGGGCTAGCACCCTGGCTGCCGGCCCTCTGCCTCGCCTGCCAAGGGTCTCAGCCTTCCACTTCTGGTTCAGCACCTGGGCCTGGGGCCGGAGCTGCCTGGAAGGTGGTGAGAGGTGAGCTGCAGACTTTTTAGCTCTCGTTAGCTTTTCCTTGGCTTTTGGTTGGGGCGGGAGGAAAGGGAGAGGGAGGGAGGGTGACAGCTGGCTCCCAGAACTTCCTGGTCTCCATCTGACTTTCCCGCTGCATTCCTTGGCAGGCAGGACAGAAACGCTTGGAGATGCTGCTTGGCGCATGCCAAGTCTCCCTCAGCTCCCGGCCCTCGCTGTTTCAATTCCAAGGAGCACCTCGACAAAGCCCAACTGCGATGCTCTCTTAGGAGGGGGATGAACACCTGGTTCTCATCTCTGCTCTCCTCTGAGGCCTCCAGCGTCGCTCAGGCACCAGCAACCCCATTGCCCATCTTGGGAGCCCGAGGCTACAGCTGATGAGGCTCTCAAGAGGACAGCTGGGGCTTCGGCTGAGCGCCCAGGCAAAGGTGTCCAGGGAGGCTGATGCCACCGTCACCCAGGGCTGCCACTTCTGCTAACTTAAGTGCTATCCCTTGCAGATACCATGCAGAGGACTTTTTCTAGCTTTTCCTCCCAGAGTTCCTCCTCTGGAGTTCTCACCAGATGGCTTTGGCCACCCTCTGAAAAGGGACAATCAAATTGCTGCTGTTGAACCTTGGCTAATGGCCCTTTGCTCCTTCTTGCCCTCCCCCCATGCATCCTTGCCGTCCTCTATGTCAGAGTAGCCCCTCGTGGGGCCCTCCCTGCTTTGTGGTAGACCCCGAAGGAATGAGCACGCCTAAGAGAGAGCAGGGGGGATGGACAGCCTTTCCGCTCTGGCCACCCTCATACCCTCATTGTCATCTGTCAACCGCAAAACCAGGAAGATGGTGGAGAACGGCAGACTGGTCGGCACTGGGCAGTAGGAAGTGGTCTCTAGTTAGAGAAGACCCTCCTCCCCGCCGTCAGCAGTGCCTGGGACCTCCCACCAGAGAGTCTGAAGAGGAGATGGAGGGTCATGCAAAGGCAATCCGCAGAAGCTTCCTACTGTGGCTTTCATATTCTCCAGCCACTGTGACAGGAAGCTTCCCAGTGGACAGGACTAGGGAGAGAGAGGCTCCATTCATCTGACCTGAGGCCAGGTCCTCGGCCCCCTTTGAGAAGCTGCTATGGGTTACAGCTCTTCCTGGGCCTGGAGCTCTTGGGACCGGGGCCACCAGGTACAGTGATGTGAGTCATCCACTGCACAAGGGCAGCTGAGGGTCAAGGAGGGGACGAAATCCAGCTGCGCGTCTCTTGGCCCGCTGGGCATCTGTGGGGCTGGGCTCATCAGAGGGAGTCCTGTTTTCTGCTCTGGATAAATATGCGATGTGGCCTGGCTGCGCCACGCCATGGACTTTGAGTGACGTTTGCTTCTGAACCGGGGCCTGGCCTGTCAAAAAGCAGGCCATTATGCAAGCTCCGTGGCTCCAGGTGGCCCAGCTACACAATGCCTTGGCACAGCATACCCCCCATTTGCTCTGATGTTCAAGCTCTGCATGACTCAGAATGATGCTTCCATTGGAAGGAGCAGCTCACCCAGCAATGCCTCTGATGGGGATCGTAAGGCTCCTTCTGCACCTGAACTAGCGTGGCCCCAGCAGCTTCCATGAACCACAATGAACTACTCCCGAGGATCTCACGTCAAAGGGGGCATCTGGGGCCTTCAACAGATAATCCCTCCATATCATGATACACCTGAGTCTTGGAAAGAGCGATCTGCTTTCTCCACATGTTCCTCCTTTACCAAGAAAAGAAAGGACACTGGCATGGGAGAAATTCTGGACCCAGATTCAATTTTGATAAGAAGTGAGCTGACTGAGATAACTAACCATCTGGATCAACATTTCTTGCCACTAGTTAGTCCTAAATGGCAGCTGGCCTCACATCCTTGGTCCATGGACTGCCCAGCTTCACCCCCTCATTTTCCCATTATTGGTTCCATGACATGGATGGTCTTTTTACACATATTTCCCAGCACCGTGAGAATGCTATTGAACAAGTCTTTCATTGAGTTTTATAGTTTGCAGTGTGTAGCAGATGAAATATTCACGTAGATCTGCTTTTAAAGAAATCAAGCACTTTATGTATATTATATCCAGAAAATGGCCATCAAATTGCAAGGCATTTTCGTTGGCTGGTTAATTCCGTTTGATTAGAACACTGGGCTGTGGAGACCACGTTCTTGGGTTCCAGCCTCAAGTACTCTGAGAGTTGCTACTATTCTACGGCCATGGGCAGTTTCATCAAATTCAGCCTCATCTTGTTACCCCAAGTGGTGTTACCCCAACAGCACAAGGAACAAGGATGGATCAATACAAATCCATCTCCATCTCCACCACTGGAAACAAAAACTCAGAACGCATCACCCCTTAGAGTCTTCATAGAAAAAATAGCGTGGAATTTAGGAATTTTTTGGTTTTGAAGTTTGGGCCTTCTCTCATATAGATTCTAAAAATCTCAGGAACTTGGAAGATTTTTCTCTTTCAGCCGGCCCTGAAACATCTCTGTATGTTCTCCCATGTGCACACTTCAGATGCTTGGAAGGTGGTGTCTGATGCTTTCTCGTTCCAAACGCTTTGTTAACAGACCTTGGAGGACCACTGAACCAACACCACTTGTGGGATGAAGGAACATCAATAAATGCTCTTCACAGAGCTTCACTGAGATCATGCTTGCTTTCCCAATACCCACTTCTCATGAAAAGCAGCCTGGAGATGTTTGGATACCTCATCCAAGTACCAGGCTTCCTCTCGCACCCTCAGCCCACGCAGTCAACCTGAAGGGCCTCCACGGGGCTGCAGGAGTTCTGCTTTCTCCACAGTATACTCTGGGCTTGTCAACAAAACCCTTAAACATCTTCCACCTACAGCCTCCAGGCCTCAAAAGAGAGGGAGTGGTGGGTTCCCACCACTCTCTATCAGCCATCGGGGGTGAAGGAACTCCTGTTGGCCTTGCCTCTAACAGCCCGTGGCAGCTTCTTGGTGTATGAAGTTACGTGTCCGTGGCAAACCAGCCATGAAGACAGACAGGGGAACCACAGGTCTTACACTGTGCAAGTTCTGATTTCTCATGAGGAAAAGCCATGGGGAGAAAAGACCAAAGAAGAGATGGGATGAGCACCCATATTTTAATTGCCACCTCCTAGAGTTCCTGTGATGTTTGCATCTAGCAAATTCAAAATGATGTTTAAATTCAGTTAAGATGCACCTAGCTATGACAGGTAAATGACCAGGTTGTTTTCAACCCAGAATTCTTAGACTTTTCATTAAAGGGATAAAATAAAGATACTAATCACACAGTAGTCAGCTTTACAAGGACTCTCCTCTTCAACAGAGGGAGGAAAAAGGCAAGTTAGCGTCCGTGGGTTTCCACCCTTTGGGAAGGGAAATTTGGCCAGTTCCACACGTGGGATCCCTGCTCCCCGGCTGCCATGTTGGCCCTCTCTGGTTTGACGTGAAGAGTGCAGGCTGGGCCCCATGAACTCAGCAGCTTGTTTTTGACGAGTGAGTGAATGAGCGGGACTGAGTACGTCCCGTGCATCAAGCCCTATGCCCCTGCCTTACAGAGGATGTCATGGAAAGGGGAGATGGGTCTGTGTTGTTCTACAGATCAGGACCCAGAATCTCCACCAGGCACCATGGGGAAGACCCTCCCACGGCCGCTCCACCCCATGGCTACTGCCCTCCTCTCCCTGTCACGCTGTGCAAAGAAGGCTGACAAGGGGCTGTCGGGGACGTGGGAACTCATGCAGAGGCCACTAACACACACACACGCCAGCTGTAGACCGCATCGCCACAACCCATGCAGCACGGCCGCCTTAGGCACAGGCAAAAGCCGCTGACACAGCAGCAGCGGCAGCTGGCCTCTGGCACCCGCATGGTTGCCAGAGTCCACAGAGGGAAATTTGGATGTTTTTTTAGATGAGCTATGTTTCTGAGCCAATTTATTTTATAGTCCGGTTGGACGGCCTTCTCCCTGGGCTGCTGCAGAGGGTGCACCAACTGAGCAGCCCCGAGGGCGGGGGCGGGGGGCGGTCCTTCCTCCTCAAGGCCCCAGACAGAAGATCAAATGCCAGGCCTGAGGCTGGGCGGTCGCCCCGTGCACCGTCTGCAGAGGGAGCCGCCGGGCCTTTTGTCTTTTGCAGATCCATCCCTAGGAGAGAAGCCGCCGACCCTCGCAAAAGAAAACGGGTGGGTGTGTTGAGGGGGAATGCACTGGGCTCCCTCCCATCCCGAAGGAAACGGCAATAACCACCACTGCACACACGGAAAACAAAACAGAGAAAAACAACAACCAAAGAAAACCAGCTGAACTTACCACACTGCGAGTGAACTTTTCTAAGGAAGTTCTACGACCTTGCTCACTTTCTGGCTTTAGGGGAAAAAAAAAAAAAAAAAAAAGATAGGGAGAAAAATACAGAAAAAAAAAAAAAAATCTTCAGCTTACACATCGTTCCCCAAGGGCAGCAGCGGCAGCTAATGAACCAAAACAAAAGCAAGACCGGGCGGGGGAAAAAAAAAAAAACGGGACAAGAGAAGCAGCCAGCGCTGTGTGCGACAGTCAGTGGAGAGAAGGAAAACAGAGCTTCCCTGGCGCAGCGAGGAGAGAGGGGTGTTTGCTTCTAGAAGAGCCATTAATCGTGCTTCGGGGCTGAAGTAGGAGCCACCGGGCTGGGAGCCGGCCCCTTGGTCAGCAGTTTGGAGCTGCCTGCTCGCTGCTTTTGAGTGGCCGAGCCCACGCGCAGGAGCCAACTGGGGGCCCCAACGGGGGACACAAAGCAGACGAGCTTCCAGGGCCAGCGGGGCGTGTGCGGGAATGCTGCTGAGACGGCCGGAGTGGCCGTGGGCGAGGTGAGGTCATCAAGTCCTCCATGAGTCTGGGTTAGGACTTTCTCTGACATTTTTCTGCTCAGATGCAGCCAGAAAGTTTGTTAACTTCCTCAGCATCCTCGTGGCCCCTAGTGACTCTCGTTCTCTGTTCTTAGACCAGGGAGGCTCTACCCAGGTCTTTTGCAACCACAAAGATCTTGGGCCTCAGAAGGAGCGTTCTGGACAGAAAATGCTCTCTCGGTACCCGGGCAGGTGACCCCTTCCAAGGTTTACTCACGGCAGGTGACAGCAGGCTCAGGAACCTCCCAGGGACTCCAGGCTGAGGGTCCCCCCACACAGGGGGAAGAGGAGGCAAAGCCCCTGGACGCTGCCCCCAGGCCTGGCCGTTCTCCTCTCGTGGAGGAGGAGGGGGTGTGGTGTGGACCTGACCCTCTCCTCAACTTTCCTGCTTTTCGAAGGGGGGAGAATTACATCCCAAATACCTGCTAGTTTATCCCAGAGCCCAGTTCCAAGGTCCTGAATCCATGCCTGGGAAATCTGGTGAGCACACTCACTCGCGTGGACACACACACAGCAAAGAATGGAAATTAGAGAGCTGAAGAAGCAACCAGGTGTCTGTGGGTCTGCAGGATGTGCTGGAAGCAGAGGGGGCCAAAGGTAGCCACTGTGGGTGTGGACAAGGTCAGAGGGCTTCCTTGGCTGTCACGCCCCATCCCCTCAGCTGGCTGCCGGGAGACAGAGAGGACGCTGCAGAAGGAAGACACAACACAAAGGGCACACCGCTGCAAAGCCAGGCTGGTCTTTCTCCTTCAGGCACAGGGAACTGAAGGATCCGTGCTTGGCCTGGCACCATACTGAGTCTCCCCACTGGGGACGGCAGGACTCAGCTTCAATCCAGTGGGCAGCCCGGGGGCTGTCTATGCAGCTCAAGTCAGGCCAGTCCTAGGCCCTGCAGCTGGCATTCTGCGCCTGGCATTTTTGTCCCTTGGCTCCTGAGCTGCTGCCCACAGACAGTGGCTACTGGCCTGACTTATTCAGGTTCCTCTGCCTTGCACAGGTCCTCCAAGCCGCCCTGGAAAATTGTACTGAAGTACTGGTACTTAAGTGTTCTGGAGGGGCCCCTCAAAACCCAGCTCACCTGCCCTTGAGACCTGGCTCATCAGAACGACTAACCTGATCTCTGAAAATACTAGGATAGAGGAAGAATTAGGGAGGAAGGACTGGAGGCTATGCCTCCAGACTCCATCAGGAGCCTTCCTGGGCAGAAAAGTGAGGCCGATTTACATCCCTCCTCTTAGCTGGAGTTTGTGGCTCACATCCCTTCATGACCTGGACATGTAGATCGCATGGTAAGCCCATCCCTGACATCAGAAGACACTCTAGGCCTACCTGGAAGTGCCGAGTTACAAATCCAGTCCATGCCTGGAGACTCAGGGAGAAATGGAAGAAAAGGTAGGCTTGTCACTGATTTTGGAAACAATTAACCCCTGGATATTGAAAGGGCTTTGGCATCTGCAAGAGCTTTCTGCCCCAAGAACACTCCTTGGTGTAGGGGCTGGAAGGATAATTCTAATGAACTTCATGTGTGACATTTTACAGGCAGGCCATCCGTTCCTTCCTCATTCAAGTGACCTCCTCTGAGAAACTTTCCTCGTACGGGAGGATCTGTGGAATCTCAGCCCCACTCCCTGTGCTGGGGTGCGTTTTCCCTTTGTGCTCAGACCCACAGGGAGACTGAATGGCCTCTGGCTTCTTCTGGGTGTGTGGACAGGCCCAGATGGGTCAGACTGCTAGAGGCTCACAATTTCCCCAAACTGGGATCAGTTCAGTGTCTTGAGCCACAAGAAATAATGAACAATTACTTTGCCTTCTCCCTTGAGATCTGGGCTGGAGGCACCAAAGGTCTCCACAACTTTTCTTGAAAAACTGCGTATCAGAGCCATTACTGGTGGGGATGTCAGCCAGCTGCATCAGGGCCTCTCCACCTCCACTCTCTGGCAAGGGAGCGGGCTGGAGGTCAGGCTTCACATTTTCCATCGTAGTAGTGACACCTGATGGAAGGGATGCAGGCCAACAAGAAAGTTGGGTTCCTCACACTCTGGGAGTCCCCAAAGTCTACTTCTCTTTCTCAGGCTCTTGGGGATGTCCTCAGGGCTACCTAAAGGCAGGCAAGCAGGATATAAATGCTCTTCTAGACTTGGGAGTGATGTGGGGCCAGCCAGATATGCAGACAAGATGCTGGCACGTGAGGTCACAGTACACAGAGAGAGGGGCTGTGTGGCTGAGAGAGGAAGCCCGACAGACAGCGTGTTGCTGGACAGCCACAGGCTCAGGGACTGCTGCTGGGAGGCCGAGAGGGAGAAGAAAGGGATGCGCGTGGTCCTAAGCGGCATGGCACGGGAGTCCCGGGATTTGGTGCAAGGAGAGCCCCATTAACCACACGTGGGCCTCAGATCAGAACCGAGACGTGCAGAGCGTTTGCAGGAACCATGAGCCGTCCCTCCTGCCTCCCCTTTTCCAGACCCCATGTCCCTCCTGGCTCTTCCTTCCCTCCTCCCAGAAATCCAGCTGAGTTCATCCCTGCCTCAGTCACTCCTCACCGCCTGCATGCTGAGGGTCCCTGCGCCCCAAAATCCAGACTCTGAGGGCCACAGGGAACCAGGACTTCATTCAGAGTGGAGGAGGAGGAAGGAGCTAGGATGCCGTTACTTCTTGGTTAAAAGAAAAAGCAAATGCTGTGGGGCAGGTGAGGGAGAAGAAGGGGCGACCACCCCAGGAAGGACTTCGGGTGCCAGATCGCCCCCTGGAAACCTATAAGCGTTTCTATCCGGGGTGGGGGGAGGTGCCCCAATCCTTGCCTCATACTCATCTCTGAGCTGGTCGGGGACAGAAAATCTGTGGGGAGGGGGCTGGACTCTGCTGTGGTTTCCTAAGGGATTGGCTGATGTCACTGCCAGCCCTGTACCCCTGGGCTGAGCCACTGTGGCCTCAGTATTTGGTCACACTCTCCACTGTGGGCAGAACACACAGATGGAGATTATGGTTCCAGGAAGACAGGCTGCCACACCCTGGACCTTGGGGGTGGGCTGACGTGGTGACAATCCTAATTATATTCTACTGGAGTGGGACCAGGTACAGAAGGGAAAGAAGGAAAGAGAAAAGAAATAAAACCCAAGGGATGACATTCTCTTTTCACACCAGCAGCAAGCAGCAGGCAAAGGTCAACAGTGCTAAGAAAGGCAAGGCTGCCCTTCGCAGAGATACCTTCTTCTTGGCGAGCAGCAAGTCTTGGTAAGCGTTTGACCGGAGGAAGCGGGCGTAGCTGTCACTCTTCATCAGCTTGTAGATGTGCTCCTGGAAAGGCGGGAGGTGGGAAGACACAAGAAAGAACTGTCAACCAACGCTAAAGGGAACTGCAACCCAACTGGCCACTGTGTTAGGAAAGAAACAAACAAACCGAAATATGCTTGTCTGTACCTGGAAAAACATGTAACATGTTTGCTTTGTTTCGTTTTTTTCCCACTCAGAAAACACCAACCAAAACCTATTTTCTCTCACAGGGTAAAAGATCCTTGAGGATCACGTCGCAGAAGCTATGTAATTGGGCCTTGGTGCCATGTTGGGATGCAGTACTGCTTAATGATGAAAACCACAGGCACGGCAATAAGAAGGAAGAAATTACTGATGCACTCAACCACTTGGATGAATCTCAAAGGAATTATGATGAATGAAAAAAAGCCCCAGAAGGTTACATACTGTATGATTCCACTGATATGACATTCTTGAAATGACAAATTATAGAAACAGACAACAGATTAGTGGTTGCCAGAGGTTAGGGATGGGAGAGGAGCAGGGAGGGGAGGGAGGTGTCGTTATAAAAGACAATAGGAAGGGTTCTTGTGGTGGTGGACTAGCTCTGTATCTTGACACATCTTACACATGTGATAGAATTGTACAGAACTAAACACACACACACACACATACGAGTACAAGTAAAATTGGGAAATCTGATAAACTCGGGGGATGTAGCAATGTCAACATCATGGCCGTGATACTGTAGTATAGTTTTTGCAGATGTTACTGTTAGGAGAAACTGGGTAAATGGGATATCTCTATATTATTTCTTATAACTGCTTGTGAAGCTAAAAGTATCTCAAAATAAAAAGTTTAATTAAAAAAAAGTCCACAGGCAACGATGCAATTGGGTCAGTTTGTGCATGTCAGGGCCACCATCCCATCCTGGAAGGGGACCCTTAGAACCAGATCATGGGGGCATCTGGGCAAATATGCCAGGCCTGAGTCTTCCATCCAGGAGGGGCAGATGCTGGGGCATAGTGCCTTCCTGGGCTCCTAGAGGAATTACATTCTGGCCATGGCAACGGATTTTACCCTTCACTTCCGGCTAATTCCTATAGCCTTGTGATCCCTTCCTAATAGATCTGTCCTCATTAAGGGCAGGAAAAGCCTGTTTCATTAAAAGATGGAGCTTGTCCATTGAAAAAGGGTTATTTATTAGTTGAAATGCAAGGTAGCTCAGCTGCACAGGAAAACCTGGCTGTCCCAAGAGAGGACCTGTTAGGAGGAGGGTGGGCTTTCCCTAGGGAGGGTGGGATCATCAGGCAGGGACGCATCTTGCCTGATGTACACTCATTGCTCATCCCACGAAGCTGGACAAGGGCCCCAGTGCTCAGGGGAAAGGAGAGCTGGTCAGTGAAGAGGGTGCTCAGCAAAGAGGCTGGACTGGTCACTAAGGACCTCTTCCTCGGGTACTGTTCCCAGGGGAGGAGGAAGGGGAGGTAGAGACTTCTCCTCAGCTGGGGGCACATTTAAGAGATACCTGGCCAGACTGCTGGTGCATCCCAGAGGAAGCTGGGTGATGACGGTGGCTTGCCAAGACCCTCCTCCTACCCACCTCAAAAGGAAGTGAAGGCAGAAAGCAAGAGTCACCTTGGTGGCACGTGGATCCCTCTCTGGCCATCTTCAGATGGACCATATGCAGACCTATTTGGGCACCAGCTTCATTCTTGCCCAGATGCCCCCATATTTATAAAAGCGGGTGTAGTCCTACTCGTGGGAATGGGGCCACTGCAAGGAGCCCAGTGAAATGAAACACTGGCTTCAATCTGAATCTACTTTGATGATCCAGATGTGTGCTGAGTTAATAAACTTAGTGGGAACACATGTCGCTGAGTGTTTTTCTGCAAATTTCAGACAAAAATCCAGCCCACTCTAGTTTAAGCTCCTTGAGGGAACAATGTGTTTTTAATCTCTTATATGTGCATAGCGTCCAGCACAGGGTTAAATGTTAGCAGAATTTATGTTGCTTTTTGGTTCACTGAAATGCTGGTCTGAGTCTGCAAGTAGTGAGCAAGTTTGCAGGCTCCATACTTGTTTTAGTTTATGATCAGATCCTGCTCTCTGTATGGAAGGAGAGTGGGGATCACACTCAACTCAAAGGAGGTCCCTATGTGGGCATCTTGGCTCAGCCCTAATGGCCTCAGAGCCCAGACTGAGGGACATCATGGTCTTTGCATTTGTTGTCTCTTTAAAGTGGTCTAACACTTACATCTTAGGTACAAATGTTAACCCAGAGAGAAAATATCTCGCTGTCTCCTTCTTCTTGTCTCAGGCATGGCTTCTGTCTGGCCCACAGAGCCAGGTGGCTCCTGAGTCATCTGGAAAGGCCTGGCCCTCAGGCCTGGACCGTCTCCAAACCCCTCTCCAAGGCAACAGGCCCATGCTTCTTGTTCTGACTTCTCAGAGGAATCTAAATCCCCAGGTATATCTCACAAAATACCCCCTGCTCCCCCAAGAAGAGTAAGGAAACCTTTCCCAGCCCAGCCCTTCTGGCCTTGGCAACAAATTTCACCCCTGATCTAGCTAATTCCTCCAGCTCATCGTGGGCAGGAAAACCCATTGAAAGAAAGAACTTGTCAATTGAGAAAGACTAGGATAAAGCAGATGCCTCAGCATTTGATCTCCAAAATATTTGTTGAGCATCTCCTAGGTGCCAGGCACTGTATCAGGCACTGAGAATACAGCATCACCAAGACAGAAGAGGTCCCCGCTGTCAGAAAGCTTAGATCTCATTGCATAAGGGCGTGCGTGACCAGTTGAGCTGAGGGATACAAGGAAGAAGAGCAGGTTCCGGGTGCTGTGAACGGGCATAACTGAGGATGACCTACCCTGCCAGAGGTGGGGAGTGGTTATCCCTCAGCCAGAAAGAGCCTCATCAAGGTAGGAAGAGCTGAGCACACAGGAATGTGTCTCCCAGTTCCTAGTCTGGTCAACCAGAGCAAGAAGGACAGTCCAGGGCCGAGGAGGCAGGAGCAGCAAGCAGTGGTGGTCCCCTCTCTGGGCGGGGTGGGGGCAGTTGATGTGGGTCAGAGGGGCAGTTTGGGCACTGCTCTTGCCCTCTCTATTCACATGCCAACCTGGCAGTTTGTTGCCAAGGCCAGAGCCAAGGTGAGGACCTTGTGGGGACAGAGTAAAGAGAACATGGCCTGTTGGATGTGGGCTGCATAAGGCAGTCTCACTCTGCCAACCTCGTTGCTAGCCCTTGGCCATCATTATGACCGTCTCAGATTACCCTGTAAGGAAACAACCACCAAAACAACTATAGCATGTGCAAGGCGTGGTCTGAGCAAAACAGAATCCAAGACCCTCTGCAGATCCCTCGTGCCCCCGACAGGGCCCGAGGCTTCAGGCCCCTCTGGGGTCTCCTCTCCCACAGCCTGTGGATCCAGGAGTCTCCTCTACCCTCCTCTCCTCCCCCAAGCAAAGAAGTGCAGCCTTTGATGTACCCAGTTATGGAACTCTGTGCTTTCTTCCTCGCCAGCTTTGTCTAAGAAACACAAAGACAGTAAACAGGGGGTGGGGTAACGGAGTGCTGAGGTTTTTCTGGGAATGAGAATTAAGATAGGACTCAGGGTCTTTGGCCAGTTCCCAAATGCAATGAGTTTATCACTGCCAGGGACAGCAAGTGTACAAAGCTCTTGGCAGTGACCCCTACTGATTTATGAGGGGTTCTGGTTTGTTTCCCCTGCTTTGCAGACAACCAGTCTTAAGGAAAATGTATATCCAGAGTCTGCAGAAAGCAGGAGAGCCACTGGCAAAACCAGCGAGAGCTCACCGACAGAATTCCTAAGGGCCAGAGAGAAAGAAGTTTGCATTTCTCTTCTTTGCTTTTTCTTGTCTTTTCTTGTTTTATTTCCCTCCCTCCCTCCCTCCCTCCATCCCTCCCTCCCTTCCTTCCTTCCTTCCCCAGACCCCTCCCTCCCCTGCTCCCTCTCTCTTTCTAAAAAACGGATGATTGAGTTGATTGTGAACAAGCAGAACTACCAGGGTCCACATCTGCCTTCCTGACACGTAGGGAGGCACCTGCTCCAGGGAGGGTGAGGATGGTTCTCCATAGGTAGAGAAACTGATGCCCTAAGGCCCTAAGTCATACTGAACATCTTAGCTACAATTCCCAGTGGGGGGAGGGAATCACACCCCACGGCGGTTGACAGTTACAGTACATGGATGTCACCCTGATGAGACACTCCACCCTCATCCAGGGCCAAGCCCAAGATGGGAGCTTTGCTTACCTGGGATGCTAAGGCAGAAGCAAAACCAACTGGAACCATGGGCAAGATTTTATAATAACTTTAAATGGAATGTAATCTATAAAAATATTGAATGACTATGTTGTACACCTGAAACTCATATAATATTGTAAATCAACCATACTTCAATAAAAAAGATTCAGGAAAAAAAAAAAAAAAGCAATGGAGAGAAAGAAAAAAAAACCCTAAACTCAAAACGACTGGAATCAGTGGAGTCCGAGACATATGCGGGAGGAGGAGGGAGCGAGCAGTGCAAGCTGTCTCAAAACCACACCTGCTACAAATCAATGTTTTGCAGTGAGGGTCCTCATTTGGAAATCTCCTTTGTTTTCAGACAAGACATGGTGGGCCTCACAGCGCTGGGGAAGGTAATCAGACAAATGCCTTGGGCCCCAAGCATGCTGGAGCAGTTAGACTACTTCAGAACACCCTTATGTCCTCCTCTTTGCGGTGGGTTCCTGAAACAGCTACGATCTCATCTCCCAGCTTTGGAGCATCCTTCTGGAGTGGCAGGCCGCTCAGCTGGAGCATTGCACAGCTGCCAAGAGCTCTTCTTGGGATTTTCAAGTGTCCTGTTTTTCTTCTGCAGATGTATGTGTCTCTGTCCTCTGTCCTCTTGGGAACATCCAAGCTTCCTGGAACAACATCCAGCCTTTGGGAACTGTTGGGTCCCTTGTGGTCCCTTGAAGGAAGATGACGCTGTGGGGCAGGATTTGACATTGCCGCGTGAGACGCTGGAAGCGGGGCTGGGCTGGGGGCCAAAGGTTTGGATTCAGGTCCCGACTCTGCCTTTTCCAGCCCCGCCGAGCACACAATTAACCGAGGAAATACAAGGGAACACATTAGGAAAACTATACACGTGTAACGTAATGATGATAACTGGCCTTCATGTTGGGACTGTCCTTGCCAGGGATGACGTGGGAAGGAGACCAAAGACCAGAAGGTTCTCGGGGAGGAGGAAAGCTGAGCGGAGTCCAGCTGTATTATTTCCATCGCTGTTGTTGTTTGCTCTGAATCAGTGCTTAGGTTTAAACAACCCCATTTCACAGATGCGGACACTAAAGCTCTACAAAGTTGAGTGACTTGCCCAAGCACAGAGCAAGGATTTGAGCCCAGTGTTCTGTGACCCCGAAGCTCACACTCTTCCCTTGGTACATGCTGCTGTTCATGGTCCTTGAGTTGGGGTTTTGCGGGAGTCAGGTTCTGTGGCTGAGACAAAGTCCTCAGCGTGTGGTCAGCAGAAGCGTCAGGGGCCTCCTCTCAAGCTTTAATCTGAGTCATCCCAGGGGTAGATGCAACCGCCATTCACCATTCCCTTTCGGGCACTGTTCACCACCACGTTGTCAGTGACAGCAACGGCCAAGTCTCCCAGGGTGACACAGGCTCTCACCTCCCAGATCATGTACAACTTGCCTTCCGCACCAGAAGGGAGGGCCAAACTGGCAAAGCTCTGAGGGCTGACCGGGCCCCTGGGAAGTCACAGGCGGCAAGTCTGTGTCACAGAAAGTCACCCAGAAGATGCATGAGTCTCACCTTTCAAGAGACTCTTGAATATCTTAAACCAAAGGTCTTCAGACCTTAGGCATGGTTAGCTGAAGCCTAAAGAAAATTAACACTTTTCTCATCATGGGTCCTTCAGGAGGACAGAGGGTGGGACTGCACAGTGGTAGGGAATTGATGGGGATCCTAAGTCAGTATCTGCTTAATAAACATAGAAAAGACTCACTTGAGTGAGTACAGACACTCACTTGAGTGAAAGACAGCAGGTTGTCCTCATGGATGCAGCTTTGGATGACCATCCTAGGATCCTGTGGATCTTTTTTTCCAGGTTTTTTTCCTTCTTTTTTAAAATTGAAATATAGTTGATTTACAATGTTGTGTTAATTTCTGCTGTATAGCAAAGTGATTCATTTATATATATATATATATATACACATTAAAAAAAAATATTCTAGGATCCTGTGGATCTTAAATGAGAAGCCCCCATTTGGATTTCTTTGTCCTTCTAAGTGGGACGTGGCGGACACTGTTTCCATGGAATGCAACATTCGAGTCATAAGAGAGTGTAAGAGTGAATTATCTTTTGCCTTTACATTGCAAAGCATCTGTATAAACATGTTTAATTTAACTGGCCAAAGGGCACAGTATTTTGATGCTGTTCAATCCCTATTCTTAGATAAGAGTAGCTTCAAAGACAGCTTTGCATATTTCCTTTCACCTACCCAAATACCATGGGTATTAACTTAGACAAATGTTTCCTTCTCCTCTTCAAGGTCATGGGGCTTGGTGCAAGAAATCTCTGCTCTGAAGCATCAACAAAGAAATTTTGGAATTTAGTTCTCTGACGCCTTCTCTTCAAGAACTACTTGTCTGTGTGGTAATAAACAGAAACCGCTCACAAACAACTGATTTGTTCTTTTCAAAATGCATCCCTCCCTCTGCTGCTCATTTCCCTAAAATAAAACCACCCACAGGATAAAATGAGTAATTCCTGGAGTAAGCAGTGCCATAGCATTTTTTATTAAAGTATGTCTGGCATGGGAAGTCTACTAGGAAATGCCCTCCAAATGAGGATTAATATCAGGAAACTTGGTGTAGTCTTGTGATACTGGCACACAATGCCACCACCTCCACCACTAGGGCAAAGATTAACAGCCTTCACCAAGCTAGGAAGACATCTGCTTCTGAGTAATCTGGGGCAAATGTAAACGTGGGCTCCACTGGACTCTGGCTTTTGAACAAAGCAAATGTTAGAGGCCTTGCATTCCTTAATCAAGTTGCTTTTAAACATCTAAGTTTAGGTAAGAATAGAGACTTTTGACTAGAGGCTTCTTGACTGCTCACTGTGGGTGTAACTTGATGGTGTATTTCTCAGCTCTTGTATCACCCTGACCTCATTTTGACCTTGAGGTTGCTCTTTGATCACTCCACGCAGAGATGATGGCCAAGCTGAGTTTTGGTAACTTAGATTGGGGTCTGCTTAAGAGGAGAGCTTATGTATCTGTATATTCCCAGAGCCTAGAACATCTGGCCCTTAGTGGATATTCCAAGCTTTGCTGAATTGGCATACTGTAGAAATTGGATTTAACCAGTATTTATTGAGCACCTACTATATGTGCTCCCCAAGGTTGTGTGGCAAGATTTTTCAAAGTGGAAAACCAAGGGACAAATGGCCTTTTATTTATTTATTTTTTTAAATGATACGTACAGCTGAGGGTGTTATCATTCTGGACTGAGTTGTCAAGGAAATTTTTTTATTTAAACCAAAACTGTGTGCAGAGCATTATTTTAGTGTTGTAGGGATTTATAGAAGGTAAGGAAGGCCAGATGTCTGCTCCCAGCAAAGAACTTAAAATCCAGAGGCGCTGGAGGCCAGACACTGCAGGTACAGGTCTGGATGGGGCATCTCAGCAGCTACTGCAGGTCAGGAAAGCAGGGTGGCTTGGACACGTAGGAAACCTACATGGGAACCTGCATGGGACCAAAGTCAACAGGCTGGATTGGTCCATCAGATTCAACTGTCAATCCCTTTGATGGACAGATTTCCAATCCAATCCAATCTCAGTGAAGTGTTTTCTTAGGCCTGTTTTGTTTTATCTGTAAAGAATGATGTGCTCTTGGATAAGCTGTGCCCAGTGGCAAAAAGCCATCTGGGTCCCTAATATCCTTTGCAATTTCCCTCAGAGTAGAACTTCACAGCCCACAGGTCAAGGTCTCCCAACTCGAATGGGAGAATGAATGTTCATGAAATGGATGGATGGGGAGATGGATGAATGACTGAAGGGATCCAGTGACACAGTCCTTGGAACATCCTAGGATACTCTGAGACTTTTAAAATTGAAGCCACTGCACCAGCCAGCTGACTCCGGTCTCCCTCCTGCAGCCTGTGGAGGCTCTGGAAAGAGACGAATGCCCTAAGAGGAGGTCTTAGGCCCGAGATACTTCCTGTGGTTTCATTCTCTCCTCCAAAAACCTCCAGCAGAGCTTCGGACTACATGCCCCGAGATTCAGATCTCTCAGCTCCAGCTTGCTCTGCTTACCACCGTTTGATTCCTCCTCTTTCAGCTCTAAGCCTTCAATGTTTTCCTACTGTCTTCAGAGTGAGAAAGTTCAAATTCCTTAGGAAGACACTCAAGGCCCCCCAAGTTTGGCTCCTACATACTTTTTATTTTTGAATTTCCCCCCTAAGAACCCCTTCTAAGAGCAGACCCTTCTGGGGAGAACTCGTTTTAGATCTAGCTTGGAATTATGAGACCTCAGGGAATACTAAAGCCATTAATTTTTGTGAGTTCACACATATAAGTATATAGCACTTTACTTATTCAAAGAATTTTCAGTGCTATTAGCTCATCTGATTTCTAAAAAACCCTTAGAGGGCTGTAGAGAAGACATCATCCCCATTTTACAGAGGAGAAAACTAGGGCACAAAAGGTCAAGATCCTTGCCTGAGACCACATAGCAAGTAGGTGGCAATGCAGCTCCCGCGGATGCCCCAAGATTGAGAACAGAGAATTCAATCCCTAGCATAAAGAACTGAGTCCTTAAAAAAAAAAAAATCATGGCTCATTTTTCTTTTATTTCTCCCCTCATGAGGCTAAATCTGTGAAAGTGGAACAACACAGCAAACAGCTGAGGGCTATGGTCACAGCCCACAGACCTGTATGGAAGATTTGGTCTTGGCCCAAATTTTCAAAAAAGCCAAATGGATCGGCAAAACACAAGTGCAAATGCTGGGCCCATGCTGACAGGGCATCTTGTGAGATGTTTCCACAGGAAGCAAACACAGGCAATTAACTTTGCTGTAACAATGCATGTGGTCAAATAAAAGACAAAACCATCCGAGGGAGCCTGCACCCCACCCCCAGTCCCCATTTCAAATGAATGCATAAATCTGGCTGAGCCTTCACTCTGGCTACTGACCCCTAATAGCAGGACATATACTCACATGTCTATTGGCATTTTGACCACTGTTGGTTGGCTTCTGAGAACCGTGTGACCGGCTGAGGAAGCCACCCCAGAGCTCCTGATCCCAATGGGGGGATGGAGGGGGGCGTGCCAAAGGGCTTGGGTGTTACCATTCCCACTTCTCAGATGGGCAGACTGAGGAGAGCAAGCTTAAAGGACTTACAGGTACAGTCTTACAATCCTAGACAAAGCATATGGCTGAAACAGGATCAGAGCTTGCTCCCCAGCTTGGGGACCTTCTCTAGGGACCAGAGTTTCTCCAGGTCTCTGCATGACAACCAAGCCCTCAGCTCTAATAACGCAGGGGCAGTGTGATCTGAGCTGCAGACTTGACCAGCAAGTCGGGAGATTGGAGAGCAAGTCCTGGCTGGGTCTTAGCCTCCTCTCCTTACCTGGAAACTTCTAAGTCACACCCGTGCAGCGGGGGCAGGCAGCAGTGCTGGCCAGGAGGGGTAAGGCAGTGCAAGGATCATGGTACTGGCTGACTTGCCCTCGGCCGGTTGGCTCCGTAACACTCAACCTTGATGCAGAAACATTCGCGGAGATACGTGGGTTGCTGTTACTGCACCAAGATGGTCTACTCTAACCTACTCTCCCATATAAATGAAAGATTAATCACTCCCCAGTCTCTCTGTCTTCTATCTTTCTGGATTTGTTGAAGTGTTTCAATGATTTTCATGATATATTGTTCAGCACAGCGGTCTCAAACTCTGTCTATTTCTTTATGTTATGTGAACTAAGAATGGTTTTTATATTTTTAAGTGGCTGAAAAAAAATCAAAAGAAGAATAATATTTCATGAACAATGATAAGAAATTGAGCTTTCAGGGTCCATAAATAAAGTTTTTCAACACAACCATGCCCACTTATTTATGTATTTTACATTGTTACACTGTTACAGTGTAGCTGTTTTTATATGGCAGAATTGAGTAGTAGTGATGTAGATCGTATGACCCACAAACCTCAAAATTCAAACTATCTGGCCCTTTACAGAAGAAATTTAACCTTTTAAATCAACTCTTAGTTTAGTGCAAAAGGCAGGCTACAGAATCACCCTATTTGCATAAACACTCTATACACATAAGTTGAGAGAAACAAAACACTAGAATAGGGGTTATCTCTGGGTACTAAGGTTATATGCAATTATTTGAATTTTTTCACCAAACTTCCTAAGCATAAAAGTATAAGAAAAGAACATTAATGACATTAAGGAAATAATATCATAAATATCTTATCTTACTGTGAGCCAGACACTGTTAGCTGTTGACACGCTTCATTTCACTTCATTCCCTTTCCACAGTATAGGTACCCTTGTATCTGTGTTCTACAGATGAGGAAAAGAAGACTCAGGGAGTTTAAGTAACTTGCCCAGGGTCAGAGTGCTAGTGAGAAGCACTTTGTATACTTATGATGAAAACACACTTGAGAAACAAAAGGGGACAAGCTGAAAAGAAATTGGTTTAGGAAGAGTACTTTATTAGAATTCAGAGAATCTCAGTCCTAACAGACAATGAGGAGGTTAGAGATGCTTTGGGATCCTCAGTAAGGAGATACAATGTATTTGGAAGTATGTACCTGAAAAATGGCAGAGAACTGTGCTAACGAAGGCTGTGTATCCAGAAACATGTCAAGGCACAATGTGCTGACTTCCCAAGTTTCCCCATCAAATATTTCTTGACTTAGTAATAACATGAATGTCAGGAAGAGAGGACTGGTTCACTAAACTATGGTACTTCCACACAATGGAATACTATGCAGCTATTAAAGAACCAGGCAATAATCACATCACTGCTGTTAGTTGGCACTGCGATTTTGAGACTGCTCTGTGGTGATGCAGGATAAAGCAAATAACATGAAGTACTAATGCTATCATCTATGGCGTCCTTGAGAACCAGGATTCTCAGCATAGAGAAAGGTGACACAGACATAAGAAAGAAGAAGTTAAATGAAATCCCCTGTAGTTTTGAGTTTGAATGGAAAGTATCAGTATGTACTCGTGATGTATTTTTATCAGAAATAACAACTACCTATTTCCTAGCTCTGGCCACTGGAAAGGCCTGAAAATGATGACCAACCCAGGAAGAATGAGTGCCTCTAAGTGCCCAAATTATGGTCTCTAAAAACCATTTCCCCCTAAGAGGAACCAGCGATTCTTAGAGAACTAGCTGATTCCAGGTCTGGGGAATGGCCTGGATCATCTTAGTTTCCTTGGTATTTGAATGACATCAAAGACTAGTAGGGTCATGTCAGAAGGAGCCAACAGGGCAGAGATGGCACAATCCAAGCATTGATAAAAATAATAAACAAAATGGATAAAACACATCAAATATGTTTAAACCCACAGGTTTACAAGGATACTAAAAGACACACACAAAAAAAACCCCTAATTGGTCACCATTAGATGATGACAGTAAACCATTCATTATTTTTTAAGTTGGCAAATAAAGGGAATGAATCAAACACGTATTCCATCTTTCCTATGTGAACTGTATTACTAGATAATCAAATGGTAGATGCATTTGATTATTTGTATTTCAGTTAATAAATGAAGAAAGAACGATAGAATTAGAACAGCATTTTGTAACCTCTAATTAACTAATGGATTTAAGCAATAAGCATCAATAGCTGCTAAAACCACAAAGAGAGAAACTAGACATCATGTGCCTTCTGACAAGACAGCACAGCACAGTCTAGGAAGTAGTTTTGCCCACAAAAGTCACACTTAAATCTGATTAAATACCTAAGTCAAATTACCAGTTTACAGAAAATGCAGATGGTAGAAGGACACGTTAAATAGTACCACAGGGTTGCAATCAGAAAAATCTAGACGGTGGAATCTCTCCAGCACAAAGGATCCAATTTCTTCATTAAATAAATTGCAAGGGGTTGGGGGGTGGGTGGGGAGGACGTAAAAGGAACCCGTAGATTACGAGGCACTTAAAAGACATGGTGATCTACTGTGATGTGCGGGCCTTGTTCGGATTCTGATTTTGAATAACGATTTTAAAAAGGCATTTATGGAACTACTATAAATTTGAACACTTGCACGACATTTGATGATATTAAGAGATAACTGCTAATTTATTAAGGCATTGTGGTAATGTTAAGACCAAAGGGTCAGTTTCTCTTAGAGATACATACCTAACTATTTACAGTGAAATGATACAGTCTTGGATTTGCTTTAAAACAAACGGTGAAAAAGTAGGTGGGGACACAGATAAAATGAGATCAGTCTTGTATAGATGATTGCTGAGTCTGGATGAGGGTCCACAAAGGTTTGTTGTTCTATTCCTTCTACTTTCCCACATGTTTACAAGTTTCCATAACAAAACATGAAAATAAATCCTTCCTGATGTCATGATCAGAGCAATAATACTGGGCAGGGAGCATCATGGTTCTGACCAGTATCCTTTTTCTCATGTCTCATGAATAATGGAGAGTTGAGTTTTGTGCTTCAGATTGTTCATCTGGGGAGCTTCTCCATCACCCATGGGGGTTCTCCATCACCCATGGAGCTTCTCTGTCACCCATGGAGCTTCTCCATCATCCATGGAGCTTCTCTATCACCCATGGAGATTATCTACTACCCATGGAGCTTCTCCACTACCCATGGAGCTTCTCTATCACCCATGGAGCTTCTCCATCACCCATGGAGCTTCTCCATCACCCATGGAGCTTCTCCACTACCCATGGAGCTTCTCCATCACCCATGGAGCTTCTCTGTCACCCACAGAGCTTCTCCTTCATCCATGGAGCTTCTCTATCACCCATGGAGATTATCTACTACCCATGGAGCTTCTCCATCACCCATGGAGCTTCTCCATCACCCATGGAGCTTCTCCACTACCCATGGAGCTTCTCTGTCACCCATGGAGCTTCTCCACTACCCATGGAGCTTCTCCATCACCCATGGAGCTTCTCCGTCACCCATGGAGCTTCTCCATCATCCATGGAGCTTCTCTATCACCCATGGAGATTATCTACTACCCATGGAGCTTCTCCATCACCCATGGAGCTTCTCTGTCACCCATGGAGCTTCTCCATCATCCATGGAGCTTCTCTATCACCCATGGAGATTATCTACTACCCATGGAGCTTCTCCACTACCCATGGAGCTTCTCTATCACCCATGGAGATTCTCCACCACCCACTGAGATTCTCTATCACCTATGGAGATTCTCTACTACCCATGGAGCCTCTCCATTACCCATGGAGTTTTGCCATCACTCTCCTCACAACGACATGTCGCTATGTGCTTGGGACACATACACACACATACAAAAATCTATTGAAAAAAAAAAGATTTCTTATGACTTAAATATTTTGCTTTGAAGGTGCAAAGGGTGTGAGGGACTTCCTAAAGCAAAGTCACTCAACTCTATAGAACCAAATCTACCTGGCACAGGTGTTCAGTGGAGCTCATGACCAGGGGGAGAGAAATGATAGCTGTGGTGTTGAGGTTGGTAGGTATTTCCATTCTGAAGTTCTGAGCAAATGACAAGGCAGATCTGGATGATGAGACACTGGCTGTGTCCTCATGCCATTACCTGCATCGGCGACTGTTTCCTAAATTAGGTAATGTCTGTGGGAGGGCAATCTCACTAAATTCTCACCTGGGGACCCTACAAGTGAGAGAAATGAAGAGGGTCGAGGAGACAAGAGCAAAACCTTAAGCCCTGTCACGGAGTGTAGGATGGCGGAAGGAAATAAAAGTTAGGATCCAGGAAGTGAGAAACGGGTCTGATGCTTATCTCTAGAAATGGCACCTCCCAGCCCTCAAGTTAAGCTTGCTGCTTAGGGGGCTTCTGTTTCTTTCGTCAGCCTCACCAGCATCTGTGTGGTAACTGTGCTTAGCACGATTGTGAGTTTCCCTCCCCCAACCACCAACCATGGGTCCCTTTAACCCTAGAGCTCATCCTGTTGAGGCACTTCATTTATTAGTGACACTGCCCATTTCCTGGTCTTTCTCTCCCGCTAGCCTTTAACTCCCTTGAGGGCAGGGGCTTTGGCCTGTTCCTCATGGTATCGCATCACATGGCACAAGGCTCCCCGGTCACCACAGGGTTGGGAGTCACTGTGGAAGCAGTGCAGGGTGGTGGTTATGAGTGTGGGCATGACCCCCGGCCCTGCCAGCTATTGTTCCCAGTTTGCCAATGTTGTGCTATGGTGTCCAGATTCTACTATGACTTATTACAGGACTTCAGGTTTTGTAAAACACTCTGAGGTTTTCCTGGAAAAGATAACACATATAATGGTAAATTTCTATTTCTATTTAACAATGTAACTCATCTAGGAAAACAATCCTCCTGGAATTTTTTTGTGCACCTACCTGGAATGGTCTCCACTGATGGCCTTATAAATAATAAAACCTGAAATTGTAACTACATACAATGCCTTGGATGTGTGTTAAAGGGTGGGGTGGTGGAGTGGAAAAGTGAGCATCTTGGGACAGAACTATCCGACTAGATAAG
The DNA here is from genome assembly GCF_965194805.1 of Balaenoptera borealis. Taxonomy (NCBI): domain Eukaryota; kingdom Metazoa; phylum Chordata; class Mammalia; order Artiodactyla; family Balaenopteridae; genus Balaenoptera; species Balaenoptera borealis. The sequence goes on from NC_138866.1 coordinate 29,535,040, forward strand.
CAAACCTGGGCATCTTCGAATGTGTATCTCCCTCCATCTTTGACGTTTTGACTGGTTATCTCGTAGCTGTGAGAATCCAGATTGATTGCACTTGGGGCTCCGGGGGCCAGAAACTCTTGCCAGATTTCTTCCACCCTCTTGGCCACATCTTGTAGGGGTTGTTTCTTGAGATCTTGGACAGCCAACCAGAACCTGAAATGGAAGCACAAAGACAGTCTGTTCCAGGGGCTTAGTCAGTAGCTGCTCTGCTGGACAAGGTCCCAGAACTGACCTCCCATGGCACTCATTCTGCTGCATCCCCGAGCCTTCCCAGTGGCCACTTCACACATCACGAAGGCCGCAGGGACTGCTGAGAACACAAAGGCGTTCCATTATTGCACTAAATGCATGTTAGAAGATCACTGTGCTTCTGATTACCAAAAAGAGATTTCTCTCCCTCTACATCAAGGTTTCTCAGCCTCGGCACTATTGCCGTTTCGGGCTGGATAATTCTTTGTTGTGAGGGCTGCCTTGTTCGTTGAAAGAGATTTAGCAGCAATCTTGGCTTCGACCCATCAGGTGCCAGTGGCATCCCCTCCCCAGTTGTGACAACCAGAAAATTTCTGGACATTACCAAATGTCTTCTGGGAGATAAAGTCACCCCTGGCTGAGAACTACCACTTGACATAGATGCCATGACACAGACAATGTGAGTCCCTTTGCCATATCTGGTTGGGATCTGGCAGCATCCAAATGAAGGAAATATCAAAGAAGCAGATAGAATCTGGGCGTCATTAAGAATATTCGAGCTGGAAGGACCCAGTCATTCATATTATAGATGGAGAAACTGAGCCTATTTGCAACATCAGTATCAGGCATGGTGCTTGGCATATAGTAGGTGCTCAATAAATGTCTGTTGGAATGCAGATGGGCTCATCTGGAACAAAGCTGAAGGGACATACGTGGGGAACCTCTCTACCAAAAGATTCTCCAGGGATCACTGGAGAGAAAAACCTCGTGCTCACATCCATATTTGCCTCTCACAAATCCCTCAGCAGCAGCGTGGTGTTGGAGAGGTGGGCGTGAGCCGTGAGCTCTTTCCTGCTGAGAGCAGCAGTAGCCAGGGCCAAAGCTTGGACAACAGCTCCCTAGGTCATGAGGATGGTTCCCAAGGCATCCCTGGAGAGGGCTTTCAGCAGGACGCAGGTCTGGGTGGCACATTTCGTGCCCTGTGAACAACAGAGTCCAGTTTCCCCATCAATGAGACATGAGGACAGGCTCCTGGCTGTGTGGTTCCCACAGTCATGGGTATCACACCTACTCAAGTCAACAAAAGGGCAGGGACAAGAGAAGCTGAACCACGACATGGAGGAAGGTGCATTCAATCTGTCATCGAATTTCGCCCACAGTAAGATGTACTCTTTTTTTAAAGGGTAAGCATATTTTTCTGTCGCTGTTCAGAGAAATGTCTGTGGAGCCAAGTGCATGGCCTAAAGGTGCCACCCAGTGGCCAACTCAGGTAATGCAGCTCCATTTACACAAGGACAGAAGACTGGAGAGTGTGTGTGTATGCGGGTGTGACACAAGCTCTGTGAGCTCCAACTCTCCCCCTGATTTGCCATTAGTGATTCTAACGACCTCCCTGAAGAAAACCCTCATGGTTCCCTCGCTGGTCCTGAAGAGCGAGAGGCGGGGAAGGAGACAATCACTTCACTCAACCAGAAGATAAGGAAGTTCTCATCTCTGCTGTGCTGCTGTCTCGGAATTGCTGTATCTTTCTGGGCATCTCTCTCCTCATGGCACAGTGGGTACAAAGCAGGTGGAGGGGTACGTGAGACAGGTCTGGTCTGAGCACTTCCTATCCGGTGTAACTCTGAAATGCTTTCAGGCCCCGTGGGTGGGAGCCGTGGAGGGACCAGCAGGGCAGCCACAGGTTCAATCCTGGGCCACTCTGATCCCTCAGAGCTCATCTCTTCCTTGGGTGGCCTGGGTGGAAGCTGCCTGGGGTTCCTGCCACTGCCATCTGCCATCACCTGCCCTTCAACACCAGCCGTCTGTCTTTCTGCCCCAGGTCTTTGGTGCTCACGTCCTCTGGCTACCCAGGGAGAGGGAAACTAGTGGCTCTTTAACCGGAGTCTGGTTGGCAGGGGGTAGAGTTTGAAGGGGGCCGTTAACTGTCCAATTGTTCAGATGGGTCTTTGAAACTCAGCTGGGAGTGGGTCTCCTCCATCCCCCTGGACGTTCCCTAGGTTCCTTGGGTCTCTCTGTCCCCCCACTAGGTCTGCCATGAAATGAAGGAGGTGGCCAAGTATTTAAAAAGGTGAAAATGGTCATCTGGCGATGACAGTACCTGTAAGGCTTCCTTCTCCTGGAGGACCGTGTTTGATGGGCAGGTAAAATTTAGGACACCAGCCCTAAAGAAAGGAACTGGTGTTGGTTTTTCAGAGGACTGGAAGGAGGGCTAACGGGCAGCTCGGTGAGTCCTCTGCAGCCCCCGGGAGCCACTCGGGCTGAGGCCCGGGCCGCAAGCAACTTCTCTGGGTCAGTGTCCTTCCCAAGACCACCAGACCCGGCAATTTCTCACACAACTGATGACACCTGGGCGATTTCCTGCCCCCCTCAGTCAACGTCATGTGGGCGTCACCTTCTGTCACCTTCTGTCCCTTGTTCCAGTCTGCTCTGAGGAGCAGCTCTGGGGAGGCCCCAAGGACCCGGCAGCTTCTGAGCGCTGCAGGCTCCCCGCGGCCCCTGAGGCCTCAGCGTCCCTTGGGCAGGATGAATTGGGAGCCACATTAATGCACATCGCTCAGCCGGGTATAGAGAAGGTCTGGGGCGGATGGAAATGGAAATTTCTTAATCAAATTTAATAAACTTTTACATAAAAAATTAAAAGGTTCCCTTTATCAGATAAAACCAAGAGTAAAAAAAGCATAAAAAGAAACAACAGGCATGCTGGAGGACAGGAAAGAAGAGGCGGAGGAGGTGGGGGGAGAGGAAGGGGAGGACCGGGGACGACTTTCCCCAGACAGCAGTTTCCCCTCCCTGCACGCACGGGGACCCCCTCAGCCCTCTGTCTGCCTTGGAGATGACCTGTCTTATCCCTCTCAGCCCTCTGTCTGCCTTGGAGATGACCTGTCTTATCCCTCTCAGGTGACAGCAAACGTGCTATCACAACAGCACCCTGACCTCCCATGTGTGTTTACCATCACTGGCTTCGAGGAACCTTTGTGTCCATTAGAAATTCAGAACAGGCTCGGTTTGTATTTGTCATCTGTGAGCCCGCGGGCCTGAGCTGGGGGCTCTGATCCCCGGCTGCCCGGCCCCCCTCCCTTTGAAAGAGCCCCCGAAGCTCCGCTCCCACATCTACTGAGGATGGGAGGCCCACTGAGGCCTGCGCGGCTTCTGCCCTTATCAAAAGCCTGCAGGTACCGCTGCTCCGCCAGGACACCAGCAGGGAGCAGGATGCCAGCGGCGGCGGATTAGTTAGTGCCTACCCTGCGCTAAGCCTCTGTGGCTTCTTGCGGCAGAAGGGCTGTCATGACTGGCAGGCCATGAGGACACGCGGGTATCAGGGAGACCACCTGTCCTGCTTTGCGGGAGTCGGCAGAGTGGGGGAGCCAGCCCTATGCCAGCGTGTGATCCGTGTCATTGTCTTAGGAATGCAGGTGGCAACTGGCCTTTGCGGGGAGGCAGCCTGGGCTCAGACACCCCCGGCGCCAAGCAGCAGGAGATGGGACTTGAGAGCGGTTGGGGGCTGCCCCAGGGGGCCTCCTATCTCCTGCAGGGCCGGGGTGCTGACAGGGAATGGGGTTTGCTCCCCAAGGCTGGCTGCAACAAGGGGGACCACGCAGCGGTTGGACGCCCTCTGTCCTATCAGGAGGTCTGGGCAGCCCTTAGTTCCTCGCTTACCTATTTTCTCATCAACTAAGATTTTCATGGATTAGAAAAATTCAGCTTTTAGTTTGTTCCCAGGGAAAAGCCAACTCCACGCAGAAGGAAGGGTTTCTGTGCCCTCTGCTGGTCAACAGAGACTCAGGCACAACAGACGCCACTTGGCTTAGTCTCTGGTTGGGCTGGAATCCCACCACCAGCAGCACCACGGAAGCTGAGTGATGTTCGCCAGGCAGTGGCTGAAATGCCACAGATTGTCCCAGTGTTGTGTGAGCACCTCTGTTCCCATGAACCATGTGTTTGGTTCGTGGGGAACACTGCCAGGCCTGGCCAACCTTCCGAGGTCTTCCTATGACTCGGGGCAACTGTGGGAGATGGGAGCGCTCCAGGCCAACCTGGCGATTCTCCTGCGCTCTCTTTAATTGCTTCTCCCTTCAGCTGACACTGTGTGGGACAGGGATAATCAATCTGCAGGTTAGAAGAACAACCACATTCTCTCAGGAGAGCTACAGCTCATAAAAAATGTACGGGGGACGCTCTTTGCTGCAGGTTTTGATTTTTAACTCGTGCCCTGCTGAGTGGCAGCGGGTGTCAAGCCAGGTAGGACAGAGATTTGCGCAGGGCAGATGGAGGGGGGCAAAGGTGGCAGGGGGCTCCTGTCACCATTCTAGGAAAACACACAGAGAAAAGAGAGGGACCAGGTCACTCCCTGGGACTCCCTGCTTCAGAACGGGGAGGCCCCACCTTGGATGCATTCTAGAGGCCCTGAGCAAACAGCTGTCTCCAGGGGGGCCCACCGAATGGAGCCCCCGGCTCGGCCCAGAGTGCTGCAGGGAGCATACAATCACATGCTGTGCTGTCTGCAGCAAAATGCGCTGGTCATGCCCCCTCAAGTGCCTGGAGATGCCGGCCCCCCCCCTCACCTCACAGGCTCACCCCAAAGAAAAATGATCAAAGGGGACGTCAGCTTACACTGTATGATCACATATGTAAGACATCTTTCCTTAATGGATCCAGGGTGACCTTTCACTGTGGTGAGAGCAATACCTATGTCTCTTTGGAGCTCCTCTGCTCTGTATTCTGAAGCTCTTGTATAGTTTGAACCACTTGGTTACTTAACTGGCAAAATTTTTCTAGGTGTCCCGCAGAAGTGTCTTGCTCTAAGTACCCCTTTCACTGGAGAGATGCAAGGGAGTGCGGGAGGACAGATGTGGAGAGGCCTTTGCAGTGTATCTAGTTGAGTTCTGGTCAGTCT